>NC_136391.1:28528866-31352200 GCF_965140285.1 Lepidochelys kempii | reverse complement strand
TAGAGAGGTACACCACACTCAGTCAATAGAAACACTGCATTCTGTTCTCACTATCAAGATTTTAAATAGCAGGTGAATGGAAGGAGGGAGTGAAGCTTGCACAGAAATAGCAGGTTTGCAATATTTTCTAAGTTTTGTGCACCTCCACGTGTGATATTTTGTGCACCTCCACTGGTGATCAGTCACTGATTCCCTTGCCTTCCCTGGGGCTTCCCTGAGCAGCTGTGAAGGGATTCAGAAGCTTTGCCCTGCACCCTTCGGAAGTGTTGGTAGGAGATGGGATGGTGGGTGCAGCACAGGTAAAGAGACAGTTACTAGGGGGATCGCTATGGCAGGAGAGGGGCCCCAGGTGAGAAAGTCTGGAAAGATGTTGGGTCTGGGTAGTTGGCTTGTCCCTCTTGGGAGGAGGGCTCAGGAGCAGCTAGAGAGATCATGGGCTGTTTGGGAGGAGCACAGAGCAAGGGATGTTGGGGTTGGACAGGAGGGCTACGGGAATGCCCAGGCAGCCATTCATCTCCCTCATTCAGTCACTCATATTCTGTCCCTATGAGCTCCTTATCCCACTATGTCCCCCACCATTAGCCCCTCACTACCCCCTAGTGGCAGATCACAGAATCAACCAACTGTGTGTACTGCCTCCACAGGCTCCAGGGTGAGCAGTCAGCCCGGAAGCAGACAGGCAGCCTGGAGGCCCTCATGTGTCATATCCAGCACCACTGCATTCCCCAGTGGCCAGGAGAAGAAACTGCAGGAGAAATCCTGCTTGGTTCCAGCATAGGTGCAGCAATGCATGAGTACAGATGCCCATGGGTGTGACTGTCACACCCAGTCCGCGACACTTTGCTGTTGCAATGGTAGTGAACATACAGCACAAGGAAAAGAAAATAGCAGAGCTGCTGAGCTCCCCACTTGCCCTGAGCTCACATTGCTGGTGGAGCTGCAAACTGACACTTGCAAGTTTCATTTTAAATGCTTCATAGCATAATAGACAAGCGTTTACTTCCCATCTATCTTTAATTTATCAGTGCATTCCCAAGAGCAGAGGGGCCAAGCCAAAGTCTCGCAGCTAGGGAAAGCCATTCTCGTCTTTAGAAATTATAGGGCCAAATCCTCAACACCTTTGCACCACTCTGGAAGATGCCGCAAACATTGCTTAACTGGCACAAACCTAGCTAGCTGGGGATCCCATGGGTGGCATGGAGCTGACATAGCAACTCTATGCCACCCCTACCTTGCAGCACCCAGCCTAGAGAATGTTACTAGGGGAAAAGCAACCCCCCAAAAGTTCAAAAATCATGAATTGGAACCCCCAAATTCATGAAATTGGCACCAAAATCATGTTTTTGTTGGGAGGGTATGGGGCTATTGTGTTTTTTTGGTCTGTCTTTTGTTTTTTCAACTCCCCCTGTATGATAAGTGTAGTCAACTCTCCCAAATTTATAAAGCAAGGTGATTTTGGTCCCCAGTACAGGAGCTCTCACTGACTGCCACATGGTGTGGAGCTTCCAGCTTCTACCCAAACCCCCAAATTGTATTAATTAAATCTGCATTGCCCCCCACCCACACCTGCCCCTGCCTCAGAACCCACATCAATTCTGCCCCACTCCTCCTGTAAGGCTGAAATTCATGAGCAGGCTGGAGCTTCTCCCATGAGACTGACTCCAGGCCCAACCAAATACACGCTACTTGTGAAGAAATTACAAGAGTTGGTAACAATGCACTAGGGCACTCTCCTGCTGCTCAAATGGCCCTTTGGGGCCATAGATGTATCCTGAGGCTGCTGTAGGTTACCATAGGAGCTGGCTAAAGAGTAAGGAAGTTGCAACTGTGGCATAAAAACATCTTTCCCTTCCCTCACTCCACTCCTGGGGAATGGACGATGGGGAGCTTTCCTCTACAGAAACTGGAGTTAGAACTGGCCCAAATGCTAAGTGTTAAATACACTGGTGGACTCTCCCTCTGACAGGCCCTTACTGTCTAGGACATAAATGTAGGTAGGGGCAATTTCTTGGAAAATGGTGGTTTGGGGGTAATAGATCACAGGGTCGCTTGAGGGACCTCCAGACTTTTGGTTGCTTATCCCAACGGTATAGATTTTGATAATCAAAATAGCAATTTTAATTCACCATGCATGCACATGGCTCCCAGAACTAGAGATGTGTCTGGAGAATTTTTGTGGAAATAGCAGGCACATCTGCGCAGGTAATGGGGGTGAGGCAAGAAAAGAGCTCTGGCAACTGGAAAGAGATAAGAAGAGAGGTGGTGAAGGAACTGAAGATGGGGAGCAAGTTGCCTATGTGGGACACAGCTTGAAAGCTTTGGATCAAAGTTTCCTCAAAGTATCTGGTGTAACCACTTTAATTTGAAATCCATGATTGTAAAGCAAACATTTGCAGGAACAACGATTGTGACTGCTGCCCTTAAAATTCCAAAGTGCTGCATGGATTTAAAGTCAATTGGAGTCATGCAACTCTAATAGTTGTGTCCCAGCTGTAATCTCACAACACTTTGAAAATTGTGAGGTAACTTCAGCAAACCTTTAATACCGTCACCATGCACAGCAATTCTGCAAAGCACCCAACGTTTCACAAGAGAGGCTGCACAGTTTATTGAAATCTAGGAAAATATTTCATTGTTTGCATTCCAGATGCAAAGATAAGGCCAAATCTACAGTCCTCATCTCGCCAAAATCCCACTACATTGAAAAGAATGGGTAAGAATCTGAACCGTGCTGATGTACTGTACTAAACATTTTTCCTTTATATATAGTTGTCTCAGATTTTTCTGTGAGTTTCATAATTGGCTTTGAACGATGTGTAGTTCTTTTCACTGTGGTATGCTCCGGTCAGACAGACCAACAAAAAAGAAAGAAAATTCACACATTAATACCCACCAGAAATGTCCCGCTCCTTCTTATTTGGCATGATTAAAGATCTGCACCATCACAGGCACTGGAAAGGAATCCTTACAATTCTCCTTTCTCACAAAACAAAGGCTGCTCACTGAAGTGTTCAGGTACTCAGTTACATTCAACACAAGCTAATTCACTTATCCTCAACAAGTGGGCTATTGATTTTTTGCCTGTTTTCTAAGCTGCCTGGGGCTTTCTGAACTACAATAGCATCCTGCATTAAAAAAAAAAAAAAAAAAAAGGAAGAAAGGGAAAGGAATTCAGTGGAAAATGTCCCTTTGCTCATCAGTAATTAGGATGACTTCATGTTTGTTTAGTTCTGTCAGTATATTCAGCATAGACATGGTTCATGAAGCATTCACAACCTATTTCACCTGCCTGTACTGTAGAGTTTACACTATCAACTGACCCGCATTCCTTTCTGGGCTGAAAATATTATAGATATTTCCCATATTAGGTCGTATGTTCTCACTGTCTTTAGGAGTCATTTGCTAATCCTGCTCCCTGCTTACATAAGGGCTTGTTTACACAATACTAGTGGGGTGTGAATACTAAAGTACACCAACGTGTTGTGTACTAACAGGCCCATCTAAACCTTGCTGGAGTGCATGTGCACCAAAGGTTGCTGTTACTACACTTTAGTACTACCTGTCAATCAACTAGATTTTAAACCCTTCCTGTTATGTTAACCGCGTATGAACAGAGAAATTAGATAAAACACTCTTTTAGGAAGGCTTCAATGGGATAACATTTAATACCTTAAAATCCAAATTTTTAACACACAAGAACCAAAAAAAGAGAGAAAAAGCAGCCTGCTCTATAAGGCAGAGAGGCCCAAGTCATCCCACCTAGATTTAGGCTGCCTTTTTTCATGTGACAGGTTTCAAAGTGGTAGCCGTGTTAGTCTGTATCAGCAAAAACAACGAGGAGTCCTTGTGGCACCTTAGAGACTAACACATTTATTTGGGCATAAGCTTTCATGGGCTAGAACCCACTTCATCAGATGCATGGAGTGGAAAATACAGGAGCAGGTATAAATACATGAAAAGATGTGAGTTGCCTTACCAAATGTGAGGTCAGTCTAACAAGACAAATTAATTAACAGCAGGATACCAAGGGAGGAAAAATAACTTTTGAAGTGGTAATGAGAGTGGCCCATTTCAGACAGTTGACAAGAATGTGTGAGTGACTCTGATCATAAGTTTTCCTACCATCAGGATCAGGAAAATTCTTACAAATTAAAGAGACAACCTACAGTTCCAACACAGGTTTCAAATACCTCACACCTCCACGCAGGGATCATGTCTTCATTCCCTGTGTAAAATGTTGTGCACATCTGTGGCACTACATACAACTATTAAATAAATAAGCAGAGAGGGAAAGAAAGTGAACAAATTACAAGAATCACCATCTATGTTTGGAAAATAAGAGGAAAAATTGCTCTTTGATGAGTTTTCACAAGAAGAGAGAACTCAAGATGGTTGGTTTTAGGCACATGTGAAACTATGATGCTGTGGTCATGATGTTCCAATCTTCACATTTTATGTTTGTTTTTTTTTACTTTAAATTAACTTTTCAAATTTGGAAGCTCTGGAACAATGATTGTTTTTTGCCTTTATTCCCAAAGTTAATGTTATTTAACCCTTCCCCTCTGCCCCTCTTCTGCCAGGAGTTCTGATTTCCTGGTGGAAGCTCCCGGACACTGAGGCTGGATTCTATTTGACAAAGAAGTCAGAGGTGGCAGCTTTCAGGTGGGTGATTTTCAGCAGCTAGGCAGAGCTAACTTTTTCACATGAGGGATCCAAATACTGGAGAGGTCCAGGTGCTACTGTGGGCTGTTCCCACAGCTGGTTCCCCCACTACGTGTGCAGGGTTGGGGGATACAGGGGGAGAGGGGTGAAGCCAGAGAGGAATGGAACCAGAAAGGACATCCCACAGGGCAGAAATATGACACTTTGGCACTTTCCCAAGCTACACAACTGATGTGCTTCTGGGCCTAATAACCAACTTCCCTTGACAGCCTGGTCAGCTGTGCTTTGATCCCTAGCTCCTCCTCATAAAATTACATTCTATTTTATTTTTTCCAAATAATATATATATATATATATATGTATGCTTGCATCTGCGTGCACAAGTGCACATGGCTGAGAGAGTCTTAAAATTGAGAACCTTAACCATGGCTTACAATGAGACTAATACACTCTAGTAATTCTGCTGCAAAGATGGACTACTGTAACTGATGCAATTCATGATAACCAAAACATATGTTCAGTCAAGAGTTGAAGGGTGGGAGGGGGGAGAATCTGTCAACTGTAGTACAGTTCCAGCAAAGATATAGCCCATGTGCTCTTTATCAAATTGACACACACAGAAATTTCAATCTATATGCCATGGATAAAATTGCTTCTAGAAAGAGGATATGTGACTTGATTAACTTGTGCAGAACTGATGACAAGAAGTATCTACTTAAACAAAAAAAACAAAACAAAAAAGAGGAAGAAAAAATTTTAATCAGAGCACTGTGACGTGGAAGTCCAAGTATGGCACTGCCTTGATGGAGTTGGCAAATAAGTCCAAGCTATTCTTGCCAACACTGTTTTTATAAAACACAGTTCATCATACACCAGCACAAAAATGTCTAAGAGCAGCAAAAATTCATCTTTTTTATTGTGATTTTTTAAAAAAAAACTGTATTTGTTTCCAACATAAAGTTAAAAAAAAATACTTTCAGCCAGTCCCTAGCATGCCAGTTATTAGATCAGAAAAGTATATGTGTTTAATTAAGAAGTAATAGGCTCGCTCTTCTAGGAGAGGGTTTTATTAAAAAACAAACCTTAACGTAATGGCACTATTGGAATAGAACTGTAGAAATACTTGATCTTTTACATCATTAGTTACATTTTATCAGAGATTAAAAGGGACAACTCAATATAGTGCAAGATAGAATATAAAAAGTGCCATAGTTAGATGAAGTTTAATATATAAAAATGACCTTTTATTTATTTCCATGTAGCTTTATTCTGTAATGTTAACTGACTGCAATTTCCACATAATTTTACACATAATGGACTCAACCAGACAAGTGAGTTTTTAACTTGACAAATAATCACAAGTTTAGTGAATAATTTGAAGCCAAATCTTCTATAGTTCTGCCATCCACGCCTCCCACTACCATATTAATTTTGAGTCGAATCAAACCTTACTATATCTCATGTTTAAGCATTAAAACCCATGTTTAAGAATATATTTCCCAACAAGGATACATTTTGACAACAGTTTGAATAACTGCCACGTTAGAAGCCATTGTTTCCATTCTAATTTTGATATTCTGTTGCAAGTTTTCTTGCTTCTGCGTCTTCTGCCACTAAGCTAAACCTGCACTTGGAAATTGGTTTGAGGGTCAGTTTGGTTTTTACAAGCCAAGAAGAAAAAAATAGCTTTAACCATGAGGGGACTGAAATCCTGGTGTAAAAAATAATTAAGAATGATTAAGAATGTTTGGTTTTGGAGTTTTGAAAAGAAACACTGGTTTGGGATAGGATCCTGCAATATGTCATTTCTTTACAGCACTCCAAAGGGTATAATAGAATCTCAAGCCTACCTAGAATGATGTTGTAAAGAAGGTTGGAAAAGATTGTAATGCTACTGTTGTGGATTGGGCAAAACCACTGAAGCAGGATGGTGTAATCACCACTGTTCATTTACGGTAACTATAAGAAACCATTGAGTTCTTTTATGGCACAAGAAATCTGAAACAATAGCAGCCTCCACTTAAAACACAGGCACATCACCATCCAAAACAAAGGTATACGTGAGCAGAGGAAATTTTCCTGCATAAGAACATAAGGAATGGCCATACTGAGTCAGACCAATGGTCCATCTAGCCCAGTAACTTGTCTTCTGATAGTGGCCAATGCCAGATGCTTCTGAGCGAATGAACAGAACAGGGCAATTATCGATCCATCCTATGATGTCCAGTCCCAGCATCTGAGAGTCACAGGCTTAGGGACATCCAGAGCATGGGGTTGTGTCCCTGACCATCTTGGCTAATAGCTATTAATAGACCTACCCCTCCATGGACTTTCTTTTAATTCCATTATAGTTTTGGCCTTCACAACATCCCAAGGCAATGAGCTCCTGGGGATTGTCTCATTAGAGGTGCCTGCGTAGACAGAGAAAGGCAGAAGAACAGACACAGAAAAGGAGCAAAAAGCCAGACAACTTGAACAAAGCTCCAAGAGCATGACCTTGAGAAAAACATTGTGAAGAACTTTTTGGGGCTGAGTGCTCGCTGAAAGTGGTCTGGAATTGTGAGCAAATAAACTGTCACTGTCTGATTGCTCCTGTGTTCAGGGACAGAGGACTCTGCATTCTTTCTCAACACACAGGATTGCATCAAAGATACCTGACCCCACCATTAACTTCTCTTCCTAACATAAATAACCTGTAGGGCCCCAAACTTCGGCTAATCCTCCTATATTATTTGCCAGGACCAGAGGAGTCTGTATAAACGTTCACCCTCATTACAGTAAAGTAACTGGCAAATGAATCCTCCTTTTCACAAGATGGGTAATGTTCAGAGCAGTGCCAGTAAAAAAAAAAAAAGAAAAGAAAAAGAAAAAAAGGACTGCCCTGATCTCCAGGCTTCTGAATCCGCCCCTTCTATTGAAGCCAATGAATCCATCATTGAAGACATCAGTGAAATCCTGACCCCTGGAACTTAATAGCAAAACTCACATTTACCTTCGATGGGGTCAGGACCATGCTTTAACCTGCAATATTCTCCATACAAAAAATCAGTCCTTCTTTAGTGTTACCCAATGTCACTCAGAGAATGCTCAGAAGTTTAACATATTTTGGCATAATTATAATGTTAACAATTTATTTTTTCTTCTGGAGCACCTTCTATACTAGCACTGCCTTCAGAGACAGTCCTATAAATCGCAGTCCTATTAATCATCAGCACGAGTTCTAATGATGTAGTTATAACACTATGAAATATGGGCATGTGTATAACCAGTATGGATTTTGACAAAATGAAAATATAAGATGCTCTTCAATCCATTATAGCCCACAGATGCAGGACAAGACATTAAAAAGACATCATTTGCCAACCATTTACCATAGATATTTCCTGTAATAAATATAAGGAAAACTGTAATAATCTGATATACTAATCTGCTTTAACTGTCGACAAATGCTGTTTTATTAATGGCATCTACTTTATGCCTGAACAAAAGATAAAGATGGGGGGAGGAAATAAGGTACTGTTGAAGAGCAAAAAATGTAGCACAAACATACAGAATAAGTGTGCAGTTTTAAACCCAGATTATAAGAACTTTATGTGAACATTTGCACATCTAAACTATATGTATAATACTGCTCTATTTGGTCATTCAACAACATTTCACTTGTCATTTGCTGATATATTAATCTGATTGCATGTTCAGTCACAGGAACTGCATGAGTAAATTAGGCATGTGAATTGTATGCACAAGTTATGTGTGCAAATGCACATGCAATTCTGAAAATCTGAGACAGTTTAATTGTAGTCTCATCTCATCAGAGCAAAGTACAAGACATAGCAAAGAGGATGCCCCTTTAAAACACCTTCAACAACATTTTCAAAAATCCTTAAGGCCCAGATTTTTTAAGGTATTTAGGAGTTGCTGTACTCAGAGGGGCTATATCAATCTGATTTAGGAAATCAGTTAGGTGTTGGAATGCTGAATGCAGCAGTACCTAAATACCTTTAGAAATCTGGACCTAAGTGATTTAGGAAGCTCTGTCCCATTTTCAAAAGTGACATAGCCCAGATTTGTAAAGGCATTTAGGCATTACTCTTCTCGGCACTGCAATGTTTCACTGATTTAGGAGCCTAAATCTCATTTTGAAAAGTGACCTAGCCACACAGGAGCCAAAGTCACACTGATATCAATGGGAGTTAGACACCCTGCTTAGGTGCTTTTGAAAATCTCACTAGACATCTACCTACATTTTTGGTACCTACCTCTGAATTTCTGGCCTCAAGCCACTCAGGCACATTTGAAAATATTGCTTCATGTATTCCTTGAAAGAACACGGCAAACAGTGTGAAAAGAAGGGAAAGACGGTCAGACTACTGTTTGATAATTAGGGTTTTGTAAGTACAGAGTTATGCACTGTCGCTCAAGAAACAAGTACATCACAGAAAACGTTCTTATCCTTACCTTTGTCAAAGTGTTAGAGTTCTTTTGTACAAATTATGGAAATGCTGCCAAATTAATAGTGATTTTTATAAAACAGTACTGCCCTCAATGGTACTCTTCAGAAATAAGATTCTAAATTTCACAACCTCAAAGACAGAGTTTTAAAAGGCTCTCTCAATGCATCTCAAATGCATACCCAATGTCTGGCTAATTCTGTAATTTATTAAAAGACAGATAGTGCATTTTTAATAAAGCATAGAGAAATATGCAATGTTTTTTTCTAATAAAACATTTGGCTCATATGGCAAAGCACAGCACAGCAGTTTAAATGGAGCGATAGACTCGAGAGCTGAGATCTGCATAGTCTTATATTCCCAGTAGTAATCTCACCTTTTCCAACTCTTCCACTGAAAAATAACTTAGACTGGTAACAAAACCATTACTGTCCACCTATTTCAGTCCTTTGTTCTTTCCAAAGAAAGAGCTGCTGCTGATTATCCTTCCAATTTACAATTTATCAGGAATTTCTTACCTTATTCTTATTGCAGTATTAATGCACCCCCATTCTTTTTATTAGACTTTATATTTATTACACACTTTTAGCTTGTAAAGCCTTTGTACTGAAAAGAAGATTCCTATTTAACACTTTGTCTTCACATGGAACCTCACCTGTTCTCTAGATGTGTGGACATCAAGGGACCTGCTCTGTGACCTCCAGATTGGCTGATGTGTAAGAGTAGTGTTCAGGGGACTGATGGGTTTCCAAATCAGTGGAGGATTAGATTTGGTTCCTGACCTAGGCAGGATAAATATGCCAGTGGGGGTGCAATACCACTCATTCCAGTAGCAGCAATATTCACCTACCAATGCCCTTCCTTGCAGATATTGAGTCAGTCAAATTTCACTTTGATTCTTGTGGTGCTTGCTCGCGTGCAGTGATCACCACATGCAGGGGTCAGAAAGCACATTTTCCCTCAGAGTATTTTTTTTTCTGCATTCATGATGGTCACTAAATAGGGCTACTGCTCATTGTCTGCTGGTCTGCTGTTCTCTGCTTATTAGCTATCATTCCTCATGGCTTGAACAAGAATGCTGTAGGACCTCTGGTACAGTCCAGTATTTGGCAGCATTAACTTTCAGTCACAATTCTGCTACTTCCTTTGCAGCAACCTTAGTAGGAGACCCTATTGGTAAGGTTGGGTTTTCTTTGCCTCTTTTTCCCAAATCTGGTGTGGATTTAGGAGCTGGTGTGGCTGAAGTTCAGGAAAAAGAAAATGGACAGGGGGTTGAACATTAAAATTTGGCTTAGATGCTAGTCACATGTCCCCACAACTACAGGCATAACCACATGAAAAAAGTTTCTGAGTTTCTGGGGTGGGAACTAGGGAAAAGGCTGCATGTAGGAGTTACAATAAGAGTTTCTATTGCTATCTCTTGGCACATTGTACCTCATCCCTTAAAAGAAAAACAAAACACCCTTATTTATTGTAACATTTTGTATATTTAAAAACTTCTGTGGAGTAATAAAACTAAAACTCACTGCAAGTTAACTTTGGTTCTCCTACCCTCCTTCTTTTCACTTCCCTCATTTTATTTTTACCTTTCTTCTAATGCACACATTGTTCTTTTCCTGAGTGTTTTACAAGCTATTGCCCCTTCCATTTTTTTTGCTACATTCTGCAGTGCCTGCTCCCTCTCTTTTCTCCCCTTCTCCTCCAGTACCTGCCTCATTCTTTCCTATGTGGTTTTCTCCTTCCTTCCCCCATAGGGTCACACTCTCCCCTCTTCCACTCCATTTTTCTCTCACCTTCCACTTTCCCAGTCTCTCTGTACTCATCTCATGCACATTCTCCTGCCTTCTCCGAAATATCTCTCACACCGTCTCTCCTGTACTTACCACCCAAACATCAGACACACACACAAAATCTACTACTATCTCCATCCCAAAACTCTCACACACTGTCTCCTCCCCACAAAAATTCACACACGCTATCCTAACTCTACCTATAACTTCTCTCGCTGAGTCCCCTATCTCTGTCCATCTCACTCAAAGTTCAGTCTGTCTCTCTGCCTTTACCTCGTTGTGCTTCTCCCCTCCCTGTGATTCCTAAGCATGGGAAAGGAGCAGCTCTACTCTGTCTCCTTCAGATAGAGGCCACTTGAGGGGGATAACCCCACTCCAGCACTTTGTGCCTATGTCCAAGGTGAGCCAAATTTCCATGGCAGAAGGTTTGTCTGAAGGGGTTTGAGGCAAGCGGGAGTGGGGACCAGGTTTCCCTCTTATGGATTGCATCATGATATTTACATGTGTGTGCTGAGCTGGGTGTTACTTTAAGTCTGGGTTCAAGAATTAACAGAGTTGCAGCCAGCTACTATAGATCCCAAGCATACATCTGTGTGTTTCCTGAAATCATCCGAAGTGGCAAAGGAAATGTATTGTTAAGCATGGCTTTAAACTTAACTTATTGGAAACACATTTAAAATGGCAATAGATGAGCTGGTTCAAAGGCCTGGGTCACCAGACCTTATGCTTTTTGAAGCCATTTGCCCAATGAAGGCATAACACTGATACTAGCATTTGAAGAATCGGGCCCATAGAGATGGCAAAGGCCATCATTACACCTCCCCCAAGCTAGCATCAGATTCCATCCTCCTAGAGTGGGCATGCCCTATTCTGATTATTAAACTGATATTACATTTTGCATGAAATCTCAGCCCCACTTAAATCAATGGTAAAACTCCAATTGACTTTGATGGTGCCAGGATTTCATATTTGATCTTTACCAAACAGCTGAGAATAAATGATTCTGCTTTTAGTAAAATATCTGAATACCAGGCAGTGTCAGGAAGAAATGCAGGCAAATACACACAAAAATAATTGCCCTCCCAAAGATTATTTATTATTTTAATTATCATTATTCTATAAATTATGCTTTTTAAAACAAAGGTGTTCTCATCCACATTCAGGCAGGCAATAACTTTCGTCCTATACCTTGATGTGTCAATATCATTGTTCATTATTATTCCAGTAGTGCCCACTACATGCAAGACACTATGAATACACACAGGAAGTCTCTAAATTGATGTCAGAATGCTTAGAAGACACTCTGTACATCATATACCATAACTGTTTTCCAAAAATGCTTCTCAATAAAAGGGACAATGTAATGCCACTGTAATTTCATGTGACTGGTACCGGTGCTATAAACACACTGATTTATCTAGCTCTGGTGGATTTTTGCATAGGAAGGTCAATCTTATGGGCCCAGGACTACATTACATATAACCTGTGTTTTCAAAAAGTATCATGGCTGAAGCAAAATATGTGTAGTGACTTTATCAGTGAGTAGGAAATTGTTTATGAAGCCTGACTGATGGCTTCAGATCTTTCTGAAGATGATTAGCACATGAATCATCTTTGAGCCTGTTTCACAAAAGTCAAGATGATGTGTCTAGCTGCAGAGACAAGAGATAATTAAGGTCATCAACTGGTACTTCGGGGTCAGACTGCATGGCACTTTGCATGCTTAGTTTTGTGTATTTTTTTTTATTATTTTATGGTGCATTTAGCCTTCTGAGAAAGCTAACTGGGGAATCAACCTCTATGACGCAGCTCAATTCATGTATCAGTGTTTCAATACACAAAAATTGGTAAAAAATGTAAATTGGTTAAAAAAAAGATGGTAGCATTGCTGTGACAGACCTCACAAATGTAGAAACTGTCAGCTGTGTGAACTGTGCAGAGGTAAAGCGGACAAATGTCCACTAGTGAGTACGTTAATATTGCTAAACTGATTCAACTTGTTCCAGTTTTTAACCCACCCTAGGACTGGACGACAGGAGATAGATCAGTCGCTAAATTGCCCTGCTCTGTTCATTCTCTCTGAAGCATCTGGAACTAGCCACTGTCCGAAGACAGAATACTGTCTAGGTGGACCATTGATTTGACCCAGTCTAGCCACTCTTATGTTGTTACCCTTCAGGAGGTCTATACAAAGTACCTAATAAATGAATGAGACACTATACACTATGCTGTACTTACATAGCATTTAAAAAAAAAAAACAACTAGTGCTTTTAAAAGAAATACGGCATTTTTAACCAGTTCTTGAGTATTCTAATAAGGAAATGTTTTCTGTTTCCAAGCCCGAACTGGTCATTTCTTCTAGAGAATATGATGTTTGAAAATCAGTTCCTCCTATTATAGATTTCTCCCTCAGCTTGTAGAAAATCCATGATTCCCTAAACATTGGTCTTTGAAAGCACATTGACTAAAATCTTCATGCCTAATTCATGAAGTGTAGTCTGGAGATTAGTGGAGCTGGACATAGACCAGGAATACTTTATCATATTCTAATAAGCAGAGGCTGAAAATTGCATTTCTAAAGCTACAGTATTAAAGGGCACACTGCAAAACATGACCCAAACATAACTCAGTAGTTCTACAATGTCTGTAAAGGCTTTGATATGATAAAGTATGCTGACGAGGGGAATAAACACAACTAGAAATTTCTGTATTAAAAAGAGAAAAAAAAAAACCCCAGCAACGCTCTGTGTATTCATCAAAGAACATATTGTATATTATAAACTCATATAACATGATCCCCGTGGAACAGCCCTTGTACTAGTTTCGATTATTTGAACACAACATGCAACATCATTGCAACAACAGAAAATTAGGCATGTAAGCATATGTAACAGTAAAAAATGCTAGTAAAAATAGTCTACAAAGCTAGCGTAACCATTGCCATAACATTCTAAATGACATAATACCATGTACCGCACCAGGAAAATGTGAAGAAGGGACATTAATATTTCTGGCTGCTATGTTTGTTTGTTTGTTTTATTTTAACAGGAATTTGTTGACTGTACTTTTTCCCATAAGCACATGTTATACAGTTGCTCTGTAGTAACAAGGACTCTAAAAAAAAACCCTGGGGCCTTTCTCTCCCCGCTGCAGGATTTGTGGATTGCAGTGGGAATCATCATCTTTCACACACAGATCTCCCCTCTCACACAGAAGGTGGTCAGTGTCTGTCTCCTCCATGGCAAAATCTCCCCTCTTCCCACGGGAGCACTTTATAGAGTCAGAATCTGTGCAGGGGAAGGAGACAGAGACTGAATGACCCTGCACTGAGTTGGGGAGGTGCCACATTGTCCACCTCCACTCTTGTCAAAGTTTATTAAAAATAGATAACATAGCACGGGACAATACTATATTTGCCCCACACCTCTGTGGTGGGGCTCCCCATGACAGCTGTAACAGGAGAAGTCCTAGAAGCACAGCTCCAGTAGAGGTGCACTGCAAGGAGGCAGACTGTGGGACAGAGCTCCCACCAATCACCTAGGATGTGAACAGCTGGGGAATGGTTCTATGGCCTACTCTGTGCAAGGAGGCTCTGCCCCAATGGAGAGATATGGGGCAATCTCTGCAAGGGTTTTTTACCCAAGGAGAGCATGATCCACACCCACTCAAGTAACTTCCACTGAAGCAAATGGGAGTTACTTATATCCCATTGGTAGAAGAATAATGCCTCTGAGTTTTGTTTTAACCAAGAACCTAGCACTTGCCAACAGATATTATTACCCATTCACAAGCATTATCTTCAATTATAAGTAAAAGAGGAGCACAAAACCGCTTGATCCTCAGTTGGTGCAAATTAATTCATCGTTGTCGTCAATGGAGATACACCAATTTGCACTAGCTGAGAATTTGTACACAGAATTAAAAACCCGCAATCTTCTAATTATTTTTACTGGTGACTATCACAGCAAAACAGTGACAACTAAATGTCACGGATAATGGGGGGGAGGGGAGGAAGGAGGACAGAAGTTTAATAGTTCATCACTGTTCCACTAAAGTTTCATCAGTAATACAATGATGCTGATCATAAACATCACAGATTCAACATTGATTCAGTTCTCATTTAATATGTTTCCTTTGCACACCTTTACATCTTATTTTTTATATCTACGTTTATCCAATCAGGAGAATTCAAAAATACTACCCTCTCTTAGTAAGGTTATTTATTAATTTTTACAGAGCCTTTTGTAAGCATCAAGGTGGTATACAGAATTGCAAAATCCCTCTATACAGAGATCTCTGTATTCACTACTGCCATGCAGACGTGTATGGAGGTAGACGTGGCAATCAGTCTAGCTGCCACTAGCGCTATACTACAGTGTTCAGGTCAGGAAGTTAAGACTGTGTATTATGAGGCAACAATGACATACAGCTGGGTTATCCTGACTCAGGATTATTGGAGCTGGATCTTTAGATAAAATAATTAAAGAATTTTAATTAAATGCTTTACTGGATAACTATGCAAACTTATTCTGATAGCCTTTGTCCTTCTGTTCTCCTTCCCCCATTTTGTATGTGCCAGGTCTGAATTTAGATTGAAGATCTCTCTTTATTTGTGCCTCAGAAGTACCTAGCAAACTGCTGGTCACTCAGAGAGACAGTATAGAGTCTCTATGTCTGTTCAATCCATGGACTCTCTGAAAAGTATCAATCATTGCTAACCTGATGGTGATTTTTGTGACATATCCACTGAGTCCACTAACAAATGGATTGAGACTAATCTAACTTTACGTGCAGGAGGGCACTGAACCACCATCAGACAGTTATGACTTTTTGTCAGTAGTAACCCAGGCAAGATATGAAACAGTGTCCCATAATAAAGATAAAAAGGATGCACATCCCATAACGAATACCCAAGTTGCCAAGCCATTTAGTCCTGCATGAAGCTGGCCATTGCTAAATCCCATAAGTACTCCTAATCTTTTGATATTGCTAACCTTAACTAGTACATGTATGTGCTTTTCTCAATACATCCACATAGTTTCTGGCAGAGAAAGAGGCTTTACAACAGCTGATAGAGGAGATATTAATGGAATGCGAAGAATCTTCTTGTTAGTAAATTAGAAGCACTAACTGCTGTTTCTGTTTACCCCTGTTTTATGGAAGAAGAGAAAACAGCCTTGATTTACAGCTGCTGTTCACTTGCTGCTATAGGCCTTCCTCTACTGCTGCTTCTTCTGCCATGATTGCAAGGTCTGTTTCCAAATCTATTTTTGCTGTTGTTGGCATTGCAGCATCTGAACCTGTAGCTATAGCTGCTGCCATGACGGCTGCATATCACCATGCAACTGTTTCTGTCGCTTCTGCCAACATAGTTGAAAGTACACCTGAATTTATTACTGATACTGTTTCTGATACCTTGCTGAAATCTTTGGAAAGCTTTCTAATTTATAAACTGTGCTGTTGGTGTATCACACATTCCTTTTCTCTTGGTCGTCATTAATTGCTCATTGGAATTAAACGAAGAATGTAATTACTTAGGAGTTGATCTGAACTTCATGCAGATACCTCACTTGAAATCATAGCAATCCTTTCTCTATGATATTACAATGAGTTGCTTTGGAAATAAAGAACAAGGTGAGGGAAAAAACAGAAAATATATATGCTGTAAAAGCAGAAATGTTTCCAATTATTTCTTTCCCCCAAACTTTTCCATCTGAGACTTTTCTGCTATCTCTGTTCCAGCTGTCAACTGAACTAATTTGGAGAAGAAGTAGTAACAAATGCTAGGCTTGTTTATATATGACTGAGTGCTGCATGGAGATGAAGAGGAAACAAAACTGATTTCACCATCCCATTCATTAGCCTTGTCACAAAAGACTTCAATAGAACAGGCTAAAACT
Organism: Lepidochelys kempii; assembly: GCF_965140285.1. NCBI lineage: Eukaryota > Metazoa > Chordata > Testudines > Cheloniidae > Lepidochelys > Lepidochelys kempii. The sequence goes on along the minus strand of NC_136391.1, from coordinate 31,335,396 downwards.
GACTTCTACATCCCAACCAAATTTCATTTAAACAAGGTTCACAACCAACCTTTATATACATGCAAATACGGAGTTTGCCCAGACAAGAGGTTCATGTGCACATTCTGTGGCAATTGCATTGGTGCCCATGGTCTGAAACTCTGCAGTGGGCCCAGTGCCAGTTGTCTCTTCCCTGACTCTTCATAGCTCACTCAACAGGATTCCCAGCCCTTGTGTTTTGTGTGGCTCATAAGGAGCTTAGAAGCTAAGCAGGACCTCTTGCCCTGGCAATTCACTCTGCTCCCATGAAGCTTATAAACTAAGGAGAATCATTACACTGATGACTCTCTCTCTCTCTGCTCCTGAAGAACAGATACTGCAGTTCCATAATCACATTTTTTATTACTGTTTAATATAAAGGAAACCCGTTTGGCCCAGGCATGAAGAGTAACTTGTACAATGTCTATCAATGATTGAAATATTTAAATTAATGAAAGATAAAAAACATCCACACGTATGATCACCGCAATCAACACTTATTACCTAATTAGCTGGTATCTGATTACCTTTTGCCCTTTGGCTGTGACTATCAATTGAGATTTCAGCAAGTGACTCTCAGAAGATTTTCAGAGAAACGATGACCAAAGTTCATAATAAAAGGAGGTCCTCTCGGAGCCTAAGGCTTAGCTAAAGGGCTTTTAGTTTCCATTTTAACAGTGGGCACACAGGAAACTTGGCATGGACTGCTGCTGTATTAAGAAAGAGTGAATAGACTGAAAGGACCACGTGGACAGAATTGCAAGACTTTGAATGAATGAATGAAGCCCATTAATCGCAGTGACTGACAGCCTCTGGCAGCATAAACAAGACAGAAATGAGAGTGAACATCATCAGAATTAGGTACCCTGAGTGTCAATGTTCCCATGTGCTCATAATCAAGGAAATTGATAATTCTCTGAAAATTTCTCCACTTCTTGCTTTCATTCTGTTTTTCTATCTTGCCCTCAAGCCCAGCTGATTCCACTTCTAGTATCTCTAATAAAAAGTGAGTTCCAATTACTGCCTGTTTCTCAGCTGGAACCGAGTGCTAAAGGCTTCCAAATTCCTGATGGTTAGTTTTTAAATCTACGTGAGAGGGGTAAAAGCAACAGGTGTCTGAATATATTTAAAGGAGGCCAGGCACCTTTCCTCATGTCTTGTCAATTTATGGCAAGGTTGTTGTATAACCTGGCAGCCTTTATTACACAAGAGCTGCTCCCCATGGAATAATTTGCGTCAGGGACCTGCAGAGTATGGCAAATCTATCTGCTAAAATGTTGGATTGTGACTGCTAAATGACATGCCTTACAGCTCCTGATCTGTCACTCTGACAAAAACAGCTTAAATATACCATATGAAGAAATAATATCCCCACTTCATTTACAGAGTAATCTTCCCTTGCTTTGATTTACCTTCATGTGAAGATGATAAAGCACACCCAGGAACAGCATTCAAAGCATAACTCTCAGTTGTCCTCATTTTTACTCCACATAATACATGGCTACCTTCTCCCTCCAGCTCACCCTCCTATCTCCCCTTTGTTTCCCCCTCTTCTGCAGCTGTTCTTTGCTGTGACTATTATGACTTTTCTCCTTGACTGCATTCCTTCTGCCCTAAAATTCCATAGTGTCTACAACAGATTGCTGTAGCTTTTGGATTTTATTATTAAAAAGCATAAGTGAATCATGGACAGTGGAGAAAGACAAACGAAGGGGCAAAAATAAAAGGGCTCCCCTCTGTCACAGTTCAGGGGAAGTGTACCTGTATTTGCCTCTCGTGTTCCAGCAAGGGCACCCACTCTAGGCTCCCAGCTCCTTAGCTATCACTTCTCTTGGGTGGAGACATGTGACTCTCTCTCTCGCCTGACCAAGGTTTTTCCAGGCTGCATCTGACTACACGACTGTGAGTTCCCAAGCAAGTCACACTGTCTAAGCAGGCCTGCTTTGCTTTCTCCTCACAGGCTATCAACAGCGTAATTGCCCACAGTTATAAGGTATCACACAGCTTTTCCTAAGCAAACACATTCATTCTTAAGGTGAAAGCATTACAGAAAAAAAAACATATTAAAACAATAAAAGAGCCTACGCACATGCTAATAAGCTTACCAGAGATCACCCCAACTCAACAAGGTCTCTGGTAGAAGTCAGTACTTCAAACTCCATACAAGGGTTTTTTCTACAGTTACAAATTCATAATGTCATTTGCTCAGTACAAGAACCCCCAGGAATCTGAGAGTCACTTCTTTATACAATTTAAGCCTCTGATCTTGTCCTCATGTAACAGGTGATCAGCAGACAAAGGTCCCTCCTCAGGACAAAGATTCAAAAGGCTGAGTTCTTGCATAATCAGAAGAGGTCTATTTGCATATGCCTCCCCCTAGAGATTTGCTGGAAAACCCACTTAACTTTATAAATTCATTCTTGTCTAGTCTTTGAAGCTCATAACACTTCCCAGGGTTTACATTAGTCATGTCTCCCTCCTAGAGACATTACACACAACCCCATGATAATACACACACATTTGCATTTTTACTACAATGAACTCCTGAGACACAAACTTAATTCAATAAAGTTTGTCCACAATACTACAAGAAATTGCCATATAAGTCACATCCTCTCTGAAAATTGGATTGGACCAAAATGTAAATGCAGTAAATCCACTGGCATCAGAATTCCCTAGTGTGTGTACCAAAAGTTCATATTTCACTAGGCCCTCACAATGATCATCACCCTTATGTTCAGCAACATTTATCATATAGAAAATAGACTATAACAGAGGCAGTTCATGGAAGCTTCCCTGAAAAGAGATCAACAAAGTTCATTATAAAGACGATTAGTGATGCCTCTCTAGGCAGCCATCCCTCAGTTGCTTGCTAACAGACCCATTCTGAACTCTCTCACAACCAACAAAAACAATATAAATAGGATCAGATGCTGTTGCATGGTTCTCTCCTCACTGTGCAGTTTGGCATATGGGAATCACTGGATGGCGCAAAGCTGATGTAACCAACTCCAAGTCAACTGCTTCCCCTGCCCATCCCATAGGCGAACAAAAGTATTTTTGAGTAAGCTAGGGCAGTGGCCAAGTTTGATCCCTAAGGACTGCTCTCAGTTATACTGATGATGGATTTGACACCCAGCTGGGCTCAGAATGAGGGGAGAAGAAAGGTAGCATTAAGCTCTATTTTCCTCCATCATTCCAGGTTCTGTAAGAAACACACTTCAGCCAGATTCAGGGATCTGGCTCAGACTTCAAAATAACAGCTCCCCAAATAGCGCTTTTATATCAATTTCTGTGGCTTTTCACATATTTCCACACATGGATCATAGGCATGATTTGTTGAGAGAGCGAGAATATGTAACAATTTCCCAAGTAACCCAAACTTACTTCTACCTTTAAGATGTACAGTTAGTATGGCCACCTAGATCATCAACATTTTAGTTCTGATTTCCCTGTATTCAGAGAGAAACTAAAAAACACTTCTCACAGCAAAGGCTTAATTATTAAAAAGTGGAGAATGAAGACTGTAGCAATTGCATAATTATTAAATAGGAAATAATAACAGCTACTTTAATACTTATTTATTGAACTCTATTTTTATTAACATTATATCTACAGTAACTAGACTAGACTAGACTATTTGCTAGAAAATACTTTTTCAGAACCACCACTATTGTTTTTCTAAGGAGAAATTGTACTTGATTTAGACTACATGCAAGCAAACGTACAAAAATGGCTATAACTTAATAAATGTAATGGCTCCTGACAGCAATGAATTTGCTGTTCATTAGAATACTTTGCATTTTTACTAGCAAAAGGCTGTGGCACAAATTTTGTAACACAATTCAATACAGGGGAGAGCATCACATTTTGCATGAAGATAAAATCGTCCATCTCAAACTACATTAAGACAAGATATTATCCATGATAAATACCCTTCTGCATGTGTGCCATTTTCCTCTCACTACTTTCCATATGTAATAGTTTACAAATTATACAATATATGAAAAGGGGGAAAATAGCATTTCATCTGATCAGCATCTCTGTTTACAGTAATCAGAGACAGAGAGTGAATGAATCTTGTAATGTTATTTTACAGCTTGCTTCCGGTATAATCAATAAGACACTTATTTTGAAAGATTCATGTAAGTTTAGAATCAATTATGAATGGAAAAGATAATGAAAAAGGGTATATGTTAGTGGTTGAAGATTTGTTTATATTAGAATTATGCTTTTTCCATCTTACTAGATTTTTCCAAATGATGCAACACAATCAAACTATGCAGTAAATATTTTTAAAGAATCATTGTCCATCCAGTTAAACCACTCATGGTACTAAAGTCTGCACATTTTTCATTCCTAAAGCTCCTGGATCATGTTCTCTGTGAGTATAGACTTGAAGGATATTGTAATTTTTAAGTTATCCTATTTGTTACACTACTTTTAGTTGGAGGTCCTCTGGACAGAGATTTGGTTTTGCTTGTTTTACACTCCCAAACATGACATTATTTCAGTATTTATTACACACACACGAAATGGGCTGTGGAAGATAAACATCAAGCAAACAATTAAAATTTAGTATATTCAATAAATTCAAAAAGTCAGTCCTGGGCCCTGGCTTTACTCCCCCAAGTCTGGGCAACATTTGGCTATGTAGCTCTCATTTTCCTTTAGTCCAAACGGAATCAGACCACACCATTTCTTTGACCCTCTTCTGGACTATTTTCATAGAATCATACAAATGTGGTGCTGAAAGGGACCTCAAGAGGTCATCTAGTTCACACACACACATCCCGAGGCAGGATTAGGCATAGTTAGGTTTTCAGTGACAATTTTAAATAGGTTTCTTAGGTTAAAAATGGCCATCTGACACCTTTCACCCACAGCACTGTTGTGGGAGTCTTCTTCCTTTAGTCTCCAGTGTTCTCATGATATGGAAGGTTAGATTTCCCAGAAAGAACATCAATATTCTTGAGATAAGGTATGTGAGGTAATATCTTTTATTGGACCAACCTCACCAACTTGTCTCTCTAATATTGTCGGATCAACACGGCTACAATAACAGTGCATACATCAACATTGTTAACACTTGCAGCTATCAGGCAGATTTTCAGAAAATGACCTCTTTTGGTGACTCTTATTCTGCTCATAAATCAGTAGCTTATCATCGATTTTAAGTACTCTAAATTTTGCCCACAATTATCTGCACTTGCAAAATTGGAGGCTCAGCTGAGACCAGACCGAAAAGCTGTCCGTCTAAGATAATCTGATCTTTTTCTACTAAGGGAGTCAACTCTTTTTGGTTTTGCTAAGGATTTTATACATATAGGAATGGCACCTGGAGTTAATTTACCTACAATAAACAATGACAAGAGTTCACAGTGATCACATTTTAAGGCACAAATTAATCACCAGGTGAGTTCAGAAAGCAACTCACCTACTAAGGTGATCCAAAGGCATAGTAATGCACAACTAGAGGTATATGATGGAGACTTTTCACCTTCCCTTAAGTATAAATCACAAAAATGGGATGCCAATTTAGATGATCCATGGCTTCATACTAGATTGGAACCTCAACCATACCTGGGTAAAACCAGACTAACCCCACTAAGGCCATGGTGTTATACTGGATTACATCGGTGTAAACGAGATCAGAATCTGGTCCAATGTATCTATTTAGGGGATGAGTGAAAACTAACCTACAACTTTGAATCACGCAAGTCTCCAAAAAAAAAAAAAAAAAGAACACTGCAAAAGCAGGTTATTAAGGAATATATACTGTGTGGCTAGTAAAATTAAAGAATGGCTCAACAGCTCCCAAACTAAGGTATATGTACTTCCACCCTATGGACTTCAATTGTCTATGGAAAACAATTGTGATTAAAGGATCAAATAATCATTCCTTGACCTACCAATATTACCAACCCCAAGCATTCAAAAATCGGAAGTCAGATCCTAAAACCATCATAAAATTTGCTTAAAACCATTATATTTTATATTTAATATATTTTGTACCCCTTTAATTTGACTTCTGCTTTTGAGTCTTTCAGGCTCACACTTTCAAGCTTTTCTCCACAACCAAGAGGGCTAGAAACTTTTTATTTATTTTTTTTAAATGCAAGCTGAGATTCCCGCACAATCATATGACTACAGGAACTGGGGCTTAATAAAAACACCCAAAATCATGAGACTCACAATATAATCACAGGCTGACAACACTGCAGAAGAAATATCTGAACTCTGATTACAGTAATCTGAAAGCATTACTCACATTAAGACTCCACAATTCCTTGCAACCTCAGCAATTGTCTCAGAAATGAACTCTGTGGCATTTTGGTATCTCAGTACATCCCATAAGGGCATATACAAGTACAATCTGAATTGAGATATTTCTGTTCCTAACTATTAGGATTTCTCCAACAATACAAACATTCATGCATTTTTTTCTATCCTGATTCCCTTTTATACTACTTCTTTCAATTCCTTGTTGTTTTTAATTTAGCTGCTCTGGCATTAACTCTTAAAACACTAGGACTATAAGCTCTTATATTATGGGATAACGTGGATAATACAGAGTTCATCCTGTATTGTACAGATGCATTCCCAGCAGCATTCCTTTAGGGACTATCTGGGATCTCAAAGGACCTTCTACAATGTCAAAAGAACACTTGTGTGGAGAAGACACCCTAAACCTCTCTGTTTGGTGATGAGATACTAAACCAGCTTTACTTCTGATAAGATGCTTCATGTGAGGTATTCAATTACATCTATAACAGGCACCGCAGAAAGAATATTTAAAGTCTGCTTTGTCCTTGACTCTTGATTCTGCATGTCAAAAGCACTTAACTCCAAACCCTTTGGATTACCAATACTGCATTAAATTCATTGACTTCTGTACCAGATTATCCAGTACCAAATGCACTGAAATCACACATGGAGATATTGATGCTGTTTTAATTCTGTCATAGAACCAGCACAGTCTTTATAAATTCTGATGACTTTCTTTTGGTGAAGAGGATAAGTAGGACCCTCCTACCCAACAACCTTCACCCCCCAAATAAATATTTTATGTCAACCCCAAAAAATTACTGTGAAAATTCAGAAATGTGCCAAAATAGATCTTCCAAAAAATGATTGAGAATTTCTGGTTTATGAAACCACATGGCTGTCCACACTAATCTACAGCTCCCCTTGGTGGGTCACATGCTGAACTACATTTGAGTGGTGATAAGAAATTAATTTCCATAGTTGATAAAGTAATTTACACAACTAGACTTCTGCAAAGTTTAAAAGCTCAGTGCAGCGGTGCCCCTGAAGCCTATGGCACTATATTCACTTGGACAGTGAATTTATCAAATGTATGCTGGCTTTAAAACCACACTTCAATTTGGTGTTTAAAATGATATAAACTAAGACAAAAACAAAACCTGATTTCTCTCCCTCTTACCATCTTCGATAGGGTCCTTTGATCATCAAGGGCAACCCTCAGTTTTCTACCTTACTCCTTTTACTCTCAAAGCCCTGCAGTGGAAGACTGTGTGGATTACCCTAAAGTTTGTTATTACCTTTCTTCAATCAGACAGAGGATCATTGATGAGACAGGTGACATGCCTGCTTCCTCACAAGAACTGAGTATGATGTGATTCCAGCCCTTGTAGACCCAGGGTCAGAATCTTGACTCATCTGTGTGCTAGCAGATATTTTTTACCATTTTTCCAACAGGTCAGCCTTCTTTGTTTCAATATTATTGAGGAGTCTCAATCACATTAACTTCTTTATACTGGAGAATGTTTAAAATACATCAGAGTAAAATCTACGTTGGCTATTCAAACAAGCCCATGTATATACAATAAAGAATTTTGTTTCTTAACATTTCTTTGTAACTTTCGTAAGTAATGGGGCTAGCTAGACCCTAAAATATGCTCCTGCCTCAACCAACTGAACTTTAAACTGACAGCCTCTCCCGTTGGAATAAACCTCAGAACTGAGAACTGCATCCTGCCATCACCTTGGTAGTCCTGAATAATATTTTGATCAAATTCCATCAGTGCCTCCCTCTTTTTCTTGATGATCTTTCTGACTGGCATACAGTATTATCAGGTCATTCAGAAAGTCTTCTAGGTCTCTCTCCTAATGAGGCCATTCCCATTAACATCCTTCACCCTGGTACAGTGATGCATCTAAAATGAGTATTGCTGGAGTGTGAAGCCTATCACAGCTGTTTAGCTTTTGCTCCTCTCCTGTGATATTGCTATAAAAGTGATCATCTCAAATTCCCTGTCAAGTTATGCAAAACCTGCACTAGGAAGGAACTTGCAGCTTGTATATACCCGCAGAGTTTCCTTCATGCTTGGGCTGGGTACGATCTCTAGGCCATAGTTTGACACATGTATACACTATATGTTGCAATAGCATTTTTAAAAGAAAAATATGAAATCAAAGATCTTAAAGAGGGAAAATAAAAAATATAGCCAATGATATCGTCCAGTGAGTATTTCCACCAGAAACCTAGTAAAACCTGAAGTATGACAATCCTTTCTGGATAAAAACAATGCACGCAAATTAAGCCTAACTGTGACTTGTTGCTTGTCAGAAATAGCATTTCCATATTACTTTCTTCCTCAATCATTTTACATTCCTGTCATTAACTAACTCTTTCAACTGACTTCAAGAGAAACAGAAAGGCAAAAAGGATTATGAGCATAAAATAAATAAAAGAATATCCATATATAAAAAAATTGATCTAATTTTTTGCACGTCTGACACTCTTTGACCATGTATTGACCATTTGTGACCATTTTGCACAGACAAAACCAATCAATAACTCACTCACCCAGAATATTTTCTACTCTTATAAAACAAATTATGCAGAGTAAAACAGTACGAAGATTGTATGACAGTAAATACACAGCATTGCTACCAACAAAGCAGTCTAGCCTTAGAGACATCAGAACTAACCTGAGAGTTATTTTTGCACTGCCTGGAAATGAAATATTTAAAACAATGTTTTGATACTCAAAGGTAAACCTGACATATTTGTCAGTTTCCTGGGAGCCTGGAGTGATTAGATTTGGGGGTCAGTTACTTTAAGGTCATCTTGCGACCATAAATTTAAATTTCAAATTGAGTACAAACATGATAAGCAAAACTTTTATTTTATAAAGGACATAAAATCAACTTATACTACTAGTTGGTATGGGCAAAATCTTTCCATTAAATTCTCTCATCCCCAGATATAGACCTACAGTTACAAGAGATAATTTTGCTGACAAATAACCTTGATAAGTAAAGGTAAGGCACATAGACAATTTACTGATATTACAAACTTCTTCAAACTGCATGCCAACACTCATCCTCTTCAAATTAAACAAGAAAGCACTAGGCTTCACGTTACAAAGCATCTACACTTACAGAACACTTTTCAAAATGCTAACAAATCTAAAAAAAAATCAATACTATTAATTTGAGAGATGGATGCTAGAAAAGCAAAGCTGCCATCAGTGCAAATGGTTAAACTACAAATACAGTGGAATAGTGTAAAGGTGTTTAATACTCAGAATAATACTGGTTACAGGTTTTTCTAATCCAGATTTAAGACCCATTCTACGTATCTTTTCACATGAAAAAGGGTACAGCAACTGAATTTTGAATGTTAACACAAAATTTACCAGCTATAGAAGGTGTTGGCTTAAAGCCCAATGAATACAATAGCCACATGTTCACAGTCCTTAATTGTCTAATGTAGTGTCATTTTTGCAATTAGCTCAAATGACCATATGTAACTTTTTTTACAAATAGCTTTTTGCTTACTGTGGCCAGAATACTAAATATCACAAAATATTTTATTACAACAGTACGATCTGTTATTTTTAAAAAAAATGTTAAAAAGCCCAAATATAATTACATACGTCTACCATACTATGGCTCTCACTATTTATTCCCCCTAAACTGGTTTACGCATCTTGTGCAAGGCTGATTTTTGTGCACTCAATTTTCAAACTTGGGTTCCAAAATCCATATTTTGGTGTCCCTAACTCATTTCAAGCAACAAAGTCCCAATTCAGAGCATAGCATTGGGCTGTCGAAAATAGATGTTTATTCAGTTGTGGGTTTGGGCACTCAAATTTGAGTCCACTGTGACTTACATGCAGATATAAAACCTGAGCACCCCATGTGCCCTACAAACACTACAGATCATCGTGAACTAGTCACTGTATCACAAGCCAGTCATGGAAAATCATGTCTCATCCTTATGTAGGCATGAGGTGTAAAGAACATCCCGGCCTTTGCAACACCCAGATACGGACCAGATAGCATTGTGCTCAAAGGGGCAATGGAATTCTTTATTTCTGCTCCCACTGGACGGCACAGTGCTCCAAAGCAGTTGGGATGAAATGAGGCCTCAGCCCCGTTCCCCCAGCACTGACCATAGAGAGGGATTAGCAGCCTAGCACACTGCAACCCACAAAGGGTGCTCCTGTAGGTGAAGGAGAACCTCAGCAGGCATGCTACATCCCTCCAATGCAAGGCTGTGCCTAGCAGACATGATGGAGTCTGAAGGACTGATTCTGACACCCTTACTCATATTGTATAGCACCTCACACTTCAGAGCTTAAGCCAACTGCTGTTACAGATCAGCATGAAACCTAATGTGGAGTAACAGATCATACCAGATCTGCTGCCACCTTTCTCTCTGAAGCATCTGGTGCTGACCAGTGTCAGAGATAGGATATTGGATTCAACAGAACCCCATAGTAGGCATTCCTATGTTTTTTTTTACTCCATAAATAGCATCACTGATTCAGTGCCTAATACCATGGGGTCCAGATCCATGACTGGGGCTCCTACATGCTAGCTATAGTAACACAAATCATAAATAATAAGAAGATTCTACTCAATGTGAGTGAGGGTAGCGTGAGTTGACTGATTCCTGAATGGGATAAAGGGAGAGCAGAGAAGGAAGGTATTCTCAGATGCCCTGATTAGGACACTAAATAAACACAGAGGTAGAAATGGCCCCTGCACTGAAAAGACTGACCCCTTTGGAAACTGTTTTCTTTTACCATATTGGTCTGCAGTAGGAAAATAATGTATTTTCTCCTACGGATACATATTGTGATCACTAATGCACAGATACATTTTTCAGAGAAGAAAAAGGAGATGGCAAGTTGGTGAATACGGTGTCCGACATTTTTTTGTCTTATATACCTGTATTTAATTGAAGGTATGTACACACACACACGTCCTTTAGTTCCTCCTATTTGGCTTCACACTTCTCAAAGGTCTTTCTCTACTACAGATAAGTATCAAATGTTTTAATGTAAACTTTTTTTATATCCCATGGACATGGATTGGTGTCACACTGTTACTGTAATTTACTAACAACAGAACTACTAAATTATAAAACTAATGTTGTAGAGAAATGTACTTACACTAAAGAAATTATTTCTGCATCATTTGCTGTGTCCTTCATTTTGGCGATTTGCCCATTTTTTAAAAGGACAGCATCATACTTGGTCCTTGGTAACTTAATCAGAATGACTGGATCCTGAGCTCTGACAACACCCATAGTTTACAGGGTGCCTTTCTGTTTTGAGTGGGCCACTACTCTGCTCCACTTATCTGATGTATTCTTTAATAGGACTTGATAATTAAGAGATGGGCTGAGACAGCCAGGAGAGCATAGGGGATCTATGGCTCTGATGACGTATTTCTGCCAAACTTGCAACAATTGTAATTTTCACACACATACCCCTTCTGGATGCTGAGTGGAAGGTGAAAACCGCCTTATTTTGCCATATTAAATACTTTCCATTCCCTAAAACTAGCCATCAGCAACTCCCCCAGCATCATAAAGAATCCAGCATATTAGTGGAAGGGTGAGGCTGAAACAGGGAGCTGTTGATGGCTACTCCACAGGGCGAGAGACCTTTAGTGCTCTCCCATCTATGCACATCAGATGGGAACCCATCATCAAGCTCCACCCCACCCCCTCCAATCAATGGCAGCAGCAATGGGTGGGATAAATCCCAGAGCATGGACCCAGAAGCAACATATGACCCATCCTTCTCCACCTTGTTCATCAGGAGAAAGGTGGTGAGGGAGAAGGAAGTGGATAGAGTGAAGCAACAGTCCCCATGCATCAGAGGTGAGGGGGATGGTGAAAAGGAGAGGGAAAGTGAACACTTCTTCTACTGTTCCCAAACAAGATTTGTCCCTCCCACTCCGAAGATGCTCCCAGCCCCATCCAAGGCTAGCAGTGGGTGAATACTTCTGAGGTAAAATAGCTTGCCCAACTTTACTAGTATAATATGGTCCCAAAACATTAAGGTAAAGAATTATTTTGCTCCCATGAAATGGGCCAAGACATTTTGGACCAGACACTGATCTCAGTCACATTGTGTAAACTATGGAATAATTCCACTGTCTTCATCAGATTTGCACAGCACAGCTGGGATCAGAAGCTGTCCCTCAGTACTGGGTGTGTTGGAGTGATGACTTCAGTAGGACGAAAGAGCATAGAAATGGATGACTGAATATGTACTTTGGCTGAAGTGATGAACTACTGCACACAGATGCGTATTGTGGGTAACCGCAAAATAACTGGACATTTAGTCAGATGACAAAAATCACTAAGGCAGCCTTTTCTGCAGAACAGCTTGTTTGAAATACAAATAGATAGAAGGAAGTGCATTTATGAGATTCTTCAAGATTACACTGATTACTTCCTTCTTTTCAAATGCAGAGTATATTGAAGCCTTTTTAAAAAATTCATACTGTAGAATCATTCTATGCAACTGTAAGAAGCAAACTGGCAAACAACATTCCCAATTCAATATTATATTGTGCTTCAAGAAAAGATTTCCATATATTCTAGATTTAAAAAAGTCTCATAAATAAATGATAATCCATTGCCTATCCTGAAAAGCAAAAAAAAAAAAAAAAAATTGTGTTTGCATTTTACTCCGCAGAGTAAAATGTAATCTCTTTTTAATATAGTCTGTTGTATATACAGAGAGGTAAAAAGATGTAACCTTATGAAAATTGATTTTTCTGTGTTTATCTAGGAATCACACTTTTATGAGTACAGCAAAGTATCACATATTGATAAACACATTGATATCCCAAACAAATTATGATAATCTGATTTCTTCTTAAGAAAAGGGGAGAAAAAGTATATTTTAAAATATTTATTAAGATAAAAGAGACAAGGTAGGTGATGTGATATCTTTTATTGGACCAACTTCTGTTGGTGGAAGAGAAGCTTTTGAGCTGCACAGAGGTATTCTTCGGGTCTAAAGTAATCAGTGTCACAGCTAAGTACAAAGTAGGACATTTTGTTAAACATAAGAGATTAACACATGTTGCAGGAGACCCCTTGAAATGAAGTGGGCAATTAACACCTCTGCAGTCATAGGACAAAGGAGGATTAATAGTTACAAATTGTTAAAATGAGCCACAAAAACAGGGGCTGTTGAATCCATTATTTTTAGAGTCTAGTAGAGTTATGAATTTAAGTTCCTAGGCTTGTCTTTTGAAGGTGTTGTGCAGGTTTCCTTGGAGGATGAGGACAGAGATCCACTATCAAGTGATCATTTTGTGAAAACAGTTCACTCGCGGGTGATAGGTGTTTTTACTTTTATCATGTTTCTGTGTGAGTTAATTCAAAAGCTTAGGGATTGTCTGATTCCACTCACATAGTTGTTGGGGCACTTGAAGCACGGGATGAGGTACATCACCTGTTGTTAGGGTATGTCTTCACTACCGGTAAAGGGCTGCTGCGGCAGCGCTTTAACATGGCTGCGTAGTCGCAGCACCAGTGCTGGGAGAGAGCTCTCCCAACGCTGTAAAAAAAACCACCCCCACGATGGGGGTAGCTACCAGCGCTGGTGCACCGTCTACACTGCCACTTTAAAGTGCTGAAACTTGCATCGGTCAGGGGGGTGTTTTTTCACACCCCTGAGCGAGAAAGTTTCAGCGCTGTAAAGTGGCAGCGTAGCCAAGGCCTTAGGTACGTGTAGGATCCATGGATCTGGAAAGGTGTGATATGGGGGGTACTGATGACTGTAGCAGTGGAGATATGTCCGCAGGATTTGCATTCATTATGGCAGGCTCTAGTGCCTTGTCTGTGGGGGAGCTTACTTCTGATGATTTATTAGGATAAAGACAGCGATGAGAAGATGGATGTGCTTGGGAGGTTGGGGAGATGGGACACAACTCAGTAGAATTCTGCTAGTTTTCATTTTTAAGATGTTTATTTGTAACATAGTTAGATTTAGGTTCCAAAATCTTGCGTTTTTAATAGGTTGTTGATATTGTACAGCCAGTACAATAGCAGCTATATGGTAACAGTACCTCCAGTCAATGCCAGGACCATTTACAGATGGCAAACTAGCTGTGTTGGCTGAGTAGACTCTGCCTCTCGGGAAAGGAGAGAATTGGACCACTCTCATGGCAGCCTCCAGTGGAGACCTTCTGGTCAGGATCAGTGCAACCGCAGTCAGTTCACAAAGTCCTGAAGTTTCTGTGCACAGGGATTCCTAGGCCTAAGAGTTGGCCCAATATGTTCTCCCTCATCACAACATGTTGGGTGGGTACATGTTGTATTAAACTGCAGTATGTAAACACTTATCTACTCTGGAGATTCATGTAAGAACAAACATACAATTAACCACAACGAGCATGTGGTCAATTTGTCTATATAACAGCAAGGCAGTTTTAGGTGAGTTTGCACATAGCTATCAGATATTTTTCTTTAGCTTGAAAACGATAACGGAAGCACAATAGGAACACAGAGCACTTTAAATGGGAACTTTCACTAATGGAATTAGTATAGTTATTTCAGGAAGTGCTAATTTTCCTGCTCACTGGAAATTTAATAAAAAATGTTATATCTAGTCTAAGGCTATGATTAATCAGTGTGGTGCAGAGTACAGCAGCAGTTCCTTTTCAAACATGGCAATTTTCAAAATTTGGCAGTGTAGATGTTATGCAAATTGCTTCACAACCATACTATGTACAACAAGAAACTGACAGAACTGCTGTCAGAAAAAAATATAATTTAAAAGAGAAATTCTTCACATTCTTTGAGAAGAATCATCTATAATAATCGAAGTTTCTGAACACTATCACTGAAATGTATATAGATGGCTAATATGTCATTAAAGCTGTATCAAAACATGCTTGGTTCTTAAACAAAGCTATCTGTAAAGTAAAAGGATAAAAATGAGAAAAATCAGTTTACAAAATTAATAAACCCTAGACAAATATTTCCAGTGACACTATCACATACACAATTTTGATGTTTAATCTCTGAAATTGCCAATGCTGTACATGTTGAAGAAAGCTGCATTGTTACCAGAATGTTTGGTTTTTTTTAAACAAAATACAGGGACTTCTATCATCATTTAAAAACACTCCTCACAAACCTGATAGCTCATCAGACGGAGCACGAGCACCATTTAATAACCCCTTCTAATCCCCAGTCATAGCTTTATCTGCACAAAGACCTTGCTACCTGTAATGAGCCATATAGCCTAACAAACAGGGCTTGACAATCTCATTGTACAGGTGTTTGGTAGAAGAAGATATCTCTGATGTCTGACCTCGATTATTCATCTGTTTACATTAACAGAAAAATAAGACCTCAAGTGAAAATATGACGGCACTGATGTTATTAGGCTTGTCCATAGATGGCCCTTAAAACTTTAAAAATGCAAGCAGAATACAAACCTTATTGGATTCAATAAATATATAATATTTGATACTGTGGCATCTTCCCTAACAGTTTGCTGCCTCTTGTTTTTAAGAAATTGGAAGTCCTCTTTTTAAACATATGATACCATGGTTAAGATACAGAATACAGGATGATGTAAATATGACAGTGGAGTAAAGAATAAATTAGTATAATAACTATGAGATCAGGTTCCACACATGTATCAGGAACAAAATGGGTTCACAAATGCGGATATTCTGGAGGACCATGCAATACAGCTATGAAGCTACACTTCCCTTGTACCATGTATCTCTTAAGAGTCCAAGCAGTTTCCAAGGTCTTTAATATGCGCTGTTTGTGTTCCTCACAAGAGTGTTTTCAGCTGTAACTTCTGGTTAAGTGGCTTGCAGATAACCATCTGGTCACATGCATTAATACGCACTTCTGAAATCTACAAACATTTTATAACTGCACTCTCCACTGTGCTCTAAGTGCAGCTATCATGGCATACACCAAAGTACAGTATGTAATTAAGACAAAGACTAATAATGTCTTCAATCCTTTGAGTACTGAATGGGTGCTATAGTATGTAACATAGCAACACATTTTTCCATTACATCCTAACATTAATAAACCTCACGGAGACCTGGAAAATCTGACAGAAAACAAGGGCAATACGATGTTCATTTCTGTTTCATTAAACACAAGATGAGTTGATGGATCTCTCCACACTTTATCACTCTCTGCTGTTAATAGCTCTTTGTCATTATTATTCACTATGGGTGAGACTGTGTAACCTTTATTCACACTGGTGAGCACTTACACAAGTAATCCCACCGCAGGCTACTTGAGGAGAAAGGTTTTTCTCAGCATGAGTAAGGGTGGCAGAATCTGGGTCTACATAGTAGCCTTGTAGGTGACCATAGTGATAAGTAGACAGAATTGTAGCAGGAAGTTTAACCTTTAACTGGCCCAACTATTTAAAGCAGTGGTTCCCAAATTGTGGTCTCCAGAGAGCTGTCTAGTCAAATGCTGCTGGCTCCTCTTCTTTGTTTTTATCTGCTAAATTACATTAAAAACAGCTAAAAGGGCATCAAACACTTTCCATGTTAATTTTCCATGTAATCAAGTTCTGTAGCAGCAGTAGGAAAGGAAGATGGGCCATGTGATTGTAAACTATAGGCCTAACATCTCCATTTAGATGCGGTCCAGGCTATGAAAATGTTTAAGGGCTCCTCAGTCCTTTCATTT
This sequence comes from Lepidochelys kempii, assembly GCF_965140285.1. Classification (NCBI taxonomy): domain Eukaryota; kingdom Metazoa; phylum Chordata; order Testudines; family Cheloniidae; genus Lepidochelys; species Lepidochelys kempii. The sequence goes on along the minus strand of NC_136391.1, from coordinate 31,318,412 downwards.
TATTTTTTAAATTAGTGATTGGTCCAGTTTTGTCTTGTTTTACCATGTTTTTATATCACATTTCATTTTAACTCAGTCTATCGTACTGAAACTGGGACCAACCAATGATGCAATGAATTCTATTTAAATTAAACGAGGAATTAGTACTTCATCTTATCTGTGCCTCGATTACTCCTATTTGAAAAATGGAGCTAACAATAATTTGCACTTGCCTAATTCTTTCTTCTCTGTAGATCTGAAAGCATTATAAAAATGTGGGTAAGCATTATTATCCCCATTTTATATCTGGCCCAAACAAGAATGGAGATTGAAACAACTTGTATCAGAGGCATATGGCATGTGTCTGGTCTCCTCAGAAATCAGGAGAGTCTGCCATACACTTATATAGACTTTGGCAAGTCTTCATCAGTTACAGCATTTGGAAACTTGACATGTCATATATATCCTAAGACTTAAAACAACTCTGATTCAAATGTGGAAACCCAGGTACATAGAAAAACCTCATAATAACAAGAGCTTAAATATGGCTTACAAATGTGATATCCCTAGCCATTCCCATTATTGTCCAAGAGGTGGGTAACAGGTATTTCTGTTTTTTCTTCCATTGCTATGCAGTTTGTATGTTGTATTCCTGCTATTATGGAGCTCACCATGCCTCTTGTGTCAGCACATGTGCTGTTAGTTGCCTCCTATTTTTTCTTCTGCATGCTTGATAGCATGTTGTGCATTAATAGCCACCACAACTTTTTAATGCATCTTGCTGCCAGTTTGAGAAGTTTGTGGCCATTTTTTAATTCAGAAAAGTGTCATTGCAGCCTTGTGTCTGTAGATTTCTTGCTTGGTTGATAATGCAAAGAGACATTTCTGCAAATATTAATTCAGTCTTCTAAAATAATTTGTTTTGCAGCCATGTCACTTTTGTGTTCAACATTCTGCAAACTACAAATACTCAAGTAATCAAGTTTTACTTTAAATAAAGTTGGCAGAAACTGAACACTGAAGATGCATCCATAAGTATGAACAGACAACAGAACTTTTCAATATGTACATGCAAGTTTTGACATTGAAGGTACTGACACCCCCATGTAATCGAAGAATAGAAGCAATATCACATGACTTTCCTGAACAACTGCAAATAAGCTACAGAGTTCGAGAACTCTGTACACTAGAGGTCAATCTATAAAGTACAAAATTCCAAAAGACATGCATCCAATAAATGTGAATAATGAATAAATTTGAGGAGATTACTATCTTCTTGTAGATATCCAGAAGCAGGAAAATAGGTACATTATGTAAAATAAATAATTCATTATGGATTATTTGCTTAGCTCTGGTTTCAGGTGAAGGATACTAATTCCAAAAAAACAAAGCTTAATAAGGCCAGTTATTCCCCTACACTGTAGAAAACAGACATAATGCACTGCCAGAATGATTTACAAATTATATGTTCTGAATAATAAATTACAATTTATTTCCCAAGGTAATCACACTGATTACACAAGTCCTTTCAGAAATAATACTGCTACTGGCCAGCTTTTTAAGGACTCATAAGAAAATTTTACAACCAGATTAGTTAAAAAGCATGCAATTCATAAAGTGAAAATTGGATGTTATGTTTAGTTTAAAATGCACTATGCAAAAGAGTATAGAGGTCTAATTGATGGGAGTATGACAGAAGATTGGAGGTGGAGTCCCAGCAGCCATTGTGCTGGGTTTAAGAGACGCAGCAGCTGGAAAAATGAAACCAAAAAGTGTTTGCCTGAATAAGGAACCTTTTAGGAGGCTCCAGAGACAGAAAGAGCCCAAAGGTTGGCCTAATGTAGAGCCCTGAAATCTGTACAGCTAACAGTGTTGAGCCGGAAATGTGGGGGACAGAAGTTTGTCAAACAGCAAGGATGGTCAGTCACAACCCCCAAATATCCTGCGTCTGGCTGGGATCTTCAAGACATGTACCGTGTCCTGATAAGCCTGTTTTGGAAGGAAGGAAGACATCCCAAATAGCAGAGAAAACACACGTTCACTGATGTACTGTACAGGTTTCAGAGTAACAGCCGTGTTAGTCTGTATTCGCAAAAAGAAAAGGAGTACTTGTGGCACCTTAGAGACTAACCAATTTATTAGAGCATAAGCTGTAGCTCACAGGTCTGTTAGCACCATTATTTAAAAAAACAAAAAACACACACACAAAAAAATCCCCCACAACCTAATTGTTTCAATGTCACTACTTTCTCTGAAGAACCACAGTAGCAATATAGTGAGGACTTAGCTGTTTGTGGTAGATTCAAGTGAGAACTGGGGAACTGGGGTGATGTGCAAGCTACAGCACAAACTGAGGAGAAAATGCGAAGGAAAAAAAAAGGGTGAGATTAGTATTATTGGTCCTGTAGACTTGGGGTCAGTAAGATGAATGTGCAGAAGGATCTCTTAACCATGTGTGTTATAATTTCACACACTAAAAGCCAAATTCTGCTCTCTGATATGCGCATACAACTCCCACTGGAATAAATGAGAGTTGCATGCCTCTATCTTAAGGGCAAAATTTGGCCCTAAGTCATTAGTTAGAAGTCTCTGCTGAAAGACTACAGAGAATAGGGGGCATCCAAGGCTGAAAGGATCACACTGAAACAGCACAATCAGAAATTTACTCTCACAAGAGACTATCAAATCCTCAGAAATTCTAAAACTCCATTTTAAAAGATTAAAATCTTTACAAGACTGACATGCCATCTTAGGGAGACAGTTTTCAGTTAAGAGATTTTATCTAAGATCTAAATAGAGTAAAAGTATAATTGAATGAAAGTTTACAGGGGAAACCCCCTCCATTTTAGCATTGCATGGAACAGCACACCCGGCATTAATACCAAACTCCATTTAAAAACAAAAACCAGCAAAAAGAAACAACTTGAGTGCAGTTATTCTCATATGGGTGTTAACCAATATTCACAATACAGAGTAAATCTTGACCTTTTGGAAAGAATATTTCCAGACAAAGAGAAAACAAGTGAGAATGTTTAGAAGCTAAAGCAGGGGAGCGATTCCCAAGTTCTGGACTGTCCTAATACTATTCTGCCACTAACTACTGTGCAACTTTGATCAAGTCATTTCACCTCTTTGTGCTCAGATGTGATGTGAAGCTTAAATAATCAGTACCTTGGATGAAAAGTAACATGCACATAAGATACAATGTTGTACAATTATTCTAAGCTTCACTAAACACTTCTGCAGTTTTTTTTAACAGTAAGATGTTCATATATATTTATAATCTCTGCTAGAACATTATTTGAGATTTGAATGTACCATTCGTGTAGCATTTCAACTATTTACTTCAAATGATTACAGGTAACAATTTACTTCAGTCTTTTAGCGGTATTACAGCAGTGCTTAGCAGCAGAGCTGTAGTCAAGACCCTCCCTGAGATAAATTATTCACCTCTGTGACGGGAACAGACCATTTCATCTTAGAAATTCCCTGATTCCTTAGGGTGTCCTGACCCTAAAAAGAACTTTGCTCTTTACCATTTGTAATGCTAAAATCCTCCCGTTGCTTTGACCATGGCCTGACAGCGAACCTTGTGCTACCAGCAGCCAACTGACTTCATTTAAAATAAATAAGTAAATACAAAGAAGCACCTTGTTTATTTCTAAACTCCCTTGTATCTGTTGCATGATAGGCTGGCATTTGCTGTTAAAGCAGAAAATTACAAGGAGGGCTTAATTGACTCTCTTGTGCCTTTGAAAAATCCTGTCTGTTGTCTTTAATTGACCCTCTAGATACCTTTGTGGAACAATGAATGAATCCTCAGTAAATAATGGACGGTGATGATTAATAGCCACAGTTTGGCTGGACCTCTGGCTCATGGAGTTATGTTACTGTACAATTTTCTTCTTTTTCTTCTTCTTCACTGTCATGGTGAATCTGTTCCTTGTATTTCATAAGCAAGACTACTGCCAATTTACAAATATCCTGTTATAAATCCAAAAAGTTAGATAAAATAGGATGCTACAGATATAATGTAATAGAAAAGAATTACTGGCGTTACTCAAAATAGTTTCCCACAACCAATATTTTTCTCATGTGTTACTAGAAAGTACAGTGAAGTGTCATCATATATCCATGTGTTTGATTTAGAGGAAAAAAATCAACCATAATGGGGACCACTTACAAGGTTTCAGTTATTTCCTTCATGTAGAGTCTAGTTCATAATAATAGGATGTCACATTTCCATTTCTTGACTCTTCACTGTAATAAAGAACATCACACTAATACACTTTTTGATTGGCTTGATTATAATGCTGTAGGGTATATTATAAAATACATTAAGACACTTTCAAACTTCTCTCATATTTAATGTCTGTGTTTAACATTCTGAGGCTAAGAGAGTTATAAAATGCAAATTTGTAAAGTTATGACTTTTGTCTGACAAGCCAAAGAGCAAATTTTACTTGGATTTGATACTGCTATTTTCTATTCAGTAAAATATTTTGGTCAAATAATTGAATAGTGTATTGTAAAATATTACTTTTAGTATACTTGGTGATGCTACTATTAAAAGAATTGCAAAGCACATTAACTAAAACTGAATCACACTGTAAAACTAGACATCTCACATTGAGCATGTCAATATATATGAAACAAATCAAACCTGTATTGTAATATACACCATCAAAAACAGGGAGTTCAACCTAATAAGAGTGTAGCAAAGAGGCACCTTCATTCTATAGTTAAACTCATTGTGAAATACAGGCAGCATGCAGTATGTAAATCTACAAAGAGAACCAAAAAGGAACAAATTAACTTGTCCCTCAAGTCACTTTGACCCTAACCTTTCCTCATTGAACAAAGCCTGAATAAGAAAGTGCATATCTACACTGAGACAAAAGACCCGCGGCCTGGGTATTGCTGGTCTGGATCAGCTGACTTGGGTTTGTGGGCCTAAAAACTGCAGTAAAGACATTTGGGCTTGGGCTAGAACCTAGGTGTAGAGACCCTCCCCGTTCGCAGAGTTTCAGATGTCACGCTCGAGCACAAGCCTGAATGTCTACACTGCAATTTTATAGCCCTGGCAGCCCAAGTCAGCTGACCCTGCCAGTTGAATTGCAGGTCTTTTATCGCAGCAGAGAGGTACCCAGACAGCTCTGTAGGAGAGGTGCATCGAGTTTGGAAAGGAAGGAATCACTCCAGGTCTTCTATGGAGACATGAACAGAATTTAATTTTGGTTTCTTTATCTCACAGACTCTAGTGGATGCAGGCAGTTGTAAGCTGTCTTTATATATTTGCCTGTATGTATTTGTAAGCTGTACTTATAAGCTTTTCTAATGTTGCTCACCACTGTAGGATCTAATTATCACTTTAAATGCTGATGAGTTGAGTCTCACAACATCCATTTGACATTGGGAAGTATTATTACATAAGGGAAACTGACTTGCCCAAGAACACAGAGGAAATCTATGGCAAAGCCAAGATTTTAACTCAGATCTCCTGAACTGACCCTTGGTTACGTGGAATAGATAAGTTATTTTAAATCTTTAAGCAGCTGTGTTTTCACAATGGATACTTCTGAAGTCATCACTACAAGATGGATATATTGGAAATTTTGCCAATTTGTGATACGATTTTAATTCCAAAGATAAAGCCACAGTTTCCTTTGGACTTCCTAGTCTGCCCCCTCCCCTTTTTCTGCACAATTACTTATGGGCATCCCAACTATACCTACAACATGATGGGGTCTAAATTAGCTGTTGCCACTCAAGAAAGATCTTGGAGTCTTTGTGGACAGTTCTTGGAAAACACCCATTCAATGTGCAGCAGCAGTCAAAAAAGCAAACAGCATGTTAGAAACCATTAGGAAAGGGATAGATAATAAAACAATAAATATTATCATGTCATTATAAATGCATGGTGTGCTCACACCTTGAATACTGCATACAGTCCCATCTCAGAGAAGATATATTAGAATTGGAAAAGGCAAAGAGAAGGCAACAAATCAATTTGGGGTACTGAACAGATTCCATACACGGTGAGCTTAAAAAGATTATGACGGTGCTGTTCATCTTAGAAAAGAGACAGCTAAGGGGGGATATGATAGAGGTCTATAAAATAATAAATGGCATGGAGAAAGTGAATAGGGAAGTGTTACTTCTTTTCACATAATACAAGAACCACAGGTCACCCAATGAAATTAATAGGCTGCAGGTTTAAAACATACATAATGAAGTATTTCTTCACACAAAGCCCAGTCAATCTGTGGAACTTGTTGCCATGGGATGTTGTGAATGCCAAAATTATAACTGGGTTCAAAAAAGTTTTCAATAAGGTCATGGAGGATAGGTTCATCAATGGCTATTAGCCAAGATGGTCAGGGATACAACCCCATGCTCCAGATGTCTCTAAATCTCCAACATCCAGGAGCTGGGACTGAACAGCAGGGAATGGATCACTCAAAAATGCCCTGTTCTTTTACTTCCCTCTGAAGCATCTGGCACTGGCCACTGTCGGAGAGAGGATATTGGGCTAGATCAGTGGTGGGCAACCTGCGGCCCATCAGGGTAATCTGATTGCGGGCTGCGAGACATTTTGCTGACGTTGACCATCCGCAGGCTCGGCTCCCGCAGCTCCCATTGGCCGGGAACGGTGAACTGCAGCCATGGGTGGGGGGTGGTTGTGCCTGTGGATGGTCAACGTCAGCAAAATGTCTCACAGCCCGCAATCAGATTATCCCGATGGGCAACATGTGGCCCGCAGGCCACAGGTTGCCCACCACTGGGCTAGATGGACCATTGGTCTGGGTCCAATACAGCCACTCTAATGTTTCTATGGTTTTTACTTTTTTTGAGAATCAGGTCCCAGGATTCCAAATCTGCCCTGGTGCATACTCTGCGTCATTGGGCTTGCACACGGTAAAGGTCAAAACAGAATTTGACTTAGTGTGTTAAAGTGTAGCTACCTGGCACACAGATTCATGCACACATGCAGTGTTTATAAATGATGTTGATCACACACTCTCAGCAGGTGAATTACGCTGCTGTCTCATGTACATTATGTGCTTGGATTACCAGTACCTACCAGTTACTTTTTTGATTACTATTAGCTGTGCAAGAAAATAAGCAGAGAAGCTAATTTCCTTGCATGGCTAACAGTAAATATTGGAAGTGGATTTATGTTATAATAAACTGTATCAAAATATAAATAGAATCATGCTAGTGGATTTAAAGAATGCTCAACGTTCTTATTCATTATGATTCAGAGGCAATAGAAAATGCAGATGCTTGGGGCAAACCTTTATGGAGGCAGATAGATTCATATAAATCATATTATAGTTTACGGTGAGAAGTTGTTAGTCTAAATGGTAAAAATCTGTAACCATTTGTACAACCGGGGTTAAACTAATCCAGCTCTAATCAAAAGCTACATTTACATATAGCTTTGCTTTCAATATAAGTAGGGGGGTTAGTGTCTTTAATTGTCATTCCTCCTGTGTCTCCATATCTTCATCCACTCATACTAAAATAACTGTATGCTGCACATTTTTCATTTAATATTGTGAAGAATACAGTAATTCACCATTAGGCCTATTTCAGTGCATACATATCACAAGCAGCATGATAGATGGTTATACTTTGAGCAATTTTTGTTCTCAATTTACAGCATACACTGAACATAAATATTAGAAGTCTGACTCAATTAGAAACTTTGGCTGCTAAAATATCATTTGACAGGACTATATATTCATAACCTTAAAACAAAGGCACAAATTGTTTATTTATTTTTACATTTAGCACTGATAATTCTCTTAGAAAAACAAACCAGTTTAGGTGTGCAAAATTTCAAGCTCAGCAATGCTTCAGGGATGTCAGAACCCAGTAAATGAAGTGTTGCCAGTTAAAAAAAGTGATAGTACAATTTCTACCCACCTTTTAACTTAAAGTTGTTGTTATAGGCGGAGCTAATAGCACTACTTGTAGTTCAGGTTGCCCCACACTTCCTTTCATAAGACACTGGATTCAGTTTCTCATAACTTTGCCAAACTTTAACCATTTGTGTGCAAATTTTCCATTTCGGGAGTCTGCCACAGACTGAACTTAAAAAAAAAAAACCCAAAAAACTCAGCAAAATGGTTCAGCCATTTCTGAGAAGGAGATTAGGGGAAATACATTGTTTTGCAATGTTTAATACATTTTCTACAAGTGTTTTGTGGAGAAGCTGTTGCAAGCCCATGCTTGGAAACAGGGCCTTGAAGTTTCGCAGAGGGTTGCCTTTATGTGAGGGATACAAGAAAATCTGCAAAATTTTGTCCAAGTTATAAGCTTTTGGAAAGTGTCACTTTTCATATGTTCACAAGAAACTTGTTAGAGCCTGGCAGCAAAAGGCTCTGAAGATTTAGTCTGCTCCAGCCCAAGATGGCGGGGGCCAAACAGGAGTTTCCCTACAATTGCTCCTCCTAACTCCTGCGGGTCGCTGTGACACAGGGCACAGAAACAGAGAGCAGGGACAAAGTCTCTCCTGTCCCAATACGCCCCAGCTGATTTCCAGGGAGTTTGGTGGAGAAGGCAAACTGACTTGAGTGCAGAAAGGACAAGAGACAGACCCAGGCAAAAAGGGGGAGAGGTGGAAGGGAGTAGATTGGGAGAAAGAGCCTGGTGGAAAAAATCAGGACTGGGAGTCTGGGAGGAGATTGGCACCAGCTGAGCAAATATACTGAGACTGGAATGAACAGCCCATGGGGTGGGGGGTTGGGTGGAGACTAATACTGGGACAAGGAGGTGGGGAAAAGACAGGTCTGGGATGGTAGCAAATGGGGGAAGATTTGCACCAGAGGAAAATAAGGATGTGTGACTGCAAGAACCAACTCCTTGGAGAACCTGGAATGGAACCCAAGATTGTGGAGTCTCAATATTCTACTGTCAGCAAATAACTATAAAACCCACTTACAAAGTGTGTATCTCATCCCCCTCTAGTTGCTGGTCCACATAGAGAAAGACAAACGACTACTGCTATCAGTTACTCCATCTCAAAAGGCAGATGTCTGTGCTGTGGATCTGAAGATCCAACCCCGCTAATAACCCATGTGGGTGTCAATAAGTGGAACTTCTATCCCCCATCAGCCCCACTAGGTTTTTAAAACACACATACTCATGTCCTATGTTAAAGGAATGTTAAGGTTGCAAAGTCAAACTCTCACAAAATTAGGAAATGCCACAATTAAGGTTGTCATTAAAACCTTAATTTGGCTCCCTTGTGCATATGCAAGATACAGTCTTTAATTACATGAAGACACAAACTAGAATTTTTGACTTGTGATCCTTCATATTAGTCGAGGTGCCTCTAGCTAATTATTCAACTGCACATAAGTCATTACTTAATATACTTGGTTTTCCATAAGAAACGTTAAGGGCATTATATTTAGTGATTATGGTAATTTTGTTTCAGCTTCATTTTCAATGTACAACGTATTGTATGAGTCTGTGCACATTGTAACAGAAGACAAGTTTAATAAATAAGGTCCCCTCAATCAAAAGTTTGAATATTCTCATAGTTCTGCCATTACTAAGTGACTGATTTAAGAGATGGACAAAAAGTAGACACACAAAAGTACAGATACTATGATTAATGGATGATCCAAATTCCCCTGAACTGCATATCATGACTTAATGTGAAATCCTGAAGAGATTAAAGGCGGGAATTACATTACCATGAATAATATGAAAAAGTGATATTCTGTCTAAAAGCTTTTGAGTGCAAGTGAGTTGGACAAATATATTAACAGAGCTTCAGCAGATTCAATCAGGTTGAATGTTACCTAGAATTTATTTTGAAATAAGCTGTATGTATCCAAGATGTAAAGAACAAATCCATTTTTGACTGTCAGCAAAGCTATTAGCATGTAGTTTTTTAATTCCATCTTCAGTTTTATAGAGGTTACATTGTCCCTCTTTTAATAATTGAAACATTTCCCAATTACAGATGTAGTACAATGCTACACATACAGAGCACAGTAGTGATGTGGCTAAAATTTACTCTCCCACTTTATTCTAACTTTAAAAAAAATATCTTTTTGCATCTTTATTACAGTGGCAGCAGTAATGCTGCTGTATTTAAGGATGAGCTGAATCCCCTTGCTTAGTATTTCCATTATAAAAAACAGATTTGGAGACCATTTAATGTTTCAACTGATTTGAATCATGTTGGTAGAAAATTTAGATCAAAATTACTCAGTCAGTATGCAAGGCTTTCCTACAAAAAAACCAGTGGCATAGTAACATACAATTAAATGGTGATGTTAATGAAGTTATAGCTTGTGACAGCTTAACAGAGTGCCGCTGAAAGGCAAATGTCGAAATGAAGGCAAGATGTTTATTTTCGAACTGACAAACCTTAACTCAACCATAACATACAGTTCCATTAACATTATAGTTATTACACTAAATAATTTAGTTGAATATATATATATATATATATATATATATATATATATATTCATAATCCATGAAAGACAAACCAAACTGACACAAACAGGACACAGCAATTTTGTGTGAGAAGATGGGAAAAGGGTCACAAAACTAACCAACCAGACACCAGCTTCCTCTAAATGAAGTATAAAGGATCCTCCTACCTGTAATCCCGTAATACCAAGAGCAGTGCATAAAAACAATGATAGCTACATTAATGGGCGAGCCAACAGACGAGATCAATGCTTAATCACACAAAAACCCAGTAGGACAGATTCCAGCCCTGACTCCACCCCCTTTGCACCATTACAGTGGCACAAAAAGGACAGAAACCCTTGAAGGCCAGCTAGGGATTTCCCTTGTGTAACAGAATGCATGCATGGTATAAAGACAGCACAACACTACCCATTTCCAATCTAAAGGTTGGATTAAGAATTCCCACCACCATTCAAGCCCCTTGCTTATTCCCATAGCAATCCCTTGCTTCAGTTTCAGTATTGTTATGCCAGTCTCTCTCAACATATAACTCCTGCCCTCTATATACTGTAAATGAGTAGCTCATTCACAAGATAAATAAAATAAATAAGTAGGCATGAAAAAAATTATTGAGCACTGAAACAATTAAAAAAGAGCCAGGGTGAAGGGTAGGCTTTTATGCCAAATACTGCAGATGTTTAAGTTAAAGGGGTTTGAAATGCATACATTCTAGGCAGCCTCCAACAAAATATTGAATGTCTGTGTGTGAATAGTAATTAGTAATTGTATTGCTCTATCCCAAGTTTTGAATGTGATTATCATAGAGTGAATAGTGCATGTCTGTAGTCTTTAGGGAACTGGTCAATTTAATTCTGATGTAGATTTTTGTAGTCAGAATAAAATGGAAATTTAAAACTGTGGGAACCACTATAATGTGCAAGCAGAGCAATGTATAGTTTATGAATCAAGCCATCAGGTGAGATGCGGGGAGAGAGAGAGAGAGGGAGGTGGGGATCTATGGTGAGCTTGATCTCTGTGAAGGATCGTACAGATTTCTTCAAAGAAAACATTTAGTAAGATCAAGCATGGCTTCTCCCCACTCCTTTCCTTTTTCCTTACTTTTAGTACTCTCTCATCCTTCTCACTGGACACACACTTCCAGCCTGATGTCTTCCTCCTACCCCTTTTTCTGCAACCTTTCCTGTCTCTTAATTTTCCTTGCCCCCTCCCACTTTTCCCCTCAATCTTAGTCTCATCGAGTTCCTTCCCCACTCAGTAAAGGAATACTTTGACCTTCCATACCTTAAAAAACGAAATCCCCCCAACCTACCACCTATCCCTCTTCTCACTTCATCTCCAAATTCCCCAAACATGATGTCTATAGGCACTTTCTTTCAATTCCTTTCTTTCAGTTCTGTCTTTCATTCTCTCCAATCTGGCTTCTATACTCCAGTGACACTGTTCTCAAAGTATCTAATGACTTTATCCTGGCCAAATCTCAGGACTTTGACCCAATCCTCATTCTCCTTGATTTCTCAGCAGCTTTTAATAACACCACAGACTACTCCCTACTTCTTGAAATCCTGTCCTCCATTACCTTTTAGGGTTCAGTCTTCTCATGGCTCTCCTACCTGTCTGATCAGTCCTTCAATGTCAATCCTTTGGTGGGTCATCATCCTCAATTTAGCCTTTTTCCCTTGGTTTCCTCAACTCAATTCAAAATGCTGCTACTAAGATCATCTTCTTTACACATCACTCTGACAATGTCAACACTCACTTTGAGTCCTTCCAGTTCCTCCACCAGTCTCTGTTTCATCTCTGTATCAAACACAAGCCTCTTGTCTTACATTTTGATACTCTTCACAACTTAGCCCACTTCATTCCACCTATCTGATCAAGGCAGGAGATAAGCCATGACTGTCTTCCCTATGTTCTCTATCCCTACTTTTATTCTCAATAACCTTATCCTATGTCTAATCCCAATTAAAACAAAAAAGAAAACACACCAACAAAGCATGTAACTAACAAAGATGTACCAATTCTTCACCATATTCATTTGTTTGTATGTCACAACAACATTCCCTACTCTTCATCTGAAAGCCCTCCTCGGCAGAGGTTGTCCCCTATCTTAAGTGTTACAATAATAATAATATTGATAGTCAGTTTGCTATGCTACACAATTTCAAGGAAGGGTGTTAGTATTTATTGAGGGATAGGAGCTGTTTGGGGAAGTCTGGAGGCCATCTTAAGGAAAAACTATATCCTCACTTTCAAAGTATGGTCTGAAGATGATTACATTAAAATATCTTGATAGGTAGATCTATTGGGGACCTGTGGAAAATGGAAAGTGGAAATGAATAACTTTCACTTGGAATAAATGATAATAAAAGGAAAAAGATAATCAAGATAATCACAGGAATGTACTGATTTTCTGCATAGTCAGAGAGAACCATGAAGAAGAGATGACAAAAGTGAAAAGAATAAATCTAACACTAGGAGATTCTGAATAACTGCATATACAATGGAACACTGTAAATGAAAGTAATAAACCGAACAATTTTCTTGTAGATAAATAAAGGACTACTTATTTATGTAAAAACTAAAAAAACCCTAGGAGTTGTATAGTTTATGGGACTGGTACAGAGTCAGAGACCTTCGCCTCCAGGTTATTAGCTTGAATATGTCATTAATGGATAGTGACCTAAAGACATTGCAATTTAGCAGATGTATGTTGGCCTCTGTGAAATGAGTTGTAGTCTTAACCAAGTTCTTAATGGACAGGTTTCCACATCACAGAAATCGCTACTGTAACTGGTAACCCTCCTTGGCAGACTCAGCAAGCTAGCCAGGGCCTGACTGGGCATGGAGACCTTACCCTCTCACCTCTTGAGCTCAGAACTAAATTGCAGTGCTGGGAAGTTTACACTAGGCATCATAGATTTCTAGATGTTAAAGCAAGAAGGGACCATTGTGATAATTTAATCTGATCTTCTACACAACACAGGCCATAGAATGACACCCAGTATATCCTTTTCATGTTGTACTTGTTCTTCAGATACAGAGGGGACTACAGTTTCCAGAGTTTCATTTTTTAAAATTTTTGGTTTTTTAAAAGAAAAAGCAGACTGAAAGGATACTTTGAACATTTTTTGGAGAGGTTAATGCAGGAAATATTGGAAGTGCACATTAAATGTCATGGTATAAATAGAGAGTTAAAACTGCACAGCACAGTTGTCTTTTAAATATGCACTGGAAGTACTTTCCAGTCTCCTGAGCTCTGAATGCTTCCTGCATCTGAAATAATCACAGCCATACAGTCCCCGGGCACATCAACCCATGAGGACAAAAGTGTATTTGCTGTTTACATACTCTGTTCACCAGCCAGCACCTCATGTGAAAACACAGAGTTCAATGTACTTTTGAAGGAGTGTTCCGTGTTATATGAGTGGTATAGTAGGCAATCTCCCTATTTTCGATTTGTTCATACAATTTGCTTTTTCTTACCCACCTATTATATTTTGACTTTGAGACTGGAACCTCCTTGGAGCAGAAACCATTACTTATGACATGTTTGTACAGCACCTGACACAATGAGGGCCCTCCTTTGGTGAGGCCTTTAGGTACTACCACACTATAAATGAAAGATGCTAAATAATAATGTAATGATAAAATAAAGACAGCAACAGAGAATCAGCCTGAACAGAATAAGGGTGCTGCCAAGAGGGATGATTTAAGAGGTCTATGACTTTCCCATTTCAGAGGCACTTGAACACACCTGCCTCTAGTTCAATGCTATACGAGACATACTGCATTTAGTTAGAAGGCCACTCACTAAACAGAATCACAAAATACCCAGCGACAAATGTGTAAAAACAGAGATCCATTTGCTAGAATATGGAAATTACGGCTTTAAGACACTGCCCACATTAGGGGTTGGAGAGTGGAGCAGAATGCAAGCCTGTGGTAGTTCCTGGAAGTATTGTGTCTAGACAAGCACAATGCCTGTGGGACCTCTGGAGAAATGTACAGCAGTGACTTTTGCAATACTCTTCTATAGGATACACTATGGCTTCCCCAAATCCCTCCACTAAACAGCGCTATTGCTGCCCCTGCCCTATCCCTATGGGGTTTCTACCTCATCTGTGACTGGAGTCTCCCTCATTTATGTGCCAAGAATACAAAGGCCTAGATTGCATCTCATTCCTGTGCAAGAGAGGGAGGAGAAGTCTTTGCACTCTCTTTCCAACCTCATGTACCTGTACAGGAACAGGCACAGTCTAGCCCACAGAAACAAAGTGAGCCAAAATGCACAAAGTATAATCATCCATATAAATCATTTTAAATTGTTAATAGTGTCTCTCTACAGTGTTTTATCACATGCTGCCTGCTATTCCCTGAAAGCTCTTTGAAGGATTAAAGAAGAACATATGCTTTGAACACCCACTGTGTTCTGTTGCAAATCAAAAACTAACTTCTAAACTTGAGTTTGATTAAACTTTCCACTTAAATTAAGCTGCTCTGGAAGTAGTAAACAGCAAAAACACTGCCTTGATGTCAGTTAGTTTCATATTAGTAATATGACAGGCCTCCTATTGTTTTAGGACTGAACAGCATGTGTCTTAATGCAAGCTTTTGTGTGAGAAATAATTTCTTGATACAACAGTAATAATCTCCTGGCCTGCAGGAAATTGACAGCAGTCTATTATGAATTAACGAGCATTTCAGCAAAAAAACCAACTGTACTTGGTATTAGTAATATGAACAGAGGAGGATGGGTCTTGTCATATTGGTTTAGACCAGTGGTCTAGCTCAGTGTTTCCTCAACCTTTTTGATAACCGGGACCGGGGCTTATTGCCTTTCTAAACTGTGTCAGGGAAATCTCAGGGACCGGCACCAATCCATGGATCGATTGTTGAGAAACACTGACTAAACCACTATCCTGTCTCTGAATGTGGCCAGCACCAGGTACTTCAGAGGAATTATAAGGAATCTTTAACTGTATAATGTGCATTTGTTTTATGCCTCGAAGCATGATGATTTAAATCCTTTCTAGGACTTAGGGGGGAGGGATAGCTCAGTGGTTTGAGCATTAGCCTGCTAAACCCAGGATTGTGAGTTCAATCCTTGAGGGGGCCATTTAGGGATCTGGGGCAAAAATTGGGGATTAATCCTGCTGTGAGCAGGGGGTTGGACTAGATGACCTCCTGAAGTCCCTTCCAACCCTGATATTCTATGAATGCATGGTGGTTTTTTTTTTCAATATTTACTATTTTACTCTGGATATGCTTGCCTAATCCCTTTATGAATCCTACTAAATTCTTTAATTATATCATGTGGCAATGAGTTCCACAGGCTAACTGTACACTTTGTGAAAGTTCTTCCTTTTAGAAGTTTTGAATTTGCCACCTTCCAATTCCTGGTATTATGAGACTTCCCTGATTCATAATCTGTATACCATTCACTATTTTGAAAAACCTCATAATGTTCAATCTTATACATTTCTAAGGTAAGCAATCCCAGTATTTTTCACTCTCTCTCCATGTGAGAATTTTTCCGTGCTCCTAATTATTTTTATCAGCTTGGTATATATGTTTTTTCTTGCATTGTAGGGCTGTTGTTCTTAAGTGCTGGCAAGAATTTATGACTGTTTACAAATGACATTTGCAACATATTGCAAATATGGTTCAGAACAATGGATGAAATGGCTTCAGAGGAAGAGACAAATGAGGAACATTTTCTTGTCCTCACATAGTTTGATTTGCTTTGTTTCCACCTTCTTAATAGATATTCCCACTTATTTTCTTCAGTGATCTTATGGTTAGCACTACTTAAAAATAATATTGGCACTTGTAATTAATGCTGCTCATGTTGGAAAGTTGAACTAATTATATATTGTGACAAAGTTCCTCCTCTGCTTTGGTGGGTCCTGCGCTTATTGGCAGATTTCCTTGCTTCAGAGATTCACGGCAGCCCTCAGTTTGGCCACTTTTGCTAGTGGCTCAAACTTGCCGTTCACTCAGCTAACCTCATCACTAACCATCATGGGAAAAAGGAAGGAAAACAATCCCCACAGTCTCTGCTGATCCACCATGTGGCTCGGGGAACAGCCCAGAGACCTTCCCCTCTGGTGGAACACACAGTCCAGGTCAACTCCTCCTGTGTCTGATCAGGAGTTGGGAGGTTTGGGGGGAACCCAGGCCCGCCCTCTACTCCGGGTTCCAGCCCAAGGCCCTGTGGAATGCAGCTGTCTAGAGTGCCTCCTGGAACAGCTGTGCAACAGCTACAACTCCCTGGGCTACTTCCCCATGGCCTCCTCCCAAACACCTTCTTTATCCTCACCACAGGATCTTCCTCCTGGTGTCTGATAATGCTTGTACTCCTCAGTCCTCCAGCAGTACGCCTTCTCACTCTCAGTTCCTAGTGCCTCTTCCTCCCAGCTCCTTGCACGCACCCCACCAACTGAAGTGAAGTCCTTTTTAAACTCAGGTGCCCTGATTAGCCAGCCTGCCCTAATTGATTCTAGCAGCTTCTTAATTGGCTCCAGGTATCCTAATTAGCCTGCCTGCCTGAATTTGTTCCAGCAAGTTCCTTCTTGTTCTGGAACTGCCCCTGTTACTTTACACAGGGAAAATGGACCTGCTTAATCTGGGACTAATATATCTGCCTTCTAACTCTCTCCTGTAAGAGTGAGGAGGTTGGCCGATGGAGTCTCCTGTGACTGTGGGGCCTATTTCCGGGGGGAAAAAAACAAAAAACAAAAAAAACCAAACATTCTCCTGTAGCCATCTGTCCTGACCCTGTCACTATATTTAAAAAAAAAAAAAAAAAAAAGCTTATATTTCATTGTTTTGTGGGTGAGATTTTCAAAAATATACAGTGTTGGCTTCACTCCACTGGGAGTTTTTCCATTGACTTCAATGGGCACATAGCTTTTGAAAGCCTCACCCTTTATGTATAATGCTAGTTGACAATAGGTAAAAGGGAAAAAATGCGTCTAGACCAGAATGTGGGGTTTTTATGACAGTAGGATGAAGAATTATGTCTCACTGTTCTCAAAGTCAGAGTTCAAGTCACTGGTGGAGTTTAGGGAGGCAGGGTCATGAAGGAGGTCAAAGAATACCTCAAGATTTTTCATCTTCTATTACCAGTCTGACAAGTCTCAACCTTTTTGCAGAATTGAAGGTAAAAATTATGTGTAAAAAAGTTATTTATGGAAAACTGTTTTGTTACACTATATGTATTCCAAAGTGCTTTTAATACCAAAACTTCCAATTATTCACCAATGTACTTTACTAATAAAGATACTTTGAATATCTTGGCAATATTTTAATCGAGAACAGCATGATGATTTCCTGGGCACCAGACTTTATGGCATTTATATTCATCACATATTTTATGGTGAAAAACGTTGTCTTTAGTTTTTATTCAACTGCCTCTTTAAAATTGTATGAACAAATCAAAAATAAGGAGATTGCCTACTATACCACTCATATAACACGAAACACTCCTTCAAAAGTACATTGAACTCTGTGTTTTCACATGAGGTGCTGGCTGGTGAACAGAGTATGTAAACAGCCGGTGTTGATATCTCACTCCTAAAGGGAGTGAAACCTAGGATGTGACCAACATACATGAGTAATTTTCTGCAAGCAGTAAGTCATGTTTCCTATTTCCTTTCCCAATGGAACAGGGAAATACACATTCTTCTACAGTCTTTTCACTTTTACCGTTACCCCACTTATTTGGCAACACACTGCTTTGGCTCATTCTCAAGAGCAGCTATTTAGACAGAAGGGAAGAAATAGTAATACAGAAAAAAATATGACCAAACAACTTTTCAAGTGTACCTCATAGGTACTATTCCAAATGAAATGAGCAGAAATAAATACTTCCACCAATACAGAATCTTATAATATATTTTAGTTTTTTGTTCTTGTAGTTTAAAGCATACAAATAAAGAAAACTCTCTAAATTAGAGCTCTAAAATTCAGATGTTAGTATAAAAACAGGATTAATTTAGCCCCTTAACAATCCAATTTATGACTAGTAAAGGGTTATGAAAAATTCCATCTAGATGTCAAATATAAGGAAACACGAAGTCTTTGGAGACACATAATGATAAACTGCAGATTGAGCAATAAGCTCAGTGAACAGAATGAACAGTTCAAGAGTTCAGAACACGTTCATTTGAAAGGTGTTCAGTTAAAGAGAAGGGCATGGTATAGACAAAGGCACAGAAAGGTCATCATTACAGTCATTTCATCTTCATTACAATGGTGCAGTCATAGCACTGGTGCACATACCAAGCCTACACTTGCATGTCGCTCCACTGTTTGGAGGAAGGCAGGGTTTTTTTTAAAATATATAAATGAATGTGGACAGAAATGTTCAGATGTTTGCACTTCTGCTCTCAGTCTAGGGAAATATAATGTGAACTATTCCTAGCTTTTCAATGAGTAACATTAATTTAAAAAAACTCTGCAATCTATTCTCTTCAAAAACTTAACAAATGTACTAAAATGGGCAACTCTTCTCTTTCCCCAAAAGTAGCTGCCTAAAGCTGCCTGTCTTTAAAACAAAGTCAAAGTGGAGTTGATTCTACCTGGTAGACTGTTGGCTTGAACTCACATATTTTATGAGTCACCATCTCAAGTGCAAACTTCTCTCAAGAATCCTGAGAAATAAAGGGGAGAATGCATTAATGTAGGAAGACTTGTTCTCTGAAATGATGCATGCCTTATCCAGCTGAAACTTAAGGGGGGAAATTTGGTAGGCTAAATGCAACAAGCTTTTGACACGGTCTCCCACAGTATGCTTGTCAGCAAGTTAAGGAAGTATGGGCTGGATGAATGCACTATAAGGTGGGTAGAAAGCTGGCTAGATTGTCGGGCTCAACGGGTAGTGATCAATGGCTCCATGTCTAGTTGGCAGCCGGTGTCAAGTGGAGTGCCCCAGGGGTCGGTCCTGGGGCCGGTTTTGTTCAATATCTTCATAAATGATCTGGAGGATGGTGTAGATTGCACTCTCAGCAAATTTGCGGATGATACTAAACTGGGAGGAGTGGTAGATATGCTGGAGGGGAGGGATAGGATACAGAAGGACCTAGACAAATTGGAGGATTGGGCCAAAAGAAATCTGATGAGGTTCAATAAGGATAAGTGCAGGGTCCTGCACTTAGGACAGAAGAATCCAATGCACCGCTACAGACTAGGGGCCGAATGGCTAGGCAGCAGTTCTGCGGAAAAGGACCTAGGGGTGACAGTGGACGAGAAGCTGGATATGAGTCAGCAGTGTGCCTTGTTGCCAAGAAGGCCAATGGCATATAAGTAGGGGCATAGCGAGCAGATCGAGGGACGTGATCGTCCCCCTCTATTTGACATTGCTGTGTCCAGTTTTGGGCCCCACACTACAAGAAGGATGTGGATAAACTGGAGAGAGTCCAGCGAAGGGCAACAAAAATGATTAGGGGTCTGGAACACATGACTTATGAGGAGAGGCTGAGGGAACTGGGATTGTTTAGTCTGCAGAAGAGAAGAATGAGGGGGGATTTGATAGCTGCTTTCAACTACCTGAAAGGGGGTTCCAAAGAGGATGGCTCTAGACTGTTCTCAATGGTAGCAGATGACAGAACGAGGAGTAATGGTCTCAAGTTGCAGTGGGGGAGGTTTAGATTGGATATTAGGAAAAACTTTTTCACTATGAGGGTGGTGAAACACTGGAATGCGTTACCTAGGGAGGTGGTATAATCTCCTTCCTTAGAGGTTTTTAAGGTCAGGCTTGACAAAGCCCTGGCTGGGATGATTTAACTGGGAATTGGTCCTGCTTCGAGCAGGGGGTTGGACTAGATGACCTTCTGGGGTCCCTTCCAACCCTGATATTCTATGATTCTATGATTCTAACCCAAACTGGAAATTGGCTAGAACACTCTAGCCAGTAACCCCATTTTTTGCAAACAGGCAATGGGATCTCAAATGATAAGTAGTCTAGATCTGGGTTTTAGATCACATCACGTCCAGCAGCATACAGTAGTATTATGCTAAAGCATTGGTTCAGTACTGACTGAGAAAGAATTCTACCTACTGAATCAGCAACAGACACTACTCATAACATCTTGGTGTTCCTGGGAGAGCTCCAGACCAAGTACTGACCAAGCCAGCCATGCTTAGCTTATGAGCTCTGATACAATCATAGCCTTCGATAATACGGCTGAAGGCTAGGGATTAGAACTTTAGAATTTTTTTTTTTTTTTGCTCTGGTATTTGCACAATAGTCTTCATTAATAATTAACAACCACTGGGAGCACTAACTACCTGAGTCTCTGATTCCTAACACTCTAGAATGCAAACAGACAGAAAAGATAAGGGTGGGTTTCTACAAGCCTGTTAAAGTTATTTAAAAAAATCATAGTATTTCTTTAATATAAATTGAACTATACCTTTCTTCTCACAGCAGTCCAATATCAATTAGCACAAACATGTATGCATATATATAGATGGATAGATATTTACTATATTCACATAGGGACAGATTTTGATACACTTATTCCTGACAAAATTCAAAGAGCAGTTCCATTCAAGTCAATGAGCCTGTGCACAGACTTAGGAGTATAAGGATATCATAACTTGGCCCCTAGTAATAGGAGAGATAGCATTAAGGGGCACTTCTTGAGATGCACAGAGCACCGTCTGATTGCCCACAACTCTCTCTAATTTCCACAGGAGTTACAGGTGATCAGCACTTCTCAGAATCTAGCTCCAAACTGGTGCAAATAAATCACAACTAGCATTCAAACAATATTAAAAAAACGTAGTCTTCATTCCAAGTCCACTAGAACTTTAGAGAAAAAAAATTTGACACCCTTCAGAAAGCTTGTAGGAGTCTTGAAATAGTGCTTTCCATGGAAAGTAGAATTCCATCTGGCAAAAAATATATAACGCATACATGGTGAACAACGTAAATATTTGTGTAATACATCCCTAAAAGGGGGTAGAATGTATTAGAAGAGTTACATGAAAAAGGAAGAAGCACCTGTAATATACTTCTACTCCATAAAACACTAAACTGAATGGATTCCTGAGAGCCACTGATGCCATCCAGTCCAAAGCCCCAACACATACCACAACCATTGCCCAAGAGGTGTGAGAGTGAACCACAACTAATCAGTCCTGTGCCATAAAAATTAGAAATATCATTCCTTTCCAGTCAATAATATTGCTAATTATCCATATATTGATAATGACAAACAGAAAAGGTAACAAACAACAGAAGAAGAAACAAAAGGTTCTATCTGTAAGCAGCACAACTTCTTAAACCCATGAGCCACCTTGTGTCTAACTCTTCAGTGGACCATTCACAGATCACTGCAGAAAGTGATCAAATTATTATTTTTTTAAATATATAAACCAAACTAAAATAAATATTTAGAATTATGAAGGCTGTGGCATACTGGAGGAAAAACAGAACAGGCCATGAAATCTGAGACTGCTTCCTCTGTGTGTAATGTAATTACACTTAGACTAATGAAATTAACTGCAGTCTCACCATAAGATCAGGCAATCTGCAGCACATACTTCTGAAAGATGTGCTAACGCAACACCTCATTACCCATTTTTATTTGAAACAGGCCCAAACCTAAACTGCAGATCCAAACATAACCTCCCTCCTCTCTGATCTTTGAGAAAGGCTGAATTTGGCAGTTGAGGCCCACCTCTAATTATTATAAGAAAAGGGAGAACTGCCTAGCTCAATGAAGAGGCAAGTCTGAAGGAGTTGATGGGAAAAGAAAGGATAAATAAGTCTGTTCGGCACTCTGAGTATCTCCTATCAGCGGCAAATAAACATAGCTAGATCAGTGAAGGGAAGCAGTAATAGAGCAAAGCAATATAAAAGGATGGCTGAGCACTCAAGGCCTTCATTCAGACCAATTAGGTGTTCACAGATCTACCTCAACCTCTTGGTAAATGCTCTTGGTCAGGGTCAGGAGAGTCATTAAGATAGAAGGCTCAAATATGCCTTGTGAGGCCAAGTAAGGAAGAGGACAGCTCAGAATCTCTGTGCAGAAAGCTGGAAAAGGCACTCTGTGGTGGGGAAAACAAGCTGGGGTGTACCCACTGCTGCACCTGGTACAAAGGTGTAATCAGCACTCCCCACAGCGCTACTGCCCAACATCCCGGTGGAGTTGAAATGAGGCTGCTCATGCCCTCAGCAGTGCTGGCTGTGCTCCCCTGGTTAGTCCAAATGCTTGGACTAGATGTTGCTCGCACCCTTTGTAGGTACATTAGGTGTAGGGGCACAGAGGGTTGGGGGGAGGGGGAAGGCTCCCTGTGGCCTCTCATCAGCCTAGTGCACCTATGCAGTGGGAGGTATAATTGAGCCCAGAGAAAGGAATGGGAAATTAAGGTTTTGCACTTGCATAAACACGTCATCTGTCATATTATCATAATTAGGGGAAGGGGAGATGTCATTTCTAGTTTCCATTACTACAGGAATAACAGTTTCTAGTTCCTGCCAGCCTATGCCACAGTGCATTCATTCCAACAAAAGAATGCATATCAATATTGTAGTCTGCATTTACCTGCATTGGAGAGTAATAATTTATTGGTACATCTGAATACGTTTTCCATTAGGCTAAATGCTCAGATAAAACAACTCCAAGCATGTTTAGTTTAAGAGATTTAAATTTCAATATTTTAAAATAAATATAAAATAAAAATAGCATTTTATGAAAAAACAGATAGGAATATTGATAAATATTCATTAGAAAGACTCAGCTGATTAGTACCCATGTTTCCTGCTTCAAACCTTGCCTCGGGAGAAGGCTTGCTGTGTTGAGGTCACACATGTAATTCAGAACATGTCTGGCTACCAGCTTCGAAGGAGCAAAGTGGCATGACAATTAGCTTGATGTGATTGTTTTTGAAACGGGAATAAAATATATGGCCTATTAATATTTCAAACATGTTGTGAGGAAATGAAGAATAAACCCTCTGCTTTTTTGTCCATGTTGATATCCAAAGCTTTCTCTGTGTTAAAACCCAAAGGAATCAGATCAACTCACAAGCAAGAACGTATCACTTATCACATTAAACGAACCTGTTTCAGTTTTGAATCTAGTAGCAAAACTAGCTCCTGCCTATTATATATTACATAGTTAATGGAAGGTTTTACTTTGATATAAAGATCACCAATGCCACTTGGGTTTAAGATGCTAATTATAGAGGCTTAATGCTAAAGAAATAATAATATAATATAATAAAATAATAATAATAATAATAAATTCTGGTGAATTAGATCCTCTAATTCATGAAGTTCATTTTAGCATTAAAGATGGCATGAAGATACAAAGTAGCAATGTACACAGCCAATTGTACTTTTAGGAGTAAATACCATTCAGGAATAACAATTCTTAGTCTCTATATAACACTTCATATACAAGACATTTTACATACCTTCTCTAATTAGATAGTAAATCCATTATCTTGTATTTCCTGTTCAACACTTCTATAAAATCTTGTAGTTTTTTAAAAGTCTACAGTAAGTAGCTTCAGGTCTAATGAGGCCTTTATTCAGGCAAAACTACTAGGGAAGAGTCACAGACTGCAGAATTTGGGCCTCAGTGTCCTCATTTGTTTTGGGGACAATACAAAACCACCGAGGTCTAAAATCTAATTTTTTAAAGTGGTATCTGGTAAGGTTAAATGTTCAGTCCTCAGTCCCAGTACTGAATATGGAATACAACACGATGACTTTAGGAGTTTCCCTGTATATTAAAAAGACAATCATTAATACATGACTTAGAGGAACACAGCCCTAAAATTATGGTGTCATCATCCTGACTTTGTTGCTAAGGTTTTCCATAAGAATATCCCCTACAATAAAAGCAATAAAATTCTTCCATTCAGTGTGAACATAATTTAGACCCTAAGGGATTTTTCTTGAAGGTTCCCTTCATCCTTATAGCTCTTCTCTTTTTGTTCCATACAATCTATCTTATGGTTTCTCACCCTGCTTGCTATTTTGCTCTAGTATATGACTCTTCTACCCCTTTTTTATCCATTCACTCAGCCCAGCAACACTCAACTTCCTCCAAACCAGAGGTGGTGTCACAGTCTCGCAACTCTGCTGCTAGTGTCAGATGCATGACCTCATTCTTCTGTATAATTTTTAAAAAATATAATCATAATTATACATTTTGCTGCCACTACACCAACTGGGGGTATGCAGAGGTCTTCCAGGGCATACTCAATGCATCTAGCTATTGGCCTAGTTTTACAACAGGCTACATAAAAAGCACTAGCGATGTCAGTACAAACTAAAATTTCATACAATGACTTGTTTATACTGCTCTATATACTATACACTAAAACGTAAGTACAATATTTATATTCCAATTGATTTATTTTATAATTATATGGTAAAAAATGGGATAGTAAGCAATTGTTCAGTAATAGCGTGTCTCTGTATTTTTATGTCTGTTTTTGTAAGCAAGTAGTTTTTAAGTGAGGTGAAACTTGGGGGTACGCAAGACAAATCAGACTCCTGAAAGGGGTTCCATAGTCTGGAAAGGTTGGGAGCCACTGATGTAAAGCATTCTAGCCATTTCCCTGTGTCTCACCAACCCCTACCCCTTGCTTAAAATACATCTCAAAACTCATTGGCCCTACTCTGCCTGTGATCTGACAATCATTGACCAGTTTCCCATAACAGTGATCTCTTATGAACCCTTCACATTTCTTCTGACAAACACCAAGATGCATAATGTTAATCCATATATCCTAGTATCCTCACATACACACTGATTAGGAGGTCCAAGAGCATATAACCCTGTGGTACTGCAAATTAAAGAGCACTCTGGACAGATGTGCAATTGGATAGTATACCCCCTCTTGGAAGTCTCATAATGGAAACAAAGGAGCCCACGCTCATAACTGACCCAATCAACTCCTCTCTGGATCCATAGTATGTTGTTAGCCTTTCTTGGTCAATGGTACCAAAGGCTACTCCCAGTTCTAAAAGAATTTAACATGGACACTTATCTTTCTCCATTGCCAGAGTAGAACATTGACCAATGCAATGTTATTATACAGCTATGTGAGCCAGTGGAATAATAGAGCACTTTGCATATGTCTACACTGCATCTGGGAGGGAGCCTCCCAGTCCAAGTAGTCAGACTCATGCTAGTGGGGTTTCAGGTAGCATCCTAAAAATAGGACTGTGGACATTCTGACTAATTCAGGAGCTCAGGCTCTCAAGCCTAGAGGGTCAGGTGGGCATGAGAGCTGGAGCTTCTGCTGGAGCCAGAACACCCAGATTGCTATTTATAGAGTGCTAGCTTGAATCTGTCTACCTGGGCTAGGAGACTTGCTCTCAGCTGCAGTATAGACATATCTTTAAGACAACATTTTCTATCCACATTGTAGTAGGTAGCCCAGGAAAGTCTATTAAAGTGAAATGAAACTTTCAAACAGATGTGCTTTGCACATCAGTCAATCATTATGTTTCTTGACAGAATTATCCACCCAGAAGAGAACATCACACACACCGTCATCTTTGGATCCAACATTGAATAAATCTAGAGTAGTTAGTAAATGTGTGAATTTCTATTCCAGAATTTTCCTACTCTAACTACTGATGTTATCAAGAAAGAGCTGAAAGAAGTCTTTGAACAAGGCCTTTGAGCCTTTGTATTAAGCACTCCTCAATTTTTACTGTCTATAGTATGTAGTTTTCATTGAATCATTCTAAACTTTCTTGGAAGACTTAAAGCAAGTACTTTTGTTAAAACAAACAAACACCTATTTGAGCAAGATGCACTTTTTTAATTACTGTTTTTGGCAAGCTATTGTTTAAGAAAGATGATTGCTGTTTATTTTCTGCTGATGCTGTTACTGGATTTTCACTATAGACAATATTTTCTTCTGAATTTTTTCACTTTATTATCCTAAGTCTCATCTAAGCTCTTCTTTTATAACCTCTACATACCCCTTTACCAAAGCTAGCAGGGGCATCTCATCTGCTCAATTACTTATTAGTGTTGCTAAAGAATACCATTTCCTCTCGTGGCTGATAAAATATTAATCAACAACAGGAACAGAATGATTTCCCAGTGTGGATGTCTTCTAATGGTAATACATGGAGTCTAAGAGAGATCTGGAGGTCACGTAATAGCTTTTGAAGGAAGGGAGGGGCTCACAGATAGAAATGACATTGTCTACAGAATAGCGAGATTGTATTCAAAGAGCACTGGATAGATTAATTATTGCTGTTCTGTAGAAAAGAATCACAAATGTCATTACAGGAACGTGTGCAAACATTTACTGAGGGAAACAGGATATGATTGAGAAAATCATGCGAGACTTTATGTTAATTTATTTTTAAAAACTTATTGGGACTAAAGAATTTTAAACTGTAACTTGCCAATTGAATTTTAAGCTGTAACTTGCCAAACTGGACAGTCCCTATGTAAAAGGATAAATGGACACAAATCAGACATTAGGAATGGCAATATACAGAAACCTGTAGGAGAACACTTCAACCTCCCTGCACACACAATAGCAGATTTAAAGTTAGCCATCCTGCAGCAAAAAAACTTCAGGACCAGACTTCAAAGAGAAACTGCTGAGTTTCAGTTCATTTGAAAATTTGACACCATCAGCTCAGGATTAAACAAAGACTGTGACTGGCTAGCCAACTACAAAAGCAGTTTCTCCTCCCTTGGTGATCACACCTCAACTGCTAGGGCCTCATCCTCCCTGATTGAACTAACCTCATTATCCCTAGCTTGATTCTTGCTTGCATTTTTATACCTGCCTCTGGAAATTTCCACTACCTGCATCTGACAAAGTGGGTATTCACCCACGAAAGCTTATGCTCCAATATGTCTGTTAGTCTATAAGGGGCCACATGACTCTTTGCCGCTTTTGCCAATTGAGTATGTCAGGGTAATATAGGAGGCAGGTTTTCAAAAATGCTACAGAAGTTTTTGAAAGTTGACTCATAAGCCTGTAATTTTAATAAGTTATTAAAGTGCTTTACTGCCTCACCACAGCTCTATCTCATGGTCTTTTCATCCCCACTTTTTGGTGTGGGAAAGATGAAAAACAGTGAGGAAACTGAAAAAGAAAAAGGCTGCAGCAGAGCTAGAAACTGAACACTGATTTCTTGATTTACAGCCCCGTGCTCTAACCACCACCATCCTTCCTCCCCACGTTTATGTGACCTCACAAGCACAAGTTGAAGAGCATACATAGTACTCTAATAGATAGATAATTAATCTAAAAATTTACAAGGAATAATGGACTAATCATATGTTACTAGACTGCATAAGCATAGTAAATTTTCAGCCTTTGGGCTCTGGTTCAGGAGCCATACTGAAAATAGCCACACAGAAGAACTTAGCAAAAATATCAAATCAGATTTTTAAAGGTGACTTTTAAAAAAAAAATTCAGACAGAACTACTGGAACAATAAGAAAGAAGTAGCTAAAGCTACTAGAAGTCTGCTCTTCCCCGAGGAAACAATTTAAGTCTGGTTTGGTTTTGGACATACTATTACTCTACTGGGATGATTTTTTAATACATAGACTGTAAGCCCAGAAGGGACTGTCCATCAGGATCATCTCATCTGACCTCCTGCATAACAGAGGCCATAGACTTCCACCTAGTGATTCCTGCATCCAGCCCAATTCTGGCTGAGCTACAGCAGATGTTCACTCTTAATGTAAAGATTTCAAGTGTTGGAGAGTCCATCACAATGCTTGGTAAGCAATTCCAATGGTTAATTACCCTCACCATTAAAACCCGGCATCTGATTTCTATTCTCAATCTGTCCAGATTCCAGCCATTGAATCTTCGGATGCAAAAGAGCCCTCTGCTATCAGAAATGTTCTGATAGCAGAGGCACTTACAGATCATGCATGATGTGCTACAAAGGCAGACCGCCTCTGTCTGTCAATGACAGCATGCTCACACACGTGTTCCTCACCAGACTCTGGCCTCTCTGCTTCAGGCCTCCCTCCTACTGCTTGACAATGCTGTTCCTTGCTTCCTAAGCTCTGCACTCCAAGAGGTTATCCATTCCCATTGAAGCTTTGACGTTCCACCTGCTGCTTTCCTTATTTAATCCCCCCCTCTCCCTGGAAATTTCCAGTGTGGATGGGGCTGAAATCCCATTGGATTTTTACAAAATGTCATATGATTTTCAATGCCCCAAGAAGAGCATCAAAACATCAATATGTAGTTAGGCTTCACAGCATATCTGTGGAAGTGCAAAAGCTGGAAAAGGCTACAGTAGACCAGGGTTACATGTCCCTTTGATCAATTTTGCAGTCACTCAGATGTTCCACACAACTGTTATATCAGCCAGTTTCATGTAAGCTTTCTGATGAGACTCAAAATAGATGAGAACTTTGTTATTAAGTCTGTTCCCACCCATCAAGAACACCAGTATGCATCTGCTGCAAAAGCGGTGCACAGGCTAGCCTACCCAAGCTACGTTGAGTCACTCTAGCATGTAGAGTGAAGACAGTGCAGCATGGGCCACAGCACAGATCATCAATTATTTTTAGTCAAGGTCCAAATTTCTTGGTCAAGGTATAGTCAAGGTCCAGACTCCAGAGAAAATAATAGTAATAAAAAACAACTATAAGTACATAAAAATATTTCGGGGTCTGTTCAAAAGCATCTGGTGCTCCGGATTTGGCCCGTAGACCACCGGTGCAGGCTAGCCAAGGCACAGCTTCAGTAGAGACCCTTGACTCACTGGAGCAACCAGCAGCATTGTGCTATGTATCCACAGATGCTATTTTTGGATTCTCCAATTCTGGGTTTCACTGGTGAAGCTCAGGAAAGACTGCTGATTAAATTGAAAGATTAGAAATTGTGCTGTTCAGTGGCCTGTGTGTGATAAGGCACCTTCATATTCGTAATTCAAGAACACCAAAAGCCGCTATATTACAGCCACTGATCAAACAGCTCTTTGGGTTTGACAGGAAATGCTGCACATGACTCACCATGTTGGGGCAGTGAAGAACAAAGGAAAACAGTGGCTTGCACAACTAAACGTCAAGCCCTAGGTCACCCAACAGGGCTAATTGCAGAGTTGGGAATAGAACTCTGGTCTCCCGAGTCCCAGTCAAATGCCCAATCCATTTCTCTGCTATTTGAAATAAGATGTGATAATT
The DNA here is from genome assembly GCF_965140285.1 of Lepidochelys kempii. Taxonomy (NCBI): domain Eukaryota; kingdom Metazoa; phylum Chordata; order Testudines; family Cheloniidae; genus Lepidochelys; species Lepidochelys kempii. Next base: position 31,288,809 of record NC_136391.1, on the reverse strand, counting down.
CATGAGTTAAAGGAAAGATTGAGTTACATCTGATTTTAGCATAAATGAAATTGTGTTTATATAGTAATAGAAAACATTTCAAAATATATATTGTATACATTCAACAGACTCATTTTATTTACATTTATTCTTTAAAATGGATTCCCCACCCCCAAAAAACGTAAAGAATGATCTCCTTGAATGAAATCACAAAGATGCCTTTGTGTGATTTTAGGATACAGTGTTGCTACATCCAGGTTACCTTCTGCAAGGATGCTGAGCATTGTCAGATCCCATTGAGACCTGTAGGACTGGATAGTATTCAGTATATCTTACAGTTCTGGCTCGTAATGAGAAGAAAAATGTGGGTGGTGAGTTATTTTTGATAAGTGGTAATAGGATGAGAAAAAAGTAATATACCAGAAGTTGATACATTACTTGACATGTCAATTGTTGGAGAGTCGCTATATTGAATTTGTACCTACAGCAAACACAATACACAAGATTCTAATATACTGCAATGTTTGCTACATATTTTCAAGCTGATTGTATTGACTTTGTAAACAAGGATTATATGAAAAAATGAAGACTTCTGTACCATATAATATTTACAAAGTGAACAAATCAACCTTAGCTGGAAATAAAAAACACAATATCACCAGTGTCACAAAAGGAGGAAATAAACTGACCATCTGAAATAAGATCAGTTACTTAAGTATAGAACTGGGTCACCTAAGAGACACGCTCTCCCTCGTTCCAATGCAATTGCTGACTTATTTTATTTTAAATATTGGGAGAGTTGCCAAGAGCTTGGGATGGGCAATCCTAGAATGTGTATTTAAAAAAAAAATCAAAATAAAATAAAGTGAATCCTCATATCACTATCGTGCAGTTCTCAATTTCCCACAGATCTGTTCAGCCAGTGGGTAAAATAGGAAACAGCCCTAAACTTACAGCTCTAAAGCCCCAAAGAGACAATTTCTGGCATTATTTAGATGGAAAGCTGTGTTAAGAAAATGCTGTTTAAATTACGCTTAACAGCATAATTTCACCTGAATTTTGGTCTCTGAAACAGAATAGTCAGTTGATATGATAGGCAGAATAAGTAGTAACCTATAGTTAAGGTTGCCAGACACTTTCAGTTATAAGACCCTGTTTTCAGTTGCTTAATACTTTGCCAATTTTTAAATGGTTTGGGTTGAAGTGTTCCAGGCCAGATATCTTAAGGCTGAATTTTTTTTTTTAAAGTTTCATCAAAAAATGGAACAACCATTTCTAAGATGATGTTCAGGGAAAATATGTTGTTTTGTCTATGTTAAAATATATTCATACAGTTGTTTAATTGAGTATCTCTAGTGTCTCTGTGTTTTAGAGCAAAGGCTTGAAATTTGACCAGGGGATCACATTGGTGTCAGCGATGTACCTCCTTTATCCCCATGAAATTCTGTCTAAATTTCGCAAAGTTATAAGCCATGAAAAAAAAAAAAAAACCTGCACATGTTCAGTGGAGACTTGTTAGAGTTTGGCAGCTAAATTCTGTGACAATTCCATCCATACTGAGCATGCTCCAGCCCAGGACTGCAGGGACTGAAGAGGTTTCTCCCCAACAATTGCTGCTCCCAGCTGATTCAGGCCACTGTCATACCAAGCACCAGGCATCAGAACTGAGAGCAGGGAGAGAGACTGAAACAAATGAAGCAGGTACCCTATACACATCAGGTTCATACCCTATACAAAACCTGATTCATTCATTGAGCACCATTCACTCTGTGACCTGAATGAGGTGTGGTACTGTGGAAAAATATTCAGATTATGTAATTAGAGACTGTATCATTATGAAAAAAAGGTGGTGAATTAATGCTATATGGGAAATCTTAATGTTGGCACTTCCTAATTTGTGAGTGCTTGACTTTGCAGCATAACTCTTTTTTAGTGCGGTTGTTTGCATGTAATTGGCTGCCTACATGTCCTCTTGTGGTCAAGGTGCCTCTGCTCTGCCCTGCCTTGTATTCTCCCTCTTCCAGGCCCTTTTACAGAGACTACACACACATGCTTGTCCAATTGCCTCCCTTATAGGGGTATGGGTTTATTCAGATGGTAACTCAAAAGTAAAAAGCAGAGTGCCAAGGCATGGCTCTTACCTCAGAGCCTGGGTAAGCGAAAGTGTTCCTTCATCTAGTCTTTTTCCTTTTTCCTGAGTTCTTTGGGGTGACCCACCTCAGGTTCAGCTTTCAGCTGTCCTGCTCAGAACTGACTCCCCTGTAGACTTCCAGAGTCAGCTCTCTCAAATGATTGCTTCAGCTCTTTTCAAGGAACTAACAGCTTTTGGTTACCTCCCTGCGCCAGGTGTCTCTATTTAGCTCATTTAGCAAGCCTGCTCCAGGCAGCTCCCTCACTCCCTCTGCTCTCTCACAGTAATATAACAATATACCGTGGATAGGGACAGACTGAAATGTTGTGCAAGTCCAAATGGGAGTGATCAAGCCTGGACCTCTTCCATAGGGAGAAAAATAAAAGCAGCCAGGAGAAGACTTCACAGTCACTTGCCATCATCTCTCACTCAACTCTGATGCTCCAATTCTGGGGGTAAAATCCTACCCCCAATTAAGTCAAAGGCAAAATTCCCATTGACTTTAGTGGAGCCAAGACTTCACCCTCAACCTATTTCCCCACCTGCCATGTGTGTGTTACTCTTGGCTGTTGATCCCTCTTCATCCTGCCTTTCTCCGACCAGTGGAATACTACAGCTGTCCAATTTTGTTCTCCCTGCCCATATGCTACTACTTACCCCTTTCCCTTCCTCTTCTCATTTACTCTGTTCCTACATTCCTCCCCTCTCCCTCCTTTTCTCCAACAATCCTTCCTGCTCTTGCTTCAGCACAGAGAACCCCACTACAACTCTCCACACACACCCCTCAAAAACTCCTGTAATGCTTGTTATTCAGGTTTTGTTTGTTTGAAGGATAAGCATAAGCAGGCCCTAAACAAGCATGAGAAACTACCTTAAAAAAAAATCCCAGATTAACCCTGATAAAGAGATGTTACAGTCTTGGGACACAGTACATAAGAACATATACACACAAACAAATTGTTTTTTAAAAACAGAGCTAAACTTATTTTCATATTTCATAAAATATAATTTACTCTCATCATGAGAGTTTGTTTAAAGCATCTACTATGAGCAGAAGTTTACTCCTAAAATGTAAATCTATGAATAGAGGTTTATACTGAAATTACTAAGATTCTTATCTATCAGTATTCAGAGGAACAGCCGTGTTAGTCTGTATTCGCAAAAAGAAAAGGAGGACTTGTGGCACCTTAGAGACTAACCAATTTATTTGAGCATGAGCTTTCGTGAGCTACAGCTCACTTCATCAGATGTGTGCACAAGAGAACTATATACTTGCTCTAATAATTTCTTATTTAAAAAAATAGAGAAAGCAAAGTCCCACCGAATATAGATACAGTTTTAAATCTAGACACTATCTTGACAACATATTTTTTTCTTGGTGCTGCTCAGTTAAATCTTAGCACTAGCGCTGTTTACAGAGTTTGTAAGTTTCTACTATCTATATTGAGATTAGAAGCTGGTATCTCTTAATCTGGTCTTTCATATGCCCAATTACTTTTAAATAACTTATTTTTCTACGTAAAATAGACCTGAATGATGGCATCCTATACATTGCACAGACAATAAAGTGTATATAAAAAAAGGAGTGTTTTAGTACTAAGTGAACCATTTGTCACAAGCAGAGTGCTGTATTTAATATTCAGATCAAGTCACCTCTGTCTCATCCCAGCAAACCCTTTTGACAAAAGCCATCCAATGTCTGCCAGCAGTATCGAGTCCAGCTGAGGACAAATTTCAAGATGAACCTGAAATCAATTTGCCATCAAATTTTCATGCATCTCCCAGACTATCTGTGGCATTTTAATTACAAGCACCCTAGGCGGGGGGTACTACAGATATTGACACTTAGCTCCTACAATAAACTTTATTGGCAACCTCTGTCTGAATGTTGTACTCAACTAGAATAACAAGAAATATCTGAGGATATGCAAACTGTAACATAGTATAATCAATTCATAATCTTTTGCTCCAATGGGCAGACATCTCTACTATAGAAACTTTTTTTAGGCTTAAAATAATTTCTTTTGGAAAGAAAATTCACTTTTAAAATGAACCAGTACAACACCTCAAGTCTTTTTCAACATGTACAAAGTATCTCATTTGGTTCTTTTCTAGTTTTGTTTGGCCATGTTGATGTATAACATTTAAATTAATCTGAAGCAGTTCTTCTAACCATTACTGAACTGTTTAGTTTAACTGGACTACAACTGGTGCTGACAGTGAGAGACTACAGAGTCAGTGAATATCTTTACATTATATCTAGCATCCTTTCTCTTTGGAAGCTTTTTCTGCACAGATTATAAGAGACCGTAAATCTTAGCAATTAAGGATCTAAAATGGAAGGAAAGCCAGTGATAAAGTAATGCAAGAATTGGTGCCCTCTAGGTAAAGACATCCAGGGGCAATACATGTACTCATAGTGTCCTCTTATTGAGCATACTGAGGGCAAAGTTACTTGACAGCCAATTTTCCACACTATGAAAAGTTTAGGAGAATGAAAGATTTATAGAAGAGACATTTAGAAAGGTTGCCATGCCAAGAGAAGGCGGGTTTGGAGTGCACAGTGTAGAAAATATGTGGGCAGAAGAAAAAGAAGGTAAGGTCACCAAGAGAGATGACAAACTTTGAAATAAAATTGTCAAAAGAAGCCTCTGGTTTCAATGTGAGGCTGAATATTGTGACAAATATAAAAGTTGAGAAGGAAAAAAAAAAGTAACATCAGCGTATGTCATATTGTATCCTGACACTAGAAGGGAGGGAGTGTGGAACAGAGGAGAAACACTGATAATAGAAGAGGATTCGATATTTAAAACTGTGGAGTGCTTGATTCAGATGAGGTTTGCTGTTTCCTATGCCACAGGACAAGTTGCTTATAGGAGATATTAAAGCGCCTGGATTATTGGTTCACACTAAAATCTTACCAGATACTATAGGTATGAGATGCCAGAAGCCCTAATAAGTCGACTTGTAAGATTAGGAAGTGAGTTAAAAACAAACAAGATTGGGATAGGTTTCAGAGTAGCAGCCATGTTAGTTTGTATCCGCAAAAAGAAAAGGAGCACTTTACTTGAACATAAGCTTTCGTGCTTATGCTCAAATAAATTTGTTAGTCTCTAAGGTGCCACAAGTACTCCTTTTCTTTTTAGTTTGGGATAGTTGTTGCATATCTCCAACAAAGCACTAGAGGGGGTGTGATCTGTAAATCGGTACTACATTAATGTGAACTAGGCATCTTTTACAAAGCACCAGCAAGATATAAACAGGGTAGCTAGAGCATAGCATTTAAGAGCACTTTACAAATCACACCTCTCTGGTATGCTTTGATGTACCACATAGACAAGCCCCAAGGCCTTAGAACAGACAGCAGCATTCCCAATCTTGTGGCCCATAAGTGGCATTCATCTTAACATATGAAATCCAGAGTATAGTCTATTACCTGAGGACTGATATCTAAATTACTGGATATAAGCCCTGGTTTTGCACCAGACAATAGAAAGTAACATCAAACACAGGCTCCACTGCAAATGTTTCCTTCAATATAATAATTCAAATGTGTGCCACAGTGCTGAGTGCATAACTATATACTGAGAAATAAACTACAAAAGAAATTCTACAAGAATTATTGATGATGACTTATCTTATACACAGTAGTTAAAAAGTTGTCTCTCAGCAGAACAATATTTAATAATGCCAATTGTTCCCAGCTAGACACCCCCAAACACACGCATTTCTAGTGAAAATAGCTGCACCATACTTTTCTTAATTGCTGTACAGAAATTCCAAGTTATAGTAAGGGAGTTGTGGTTCAGTGGTTAGAGCAGAGGACTTTGGGCCAGGACTTCTGGCGTATGTTCCTCTTTCTGTCACTGACTTGAATGCTGATTAGGGAAGTCAGTTAACTTCCCTGTGCCTCCATGTACTCACCTGTGAAATGAGTATACTACATCCATCAAAAAGGGTTCTTATGAGATTTAATTACATGTTTGTAAAGCACTTTGAGAATCTCACATCAAAGGTGCCACACAAATACAAAGTATTATCATCTATTAATCCCACTTGATGTGTAGGACCTACAGTACCTTCTAATGTTTTCTTTATTGAAATTAACTGGAGGTCCTGCTTAAAAAATGAGGGCACCTCATTGCCCAAGTTTTCAAAGTTTATTTAAAAGATATACTTGAACTGAATTTGTTTTATCATACCCTAGTGAAACCTACAACTTCCAAGTTCAGAGGAAGCATAAAAAATGTGATCTACTTTGTACTGTAGTTAGATACCTTCATATTGCTTATTGTATGTTAATCTTCAATTGACTATGCTTAGCAAATTTGACAACACTATGGTTTTCTAGTAAAGCAAAAGAAATCTACATCTGTTCCCTTCTAGACAGGATTCCTCCTTAAGAGAAATCACAAATGTTCCCCGGACTTAAGATTTACAGGCACACTGTAAGTTTGTGAATGACAACCAAGCCACAATGCCCCCTTGTGGCTATTAAAATCAGTGACATGAAAATGCAAATTCTTTTACTGTGTCATAGGAACTTAATTCATCTTAAAACTAAATTATTTTCAGTGTCTTTATAAATAAATCATATATTGATATATAAAATAAACAAACATGTGGGGAGGTATGTTACCTAGAAGATGTGTACACACATTTGTGCATGTGTATACCTATAACATTACAAACATACACACATCACATAGAGGTCTTTAAAAAAAAGAAATCACTGCAGTTAACATGAAGGCTAAACATTTGCACCATTCTAGGCTACTTGATTAAAAAATGTATAAAATCATAGTTAGCTGCTAACTCCCTCTGGTGAAGTTATGTGTGACAAACAATATTCCTGAAATTCATAACTCTGCTAGACACTAAAAACCATAGACTGAAAAAAAGACACAGATTCATGGCTTTACATTACAGCAATCTGTAACCCGCTAATTCCCTCTTTTTGACCTATGAATGCAGAGGAGTTAATGGGCTACTCTACATTGAATGGTCTGTTATAATATGTTCTAACTACTTATACAAAACAATCTGTTCCACCTTGCACTTAGCTGTGACACTCAGAGTATCTCTTCCAGACCTGAAGAAGAGCTCTGTGTGGGTCAGAGCTTGTCTCTCTTACCAACAGAATTTGGTCCACTAAAAGATAGTACCTCACCTACCTTGTGACATGAACTATTTTCTTTTAATTTCAGATAACAAAGGGTCAACATTTTAATTACAGGGAAAAGTTTCACATTCTGAATGTTACGCTTTGTAGCTAAATTCTGAAAATCCAAAATGCAGAACAAAATAAGTCAGTGTATACAGATTTTGAGCATTTTTCAGCTAATACCACATTGGCACAATCTGGTCAAAAGCTCTGAAAGTATATTTAAACCAGTCTCTGGATCCATTTACTATGTAAATAACTTGGCTAGCAGATTTCAAGAGCAGCTCTAGTTTGGCCAACATGTACTTCTGATTACTTCAGGATTATTAAAGATAGTTAAATCCAAAGATGACTACCAAGATCTGACAAAACTTGGTGACCGAGCAACAAATTGGCAGATGAAATTCAACAATAAGTGCAAAGTAACGCACGCTGGAAAAAAAATAATCCCAACTACATGTATATAATGATGGGGTTTAAACTAGCTGCTACCATTCAAGAAAGAGATTTTAGAGTCATCGTCTCTGACAACTTCAGCTCAATGTGCAGTAGCAGTCAAAAAGGCTAACAGAATGTTGGGAACGATTAGGAAAGGGACAGAAAATATAATGCACTATATAAATGCTTAGTACGACCACACCTTGTCCAGTTCTGGTTACCCCATCTCAAAACAGATATAGTAAAACTGGAAAAGGTTCACTGAAAGGCAACAAAGGTGATCAAGTCTTCCATACGAGGAGAGAGACTAAAAAGATTAGGGCTGTTCAGTTTAGAAAAGAGATGAGTAAAGGAGGATGTGATAGAGGTCTATGAAATCATGAATGGTGTGGAAAAAGTAAATAGAGAAATGTAATTTACCCTCTCCAACAATACAAAAATCACAATGACATTAACAGATGACAGGTTTAATACAAACAGAAGGAACTTCTTTTTCACACAATGCACAATTAACCCATGGAACTCATTGCCCTGAGATTTTATGATGACCAAAAGTGTAACTGGATTCAAAAAAGTACTAGATGAGTTCATGGAGCACAGATGCTTCAATGGCTACAAGCCAAGATGATCAGGGATGCAACCCCATGCTCAGAGCGACCCCAAACCTCTGACTGCTAGAAGCCTGGAAGGGAAGATGAGGTGGATCAGATATACCAGAACCAGGTGAATCACTCCAACTACCCTATTCTGTACACTGACCCTGAAGCTCTGTTACTGGCCAATGTCAGAGACAGGATACTGGAGCTAGATGGACCACTGGTCTGACCCAGTATAGCAGTTCTTATGATTGGTTTTGCTTTAGAACAATGAACCAGCAATTTGGAATCTAATCTCCTGGTTTCTGCTTAAATGAAGGTCACTTTCAGTGATTATGTTATTTGATTTAGTTTTTAGATAGAGTCACTCATACACGGTAGTCTGGAGTGAGCAAGCAAGTAGTACTATTGCATATATTAGCACTAAAGAATAACATATCATTTATGACACGCCCTGGAGGATAAAAGATTCATAAAAATCACAAAATTTGTTTCGTATTGATGACAGACACAATTCTGCCATGTGCATCATGATATATATACAGGGACGCGTAGTTAATGTTTGTACTGTGTTCTGAATATGTAAGGTGCTAAAGTATTATTATTATCATTATCGTCAATGTATTTTGCAGATCAGCACTGAAACTTTAAATGAACCTAACTATAAACATATTTGAAACATACATCAAAATTCAGTTGATATTACCTTTGTAAGTTGCAGACTGCTGGGGCAGACAAAAAGGGCTTCATGGGGGTGGTTTGCACAGTTACTACCACTCTATTTGAGATACTCATCTTACATTTGGATTGTGAAATCTATGAGTCAGACAGTGCAGCAAGATCCATGTTGCTGGCAGATTCATTTCTACTATCCTAATTGTGTGTCATATCCACATATAATGGGAATACTTGCATGTGGATTTCACTGAAAGTAAAATGTAACCCTTATATATTTAGTTTGAGCACTGGGGAACCCTGATGGCCTAAGGAAAGTCATTATCCAATCACTGTACAGTTTTCCACATTAGGTAATATAGTACCAGGGGGCACCACACTCAGACTCAGATTACCCACCAATGCATCAGAACTAGTGCATTTGCCCTGCAGAACACAAGGAGGAAAAATTGCAGAGATGGAGGAAATTAAATGGGAAAAAATATTAATGCTATATTAAGGTTTCACGGTTAAAATCACAAACAACCAGGAAATAAAGTTTTAACAGAAGAAATGTCTGATGAAATAATATGATCCATTTTCTATTCCTGTTTTCTCCATTAAATGTGTGGTTCAATATATTCCTCTTTACACTGTAAAATGTATACTATAAAACATACAGGACATGAAACTTGGCAGAGTTAATGTTGCTTGGAAAGCTTTAAGTTTTGCATGCCCTCAATGTTTTGAGTGTTTAGCCATGCAACATCTTGCACAATGCATTAGTTCTTTTTCTTACAAAATTTAAATGATTTTTTCATGAAAGCCTATATACATTTTTATTGTTATCAAGAGAAGTTAATTACTGAATGAATAGCAAGTCAGAAATCTAACCCATTAGGACAAAAACCACAGTTTTTGCCTGAAGAACCTATTAAGTAGTTTCATCTCTCTCTTAGAAGACTAAAAATCTTAATTAGCATTCTATTTTGGATAAATCTGAGCCTTGCCTTCATTATGTTTGTTGCAAGGGAAAAGTGATGGAGATACAGTGGATAAGGATTTATTTCTGAGCGCAGTATCTTTCTGAGTATTCCACACAATCCTGCAATATATCTTAAACACAGGAAACCAGAAACTGCAGATTTGTTCTCTATTTCACTCAACTATGAACTCCTCTTCATCTACGAAATAAATCAATGAGATCTATAAAAAGCTGCATATAGATATAATCTGCTCTGTGGTAAGTTTTGGGACTTTAATTCCCCCCAGGAAAGGCTGTCTTTGTCCTTTCTACTTGTTAAATTTTCAAACAAGCACCTTCGTGCTTTTTCCCATGCTGCCCCTCATCCTTAAGTAGAGCTTCCCGTAAACCTCCACAAATCCACTTAATTGTTCTCCTTCAAATCTCTCCTTTTGCAGTGAGCCTATAAAAACTTGACAATGGCTAGGCCAGTGATATGCTGAGACCACTGCCAGCCTTGCTGACCCATATTGTCTCACTGTTTCCATGTACTCCCCTATCTGTCTGTATCCATCTGTTGTCTCTTGTCTTATCCTTAGCTTACAAGGTCTTTGGGACAGGGATAATCTTTTTGTTCTGTTTGTACAGTGCCTAGCACAGTGGGCTGCTGAGCCATGACTTGGGCTTCTAGGCACTATGGCAATACAAATAATAATATATGCACAGATTCTATGGATCTCATTAAGTCTCAGTGTCATGAATTTCCCCGGGTAACTGCCACCGAATATAAACACCACCACACTGAAAACAATCTGACAACTAATGAAATACCAAAATTGAATTTGACTTAATTCTCAAACGAGTTTGTCTTGTAGTTCTCTCCAGTGAAAAAGGCAAGCATAGAATGTTGGATAGGATGTGTCAGAAAAAAAAAAATCTCCATCATTTTAACAATGTTTTCCCAAGAAATATTTGGAATTAGATTCTACTTTACTTTAGCCAGAACTCTACCTGTGAGGTTCTGAGCACCCTCAAATCCCACTTAGTTTTAGCCCTTTCCAGGATTGAGCCCTTTGTTACAAAGCTCCTCTATGTGACCAAAATCTGCTCCCCCTGCTCAGTCCCAACTCTATCACGTGATTTCTGCACTGTGGGGTTACATACCTCTTACTTTGTCTGGCAAGTACTTGTTCTCCATAGGTTCTAGGACCTGGAAAAGTTTTGATGTTCTGCGAACGATATCCCCCTCTAGGTGAAAATTACACTGGTTGAATTTTGACCAAAGCACATTGCTTTCGACCAGCTCTAGTAATAAACTTTAATTCTAACCATACAGTATATATACAAATATTTAAAATAAACATTTTCTCTTCACAGATATCCATGGCTATATGGTAATATAAGCAATGTGGGTTACTGCATAGAACACTATAGTCAGGAGAGTTGGGTTCTAGTCTTGCCTTTGCCACTTGCTGGTTGACTTTGGGCAACTTACTTCATCTCTTTGTGCCTCAGTTTCCCATCCTATATTTTGTCTGGTCTCTTTAGATAAGCTTATTACTTAGCATAAAAGGGCCCTAATCATATCTGGAGGTGCTCGTACAATACAAGTGATAATAGTTAAAATGTTAAGAAGATAAGTTCAAAAAGAGACATCTAGAGAACTCACAGAATTTAGGAGAAACACAATGCGTTGGATTGGGCCTAGTCAAAATGTAGGTGGTGATGACCCAAAGGAAAAATAATAGGATGCATAAAGCCTTCTCTCCTCACCCAATCTGCTTTTTCTTTTGTTTCCTGCATAAGGGCCACATAACGGCTCAGAGGAGCACAAGGAATGCCCACAGCACTCAAAAGGAGAGTGGGGATGAGGAAGGGCCAAACCATCTTGCTACCTCCCATCTCACCCCAAAGCATGACAGATGCAGTGGGGACAGTAAGCTGCATTTCCTGACATGGCACCTCTGCAGGTGTGTTCCCAAAGAGTATTAATGTGAAGTCACACCACTCTTTGATGGAAAAGATCTGATCACCCATGATAAATGCACACCTGCAGATAAAGTGAGAGAAATTTGTAATTTTTAGGCCAAGACTAAGTCATCCCTAACCTTCTAGAAGTCTGTGCCAACATAGTGAAGAACAAGAAATTTGAGACTCACCAGTAAGAACAAAGTGCTGACCTAACTACCTACACCAAGATTTAAATTTGTATGCTCACGAAGTGAGGATCTAGATGACTAATGTATTAATCCATTAAGCAACTTTGGAAACCCAAGAGACAATGGATTTCAAATGAAAGTAAAGAAAGACTTGGAAGAAGTTTTAAAAAAATACAAAGAGAAAGAACTCCACCACGCTACTAACATGTTTTGTAGTAGCACAAAAGCGGGGGGGGTGGGGGTTAATTAAAAAGTAAAGCTGTATCCATCAATAGAATTCTTGCCATCCTCAAGGTACTGCTTCCCTCATGCATTATCTTCTGATGTAAATTAAAATCCCCCATACAGCTCCCCAGCCAGTTAGGAGACACCCTTAATTTAACATCCTCCAACAGAAGAAAATTAGGACTACCCATATAACCATTAGAGAGAGTTTTAAAATTAAAAGGGACTTACTTGCCTACACAGAGAAATTTTGCCCATTTTTCTTGTTTGAGAAAGGCATATCCATTGACTCTTGTACTTGAGTCTAGTCTCTTTCCATGCAGAAAGCAGGGGATCTCAGCCTCTCTTTTTCTCTTCAAGATATTTTCCGAAGATAATGCAACTAAATAAATACCAGTAATACCCAAACTAAATAGAAACAGATGGCAGTATAAGTAAGCAATAAACAAATCAATCCATCAGTAGAGGAAAGTATCTAGCTAAGGACTGAGTTTTGTTCTTTTTGTCCCATATCCCCAACAGAGTTGGTGGAGGTCAGATCAGTGCAGTTACTTTTCACAAGGATAAAAGAGAGACAGGTATGACAAAATGTCCCTTTTCTCCAGGAAGTAGGCGGTATCTGAAAAAAAGGGGCAGGAAAATGGGGATATTTCTAGGAAAATAATGTGGTGGTTAAGGAGAAACATGGCATATACAGCCTTCCAGCTGAAACATGTGCGTCCAGTTTGCAATGGCTAGTGAACAGTGGAGTTGGACCCATTTATATAGTGGGGGTGCTGAAAACCATTGAACAAAACTATAAACCATATATATGATGGAAACTGTTTCAAGCTAGGGGGTAATTCTGCACCCCCAATACCCCTAGTTCCAGCACCCCTGCTAGTGAATGTATGTGTGCTGGGCCTGGTAGCAGCTGTAACCATCTCTGTGTTCCTCTTTGGGATAAATAAGGCTCCTTGAGAAGATTATAGTAGTATATAATGGTGTTAGAAACATAATTTTTATTTATAGGAAACAGCGCAGCACAAAGAGTAATGTCCAAAGGCGTGATGAATGAATTCCCAAGGGATGAAACTGAGACTTTAACACTATTGATGGAGTATATAGAAAACGTACATGAGTATGGAGGCTTTCTTACTGAAAGAAGGGTACTGAAGAGGGAGTCAGAATACTCCAACTTTCAAATTGCTCCCTATTCATGAGTCAAGCTGTTAGGTCCAGGTTTCTTGGCTGTTTTTAACATAGAGGTCCCTGAGAGAGAAAGTCTGTGTGGGGCTGGGGAGAAACATGAAATCAGTGGTCCCGTTGCTGGGGAGACCAACTCCAAGGACCAAGGTCAGAACAGAAGTCAGACCACTACAAGCCCTTTGCCACAACTTAAGATTCGGGTGGCAAACTTGGGGGACTTCACATCTGGTCTGGAAGATAGTGTGAATGCCTGATGAAAGATATTAAAAAGTGTATATTTAAAAACCAATGAGCTGAAAAGAGGCAGTGCATTAAAAATCTAAATCCTGATGTCACTTCTGTAAGAGTGGAGATAGCCTACATTATTTTTGCTCCTCCAATGCTGAATTATGGAGATTTGATTCCTCTATGAGATCTGTTAATTTGTTATTTGCGTGGAGCCATCACAGCAAAACTTTTTCTACATTAGTGCTACAGACCGCATTCATGCCTGAGAACTACAGGGAAGAAACTTGCAATTTTCCAGAAAGTAACTGCAATTCCAGGGTAGGGATATTTCTTCTCTATATAGTAGCACTCATCAGAATTGCTTTTAAATAAACAAACAGATCAGAATTGAGAAAATACAAGTGCATTTTCATTTCTGTGCCCTGTGAGGTTCATGTTTGTTCACTACATCGCAATATCTTTTTTCCAGAGTCCCTGCTTTCCAGGATAGAGTCCCCCATCTTTTTTCCAAGATGTATATTTTTGCATTTAGTCATATTAAAACACACATTATTTGCTTGCTCCCAGTTTACAAAATGATGCAGATAGCTCTGAATCAATGACCTGTCCTCTTCATTATTTCCCACTTCCACCATGGTAATAAGGTCTCTTAAACATTCACAAGGTGTCGTCTTTTTTCCCCGTGCAACATTTCAAAGATATAGTGCTACAAGCCTGCCTTAATTTCATACATATTTGGGTGGGGGAGCTAAAATTCAGGAACTATTGGTGAAATCCTGGCTCAAGTGATTTCACAGGAAAAACTCCCATTGACTTCAGCAGGTTTTTACCCACTGATTCCATCATGTGACCAAACAGCACAAATGAGGATAAAACTTGGGGGGTGGCTGTTCCCCCAATGAACTGGGAAGAGCATTTTCCAGAGTACACTCTGGTTGGTATCTTTTGGCTCCAAAGATTCTGTGCCTCCTTGAGACACAAACCCAAAATAGAGATTAACGCTGTTTTCAAAAGTTTTCTTATATGGCAGAAACCTCTCCCCCACCACTCCGCCCCATGGTTGATTTACAGAAATTTCAGCATACATAAATTGTTAAAAGATAATAATGTAGTAAAGATAATTGCATCTTAATGGTGTTATATTCAAACAAAGCCCCTCACATAGTCATAGGATATCTACATCACACGTCAGTTTTATTATAGAATCATAGAATATCAGGGTTGGAAGGGACCTCAGGAGGTCATCTAGTCCAACCCCCTGCTCAAAAGCAGGACCCATCCCCAATTAAATCATCCCAGCCAGGGCTTTGTCAAGCCTGACCTTAAAAACTTCTAAGGAAGGAGATTCTACCACCTCCCTAGGTAACTGCATTCCAGTGTTTCACCACCCTCCTAGTGAAAAAGTTTTTCCTAATATCCAACCTAAACCTCCCCACTGCAACTTGAGACCATTACTCCTTGTCCTGTCCTCTTCCACCACTGAGAATAGTCTAGAACCATCCTCTCTGGAACCACCTCTCAGGTATTTGAAAGCAGCTATCAAATCCCCCCTCATTCTTCTCTTCCGCAGACTAAACAATCCCAGTTCCCTCAGCCTCTCCTCATAAGTCATGTGTTCCAGACCCCTAATCATTTTTGTTGCCCTTCGCTGGACTCTTTCCAATTTATCCACATCCTTCTTGTAGTGTGGGGCCCAAAACTGGACACAGTACTCCAGATGAGGCCTCACCAATATCGAATAGAGGGGGACGATCACGTCCCTCGATCTGCTCGCTATGCCCCTACTTATACATCCCAAAATGCCATGGGCCTTCTTGGCAACAAGGGCACACTGTTGACTCATATCCAGCTTCTCGTCCACTGTCACCCCTAGGTCCTTTTCCACAGAACTGCTGCCTAGCCATTCGGTCCCTAGTCTGTAGCTGTGCATTGGGTTCTTCCGTCCTAAGTGCAGGACCCTGCACTTATCCTTCTTGAACCTCATCAGATTTCTTTTGGCCCAATCCTCCAATTTGTCTAGGTCCTTCTGTATCTTATCCCTGCCCTCCAGCGTATCTACCACTCCTCCCAGTTTAGTATCATCCGCAAATTTGCTGAGAGTGCAATCCACACCATCCTCCAGATCATGTATGAAGATATTGAACAAAACTGGCCCCAGGACCGACCCCTGGGGCACTCCACTTGACACCGGCTGCCAACTAGACATGGAGCCATTGATCACTACCCATTGAGCCTGACAATCTAGCCAACTTTCTACCCACCTTATAGTGCATTCATCCAGCCCATACTTCTTTAACTTGCTGACAAGAATACTGTGGCACAGTTCTCTTTATATGCTACTGTCCAACCATATCGAAAGAAGGACAGGAGATGTTTGACATGGTTTTAGTCAGGCCACAACTTTATTATTAGATGTCTGGGACTACCCGACAGATAAAAGTGTACAATGCAGGTAACACCATGGTCATTCCATAATTATAGGGGGGGAGGCTTCTGCCAGCTCCCTCTCTTTTTCCATCCAGGTCCCCCCATAGCCAATCCATTCCTGGAAGCTCACCATCCCTCCTCCCCTTGGTAGGAAGGTTAAGGTGGGTTAATAAAAAAGGGGGAATAGCTCCCTGTCATACCAAACATAGGAGTCCCCAACCTCCCTCCCATTCCGTTCTTTTAACCAACACCTCCTTTTTAAGTCCTTTTACAAGCCATTTATCCAGTCACTGTATACCTTCCCTGTGGAGTACCTGGACATCTGCCCCACACTTATATAACGAGTTGCACCATACAACCTTCCGCCCTTCATGCCATGCATGAACAAAGTCCTTCCTTAACCTGCTGGGAGGAAGGCGAAAAAACCCAACTCCAACTAGACCAATCTGATGGTAAGGGAAAAATTCCTTCCCAGCCCCCCTAAACAAGGGGCAGCTAGTGCAATGCCCACAACAGGTCTTGACCAAACCTGGTATTTCACCACCTAAAGGTGAGGGAGGGTGGGTGCTGCCTCAGCCTGCTCTGGGTAAAAGTGGGCATCATGCACAGGGCTGCCCCTTCTAAACTCTTGCACCCATCCAGTTCCCAGAGGATGAGTCAGTGTCACCATGCTGGCCCCTTGTCTCCTTTTGCAGCAGTTTTCCTCTCTCCCCCTCCACCCCCAACCATAAAACACTGTTCCCTTAATTTGGCCAGCCAGCCAAATTCCCTCCCGCTTACAGGTGGGGTGCAGTCATTGTTTTCAGACATTGATACAACTTGTGAGATGCGAGTGTCTTTGCTATTTTTAAAGAGTGTTCCTTAGAATCAGAAATGTAGGACTGGAAGGGACCTCAATAAATCATCTAGTCCAGTCCCCTGTACTCGAGGCAGGACTAAGTAATAGCTAGACCTTTTTCTATGGTCAGTGATGGTTATTGTTGGTTTGCTTTTTTATTTAAGTCCAGCTGTTGATAGTGAGCCTAACATTTCTGTATCATATTAAAAAATATTGACCAGAACTAAAAAACAGACAAAAAAACAGTGATAAAGCCATTTAGTGTAAAGATAAAGAGAACTAGAAATGGTTTCTAATACACTAATATTGGTCTCCCTGGAGGGTTAATTATGTCCTTCTGCATACTAAGGAGATTGTAAATTGTCTGTTTCAACAGATGTTCTCTTAAAAGAATGGCTTATTTGGGAAATGATAGGTCTTTGCCAAAGCTTACCCCACTAGAATATATAAATTAGTATCCTCTAACTACAGACCCAAGTATTATAAACTCTTTATTCACAACAACAAGCCATCCATTATCAGCTAGTTTAATAATTATATGTACGATATTGTGAACCACCGAAAAGACATTTACATGCTTCTCAATGGTTAGTTCAATCACATTGTTAATTCAATGTATGCTCATCGGTCAACTACATTGGTTAGTTTACATGCTTCCCAGTGTCAGCACTAGCCACAGCGAAATCATGGTCATACATGAGTGAAAAGTGGTTTCAGTGCATCCTTGTTTAGTGCATGTGATTTGTTGATCTTTGCCAAACTGCCAAGTTTCTACTCTATGCTCCTCTGATGCTGGCTAATACTTCTCCTGGCCTCCTTGCCCTGGGGTTCCGCATTTCTAAAGTGGAGTTTGTAAACTATATGAATTTTCTTTTCAGGCATCAGAGCAGAAGAAATGTTACTGGAGCTTTGTGAAATGTAGTTTTACTTTGCAGGACTTAGTTTCAGACTAGTTTATATACAGAGTTTTATCTTGAGTAAAACAACCCAAAAACTGACAAGTTATCTCTGCATAAAACATCAGTTATTTCCACCCTCCACTGGTTTCCAACTAAAATAATACATTGGCCCAGGGCATATGGAAAGTGCACAAACCTAGATATACCTTTTGGTAAGCTGGTCTGAGTTATTCATGAATATTTGCTTTAAAAAACCCAAACTAAATAAATTTGCTTTGGTTCTGTTTGTGCAAAAAATTATTCTAGACAAGTTCACTGGCAAGAAAGTTCAAATATTTTAAATTTTATGCAAATAATATAGAATATTCCCCTAAATCAAATGTTGGACATGTAAACATGAGTATTCACATCATATATTTAATTTTAAAAGTTGACCTCATCCAGTCAGAAACAGAAATATCATGTGAGCTAAGTGTCCAATCAAAATTAATGAAAAACAGCCAGAATTTTGGATATCCGATCTTTATGACAAATTTATCACAAGTGAGATACAGACCAAAGATTATTCCAAGAAATCATTCATCAAATACATCTGAATAAATTGCAAGTCAAGTATTCTATCCAAAATCAGTCATTTTACTGGAAGTCAAGTTTTAGTTGCAAGTGATGTTTCTGATTAGTCAAATTCTCAGTCATTTCGAAGTCAGATATGCCCACCTAAGGTCTGAGTGAAACTCTGCAAGGACTAAGCTGCATAAGATGACCAGACCTACAGAGAATAGGACTTCTACAAAACCAGAGATTCACCCTGAAGAGTTTAAGAGTTCTTGGGTCCAAACATCCAATACCTACTGAAGTATATGGAAAGGCTCCCATTGACTTCAATGGGCTCTGAATCAGGCTCTTGTTAAGCTGAGCTCTGTGAACTCCTAAGACTATTGGGACTCCAGTTCTGGGTCTCCCCAGCTCCTAAACTTCATAATAAAAAGAGGTGCCATGCCAGGTGTCCAGCAGGGAGCTGACTAAACAGACTCTCTTTCATGCAGACTTCAAAACTAGCTGCTCTAACTCCCCCAACGATTTATGCCCCCAATTCTCTGAAAATTTGAACTGAGAGCTTGAATGACTGGGGAATACTGTGCTATATACAAACACTGCCTATTGCTGGGGATTACAAGAGACAATAATTCTTCATGGAATTGGTTGCTTTAATGGGAGAAAAATGAATAACCAGATAGATTGTGCAATTAGCCACATATAATGCCAGGACAAGATAAAAATGCCTCCTTGCCAAACAGTCTATTGATTAGTTTTATCATAGTCCAGTATTTAGATAGTAAATAAGTGGCTATTGTTCCCAAGAGGGATAGAAAGAGTCAATGGCAAAACTTCCACAGCTTCAATGAGGTCAGGATTTCACCCTTTATATTGGTATGTTATTGGTTATTTCATTTCATTGTATTTAACAGGATTTTTTAAACTAGTACTTTAAGTCAATTTCTACCTATTTGGCACTCATGCTTAGAGTATATAATAGGTTGGTACTGCCTTTTTCATTTTCAAATTCACGGTTGCTTGATGGTCTTAATTTTCTCATAGTATTCAAAGATGACAGATTAATAGGTGGTTCCCTTCAACTATGTGGGCAGATCTTTAATGGATCTCATTAGTTTATATTACGATAGTGTACAGAGATGTGGAAGCAGTTCCTAGAGGACAGTCCACACCAACACTTGCACTTTCAGATTATTAATAAAATCCTCACTTCTGTGATTCAGTAGAACCTACGTCAATTGCTATGAAGAAGAAACAAAGTAAATTATTTATCTAGTATAAATATTAAAGAAAATTGTAGAATTTATTTTGGTGTTCCAATCTTGTTGCTACAAAACCATCTAGTTATAGCTTCTGGCAAAACACAGTTGTCCTTAATATCACTGAAACAGAGCCTTCTGAGATTTCCCAAGCATATCTTTTAGGTCTGCTTGCTGTCTGGGACACTTACTAGTATACCAGGATTCTAGTCAACTCAGCAGAACATTCTTTGGAATTGCCTATCAAAATAGGTTGAGCTAGGAATGGATTATAAAAAAAGAAAAAAAACCACAACATCAAATGCAAGTCAAATTTGGCACTTAACCAAAAAAACCCGAACATTTATATTAACACAGCACACATAAAAGGATTTCATTTTACACAAAACATTTTTATTTAACTTTAGTGGACTCTTCTTAGCAGCTGCTTAGGTTTCTAGGTAACCATGAAGTTTAATAAACCTGTACAATGATAATTAAACACTGTAAATAATTTATCTGCTTAATCTTCCTAACTAGCCTTTTATTCCTTTGTAGAAAAGTGACCCATGCTGACATTCTGAATAAGGTTGGCAAAATAAGTGCAGTGAGGAGTGGTAGTATAAAGTGGATTTGCTCTCAATAATGTATGAAGCCACATGCTGGGTAGAGGAATCCTCACAAAAGCGGTACCACAGCAATCTGTTCCTTTCATCTGCAGCCAGCATTTAAAGTGAAGGTGCTGCTCCGAATCAAAAGCACAATCATTCATTTGTGAGCAGATGTCCTTCACACGGCAGGCAGCACTTTTTCAAAACAGAGCTGAACAAATGCACTGCTGTGAGACAAGTTCCCCTACCCATTAAAGAAAGAACACAGTATATATTAATTTAGCAGGTTGTTGAATGTTTTAAAGTAGAATTTATGAAGCAGAAAAAGCATGTGGTGAAACAAAATGGCTTTCAAACTAAATATGAAAAAAGTTCCACTAGTTACTGTATTATAAAGTGCAAGAGTCTGATGCACTTCAATGGTTTATGCAGAAAATAAACTGAAATGGGTTAGATGTGTGCTTTGCATAATATGCTTACTAAAGGAGTTCATTAGTTCTGGAAAGTATATGCCGGAGGTAAGGTGCAGTATATGTGTATGCTGAGTTACCATTTGCTTGAAACACTTGAGGTCAATCCAAAGTGAACCATATTTAAAACTATCTTCTAGGCAGAGGAGCTGCCCAGCTGGTTACATGGCGTGTTCATAGTCTCCCCCCGTGACATACACACACGCTCCTTGGAGACTACTTCTTTGTTTAATCAAAGCTCAGGCTTTGGGGTGTGATTCAATTTCTATTGAGGTCAATGGAAAGACTCACATTGCCTTCAATAGGAGCTGGTTGGACCCTTTGTTATGGAAATCCCAGGGGCTGGGATTCTGCACTGTGCAACAACACAATCAACATATTTTGTTTCTAATAAATAATAAAATATTGTGCAAATCTGTTAAATGAAAATCAAAACCTTTATTTTTACTCATAATAGTCTGAAGGACTAAATTTAAAAGGACTTTCCCCAAGCTATATATCCACTATTATGATGGAGACAGAGACATTTTAAAAGCATGATGTTGTCAAATCAGGCACTGTTAAAGATTTAAAGCTCTATTTAGAGGGGATGTAAGTCAGACCAATCTCTTGCAGGTACAGAAGGGGAAAGAGGCAGCAGCGTTTGATAAATATTTATTTATAAAACAAATATGTATCAGGGCTCCAAGAACTACTTCCAGTTGCTCTTCCTGGAACTGAGGGCTGCTACCGTTCAGGATTGGCAGGCAGCCTTTCTGTGCCCTCTCTGAAGACTCACCCTGCTGGATTGGAGCCAGGCAGGAGCGACTGGCAGCAGTTGGTGAGGTCATAGGGTGAAGAGCATAGTACTGGCCTCAGGCTCTCCCACCCATTCAGCTCCCGATCAGAAATCCCTCCAACAGCTCCCCCCACCCAACCAGCTCTTACACACACAGCCTCCAACCCCTCTACAGTACCTCTGCAATTACCACCAGCCAATTCAACACCCAGTCACACCCCAGCATTCTGACAGCAGGTACCCAGCAGCCCCAGGCACCCCACTGCTCTATCAGCAGATCCCCAGTTTCAGGCACCGCACCAAAACCAACAGCTTCCCCTAGCCACCCAGTTGGCTAGGTCCCCCTTAACCTGTACAGACATACACAGCTGTGCGCCCTGTAGCAGGCAGTGCCTGCTGCCCCAGGGAGCTTCGGTATTAGGTGACATCTTCCTCATAACCCACAGAAGGGGCTCCCCTTTCCTGACACCAATCCTGCTCTGGGGATCCCGCTCCTCTCTCTTTCCTCTGCTCCCTTTCGCTCTTTTTCTTTCTTTCATCCTCTGCCTCCCACAATGCAGCATGTGCTTATACCGTTAGTCTTATTAATATAGGCGGAAGTTGCACATGTGCACTGAGTAAAAATCTACATCTGCGTTTGCGACTCATCTTTTGCTAATTAAATAAGCACATTAATGTTCACTATCCACATTATAAAACTTTTTCCAAAAGCCAATACATTCACCTTCCTTTTCTTTAAGCATACTATTTTGAGCACTGCAATTATCAGTTATATTGTAATTTAAAACTGAACTTCTGTTTAACTATGTGTGATTATTAGGCTAGGAGTCAATTGTGGATAACACAGATATAAATGCAGCTAATAACTCTTACTGTAATGATTAATCAATTTATGAATACATTATTTAAACTAATAGTTCAGGTCGAATATCTTAAACAAGTTACTGAGTACATCAACCAATTCAAATACGAGCTACCAAATCAATAGCAAACTGTAAGTAAACTCTGGGGAATAGGTATGCTTCCATAATAAACTGTGAATTTTAAAAGTGTTCCTATACGGAGAAAGACTGCCATATCAAAAATAATTTTGTTAGGTTTATGTGTTTGGATTTTGACAAAATATAATGGAAATACAAGGAATTTATCCTACTTAAGGGGCTGTAGTTTTTAAATTTTCATTATTTAAGGGACAATATCTTATTTTCCTTTTAAACTGATTGGTATTTTAATAAAAACAAATCCAGCTTCCCAACTTTTCAATAATATGTCCTGGATTCAATATATGTATTATGTAAAATACATTTTAAAAATGTATTTCTGATCCCTGGTTGATGTTTATAATGGTTTTTTCAACAAGAGAGAAATTTACTACACAGGGGAAACAGTTGAACAGTTGTTTACAGTTGAACTGTAAACAAAGTATTATCAAAAATACAAATGAAGTAAGGAGAAAACATTTTATTTTTCATTAACTATCTGAATTGTAGAAACCCTATGTGTTATTGTGATAACAGTAGGCATATAATTTTCAGAAAGAATGTGCTTTCTTGGTTGACAGTTGAAAGTGATGAAAATGTTTTAAGTCTCAATACTGCAAACGCTTATGTTTGAAATCAATGGGATTACCCATCTGCATAAAGTTAAGCATGTGTGTGAGTGTTTGAAAGAGCGGTGCTTAAATTAGCAATCTGTAAAATACAAAATTGGAAACCTACTCGTGATCTCATGGGAATCAATGGCAAAACTCCCACTAACTTCTTTACTATCCAATAAAAACACTTCTTTAAAACAATGGCTATTATCTAAATAAAACAAAAATATAAATATACAAACCTCTCTACTGCAAACTGGGGCATTAGGTTACACTCTATTGTAAGAAACTAGGCAAAACTGGCAACTCTACATTGGTAACTGCCATGAAAAGGTCTCTGCACTTCATTTAGGGCATACTTTTCATTTCAAAGTATAACTTTACTCCTTCAAAGTAGGATTTTTAATTAAAGTGAATTTACTAAATAAACCAAGAGTCCTCCACCCATCCTGATGCTAAAGGTGTGTTTTATCTCAGTTTCAAGTGATACTGCATTTTAAAAACTAATTAGTAGCTTGCAAGAACAGCCACACGTTATTGAATAAGTAACAGCATTTAAGTGAAACAGATGAAATATTGGTAAGCAATGCAGACCACAGTATAAGTATGTGAGGAGGGTCATAGGTTAATCCCTATTGATTTTCCAAGTATGCGTACAGCACCGCTGGGAAAGGCCAGTTCTGTTGGCAATCAGCTAGCACAAATACATTATAAATCTTACTGTCCACCTTCACTGATCAGTGTCACTTACTTCCTCCACTAAAGACCATTAGGAAACAGCAGCAAATCCACTGACTTAGGAAAGAATCTTAAAATATTACTTTTTAAGGTATTGTTTTAGATCACATGTAATTTGCTTTACATAAAACAGAAGTAAATTTCAAAGAGCAATATCCTGAGTTTCATAATTTTAATATCCTATTTGTAATATCAGCTCAAAGGAATGACCCTCTGGAAAAGTACTGGATGCAGAAAAAAGAAAAAGAGACTGAAATGATAGACAAGTCACCCTCATATGTACCTTACAAAGCCATGCAAACACTTAGAATACTTTGGGTTCATGACTTGTTTCTTATCTAGTTGCCAGCAAAAATAAAAACGTGCAGAGGATTTCTCCCTCAGCTCTTTGGAAATTCACCAGTGGTTTATTTACATTACCTCGTCTATTGCTATTGAAAGGGTCAATCTGGCCACCCTTTCTCACTGTTACTCGTATGAGTGGGCCCACTGATGTCAACAGGGCAACTTGTGTGTAAATAAGGACTGCTTGGGTGAGTAAGGATTGCAGGATCAGGCCCATACTGTAGTTCTATTTTATGATAGAAGGGGGGTCATTCAAAAATTAGCATATTAAACAAAATGGGCTCAGGGAAGTTTTATGGAGAATCTTCAAGAGCTTGAATGCTTCATTATGCGAATCCAATTTTTTTGAGCAAATGCCAGTGGAAACACTTGTGTTCCCATATTTCTTAAGAGTCATTCAATTATCCATCTAAGCAGTCTCATCCTGTAGGCTTCTGAGCACTCTCAACTCCTAGTGATATCCACAGGAACTCAGTACCACAGATAAAGTGATCAGTATTCAAAGACCCAGAGTCTTAAGACTGCATGTGTCCTGCAGGTAGAGAAAGTCTCATTTTAAACAAGAATAGGGAAGAAGAATTTTGATGTCATATCAGCCACTTCTGCCAACAATGCCAGCCTCAACACAGTTTGTCCACATCTCCTACAGTCATCTCTACATTTTCCATCTCTGCTCCATTTCTGAGCTGCTCCACAAGGCCATTAACCTGTCTGTGTTGAGACCTTTCATGGTTTTTAGGCCAATCTCATGATTTTTTTAATACTTGTGGTTGGGAGTACTATATTAGTTAACCAATTATAGCACAGCTTAGAGGCCACTTCGGAACAATCTAATGGGAAAAAAGTATTATCAAAAATACATCAAGACTTGGCCAATAAGTTCAATCCTTGAGGGGGCCATTTAGGGATTGGGGGCAAAAATTGAGGATTGGTCCTGCTTTGAGCAGGGGGTTGGACAAGATGATCTCCTGAGGTCCCTTCCAACCCTGATATTCTATGATGGCACCTTTGCCATATTCCTTGTAAGCCTTTCCTCTACTATTGATCTATAAATCTTTTGATACTATAAACTCATTGGGTAGAGATCATGCCTTCCTTTGTACTGCACCTATCAAGTTTTGGTTACAACTGGTAGAAAATAAATTATTAGTAATTATAATACTCTATAAACTCTTTGGAACAGGTACCAAACTTCAACTATGACACCCCCCAGCACATTCCCCTCCCTGGACGTACAACTCCCCTGAAGCCATGATACAAGCAACTTCCACTGGGTGTAGCAACTTCCAGGGATCCTGGAGGGAAATAACAGTCATTAACAAAACTAGGGCTGTATTAGCTTTTCCAGGGAACTTCCACAGGCCTCAGGAAGGACCAACACACTCTCTTTCCCAGACCTGCCTAATCCATCCCCGGTCCACCTTATTTCTCTCTCTCTTCTCCCCACCCCGTCGCCACCAAGCACAGACCTCAAACTATATGATGTCATCTTCACAGGATTCTGGGAGAGGGGTTGGAGGGCCATGGAGGGACCTGAACACCCAATTTGATATGTGATAGTGGAGAGGTCTTCTACGCAGAGATCTAGCTAGTACGATTTGCCATTAATAACAGTTATTTAAATGATTTTGTATAATTTTTGCACAGTGTAGATCTCTACTGTCATTAAAAAGAACTATCCAAAACAACAAATTTTGCAGAGTTTAGCCATTCAGAAATATGGCTATATTCTCTAAAATCTTAAATCTATCATTATTTATTTTTATGTCTCATTCAAAGTAGCTCCATGAAACTACAAATTCCAATTTGTGTGGTTTTACAGCCACGTTTCTCTCTCCTTTGTAGCTGTGTGAAAGACTCAGACAAACAGGATGGGAAACTGATCCCAGTGCCCAAAGGGAGCCCTGTTGATGTCAGTGGAGTTCCAAATGACCACAGAGGTATTCCCTCAGAAAGCTTATTGCAGGATCAGGAGTGACTCACTCTGCAGCAGAAACTGACTATACACACAGTAAGGATAAAAAGATAAAGTTTTTTTTTCTTTCCTCTGCTTCAGTTATAATCATTTTGGGCACTGCGTGTAACAATAGTAGGCAAAACATTTTCAGACAGAAGTGATTGTTTTTAAAGCTTATACAGGAGTCTTCAAGTAAATATATGAGATAAACCAGTGAAACGGAGTTCTAGAAAATTCAGATTCACTAAAACTCTGTAAAAAGAAAAGGAGTACTTGTGGCACCTTAGAGACTAACCAATTTATTTGAGCATGAGCTTTCGTGAGCTACAGCTCACTTCATCGGATGCATACCGTGGAAACTCCAGCAGACTTTATATATACACAGAGAATATGAAACAATACCTCCTCCCAGAGGTATTGCCTCCCAGAGGTATTGTTTCATATTCTCTGTGTATATATAAAGTCTGCTGGAGTTTCCACGGTATGCATCCGATGAAGTGAGCTGTAGCTCATGAAAGCTCATGCTCAAATAAATTGGTTAGTCTCTAAGGTGCCACAAGTACTCCTTTTCTTTTTGCGAATACAGACTAACACGGCTGTTACTCTAAAACTCTGTAGTTAGAGAAGTGGAATTCAAACTTTTCCAGTGTAAACTGAGCAAACTGGAAACCCAGTTAAACTAACTATCCTTCTATAAGGAAAAAGTTCTGAAAAAAGAACTTTCACTGAGGAGTGAGTTTGCATAACTGATGATTCTAATCTAGTTTCACCAAATATATTACTGGCTATTACATGCAATTCACCACCTTTCAAAAGTGGTGGATTTGGCAGTTCTATTTGCAAAAAATGGAAAAGCAACTCCATATTTTTTTCCTACGATTTGGAATGCTTCTCGTCATAACTTGCAGAGTATTGGGTCCTGCTGGAAATCCAGTTTGAATTCCCTTTCAATACAGCATGTGTCTGAAGAAAGAAGCATACAAAATGAGCTCAGTATTTCCATTTAAAAATATCATTTAAGGGCATTTTAAATTGTCTAAAAAGATGGATACACTTTGTTTGTTTTCTACATTAATGAGCTATAAAAAGAATGGAATAGGTCATAAATACAGTATTTTTGCCACAGCCTTTACTAAAAATGCTACCATTTGTGTTTATCATTTATATCTTCATGCAACCTCAAAACTGATTACACTTTAAACCGTACATAACTTGCTGTGTTTTTCATTTTGAGCCATTCTACAAACATTTTTATAACTCCGTTAATACATTCCATATTTTGTGTTCTTATTGATTATGAATATTTCTTTAAAGGATTTTATTGCTCTTAAAGTAACAAATGTTAGGTATTATAAAAACAGAAAAACCTATTGCATCTTTTATATTTTTCCTTCCCATGATAATTCTAATACATAAATTGTTAGCAGAAATATTTACGGAATATCATTTTTTCATATTTTAAACTCTGAAGTAATATAATAGAAATCACTACTAGTATAAGATATTGTAGATACAGATTTTTCAAATCTCTAATCTGTTTAACTGAATCCATCCTCATTTCAACCTACAATTAAAAAAATTAAAATACCAAAGGATTATCCTCATACAACATGATGGTTTTACATCAAGTATATATTATCTTTCCTAATTACCACTGCAGTTTGTAGGCTAGAATATGATTTATATTTAGCATATGATTTTGCTATTAATTATCAAATTGAAAAAATAAAATCTTGCATTATAAATTCTCTCTTGGAAATTAGTTTTATTATTTTTTCCATAATCCTATCACACAAGCAATAAGTGCATTGCAGCATGAACACTTTAATTTTTCCAGTTAGTTTTGAGCAAGCCCAGAGGTGAGGTTTAATAAGGATCAATGGCATTTTATCTGGGACAGGGCCACTTCACAGCATGCAAATTACACAGTAACACTTAAAAAAAAAGAAATAGATTTAATTAAAAAAAAGTAGAACCACAGGCTCTGGAAATTCAATTAAAGGATTTATGCAAAGGTTTGCTAGGTTTTTATATGCAGTTACTGCTTATATAATGAGCTTTTCATATTAAAAATCAATAGGTAATCTAGAGTAGACGATCATCCCCTTAAATACATTTTTGAAATCAATTTGAAAAATAGTCCATCAACTGCTGTGACTACTCTTGCTGCTTCGATTAGGCTAAGAGCAATATTTAGATTGTTAAGATGTGCTATGGAATATCTATGTCTGGATTTTGCTTTCAAGTGTTCTTATACTTTTGAGTGCCCAAGATAATAATACACTAATTCAAGGTGGTGTACAATGGATAAATTTATTCAATTACCACACAAATTCTGAAATATGACAAAATCCTAGGCATCTAATGGCACAATATGACAATATTTTGAACAGTTACATGAAAACTCCTTTTCTACATAGATCTTTGCTACCTCACTCCCGGCCTATTGTCTAGTAGCTACTTAGTATTCTGAGACAAATATTTCTGTTGATAACTTCTTGAAGTCTTCAACTATACAAGCAATTAGCCTGCAACTCTGACTGAAGTGCAACTTTCACACATAATGAATTAAAAATGGATCAAGCCCTGTGTCCTTCAGTTTTAATCTAATTTGCCAAGAAGCTGCAGAGATATAGGACCATTATGTGAAAGTCCAAACTTCCTGGTTAATATTCATCAACTATCACATATTCACTGCTCATGTGAGCAGGTGCAGCACCTTTGAAATTAATGGAGTTGGGCACATTACATCAGTGCTTGGTTTGCCTCAGTGTACCCCATTTCAGAAGGTTTGTAAGTGCACCGAGGGTAACATTATAAAGTGGTCACTCAATCATTCCTTTTTCAAGACAACAAAGTGAAGCAATTAGGGCTATCAAATATTATGAATCCAAGGGACTCAGTCTCAGCACAAGCTGCTAAAGTTGCTATCACAATATGGCGGTTTGGGGAGAAAAGAGAAGACTTTTCTATTTGCAAAAGTAGAATATTCACATCATCAGTTTTTACAGACACATTCAATGGTCTTTCCAGTTCATAATCCAGATAGTTAACTATACATTTTCCTCACTGATTGTAAGCTCTTTGGGGGTGGGGCCATTTCTTTATTACATGCTTGTAGGATGTCGAGGCAATACAAATAATGATAACAATAATGAAATGCACAGTAAACCCCTTCTGCCCCCTCCGGGCACCAAAAACAATTTTTTTTCATAATATTCTAGGTGTTTGCTTGATAGAAAGGAAGAACATTTTGTTTTTCTTACATACGAAAGGGAATTTTTGGATCTAAAACAGCCAATCCGTGCCTAACAAAATATGTATCAGTTCATTATTTTAATTCAGCACCCCCAGGGGAAATATTCCTTTTGTAAGGGATAGCAGGGGGTTGAGGAATGGTACTGGAATATAACTTCTGTATAAGAAAAATAGCAAAATGATAACTGAGAAGGAACTGGATTAGATAAAATTCCTTCTCTCTCCATAACACGTTCTGCCAAGCAATGCATTTCAGTTCTTCCTACATCTATGAAATCAACCAAATTATAGGCGGTGTGATACAGCATGGCCAGAAGGCAGCAGGGGAGTGATATAGGAGAGATATGTAAGTCCCAGGATGAGGAGAAGCCTTATTCCCTGTGGAGGAAGAAAGGTTTCTATAGATTAATTAAAGGCACCTGAAGCTTGCCACCTGATAAAACCCCCCTGCTTCAATCAGCCAGGGGAAGGAGTTGGAGCAGAGAGCAGTTTGAAGGAGTTGGAGTAGAGAGCAGTTGGAAGGAGTGCCGTGGCTGGCTAGAAGACCAAGACCCTAGGTAAAGAGTCACCTGGCTTGTGCAGAGAGAGAGGGCAGGAAGCCCCACAAGCTGAAGAGCAGGAGAGGGAAGTAGCCCAGGGGAAGGAAGCACTAGTTCAAGTGGTTTACCACTATCCCTAGGGCCCCTGGGCTGCGACCCGGAGTAGAGGGCGGGCCCGGGTCCCTCCCTCTCCACTACCCTTCTCTGGGTTACTAGTGGGACAGTAGATACCCTAGTTCAGGGGCAGAAAACTGCGCCCTGAACGCGCCTCCCCCCGCCCCCCCTCCCAAAGAAGAGGAAGCACGGGACCCATCATAATTGTACCGGCAATTTGCCGCAGAGGGTATAATCAACAGTGATCTTAAAAGCTAAATAATAATCAGCTTTCAGTTAAAATCACAAAAACTTCAACAAAAAAGTTATGCTCTTTGGGAGAGTAAATTTAATAATAGGAAAGGATGAGCACCTATGCAATAAAAATATCCCTAACGTAAGTTTGAACAATGTCAATGTTAGAAATTTCTGCAACACTATTCCAAGACACAGCTCAAATATGAAAATAATATCTTTATTGTCATTTCACTTTCTTCTTATTAATTCTTTGAAATCTCACTGCAAACATTGTCTTAAATATATTACTTTATTGGACTGATTATTTCTTAAAAGAAAAATATTTACCTATTCTCATTGCAAGACAAGATGCTATGGACAAATGCTACTTGTTTTACATGGGTAAGAAACAAACATGTTAATGAACAGCAGCTTTTATTTTCATTGTTCTTTCCCTACAAACTGAGCTGTTCATGCACACCATATTTTTCAACACCTTTTCATTTTAAACAACACAGTTTAAGTATATGAAGGGATCAAAGAGTTTCAGATGAATCTGAAAACTCATAGCAAAGGTAACGAGAGTTCTTAGTTTTTAATGACAGAAGCATATGCTCTCAACTTTCTAAACTGCATCCAACTGAGCCATTTATCAAGGCCTGAAACTTTTTCATTATTTAAAGCACTGCGACAGCTTTCCACTTGATGCCTTGGAAGTACACAATAATAGAGACTCTATAGTCATTAATTATGATATCAGCTGGTTGATGAAGTTTGTACTGGCTGCTTGGTGATTTCATTTTTAATTGCAGCAGGTGGTGTGGAAAAAGTGACATACTGACACACATGGTCACCTCAATAGTATTTTCTGTTTTATGTATATGTAGGTGCTCCTGAAATTTTTGAAAATCCCTTCTGTTCTGTTCCCCACTTTCATTTAATAACTGCAAAGAAAAATGCATATACAGTACATGTAGGGAGTAAGATGCTGAGACATAAAATGTTCAAAGAAACAGTGTCCTTGATTTTTCCCCTCCCAAAATATTTTTTTCTTTTTAGAGATTTTGTTGGGAGAGTGGCGACTTTTCCTACTGTGAAGAAGAATGTACCTGATATTGTATTTAAGGTCTCCAAAAAGTAGCAGCTAACAAATCTTGGAGACACATACTGTACAATTACTTTGTTCGGGCACATCTAGAGAGCCTGATTTTTAGATTTATCTGCATTGTGGATAAATAATATTTGAACTTTACAAAAATGCAGATTAAGACATTGAGGCCAGCTAAGAGAAAAGCCAGTATCCAAATTAAAATTACACAAAATTTTAGGACTATTCTAAAAATGAATGTGCAGGCTTTATTCTAAAGGAATAATAAATTTTTACTACTTTGGGGTCTGATCTCTGCACTAAAATCTCTATTAATTTAATAACACTTATATACAGGTAGATGTTTACCGTCCAAAAGAAGCAATATTGTAAATAACAAAAGGGTTACGAAAAATATCATATACAGTATTCCTTAATGTATTGATTTATTATTTCAGTGTTTTGAAGGCTCTGTTGTATATTTTAACTAGTGTATATTGAGCTTCTGATACGGACTACTTCACAAAGATGCATTTTCCTGCTCAATGTTATAAATTCACGAACCCCTAATTTAACAGATTAGAAAACTATTGTATAAGGTTTTGCCGCATAGGTTTAACATTAGATTGATAGGTAATAAAAACTGGTGTTTCCTAATGGCCACAGACATCTGTCTTCTACATAAATCAGCAAACTCCCTTAAGAATCTCCTGTATCCAAGTCATAGATCAATTGTGCTCAAGTCTCATTACGACACTCACTCTCTCTCCTTTATAATAAGGCCACAGTACCTTAGCTCATAACTACATTACATGTAATTAATACAGCTGTGACGTAAATGGATGCAGTGTTAAAATGTAGGTCTCTGGGGAGAACAGGGTATGACAGGAACTAGCTGCACTGTCATGCATGGGATGCCATGACTAGGGGGAATTTTTAGCAATCTTTCTTAGCAAGGATACAGATTCTTTACACCGTGAAACTCACAAGCTTCAGCACAAGATGGGGGATGCCAGCTATCTAACTATCAGTGCCCTGCTACCATATCATACTAGTGGATTTAATAGAGGGGATAGAGGTTGTATATCCCTTTCTTCTTCTCTAAGGAAACGTGCTTGTAGACTTCGAAATGTTCTCCATGCTGAAGCTGCCTTTGACCTCAAGTAATATTGTAGTTGTCAGAACTTCAAACACCCAATAGGAAATATACTTTTATGTGGAAGAGGAGTGTCAATATTTAGAGGTGAGGTGAATTAATCATTGGCTTTAAGATACAAGGGTCAAAGTAGAGTAACTTCTACCAATCTGGCACCATTCTGCAGATGTGAAAAATAAATCTAACTTGGAAGGGGAAGTGGAAGCAGGAAAGGGAGAGAGCAGCTGAAAAGAGCAAAGGCATTTTAGGGAGAAAGTGTCCTGAAGTGGTACATTTGTCCAACAGCAAACAAACAAGAGAAAACAATTCCCCCACAAACATATCATGCTCCCAGTTGGTCATTACAACTCCCCATTCATTGTAATGGGGAATTGTGCTGGCAAATCAATAGCATGATATAACTCACATGCTTTAACTTATGTTTCCCCTGAGGTAGACATCATCAACATGCCCAGGGGGAAAATCAGGCCCAGAATAAGAGGGCATAACTTCCAGGGAGCTCAATATTAAACTTGCTTACAGTAGGGCTTACGCTAGGCCCCAGTCTGTTCTCACTTATACTATTGTAAATCCAGATTCAGCTTGTTGTAAAGGAAAGCAGAATTTGGCTGTGTGTATTTGTGCAAAAGTAAGTTGCACTGGATTTTTCTCTGTGTATGTGACTGCCCACCTCTTCCTCGTGTATGGGCCCAATCCTGCAAAGTGATGAGCATCCTCCGGTCCCAATTTTGATGTTCAACACATCCTAGGATTTAGTCCCAATGTAGTTCACAGTATATCACAAACAATAATAATTAAAAGAAAATTAAAAAGCAAAAAAAATGGAACTAAGAAGACTAATGGCAAGCATAACAGCTTTGTTGTCTTGCTTTCATGATGCTCCCTTTTTCCTTTCTTTGGTTTACATTTTGATTAATTTGTCTTAAGGTCAGGAACCTTGCCCACACCTTCATGTATGTACTATGCAAATGAAAGGTAACCCAATGACACTATACAAATAAAAGAACAAATAAAATGATCTAATTCGTGTTAGTAAGAATTGTACATATAAATCTCCACACACAGGGTACACTTTTTTATTAAGTTTCATTTTTAAAAAAATAGGCAGTCAAGAAATGGAATCACACACAAAACCAGCACCACCATCTAGATCAGAGGTTCTCAGACTTTTGTACTGGTGACCCCTTTCACACAGCAAGCCTCTGAGTGCAACCCCCCTTATACATTAAAAACATTTAATATATTTAACACCATTATAAAAGCTGGAGGCAAAATGGGTTTTGGGGTGGAGACTGACAGCTCGCGACCCCCCCATGTAATAAGCTCCCGACTCCCTGAGGGGTCCCGACCCCCAGTTTAAGAACTCCTGGTCTAGATCCTTACTTTGCCGAGGTATAAAAAGGCTAGTATTCTATCTTTTTTTCTAAAATGTACTTAATGTTCCTGCAAAGATAGAATTAATGAAGATTGCATTAGGTTCTGAAGGATGAATAGCCTCCCTTTCAAGATATTCACTCTACAAATACAAGAATTAACTGTTATTATCTATATCTTTTTTTTTTTAAATAACCAAACTCAAAAAGATATGTTGATAAACTTACAGTATTTTTAACACTATTTCTGTTAACACTCAGGTTATAAACAGAGATGTAGACGTTTGTCCGTACTCTGAGTGCCACAAAATCACAAGATTGTGATGCAAACCCTCAGGGACATTTATTTCCCCCATTCCAACAATGGGTAATTGAGCCTCTAAACCACACACAAAGATTACATCCATAAAATAGTTAAGTACTTGTACCATTAATATGTATATATTGCACAATTTGTTTTAAATCTAGGTGTAAGAAAAAAATATTGTACAAGACGAACTACTGTACACTGAGCTGCAAAATTCAGAATATTGCTGCTCACGCTAGCAAGGTAAATGGCATGACATAAACAAAGTCATATACAAACTGAATACATGTTGCCATTTCAATGACAAGGCTTCCCAAAAGCAATACCAATGGTGATCTTATGGTTCATCTATTTAGTGTTAAACTAGACTCCCTTGTAAGTGTGTCACTGAGTATGCATCAGGGCATAAAGCTTTCTGACACACATAACATAGTTAAAATATGCTAAGAACAGGGATAACTTATAAACAGTACTTCATCATGCCAACATGTCTCTAGCAGTGACTGAAAGCAAGAGCTACCAAGTGCATTACTGGTTTTGAAGAACGACAATATCCCTGACAGCTTTAGCAAGGTTAGGCATTTTTCACAGTTATAGAAAGCACAAGGCATACCTTTTTCAACAAAATGTTCATGGAAAGCCAATTGTTTACCTAAACATGACATTTTTCTTTACGTAAAAGATCCTGCAACCTGCTTAAAGAAGCTGCAAGGTAGTCCAGCAATAATCAAGGGGCACACTACATGTTTTTCACCCAAAGCTTTCTCCTTTGGATGTGGGAGGAAGAAAGGGAGGGAGTGCCTCTCAAACTCACTGCCTCTCCTTTATCCTGGAAATGTCTTTGGGGGAACCGGCAGGCCCCCCTGACGCACATCAAACAATTCATCCCCACTCCTAAAATCTATTTTAAAAATGTAAAGCAGTGTAAAGAGCCCTAGACTACATTGTTCAGTAACTAGGGAAACCCCAGGGACCAATCAAGCAAACTGAAGATGCATCTCTCACTTATTCAGACAACAGGGACAAGAACTGATTCCTGGGAGACAGCCTACCTGTCTGTCTTAATTCTGTCGTTGAGGCTCCATTGACACACAGCACTCATAGCAGAGGAAATGGCTATCTGGCATCTCTTGAAGATCCCAGGAGATTCCCTTTCCACAAATAAGGCTTGAAATACTGTAAGTCATGGGGCATTTAGTAAGTGTATGTAGGGGTATGTGGATTTTTTGGGGAGTGGAGGAGAAAGAAATTCAGGGATTTTTTTTTTCCGAACTGCAATTTTACTACCAAAAGTTGGAGGAAATTACACAAAAGGTCCACAAAGATTTCATCACCTCTCCTTATAACAAAGACTCTTTCTTTCACCATAGTTTGACAGATTTGGAAATCTATGTAGGTACTTGTATGGCCCTCATCACCATATTATCTAAGAGCATAGCCATTACTAATGCATACATTGATATAGTTCAAAGATATTGAAATATTTCGACACTGTTGGGTAAATCTGGCCAGGCTTTGATAACTTAGTTATGCTCTAATAAATTTGTCAGTCTCTAAGGTGCCACAAGTACTCCTTTTCTTTTTACGGATACAGACTAACACGGCTGCTACTCAAACCTTAGTTAGCTTAATTAGCTTAATGTGTGAAACTATCACAGAGATAACTTGCACCTAAAGTTCTCAAGTACTTTATTAGAAACTTAAGTATCAACATAACAGAATTTGCATGCACTGTTATGGATTTGTATTTTCATTCTCTTCTTTAAAGTGCCTGGAAGAAAGAGTAAGACAGCCTGATTAACTGATTAACAAATTTAGATAGCTCACATTTCTATACTTCTGTAGAAAACTAAGGGTTTCAGTTTAGAGATGTCTATTTCAAGCTTTTATCAGCACTAATTTCAACAAAAAAAGTTCATAAAATTCAGAACAGAGAGAAAACAGACCTTAATTAAGCAAAGCGTTATCTCTTTCTACTAGAATGAAAGCAACGTTACAGTTATATTTTTACCAAGATTTTTCTCCACTTAATGAAGACATTATCCATGAGTTTTCAAAGTCACTTTACAAAAGAGCATTCAAGAGACATTAAAGTCAGCTTAAACTAAAATGTCTTTTTGAAGTCAATAAACAATAAAAAGAACAATGAAAGACAGCCTTTGATCTCTTCTTAGTCTAAAGTCTTTAATTTCTGTTTTAATCTGCGAGATGCATTAAGTCTTCTATTCAAATATTTTTCACCTGCAGAGTACAGTAAGCTTGCCTTGATTATTATTTTTACAGTACTAATGTACAGCTCTCATTAACATGGACGGGTGTCATCTGGCAAAAAAAAGTTTTAAAATGATTTTCTATTCTATTCTCTTTGAAAATTAAATAAGGGGGAGAAAAGACAATGGAATCTTTGGCTTTGAAATTCATGACAAGATCAAAGACTATAATGCACATAGATTTTTCAAAGAATAAATTATTAAGAACATGGACAAACACATAACTGGTCAATAACATGATCAAGAAATGATGAAGTTAGAACATCTGCCAATGACCAATTACAATTAATCTGACTTTATTGCTTGCAAAATATACCAAGTTACTCACTAAATTTTAGGTAAAGCTTTTATTACCCCACAGTGTATTTGAAAAATCACCAAGTGTCTTAATCAGATTTTTGGTGCTCAGGATACCAAACTGATAGCATTGGAAATGGAAGGGATCTATTTATCCTCCCCTTCTGTGGCTGCAGCAGGCCCCAGATTTGAATAGTGAAGTATGAAATCAATAAGAAATGTGGCCCTTCAGGATTAGGGAAGCCCAGAGAGGATGACAGCCACCATTGCATGCTGTGCAGCCTAGCTCACCAGAGCTCTTTGCATGTGTCCACAGGAGAAGAGGTCAACCAAGGAGTTGGAGACACTATGGAGAGCCACAAACCATCCACAAGGGGCATCATAGGACAGGAACTGCTGCCTCCTATCTTCTTATGCTGTGAACATCATCATTTTACCTGAGTGCCTTTAGAGATCCAGGCACAGCCACAGAGCACCCAGAGGATTGTGTGCAGAGGTAGAATGTAATACCACCATTTTTCTTTTTCCTTAATCTGCTTCCTGCTGTCCAAATAATTACCATAAAATCTCAACATAGCTCCCCCAAACTCATTCATTTTCAAAACCACTCAATGCCTAGTCCCTCTCTTGCTGAGATTGCCAATGTGGATTTCAACTAGTGCCTTCCCCTTCCCCTTTCCCTCCCCCCCCCCACCCCCGATAGTGATTTTTGCAATGTGGACATCTGTCCAGAGAGAACTGGACAAAGAACACTAACTCATTTCACATGGACCACTGAAGAGCTCATAGATAAGAGTTTTCATTTGCTAAACTCTGAAGCAGGATTTGAATGGAGACTTAGAGGTGGCATACTGAGGTAGGAATTTTTATCATTTTGCACACACAAAAATTGTTTCATTTAGATTTAATGAAAATAGACTTCTAAAGAACAGGTCTTCTTTGAATAAGAACATATATTTACTAGAATTCAAAAAGGCCATGTAGGAAGTTTAAGCAAGGCCTGTTTCTGACATGATAAGCAGCAAGACTAAAATTTTCACATTGCTTTATGGCAGACCTACTTGCTAAAAAGAATCAGACAGAGTACTTTACTAGGTTCAGACTAGCCTTTTATTGATTTGGATGCGCTCTGAATCACATCATCTAATCTACAATAAGCCATTTAGTGAGTTTCCCAGTGCAATGATCTATGGGCTAAAAGGCTTAGATTATAGTCACACTGTAGACTTTTTTGATGAAATGGTAGATCCGTAGAGAATACTACTATAATAAGATTGCATGGGACACAAGAGTCAATATTAGAAAATTAGAAAGGTTGGTTTACTGTTTTAAATCCTTTCACTGATCATTTAAAAACATAGTGTCCTTTTCTGAAGACTAATTGAGGACATATATTTAACAGCAAGTCTAAATGATAGTCCATTGGTGTCAAATTCCAGGAAGTTCAAGGGCTCAATGAACTGACAATATTTATAATTTGCAAAACAAAAACTGTGGTTCACCCAACTATCTGTAAGGTAGATGTTCAGACATTAAGGTGTTCTGGTTTGATCATTACACAGAGAGAGACAATCACAGATGCTTCAGGAATGCAAATACAATCCAAGAGATTAACATTCTCCATTCTCTTCTCTCTGTTTTGTATCTCAGCCTGACAGAGTTTCATCTTCTATGGACTGCTAGGTACTGAGGCCAGTGGGGATTGCTGATATTTAATTTATATATTTATGAAACAAACCCTTCATAATAGATTCTGCACCATCAAGTTGTGCATATAGCTCAACTCTAACTGGGTGAACCTATTGCTGTTGCCCTCACCCTATTCCACCTTTTCTCCAATTCTTTTTCATGCAATTTGTCTGACATTACATTGTAATCTCTTTGGGACAGACACTGTGTTTTCTATGCTACAGAGCCTAGCACAAGAGGCCCAGATCCTCACTAGACCTTTTGGACAAGATTGCAATACTAAATAAATATTTAGTCTACCTTCGCATTCTCCAGTCAAGTGATCCCCTCCTTTCCAATTGCTCTTCCCATCTCTCCCTAACTTCTCCAAATGACAGATGATGATCCAACCAGTGGACCAAATTTGGTGATGAATCGTGGTCACGTGCCACCTGAGGCACGTTGTGCATACGCTAAAAAGAAGTGACATAATACCTTATAAATATATTTTCTATCAAAAAGCTAAGGGACTAAAAAAGCTGGGAGATTTTTAAAGTCATGGCTCATCTTTTATCACAGGAAATTAAAGTTAAGAGATGCCACTGCCATCAGCCAATACAATCCAAACCCAAAGCCATACATCTGAACCATGTTGTTCTTTATTAATTTAGTGATGAATACATGCATGAGATTTTCTTCCTCATGCTTCTGTACTAATTTTGGTACAAACTGAACACCTAAATTCCAGGCAATTTATGCCACAATTAATTGCTTCCATGCATCATCAAACTTTAATTCAACCCAAGATTTTATTTTTTTCCCTAAAAGCAGTTGTTTTGGGGTAACTCAGACACAAAAGCTTCCATTGTGCAGTGTGATAGTAATTCTTAAAGAACCACATATCTCATCTTAGCAAAGACAAATAAAACAAAGGTTCAGTGAGTTTCCTAGTAGATAAGAATAAAATCCACTGCCATTTAATGAAGTGAAAATCAAAGCGTATTTATGAAATTACTGCATTTATAGCGTTAAGGCAAATGTTACTGCATCATTTCTGAAGAAGACTGACAGGGTTACATGCTCAAGTAAATATACTAAAGACATAATAATGTCACTTTAAAGCAACACCGGTTTTGA
Source organism: Lepidochelys kempii (assembly GCF_965140285.1). Classification (NCBI taxonomy): domain Eukaryota; kingdom Metazoa; phylum Chordata; order Testudines; family Cheloniidae; genus Lepidochelys; species Lepidochelys kempii. Next base: position 31,249,211 of record NC_136391.1, on the reverse strand, counting down.
TGTTCTTGTATTTTTGTTGTACTGAGACTATTAAAAGATGCATTGCCTCATTTCTGGGAAATGTAACTAGTTCAAGATACCATGTAACTTTACAACAACTGACAGTAACTATAATATGCGCCAGTTTGTATTAAGATGTTATTGCACCTTTCCCGTTCTAATCACCAATTATGACTCTATTAGTCCTACTTGGCAGTTCATCTGCTCCTGCATCAGCTAAGGGGGACTTGGAGACGGACCTCTGATCTTCATGTTTCCGCTTCAGTGAGTGCTCAGCACGGCGGCTGTCATCTTGAGACATTGAGGAGGTAAGGCATTGCCTTTTCTAAGATAACTACACCTGACCTTACAACAATTTACTAAGGAAATACCTGCCTAATGGCAGTGGGAGTGCAGTTTCTTTTACACTCACAATGGCACTGCAAATTAGAGACAACAGGATAAATCTATGACCAGCTCACTAGACACTTCATTAAATCACTGTTCCCTTGCCTTGTAGAGCACTAATAGAATCACAGCCCTCGTTAGCTACTGAATAAAAGATCAATCACACACTTTGAGAGCTTTTGCTACCAGCTTCCAGAGGAAACAAGGGGGGGGGGGGGGGGAGAGACATATTTAGGATCATCAGTAAGATTCTGAATGGCCTCACTGCAAGTTGGTTAAATTACTTTTTCCACAACTGACTCAGACTGTAATGCTCAGAGGAACTTGTTAAGTCTGCTTTCAAAAGCTGCTCTTTAATATATGACTACCAGGCCCTGGTCAAAAGTTCATAATGTGCATATGTAAAAAGGTACTAAATTGCCTAAGGGCTAAAACCAGAGGAGTTTAATTGCAACAAAATGCTGAAAATGGTCTGTTGAGGGTCCTTCTATTGGGATACTGCTGGCACAAGCTGATTGAAGTACAGAACATAAAAGCCTTATAACAATATTTCCTTAAATGCAATTGAAACTGCTAGCAGTTGCTAGTGCATTTATTCTGTGACTGAAGAAAAACACTGATCCTCCTCTAAAATAAATAAAGAATTAAGAACTCCTACAATTCATAATTCAACACAATGTGGATAAAAAGAAGAATTCAACAACAATAAATTTATGTCCAATGGTGTAGGTCAAACTGTGTAGACAATACATAGTTACAGTAGGAATGTAGGCATAGTACATAAGTAAGCACTTTTAAACTAGTGCCTGATAAGATCCATTAGAATTAAAGCTGGAGAACAGTTTGCATCTGTCCCTATTTTCCCATGCTCTGAATTTTCAAAAACAATCATCTAAGGGAGTAAAAATCTCCTTGGTTGGCCTGGGCCTGAGTAATTTTTGATTTATTTAGTAGTTTGAGAAAATTTCCTTTTGCCATTTCTGAGTTCAGAAAGGATAGAAAAATACACATTTTTTTAAAAATCAAACCCTATTTCCTTTTTATATTGTTTTGTTTTTTAACATAGAACAGCAGCAGAAATGGCTAACATCTGAAATGTGGCTAGGAATGATACAGTCCTCATTAGGATCTAATACACTTGACTGGCTCAAAGAAAAATTATGAGCATTTTAATCACTGCATACAGCGCATACAAGCTAGATTATTTTTTTCTTCTATGTATACGTTCATATTTAAAAATGCATTGCTCACATAATTAACAGTTGAGCCCACAATGGTTTCCTTATTATAAACTTTCGTACTTTCAAAATTATCATCAATTCTCTTCAAATTTAACTTGTTTTGTAGATCTTATTAAGACTTACAAGTCAAACCAGATTTGGAGAAATTTAGCCCAATATCTTTGTTAAGAACATTCCTCCCCCACAATCAACTTATTCAAATCTACATCAGACAAGAACACATGGAAGGAGAATCTTTACTTTCTAGGGACTGGTAGATTCTCCCTCATTAGAATTCTTTAAATTAAGACTCAGTGTCTTTCTAAAAAATGCACAATAGCACAAATAGAAATGGGCTTGGTGCAGAAGTTACTGGATGAGATTCTGTGGCATGTGTAATACAGGAGGCCAGACTAGATTATCACAATTATCCCTTTTGGTCTTAAAAATCCATGACGTGTTCTAGCTTTGATCTCTTCTAAAATGAGTTGAGATGGTCCTATGATTTACTTACTTTAAACACCAATCATCTTAAAACTGCCAAACTGATCTTCGTGTTTGGCTTCATTGTTAAGCCTTTTTGAGATCTACAAAACAAGCCAAGTTTTAAGAAAAATGGTTTGCTACTTTTAAAACATGTTGTAAATTGGCAAAGTGAATCCTGAACTGAGACAAGTAACTGAGGCTGTCCTCAATCTCATCCCTCCTGCACAGCCGCTGTCTTATAGCCTCTCCTTTGTCTTTCCATTCAGTCCCTGATTTGTGTGTGTTTTTTTTCCTGGTTTGTTTACTTTCACAGTTTAAACCTATCTGAGACCTCAAGCAGCTTACATGGATCTAAAGCCTAGGATAGGTTTAAAGGTGCCTTTATCGGTAAAAGGCCTTATATCTTTTAATCCGTTTAAGATGATCAAGTGCTTTAGATTAGTCTTAGCCTTTATAACTAAGCTAGAATTCTAGAAGACAACAAAGGGGTGGAGGGCTGAACAAGGGGTGAGAGAGACAATAATTTGTTTAAATTCTGTGTTTGTAAGAGAATATATACACAGAAGTACAGAAGTGTGCACTTAATACGAATGCATACTAGGCAACTTTTAGTCAACTGGTAACTATGAAGACGTCAAGTGTGCTGGGCATTAATAACAGACAAGAACCAGCTTTCATTTTCTAGTATTTCATTTTACTAGTTCCATACTAGTATGGAACTAGTATGTTAAGACAAATGGGAACAAAAATTTTACATTTTTCCCCCTCTTCCCTTCTGCCAGCACAGATCTTCCATGTATCTGCCTGTCCATAGTGGAGTGTGTGGATAGGGGGACTCCAAAGTAACAAGTGTCACTGAACACTGGAGTGCTTCATTGTAGATGACTGGGGATTGAATTGGTATGTTTACTTGCTCACTAATTAGGAAGCCAAGAAAAGGTAGTGGGAGTCTGGTCAGGGGTTCCTATGTGAACTGAGCCAAGACAAGAGGACTGAAAGGCAGCTGAGAGTTCCCAGCCCCACCACCAAACAGACAAGGGCTCACCTAGGCACTCCAACAATACAAATAATAATAATAGAAATAGGAACCAGTCCATTCCTCTTCCTCTCTGCAAATGCCAAAAATGGAGGAAAAGAAGCTGCTTTGTCATCCACTCTACCTGTAGCTTCCAAGACAGAAGCTTGGGATGACTGCTTTTGAGAACAAATCTTCCTAGAACTAATAGATGAGGAAGTGCTTTAGAAGAGTTAACATTTTAACACATTCAACTAGCTTGACAGGCAACTCACTGGAAGTGGGTGTTATATAAATCATGCTAAATTATGTACATCATGCTATAGATTATATCTCTCATCCTATATTATTTTGTTGCCTCATATTCAGTTCACTGTGACATATCACTAGTACCTGGTCTTGATTTACAACAATATACAAAAATACTCAGTCCACTTGAAAGTATCAGAAGTTAATTTAGCTCAGTGGATAACACAAATAAAGATGATAATTCATTTATTTGACCCACAAGAGACTGGCTATAAGGGAAGTATATGAAAGCATGTTGTAGCAGGAACAACATTTACTGCAATAAATAAAACTCTGTGGAAATGACAAGCCAGGCGTCTGACAACACAAAGAAAAATATAGAACAGGCTTTCATCTGTGCACTCTTGATATTTGGTGCTGACACCAGAGCAGTTAGTAGCTTATTCAAGCTGGTTTGAAAATATGTGCCTTGGAAGAATACAATGAAAATTTCGCAAAAAAGGAGAGAGACTATGAGCAATTTGAAATAAATACTTCTGTAGGAGTAATGCCTAAAGCACATAGTTACCTGCAATGTAGTCAATCTATGAGTCTCTGTCTCAGGACTTATTTGGCCTCAACACCTTAGTATTTGAGCTACTCACCAACATTCATGATTTATCCTCTCCTTGTGAGGTAAGGAAGTATTTTCCCTGTTGTAAAGATGGTGAGCTCAGGTAAAATAGACTAAGCAACTTGGTCAACATGAGAACCCCCTCACCCCCTCAGACAAGGGAACTTAGCTCAGATCTCCTGATTCCCACAGCCTTTACCACAGGGTCTTTAAGAAAATTATATGGACAACAGATGCTCAGAAAGTAGCAGCATGACTGACTGACTGACCAAGTATCTGGCAATGTTTGGCATTATGGATAGTTCTTATTTATGGCGCTGTAAAGGAACTTTGCTGAATATTATTTATTATTATTATCATTATCTGAAATACACTGACTTTGTCAGATACATCTGTTTTGTTGTAATTTCCATATTGATAAGTATAGAGTGCATACACAAAAACTATAATACTAGATGTACCAGTTCAAGGAAGGGGTTTACACTAAATGGAAGAGGTGGACTTTTGTTTTTTAAGTTTGGTATTCACATTTATGTACCAAATCCCTATATGAGTGAGCAAATCAAGTGTTGGTATGTGCAAATGGTAAGTTAGCTTTCCAACAAGCTATTTGTTGAAGATGTAAAGTGTGCCTAAATGAAGCACAAGATGCATCCTTGTAATTGTGTAATCCTAAACTTAAAAAAACCTGACCCTAAATATCTAAATATATTAATGAGATTGAGGTCATACATGAAAGTCTGAGACCTGATTGTACACATAGAGGAAAATTACCCTTCCAATAACAAATGGTATAATTTTCAACTCCTGTTAGTCTAAAAAGTGCTTCAAGGTTCACCACTGGATGGTTCAGTCGAAGTCCAATGAGGAGGAAACAAAATGCAAAACATTGTTGTAAACAAACCATCTTCCAATGAAGTACAGCCGGAAAGTTCACTCCTAACAGCCCAGGTGGACTTTGCATAAATTTTCATGAAGACACAGCTCAGACCTTATGCTCAGATAGGGAAAATTGCAATCCCAGTGACATATGGCTGGATCTTCAATTCTTTGTTGCTGCAAAGGAATTTATGACTGATCAAAGATTTAGAATTAGCAAATTGCATTGTATGACTTGGTTGTGAGCCAAACTGCTTTGGTGAATTTAAGACAATAGATGCAGTATAGTATCAGGATTGTTTGACCGCACGAAGGTCAACTTTTTGGCCTAACATACTTGTGAACTGATAGCAATCTCCATCTTAAATATATTAAGTCTAGCCCCTGGAAGTGGTACTTCCCGAAGAATTTCATTTTTAGAAGTATCTGCTCTTAAAGATAGTATTACTAGAAGTGCTATAAAACACAGAGGACCACAACTCTATTAAACGAACCCCGCACATCCAAGATAAGTAGGTTCTGGTTTTTTAGATAAATCATTCTTTGTATACATTAAAAATGACTTTACTTTTAAATAAAATATAGCAAAGCTGGATGATACATCTATTTCATTTCAATGTGATGCTTTTGCAATTAATTTAATTCCTCATATACCGTATATAGATTTTTTGACATGCACAGAAGATTCTGCTATATCAATATTGGTATTAAATAACTGCAAAAAAATGTTGTCACTAGAATAATGGATGGAATTTGACTGTGCTGTTTATATTTATTGTCATGCTACTTGTCAAGAAAAGATTGATGCTACCATTCTAAAAATTCCTAGAAACAGCAAAATAAAATGGTCAGGAAATCCCAATGGCTTGAGTCTTATAATTCTCAAATTGAAATTTTAGCAGGTAGGAAAATCTATGGTGACCCTGATTATACTATATGCTTATTATTTTCACACTAATCTGAATAAATAATAGATTGGATTACTGTTTGCTTTTATATTGAACAAAGCATGATCAACTCAGCAATACTTATTCACATTTCCTCCTGAATCAAATAAAAGACTGGGTACATTCAACCATTTCCCTGTGCATGCTAAATAATCAGAGATCATGCCATCCAACACCCTTTAAAAAATAAGGAACTATCTTTTAAAGTTGGCAAAACAGATCAGGTGTGATTTTTCTTTTTTAAGGGAGGAGGGGAAACAAATCTTCCTCTATTCTTGAAAAATATTCTAAGCTGTGCTGACATTTAAAAAAAATGCTTTTCCAAGTGTCATAATTTTGATATATGTTAAACAATGTCAAAAAGGATATTCTTAAATTTTAGAGACAAAGATACAATAAATTACAAGTCTCTCATATCTGACAAAGGACAAGATAGTTATTTCCAGTTTGAAGGGGATGGATTTTCTATCCTGCAAACAGCGAGTAAAAGACCTCTGAATGAATGGGGATCTCTGCTGGTTAAGGGGACAGGCCAGGAACAGAAAGGGTGAAGGTCACATCATCGCTGACACAGATGCTAATGTTAAAACCAAAAGAAAAGTAAAGATGGTTTAGGCTTCATTTACTGTTCTGGGAGACACAACCACAGACTTTGGAAGGGAAGACAGGGATACAGAGAAGCTAGGAGGAAGTTGGAGCGGAGTGGGAGGTCCCAGGGTTAGAGTGGGCCAGAACTCCATAGGATTTGAGCCATTAAGTAAACCTCACACCCACTCACTCCCTGACAGAGTGATTTGAAAAAAAAAAAAACCAACACCTCAGCCAAGAGGATTACCAAATTACAGAATATCCAGTGGGAAAACAAACCAGATCTCCTAATTAGTTTTTTTTCACAAGGCCATTTCCCTCTATGTGGGCATCTAACTCGCTCTCCAGGCTGGCAAAAGAACATAATTATTTAGAGCCATGTCTTTATGTGATGGGGCATTCGCCCCACACTATCCATGCAGAGTTGATATAGGCGAGAGAGGCCAATTAGCCATAGGCTGCCTCAGCTGGGTGAGAGAGATTGAGTGGCGAGAGACTCTGGCGAGACCCTGGAAGGGGAGGACAATTGTGACTTGGCTGGAGCTGCAGCTCCTGACCAGTGAGAAAGAGACCACAAATGAGTGATTTGAGGCAAGGGGCTGGACAACCACCAGATGGGGGCAGTGAGCTAATTCCCCAGATGAGACATGAAGAGGCGCCACTGAACAGTGAGTAGCAAGCATACAATAACACTTTAGAAGACAGAAAATTACCACATATGCAAGGAACACTGACATCAGAAAAGAAAAACTGGCACATTCCCTCACATTTTCATCCAGAAGAAAGATACCAGCAATTGCATAACTCTGGGAAGGAGGAGACAACAAGAGAGGAAAACACTATTGATATGACAACTTGATAACTGACAACTTCCAAAGAGAGAGAGAGAGAGAGAGATAAGATACACAGACACACTTACATTCTTTTAATCACGGTCTTACAAAAAAGTTTTCAGGAATGGTAATTTAGTTATGTGGTTATCATGTCAAGGGAAAGCCAACATGACAATAAATGACATGTCACATGCAAAAAAACAAAACAGATTAATCACTTTTTCAGAAAGAGAGATTTATTGCATTCACCTATGCAGGAATTTTAAATTAAAATTCTAAAATTAAAATTAAAAGTTGATATGACAACTTGATAACTGACAACTTCCAAAGAGAGAGAGAGAGAGAGAGATAAGATACACAGACACACTTACATTCTTTTAATCACAGTCTTACAAAAAAGTTTTCAGGAATGGTAATTTAGTTATGTGGTTATCATGTCAAGGGAAAGCCAACATGACAATAAATGACATGTCACATGCAAAAAAACAAAACAGATTAATCACTTTTTCAGAAAGAGAGATTTATTGCATTCACCTATGCAGGAATTTTAAATTAAAATAAAATAAAAAGGTCACCAGGTTTTTAATAATATATAATAGTGAGAATACTAAGAAAACATTTTATAGCCCTCTGCATTTGATGTACTGCATTTTTTGGGTGTGTGTGGGGGGGAGGGAATACTGCAAATATACTTTTTCTTTTTTAAAAAAAAATGACTTAGCTCTAAAAGAAGGGATTTTCTAGTTCAGATTACTTGGATACTCTTACTGTTTACCCTTCCCTCTTTTTTCTAACGTCAGAAGAGATTTCTCTCAGAACTTCAAATAAATAAGATATCCAGCTGCACAAACACTATACTTTCTGTTAGATTACTTTGGCTTCTTAAGGAATATTTGACTTTCTCAGAATGTAAATGATTAAAGGGAACCCATCATATGAAACTGATTGGGGAAATGTTTAAAGTGGTATGGCACCTCTACAAATATGGTATAAAGAGATAAAAAGACCACGGTATGGTCAAGCATTGCAGGTATCCCAGGAGGCCTAGGGGAAATATTAATGTCACTAAATAAAACATCTTCCATTTAGGAAATAGTCTTTAAATTATAATTCTATATAGAAAACTAAGCTGTATTTTTTAAAAAATATATGCTACCTAACATATAGTAAATGTGGCCAATGAGGTTTTCTGCACATCTGTCCATTCATAAAGAGCATCTTGGAATAAAGCAGTTGTATAATACATAAATGTATCCACTTCTGTAGGCCATACCTCATTAACTGAGGCAACGTAAACATGTTTTATTATGCAACTCCACAGTGCTTTTTTAAAATGGGGTGCATGTTATTTGCCTTTGCAAGGCAAATACACAGATGGTGAGCTTTGTCCAAATACATGGCTCTTTGTGGATCAGCAGCTATATATGCCAAAGGGCTCTGTGGCAGTACAGATACCACCAGGTAGGCAACTTTCAAAATCATAGGACATAGGCCAAAAAGCAGATTCAAATATGGTTTTAAAGGCCTGACAGATCAAATCTGTGGGGGCAAAGACCTTCTCATCTAAAAGTCCAGCTGCTTCATAGTCAAGTGGCACAGTTGAGAAAGCGACTTCATGTGTGGTGTCTACTCTTTCAGGGAATCAAAGAAGCTCTCCATGATAACATTCATGGACACACAAAAAAAACCACTCTCCAGATCTTGGACTCTAAATTAGATCAATTAAACCTTAGTTTTAAAAACCAGAGGAAGTCAATGCACACTATGGAAGGACAATAATTTATTACAGTGCTATTTAATTCAGGTTCCTTATGGTCTTCTTTCAGTTGTTTCTGTGCAACCCACCATTATTAAGATGTTATCATGTCTTTTACAGTTTGGCGAGTCAGACAATTGTAACTGGAAACCAAATGTGCCATTTTACATCTTAACCTAAGATTTGTTTTTCATATTTCACGTCACTCACAGCATAGTAATTTCAGTAGGTAAAAGTGTCTGGTGAATTCTCTCATGTATTTTACTATTTGGCTGTTTTTAAAATATCAACTACATGTATGCTATAATAGTTGTGACTCCCTCTGAAAGGCTAAAAAATTAAATTAACATATAAAATAGTTTTGAAACTTAACTTTTTAGGAAAGGTGCTAGCAACTCATTATTGGCTAAAATTCAAGTCTGATTCTTGTGAGTAGTTCTGATAATCTTTTCAGAATGTCAGTAATAGACCATAATAAATGCTGCATTATAATACTGCAATGTATTGACTATTATTCTGATTACAGATATCTGTTATATGAAAATATTAGCTCTATTATTGTCTTGTTACTGAGAAGAATAATTATCAGACGCTTGAAGTGCTAGCCTGGAACTTGGGAGCCTGAGTTCAATTCCCTGCTCCACCACAGACTTCCTGCGTGACCTTGGGCAAGTCGCCTTCATTTCTGTGTGACTTAGCTCCCCATTTGAAACACAGGGATAACAATTCTTCCTTACCTCATGAAGGTGTTGTGAAAACAAGTATATTAAAGATTGTGAGGCAGAAGCACTCAGAAACTTGTAATGGGGACCATGTCAGTAATATAGACATGATTTAATGCTATTTAAATTATAAAAGGGATAGTAGAGACCATCTTTTACTTTGTACAGAGTCTAGCACAGTGGCTGCTGATCCTAACTGTATGAAAGTATTGCATAGAGGACCAAAACTAACAATTAGAAATAATAATGACTGGTATACACCACAGCCAAGATAATGTCTATTTGAACATTTACCAGACATCCACCCAGAGGATCTAATGAAAAGATGGAGTTTTAAATATTCAGAGGAGACCTCCTTGAAATCCTGTTTCAGGAACAAGTACAGACTTATTTCTGTGATCAAATCAGTGCTTTTTGGATATTTGTCCATATCACAACAGTAACACAAGTTAGCGTGATTGAGCCTCCCTCAGAGACTGCCAATCAAGAGAATTGGGATGGTTGGGGTGATAAAAGTTTAAAAAGTGAGGCACTTTTGGAAGGTACCCGGAAGCAGCCCAGCTGCTTGGTGTTGGCTGACTCTTTCCTGTGCTAACAGCCACTCAGTTTCATAAGCACCAAATTAATTCATCCAAAAATAACTGAAGAAAGAAAAACAATAACCTTCATAACAATCTCCAAAAAGGGCTTCTGAGCATTCAGGGTTGCCTGTCTATTTATACAGGATGACCTCATTGCTGAATTTTCATGATAAACTAGTGATAAACAAAATCTACTACTTATTTGCCTAGAAGGCACTGAAAGAACCAAGCATGTATATTTAATTTATTTCACTGGTTTGTACAACTCACATATGCCATAAATAAATCAAAAGGTTTGCAGTGCATGTTTTCCCTTGCATTGTTATTCCCACCTTTTTTCAGGCATTTCACATGCTTCAGCTAAGTGTCTCACTGCCTGCCAAGAAACCCCTGTTGATTAATCCTGATTTAACGTAAGCTACACAAAAGAAATATTTTATGATTTCTCTTTTCATGTAAGCAAAAACTGAGCTAAGTTGCTTCTAACTATATCCTTAGCAATGGAACACTGTGATAAAATAACAGAACTAATTTTAATAGAGCAGAACATATTTTGTACCAGTCAGAATGGTGGGGAAGAGGAGAATGGATGGGCAAAACTCCCCTTGACTTTAATGAGGTCTAAATTTCACCCAGTATTCCTTAGGTATTCTCTCCAGTAAGCGTAAAGAATATCGAGAATACTACTGTAACATTATCTACTTGCAAAGACAATATTGTAAAGAAATAGATAGCAATCCCTGTGTTTATGTAATATATTTGTCTGCCCACTTCTCTGTCCATTAAGAGTAGCTGAGTTGCCACTGCTCTTCAGGGGAAGAGTGCAAAGTATGACAGCCATGTGACTAGGCAAAACCTGTTTAATAACAGAGTGTCTGACCAGACTGGCTCTGTCATTGAATCACGGAGCAGATACAAAGAGATGCCATGCAAGACTGGGCCGTCCTGCCCCTAACTATTACTAAAGGAAGCTTTAATATATGGGATAGTGTCATTTTGATAAGTGACATTTCAGTTTCAGTAATAACCCGGTATTTGGCTGTTGCCCTAAAGAATGTGCTATTCTTGTGTGCAGTGAGAATATTGATTCTACTATTTTTTAAGGGAGGGAGTGATGTGACTAGTTAACTTAATATGATAAATTTTATTTCAGTGGGCTGGATAACAAGTAATCTTTGTAGGAGGCCCCAAAACAGCACTAGTTTAAAATTTGGGCAAGATGGTCTCACTCTCCCAATCTGTTTGGTTGGGAGACAAAGGAATATTTCATATACAAATTTTTCAGTAAAACCCAGCAGTACCTCCTGTTCAGGCTTGACCTGGGAGTGACTAAAGTCTCTTTATGTGTGCGGAGTATTAACCCATTTCTGGTCTGAAACAGTTGGCTGTATCTGGAAGGCTGAGCACCAAGACAGCCTTGGGATTGTTGGAATCACCTGGCTTTATTTGGTTTTAAGATGTGACCTTTCATCAAAAGAATGGCAATCCCTTCCCTTTGCTTTATTGACCATTACAATCCTGTAACCTTTTGTGTTTAGCACATTTTTGGTCTATGTACCAGATTCCCTTAGAACTGTGTCCTGTGGGTATACACACAGCACCTGCTATTTGCAGGAGTGGACACATCTTTGACTAACACAACACTTACCATGTCTTACATTCTTTCTGTTTTTATCTTCTTCTGCAAAGATGTATGACATATGAGGATTTTCACTATGGACTAGAGAATAGAGTGGCAATGGAACATCCTAATGGGCAGATGAGCATATCCTAATTAGGGCCGTCGATTAATCACAGTTAACTCATGTGATTAACTTTAAAAAAAAATCATGATTAAAAAAATTAATCACGATTAATTGCACTGTTAAACAATCGAATACCAATTGAAATTTATTAAATATTTTGGATGTTTTTCTACATTTTCAAATATATTGATTTCGATTACAACACGGAATACAAAGTGTACAGTGCTCACTTTATATTACTATTTTATTACAAATATTTGCACTGTAAAAATAATAAACAAGAAATAGTATTTTTCAATTCACCTCATACAAGTACTGTAGTGCAATTGCTTTATCGTGAAAGTGTAAGTTAAAAATGTAGATTTTTTTGTTTCATAACTGCACTAAAAAACAAAACAATGTAAAACTTTAGATGCTACAAGTCCACTCAGTCCTACTTCTTCTTCAACCAATTGTTAACACAAATGAGTTTGTTTACATTTATGGGAAATACTGCTGCCTGCTTCTTATTTAAAATGTCACATGAAAGTGAGAACAGGCGTTTCCAGGTATTTACATGCCAGGTATGCTAGACATTCATATGCCCCTTCATGCTTTGGCCACCTTTCCAGAGGACATGCTTTCATGCTGATGATGCTCGTTAAAAAAATAATGCACTAATTAGATTTGTAACTGAACTCCTTGGGAAAGAATTCTATGTCTCCTGTTCTGTTTTACCTGCATTCTACCATATATTTCATGTTACAGCAGTCTTGGATGATGACCCAGCACATGTTCGTTTTAAGAACACTTTTACTGTAGATTTGACAAAACACAAAGAAGGTACCAATGTGAGATTTCTAAAAATAGCTACAGTACTCGACTCAAGATTTAAGAAACTGAAGTGCTGTCCAAAATCTGAAAGGGATGAGGCATTGAGCATTCTTTCAGAAGTCTTAAAAGAGCAAGACTCTGATGTGGAAACTACAGAACCTGAACCATCAAAAAAGAAAATCAATCTTCTGCTGGTGGCATCTGACTCAGATGATGAAAATGAACATGCATCAGTCCGTTCTGCTTTTATTGTTATCGAACCCATCACCAGCATGGACACATATCCTATGAAATGGTGAAGATGAAGGGACATATGAATCATTAGTGCATCTGGCATGTAAATAGCTTGAGACCCCAGCTACAACAGTGCCATGCGAACGCCTAGTTTCACTTTCAAGTGACATTGCAAATAAGAAGCGGGCAGCATTATCCCCTGTAAATTGTAACCAAACTTGTTTGTCTGAACAATTGGCTTAAGTAGGACTGAGTAGATTTTTAGGCTCCAAAGTTTTACATTGTTTTATTTTTGAATGCAGTTTTTCTTTTTTTTACATAATTCTACATTTGTAAATTCAAGTTTCAGGATAAAGAGATTGCACTACAGTACTTTTATAAGGTGAATTGAAAAATACTATTTGGTTTTTTATAGTGCAAATCTTTGTAATCAAAAATAAATATAAAGGGAGCACTGTACACTTTGTATTCTGTGTTGTAATTGAAATCAATATATTTGAAAATGTAGAAAGCATCCAAAAATGTTTAAATAAATAGTATTTTATAATTATTTAACAGTGCAATTAATCGTGATTATTTTTTGTAATCGCTTGACAGCCCTAATCCTAATCAATTTCCTATGCTTGCCCAGTGGAAGACATTGATGGCCCTGAGAACTTTGTCTTCTACCTCCATGTAATATTAAAGTAAAAGGTAATGGTTGATATAGAGAAAGGTTAAAATCAGAATAAAAATATTTTAATTTCATTGAATTGCAAAGCATTAGTAAATATACATTACATTTATCACTGCAAATATAAATTAAGGATTCCCCTACAACTCAGAGTTCTGGATTTCTGCCTTTTGTCTGCAAGGAAAACTACTATATTGTTGGTTTCCTAATTTTTACAGTGGAATATCAACTTTCATAGCAAACAATACAAAATTTCAATGCTTTAGTAAAAGAAACATTCTGGCAACAATGTAGAAGGGCATGGCAAACTCTTTGTAAATAACACAGTGTGGTGACATCCAAAGACCAAAAGTGAGTATGAACAAAGCAAAATGGGTGAATAATAAATTCTGTTTTTTTCAGGTTGCTATGCCCATCAGTATGGTACCTGAGCACCTAAATACAACTGTGCTCCCCAGATTCTTTCCTTCCTTGGAGGCCTCCCATTCATACACTGATCAGACTAATGCTACTTAAGAGATCTGATAAGGCCATGGCAATGTAGCCACAGCTGAGATATGGGGACAGAGATGAGCAAAAGAGAGAGAATGAAGAACAAAAGAAAGACAGATATTAGAACTGGAAAGCAAGTAAATAATTGAGCAAACTGAGAAAAGACATGGAGTCTGGGAATTTCAGACAAGAAAGAAGTTACAGATAAATCATATCAGAACGTGAAAATAAAAAGGATTACTTTGAAAAATCTTCGTTAAATGCTCATTATTTCATTTTTAATACACCTTAAACCCACAAAGGTTTTTCTTTGGGGGAAGGGAGGAGGCTGCTGCTCAGTCAGGAGCTTTGTTTCTGGCTGATTTAAAAACCTGAAGTAACAAAAGAAAATAATAATCAATATTCCCTTGTACTGATTAACAACTCTGAGGGCAATCATCTACAAATCTCAGATTAAGAGGAGGCAACAGAAGAGCAGGTGAGCTGCTGGGCTGAATATGAAGTTGCAACATGGGAAATTTAAACCTTATTATGGAAAGTTACTGAAGTGCATGCAGACATTCCACAAATATATAACTGTTTCATATAAGGAGGCTTTTCCAGGGTGAAATGCTGAAAATATGCTATCCGTTTCAAGATATAGTATAATTATTTAGAGTACAATCATTATGGGCCAACTGCTGCCCCCAGCTCAAAGTCCAAGAAGCTGGGCTGGGCACTTTAGAGTTCCCCAGGATCTTGGGAGGAAGAGGGTAAAAGGAAACATCTCCCTGAGGACATCCAACAGCAGCAGAGCTGCTTTACAGAAGAGACTGAAACGTCTGGGCTGTAGTTGCTCTCATGGTTGCCATGCATTCCTCGGTAGGCAGAAGCGATGGATCTGCTGGACTGTTCAACACCCACACATTTAGACTCTGCTGCAGAGCTGAGTTGCATGGCACACAGGCAGGCTTCTGGAATCTATCCCTGCCCCCGTGTGCAGCAGAACTGAACTGGCTCTGTTTCCATCAAGGCCCTCCATTCTTATGGTAGAGGGATAGGGCAGGGAGAGCATTTGCTCCCCTATACTGTGTATTACTCTTATTTTAATGGAAAAGAGTAGAACAACTTAACTCTCAGACATGTAGGATACTTAGTTCCCAAACATGTAGGTGTACCTTTAACAGCATGCATATTAAATTTTATTTTGGAACTACCACTTCAAGTTTTAATTTTTCACAGGCTGTTGATGTTTGAGACTACTGCGCAGACCATGCCGTCTTATTTCTAACACAGAAGTAGTATGTATAAATAATCACATAAATAAATAAAGCTCAGGCCAGCAAGAAACTCTTTTCCCACTAAAGTCAGCAGGAAATGCATTGGTTTTAAACCCAAATTTTCCGTAAGTTTCACTACTTTATATTTAAAAAAATAGACGTCAAATACACATAGCTTTTCTTTAACTTAAATTGTACTTTGGCTTATTAGTAGTGTCCAGAAATTTTAAATGGAGAGAGAAATTGTGTCTCTATGCTTGAGAGATGATCCACCTCGGATCCCTGCCTCCTCCCTCATCCCAGTACTCTCAAATCAGAACACTCCCCTGCACTAGCCTTCTTTCTTTCCCCTCCACAGTCTGAGCTCTACAGGTTCCATCTACCCTGTGTGCTGGGTAGCTATTACTATTCTGCAGGCAGGTAAACAAATCGATTTGCATTTAGTAAGGGTTACAACTGGACAAAAGTTATCCTGTGGGTGGAGATACACCCACCACCACCCTGTCAGCTGGTGAGCTGGAATCTGCAGTTCAACATTTAGTTCCTGTTTACGTTTAATGCAATTATGTAAAAAAAAAAAATACAGACTCCTACGTGTTCTCTTCAAAAGGAACCACAAACCCTGCAGCTTTACATCAGTGCTAATCCCCCATAGGTCCTCAGTCCAGCTTTACTCCCTTTCCCCTCGAACATCATGTTCTTAAACTAAGGACTCAGCAGGAAATAATGCTAAGGTCAGACTCTAAGGTGTAGTGTTCTTTTCAAAAGGAATACCTACTGTTCTTCATACTCAAGACACCTCAACGTGCTTTTCAGTCATGAGCTATACAGCTACTAATGGCCAAATACTAGTCTGGCAAACACCCCTCTCATGCAATGACTTGTCTTGAGATTTTATATCCATATTTCAGGGCAGAATTTGGGCCTAATTGTTCAGTAATTCAGGGCAGCCATCATGAAATTAACAACAGCCACACAGACCTTTGAACAATAAATTCTATTTATTTTAAGAGGGAATGTTGACCAGAATATAAATATTATCCCAGATTCTTTAAAAGAAGCCATGGAAACATTAAAGCTTCAAATCATTATCTGACATTTGAACTCAGGACCTTTCAGCTTGGGGCAAGAGTGCCAACTAAGCAACACAAACAGAAATTTTAAATTCTTTGCACAAATTATCAAATAAACTAAACGCGTAATATTTGAATGAAAGCCTTGAGGTAGTATCAGACATGAAACCAAAACATTTGATGCCTCATCTACACTTCTGATGTCCAGATCTGAGATGTGGTTGTAACTAAAATGCATTCCTTATATTTCTCCATAGCACATAATCTAATAGTGAAATCCCCATTCTAAAATGTTAATATTTTCCAAGAAAAAACATAGGTTGTACATCTATTGACCTCTTAGAAATTTAAAAATTTTGAAACTATAAATCTCTGGCAGGTTATTCAAGGGCAGAATTACCCTGCTATGGCTAGGTGAGGTTAAGACATTGACATCTTGTGCTTTTCTAGCTATAATTTATAACTCTGCAAAAGACCAGTGTTTTATTCCCATCCATTAAAAAGGGAGTAGCACATCTGTTAAAACTCTACTGCAATGGCTGGCTTTGCACTGCAACAGGAAACGTAACCCAATCATCTCAGAACTTCTACAAATTCTATTCCTTTTTTCATGTAAAAGGATTTGAAAATGTAGTTCACTGAAACATCTGTTAAGCTCTTGAAACCCTAACACATGATATTCTTTCTTCTCTATTACCTGCCAACAAAAATATTTGGTTCTATGTAAGACTATAGCAAGAGTGTGATAATAGCACTGTGCTTCCATTTTTATATGCCATTGTACACTGACAAGATCATACGTGGTGACACTAGTTAATATATTCTGTATCAAAGTTTAAATCTTATGATAAATGTATTGAATTTTAATTGTACATGTGTCTAGCAAGAAGTCAGAAAGGGTTTTGAATGACAGATTTACATTAATTAAAAACATGAGAGACTATTTAGCCGTGTCATTTTAAAGTCAACTTAATAACCTTGTGTATATTTTTGTTTTATAATTTATTTTTTAAAGACATAGATCAAGCCAGCTGGACACATACCTAGTCTATGTAACCATGTATTTTCTACCACTGTTACCTTCAGAATCCCTTCTCCAATACTTCCATTTGTTTGTTTGTAACATCCACTTGTTGCAGTTTGTCTTGAAGTAGACTGTAAGCTCTCCAAGGCAAGGCCTACCTTTTAATGTACGATTGTACAATGTCAAGCAAAATAGGGACCTGGTCCTGATTATGGCCTCTGCCTGCTGCAATAACAGAAGCAGTAAATAAACAAAACAGGACAGAGCTGCTGCTGATATTACTATCTGACACAAAAAAAAACAAGCATGGACATCCGTTTTAACTAATTTCAGTATGTCTTGGTTTGGGAAAAGTAGGGGTTGGGGGTAGAGGGAAAGAATCCAAGTTCAATTTTTCACTAGTCTAAATAGTATAAACATCTGTTGGAATCACCATGTTAACACGTTTCAGCAGCAGAACACCTGCAAACTTCCTGTGAATCACTATGACTAGCACTGATACAGTATATCACTCATTACTCCACTTGTAGGCAGCCATAAGAGAGGCTTGGATGGGGTGGAGTTGCATTACTTTCAGTATGATAATCTATTTACAGCAATGATTAACATGGTATATGGGCAAAAGCCTAAGATTTCAAAGAAAGAGTAAGTTTAAGAAAGTTACTTAAGAATATCCAGTAGTATAGTTAGACATCTGTAACACTATTGCTTAGAACAGGCACTTAAAATAGCCTGACTCCATGAAGAGTGGCCTAATTACTGTAACTAAAGTCACTATAGTCACAGCAAGTAACAGCAAATAAAGAAAGGTGTATATTAGAACACTTCTCTTCAATGCTTCAGGGAATCAGCTAAAACTAGAGGCCTATAGGCAATGTTTCCTTGGACTAAATTCTGTCATGCAGAATATTCTCATTGCCACATGCAAGAGGCTGCATGACCTCTCCCAAGAATGAAGATATACAGATATACAGCAACATTCATCTCTGAAGGAATCATACACTGTCACATTCAGATTGGAGCACCACCACATTTATGAACTTAACCACTAAAAAAAAGGGGCATTTTTAAAAACACACAAGATATACCTTTGCCCACTATTTGGAATCAAAATGAAACATCTGACCAGCTGGTATAATTTATAAGTAGACAATTTAAAAATGCCATTAGGTCATTATCACAAAAATAAATGTGACAAAAATGAAAACGAAAAGCTCTCAGTAATTAGCAGTAACCAGTTTAGCAAATTGGAGGAATGTATTATTGTGGATACACTAGGTGTGAAAATTTAAAGACTAGGTTTCCAAAAAGTTTGGCCTTTGAGCCCTACCATGTTATCCACCATTCTCAGTGCTTCTCTACTAAACCCTTGTTTTGTGAAATAAAATGAAAAATTATTATTATTAACTGTTTCTATTGTAATAGCATCAAAAGGCCCCAGTGAGGATCAGGGCCTCACTGTCCTAACCATTTTTGATGTTACACATATGCAACAAACTATGAACATATGGTCTGTGCCCACAGTAACTGCAGCCTCAAACTCAGACAAATGCAGTACCCAGCCCAAAACACAAGTCTAGGCTCTGGGGACATCTGCAATAGGAATGGGGAGAAGACTCCGGTATCCAAACCACAGAGTGAAAGTGGAGCTGCTCCAGAAAGCCTACTCCAGCTTAGTGACAGGAGGAGTAAACTGTGAGGCCCTAACAATGTGGATAAGGAGTAGAGCAAACTTCTAGGGGCAACATTTAATTTCTACAACAAAAAATCCCTCCCTATGGCTTAACTAGGAGTACAGCATAGCTGGGCAGCACACTGTGAAAGGGATGCACATTTTCTGTGGGTCCCCAGGTTCTGATACCAACTTTGGCAGTGGTAGCATCCATGAGGTTTCAGACAGGATTTGACACACTAATCTATAATAATGAGATCTGCCCTCATCCAGGACCATTACAATAGCACTTGTAAAGCCTCAGGTGATTAAAAGAAAAACACACAAAGAACTGATTGAAGCAATATGGCTTGCTTTAGGGATGGTTGTCTAGTCAATGCTGATCTCGAACTCTCTTTTACACACCAGATACCATCATATCATATGAGATTATTATCAAAAGAAGTGATACAATGATAAAATAATTTCTGAAATGACCTAATTAGCATTTTACAATTTAAAATAGAAAAGGATGAGTTTATCTGAGCCACACAAACAAAACACAAATACAAAGGGCTCATCAAAGAAGATGCATCGAAGTAAATAAAACTGTTATATTCATAACAGATCCCAGGAGCTGCATCTTTTTTCTGTAAACTGATACCGTTACCTGACACACCAACCATACTCTAGTAATGCTTGTGGATAAGAAGGACATTTACCCTATCTTAGCAGATGCTCCAGGGACTGGATTTTGGACAACAAGCTCACGTGTACATGCATAATTTTGATATGCTGACTACTGCATGTGTGGTTGAAGAATTCTAACACCTGCCTCAACAGCTGATAGTGTTCATGGACCAACCAACCCCACTGGAACACGTGTTTTGCACATACAAATTCTGCAACCTGCACACAGAACTGAGAGACTATTCAGATTGCCTGCGCAACTGTTAGTATGCCAAACTGTGAGAGCAGGCGTATGCTCAGTTCTGTTGTCCCAAGTGAAGGCTGGTTCAGGCATCACTTGGAATCTGGCCCTACTGTTGGAGATATCTCTGGAATTTTGGCCTACAGGCCACTTATAGAGAAAATGCTTTTATATGTTTTGGGCCTGACTCTCTACTTACTTGCACCTATGTAAATTAGGATGAATGCCATTTAAGACAATGGAACTACACCACTGCAAAACTGGACTAAGTGAACATGCAATCAGGACCCTTTCTTATACATAATTACACAGATTCAGCATGTGACTCAGCCATTAATCTGACAAACTATTGGGGGTAATATTATTGATGGAGCTACTCAGGGATGATACCCCACTCCTGTCCTCTCCTTCCCTGCTTCTTTTCAAATGAAAATAATTCAGTTTGTCTGTTTCACTGGCTCAGAGAGACAATGAGTTGTGCAACCTCACAACCTCTGGCATCCATCACTTTGTCTATTGTGAGAGGGCCCAAGATGGGGCTGAACAACTACCAAGATAGGCTCGACTCAGTATGGGTACAGATACCTTCTTTCCACACCCTAAATGCTCGGTCTCAAACAGGATGGAGCCATTTTTTTCCTCTTCAGGAACATCATTCCCTCTCAGTAAGTAAATGATAAGACACAGTCAATAAGGTTCAAAAGCAGGCAATTCTCAGCAAAGTTAAAGTCATCCTGAGCCCAACAAACCAATCTGGATAGTTTAGAAATAGCTGAGGTGAGGAACTGGAGGAAGAGGGGTTAACACCCCCATTTGACAGCACTGTAATCTCTTAATAAAGAAGAACGCTAGTGGTAGGCACGAAAGGCCTAGTTAACCTTCTCTGCGTAATGGACCCAATCCAATGTTCACTAGAGTCAATGTCAAGACTCCCATTGACCTCAGTGTGCATTGGAAAGGGCCCATTGTAGGGAATCAAACAGTAAGTAGACCCATTTTTAATGTGTTACTTTTAATCCTTTCAAGCCATGAGGTTCTGTTAACTAACTCATCATTCTATGGGGGGGCTACTGAAATATTGTAATTATTAATCCATTTGTAATATAGTTTGTCTGAAAATATGTAAAAAGGCTGCAGAAACTGTTCTCTAAAATGATAGATCAGTGACTTTTGGGGGCAGGAGGAACCTGAGACTACTATATTGGCTATCTAGCTCCTCAAATGGCAAATCCCTGGCCACACCCCATGCATTGGGTACTTACAACTTTATCTCTCAACAAATTTCTTCGAATGAATCCAAGGGTCTTCTCTCCATTGAGTGGTATGTTTTAAATTCAGGCAACTTTGAGGGTTATCCCAACACAAAAAGACGTGTTTGAAACAGTCAATATATTTTCCATGCTCAGATCTGTAAAAATGGCCTTGTGGAATTCTACCTGTTGATAGCACGCACACACACACTCACTCACTCTCCCACAACTCCCCCCACACTCCTGCTTAAAAAAAAAAAAAAAAAAACCACCAAGGAAATCACTGCCTTTGGATTAAGAATAAGGATAAGGAAGATGATATTCACCAGGAAGCTATAAGCTTCTGAAAAAGAAGGGTGTACAATGAAAGTGCTTTCCTTCAGCTATCAATGATGCCATTAGCAAGGTTCTTTAATCACAGCACCTACATATTCATCTATTTACAAACCAAATGTACCTGAGCATGCACTTAATTGAAAATTCAAAACAACTTTTTAAATTCTTTAAATGTGTATTGAAGCATATCACTAACCCCACAGCATTCCACCCCTAATATGTGCAGCTACCCATTAACAGGGCAATGGAAATCAGGCATTCCAACATTGTACATATTACTTTAGATTGACAAAGTTCATCTGAAATGGTTTTAGGACCCTTTACTACAGCTCACAGGGTTGACAGCATGATCACCATTAAAACCGTGCTTGCATTAAAAAGAGGCAAAAGGTTAAAGCAAATATGTACATCTGGATTTTTATAACTCCAGTCCCATGATTTAAAAACTGAAGATGTGTAAAATGCTGCAAGGCATTCACTTACCATGGATTTGGTGAAAGGCCGAGCCAAGGTAAACAGCAGGGTATACACCCACCAGTTGCGATGAATGGATGAGTAGATCATATTTCCAGGATGCACTGCATTAGAAGTCACCCCGTGGGGAGAAAGGTGGCGGTTTAGCTCATTGGAGAACAATATATTGCAAAGCTTGGAACGGTTGTAGGCCACGACAGCCCAGAACTCTTTCTTAGATGGAGAAAGCAGGCTGAAGTCAAGCTTTCCTGAGGAATCTTTAATTTCTGAAAATCTAAAAAACAGTGCACGTGCTTTAGACATTCTGGGCCAAATTCTGCTCTCATTTAAAACAGAACTCCTTGGAAGTCACAAAGGTTGTGCTCCTGCAAATGACAGCAGAATTTGGACTGCAACCAACATGCAACTTGCTTAGCAGTTTCTTAAAATCTAAAAGAAATTGCTTGTGGTCCTCAAAAAGAACTTAATGTTATATGGGAGTAAAATTATTAAATAAATTCACATCAGAAGCAAAAGATAGGTTATTTAAAAGCCATAGTTTATACTATATGAACTACATTCTTTTGCAACAGGAACAAAACCAGCTTTTTAATTTTGTTTTTGAAGACTCACGTGATTAACATACATTTAAATAATTTAGAATAAAAGATTTCTGCTTTTCAAAGAAGAGTAATACAGTGTTCATTCTTAACCATTTTTTACTAGATTATTTTAATCTAATGCTCAAGTACTGCATATTTTAGTTTAAGTGTCCAAGTAACTACAGATGACTCTTGCTGCCTCTTAGACTCTTTTTAGATTAAAAATTGATGATTATAAAGTGGTTATAACCTTGGTAACTTGCCATCAATAGTCTTATATGTTAAAAGATAAATATAAACAAAGCCAAAATGTGTTCTGGCAGACTATAATGTTTTTAAGTATACCCATGATATGATTGAACACAAATCAAAGTAACTAGTTGATGTTTTTTAATTGGGTCTGACAGAGTCATTAAACACCAGCTGTTTGTTTGGTTCTCTCTTTTTTTAATAATAACAAAATAGTGAATTTACTAAAGACACTTGCATGAAAAACATTACTTTCTAGATAGTTCTCTATCCATCCTTACATTTTTAGTTTATTAAATTACCAGTACATATTAGTCCTGAGAAATAAATATCACTGATAGTTGCAAAACTATGCTCCACACAAGAGTGCTGCTTTAAAAACAAAAAAAGGGTGGGATCTAGCAAACCCACTTCATATGTAGAGCTTTCAGAATCAGCTGGAGAAATGAGGGACAAACATAATCGTGGTGTACATTATAAAAATATTTTAAAATGCCTTTCCTGATTTTGCATTATACATTCCAAGTTAAGCGATTGACTGGTTTGTTTGTGTTTGCTGGGGTTTTTTAAACTTATGTCGGGGCAAAAACAGTAAAATACACAAATAAAAAGACTACAAGGTTCCAAAGTCAATAGGAGCTGACAATGCTTTGTCCCTTTCAGAATCAGTCCCTCATTTGATCTCAGGTAATAAAATGCCTCTTTCATAATTTTCACATTCATTTAGGGCACAATTCTGAAATCAACGGGGCAAATCCAGGAGTAAATTATTACTCAACATGAATAAGGGTGGCAGACTTTGCTAATCATTCCCTTAGTAGCTGTCTAAAACACCAAAGTATACTATACAAATACAAAAAGAAAAGGAGGACTTGTGTCCTCCTTTTCTTTTTGCGGATACAGACTAACATGGCTGCTACTCTGAAACCTGTCATTATACAAATACAGTGTTTTGTGTCCATTATCAACACAATAGTAATGTAGTGACACGCTTTCAGCCCAATCCTGTGAGTCAGTCTTACATCAGCAACTCCATTCACCTTGTTGGACAATCAAATTAATTATACACAAATAAAGATAGGAAGAAAGTCCATCTATTTATTATTCTTATTTTCGTACGATGTACTTAAACTACATATAAAATGACTTTAAACTCAATTCATTTGCACTGAATCCAGATAAGTAAATAGAATAGAGCAAAGGACCAGAGAGGCAAATACATGTTTTGCTTCAGAGCAGTCTAGCATAATAATTTCTGCAAACATAGGACTTTATTTTCCCCCTAACAGGGAGTCTTGTTTACAACAAAAAGATTCAGCCACGGTTTATGGAAGTAATTATATACCAACACTTCCATTTTACAACACGGTTTAAGGCTCAGTGTTCTCAAGTAAGTTAGAAAGTACTACCAGTATTAAGACCTGCTCTCTAAACTAGCCCTCCTCATCAGCTTATTGTCACTGAACAGCTAGAAAAAACAGACATTTAACAATTATTTTAAATGTTTAAATATGATTTAAGACACAAGAAATGAATCCCTAAAATAGAAAAGCAATAGGTTGTATTAGTAATTATATTTTGACATGCACAGCGACTTATTTTTTGATAGGTTTCCTAAAACTTGGCTCATCTCATTCAGTTAGCAACGAGCACTTTAAAATAATCTTATTTTTCAAAACAAAGATAAAGCTGTGTACAGATATGAGCTCTAGTTCCACATAGCACTTAAGGGGAAAAAAACCCAAAGATGTCATTTAAAATACTATTTGAGATACAAGCATACAAAGGGAAACAAGCAGCTGACAATTCAACATAATCTGCCATTAAACAACAGCTCATTTATATATATCCCATTGTGCCCTCCACATCTGGCAAGTAATTGGAGCTGGCAGATTTATTTCGAGAGATATCTTGCCTGCCCCACAGTAGCCTCCCTCACTCCTAACAGGACTCTGCGACTTGCTTTCACAAACCTGGTGTGATTTGCAAAGATAAGGATGTCCAGATTTTGTTACCACCTAATTACTAGATGTTTCATGTCTTTTAACACCAGGGAGGATTATTACCAGCATTTTCTATTGCTTCCTTTCATTTCAGCCATCATAAATTTAAAATGGTAAAAGTAAATCTATCTTCCGTGTGTCATTTATACCATAAGCCTCTCTGTTTGGAAGTGATAAAGATTTCAGCCTGACCCTTGGCTGGTCTCTCTCTACCGGATCTCCAGGGTTACATTCTATGGAAACATGATTAAAAAAATAAGCTTCATTCTGGGTCTCTTAAAACAGTGCAGAAATAAATAAATAAAGTAGTTGCACATTTCCCCTCTTGCTTTGCTAAATCTCTTGCACACCATGCAAAAAAGTGAAATAGAAATCAACAATAATGTTTTAAAGCAGGCCCATCATGGGCCTAATAATCCTGCAATCCCTGCACATTCTGAACTAAATCTGAAGCCAGCATGTGCTTTGGATGCAGAAAGAATTCAGAATTGGGCCCTGAGGCCCAGATTTTAAAAGGTATTTAGAAACATTGCTGCACCAAAATACCATTGACTATAGGTGGGATTTAGACTCCTTATTGCCTAATTCTCTTTTGAAAGAGAGATTTAGGTGTAGGTGTCTAAATCAGTTAGGTATTGCTACATTTAACGTTGCAACAGCTAACTACCTTTAAAATCTG
Organism: Lepidochelys kempii; assembly: GCF_965140285.1. Taxonomy (NCBI): domain Eukaryota; kingdom Metazoa; phylum Chordata; order Testudines; family Cheloniidae; genus Lepidochelys; species Lepidochelys kempii. Next base: position 31,223,468 of record NC_136391.1, on the reverse strand, counting down.
GGCCATAATCTACTTCAGGTAGTAACTGTTTTGTCTTTTTAAAAACTTCCTTCTCTTCAGTTATTAAAAATGTTCTAAAATCATTGCAAACATGTCTGAAATTTCATATTGTGCTTTTTGCCAAATTGTACTCCTAAAGGTAATCAGAGAGAAGTGCCATCTGATACCTTAATTGAAAATTTAACCAAAAGAGGCACAGCCAGATTTCTAATATAGACTAACTAACAAACTTCCCTTCCTACAATTATACAGCTAATGTCTGCATTGAATTCCCTAATTTCTCATTATAAAACTATTGGATTTCATCTAGCAGTCCTTAATTGCATTGTTTCTCCTGCTAGAATAACTGCACATTCTTCTTGGTAAGATGTTGAAGTTGTTGAATGACAAATCAATAAAGGTCATGCCATTCAGATTTAATCAATTATTATTCCATCTCCTAGCAAAAATCAATGAGTGGCCTGCAGTGCAGTGAGAAATCTGCATTCATACGAAGAGTGACCAAGACCAACCTATGCAGTATTATGAAACTTGTATGCACATAGAATCTCAGGGACAAATCCTGTATAGGAGTAATCCTACTGACTTCAAAAAGAATTGCTCAAGCAAAAGTAAGCACTTTAGGACTGGTATTTTTATTTTAAAGTTTGGTATTTCCACTGTGGTGGTTTCATCCCAAGGATTGCAGAAAGGGCCAATCAGAGCTAAATCAAGAACATATTCTGATTTTAACCAACCTGTGTGATTCTGATGAAACCATCACAACTCTTGCTGGAGATGAGCGGCGTAGAATGTCTTCAAGAAGTTGGACAAGGTAAAAATGCCCCAAGTGATTCACCTGGAAGGTGGCCTCTAGGTCATCTTCTGTCAAGGACCATGGAGCAGCAAAAACAGCAGCATTGCAGATCAGCACATGAAGAGGCCTGAATAATCAACAAGATATGCTGACATTAAAAAATCAAATCAAATCAAGTAAATAAAAAAGTACAAAGAATTAGATGTAATTAAATGTACTGTTGTTGTGATTTCTTATCATTTCAGAACATCCACTGGAAAAAACAAACAAACAAAGGAACAAAACAAAGGTAACTGAACAACTGGAGCTCAAATACTTTGCATCTCCAGGTCCACCATCAACACAAAGGTTTGGAATGGACAGAAAAATAGTGGACATGCATAGATACATTCAACAGATCCTCCAGATATTCTACTCCAGATAACATTAAACCTCCAAAGTAGGAGACAGGCTCAATCTGCAAGACATAATTCCTCTAACCGTAGGAATTCTACCCCATATTCTTGGTCTTAATGTGCCCAAAGAGTAAAGATTACACAACCTGAGCAGTCTCCACGCAAGTCACCTTCATGCACAGACATTATGGACATTTAAGTGCTGCAGACCTGACACCTTTTAAAACCCAACTTTTTATCTGTCAGCTGTGTCACGTATTTAACTGCCAAATAGGCAAAGTCAAGCCAAAAAAAAAAGCTCTAATTTTTACAAACAGCTAACCAACCCCAAAATGTATAATTTAAAATAGAACAAAGAACAAGTATAGGGGAAACAGAAGAATGGTTCGTTTGTCTTCTGTTTCAACTACCCACTGCCTGCTGATGGGATGTCTGTGGGCCATGCTTACTTATGTACCACGAGAGGACAAGTGCACAAGCCAACAATCACCAGTTTTCTGGGTGGTTCCAAGGCTGCAGCAGCAGGGCACATGTGTCCCAGTATTAGGGTTCTACAGAGACAATCCTATGAGAAATGTCAAAAATTAAGACTTGGATTTCCAAACAAGCCTAACATAATTAGGCACTGAGCACCTTTTACGCACTGTTGAAAGTCCCATCTTCAATAACAGCCTAATTATCTAAAAGACTTTTGTGGAAATTAAAAAAAGGGGTGACAGACATCAGTTAAATATGATAATACTGAGAATGTTATCATCAATGAGAATAGATAGATAGATAAACCCTTTAGTTAAAAATAAATTTCAACTAGAAACCCAGAAACAGTTCACTATGGCACAGTTCTGAAATAGTAATGTAATGATGTCTGATCAGTAGTCAACAGTCCCTTATTTTTATCTTTAGGTTCATTCTTGCAGAAGCTTCACAGAAACCTTTAGAGGAGAATATTGAAACACATGGAAGCTTTCTGAAGTATATTTTCTAATGGCAGGTTTCAGAGTAGCAGCCGTGTTAGTCTGTATTCGCAAAAAGAAAAGGAGTACTAGTGGCACCTTAGAGACTAACCAATTTATTTGAGCATAAGCTTTCATGAGCTACAGCTCACTTCATCTGAGCTCACTTATGCTCAGATAAATTGGTTAGTCTCTAAGGTGCCACTAGTACTCCTTTTCTATTTTCTAATGGGCGGAGCTTCTGCTTTTTTTTTTTTTGGCAGGTGCAACCTTCCCATTAAATTTGCTCCCACATTTTACACTAGCAAAATAAATTGTGGATATTCGAAGTATGCGAAAGGGAGGCTGCATTTTAGAAAATGTGGCTCTATGTTTCTGTTCAAGCATCCTGGGTCAAAGTCTGCCTGTGTTTCACCTGTGCAAACCCACTCCACACAGTAGGAATAGATGGAAGGAACAAAGGATGACCAACCCGGAGTACCTTCACAGAAACATAAGATCATATTTTCAAAAGGGCAACCTTCCTTTTGTAGGCATAATTTGCCCCACTCCTGAATTGCAACTGCACAGCACTCATATGCAATGCCAATATTCATTTCTGTCGTCAGTTTATTTTGAACTCACAAAAAAATGAGGGTGCATGTTGTGCTTGCCAAAAGGAATACAAAGTTACAAGCCTTCAGAGAATGCATCTAATGAAGTGTTAGATGCCTCTGTATCGCCTCAGAAAGTTTATGTGACACTTCTGTAAAAATGCATTTGCAGATAAGATATATACATGTCTTTTTAGACAGCAGTATAATACGATTTAGAACTGTGCTGCAGTATGTAAACAGTGGAAACCATGGCATGTCACCGGTGTGCGTCTGCTATTGACTCAAAGTTCCCTCATCTTGAAATATGTAGATCTATATTACAGGTCAAATGCTGCCCTCAGATGTACACACACATCCTGACTAAGTGAAAGACAGGAAAGCAGGTCACAAAAGAGATATGCAAAAAATCCATTGAAATGTACAAATAAAAACTAAACAGGAAACACTAAGCACTTAACTATTAAAAATTATTGATCTTCATGCAGTTCCTTCATAATTGTAGGTTTGATTTACACAAGGCACTTTTAACCATTTGGAATTACTAATAGGCAGTGAATCAAACCCTGTCATTTGCCACTAACTGCAAGTTGGCTGACATGACACAGAGGAGTTTCATCAGTGTCAGAGTGAAGGGTCCCCCTCCCAGAGTGTAGAGCACCCACAAAACTGCTCAGGAGCACCACTGCTCCAACTCATAGTCTATAGTTCTTCCCGTGCTTATTGTGCTTCCTTTATAAAGGCTACGGTCTCTTCCGTATCTAACCATGGACTCACTGGCCACACCCATGTCTCTCCCCTGTCAGGCACCCCAAACCTCTATTTAATGCAGTGGATGGCCTGTTAAACATCTCGACATACACACTCCCTTTCTAGTATGCACCTGCTGGGGACAAGGGGCAGGGGTTAGCCTAGTGTACATTTATCATAGATACACCATTAACCAACTTTCATTAATTTTTGCAGATCTTCAGCATATAAAAATCAAGGGACAGTGCTTAATTTAGTTTCTGCTTACATTGTGAATATGCATTATCTCATTTTTTCATATTTATCTGATGATTTAATTTATGAATTAGTGTCCTAGATACAAGACATCTTTTTTCCTCAAAAATAAAAAGCTACTTTGTGAGGTATATTAATACAAATTTTGTAGTTGGTACTTGGCAATGACTTTATGACAAGACACTGCATTGTGAATTCTCAATATACCAATGACAATAAAAAGAATATCCCTCATTGTTACTTTCAGTTGGCCTTTAAATTTATAAGGCAAATGAACACCGCATAAAACGACACAATCTGATGTAAGAGAACACAATAAGACAAAATGAGCCCACATATGAACCTGGACTATATTCTACCTAACCACATTTTAATATCCTTCATTAATGCTAATTATACAATAACTACCAGAGGCAAAATATGTACCCTGTACCTAAACCTGTCAGCTCAATTAATTAAAAACAGGATTCCAGAATATAAAACTATAAAATACTGTAAATTTTTAATTCTAAAGGCATTTAATTGAGTTTTATAAAAAGAGAGAATTACTTCTGCCCCTTTTTAATGAGGGTTTTTTTTTTATTTTTGAAATAACATCTTTTACTAAAAGTTTTTTTTTACTAAAAGTAATTAAGATTCAAGAGAGTCGCTAAAATTATGAATCTCTGCAGTATTCTATCACAAGAATTAGTTTTATCTGTACAAAAATATACAAATAATAAAAAATAGAAACACTTTAATCAAATCCCCTAGCTAAACGGTTACTAGCAGACTATTTTTATTTTTTGTTAATTTTAGTGTTTGTAAATGATGCAAGACTTACAGTCCTGGAAAATGAAGTCCTCTTTACCCAGAGGGCAGCATTAGCAGAGATGGCTACAGCCTCATTTCTGTTCTAAAAGGACCACTTTTTGGACTGAGAGGATAGTTCAAGATCCAAGTCCATTAAGTCACTGGTCTCTCTTGTGATAACAAGGGGCCAATAAGTGTCAAGTGTGATGGTAGTTTTTTTGTGATGTGGACACCTAGCCAATAAGAACTGCACAAAGACCACCTACTTATTTCACATTAGCCATGTAACAGCCCTCATACGATCATGAATTTCAGCCACCAAGGGCAGATTCTAGTTTCCAAGGTGCAGTGCTTTTTTATCACTGAACATCTCATTGTGCAGTATCTGAATGTTCAGGCTACATGACAATTCACACCACACATCTGATACTAAAGCCTTGCTTTATGACTGAAATAGTTTTAGTGGATAGCAGGACTGTGACCTTGATTTCACCAATTTATTAAGAAACTGGGGCAGTCTCCATTAGCCTTGGTTATGACCCCTATACAATAATCTTCTGCATTTAAAGCAGCCTGCTACTATTATTCATTAAAGGTACAGGTAAATGGCAACTAAAAAAGTCAGCAGCAAGGCAGGATTTTCTGTTATGTTTATACCTAGTGTTAACATTATGAGGCAGCTCTCTTTAACTGTATGACTCCTATTTGACATTTCTGTAAGCACCATACAGCTAAAATCTTGTACAGTGTTTTGAAAATTTACCCTTATGTCTCCTTAAAATGTCTTCAGCTAGTGACTTACACTGCACCAACTGAGCTAATGTGTTCTACCATTACAATTTAAGTATGTATTGGGACCAGCACATAAGCTGCTCTACCACAGTATAATGTCACTGTTTCTTACCATCCCCAGCAAAGCAGATCCAAGAATGTAATATTTTAACTGCAAGCAGTACTGTGATTGTAAAAAAACCTCTCTATGCTGATGAGTAATTAGAATTTGGTACTGTAAAAAGTGCTCTGATTAGCAAGGGTATTTTTTCTATTAATGCCTTGCAAATATCTCCAGTCTTCTGCACTGCACATATCCATGACAAGTTACTAACTCTTGCACTTGGACAAGTTATTCAGATCATATGTGCTTTGCTGAATCTACTATTAGAAGAAATAAAGTAATCCAAATAGAAACTGTGCACTGTTTGAAAATATACAGAATATGTTAATAAATGAATGAGATATGGAAATTAAGTCATCTCTATAAATCAATTAGTTATGGAATTTAACAATCAATTTGTTAGCATATGATGCAAAACTATGATCTGTCAACAGGCTTGTGAACTGGCCCTGTAGCAGTAGCTACTTTCAAGGGGATTAATTACTGGAGATTTGCAAATGGAAGAATAATATTTTCCAACAAACGTACCCATGCATTAGGAGGTTAAACAAACACCAAAATGTCAATGCAGTTTTTGGCTTTGGTGTTCTCCCATTTAAAACACAATGAAACAGTTAACTAGAACTTAATGCAAAGGGAATAATTCTCAAATCTTCCCATGAAGCAGAATGTCACACCATCTGGGGCACTTCTCAAGTGATTTGAAAAGTTCATACTGTTTGGAATTATACAGAAATTCAACAGAAAAGGCTTTGCATCCCCTAAGTCCCATAAGCAACTGTAGACCCTATGTCACAGCCACAAATGGATGCAGAGAGATGGGACTTCACCTCTGCTGTAGAGGAAGCAAAGTCACAACCCACAGAACTTTTCTGTCACATAACTTTAAACCGAGACTTGTTCCAATAAACCCTGGAAACTGGGCACCTCTTGCTGTGAAAAAGCATCTTATTTCACAGAAAGTTCACCCACATCCAAGATAGCTTATTGTTCCTTGTGGCCCATGAGGCTAAGACTAGAACCAAACTAAGCCTACAGCAATGCTCATCTTTTTGAAATTCAGCCCATTTACGCAAACAGAAGTCATGGTAATAATGAAGGCAATCTGAGCCACCAGTCGTGACTCTGATATTAGTCTTTCTTACATGGTGGGACAGCAGAGAACACCTAGAGCTCCCACTAACAGAGTCTCAATGAATGCATGAGGGTATCTATTAACCATCTTAAAACATGGAATAGTCTGACCGGTACTAAAGAAACCATCGCTTGATGATGGTGTTTTCATAAACTACTGCTTAATGTCTGACTTCCCTTTCCTAAGGAAGCTGATTGAGAAGACAGCAAAAAATAGCCTCCAATGCCATCTGTCAGATTCCTGTATTCCAGTTGCCTGTCAGACAGGCTTCACTGCAAGGCAAGCTACACAGACAGCACCTGTAGCCCAGATGGATGATCTCCTCTTATCCACAGACAGGAGAAATACATCCACTTTCATCCTGCTTTATCTCTTTGAAGCATTTTAAAACTGTTGATCAGCAAATACTCCTTCCCCACCTACAAGAGGCTGCAAGGGTGAATGGGAATGGACTGAAATAGTTTAGCTTCTTCCTTCAGCTCAAACTCCAAGGCCATTATGGGCAATTGTCCATCTGCCTCCAGAAACTTCATCTGAACAGGCCCGTACAGCTCAGTCCTCTCCCCCACATTATTCAGCACTTCTGTGAATCCAGAACTTAAAAAAAAAAAAAAAAAGAAAGAAAAGAGTAACCAATATAAGACTGCATTCACAACTAAATGTAAAACTCATCCTTTTGTCTTGTTTTTTTCCTGCCAGTACGTTCCTCTCGCATAACAATGGACATACATAAAAAGCCAGCAAATCTCATCAAGTAACATACTCCTTCCTCCTGTGAAGGAAGGAAAAAATACTGATATTACTGGTTATTTTTTTAAATCTGGGAAAGAGTTAGTATCTGCTCAGATACTATGGTGATATAAGAGTGTAGATGTCAACAGACCAGCAGGCAGGCCTAGTTCTCCTCTTTATGGGGGGCTTGCTCTTATACATATAAAAACTAAAAGGTCAACATCTGAACAAGGAAGGCAGGTTCTGCCTTAAAAAAAACCAGGAAATAATTCATATAACATGTGCAATGTACCCTGCAATTGGCCTTTCTCATACCTATCCCACCCTCAGAACTCCTACAAAAATAATCTAAATGTGGGATTTCACCTTAAATTACAAGATGGGGTTAGATTTGAAATAAGAGAACTGGGATAGAGTTTAATTTGTTAACACGCCATGTCTCATATACTCAGCTATTTTACACACTGTAAACATGCTAGGTGATGTTAGAAATACTGCGGCTTAGGAATTCCCCTGCCCCACCACACACACTTTGTCATTTGAAAGTGTAACTTTTACTTTTAAAGTAACTTTAAAAAAATAAAGGTCAAGGCAAGGCAAGTTTTTTTGTTTCGACTTACTACTGTGGATACCTTCTCCTTCACCAATTCAGGCCCTGAACATGCACCTTCCCTCCTCTACCACTCCTCCTGAACTTCTCAAAGAAGTTATAGAAGAACTGAGTTGAAGCAGCTTAGTAACCCCATATTGGCTCCAGAGACCCTGATTCCCCAGACTCCTGCAGAAACCCAAAGCAGCGCCCAGGATTCCACCTCTGTTCACCAACTTCTTGTAGTAGGGCATATTATTAAATTCAGATCAAGAGTCTCTGTACTCGAGACCACTGAGGCTGATAAACTGATGTTCCAGACTTTGAGGTATGCCTCAGATTTCATCAGTTTGCACCATTTCACGAGAAAGGATTGTATCATCCAAGCATACCAGTGTGTCTGGCTTCCTTTTACTGGAGTCATGTGAGGGACATTTCCCATGATCAGGCATCATTATCCACCACACTGGACAGGGTTATAACCTGGCATCAGTTACAACTCTCTCTCACAGCAAGTACCACACTTAGGGTATTGGGACAAACTAGAACAAATGTCAGCTCTCCACTCCACCCTAATATGCCTCCATAGGGCAGCATTTCAAACCAAACTGTGACCTGAAAAAATGTTATCTTAGGTCCAGTTCCTGTGTCCTGGCACAGCTATGAAACCCAAAATGCATGTTACTATTCTGAATGGAAGCCTCTGCTAGCCAGTATGTCTCTCACTCTCCTAGCTGTTGAAAATCTGAGCACTGGAGTTGCGGCAGGAACACTAGACTTCCCACCTGACCACTCTCCTTGGACGCTGATGTGAGCCCTCCAACTTTCACATTGGTCTGAGCTCAGCACCTATATAACTTTGCAGTTTTCCCTCCTTTCTGACTGTTGGGAAGAAAAAGGAGCTTTGCCCTCTCTCTATTTCCTGCCCCCAAATCCTATTGCAGTTAGGAATCTCTCCAACACTGCTAAGCTACCTTTTTGTCTTTCATCCCTGCAACCTCAGGCATGGAGGAGGAGAAGCCTTTCTCTCTACTGCCCAGCAGGTTACAGGCAGCAGCAAGGAAAGTGTCCAGAGTCTGGTAAACTTTACTCTGTTGTTATAGGCACTCACCTGGGACAGTTTTCCACTTTCAAGTGGACAAGCACATTTTTTTTCAAACCCTAATTATTTTTTTAATAAACATTTTCAGGCAGCACCTATTAAGCATAAAGCTGCTGGAAGTGCACAATGAGTATTAATTTTTACAATAATTGTGGTATGATTTGTTGTTTCAGCATATATTTCAAGAGGTACGATTTTTACCCATACGCACAAAGCACCCCTTAAAAGCAGAAAAAGTATATAATAAAAGAAGTAATCTGCCTTTTTTAGTAACTTTTGTTGACACCTATCATGGGAAATAGCAAAGTCCTTAGAAAATATTTTCACGACCATGGTTGATCATTTGAACAATAAGACATTTCATACATTTTACTTGCCAATGACAACTCCTTCCTCTGTTTTGCCTAGAGATATGTGCAACTGTAATAGAGTTCAGAAAACCCCCAGCAGCAGCATGCTGCCATTCAGATCTGAAAGATTTCGTGTTATGATAAAAACTGATGTACTTTGACATCCTCTGGGATTTTCTGCACCTTGGGAAGAGCTAATGAAGAAATACAACCTTGCCAGAGTAAAACACAAGGTTTTGGATTCTAGGATTAAGACATTTGGCAAATGAGTGACCCGTCTCACGTCACCAGAAAAGCAACCATGCTTTTCTGCCCAATGATTCTGCCTCAGTGTGTTTTGATTGTCTCGTCTGATGCTCCTCATAAAAGACTAAATATATTTAAACTACATACTAAATAGTTACTGCTGTCCTCTGTGATATTGATGTTTTGTTAAAATTAAAATATCAATTAAATACACACATACTGTTTTTATTCTCTCATTACCCATTAAGCTATAAAACTGCAAAATGCTTACTACTTCATTTGCAGCAAAAAATTTGTAATCATGCTTATTAAATCATAAATATTTTACATGCCTATATATCCAATTTGGCTCTCATGGTTGGCTAGATCTTGTGGAAATAGATTGGATTCTTTATTCAGGAAGATAGTTTCTGCCTCTAAAAGTGTATTTCTACTCAGAAAATGATTCTCTTATCATGCCATCGTTACGTACCATATTTAGTATCTCAGTGATTCCCAAATTAAAATTTGCTTAGTTTAAAGATTTTTTTCTCTCTCTCTTCCCCACCCAACATAGAATCATAGAATATCAGGGTTGGAAGGGACCTCAGGAGGTCATCTAGTCCAACCCCCTGCTCAAAGCAGGAGCAATCCCCAACTAAATCATCCCAGCCAGGGCTTTGTCAAGCCTGACCTTAAAAACTTCCAACGAAGGAGATTCCACCACCTCCCTAGGTAACGCATTCCAGTGTTTTACCACCCTCCTAGTGAAAAAGTTTTTCCTAATATCCAACCTAAACCTCCCCCACTGCAACTTGAGACCACTGAGAACAGTCTAGATCCATCCTCTTTGGAACCGCATTTCAGGTAGTTGAAAGCAGCTATCAAATCCCCCCTCATTCTTCTCTTCCGCAGACTAAACAATCCCAGTTCCCTCAGCCTCGCCTCATAAGTCATGTGTTCCAGTCCCCTAATCATTTTTGTTGCCCTCCGCTGGACTCTTTCCAATTTTTCTACATCCTTCTTGTAGTGTGGGGCCCAAAACTAGACACAGTACTCCAGATGAGGCCTCACCAATGTCGAATAGAGGGGAACAATCACATCCCTCGATCTGCTAGCAATGCCCCTACTTATACAGCCCAAAATGCCATTGGCCTTCTTGGCACCAAGGGCACACTGTTGACTCATATCCAGCTTCTCATCCACTGGAACCCCTAGGTCCTTTTCTGCAGAACTGCTGCCGAGCCATTCGGTCCCTAGTCGGTAGCGGTGCATGGGATTCTTTCATCCTAAGTGCAGGACTCTGCACTTGTCCTTGTTGAACCTCATCAGATTTCTTTTGGCCCAATCCTCTAATTTGTCAAGGGCCCTCTGTATCCTATCCCTACCCTCCAGCGTATCTACCTCTCCTCCCAGTTTAGTGTCATCTGCAAACTTGCTGAGGGTGCAATCCACACCATCCTCCAGATCATTTATGAAGATATTGAACAAAACCAGCCTGAGGACCAATCCTTGGGGCACTCCACTTGATACCGGCTGCCAACTAGACATGGAGCCATTGATCACTACCCGTTGAGCCCGACAATCTAGCCAGCTTTCTATCCACCTTATAGTCCATTCATCCAGGCCATATTTCTTTAACTTGCTGGCAAGAATACTGTGGGAGACCATGTCAAAAACTTTGCTAAAGTCAAGGAATAATACGTCCACTGTTTTCCCCTCATCCACAGAGCCAGTTATCTCCTCATAGAAGGCAATTAGATTAGTCAGGCTTGACTTGCCCTTGGTGAATCCATGCTGACTGTTCCTGATCACTTTCCTCTCCTCTAAGTGCTTCAGAATTGATTCCTTGAGGACCTGCTCCATGATTTTTCCAGGGACTGAGGTGAGGCTGACTGGCCTGTAGTTCCCAGGATCCTCCTTCTTCCCTTTTTTAAAGATGGGCACTACATTAGCCTTTTTCCAGTCATCCGGGACTTCCCCCGACCCCCATGAGTTTTCAAAGATAATGGCCAATGGCTCTGCGATCACATCCGCCAACTCCTTTAGCACTCTCAGATGCAGCACATCCGGCCCCAGTGACTTGTGCTCGTCGAGCTTTTCTAAATAGTCCCGAACCACTTCTTTCTCCACAGGGGGCTGGTCACCTCCTCCCCATGCTGTGCTGCCCAGTGCAGTAGTCCTGCAGCTGACCTTGTTCGTGAAAACAGAGGCAAAAAAAGCATTGAGTACATTAGCTTTTTCCACATCCTCTGTCACTAGGTTGCCTCCCTCATTCAGTAAGGGGCCCACGCTTTCCTTGACTTTATTCTTGTTGCTAACATACCTAAAGAAACCCTTCTTGTTACTCTTAACATCTCTTGCTAGCTGCAACTCCAGGTGTGATTTGGCCTTCCTGATTTCACTCCTGCATGCCCGAGCAATATTTCTATACTCTTCCCTGGTCATTTGTCCAATGAACATGCCAGAACAGAGACTGCAACCTTTTCTTTTGCCAGCTGACCTCATCAGGTATCCACTACCTTTATCACCTCCAAACTGGATTAGTGAAGTATGCTCTACTTGGGGCTATAGCTATACAGTCTATAGCTGTGTTCCTCCCCAAGAGATGTTGTCATGCAAAATGCTCAAGTTAACAACCCAAAGATGTAGAAATGTGGGATCTGGAGGCAACTATGGAACTTTCTCTCCTCACTTCTCCAAAAAAAGCTTGAGCTTTTGAGCATGCTGGAAGACCCATCTATTTACCCAGGCTTTTGATTTAACCATCAGGGAGAACTGAGGGGTTATTATTGCTTGCTGTTTCTTTTTGGGTGTGGTTTCTACTAAGTATTTGTGTTGCACCTTTCATTAGAGAATTTAACAGGAATTTTATTATTTAATCTGTACACTTGTATTTCATAAACATAGATCGCTAACAATATCATTGATTGATGGATTTTTTTTTTTTAGTTCAAATTTATATAATAAATTAGGGCCCAGTTCTGTAGTAAAGCTGCACACAGGACTTCCTCGGCGGGCCTCTGATGCTTTGCTCTATTCTCTGACCCTCTAAGCATGACCACCACCTAAAGAACTCCTGCACTAGGTGAAGGTGGGGGCACTTACTTTGAAGTCTGTCAGTATTACCCCTTTTGCTGAGCTTTGGCCAGAGATGTCACCAAAGATAGTTTCAAATATCCTTCTGGCACCAAGTGCAGCATTGATCTTGGATGTACTAAAGAGGAAGCACAAACAAGTTCAAAAGAAAGTGGTCTCTTTTTTCATTCTCTTTATTTTCAAAACCAAGAAGTTAGACGCAGATTGAGCCAAAATGCCCAAAGTCAGTACTTGGGTACCTTGAATGGTAAAAACAGCCCCTACAGCCTCAGATGCCAAAAGGAGGAGCAAAAATCTTTCTCTGTAGTTTGATGAAGAGTCAGGGTCACCCTCCAAAGACAAGTGGCAAGCCAACACATTTTAGAAAAACAATTGTGAAAGTGTCATATCAGCATCTTCCAAGTTTAAATCCTGATTTTAAATGAGCAATTCTAGTGCACGTGTACACACACATACACACACAAAGCAAAATGAGGGAAACTTTATAACTTCACCCCCAAAAACAAAAATACTATCAATGAAGTGTCCACTCAAATTAATTTTTACCTGGATTCTTACTGTGACGGTGCCCCCATAAGGCTTTATGGAAATATGCTTATGAGAGTATATATATATGACATAACTGAAATATTTTTATGTTACAAATGTCATGTAACATCTCTCTATTGAGGTTATGATTTACTGAATCTATTAATCCTATTTGTATGCATGTATCATTTTTGTATTCGAAGTTATGAATATTGGCTATATACCTGTCTGATTCTAAGTAGGTTTTAGTGAAGCAGTTGGTCAGTTTCCTGAGAAAAGACAATCCCCAGTAAGTGCCCAATCAAGAAGCCCTTAAGCCAACACAACAATGAACTTGGAGACGCCAATCTGAGCTTTCCCGGGAATGTGGCTTGACAGGTAAGGAACTCAGTCATGCATGGACATGTGACTTGCCCAGGTGACTCCAAAACTCCATTTTGTAGCTGGACTTTGCATAGGAGAGGAGGGGTTCTCCGCCCACAAGAGAAAGTCTATTTAAAACTCTGGGAGACCCCTCCATTTTGTCTTCAGCTGGCTAAAGAGAGAGCCTCTCCACCCCCAAAGATACCTGAAAGAAACTGGAACAAAGGACAGTAACTACAGGGGGTGTGAGTGATTGCTGGACCCAGACTAGAAGGAGACTAATCTGTAAAAGAAAGCTTACTGGAACTGGTGAGGTTTTATCTGTATTCAGTTTGATTAGACATAGACTTGTGTATTCTATTCTATTTTGCTTGGTAATTCACTTTGTTTTGTCTGTAACTACTTGGAACCACTTTAATCCTACTTTCTGTATTTAATAAAATCACTTTTACTTATTAATTAACCCAGAGTATGTATTAATACTTGGGGGGGGGGAACAGCTGTGCATACCTGTCTATCAGTGTGATAGAGGGCAAACAATTTATGAGTTTACCCTGTATAAGCTTTATACAGGGTAAAACGGATTTATTTGGGGTTTGGACCCCACTGGGAGTTGGGCATCTGAGTGTTAAAGACAAGAACACTTCTGTACGCTGCTTTCAATTGAGCCTACGGCTGTTGGGGGACATGGTTCAGACCTGGGTCTGGGTTTGCAACAGGCTAGTGGATCTGGCTCAAACCAGGCAGGTCACTGAAGTCCTAAGCTGACAGGACAGGAAAGCAGGGGCAGAAGTAGTCTTGGCACACCAGGTGGCAGTCCCAAGGGGGTTTCTGTGATCCAACCTGTCACACTTACTTTTTAAAGAATCTGAATATACCTAAACAAGGAAATCTCTGGTGTTCACAAGACTCATAGCTATATCTGATACACCAAATGAAACTGAAGTGATATGGTGAGCAAGTGATCTCTGCTTCCACTGAGATGGAGTCAAGTTTAGGTTTTTAATTTAAAAAATACTGATTATTAGCTGGTGAATCCGTTTATGCAGGCAGGTTTAGTGAAGTACAATGCCACCACACATAAAAGTTTCACCCTGATTTTACTACGTACATTTCAAATGCAGTCAACCTTTGATCTTATTTAAATGTAAGATATCTGCTGTCTGCAATAGTAACTTTTCAGTTATGCACTTGTTTGCATATTTAAGTGAACTTGGATCCTTTTTAGATGTCTCTTAAAACTACAATATTGGCTGGAACATTGCTTTATGTCTGAGTGGCACTGAAAGTATGCCAAAAGTATTCTCAGCTCAAAAGACAAATTGAATAGTTCAACTGTTACTATTCTAATTCATAGAAAGTATTTCTATATGTGCCAAAGGGATTAATAGTAGAGGGCGGGCCCGGGTTCCCCCCAAACCTCCTAACTCCTGGTCAGACACAGGAGGAGTTGACCTGGACTGTGGGTTCATGAAAACGGCCAAACTGTCTGTGGTAAGATTTGGCAGTTGCTGACTGTTTAATCGTTCTGATTGTAGCAGGACAGCGGTTACAAATGTTCTTTTGCCCTCATCCAACTGCTAACACTTATTTAGAGATCATTTCAATGGGAAAAGTGAAAGTGCAGCCACAGTGGTGGAGGGGTTGCACATGCCACAATCCATGCTAAGATTCAGAGATGCAACCAAGCTATGACTGAGACTGGACTTTGAAATGAACCAGCAACACTATAATATTCCTGAACTGGCTTTTTGTGAAGAATTTTTGTGAAGAATTTGCTTCTGTGGCACCTTTAGCCACAACACATGTTCAGATGGCGTAATTTTTCTAAGCATTTCTTTAATTCTTACAGCCCTCTCTACCTATGGGTGCTTGTCCAGCACTCATGTGACCAGGCCAAAATAAGGCAATCTGGGACCCCAGGCATACTGCAACAAGGACACTTCCTCTTCTCCATGGGTAAATTTCCCGTTTGGAGTGACAATGGCAAACTGCTCCCCTTCTCTCCCACTACTGGCACCTGGTGGTCCCTCTACCCTCAGGAGGACCAAGCATTGCTTTAACCCCCATACGCCCCACCAAGTATTTATCTCAGCAGCTCTTCCAGTCTGCTCTCAGGTAGCTCCCCTTTATGTGGTCCAGGTGCTTTCTCTAAAGCCCAGTTGGGAGTCAGCTGATGAGTCACAGGTGCACTGAACCTGGCTCCCCAATAAAGGCACCAGTTACCCCGTGACAATGAAATTTTTTCGTTGTTCAAGTTGCTACCAGAAATACTCAGAGTCTTATATTCTAAAGGAGGCAAATATCTCCCTCTCTCCCCCTCTTTTTTTTTTTTTTTTTTTTTAAGATGATTGATCAATCACCAGGATTTGCTACCTAGAAATTGTCTGATTGGCTTCAGAAATCCCCTGCAAGGATGCGTCATCCTTTGATGTTTTGGGTATTTCTAGTTCAGAAATGCCTTTATACCAGAATGGATCAGTTTTAGATCTTTTACCCAGGGAGAGGACTTTGGATCACATGACCTCTTTAAGGTTCTTCCCTGATTTACTATTAGACAAGGAAAAACCTGCACCTCATCTAGAATAATGGAGGGGACCTTGAGCATACTCAGTGCATCTCCTGATGTCCTTCCCTCCAGCCTGATATCTGATGTCATTCCCTAGAGTCAGAATCCGCACCTGGGAGGTCGGAGGGCTTGAGCATCCAAGCCAACATTCTGTTTTATTCAGTTCCAGTCAACAGGGGAGCAGCCCCTGAAAATGTTAGCTGATGAAGAGCCTGGGCACTTCCCACTGAGGCTATAATGGACAGAGGAGATTACTGAGAGAGCCTGAGAGACCTGTCTTCAGCTCCAGAAGTCTAAGAGGTTAAACACCAGTGGCTTCTTTAGAAAAATGCATTGCAATAAAAATTACATTTTTAACAGGATCAAATAGTTCCTTATTGCTCCGTAGCCTGGTGACGACAGGCAAGGGAGATGAGAGAATGATTGTTTTTCCACTCACAGGGTTATTATCAAAAAAGGGATTGTAAAAATTGCATCTTGGGATTGCCATTTGTATCCTAGAATTGCTTACATATCAAATTAGGTTTGTTTACCCTTTCTCCTTAATTACTAGCACTGCAGCACTACTTGATATCTGCAAATCTGTGCTTTTTGTGCTCCACATCTCACCACCACTTAGACCCAGGAATCAGAACTCAGCTGATAATTTTGTCATCGATGTAGGAAGCAGAAGACACTTTCGTGTTTCTCTTGTGCTGCTATTTTATTGGTACGGTGCCAGGGGTTCGAGAAACAGGCATTTGGAGATTGTAAAAAGCTGTCTGCTTGGCACAGCATATATCTCTTAACGCACAAGCACAGCTATTCTGGGTGGCATGCTGCAATGGGAAGAGGGAGAGTGCTAGCAGCCAAGGCTCCACCCCTTCCCACCTACATGTGGGGGGAAGGGGATACAGGAGCCCTAGAGAAGCTGCTCCCTGTGCTCTGGATGCCCCTTACTCTCCTGAGAAAGTGTGAAGAATGTACCACAATCTATCCATAAGATTGTAAGATCCTGGATTCTCTAAGTTTGTTTGTACAGCACCTAGTACAAAGGGACTGATCCAATTGGGCCATGGATACTACTGTAATAATAATAAACTACAGATAAAAACATTTATTAGTGTAAAGATATGTTTTGCAAGACACACACAGCAGGCAATGCAGTAACAAGACACAACTACTACATAATCACTTTTCTGAGCATACCTAGATACAGTTTAAATCACAGAAATCAGAGCTAGAAAGGTCTTCTAGCCCATTCCCCTACCAGTGGAGATGACTGTAAGGAGATACCTGCTCCTCTGTAACAGATAAAAGATCTACTGCTCCCAGCTGTGTGCGGCATCTGAATTCTATCCACCATCACAATTTAAATAAATATATTGTTCAATGCTCATTTTGGTGAAACCCCCACAAGTCTTATGACAGACACAAACTTTAAGCTTTTATATAATACTTGAGATCACACACACACAGAGCAAGGGTTCAGAATGGAAGGCAAAACTGTGGATAAAAACACTGACGTATCATATTGTACCACTAAGACAGTACTAGTGACACTTTCCAAACGCCAATGAAAAAGAAGGGAAAAAATAAGAAAACTTTCAATAATAGAAAGACAAAATGAAGCCAAAGGGGATGAGTTGTTACCTCTAATATACTGTACAAAAACAAAATGGACATGATTTGCATTAAGAAATTGATTCCACATTGTCTCGTGCTTTAGATGACAATGGGTGAGACTTTTGCAGATTTTAAGTCCTCCAGGAAAATTTGGATTGAGCATACTTCCACTTTCTGGTTTAAAGATACAGTATATGTCTACTCAATGGTTCAGGCTTGGTGACAGTGACATGGAATTGCAGCATTCACATCAAGTTAAGAACTGCACAGGAAAAAACGTTATGGTCCTTAACTGGCCCTCTACACTTTTTTCTTTGGTAAAGCATATAACATGTTAAGAACCAAGAAGCAGCAAAATCAGTTTGCTTATCTCTTCTCACAGTATGAGAGTGGTTGGTACTAAAATATGGCAATGTTTCTACCGTTGGTCATTATGTTTTACACACAAGAAAGTTTTAATGTAGGAAGATGTGATATGATAAGAATAGTTACACAGGATTTTTGGCAGTCAAGTAATTGGTATTGAAATTCAGTTTTGACAGTTCTCTGAATCTGAAAGGCCTGTAAGGACTCAAATGTCATCTGTCTATCCATGTGAGATTTAGCTTTGGCAATATCTCAAAAGCAAACCTACCATTCTTTCCACACGATATTTTTGCCACTACAATATTTTCCCCTCCAAAGATGTCTAAAAGTGTGTACTCTCTTGAAAAGTACAGTATGAGGGTTATGTTACAGAACTATTTTGTAGGGTGAAAAAATCACCATTAGGTTTGAATAGTCAGAACAACCAGAGTGGGCCAAAATATGGGTTAAAGCACAATGGGTGGAATTTATCCTCAACACCTTGTACTTAGTGATTCCAAATCATACCTTAAAGTTTGCGATTAATTGATCTGTTCAATCTAAATAAAACCATCTGGAATCTTGCCTGATTATTTCAATATAAGTTATCCAATTGTTAAGTGAACTTGTCATCTTACTTAATTTCAATTTTTAAAGCCAACCACTTCACAGATAGATCTGGAAAATAAAGGCCCCTAGCCTGTAGGACTATTTTTTAAAACATTTTTAAAAAAGAAACAGAGGGAGAGCACTGAGTGAGTGCTCATTCCTGACCTCAGACTGTCTTCCAAACCACTGGAAACCTGACAGAAGTTGCCTAAGCTGTTTTGGATATATTTTAGCTTTGGCCTTATTCAACAGTCGCAGACTACCAATGTCCCATTAAAGTTGGAATTATACACTGAATTGTCCGAGATCTGTAATTAATTTTCTCTGTGCAAAAATAAATATTATTTAATTGATGTAAAAATATGCACATTGGAAAAAGACAATTCAGTTCCTGTGAAAAAGCTGAATTCACCTATTGTAGTTTCTAAGTCAATCCAACTGTGATGAATTCTACCAATTGTGCTCAGCTGATAAAGACATTAAAATAACAAGAAGTTATGATATATAATCCTCTGCCTGACTACTTACACATTCTTGGATTTGAATGCTTCAGCAAAGTGCTGCACACTGTGAAGAGAAGCGAGGTCTAAGGTCATAGCTTCTACCTTGGCTTTATGCTGCAACGAGAGAAAATTAAAAAAAAAATAAAGATAAATAACAGCAAGTTTAGTTCACGGTATCATGTTACAGTAAATGTGTTATGGAACATGTCTGAATTCCCTTGTTTAACATTAGAAGCCCACAGTGAATATAAATCATGAAAATGAATGGACGAGTGTAGCATTCAATGCCAAGTGCAGTATTCTAAGTTTGCGGTTCTGCTAAACACATACACTGCATGGTATACAATTTTATATAGCCCAATAAACTGACAGCAGACAGTTTTAAGGTTAACATGATCTCTTCTTTCTCCCACCTCGCTGACATTTGTGAGGATGCAAATCATGAAATAAAAATAAAAAGTAAACAAATAATTATTGTTTAAAAAGAGATGCACACATTTAATATACCATTATAGAAAAAACACACATTACATATCACACAAAATACTTTAAAACATTCATACTTTCATTCAACCACCTCTAAAGATAAAATAGTCCTAAGGCTGTCTATAATATCCACAGCAGTTGATATAAAAGATAAAGAAAGGAGCAAGGACAGCATTTTATACAAGTTTAGTTGGTCACAGCATCTTTAGAGGAGACTGCTCATACTTAAGGCTGCATGTTTGTTACGGAAGTCACAGATTCAGGCACAGTCTTCTGCTGGGGCAGTCTCGGGGCACCGCACCCCTCCAAACACACACACACACCAGCTGAGTTTGGGTGTGGGAGGGGCCAGGGGGACGGGACAGGGTGAAGCGGGCTCTGGGCGGTGCTTACCTCCGGTGACATCCCCCTCGGTCAGCTGCTAGGCGGAGGCATGGCCAGGCAGCTCTGCATGCTGCCTCCACCCAGAGCACTGGCTTCGCAACTCCTATTGGTCGGGAACTGCGGCCAATGGGAACTGTGGTGGTGGTGCTTGTAGGTGGTGCCTGCTTCCGCCTAGCAGCTGACGGAGGGGGATGTTGCTGCTTCCACGGAGCTCCCCCAGGTAAACACCGCTCAGACCCCGCCTCACCCGTCCCGTGCCCCAACCCCCTGCCCCCTCCCACACTCAAACTCGACTGCTGCTGGGGGAGGAGGAGGCACGGAGCCAGGTAGGGAGCCTGCTGGGCCCTCCAACCTGCCCAAGCACCAGCGGGGGGTCCCCCCCAAGCAGCCAGGCCACCCTCCCCCAGCACCTGCAGAGCACCGGGGCAGCCCCCCCCCCCCAAGTTTTATTCCCTGGTATTTTTAGTAAAAGTCATGGATAGGTCACAGGCCATGAATTTTTGTTTACTGCCCATGACCTATCCATGACTTTTATTAAAAATATCCGTGACTAAAATGTAGCCTTACTCATACTCCTAAAGTCAACTTTTCAAACAGCGGAGGCAGAGGCAACACCACAAAAGGCTAGCCCGAACTTTCCAGCATTATCCATTTAATAATGGCCTTTTTCCACAGTTCTGTTGAACTATTTTGACTCCATACCTCAGAACAAATGAGTTAAAACAGTTACCCAGTGGTCTAGAGTCCTTGCAGTCTATTTTCACTGTAAACCTTGAAGGCTTATGGGAATTCCATTGTCCAGACACAAGTAGATTGCAGCTCCTTCCAGCCACAGTCCTATCCTATGAAAGAAGTCCTGTTCACCATGTGAGGGTGCATTGTACCTGCAAAATGCAGCAATGTTCCATCCCCTGGAAAGAAACTGTTGTGCCTTTAGTCTCGCCCCCCAAGCCCTATCTTAGAGTCTGGAATAATATGCCTGGATGCCCATGATTTTTCTGCAAGTACTCCCACCCAAAGTTGTGACAAACAAGTCTTATAGATTACCACTGAGGGCATTATAACCACTCACATCTGTGCCCTTCTCACTTCTAGTGATCACAGCTGTCTCTCACAGCTCCTGATTCCACCCCCCATATGATTATCTAACCAGGTTTGAACATGCTTTCAAAGAACTGTGACACTTTTCCATGTCTTCTCCCCGACCACCACCACCCTCATTTGGTTAGGTGGATCAGTAAGAAAGAAATTTGTGTGACATTTCACTTAATGCCCAACCATTCTCCTACAAATCAGTATAATTGTAACGTGCAGGTTGGACATTAGCATGAGTTGAAGAAGGGAGGGGGCGGAGAAGGAAGAAGCCTCAAACATGGCAGTAGAGTGTAGTAAACTGAAGTATTTGAGGTTGGATTTTAAGATAGTGTAAACCCTGCAGGTGGCCCTGCTGAGTGATGGGCTTTACTGCGGTCAAGAAATAATAAAGTGGGCATATTTGGAGAAACAAAGCATAGGTGGTGTGGAGGGACCTGTCAGCACTGGGAGAAGCAGATTTGGCTGCTTCCAACGTCTTCATAATCCCACCTCAGTGATGCTTCTCTCTTTTCCTCTTTCTTCTACTTTGTTGACACCCAACGTGCCCATTGCAATTATACTGCAGGTGAGGATTAACTGAAATGTCACTCATACTCCTTTCTTTCTACTCCAGCTGATCTTAAATTGACAGCGAAATAAATATAACTAAGATTTCAGCAGACTCAATTCCCATAAGGAAACATGAAGTCATGGTGCTTTGAAAGGGCTAAAAACAACTTTCTCCAAAACAGTCTTGCCATCCCCACAAGCTGCACATCACTAAAAAGCTGGAATTAATTTTGTCCCACAGGAAAATACTTTCTTTTGCTCAAAGTTCAGAGAGGCCAGCAAGACAATTCTGGCTAGCCTGGTGCAGTATTCCTCAACTGCAGCTCCTCTTCAGCTTTGCAGTGTTAAGCTGTTTATTTAATAGTGTTTTTTTAAATTATTGTTGTTATATTTCTAAAACATTCTGCAGTCTTTTCCAAGGGGAAAAGAACAAAAATGCTACAAACACAAGGACAATAAGGGGTCAAAACATCAAGTAGTTCAACAGGCTAAACCACAAGCCGTTCGTTACTATGCTCTTGGGGACAGTGATTCAAGTCCACACACTATTTCTCAGGTAATACTTTCGCTCTTGGTGTCAAATTTCAAGTTTCTGCCACTGACTACAAGAATGAAGAGGAAGGGCCTCCAATATTGCGAGTTCAAAGGAAAAACATGTGGTACCTCCAATATACTTTCACAAGTAGAAATTCACTGGAGTATTAGGCCAGATTTGTGGATGGATTTACTATAGGTGTAAAATGGGCAGTTTAAAAAGCATGAACAACATATTAAATAACATAAATAGCCAATTGTTATACTTGGATAGCAAATGCAAGCTACAAGTATGGATTTCTTGAGCTTTGTCAGTTCATCCAATGAACTGGGACCACCATCTCTGTCAGTATAACCAACAGCCCTGTATTGCAAAAAGTTAAACTTATCTTTTCTTTCGCTGCTTTTTTAAGTTTGTCAGACACGAGGTTAGAGAGAATGTCAATGAAAACATTTCTTGAGTAATTCAAGGAGGGATCCCCATAATGTCCTCCATGGAAAAAACATGTTCAAGTGCACGTGAAAGGTGAAAATTACACAAGACAAAGAAATTCACTTACATTTTTCCAGGATGGCTACTGCTATTCCTGCTGTAATTCTGCAGTTGGCACAGAGGATCATAAGACCCTGGGCATCAAATTAAATACACCACAGGAGAGGGTAAACTGTGGCAGCATCCCATTTAGGATAAGAGACACATTTTTTAAAAAGCACAATAAACCCTTCCTTGTCTGGAGGTTTTAGTTTAAGGGGGAAAATACTTCTTCCTGAATTACCAAACGGACCGATAATGGAATAAGCTCAAACAATTTAGTATGACATCCCTGAGAGTCACTTACTCAATAGTGTTCACATTAAAAAAATCTCAGCTCTCATCAATGTACTGTATAATCAAAACAAACTATGATTAGAATAATGTTCCTCTGACATCTTCCCTTTCCCTTTGCCAATTTCTTCTGGCTTCTCCTCACCACTGCTGCCCTATGAAATAGGTTACTTGGTGTGATTGTGACACCAGAGATCAGCCTTCTTTCAACACCCTCCTTACAATTTTCTCCTCACTTCGTTTGCATTCAATTATCCTGCATAAAGTGCCTTTGTTCATTTACAAAAAAATGTTTTTATTTATCTCACAATATTTCCAGTGTTATGTACCAGGAGCAATGGAAACAAATAACAACCAATGCATGCACACAAGATCAGAAAAGTACACTTGGACGTAAACAAACAGGCAAACAACTGATTATCACATGACTTGGAACTGCATGGGTTTTCTTCAAGCAGTGACTGACAAAGAAATGAATCTTGTACCATTATTGTGGCCTTTGGCAAGCTACTTCACTTTTCTATCTCAGCTTCTCCTCTGTAAAATGTAGATACCAAATCTTACCTACTTCCCAGAGGTACTGTGAACATTGCTTAAGGTTTGTATCATAGCTTCCAGGTGTGAAGCACTAGGCAAGTGCTAAGTATTGCAAGCCTTAACTCATTTTTTCTTAATCATATAAAATATAACATTGAAAACCTGTAAATAAGACTCACACTTACATTACCAGGTCCTAATAATGTAATAATATCAGCAACAACCATTGATGTGTGCAGCCTTGTTATACAGTAGCTCAGCATTACCTGTGTCATCGTGTTTTCCTGCTATCTCTCTATATACACATGTAGCATGCAAGTGTAGCAGTATTTATACAGGTACTAAAAGAAAACATTTTTGCTAAAAGGTATCATTACTATAAATGTAACATACCGTCAGAACTGATTGTTAATGGCATCGTGCAAATTCTGACCTAATGTTCATAATTTTATTATGCTGATGTCTCTCACCATTCCACTTTACATATTTTAGTACTGAATTATGCCTCATTTTATGTTGTAAAAATCTTAAATGGGACTTGTCACTTTCACAATTGCAAGAGACACAGGAGCTTCACGCTGACATCATAACATTAATTCACTAAAGCAGAGAAGAAAGCTCCAGAAAACATTTTTATGCAATTTGTCAATAAAAATATGACATTAATGTTCCCTCCACTACTTAATTTTAAATTAAATAATATTAAAGAGGGACTGGACAGCAGATTGGATTTGGAATAGTTTATAGAGCTTTTCATCTCTAAATCACAAGTTTATTATCCTCTGGTAGCTATTCAATGGACTGTACCAAATGAGCTGGTACCCTAAATACAGTTTCCGGTGGACAGATGTCCACTGATCACATCACAAAAAACAAAACAAAAACAAAACCTTTCACAAATCCGACCTTTTGCGTCCATCTCAGTAAACAGGCCATAGACTGAATGGGCATGATGACTTGCAACCCATTCACCCATTCACATGGTGGTGGTGCTTCTACTGTCTCTCTGACAACTCTAATTAAAAGGATGTGAATTAGTGTCAACTGAGACAATGATTTGGAGGTGAGGATTTTTGACCCTTAGGCAGTGCATTGAGATAGCTAATTTATACTTCAGTTAGGCCACCAAACAGATAACTGATGCTAGCAACTTTTTCCCAGTACTATCTTGGCCCATATTTAAGTCAACAGCCAAGAGAGGAAAGGCTCAATGGCCCATTAAAAATTATCTTAGCCAAATAGCTTCTCTAAAATACACAATGAAAAAACATTTTGAAAATATGCACAGAAATTCTTTCCCTTCTTATATCCCAATAGCAAGGAAAAAAGAGTCTTACCTTACACTAGTGCAGTGGTTCCCAAACTTGTTCCGCCGCTTGTGCAGGGAAAGCCCCTGCCGGGCTGAGCCGGTTTCTTTACCTGCCGGGTCCGCAGGTTTGGCCGATCGCGGCTCCCACTGGCCACGGTTCGCTGCTCCAGGCCAATGGGAGCTACTGGAAGCAGCGCGGGCTGGGGGACATACTGGCCGCCGCTTCCCGCAGCCCCCACTGGCCTGGAGCAACAAACCGCGGCCAGTGGGAGCCGCGATCGGCTGAACCTGCGGATGCAGCAGGTAAACAAAGTGGCCCAGCCTGACAGGGACTTTCCCTGCACAAGCAGCAGAACAAGTTGGGAACCACTGTGCTAGATGGTTTTATGCATAGGTTTTTAAAATATTTTCAAGTATTTGTAGATAATTGTTTGGCTGATTTGAAGAGAAATTACACTGGATAACAATTTAGTTTTGTATGTAACCTACTTGCCATGAAGAGCAAAACTATTAAAAATCCTCAGAATGTAATTGGAACTATTTTACATTCAAGACAGAAAAATGCTTATCAGGCCGGAAACTAAAAAGAGTGAAAACACTAAGAAAACTGGCAATTTCACTATATGCTATGTATTCGGGTTACAGCTTAAAAACTGTTTAAAAATGAACACTACCTGGTACAGTAGTTTGGCAGTAAACATGATTGTGCATTTATGTGTTGGTATTGAAGGAACCTTTTTTCATAGTGAATTTTTCATTCTAATGTAAGTGATGATTTACGTTAAATATAGGTAAAGCATGGTTACATTTTCCTGAAGGATTGCAAGGAAGTGAAGAGCAGTACAATAAGTTGAAGCATAAAAGCTTTCTCTGTCATAATATTTATTATAATGGCATATCAAATAGCTGAAATAAATAATGGATGACTAAAGGTAAATTCATATGATAAAGAATACTTCAGCAAACACCATTACTTCTGACTGCTCTAGTTTTATACACAGTTGAAGCTTCTTAATAAACATGCTGTAGCCCCTATATCTCATGTAAGTACTGAAAAAAATTGAAGATATAATTAAAAGGCAACATAGTGGTCATCAGCTAGTTTACTATATAATTATACTCTCAGCGGATACTGTCTATATACTTTATACATTTAAAAGCAGTACATCACTAAAAATATCAGATTTTTTGAGGAGACGATAAAAGAAAAATAGAATGCATTTCAGATTAATAAAGAAAAATCCAGATGGCAACCCCTCTCCTGCCTCAGGATATAGGTAGTTCTGAGGGGCCAACACATATATCTGTGCGAACAAACAAAAACCCATCACATGCTGTGCAGATGGACTGAGAAATAGACAATGTTTAAGAATAAGAGACTTGTAAGAGAAAACCAAAGAAAGGTCTGTAAAGTTACCATCACGTATTTAAAGTAGCTAAATCTATAAGACCCAAAATATAACCTCTATGTGACAAGGAAAAACTAAATAAATTCAAATTTCCATCTTGACAAAGCAGAGAAAGCTATAAACATGTCTGACAATTTGACATGAGTTGTGACAGTTAACAGTGTCCAACAATAGATACTACGGATGGAAGAACAAAACAAGTAAGAGGCTTTCATTCTGGTTTAAGACTGTGAATATTGCTGTACCTAATGTACACAGCATATGGCATTTGGTGCAAAAATATATTTAGGTAATGCTAGCTTTATATTGTCATGCATGTATTTTGAGTGCTATGAAGTTACCTCTCGTGTAGCTGAATAGGACAAATGAATCACACTGCCTTAAGCATAACCTAAGAAATATATCGGATGTTTAAAGAATAGGTCCATGCACTACATTTGAGATAACATATTGATGTCCATTAGAAGCCATTGTGAATGGAATAAATTTATAGTCATTTTTTCTTTCTACCTCAGCAATTTCTATAAAATACATTTCCTATTTGCACTTTAACTTTAACATTTTGATTAATTATTTTGTTAACTCCTTAAAGGTGACCTGCAAGGAAACATTAATTACATTTACTTGTTTGCTCCCTTTTCTGATTATTTCTGATATATGAAGACCTTGAAAGGGATTCCGTTTGTTTTGTTAAAGGGGAATGGTCCGTACTCCCTCCCCTTTTATTTTTAACCATTAGAAATTCTAGTCTTCCCTGTTTTTTCCTGGAAGAGTTGATGGATGAATGGACAGAATTATGACATCAGATATGCCATGAAAGTTCAACCTGATTAACTAGGCATGGCAGTGATTTCAATTCAGACTGTAATTTTTTCCTCTTTGTTTTTCTTAAAATTTATGCCAAATCCGTAATTAAATGGTTAAGAGAGAAACTATATTTGTTAATGATTCCGTGTTACTGCCCCTTCAAATGAAGTCTTAGAAAGCTCATAATCCACATCTAAGACCTCCAACCAGGTTTCCAGCAAAACAATGAAATACCAGGCTTGGCATTCTGGAGATTTCCAAGTAATGAACAAGGAAATTTTTTGTTTAAAATATAAAAAGAGTTCAAGCTTCTTTATAGATCACAAGGAAAGCACATAGCTCCATATCTCCCCTTTTTAGGTGACTTTTAAGAGCCATACCATAATATCATTATGAATGATTTTTATATCAAAATACATAGGAGACTTTTTCCAATGCTGAATCCCAAAACTCAAGGGATTCACAGAACAGGAAGCAAAATCCTATTCCTCTAGGCTTAAAATATTGGGAAATGTTAAAATACTGGTACTTGATGATATTTTATTGTTACTTTAATTTATGTATTTATTTTGGGCAGGAGAGTCAGCACTTCCTGCATTCGTTTTCCCTGGTCCTGTCAAATGTGATTTCATGCTTGAAGAGAGCTTTCCTGAAACCTGATATTGGTGCAAAGATACACACTTGTACGCACAGCTGGGGACCTCTCTGTCTGAGGTGATTAAACCCTAATTTTCCTCCCAAAGGGAGAGCCTCTGAAATGGAAACTGATTGCCAGGTTACCCATTCTTGATAAAGCTAAGGTCTGTGCTATATAGGGCATACAGACCTGAGGGCTATGATTAGCATAGCATTCTTTTAGGACTACTGGTCATCCTTGAATCTCTACCTTCTCATGCCGTCTGGATTTTTAGCTGGTACCTTTCACCTACCCCTTCTCAGGGGGAACGAAGGTATGAGATGATTGACAAAACCCAGAGAATAAAGGACACCTTAGTTCTCAGAAGTACTGGGTTTACAATGGCGCCAATGGTGCCAGGCCCACACTGGGAAGGGGCACATTACAGACCCATCTAACTCGTCCACGGGGCCAAGTTTAGCCCCTCGCCCACGGTGGTCCAGCGTCTAGGCCTTGCTGTGTGAGTGGCTCACCACTGGTTCCCAGCTCACCTAAGGGGGCTCGCCGCCCAACAGCCAGGCTCCGCCATGCAGGCTGGGCTGCTGCTGGCTGCGTGGCCGGTGGGCAGAGTCAGGCCAGGTGGACTGAAGGGTCAGTAAGCACAGCCAGGCCAGGCGGGCTCTTGTGGGGGGTCGCATCCCAGGGATCTGCCCCACTCCCCAGCATGGCTGCAAGCATGCCCACTACCTGTGGGGCCCTGCCTGCCTCCCCAGGGCCGAGCCACTCGCGACTGGTGCAGAGGCAGGGCCTGTCTCGGCCAGTGCGGGGATGGGGTCAGCATGGGAGGCTCGGCTGAGCCCTGCCGGAGCCTGGCCTGGACAGGCCTCACTCCCACTCCTGCCTGGCTGACTGTGCTGATCCCAATGGGCCAGAGCGATCCCCGCCTCAGGACTGGACCCAGCTGCGCTGCCTGCTCAGCCCAGTGGACACAGTCACCTCCCAGAGGGGCCGGTGAGTGCAGACAGGGGCAGGGCAGTGGGTCTCTGGGGAGTCGGGGGGGGAGGGGGCGCACTGGGCAGTGAGGGGGGGCTGTGGATGGGGGAGAGGTTTGTGTGTTTTAGGGCATTGGGCACAGAGATGTGGGGGAGTGATGCTGGCCAGTGGGAGGTGGGGGAAGTCTGTGTGTGTTGGGATGCTGGGCAGGAGGGGATCCATGGGGAGGCATTAGGCAATGGGGGGATCTGTTTTTAGGGTGGGGTGCTGCGTGGGCCAGATTGTGCAGGGTGCTGTGAAGCTTTTGCGGGGTTGTGTGGGGCAGGTGGGTGCTGGGCATAGGGGTGGGGCCCGGGGTGAGGGGTTTTAGGTGCAGGAGGTGGCTCTGGGCTGGGGCTGAGGGGTTTGGAGTGTGGGAAGGGACCCTGGGCTGAGGCAGGGGATTGGGGTGTGGGAGGGGGTATGGGCTCCAGAAATAAGGGGTTCGGGGTGCAGGAGGGGGCTCTGGGCTCAGGCAGGGGGTGAGGGTTCTGGCTGGGGGAATGGGTGCTGGGGCTGAGGGATTTGGGGTGCAGGGGGCTCTGGGATGGGGCCGAGGGGTCCAGACTGCAGGAGGGGGCTCAGATCCAGGCCAGGAGGTTGGGGAGAGGGTGCAGGCTGTGGGAGGGAGTTTGGGTATGGGAGGGGGCTCAGGGCTGGGTCAGGGGTGAGGGGTCAGGGTGCAGCCTCCAATCAGCACTTACCTCGGGCAGCTCCCAGGAAGTGGCATCATGTCCCTCTGGCTCCTAGGTGGCCAAGGGGCTTTGCGTGCTGCCCCCATTCGCAGGTGCCACCCCACAGCTCCCACTGGCCGTGGATCCTGGCCAGTGGGAGCTGCAGAGCCCCCGTGGCTGTCCCTATGCCTAGGAGCCGGAGGGACATGCCAGCCGCTTCCTGGGAGCCGCATAGAGCTGGGCAGAGAGCCTGCCAGCCCCGTGCCAATCAGACTTTTAACAGCCCAATTAGCAGTGCTAACTGGAGCCGCCAGGGGAAACGAAGGTATGAGATGATTGACAAATCATCCCTTTTCAACTGGGTGTTCTGTTCAAAAACTGGACACCTGGCAACCCTATTGAGGGGGTGCTGGCAGTGCAGGGCTGGGCAGGCCACTGTGCGTCTGGTAGCTGCTGGTTTGTAAACAGTAGGGTGACCAGACAGCAACTGTGAAAAATCAGGACATGGGGTGGGGAGTAATAGGCTCCTATATAAGACAAAGCCTCAAATACCGGGACTGTCCCTATAAAATCGGAACATCTGGACACCCTAGGAAACAGTGCCCTCGCGCTGGACTGGGCACTGACCCCTCCGACCCCCTGTACCATGCCCCATTGCCCCCAGGGGGGCCCAGTGATATGTTTGGCACCAGGCCAACAAAAGGTTAATCCGGCCCTGGTTCTCAGTCTTTTTAACCTAACCTATGCCTTATATCAGAATAGGTCCACTCCACAAAACTGAAGTCCCTCAAACTGTGCCTCTACTTTTTCCCCAGGCACTGTGCTAGAGCGGATATCTGAAAAGGATAGTCTCAGATTCCTAGGTTAATTCCCTACATATGGGAAGGGAAATTCCAGAACTAGGTGACTGGTGACAGGTTAACCTATCAGAAGCTAATCAGAGTCTGAATGAAGACAGGGAAGTTTGGGTTCTGCCTTTGATTTTAAAGTAAACAATAAAGAAGGCAACTGGTGAGTTGTGTGTATTCTATAGCCTCTGTTGGTGACTGAAAGAACCTTGCAAAAAAATCTGGTATGAAGGATTTAATTCCTATCATTAGACTGTTATAAAGCACTGAGGTATTCTGTCTATCTACAGTTTTTTCTACAAGTCTTTTGCTTTTCCTCTTCTGACTTGTTTGAGTTTACCAGCAATTAGAATCTACCACAGATCACCTTAGCCCTCACCCTTTGCTTAGGTGACTGCAACCTGCATGCACATTTCATCAATCTTTGTGCTGTAGCTGGCCCTAAATTCCCAAGTTGTGCAGATTACTATTGCAAATCAACCACCAGTGTTTTAAACCTTATTATGTAACTGTGGACATATTTTCCATGTGTGCACAATATACTAATTAATTTCCCTTTGGCTGTTCAATTTGTGGGTTTCTGAAGCAATCATTTCTCTAAATCATCATAAATGGCTCCCACTGCCATGAACAATGTCTTTTCACTATACAGCACTTAAAGTAATATGATTTTATAACTTGTCAAGTTTTCTGAAAATGATTCTATACTGTACATAAATTTTAAAAAACTGATGGAGGAGGAAGGTGAACCTTGTCCACCCTCATCAGGAAAGCATGGTCTATCTATGTTTCTTTGTATTTAATCAAACTTTCTGCACAACTGCAAACTGCAGCACAGCTATCCTAAAATGATGCTCTACCATTTTTTTTTTTAAATTCCTCAACTACTAAGAAGAAAAAACCCACCCACTAAACCAGAATTTCAGAAGACTGCAATTTTCAGGCTCCAAAGGTTTGACTTGTGCTGTATGAATGTGATTGTGTTGCCTGTAGTTCACATCTATTTTAATCCCAAGAAATAAAATGGATTTTATAAAAGTAGATTCATAGATTCCCAAGCCAGAAGGGACCATTGTGATAATCTTGTCTGACCTCCTTTTATAACACAGGCCATAGAATTTCCCAAAATAATTCCAAGGGAATATCTTTTAGCAAAACATTTTGTAAACGGTCAGTGATGGCAAGTGCACCATTACCCTTGCTAAACTGTTCCAATGGTTAATTACTCTCACTGTTAAAAATGTACACTTTGTTTCTAGTCTGAATTTGTCTAGGTTGAACTTCCAGCCATCGGAACATGTTATAACTGTCTCTGGTGGATTGAAGAGCCCATTTTCATATATTTGTTCCCATGTAGGTACTTATAGAGAGTGTAATCAAGTCACCCTTTACCCTTCTCTTTGTTAAGATAAATAGATTAAGCCCCTTAGTCTATCACTGTAAATCGCATTTTCTAATCCTTCAGTCATTTTCATGGCTCTTCTCTAAACCTTCTCCAATTTATCAACATCTGTCTTGAATCATGGACACCAGAACTAGACAAAGTATGCCAGCAGCAGAGGTGAATACAGAGGTGAAATAACCTCCTACTCAAGAGTCCCTTGTTTATCCATCCAAGGATTGCATTAGCCCTTTTGCCCACAGCATCACATTGGGAGCTTGTGTTCAGCTGATTATCCACCACGACCACCAAATCTTTTTTCAGAATCACTGTCCCCACGACAGAGTCCTCCATCCTGTAAGTATAGCTTACATTCTTTGTTCTCAGATGTCAACATTTAAATTTAGCTTTATTAAACACATAGTTTGCTTGCACCCAGTTTACCAAGAAATCCAGATTGCTCTGTATCAGTGACCTGTCCTCTTGATTATCTATCATTCCCTCAATTTTTGTGTCATTTTCAAACTTAATCAGTGATGATTTTATGTTTTCTTGCAGATCATTGATAAAAATGTAAAATAGCATAGAAGCAAGAACCAATCCCTGCAGGACCCCACTTGAAATACACCCATTCGATGATGATTCCCCATTTTAAGACCTATCAGTGATACAGTTAGTCTCTAACTAACTAAATTGGTTAGTCTCTAAGGTGCCACAAGTACTCCTTTTCTTTTTGCGAATACAGACTAACACGGCTGTTACTCTGAAACAGTTTATTTCAATACTATGACAGATTTGCAGTAGGATTCGCAATTTGTTCATTTCTGAAAGCACTTGAACTGTTGGTAGTTATTTGAGAATCTACTGTTTTTCTTACCCCGCCATTCCCCAGATCTAGATAATATTTTTCCAAGAGATTCTTTTGAGATTCTCCTAGGGAATCTGAAAGAATCCTAGCAATATGTTTTGTATGTGGCTTACTTTTCTAATAAACATATCCATTTTGGTTACAGAACAATAAAGCTTGCCTGAGAATCTGTAATAGAACTTTTAGCGTCCTATTCAAATACTTCAATTTCTTCAAATTCTGAAGGACTAAGTTGATGGCATATTATATATATTTCCAAAAAACAACAATGAAAGGTCTGATTTCGGATGACCTAGAAAGAACAGACCCTTTTTGTTTACTTTTGAAATCTTGATCAAATCCAAATTGATGTCCTAAGATTAAATAAATTTGACACTCTCAACTAAAGCCTTAGTAGATGGAAGACAAGCTTACAAAGTCAGGACATTTAATTACCTCTATTGGTTGCTGGTCACATCTGGACTGGAAAGACATGTGGTATAAGATTTAAGGGGAAATAAATATTCTCAATTAATGTTCGAAAACCTCCACAAGAAGCAAAATAAGAGATCATCTTGTTTAACTACTATTGTAACAAAATATTGTCTAAAAACAAAATCAGATCTAGGGTTTCATATGTGCACTGTCATAATAAAGCTTCATATACACACAAGCATAGAAGTTGCTTACAATTGATTTCAACGTACAGACTTCACGACTATAGAAATGGTGAATACCACCTGTACAGATGAAAAGTAAAGACAAGAAAACCATAATGGCCAAAAAGGCAGCAAATGTTTAAGCACCCACCAAAAAAGACACCCCTTTTCACTGCTTTCTCAAGATTCATAATCATAAGCTATGTTGTGGCCTGAAAGTGCAGACATGCACTGCACAGTGCATTAATCCTTCAAACACTAACCGAGGCTGGCAGGGATTTAGGCTGGAATGTATTTACAAAGTGACAAATTATGTTCTGTATTATACAGGGAGAGAAAGAGCACCCAGAAATAGGCTGATAAATGTCATCTGCAGTCACGCCAAATGGTTTATTTTTATTATACTGTAACCACAAATGTGCGTTTTGTTTTGTTTTTTTCAGGGAGGCCCAAAGATTTATTTGTTGCAGGAAAAAACAAGATTATTTATAACACAAAGTAATAAGTAAAATCACTGATGTTCTGGGCAGTCTGCCCTCCTGGAAGCAATGTTCAGACTGAGGACTTGTCTACACTTGAAACACTTCAGCAGCACAGCTGCAGCTGTACCCCTGTAGCACTTCAGTGTAGACACTACCTACGCCAATGGGAGGAGTTCTCCAGCTGGCATAGGTAGTCCACTCCCCAGAGAGGCACTGCCGCTCAGGGATGTGGATTTTTCACAACCCTGAGCAGCAAATCTGGGTTCACCTAAATTTTAGTGTAGACCAGGCCTGAGCTACAACAATATCTAATAGTTAAAGACAGTCGTAGTTCTGAACTACACAAGTGACTAGCAAAACACTATCTTTCCTTAATGGAAAGTATGAAGATGGAATCACAATAATATGGAAATAAATCAAATACTATTTGTCAGATAAAAAAAGTAATTTCTAGATATAAGCCAAAAATATTTAAAATGGGGTTATTGTACTGTAAGAACACCTACTGTCACAGAATCAATTGGCAGAACAGTGACACCCATGGGTACAGAAATTCACTACGGCTTCTATACAGTACATTAAGGCTCACCAGTAGATTTGTATGGTACTTTCACTTTCTCTTATTACCAGAAATATACTTCATTTCTCAGGAAAATCAATCCAGATATGGATATTCTTAAAACATGTCACTTCCTTAAAGATGAATAATTTTAGAAGTTCTCCAAGTGAACAGGAATAATTATATGAGATAAATTACCATGCACAAAGGAAGAAATGGAGTGTAGGCAGATTTTGCAGAATTTAATATTGAGTATTTATGACAAGATTTTTATAGGGGCCTCAAACTGTCTAATTTTCTGAGTGTAAAGTAAAAAATGTAGATGTCTAACAGATGTGTACCCACAAAGTTTAGTTGGATGATTAAATAATTTTCCTTGTGCCCACAACTGTTCACATCCCCTAAGTTAAGTAGCTGCATACTTTTGCAAAAACATTTCAGGACAAATTTTCATAAGTGGCCAATTGTGGGAAAGTGAAGTTAATGAAACTATATATTCACTATATATTCACATTGATGATGACTTCTATCACAAGTAAGGATTTGCAGGATCATGCTCACAATATTGAATGAATATTTTTCAAGTCTTTCTTTTTGCATGTACAAAAAGTCTCATATGAATATGAGCAACTTGTTTTTGAATATGCACATCATGTATGCAGGCACTTAACTACCTGATTTGCAAGCACAAACAAGAGAAAGTTTGTGTATTGATTTATGAACAAAAATACAGGCATGAAAAAAATAATCAGAGATGTAAATGTAAAGGCTGGAATGAGGTCTTTTGAATTTGGCCCACTTGCTATTATTCTGATAGTGATCAAAGCACCGGATAAAAGGCTAGATTCTGATCTCAGCTGCACCTTTGTAAATCTGAAGTAACTCCAGTAACTTCTTAAGATTTACACCAATGTAAGATGAACTTCTAGACCAAAAAATTGGCAAAGCAATTTTGCTGACCAATACATACAACTCAATTCAGTCAACTCCAGACATAAGGGGTCTGGATTTTCATTTACATGAAGGCCACTTTACACTATTCTGACATTAAAAAGGGGCCTTAAAGTGTGTGTAAAAATTATGCGACCTTAGCATAATTAAGAATTAGGCCCAAAGTCTGTATTAGTTTTTAAAATCATTCAGCATGAAAACCCCTGAAATTTTCATTTTGTAACTAAGTATGCATATAGCCACAATTTTTCAGTATCAAATTCCAATTCATGGGCTGCAAAAGTACTCAAGGAAAAATGTATCGTCCAATAATATAATAGGCAATTTCACTCTATCCTGTTCTTCTTATGTTTATTTTTCTTCTGTGTGCTACTAAACAGTAAATATTGACTGGCAGTGTTTTTTAAATGCCCTGTATATACCACTGACTTGGCTCTTTTGAATACCTCTAATGAAGTTGGTGTATATGCATATTACAATAGGCTGTGCACGCCACCTTAATGAATTTTAAAGTTTTTGTGTAACATTAGCAGAAGTTAAAAAAAAAAAAAGACACATTCAATACTGGGAAGTGTTGTTAACTGTGGTAAGGGTAACAGCTGAAAAGAATGATTGAAAACTAGTCTTTATTGAAAATATTTGCCAGCACAATCAATGCATGCCCTTGATACAAAGCCTTTTAGACAAGGAAAACAATTAAAGAAAGCTAAACAAGCACTGAACATTAACAGAACAAACCCGCCAGTTATTTTTGTGAATAATAATGGTGTCTCAAAGAGAGAAAGATCTCTAGATATTTGTATAACTCTGGATGTTGGTCACTTTTCTGTATATTCACAGTTTTTAAAATTTTAAAAATAAAAACATTGCCAGCTAATACTAAATAGCTAAAAAATTGCTTTTCTGCATAGGTCCATCTTTAAAATTTTATTTTTAAATAACCTACGTCCCCCTCCAACCTTTAAGTTAAACACTTGCTGTACATACCTGAACACCTGACCAAAAAAAAAGAAAATCTGGTACTGTAGGTCTTACCCATATGCCACACGCAAAAATGTGAAAGATATTTTTTTTTAGATTCAGAAAGAAAATTTCCAAGCAGCTGTTTATAAACAGAAGGTAATGGATAAAAACCCAAACACAATGCTGCATTATGTTACATGATTCACTGATGAACCCATTGGAACTACTGCAAAAGCCCTTCTGGAAAACTTCCAGAAATTAAAAGGTGCAAACAAGCTGCCTAATACCCTTGCGTAGACTGAATTCTTATGAAGAAAATAAAGTTTATTGTCTGGAAACAGAGAAAGGATGAGGAAAGCACTAAAGCAATGGAGGTGAACAATTAGACAGATGTTCAGTTAAGGAAATAAAGAGAACAGAAGAAGCCATCACTGAGGAATTTTACGAGAATACTGACAACTCTGCACCTCATCAAGGGCACTGGTAAAGTTAAAGCCAGTGAAGCCATTTCTGCTCAACTTCAGAATAACTGCTGACCTTGCAAAACTCAGCACGTAGGTGATGTGTGCAATAGGAAAGCGGTATTACACTTCTCATTTTAATATTTTCCCCAAAACATTACCCATATACTGTACTGTAATTCAGGAAAATGAATTGTATTTACTTGTGGGACATTACATGTACCAAAGATTTCCCTTCCTTCCCCCTCCGCAAACAGTGTCAATATAAGGAAAATCTGTTTTCACACTGCTTTCATTAGGTCTAACTTTCCTAAATAGCATAAATGCATGGTTGGGATGACTTTTCTTTAATATGGTTACATGCAATCAAGGTTCAGTGTGTTCTTAACATTTGTAATGTTAAACGTTTGAACACATTGTTTCTGTAATGGTAGTTGATTCTCAAACTACTGCAATAATAACCTAATACTCTAGTTTTGCGATTCTGTTGATATACTCTCATTAATGGCAAGACCACAACATATCGTTACTTTGAAGTCATGGGAAGAAGAAATAAAATTCTAGCTAAGGTCTGTAAGTTGTGCTTCTCTGTATCTGTGCAGCTGGAGCAAAAAATAGGAGGGGATTTTTAAAATATTTCAAAAACCATTATTTGGTTTTAGATCTTGAATAGCTCCATTGCAACATCAAAATAAGCTCCAGTGATATAAGGTGCTTCAAAAAACTGAATAGGTTTTCAATACACAATGTCCTTCCTTATCAGCACATACCCATGTGCACATACACATATTCAAAGCTGATCTAGTAATGTTTTCTCTTACTAATTGAAACCAGTCACATGTATGCATCCGATGAAGTGAGCTGTAGCTCACGAAAGCTTATGCTCAAATAAATTGGTTAGTCTCTAAGGTGCCACAAGTCCTCCTTTTCTTTTTGCGAATACAGACTAACACGGCTGCTACTCTGAAACCAGTCACATGTAGTTTTTTGTACCACAACAGAACTTTCATAATTTTCCTGCGAGTAACTGGCTGCTGTTTCTGTAGTTTTTACATTAAGCGTTTGTAAACTGTAAATCTAGACTTACATTCCAAAACATCTGACTAGTACTACTTGGTGCTGTATCAGCAAGCAGAAAATAATTGTGTGAAATGCCTTTTAAAACTCTGTTTTGTTCCATTCTTTACATGCACCTCAGCAAGCTACACAAAGTGTCATACCAATGAACTACCTGGGCTAACCTTATTATTAAAGAGTTCTCACCAGCTTTAAAAATGATAGGGATCAAATTTATGATTGATCTATGCCCTTGGTAACATCAGTACAGTCTCTGATGTGACATGGCTTAGTGTGAAGGCAACCATTCCTAAATTCTACCACAAATACAAAATATGGGACAGATTTTCAAAAGCATGTACTATGGGGTTTAGCAACATAAGACCCCCTGTCTCTGCTAAACTTTTGAAAATCACCCCCCACCTTTGTTTCTTTGTTGTGTTTTTTTTATTTTTTTTTTTAAAGACACAGCTCCTCTCTTCCAAATATTTTTGCAATTGCTATAACGTAATCTACATTCCAGGCACAATGCAGATCTGCAGGCATTTACCTCCACACGAGATTGAACTTTCATGGTCTCCAGTAAATGAAGAGACCTGTACGAGGAAAGTTGGACACTCACACTTTAAATAATATAAAAGTAAGTTGTGGAACACGATCCACTTCACACTACAGAGAGTTGAAATGACAGTTATGGGATAATACAGAGACAATGTGGCTGCCACACTGCATAGAATTATGGGATAAGTATTTTAATGTAAAGTCCAGTAAGAATACTAATAAACAATAATAATACAGCATTATTTATACGATTCATAGATACCAAGGTCAGAAGGGACCCCTATGATCATCCAGTCTGACCTCCTGCACAACGCAGGCCACAGAATCTTACCCACCCACTCCTGCGAAAAACCTCTCACCTATGTCTGAGCTATTGAAGTCCTCAAATCATGGTTTAAGGACTTCAAGGAGCAGAGAATCCTCCAGCAAGTGACCAGTGCCCCATGCTACAGAGGAAGGCGAAAAACCTCCAGAGCCTCTTCCAATCTGCCCTGGAGGAAAATTCCTTCCCAACCCCAAATATGGCGATCAGCTAAATCCTGAGCATATGGGCAAGATTCACCAGCCAGATACCCAGGAAAGAATTTTATGTAGTAACTCAGATCCCACCCCATCTAACCTCCCATCACAGGCCATTGGGACTATTTACATGAATATTTAAAGATAAATTAATTACCAAAATCATGTTATCCCATCATACCATCTCCTCCATAAACTTATCGAGTTTAATCTTAAAGCCAGATAGGTCTTTTGCCCCCACTGTTTCCCTTGGAGGGCTATTCCAAAACTTCACTCCTCTGATAATGCAAATAAACTGTCTCCAACTAACCATTTACTTACATGAAGAAAAAGTTTACAACATTATAATACATATAAAAAAAGATATGACACAATAGCATGAAGGTTTTCATTGGCATTACTTTGGGATGACTGCAGTATTTATGAGTGGCAAAGCTAAAAGTGTGGCATGCAGATCACCCAAAATGAGCGTTGATAGGATCTTTACACCACTTCTTCATATAGTCTATATATGACAAGTGATAGAAAAAATATGTACGTGTTTTAGAGATTATATTGGGACTAATTTTCACATCCCTCCACCAGTGAAGGTAGGTGCCATAGGACATTGGGGCAGCATTGTCTAGCGGATAGGGGCATGAATTGGGACTTAGCAGCCCTGGGTTCTACATCTAATTCTACACTAATTTACTGTGTAACATTGGGTATATTATTTTATCTGTCTATATCCCTTCTCATCCCCACCACTAATTCATTCTTTGTCTATCCTGTCTACTTAAACTGTAAGCTCTTTGGGCAGGGACCATCTTTTACATGTTTGTACAGAACCTAGCACAACAGAACCCTCAACTGGGGCCTCTAGGTGCTAACACAATAAAAATAACTAATAATAATAAATACCATGAATGCAGCTGTGTGGGGTCTCAGAGGGAGCTACGAAAACCTCTAAAAAGGACCTGAAATGTCACTACATATAATTCATTATATTGGGACCTTTCAGGGCAATAAGCTATGAATCTCATTTTTTCAAAAGTATAAAGCTCTCGTGTTGAGATTGGGAAGCACTCAAGATTACAGACTTTACGACTTTTGTAAACAGAAAACTTGGTACTAGTTTAGAACTGAAACTTATCCATCCTGGAACTTGGGCAGGTGTGAGCTTGGGAAAACACCTTGTCTAAGTGGAGAAGGAAGGAAATATTTTCTTGGCAAATTGATTTTTTAAAGAATGGCAAGTGTTTAAAACTGCTCAGATTTGAAAGATTCCAATGGGAAATGAATAAGTGGGCAGAGGGCAGATGCGGCAAACTAAGTTCATGATAAATTCATTTATCTTTTGACTGCAATTAATCACACTCATTGCATCTCTGCATATGTTGTTCACATACGTCATGATACTGCAACACTTATGCACACGCTCACCTTTACTACCATGAACAGTCCCAATGAAATACTTGAAATGGGACTAATGGTAGTAAAGATAAGCATAAGTATCTGCAGGACTGGGGTCTCACACAGTATTTTAAGTGACGAAGACACTAGTTCTGGCACCATAGTTAGAGTTGAGATGAGTTTTGCATTTAAAGCAGGGTATTCAACCTCTTTGCTGTGTATGAAAATCACGGCATATACACCTCCCCAAATGACAGCACTAACCGACTGAGTGGAGAATGAATTTTCTGAGTATTTAGAAGTAATATTTATATAGATATAGGTTCTTATCCTGCAATGGGAGCTACGTGAGCAGGCCAGCACAGAATCTCGGTGAAATCAGTGGGGTTCATAATGGACACAATGGTTCCTTCATTCAAATCCCATTGCAGTGCAGGGGGCTTAGCCTGTTTCATTTCTCAAAAGTAAGATTTTTTTTTAATCAATAGACTAAAAGAAAAAAAACAATCACATAAAAGAGGCCATTTCTTCTGGTGGCACAAACTTGTTTCAAGGAGAAAAATTGAAAGAGAGGAAAAATAGCAATAAAACTGACACAACAAAGAAAAAAAGTCTATGAGGAGCTTCACCCTATTAAACAGGTACTGTAGTTCTCTTTTCAAAGATGCATTTAGAGTCTCTTTGGGTGTTCTTTTAAAATATTAAATAATCTAACAATCAAATTAACAGCTGTTCAGATACATTCCAAATATGAGGGAAAATTCCTTTCCTGGAAAATTAACAAAAAAGCAGTTCAATTAATTTTCTAATAGAGGAAATTGGTTTTATATTTTTAGAACAACTCTATGACTCAGCTATGAGGTGGAACCCAGAGACTATATTCTGTAATAACGAACTATTTTCTCCAATTAATTACTAGTTAGACCAACTGGCTAGCCATAACTTACTAGTGTAACTAGCTGTGGCTGTTCCCTCTTCCTTCCTCCCTCCCTCCAGGTAGAACTTCCCAGCGCCGCAGGCACTGTTTTCTACAAGACCTTTTGCTTGAGGTCAGTGTTGTGCACAAATTTGGCCACCTTAAGAGCACAGCAAAAGAATGTTCTGACAGGTATTCAGCTCACTGACACCATGTCAATACTGTAGGTGCTACACTGCAGGATTTGCCGCCAGCATCTAGCTCACAGCATCCTGGGTTAAAAAAAAAGTGGGCTGGTTGCAAGGCATTTTCTTTTGATATATCCTTGACTCTGGAATCCACACCTCTCTCCTTTGGGGCAACAGAGCTTGGGTGTTTTGCACTTCAGGGCATGATATACAGCTCATTTATTCTCTTCAGAGTTTTCTTGAAAATATATGGATGGGATGATCCAACAGAGAAGGCTTTTCTTTATTACAGGTTGATTAAAGGGCAAATTTATATTTTGAGAAATAGGGTCAACTTTGGAGAGAATGAAGAAGCCTTTGCACTGTCCTCTGCTTTTCTCATTTATTTTATTTATTGAGCTTTTCTCATTTATTTTTTTAATGTTCTCATAATCAGCTACACCCATTTGTATGTGTTTGGTTTTCACCTATTGGAAGGTGCACAGACACTATCACAATGGGCACCAAGGAATTCCTCAATATAAAGAAAGCAAATAAAGATAGAAACAACAGGCTAAGTTTCCCAAAACTGCTTGAGGAATTTGGAGTAATGTTTTCAAAAGAGGAAAGGGTCAGATTTTTAAAGCTATTTAAGCACCTAAAAATATAGGCAATCAACAGAAGTTAGGCACTAGACGCTTTCGAAAAATCAAAACTACGCACCTATCTGCATATTTAGGCACCTAGATACCTTTCAGAATCTGGCCCTAAATGACATCAGAGCCCAAGTCTCATTTTCAAAAGTACCACTTAAGATTCTAAGTCCTGCTGAAATTCAATGGGATTTGTGGGTCATATTTACAACGGTATTTAAGTGCCTAAATATGCAGATAGGTACCTGGTAGGATTTACAAAAACACTTGAGTTAAGCACTTAACTCTCCAAGCTTCTTGGTGGGATTTACAAAAGCACCTATCTGCACATTTAGGCAACCTAAATACCTTTGCAAATATGGCCCTGAGGTTAAGTGACTTAGACACTTTTGAAAGTTTTGCCAATGGAACCCACTTCCTACTAAAGTTTACAGAAATAGGGTGTCCAAATCCCTTTGAAAATCTCAGCCCTCTAATCACCCCCTGCCCAAAATAATGTATTTGTGGTTAAAACAATTAAAAATGGGGTGAATTAGTAAACATTGTAAAAAGTGAGAAACCAAAAGAGAAATTGTGTCAAATCATACTTAGAGGCAGTAGTGGGTTAATAGTTTAAGTATACTTACAAAGACTAGACGTAATTCCAGAACAAAATAACTTTAGACGGTGCTTTTTCTTTCACTTAACTGTGATTTCTCTCTCTAACACACACAATGCTGTTTCAGAAACTACCACAAGTCCCCACACGGACAAGACCACACAAAACTGCTCATGAAACTTAGCCACCAAAGCCAGGCATGTTAATTCATCATCCTGTCAAAATAATGACATTCATTCATAAACACCATCCAATCTCCTCTATACCTTGCTGAGTATTCTGTTCAGCCTAGTGAAACACACTAATTACAC
The DNA here is from genome assembly GCF_965140285.1 of Lepidochelys kempii. Taxonomy (NCBI): domain Eukaryota; kingdom Metazoa; phylum Chordata; order Testudines; family Cheloniidae; genus Lepidochelys; species Lepidochelys kempii. Next base: position 31,180,703 of record NC_136391.1, on the reverse strand, counting down.
ACTTTCTCTGCCTACCCTTTGGACAATATACCGCTCTATATTTGAAAAGAATAACGATAGAGAACTGACCAAATACCCTTAAACCTGACACAAAAAGAGACAGTCTGAGGATACAGGGATTTTAGGTGCAACACTAGGTGCAAAATTTTAGATGCCAAACCTGGCTCACCTAAGTACTAAAATACAATTCTTCCACAGAATAGGCATTTAGTATGATCTGACCCATACAACAATAAATGACATTTTCCAGACTGCTTATTCTAAATCACTATCTCAGTTTATGCTATTCATAGCTCCCAACTTGGAAGACCTACACAAGCCAGACTATGTCTAGTGCCTGTCTAGATGTGAAAGTGTGAAGGAGGGCACAGAAAGCTTTTCCTCCTTTGGCAAGCCACTGCACAGGAACTTATCACAATCGCATACTCCAAGCTCTCCTGCATGTAGGCACTGCACCTTGATGACCCCTTCAGGTCTAGACATATGATTGGCAGGGAGACAGGTGGCTATCCCAGGAGAAAAGCACCCCCCAAAAGAGTAGACAAAAGATCCCCTAAAGAGTTCCAGGATGCCCAAAGGGGAAGAGTGCCTCTGAACCACTTCCAGTATGACCTTGTGTCTATAGGGCCCAGTGTGTCCGATAATTGACAAATCCCTCCATAGCTGCCCCATATCAACTTAGTGGGGAGCAGTATATTACTTTTTAAAAAAATAGTCTTTGAAATGATCTAAAAACTGTACTAATTACACAACTAATTAAAAACCCTGTGATATGGGTAACTTGTTCTGAGTAATTACTTGGTACTATGATAGCAAGACTTATTAAAACAGGTTACCATTTTGAGTTTTTTCACAGCTGCTTAAGTGACTGTGGAAATCATTTTGGAAAAGCAGTATCCAAACACAAAATACTGTACAATACTGGAAAATGGACGGGAAGCATTTCTGCAACTTAATCAACAACAGGTGCCATAAGAAAAAGGTTGAGTTTGGAATAGCTGCAACTTGCTGTTAAATACTCTTGGATTTAACCAAAAATGGCAGCTTCTAGAAGAATAAAAAAAGTGCACCGAGTCAATACACAGGACACAGCACTAGGGTGACCAGATAGAAAGTGTGAAAAATCAGGACGGGCCGAGGTGGGAAATAGGCACCTACAGAAGAAAAAGCCCCGAATATCGGGACTGTCCCTATAAAATCAGGACATCTGGTCACCCTACATAACACTTCTATCACATGGTTCTTTTTTTTTTAATTAAAAAAGATTTACACGGTATTACTTTTAAAACATTGGATTAATGCAATTTAAGAGAAAAAGACAAGACATGAAACAGACTTATTCTTGGAGGGGAAGTTGCTGTCCAAAAAAAAAAAAAAAATGGAATTAAAAAAAACAAAACAAAAAATGCCTAGGAAAGACTGTACAATAAAAACATGGCACTTCCCATTTGGAAAAACTACATATTATATCAAGGGGACTGGTTTCTTTGCTGCCTTTTGCAGTCATTTTCACCTGTTTAAAGTGGGTGTAAAAATCACCTTTCTGATCTGTAAATTACTGCCCTAGGAGCAAGGCAATGGGGAATCAGGTCCCCTGATTTTGATTAAAGTAGATCAGCATATTAAAATGAAGCAGAAACAGCCAGATTCTGCTCCTAGTTAAGCCACCATAAGTCCAGAGTAACAAAGTGGAGGTTTTTAAAGCATGGTTCAAAGAGAGAACAACCTCCGAGAAGGGATTTAATAACAAGGACACCTGCTCTGCTCTCTCCATCCTTCTATTCTGATGATTTTAGAACATCTCAGCTTTAAGAAACATTTGATAAAATTAGGTTCAATGTATAACAGTTCGATATTTCCAGAAATAGTCCACCCAGACAAGCATATTCATTCTCCGTGTGCATTGTTCTATGGCAGTAGAAAGCAGGAAAAGCATTCCTCTGAGAACAGAAGCTACTCGACTGACATTAAATAACAGACAATTAAAATAATGGATTAATCCATGCAATGTTTCATTTGTACCTTAAATCAGAGCACACAAATCTAGCCCAAGAACTATTTCTACCTGTCTACTTGGCTGGAGTTCAATGAGGCAATTAAAGATGGAGGATCATTCAGAGGGAGAGAAGTACACTGCATTCCCTCTCCTGGAAATACTGGCTTGCTTCCTCTCTTTGTTGTTTTCTTTAATCTAAACTAAAAGTGCATGAGGCTGGAAGTATATGGGTGGAGTTAGCGGAAATAGCAGGAAATAACGGACCGAAGCTGAGAGAAGAGCAGAAAGTGTGTCAGAAACAGGGGCCTATATGCTATTTGGTTGAGCCCTTCTTGAGCAGACTGTAATAGCTTTTATTACTTATATATCAACACACAGATTTCATCTATGCTCTCCTGATGCAACAATTCCCATAATAACTACGAGTCTTGATTAAGTTAGGAAACATGTTCTGTCACAAAGGGATCAGAGCTCTACATTCTTGCTTCTTTTTCAGACTACTTTTGGAGTTGAATAAGCGTTAGTAACTGCCTTCCAGGAACAATGCTGTCTGATTTCTTTAGGAGGTAAGACCAGTACAAGGAGATGGGTTCCCCTCCTCCCCCCGCCCCTTGTATTCTGAAGGTGACTACATTGTTCCCATCCCTAATGGTAGCTTTTACCACAGCCCTCCATTGAGAATCCCTTAGCCTCATTCCCTACAAGTTCCACGGTGAGGTTTGGTGGTACAAGGAGATAAGGACCCTCTTTGGGACTGACCCACTCCATTATGTGACACAGACCACTGGGTAACCATCTGGTTATTAAAGTTGCAGCCTATTCTCTGAACGCATAACAGACAGGCAGGGGCGGTGGGTTTACTTGACTACAGAGGCAGGAACAGAGAAAGAAATGAGACACTATTAAAAGACTCAATGCCAATATTGGGAGAATACAAACAAACATTGTCCTTGCTGAATAGACAAACTGAAACAATTATTAGAATTTTTTGCCTCTTCCTGGACTTCCCTAAGAATGTTGGAACAGAATGGTACAGGTGGCTCCATATGGAGGACTCTTCCCACACATGGATATCCCTCTTTCTATGCAAAAGGGGGGAAATGGTGCTTTAAGACACTGTTCTTCACACTGCCCACAGAAGGAGATAGGTGGATTTCAGAAGATGAGACTGAGGGCAAGATGGAAGAGCCGCTGTGTGCAGCACCGTCCCCAACTCTGCTCCCGTTCAGAAATCTGGACTGAAAGTAAAATAGCAGGCATCTGTACTTCCTCCATCTGGCTTTCCTCTGGATCTCATACCACAAGAGGACCCCAGACAACAGAAGCAGGGATCCTGAAAGGAGAGGAACAACAAAGAGAAAAAGCTGTTCTCTCTCTGAGAAAAGTTACGACTCATATTTTGCAAGAGCTCCACTTCCCCATGGATCCATGAGATCTGTGGAACTGGGAGAGGTCACAAACTTTGAAATTTGTGAACCTTAATCCATTCCACCAGAGAACAGGTTCAGCCTCAAAGAACTTTTTTTTCCCCTTTCTATGGAAAGGAGCAATCTGGTCCATTGTACCCAAGTTGCAAATGGCATAACTGCATCCTATATTATTACTGAATTTTATATGATTATAAAGCACTAGAATTTCTCTTTTCATTTACAAAGCTTTACAGGACCTCACAATTGCACTTTTTAATAAGGTGATCATATCCTTTGCTTTATACTGGTGATGATCAACTTACAATTACTTAGAGAAAAAGAGTTTTGCTATGGTTAGCCCAAATTGTGGAGTTCATTGCTTAAAGTTATTAGCAATTCTAAACTGGGTTTTAATTCCAAATCAACCCTGTAGGTTTGTTTTGGTCATAAAGTTGGTTTGTGTGTTTCCCAATTAGCTGCATTTTGCCCCTATTTTTAAAAATTTTCAGCTATATTTGTAAAGAACTTTAAGATGTATCTGAACATTGCTGTATGAATCAGGAATTATGGGGAACTTAAGTGATCTCATTATTCTGGTACGGTATAAAAACATACCATGAGTGTCTTATTGTTCAAACTGAATAAATAGTGGCAAAGTGAAAAATAATTAACATCTTATTTAAATAGCTGTGGGCCTAATTTCAGTGACCTCTCATCCATTGGCCTCCACTGCAGATGAAACATGTTGGTAGACTAACAGCCATGAATGCTGGTAATAGAATTTTCACATGCGAATGTGTATAAAAATTCCATCATCAGCTGTTGGAAGTGTTTATGAATAGAGGCTGAAAAATCAGGCCCTTTTATTTATGAAGCAAACAACTTATAGGAAATGGACCAATATGAAAACACAAGAATAAAAACTAAATTGTAACACAAAGTAGTTAAAGTGTAAGAAATAGCAATAATTCAAGCCTCAACAATGAGCAGAAGGTGTGGGGGCGGGGATGTTGAGCAGGTCCTCTTGTGAATTGACAATGTCCACAATAAACATACACTTCCAAAAGAGCAATGACGAGCCTTGTGGTCAAAGAGGATAATTAATGTTAGTATGTGCATATTGTGCAGCTGAAAACTATAAATTTCCCTTGGAAATGTCTTGTGGAAAACTATTTGTTATTACTAATATTAAAGTAGTGGCAACCAAGATCTAGTCTTCATTGTGCTTGGCAGTGTACAAATGAATAAGACAGTTGCTGCCCCAAAAAAGCTTACAGTCTAACCAAAACTATAAAGGGTTAGAAGAGAAAGAAAGGTGAATTGATTTGCCTGAGGTCATACAGGAGATCCGAGGCACTGCTAGGAACTGAACAGAAGTCTTCTAAGTCCCAGTTCAGTGCCATATACACTGAACACAATGATGCCAAGGTTTTTATCCTGATCAACTTCTTTCAAATATATCCCCTTTGTTAGGTGTATGAATTATCTCATGAAAAACGAACACTAAAAAGAACTTTTTTAAAAAAATGTCCCTTCTATAATTCTTACCCATTTTTGATAAGTAAGAAATGGTTTTCCAAATCAGCATACTGTACCTTTAATGGTTCATCTGCAGTCCAGAATAAAATCTGAACTATTTGTTGTTCATTGTTGTTATATTCTCTTCCAAGGTTCATAATTTGAAAATTGACTTTGGGGACTTTTTGCTTGGTCTATTAAAATGATTCATGTTGCATTCAACATAAATTGTGCATACACAGAGGAGGCTTAGTACACGTATTCAGAGTATAATAACTAAAGTGAATTTTGTACAAGCCGCAGTTTGTGGCAGAGATGCAGTATCATTTGTCTTAATTTTTCTTCAGCATTACATTAGGCTAGTGCATTTACATTTTCAGGTATGGCTAACCACTTTAAAACTTTCTTTTTACAGCATGAGTGAAGAGAGAATCAAATCTGCATGTTTATGTGGACTAACATAAAGTAATGCCTTTTTACTGTCTAAAGTACACATGGATTTACTTTCCATTTACCTTCGTGCACAAGGCAACTGTAAAGTGCATGAAATATTCACCACCTATGAATCATGTAATGTTCCTATTAAAATGATGATAATGTTCTGTTTTGCCTTTCAAAAACATGATATGGTAACAGTCACATACTCTAAGTGGTTTTGTCACTCAAAACTACAAGTGTAACATACAGTATGGCATGGAAAAGTTTAATATATCTTAAAATTTTAGAACATTTGGTGTGCAAATTAACCACATGAGAACTGCCATAAGACTGCATGCACTATCCTGTGAATTATTTATTTGGCAAAATTGTGGCATACAAAGAACCCAGTAAATAAGACTTTGGAATAGAAAGAAAGAAGGAAAGAAAGATCTGATTTACAACCTAGGTGAGTTACAGCAGAATTTTGCCATACGTATATATTCTACCATTATTTCAGTTCGATGATGTGCTTAATGAATTCCGTATTTTAGCTTAATTTTTCAAATATGGAAATACTTGACAAAATATTTCTGCAGTGAGAGCCTGATTTTCACAACTGTTCCAACAGATCTTCATTTGTATAGGTGCAACTTTCTGCTCACACAGATTTTTGGTTCACAAACACCAGTGGCCACTGCTGAAAAGCATTAACAGCTGCATACATAGGTGACAGGGTATTCAAGGGCAAATAGGTTTCGTGCATGAAAATTCTTGCACCTGTGCATGATAACAATAGAATCAACCACTTGCATATGCAGGAGTTAGTGCAAATATAGAGTCTGGGGTCTGAAAATCAGTCTCTAAACTTTAGTTTGATGTCAACAAACAACTTAGTTCATTTTACACTTGATTGAAGACACTCACCAAACTGCAATGGTCAGTTCATCCAGATAAGCCATCACTCCCATAAGACGTAGGGTAAGCAAATAGATTCTGGGAGGCATTCTGACGAACAGTGTAGTGGCTCAGCCCTTATTTTGAGAATTTAGGAAAAAGCCCATTTGCTGGGCTCTTCTTGTTCCACAGATGGTCACAACATGCCAAAATCTCATTAAACATAATACAGATACTTCTAGAACCTTAATAGCATCTGAGGAGTACGTAAGTGACTCAGCCTTTAGAAAAAAATTAAACATGATACAAGCGTGTAAGTCAGCTGAGAATGAGCACACAAACTTTGGTGTCCAAACTCACTCCGCATTCTAGACTTTATTGGTAGCACAAAATACCCCACAGCATTAGTTTCTTCCTCAAGCTAAGTTGGTCCTTGGGTACCCAGTTCAGGATCTCCTCTATCCTAATCCCCACCACTTTTATATTCTAGTTGGAGATAACTGGATCCACCTGCCAGCATTATTCTACAGTAATTAACTGAATCTAAGGTGACCATAGAAGAGCCCTGAATTCTTGTACAGAATCAGCTGCCATTTGACAAAAACAGACTAAAAAAAGCACCACATTTTCAGTAACAGTCTGTTTTTATATCCACAAAAAAGCACATGCAATTCTTTGCACCACAAAACAGCCCACAAGCAGGTATTAGAATGTGACAAGTGGTTCCAGGTCCCACATCAGGTGAAAGTAGACTGAGGCATATGTGGCTTCTATTACAAATATGGCCTAAGTGTTGATAAGAACATGCATCCAGAAAGAGATACACAAGCTAAGAGCTTGTCTATATGGGCAATTTATTTCCAGGTATACCAATATAATTATATCAGTATAGGTAAACTCCTATAGTCACACCAATATAACTCCTCCTTAGTTGATTTAGTTGGGGTTGGTCCTGCTTTGAGCAGGGGGTTGGGGTAGATGACCTCCTGAGGGTCCCTTCCAACTCTGATATTCTATGATTCTATGACTCTCTTATTCCAGAAGAATGTGGGTTTTTTCGGTTTTGCTTAAACTGCTTCCAAAGCAACATAAACTAAACTGGAAGAAGGCACTCGGATACTGGTATAAGGGTGGCCACATGAGGAGTTATATCAGTGTAACTATAGTGGTTTAAATTTACACCTTACCTTATACCAGTATAACTTTCCTGTGCAGACAAACTAAGAGATACGCTCATGATGGCTCGGGTTCCACATGTGACTCCAATAAGTATCTGTGGAGATAACTTTTATTTGTCTTTCATTAAACTAAATTTTCTCATAATCTCCAAAAGAGAATGATAATATTCTAACAATCTATCACCAAACAGCTGTCAACTTCATAATACAAGATTTCTCTGTTTATCCAAACCACCATCCAGGTATTCATAAAGTGTCCAATCACGGTGGTATCTAGTCTGGGATTAGCCTATCTACTGTACTTGGAACTATTCACAATTCTGTATTTTGTACTGTACACAACTGAGATGTAATGTTAGCCTTAATCGCAGCCATATTAGCACTAAACCAAATACACATAAATTAATTATTCAGCTGAGCAATTCACAAAAGGTACTTAACATGTATTATTCTCTCTTATTTCTGGCTACAAGTCTACTTCCATAAAGACACCAAAATGCAACACAAATACTATCCAAATACTATCTCTGGCTACACAGTGAGAGCTTTGAGATTCAAAGTCAAGCCATTTTCTTTCCCAGTATAAAATAATTTTCAGCAGGAAATTATGATGGCTTTTGTGAACTCATTTGTGAACTCTCTCTCTTTTTTTTTTTAAACAAATTCACTTCCATGTTAAGTTATATTTTTCCCATCACATTTTGAAATTACATGAGCACTGATTACTGCTTTGCAAAATTAAGTAAATAAATAACTTTATTGACTTCATTAATTGAAATGCAAGGAACTCAGGTAAAACTAAAATAATAATAGAACATTTAAAAAACAAAACAAAACACTGAAAAGTAACTGGTTCCAAAACATGGTCAGAAAGCTCAATCATACAGAAACAGGTAGTGTAGGTGTTAAAATCATACAGGGTAAGAAAAAAAAATCTATATTTTAATCTTTTTGGGTGGAAACAAATTATCTTATTTACTACATGAATGGTTTCCTCAATTTGACGCCAATCTTTGGAGGCAACTTCAACCTGTCTGAATTAAACAGCCTGCACAAGAAAAGACTAGATTATTTATATTATGGAGGACTGCTTAAAAAATAAAATTGAAAGATTACTTTACCATACACTGAAAATAAGAACATGCACATCACTCTATCTTACAAAAATCTAATTTTAGTTTTTTCTGTTCATAGAGAAAAGTTTGATAGATAAGTACATTACATATATATTTTTCTGGGAGGGGAGGACCTAGAGACAGGAAGAGACCCATACATGTTTCTGTCAGTGTATGTTGTAATAATAATTTTACCTTCTGATTTTTAGTCATCACATCTGAAGTTTAAAATTAACAATTTTTTAACCAGCAATGTACAGGATGAACTATAACGTTTGTTTTAAGAGTTATATTCCTTCTCAAAAACAATCACAAATTAAAAGTGATTCACTAAAGCACATAAAAGTGGCAAGACAGAAGTGTCTTATGTTAAGACCCATAGACAAAGGGTTCCACAAATAAATTTGTTTCCTGAAGCCAAATGTAGGCAACCTGCTAAGCAAAGCTTACAACATATTAAAAATAAATAATTTACTGTGCTGGGGTCTTATGCTGCAAACATTTACTATCAGGTAGAGTGCTTCCTATGGTGAGCAGAACCATTGACAAGATCACTCACAGTGATGTGTGTTACTTCTGGTAGCAAGTGTTTGAACAGTCAAGCACCTAGCTATTTGCAAAGCAACATTTCATGGAAAATAACAAACTGCTTGGACTATGTGGTAATCCATGGTCACTTTTTTCTTTTTTGTATCTGAGGCAGTGGAGTAACTTCCACTGGGCTTAGAAGCCCCAGATTTTAGGCAAACCCCAGAAGGAGAGTACCATTGCCTCCATCAATGAACACGGTACCAAACTCCACCTACAAGTACTGAAATGTCTGCAGTGCCCCTACCAACCCCTAATCCCTCACTAAATCCCTGGGTGGTACCTGATGCAGCAGCTGTAGCCATCTTCTTCACATTCCAATCCCGGCTGGCTGCTCCTCAGCAGGACAGAGGAGCGGAATATATTTGCTCTGCTGCACAGAGGCCTTAGCAATTCTCTGTCATCATCAGCAAACCTTCTTCTGGCCCTAAACTGGAAGTCTTTAAAACTGGCTGCAGCCTAGTAGCAGCAGTATGAGGCTGTGGGAAGAGGGCAGAATTTCAGCACTGTGGGGACGTGGGGAGGGTAGGAAGGGTGGAGTTACCACATAATGCCCTCTTGAGAATGTGTGTAAGGATGGAGGAGAAACCTCTTAGGAATATGAACCCCAAAACAAAAAGAGGGGGGCAAAGAGTGTGGAGGCAGTGTGGGACCTGCCCAAGGAATTGTGGGATGTACGGGTGAGATGGGGAGCAGCAAATATGAGGGAGGGGACGAAAAAGGGACAGCCACTAAAAGGTTGTGCAACTGAGACTAAGAACAGGGAGCTTCTGACGCATGACGAGAGGATGATATGGATTACAATGGACATTCTGCCTTAGAGAAAGGGAGGAAGTGTTGTATGAAGACACTTGAGAGAAGCCACATGAATTTGTGCTAACAACCCCTTTCACATGTTGTTACAGCCCTGATTACAAGCAGAAAAAAAATGTGAAAGTCTCTACAAATCAACTCTATACTGCAAGTCATTTCTGAAATCAAAACAACATTGTATGGGGTCATATAACAGCACTAAGGCCCCAATTAAGGGAAGCTCTTAAGCATCTGCTTAACTAAGCTCATGCTTAACTTTAAGTGCACTCTTAAGGGTTTTCCTGAATTACGATGCTCAATGATAAGCCAATGTTTTTTCTTAACTCATTACCTGTTTTGATAGCACAATAACTGAAATAGGAGCTCATTTGAAGAGACATTTTAAAACAAAATGAGAATAGAAGAACAAAGCACTAGAGAAAAAACTGACTTCTTGTTTTAATCTCTACTTACGTATGCCACTTTAATCATTTATGTGCAGCTAGGAGGATTTCTGTTTTCAACCCTTACTGATAAAGGTCCGTACAGTTTGACAACAGTTTAAATAAAATGAAGCATACCATAAAAATAAGAGGCCTTTATTGCTTATCTAATTTGTCACTGAATATTTTCAAAGTACTTTACAAACTTAGCTTCACAATGACATTCTGATAGGTAAGTGGTATTATCCCCATTTAACAGATAAGGAAACCGAGGTACAAAGAAATTAAGAACCTGGCCGAAGTCTCATGTGTCCACAGCAAAGCCTGAAAAAGAACCATCCAAATGCTCATCCTCTGTGTTAAGCAATATTTCACATTCTCTCCCTTGAAAACATCCACCCAAATGAGTGGAATACAAATCGTATGCAACAACAACAGACAGGTATATGTCATACATAGTGGTGCATAAGTAATAGGCCAAACTTCATTCCTAGTGTGACTTAAAGGGTTTATACCAGTGATTAATTTGGGCCAATAATTCCAGGACATGTGCCGCTTCACTGTACCCAAATATTCCAGAAACATTCTTTCAACTCACTGATTTGTAGTGATGTTCATTAAACTTGTTGCTGAAAAGCATGCATAGCACTGCAGCAGAAGAGGTTACACACACCACCAGCACACTAAATCATTCCATATTCTATTTGCTTCTCAATGCCTTATTTATTGCTAAGAAACAAAAGCTTAAAAAGCTGCACATGAAGATCTATTAAATGCGACAGCTGGACTATACGAGAGTGTAAGGAAAAGTTATAAAAGATTTCACTATCGCTCTTTCACCCAAGCTAAAAGGCATAACAGTTGCATGTGTATCTTTGATATAACTGCAATAATCTGGTTATGCACTAGCTGATGTCATCACATATTTAAACATCAGAATGGCATTTTAAATGAAGGCCAATACGCCAATTTCTGTATGGCTTTGGACATAAAGGAGGAGATTTTAAAGGGCACAAAGGGCAAGTATGTTTCAGTACTGCCAGGGAAAAGGTTAGAATCAGTGTGTTGAAGTGTAGATATTGGTTGCTTTAAGAAAAAAAAGTGGAGAAAAATATTATTGGCATTTCAGTTTTTTAGGAAAATAGTAATGCAAATGTATGCAAGAACCAAAATATAACAAATTACTGTTGGGAATAAAGTAAACAAAACATGGACCTAACACCATCATTCTATTTCAGGGACTTGCTGGAATTAGCAAACTATTATTATTACGCAACAGCACATTATTTCTTTTATACAAGTGATAACAAGGAAAGGATGGCAGAAAAAGAGCAGATGAGGTCTGCAAAAGAGACCTTCTAATTATACACCTCAAGAGCTAAACTTTCCAAGAAGATAACAGAGCAAAAGCATGTGAAAGGTATATAATTCTACAGACCTGAGTTATCGTTCCAATGCAATTAACACACTTCACCCACAAACATAACCTCCAGTACACCCAAGTTCTGTGTCTAGAAACACTAGCCATTTACTTAATCTCACTGAATGTTTTAAATGAATACACATTGAACTGCAAAAGAACCACTTATTAAAGTTCCTTTTCAAAACTATCAATGAGCACTTGTGCTGGAGATCAAATTCAGACCATTCAAAAACCTTCAATTCCAAGTGAACGACCATGCTTTGATACATAAAAGACTAATACAAGCAGTCACTTGGACTAGAGCCCCATGAAAAACACTGGGTGACAAAAGCCCCTTACAGCAATCTGCAAGAAGGAGAAATAAATTAATCAAACTGCCAAACGAAGAAGGCCGTGTTTGACCTCCTTCTGATCTCATTACTTCTCTATTACCCTTTTGAAAAACATCCTCTTACAAAGATCACTAATTGAAGATTATGTGGAGCGGAATCACACCTCTCCATCACCGTGGTAACTTTAACTCATTTGTCATTCTAATAATTCACTTCTTTTCTTTTCAGAACAGACAGAGACACTAATGGACTATCATCAGTTAAAAAGGCAATTTTTCCATTTAATTGCACTCATTAAATACTGCAATAGAACAACTGGAAAAGCAATACTCTCACTATTTAATCATACCATAGTAATAATAAAACACTGCTTCAAAATAAACTTGGTAACATGTAAAATGTAGTACAATAGCTGTTACAATATCTAGAATAGCAACATTATTTTGAGATAATGGTGTTTGCTTTTTAAAATATTATTCTTTATTTTTGACAATGTTTATAAAAGGAACAGCCACACACTGTACAGAAAGTCATTGTGTAAGGTCCTTCACAGTAACTTCAATTCTGTTGTCACCCTACCACTGCAGTTCAAGCAATCTCATGAGCTAACACAGCCAACAGAGGATTTGTGAAAGATAAACATCCAAACATTTAGGCCTTGTTTACACACAGTATTTGTACCAGTATAACCATGTCTATTAGGGGTGTAGTTTTTTAACCAATTAAGTTATAACGGTACCACCGTTTCTGTGGGTGCCTTATACTGGGATAGCTTAATTTCTTTCCTGTATGGGAATATCTTTGTACCAGTATAACCACATTCATTCTAGAGATTTATCACTTTAACTATACTGATATAGTTGAAGGCATACTGCTTCCATCTGTAGATAAGGCCCTAGAGGATGGCTTAGAACTGCCCATTTTGATATCATATGCCGCAGAGTATACATTTGTGAAGAATGTTTTCTATATTTACTTAAGTTCAATCTATGAGCCCAAACTCACAAAACCTTACTCCATATAGGTTGTCCCACTAACTCAACAGGACCACTCACGTGGCTAACTACCATTTCATCTGGCTTTCTATAGCACAAGATCTAAATAACTTATGTGAGAAAGGATTTGCAGATCTGGGCCCCACATGCTTGATCATATACTTACTTATCTTCTTAAAAGTCAGCAGATCACAAATGTAAGTAGAGAGGATGGTGGAAAGCTAAGTAGCAGTTTGTTTTTAATAGTATGCTGTTGGCAAGACACCAATTTCTGCCACAGTTACGTACATTAAGTAGTACCATTAGTCCACAAATGGTCCCAATGAAAACAATGGGCTATTTGCAGACAAAAGGTCTACTCTCAAATTAGAGCACAATCTGGTCGGTGATGGGATGTTCACCCTGTGACGGGTTCCCTCCAGGGTGCCACCTGGAACTGGAGTACTGCTGAGCCTAGCTGACCCACCAGCCTGGGCGCCCTCTCACACTGTGTTGCTGTGACAAGTTGCTAAGCTCTTCGAGCTTGCTCTTTCAATCAGCATACACACAGGTACAGACATCATCTGCAGCTGCACAGAGATGCTGAGATCAGCTCTGCATGGGAAGGCTCAGCTAAGGCACCTCCCAGTTCTTAAGGCACGCACCCCCCTCTGGAGTGTAAACCCAAAGTTATACCATCTTGCACTGCACAGGAAACTGTACAGCATAAGCTCATAAAATTCACCACCCCCTCAATGTGGAGATATGCAACAGCTTTCTGCCCCAAGTTATAATTTTCACACACTGATTTTAGACAAAACACATACAAATGTATTAAGTACAAAAGATAAAGTGATTATAAGGGATAGCAAACAGATCAGAGCACGTTACCTAGCAAATAAAACAAAAACACAATCTAAGCTTAATATACTAAAGAAATTGGATATGAGTAGCAAATTCTCATCCTAAATGATGATTTAAGCAGTTTGCAGAGTCTCTTGAGGGCAATTTGTACTTACTTGCAGCTTAAAACCCCAGATATTCCTTTCAGAGGCTAGAAATCCTTCTAGCTTGGGTTCAGTCCTTCTCCCCCAGGCGTTTCCAAGCATCTCCTTTGGGCGGGGAGTCAGAAGAAGAACCTCGATGATGTCACTTTTGCATACGGCAGGAACCCTTTATCTTCAACTTTAGTTTCCATGCCTTTCGGTGGAAAAAAAACTGGTATTCCAAGATGGAGTCCAGTACCAGGTGACTTGGTCACATGTCTCTGTAGGGCTATAGCAGCCATCACTCGGAGGCTATTTGTAGCATCCTCAGGAAGGCTCCGGGTGAGAGATTTGCATCTTCTAAAACCTATTGTTCTCCCGAATAGCCCTTCCCAGCCAGTCATGTAGACTGATTGCCTTCTGCCTAGTGGGTGTTCCCCAGGTGTGAACACATTTGTAATAGGTGCATATCATATAATATTATGAAGAATATGGGGCGTAATGCCACACACCCCACACCAGCCTTGAAAGGGTTAATAAGGCTGGAAAGGGGACCAGTTAACTTGATAGGCCACACCTGAGGGGAATTAAGATAGGTAAACAACCCTTGATTGTGAATAAAACCCAGTGAGAAGGAACAGATGGGGATATGATAAAGCCAGGAAGCTGGCAGCAGACGGGGACTGCCTTTTGGACGTCTGCAGTCACTCTCTTGCATTAGAGAGAAAAAGGAGGAAACTAAGGAGAGAACAGAAGCCCTAGGGTCCTGGCCCTGGAAGAAGGGTGTACCCAGAGGGTACGGAAAGATCTTAATAGAGATGAAATAGGAGCAGCCTAGGGAAACAGTAGCAAGGGTTGGGACAGTGCAGACCTTGGCTGCTGGTTGTAGGATCCCTGGGCTGGAACCTGGAGTAATGGGTGAGCCTGGGTTCCCTACCAACCACTAGAGAGATGGCACAAACCAGGCAGTGGAGCAGCAATCTGCCTAGGATGGTTGTCTAGTGAGAGAGAGAGGGGCAGCAAGGTGCATGAATGAGAAGCAAAATGGGGAGTCGGATGTGAGTGGAGCTAACACCCAAACAGTCAGAGAAGGCAGACCTACCAGTGTGTGTACCCTGTGACATGGTCCAATGGGGGGAAAAAAATAAAAAGCAGTTATCTGAACTACTCTTGCTAAGAGCAGGTGCTGCCTGTGTAGTGTCCTTTAATTATTTATTCAAAATTTGTGTGCAACCTTATTGATTCCAGTGAGACTAACTGCTAAACCAATATGAATGAAATTGACAGCAATACAGGAAGTCAAGAAACATTACACAAGGCCAAGTCAAAAAGTCTAAGAGGTGAGAAACTGACATATGAGAAATTTACAGAAACACATGACTGCTGCAGACCAAAACATTTCCAACCCTCCTGATTTGCAAGAAACAAATGCAAACTCAAATCTTACACATGACAAGACTAGAGTAGGGAGACATATCTTTGGGTGTTCCAGCAACTGGATTTAGTTGGGGTACATGTCACTAATCTGAAGGGCAGAACATTGAGCAATTCAAGTCCTCTGTGGAAGAGTGGAATCGTAGGTGGCATGCCCTCTTGTTGCTGGGCATAACATAGCACCTTTTCAGGCTCTAACAACCCCTGTTGATGGTTGCTCCAGTTCTGCAGCAGTCTCTTCTCTCATGACTTTGTCCTCCAGCCAGGTCACTTTAAAGTCTCTCCCCTTAAAAGTGTTGGGGGAAAACAACAACAACAACAACAACAGAAGTCCACAAACGTCCCAGTACAAAAGATCCTTCTGCCCCAACTCTCTTGGGCTATTCCTCAGCCTGTCCTTGGGACTCAGTTTTCAGCCTCACTCCAGGCTCAACAGTTTTTACATCCGGCTTGTACGCCCTTTCTTCTGGATGGTAGGGGAACCTAGGCCTACCCTCTGCTCTGGGTTCTAGCCATACTAAGCAGCTAAGTCAGCTCTTTCAGATGTACTGATGTTTCTCTGGGCCACTTCCTACCACTAAGAGCCTCGTGCTGCTTCTCTGCAGCCTTTACTTAAAGCATCCTCTTCTCTGTTTCTCAGGTCTCTGACTTTTCTCTCAGGCCTCTGATCTCCTTCCTCCTCTGGAACGTCGACCGCTCCAGACTGCCACTGTGTCATGCCCGGCCCATTTCCAGGGCCCACCACAGGGATTAATATCATCCCTTTGGCCTTCTTTAGTCTGCCTTCCCTAGGCCGTTCCCAGAGAGAGAAAATACTCTACTTCCCCTCTGCTAGGTTTGTCTGTCCTGGCTCCTCACCTGGACCATCTTTGTGGTCCACTTCCTTCTCCTACGAAGGAGGTCCAGCTCCTCCCCAGCTGACGATATAAATCAAACCTGACACACCATCTTGGTGCTGCAAGACATGGGCTTGATTTCACTCTCAGGGCTGGTCTACACTGGAAACTTACACTGACATACCTACCCCATCAGGAGTGTGAAAAACCCACACCCCTAAAAGGCATAGCTATGCCAACCTAACTTCCAGTGTAGACAGTGCTAGGTTGGTGAAAGAATTCTCTTGGGGAAGTGGATTAACTACAGGGAGAACCACCCTTCCCATTGTTATGGTGAGTGTCTACTAAGACACTTCAGCTCTGCAGCTGTAGCATTTTACATGCAGACGTACACTCAGACTCTTCTTTATAGTAACTTCCTTGGCTAGGTACCACCTTCAATTAGGTCTATCAGGTAAAAACATTAACCCTTAATAGAGCTTTCCAGCCCACAGTAATTCTTTCATCATTTGTGTGGGGCATTGTCAAGGTTCCTTCCCCACTCTGAACTCTAGGGTACAGATGTGGGGACCTGCATGAAAACCTCCTAAGCTTACTTTTAACAGCTTAGGTTAAAACTTCCCCAAGGTACAAACTATTTTACCCTTTGCCCTTGGACTTCCACTGCCACCACCAAACGTTTATCTGGGTTTATTTATTAGGAAAGTGCTGTTTGGAAACGTCTTTCCCCGCAAAATCCTCCCAACCCTGGCACCCCACTTCATGGGGAAGGTTTTGTAAAAATCCTCACCAATTTGCATAGGTGACCACAGACCCAAACCCTTGGATCATAAGAACAATGAAAAAGCATTCAGTTTCTGAAAAGAAGGATTTTAATAGAAGTAAAAAGTAAAAAAAGAATCACCTCTGTAAAATCAGGATGGTAAATACCTTACAGGGTAATTAGATTCAAAACATAGAGTCTCCCTCTGGACAGTAGGGGGTGAGAATGATTTTGTAAAAAACATGAACATAGCAAAATACAATGTCTTAATGCTTAAAGTGTGACAAATTCCAGTCCAATGCAGCTGCAAAATACTAGCATGTACCACATTTCTTTTACAGTAGGTTAGGAATGTTGTTCATTTTCATTCCAGCTCTTGTGCAACACTGCCTGCTAGCATAACATATTCATGTATGCTTTTCTTTTGAATATGTTCTTGCAAAATTCCAGCTGTGAGTGTACAATCAGCCTTTAAAAGAAGCAAAGGGAGACGTAAGGAATGTTTCCCCTTGCACATGTTTTCCAGATTCATCTGTGCAATTGGCTTGTGCCTAATACTCAATTCTCAGTATGAGAATAAACGGTATGCCAAGATTATTTTGTGGTTAAAGAAATGTGTAGGCTACCTGCTGTGTTATTTTCAACTCTGTTAAGATAATGAGTGCTTTTCTGACACCCCCCTTCCATCTACACATTTTTAGAATATAATGAAATACATTAAAACCAAGACTGAAAAAAAATGTAATCCAGTACCTTGGATGTACTGTGATGAGGCTGACGTCTACTTTAGTGTGTTAAATTTCAGTTGCTGAGCAGAATGGCAATCATTAAGACAAGGAAACGATTCTCAGCAATGTGATATTGCATTGCAGAACAGTCTTAAGTTAGATGTGCTTACGATGAATATTGCAGTGGCTCCTTACCTTGATTAAATCCAACAAGTTTACTCAAGTTGATTGCTTGTGTAATTTTGAAATATGAAAACATCAAGGAAAAAGTTGAACTTAACTTATTACTGTTAGACTTGATGTACCAATAAGCCAGTCTTCAGACACATACATTTCTTGTTTCAAGTCACAGGGTACTAATAAAGGCATTCTAAACTGCCTACTCAGATCTCCTACACACCATCCTGACCATCAGCAAATGAGTCAAGACATACATAGTTCATCTGGGATTGTTGGGCTTTGCATTCTTAAAATAGCTCAGAGGGAGAGGAAGAGGGAGAGAACAAATGGCATATTTGTCCCCCTGCACCAGACAGATTTTTTTCTAAGCTATTGGTGCCATGCTGACAAGGACACAGACTTCAGGTCATGATGCAGACAGCCGTGGTGACTCTACAACTGATGGGTTTAGTCATAACCAACATCAACTTTGTATAGGTACCCTGATGGAATCCAGAGAAAATATAGCTAAACATACCTAAGCATACACACATTCCAATTTAGTGTCATCTCACTGTAGAACTACAGACACCAGAGAAAACTCTAAACCGATGCCATATAGACTCAATGCCTGTCATATAAAGAATTTAAAATCATTTTGCTGCTTCTAAGAGAAAGTTCATAAATGTGAGAGTCTCTTTTCCAGAGCTTGAACTACGTATGATAGCTATGTTGCCAGCAATGTGGGCAGCCATTGTTGAACCAGTTTCAACCATCTCTATCCCAGCAGTGAGAATCTGAAGTAGGAGAATTAGTAGTTAGATCACAGGACCTATAACCACCTCTTGGGACTGTGAGATGCATATGAGAAAAAGCCAGTGGAAGCCCACAGACCTAAATACTTGCGCTTCAGCATTCACTAGTGTGAAGTGAGGGCATTTCTATATCTTCCATACTATCTTAGGCTTCTTTAGGCTTAGATATAGAGGTACTATTGCCAGAAGCACAAAAGCCAGCCCCCCTAACTGAAATAAACTTCTGATGCTGTCTGTGAAGAACAAGGAGGAATGGAAGTACTGGCTGACGGAATGGCTGAACATGTGGATTGCATGCAACCTCTTAATGAGGGGCTTTCAACAGCTCAGCATTTTGAGTTATGCAAATTCTGATGTATTGCATATCAGAATATTAAATCTACTGAGCAGAGATCTATCATAACTCATAACGTGGAAAAAGTGAATTACTGAGGAGCAAAAAAAAGGAAATATTTTCTAATTTATCTCTATTTTAAACACACAATACTAATTCATTACACCTCAACATTTCTGTGGAGCATTATATCCATTCTGAAGATTGAGAAACTGAAGCAAAGAAGGGTTAGGTGACAGGATCAAGGCCATACAGAAAGTAAGTAGTGTATCTAAGAATAAAACCTGGATTCCAGGAAGCAAGAAAACTAGTTCCCATTCCTGTGTTCTCACCACTACACAGGCTTCTTTGATAAGCAAGGATTTAAAAATAAATGTGACTTATCAGTAATGCTTAAAGAAACTTTGATTGTAAGAAAAATATTGTAAGGGTAGCTTAAAGAGTTGGAAGAAAAACTGCAGGCTTGATCGTTTAAAATATAAATTGAGATACTGCCACGAGATGCAGAAAGTAAATAATAGATTAAAAATAATTCTGTTGAAGTATGGGTTTAAAACGGAACCAGAAAATAATACTGCAGGGGGAAATAACACCCTGCATTGTTAGAGGTTAAACCTCTCAACAGAAAACATTACAATCAAGCCCATGGCAGTCAAACATGTAAGCACACTTCAGCCTTACTGGATTCTTTATACACTTGGTTAGAGATAGCGGAAATCCCCAAGGCAAGAAATAATATAGGAAAGAAAGAATCAATAGTGATGGCAGTGAGAATAAACAGTAGTCGTCAAAGAATGTTTTGTTTTGTGTCAAGAAAACACCTCAAGTTAGCTGATAAAACAGGTGTCTATACAGGCTCTAGTGACTTTTGTACAGAAGCAGTAAGCAAATATAAGACTGGACACAAAAAGGAATATATAGACTACTCAACTGACAGAATTCAAGCACTATTAAAGAAATATCCATTACACTTGGGATAGTATGTCAAAATTTGATTACCGATGAGCAGGGTGTTCCCTTTGCACAACGAAGATGATTTGACAGATAGCCTGCTATTTGGGGGGATCTGTATTGGGAAGTCTCAGAGAACCAGTGCATTTAAGAGTGGAGGAATGGTTAAGCATACGCTGTTCTTCTCTCCACCCCAAAAGGCATCAAATGAGCATTGAGAGCTGGCAACTACTTCCCTAGGTCCATTGCTGAAGATCTACTTCCCTTTCTGAAACCCTGAGAAAAATCTTGCAAGCTCCTGATGTTTCAGAATTGCGGTGCACTACAGAGTTGAAAACACTAGTAGCCTAAAATGTTTGACTGAAGAGACAGTGCCAAGGGCTAGAACGGAGACTACACAACTACATTAACACCAGAAAGAAGGGGAAAAGCAAAGCAGACTCCTCCAGATATCCCTCATACCAGAGAATCTGATAGCATGGAGGAAAAAGACGGAGACAATTAATAGCCCAAGAGGAGGAGCCCAATAAAGGGACACCTGGATGTCCCACCAAGGAGAGGATCCACAAAGTGTCAGGGAGAAACTGTACTTCCCATTCCCCTAAATTAAAACTGCTGCAGAGCAACAGATTTTCAAAGTTAGAGAAGAAAGCTTGTGTATTCAGTAGTTTCCTAACTAAAAGAACAGACGTATTACTCACATTTCCAAGTAGCTTTCTGCAAAATGAATATTAACATATGTTCTTGTCTCTTTAGTACTCTGGAAATAATGGACTACTACTATAATTTCTACCTGTATGGCCACTTCAGTATAAGGATCTTCAAGTGCTTTACATACATTGTCAACACTCTGTGAGCCTGGAAAGTGTTACTAATTTCCCAATTTGTAAACTGTGGCTAAGTATAGAGGAGTGAATTGGCTTACTCAGAGTCACATCATAAATCAATGGCAGAGGCAGGAATAGAACCCATAATATTACAGACTGTTAGTCTTCCAACTGAACCATTAGAGAGACAACTCATATGTGAATGAAAGTAACAAATCAGTTTCACTAGTTACTGTCTGATTTTCATCAGTTAGGCAACCAGGCATTTGAGCACACCCAGGCATGCCTACTTGTGAGCATCCAGTAATTTCTGAGCAAGTGTTAATCCCCACTTTGCACATTTAAACCAGATTGTTGCCTTTAGCCATGTGCAGAAGCCAAAGCTGTAGCCATCCTCCCAACAGCCCTAAATTTTGCCATGACACCAATATTGAGTGCTATGTGTGGAAGTATAACGTTGTATACGGGGACATGCTGGATACATTGTATATGACAGGGCATGCCAAAACATGTTACAAAGTATCTGAGGGAGCACACGTAGGGACAGTTAGCTTTTGAATGGAGAAGCAATTAAGATAGAGCCAGCACGTCTAAGAAGCAGGCATCAGAATGGAAGGTGTGAAGGGCAATTAGTTAGGTTAACTGGAAGCTGTTAAAGGAGATTGTTAAGGGTGGCAGGTAATTGAAGATACGTGACTGGTCTCAGGGATCTCGAAGGGTGGTGACTAAAATCTTTTTCTTCTTTTGTCTGTAACTTCTCTGTAACTTGTTCTCCAAAAAACTGTATAAAGCTGTAGCTCACGAAAGCTCATGCTCAAATAAATTGGTTAGTCTCTAAGGTGCCACAAGTACTCCTTTTCTTTTTGCGAATACAGACTAACACAGCTGTTACTCTGAAACCTGTATAAATTAAGAGACACAAGCCCCAGTCGGGGGGCTCACTTCTAAATGTACTAGCAGAGCAGCTTTGCTAATAAAACAGAGTGGTCTGATAAATTGTGAGTCTGAGTCAAACTTTGACATATGATACAATGCTCCAAAATTAATTCAGTAGATGATACAGATCCAGATTCTGGCATAGTTCAAGAACTATGAGGGAGGTATTTCCATTTTGCAGATGGGGAAAGAAAAACAAAAAAAGTTAAAAGCCCTGCTCCCCAAAGGTGTTGAATTCCTAATGACTTTCAGATGAGAAGCTGAGGGACCTCCGAACTTCACAGGAATGGGCCTTCAGAGATTTACGCATGGTCACAAATTTTGTCAGTACAAAAGCCAGAACTAGACTTGAGGAATTCCTGGTTCCCATTCCTGTGCTCACTCCACTAAATGAGGCTGCCTTGGCTTTAATGTAAGTTCTACAATGTGGGCAGGTATGTGTAACACATGGAAGAAGAAAATCAAGTTCACAGTTAAGACAAATTTTATTGAGTTGATAATAAATGAATCAACTTTGATGTTTTTAGTTCCTTTATCAATAACACTCTTATAGACAAATAGCCTTCTAACAAGAACCCATGACTGCTGGCTACACAATTTCAGCATTTCTTCTTAAAGAGATAGTGGAACAGATTCTAAACTAAGTTACAGTTGTGTAAAGACAGAATAAATCCACTTCCTCTGGATTTATAATGATAAAACTAACCAATACAACTGGCTCCATGAAAACTAAAATTTAAAACTTACTGTTAAAAAGAGCTACTTTATTATCAAAATAAGGCACATTTCAAAATATTGTAATTAGAAAGAAAAAGAGGTATCACTCTTTAAAACCAATGAGACAAACTGTTAAGTGATGTTGTACTCAGTGTTAGTAAGGGCATCAGATTCTGGTCCTAAACCAGACTAGAAATCTTGAAGTTACTCTTGACCTTTCTTTTCTATCCCATATTCCCTACAAGTGTAAACATGCCTATCAACATCCCCAGAACATTGCTAGAATATAACCTCACCTTGACTCTTCCTCTGCAGAAGTTCTTATTTAGATCTTAATTTTCTATCATGACCATGGCAATTAGCTCTTCCATAACTTTTTTTAAATCCCTAACTTTTCAGGGATTCAGAATCTTGTATTCATTCTACCATCTCACTAAAGGAAATGGAAGTATATTTCCCCTTTCAAACTTTCCATTCATGCTGTATCCAATTTAGATTTGTTCAAGAGTCCCTTGGAGTTCAACAGTACCTTGCAGACACCATGATGTGTTGGCAGACAGAGCTGTAGCATCCTAAAAGGAGCTCCAGGAGCCATACAGCTTCCATAAGGCACAATGCCTCTCAAAAATACTGAGGGGATCACCCACTACTATTCCCCTCATTACGGAGTATAGTTTATGCAACCCTCTTTGGATGGTCAGTTACATCAGCAAGGGAAGAGAGCTGGGGACACAATCCACCTTCCTCTCTACTATTTTAGGATATCTAGAGGAGCAAGTCCTGCGAAATCCTTGTGCTCAAACAAGTGTGAGGGTCACAATGATGACCACACCTTGCAAGAAGGAAGCTCCTAGCATCTTTCTGCTTTGTGCACTGGCCAATATCTGTGCACTGAACATAATTTTGCCCTTGGATTCATTACACTCTCTTTAAACTTATGTTGCCTTAACCCCCTAGCAATAGAAAGCATTACTTAATTTAAAAATAAATATACAAATGGGTATACATTTTTAAGTCATTTAGCAGACTATTCTGAAATGACAAATTACAGAAATTGCAATACTTTCTCTGTCCTATCAGGACAATTCCATTTAACAACATTTTCATGTTTTGCCTCCAAGATCCCATGGATCTGTAGAATTTTTCTGAAAGGGTGTATTTTAAATATAGCTGCAAAAAGGATATTCACTGCATCAATGTACATCTATTACCAAAGAAAATTGTGAAAAGTTTAGGCTTGTGGATGACATACGAATCTCAGGCTAGTTGGAATTTAAAAAAAAAAAAAGCAAGCAGAAGAGGGCTAGATGTATAATTACCTGTTTGTGAAGATAAGGGTAACAGTAGTTAACTTCTCCTGTCAATCCCAAGGCATCTGGTGAAATTCTAAGCCAAGTAAACCATGCTGAACTTATTTTGAAAAAGACTGCCTTGCAAAGTGGATAGTTTACTCTGTGTCACATTCATAAGTCTAGTTAAAGAGGGTGAATAAAGCCAATAGCTTCCACTCCTGATCTGGTGGGCTGGCAATGTAGCATGCATCTTTTGCTGAGTTTTAGTTATCTCGGTTAGAGGAAGAATATGTGGAAGATAACCAATCAAGAAAGACCAGAGGTGAATCCATATATAGATACACACACACACACACAAACCAATTCCCACGTAGGCATCACTCATACTTTAGATGCCCTATTAACCTCTTGATAAGTGAGCAGCATAAGGATATCATCACTGAATGGTACCAATCCTTTACTTATCCTCTCCAGAAGGAAAATGTACATAAGCTCTCCTGTAAGAGGACTCCAAGTCTCGGACACGCTTTACATTTTTTTGTACTTGAAAGTCCAACCCTTTCAAAGCTTCCCCGAGGGGAGTAGGATTAGTTGCTGCTGTATCACAGAACTTGAAAGGATACTTTAAAATAGCTTCTATCATACCAGAATCAATCACAAAGCCAAAGACACTTTGTGGGAGTAGCTGACTGTTTCATATATAGTAATATAATTACCATAGAATGTGAAATTGCCCAAATATTGGGGAGAAAAAAGCCAAATGTACAGTAAGTAGTTCAGGAAGGAGCAAAGTTGTTTATCCATCAAAAGATCAAAGACTATGCTGAAAGCATTCTCTAGTTTACACAGCTGTAAATCGAAGGCACAAGCCACACAACAAACAAAATATAGATAGGAGCTAACGATTCTACGATTTGGGATGAAAGGGCATTGGTAATTCTGTAATACGTCAGTCCTGGGCTAAGATATAACTTATAGCTGGGGGCATGACAATTTGATAGGTAGTGATTCCAGCAAGATCTGTTAACCTAAAAGTCATTTTGAAAGAGGACAAAAATTAGCAAATTAAAATTAAAAGAAAAAAATCAGGAGGTATCTTCTTTCTCTGAAAATCAATTGCTTCCCTACTCCGAACAATGCAAACCTGCAACCTCTAGCTGAGAAAGCCATCCAAAAAGAATCTTATGTCTAATAAACATAAAAAAGAGGCGGTTGAGCTCTTTTATATGTGTTCGACCATGTAAACTCTGGTTAATCTGATCGTGTTTATACAGGGTCTACTAAGACAGTATACTGTGTATTCATGGTGAACAAGGCTCTTAAATTCATTTGAAAGTATACTTTACTATGATTTAATTTAGTAATGTAATATATTGTTGTATTTACAAATGTGCACTATAACACAATGCACAAACAGAAGAGCAGTTCACTTATATCATTTACTTTCATTAAAAACAAATCCACCTTATAAATCTATAATGTTGATTTTTTGAGTTGCAGACATTCATATTTCCCAGGTGTAGAAAAGGTATAATTTCTTTACTTGGGTGTATTCGCTGCTTTTAATTTGATATACGTGTAATATTTGAGAATGAAAATAAAAATATAATGAAAGATTCTCTATTTCATGTATTAAAAAACAATGTTTTCCTCATTAAAGCATCAGATACAAATGCTATAAACCATGAAATTACCTTTGAGCCCTTTCTGAAATAACCAGTTCATAAATAAATGATCCATGCAGAAAGAAAGAAAGAAAGAAAGAAAGAAAGAAGATTAAAATAATAAGAGAAAGTTACATTTTCATATCAGAAGTCTAAAAAATATAAAACAGAAAAAATATTATTCTAGAACTTATTCACACAATGAGGACTATGTAAATAGGGAACATTAAACAATTTTATCTTACAAAATTATATGAAATTGTTAGTCATATTTTTCAACATTCTGGATAATTAACCCTTACCACAAATTAACAGTAATTCTGCAGAAGGAACTGCAAGTATAGGCCCTTATTCCCACCACAGTCTAACTGATATCCATACTTTTGTATCCATTTACTGAATCAGATCCCAACAATTAATTGTTTTATCTATATACTTTTGTGGATCTCATTACCATAGTACGGGGATAGGCAACCTTTGGCATGCGGCCCATCAGGGAAATCTGCTGGCAGGCCAGGATGGTTTGTTTACCTGCAGCGTCTGCAGGTTCGGCTGATCGCAACTCCCACTGGCTGCGGTTCACCGTTCCAGGCCAACAGGGGCTGTGGGAAGCGGCAACCAGCACATCCCTACAGGTAAACAAACCATCCCTGATGGTCCGCGTGCCAAAGGTTGCCGATCCCTGCCATAGTAGCTGAGTGCCTGACAATACTTGAATATAGATATATTCACAACACTCCTCTGTGTTCGGGAAATGGCATTATTCCTATTTTACGGATGGAAAATAGGGACACACAGAGATTATGGGTAAACTTTTCAAAAGTGCCTGAATCTCATTTTCAAAAGTGACTTAAGAACTAAGGAGCCTAACCTCCTTTTTAAAGTGAGTAGGACTTAGGCTCTTAAATTGCTGATAACTTTGAAAATGTGGCTGAGGTTTCTAAGTCATGAAGGTACTTTCGAAAATTGTACCCCAGGGAGCAGCGGTCACGCTGCACTCCCTGTCAATACCTAGCCCAAGCCAGGGAAGCTAATGATCCAACCAGCGGACCAAATTTAGGTGGCATATTGCGCATACGCTAAAGACCAAAGGTCACACGGGATGCCTGTTCTGGACAAGGAAATTCAACCTGAGTCTCCTAAATCCCAAGCTGGTGCTCTAATCTCTGACCACCGCTTCCCTTTGCGGGGACTCACACTGAGCTTTGACTTCTTTTTTAATCTTTAAGATGAATTGCAACAAAACTTGGACCTATGAAACATTGATGCCACAATAACGGTGACTGATAATGAGGCATTTCTAGCTAGAGGAACTAGCTAGCTAATGGGACAGCGAGTAAGTATATTAGTGTTTCATACTCAGAATTCAGAGCTCATCTTCCAGTTTAAATTAATTAAAAAACCACCCAGTATACACACATCCAAAATACACCAAGTTCAGAATGAGACTTCTAGGCTGATATTTTCAAGCGTCAAAGGTAGTTATGCACCCAACTCCCACTGAAAGTCAATAGGAATGGACACCTAGTTCTACTAGGCCTCTCTCTGAAAATTCCAGCCCTAAATTCTTTTATAATTATAAACCCGGCCTGCTGCCTCTCTCCTAACTACACTGCAACGTGTTTCTCATGTACTGCAGCCTTGGTAATGCATCAAAACTAGGTAAACTTCTGATTTTTTGTTTCATTCATATAGCTTTGATAAAAAGCCAAGCCAGTATTCTTGAAAATCTGTAAAAATTTTAACTTCTAAGCTGAAAGTTTGGATGCCAAGCTTCAGCTTGGAGTGAATTTTTATGGCTGAGCTATAAACTCCTGAAAGTAACGGCTTATATAATGGAAACACTGACAAATCCTTAACTATACTGGTGCTACCAGGCGCCATTTTAATATATTTACCACTTAAAATTTACTTGTACAGCTGCTTTTGCTGAATACCAGATACAAGCTAACTCAGTTAAAGACAGAAATATGAGTTATAACACATTAGCAGCCTGCAGTGGGCAAATGTTCAAGCACATTAAGGTTTTAATATAATTATAATTGTTGAACATGTTCAATCAATTAACCACAAATATTCTGTTGATCTGAAATGATGCCAAAAAATTGTGAACTGCAGTTAAAACAACATGATACTGTGGTCCTTAAGCAAAGGATACACACTTAATCAAAAGAAACACCAGCTGGAGAAAGCCAAATCTCTTATCTGACATTTTATAAATTTTCAAATGCCATATTTTAAAATATGCATTGGTACCTATCTCAGCTTTCCAAGTATTTATCTGATAAACTCATGTTTAAAAAAGGTCATATTACCATTAAACAGCTCCAGAATAACCCTGTGTGTTATACCCAACTCTCAGTGGTCAAGATTCCTCTAAAGTTATGCAAAGCAATTGTAAGTGTTCAGATAATGTCAGAGCTGCTGTGCATGGAACTTTTAGAATGAAATTTCAATTTTATTTCATTACCTGTTTATGATGGTTTAGCTGTACTACTACGAAATAGTTAAATATGAGTTTTGTCTTAGAAGAAAAAAAGAATCACCCATATAATTTGCCTTTAAGAAAGAATTATTAAAAAGCCTTGTTGTACAATTCCTATCTAGACAATTTGCAGTGCTGCAAAAGCACTTTTTTCAACAGTGCCCCCTAAATAATTAAACTGTTCCTTTTACTATACTTCCTATATTACAGAAGTCGTTTTCCCACAACGAATCGATAACTCATTCCTTACGTCAGTCATTTTTCTCCATTTAACTGAATGGACTGAAGTCCAACACTGCAAGTTACATTACCTTTGAATTACATGTGTGATTTAAAATTCAAAGTACCACTCTAAGGAGCTTTTTAGACTGACCACTCTACAGTCTCTTCATATAGACAATCCTTTACGGACATTCCTGACAGATTTACAGCAGACCAATAACTCTGAAATAGTTAAAACTGTGAACATTAACAGGAAAGCTTTGTCCCTTTGTAAAGAAAATAGAAAGCAAGCCATCATTACAAGGAAAAACCCGTCTTTTTCGAGTAACTATAAATGCATCCTATGGTATTAGAAATTGAATCATATCCTTTTTGAATAAGCTTCCACTGCAGACACCTAGTCAACTAAGAATTTAGTTCTACTGTTTAAAAAAAAATCCAATCTCTCATTTTTATTTCTTGAAGAGTTGATTCACAACTCTTCATGCAAATATGGGCGAACATGCAATTTAATAGTAGGAGAATGAAAATGATGGCACAATGTAGCGCAAGTTCTGGGATAAAACGTGCTCTGACTTACAACAAAACATTGACAATCTGTACAGACAAGAACAAAAAAGACGCAGAAAGAAAAACTTAATAAGAATGTTCAGATATTTTGTCCAAATTGTAATAAATGTGATAGTGTGAAATAAAAACAAAAAAGAACATGAGAACCTGTCTTCAAACAAAGTAACCCTGGGAAGTTCTTATCAATTTAATTGATTACCCTATCTCAAAAAAATACAACAATCCAGCAAGTCTTACTAAGTTAAGACGACAGGTTTTGGACATGTTTCTTTGTCATTTGTTAGTTGTCTCTTAATTTAAAGCATATGACATCTTGATGTTCATATCCTCCAAAATAAACATCTTCAAACCCTTCTATGTGATTTGCTTTTCTATGATGTTTAACACAAACTAATGCAACTGGACACCACCTACTGTCACTTACTATCTAGAATTGCCAAAGGTGAAAGGTTTCTTTAGACTATTCCACATAATGGATACCTTCTATTTTCCTTTGTTTTTCTCTTGTCTTTTTTGGTTTCGAGTTCCCACTTGCTCCCACAAATTAAGCAGTATTGACAACATCTTTGTGCCAAGAAACTTAATCTGGGGGAAATGTACAGCCATTCAAAGCAAAAAGCATTTTCATGTTAACATACTTTTTAAATTCAGTTACTGATTTATAAGTTGATATATTGTAACAATTCCACAAAGTTGTATCTTTTTAAATTTTAGAAATTCTCACTCATTCAACTTTAGCATCTCATCAGACTCAGAGCCTCAGCATTACATGAGGTATTAGAAAAAAACAAACTGGCAAAGTTGTTTTGCTAATGTTAGGTAAAATGCTTTACCTTTGAGTACTCTGGAAGCTCAGCAAGACTTCCATTTAGAGCTTTTCTTCATTCCATTTCAGGCTCAGCACCCTGAATCTGTACTTCGCCAGCTGCTGGTGTTCCTTCTATTAAACTTAAAATTTGTGAGAAAAGCAGAACTTCCTGCTGTGCGTTAGCTTCACATGAGAACACTCAACATGAAATAGTGACAGTCTTATGATGCACTTCTTTGTAAATTTTTATTTTAAGTGAACATATTCAGGAATGTCTATTATTGAATGATTAACAACTAGCTACAGTTGTTCTGATAATATTTAATAAATGCAGTTAATAAACTATGCAGTTTGTCTTGTAAACTGGTTTAAGGTAACATCCTAATGAAATTATCAATTTCTCAACAAGCCACTCAACCGTGATCTTGTACATATGGAACCAGGAAGTTAAATGGTACTGGCAAGTAAATCAATTTAACTATATTGCCATCAAATTATTTTCCTTTTGGGAAAAAAATATTCTTCCTACAATAGACATGTACAGATATCGCCATCTTAAATCACAACAAATTTTAAAAAAAATTAACACAATGAAATTTTAACCATTTTGGACTGAATTATAAACAAAGACAGTGTCTTTTCTTTCTGTGTATAACAGAACTAATTCTTTTTGCATGTTACGTTTCACTGGATCAAAATATTATTTAGCTCTAAATCAAAGGATCTGTTATTTTAGTTAAGTCTAGCAATACTAGAAAGTAAAATTCCTCATCTGGGGCTGTAATATTTGTTGAAAAAATTGACTTCAAAAACATTAATCAAATTTTTCGCCTACTGGGCAGCCATATGGTAAAGCAGCATGTGAATCTCACAAACTTGCTGATCTTCTGTAACTGGGTGCTATTAATTACGCTTACTGCATCCATCTCTTGGATTTTTGCTTTGTGAAAAAAATATTTATTGCAACAGCTTTTACAAAACAAGCGAATGAAAATCACAATTGATTAATGAGCTCAATGGAAATATTTCCGTTAGCAGATTTTTAGAATGAATAAGAATTAATACCATGAGTAGAAATGAACCCACTTTGTGTTCCCCACGCACTTTTTTGAACCAAAAAACAAAAAAACCCAAAAACCTACAACATGCATTATTCACAGAGTACACTTTTGGTGACAAACAGAAAGATTTAAATTAACTGAATAATAAAATGGCTGATTTTCCTAAGTGATTTAATATGAAATGGAAGTGATTGTTTTATTATTTCAAAATAAATATTATGCACAGCAATCTCTTCACATAATGTTAAGGCTCTTTCTTATACCAGTAAAAGCAAGTTGATTAAGAGTGATTGTTTCCACTTTGTTTCCCACTCCTCAGCCGACAGTATTGTAGCTGATATGGTAATATAATATCATACACTGTGTTCTGGAACCCTAACCCATAAATCTGAGCTCCCAATGATAAGTTAAAGTTGGAATGCAATCTTTTACTTCAAAGACTCCTATGTACTACTGAGTCAAACTCCAGGGCAACTCTTTCCATGGAATTAAGGAAAGGCATTATGGACTGGTAAGAGAGAATGGCAATGAGAGATGTTAGTGAAATGTGCTGATCCACTGGCTGCAATCCCAGCATGTGGAGGGGTGAAGAGCCATTGTCCGCAGTGCCCTCTACTAAAGTCCAAGGCACTAGGAGTCATGCCACATCTATGAAGGTCATGTCTCCAAGTTAGTGAAGGTGGTTTTCTTTGCCCAAAATCTTCATATTGGTCTCCTATGCAAAGCGTATTTACTTAGGATAAAATATATATTACCTGCCACATACCCAAGTAACAAGCAGAAATAATTACAAGCCTAAGATTATGTATGGCTCTTGAGCCCATGGGATACTCAAGAATTTTAAGTAATTGGCTAGTCTCATTTTGGATTAGTAAAAACAGCATGAGGTAAGGTAACGGAATGAAGCAGCTTGAACTTCAGGAAGAGTTGTATGCTATGCATCACCTTCCTGAGCTCAACTGGGAATGACACTGGAAGAGCACTAAAAATGACTGCTTGTAGCAGCCAATTAAGTGGAAGGGGAGGACTATACTGGAAGTACAACAAAAAGAAAAGGCAAGGTGAGTGAAGTAGTATATTTTATTTGGCCAACTTCTGTTGGTGAGAGAAACCAGCTTACACTCTTACACTGACCTCTTCTTCAGGTCTCTGTAAACTCGAAAGCTTCTCTTTCACCAGTGTTGGTTCAGTAAAAAAAAAAACACTACCTCATCCACCTTACCTCATCATCCGTATCTGGAAATAACACGGCTACAACAGCACTGCAGACAAAAAGTAAGGGAACATTTTAGGCCTTTGGCTGTAAAGAGGGGAGCTACTGAAGTCACTAGCCACTGAAAAGGCTCAAATCAATTTAATAATAATCTTCACACTTGTGTAAGGAGACAACAAATCCCCCTTTCATAAATAATGCTACTAAATAATTTCTAGTATTTAATAGATCCTTAAAAAACTCTACTCACCCAACCATCCAGAAGGAGTAATTTTTTCTGAGGGGACAGTAAAATGTCAAACATTGCTTTCTTGGAATTGTACAGATTTCCCCACACCTTCACAAAGTTCCTTTTGTTTTTTTATCTTACAGTAGTAATGTGTTTCGGTTCAGCGACATTTTTGAAACATTGTAATCGAAATGCAGAATTATATAATTGCCAAACTATTGCAAATTATATAATGATCTAATGTTTGGCATTCCATATATCTAAAAAGTACACATCAAGTTTCAAAATTTAGTGGAAAAAAGTATTAAATTTTCATTATTTTCAGGTTAATGTTAAATAAGCAAAAGAAAAGTTTTATACAGATTAGATGTGACTTGGACCCTCGTTCTTGGTACAGGGTAGAAACTGAGACACTGGACTGTTTTTTGTTTTTTTTAAATCATGAAATTTGGCCACTTTTTTCACCCACTGATATCCTGGGGGTGTGTGTTTGTTTGAATTCTAACATCACAGAAGAATTATTGTTTTCTACCTCATGGACAATAGCATTACAATTCTCGTGGTTAAGAAGCAGGTAAACTGCATAGCTTACTTTGCCAAAGGGGGGCATTTTTTTAAAATGTTAAGAAACCTTTTTACTAAGTTTTAATTAGTGACCCAAAATGTATGCCATAACTTTTCATCACCTCTTGGGTCATCTCTACACCTCTCCTGCATACATTGACTGTCTGCTTAAAAGTTTAAAGAGCTAACAAAATGTTTTAACGAGATACAAATCTCAAAGCTCATTAATCAATATGTTCAATGTTATTTGTGATAATTCATCATGACATGATATTAATGGGTTACTGTACCCTTCAGAGGTGAGATTAATGCAAATGAGCAGCCACAATTAACTTTACTGCTCCCAACTCACAGAAATGGACAGATGATTATAAATGACAACTATATGTCAATTACAATATCCAATAAAGTGAAGCGTAGAGGGCAATCTTTCTACTTTTATAGCTCTTCCTTGATGTAGCTGAATTTAGCTCAGCCCACTGTTGTCATAAAATAACCACTGTTTTGAAGGAGGGACAAAAATTTTAATTTCAGATTTCTTAAGTGTTTCAAAATTCTGAAGAATTGTCTGAAGAACGGAAACTGCAAGAAGCCAAGAATAGATTATGCATTCTTCATAAGCTAAAGAAAAGTCTGTTTTCAAATTGCAACAACAAGGCATGAATAAAATAACCTGGCCCGATGAACAATAAGTTTATTCAATAGTAACAATCATAAAAATAAATAATAAACATTAGCACAGTATCCTGAAAGACCTTATATTTGGTAAATGTTTTAGTCACACATCATCTAGCAGAGAGGTTAAAATATAGGACCACACATGTGCCCGTGTGTACATCTTTCTATGCAAAGACCTTCATGACCACTTTCTGAGCACTAATGCCCTTACTCTGAAGGGACACTAATATGCTTACACAAAATTGCATGCTACCAGGATTTCATACACAGAATTTACATACTCAGAACCCACAATGCTGGCCAGATTGAAGCTACTTTGTAACGATGTCCAACAGAAATTCACAAAATGTCACTGTAATTCAAGCAACAAAGAACAAAATGTAAAGAATCTGCAATAATGGCACATTTTTTTCTCTCTTTCCCACAATT
Source organism: Lepidochelys kempii (assembly GCF_965140285.1). Classification (NCBI taxonomy): domain Eukaryota; kingdom Metazoa; phylum Chordata; order Testudines; family Cheloniidae; genus Lepidochelys; species Lepidochelys kempii. Next base: position 31,146,920 of record NC_136391.1, on the reverse strand, counting down.
CTCTGACGCAAAAGTTTCGCCTCTGGAAGAGGAAGCTGCTACCTTGCTATTTCACAGTTTGATCTAGCTTGAGGCATTCAAAGTGGACCTAGTAGAGGCCATGTTTACTGCCCAGTAGCCATAAAAAGCTTAATCACTACTATCAGATGGAAAAAAACAGGCTGAAACTGGTCCTATGTCAAAGCATTGTGAGCTGGCACAGAAAAATAAAGTCATACACAAATATTTTCTATATTTTTATCTCCTGTCAAACCCAAGCTTTTGCTTTTTTATAGCCCTTTCCCTTGCAAAGTAGCCATCATAATGCCTGCACTTGTGTGTCACTGGCTATAGATGATGAGGAAGGCCCCACTGCAAGTAGCAACAGCAGTATTATATTTTGCATTTAGCTTAACTAATGAACTACGTGACGATATAGCTGTAGATTTTTAATATGTATGTAATCTATACCATGTACTATAATTATAATTGTTCCTGTAAATTTTGCATACTGTATTTCTAGTATAGATTTATCTGACAGGGAAATTTCTAGAATAGGTTTAACTATATCAACAATCTGGAACATCTTATTCCTGATGATGGAAATATTCCAGTTGGTCCTTTCCTCTAATTTTCTTTGAGGAAAAAAGTAGTTTATAATCCTATTCCCTTCTATTTCAACCCCACAGGATGAAGAATCTGAATTTATTATATTTTAATTGAATGCAGAAAACACTAAAAATTGCTTACGATTTTTTTTAATACAATACTTTCTCTTCAATATGTATTTATTGAAAAAGACAAGAGACAAAAGAAAGCACTTTTTCGACATGTATACTCCAGGAAAATGAAAAAGATATAAAGCCCCCAATCCTTCAACATGTTGTGCATGGGTACACCCTAGGGAGCTGAGGCCACTGAAGTCAATGGGAGGGTACGTCATATTGCTAGATCAGGGCCTTACTTTGTGAATGATTCTACATGAAAGGTGTATTCTTTGTCCATTTTTCAGTGTTCCATCAGCACATGCCCAACTTTAAATGTGCAATAATGTAACTACACAAGTGCTGAAAGTTAGGTCCATATCTAATTAGCTTGCTGAATCAGGGCCTCAGAGACAAACAGATCTTTTTGAAATAATACTTTTTTCCCAATGTCTTTGTGATGGGTTGGATCACAGAGACCCCCTTGGGAACTGCCACCTGATGTGCCGAGACCACCTCCGAGCCCCTTTTCCCTGGCAGCTTGGGAATTCAGTGCCCTGCCTGGTTTAAGCCAGACATGCTAGCCTGCTACAAACACAGACTCAGGTCTGAACTACGTCCCCTACAAGATGCAGGCTTAACTGAAATCAGCTTAAGAAGTGTTCCTGTCTCCAACACTCAGGTACCCAGCTCCCAATGAGATCCAAACCCCAAATAAATCCACTTTACCCTGTATAAAGCTTACACAGGGTAAACTCATAAATTGTTCACCCTCTATAACACTGATAGAGAGATATGTACAGTTGTTTGCCCCTCCAGGTATTAATACATACTCTGGGTTAATTAATAAGTAAAAAGTGATTTTATTAAATACAAAAAGTAGGATTTAAGTGGTTCCAAGTAATAACAGACAGAACAAAGTGAATTACCAAGCAAAATAAAATAAAACTCGCAAGTCTAAGCCTAATACAGTAAGAAAACTGAACACAGAAAAAATCTCACCCTCAGAGATGTTTCAATAAGCTTCTATCATAGACTGGATGCCTTCCTAGTCTGGGCACAATCCTTTCCCCTGGTCCAGTCTTTGTTCCAGCTCAGGTGGTAGCTAGGGGATTTCTCATAACTGAAGACCCCTTTGTTCTGTTCCACTCCCTTATATATCTTTTGCACAAGGCGGGAATCCTTTGTTCCTCTCTGGGTTCCCACCCCTCCTTTTAAATGGAAAAGCACCAGGTTAAAGATGGATTCCAGTTCAGGTGATGTAATCATATATCACTGTAAGACTTCATTGCCCACTTGCCAGCACACAGGTATATAGGAAGACTTACAAGAAATCTTATAAGGAAGACTTAAACAGAGTCATCTACAGTCAATTGTCCTAGCTAACGGGAGCCATCAAAATTTCAAACCACCATTAATGGCCCACACTTTACATAATTACAATAGGCCCTCAGAGTTATATTTCATATGTTTAGTTTCAGATACAAGAGTAATACATTTTTACAAATAGGATGACCACACTCAGTAAATTATAAACTTTGTAATGATACCTTACAGGAGACCTTCTGCATGAAGCATATTCTAGTTACATTATATTCACACTCATTATATGAGTTTATGAAAATATGCTAGAGTGCAACATCACAGTCTTCCCCCCCCCAAAAAAAATTTTTTTGCTAGTTGTACAAGAAATAACGTGACTTTCATCTGAATAACATTGTTACTGTGGACCCAACTGACAACATCATCGTTTCACGAATAGGTAAGGAGTTGTCATCTCTAAGAAATTCCTTCGGTTCTTTATGATGATACTTTGCAGAAGGCCAGACATTTGCCAATATACACTTTAGGAAAAAAAGTTTTCAGGACATTTTAAAAAAATCTTATAAAAATACATAATTTCATGATAGTAAATTAACAGAGCAACACAGCCCCAATATTCTGAGCTAAGTTAACAGTGGTGCGTGCCATATATCTTCAACAAGCACTAATTCACCATATAAGACAAGATATTAGATAAAATTAATAAAGCCAAAATTCAATTGAGTAATAAACATGTGGACAAATACTAGATTAGTTTGTTCTTTAAAAACGTACAAATACTAGAAGTGTGGGTTTTTTTAATTAATTAATCAAAAAATTCAAGTTGGTTAAATAAAACTTTCTTCCAGTGCCTCCTATTTAATTGCAGTTCGGTACCAACAAATATATATCAAAATTATAGTATTTCCCTTGACAGGAAGCTCCTTGCTTCCACACACAGTTATGGCTCTCTGCAGAGTAACCCAGAATTGCTGACAACCTTGAACACGGCTACAACAATATTACTATACTTGGCAGAGAAGTACCCTTGCGGCAGAGAAAAGCTGTAATTTTGACTGTCGCTGCACATTACACTGGATATTATTTCATTGTATACATATGTACACACTCACAAACACTTAATAGACAACAGTTTTCTCAGCTCTTCTAGTATAAATGGCAATATAAAACCATTGAACCACCAATGGGATCCCTGTTAAAAATGAGCTTTTTATATTACTGAAACATTTTGTTAAAATATGTTATAGATTATCTAATTTTATTGGCTTCAAAAAGCTGAAAGTATCCTTTAATGCTATTTATCAGAACTAATTATTTTTGTGATATGCTTTTTTGCTTGTTTTTGCAGAAAAAGAACATTTGTGATAAAATGTCAACCAGGACAATTTCCTGCTCCCTGCGTGTTAAGATGATGATCAAATGTTCAAAAAAGTATTAATTAACTTAAATGTCCACATTCTCATCTACAACATTTTCTTTGTACAAAACATATTGTTTTAGAGTATACCTGGTATAAATCTCTTCAATTTTCCGGTACAGCAATGACCTCACTGCATACGCTTTACCACTTATGTCATAAAAGCTGCAAAAAACATATCTAACTTGTACAAGAGAAGTATTTCCTGTTGTCCCTTTTCTCTGTATCTAAAAGATGGGTATATGCAAACATTTAATTGAACAGCTCCTGTTGTATAAAGTCTAAATACATGCACTACATACAGTGCTGGTACTTTAAAATTCCATCTAACATGTATGGGATTTCTGGCCTTGCAAGATGGATTTCACAGAGCCCTTGTAAAAAAGGCACTTGCTTCCGGCAGGATAAGTGAAATGTTAAGATTATAAAATAGGTAGAATATTGGGCCAAACTTATCCTCTTTCATTTGTACTGAAGAGCTTCATTGCATATTCTTCATATGTTCAATACACAGGATCCAACTGAAATTAGTGGGAATTCTCCATGCAGAAAGAAGGTAGAATGTGTAACAGAATTCTGAACTGTGGAACTCCACATTATAAAGAGGAGAATGTTCCCTTTAATCTCAGTGAAACATGGCTACAATGAGCCTTCATAGACTAAATTAATTTGCTGTGAACTGAAAAACACATTTGGTAAGACTTTGATACCAATTCATATAATGAAAATATACTATAGTTTGGTTGATTGTAGAGAATCTGCAGCAATATTAAATACGTCAGATGTCAGTAGACATTGTGACAAACAGCAGCCCTAAAAAAGTATGTATGTGATAGAAGAAAGGGTAATATGCATAGTTTTTTCTACTGTTGTACATACATTTTTGCTCCTACCACCCTGTTTCAAATACATCTGGAATGAAACCATTTTACCTGTATTGTTTAGACAAGGAAGCATCAATGAACCTCTTTGCCCTTTTTCAATAAAATGTATCAACAATTTCAGTACTGTCTGCTGACCGTACCAAATTTAACAAGGTTTGCAAATGAACCTAGAGTAAGTTTCCCACTGTGACACATTAATAATAAGTTCTTTATCCCATCTATCCCAAGCCATGAATATGTAATGTTATAAAATGAGTCCTTTTCACACAACAGAACCTCAGACGTGAATAAATAAAAACTATCCATCACAAGCCTGTGAAAAATTAATGAGAGTTTTGAGACAAGAAAAAATTGGTTACTGAGAAGGTAAGGTCCAGTATGTAAAAACCTTTGGTAACTCACCTATCGTAAGTTTAATTTTAAAAGTTTACAAGATTTTCAAAAGTAATCTCAAACTAACAAAAGAGTATCTGTAATATATTTACTGTATCAAAGTGGAAAGGAAAGAAAATAGCTTTAATGGTAAAACTTAACTTTTTAACTACCTATATAGCATAGGGGTAATCAGAAACTAAATATTCCCATAATAAAACATAGTTACTTTTCAGGATACAGCAAAGTTGTAATGCTAGGCCTCCAGAAGCAGAGTTCCTATTACATTTCTTTCTCCTCCAGAATTAATATTCCTGATATGATTAGAGGCATTGTTTGCCTAAACTTCATTTATTAGGATAAAAGAAGAATTCAGAGAAAAAAAATTATTCTAATTCATGTGAGTATCACTTCACCAGCTGGAAGGCTTTAATCTCTGGAAATGCAGGAGTCTCGATTTGCAAAGTGAAGAGAAATAAAACAACAAAAACAAATCAACTCACACACACTTTCAGGAGAGTGAAGCTGTTACTTTGCTTATTAATACATTTTCTTAATCTTGCCCCCAAAAGATTGTGTGGATGTCTGAGAAGTACAAGGGCTGTGTCATCTGGCCCTATGCAAACTATATTACCAAAGGTTTCAGAGTAGCAGCCGTGTTAGTCTGTATTTGCAAAAAGAAAAGGAGTACTAGTGGCACCTTAGAGACTAACCAATTTATTTGAGCATAAGCTTTCGTGAGCTACAGCTCAGTTCATCGGATGCATTCAGTGGAAAATACACCCCCCACCGTTCCTTAGACATTCCTGTTAACTGCTGGAAATGGCCCACCTTGATTATCACTACAAAAGGTTTTCTTCCCCGCCCCCATCCCCCGCTCTCCTGCTGGTAATAGCTCATCTTAAGTGATCACTCTCCTTACAGTGTGTATGATAACACCCATTTTTTCATGTTCTGTGTGTATATAAATCTCCTCACTGTATTTTCCACTGAATGCATCCGATGAAGTGAGCTGTAGCTCACGAAAGCTTATGCTCAAATAAATTGGTTAGTCTCTAGGGTGCCACTGGTACTCCTTTTCTTTTTACATTACCAAAGGAAGTATTGAAACCTTCATTAAGATAGTGGTAAAGGCAGAGAGACAGAGAATGCAAGATAGTGGCTCAGTCTTTGAAAGACTCTCTATGAAAGAGCATGAAAGAGCACTAGAAACTGTTCTTCACAATGGGAACACTTTTGCATCTGAGACCACATTAAAGCTTACAGAGCATATAATTAGCAAATGTCAAGCTTTAGCCACTACAAAAATTGGCTTCTCTCTCCTAATGATACTAAGCAAATGAAATGAAGGTGATGCCATGTAAAATAAACTACCTGTGGGGAAGTTCAGACTCTGTTATTTTCTCCCAAAACATTTTCTGTTTACCCCCCTGAATCTCCTACTGGCATCCTTCTCTGCCTAGCAAATATCTGACAGACTCAATTCCATCCGCTGGGTTTGGCTGCACCTGGGTTCAATCTGCTGAGCTTGGCTTGGCCTCCCAGAGCTATAACCTTTTCCCATCTAGCCCCTAAATTCGGTCAGCAAACTCAGGATCGGGAAGGTTCTGACTCTTCTCGGGAGAGCCCAGTATCCAGAGTCATCCTGAGAGCCAGATAGGTAGCATATGCCATCACACATACCTTCTCTGTGAGCGTGTCAGTTGGTACACACACACACAGTTACAAAAGCTCCAATAGTCCATAGAATCCAGGAAAATAAATCAACATTACCATTTCCTTCCCCAGATGATGCTGTATATAAAACCAATGGCACTGACCAGCAAAGGATTGGTCACTTCAATAGTTTATAACCAACAGTGAATGCAAGATTTGAGACCAGAATGAAAAGGTAATACTGCTGCTCTCCACCCCCCAGATTGCCAAGCACTCCTTCCCCACACTGAAGTGGTTCCCCAGGTAAGTGTTTTCCCCTAATACCTATATGTGTGAGATAGATCTCTTTCAGCCATCTCTCTGAGATATCTATTTATAAAACTAATTCTTTTTTTGAAGAATGGACTGTGCATGGCTGGGTGACTATGAAGAATTATTTATTAGCCTTAAAGTGTTGGTCATATCTCTTGAACCAGTTAATCTGGTTAAGAGCCAATTGTTCTGTACATCTATTTTGGCTGCAGAAAATGAAGTAAAAAGGTGGCACAAACTGCTGAGACTATCCAGGAAGACCCCAAAAGAACCAGATTTCCAATTTTGTTTGGGGGCTTGGTGGATCTTCTCCATTCAGGCTTCCACTTTACTCACCAGAAGTCTGATTTGCCCTAGCAAGTATATCCTAGGTAGCTGACTTAACATTCTCCTAGCATGCATTTGGTTGCATTTTCTGCAGGGGGAAAAAACCTTTTTTTCCAGCTCAGACTTAACCACCACCAAAGTTTTCCTTGGCCCAGAAGTGGAAACCTTTCCGAAGTCATCTTCTATATTACAGACTTGCCATTTTTCATATCTTTTTAGTTCCTCTTCCAAGGGAAAATCACCCAGCCCTGCTGCTTTGGGATACTGGGAAGTTAAGTTATTTAGTTAATGTTCAGGATCACTGAAGAGATCTTTCTGTGCCTATCAGAGTTTCTGCAAATTCATGTGATGAGTTCACTCTTTTTCTCCCCTTCACTTTTCCGGGTACCAAATTTCATAATCAGCTGGACCTCTTCACCAGACAATCTCAATGGGGTCTTCCTATGTTGCCCAGAGTTTGCTGTCCGAACAGGGACAAGGCAGCAGCACCCTATCCACTGGCTGGAATTCCATTTTCTTGACCCCCTTATTGCAGCCTGCTCTTGCTAGGCTTGAATCAAGTTTTTATGAGAAAAGAACCCTACAGTCTCCAGCCAAACTCACATTCCCAGAACATATTGCCACACATCAATGACATTAGTCAGTCAGATGTCTTAGGTCACCTTCCATATAAAACTCCAATGATTAAAAGACAGTGATGGGATGGTGAACTTCCAGACAGACAGTAGACCCCATCACAGTATCCATTGCCATATTTTAGCTCCAAACATTCAAATATTTTTTTTAAAAAAAACAGAAGAAATATTAGTAAGGACAGCAGAATAATCCTCCACAGTTTTCAAGAAGTGCCTGGAAGAAGTGATTACAATTTAATATTTCTTCTAAAGCAGGCCTTGCCTTTTTTTTATTATTATTATTATACTGCATCTTTCTATATGCCTGTTTGGTTGTCATCTTAGCAGCTGCAATTGGCAGACCATTAGGTGTGTAGGCAAAGTGCCATATTAAGAGATAGACTGCTTCTTCATACAGTTGGATGTGCAAAATCCTATCCAATAGTATCAAAACAGCAATGATGTGCATAATGCATCTTTTTGTAGTGCTAGGGCATTATGTCATCACTTCACAAGATTGACTTTGAAACTAAATAACCCAAACTACTTATTTAGGGTGTTTTTTCAGCAATGGAATACAGTTCCGCAGTGGGAGGAGAAAGCAATCAAAGTCTCCGCCCTTAGCAACTCCTTTGTGGAATGCATATCCAGATCTTGACAAAAGTGATTTCATGGTCAAGAAGAGTTCCCCTCTGTATCACTTCATTGGGCATGGGAGCCAGATTCCCCTCTGCAAAAACCTGCATATAATTTCTGCTGAATAAGATCCTTAGTTAACAGCAGAATCCAATTTGTAATTTTGTATTAAATGCACACTCCACACAAAAAAAAAAAAAAAAAAAATCAGGTAAAAAACTCCTGACATGTAGATTTAAAAGCTTTTTGACATACGTAAGTGAAAACTAATACTGTGACATTTTTCAAATTAGCCATTTGAAGCACCCACATACTGAACACAACTTTCACTGTATAGGCATTTTTAAGGGTTTTTTGGGAGTTGGAAAATGTTTACGGAAAGAATAATAAATAAATTACGGGCTGAAGGCTGCAACTCTTTTCTGGGTAAACTATATGCAGTGAAATGGTATTTAAATTATATGACAGAATTGAATCAAACAGCTTCCATCAGAGATTTGGCAAGCTGCTGTGAATTGCCACTAATCCATTTTAAATAAAACTATCCCGTTTGAAAATGACGGCATCTTCAAGTTACACATCTCCCTGTTGCAGAATTGTAAATTGGTGGCTAACGCCTAAATTTGTTCAGATCTTCTTATAATTCACTGTGTTAGTATATTACCAATAAAACTAACACAGAGCCAGGTCTTTGTGCGTGCCATCACAACTGTATTTTAGATTCTAGATACATTTTGCCTGGTTTACTGGTTTATTTTAGACTAATGTAATACTTTAAACTAATATTATTCTAGGCCATTTTATAGTATAGAATGTTGATTGTCCACAGACCAGGAAACACCAGCTCAAAGCAGCACCAAATCCTGCCAGAACAACAGATGCAAAACCGGCAGACATATCTCCATTGCTACCGTGATCAACACGCCTTGCAAGACCCATGAGACCTACACATGCCTATCACAATATGGGGCTTACCTCATCTAGTGCACTAAATGCCCCAATAACAACTATGTGGGGGAAACCAGACGATCACTACGCTCTCACATGAACGCATACAGAAAATGATAAAAGATAAAAACACCCTATCACATGTGGGTGAACACTTTTTACCAATGATTACTCTATATCTGACCTTTCATTCCTCATCCTCAAAGGAGACCTGCACAACACTTTCAAAAGATGAGCCTGGGAGCATAAATTCTTAACTTCACTAGACACTAAATATCATGTATTAATAAAGAGACTGGCTTTATGGTTTATTACAACCATATGTAACCGACTAACCCCATTTTTCTCCTAGGACTACAGGGGTGTTAATGGGCCACTTTACCTTGAATGATCCCTTAAAATATGTGCTTACTACTTACACTAAACTATCTGTTTGATCTTCTATTTAGCTGGACACTCTGAGTACCTTTCCCAGACCTGAAGAAGAGCTCAGTATAGCTCTAAAGTTTGTCTCGCCCACAAAAGTTGGTCCAATAAAAGTTATTACCTCACCCACCTTATCTCTCTAATATCCTGGGACCGACACAGCTCCAACAACACTAATTATTCTCTTGGACACGCCAGGAAAACAAGACCTGACACCAGTAACGTGGCTTAACCAGGCTGCAAAGTTCTTGTTGTTTTTTGACTTAACACATCTGGTAGACTATCTGGTAAAAACCCATGCAGTGCACATAACCTTACTTCAATAATCCATACCACCTGAGGAAGAGTGACCCACAGCCTCTGCCCCTTAACCTCCAAATCTTTAACCTGGTCCCAGCATCATTTCTGAGACCTCAACATACAAAGGGAAGCCTGAAGTTGATGGCCTGGGGGGCTCCAGCCTCTTTCCCCACTTTCTTTACGAGATGCCCTGTCACGGTTCCTCCCCCACTCTGAACTCTAGGGTACAGATGTGGGGACCTGCATGAAAAACCTCCTAAGCTTATCTTTACCAGCTTAGGTCAAAACTTCCCCAAGGTACAAAATATTACACCTTGGACTGGCCGCTACCACCACCAAACTAATACTGGTTACTGGGGAAGAGCTGTTTGGACGCGTCCTTCCCCCCAAAATACTTCCCAAAACCTTGCACCCCACTTCCTGGACAAGGTTTGGTAAAAAGCCTCACCAATTTGCCTAGGTGACTACAGACCCAGACCCTTGGATCTTAAGAACACTGAACAATCCTCCCAACACTTGCACCCCCCCTTTCCTGGGAAATGTTGGATAAAAAGCCTCACCAATTTGCATAGGTGACCACAGACCCAAACCCTTGGATCTGAGAACAATGAAAAAGCATTCAGTGTTTTACAAGAAGACTTTTAATAAAAAATAGAAGTAAATAGAAATAAAGAAATCCCCCCTGTAAAATCAGGATGGTAGATATCTTACAGGGTAATTAGATTCAAAAACATAGAGAACCCCTCTAGGCAAAACCTTAAGTTACAAAAAAGATACACAGACAGAAATAGTTATTCTATTCAGCACAATTCTTTTCTCAGCCATTTAAAGAAATCATAATCTAACACATACCTAGCTAGATTACTTACTAAAAGTTCTAAGACTCCATTCCTGTTCTGTCCCTGGCCAAGACGACTACAGACAGACACAGACCCTTTGTTTCTCTCCCTCCTCCCAGCTTTTGAAAGTATCTTGTCTCCTCATTGGTCATTTTGGTCAGGTGCCAGCGAGGTTACCTTTAGCTTCTTAACCCTTTACAGGTGAGAGGAGCTTTCCCCTGGCCAGGAGGGATTTCAAAGGGGTTTACCCTTCCCTTTATATTTATGACACGCCCCCCAAATCTCAGCTAGGGTGAAACACTGGCTGGGATTTCTTCCTGGAGCTCTAGGAAAACAGAGTTAATAAGACACATGCATCTCTAAATATACTACCAAGTACATAAAGACTAACAATATTTTCCACATCTCAAGGACGATTTTAACCAGTTGATTCTGGGAAACTTTCACGGGAGAGTGCATCAGCCACTTTGTTAGAAGCTCCTGAGATGTGTTGGATGTCGAAATCAAAATCTTGGAGAGCTAAACTCCACCGAAGAAGTTTTTTGTTAGTTTCTTTGACGGTGTGAAGCCACTTTAGTGCAGCATGGTCGGTTTGCAGGTGGAAACGCCGTCCCCAAACATATGGGCGTAGCTTTTCCAGAGCGTAGACAATGGCATAACATTCTTTTTCAGTGACTGACCAGTTGCTTTCCCTCTCAGACAGTTTTTTGCTGAGAAACACTACAGGGTGGAATTCTTGATCAGGTCCTTTCTGCATTAAAACTGCTCCCACACCACGCTCGGATGCATCTGTGGTTACTAGGAACGGTTTGTCAAAGTCTGGGGCCCTTAGTACAGGGTCAGACATGAGTGTCGCTTTAAGCTTGTTAAAGGCCTTCTGACACTTTCCGGTCCACTGAACAGCATTTGGCTGTTTCTTTTTGGTTAGGTCTGTCAGTGGGGCAGCGATTTGGCTGTAGTGCGGTACAAATCGTCTGTAATAACCGGCCAAGCCTAAGAAGGATTGAACCTGTTTCTTTGACTTTGGGACAGGCCACTTTTGGATAGCATCCACTTTGGCCTGTAGGGGGCTGATAGTTCCTTGACCCACCTGGTGTCCAAGGTAAGTCACTCTGTTTAGGCCTATTTGACACTTCTTAGCCTTAACAGTTAGTCCTGCCTCCCTTATGCGCTCAAGGACTTTTTGGAGATGTTCCAGGTGGTCTGCCCAGGAATCCGAAAATATGGCCACATCGTCAAGGTAGGCGACTGCATATTCTCCTAATCCCGCTAGGAGACCATCTACAAGTCTTTGGAAAGTGGCGGGTGCATTTCGCAGCCCGAAAGGGAGTACATTAAATTCATACAGCCCGAGATGTGTGATGAAGGCTGACCTTTCCTTGGCAGATTCATCTAGCGGTACCTGCCAGTACCCCTTGGTTAAGTCCAAGGTAGAGATGAACTGGGCCCGTCCCAGTTTCTCTAATAGTTCATCAGTGCGTGGCATTGGATAGTTGTCTGGGCGAGTTACAGCATTTAGCTTACGGTAGTCCACGCAAAAACGTATTTCCCCATCTGGTTTGGGAACTAGAACCACTGGAGATGCCCATGCACTTTCAGAGGGGCGGATTACACCCATCTGTAACATATCCTGGATCTCCCGTTCTATAGCAGTTTTAGCTTGAGGAGACACCCGGTAAGGGTGGACCCTAATTGGGTGAGCATTACCTGTGTCAATGGAGTGGTATGCCCGTTCAGTCAGTCCTGGGGTGGCTGAGAACGTTGGCGCGTAGCTAGTGCACAGCTCCTGGATCTGCTGTCGCTGCATACGCCCAAGGGTCATGGAGAGGTTCACCTCTTCCACACCACCAACACATTTCCCTTCGTAATAGACACCTTCAGGCCACTCAGCGTCGTCTCCTCCCTGGGCTGTAAACTGACAAACCTTTAATTCTCTGGATCGATTAAAAGAGCTGAGAGGCGGTGGGTTGCTCCGTGCCGCCGTCCACGCTCTCTGGAGGCTTTCATCTGCTTCCTGTTCGGTCTGGAACTGTTCCCTTGATGCTGGAGACATCAGTTCCTCATTGGATTGGGGACATAGGCTTGGTCCCTCTGGAAGCGATATAGGGGATGGAGCTGTTTCTGTTGACTGTGAACTGCTCTCCGCTGGTGCACTATGTTGGGATTCAGGCTCCGGCTGAGCCTCTTCTGTAGGGTTATCGGCTGCTGCCAGTTCAGGTTCGGTGGGGCCCTCTGGTGTTGAGGTTGCAAGTACTGGATTCAGTGCTGGCACGGGGTCTGGTGTTGGTTGTTTGGCTGGTTCCGGTTCTGGGACTGGTTCCGTCTGGGTCTCTGGGACTGGATCCACTACTGCTGTTGCAGACATTGGCCTGGGGTCCGGGTCCATCACCTCTGACCGGGCCCTGATAGAAGTTTCCGGAACAGAGCTAGGCCCCACGGCTTGTTTAGCCTGGCTGCGGGTGACCGTTCCCACCCTCTTGGCCTGCTTCACGTGATTGGCCAAGTCTTCCCCCAACAGCATGGGGATGGGATAATCATCATAGACTGCAAAAGTCCACATTCCTGACCAGCCCTTGTACTGGACAGGCAACTTGGCTGTAGGCAAATTGAAAGAGTTGGACCTGAAGGGTTGAATCGTCACTTGGATCTCTGGGTTGATTAAATTGGGGTCCACTAAGGAAGCATGGATAGCTGACACTTGTGCTCCGGTGTCCCTCCACGCGGTGACCTTCTTCCCGCCCACACTCACAGTTTCCCTCCGCTCCAAGGGTATCTGGGAGGTATCTGGGCCTGTGGACCTCTGGTGTGATTCCGGTGCAATGAACTGTAATCTGTTGGGGTTCTTGGGGCAGTTGGCCTTTACATGCCCCAGCTCGTTACATTTAAAACATCGTCCAGCTGACGGGTCACCGGGGCGAGGTGGGTTGCTGGAGAACGGGGTGGTGGGACGATAAGGGGTCTGGAGGGTTCTTTGGGAGGTAGGTGGGGCTTTGGGCGGCCCCCGGTAATAGGGTGTGGTCTGGGGTGGTCCCTTCTGGTCTCCGCTCCAACTGCGACCAGTTTTCTTCTTCTCTGCCACCTCCACCCATCTGGCTCCAATCTCTCCTGCCTCGATTACAGTTTTGGGTTTCCCATCTAGGATGTATCTTTCTATTTCCTCAGGAACACCCTCTAAGAATTGTTCCATTTGCATTAGGAAGGGCAAATTTTCTGGAGATTCAACACTTGCTCCTGATATCCAGGCATCCCAATGTTTCACAATGTGGTAGGCATGTCGGGTAAATGACATGTCTGGTTTCCACCTTAGGGCTCGGAACCTCCGACGAGACTGCTCGGGTGTTATCCCCATTCTGACTCTCGCCTTGGATTTAAACAGTTCATACTTGTTCATATGTTCTTTAGGCATTTCAGCTGCCACCTCAGCTAAGGGTCCACTGAGCTGCGGCCTCAGCTCTACCATGTATTGGTCAGTAGAGATGTTGTACCCAAGGCAGACCGTTTCGAAGTTTTCTAAGAAGGCCTCAGTATCATCACCTGCCTTGTAGGTGGGGAACTTTCTGGGATGGGAAGTGGTACCTGGAGAAGGATTGCTAGGGTTTGTTGGTATATTCTGCTGGGCCTTTATCCTCTCCATCTCCTCCACATGCTTCCTTGCCTCCATTTCCCTCTTGTGGGCAGCCTCCTGTACCTCCTTCTCCAGCCGCATGAGTTCTATCTGTCTTTCATGTTCCCTTTGTTTTTCCTCAGCCTGAAATTTGGCTAATTCCAGCTGTAGTCGAGCCGAGGATTTGGCCATTCTAACCTCTCTGTTTTTAACTAACTTTACACCCGAGGTTTAGAAATAAACAAACAAAACTTGGCTGTAAAATTTTGCTGTGCTGGAATAGAATACCTATTCTCTGATAGTGATTGTCAGCCTACAGAAAAAGACAATTCCCTTGTCTCTGCTCTGGGCCCAATTTAAAGCAAAAAACCTCCAACTACTTGGAAACCTGCTTACCCAGCCCAAAGAAAAAAAAAATTTCTTTTCAAACCTGTGCTCCTTGTAAAACAAAAAAAAAATCAAAATCCTAAAAAAAACCCTGCCACTTTTGTCTCCAGGCAAATGGGTAGAGCACACACCCCCTATTTACTTTTAGGAAGAAAAGAAAAAAAAAAAACCTCTGGGTTGGAAGACTGTGAATTTCCCTGCAGGAGTTAAGTACCCTGCCTCCAGGCAAAGAAAACCTGCAATTCACAAGATAATCCCCTTTTGTCTCTGCTTGGCCACAAAGCAGAGAGAAACCAAGCTGCTTTCAGTTTCCTAAAAATTCCTTTTTAAAATCTGTATTTCTAGTTCAAAAAATCTCAACTGGATCTCAAAATGATTTCAGGTTAATCCCACCACTGTGCCACCATGTCACGGTTCCTCCCCCACTCTGAACTCTAGGGTACAGATGTGGGGACCTGCATGAAAAACCTCCTAAGCTTATCTTTACCAGCTTAGGTCAAAACTCCCCAAGGTACAAAATATTACACCGTGGACTGGCCGCTACCACCACCAAACTAATACTGGTTACTGGGGAAGAGCTGTTTGGACGCGTCCTTCCCCCCAAAATACTTCCCAAAACCTTGCACCCCACTTCCTGGACAAGGTTTGGTAAAAAGCCTCACCAATTTGCCTAGGTGACTACAGACCCAGACCCTTGGATCTTAAGAACACTGAACAATCCTCCCAACACTTGCACCCCCCCTTTCCTGGGAAATGTTGGATAAAAAGCCTCACCAATTTGCATAGGTGACCACAGACCCAAACCCTTGGATCTGAGAACAATGAAAAGGCATTCAGTGTTTTACAAGAAGACTTTTAATAAAAAATAGAAGTAAATAGAAATAAAGAAATCCCCCCTGTAAAATCAGGATGGTAGATATCTTACAGGGTAATTAGATTCAAAAACATAGAGAACCCCTCTAGGCAAAACCTTAAGTTACAAAAAAGATACACAGACAGAAATAGTTATTCTATTCAGCACAATTCTTTTCTCAGCCATTTAAAGAAATCATAATCTAACACATACCTAGCTAGATTACTTACTAAAAGTTCTAAGACTCCATTCCTGTTCTGTCCCTGGCCAAGACGACTACAGACAGACACAGACCCTTTGTTTCTCTCCCTCCTCCCAGCTTTTGAAAGTATCTTGTCTCCTCATTGGTCATTTTGGTCAGGTGCCAGCGAGGTTACCTTTAGCTTCTTAACCCTTTACAGGTGAGAGGAGCTTTCCCCTGGCCAGGAGGGATTTCAAAGGGGTTTACCCTTCCCTTTATATTTATGACATGCCCTCTTCCGATTCCAATTCCAGCTTATAAGGGAGTTACAGCCATATTAAACTAGCACCTGCACTAGGAACATCTTTCAACAAACACACACCTTACCTTCTAATCTGCCTGGGGCTGAAAAGAAAAGATGAAAATCCAATGCCCTCTAAGACAACCTGGCAGTGATGGAAAACTTCCTTCTCAGCCTCCCCCAAAAACAATTTACCCACAGCAAGGCCTGGAAACCTACTCTCATTCTGAGTGGGGGAGAAGGGGAGATGTTGCTCTTAAATGCAGAATGACAAGGGGAAAGCCTGCCCTTCAGATGTGGCAGCTGAAGAGCGATGCTCTTCAACCCAGCCAACCAGCTAGGGATACCCTCCTCCCCACAGTCCAAGACGAAGCTGAGCACCGACAAGGAGGGGAGGAGAAAAGGCGGGCATTCCTTAAAGGTGCTCTAGGGTTTTCTTTTCCCTGATGGCTCACACAAAACTCCCTACCCCCATTCAATTAATTTCCCATTATATTTTGTGAGTATGACTCATTTTTCCCTAAGAAAAATCCACAGGATTTAAAGAATGAAATCCTATGACAGACATTAATCACTGTGCTAACACATCTCAATAGAAAAATCGATTCCTACGGCAGTCCAGGTGACTGGATAGAACTCTTAATAGCCCATGTCTCAAAAATATAGAGGAAAGCAATTCAGGGTTGATCTAGATATTGGTGTTCCAGATTTTATAGTATAATTTTTAGTTGTTCATATTGTATTCATTTTATATTTTCATATATATTAGGTACGGCTTTTTCCTCCACATTTTTCAATACCCAGAGTGTTTAAAAACATTCCTTTCAAATTCAGAAAAAAAAAGTTTGGAGTGTCTGACAACTCAATTTTACATTTTCATTAAAAATTCCAAGAAAGTTATCTGAAATGTGCAAATACAGAAATTAAACAAACTTTAAAGCTTTTCATTCTGTAACTGAGATCTTAATTAAAAAACACAACAAAAACAAGCAACTAATTTTCCTTTGTCACATTAAACTCTTCATGCTAAATGGGGCGTGAAAAGCAGCCAAGAAGTATTTTCCATCACTTGACAGATAAACTGAAAATCTAAGTACACCTAGCTTATGAAGCAAAAAAATACAGAAGGAAACTACAGCAGGAAACTATATCCTATGTGACATTGGATCTGTAAAATTAGGGACTGGAAATATACAGCAATGAGTTGATTGCTTGCAGCACGTTCTAATCATGGGGGTTTTGTAGTAGCAATAATAAAGCATTAGACTGACATTGAGATGTCATCAGGAATCCCAAAAGTTATCAAACAGTAATTAAACTTCCAAATCAAAATACATTTTTAGATTGCCTCAAAACAACTCTGAAAAAGTAATTTGGACCTGTTTATCTGATCAGAGTGTGGTTCAGCAGTAATCTCTGAACCACATCCTGGCCTGTACCAACTTTGACAACCCAATCAGATACTCAAGAGTTGTCTCACAACAACTTTTTCAATAATCTTAACCAAAAATGGAAAATTAGTTACTGGAGAATAGTTGGCCAAATTATGGTTGCTTGGGCAACTGCTGTAAAACAAACCGCTTCAGGGAAATGGTAAACTGTCCTACCTAAGAGAATTACTGCTTATCCCCTATTGCCAAAGGTCTCCACTTTCACCAGCCAAAGCAGGCACTGGCCCATAGTGGCATGAAATATTCTCAGTACTTCAGGATAACACTGTCCATTACACAAGCAGAACAGACTTATAATTCTGTTGATTGTGGACAAGACATTATTATAAAATCCTATCAATCTGGTAGAGTGGTCTGTCTTGCCCAGAGCTCTCTGGAAGTGCTCGTTCATTTGCTCTAATAGGAGAGGTGAGCCCCAACCTCAAGACATGGGAAATAACAGCTGGACTGTGACTTGACCAAAATTTCCATTTTTCCAACCTCCATCCAAATCCAAACACACACTGGATCAAGGGAGTGTAGTTAGTTGTATAAGCAGAATCATTCACCAGCTGGATGAATCCATGGTGGCCTAGAAATCCTGAGCTAAATTCACATGAATGATGGAGTCCCCAGTGGACTGAGCCTTCAACCCTCCCACAGCACCATGGTGAGGAGCAGGGGGTTTGGACCCAGGACAATCAAAACACAAAAACAAATAATTTCTGGTTTCAATCCAGACACGCACACAAGATGAATGCATAGAATTTGATCCAGTTTTGAGGTGGGAATTCACCTATAGGTTTAAATGTTTAAACATGTACAAATATACTCTAGGACAGATGCATAGATCATGTGTGTCAATATGGAAGTGACGTAGGGCCTAATTTTGCATGGGCACATGTCTGTAGACCTGCATGAAGATGACAAGTTATAGCACGTATGCACTCCGGTACACACACACGATTGTGTGTAAAGCCAGACGACAAATTAAAGCCCCACTGAAAATTTGGCTCTGCATACCTTCTAATCTTCAACTTTTTTTAATTCTGTAACTGTTTGATTTATCTTATAGACTTTAAACTCACACTAACATGAAGGCCATAGGAAGGAAAACAAGATCATGGGGTTTTTTTTCTTCTTCTAGAATACTCTTTAATGGCTTGGAAATGGGGGGGGGGGGGGGAGAGAGAGAATATTACATGATATCAATATAGGTGCAAATGAGAATATTTAACTGCATGAAATTCAATTATTTTTTTTCAAGCTACATGATTGCAAGGACAAAAATCTCCTTTTTAGTTATGCTAATTACAGTGCTTAAGATCCACAATCTTTACACTTTGATCTCAGTGAACTCTGATTTTTTTTCTCTACAGAAGATATACCTTTTTTTCCCGCTAGTCAATGGAAGAAAATCAGAAGAGTATGATCTGTTTAAAGTTTGAGACTATTATTTTGGCTTCTTTATAGGTGATGGCACACCTCTTATAGGTTAATTACCAGTTAGAACATGCTTATTATTACCCTTCCCACCCAAAACAGACTTTCAAAGTTACACTTGTGATTTAATACTGTACCAAGACTCTAAGAAAAAAAAGGACAGACTCATATGCTCCTCATCAACAGACTACTGAATCCCAATTCACACACATTTTAAACTGAAAATAGCATTGAACATACGCTTATTAATAGGGACACTAATTAAATGGATTCAAGTAAGTAAAAGTAAAATGGAATTAAAGAGATTAAAAGACATTTGAAATAATTTCATTTTTCTTCCCGATTTATCAATTTTAATTATCTTTCTTTACAACAAAAATGCAATAATAAACTTACTTAAATAAATACATTAAAATAGAGCTTGAAAATAAATATTTTACAGGAAAAGGAAACTTTTTTGGTGGATTGAGGAGCATTTGGGAAAGGAAACCATTAAGTACTTTCCGTAACACGGGGGGGGGGGGGGGGGGAAGAAGGTGGGAAATGGTGCTGTGACAGACAGTTACTAATAAAGTAGAGTCAAAGATTTACTTTATTAAAGCAATGAATATGGTGATGAGAAACTGCTTCAAAGAGGCTGTAAACTTAAGTGTTGTGCTAGTAAATAACAAGCTTTCCCCCAAGCTTACATCACTGTTCAGCTCTAAACACTAATGCCTGCTTTTAAAGGAATAGAAAGGTTACATACCCATAAATGAACTCTTTGCATATATTGCCTCTTCACATCCATAACAACCCTCCTTTCTCCCTTTTTCTTTGAAGTTTTTAAAAAGACCACATTGAAGTAGAGAGAGACTGAGGATGGTTAAGTAGGTTGGCCCTTTTATTACAGTGATTTGGAACATTTGGATCTGCAGAGGAGGCATAAACTCACTTACTAAGAACTTTAATACTATTGTGCTCAGATAGTGTACGAGAACTAGAAAGAATACAATAAAACTACTTCCATGGCTCACTATGCATGGCATGCAACATCCTAAAATGGGAATGTGTAG
Source organism: Lepidochelys kempii (assembly GCF_965140285.1). Classification (NCBI taxonomy): domain Eukaryota; kingdom Metazoa; phylum Chordata; order Testudines; family Cheloniidae; genus Lepidochelys; species Lepidochelys kempii. The sequence continues at coordinate 31,126,929 of NC_136391.1, read as the reverse complement.
AGATAACATAAGGCAAGCACATCTGCTTCCCAACCTTCCCTCCCATCTTGTCAGCTGCTTAGGATACACACACAAATGGAGCCTAATTAATAAATTGTTCTTATATAAATGTCAAATCTAGTTCTGGACTCCCTGAACACCCAGAAAAGGCCTCAGCAATCTGCAGGAGTTTTGGGCTGGCAATGAACACAGAGTTTGGCCCACTACAGCATGATCCAATTCAATGGGTTTTGGATTGGGATTTAGTGCACATAATGCAAATAATACCTTAAAATATGACTATTTTCAACACTATTCAAAACACATCCTATAGACATGGCAGGTTCAAAAGCAACTTCAATGCCTCCAATTAGAATTTACCAAGCAAGCAAGCAGTAGACCAAGAAAAGTATTTTCTCACTCTAACAACACTATTCTATTGTGTCATTTACACACACACACACACACACAATTCAAGAAAGGCATCACTAAAATTCCAACACACTAGTCAAAAGATGGGATTTCAGAAATATAAATCTTTTGTTTCATTGGAGGTCAACAGAGGAATCTTACTCAGATCTTCCTCCTTCATTGAGAGTTTTCTTTTTTAGTCTTTTGTGTGAGCGCACGTGAGAGAAAAAGAATCTTCAGTAACACCTTAGCCTTCTTTTTTATTAAATGCATTATATTAATTGTACTGTTTATTAATAGGAATCCTAAAAGAGCTATCATCTAGTCTCAGTGCAAGCAAACTGAAAACGTTGGTAACATACAGCTGGAAAGTATGCCATGTTAATTTAATTGAGATGAGAATAGCTTCTCAGTTAATGTAAAAGAATCATTGCTTCTTTTTCTTCCTTGTAATTGATATCATTGAATCCAGATTCAGTTTTATAAAGTGTTATTAAAAGTAGTTGCTGTGTAACTGCAGTACATTTGCAAAAGTATCAATATTCCTGACCTACTGAAACTACCATTTAAAAAACAAAAAACAAAAAACATTTTTCCGTATGGAAAACAAACACAAATGTTTAAGTAACAAAAAAACCCCACTTTTTTGCTTCCCTCATAATATCTACTTAAACTATTCCCCAACCTCAAAATATATAAAATAGATAAATATATCCATATCCTTCTGGTGTAAGTAACTGGATGCCAAGTTTCATCTTGCAAAGGACATTTCATGATTATATTAACTATGTGAACACAGAGGTTTAGAAAGGAAACAATAATAGAACCAAAAATATCTTATAAAACTTAGAACATCAATTCCTAGACTATTTATAAAAGAATTATTGCTCTTATTTCTGCTGGTTGCTCAACACGGTGATGCAGTAATACTTACCACAACAGCATTATGCAATGATCCAGTTTTAATGCACACCAACGTTCAAGAAATTAGATAGAGAAAATCTCTCAAGACTACTTCAATTTTAATCACTTTTTTTATTTTTATATTGCAGAAGTCAAGAGTAAACAACATTTTTAATCCCACTGGGCCTTCAAGAGGTACTTCTTAAAGAAATGAGAGGATGCCAGCAATTTTTCCTGTTCAAGATTCTATAAAAATCTCCCATCGTTCAATCTCCCCATCTGTCACAGAAAGACTTTTGTTTTGTTTTTTTACACAATTCTTAGCATTCACTGTCAGTTCAGATTCCTCAAATATTGGACAAAAAATCTAGATCAACACAATATGAACATGCCTTAGAGACAAACTTTTTGACTGAAGCTTCTTGAGAAAGCTAAGTACAAGAAAAAACAGATCCCACAAAATGTTTCAAACATTTACTGAAGGACTGGAGGGATATCAGTTGGTAATTATAAGAGTGCTAGGGAAATCACTTAGCAAGCTAGATGGAGAGCTAGTCAATTGAATCTTTCATGTCTTTGAAAAGTACATCATGACTAAAAATAAGAACTTATTGGTAAGTATTTGACCAAAATCTATCATGCTGAAAATGAAGTGCACTGTTGCCCTAATTACTGCAAAGACGCAAATTAACTGAAGTAGTTAGATATGTTTGAGGTCTCATTCCTCAAATGTTTGAACATAACTCACCAGATACAACAACATTACAAACTTACTCCCAATGAGGTTGCCTCAGTCCAGCCATGTATGACATGCAGGTTCAAGGAGAGAAGTCTGCAGGAAGTATAGAGGCTGAGTCTCCACTGCAATGGAGAAACAAATTCAGCATGGTGGCTTTTCATTCCCCCCCCCACCTCAAATATAGCATGATTTGCTAGATGGGAGGTGTGAGGTACTCTGTATGATTTTATAAAAATATGCTAATGAGTGTGAATATGATGTAACTGGAATATATCTCATGCAAAAGGTCTCTTGTAAGGTATCATTACAAAGCTTATAATCTACTGAGTGTGGTCATCCAATCTGTATAAATGTATCACTCTTCTATCTGAAACTAGAAATATAAAATATAACTCTGAAGGCCATAAAAGAGAATGAGATGTGAGGACATAAAAATGTGGATAGCATTTGTAATTTGCTGGAAACCTTGTTGAAATAAAGTTTGAGACACCCATTCAAGACAGGCAGAACTATATGATCTCAACCTTCTTTGGGAACTACAAGCAATGTAGAACATTGAACTGGGTCCTGCTAAAAGATCAATCAATCAATTGTCACAGCATAACTAATTTTTGCTTGGGAGTAGAGTTACCTTGTACGTCACATCTTGTTCCCAAGTTTGTCAGGCATATAAGATTTTTCACCTGGCTCAAAAGGAAAACAATTGACAATTTTAAAAAACAATTAAAAAAAACCAATTTCCTAATATGCAAGAAGTTTCAGCCACATGACCAAATAAGCTCTGAATAAGAAGCAAGATAAGCTCAGTCTGCCGCTTGAGGCAGTAACATTTTTCTTTCCATAGCTGATGACCCTGTAACATATTGGGGAATTACATAAATGATAAATCAGGAGAAGAAAAGAAATAGGAGACTCTTCATGGGTAAGTGTTTAGAAAGGATACAGTATGAAAACTGATCATCAGCAGAAGGAATACATCCTACTTCTGCTTGTTTCTAGGCCACGTGTCTTAACTTTCTTCACCAACAGTAAATCTACTACATGTATTGTATGGTCAGTTAAATAAAAAATGTACATGGGTTTTCTTGTGACATTGTCACCTGAAAACTTATGTGAGATCTGTACTGATGAGTGAATAATTCAGAACAATGTATTTGACAAACTTTGTATCTTTTTCCCAGAAATTTTCTGACTGTCCAAACATTCTAAATTCTTCACTGATTACACTTCAGTGAATATTTCTTGATCTGCAGATCCTTCACAAACATCCCCTTGTGGACATTTTTATTCAAAATTTGTGGTTACACAAGTCACATGACATTGCATCTGAAAATGCTTGTAGTGAAAACAAAATGTGAATCTGGTGCAAAGTCTCTTGCATTTCATCCAAAAAAATTGCAAGAGCAAATAGAATATGTAGTTTAAGGGGATTTTTCCACCAACCAAGAGACATCACCCTTTTGCTCCAGTGTAAAGAAAGGCACAGGCACAGATATTTTTCTTTAAAAAAAACAACAACATATATTCATTCTCTAGACAAACTCACAGTTAAGTCCCCTCTCCCTGTATTGTAATTGTCCGATACTTTGCCGAACTAGTGTGCCCAAAATATTTTTCCACCTTATGATTTTGTTAGGTTTTGCAGTGTGCCATTACATCTACCCACCACCATTGCTACATCTTCAATAAACTTTGCTTAAACAAATTGTATGACAAATTTCAGATTTAACTAGCGGAATTGTTTCTAACCTGACCTTCACTACTAAAGTCTATTTGTAATACATTTATAATTTGATTACAAAGGAAAGCAAGGAGCCAGCAGGATGGGCCAACTAAACCTTTTCTGTTCTTATGGTTTGTCTGATAAATACAATAAAATGTATTATTATAAACATGGCTCATGACATCTTATGTCATTTTGAAGTGTATTTAATGGCTTAAAAGAAGCTTCCAAATGGGTATACTCATTTACAGTAAATGTCCACTATAGGTCACATGCACATTAGACAGAGCACATTTATGAGCTTGCAGTTGCTTTTTAAAACAAACAAACAAAAATATATACATCTTAATACTCTCAGTTCTAATGTATGGATATGAGTCATTAATCACCCCTACAAACATATTTAGGGTGTAAACCTGTATGTTCTCTAAAAATGAAAAGCAAACAAATACTTTTGACTCCTATAGGTATCTGTATGGTCTCCAGTACTCCTTACGAGGATAGGTTTTTAAATGTTGGTTGTATTTTCCTGGAGATAAACATGACGGTTATAGCCTGACATTTGGTAAAGAAGTCACAGGACGTTTGCTTTTGATGCTTCATTGTAGAATTATTGCATACACAGTCAAATATTAATATAGGGCAAACCAATAGAGTACTGAGCAAAATATTTGGTGATATATATTTTAATACACAAACTAAGACCAGGTGGTTACATATGTATGTAAAGTTAATGATGTCAATAAATGGATCAAGAAAGAAAACAACTGGAATTCTCCCCTCCCCCCCACTCCCTGCATTGTAGTGAAATGCAGCTTTGCATCTGCACCATGTAATGGTTGCCTCAATTTCACTATAACCATGCCATTTCACAACTCAGTGGCCACATTTTATTTAGCTTTCTTTTAATAAACCAGGATCTGCAATGACCATACTACCATCAACTAGCAAATTGTTTGCACAGATCCAAAATTTTGAGAATAAGATTTTTTAAAGCTTACATGAGGAACTATTTCTTATAGAAGCTTACAATTTTGAAACATCAGCCTTAAGTCCCCAATTTTGCTTTCACGAAAATCAGAGAAAAAATTCCCATTGATTTCAATAGTGGAGGAACGGGCCTTTTAACAATGGTGTCCCATAATTTACAGGATACTCCTCCATTTATCTTCTTGTTTTGCTAGCCTTCACTAGCCTGATGTGTGGAAAATTAGCTGCAATACTAGAAACACTTCTTTTTCTATAAAAATGTGATTGATGTGATTTTATTTGACATGAACTAAAATGGTACCATGAAAAGACCCTGGAATTCTATGTATATATATTTAGATTCATAAAATGTACGTACAGAACAAGCTGTAAGCAAATATTTACCATTTGTGGTTGAGGGTATCAAAGACTGCAAAAAGAGTTGGTAAGGACACCTGATTTTTATAGTTCACTAATAGGAGATTATCAACCAATAGGATTTAACACAGTCCATGGACTACTCCAAGGCAAAAAACTGAAGGGAGTCAAGGGAGACAAAAGACTTCAGATAACAGAGTTACCTTGCATAAACATTTCAATAATCCTACACAAAAATGGGAGGTTAGAAAAAAGTTGATAGTGTTAATACTGACAAGTGTCATTCTCTTGACAATATCCACCAACAGATAAACTAATAGTTTCTCACTAGATTTCAGGTCCAATTCATACACTGAAGATATACAATCTCCTCTAACAAACCCAGAAAAGTGGTAAGCAAAATAAGACCAAACTATTTTTAAAGGACTTTTTTTGCAGGGGAAAGGAGAGGAGAACTATTTACAAACATCTGATCTTGATCTGTTAACATTTCTTTGAGTGAAGGACTAAGGTTAATGGGTTGGGGGCGGGGAGAATGTGTTTCAAACATGGATTTAAAGAAAGAAATGTGGTAGACATACCTAGCTTAATGAAAAAGCTAATTTATTCTGAGTGAGAGAAAGACTGAATTTGGGGAGGCCTCTTACAGTCACTAAGAAGAGAAAAAGGTTATTTGGTTTATAAAATGAACAGCAATTCAGAAAGGTCTATGCTGATCTAAATGCGCTACAGATACTCTGAAGCAGCAGTTCCTTATTAAAACTGGAATGTGTTTGGTTTCAATGTATAATCCAATTTTGCTGTTTTGGTATGATTATGGATCGTATTGTTCATATTTTTGTTCATACTGTTTTCTTTTGGGCTTTATTGCTCCACTGTGTTTACAAAACAGTCTTTCCTTTTATTCAGTCAAAATAAGTTGCTTCTAGGACATATTTTTACTTTAAGATTGATCCAGTGCAAGTTTCCTATCTTTGCTATGACTAAGTTGGAAACATGTTCCAGCATTGTTGATAGGGAACAAATAAAGGTCAAGAGAACAGCAACAGCCTCGATCTAAAACTCTTGAATTAAATCTTACATGGATCATGTTCCTCATTAGTTTCTCATACCATTTTATTGCTCAACATTTCAATTATTTGAAAAGAATATTTGTGGTTTAAAAAACACCAAACAGTTCTTCAGAAAAGGAAGAGGTGTACTTTTAGCAGGACTATTGCTCTGTATGTATCTTGTCACTTATACCTTTATTCAACAATATACAGGACCAATTTTTTAAAGATGCATAATTTAAACCAGGTTTTCGTATTAGCTGCTGTTAAAGAGTTCTTTGGTGCACACACACGGTAACTGTACATCCAAGCTTCATTCTCACCAGGAATTTCCTGTAGCCTCAGAATGTTCTTCATTCCCAGCATACTTGGCAGAAATAGGCCACATCCCTCAGACTTAAATCTATAGCAGTTATCTTCCTCATTTTTCAAACATTTTAGTTTCATTTTAGCATTTCTCCACCAATTGGAATTTTTTCAGGGTATGCTAACAAACAACTTACTCCTGACTTTCTGCTCTAATCCTCTCATCTCTCTTCTCCATCTTGAATAATTTTTATTTTTTTCCTTCACCCACTCTTCTGACATCCCTAATGCTCTTTCATGCCAGCCCCTATGCTTGGAACACCCTCCCACTCCCTCTCTTCCTTCAATTCCACTTCTTTCTAAAAATCAACCAGTGTTGATCTCTTTACTGACTGTGCCTTAACACTCATCTTGTTTATCATGTGGTTGATCTAGACTGTAAGCTCTTTTGGACAAGGGTTTTGCAGTTTGCAAAGCAATGTGGCCAAAATTTTGAAGCTTGGGTGTCTAAAGTTAAGCAGCTAAATCTATATCAAACAGTCTAAACAAGTGGCTTGATTTAAAGAAGTACTGAGCATCCACAGCTCCCAGTGACATCAGTGGCCATTATAGTCAATAAAACACTTCTGAAAATAAGAGTACTCATTCAGGGGCCTAAATATAGATTTGTCATTCTTTAGGCACCCTGGTTAGAAAATTTGTTTGGGCTTCTTATTATGGTTCACTGCTCCAAAATCCATCCAGTAGGATTAGACCCTATCAGACTTATTTCCATAACAACATTTGATGCACTCTCTAGAACATGAGAGGGGGAGGGGGAAAATCAGTGAAGAAATTTATACATCAGATCTCCCATAAACTGATGGAGAAGATACTGAAGAAGGGAAAGATGGATCAGGAAGGGGTGCCCAGGTATAAGAATCAGGCTCAGACAAAGATCAACTCACAAAGTCATTCACAGAAAGAATGTACTGTTATCTTCAGGGAGTGGAGCACTTTGTAGTGGGTTGTTGGGGAAATATTGCCCCGAAGGACAGATTTCAATCTCCCCCACAGCAGATTGAAATCTGCACCAGCTGTCTCATAAGGTGTCTGCTGCTACGCTGTCATGAACACAGGCTTATGACTGGCAGAATCAAGCAAACGGTATGCTGAGTTATATGGGGAAAATATGTATCCCAACAAAATTATCTGACATAATAGCAAAGGAAATTGAGAAAATGACTTGAGAGTGGGTTTCATACAAATATATATATATTTTTAATTTGATCCTGTTGTGAAACAGCTCTTTAAAAATGAAACAATCTGAAACCTATTAGAGAATTTATGTTCCTGCAACTGATGTCCCTGGAGATAGTGACAAATTCATTATACAAATAAAATCCCACTGATGAATTTGCTCTCTCCCCAATGAAACTGTAAGCAACAGAGTCCTTTTTTTCCCCTTGTAAGAATGCTCTCATCTTAGAAGTCACACACACTAACTTTTAGAGCTCTGCACTGGAGTTCACGAATATTGTAGCTGAAAATACAATGCCCTATTGATAGCCCAATCAGATGTGCTCCCATGAGTTAAACCCTTCCAGATCTAGTCGCTTAAAAGAATTATCTTCTTTAGAACCATAAACCTGAAACTCTCTGCTCAGCACAGTTGCAATTCCTGATCCAACCAGTGACTGTGGGAATTAAAATGTGATTTCTGAAAAACAGCATGCTTTGCATAGAAACCTTCTTGGCATCATGCTTATCTGAAACATTATACTTGAATGATACTGTAAATCAGGATGGTTTTCCCCAAGACAGTATCTCAAAAATTACAGGCTATGTTACTTGAAAACTTGGGAATGATACTTCAGTTTAGAATAGGTTAATAATATGTACACTATAATAACATGGAAAAAACTCAAAGAAAAGGAACATTTTATGCTAAATGGCTTTGCTTACAAGTGGATTCATGCTCTATTTTTACTGGAACTTTGCAACATTTTGTGAAGCCACTAATAAACCTGTTCATTATAATCTAGGAAATGTGTGGAAAGAGACCTCTTTATCCAAGGCAGGGTTCAGTCAGTGTTCTTGGAATATTTATTTAGCCCACACACAGAGAGATTGTTAACATTTGCCAAAGAATGTAGCTTTATACGGTAACTAGGTCAAACAGACAGCATATCAACTTTCAAAAAGTTAAAAATAATGCAAAAATGTTTAAGTTACGTGGACAAGACCTTGTCAGCTTTTAATTTAAATGGCTGCTGGAAACACTTTACAAAATTGTACTTCATGAACTTTGAAAATATAGATATTGCTAAGACTGTCTTGCAAAGCAGCTAATTAAATAAAATTGGAGTTGACCTCTGCATGATTAATTCTCACTCACTTAAAAACTATAAAGAGGTTACAGGCAATGAGCCTAACAGTCAAACTGTGGGTAGCTCTGAAGCTGCAGTGCCAGATTTTCAAAAGAGCAGAGCACATAACATCTCCTCCTTTGGAACCTAAACAAAATGGTCAGATTTTCAAGAGGGCTCAGCTCATCCCCAAACTTTCTAACAGACTTTATGTAACAAACTCCACAGATAGTGGGCATCTATATTATGGATCTCTTAAGAGTATATTATTTAACGTGTATATGCACTATGACATATTCTTCAAAAATTGTACAAATGTGAATTAATTAATTCTCTGTATTAGCTATAGGTTCTGAAGTGTTTTTGTCATTATTTAACCAAACCAGAAATACTTGCAAGCTGCTGATGAATAAAACTGAGCGCAGGATTTTCAAAGGCACTTAAGTAACTCGGGAGCACAAGAAAAAGAAGAGGTAGACAAGAACTGAAGGGGAGAAGATTGAGGGAGACAGAACAGAGGGGTCTGTAAGATCGAGGGAGATAGAACAGAGGGTCTGTAACCACTAGAGCACATTCACCCTTTAGAACTTGAAATCGAACTCAGGATTTCTGAGTCACAATATTCCTCTGCTGTCACAAAATGGATGGGAAACTTGTTGGCAGATTGGCTCTGGCCAGGTCTACATTGCAAAGTTCGGTCAAAAGTTACTGTCAAAAGTTACGCTCAGGCACATGCACACTTAGCTGCTTGCATTCTCACAAGAATGCTTGTGTTGATGTATAGCACAGTGCACCACGGGTAGGTATCCTAGCGTGTCCTGTGCTGCCAAGCTGTTCAATGCTTTCTGGAACATTTTTGCAATGGTTTGTGGGATAGTAGCGATTAACCTAAGGATTTCAGGGAGCTAGAGGTCAAGTTCCCAACATGCCACTTTCTCCAATCCATAACATTGCCACATGCCATAATTTTTTGCACGGTTTCCTTTCGACTCGCCCTTTATCTGACAGAAGCACAGATGCTGCAAAACTCAGCACAATCCCCATGTGCTTTACTGATGCAGGATGCATGATTCTCCGGTATTTGCAAAGCTTGAGTGAGTACTGCTCCAATCAGGATTGCGATGAGACAGATGCAGAGATATTTGAGCACCATAACTGGATGCTGATGAACATAGCAAATAAATAATAAAATAAAAAAATATTTCAAGTTGCTCCTGGCATTCCTGAAGCACTCCACATAGTGGAGCACTGCTTTTAGGCTTAAAAAAAAAAAAAGCACAGGTTGCTGCGATCACATCATCATGCAGGTTTGGGATGATAAGCAGTGGCATGAGAACTTTTAGATGTGAAAGGCCACATTCCTGGAGATGTGCGCTGAGCTCACCCTAGTCCAACACAGTGACACCAAAATGAGAGCTGTACCTAACTAGAAGGAACACTCTGGAAACTCACAACACCAGATTGCTACCAGTGATGGGCCATCATTCTGGAGTTGGAAAATCTACAGCAGGGCCGTTGCGACCCAAGCGTTTCAGACCTTTAAACATCTCTTGGTACACAGGACTGTGATTCTCAGTAATGTACTGAGAAAATAGCACATGGATTTGCAGTAATGAGGTACCCAAACTATGGTGGGTCAACAGATGGCACACATATTCCTATTTTGGCACCAGCCTATCAACCCGAAAGGGCTATTATTCTATGGTTGTACAAGCACCAGTGAATCAGCAGGGATGCTTCACTGATATGAATGCTGCCTGGTCCGTGAAGGTGCAGGATGCTCCCATCTTTAAGAACACAGGACTTTCTGAAAAGCAGCAAGCAAAGACATTCTTTCACAACCAGCTGATTACCATTGGTTATGTTGAAATGCCAGCAGTGATTCTGGGGGACCTAGCCTACCTCTTACTCCCCTGGCTGCTGAAACTGCACACTGGCCACCTCAACAATGCCAAGGAAAGATTCAACTACCAGCTCAGCAAGTGCAGAATGACTGCTGAATGTGCTTTTGGTACATTGAAGGGATGCTAGCATTGTTTAGACCTTAGATTTGATCTTAGCCAGAAAAACATCTTGATGGTTATTGCTGCATGCTGTCTATTGCATAGTATCTGTGAGGTGAATGCGAAAAAGCTGCCATGAGGGTGGAAGAGCGAGGTGGGGCAGCTGTCTGTAGGCTTTGAAAAACCAGACACAAAGAAGAGCTGTACAGCTAAGAGATGCTTTAAAAGAGCATTTTAACAGTCATTCACAGTAAAGTTCTCAGTTTCTTTCATGAAATAAGTGTCTTGTATACTGTAGATTATACATTACTTGGGTCTTTCCTTCCCGCTATGAATGCTGTAATGCTTGAGGTACACATTTATAAATATGTTTGGATCTGTGGGACAAGGTTTTGTTGGAGACAACATGAAAATTCTTATAATCAAAGTCCAGTCTTCCACACACAGTCCAAAATACAAGATTGCAAAGTGAATCATAGAGAGATGTGATGTTCTATCATGATTAGTAGCTGATATCAGCTCAGTTTTGGAGTGTTGGCTTTAAATTGAGAGAAATAGTGTGGGATAAATCTCATGTGAAAGCCAAAGGGAATACACATCTAAGACTTTTTTTTAAAACCTTTACCACAAGATGTCAACTTTGTTCCATGCTGTTGCCAGATATAAATTTCACTGATAGTACAACTGTCTGGCAGTTAAATACTCCCTTCTCAGAAGAAAGGTAAGATTCAGATATTTATGAATCTCTTATTTTTTAATATAATTTGCAAATAAAATTAGGATAAAACCCAGTCTCCATTTCTCACTTCATTGTCCTATTACAGCCCAATCAATTTACTGATCTGTAAAGGTGTTAAACCCTGTTAACAGTTCTTCCTGTTTGGAAAATCTGGAATATAAACTAACAGACACACCATCTACTGATGCCAGTTTTGGTGCACACACTTAACAGGTGCCAATTTAAACTAATGAAATTTAGAGCTCCTCTTCACATTCAGCTTCTTATATTTGCATCTTTTAAGGGTACAGAATTTGTCTTCCAGAAAAATGTGCCTTTATATGGATTATTGCAACAAAATGGTGCCATCTTATGGGGAGACCGGGAAATCCTAGATCTGTATTATCTATGCCTATCTTCATGGGATAGATACCAAACCTGCAACTCGTATTTAAAATCAGGGTCCAACCTGGTTACATTTGTTTTGCTCTGGTGCTTCAAAATGAGTAGCAATTGTGGCAGAAGTGATATTGACTGGGATATCCCCATGGACTACAGGATGTGAGAGATGTCTACATGGAAACAAGAGTTCTCCAATTCCTCCGCCTACATCCATCCAGCACTACATATGACAGACATTATTAAAGAAGTCATTTTAGAAGTGACATTTCTAACAGAAAAGGAGGACTTGTGGCACCTTAGAGACTAACCAATTTATTAGAGCATAAGCTTTCGTGAGCTACAGCTCACTTCCTCAGATGCATATCGTGGAAACTGCAGCAGGCTTTATATATACACAGAGAATATGAAACAATACCTATTCCCACCCCACTGTCCTGCTGGTAATAGCTTATCTAAAGTGATTTCCAGCACAAATCCAGGTTTTCTCACCCTCCACCCCCCCACACAAATTCACTCTCCTGCTGGTGATAGCCCATCCAAAGTGACAACTCTTTACACAATGTGCATGACAATCAAGCTGGGCTATTTCCTGCATAAATCCAGGTTCTCACATCCCCCCCACCCCCATACACACACAAACTCACTCTCCTGCTGGAAAAGACTAAAAATACAGCATTAATAACAAAAATGAATTCCTAATACAGTGGGGCAAATTTAGCCTTCGCACAACAGGTTTAACTCTCATTGACATCTATGAAAATTGCAACCACTTACCCCACTGCTGGATTTGGTCTAATATACACTTTCCTACAAAAAATTAATACTCAGTAAGACCAATGTTCACTTTAAAAAACAAAGAGTTTTCCACATTTCACTCCTGTTTAGTCAAAGCATTAAATAAAAGACACAATAAAAGTTACCTAGATTTTTTTGTCCTTTTTAAAAAGGAGAATGCATTTGACTCAGTTAATATGTTATAACGAGTGTTCATATCTGACCAAGGCAGGTAGAAAAAAGTGGACACGGTCACTTTTCAGCATTTTGTAGCAAGTGATATGAATGTTTTCCAGATGCCTTATGCCTGCGAATACCGTTTAATAGAGAATGCCTTTTAATGGAAAACATAGTTTGCATTAGGCACGTACGTGTACTTGAAACCAGGTGTAGTTATCAGCAGAAATCAGTTTCCTATCTTGCCTTTATTATATATGCAATGTAACCATAACGAAGACCAGGTGCACACGTATTAGTTATTTTATACAAGAACAGCAAAACTGTCACTGTGGTCAGCAATGTAACAGATATATAAACTAGAAAAATTACAGTGTTGCAGAGGAAGGCCCCCTGAAGTAATTACTAAAGTTTATTTAGCAGAATATGCACCTTCTTTACTCTTAAGTTATTAGTGTTATGATTCATGTTGTATGATCACTCAGGCTACAACATTTTAAATAACTTGCTTTCTTCAGAGACACATAGAAATTAGTTTGTTTCAATTTGTGACCTAGACAGAATATGAATTCATATCCAAAGGGAAAACACTACATGTCATTAACCCACTGGACCCAGCTTTGATACCTGGAAAGCCCTTACTTTCCCTTCATAACTCTGAGAGCTTCCACAAATTCTTAAATAACAGTTTAAGGGGCAAATGCTGGATTTAACATTGTAAGCTCTGGAAACCAATTTCTGTCCACAAAAGGACAGATATGACAAAGGCAGATTTTGTGTTGTCAACTCTCCATACATAATTTCAAGTCTTGGGATACTAATTTTTTTTAAAGCCCCAACTCCTGGAGTCATGTTATTACATGATAATCTCCTATTCCTCATGCAAGGAAAAGCTTGAAATTTTAAACCCTAAAGGCTCAAAATCCAGAAGGCAAACAAAAAGAACCCCAATTTTTTTAACCTCATGATTTTAAGACATTATAAATTTTGGGGGCTGGCAATATTGCTTACTAAACACCAGCAGATGTTATATGGCAGTGAGGGTCAGATTTCTAGAAGACCTCAGTACCCAGCAGATCCCACTCTTCCCATTAAGCCACCAAAAGGTGCATTGTGAGGTTTGGCTGAGGGCCTCCCATTTCAGAGGATATACTCTAGCTCTTCATTCTTATTCAGTAGTATAGTGGTGCATGGGGAAGGGAAGAAATCTATTCCTCAACAAAATAAACCACTATTAATGCTTCAAACTGTCTTTTGTATTTAAATCATAAACAGAATAAGCCATACCACAGTGTGCGTTACTGGCCTGCTGGTGCATTTTAAGTGTCTGAAGAATTCGGATTGTTGTCTTATGTTTCCCCACTTATCTTAGGCATGTATTAATAGGCTGGTGAAGCACCTTGCCTTGCTTTAATTATCACTAGTTATCAAACACTCTCATTCAGTCCTAAACAAAGATAAGTGACCAGAAATATACAAAATTAGTCTAAAAACAACTAGGGCAGGATCTGCAAGAAAGTCTAAGGGAATTAGAAGCCCAGCTCCTACTGAAATACAAAGATAGTTAATAGATTCCTTTGGATGTTTAAAATATTAAAAGTTAGATAAGAATGTGATGATGTCAGAATCTGGAATCAAAGGAAAATATGGCAAAACCAAGTTGTGAAGGCTTCAAAAAGAAGCATGGTTATGCAAGAGTTAAAACACTCCACAGACAAATCCAAAGCATATTATTACTGGGCAGCATATTTCAGGCCTGATAATACAAATCTTAATCACGCAGAGAACCACATTCTTTTCCCCATCCAAAGAAAAGGAAATAGAGGGAAGTCTTAGTTCATTTAACTCATTGTTAATGACAGTGTGAGAATTCTTTCATCAAAATAAGTGAAAGGAACGTATTCATTCCTTATAGCTAATTAAATATTTTGTAAGAACTCTCCAGGCACTCTCTCCAAACCCCGAGGCACCTTCCTGCAACGAGGGGAGGCCCCAACCACAGAACCCACTGGTTCTTAAATAGTGCCAAGCATATGAGGCAGTGGGGAGGGGAGCAGAACTCAGCTAGTCATGCAAGAGGGTCTGCACCCCATGTGCACCATGAAAAACACCCCCACAGGGCAAATTCTCTGGCCATTTCCCCCATCGGGAGGGAAGAAGGGGGCATAACAAAAACAGGGGCATCTGGAACCACTAGTGATTCCAATGGTCTTCACAGCCTGGGAGAAAAATTAACCACCTTTTGGCCCCATTCTCACTCTTCAAGGGCCCAATCAATGCCCATGAATTGAATTGGACTTTGGATAGGGCTCCAAGGTCACAGGTGAGTTACCTCAACATATTGGGCCACCACGGGTTCATTATGTATTATGAATTGCAACTTTTGATGTCTCAACTTCCTAGCATGTAACATGGTGTGGAGCTTGGGAGTTGT
This sequence comes from Lepidochelys kempii, assembly GCF_965140285.1. Taxonomy (NCBI): domain Eukaryota; kingdom Metazoa; phylum Chordata; order Testudines; family Cheloniidae; genus Lepidochelys; species Lepidochelys kempii. The sequence continues at coordinate 31,111,613 of NC_136391.1, read as the reverse complement.
TTATTTTTTTAATTATTTTATTTTATTTTAAGTCCAACTATATGCAGAGAGTAAGTTACTCAAACACAAATTACAGACAGAGATAAAAATCCTCATAAACCCTATCATCTCTAACTTCCAAAGCCAGATGAATTAATGTAAAGGCTGTTCAAGATTTATCTTCAAGTACAGAGAGTAAAGAATATTTGAAAGTCATTTGCAGAACTGAAGATTTTGCTAAATCCTTATGAACTAGAGTTTTCCTCTTTGGTATACTACAATAAAACCTACTCTAGGATTTACAGATAATGGTTTTTTACATTAAGAATCAACAGAAAGGAAGTTATAGGCACTAAACATCTCTTGCAACCTAAGTAGTTTAAGCTAAACATTTAGACTGTTTTCTTCATATAATTAAGCTCATTATAGGTGTGGATGTGTTTGTGTATAATTTTAAACATTTGTACATGGCTGTGATGGAGGGTCTGGCCAAGAAATATGAATTATGGGCAGATCTTCAAAAATAATAATAATTAAAAAACATCTTTATTGGGTTTTAACAAGAGGCCTAACTAAAACAAGAAACAACCAGAAAAGGGGATCTGAGCTAGGACATAAGCATCTGAAAGGCAGCTATTAATCATCATTAGAGGGTTATTTGTGCCTTCTATGGTCCATTTCCTAGACTAAAAAGCAGTAAGTCCAGACCATATTGCATATGTAGATAACTGGAGAAAATGGATTTGGAAAGCAGGGGTAAGTGATCCAAGAACAGGGATCTTGATAAGAGATACCTGGACACAGCAAGAGGCTGTTGATATCTGGACATGGAAACTAACCCAGAGGAGGGGGCTTGAAAAATGGGTGCTGGGGATAGGAGGGAAAAAGTTTGTCTCTAGAAAGCAGCATGATGTTGACAGGCAGAGTGGCCAGAGAGGGGATTACTTTCAAGGGCAGTAAATTATTTTCTGTAATGAGAGTGTCTTATGTAGTTTAGTTTATGAGGCATGTAAACCTAGATATGTTAAACAAATGGTTTATTTCATTTTCATTTTATTTTATCTGTTTTTAACCAATCTAATTTTTGTTAAGATTACCGTTGTATGGGTAATTTCCACTCAGCAGTCCCCAAAGAGAGAATCCTTTAACTTTGAAGTAGAGTGGGTTCCAGAGGTTTTGGAACCTATATTCCCTCCCCTCTTTAGTCTTAATCAAAGAGCATGAACAATTGTGTCCTGTCCCAAAGAGCAGCGTTGCCACCAGGCAATGACAGGTGAATACAAGCTGAAACACCAAGGAGGAAACAAGAATTGGAATAGTGTGGGTCACAATGTCAAACCAGCACACCATAAAATTAGACACACCAGCAAGAAAAGCTAGTCAAATATTACCAAAATAAAAGAGAATACCATCTGCAGCACCAAGATACCTACTAGCTCCCACCAGGCCCAACAAATACTTCTCACTTACAAAGGAAAAAAAAGAACAATCATGGTAGCTAGCAAAACTATTGGTTCAGGAATACCTAAGACCAGTCCTAAAACAGGCACACATTCCAGATCTACTCAGAAGTAATAAGTGAAGTAACTTTCAATTATTGATGGAGAACTTACCAGATCGAAGTAATCAACTATGAAAAGCAAGCAAACACCACACTACCACAACAAATTTCAGAGAAAGTCTTGGAATAAACAGTACTATTCAAAAATAATGGACAATTTTATAGCATTTATACCAGCAGGATATAGGTAGGCCATCTCTCTGGTTCCTCCAGGCAAGCAGCCTGTCAGTGACCACACACGTAAAGCATCACAAAAAGATAATTCTCCACAGGACTAATTTCTTATCTGGCTATCCACTCCCTGTGGGCACATTCTCTTAAAGGGACAAATGCAGGAGGATGGAAGAAATCTAAAACTTTTGTTTTGCTTGCTTATATAATCCAACCACTCCATCTTACTTACTCTTCCCTTTAGAGCATTAAAGGCAGTCAATACACTTTCCAGGAGCTTATTAGTCAACAAGGTAATGCTAGTACTCTGGAGGACATATAAACAAATATTAAAAAATAAAGTTAGCCATTATCTGAGTTAATATTGGTTGTGACATCTTTCTCAGCTTCCTTCAAGAAAACCAGATACCTCCTATGAACTGAAAAATGTTTATGTCTGGTCACCACACTCCTCTTGTCCCCTCTCAATAAAAAGAAAAGCAATTTTATGAGCACTTAATTGCTCATAGCAAAGTGCCTGCCACATTTTACTAGCGCATGGGTCCTAAGAAGTAAACAGATTTTAAATCCTTAGTATTTTGGTTGGTCTTGAGATCTGGCTGCCTTAATTATCTTAATTCCAGAACTGCAAGCCCTAGCAGATTATTTTTAAAGCCATCCTTGCCTGTACAGGAGTTAAAGATTTTGTAATGAAATCTTTAGCCACGGTAATTTTAATGACATTATCAGGCACAACCAGCCCCACCAAGTCAAACAGCCACTTAGTGAAAGACATTCTTATATCTTCAAATTCCACTTCTTCTGTAGTTCCCAGAATGTGCCTTTTTCCAGTCTTTATTTTCCAACACCTTGAGGGCTTTACCATCTTTAATCAAGGGAGCTGAAATGTTCTCTGGGTCCATAGCCCTCATCTCACCGTTTCATCTTAAGAAAAATTACCTATTGTACCTATTATCTGTCTTGCATCTTATCCAACCTTTTATGGATTAAATCCATGAACTTCTGAATCTGATTGTTTTCCCATGGTTTAAATCACACACAGCCCCATTACTACCAGACTCTGTGATGCATCACTGATATAAGACTTTGCCACCTAATATCTCAAGCCATGTAATTCAACTGAAATCACCTCATCAGCTGTAAACATTTTGCCATAATTTTCCAATTATTTTGCTTTTGAGAACAGTATTATAGAAACAAAGATCAGATTTTTAGAATTGCACATAGGCATAAGCTCCTTGTGCTGTTTCCATAACTGACCACAAAAGTGACCAGTTCAATTTATACATGCCCATTTTCCCATACAAAATTCTAGAAATCTGATCATAGATGTCAGCTTATCATCACTGGAGTTATATCTCCAAATTCTTCACTGGTGAAAGCACGCATATTTGAAATTGACAAATTTAAAGTAAACGTAAAGGATAATGAGCCAAACAAGTACTCAGACAAAACAAGCAAAAACAAAATAATCTTTAAACTGATCAAAGAAGAAACAACGTATTTCAGCAAGAAACTTCCTTAAATTTAATAACTACAAAACAGTTTTTTGTTTCCCTTTCTTTCAGTGTTATACTCTAAATACATGCAGTAGCTAGGCTTAAAAATAAACACTATTGCACACAAAACTCACTTTAGTTTTTTTCCATAACCCATCTAGCCATGAAAGAATACTGACTAGATTAAGGCTATGTCCATTCCTTCTTTAGAACCAGTTTAGATCTAAAATATTTTAGTATTTGCTGCTTGCTAATATCCTTGGGAGTTATCTAAAGGGATATCAGGAAGGTTTTCTGTAACCATGCTTTGTGAAAATAGACACACTAATGCATAGCAATAGGTATCCTATCTGAATAGTGCATTAGAAAATGGCCATATTTTGACGATGCAAAGTAGTCTAAACAGATTGAAAATGCTTTCAACAAAGATATGAAAATGAACTCTTAATTTGAATTTTTAAAAATTGAACTATTTAAAAAACAAATAAATTTCACACTTTCTTTCAGGTTCTATATTATCTCAACAGCAAAACCATCATTACAGCTCAGTAAAAGGGATAAAACAACATTTAGCAAACCACTGACTCTATTTAACAGTAGATTTTTGTACCTTTCAGATAAAGAATGGCATACATGTTGCTGACCAGAATTACTGTCAGGAATATTATTTTATACTATTCCATTGTCTTTGCATCAGTGAAACTCACTCTCTTAAAATATAAATAAACAGCTCATTCACAAAACTGAGATTTACCAAGTTAAAAAATTAAGTTGTACAGATCAGAAATGTAATCATGGGAGACAAGCTCTGAGAGTTTTTCAATCACTGTGGGGCTGCATCAATTTAAAGTCATGTTACATTAAAGAGAAAAACGTCTGGGAAAGTCTCCCAGTTGTCACTTTAGATTAGATTTGTTGTTGTTATCCGACTGTGCATTTTGTAAGCTTTTTTACATTTTAAAGATATTGCCGAATGCAGGCACCCAGTGCATAAAGAAACCTGTAACATATGACTTTCTATCATATTGCCCAGAGATTAGGAGTCTGTGCAAATTAACTTTAAGTCTAAAAAATATGCATCTGTTCTAGAAGCCTATTAACATATTAACATTAACTAACTACCTCAAAGTAATGTAATATACTGTGACTCAACCCAGTTTTTTTTTAATATTGCTACATTTAACAGTTATTCAAAAATCAGTTTGTGATCTATCTCATTTCACCTATTCTAGCATGCAGAAGGTAAATGGAAAACCTCATTTAATACGTCCAGATTCCAAGTCAAGCTCTGCATCTATCTTTGCACGATACTCTTGTTCAGTGTCATGTAAGTGCCATCTTGTGCGTGGCTATTCTCTAAACATAAAACTGCATAAATGAAACATTCTGAGAGCAGCTCTCTCAAATTGGTAAAACTGGAAGCACTTAGTTCAGGTTATAAATGTGTCCTATTTTGCTCCGAAGACTATGGTCTGCATTCTCATTATTGTATGCCAAAAGGACAACAGAACTATACTCCATATGCCCTGAGTGAGAAGGCCCCATAACCAAAACCTTAGTCTTGAATGCCTGGGAATCAGGGCTTGACACAAGCCAGAGAAGAGGGAGGGAAATGGGCTCTTACTTCACGGAAGACTCCTACTTTGTGATTATTCTTCTCCACAGAAGAAGGCTGAACATAGAGGACTAGGTTCTGATGCCCTTACTCATGCTGAGTAGCATTTTGTTTCACAAATGCCCCCCATTTATTTTAATGGGACTACTTGTGCAGTAAGGGGTTATCCACTGGAGCAATGGTGTAAGTATCAAGTCCATAATCAGGGAGCTGTATTCAGTAACCTACAGGGTCAGGCGGAACATTGAAGATTTACTTGTGTACTACTAAAAGTGAAAAAAATTAGTTCGTGTCTCCACATTTTCTTACTGAACTCTGATTTATTGCATTAATCAGTGCCTCTGACAATCAGTGTAATTAAGAGAATTGTCTAACTATCACAAATGGATTCCTGAACATTATGTCCAATCACAATGCAGAATATTAACTCTCAGAAAGACAAACGTAGCAAAATCATTAAACACTTTGCTAGACATGATTATTTTCAAGCAAATACCCAAATTGTAAGAGAAATTACAGCACAGGTGGACTGCTGACTGATTTGATTTATACATATATGTGTCTACTTGAAGTGTAAAATATATTAGATGATTTCCCCAGTGGTGTGTCTATTTGAATTACATTTTTGAAACAATTCTGAAGTCTAATAGTAAAGCAATATGAGGGTAATCCTCCTGCCAGGCGTTGCTGGCAGCAAAAAGAATCAGGTCCAAATATCTAGGAGTCCCCCTTGAAATTAACGAACACTACCAGCTCAATCTGCCACCCAGAAACCTGGGAAGAACTAAAGACATTCCCTGGGCACCCTTCAGAGGCAATGCTGAGTCTGTATATAAAACAAGGAAGGAACAAGGGGGTAAAGGAACATAGCATCAATTTGGGAAAACAAAACAATCAGTGATACTTTCATATGAATAATAAGTAAAGCATTCACCTCTGTGCTATTTTTACAGTAGTCCTTGGCCTCAGTTTCCCAACCCGACAGAGTGAAAGTCCCTTTGAGAAGACACTTTCCCCCTTCCCCTCCACTGCACCCCACTCACTGTTTGTTGTCAGTGGCTAGTGAAGTACCAGAGGCTAGGAATGCAGTCAGGCAAGTCCATCTCCAGCCCAAAGGGCTTATTGTTGCTTGCTTTCCTTGGGAAGATACCTTGTCACCACTTGTGTGTCACTTCTAGTCACAGTGTTGACTCTGCACCATCACAACTGCATAGTCTCTCACCATGATACTGTCTCTCGTCTCTATGCCATCCCTCTCTACGTCCCTCACCGCTATAGCCTCTCTCACTGTTCTGTTGCCTCCAGATCCCTCTGGCTCATAAGTCCAGCTGTAGTGATTACTCCTCTAGTGCTATTAGATAGTAGCATCTGGTCACCATCCTTGCAATGCCAGACCAAGGTCCTTACTAGAGTTCACTCAGCTCTGTCATTATACTTTGGAGGGAGTTAAAAAGCATATAGGGCTAAAGGACCTTTGAGCAGAGTGTTTGCCACCAAGGATTTGCTCCTCACCACAAAGTAGGAGCCCATTTCCCCGCAATGCTTGCGTCAAGTCCTACTTACCAATCATTCAAGATTAAAGTTGTGGTTATGGTGACTCCTCTCTCGGGGCATATTAAGTACAGTTCTGTTGCCCTTTTGTCATACGACAATGAGAATGTTTCATTACCCCCGTGACCAAAACTTAATTTTAATCAAAGTGTTCACACTGGAAGGATGAGTAACAAATATGCAAATAAGGTTTAACTCATTCTAGCTCGTCATCTGGTTCACCACTACATGGCCGGAGGACAGGGCTGGGGGGGGAGGGGTGTCAGGGCGCAGGGCTGGGGCGGTACAGTCACCAGAGGAGCTCCTTTCCATGCTGCTGTTCCTGGGAGCCCTGAGGAACACCGGCAGCTCCTCCGGCATGGCTGCTGTACCGCTCCCAGCCCCGCCTCCACAAGAGGGGCTGGCTGCTGTACTGACGGAGGAGACCCTGCTTGAAATGGCTGGGGTGGTAGAGCCATGCCAGAGGAGCTGCCCAGCGGCTCCACATTCTGCTCCTTTCACCGTTGCAGTTCGGAAATCTCCGGCGCAGCAGGAGGAAGACGGAGCCCCCCTGCCCTCTCCAGGTAAAGGGTGTAGATCATGGGGAGGGGATAGGGAGACCAGGGGACCCTGGACTGGGGGCGGGGTCACGTACCCCCCCCCGTAGCATCTCCACCCTCCCCGTACTGGTAAGAAGTGGATTCCACTGGCACCACTGCTGTTGGTGACTTTAACATTGTGGTGTTTGAAGAATGCTGCATTAAAGTGCATTAAAGACTCTTTACTGTGCACCAGCAAGGTCTATATGGACAATTTAATCAGATCCCTGTAGAACATTACCCCACCATGCAGACAGGCCTTTAGTTATCAGTCTCAGCAGAGAGGCCTAGATTTGAATGTGGACAGATACTAACTTACCCTTCAGCTCCTATATATAGTTCTTCTAATTCTAAGTTAAAGGCATTATTGGGAAGGCCTCTGCTATGTGGAAGCTTACAGTTCACAGCTTTCTACCGGTAGCCCACTGATCACTAGGGATATATAGCGGGCCAAAAATCTCCAGGGGCTGTTTTTCTGGTACCTTTTGACAAGCACCAAATTCATGTACATTTACAAAAGAAAAAAAATAGGAAGTTTTCAAATTAATGAGTGATCTTTTTAAGTAGATTCAAGCCCAAGGCAGTTATTTTAGGAGTGGACTAAATTTTTAAGCATGGTGATGACCACGATAAATAAGATGCCTTTAGAATAAAAGGGTGGCAGCCAGAATCAGCTATGTTTTAGCATAACATATCTTTAATCTAACACTGTAGTCCTAAATCCGTTCTGGTTTTAGAAATGCCTCCCAGTTATTTCAGTTTTATCAGTGAAAAAAATGAAATAAAAAAATCATTTCAGACTTAACACCAAACAGATCACTTTATCCCAAAAGACATGTTTAAATAATTCAGCTGTTAAAAGAAAATCTTTAACTATAAATGTACAACAAAAAGAAATTAACGTGGCCATAAGAAAAGTAGATAACATTTTTCTAAAGCTTTTTGATATGCTACTTTTTAGAATTAAATCTAGAGTGAACTAATATTTTTAAATGAGACATTCAACACCCTTCAAATTATGTAGTAACATTTGTGCCTACTCTGGAATGCTTCCGAATTTTGGCTACAGAGAAATTTATCAACATATAAAAAAATATTAGAATCTGTACAAACTTCTAGAATGGATACTTAAATAGGATTTAGCAACAAAAGAGCAAGTGCTCGTTAACACCCAGTATAAATATGCAGCAGTTAGTTCCATCACAAACTTTGTCACAACATATCACAGCAAAATAACATTTCCTCCCCTCAACAACTTAAAAGTTTCCAGGGCTTTATCACCAAGCCAAGCAGTCTGTTTGCATTCTCCAATACAAACTGACAATCTAGTGATGCAGTAGACTCAAAATTCTCTGTAGTATTGACTGCCTGAAGCTGATGCTCCCTTGCTAAATGCAATGCAGTTCAATTAACAGCTCTTCAATATACAATTTAATTTTTCTTTCATCTTGATCCACAGCCCGGCTTGAAATAAGGAATGCTGCAATAGATGTAATTTGAATACTGAAGCAAGTCTTTATAAATAAACCTATCAAGCTTGTAATGATTTCTGTCATAACATGACAAAATAGATGAACCGGAATGTCTTGGTCTTTACGGCTTAGGTGTCATTTTTCTCAACATCACTAATGTTGTGGGGTGGGGTTTCCCCTCAAAACCTCCCTCAGGAATACTCCCCCTATCTTTCAGTAGCATCTGCTGTTTCTGAAAAATGTCTCTTTTTCTTTGCTTGACCATGCTTCAGAAAGAATAGGAAAAAAATACCATTCTACTGCCTGTTTATGAGTGCAAGACATGAAACCTATAAGGCCTCTATCCTGTATCTGGATTCACTAGTATAGATCCCTGCGCCTGTAACTCCACTCTCATTTATATCTTTTGAAGGGGACTCCAAATAGTCTAAGGTGGTCCAAGTAGCAGATCCTAATGGAGAACCTTTGGTTAAATATATTGTGAGTGTCACACCTGTGGACTGAAGAATACACATATTGCTCTATCTAAATGCTATCCAGAACATTTTTCCCAAATACACTGTAGACATATTTGTGCACAATTATTCGTTCTAAGTTATACAGGCAATTTCACAAGCAAAAACAACAATTTAGTTTCACCTAAAGGAATGAAATATTGCATTTAAAAGTTATTCTAGAGTGAGACATCTTTGAAGCCCAAAGTATTAATAACTCTTGCACTATGCATGTACAAGGAAACATTGTGAATCAGTCCATTTCTCATTGGTATACTATACAGCTTTCAAAATGGTAGGATTTACTACTGTTCATCAGAAAGGAAAACATTCTGCTTTGGACCATAGGCATTTTTTACTCTTTAAACATATTCATAGAAACAAACACTTATTGCCTTGGGTACAAAAGAAGCAGTACTGACATGGATGTCTAACAATTAGCATGAGATGTGTTGGAAAGTAACAGGGGCCTCATTGAACAAACCTAAGCAGCAGTAGATGTATAGTAAACAGTTTCAGATAAAACTAGCAAAATTGCCTTTTTTGCAAGTGATATACTAATATAGAGTAAAATATGGATGTTTACTATAAAATCACTGCATTTGTATCCACATTTATAAAGGTTTCATTACAAATGAGTTTTTACTTAAGTCTTTTAGTTAGGTGTTTTTTCCTTCTTACTATAATCAGTTCATATATTTATGTTATGATTTTGAATAATGCATAGATCCCCTTAAAATTTGAACTGTTACCTATACTATGTTACCTATAGTCGGTTTTTATTATCTTCACCCAGTTTCTTATTTGTTTTTATTTCTAGCTGTACTTTTGAAAAAAATCTTAAGTCAGTGTTGTGTTTTTAATTGTCAGAGAAACAGCAAATAGCCTTTACAGTAATTAACTTGTCATTACTTCGAATAACTACACTAATTGGTATGTTCTCCAAATCTGCAACACTGCAAAATTAAAAATAAAGATATAATTTACAACTAATCTATACCTACAATTAAGGTTAGTTTCAAGATTTATTTCATTCTATTTTTTTACTAGCTACAAAACACAGTAAATGAGGTGTACCATGTTCTGCTTTGCAAACACCTAGATTATAAAATGTAATTACACAAATTAATTAGAAATGAATGCATATATTTATTTATGTCTTCGTTTGCAACCATAACATATTCAACATGACAAAATTAAGGAGCAGCTCCTGAAAATAAAATCAAATATTGTATCATTTTTATAACATATCCATTTTGTGGGGTTGCCTTTCATTTTACTAAGTGCAATAACAGGGAATATAACTTTCAATAAGTATATTTTTTAATATTTAAAGTACATATTAGAATATGCAATTGAGGCCATTACATGAGCTCATTAACAGGTCACCTTTTAGAGTCATTACTTGGAACAAAAACCTCGGATGAAATCTAAAAGTTCCCAGTCCTCCATGCTTTAGAGGTGAAATGCGTCCTCTGTGCAGGGGGGAACCCCGAGGCCCATGCATCAATTAAATCCCACTGATGTTCTATTTTGAGGGTTCAGATGTTTTGTGTAGGCTTTGTGCTGGTCTCCTGCATGGTGGAAATTCCACCACAGATGAAAAATTATTCTTTTGGGAGCAAGCAACCTGGAGAATAAACTTTACAATTCTGAGCAGAAAGAATTGTGCATATACAGAGTTTAGGCTGGGCTATATGGGTATACTATCCTGGCAAAGCTCTCCTAGTGAGGATGGATCTCATAACAGAAAACTTGCACTTTTGCCAGTATACCTTATTCCTAGCCTCAGATTGCAAGTTCTTAGGGGCAGAGACCACCTTTGTTTGTACAGTGCCTAGCACAATAGAGGTGGGACCTCTCAGCACTTAATGTTATGTGACCCTGCCTGACAGCACTTATCAAAGTAAACAATACTTGACACCTTTTTAAAAGGCCAAATGCTGTTTCCATTAAAGTCAATGACAGTTTTACCATAGAGTTCAAGGGGACTGTGATATGGCACTCAAGGAGTGCAGAAGGCTATAAGGCCAGATTTACTCCACAGACTTTTGCTGGTATAACTATGTCAGTTGGGGGGTGAGGAGGTGTGATCCTTGACTGACACAGCTGTGCCACCAAAAATGCCCTAGTGTAGCCAAATTTATACTGGCAAAACTATGCTTAAACTGGTATAGCTTATTTTGCTAAGAGGGGACTGAAATATGCTATGCTGGCAAAAGCAGGTTTGTTGACAAACTGCATCCCATAGGAGTGCTTTGCTGATATAACTATACTGCCAAAGTGCTTCTAGTGTAGACAAGGCCTAAGAGTATGTCCCTGCTGCAGAAGTAACCCAGCCCTGTTCTACAGTTAAAACTTAAGTCGACATACCTAGAGTGCTGAGAGGTATGAAAAATCCACAGCCCCGAGTGCCAGACCTAATCTGGTCTAGGTTGATAGAAGAATACGTCCATTGATCTAGCTAATATCACTCAAGGAGTTGGAGTTCCTACAGAGGTAGAAAAACCCCTTCCATCGCTGTATGCTGGATCCCTATGGGGGTAGGCTGGCACAGCTACCTACCCCATAGCTATGCTGTTATAGTACCTGTAGTGTAGACATGGACCCAGGCTCTTACTCAGGTGTTGCACCTCATCTCCCTCCCATCCACACACCATACCTCTGATCCAAGTTTAGTGGTGTTTTCAGATGGGGCTATTTCACCCATCCTCAGTACAGACTAACACCCAGGTGTTCCTTTCACAGGGGCTGGTAATCCACCCATTTTGCAGTGCGGACACAGGCTACCATACCCAAGTGTTGACAATCCTCCAATTCCTTCCCACAATTCTTCTGCGTGCCCAGGAAAGACAAATTCTCCCACAGTTAACTGGGGAACAATCTGAGCAATACAATGTTCTAGTGACATACACAGGTGAGCACAGCACCACCAAGGACACAGTAATGTGAGCGTTGCTTTGCAGTGCTGCTGCTCGCACCCAGGCTAGGTGAAACCAGGGACCCAGACCCAGGTGCCAATCAAAGTTAACTTTGCACTGAACACATACCCTAAAAAGTCATTGGGTGGAATTCACTCCATGCCACACAATACCATACCATTCACTCTGTTCCAATTAAATCCTCTAAAGACCAAGCTTGGAGTTTAAGAGGAGATTAAGTGGGGTGCAGTTTCTTGTGCCGGCCCTCACCACTCTGTGAATTTTACCTAATGTGAACAGTCTGAATGGGGAGCTGCTGGAACTCAATATTGTTCATGTGAAGTCATCTGCACTTCTGGTATTAAGCCATATCCTGGGTGGCTAGAGACGTCCCATCATGATACAGAGAAAGAAAAAATCTGACAGTTTCCTCAAATAATTTATCTGCTAAAGTGAAGCAAACCTTCCCACAGATGAGGCATAGAAGACTGCCCACTGCACCCCGCAGTCTAGTGGCAAATCTTCTCCTAAAATACAATTTAAATAGACCTGACAAACAAAGGCAGAGGGTGGGGAGAGATGGACTTATATGGGAGTATTATTATCCCCACTTTATACATGTTGGAACCTAGGCACAAAGAAATGAGGTGATTTGCCCAAGGTCAAACAGGAAGCCTGTGGCAGAGCTGAGAGATAAACTCAAGTCTCAATCCCTTAACCACAAGGCAATCCTTCTGTTCCAGGAATTTAATATTTTTATGTAATGATCAAAGTTTAATTTTAAAGTTTATCCTGTATCTCAGTGATCTCAAATGAAATAAGGAAAAGAAAAACTATGAACAAGCTCAGCATACTATAACTTATTTTTACCACCTCCTTATAAAGTTATATATTGAGTAATAAAGCTGTTCCTGCAAAATGATGCACTGAGAATCTTTACCAGGACTAAATTAATAGAGGCTTAGTGCAAAGATTGCAACATTTAGACTGCATTTTCAATCTAGCTTTCCCTCTTCAAATAAAGTATAGCTGAAGGAACAAGAGTTGCCATTTAGAAAACACCAAAGTAAACGTTTACCTTTTAATTGTAAGGTTAGCATTATAAGCAATCTATTCTGGTTCAGAATGCTCGCCTGGCACGTCACAAGGAAAATGAGAATGAATTTTTAACAACATAAATTGTATTCAGAAATAATGACTATTTTCCCCAATAGCACAATCAGAAATGCATATACATGAAGTGCTTCCTTCCAGCACAAAAACCAGAAAGGAGCAACATAAAGATTTTTAAATTACCTCATTTCATAATGAACGGACAGTTATACATCAGACAGACCCCCTCAATGCAGCTCAAATAAAGGCAGACCTAATAACAATGCCAGATTTTCAAAAACAAGCATGCAAAAGTGCATACATTATTTCGCAAGTGCCAAACTTGCATGAATGCATGGAGGTTTGCACATGAGCAAGATGGGATCTGTGCATACCTTACTTGGACATGCAAGTTAAGCATATGCATGAGTGGCAGCTATATACTAAAAATCTGGCCCCTTAAAGACAAATCTTTCTCCATGTTTAACATATCTAGGGCCTGATCCAAAGCCCACTGAAGTAAAAGGAAAGACACTGATTGATTTCAATTGGCTTTGGACCCTAGCTAAAATAATGTGGTACTATCCAGAAGAACACATACACCACTCAGGTACACCTTATCTTTACAGCCACTTGTGAAGTGCACTTACAGAGCAACAGTGCATTCCTTCATGACAATATCACTATGTGCCATAAAGAAACCATTCTGCATGCCAAAACACCTTAACCAACGGGTAGTCAGGTGGATCGCCAGACACTTTGAACAAACCCCAAAATCTTTTTAATTTACTTATTCTTATCATTATTGTTATTTTTACTGGAGTCAGGACCTTGCCCAAGACATTTGGATCTTGACGACAAATAACTGACTACCCCCTCCCCCCGCCTTAACACATTGAATTAAGTGAGCAGCTATTATTGATGAGATGCTACCATTAATTATCATTAATCAACATTTATATTGCGGAAGTGCCTAAAATCCACAATCAGGTTGGGCCTCATTGTGCTATGTACTGCATAAACACTTAACAAATGACAGTTGTACCATGTGCTGCCAACAAAAGATTATCAAGTAAGGAAAAGCAATCCTGTCAGCTAACAGTAGGGATTGTGAAATGAGAGAATGGAGACAAAGGTGATAGGCTCTTAAAAAAGGTCTGCACAAGTAAAATTCTGTAGTACTTCCCGTCATGCAGAGAGGAGATAAAATGATGGCAAACTGATTACAAACTTAGTGAAGTTACACAATGCTTCTTCAACTCCTCAGTCATAGAAAGAAATAGCTTAGACAGACTGACAAAGCTAACAGTTGCCTCTAAGCAGACATTTTGCATAACATTTTACCACTGTTTATATTTTTGGTTATGCCTCCTTCTTGAATAGTGTTCCTATGGGTGTTTTAGGTAATTTATGTATACACTGGTCAGCAGCCATACAACCTGGAGCTCTGATCTTAGATAAGCTGAGGAAGATCAGGAAGCCCATTAGCTGTTGGATGAGTGCCCCCAAGTCAAGCCCTGGGTGCTATAAGAAGTAATGCTGGTGATTCATTAAGTCATAAGTTACACTCTTTCCTCTTTCAGTACTGAAATATTGCTCCAGCATGGTACAGTGCTTCTATCTGTTGTGGAGGAGTATTTAAATGCTTGTGATTAGAGCAGAACTGATACAGAAGTCACTGAAGGAGAAAAACATTAGGTAGGGTTTTTTAATTTTTAAACCACAGCCATACGGTTTTTAATAGCACCAGAGATGTACACAATGGTGTTTTAAAGACAAGCAGAACAAGATCCATAATCAGAAAAGTTTATTGGCTATCTGGAGGGGCTCTTCTACCACATTGGTGGGTATGAATAAAAGCCTAGAGAGAAGAGGAAATCTTTTAGGGTGCAAATCATGGAGGGTCTACTTTGTATGACCCATTTGCATGAACCCTGTGGGATTTGTCCATAGCTCTACTTCTAACTCCTAAAACATAGAAGACAGAGTCACACTTGCATCATTTTCTTTTTTTCAAATGAACTTTTTTATGTCAAAATGATTGAAGGTCCATGACATATTTATAAAAAATAGAAAGGGAAAAGGGAAAAAAAGAAGAGAAAGCCTAAAAGATACTTTATCAAAAAGTTTGTGTTGCAGTTTCCAGCTCACAATTATATTTTGCTAATGTAACCCACACACCTCCTGTAGTGTAGTGTTCTGTCCCAACTAGTAGCCACTTAGAGAGAGAGAGAGAGTTAAAATGAGTCTGCTCTACAGCCTTAGCTAACAGCCAGTTGGCTTTTAGCTCATGCAGTAAAGGCTCATGCACTAAGCTCCACAGATCCCCACTTCGATCCTGCCTGCAGATGACTGGGGTCTGTCGGCATTATACTAACAAACATTTTGTTTCTTTGTGTAAATGTGCAAAGGACAGTGAGAAAATCCATTTTCACTGTGTGAATATACTGCTTTACTGGTACCCTGTCACACATTCCATCCTATTCACTCACAATATGAAATAAACTAGCAAATTTGTTTGTCAGTTTGGGAATTAATTATATGGAAACCTATGAAGTCTTCAACATAGATGCTAGTTTTGGCATTGTTTTATAAAGGAAAACAAAGAATCAGTTTGGTGATAAAGTGACCCACTGGATTTCACAATGACTTTCATCAAAAGTTATCACAGTACATATTAAATCATTAGCAACAAACTCTGCAGCCTGCTGGTTTTAAAATGCAGACAGAGAAATTCAATGCAGAAGCAAAACAGGGCCAATAATATAATTACAGCACTATGCCTGTGTAGTCTAAGTTAATGTTATTATTTGACATTGCAAGGCTATGCTATTCCCCATGAGTCTCAATGGAGACAAGATTCACTCTAATTGGTTCCAAAGCACAATCCACCACCAACAATCTTTCCTCAGGACCAGTAATGTTAATTTCCACACGACTGTAAATAGTGTTTGCAAACAATACAAACATGGTAATAGGAGGCTAGGTGGGTAATTAATGTGGTTACAAAGCAGCTTATTTGCATTTTTATTTAAAACTCCCTTCTTTAAAAAGCAGCTCAGATTTCTTTTTGCAAAAGGAGCCTTGGTTAAGGAGTAGAGAAGTAATTACTCTCTTTAGGGGTTCTTTTATATGTCCTTCAGGGAATTCGAATGAAAAGATAAGCAGAATTATAAAGGGAATCATGTAAAATATAAAATGTACTATAAACACTTAGTAGTGTATTTACCATAAGCTAAGCTTGCCTTTTTTATTAATGGAATATATTACATGCTCACATCACAATCAGAGTAATTGTGGGGATGGTTAAAAATTTACAATCAAGCCAGTTTAACTTATTTTCAAAACTTAGTTCTACAAGTGTAATGAGAGTCGAATTCTATTTATGTGAAAAGAATACATGACATGGAGTATATACAAACAGAGGGTTTTTCCGTACCAACAATGTATACTGTGGGAAAAGCAATTAGACAAAGGGAGTTTATGGAAGGAAAGATTCAGACAAACAGGATTCTGCTATATTCTGTGTATCTGTAAAACTTATCTGTGAAGCTTATCTACACATATCTGTAAGCAAGGCTATGTGAATACAGAAAGGCCAAGATTTAAAAGCAGACATCTAAAGTTAGGCCTGATTCTCAGAAGTGCAGAACAGCCAGCAGTTTCCATTAGTTTTAACTGAAGCAGCTGATGGCCTGATTTTTTCAAAGGTGCTAAGCAATTTACTTGGGAGCCTAAACATGAATTTAGAAGCCCAGCTTTAGACACCTATTTTTGGAAAGCTTGGCAAAAACTAGTCATGGCTGAGTGATTTGCTGGCAGTATTCTCTCATGTTATGTTTTGCCAGTTTCCTGGATGCTGAGGGTGGGTTGTTTGTTTTTGCAATGAAGAACACTGAAATTGTATCAAGAAGAACAGTGTTTTAGTAAAATCACGAACAAATTATCCCTCTCCTGCAAATGTAATGTGTATCAGTTTCTGCTGATTGGAGAACATACCAAAAATATGGGAGAGGGGCACTGCGAATATTTCTTAAAATTACATTTCAGACATTTTTGAGACGTGCACTGAGATAGTAGAAGATGAGTAGGAAGACAACTTCAGATGATTTGTTTCCAATTATAATATTATGGCAGGTTAAAAATGTACACGCTATTATATGAAAAGCTGTATTTTACACTAATTAAATATAACACTAACTTCACAGCCATGGAACAGCACTTTTGTTTTCATTAGTTGGCAATGGGATTATGGCTAGAGCAGTTAGAGGTTGACATACAGTGTAGAGTAACCTAGAAATCCAAAATTACAGCAGGAGACCAAGGCAGAATTTACTATTCTGGACTATCCCTTAGTCAAGATGTTATTAAACTACCAAGGTGAATCTCCTTCTATTGTCACCCTACTAACTTCCTTCTGTGCACTGCATGTGAAAAGCCCAGAATGCAATGGGATATTTTTGCTGACCTTGGCAGAAAGACACCAGGTGGGACAAAATCGTTGGATACCCCTTCACAATTAAGAGGGACGCTGACCATTTCAGGGAAATAACACCTCCTGAACCTGACTAGATAATACCTCCATTAGGACACAAAACAGGCTGGTGCCTTCATAGGTCAGCAGGGCTTTGTGAAATTCAAACTGACAGGATGCTGCAGGTTGGCTCTCTTGGACATTTTGGAAGGGAGTGCTCGGTGTTCCTTTCAGAATGAACCCCCTGCTTTCTTTTGCCTATATTTCCCAGAGGTCACACATGGATGAAGAAGACATAAGGCAGATATGCCCAGAATTCAACCTTCTGTTCATGAGACTATCTTAGAGTACACTTGGTCCTGGGGTACATTTGGTTTGGAACTAGCACCCCCTACTGTTGTGAGACATCACACCCTCATTTCTTCCACTAGGACTATTGCAACCACCGCAGTCGAATCTCCCTACCCATCATCTCTGCCCCTTTTACTAATCCAGTCAACCTACCCCACCCACAACTATTTTCCTTTGCCACCATTTCAATCATTCTTCTTCTCTGCTAAAACCCTTCCAACACACTTCCTGTTTCTTTCCACAGGACACTCCTCATCCTCAGCTTCAGTGTTCTTCCCTGTGCTGCCCCTTCCTTTTTCTCTTCCCAAAGATCATACTATTCCCTCACCCAAGTCTTCCCACCTTATAAAGGGCTCTCTGCTTCAACCACTCACATCACCAGCCATTCTGAATACTATTTCTTATGCAGAGAACAATCCCGCCCTCCACTGTGCCTAGCCACTTCAAATTCTTCAAAGTCCCCTTTTATGCTCTTCTTTCAGCTTGCCAGCCACTGTTAAACCATTTCTGCAGTGATCTCTGATAAGTTTTGACAAAAAGCCTTGGAACTACAAGAAACTAAACTAAAAAATGCAGACCCCATTTCTTTTCCTAACCTTTTGTTTACCGAATAAGGGCCAAGTACTGATACCATTTAACACTAAGCACAGTGCTCGCTACCATGAACAGTGCAACTGGAGCCAGTGTGACCACTCATGATAGGAAGCACTACATTTAGCAATAAGTGCTTGTAGCATCTAGAACTGAGATAGTAAACGCTTTCGGGCAGGAACATAAGCTGTTTCTACAGGGTTTGTCTTTACAGTACCAGGCAAACCTCTGGCACTATAGAAATAATATTAATAACTTCTATAAATCTGAAATCAACAGTGTATATTTTTGGCTGTAGGTAGATTGTATAAAAAGGGTATTAGTGGAAAGGTAACTGACTAGATATTTTCTACTGATACTTTCAAATACATAAACACAGTGAAAAACTAACTTCTAAGAAATATTTTTTGTTTTTAATAATTCATGTATTTAGCACACACATTCTTTGGAATAACAGTTCTTTATCAACTGAAAAAGAATCAAAACACTTCCAAGTTCTCATAACCGTGGCAAGAAATTAAAGTGAATAAAGAGGAAGATGTTATATTAATTAAACATTTGGAATGCATTCATAATGTTTAATGAAAATGGAAGCCATATGAGGTCTTAAATGACTGGAAAATGCCTACCAAATCCTTTAAAGCCTCCCGCACCCACTCACAGTGACTAGAAGTCTGCTTTATAGTTCATAAAATGTTATTCTTGTAAAATATCAATGTATTTGGATAATAAAACTACATCGTTGCTACAATAATGGTACAAGGCTAACTGTACATGTCGACAAAGGTCTGAAATAGTTCAGCTGTAGTCAGTAGATTGATTCTATAGAAATGATAACTATTCAATGTTGGGCATCTTTCTGAATGCAAGGGCCTTAACACATCTGCTATATAATTCAGACTCTGTTTTACAGTGGTTTCATTACCAACCATAAAAACTGTAACAGTGGAACTGTATAAACAAACTGAACAGTGTTTTTACTGTAAAACATGAATGTAATATAAATATTTGTCTTTCCCTTCTCTCAGCATCTGTAATGAGAGCAGCAAATTCATGCCATATGTTTATAGTGCAAGAAAAAAATAGATCTCAACAATTCATCCATGTGGATGGTGGTGAAGCTATTTAATGTTTTTAATTCATCCATTTGCTTTTACATATAAATTTCTTTCAAATCATTACAAAAAAAAAACCCCTCTTGCTATTGTCAGTTACTAAATTAGTTGCTGTTAAAAAGGTGTGTGCCTGGCAAGAAGAATGTAGAGATGTTATCACTGCAGAAATCTATCAAAGGTATGTCTACACTACGAAATTAGGTCAAATTTATAGAAGTCGGTTTTTTAGAAATCGCTTTTATATATTCGAGTGTGTGTGTCCCCACAGAAAATGCTCTAAGTGCATTAAGTGCATTAACTTGGCGGAGCGCTTCCACAGTACCGAGGCAAGCGTCGACTTCCGGAGCGTTGCACTGTGGGTAGCTATCCCACAGTTCCCGCAGTCTCCGCTGCCCATTGGAATTCTGGGTTGATATCCTAATGCCTGATGGGGCTAAAACATTGTCGTGGGTGGTTCTGGGTACATATTGTCAGGCCCCCGTTCCCTCCCTCCCCCCGTGAAAGCAAGGGCAGACAATCATTTCGCGCCTTTTTTCCTGAGTTACCTGTGCAGACGCCATACCACGGCAAGCATGGAGCCCGCTCAGGTAACCGTCACCCTATGTCTCCTGGGTGCTGGCAGACGCGGTACGGCATTGCTACACAGGAGCAGCAACCCCTTGCCTTGTGGCAGCAGACGGTACAGTACGACTGGTAGCCGTCATCGTCATGTCTGAGGTGCTCCTGGTCGCCTCTGTGAGGTCGATCAGGAGCGCCTGGGCAGACATGGGCGCAGGGACTAAATTTGGAGTGACTTGAGCAGGTCATTCTCTTTAGTCCTGCAGTCAGTCCTATTGAACCGTCTTATGGTGAGCGGGCAGGCGATACGGACTGCTAGCAGTCGTACTGTACCATCTTCTGCCGAGCAGCCATGAGATGTGGATGGCATGCAGTCCTTCTGCACCGTCTGCTGCCAGCCAAAGATGTAAAAGATAGATGGAGTGGATCAAAACAAGAAATAGACCAGATTTGCTTCCCCCCCTCCCCTGTCTAGGGGACTCATTCTTCTAGATCACACTGCAGTCACTTATAGAGAAGGTGCAGCGAGGTAAATCTAGCCATGTATCAATCAGAGGCCAGGCTAACCTTCTTGTTCCAATAACGACAATAACTTAGGTGCACCATTTCTTATTGGAACCCTCCGTGAAGTCCTGCCTGAAATACTCCTTGATGTAAAGCCACCCCCTTTGTTGATTTTAACTCCCTGAAGCCAACCCTGTAAGCGCCCCTCCCAGCGTCAGAGCAATGGCAAACAATCGGGCATCTGAGAGTGCTGTCCAGAGCACTCACAATGGAGCACTCTGATGGGGCTAAAACATTGTCGCGGGTGGTTCTAGGTACGTGTCGTCAGGCCCCCGTTCCCTCCCTCCCTCCGTGAAAGCAAGGGCAGACAATCATTTCGCGCCTTTTTTCATGAGTTACCTGTGCAGACACCATACCACGGCAAGCATGGAGCCAGCTCAGGTAACCGTCACCCTATGTCTCCTGGGTGCTGGCAGACGCGGTACGGCTTTGCTGCACAGTAGCAGCAACCCATTGCCTTCTGGCAGCAGACGGTGCAATACGATTGGTAGTCGTCCTCGTCGTGTCCGAGGTGCTCCTGGCCACGTCGGCTGGGAGCGCCTGGGCAGACATGGGCGCAGGGACTAAATTTGGAGTGACTTGACCAGGTCATTCTCTTTAGTCCTGCAGTCCTATTGAACCGTCTTATGGTGAGCGGGCAGGCGATACGGACTGCTAGCAGTCGTACTGTACCATCTTCTGCCAGGCAGGCAAGAGATGAGGATTGCTAGCAGTCGTATTGTACCATCTTATGCCAGGCAGGCAAGAGATGAGGATTGCTAGCAGTCGTATTGTACCATCTTATGCCAGGCAGGCAAGAGATGAGGATTGCTAGCAGTCGTATTGTACCATCTTATGCCAGGCAGGCAAGAGATGAGGATTGCTAGCAGTCGTATTGTACCATCTTATGCCAAGCAGGCAAGAGATGAAGATGGCTAGCAGTCGTACTGTACCATCTTCTGCCAAGCAGCCATGAGATGTGGATGGCATGCAGTCCTTCTGCACTGTCTGCTGCCAGCCAAAGATGTAAAAGATAGATGGAGTGGGTGAGAACAAGAAATAGACCAGATTTGTTTTGTACTCATTTTCCTCCTCCCCTGTCTAGATCACACTGCAGTCACTCACAGAGAAGGTGCAGCGAGGTAAATCTAGCCATGTATCAATCAGAGGCCAGGCTAACCTCCTTGTTCCAATAACAACGATAACTTAGGTGCACCATTTCTTATTGGAACCCTCCGTGCAGTCCTGCCTGAAATACTCCTTGATGTACAGGCACACCCTTTGTTGATTTTAGCTCCCTGAAGCCAACCCTGTAAGCCGTGTCGTCAGTCGCCCCTCCCTCCGTCAGAGCAACGGCAGACAATCGTTCCGCGCCTTTTTTCTGTGCGGACGCCATACCAAGGCAAGCATGGAGGCCGCTGAGCTCATTTTGGCAATTA
This sequence comes from Lepidochelys kempii, assembly GCF_965140285.1. Classification (NCBI taxonomy): domain Eukaryota; kingdom Metazoa; phylum Chordata; order Testudines; family Cheloniidae; genus Lepidochelys; species Lepidochelys kempii. Next base: position 31,089,609 of record NC_136391.1, on the reverse strand, counting down.
GGAGCACATCAACCACCACACGCATTATCCAGCAGTATATGCAGCACCAGAACATGGCAACGCGATACCGGGCGAGGAGGCGATGTCAGCGCGGTCCCGTGAGTGATCAGGACATGGACACAGATTTCTCTGAAAGCATGGGCCCTGACAATGCATGCATCATGGTGCTAATGGGGCAGGTTCATGCTGTGGAACGCCGATTCTGGGCTCGGGAAACAAGCACAGACTGGTGGGACCGCATAGTGTTGCAGGTCTGGGACGATTCCCAGTGGCTGCGAAACTTTCGCATGCGTAAGGGCACTTTCATGGAACTTTGTGACTTGCTTTCCCCTGCCCTGAAGCGCATGAATATCAGGATGAGAGCAGCCCTCACAGTTGAGAAGCGAGTGGCGATAGCCCTGTGGAAGCTTGCAACGCCAGACAGCTACCGGTCAGTTGGGAATCAATTTGGAGTGGGCAAATCTACTGTGGGGGCTGCTGTGATGCAAGTAGCTCACGCAATCAAAGATCTGCTGATATCAAGGGTAGTGACCCTGGGAAATGTGCAGGTCATAGTGGATGGCTTTGCTGCAATGGGATTCCCTAACTGTGGTGGGGCTATAGACGGAACCCATATCCCTATCTTGGCACCAGAGCACCAAGCCGCCGAGTACATAAACCGCAAGGGGTACTTTTCGATAGTGCTGCAAGCTCTGGTGGATCACAAGGGACGTTTCACCAACATCAACGTGGGATGGCCGGGAAAGGTGCATGATGCTCGCATCTTCAGGAACTCTGGTCTGTTTCAAAAGCTGCAGGAAGGGACTTTATTCCCAGACCAGAAAATAACGGTTGGGGATGTTGAAATGCCTATATGTATCCTTGGGGACCCAGCCTACCCCTTGATGCCATGGCTCATGAAGCCGTACACAGGCAGCCTGGACAGTAGTCAGGAGCTGTTCAACTACAGGCTGAGCAAGTGCAGAATGGTGGTAGAATGTGCATTTGGACGTTTAAAGGCGCGCTGGCGCAGTTTACTGACTCGCTTAGACCTCAGCGAAACCAATATTCCCACTGTTATTACTGCTTGCTGTGTGCTCCACAATATCTGTGAGAGTAAGGGGGAGACGTTTATGGCGGGGTGGGAGGCTGAGGCAAATCGCCTAGCTGCTGGTTACGCGCAGCCAGACACCAGGGCGGTTAGAAGAGCACAGGAGGGCGCGGTACGCATCAGAGAAGCTTTGAAAACCAGTTTCATGACTGGCCAGGCTACGGTGTGAAAGTTCTGTTTGTTTCTCCTTGATGAAACCCCCCGCCCCTTGGTTCACTCTACTTCCCTGTAAGCTAACCACCCTTCCCTCCTCCCTTTAATCACCGCTTGCAGAGGCAATAAAGTCATTGCTGCTTCACAGTCATGCATTCGTTATTCATTCATCACACAAATAGGGAGATGACTACCAAGGTATCCCAGGAGGGGTGGTGGAGGAGGGAAGGAAAATGCCACACAGCACTTTAAGCACAGCACTTTAAAAGTTTACAACTTTAAAATTTATTGAATGACAGCCTTCTTTTTTTGGGGCAATCCTCTGTGGTGGAATGGCTGGTTGGCCGGAGGCCCCCCCACCGCGTTCTTGGGCGTCTGGGTGTGGAGGCTATGGAACTTGGGGAGGAGGGCGGTTGGTTACAGAGGGGCAGCAGTGGCAGCCTGTGCTCCAGCTGCCTTTGCTGCAGCTCAACCATACACTGGAGCATTCTGGTTTGGTCCTGCAGCAGCCTCAGCATTGAATCCTGCCTCCTCTCATCACGCTGCCACCACATTTGAGCTTCAGCCCTGTCTTCAGCCCGCCACTTACTCTCTTCAGCCCGCCACTTACTCTCTTCAGCCCGCCACCTCTCCTCCCGGTCATTTTGTGCTTTCCTGCACTCTGACATTATTTGCCTCCACGCATTCGTCTGTGCTCTGTCAGTGTGGGAGGACAGCATGAGCTCGGAGAACATTTCATCGCGAGTGCGTTTTTTTTTCTTTCTAAGCTTCACTAGCCTCTGGGAAGGAGAAGATCCTGTGATCATTGAAACACATGCAGCTGGTAGAGAAAAAAAAAGGGACAGCGGTATTTAAAAAGACACATTTTATAAAACAGTCGCTACACTCTTTCAGGGTAAACCTTGCTGTTAACATTACATACATAGCACATGTGCTTTCGTTACAAGGTCGCATTTTGCCTCCTCCCACCGCGTGACTACCCCCTCAACCTTCCCCCCTCCCTGTGGCTAACAGCGGGGAACATTTCTGTTCAGCCACAGGCAAACAGCCCAGCAGGAACGGGCACCTCTGAGTGTCCCTGAAGAAAAGCACTCTATTTCAACCAGGTGACCATGAATTATATCTCACTCTCCTGAGGATAACACAGAGAGATAAAGAACGGATTTTGGTTGAATGCCAGCAAACATACACTGCAATGCTTTGTTCTACAGTGATTCCCGAGTACGTGTTACTGGCCTGGAGTGGTAAAGTGTCCTACCATGAAGGACGAAATAAGGCTGCCCTCCCCAGAAACCTTTTGCAAAGGCTTTAGGACTACATCTAGGAGAACCGCAAATGCCAGGGCAAAGTAATCCTTTCACATGCTTGCTTTTAAACCATGTATAGCATTTTAAAAGGTACACTCACCAGAGGTCCCTTCTCCGCCTGCTGGGTCCAGGAGGCAGCCTTGGGTGGGTTCGGGGGGGTACTGGCTCCAGGTCTAGGGTGAGAAACAGTTCCTGGTGGTCGGGAAAACCGGTTTCTCCGCTTGCTTGCTGTGAGCTATCTACAACCTCCTCCTCATCATCATCTTCTTCGTCCCCAAAACCTGCTTCCGTATTGCCTCCCTCTCCATTGAAGGAGTCAAACAACACGGCTGGGGTAGTGGTGGCTGAACCCCCTAAAATGGCATGCAGCTCATCATAGAAGCGGCATGTTTGGGGCTCTGACCCAGAGCGGCTGTTCGCCTCTCTGGTTTTCTGGTAGGCTTGCCTCAGCTCCTTCAGTTTCACGCGGCACTGCTTCGGGTCCCTGTTATGGCCTCTGTCCTTCATGCCCTGGGAGATTTTCACAAAGGTTTTGGCATTTCGAAAACTGGAACGGAGTTCTGATAGCATGGATTCCTCTCCCCAAACAGCGATCAGATCCCGTACCTCCCGTTCGGTCCATGCTGGAGCTCTTTTGCGATTCTGGGACTCCATCATGGTCACCTGTGCTGATGAGCTCTGCATGGTCACCTGCAGCTTGCCACGCTGGCCAAACAGGAAATGAGATTCAAAAGTTTGCGGTTCTTTTCCTGTCTACCTGGCCAGTGCATCTGAGTTGAGAGTGCTGTCCAGAGCGGTCAGAATGGAGCACTCTGGGATAGCTCCCGGAGGCCAATACCATCGAATTGTGTCCACAGTACCCCAAATTCGAGCCAGGAACGTCGATTTAAGCGCTAATCCACTTGTCAGGGGTGGAGTAAGGAAATCGATTTTAAGAGCCCTTTAAGTCGAAACAAAGGGCTTCACTGTGTGGACGGGTGCAGGTTTAAATCGATTTAACATTGCTAAATTCGACCTAAAGTCCTAGTGTAGACCAGGGCTATGACCAGTTGCTATGACAGGCTGAGAAACATCAGCATGGGTAGCTGCATTACCAATATATAATATCAAAAACATAATACAATTTAGAATGCTAAAGCCTATCAATTACTTCAGAAGTTCAAAAACTGCAGCTAATTTGCTCCTCCATTAGCAGGTTGTGTTACAGTATATTTGAACCTTATTTTTTCTTAGAGCTGCAAACACATTTGAATGCTATTCAGAGTCTTGGGTATCACTACATAACAATTTATTTACAAGCTGTACTTGGAAGATTGCTTTACTAGCAGCCCCTACAACCACACACTCTATGTCTCAACACTGGAAGGGTCAGTGGTATAGACCACATACTAATATAGATGCTACTAGGAACTAGACTAAGAATCAATTCATTTCACCAGCTCACAGCCAGCTCTCAGATGGTTATGACATTTGATTATTACCAGCCTCAGCCAGAATTGCATTAGTAACATCAGTTCTCATCTAACTCGCACTAAAATCAACTGAAAGATTTTTAACTTAAAGGAGAGTAGGATCAGGCCTTTAAAAAGTAAAAAGCTTATGTGTTGTTAGTTATCCTCTCCCTTTTCCCTATCTTTATCTGCAGCCTTCAGCTTGTTTGCCAGATTCAGAGCACTGAAGAAACAGGCCTCCCCCATACTGATACAATGTAGTAAAACTAGCAGTATATTTTACAATATGATGGCATGTACTCTAACACAGAGTATGACATATTCTGTAACAATGCAATACCTCATTACAAAAATGATGCCACAGTCCTCTGAACTCATATTTTAATAGGAATGAGTTTACTCTGCAGTCAAATAACCTGAAATACCTATACTTGTTTTTTGAACATTTTACTTTGAGAGTTTTTATTCATTATAAAGTTTGCCAGAAGATATGTAACAAAAGTGCCATTTGGTGCCATTTTGTGGAACCCAACAGTTAATGATTCTTAGTTGCAACTACTTCCCACAGTACCCACAAATCAGCTGTCTCTCCCCAGCTACCAAACTCTTTTTACTAACTACCTGTGCTTTCAGAAGCAGTCTATTTCATATCCATGACTGACCTCTATAGCTTACTGCTAATCAGCCACAAGGAGCCCTTTCGCAATTGAGCATGTCAGAGGACTTAGAGCATTTTTAGTGGATTGTTCCTAATACAGGCATCCTATACATAGGACTATGGTAAGGAAAACAACTATATAGGTTTTATGGCATTCTTGGGGTAAAACAGAAGCTCAATGACGTAGCACACAATGGGTCGTAAGTAGGGTGACCACATAGCTAGTGTGAAAAATCAGGATGGGGGTGGGGGGGTAATAGGCACCTATATAAGGCAAAGCCCCGAATATCAGGACTGTCCTATAAAATCGAGACATCTGGTCACCCTAAAAAGAGAAGGAGTACTTGTGGCACCTTAGAGACTAACCAATTTATTTGAGCATAAGCTTTCGTGAGCTACAGCTTGAGCCACAAGTACTCCTTCTCTTTTTGCGAATACAGACTAACACGGCTGTTACTCTGAAAACTGGTCACCCTAGTCACAAGAGTTTTATCTTCTAGATCAAGATTAACATCCACAGGTGTCAAGATGCTGAAGGCCGAACAAGAATTTTGGCTTGATAGAGGTAACATTTCTTTTCAACGTACATATTCAATTCACAGAACCAAATCAACATCTGAGGCTCACTAACTGGCAGAGCAGTCCCTTTCCCTTGAAAAACTAGGCTAATGTATAGATTGCATGAAAAGTGCTGCATGCATTCCTCGCAAATGGGACACATGCACAAAGCCTGGGCATACAGCTTGCTTCCTGTCTTCCTATATTTCTGTTGGGTAACAGTTGGAGAGCCAAGGCTTAAAGATCAGGTTTTAATTTCAATCACAATAATTTAATCAGCAAGTGTCTGTCATTCAATCATTCTTTATAGGCGTTACCCCCAGGTAGACAATACTTTGAGAAAAGGATGGAGGCAAGTGTCAAACTTATCTTGCTGTTCTGAGTTAGATGTTTTATCTACTCTTGTTACATCTATACCTTATAAGCGTCTTCATGTAACAGAAATTTAAGTTTGCCAATAATTTAATCTTTATTTGAAGTAACTGTTGTCTTAATATTGAAAAAAGTAAAAGAAACATTTCTTTAGACTTTTTGTTAAGAAAAAATAAACGTTACATTTATTTTTAATATCTGCTTAAAAGACTGAAATCTGATAGGAATAAATACATGTACGTTTCTCAACACAAAAGGCTGCACGATATTTTATTCATCCACATTTTGAAGAATTTTCTTGAGAATATAGTTAACATCTGGAGCTATGTAGCTCTGCCCAACTGTTATGCTTACACTCAGTTAGAAAAATGCATCAATAATACAATATAAAAAGCTCCCTAACTCCTCTTTCTGGAGCATAGATTTCAATGTTCATCAGAGCAACTATGTGTACTAACAGCACCGTAGTGTTTTTCATTAAGCTTTAAAGTCAATTAAGCTGCGAATTGGAACAATCATTCCTCCTTTGCAAAGTATTGATATTCTTTCTTGGCTGCTTTAGGGCCTTTCCACTACTCAAGGAGAGATTTGTTTGACAATTTATGATTAAAATTAATTATAGCTCTAAAATTCCAATTTCCTTTCTTCTGAGTAAGAAATTATCAAACTCAGTTTTAAACTGATATTGAGCTTTATCGTGCATGGGCAACTTCATTTTCAAGACATCTACTATAAAGCAACAAATGTCTGTCTTTGGTTTGATTCCTTTACAATATATCTCTCAGTCCATACCAACATACTCCACTACTATTCCGTCAAATGTGAGTGGGTTTGGGGTTGTTGGTTTTTTATCTTTTGGGTTTAAAAAAGAAAAGCTACAATGGCCACACTTGAAAAGTTGTTGCTTTAGGTATCCAGATAAGACAATTATTTCTGTATTTGCAGTACTATCTAAACTTCACTATACTTTACTATAGGAAGTAAGTAGAATACCGCAAGTACAACATTAAATGTTATGCAGTTACCGTTCCCTAATGTAGCTGACAAGTTTTCAAGTGTGATCATTGCAGAGTTGGTATCCAAGTCTTCACAAAATAGCATTTTGGACATAAATAGCAGAACATTCATGGTTTTCTACATTGGTCTTCAACAACCAGCCAAGTCATCCCCTGTGGTTTTTTAATTTACAGTGCATGCAACTGCTGATCTGACGAACCTTGTTTTCCTGGATATCATCAGTATTATCCTCAAATCCTTTAAATCAAGTTTTTTTCAGTCCACATGATTTTTTTTTAAGCTTACTTTTATATCTGAATTGCAACATTCACTAAAAAGAGATAATCTAAAGCTGATTTTTGTGTAACAATAACTGATTCTTTTGTAGTAACAAAACTAACACCAACAAAAAAGCTAGCTCTCTACTAATACTAATGGAACCTACATTTTATGGCACTATTGATGATGATCTCATAAATCAAACACACCAGAAGTTAAAGGGCTTTACTCAGGTTGTTCTCATAAATTCATTTAATCATATTGTACTTCATAACTTACTTCTTTGAATTCTGTATCATAATAGGTCTTCACATTTTTTAAACAAGAATTATATTTTTCCCATAAAAAGTTTAGATATGTAATACATACATAACAAGTCAATACAAGAAAATCAAAACTTTAAACAAAAATATTTGTTTCTTTACTCATGTTCCGGGTAGTTAAACATTCCTGATTACTTTAAAATAAGCAGAATACTTCTCAGGTTCATTAGAAGTTGTAAGTGCTCAGGACCTCTTAGTATTTGGCCCTACATTAAACAGACTGTAAAGGCTGCAAAGGGAAATACTCAAAGTAAGAAATGTGAATCTTAAGGAAGAACACACAACCTTAACTCTGCCCAAATATGCATTCGTATCAAAAGAACATAAGAATGGTGACACTATGTCAGATGAATCATCCATATAGCCCAGCATCCTGTCTTCCAACAGTGGATGATACCAGATGTATCAGACGGAATGAAGAGAACAGTGCAATTATTTAGTGATCCATGCCCTGTCGTCCAGTCCCAGCATCAGGAAGTCAGAGGCACATGGACACAGAGAGCATGGGGTTGTGTCCCTGATCATCTTGACTAATAGCTATTGATGAACCTATCCTCCATGAATTTATTTATTTCTTTTTTAACTCCGTTACAATTTTGGCCTTCACAACATCCCCTGACAATGAGTTCCACAGGTTGACTGAGTTGTGTGATACAAATCTTTAATCACACTATTTCTCAAACATTTTTCTAAAATCTTAGATCTGTTACACGTGTTTGTGTCTTATTTGCTACTCTTGTAAACACACTAAGTTTGTTGTTATAATGGTACATTTGTGACTTTTATATGAGTATCATAAGCAGTAGTATAAATTTCTAAAATTATCACACATGCAGTGTCTCCAACAAAAATCAGATAAAATTAATTATTGAAAATATTCATAGACAATATTCAGAGAAAAAAACATTAGATTTCCATTAGATTTGTGAATTTTTAAAAGCTGTTTTATCTACTTAAGTATTACAAATATATCTTCCCCCTTTTATTTAGGATAACTGTGTTGTGTCTCTTTCTCTCTCCCACCCCCATTCTCCTCAAGATTGCTTACAATTTGATGTAAATTTTAAGCAAGTTGTAATTCGCCAACTAATTCTCTCCTGGTTACACACTCCAAGTAATTAAAGTTCAGTAATAACTTATTCTTTCTGCTCCAGCACCTGCATTTCATTTGTTTATTTTCCCAGAGTCATAAATCTGAGGGACTGTCAAAATGCCACAATATTAGTGCAATAATCAAATTTAATTAGTGCCTCTCAATAAACAACAAAGCCATTACAAAGATGCATTGAAGGTTCTCCAGCTACCTAGTTTACAGATGAGATTGTATTCTGAACAATTAGAATTTGAGAACTGTTAGTAAATAAATGTAGGGGTTTTTTTTTGTTTTTTTTTAAGTAATTTGAGCAAGACAGTAATCTTCATTCAATTACCAATTCATTAACTTTCGGTGAGGTAATATATGTACTTACACAAGTAGTCTGGTACTCTTGTTGTCTGTACAACGTACTAAAAACAATTGTTGCTTTCACTGACTTTTGGTAACTTCTGGAAAAGTACTTTTTAAATTAAATGTGCAAAGCAAATTATATGTAAGAGGCACTCACCATTATTTCATGTCATTTCACTCTTCTGTTGAAATAATTTAATTACATTTACTTATGGACATTTAGAAAGAGAACAAACCAATTCAAAAGAGGGACTACTCAAAAATCCAGCGATGCTGGAAGATAATCTAAAGCCAAATTTAAAAGTAACACAAATACAATCTTCTAGTGGGCCCTTTAGATATTCCACTGGTGTTATTGCAACAAAGAAAACAGGCAGCTTCCATTTCAGTTAGGACTATGGAAAAAACAAACCTTAAAATACAGTATTTGGAATTTACAGGCCCAAGAGAGAGAAAGCTTTAATCCAAAATACCTTCTTCAAAAAACTGGGCTCCAGAAATGATTTTTCTTCTTATGTGGCATCTCCACTAAAGGAGGTTTGCAATCACGGTAGCACATTCCATACGACCCTCCACTAATCTCTTAGTGGATGAATAGTCCTTCTGATTCATCCAGCATATCACATCATCCATTAACTTTCCCTTCCAGTACCCGTAAACTTGCATCACCAGCTGAAGCCCTTACAATGTGCCCTGCAAATCAAATCTTTCTTTTCATAAGATTTCTGACTAGCATTTGCTGAGTTCCAATAATCTCCAATACTTTTTCATTACATGTCTCTATCAATGATATTTTTAAAGTTCTTCTATGACATCATAATTTCAGATTGATTGTTTGAATCCCCATGTTTCACAGCTGTAATTTAACACAGACCAAATGCAAGGTTTTAAGAGTTGGAATTTAGTCTTCAGATTTATGTTCCTTCTCCTCAGGTGTTTATTCTTCCAGAATGTCTCTTTCGCTGTTGCTATTCTGGTGCTGACTTCAGTATCTGATCTTCCATCTTTTGTATTGATGCTTCCTAAGTAGCAAAAACGTCTCACTTACTGTATGGCTATGTTATGCACTATAATCTTGCATGTCTTTCTAGGGTCCTTGCATGCCACCATGGTTTTTGACTTGTCCACATATGACCTTAGATAGACCATACTCTGTCATATGAATATATAATCTCCACTAACTGCACAGACCTTCTTCTGAATCAGCCAACAGTGCCGTGTCATCTGCATAGCAAATATTATTCCATTTTCCATTCATCTTAATACCTTCTTCTGCTTAATTTCATCTAAACTTGCTACAAGTGTTGAATAAAGTCAGTGATATTATACAAACCTAACTCTTCTCTTGATCCCTACTAGATTTTCATTTCAATTTCCCATTATAATCGCCTTTTGATTCCAATATAAATTGTTTTATTACTCAGTTTGTATCCATCAATCCCTACAGATCTTAATATATTAAGTAATTTGTATGAGAAGAATGACTTCCCAAATAAAAGTATACCTAACAAGTATACGGTTTTCTCGATTTCAATTGATCTTTCTAATATGAGCTTCAAGTTCATAATGGCATTTAGTATGCCCTTTCCACATTTTAAGCCATATTGTTGTTTGCTTATTTCCTTATCAATCTTTCCTTGTATTCTGCTCACAAAAGTATCTTAGAGGCATGAAGTGTTAGACTGACTGTTCTGTAGTCTTTACAATCCATAGAGTTGTTCTTTTTGGGGATTTGGCTACACAGTGAGGTTGTAACGTCTTTTGGAAATTCTGCTGTCTCAAGCATATTCTTCATTCCTCTGACAGGACTTACAAACTTTCAACCCCTATGCTTTTAAACAATTCAGCCAGTATACCATCACAACATAGTGCTTTTCCATTCACATACTTTTTATTGCTGCCATGATTTCTTCATCCATTATTGGCAGGTTTACCTGATTCATCTCTAGTTGAGCTTTTCAGGAATATCTTCACCATATAGTTCCTTGACACATTCTCATCATCTCTCATTCTTGTCTTTAAGGTCTGTCAAATATTGTCCATTTTTGCAACATCCAAGGATACCTGAAGAGAGGTTCTGGCTAAAAGCTGACCCTCCTTAATGTTGGCCTAGAAGTGTTCTCTATGGTCCTGTGGAAGATATTCAATAAAGGATGCAAACTTGTAATTCAGGTAGTCATACTTGTCCACAATCACCTGATCAGTATCAGATCACAAACTGAGGGTTGCAAAAGAGTTAAGCCTTCCATCCAAAACATTCTAACCTTTTCTGGTCCTTGTCATAAAAGGAATAGACCTGGGAAAATGCTGTCCACCCCACTCATTTACGGCATCCACCACCAGGGAATTGGTGGGGATGGGAAAACAAAAATTCTAAGTCTCTGGGGGGAACATAATATTCCTTATTTGCCCATTTACAAGTTGGCAGGAGGGAACAGGAGTTAACCACAAAGTTTTTGCTGGATCCAGGAGCACTTAATTAATGGGCAGCACAATCTAGGTGGGTGTTGCCCACTGCAAAACATCCAAGAACTTGTGATGTGAGTCTTTAACCTCATCAGAAGGTATGTGGAGGGTTTCCACCACCCTCTTCACAAGGTCCTGGAATTGATTAAAATTATCAGACATCTATGGTGGTGGAGGCGTGACTGCCTTGTCCAGAGATGAAGACAAAATAGGGGTTTGAGGGGTAGTCTCTTCATCCACCCCCTAGCCTTCTGTTCCTCAAAGGTCTTCTGAAGTTGGGAGGAGACCGTGTGACCATCATTTCCTGGCGCAGTGGATCCAGAGGTCTGGCAATTACTGTTGATACACCACCCAAGAATCACAGTATAGCCATTGGAGAGGTCCATATGGGAGAGAGGGAGGTAGCCATGATGTGGTTGAAGGTCTTTGTCAAAGTATGTTGTCAAGGTTCCTCCCCCACTCTGAACTCTAGGGTACAGATGTGGGGACCTGCATGAAAAACCTCCTAAGCTTATCTTTACCAGCTTAGGTCAAAACTTCCCCAAGGTACAAAATATTACACCTTGGACAGGCCGCTACCACCACCAAACTAATACTGGTTACTGGGGAAGAGCTGTTTGGACGCGTCCTTCCCCCCAAAATACTTCCCAAAACCTTGCACCCCACTTCCTGGACAAGGTTTGGTAAAAAGCCTCACCAATTTGTCTAGGTGACTACAGACCCAGACCCTTGGATCTTAAGAACAATGAACAATCCTCCCAACACTTGCACCCCCCCTTTCCTGGGAAATGTTGGATAAAAAGCCTCACCAATTTGCATAGGTGACCACAAACCCAAACCCTTGGATCTGAGAACAATGAAAAAGCATTCAGTGTTTTACAAGAAGACTTTTAATAAAAAATAGAAGTAAATAGAAATAAAGAAATCCCCCCTGTAAAATCAGGATGGTATATATCTTACAGGGTAATTAGATTCAAAAACATAGAGAACACCTCTAGGCAAAACCTTAAGTTACAAAAAAGATACACAGACAGAAATAGTTATTCTATTCAGCACAATTCTTTTCTCAGCCATTTAAAGAAATCATAATCTAACACATACCTAGCTAGATTACTTACTAAAAGTTCTAAGACTCCATTCCTGTTCTGTCCCCGGCCAAGACGACTACAGACAGACACAGACCCTTTGTTTCTGTCCCTCCTCCCAGCTTTTGAAAGTATCTTGTCTCCTCATTGGTCATTTTGGTCAGGTGCCAGCGAGGTTACCTTTAGCTTCTTAACCCTTTACAGGTGAGAGGAGCTTTCCCCTGGCCAGGAGGGATTTCAGAGGGGTTTACCCTTCCCTTTATATTTATGACACGCCCCCCAAATCTCAGCTAGGGTGAAACACTGGCTGGGATTTCTTCCTGGAGCTCTAGGAAAACAGAGTTAATAAGACACATGCATCTCTAAATATACTACCAAGTACATAAAGACTAACAATATTTTCCACATCTCAAGGACGATTTTAACCAGTTGATTCTGGGAAACTTTCACGGGAGAGTGCATCAGCCACTTTGTTAGAAGCTCCTGAGATGTGTTGGATGTCGAAATCAAAATCTTGGAGAGCTAAACTCCACCGAAGAAGTTTTTTGTTAGTTTCTTTGACAGTGTGAAGCCACTTTAGTGCAGCATGGTCGGTTTGCAGGTGGAAACGCCGTCCCCAAACATATGGGCGTAGCTTTTCCAGAGCGTAGACAATGGCATAACATTCTTTTTCAGTGACTGACCAGTTGCTTTCCCTCTCAGACAGTTTTTTGCTGAGAAACACTACAGGGTGGAATTCTTGATCAGGTCCTTTCTGCATTAAAACTGCTCCCACACCACGCTCGGATGCATCTGTGGTTACTAGGAACGGTTTGTCAAAGTCTGGGGCCCTTAGTACAGGGTCAGACATGAGTGTCGCTTTAAGCTTGTTAAAGGCCTTCTGACACTTTCCGGTCCACTGAACAGCATTTGGCTGTTTCTTTTTGGTTAGGTCTGTCAGTGGGGCAGCGATTTGGCTGTAGTGCGGTACAAATCGTCTGTAATAACCGGCCAAGCCTAAGAAGGATTGAACCTGTTTCTTTGACTTTGGGACAGGCCACTTTTGGATAGCATCCACTTTGGCCTGTAGGGGGCTGATAGTTCCTTGACCCACCTGGTGTCCAAGGTAAGTCACTCTGTTTAGGCCTATTTGACACTTCTTAGCCTTAACAGTTAGTCCTGCCTCCCTTATGCGCTCAAGGACTTTTTGTAGATGTTCCAGGTGGTCTGCCCAGGAATCCGAAAATATGGCCACATCGTCAAGGTAGGCGACTGCATATTCTCCTAATCCCGCTAGGAGACCATCTACAAGTCTTTGGAAAGTGGCGGGTGCATTTCGCAGCCCGAAAGGGAGTACATTAAATTCATACAGCCCGAGATGTGTGATGAAGGCTGACCTTTCCTTGGCAGATTCATCTAGCGGTACCTGCCAGTACCCCTTGGTTAAGTCCAAGGTAGAGATGAACTGGGCCCTTCCCAGTTTCTCTAATAGTTCATCTGTGCGTGGCATGGGATAGTTGTCCGGGCGAGTTACAGCATTTAGCTTACGGTAGTCCACGCAAAAACGTATTTCCCCATCTGGTTTGGGAACTAGAACCACTGGAGATGCCCATGCACTTTCAGAGGGGCGGATTACACCCATCTGTAACATATCCTGGATCTCCCGTTCTATAGCAGTTTTAGCTTGAGGAGACACCCGGTAAGGTTGGACCCTAATTGGGTGAGCATTACCTGTGTCAATGGAGTGGTATGCCCGTTCAGTCAGTCCTGGGGTGGCTGAGAACGTTGGCGCGTAGCTAGTGCACAGCTCCTGGATCTGCTGTCGCTGCATACGCCCAAGGGTCATGGAGAGGTTCACCTCTTCCACACCACCAGCACATTTCCCTTCGTAGTAGACACCTTCAGGCCACTCAGCGTCGTCTCCTCCCTGGGCTGTAAACTGACAAACCTTTAATTCTCTGGAATAAAAGGGCTTTAGAGAATTAATATGATACACCTTAGGCTTTCGGTTGGAGGTGGGGAATGCTATGAGATAATTAACAGCTCCCAGGCGCTCCTGGACCACGAATGGCCCTTCCCACGATGCTTCCATTTTATGGGCCTGGAGCGCCTTTAAGACCATGACCTGGTCTCCTACTTCGAAGGAACGCTCTCTGGCATGTTTATCATACCAGGCTTTTTGCTCTTTTTGAGCATCCTGTAAGTTTTCTCTAGCAAGGGCTAAAGAGGTTCGGAGGGTGTTTTGTAGGTTGGTTACAAAGTCCAGAATGTTAGTTCCTGGAGAAGGTGTAAATCCCTCCCATTGCTGCTTCACCAACTGCAATGGCCCCTTAACCTCACGGCCATATACAAGTTCAAATGGGGAAAACCCTAAACTGGGATGTGGTACAGCTCTGTAGGCAAAGAGCAACTGCTGCAACACTAGGTCCCAATCATTGGAGTGCTCATTTACGAATTTACGTATCATGGCCCCCAAAGTTCCATTAAACTTCTCCACCATGCCATTTGTTTGATGATGGTAAGGAGTGGCAACCAAGTGATTTACCCCATGAGCTTCCCAAAGGTTTTTCATAGTTCCTGCCAGGAAATTAGTCCCTGCATCTGTGAGGATGTCGGAGGGCCAACCTACCCTGGCAAAAATGTCTGCTAGTGCCTGGCACACACTTTTAGCCCTGGTGTTGCTTAGAGCTACTGCTTCCGGCCATCGGGTGGCAAAATCCATGAAAGTCAGTATGTACTGCTTTCCTCTGGGTGTCTTTTTCGGAAAAGGACCCAGAATATCCACAGCTACTCGCTGAAATGGAACTTCAATGATGGGGAGTGGCTGGAGAGGAGCTTTGACCTGGTCTTGGGGTTTTCCCACTCTTTGGCACACCTCACAAGACTGGACATAGGTAGAAACATCCTTGCCCATTCCCTCCCAGTGGAATGACCCCCCCAAACGGTCTTTGGTCCTGTTCACCCCAGCATGGCCACTAGGGTGATCATGGGCTAAGCTCAAGAGCTTGGCCCGGTATTTAGTTGGAACTACCAACTGTCTCTGAGGATGCCAGTCTTCCTGGTGTCCCCCAGAAAGAGTTTCCTTGTATAAAAGTCCTCTTTCTACAACAAACCTGGATCGATTAGAAGAGCTGAGAGGCGGTGGGTTGCTCCGTGCCGCCGTCCAAGCTCTCTGGAGGCTTTCATCTGCTTCCTGTTCGGTCTGGAACTGTTCCCTTGATGCTGGAGACATCAGTTCCTCATGGGATTGTGGACCTAGGCTTGGTCCCTCTGGAAGCGATATAGGGGATGGAGCTGTTTCTGTTGACTGTGAACCGCTCTCCGCTGGTGCACTATGTTGGGATTCAGGCTCCAGCTGAGCCTCTTGGGTAGGGTTATCGGCTGCTGCCAGTTCAGGTTCGGTGGGGCCCTCTGGTGTTGAGGTTGCAAGTACTGGATTCAGTGCTGACACGGGGTCTGGTGTTGGTTGTTCGGCTGGTTCCGGTTCTGGGACTGGTTCCGTCTGGGTCTCTGGGACTGGATCCACTACTGCTGTTGCAGACATTGGCCTGGGGTCCAGGTCCATCACCTCTGACTGGGTCCTGATAGAAGTTTCCGGAACAGAGCTAGGCCTCACGGCTTGTTTAGCCTGGTTGCGGGTGACCATTCCCACCCTCTTGGCCTGCTTCACATGATTGGCCAAGTCTTCCCCCAACAGCATGGGGATGGGATAATCATCATAGACTGCAAAAGTCCACATTCCTGACCAGCCCTTGTACTGGACAGGCAACTTGGCTGTAGGCAAATTGAAAGAGTTGGACTTGAAGGGTTGAATCGTCACTTGGATCTCTGGGTTGATTAAATTGGGGTCCACTAAGGAAGCATGGATAGCTGACACTTGTGCTCCGGTGTCCCTCCACGCGGTGACCTTCTTCCCACCCACACTCACAGTTTCCCTCCGCTCCAAGGGTATCTGGGAGGTATCTGGGCCTGTGGACCTCTGGTGTGATTCCGGTGCAATGAACTGTAATCTGTTGGGGTTCTTGGGGCAGTTGGCCTTTACATGCCCCAGCTCGTTACACTTAAAACATCGTCCAGCTGACGGGTCACTGGGGCGAGGAGGGTTGCTGGAGAATGGGGTGGTGGGACGATAAGGGGTCTGGAGGGTTCTTTGGGAGGTAGGTGGGGCTTTGGGCGGCCCCTGGTAATAGGGTGTGGTCTGGGGTGGTCCCTTCTGGTCTCCGCTCCAACTGCGACCAGTTTTCTTCTTCTCTGCCACCTCCACCCATCTGGCTCCAATCTCTCCTGCCTCAATTACAGTTTTGGGTTTCCCATCTAGGATGTATCTTTCTATTTCCTCAGGAACACCCTCTAAGAATTGTTCCATTTGCATTAGGAAGGGCAAATTTACTGGAGATTCAACACTTGCTCCTGTTATCCAGGCATCCCAATGTTTTACAATGTGGTAGGCATGTCGGGTAAATGACATGTCTGGTTTCCACCTTAGGGCTCTGAACCTCCGACGAGACTGCTCGGGTGTTATCCCCATTCTGACTCTCGCCTTGGATTTAAACAGTTCATACTTGTTCATGTGTTCTTTAGGCATTTCAGCTGCCACCTCAGCTAAGGGTCCACTGAGCTGCGGCCTCAGCTCTACCATGTATTGGTCAGTAGAGATGTTGTACCCAAGGCAGGCCCTTTCGAAGTTTTCTAAGAAGGCCTCAGTATCATCACCTGCCTTGTAGGTGGGGAACTTTCTGGGATGGGAAGTGGTACCTGGAGAAGGATTGCTAGGGTTTGTTGGTATATTCTGCTGGGCCTTTATCCTCTCCATCTCCTCCACATGCTTCCTCTCTTTTTCCTTCTCCTCCTCCTTCAGCCGCATGAGTTCTATCTGTCTTTCATGTTCCCTTTGTTTTTCCTCAGCCTGAAATTTGGCTAATTCCAGCTGTAGTCGAGCCGAGGATTTGGCCATTCTAACCTCTCTGTTTTTAACTAACTTTACACCCGAGGTTTAGAAATAAACAAACAAAACTTGGCTGTAAAATTTTGCTGTGCTGGAATAGAATACCTATTCTCTGATAGTGATTGTCAGCCTACAGAAAAAGACAATTCCCTTGTCTCTGCTCTGGGCCCAAATTAAAGCAAAAAACCTCCAACTACTTGGAAACCTGCTTACCCAGCCCAAAGAAGAAAAAAAAAATTTCTTTTCAAACCTGTGCTCCTTGTAAAACAAAAAAAAATCAAAATCCTAAAAAAAACCCTGCCACTTTTGTCTCCAGGCAAATGGGTAGAGCACACACCCCCTATTTACTTTTAGGAAGAAAAGAAAAAAAAAAAACCCTCTGGGTTGGAAGACTGTGAATTTCCCTGCAGGAGTTAAGTACCCTGCCTCCAGGCAAAGAAAACCTGCAATTCACAAGATAATCCCCTTTTGTCTCTGCTTGGCCACAAAGCAGAGAGAAACCAAGCTGCTTTCAGTTTCAAAGCTGCCTTCTGGACTTCCTAAAAATTCCTTTTTAAAATCTGTATTTCTAGTTCAAAAAATCTCAACTGGATCTCAAAATGATTTCAGGTTAATCCCACCACTGTGCCACCATGTCAAGGTTCCTCCCCCACTCTGAACTCTAGGGTACAGATGTGGGGACCTGCATGAAAAACCTCCTAAGCTTATCTTTACCAGCTTAGGTCAAAACTTCCCCAAGGTACAAAATATTACACCTTGGACAGGCCGCTACCACCACCAAACTAATACTGGTTACTGGGGAAGAGCTGTTTGGACGCGTCCTTCCCCCCAAAATACTTCCCAAAACCTTGCACCCCACTTCCTGGACAAGGTTTGGTAAAAAGCCTCACCAATTTGTCTAGGTGACTACAGACCCAGACCCTTGGATCTTAAGAACAATGAACAATCCTCCCAACACTTGCACCCCCCCTTTCCTGGGAAATGTTGGATAAAAAGCCTCACCAATTTGCATAGGTGACCACAAACCCAAACCCTTGGATCTGAGAACAATGAAAAAGCATTCAGTGTTTTACAAGAAGACTTTTAATAAAAAATAGAAGTAAATAGAAATAAAGAAATCCCCCCTGTAAAATCAGGATGGTATATATCTTACAGGGTAATTAGATTCAAAAACATAGAGAACCCCTCTAGGCAAAACCTTAAGTTACAAAAAAGATACACAGACAGAAATAGTTATTCTATTCAGCACAATTCTTTTCTCAGCCATTTAAAGAAATCATAATCTAACACATACCTAGCTAGATTACTTACTAAAAGTTCTAAGACTCCATTCCTGTTCTGTCCCCGGCCAAGACGACTACAGACAGACACAGACCCTTTGTTTCTGTCCCTCCTCCCAGCTTTTGAAAGTATCTTGTCTCCTCATTGGTCATTTTGGTCAGGTGCCAGCGAGGTTACCTTTAGCTTCTTAACCCTTTACAGGTGAGAGGAGCTTTCCCCTGGCCAGGAGGGATTTCAGAGGGGTTTACCCTTCCCTTTATATTTATGACATATGTGTTTCTGCAATTATGCGGAGAGGATAAGGAGGAGACTATCCTCAATGTCCTCTGATGGAGGGGACCCAGTAGAAACAGGTGGAGAATCCTGTGGTACTGTGAAGCGCTGGTAAACCAGAGACCCATAAGCAGTGGGGACTCCAGCTTGTCTAACCTGACAAGTCTCTGAAGTAACTGAATGCCTGCGGTACCAAGTGGGTCTGTACCAACACAGCAGCTGACTTGGGTGGTACCATTGGTTTGGAGTGTGTAGGTGCCAGGGCCAAAGGTGTGTGCTTTGATTTTGTCAGTACCAATGCAGCAGAGTGAGAAGACACCATTGGTAAGTCTGAAATAGACTGTGCCAATTTGGAGACAGATGGTACTAAGGCCCGCTGGTGGTGTGTTTCTTTAAAATGCTTTGGGATCTCCCTGCTCCACCAGTACCAGAGGAAGAGTCTTTTGCCTCCATGGTACCAAGTTGAGAAGCTGAGGCCGCTGATATCATAGACCTAGCAGGAGGCATGCATGAGTTGGACACACTAGAGCTCTGTCACAGGCCCAGGCATTGAAGAAGGAATAAAAGGCAGTTTACCTGCTTAGCCCTATGTACCCTCTAAGCACGTCACGAGGTTATATAGGCCGAATGGACAATGCTAACAGAAAATCTCCAATTGGGGGCTGAAGAGGCACATGTACACCTGAAGTGGAGCCCCAACAGGGATAGTACTCGAAGGAGAATAAGTATTTATGAGACAAAAATGATTTCCTTGAAACACCTTATAGGCAGAATTTTATGGAACTCTCAAAGTAATAGTGAGCAAGGGCATTACACTGAATCTCAAGAATAATTAAGCACATATTTAAATGCTTATGAAATTCTCTGTCACCAATGGCATTTGCTTCATTAGTCCTTTCAAATTTTTTAGCATTAAAATAACCTTCCAACCATAGTATAATGATGCTTAAAATTAACCGTACATACACATTATAAAATGGCACAGCTCCTTTGTTCCATCTGTAAATACATTTACGCACTAAAGTGATTATTACAATACAAAGAAAGCTGTTTTCTTGAATTCTGATAAGTGAAAAATAACATTTATAAAACAGCATATACTGCACAAAATGAACTCATCAGCGTACACGGCACATTGTTTTGAAGATAGTAGAATTTGCTAAGCGTTCAAAAAAATATGTTTCCTTACCCATTCCTCTAGGATGCGTTGTACAGCTTTGTTGGCTCTCGACATATTTCTGCAGGCAAGAATGACATAGGCACCATGGAGTGCAAGAGACTTTGCAGTTTCAAATCCTATGATAAAATAAAAATTAAAAAAAACAAAAATTCCAATCAGAGAAAGATGAGTCTTCATGAAACTAGCAAGAGGTATAAACTCATGTTTCAAGGGAGATGGAGCCAGGAATTTAGGAATTTCTTTAATATGCATCTCCACTGTTCTAGTTACTTGAGTCTGTTTTTGTAAGGGCACATATGCAAAAAGGTGATGGACACTTGAGTGTACTTAAACTGTGCCTGGCATGCATATGCAAGTCAAGTCTGCATACAGGTAAATGTGCACAGGACTTTAGGATCACAAAATTTAGGTGCATGCAAAACTCCACATGGGATCTTACAAGTATAGCACCTTAACCCCTCTGCCTCAGTTTCTTCATTTGTAAAATGAGGAAAATTACTATTATTTATTTGTATTACCATAGTACCTAGAAGCCCGACTTCTTACCTTACTGAGTTGTTATGAAGATTTAGCAGTTAGGGTGAAATCCAGGCCCTACTGATTGCAATGGGAGCTTTGCCACTGACTTCAATGGGGCTAGGATTTCAGCCTTAACTCCCACAATACACGAAGAATTGCAATAGTGCTATATAAGTGCTAATGGTGATAATAACTCAGACCAGATTTTCTCTTCAAAACTGAGATCATAAACTCATCTGAAATTATGGATTTCTCTCCTGCCCACAATTAATAGAAAAGGTGAGTTTTGTTGTTTCTTTAAAATGCTGCATCAAGCCTTGAATGGAAGCATAGGTTGCTATGTTTGCCAAGACAGCACGGAAAGGGATGAGGAGAAGGGGCCCAGGTGTGCCTACAGGCTTGGATGGATTTAACACACCTGGAGCCGGCCTGTGATTGACCGATATGAGGGCCACTTACGGCAGGATTGGACGTCCAATGCTCACAGTGTGGAGAAATAAAGATGCCAGCCAGTGGAAGTGCCTCCCTTGCTGATCTTCCCCATCCACTCCCCTCTATTTGTTAAGGGCCTGTATCATGACACTGGGGGACACAGCCTCAAGCTGGTGTTAACTGCCATTGGCTCATTACAGTTACCTGAAATGGGCCTATGCTAGTTTACACCATCTGAGAATCTGCCTTTGAGTGTGCAGAGTGCCTGATTTAAAGTGCACAGGGTTGGGTCAATAACTAGGGTTCCACCTGGGGCAAGTTGGTTTGTGTTTGTGGGGCATTCAGCATGATCACTGGGTGTTCTGTTGCTATGGAACACTAACAATGAAAGAGAAATTTCCATCTAACTGAAAGAGGCAACTCACCATAACAGCACTTAATGAGTTCCAATTAGAAAAGCTTAAAACTAGAACATAAAGAATCAAATCATAATTCCCAATAATTTGAGGATGAACATATTACAAAGCCACAGAGAAGGGGAGGCTATTTGTTCCAGCTTTATGTAGTTTAAAGCATATTCATGTTTTCCTTTTAAAATTTGTTTACCAAGGAAAAAACATATTAAGTTATGCTGCCTCACTCCCAAAAATGCCCTAGGGCAAAAAGAAATTCAGTTACAACATAGGGTATCACAGATTATAGAAACAACAGACACCAGACAAATGTATACCATTCTCTGCAATTACATACTTATGGTATTTAAGCCCAAGCAATTTTCCTGTATCTCTTTTCAAACGATTCATTGTACTAAGCAACTTTAATTACCTGGAAATTCATTGTATGCGCACGAATGTACCTTCCGTACATGCAGAGGATATTTCCCCTGTTCCTAATTCCTTTTTGAGCACGTACAGCAGGGTAATTTTAAAATGTAACAAATGTGGCATGTGTTGTTTTGCAACATTGTTTGCTAGCCATATGCTAGTAGTTTTACAAAAAAAGTACTAATTTTAATAGCTCTACATATTGGTAAAATCTGGTTTGAACCCTTGAGAATCATGTTTTTTGTATTGTAAGACTAGCAGTGTGGAGCTGATGACCAGTTTAATTAGCTAAATGTTGCTGCACTTAGCCAAGCCTACCCTGTGCCATATTTTGTGCAAAATAATTAACTCCACACCTCTCACATTTTCAGTTAATAACTTGTTTCTTCTTATAAAACATATGAACAGTCTGACAAAGTTTAAAATTGAAATAATAAAGTTACATGTTAAAATTTAGCTAATTTTACCCTGCACACACCAACATAACAATCAACAGTAAACTAACTTAAACCAATAACAATATTCAGGATTTAGGCAAAAAATGGAGAAACATTGCACCTTTAAATCCCCCACAAAAAAAAAAAAATCTGCTTTTAAAAAAAGCACAATACAAGGAATCAATCTTGATTCTTAATAACTGAAAAGTTGTTCAGGGTGAACACTAGAGAGTGTACAGAGGTAGAGAAGAAGGATGATCCAGTGGTTAGGGACCGAGCCTAGGACTCTGGAGACCTGGATTTGATTCCTTGCTCTGCCACAGATTTTCTGTAAGATCTTGGCCAAGTCACTTAGTCTCTCTGTGCCTCAGTTCCTCATCTGTAAAATGGGGATAAGTGCACTTCTCTACCTCACAGGGGTGTTGAGGTTAAGTACATGTTCAAGATTGTGAAGCATGCAGATACTATGATAACGGGAGTCACTTAAGTAAGATAGATGGAGAAAAAAGGATAGTTAGCAAGCATACCTTTGAAGTCATAATCCAACTATCCAACAGCGTGTGACCTGGAAGGCTATAGCAGCAGAAAGAAATGAGACGTGGCTAGCCAAAGAAGAGAGAGGAGACGAAAGAGGAGGTGGTCAGGAGATACCTCCACAATCACCACTATGTAACAACGGTGCCAGCAGAAGTATGGAGAGGAAGAGAGGACAGAACAGCTATGGCTCCCCCAGTACTGTCTTCCAGCCATTTATTTACATGCCAGATTTCAGCTCAGGGAATAGATGAAATCCTGGCTCTACTGACATCTATGAGCATTTTTCCATTGACTTTAATGGGACCAGGATTTTATCCAACGTTTATAGAATAAATATAAACCCTGAAGATAGCTTGTTTTTATAATGACGGGCCAACTCTACAATCTACTCATTGAACAACCAGAGCCCATCCTGGGGCCTCGCACACTGCGCTACCCCACCAGCATCCCACCCCCAGAAACAGCAAGGGACAAAATGCAGAATCCAGAAGGCTGACCTAGGGACTGGGTAAGGAGAAGAGCTGAGGGTGGGAAGCAGAAACTAACAGGTGCAGGAGAGCAAGAGTTGGCGGTGGAGGAAGTACAGAAGCAAGAACTGGAAAAGCAGGCTCCAAGTGTGGCAAAAGCAAGGGAGCACCAGCAAGATGTGCAGGAGAACTGAAGCAGCGTCTGAGTGGGCAAGAGAGGGCTGTATGCATGGATGGGGATTCAGCACTGGTCCTAGGGATATACCAGATAAGTGATGTGGATAAGTTTGTTGCAAAGGTGGTAGACTATGACATTTGTTTGGGGGTTGGAAGAGCTGGGGGAGTGGTGAGAACAAGCAGGTATGTTAATACAAGAGAAGCATGTGGCCATCAGGAAGACAAAGAGGCAGCATTTCAGTAACCATCTGTTGTCTTTGACAAGGAAACAGTTCCCTCCAGCCATTTCCTCAGAATCCCTCTGGAAACTGGAGGGACCAGCTGTGAATGCAACTCTCACATGTAGGATACACAAATCTGAATCAGGTCCAGGAAATTAAGGGAGATCAAAACAAGCAAAGTCATACACATTGCATTACAATGTTGAGTACATATCAGTAACTTAAGGGTAAACTATTACAAGGATGTTGCAATTATACCCAAAACAAACCTCACAAATCCAAGAAATTCAGAGGTAAGTTTACATATAAAAGGTTTCAGAGTAACAGCCGTGTTAGTCTGTCTTTGGAAAAAAGAAAAGGAGTACTTGTGGCACCTTAGAGACTAACCAATTTATTTGAGCATGAGCTTTCGTGAGCTACAGCTCACTTCATCGGATGCATACATTCATCATTCATGCAAACATTCATCGGATGTTTCCACGGTATGCATCCGATGAAGTGAGCTGTAGCTCACGAAAGCTCATGCTCAAATAAATTGGTTAGTCTCTAAGGTGCCACAAGTACTCCTTTTCTTTTTACATATAAAAGAAATCTAAATCACCTTAAAGTACAGAAATGCACAGCTACGGGACCTGAACACCTTAACTCTGCCCCTGTAGCAACACCCTGGGAAGGGATGTTTCTTTAAAACTCAGGGCTCCAAATACCATTAGCATCAATTATAATTGAATGGTTATTTTGAAAAGTTTGAACCTGCTAGGGTAATTTTCTGCAAGAGACACAATGGGGTATATCTTCCACAGAGATAAGTCCACTTTGTTCAGCACTACCAGTGTCATCTGGCTTTAAAACTGGTTTACCCAGCAAAACAGGTAACCCCAATTAAATGGAAATCGACTGGTGGCACAAATGTTATACCATCTGTGCTCCCCAATACTAGTGTAATAAGCAAAAGAGGGTATTGGCAGGAAAAATTGATACATTACATCAATATTTGCAGCACCTTTGACCCTCTGTCATGTGCAGCCAAGTGCAAATTAGAGCGGCCTGCTCTGATGTTACAAAACTAAGAGAATGCCCCTAACAGAATGGAAATATACTGCATTAACGTAAGTTAATAGTGACTTTTCTTTTTACAAGAGGGAATAAACCATGTGCAAAAATATGCAATACATTTAAAAAATATATACTTCAATATTAAGGATATAATTACTTACAAAACAAAATTACTACACAGGATAAGAAAAATATGTTTCCCAAAATATGGCAAGGAGAATTGTGCACGCAGAAGGAATCCATGTTGAGGTACAGCCACACTACATTTAAATTCTCTACACAATACAATGTTGAGGCAATAATGTTTTGTAAAACTATACAATAA
This sequence comes from Lepidochelys kempii, assembly GCF_965140285.1. Lineage (NCBI taxonomy): Eukaryota > Metazoa > Chordata > Testudines > Cheloniidae > Lepidochelys > Lepidochelys kempii. The sequence continues at coordinate 31,064,771 of NC_136391.1, read as the reverse complement.
ATTCCAAGTGACTGCCCTGAAAATCTCAAGAGGCAAGACTGACCTGAGGCTGGCTACTATTGATGCCACTGCTGTGGTTGAATGAGCTCTAATCTGACCCTCAAGTGACAATCCTGTTTAAGAATAACAATGAGAAATACATGAAGACAAACATTATAGCACAGTTCTCTTTGTCAAAGGCTGACCTAACGGGTTGGTAACACAACAAACAAAAAGCGTAACTGCTCCAGGTTCGCTACAGAACTTTAAAGCACTCCACCTATAAATTAGAAGGCTTTTTTCACCTAACCTTAATATTTTATTGTCCTTCATATTAAAGTTAGGGAAAATACAGTATTTTATTGCAGTGTAGACATACCCAGTCATTCTGAATGGAGGGGAAGCCTCTTCAGTCCCTCCCCTTCACTACATATAACCTCACTAGACATGTTTGAGTCCCAGGTTTCATGACCCTTCTTCCTGAGGTCAAGGTTTTTCCCTGTATACTCACTGTACCCATCTTGCTAGTTGCTGACTACCATCACTGGGCCAGATTTAGTTGGTGTAAATCGGCATAACTCTATTAAATCCAGTGGTGCAATGTCGATTTACACCTAACTGAGAATATGGCCTCTATCAGATAAGCACCATCGTCCATAGAACAGTCAACAGGATAGCATATCAAAAATAAATAGATCTTTAATCAACTGAGGGAACTTGGTAATAAATATCCTGAGATTGCTCTTCCACATTGGTCTTCTTTAGGGTAGTATGTTGCTCTGCTACCATGGTACAGGACCAGTATATCAGGTTTTTTTATTGGGAGGTGCCATGGTTCCCCCCACTGGAACTCCTGAACCCAGGATCCAAGTAGCCAGCTTCCAAAGAACAAGTTGTCTCTTACTAAATGACTAGTAGTTCTTACACTTTCTTCATACCCTTTCACACCCTGATAGGATGCTCACTTAGTTACAATTAAGATAGCATTCACTTAGCGGGTAGAAAAGTAGGTCTGCTTTAAATCAAACAGCAACCTTTAGAGAGAATAGAGCATAATTTAGTTACATAATATCCCACAAACTAATGATGACGAACTTGCACCAGATGTTTAAGCAATTTAAAATGTGTCCTTACTCTAAGTCTCCGTAACAACTAAGTATAACCCAATACAGGAATAAAAGAATTAAAGAAGAGAAAAGATGAAAGCTAAAATATGCTAAATAGTAGCCATTCTGTTACAACTTTTTAGAATGCTCACACAATCATTCATGAATACCTAGAACCAGGTGTCTGGAGACCTTCCCCATATTCAGAAAACCTGTTCCCAGACATCAACTACAAAACATCCACAAAGAAGATATCCAGCCTTCCTCTCCAATCTCCCCAGACTAAAAGCCTAAAACTTGTTGAAAGTTCTCCAAAAACATCTTTTGACTCTCCCTCACCCTGTAATAGAACTCTCAAAGCCTTGAGATTATAAATCCTTGCAATGTAGTTTATTTTACATTTAGAACCTTCACAAGTTTTATTGAGCCCTATGTCACAGGTGGTTTAAACGTAAAAATAACCAACTAATAAAAACTACAAAAGAAAGATGCTCTCTTCTTATAATAGAGTAAAAGCAACAAGTTTGAACTCAAGTGGTAGATAGGATTGGAAGTGAAAAGCATTAGCCTGTTTCTGTGTGGTATGCATGTTTCTTCCCTTTTACATTCTGATGGATTACTTATAGCCTCTACAATAGCAGAAACCAACTGATTTTGTAAGCATGAGCATATTATATTACTAAATTTATATTGTTTTCACAGCTGTATTTGGTTCTCTTTTCACTGCTATGGTCTGTATTTCTCTGTTTCTTAAGACTTTCAGGTTTCCTTTCTGACTTGAAGCAAACTGATCTGTCACAAGGGTTCCCATTTGTACAGCCCAATAAGCTGCTAATCTTCAGAATGAATCAGACCATCTTCTAGAATATTATATTTTTCTTCTAAGTACAAGGAGGTTAAGAAGAATCTTCTTCAAAATTCTTACATAATTTAAGTATTTCCAAAAGAACAGCAGTGGTAGTTGAAAAGTATAATTTCTTTCCGGTTTGCCATGCAGTAAAGAATGAAAATGAAGGTGCAATTTTTTAAAAATAAGGATAAATAAAGGTTGGAACAAAGTACCAAGGGTTGTGGTAGATTCTCCATCACTGGTCATTTTAAAAACAAGATGAAATGTTTTTCTACAGGATATGGTTTAGTTAGAACAGGAGTTAATTCAGGGAAGTCCTATGGTCTGTGTTATGCAGATTAGTTGATCAAAATAGTGCCTTCTGGCTTTATAATCTATGAATCTATAAAAATCAGCAGCTTTTACTAATATTGCAATCTAAAACATCAGCCATGAAGAGAAACTTTCTTGATGTAAGTGTACACTATGAAAATAGCAACTTTTCCAACTCCTTACACAGCCATATAGGCCATTTGAACTGCAACTTCAGGACCATGTGGCTCCCCATACAAGTTTCAACTCTGGCAATGTGTATTATTCATACAAAGTCAGTCCAGTGGGTCTTCCTTGGAGCAAAGGGGCACTTTAGGGGGAAATGTAGCACAGGACCCCTTTCTCCCAGCTCTGTGTGTCTCCGTGCCATTGAAGCTTTCATCGGAAGTAAATCTCCTTTCTGACCCTGCCTATAACTCAGCATAGAGACATTTATTACACTTTTTACTTAAATTGTAAAATCTTTGAGGGAGAAACAGCCTTTTTGTTCTGTGTTGAAAACTCTAGTGCATAAAGGGGTCCTGGTCCATTACTGGGGCTCTGAGGCACTGCTCCAATACAAATAAAAATAATACTCCCTGTGAATTTTCTTGTGCTATGCACACATGCACAGAACCAACAGAACATTGGCAGTCAGCTCTGACTTCGCTTTACAGAATCTAGTGTGCACCCACAAAGTATCTTTTAAAACCTTGAAAATTTTGATAAACTATAGCCAATTTTTACAAGACCACGCAAGGTATATCGGCAACAGAACCTCCATCTCCCAGCCAAATTTAAAGATTTCACCTACTGTTCCACTAAGGAACTAGAGCTAATCAAGATAAACAACTTATTTAAAGAGAAAAAGATTCAGACACCTAACCTTTGTTACTACTGTTAGAACTTAACAGAGGGGAAAAAGGGTTCTTGGGCCATGATCAAACCTGACATGTATCTTTTGGGCTGAACAGATCAGATCAAAATGATATCTTAAAAAGAAACACTAGTGCAACCTTTACTATAGGCATTACATACACCCCTTCAAGTGCATTACATACACACCTATTTTGCACTTATCCTGCACCTTTCATTCACAGATGTTTACAAAAGGTGGTATAATCCCAGTTCTGCAAGGGAGACACGAGGCACACAAAGATTAAGCACCTGCTCAAGATCATTTCACAAGTCATCATTACAAGTAGGAATAAACCCCAGTCTCCTGATTTCCAGACCCAAGTTCTATACCAAAAGAACAGACTGCCTCATATGCAACAACAATTTTGAGACCCTTGTCAACTGCACTGCATGCAGCAAAGGTAAAATGACTTGGTTCTTGTATAGATGCATCACTGGGATAATTTTAACACAAAGAAAGAACTAAGCACCAACAAAGATGAGCATCGAATAATCAAGCCGTCCTTTTAAACACTCCTTCACTAGAATAAATAAGGCAAATCCGAGCATTCCAAAAAGTTCTGGTGCAGGACTGATGTCCCTTTAAAGCGGAGTTTCGAGATGAAATCACAAATCCTAGCCACTTGACCATTAATTACTTAGGAGTAGGCAATAGATTTCAGCTAAGGTTTTCCTTGCTAGCCATGGTAACTTGGTGTTACACAATAAACCAGATCTTTCATTTTGAATAAACTCAGCCTGTCCCATGCCACAAGATCAATATCTTGCAAGTATTTTTATGGCTGAGAAACTTCTTTACTCCTATACCATTAGCAGAGGCTACAAGGAGTCACTGACAGTCGAAATTAACACACACGTTTCTTGCACGGGAGAACAAAGAAAAACAGATTTCTGCTTCTTGGAAGTGGCTTGAAATACCTGCAGCCTTCTTCCTGGAGATCTTGATAAATCCCGACAGTATTCTCCATGTAACAATTTCCAAACCACGACAAAATACATGGCACAAAGTAATATGCACTTCCTCCTGAATTTTCAGAGTCCAAAAATAAGCAATGAACAATTTCATACACATAGACTGCAATGTTTGGGAACAAATTGTTGTTCTTTTTGAATATCAATACTGAAGAAAAGTAATTCAGCTCCAGAAGTTTGAGTCACACTCAACGTAAATCAAGCAAATTGAATGCCATGCTTTTTAAAAACTCTTTCAAGACTTTAGAAAGAGCAAGTTATATCAAGTATTTTAATATTATTTGTTCATTTTGCTAACAGTAACTTTAGACACTGATTTTCACTGCAAAGTTTCATGTTAAATTTAAGATATATCCTGCCTCTCTGTGTGAGTGAAAAATGGACAATTTTGTTGTTCTTGGCTTCAAGAGTTATGGAGAAAGTCAACCAAAATGAATTAGGATGACGAATGTGTTGGTTCTGTTTTCCATCCAACCAATGTTAAAATAAAAAACAGTTTCACATGTTGTTAAACTCAACAAAAAAGTGTAATATCGTGTTCTAAACAAAACAAAGTAATTATTTTATAGACAATTATATGAGTAGATGACAAAATTGAAAATATTTATTTAATGTGAAAGGAAGACCATCTTCTTTCAACAAATAAAAATACAAAAGCATTCTCTTAGATCAAATATATTGTAAACTATAAAAATAGAAAACTTAAGTATCTAACCGATTTGCTTTTCCTATGGAAAATTAGCAAATGCACCAAATGAACCAAAGAAAGTTTAATCTCTCTTTTACTGTACAGTAAACACAATATTACAATTACATCAGAGCTATCCAGTAAATGCACTGCAAGATTAGAGCCAAATGTCCTCAGCCAGCCAAAAGTTGGTATTTAGTGTAATTACACTTTCTGAAAAGTCCTACCACCTTATGAGACAACAAAACAGTTGTTTTATATGAAAAAGTCTATGCAGTTGACACACATACCCAGCTAGAACTCCAATAGCTTATCAGATTTACCCTTTCAAAATGTTATAAATCTTGGGTCAACGACTATTAAAAACTATTGGTTATTAACATATGTGAACTTCCATTTCCTAGCTTGATATTGTAAATTGCTATTATTCAATATAAATATCTTGCAGTAGCAGCCAGGAGGTTCCCATCAGGATGAGCCCCATTGTGACAGGCACTCCATTACAGGAAAATCTTGAAGTGCCACTGATAGTTAGGGTTACCAGACACTTCCCATTATAAGACCGCTTTCTACTTGCTTATAGTGTTCCGAAACTAACCATTCAGGCTAAAGTTTTCCATGATGGGTGTCTGCCTCAAAACACAAAGGCGTGGCACACACCCAGAAAAAAAAAGTCTAATGATTTAAGAAAAATCTTGATTATATAAATTACTCAAAATATAATCAGATTATAACCAAGTATTAGTTACTGAACCAAAATCGGAGTTTAATTCAAACTTGTGGATGACCTTTTGAGCAGCGCTTTTTCAGTTATAGAGCATGGGCCCCATTAGACATTTGTTTATGTGATCAGTAGACTGTGGGGTGCGGTGGGAGACTTGTTTGGAGTACCCAACTATTTTCAACGCAGTCCCAGTTTGATCCTTGATACCGACTCTTTGGCTTATAAAACACACTTTGGTTGAGATTTTCTTAAGTAGTCTAAAGGATTTAGACACACTTCTTCTATTAAAATGGAAGACGCGTCTAAATACAGTAAACGGCATTCAAAAATCTCAGCCTTTGTTTCTTTGTTGAACTTTTTATTCCCTTATTCTGTTCAGTCATAGGATATGCTCCTATCAAAAGGTGAGATTGTGCTTCAATATTCCTATTGTCTGCAGCATGTGGCACCATGGCCAGGTTAGCTATCACTTATGGTGTCATGTTACCACCATTACAATCCCTTATAGATATTTACACAAGTTTTCACTACCTTTGAACAATTTCACATTTGTAAGCAGGTCATGATTTATTTGAACTTTATAATCTCCTCAGTGTTTTATTAAGCATGGTCCAAGTTCATGCTTTCTTTCGGTTGTCTTTACATGTGAGAGTTTGGCTTCCAGCAAGACAGACGGTCATCTATAGCACAAATCATTCTTTATATTTAAAAGAAAAATCTGAATTTGGCAATTTTATATTTGGTTAATGTTTTTATGAGAATTTCTGTGGACTAATATTTCATTTGTGCTGTGATTTATTTTCACCTCTTGTCTTTGTAGCGTTTCATTCTCAAACACTGTCGCCTGGGTTTTCTCACATGTGTCTTTGAATGTGACAATTAAGCATACAACTTCACAGTAGCTAGGCATAAATGACAAGCTACACATCAAAAAGGGACATCTACACATAGTTAGCATGATCATAAAACTACATGCACATGTGCAATTATAAAAATCTGAGCCTGTAACATTTTTTTAAAAATAAGTTATTTTTTATATTAGTATTTCCCCTATTCCCCAATTTTATTTGGATTGTTTTTCTTAGAAAAAATATATTGGCAGAAATTAGCATATGCCTGTTTATTCTAAAATTAATATACTTTTACCTGTAATAGACAGTGGAAATATGTTGCTACGCCACGAATAGGTTGTAAACCCAATCTTTATATGGTAAAGAAAAGAAGAATTCTTGACCATAATGAAAAACTATATTCAAAAGAAGAGGATAATCCCGCTCACATTGACTTCAGGAAGAGGAAGATCAGACCCATGATGGCAGTAAAACTTGACAAAGATGACAATGGTGCGTATTTTCTGTGTCAGACAGCCTTTGAAGACTTTTCTGATCAGTTGTCCATGGGCAGATGCATTAATAAACCTAGCCTGCTTACGAGTGCTGTTACCTTCACACCTTCCAAGGACACAAAATCAGGAGGGGAGAATAAATGTCTTAGTGTGTTACTTTAAGTATCTGTAATGCTTCAGTATCTTTTACTCCAGACAATTGTAAAAACCATGCCAGGAAAACTCACAGTAATAATGAAAAAAAATACATAAAAAATTCACCTGACATCAGTAGTAAGAAACTCTGCTTCGGACCTGTCGTAACCACTCAGAACTGCCATTAGCAACAGCTGTTCAAAGCTTTTCATTTCGTGAAATTTTGGTGTTGGGGGATTGTTAGCCATCTCGTGCACTAAATGATTTATTTCTGTCCTCCCCCCACCTCCTTCTGTTCCTCTCACCCACCCACAACAAAAACATTGTTCAAGGGGCAGGCATGAAGAACACTTGTTGTTTAGGGTGAGCGGGATCCCTTTTTCCCCCCATCTAATAGGTCGGTCTTACCTGTTTTGAAAGTCCACTCAGTTTCCTGAGGTGGTCTAAGCAGGACCCAGAGATTGATTTGGTTTATAAAGTTGTTCTTGATTGGACCTTGAATAGTTTTCCTATTAAGTGTGCATATGTGAGAAGGGGTGTGATTAGATAGGAGAAAGGGCAGTTTGCCACACCTAGAAAGGCTTTTCCTCTCAGTGATCATTTCAAATCATACACCAGAAAGCAAAACAGCAAAACAGGGAAGCAAAACAGGGAAGGCAGCCAAAATGTCTCCAGTTTCTTTTTTGAGTGCAAACATTTTTGCACAGACTTCCTGTGAGCCAACAGTATCAGAGGCTTCTCCATGCTGAGTTGAGTCCTAATTAAGCATTCTTAAAAAAAAAAAATTAGCTGCATGTTTTAAATCTCCTTTTGGCAAGTACAATCGCACAATGTTAATATGAGAAGTAAATTTAATAAAATTAAAAAGGAATATTTTATCTAAGACAGAATAATTAAAAGACATACTGTGCTGCTGGCTAAAGAGAGCTGGATACTGCAAGCACTATCCTGCAAGTTTTTTCATGATATTCTGAGTTTTATAGAAAATTTATGAGCTCTACTTGCATAAAATTTAACCAAACTTGTTTTCTTAAACAAACTTAATATTTATTATTATTTATTTACACAAACACTGTAGTGGTCTAAAAACTGTGCTAGGTATTTTACAGGCATATAAGACAGGGTCCTGCCCTGAACAGCTTACAAACTGTATTACAGAAACAAGAGTGACAAAAGGATGGAACACAAGTTTGTTCAGTTTTTGCCAGTCTTCTGCATGCCCTCCTCTGTCTTCTTGAGGAAAATGTGAGATGAACGTGATTAGTTTAATTAACCAACAAAGGAAGATTTTAAACACAGTCATGAATCACTTCAGGATCCTGGGAAGAGAATTTAATACTGGCATGTTGTAGTTCATCTTTTCAAAGATTCTTCAGGTGCAAACAAACAAAGATGATTGACACTGAAGAGCGACCAATGGAGGAGGCAGGAGTGTGGAGGTTTGGGGATTTACACAGCATTGGAACACCTCTTACAATCAGAGCCTCTTTGGATTAGATGGGCTCCATTTAAAACAGAACGGGTATCGACCTCCCAGGTTCAAAACTGGCAGACCTTTTAGACATGCTTTTAACTACGTAGGAAAGAGGGAGAAGGGGAGCTGTTATGTAACTCAAATGATCCATCATGTGGTTCCAACATACAAAGTAAGGCAGGAGATGGAGTTGTTCTGAAACAAAAGATGAAGAATAAGAAGAGTATTAACATATAGCATCTGTACACAAATGCACGGAGCATGGGAAACAAGCAAGAACTAGAAGTCTTTAAATGATATAACCTAGTGCCATGTCTGAAATTGAGGCCTTCTTTGCCTCAGTTTCAAGCAGTGGGGCAAATTTCAGCTTGCATCTCTAAACATGAGGTTTACATAAAAGCAGCTTCACTAGTGTCTGGCCACCAGCAGTTGGAATCAGGCAATCAACCAGTGTAGACAAGGCCTCAGTGGAAAGATTCTCACCTGTGGAAATCAGTACTGGAACTACACACACTTGTTGACAATTTTTTAACGTAAGTATGACTTTTTGCCAATTCCTTCTGTGCAATTTTGTTGTGCAAGATCCAAAAATGCATTTTCACATGAAAATGTACACCTGTGAATTCTGAAAGCTGGTGGAGAAGCAACTGCATTTAGAAAGACACTCATTGGCCAAAAGCTGTGAGGTCCTGTATTCTATTTCCAACTCTGGTGGTTACTGTTCTTAATACTTTGCACTACAGAAACATAAAATTAGGTCGTCACACCCTATGAAATAGGTAAGCTATTTTTCAGGTGAAGAAATAGAGGATCAGAGGTTAAAACAATTAATTAAAGGTTGCATAGAATCCAAGCTGCCCAACTCCTATAGCCAGTTTTCTGGACCATAGGGTTCACCAGGTCAGTAACACTCAACCTCAGTTTCTTAAGTGTATAAAAACAGGTCAACAATACTTACTCATTTATCACAACCTGCAACCTCAGATCTTAAATCTTCTTTATTTTCAGATATTTGATAATTATTTTTTCTCTATTCATTTAAGAATCTCTCTCAGTATCTGTTTTCCAGGACACAAATGTAAGTTAGACTCCTAATTCCCATTAGTTTTCTAATGATAAACAGACATCTGACTATCCTAAGTGCCTTTAAAAATTTCACCCACTAAAGTTCAAGGGATATGACTGGAAGAGAGGGTAGTTTAGTGGATTAGCTATAGGAAATAGACACACACGAGATCTGGGGTTCTATTCTGATCAGAAATAAGACTGGCAGGTCTCGGAGAGGGGAAATGGTGATCTTCTCCCAAGCTCAGCACGTAATTCTAGCACCATCCCTCTAGGCTCCAAAATGAGCTGTCACACACAGTAGATTGCGTGCATGTTCATCACTCCTTTCTTGCATGCTTCAACCAAATATGAAATAGTTGATGTTGACGTACATCCTATTTAGCCTTCAGAGTTAACATCCATTTTCATGACTACAGTCAATTCAAAGTGTTTCAGACTGGGTGACGACCCAGATGAACACACAGTGCATCTTTTTTGAAGGCTTTCTTCACACTCATTAAGAGTTGGGGAGGCACCAACTTTCCAAACTGCCATAAACTGGCTCCATTCAACATCTGCTTCCACTACAGAATAAAAGTAACTCCTACTGGAGTCAATGGGAGTTATTTACATCCTGTAGTGGAACTGTAATCTGAATGCCAATACAGACGTACTCTTACTTTAGGCAAGTCAGTCTCTGGAAGTCTTAACTGCCCCCTTTGTAAAATAAGGATAACAACTTACTTCATCAAATGTTGAGTGCCATAAACAATGTTTTGAAAGTGCTGCTGTAGAAAAGGGTGGAGTATTATTGTCAGCCAATGACAGAGATGGGAATAGGACATCTTATGGCTCTCAGCCCTGTGTGAAATCCACTAGAGTCTAGCTTTGCTGGGAGATGTTTTGGACAGGAAGAGACCAATATACTTATCCAGCAGCTTTTTCAAAATTCACAAGAATGAATATTTGCACAAAAATAACTTTTTTGTTTGATCACAATCAGAGGGTAAAACTATTTCACAGAAAATTTCACTAATTTTTTTTAAATTTCAGAGCATTTTCCAATTTTTCATGAACTTGAAAGCTGTTAAATTTAGACAAAAATATCTATATTTACAGATATTTCCCCCACCTTCAGTCATTACTGATGGATGTTTTCTAAGCAGAAGGGATAGAAAGGAAGGAAGAAATGCAATAATTGTGCTACAAAAGCATCTACCGTGCTACGTAGCTAGCATTTGACGATAAGTGTGGTGGTGAAGTTATTTTACAAGAAATGACCAAAAGATAGAGTCATTTATCCTGGTTGTTTTCAGGAGGAAAGAGTGGAAAATTTTTGAAGTAATTCCTGGTATGCTAAGCTTCAGTGTACACGGAAGATTTTAAACAAGTATAGATAGACAAGCATCATAAAGGTTCCTTAATTACACACAAAACAATGTTATGATCCACATTGTAACTATCCTGGGCTATTTCTTAGTGGCAAGGAAGAATTGATCAAGAATAGCAACTTGCAACCAGTGACCAGATAAGTGAATTCAACAAGAGAGTGGAAAGGAATCACAACGTGCAACATGTTGGGATTTCAGGAAAACAAGTTTTGGTGGAATTGAGTTTGTTCACTACAACCGGGAGAAGTATTAGAAGTCACTCTGTAGAAGGCAGGTGTGAAATTCAAAAAGGTGTAACTAGGTACAAGACAATGTGCAAGGAAGAAGGGAACAGAAGAACTAAGAATCAGTCCAAAGGGCTATGCAGAAGTCGGAGGTTTAAAAAGAAACACCTCTACTGTAAATGGAAAAGGGAGAAGTAAGCAAACAAATATTCAATTTCAGCTTGCAGGGAAAGAGAAAGGCAGCAGAAAGATAAAAAATTAAAATACAAAGAGACCTTTTATCCCTAGCAAAATAATGGAATACTAAAAGGAAAAATAGCTTATTGTGCAGAGGATAATGGAACCATGAGCCATATAAGCAATACAAATTTAAAAATGTAACTCTTCAAAGAAACTTGATTTTTAGAGAATCAAAAACAAATGGATGAAAAGGAACATAGTAAATATTAAAGTTCAGAGGGTTTGAGTGTCCTCAGCCATTAAGTTCAACCCCCTAATTTGTTAATGGAACTATTTTCTCCAGATACTGTGTGCACTTTGGTGAAATTCTGGCCCCATTGAATTCAATAGGAGTTTTGCCATTGATTTCAATGGCATCAAGACTTTACCCCTTCTCTTGAAGAGCTCTTAACACCACTGAAGAAGAGTTAGGAGCTGCGCTTCTACAGATTTGAGCTTCTAAACTCCAAAGAAGCCAATCTCCCCCAGTTGGTCCCTTGTGAGCAGTTTAGGTCTCCGGCAGAGTTTAGAGGGAGCCTTTTTCCTGTAGAGTTCACCAGCTGCCGACAGATGAGCTGATGGATTTTAAAAAAAAACCTAAAAGGGAATTCCCATGGGGAAAAAAAAAAGTTAAAGCTGAAAGTTAGAGTTGAAAGGACCTATCATTTATGTCAGCCAAAAATCCCTCAAGGAGAGTATCATTTTCCTTAGAAATGCAAAGTAAAGCACAATGGAAAACATCATCCCAACTATACATATAAAATGATGCGGTCTAAATTAGCTGTTAGCACTCAAGAAAGATCTAGGAGTCATTGTGGATAGTTTTCTGAAAACATCCACACAATGAACAGTGGCAGTCAACAAGTTAATAGAATGTTGGGAAATCGTTAAGAAAGGGAAGATAATAAGACAGAAAATATCATATTGCCTTTATATAAATCCATGGTACACCAACATTTTGAATACTGCATGCAAATGTGGTCGCTGCGACTCAAAAGAGATATATTGAAATTGGAAAAATGTACAGAAAAGGGCAACCACAAAAATGATTAGGAAGATGGAACAGCTTCAATATGAGGCGAGATTAATAAGACTGGGACTTTTCAGCTTGGAAAAGAGACGACTAAGGGGGGATATGATACAGGTCTATAAAATCACGACTGGTGTGGCGAAAGTAAATAAGGAAGTGTTATTTACTCCTCATAACAGAAGAGGCAGGGGGTCACAAAATGAAATTGATAGGCAGCAGGTTTAAAATGAACAAAGGGAAGTATTTCTTCACACAACGTAGTCAAGCTGTGGAACTTTTTGCAAAAGGACGTTGTGAAGGCCAAGACTATAACAGGGTTCAAAAAAGAACTAGATGAATTCATGGAGGATAGGTCCATCACTGGCTATTGGGCAGGATGCAAAACCATGCTTTGAAGTGTCCCTAGCCTCTGTTTGCCAGAAGGTGGGAATGGGTGACAGGGGATGGATCCCTTGATGATTGCCTGTCTGTTCTTTCTCTCTGAAGCACCTATTGGCCACTGTTCGAAGACAGGATACTGGGCTACATGGACCACTGCTCTGGCCCAGTATGCCTGTTCTTGTGTTCTTAGAAAACAAATATTAAGAAGCCTGTAAATCAACAGTTACTGTTTTACTTAATGACAGGTTTCAGAGTAGCAGCCATGTTAGTCTGTATCCTCAAAAAGAAAAGGAGTACTTGTGGCACCTTAGAGACTAACAAATTTATTTGACCATAAGCTTTCGTGAGCTACAGCTCACTTCATCAGATGCAATGAGCTGTAGCTCACGAAAGCTTATGCTCAAATAAATTTGATAGTCTCTAAGGTGCCACAAGTACTCCTTTTCTGTTTTACTTAAGAAATCACAAGCACTGCAGAGAATTCAAATGCCCTTCAGTTGCCCAGAAAATGAAAATCCCCTCCCAAGAAAAATTTTGTGTTTTTGAAAAACAAATTTTGCCCTGAATGGGATGAAAATTCAAAAACATGAAATATTTTCTAGGGAAGGGTTTCCCAGAAAGATCCTGTCCTAGGAGAACCAAAAGTGGAATTTTTTGGCTGCCTACCTGAAGGCCATTCTCAATTCCACTTTCTTCCTGCAGGCAGAAAGAAAAAAAGTGACAATAGTCTTCCAGGTGAGCAGCCAGGAAGTCACAAAATTTCCATTTGCCCAGTAGAAAATTGAAATTAAGCAAAACTGGAAATTTTTCAATGGAAAATTTCAATATTTTTGTTGGAAAAATCTTTCTGATGGAAAACTCCTAACCAATTCTAAAATGCACAGCTAAGGTCACTCAGTCAACCCTGATGCTGCAGTGCTATTGACTTTCAGAATGTGTATAGACAAGACACAGTAGGAAACAAATCCTGCTCTGGTAGAGAGATGGATTGATTCATCAAAAAGATCTTTTCTATCTCCACATCCCATGAAAGGTATTGTTATTATATTAACATTTATTATAAGCAGAAAAACCTTTCCAAGTCAAATATTTTGAAAGACATTTGACAAGAAAGATCCAGTTCCTCCAAGGCACATAGACCAGTCTTTTTAACCCTTTCGTAACAGATAATTAAACACATTCTGAAATGTGATTGTGTATCATAAATAAATTAATTTGATCTACAGGCATGTTATTTCAGTATTAGAATGAATTAAAAAAGGCAGAGGCATACAGTTAAATCCCATTCTTTGTGAAAAGATTCCATTACAACAGTAATCATTATTGAACCTTTTAGCCAAGATGTAATTTCTTACATGTTACAAGAAGTTTGGCATGCATTGTGAATTTCAGCCAAGGTTGATAAAGTTCAATAACTTGGCTAACCAACCATGTGTACAACTCATTACAGAAGTAATAAATAGATTCATCAAGACGGACATGAGAAAAGCAATATGAAAATCCGATACTATTTCCAGTCTACCTTATAAAAGAACTTTTCTGACTAATGCAATTTACTCATTAACTGTTATGGACTATAACAATCACAACGTAAGAGGCATACGTAAAATAAAGGAATGCTTAGTATTCAAATAAATTAAGCTACATAAAGAAAAAAATGATACATTCAAAAAAAATCCTTTAACGTAAGCTAAATCTTAGGCAACAAAATTTCATTTAAAAGGATGATGCAGTTTAATCATATTTTAAAACAAAAAAGGGTCCTTACCTTTGTAACTAACACTTTATATGATTAAATCAGTTTTAAAAAGCCAGTTTTCAGCTCACTATTTTCAGTCATTAGAAATACACTTTGACCTATGAATGGTAATTTTCAACTTCGTAAGAGTTATCAGAACAGGGATCTCAGATCTGTGGAACTTAGAACTTCACACGCTCCGCATTCTGTCTTGAAGCCATTACCCACAAAATTTATCCTTTTTCCTGGCCACTGCCCCAAAGTGCCCTGAACAACCACATGCCCACACACTGTGGGCCTCTCAAGTTCTCCTAGAGAAGCACGCTACTACTATGCATCTTAAATGACATGCAGGACATGTCCTCAACTGGTACAAAGCTTAAGAGCTGCAGCGTTGGAGTCACTCCTTGCCCTACAGAATAAATAAATTCTGTTGGAGCCAAGTAATGCTATGAAACTAAACAAGGCCTCCTTCAGGCTGCATCCCCAAAAGCGAAATGTATGAAGCTGTGCAACAGTCTCTTTCCACAGAAGTGGAAGAAACCCCCATTTTTTAGGAAATTTAAAACTAGAATTCTCAGAACACCTACAGACAAAGTGGCAAACACGGCTGCATTATTAGAAGAATTAATTTGATGACATATTAGGTCTTTCTCACTGCTTACATCTCTCTGCTTCCATAGCAATGAAGCATTATCTAGTAGGCACAGAGAGATTGAGAAATGCAGTAATTACATGAAAGATAAAGACTGGTTTACGCTTACCGGGACACAGACCCAGACTTCCTGACCTTTGCGTGTGCATGTCTCTCATATTTTGTATGCACACTCCTGCAATCATCTCCAAAATAGCCAGGTCCTGATTAGAAAATGATCTGATCATGGATAGTAGACACTCTCCTGCCGACAAACCACTGTTCACACCGGCGCTTTTCAGCGGCAAAACTTTTGTAATTCGGGGGTGTGGTTTTTTCAGACCCCTGAACCACTGTAGTGAACTGAACCAGTCCAGTGTAGACAAAGCCACTATCTGCAGGCTTACATCTGAAAGTCTCTTGATCACAAAAGGACTAAAAGCCCAAACCTGCAGAAACAAACAATACCCACTATTATCCTCCCTATCCGCAGTTCTTCATGGCAGCACTGATCAACCCACAAAGCCAATCAAAAAGGCTACAAGAGTTAGCCACCACAACTAGATATCTAGTAAACAATTCCAGGTGAGGGCACAAGATCCATGTATTGATCAAAGTCTCCCTCCTTCCTTCACCCCAATACAATAAAATTAACTTGAGGTGGTAAAAACTCCACTGAACAGATTGAGTTAACTGGCAATATAGTTTCTCACATTTGTAAAGGCCTGAACACTCCCCAGTTGTTTGATCCAAGCTACAAAACATGTAGTTTACCCTAGGCTGATCTCAGAGGGAGAAAGGAGCTGGAGAAAGACTCGGCAATCAGGGAACAAGGCATCTTTCAATGGATGGAACAGTGTAGAGCCACACTCCCTCCTCTGGACTCTGCAGGGCCTTTACTGCAGGGCCTGCGGAGTAGGCGAGTGCTGCCTCCCTCGAGGGCTGTGCTGAATTAGGCCCTAACTCCCCGATCTCCTTTTTCCTCCTCTGAGGAGGGAAGGACTTATGCCTGGTCTGCACTAAGACATTAACCTAGCTATATCACTCGGATATAAAATCCATACCACCGAGCAACATAATTAAACCAGCATATACAGCGGTAGGTCGATGGAAGAATTCTTCTGTCAACCTAGCTACCGCCTCTCAGGACCCTCCCATCAGCATACATAGTGTCTACATTGAAGCACTACAGTGAAGCAGTTGTAGCATTTCAGGTGCAGACAAGCCCTAAGTCTTCACTACACAGTTATTCTGGGTGATAAACACCCAGGTCTAAACACCTGGATTGGCCTACACTGGATGCGAGCATCCTCACACCGAAACCCTATCTGTGTTACCATGTCCTCCTGGTTTCTAGACTCACCCAAGTGTCTCTGAGGGCATATCCCAGAGTTCTTTGTGCTGAGATGCTCTGGGACTCTTTCTTAGTCAATTGTGGGAGACCTTGTCCATCCTTTGGGGGAATTGTGGGAAGGACACTGGAGGATCATCTGCATTCAAGTAACTTTGTCTGCATGCTCACTGCAAAGTGGGAGGATTCCATACAGAGTTAAACTGGAGTCTGGGTTCTAACCTATACCCCAGATGGGTAAATTAGCCCAGTCTTCAAACACACCCAAAACCAGATTAGAGGGTTTTCTGTGAGGACGGTAGGGGGCTAAAACACAAAGGAAGAAGCCCAGGTTAACTATGCAATGAGGACATACCCCAAGAGGCACTGCAAGTAGTAGAAGCAATATGCAAGCAAGTTTTCTTGATGTTTGCATTTCATTAAAGCAAGTTTAAAAAAAACCAATACATTTAATCAGCTAATCTGCATCTAAAGAGCTCTGCTGCATGAAAGGTTGCATTAGTACTACTGGTGTGCATTAGATAATAGCAACAGCACAAAGCAGACCAAAAACAAAAAGAGAAGTTCCATATAAAAAGATCCTTCTTAAATAAAATGCTCTTATTTTTCAGTACAACTGAACAACCAAGCCTGAGTGGTTCACGTTGGTTTCAAAATCTTATTTCCCCCTCTTCTCCTCCCCCGACTTAAAGTACTATCTGCTTGAAAGAAGGATGGGTAAAAAAAAAAAAAAAAAATCATACACCCAACTGTGAAATAGACTCAGAAGCTTTGCAACAAATCAGGAAAGGAGTCTAGACCAGGACAGCATGTCTAGTGAATCATTTATAGAAGTTGTATGTCGGTTCATATAATCATTTTAACTATTATTTCATCTGGAGACAAACAGAAAGGATAAAGACATAAATTAGAAAATAAACCAATGTCTGTGTTCAGACAGAAATGTATGCACGTTTCTAGAGGGGAAGAAAAATGTGTCCTCTAGCTCCAAAGCAGAGGTGAGCAATTCCTTACTAACAAACTCAGACAAGGGTCTGTGTGGGCTGAGACCACCAAGAGCTTTGTAATATAGTGAGACAGTGAACATACTTAAAGAATCAGACTAATATAATTAACATTATAGTCCTCGTTGATATTTATTGGGTCTGTTTTATTCCTCCCATATGATCTGGATTTGACTAAAGATACTGTTATTTGTACTGTCTAGTTAGGGCTCAACTACATCATCATTCATGAACATATACATATACACACACATATACATATAAATACACACACACACACACACACACAAATCACCATCCCTTCATAATAAGAGCATTGTGCCCTCTGCCAAAAGCCTGAGCAGACTCCCATGTCTGGCATGTTTCCCTATATGCACTAAGTGATCTTTCTGGGAGATTCAGAACACATTATTCAACCTCTGATTTAGGTAAAAAAGAAGTAATCAAAAGGGACATCTCTGTGGTTATTTTAATTCTTATTTGCTTTCTGCCTACAGATCCAAGAAGGATTAAGGATTCTTGTGATATTCAAGAGCATCAGGGCATACCCCAAATATAAAGTGTATATGTTTCGTACAGGAGAGTTTATGTCATTTTCCACCTATATAGGAAAGCTTTTCGGTGAAGGAGCTAGCTGGCAAGTACTGGAGACCCAAAAGCCTCTCCATAAGCAGTTTAGAAAGTTTTTTAAGTGATCAGAACTGCTTTATTATCTAAGTGTCTTAAGAACTGCAAAGAGGATGAATGCTACACGTCTACCCTTACATGAAGCTCCTTGAAGGCAGATTCTGGATCATTTGTTCCAAGTTGTGGAGCCTGTCACAAACCCAGGTACTTTAAAGTCATTCTGATACTTATGATGATGGTAAATTCTCACACCCTAGAGAGAAAATGTAAGATTCTTGACTTTAGAATTTTTACTGGGATTATACGACATATCATTCCACCTGTAAAACAAACTGCCATTGGCCTCAACCCTGCAGTGTCATGTGACTAGATGGACTGGCACACAAACATCGTATCACTAAAGCAGGGCCCTTAGCTTTTGTCCAAATGTACAAGCTTTAGATACAGAGAGAGAATAGACACTGTTACATACACTGACTTTCTGTCTAAAACTATGCTTTGATGGTAAGCTTTGGGACCTCCTAGGACTAAACGTAAGCGTTGTGTGTGTCTTTGTCTGTCTGGCTTGTGATAGCATTGCAGGCATCCCCTTTCCAGGGCTCTTGAATAATACTGTACTTTTCCAACACTCTTCAACTAACACCACCTCAAATCAAACAATTAAGGTCAAGACCGTACCTCAAAAAGTTCTTGCTCTGCTGCCTTTGGTGAACCGAGGCTCTTCATGTCTTAATCCTCCTTCACAGTGGAGGGCTCTCAGCCCCAGAATCCCCTACTAGGGTTCAAATGGCCCAAACAAAGGACCAACATAAACAACGTCCATCCACCCTTGGTTTCTGGATTCTCTCCCAATTCCTGGTCCCTTAACCAGTATAGTGGCCCCAGGGCACTCTTCTGGCCCTTCTTCTCTGGGGTGTTTGTTCCTGCACCAGGGACTACTGCAGAAAACTGCCCTTTCCTCCAGCATCTTGCTTGAGACCTATCTTCTGCTCTGGGCTCCCTCTCTTTATGCTCAGCTCCTTCCACTGCTGGGACTCATCTTGGGAGGAGGGGTGGGGGAGGGAGAGAGGCAAACCCAATTTCCAGGTACCTTAATTGAGCTTTCTAGTTCCAGTCAGCCCTTTCATCACCTGTGTGGGATAGATACACCATAACAATTCGTTTAACTCGACTGGAGAGATATTCCTGAGTTTCCAAAGCTCTGAAGTTCACATATTCCCCTGAAGGTCCCAAACCTGAAATATGTCATGGATCCAAAGCTGAATGTGACTAGCCCACTGCAAATGATTTTTAATTTTCTGGGCAAAGACCAAGTTGAAAAGAGTGATTTTTGGAGAGCAGACTGATTTTCCAAAAAATGGTAGATGTTCTATACTGATCATGGGTTTGAAATGTCAAAGTCCCAGGTGAGATGGATTAGTGGGCTGAGAGCAAGTAAGACAGTCAAAGGTGCGTGATAAATACAATCACCTAAACATCACGACTATCTATGAACAAAGTCTCATCACCCATACATTATCATAAATGTGGATAAATTGGAGAGAGTCCAGCGAAGGGCAACAAAAATGATTAGGGGTCTGGAACACATGACTTATGAGGAGAGGCTGAGGGAACTGGGATTGTTTAGTCTGCGGAAGAGAAGAATGAGGGGGGATTTGATAGCTGCTTTCAACTACCTGAGAGGTGGTTCCAGAGAGGATGGTTCTAGACTATTCTCAGTGGTAGAAGAGGACAGGACAAGGAGTAATGGTCTCAAGTTGCAGTGGGGGAGGTTTAGGTTGGATATTAGGAAAAACTTTTTCACTAGGAGGGTGGTGAAACACTGGAATGCATTACCTAGGGAGGTGGTAGAATCTCCTTCCTTAGAAGTTTTTAAGGTCAGGCTTGACAAAGCCCTGGCTGGGATGATTTAATTGGGGATTGGTCCTGCTTTGAGCAGGGGGTTGGACTAGATGACCTCCTGAGGTCCCTTCCAACCCTGATATTCTAGGATTCTATGATCATGGTGACAGTATGCAAATTAATAGATACTTACTTACTTTCTTGGGGTGAGTAAAGTTTTACAACACTGAGATGTATTTAGGAACACACAAATGTCATTTGGAAACAAACCCTAGCTGTAGCATTTGTTACTGGGAATACACTTCATTCCATATACATTTCATTAGGAAGGTATATAGCAGCTAATTTTTTTAGCTAATAGTACTGACAATTTATTCCCCAATTCCATAGCATGATGCACAGATACTACTTGTTTGTTTAAGCAACAGAAGAGTCAGCAATGGGTACAGTATAAATCAATTTAAGAAAGACTAAAGGGATAGAGCTGCTACCTATATTTTTGTAGTTAAGATGAGCAATGCAGGTTGCTTAGTGTATTTTTTGTTTATATAAACAAACCTTAATGAAGCATGTCCTCTTCTCTTGAGACTTAAATTATAGTTAAAAATGGTAATCCAAGACAGACTTCTGGAATTTAAAATTTAAGTACTATACTACAAAACTAGGAACTAATTAAGCCCTCTATTTAATCTTTATTAACAGCTGTCTCAGGCTAGAGTTCTAGTAATGACATGCGAGTCAAGCCCCAGTGCACAAGGTAGAGCCCACCTATAACCACAGGTGGTTCAGACAAGGGTGAAAGAGAAGGGAATCTTTATAAAGCCTCTATAAATCCAAGGGCCAGTTATCCAAAACAGATTAATAAAATATACAGCAGATGCTTAATTTTGATATATTAAAAGAACATATCCTCATTCTAGGCATCAGTATGATGTTACAAAACTTTTGAATACTGCAGCTTTGCATTGACTTTTTACACTACAAGTCTGTGGAAAATGAAAGCTCTCATATGCATTTACAGTGCCTAGTAGAATAGGACCTCACTCCTGACTGGGGTCTCTAGGGGTCTGCAATACAAAATAATATTCTATTTCACAAAAGTGTTAATACACAGTCACTGGTTTTGAAATAGTGGAAATGTTTGCAGATCAACTAAGTTTATGGACTGAAAAAAGACTTTGTAACTCAAGAGTTAAGAAAATGCAGCACTGACAGTCATGTTCAGCACAAGAGTTTTTGGAATTTTTTCAGTATTTGGTTAAAAAAAAGTAAGCTACACAAAGCCAAGAACGCTTTTAATTTTCTGAGGTCACCCCTGCGTTTGATCTGGGCATCCCCTAAGATATGTAATTAATAGATTGCTTATGACCTTGATATAACCAAAATAGGACTATTTCTCATTCTTTGAATACAAAAAGATTCTGTGCATAATGGTTTTGTAAAGAGAAAAAAATGAAACTTTGTGATTAAAAGAACAATCTCATATAAGATGGCTTTTTAAAAAAAATGTTTTCCGAAGTCTGCACCAGCACAAAAAGATACACATTTTGTCCCTCTACAATATGCCAGTAAAACAGCATAAATAGTACTGTGTCATTTATATTTTACTGTTCTTACATAGTCTAATATTCACAATAGATTAGGTAACCAATGTGTACTGTTAAAAAAAAAATGAAGCAGAAGTACATGTAGTTTCAAGGCATTTATTGTAGCCTGAGATAAGCCTTAAAATGTATAGTAATATTTGTGTAATTCAGCTTCCCAGAAATATATAAACCACACCATTGTCTCCCTGATATTAAAAACAAATACTACTAAAAATATGGACATTGTGTAATTTGGCAGAACTGACTGCAAACAAAGTTGAAAATATTGTATCTTCTTATAGACTGGAACGCAACGAAACAGCTAACATACTTCTCACACTTTGAACTTAAGCGCTGATAATTACAAAAATTCAGAAGTATTTAACAAAAAAACACAGAGGAGGAGAAAAATATAAAAGCTCTCTTTTGTTTAATATTTTCAAAGGACAATACAGCCCTCTTGTGGAAAAAAAATTAAAGACTTATTTTTATTTGTATGTACGATACAAACTAAAGGACTCTTTCTTTGTAACCAAACTAGGGTTCCAGTCCTGCAAATACTTAACTATGCATTAACCATGTATTGAAAGTAGTCTCATTGACTTTAAAAGAACTACTTTGTGTGTGAAGAAGTCTCTGCATGAACAGGGTCTGTATCTGAAAATAGATGGTTAATATAACAAGACCATTCATGGCTGAAGTTAAAATTAATCATAATATACTGTTGCAGCACACAGATAATTAACATTTTTCTGACCCAATATTTAGAAGATGAAAATTTAATCCTGATTAAAATTAATCAAGATCTAAAGAATGTTTATCACATGACAAGAAGAGATCTGTAAAATTAAAGAAAGAAAAAGTTTGATATTTACCATCCTCACAACACAAACACCAGCTTTGATTTTAAAGAAGTTAGTAAGTATTCACTCCCTGATAAAATCTAAGTATTTTAGAAAAGCTGACTCTTAACTTTTCAAGTTACTAGTGGATATATTTAGTAAATTCTTTTCACCATAAGTTTTACATATTTTCATTTATTCATTGTATATCCTAAACACACCTCTGGGGGAAAAAAAACTATTTCTTTAATATGTTTTGTGGTAACTTTTTTTAAGACTAAGTACCAAAAAAAATAAAGAAATGGGAAAGCAGCCATTAGATAAAACCAAGAAATCTGAACTTGAATTCCATATTCTTGTTAACAAGTTTTCCTCATAGTGGAACCTGCAATGGATTAATTGTTAGCTTTAAATAAGAAGATAGAAGTTAAAGGAAATATCTGATGGGAGGGAGAAATAATTTGAGAGTTGGGTATACAGAAAGAGTTGCAGAAAATATACCACCACTTCTACAGTTAGTAGTACAGCCACAAGCTGTTGAACTGTACATCAGTTTACATCAAGTAAAATACGGAACATCACTTTAAAAATGACACAAGTGTTCTGTAATCTTCACAAGAGACTTCTGTAGTAGATATAATTTTTCCCATTTTACAGATGAGCACAGCGGTCAAAGACAGTAAGTGAAATCCTTGTCCTTTTAAAATCAATGGTAGTTTTGCCAAAGACTTTGATAGAGCCAAGATTTCACCCAATATTTGCCAACATGAGATCCTAAGGTTGAGCACAAAAATCAATACTTGGGTAACTAAACAAGTGGCTCAGCATTCACAGGTGAACGGCACCTACAACTCCTAGAAACTTTGTCCCTGTGAAAAACAGGCAACTTATTTAATTGCCCTCACACAGATTTAGTTGCTTAGCTTTTGGGACCCAACTGTACATAAACCTAGACTAAAGGTGAAATCTTGGTCCCTTTGAAGTCAATGGTAAAGCTCTCATGGACTTCAATGGAATTATGATTTCACCAGAATGGTTTGTCGCCCATGCACACCCTCAGCTGGAGTTCCAGCTTTTATTGGGATACTATAATAAAGTTTTTCAAACCTAGATAATCTAAAATTCTTGTCCAGAAAAGGATTGCATTCCCTGGAGTTTATGAATTATAGTGACAATTCCCTGAATTATCTGACCTTCTTGAATGCTCCCATGACAGTCAGAACACAGAAGTTGTATGTTCAATATGCTTAAGACCCCAGAAGTCATTTTGTTTTTACACACTGTATCTTTGTTTTTTCCTCCCTTGCCCTTCAGTGACAACAGTGACATACACTTTGGAAGTGATTTTTTTCACATGCATTTACTAAATCAGGAAGATTACACAATAAAATTCTAGTAATTAGTAACCTGCATAAGATTCCATGTGTTATATCTATTGATAAATTATTAGGAACATCAGCCCAAGAACAGTTTGGGTTTTTTACCTTTAGCATAGTCAACTGATGTGTGTTGGTGAATGAAAGAAGGTTTTTATTCTGGGTTGTTTGGGTTTTTTTTTTTAAATGAGCTCTCAGATTTGTTTGAACTCCATCTTTTTTGCTCAATTCATTAACTTAGAAGTTAAAAAGATATTTTTGAGCAAAAAGAAACAATGTAATGTGATTAAAATATATGTTTGGCCTTTTGGAGCTAACTTCCGGTCATATTGAAAGAAACAAAGTTCCCACCCAGGATATGCAGAAACATTTACAGAGACTGTCAAATCAGTCTTTAAAGTAAGTTGCAAACTGATTTTGAAAACAAGAAGCCTTAATATTTTATTTTTTTTTAAAAAAAACTTCTTGTGCTTCTGACCTTATAAAATTTCAAATTGCCCAGGCTGAACAAGATTTTCTTTTAATCAATTTTTAGCTAGTGGAACACAGCAGCATTTTCCTCAAGAACATCCAATCATACTAAAAAACACAGAACAGAGTACTTGATTTTCAGAGCATTATACAACCACTAACTAATTAATCCTCAGAACACTCCTCCGAGGTAGGGAAGTACTATCCCTGATGCATATGGAGGACAAGTTACTAACCCAAGGCCACACCGCATACAGTGGCTGAACTGGGACTAGAATTCAGTGTTTAATGATTTCTAGTCCTATCTCAATATTCTAGATAGCCCCATCTCAACAGATCTTCAAGACTTTCCAAAGGCCTGGACAAGAACATTAGCAGCCACGCTCTATGGAAGCAAAGTACAAGAGCTCCCCTTCAAACTAAGCAGTGAAGGAGAAAGCAAGCCTCACACTTAGGCCTCACAAAATCAGGACAACTCAGGGTGCCCAAACAGCACAGGACTCTATGTGATCGCCCTGTACCCAAGTCCCAACTGCCTCACCCTTGAAACATCTTGCTCTCTGGCAGTTGGTAACTGGTGCTGGATGCAGAGATGGAACCAGCAGTGATGTCAAAGACATTACGGCACCCAAGAAGTTTGAGGCTCATAGGCCATGTCTTCACATGTGATATAAGTTCAACTGAGAAAAACATCTGGACTTGGGGTTTTCTGAACCTTACATCCTCACAATTTGAAGCAGCACATGCCCAATGTTTAGTTCACTCCACTAATGCCACACGTTTGTTGCATTGTCCTGACCGCTGCAGAGGCTTTAAAATAAACAGAGAAGTGGTTAAGGATCAGGTCACCCATGGGATCTTAATCATCCAGGTACAATCGAGTTACTGAGTGTCTGCTCTATGAGAGTAAGAGAGTCCTGAATGCCAATTATTCTGTGCAGCCTTTTCAGACGCACTTGTGTAATTAATACTACAAATGTTCCAGTCAGACAGGGAGTCTTATTTATTTGGCTATTTCCCAAGATGAGGAAAATGCTCAAAATAAAAATGAGCAAACGGCAAAACAAAATACTCAGATTTTCAAACAGTTCACATAGGCAGCAATACTTCCTGCCTAGTCTCATACACCCACTTATGCTCCTGTTCTCCTCTTAATATGCAGCAGAACCCATGTATCCATCTAATTGGGACCAGGGCCAGATCGGATAATCAAAAATTCGGATAATGCAGAGAATGGACAAATCCAAGACTGCAGCGCCATCTAGCAGCCAAAGGAGTGATCACCCACTTCTGGCCCTGTGCGTGCTGGTTGTTCAGTTAATACGGAGAACCAGATAATGGAGTGTCGGATAAACTGGGTTCTAAAGTAGTTTCCTGTTAGCTTGATAGGTTAACATTATATAGCAGCCATTGGTAGCAAGCACTTAGTCCCAAGGTGCATGTAATTTAGCTATGACCACCCAGAACTGCAAATTGGGTGGGGAAAAGGAGGAGAAACCACAATACAAATCCAGACATCCTCTCAAGATAACAGTTACCTTTCACAAGCATCACAGATCTGGATGAGGTGTCAAACCCTTTAACTACAGTATCGCTATACAAGCATGGAACACCGTTTCACTCAAGAGGTTCACATGATAACCTTGAACCAGGTTAAAAGAGAGAAGAGCTAGGTTATTTCTGAGCTACACAGTTTCAG
The DNA here is from genome assembly GCF_965140285.1 of Lepidochelys kempii. Taxonomy (NCBI): domain Eukaryota; kingdom Metazoa; phylum Chordata; order Testudines; family Cheloniidae; genus Lepidochelys; species Lepidochelys kempii. The sequence goes on along the minus strand of NC_136391.1, from coordinate 31,038,827 downwards.
ATTCTTAGCAATTGACTCACATTAAAAAACTCTAAAGGCGGGGCAGGAGAAGCTTTGATTCATTTACATCCCAAATTTTACATACTTTTAAATGTGCACATTTGATTAAACAAATTTAGTTAATTATAAAAGCAAATTTGCTGCATTCACAGTAATGCCAGTTTAGAGAAGTATGCCAAACTCTGGTAATGTTTACATAAATTTAAAGTTATTCAGTCAACGATATAAAATCTCCCCAAAACAGGTTTAACCAAGACACGTGCTGACAATAAGAAAAGTTTAGAGCCTGTTGTAGCCTGAAAATACTATTTCAGAGAATGTTCCCTTTCAAATGATTTTAGGATGAACTGCACCAAGGAAATTCAGACTGACACTTGGTCCAAAAATCCTTTCATTGTTCAAGAGAGTTGCAAGCTGGCCATGGGTCCCCAGGGTGCAATCTTTGAAATATTTTTTTGATTTAATCTGCTTCTGTTTTAAGAATAACTATAACCTTGCATAAGGATATTTCCACTGCAGTTGTGATGGTTCTACAACTCTAAATGTAGACCACAAAAAAGGACGAACAGCAATTTAAATTTTAAATAAAACTTTGGAGGGCTCAGTGGATTATCTACACTGGCCTGAGAGAGAATCAAGTTTAATACCTAGTCCCCATCTAACTGGGTCTCAGCAACTTCGGCTCCTCCAAAAAAATTAAACAGAAGAGAGATCCTGTACAATTTACTTTTACTACAAATCACAGTGGCAACGACTCAAACCAAGGTAGTGGCTAGGGGAGGGGGAGAAATGACTGAGGAGTATGGGATCCCCTTCTGAGAGAAAACTAATTAAGCGCTTCTTAAACTTCCATCAAAAATTATTATTGGCAAAAAAACCTGATTGGTAATTTAAAAAAAATACCTTAACTATACACTATCTACACCTATTCCAATGCCACCACACAACAAACTACTGTAGAAGATGACTGATCAGGATGATATGGGGGAACTAATTCTCCAAGCAACTTAATCTTAATAATAACGGATGTGAATTCAATCCAGAATTAAAGGGTGAACGTACATTTTTAAATATACCGAACCAATGTTAGGTCAAAACTACTTGCAAGTAGATGAAACATAATATTTTATTCACTTAAGTCTCACAATGACCTACCTATTCCTGAATTCGCTCCAGTGATTATAACCACTTTTTCACTCAGCTCACGACCCTGAAGGATTTCCATTGCAGTACTGTTTCCATCATATCTCTGTCTAGTAGTAGACTTCATTGGATTATCTTCAACGGTAAATGCCAGTCTGGGATCAAGGTATGTAGTCCTTTTGTTTATATGGCTGTAAAAAAATCAAAAACAAGATTTCAAACAATTTTTGTTTCTTCGATGCCATGCAGTAAGGTTGCAAGCACTAGGGAAACACTGAAGTGTTGCCAAAAGCAGGTCTTATTAATACCAAGAATGTTACTAAGAGAACATGTGACTTGTTCTCTCCTTTTAACTTCAGTCAAGACCTTTACAAGTTATGGCTTGTCTACACTTGAAACACTGCTGCAGCTCTGCTGCAATAGTGTTCAGCATAGACACTACTGCCACAAAACAGGAACGATTCTTGCATCACCTTAAGTAATCCAGCTCCCCAAGAGGCAGAAAAGGATTCCTAACATCACGTTTGCTTTTTTGACTGCCACTGCACACTGCGTGGATGTCTCCAGAGAACACTCCACGATGACTCCAAGATCTTTCTCCTGATTAGTTGTAGCTAAATTAGCCCCCATCATATTGTATGTGTAGTTGGGGTTATTTTTTCCAATGTGCATTACTTTACATTTATCAACATTAAGTTTTATCTGCCATTTTGTTCCCCAATCACTTAGTTTTGTGAGATCTTTTTGAAGTTCTTCACAGTCTGCTTTGGTCTTAAGTATCTTGAGCAGTTTAGTATCATCTGCAAACTTTGCCACCTCACTGTTTACCCCTTTCTCCAGATCATTTATGAATAAGTTGAATAGGACTGGTCCTAGGACTGATCCTTGGGGAACACCACTAGTTACCCCTCTCCATTCTGAAAATTTACCATTTATTAACCAGTTCTCAATCCATGAAAGGATCTTCCCTCTTATCCCATGACAACTTAATTTACATAAGACCCTTTGGCGAGGGACCTTGTCAAAGGCTTTCTGGAAATCTAAGTACACTATGTCCACTGGATCCCCCTTCTCCACATGTTTGTTGACCCCCTCAAAGAACTCTAATAGATTAGTAAGACACGATCTCCCTTTACAGAAACCATGTTGACTTTCGCACAAAAAATTATGTTCCTCTATGTGTCTGACAATTAATGAAAACTTTGCCAATGCTTCAAAGGACTATACCTCTGGACTCAAACTGTAGCAGCACCCACCAGCACTCCCCAGCCAAATAAGCTGGAGGAGGAAAAGAAGCAGCAACTTCATTCTTGGTCAGAGCCTTTCCTTGAGCCAAGTGAAATTCAGAATTTCTGTCCCAAAGAAATTCCAGCATTTCAACTGAAATGTCCACATTTTTCCCCCAAAAAGAGAAATTCCCACAACAATTTTAATTCAGAAGAGATTAAATGTTTCATTTTGACATTTTTAATGGAAACATTTCAACATTCCTGAAATTGAAGTGAACAAAAATGTTTCATTTTGAGTCACTTTAACATTAAACTGCATTTTCCTATTGTAACGCTTTGACTCTTGAGAGTTGCATTTCAGAAGCCTGAGGCCCCCATTCTCCCCTCTGTGCCAGGCTCCCTAGCCAGGCCACATTCCCATGGTGAATCAAGCAGAACTTGGTCAGAAGGAAATCTACATTGGATTCTGGAATATGCAGTCCTCCAGGGAGCTGAGCTGAGCTCAGCCCAGCCCAGCCCAGCCCAGCGCACAAGAGAGACCGGGGCTTGAACTATTACTCCCAGAAAGCAATCTGCTGAAAGAGAAATGCAATTTGATGTTTTATTTAACTGATTCAGAATTCAGTTCAAAAAAAATCTTCAACAAAAAGTATTCTATTTTGGGTTGAACTGACCCTAAATGAAATACTTCATTTAGATTTCCCTCCCCAATGGAAAAAAATGAAAGTCTGGCCAAAAAAAAAAAAAGATTGTCCCCACCAACTCCATGGAAAATTTCTGGTTTTGCAGTAACTGCATTTTCTGTCAGAAGATCATTCTGACAAAAAAATTCTCAACTCATTCTGATCAATGATCTTCACAACACCTGTGCTCCCCTTGTGTGAGCAGATTCTACAGTTTGGACTGTAAATATTCTTCCCTCTCTACTGATTCATTGTTTACTGAAACAACCTCCCTTCTCCTCTCTATCAATATCTATTCAAAGCCAGACTCAGTATTCCTTATGATCCTTCCTTCCTTTCTTTCCTGTCCCTGCTCCTATGAACTCACCCCTCCTGATGTTGCCCCTTGTTCTATCTCTCTTTCTTCCCCCCACCCCCCCATATCTTTTAGATTGTAAGCTCCCCAGGGCAGGAATTGTTCCTTCTGTTTTTCACAGCATCCAACACATTCTGAGCACTACCATATTGTAAAAACAGACCAACCAATCGTGGAAGCTTGGCGGTCCATATAAGCAGAGTCACATATAGAAAGTGTGAAACGGGTTTTGCTTTACAAAAACTGATCCATGTAATTATCTTTTTGAGCTGGGATCACAAAATCAAGTTCCTATTGTATTTCTTAAATTACTTTTCTGGTTAAGAAGAGACAGCCTCACCTACCCACACTTTGAAGAGACAGGAATTTTAGTCTACCAGAGTCACAATTTGTTGTATGAAGAATTCACAATTCTCTCTCTCCTGACTTTACAAGAGAAGATATTAACATATCATTGGGTGTTCTCTTTGGGAACCCTATCTTCATATGGAGTTATCTTTTGAATTACTCCATTATTCCTCAATTCATTTTACCAATAATTTGTTTCTAGATTCTTTCCACCTTTTGTTTAGCTAGGAGAAGATGCTGGAAATCTATTGATAATTAATTAAATATCACGATTATTCTGTTATAGAATTAAGTTTAAGTCACTCTCAATTCTGCACTGCAAGTTTATACTTGTGTTTACGTGAAACAATTTACTAACATGGTGTGTGGGGGAGGAGGGGGAGATTTATTACATGCCTAAAAGTTTAAATATTAAGTTTTTGCTTACTGGTTTCTGTGTATTTAACTCAAAGAATCATAGCATTGCAACTCACTAGAGTGGTCCAAATCTCATATGGGTCATCAGCCCTCCTATTCATTCATGATCTACATTTTCAAGTACTTACTCCACAAAGTAGACTTGTCCATTTTCATCTGTTTCTTGCTCCCACCCATATGGCAGATCTAGAATACAGAAAATATATCTCAAAGCATTTTCTACAGGAAGTTTGAACTTCTGGCATTGCTGAATGTGGAAAATATATACAAGCATTTCCATCCCTAATACTCCTACCAGCTTGACTTGAATACTGAAGCTAAGTTTAAAAACAAGAACTGCTCACAAACCATCAAAACAAAGGAAAGGTTCTCAGATGAAAGGTATAATATGCAGGAGATCTAGAATAAACAATATAATGTGGCATGTGGTAATTACTAACAAGGATACGGAGATGTTTGCAGTAGGCTAGTAGTCCTTTCACAAATGACTTTTCTTGCAGGACAAACCCACAGGGTTTGATCCTGCCTTATAATATGTCGCACATGTCCCATGCATCTTGGGCAGAGCTGGTGTGAATGCATGATCAAGTATAGCAGCTATCAAAATACTGGATTCTGCAATATTGTATATAATGCACATTACATATCAGAACATGGGAATAAGCCCCAGTGTGTGGCAGACAATACTATTATAGGGGTATGATATGTTAAAAGGAAAGAAATGATAAAAAGTATAACAGAATATTTTCCTAAAAATGTTTAAATCAAGGAATTTTGCTGCTATTTCAAAGAAGCTAAACTTGGCTGAAAATATTACCTGTAATTCATCAGGGTGGTGGTTCAAATATACTGGAAAACATTCTAACATGAGGTATGTGCACATTATTGACAATGTATGAAACATGAGACATAGGCAGCACATGAACAACCTATCCCTTTCTTTAATGGCTTTAAATATTTTACTGACACAATAAAAGATAAAATAAAAAAATTCAAATTTAGTGATGGAGTCCCACCTTGGCATGCCTATGTATAATGCTCTTATCCTCCCGCCCCAACCAAAAAGTTACTAATATCCCTTTAACATTAATCTACTGAAAATGTTAATATCATACATCATCTAGTCTTAATGCAGGACTGTTTTTCTGTATGTATAACATTGCCTCCTTTAAAATGCACTGTTTTTATTTATCCTCCACGTTTATTGAAGCTTTCCCCAACCAACAATCTTTTTGGTAAGCAAGATGAGATCATGCTAGTAAACGAGATTTTATTCTCTCCAGTGCTGGAGCTCGGCTCACCGCAAGGGAAGGGAGGTGTCAGGGAGCCAGTTTGGGTTCCCTAATTCTCAGAGCACTCTCACCTGAGCCACTAACATAAGATCCTTAAATGGGCATTTTCCCAGTAGCAGATTACTGTGGTGGTCTAAAGTTCTGCCATGCTCTCTTCCTGCCTACTCCTTCCTTGACACATACCTAGCTCAGGTGTGTGGGACATGGAACAGTGAGGCACTGGCAGGGAATTCCCCTACACAAGTGGAATTCTCTGCTGGCATTTACAGCCGAAATAAGAACCCTTTGTGTCACCCAAGTGGTGGAAAGGGGTCGTAACACAATTTACGAATCTTGCCATGAGCCTCTGCGTCCATTACAAGGACAGTAAACAGAAGACCTTTGCACTTCTGCCTATTCTTTGCCTTTATGTAGAAATAAAGTCATGCAAACTAACCCCCTGACAAACATGTTGGGCTTTGGTGAATCAACGGGGCTTTACTTATATAAAATAGCTGACAAGACTCGGGCCAAATACAGCACAAATTGGCCATCTAGATCCTCCATCCATTCTGATCATTACTTGTAACTTACTGCGTTACAAAAGCGCAACACAAACCTCCTGCAATGCGTTTTCTCTTTCCAGATTTAGGATGCTCCCACTGGGTTTTCTCTTCAAGATGACTGTTTAAAAAAAAAATAATTAAAAGGACAATTAAACAGAAGCTTAAAGATACATTTCTATCATTTACCCTCAATATAATATATCACCATAGCAGTGTTCCTGCTGCATTCCGATTACATCTTTCTGTGGTATAAACCTCTTGAGGAAAGAAATATATTCCCCCTACTTATTAATAATATCTCCTCCCTATTTAAAAGAAGTTTCATGAGTGCTGCCTTAGGTAACTAGATTCTATGGTGCCAGGATTTTGAGAAAAACCTAGTCACACAGAACAGAAGCCACTACAATTCAAACACAAGTTTGGATCCAAGTCTCATTTCTCAGGCTGGCAGGGAGCAAACAATCCCTCTGGATGATTAAAGAGCAACATTAATAGATTGCATACAAAAGGCCATTGGCTTTAAGGGGAAAGATCATGAAACATGTAACCATGAACCAGGATTTCAATGGGAATACATTATAGAAAAGTTTGAAGTCACAAAAATCCCTTTCAAAGTTTTGCCCAAGTTATTTCCATAAATAAGATGTGGCGTAAAAGAATTGGAACTTCCACCTTAGCAAGTGGAAGTCTTAGCAAGTCTTAAAAGAAATTTACCAGTGAGCCCAAAGGGAGAAACAGTACTTAATTATAGGCCAGCAAATCACTGATTTATTCATTAATTGGTTCATTTAATAAGGCAGATCATGACATCATCTCCCATCTAGAGCTATTATTCACCTGAAAAATATTCATTTGAACAGATCTAACCATACCACATAGCTTTCTACACTTCGGCTCGGGTAAACAAGCAGTATAAACAAATTAAAGAATATAGATTATAGACCCATGCTTACAACACCAGCCTGTTATTGAATCAGAATCTCTTCATCTAAAAGAGAAAGTACATTTCTAGCCCCCACATCTGGGCAGAAAAGCTTGAAAGCATGCCCCAAGAACAATTGCTGCAGTGGTGTCTGCCCAAGTCTGCAGGCAGCTAGAAACAACGGCTCTGTAAGACATGACTTGACCTGCATCTCAGTGAGGTGTTAACCCATTGTTCTGTGGGCTCTGCAAACACCACCTGAGCAGAAGAAAAGAGTAGGATGGACTAGACATGTTTACCTAAAATGAAACACTCCAGCAGCTGGATTAATACTGATACTTGTGCATCTCAGTGGGAAAGAAGAAAGAGGATACTTTCTAAAACCACAGGAGAAAAAAGGGGCCCCATTCCACTGCTCCTCACTCTCTACCAGTGTGTGTGCATACTAGAAATATTGAAAATGTGATCTCATTCCTACAAAAATCAAGGATAGGATCAACATAATTTCTGACACCCATGTATGCAGAGGAATAATATTAGTTTACAATGCATACTGGTAAGTTACTAAAATATTTCATCAAAACACATGCAGTATAAGTTAGATATTTTTGGTAAAGGGAAAAAATACAGGTATATGTTAAAGCCACTGTCAGTGAAGTAAATGGATAGGAAGAACTGGGAATAAATAAGGCCCTGAGCATGCAAGGAGAACTGTGAGGATGCAGAGCCTTTAGACCTTACTTCCTATACATGGGAAGTGTAATGTTTAATTAGGAAGTTAACAGATTATTTAAAACAAAAACAAAAACATTGCCATATAAATATCAGAGACCAAATTATAATCATTACAAATCAAACATTTTCTTTAAAAAAAATCAGCTATATTTGCATGTATTGGGTCAGATTTTCAGCTGGTGTAAATATGCACAGCTCCAATAACTTAAATGGAGCTAACCCAACAGCAGCTAACAGTCTGACCCACTAAGTGAATTCTTTTGCATAAGGTACTTCTCCGGTGGTTTAGTACATTGTTTTAATTACTGAGAAAAAATAGGTTTCAGAGTAGCAGCCGTGTTAGTCTGTGTCCGCAAAAAGAACAGGAGTACTTGTGGCACCTTAGAGACTAACAAATTTATTTGGGCATAGCTTTTGTGAGCTACAGCTCACTTCATCGATGCATCCGATGAAGTGGGCTGTAGCTCACTAAAGTTTATGTTCAAATAAATTGGTTAGTCTCTAGGGTGCCACAAGTACTCCTGTTCTTTTTGAAAAAAAATAGTGTGTGTGTATTATACACAAACACACAGGCCAGATCTATACTAGGAGTGCTTTGCCAGTATAGCCACCAGTATCCTACACCAGAAAAGCACTCCCCCACAGCTTATACCAGCAAAACTGTACTTAGGCTTGGTATAGCGAAATACAGCCCCCAAAGAGAAATAAGCTATGCCAGCAAAAGTGAAGTTTTGTCACGCTACACTAGGGGCTTTTGCCAGCACACTTATGTCTGACAAAGATCACATGCATAAGATCTTACTTAAAGACATGCTAGTAATGATTACCAAAAGTTGGGCTCACTGAAGTCAGTGGGAATAAAGGAACACTTAAAATCTAGACTGAATAATTTAGTTTGTGGAGAAGAATTACTTTTTTTATACTCCTCTCATGCTGGACAAGCTAGGAAGTGCATTTGGGGTGCAGAAGTAGGGAGAAGAGAAGTCATCTGACAGTACGTAGGAGAAAACACTGCTACTACATGTTTTTCCTTCCACAAAGGGAGATCATGCTAGCCTTATAACTGGAGGCATCATTCAGACTTCAATACAGATTGACTCCACAGCCAATCCAGTTAAGGGAGCTTTAATAGAAAAGCAGGGAAATTCTTCTCACAAGTCAGCCCTGTAGTGCATCCTCTCTTGCCAAATGCCCAGAATATGGCAATGTCTAGGCTTAACATTTTCATAATGGCACAGGGTGGCAGCTATGGGCCAATGAATCATCCGACCAAAACTCTGGCAAACCTCAACATCCTGACTGAGCTACACCCCTGTTTATCACTTTCAATAGCTACACATAGGCAGATTATTATAACACCTGTTTCTCTTCTCCTCCCGTACCAGACAAAATTGAGAGCACCATGATGCTTTAAGTAAGACACTATTGCTCTCACATATGTACACAAATATCCCAAAATATATGAAAGTTATATCCTCCACCCAAAAAATATACAGCAATATTGCCCCCAAACACAACCAACTCCCACTGGAGTTTTATCCCTTTTACGCAGAGCTGCATCATTAACCACTTACCCAGAAATGACAGCTCCACCTATGTGTACTTAGTATTGTACTTATGCATCCCCACATATAAAGCAGCATATATCCCATTCCCCCTATCCCGGTCTCCCCTGATGCGTAGGGCATTCCTGCCCCCTTCCCTTCTCTGTATCCAAGGTGTTTATTTGTCATCCCCCTGCCCATTACGGTAGTACCTTACTGCACTTCACACATATTAGTAGATCTAACATCACAACACCCCATTTGGTAAGTATCAGATTGGGAAACTGACATGCACTGAAACAGGTGACTTAATTAAGTCCTGTTCTCATGACCCTCCCTCCCATATAGAGCTCTGTCACCCTCTCTACCCCTCCCCCAAGTTTACACTAGTGTCATTCTGTGTAGGGAAGCAGCAGCTCTCTGCCCCCGCCCACACCTAGGAGAGACAGCAAGGACAGATACAGAAGGCAGCTACTGTGCCCCGCGCAGGAAGGGCAGCAAGGACGGGCTGGGAAGGGGTAAGAGCCATGCCCCCCACCCATCCCCGGGGCGGGAGGGGGAGGGGCGGGGGCAGCTCCGTGCCCCCCACCCATCCCCGGGGCGGGAGGGGGAGGGGCGGGGGCAGCTCCGTGCCCCCCACCCATCCCCGGGGCGGGAGGGGGAGGGGCGGGGGCAGCTCCGTGCCCCCCACCCATCCCCGGGGCGGGAGGGGGAGGGGCGGGGGCAGCTCCGTGCCCCCCACCCATCCCCGGGGCGGGAGGGGGAGGGGCGGGGGCAGCTCCGTGCCCCCCACCCATCCCCGGGGCGGGAGGGGGAGGGGCGGGGGCAGCTCCGTGCCCCCCACCCATCCCCGGGGCGGGAGGGGGAGGGGCGGGGGCAGCTCCGTGCCCCCCACCCATCCCCGGGGCGGGAGGGGGAGGGGCGGGGGCAGCTCCGTGCCCCCCACCCATCCCCGGGGCGGGAGGGGGAGGGGCGGGGGCAGCTCCGTGCCCCCCACCCATCCCCGGGGCGGGAGGGGGAGGGGCGGGGGCAGCTCCGTGCCCCCCACCCATCCCCGGGGCGGGAGGGGGAGGGGCGGGGGCAGCTCCGTGCCCCCCACCCATCCCCGGGGCGGGAGAGAAGTGGGGTCAGCAGGGTCCCGGCGCGGCGGGTGCCCTCTTACTTAGCGTAGTAAACCCAGCCGTCCTTGGTGGTCCGCTCCTCCCAGCCGGGAGGCAGCTCCTCCTCGCTGTCCGTGTCCTCCAGCCCCGCGTACTTCAGAGCAGCCATTGGGCCGAAGGGCTCCAGCCAGCCCCAGAACCGGCCCGTTCCCCTCGCGGCTCCGCCCCTTCCGGTGAGCTCCGCCAATCGCGTGGTGAGGGGAGCCCAGTGCCCCCCTGGGAAATGTAGTCCGGACAAGAGGGGCGCGCCAGTCGCCGCCGGGCAGGTGCAGCGTGTGCGGCGGGCGCAGGGAGCCCGACTCCTGCGAATAGAGACGCTCCCCGTTGCTGTCCCAGCGGGCGTCCTGCGGTTCTCAGCCTACCTCCCGCTGGCGCTGTGGCTGGGTTCGGAGTCTGCCCGAGGGCGGGTGCAGCTCTCAGGCTGGTACCTCCAGGGCGGCTCGGCGTTTGTCCGAAAGGGCGAGCTCATGCTGGAATCGTGATGGCGCCTGAGACTCTCCGCCTTCATTATTGAAAGAGCAGGTGTCTACGCTCCTGGGTGCGGAGAAAAGCGTGAAGTAAGTGGAGCCTAAAGGTTAAGTTTCAGAGTAGCAGCCCTGTTAGTCTGTATTTGTAAAAAGAAAAGGAGGACTTGTGGCACCTTCCAGACCAACAAATTTATGTAAGCATAAGCTTTCGGGAGCTACAGCTCACTTCATCGGATGCTCAAATAAATTTTAGTCTCTAAGGTGCTACAAGTACTCCTTTTCTTTTCCCTAAAGGTTAAAAAACCCATAAGCAAAAAAATCAATTGCAGCACTTAAAAAAATCCTGCTTTTAAGTCAGTTTTATCCTTTAGGGGATTCTAGTTGTTTGTACATTGGTGGTTGGCACGATTGGAGAAGACCAAGACCCACTGTATTAAATCATCAAACAAGATGGTTTCTAAATTGCCCCTGTTGGCAGCTGATCATTTTTCATTGCTTTTTTCTGAATACATCTGCAATAAATATAAAGGGAAGGGTAAGCACCTTTTAAATCCCTCCTGGCCAGAGGAAAAACCCTTTCACCTGTAAAGGGTTAAGAAGCTAAAACAACTTTCCTGGTACCTGACCAAAATGACCAATGAGGAGGCAAGATACTTTCAAAGCTGGAGGGGGGGGGGGGAACAAAGGGTCCTCTCCGTCTGTGTGATGTTTTTGCCAGGACCAGAGCAGGAATGCAGGTCAGAACTCCTGTAAAAGGTTAATAAGCAATCTAGTTGAATATGCATTAGATTCTGTTTTGTTTAAATGGCTGACAAAGTAAACTGTGCTGAATGGAATGTGTATTCCTGGTTTTGTGTCTTTTTGTAACTTAAGGTTTTGCCTAGAGGGATTCTCTATGTTTTGAATCGGATTACCCTGTAAGCTATTTACCATCCTGATTTTACAGAGGTGATTCTTTTACTTTAATTAAAATTCTTCTTTTAAGAACCTGATTGCTTTTTCATTGTTTTTAAGATCGAAGGGTTTGGTTCTGTGTTCACCTATGCAAATTGGTGAGGATTTTTATCAAGCCTTCCCCAGAAAAGGGGGTGTAGGGCTGGGGGGGATTTTGGGGAGGAAAGATGTTTCCAAGTGGGCTCTTTCCCTATTCTTTGTGTAACACATTGGTGGTGGCAGCTTTTAACCTAAGCTGGTAAGAATAAGCTTAGGGGGTCTTTCATGCAGGTCCCCACATCTGTACCCTAGAGTTCAGAGTGGGGAAGGAACCTTGACAACATATATGAGGATCACTGAGCTTGCTAACTTTTGTACACTAGCGGGTGCCCCAGATTTACCCTACCTGATGATTTATTTAATCCCTTTTTGGTTCGAAGGAAAAATCACAAAAGTTTTAGGAAAAAACTAAAAAAAGCCCTTTTTAGTTTCTCTGGCTGTGAACATTGCATTACTTTTCCCTTACTGGGCTAGAAATACAACACTTGTCATTTCCTCAGAGAAAAGAACTGCATCCAAAATGACACTTGGATAAGTCTCAGCCTTTGCCTTCACTTTACTGGCACTTAGGAGCACTCAGCATGGCCACTGCATGGCCCATTTCCCAAGACTGGGCAGCAGGATGACTGTAGTGATGTATGGCTATTTGCTGATGATGACTATGGTGCCCCTTTGTATTAATTCTCCAGCCAGTCATTCATCTTTGAATCATGGAGAGTAAAATCATGACAATGTGGTCATGGTCTAGTGATCACTGTAGAAGCCACCTACTAGCTGAGGGTAAACACATCCAAGCAACATGCTTATATCGGAAGTGACCAAGAGACACAATAACTTGTCAGGGGCTCAAGTTATTAGACCACAGTAGTGATACTGTTAGTTGGTACCACCCCATAGTTACTGCTTGTTGTTAGACAAGGAAAAGTCTCTATATTTCTTTCTCTGGGATTTTTTAGAATAATACTTTATAATTCTATCGCAGCTTTTATCAGAAACTATCAAAATGCTTAATACTGGTTTATATTAAGTTACACCACACCCATGAGATGTATTATCCCTCACTGGGGTGTTGAGGCACTGAATCACAGCAAGGTTAAGTGACGAGCCTGAGGCCACACAGCAAGTCTGTGGTGGAACTAGGAGTAAAAGTCAGATTCCCAGTCTTGTGCTTTAAACACAAGACCATATCTTTCTTTGTGAAAGCAAAAAATAGGCCTCAGGTGAAAGGAACACCACAAAAAGCAAGTTTCATTATAAAGGAAAATTTAACTTCATTGTGGCAAGAAAATAATCTAAGACAACACAAGCACATGCTTTGCTAAAGGATTCAAACATTTGAGAACTGTATGACCACAGATTATAGCTTGCCAAAACCTCCCTTTGAAGGACTGAAGAACTAGGATATATACCTTACTCATAGCTTAGGTGGTGCTCAGCCTGGTGTGGTGTCAATATACCATAACTTGCTTCTGGGAAAATCCCCTCTCTTCAGTGTCTTCAGACCACCTAAATGAGTAGTCTCCATTGGTCCCTTTTCCATATCTGTAGAATCTGAAATCCTAATAACTATATTGTAATCAGGCCTGCTGCCTGTGAACATTTATAATGGCATGTGTCATCAGTGGGGTTAGAACCCAGGGTTTTGGGCTGGTAAATGCTGATAAGAGTCTGGAGTACTTGGAATATAGGATTTGCCTCCTGTAACAAAGTGAGTGTGTCTGTCTCTATTTGTGTGTATACACGGCTGGGCTGTAAATGTAATTATTGGAGATTTCAGCAGATGGCACTGTAGACAAAGAAATAAAGCTGAATATGCACTATTGGAGCTATACAGTTCACCTGCTCCCCAGTAATTGCATACACATACCTGTCTGCCTGCAAGACTTGAATTATTTCCGGGCCTGCCCTTCCATCACTTTGAAGGTCCCTTTGAGAGGTGACATTGAAGCAATTTCTCATGTCAATCAGTCAAAAGAGGTGTTGGCTATGGATGGGCCAATTTTCACAGCAGAGAACTTACAGTAGCAGGGCTGGGAGTACTAAAAAGCACGGCAACAACCTCCCTGCTAGGTGCAGGCATCCAAAAGGGAAGGGGCACTTCAGTGACATGCTCACCTCTGACCTGCCAGCCCTGGGAAGTGCCTGCACAAGTGATCTATAATAGAAGAGCGTTCCAGATCAACCTAGTAGCTAAAGAGGTCACTTGTTTCAAGATTGTAGCTCCAAGGTTTGAAATTCATAAAGCTAGTAACTTATTGGTGACTGCTGGCAGAAAGCAGTTAGTTTGAAGGTGTTTTCCCCTCTCCTCACCACCTCCTCCCAACAATCAACAGCTGAAGTTTCATGATGCAAGTTTAATGGGAATATGGAAATGAGTTGTCAGCCAGCCCTCTTCCAAGCATCTAAGATATCCAACCTAAGTATCTATGTATCCTAAGATATACTAGCAGTATGCTAGATTTAAACTCCTAGTAAAGAGTCCTTCAGCGTCAAAGGGTGTCACCGTGCCTCAGTGGGTCACAGCCAGGAATAACAGATTCAGGACAATCTGTTGAGAAATAGGGTGGACCAACCCCACATGGGGGGTTATTCTATCATTAGATTATAGCAAACCAGATACAAAAGTAAACCAGTGTGATGAGGAAGTCAAAGATGCAGTCGGCTTAGGCATTCCAGCCCTTGTCTCACCATCCAGACAGTGGACTCTATGATGAGTGGTTACTGAAAACCAATTTAATCAAATACAGGGTCCTTCTAATCTCAAGAGATCAGCCACATAGCCAGGTCAACATATAACTTAGATCTTACCTAATAATCACACTGCCAATCTTTTATTAATAAAACTTTAGATTTTAGTTATTAAAAGAAAAGAGTTAATAAATCATATACATACAAATAATTGCAAAGTCTTTATATCAGGTTTGTTGCAGCAATGGAATAAACTGCAGCTTGTAAAATTTCTCTGGTATCTTCCAAAAGATTTTTAGTTGTAAATCCATAGTCCGGAGAATGAGGGCAGCAAAGAGGCAAAATGGAGATCTCAGGCATCTTTTATACCCTTTGCCACATGCCTGGAAATTTACTGGCTCAAACAAAGCTCACAGCCTTTGTTTGTGAAAAGTTACTGACCCAAGATGGAGTCCAGGGCACCTGAGCATATCACATGTCCTTACATGGTGTGATGACTCACCCATATTCTTGCTGAGACAGCCTCTTCCTATGGATATCTGAAGAGTTGATTCTTCTTAATGGCCCATCAAGCTTGAACAGGTTTCAGAGTAGCAGCCCTGTTCGTCTGTATCCGCAAAAAGAAAAGGAGGACTTGTGGCACCTTAGAGACTAACAAATTTATTTGAGCATAAGCTTTCGTGAGCTACAGCTCACTTCATCTTATGCTCAAATAAATTTGTTAGTCTCTAAGGTGCCACAAATCCTCCTTTTCTTCAAGCTTGAATAGTTATTCACAATGGGCTGGCGAGACGAGGTGTTACCCCAGGAACAAACACATTTGAGATACAGATACAGAACCAATATTCATAACATTAGATACAGTGATGCATGAATTTAACCAGAATAATCATACTTGATAGACTAACTTTCGTTGAAACCTTTCATTCTACATTTTGTAAAAAATGTCCTGCAATTGTAAAACAGTGGTAGCAACAATGATACAAATGGACATTTTCAATTAGACAGTATCACAACGGATTATATTAAAGTATGTGTATAAATACACTTCAGATCACACACAGAATGACAGCAAGTTTAAAAGTAGACGTGTGTATATGTACACATGCACTGTAAATAACCACTATCTTTCATGTGACATGTTCAGTATGAAAGATAAAATACAAAGAGTTTTGTCTTAAAATCCCTGCCCTCGTGTCCATATGAGATACCTTTATGGCATCCCTCAGGGTTTACAGTGTTTTCTGTGAAATATCCATGTATCCAATATTACTGCTTCAGGAGTAGTAATATTTATATTTATCATGGTAAGTTACAAATGCTAACACCCAGCTCTTTCCATAAGTAGAACTCAAAGCACTTTTTAAAGGCAATCAGTATCATTATCCCCCTTTTACAGATGGGTAAACTGAGGCAAACGGGTGAAGGTCCAGATCCTCAAATGGAAGTTAGGCACCTAACTACCTTTGATGATATGGGCTGAAGTGACTTGCTCAAGGTAACCCAGCAGGCTAGAAGCAGAGCCAGGAGAAGACCTGAGTTCCAGTCCAGCTCTCTAGCTACACTCAAAACACACTTTTGAACCACTGCTTCCTACTTTTCACCCAGAAATAACTGCAGGTGAAAAATGATTAACAGTTCACTGTCTAGCTGTCTCATTTATGGGTACAATCAGAAACTTAGAAATGGAAATTCTGCCATTTACACCGACAGTTTATTCTGGGTGCTACTGTTTGCAGGCACAAAACAAGATCAGGCTGGGATTTAAACAAAAATCTTCTGATGATTTTGGGGTGTCATTAGGTTTGCATCCTTTCAGATTTAGTATACTTCAGGTATGTTCTTATCCCAACACTCAGTGACTTAGGGGTGAGTTTTTCTGAAGCACCTAACTCACTTAGGCACATCACAAAATCCCAACCTAAAGCACAGATTCATTTACAACATTCAGTCATCTCAGCATTAGTGAAGATTCAGTGTGTAAACCCATAAGCCCCAAAACACTGAGCTGAGTTACCCTAATAAAGTCCTTCTGTCATCAGTCATCTCCACCCTGTGTACCAAAACTGCATACACACCTGTACTATTTTAGTTTTGAAAATAGTAATAAATAAATATACATATAGCAATGTTTTTTACATCCTCCCTGCCCACACACATCGCAGACAACTACTCTTTAAAATCACCAAGATAATCTCTCTTCTCTTACCTTTGTTTGGACAAGTCACCAAATACAAGTACTTCTTTGCAGCAATTAAAAAACCAACTTTTATGAAACTTCATACGTTTAACCTTCAAGTCCCTCACATTTTATTAAAATGAAAAGCCACGATAATATGGAGCTAGAAAATGTCTAGGTAATCACAATGAAGCAGCCCTTTAAAAAAATCCTGAAATTTTGCAGGCCACATATGACTCATCACAAAGTGATACTGTAAGGAAAAAATATGCAAGTTAAATTAAACTACTATGCTTTTTAAAATACACGTCATGCAGCTAAGACAAAAAATGATTAATTTACCACTTCATGGAATAATACTTACCATTAATATAGCACTTTTTCACCCATACGTCTCAAAGCACTTAATAAAGGTGAGTAAATCATTGTTCCCATTTTGCCAAAGAGGAAACAGAGGCATGGAAGTTAAGTGACTTGCCCACAGTCATGCACCTAACCAGCAAGAGATGGGAAGAGAGAACAAGCCTCCTCTGCCTATCCACTTCAGTACATCAATTCTGTGGGGGTTTTTTCCATAAAAAGCATTTACCATATACAATACATTTTAATGCTTTATATTTCTTCACAAAATCAGGTGAATTGTGCATCCAGAAGTGTGGATGTAAACAGAAGTCAAAAAACAAAAACAGAATAATCTGCCTTGATCAGAGAATTAAAGTCCATCTTCTCAAGGAAAAAAAAAGAGATGTGTTCTGTACCTAAATTAATGTAATCCCTCCCAAAATATAGATGGGGTATGAATCAGCAAATCATGTAAATGCTACTGTTATATAATGGGGTATAGAAAGATAATTTAGTCCATAGTACATTATGGTAGATGAATATTGTACTCAATTACAGTATTTATATAGAATGTTCCTCTAAAAGAGTAGAGCATTTCAAAGAAGAAAAATATTTTATGGACCAAATTCTGCTCTAACTCCAATGAAAATCATATTTCTTACTAGAAATGTTTGTTTTCCAAGTTATATACATTTATTGTTTAAATCTTTACAAAGATCTAGATCCATAAAGCCCAGACTTAGGTTGACCTACAAAACTCCTGCTCACTTGGACTATAAAGTCTTTCTCAGTCTCTGTCTCTGGCTCGCTGCATATTTAGTACACAATGAAACAGCTTCAACAGGACTGAAAGCAGCCCACATCAGAATATCCCATAGTCGAGTAATTAGGAAACTCACTTGGGAAATGAGAAACCCCTGTTCAAATCCCTTCTCCATCAGGAAGAGGGGGGAATTGAACGAGGTCTCCCACATCCGAAGTGAGCTCCCTAACTCTGGGCAAAAAGGTAGCCAGGTGGATGAAGAGGCCTCACATATGTTTTGTGCGGAGTGACGCATGTGTCACTCAGGTACCTAAGTATGGACTTGTGGGAGTTATGGGCTATGTGCGCTTAAGATACACAGTCAGGAACCTCTGGAGTCAGGTGCCTATCTCCCTAAGAGCAGTGAGGCTTAGGAAACTCCCTCTGTTTGGCATCTGATATTGGCTACCTTACCTGGTGTCTTGTCTAGCATGCCAGCTTTTATAGATCCCATTCTTCGGTGCCTGTCTCTCCCCCTGCATGGTATAGGGTGCCTAGGCCCCTATCTCAGGATTTGTAGATTTCAGTGATTTTCAAGGCAGCTAGAAGTTACGCATTGCAACGCTTAAGTCCATTTATGGATCCAGGCCAAATTATTGAAATTCTTGTT
The DNA here is from genome assembly GCF_965140285.1 of Lepidochelys kempii. NCBI lineage: Eukaryota > Metazoa > Chordata > Testudines > Cheloniidae > Lepidochelys > Lepidochelys kempii. The sequence continues at coordinate 31,020,373 of NC_136391.1, read as the reverse complement.
TCAAACTAATTTTTTTAAAATTGTGTGTACACACACACACACTATGAAATATATTTTTGACTTTTTAAATTCTGCCTTGAAACAAGAATGTCAAGAGTTTAGATTTATATTATATATGGTAGAAATACCATAGCAGTTATTTGCCCTTTTGACAAACGCAAGCCTGATACAATAAATAATTTCACCTTAAAACTGTGATTTAATGAAGGTGGGTTTCTGAAAATTGAGGATACATTTAGTGAATATTTAGTTGTGTGTACAAGAACCTTCCTAAGATTCCACTGACTGTAGGTTTACACCAGTTTGCCTCTTGCAGTAGTAAGTAGAAATCTCAAATACTTGTTTCCTAATTCAAGTTGATACAGTACACACTGGTTTAACCTTTAAAACAAACCCTTTCTGAGTGGTAAAATGGAAAAGAGATAAAAGGGGGTGGGAGAGAGGGAGAAAAACACCAAACCTCGCCCCAAAATAGGAAGGACCCCCCCCCCAAAAAAATATTCAAAACTGAAAGTTTTTTTCTTGAAAATTTCTGTGAACATTTTCAGACAAAAAAGGTTTTCCCTTACAAAACCTATAGAACAAAAAGTACATCAAACTGACACCTTTCACCATTTTATTTTCCATTTTTTGACCAGCTCTAACTAGAACCATGACAACAGAATTTACACCTGAAGGAAACAGTTGCAGTCTTTACAATGATGTTTTGGCCACTACTACTTGATTCTCTTAGAGCAGCTGGGAAAACCTACCCTTAAACTGCAAATTCTGACAAGTGGGGGACACACCATCTATCAAGAGAGCAGCAAACCCTTTGCTACCTCATCCACATTTATTCCCCAATCTACCAGTATTACTCCCATCTCATTTGTATTACCCCAGAGTAGGAAATACATACATGAGTCCTCAACCAGACATCTGAGTTTAAGGCATGACTTCAGTGGGGCTCCACGTGGGCCCAAGGATCTGCCCATGTGCATCACATTGCAGAATTGGGGCTTGCACCACTGGAATCAGTGGGAGGTTTTCCAATAATTTCAACAGGAGTTGGACCACAAACTCAGAGGACAAGCTGAGGCCACAAATTTTTTTTTCCCTATTAAGGGCCTGACCCTGCAGCCCGTATCACATGAGCATCCCAGTGAAGTCACTCAGACTACTCCATGGAACAAGGACTGTAGGATCACCAAAAAGAACAACAATTCCCCCATTGTGGGGGAAAAAAGTGACTTTGGATCCTAAAGGGGCCTGCTCAACCTTTTTAAGTTTTAGACAGCTGTGCTGAATTTGAGGTCCTGAATTTTTTTTGCAGTCAGAGTTATGCAGAGTTACCATTCATTTTGTTTGTCCTATAAATAGGCCCAGATCTCTACAGTGCTGCATTGCATTCCTTCCACCTGTTTATTCAAAAACTGTGGTAAATAATCCGTTCTGCTTAAAATCCTCCGACACTTGCTTGGAGTGTTGTATTTTGGCAGACAGTGCTTCAAAGATATCATTCTGATCCACTGCTGTAGCAACCCTGTAAATTAATTCTTCCAAGGATTCCAAGCCTCTCAGTCCAAGATTAACTCCACAGCCTGCCAGAAAGTGGATAAAATAAAAAAGGCATTTAGAAATGGTGATTAAGGTCACAGTGAAATATTTGCCAATTAGCACATGAAGTAGAGTTGTTGATCTCCTTCGCTTTAAGCAATCAAAATCAAGCATCTTATAGGTTTCACCACTAGAAATATTGATTTAAACTTGATTATATATACTCTGTTGGCAACCTTGATCTAGCAAAGTGCTTAAAGTTGAGAAGATATTTAAGTATGTGTTTATGTATTTTACTGGATTGGGACCTGTATTGTCTGCCAGAGACTGGCGGATGGAAGAGATGTCTGTGGCTTCTACTGGGGACAGGGTTGGGGAGCCTGGGGGCTTTTCCTGCCCCATTTGCCAGGCAGCGGCAGCTGGGGGGCTCCCAATTGATGGGGGGCCCAGGCCCAGTAGGGGGGCCAAGTAGCTATTCTGCCACTGCCAATGATATGGCAAAGAGTTTATTTGCCCCTTTGATAGAGGGTATGTCTATTTGTCAGAATTCACAATTTAGAGATATGGTAAATTCTCCGCTGATCTCAAATGATCAACTATCAGCAGCAGTCATACTATATTTATAAAGATACAGATCTTGCCTCCATGATTCATGCCTCAAGATTAGACTACACAGTGCATTGTACATGGGGCTATATTTTAAAGCCACTGGGAAAGGAGTGAAAATTTGTAGTAATATCTGACTCTTGCCCATTTGTAATCATTCACACTTACTTCTATAGCAGAGCTAAAGACAGAGCTAGCTTGTTTGAGGCTACATGTAGGCCATAAAACAAGTTTACTACATCATTGTTTAATTTAATTCCAGTTTAAGATCATTCAATGTTGTTGCAAGATCCATTTAAGCTTTCTAGATCCCTTAGTTTTTATTCAAATTTAGTTGTAGGAATGCTAGGATGTCCAATAAATTAATTTTAGTTTGTATCTTTTGCATACAAAGACAAACAAACAATCTCAAATACTGAGGCTGAACTAGGATTCAAATGGACCTTACTGATAAGTCTGTTTCAATTTTCATATTTCTAACCAGAAGCAATCTTGTACATAGTTTGCATGATCAAGCTGTTAACACAACATACACGGAATCCTGCATGGTTGGAATCGCAGTCATATGGAAAACCAACTGAAGATACAGCTGGATCACTTCTTAACTGATTCTCTGTTGCTCTAGTTGTAACAGACTCCAAGCAGCCGCGTAGCCAGGTGTAGGGAACGGGGAGCGATCCAAAAAAAAAAAAGGCGGCACCACCCACTGTGGTGCTTTTACTCACCCAGCAGGCCCACACTCGCTCCGGGTGTCTTCGGCAGCACCGCAGGTCCCGCCGCCGAAGACCCAGAGCGAGTGAAGGTCCCGCTGCCGAGGCGCCGAAGACGACCCGGGGCGCCACCAGGTGAGTAAAAGCGCCACAACAGGTGGTGCCTATTGATTTTTTTGGATCGCTCCCCCCCCGCCGTTCCCTCAACTGGGGAAAATTTAAAAGGCGCCAAGACATTCCCAAGGCGCCACTTGTGCTCAGTGCGGGAACGGCCGCTGCCCCCATAGCTACACCACAGGTCAAGGCTGGGGAGAAGCAACAGTGATTTTTTTCATAGCTTCCTAGATCAGAAGCCCAGAAGGGACTACTGTGATAATCTAGTCCCCTCTCCTGTATATATATCACAGGCTATAAAATTTCCCTGAATTAACTCCTGTTTGAGCATATCTTTTAGAAAGATACCCAATCCTGATTGTAAAACTGCCAGTGATTAGAGAATCCACCCCAACCCTTGGGAAACTGTTCCAATGGTTAATTACCCTCACTATTACCTTGTGGGAAACTATCTGACCTTGATTGGCTTGTTACTTCAGCGAACTGAGATACCGTGTGACTGTTCTAAAGTCCGTATAATTCTACTTCTGGTTACCTTCATAGGAGCACCCAGATTGCTCAATCACGGACATTGAATAATACTGGTAAATTGTCTCATTTTGTGTACACAGGATGTTTTTCTCCTTTCTCTCTTCTATTGTGGTGTTATGCCTACAAATCTGTAATGTAAATTCCAACTCACCAGTGTCAAAATTCAGCACTCTGGAGGCTTCTCCTTCCACAGTGACCACTACATTGTCCCCCTCAATGAAGGCTGCTGTAACTCTCCTATGAGAAAGCATGATCTCAAAGAGTCTTCTACTACACTGGACATGATGTAGAGTCAATTCATTCACCCTGGGTTCAATATCCATCTTGTAGGCATTGAAAGATTGGTGGAATATGTTCTTCATTATCTAAATGAAAGTGACTAGTGAAAGGTAACAATCTTAATTGCAAACCCCACATTTGCGCCAACAAACATCTGTGCATGCATATTAGGCAGTTCTGCATCTACACAGACACACAACGTTGGGTGATCATAGGCTAAGAGAGAGATTAACGTCTTGCACTTGGCAAGCAAAAAGATGGGAGTGAAGAGTGAGCTGAAGAAAATTAGTGATGTCTCTTAGGGCCCCCTCCCTGAATGCAGCAAAAACTTATGCACATGCTTAATTTTACACATGAATAAGGCTACTTCTGGAGGTCAAGGAAGTCACAGAATCAGTGACTTCCAGAGACCTCCCTGACATTCTCTGCTTCAGCCCCAGGGGCACCAGGATTCTGGCGCTGGCAGCCAGCAGGGACCTTGCAGAGTTCCAGGGACAGGCAGCCCTCTGCAAGGTTCCTCAGGGTTCCAACAACGGGTGATAGCCTTGCACAGAGGGAGGGGAACGCCTCCGGTGAACGGCTGGGGGTGTCCCGTTTTCTCTTTGGGAAACATGGTCACCCTGCAGCTCCCAGCTGCCGCGGGCAGAGGGGGAACCTGACAGTTCCCAGCCACCACGGTGGCAGGGGAAAACAGAGTCGCAGCAGCAATAGTCACAGAATTATAGGTTATGGCTTCCATCGATTTTTGTTTATTGCCCAAGACCCGTCCATGACTTTTACTAAAAATAACCATGACAAAATCTTAGCCTTGCACATGAATAGTCCAAATGACTTCAAAAAAGTTAAGAACATGGGGAAGAGTTTGCAGGTTGGGGTCCCCTGAGGTTCCTCAGGGAAGGGACTGCATCATTTTTGCTTCTCTACAACTTTTAGCACAATGGGTTCTGATTAGGCCTTTAGGCACTCTTGTAATAAACATGCAGTAATAATAAACTACTAAAAATGGAACAGGAATGTGATTACCAGCCCCTTTAGAAAGGAGGATGGAATTGAATATTAACTACAAAAATGAAAACAAATGAAGCTTTCACTGTGAAGGCTTTAAAACTGGGGTTAGAGAATTAGTTAATTAGTTAGTTACAGAGAAGAAATCAAGGAGATGGAGCATAAGTAATAAAATCATTACAATTGTTTATGACTATTAATCACAAGCACTCTTTCTTCATCAAAGAGCCATCACTAGCAGCAATCTTCACTCCTGATCAATGCTATCCTTAGTTTCTTTACACTGATAACCATACAAACAACCCCCATATATGACACTGCTCTTTTACTTCTAAGATCTAAATGTGTCTCTTAAAAGAAAGCAAAATGCTGTGTTCAAAGAATGTTCTATGTCCTATGTTCAAACAATGATTTGATTTGGGCTTGCTTGTTTAAACCATTTGCTATGTAAGGAATTGGATATCAGAAGAAGCTTTGCTTACCTTTTGCAAATATCGGATGTTAAATCCAGGTTCCCACAGGTTGCATGGCAATATATGGTTATTACTAAAATGAGTGTGGGTGCGGGGAAATCCAGGAAATCTCGTGATATGGAATAATATCACTGCACTTTCCCCTGAAACTGAATTATCTTCAGTTACGTGTACACACTTGAATCAAAAGAATCAATTCACTTGTAAGAGGCTTTCTCCCCCCCACCCCAACCTCCAACACACACAAACGGGTGATCATCAGCTGGCTTTTCTAAACAAACCAATTTCTTAGCACAAAAATTATGACTCAGGAAAAAATGAATAGCAAGAAAATAGGCCATAATTTTATAAGCAAAATGAAGCCATGACTAGAACACAAAAGGCAAGGAAGCTACAGAACTGTTGTTGTTGACTACAGGGGGGAAAAAAAGGAATACTAACACCAGAAAATCGCATCACAATGCTTAACACTTACATAGCACTTTCCATCAATAGCTGGGCCTGATCCTTTATCAGTAATACCAACACTAGTTGTGTCATGGATTTCAGTAGGAGCAGGGTAAGTCCCAACCCTATAAACCCTTATTCATGTAAAGTAACCCTTGTTCATATTAATAGTTCCATTGAAGTCAATGAGACACTACTCCCATAAGTAAACCTTACTTATGTTTGTCAAAGTTGAAGGGTGCAGCTCTAACCAATCCTAACACCACTCCTATAGAATACAAGTCATGGGTGTGCTTCAGCAAAGCACTTAAAAATGTGCTTAAGTTCCTTTCAAGTCTGTTAAAGCATGTGCTCAAGTGATTTGGTTCAAGGCCATGAATCCCATTTTGCGACAGCTGAGATGCTGGGATTAAGTGACATGGCCAAGGCTATGCAGCAAGTCCACAGCAGAGTTGATAATATAACTCCAGAGTTCCTGGCTCTAAATCAGCCAGTCAGCACTCAGTTTCCCTCAAGTTCTGAATCACACTTGTTTTGCTAAGCAGCTGTCAGAATGATAGGGATTCTTTATGGCTAGGGAGATGGTCCTTTTTTCTATTGGATAGAAATGTCTATAGTTTGCTCACAGAACTGGCAAAACCATAGAGAAAATTTATATTTTTAGTGGATTTCTGTAAAATGAAAGGAATTGGCCATTTCAGCTGATATTTTTACTAATAAAAGTCCCAGTCCTGTCTCCTCCACCAAGAAATATAGCTGATTTTCCATGTAATGGGGGGAAAAGACTGCTAACTTTTCTCTTTGGGCTTCACCTCAACTTTAGGTTCTATCTTGTTTTTGGGGGTTTATTGATTTCCTAATGGATTATTGTTCCAGCTAGTGTGTAGCAGTGAAGTATATCAACCTGTTAGAGTGCCTGATGTTTCTTGAAGCTGCATTTTTGCATAGTTATTTAGTAACTTCAAACTCACTCACTTGCCGTGGGAAACCAGACATCCCTTCCCCCCTCTTGAACCTCATGATTCTTCCCTTTTCTTTCTTCTGTTATTCAGCCTGGCTATAAAGAGTCAACTACCTTATTGTCCGACTTAACTGTGGTCCCTTCACAAAGGATATATCCACACTGGAAAAAACAACCACCAACCTCCAGTAGTGAATCTCAGAGCTCGGGTCTAGGGACTTGGGGTCACAGTACAGCACTAAAAATAGCCAGGTAGACGTTCCATCGCAAGCCAAAACTTGGGCTCTAAAGCCTGGGAAGTATGGTGGGCTTCCAAGCCTGCATGCCAGCCTGAGCACAGCATCTACATGGCTATTTTTAGCATCGTGACATGAGACTCAGTCTGTAGACCCAGGCTACGGGGTAGACTCACTGCTACGGGGTTTTTTTTTTTGTTTCGTTTCTTGTAGTGTAGAGGTACCCAAAGATGAGCTCCCCAGTTCACTTCATCATAGCATCTGCCAGTGGATAAATGCTGGGAGTTTTATCCTTAGTAAGGGTCATTTATACCCAAGCTCCTTAAACCTGGACTGTGCAATTGTGACAGAGTGTGTATAGAATCATAGGATATCAGGGTTGGAAGGGACCTCAGGAGGTCATCTAGTCCAACCCCCTGCTCAAAGCAGGACCAATCCCCAACTAAATCATCCCAGCCAGGGCTTTGTCAAGCCTGACCTTAAAAACCTCTAAGGAAGGAGATTCCACCACCTCCCTAGGTAACCCATTCCAGTGTTTCACCACCCTCCTAGTGAAAAAGTTTTTCCTAATATCCAACCTAAACCTCCCCCACTGCAACTTGAGACCATTACTCCTTGTTCTGTCATCAGCTACCACTGAGAACAGTCTAGCCTAAGGCTCACTCACCACTCTCTGCACTTGGCAAGTGTCACCACTAGGATAAACTGAGGAGATAATTGTTTAAGGACCAGATGATTAACCAAACAACAAGATGATTCAGCTTAAGGAGGGCCAGAGAAACTGAGGATCTCAGGCAGGTAAGAGTCCCTCACCATCCCCCATGTCTAAGAGAAGGTAAAAGCCTGGGGATCAAGGACTTGGGGCAAGTCTACACTACAAAAGAGTCAACCTAAGTTATGTTGACATACAGCCACCACAATAATAAAATTGCTTTTGCATATCCACACTACGGTGGCCTGCATCCTCACCAGGAGCTCTTGCGCTGATTTAACTGTCAGTGTGGAGCATCGTGGAATGGCTTCTGAAAGGCAGCAACAGGTGATGTAAGCAACAAAGTGTCTGCACTGATACCGCGTTGACCTAACTGCACCGACCTAAGCACTATGCCTCTTGCAGAGGTGGAGTTAAGTCAGTGTAGTGGGCAAATTACATGGGGAGGGGAGAGCTACATTTTAGTGTAGATGCTTACAGAGTTAGGTCGACCTAAGGCAGCTTACGTTGACCTAACTCTTTAGTGTAGACCAGGCCTCAGATAGCACAATGGAAATAAAGAACATGGTGTTGAACTTGCCGGAGGCATGCATAAGGACTGTGTGCAGCAAGGAATCCAGGGGGAGGGAGCCCTGCCCTGTGACAGCAACATTACATTTATTTTTAAAATGGGTTAACACAGTAGAACCTTCTCCTTTCAAATACTTTTGAGATAACATTATGGGTATCAGAGAGCTCTGTTAATTATTTGCTAGATGAATGTGATTACAGTACTAGAAAATTGTGAGCTGTTAACAGTACCCTCATTATCTGGGCTGGTCTTTTAACTGGCTGCCTCATTTTCAAGCTATTGCAGTATCCTAATTTCCATGCGACCGATAAAGGGGGAGGATTTTAGATTTTTAGCTGCATCATCAAACCTGCAGACCAGCTTTGTGGAGGCATGGAGTGGGGCAGGAAAACACTGCACTTCATTTAAACAAAACAAAGCAGAAACCCCCTACTCCTTCATTGTAATTAGAAGAAAAAGTGAAAAATTCTCCAATAAAGTTAAAAGGGACCTACAAATATTACGTGCATTGAAGAGAAGTAGAACACCTGGATTTGTGGTACTTATTTTGCTTGGTTGGTTCCCCTCCCCCCCAGCAAGAGAACATGAAATGTATTTTGTTTGGCAGCACTACAGCTGGAAAATGAACAGCAGCTGTATTTCAGGTTGGATGAGGTCTTCCATTCCTTCTCCTTGCCCAGTTGTCAGTTTCTCATTACTTTTTGAAGTTTTCCCCTCTCTGGCTTAAGTTTCATTAAATAATTAAAAATGAATTGAAGCAGAGGGACTAGATCCTGGATCTCCCCCTTGAGTGCTCAAAGCACTAGGTCACAGCATTATTCTCAAGCTTGTGAGCTCCCTCTGGCTCAGGGAATTTATTATGATTTTATCCACAGTGGAATGGCTGCAACAGGAGAGGGACTACCTCATCAGAATATCCCACAGGCCACTGGTTAGAGCACTCACTTGAGAGATGGCAGATCCCAGTTCAAATCCCTTTCCCCTCCCTAGTGGAGTGGGGGGATCTGAACCAGCAGTCTCCCACATCCCAAGTGGGTATCTTAGCCTGCGGGCTAAGAATAATGAGGGAGCTTATTCTGTCCCCAAGCTTCTTGCTAAAATAGCATAGGTGCTTAACACCAAGAGAGGGTGGGTAGCTTTGAGAACCCCAAGCAGAGGGAGAGGCCTCCCTGTATCCAGACATATAGGCACCTACCTCTGAGAGGTGAGGCAGAGCTTAGCACCAACACCTCACCTTGGCATCTCCCATTGGCTAGCATAGGTTTGGAGCAGCATAGCATGGTGGCTCTTGTGAATCTCTCCCCATGAATTGGATAATGAGAGGCGCTTAGGAACCTTACCCAGGCTGTGTGAATCCCAGTGATTTTCTAGGCATGGTGATGCTCCCAGTAACCATGCCCAAGTTTCTTTGTGAATCTAGCCCCCTGCCTTCACACACACAGAACCAGATGAAAATCAGGCAACAACCCAAACGTCAATTATGTACAAACCAATAGAAAGATTATGAATGAGTAGCAGATACCAGGCACAGGGGGTATGATTTTGCATTTATCTTTAAGTGTAGAGCATGTTTGCTTTCAACATACCTATCACTAAGAAAACAAATATAATTTTATTAAAGTACAGTGAATTGTCTGCATTTATCTATAAATCAAGAAAAGGGCATAAAAGTAATTCCCTTAGGGAGCCAATTTATTTCCTTAACTTGTTTTTCTTAAGCATGCTAGTACTGATCCTGTAATGTGCTAACTACCCACAGCTTCCATTGACTACAAAAGGAGCCCTGTAATCTGATCCTGGAGCAGAGTCAGAATTTCTTGCCTTGTCCCTGTCCTTAGTTATTATGATGGGATGAACCAACCTACTTTTCAGATTTCAACAGCCCAGTAGGTAGTGCAGAGTAGGATTGAAAAGTAGGTTGGGATTTGGATTAGGTTAGTTTAATTGTTTCCCTTCCAAAGTGATACACTGGCTCACAGAGAGAAAGCTAAAATCTGCACTCAAAAATGCTTAAATGTAAGACAGACTCATTCTTAACTTTTTTAATTTGACAAACATAATGAATAAATTACTCAACTCCCTGGTTAATGTCCTCCATCTGAGCTCAATGCAGAATGGTAAATAGACATGCATATCTGGAGATTTATGGTCTGTCCTTGCCAATAGATAAAGAGCAGAAGTTACTGGTTAAATGCAGACAAAACTTTTGTTCTTTCAAGGGCTCACTTGAGATTTAGGATGGTTGTTGCAGATTTGTTGCCTCTGTAACATATATTAATTGTGAAACTGCTTATCTGAGGACTTCCTCCATAGTATAAATTCCATTGGCCAACCCCCAAGTTCTTTAAATAAAGAAACCAAGGCTTTTTTTTTTTTGTGGGGGGGGGAGGGGCACAAAGGACAAGTGGAATTTTAAAGATCTAAGGCTGTGTGATTTTTTTAATAAGATTACCAGTACTTTTCTTTGGCTGTTTAACTTTTCCAGAAGCACTGTATATCGAAGGCCATAGGCTCCAGTCTTGGCCCTTAGTCTGGCCACTTTGCACAGCTCAAACAGAACAAAGCAGCCCTAAAGGGAAACCTTTACTCTATGTAGAGGGCAGAGGGAGGGAGGCCAAGGTCATGGCTAGAATAAGATGGGGACAGAGCTGGAGTGCATTGCACTCTTCCCAGTACTGTTTGTGGGACCGCTGCTGCCAGTGTAACACAGAACAACAGCCTGACCACCTGCCCTTTGAAAATCAAAATGTCTTAACTTGGGCATCCAAAAATTCAGGAACCCATAGTCACTAGCCACATTTGAAAATTAGGCGGGTATATAAAGCTTGTGTGTTCAGAACCTCAGCTCCTGATTCAGCTGTCAATCAGGAGCTTTCCTCATTACCCCAGTCCTTTCCCGTGAGAACCTGGAAGCTTTAGCCAAGAATTTACTATTTCCCTGGTAGTTTTTAATAGAGCCTGTTCACATACCGGATTATTTGCATACAGAGATTGATGCTGCTTGCTGGACTGCTGATCACCAATTCCTTGGATAATTAAAATGTCCAGAAGAATCTCTGGTGCCAGAATGCTAAAATTATTGAAACTGCGCTTAAATTGTTTCATTTTGGGGGAAGAGGAAAGGGTGTTCATGCAGTGGGTAACATTACCTGTTAAGCTATTGAAGCTATGTGGCCACATGGTTGGCTTTATAGTAGAGAGTTTAGAGTGGCACAGAGTAATACCCATCCTTATGTGCCATTCCGTCCAAGATGCATGCCTAACTGATCTCATTGTTTCCTTCTCCTAATCTCATTTGTGTCTTCTTCCATGTGTCCTAGTATGCCCAGAACTCCTTTCCGAGCCTGTTCTGACAAGCGTCCAGCCTTGTCTCCTTAAAACACACTTCTTCCTTGAAGTCTATAAACCCTCGTCTTCTCCATAAAGAAGCATTATTAAAAAAAAACCGAACAAAAGATAATTACTCTACACCATGGTAAATAAGCCAAAATGGTCAGACTTCCTGGCATTCTGATTTTTAGTAAATATGAAGATTAAAGAATAGAGAGTAATTGTATTCCTAAAGGTTCACGTGTTTCAGGGCATGGACAAAATTGTCATATGACCAGTGTTTATGAAAACTAGTATGTATCACTCTTATCAATATGTACCACTCAAATGAGATTAAAAACACACGTAATTTCTAAGGCTAAAATTAGCTCTGACTTCCTATACTCATAATTCATGGTTAATTAATAGTGCTATCATCAACATTGGTATTTTAACAATTGTCATAGAAAAGCAATTATCTTAGAAAATGGTGGTATCAAAACAGACAACTTATAACAATAAGCTAACTAGTCACAGTATTCAGCCCAAAACATTGTTAGGGGGCTTATTCCTTTACCCATTTACTTCCCTGGTCCTTCTCGCATGAACAGAGAGCAACAATACCCGAAGTCCAAAGGTGCAAACAATTCAATGTTTATTGGGGTGAACTTCCAGCAAGCATGATTCCAGTTTCCTTCCTTAGTATCCTCCTTCCCAGCTCTGACACCACAGAGCCTTACACCTGTGTCCCTGTTCCCATTCCTACCCTTAGCCAAACATGATTCCAACTTCCTTACCCTCATTCCCTGTTCCCATTTCCCACTTTAGCAAAACATGATTCCAATTTTCTTACCCCCATTCCTATCTCCCTCCCCCCCCACCCACCCACACCCACACCCCTTAAGGTTAACCTGTCCCCCTTATTTTCAGGCTTGACTTGTTTTTTTCACCTCCCTTTCCTGAAGGGCCATAATCTGAGTCTTCTAGTAGCTTGTTTGCTGACCAGATGTATTTGTTATTTGCAGCTCCTTTGTGCCCATCAGCTAGGTAATTTGCATTTACACACAAAGGCTTACTAGCTTGCTTCTGGACCCAAAGCTGTTAGCAGCTCAGACACTGTCTTAAAAGGGAAGCATTTTACTTCCACCAGAGTTCTGATTACTTTCATCTCCTGCTCCAAAACACACAGAGATCTGAAAAAGAAAGCACAACCTATTGTGGCTCCTTTTGGAGCCCTATTAGGATTTTAATGAAGTACCATGTTTTATTTGCATATCTTTTACCCCTTTTACCCAATAGACACTCCACACGTCCTGGGAAAATGCACATTCCTTCCATGTATTCTACTACTTCCATATAGTTTAACCTCCATAACATCATATTAGCCAAATTAATTTTACACAAGGTGTAACTGCCTCCCCCATGCCTACAGAGTTTTCATGCACACCCACCAAAGCAACAATCTAATCCCCCAGAGCCATCCCAAGGCTCAGTGTTCCCATCAAACATCCAAAGTATCTTCATAGCTATGAGGCTAAATGCAAGGTTTGGTTTGGTTTTTGAATACTTACCAAGCCACTATACACTGATAAGTGATAGAAATGAACTGTTGACTTTTTTGTAGCAGATGCTTGCGTCACTCAAAGAACATAGTGATTTTATTCAAAAAATTCTAGAGTTCGGTAAACAAAAAATGATAAGAGATTACTTAGATGATGGTAGGTCTGCAGAATTGTTTTTCCTGTCAACCGTTAACAATAATTCCACCTTTTATAAGATATTCATTGTGTTCAGATAAAAGATATTATTCAGTTACAAAAGGTAACTAGCTTAGAATTTATTCTAATCTCTTCCTGGTGCAAAATCTTATCTTCTTCGCAACTGTATCTGCCTAACATTTTGCAAAGCAGTTGTTTGCTGTCAAGAACAATCTCCAGCATTCTTCTCGGAAAAGGCTCATTCTATCCTAAGATTCACTCAGCACAACAGACCATTGCCACTTAAGTGGTAACTAAGTAACCACATGCTCATTTCCTTGATCCTGGCAGGTTAGGAACTTAGCACAAGACTATTTATGAAGATGACGCACCAGTATGGCTATTAAACACTGATGATATTCAGAAGAAAAGATATTATTTAGATACAGAAAAAAAATTCAAAAAGGAAAGCACAATATTTCTGCAAAATAAAAATAAAACCCTATCCTATGCATTTCAAATAGCCATACTGTGAATGGGGAAAGAGGGAAGGAAAAATCCTTGCTAAACTGCTGTGAAGAAAACTACTTCTAATGTATATATTATATCAAACAGGGCAGTGCTGTATTTTGTCAAAGGCCGACTGCTGTGATAAGTCATGCAGTAACAGAGCTCATAAAACCTAGGGCCCCAGAAACAGGAAAGAACAAAGAACAAAACTGCGAGGAAGGCATTTCAAATGAGGATTGTGGTGTGCATTTTCAATACTCATTCTACTGCCCCTTCACCCACCTGTTATATCTTTCCTTTCTCCAGTAACATATGCTGGAACTGCAGAAACTAGTAATGCTGCTACCAGTAAAGCAGGATCCTGCAACATAGAAGGATTAAGAAAAGGAGTACTTGTGGCACCTTAGAGACTAACCAATTTATCTGAGCATGACCTTTCGTGAGCTACAGCTCACTTCATCGGATGCATACCGTGGAAACTGCAGCAGACATTATATACACACAGAGATCATGAAACAATACCTCCTCCCACCCCACTGTCCTGCTGGTAATAACTTATCTAAAGTGATCATCAAGTTGGGCCATTTCCAGCACAAATCCAGGTTTTCTCACCCTCCACCCCCCCACACACAAACTCACTCTCCTGCTGGTAATAGCCCATCCAAAGTGACAACGCTCTTCACAATGTGTATGATAATCAAGGTGGGCCATTTCCAGCACAAATCCAGGTTTTCTCACCCCCCCACCCCCATACACACACAAACTCACTCTCCTGCTGGTAAAAGCAGCATCACTTGCCCCATAACCTCAGCCATGCGGAACGCAATGCCATCCACAGCCTCAGAAACAACTCTGACATCATAATCAAAAAGGCTGATAAAGGAGGTGCTGTTGTCATCATGAATAGGTCGGAATATGAACAAGAGGCTGCTTGGCAGCTCTCCAACACCACTTTCTACAAGCCATTACCCTGTGATCCCACTGAGAGTTTCCAAAAGCAACTACAGCATTTGCTCAAGAAACTTCCTGAAAAAGCACAAGATCAAATCCGCACAGAAACACCCCTGGAACCCTGACCTGGGATATTCTATCTACTACCTAAGATCCATAAACCTGGAAATCCTGGGTGCCCCATCATCTCAGGCATTGGCACCCTGACAGCAGGATTGTCTGGCTATGTAGACTTCCCCCTCAGGCCCTTCGCTACCAGCACTCCCAGCTACCTTCGAGACACCACTGACTTCCTGAGGAAACTTCAATCCATCGGTGATCTTCCTGATAACACCATCCTGGCCACTATGGATGTAGAAGCCCTCTACACCAACATTCCACACAAAGATGGACTACAAGCCGTCAAGAACACTATCCCCGATAATGTCACGGCTAACCTGGTGGCTGAACTTTGTGACTTTGTCCTTACCCATAACTATTTTACATTTGGGGACAATATATACCTTCAGATCAGCGGCACTGCTATGGGTACCCGCATGGCCCCACAGTATGCCAACATTTTTATGGCTGATTTAGAACAACGCTTCCTCAGCTCTCGTCCCCTAATGCCCCTACTCTACTTGCGCTATATTGATGACATCTTCATCATCTGGACCCATGGAAAAGAAGCCCTTGAGGAATTCCACCATGATTTCAACAACTTCCATCCCACCATCAACCTCAGCCTGGTCCAGTCCACATGAGAGATCCACTTCCTGGACACTACAGTGCTAATAAACAATGGTCACATAAACACCACCGTATACCGGAAACCTACTGACCGCTATTCCTACCTACATGCCTCCAGCTTTCACCCTGACCACACCACACGATCCATCATCTTCAGCCAAGCTCTGCGATACAACCGCATTTGCTCCAACCCCTCAGACAGAGACAAACACCTACAAGATCTCTGTCAAGCTTTCTTACAACTACAATACCCACCTGCGGAAGTGAAGAAACAGATTGACAGAGCCAGAAGAGTTCCCAGAAGTCACCTACTACAGGACAGACCTAACAAAGAAAATAACAGAACACCACTAGCCGTCACCTTCAGCCCCCAACTAAAACCCCTCCAACGCATTATTAAGGATCTACAACCTATCCTGAAGGATGACCCAACACTCACAAATCTTGGGAGACAGGCCAGTCCTTGCCTACAGACAGCCCCGCAACCTGAAGCAAATACTCACCAACAACCACATACCACACAACAGAACCACTAACCCAGGAACCTATCCTTGCAACAAAGCCCGTTGCCAACTGTGCCCACATATCTATTCAGGGGACACCATCACAGGGCCTAATAACATCAGCCACACTATCAGAGGCTCGTTCACCTGCACATCCACCAATGTGATATATGCCATCATGTGCCAGCAATGCCCCTCTGCCATTTACATTGGTCAAACTGGACAGTCTCTATGTAAAAGAATAAATGGACACAAATCAGATGTCAAGAATTATAACATTCATAAACCAGTCGGAGAACACTTCAATCTCTCTGGTCACGCAATCACAGACATGAAGGTCGCTATCTTAAAACAAAAAAACTTCAAATCCAGACTCCAGCGAGAAACTGCTGAATTGGAATTCATTTGCAAATTGGATTCTATTAATTTAGGCTTAAATAGAGACTGGGAGTGGCTAAGTCATTATGCAAGGTAGCCTATTTCCCCTTGTTTTTTCCTACCCCCCCTCCCCCACAGACTGTTCTGGTTAAACTTGGATTTAAACTTGGAGAGTGGTCAGTCTGGATGAGCTATTGCCAGCAGGAGAGTGAGTTTGTGTATGTGTGTGTGTGTGTGTGTCCCCAGGAAAAAAAAAAGGGGGGGGGTGAGAAAGCCTGGATTTGTGCTGGAAGTGGCTCACCTAGATTACCATGCACATTGTAGGGAGAGTGGTCACTTTGGATAAGCTATTACCAGCAGGAGAGTGAGTTTGTGTGTGTGGTTTTTGGAGGGTGGTGAGGGGGTGAGAGAACCTGGATTTGTGCAGGAAATGGCCCACCTTGTTTATCATACACATTGTGAAGAGAGTTGTCACTTTGGATGGGCTACTACCAGCAGGAGAGTGAGTTTGGGGGGGGGGGCGGAGGGTGAGAAAACCTGGATTTGTGCTGGAAATGGTCCAACTTGATGATCACTTTAGATAAGCTATTACCAGCAGGACAGTGGGGTGGGAGGAGGTATTGTTTCATGATCTCTGTGTGTATATAATATCTGCTGCAGTTTCCACGGTATGCATCCGATGAAGTGAGCTGTAGCTCACGAAAGCTCATGCTCAAATAAATTGGTTAGTCTCTAAGGTGCCACAAGTACTCCTTTTCTTTTTGCGAATACAGACTAACACAGCTGTTACTATGAAACCTGTCATAGAAGGATTAGTTGTGCCTACTCAGAGTAGTCAGACTTTAAGGCCAGAAGGGACCATCATGATTATTTAGTCTGACTTCCTGCACATTGCAGGCCACAGAACCTCATCCACCCACTCCTGTAATAGACCCCTCACCTTTGGCTGAGTTACTGAGTCCTCAAAATATGATTTAAAGACTTCAAGTTACAGAGAATCCATCCACCATTTACTCTAGTTTAAACCTGCAAGTGACCTGTACCCCATGCTGCAGAGAAAGGGGAAAAAACCAAACCAAACCAAAACCACCAAGAACAAAAGTCAGCCAATCTAATCTGTACATTTTCAGAATGATTGCACTCTACACTGTATGTTTAATATGGATTGCACTAACAAAATACAGTAACTCCTCACTTAATGTTGTAGTTATGTTCCTGAAAAATGTGACTTTAAGCAAAACTATGTTAAGCGAATCCAATTTCCCTATAAGAATTAATGTAAATGTGGGGGTTAACTTCCAGGAGGAAAAAAGATTGCCAGACAAAAAAGGCATTATATACATTTTAAACAAGCAATTTACTGCAGTAATAAGTTTTAAACAATTTTAAAGAAACAATTTAATACTACAATCATTGCCGAGTGTGAAGCCATGGGAGGTGCCCCTGCCTTACCCCACACAGGTGCAGCCCACTGGCACTGCAGACAATGAGGCAGGCAAGGAGGCTGAAGGTGCCATAGGCTAAGAGAAGCATATTGTACAGCAGCAGCTTCCTCTATTGTGCAAGCACCGGGAGCAGGGGGCTCAACCTTTGGCCCTCCCACTCCACTCCTTCCCCCAAGTCCCCACCTTTAACCCGCCTCTTCCCACCACCTCCACTTCACTCCTCCCCCCTACCCACAGCAATCAGCTGGTTTGCAGTGTTTGGGGTGGGGGAAGGAGTGAGGACGCTGAGTGCAGGCTCCCCCTCATTCCCCTGCCTCCTGCACGCTGCAAACCAGCTGATTACTGCGGGCAGGAAGAAGGCACTGATCCGTGGGGTCCACTGGTGGGTGGGAGGCGCTAGGGGGGACGGGACATAGAGGAGCTGATAGGGGGGCTGCCAGCTGTGAACAAAGCAGGCAGCCAAACGACATTATAGCAGAGCATTGCACAACTTTAAATGAGCATGTTCTGTAATGGAGCAGGGACGTAAGATCGAAACAACGTTAAGCGGGGAGCTACTGTATTTGGTTTGGAAGAATCTTGGGCCCAATTCTGGATGTCATTTATACTGGTGAAAATTTACTTCAGAGGTGGCTTTACCCTTGTTCCTGATTTACACTACTAAGAGTGAGATCAGAATCAGGCCTTTTGTGTTAAGCAATTTGGGCAAGTTAAATAGAGGAGGATCATAAGCCCTTCTGTGAAATGCCCAATAGAGGTTCTTTTGGCTGAAAGGCAGACTGTCCATTAAGTAGGGCTTTTTTATTTAAAAAAAAAAAAAAAAAAAAAAACTGAACAAAAACCCCTTGCCTCTCTTTTCCTCCACTCTGTCTCTGACTCCAACCTCCTGCTTCTTGTGCCATCTGAGTGATGCATATCACGTCTTCTGGCTGCAATCCTCTTTCTCTCACTAACAAGACCCTGGGGATGTGTGTGTTACAAATACCCACTTGTATAACAGCATAGCAACCTCTTTGATAAAGCATCTTTAAAACAAGTTTTATTTAATGAGTGTAGAATGTTCAGATGCTTGGACATGTGACGGTGTTGAGCATTTTAGACATGTCTCTAAGTCTGTATAAAAGGTGACAAACTGAAAGAAGGGACATGCTGTTCATATCACCCTTGAACTTCTGAGACAAAGTACACCATGAAGACCTTTATGCAATTGCCATTTGTAACCGAATCATGGTCAAACCACCTCAGATGGTGCTCAGATACCGTGTGGCTGGTTGTCATATTATAACCTCGATAGATTAGCATAGTATCCTTAAATCATGCAACTGGGGGGAAAAGCACAGCAGCATGGGTTAATTTTAGGCCCCTAGATTGTCAAGTATTGTGAAAATATCAACCAGGTCCTTTTAAAGTCAATGGGTTTGACCCTTGTAGAACTGGAAATGTACCCCAGAGGCTCAGCCTTAACCTTAAATTGCCACTTGAATAAAAAGATTTAATAGCACTAGTCTGAACACCTGTCCCTGAAGCATTCCACTGGCGGCTACTTAGTTGTTTATTGCCTCTTGTTTATGGTCTTTTGACCAGTTTTTGATTCTGATTCAAAAACAATTCGAACTGGTTTCAAATAAAGCTTAATGAGACACTATCAAACACGTTAGTAAAGGCTAGTTATATTAGATCAATTGCCCGCTCCATCAATTTTGTATCACCAACAAATTTAAAAAGCAGGTGCATTTGCTTAGCCTGCTAATGGGGTGTTAAGCTGATCCAGTGAGACCACAAGAAGTTATGGAAATGTATGTTAAAGTTAAATTGTGTTTAATTTCAGATACAATACAGGAGCCGGAAAAGCAGATTACAAACTTCTCACTGAACGATGTGTCAGGACTGGATTTTCAGAGAGGACTGGATTTTCAGAGAGACTCAAGGTGTTGGGTACTGCTTGCTTTTGAAACTCTGATTGTGGGTGCTGAGCACTTGAAAAAAAATCTGGTCATAAGTAGAGCTGGACAAACAAGATTTTTCGTTTGCTTGCCATTCCAAAATGCCACCCACCGTTTTCTTTTAATTTTGACCATTTTTAAAACAATTTGATTGTTAATAAAATTTAATGAGAAATTTTGAACCAAAATCTAAATCAATTGTTTGGATTTTTTTTTTTAATCTAGAACAATTTGGTGAAGTCAACATTAATTCACAAAATAATTTGGTGTCACTGACTACATTTTTTTGCTGAAAATTCCACCCAGCTCTAGGAATGATTTTCTTGAAAACCTGGCCCTTGTTCCACAAGATGCTTGCACTGATGCTTTAATTTCTCACTGAATCTGAACCGGAGTTTGTTTTTCAAGAGAGATTGAAGGGGAAAGCTACACCCAAAAAAGGCTGCACTTACACAGCCTTTTAACATGAAAAATAGATCTCTGAAGAATAGTGGTTAACAATGTGCCCTCATTACTCACATTTCAATTGCTTTTCTTGGCACAACTTATGTATACGCAGGAACCTCCATTCCCTCGTTGAATGGAGTCCAGCATTTTAAATCTGTGTTAAACTTGCAAAAACTTCATGTTTACTGGATCTCTGGTGGTATGATCTCTGAAAACCTGTTAATAAAACCTTCAGCACGCACTTGTGTTCCTGCACTAGGCATGGTACTCACACCGACTTCTTCTGCAATACTTCATGTTCTAAAGGCTTAAAAACGTTAGACATGACAGTGGTAAAAAACAGAGCTCATTCCTACTCGCTAATGTCAGTGAGTAATTTGCATCAAGGCTTGCTGCGCCAATTTTAAAAGTAAAATAATTGCTTGAGCCCCAGCATTTCTTCATTACAAATTCAGCACTGACTAAAGGCCAGGTTGCTGCATGTTTTTCACAGTATATGCTGGACTCTGATAACAAGTGTGAATTTTTGTGAGCTCAGTTTGATTTCCTCCTTTATTAATAGTTCGATTGAGTCTTGACCCTACACAGCTATGCGGGTGAGTAAGAAGCCCACATATTATATTCATGTAGGACTTTCTTGGATTGGGGATCTGGGCACAAGGAGGAGAGCAGGAGTTAAGCACCTGATATGGGAACAGGAGAGCTAAGACTCCATCTTCCCCAATGCACTAGCCAGCAGACCTGGCTGACTGCAGTAGAAATAAGCTGGTAGTGCAGTAGGAATATGCTACACCCTGGAAAAGAGCATAGTAGTAAGTTACCCTCACCACCACCAGAGCAAAGCCGTAACAGGAGGAATTGTGACTCTGCGGCACAACTTCTCACCACCCCCTGTGCGCCACCCCTTACTCAGGATTGAGCCAAATGGCTCAATCTTGCCCCTAACATGTATGTTCCCATCAGTTGCTGTGGGATTCACATGGATAAACCTCATTAATGCTAATAGGTAGAGTTAGCCAAAGAATGACAATTGAGTTTTGGGACAGCCTTTTGAGGTTTTGAAGTTTGTTTTGTTTTCATGAGAAATGGAAAAAAAAATTTGTGGAGGGGTGGGGGTGTTAAAAGGCTTTGTGCTGAAAAGGTGTGTCTGTGGAAGTGACCAGAGACTCCACTGTGGACCTCAGAAACCTTCCCAACAAAAACTTCCTCCGAATGGATGCATCTTCACAAACCATTTCAGCTTTGATGAAACAAAAACTTCCCTGACAGCGTTCACACCAGCTCTGCTGTTAGGAGTGTAATGGGGCAGGCTCCATCACCATTCTCACATACTGGACAGAGCTTGAAAGGTCTCTGGAGTCAGTGACAACTTTGTGTTATTTATTTACATTCCCATCACCAAACACCAAGACGGTGCTGTGCAGCAGTATTTCTAGTGCTTCTCTATGGTTCTTCCTTGGCCCTGTGGGAAAGGGCTAATACAGATCTCCATTTCTTGAGCTGTCTGAAAACGCTCCACACAGCTAGCCTGGGTCCTCACTCCTCCCACTTCCTTCCTGTGTCTTTTATATCCCCCACAGCTGGTGGGCTAATTGGTTTATCGGCCCTCCCAGTCTATTCTGCTAATTAGCTTGCATATCCCGAACCAGCTTTTTCCTGGGGAGCTGACTGATGCTGAGGTGATCACAATGCTGGCTCCAGTGCTCGCTTCCAGCACTCCGTCATAAGGAGATACACACAAAAAATCTCAAAAACACATTGAATATTTCTGAAGAGCTACAGGTCTCTCACGGCCTTAAAGAGAAGCAGCTCTGATGGATCCTGAACCTTAGCTGACTTAGGGTATATCTACCCTGCAGCTGGAACCATGCCTCCCAGCCCACGTAGACAGACACGCTAACTCTACTTGAGCTAGCAGTATGGACGCTGCGGTGCAGGCGTTGGTGCAAGCCAGCCTTTAGAGTACAAGCCAGCCTGCTCCCCTGGGTCCTTATTCAGGTGGCTAGCCCATGTCACAATGTTCACACTGCTATTTTTGGCATGCTAGAGCAGAGCTATCATGTGTCTGTCTACCTGGGCTAGGAGGCACATTCCCAGCTGTAGTGTAGACATACCTTAGGTACCCAGGTAAAGATTGTGTAGAGAGTTGTCACTTTGGATGGGCTATCACCAGCAAGAGAGTGAATTTGTGTGGGGGGAGCGGAGGGTGAGAAAACCTGGATTTGTGCTGGAAATGGCCCACCTGATGATCACTTTAGATAAGCTATTACCAGCAGGACAGTGGGGTGGGAGGAGGTATTGTTTCATATTCTCTGTGTATATATATAAAGTCTGCTGCAGTTTCCACGGTATGCATCCGATGAAGTGAGCTGTAGCTCACGAAAGCTCATGCTCAAATAAATTGGTTAGTCTCTAAGGTGCCACAAGTCCTTCTTTTCTTTTCAGGTAAAGATTGTTTCCCATATTGCTCATGAGAAAGATGCCGCTTTAACTGAGTGTCCAGTCAATGCGACTGGAACCTCAACTCTTTACATAGTGGCTCAAACCAAGAACGTGTGCCTCCAATCATATATATTTGGGCCAATTTTCTGCAACTGAACAAAACTCCAGTTGACATAAATGAAAGTTTTACTTGAATAAAGGGCTGCATAATTTTGCTCGGTGTTACCAAATTTAAAAACATTGTAACATAATACTCTTTTCAAAGGCCAGGAAACTCTCTCTTTGAGAAGCGATAGTTCTGAATACTCACTGAGGAATTGAGAGTATGCCGTAGGAATCTAACAACTTTGGAATCAGAAGCTGGACATGCCAAAGCCATGTATCGATTACGGAATGTCCCATAGATTTTCAGATGAAATCCTGGTTTCAGAGATTCCTTACCCGTGGAAGATATATCCATTCCATAAGCAGAAAGATCAAAATATAGACTGTGAGCACGGATCTCTGGAGTTGGCACCTATAAAGTGCAAAAAAAAAAAAAAAAGGGGGGGGGTGGAATATAATTAAGGGCTAATCTAACTAATGTATTCATTTCACAGATTCTACCTGATGACCCTCACATAGGATGCCTTGCAATGAATTAAATATTTAGAGAGTGAGGTTTTGTTTCCAGATAAGAAGAATTCAGAAAGTTACCCCATGCATTTTCATTGCCATTTCATTTCCTTCCAATGTTGTGCTAGATGGTTTTTCTTCATGCTGAAGGGTGAGAAAAGAACCCCTCTGGGATACTAGTATATTGTGTTTTCAGCGCAATGAACTTGCACTAAGAACATTAAAAGCAAACTGCCTTTTCCATAGGAACACAGCATAGTCCGGTGGACTGGGCACTGGTTCAGTCATGAGATCAAGGAACTTGATTCTACTTTTGATTCTGACATTGCCTTGTTGTGTGATCTTGTGCAGGCCACTAAACCCCTCTGTGCCTCAGTTTCCCCATCTGTTAATGGGGATAATGATACTTTATTCTTTTGTGAATGCATAAGGGCAAATTATTATTAGAGAATTTTTCAGTAATGCTGCAGGGGTGGGCCTTGTGTGTTATTAGAAATTAACTGCCTCAGAAAAGGAAAAATCTCTCTGGACATCACATAAAATGCAAAGTTAATTGTAACTTTTAATTAACTGAACAGGTTTATAATTTATAAGGCAGACAGTTATTTGAAGCTGCCTAAGCACTTTTGCTGGAGGGAGAGGGGGGAGGAAGAGAGACCACAAAATTCCTGCATGACTTGTGTCAATCGTAAATTACAAACATACACATCTTACACTATACATGTACAGGAAATTAATTTCACATTCAAAGACAAATCCATTGATCTGCAGGACCCAGATACATCACAATTTGTCCCACATAATAATGCAAATAAAAAATAAGTTCTGCTTGTGTTGAGACTATCCTCACTTGAGACAGTTCGACAGAGCCAGTTTTGTCAAATAGCCAGTCTTTGTTCCATATATTTCAGCTTGCTACTACAGCACCAGATTCTTCAGCCTTTACTCACAAGTGTAGAGTATTTGTTAAGGTGGGTAAGTAAAGGCTGATGTAGTCTGCGCCATCTCAGTGTGGCCAAATCCAGTGTGGCATGGGCTAGTGAGAGGAGAACTGGGGACCACGGCATGGCTTTCTTTCAGCCCCTTTGGGGCTCTGGGGAGAAATCCAGATGTGGAGCCTCCCTGTATGTTCCACGCTCTCCTGGACACCCCTATAAAGGTCTGTCCCACTCTAGCACTATAGAAACATTATAGATAAATCCCTATGGAGATTCTTACTGCTTATTGCTAGTTTAAATATGGTTGTTTTCTACTCCTGTGGAAAATTATTTAAATACTTCACTACTAAAGACTTTTTTTCTTATCCTAACTGTCCACTAGTTGTTGATGTTGGGTAAAATTGCTTCTTTATTTCTCAACATGACATTGCTCACGTCGCTAGGTATTTTTCTATATCTTCTCAGCCCTTGTCTTACACATGAATTATCACCATAACTCTCCCTTCCTCGTCAAAAAGAAAGATGGAAAAAGGCTTGAGGCCAAATCCTTCCCTCCAGTCTATGGTTCTCTACTGATGTCTAGAGCTGGTGACAGGGGTGCAGAATAGGAAGTGCAGAGGATGTCAATGGACTGCTCATGTTCTTAAATGAGCGTGTAAATGAGTGCAGGTCTGGGCCAAAACTCATTTCACAAGCCAGCAAGTCAGATGTAACAAACAATAATGACTTCCAGTCACTACCAATTGTATTAGACAGGAATCTGTTACCTAAAGATTAAATTAGGACTGTCGATCAATCACGCAAGTTAACCGCAACTAACTTAAAAAAACAACTGTATGCTCTTTGGGGCAGTTTGTGTGAGGACCACTTTGCAGATGCTACCCTAATGCGAACAAATAGGTTAACTTAGAGTCCCTCCTTGGCTTCTTTTTTGGTACTAAAACATTCCAGAAGTATTGGGAGCAGCCCAGAGACATTTTGGTAATATGCTTAGAATGCTAGTTATTTCTGCACACATGCAGCCTGATTTCCAGAGATGCTAAGCACTGCAAATTCTCTTCAAAGTCAATGGGCACTTGGCAATCTGAAAATCAGGCCAATGCAATATTTGTAAGGTTATGGAAGAACAACAACAAAAAAAGTGCCTGTGAGGGTTAAAGTTCTTGTGATTTATGAGTGCTCTTGGAAGGATTCTATTTTAGTTAGTTGGTAAATGTCGATTTCACCAAACACACAAACTGCTGAAAAAATATTTCTATCGATAATAATTGAAGTTTACAGATAGGCAGAGTAAAAATAATGCTGCTTGAGAACTTAAAGTTTGATTTAAGGATGTTTACAGTACTTTGTATTGTTTGACACGTGAGGTTGACAATTTGTGTTTTTATAGTTATAAAGCTTTATTTTTTTTACTCTTGATGTCAATAAAATGGTTTCACTCCCCAGATTGTTTGAGCTCACCAAAATTTCCCACAACTGTGAAATGTATATAGATAGAAATTTTAAAAATGCTTAAAAACAAACATTGGTATTTATTGCAATTATAAAAAAATTGAATTATGCTCAGCCTACCTATGAGCTCTCTTCTCAGAGTCTTTGTCCCTGGATAATGAACACTATGTCCTGAGCCTTGATAAAGCTTGACATTTCCCTTCCTATTCATCCACGGCTTGTTTCTTTCCTCTCAAAGGATGACGGGATTAACACAGCAATACTAATAAGCAATGCATGGAAAAGGCAACTGGCATAGTGTGCCATGTGTCTATTCTTGTCATCTTCCCTTAATATTCTAGCAGTCAAACGATCCACTGCACATGGTAATCATTTTCTCTAATCAGCTGTTCCTTTATGTAATTTTGTTCAGCCCTACTTACTGTATTTGCCAAGAAAGTTGAATATGAAGCTGTGGGGGTTGTCTATTTTTCTTAATATTGAAAATAAATTAATTTGAACTCAGGCAACAAAATAATAGCAAAAACATGTTATCCATTATGTAACATTCATAACCTTACATAAGGTATTGATGAGGTAAGGAATGATTAATATACATGTTTTAATACAGGGTTATTCAGTTGTTACAGGGCCCAACTGGTCAGTAAGTTGCTTATAACCGTAAGACCTTCTACCAATCTACAACACATACTCCTCATGTGTCTGTAACATGTTTAGAACATCAATCAATCATTTATTCACCCTTTATAAAAAGCCTTTTAAAATATACCCCAGAATATAAAGTGTGACCTATTTAACTCAGTGGGAAAAATACTTTGCAAGCAAACTCTAGGAAAGTAAGGAAATGTCAAATGGCAGCATAAAAGCCCTTAAATCCCCTATTTATTTCTATAGTATAGAGCATCATACAGCAGATGGGAGTAAATAACTGATAGCAAAGAGTGTTCTTCTCATTACCTGCCTCTGATCAGGCCTCTCAATAGCTGCATTTGCTCCATAAGCATTACAGGATTCCACAATATAATCTGGACTGATTCCGAGAACTGAGCTTGATTCTCCACAGGATCCATCTGCTATCACAATTATTTTTGGCCACTCAGAGGCTAAACTCTTCCTTATAAAGTCATCTGAGAACTGAAAGAAAAGGAGAGTTGACCGTAAGTGTTGTATGTCGACCTATTACAGTAAAACACAGTATTGTGGCCTAAGGGGTTTTTAGAGCTGTCCTTCAAACAAATTTCATAATGATCAAACACAGCCACAACAGTTGTTCCCAAACAATATTCTCAAACATATATTGTAAATGGAAAAGTACAACTCTAAATGATAGAATTAATGCGTCTGACAGTTTTGCCAGTATTTCTGAGCACCCACTGCTCTAGTTCACCTGAAATTGTTAAGCAATTCTGTATTGATGTTCATATATGAAATATCTGACTAAACTTCGATATAAGGTAGCTGTGGCAATATCCGATTTAATAGCATTAACAATTGTACATATCAGTTGAAACTGTTATTTCTTTAAAGCACAAGCTAAGAGTTTCAAATAACAGAAAAAAAATTTAGAATGTTATGAAATGAAAGACAAAAAAAACCGTAAACAATTTTGAAAGATTTATAAATTCACAAGAGAGCGCGGAACGGAGGTAAAAATAGCCTGGGTTATGCAGGAGTTCAGATTAGCTCATCAGAACAATCACTTCCGGCCTTCAGACCTCTTAGCCAGATCCTCTGCTGGTGTAAAATCAACATAACCAATTTACACCAATAGAACTTACAGAACTGATTCTGATTTACACTTTAATGCATAATCATGAATAAAATGGGGGAATGTGCCCAATATAATGGGGAAACATTCAGCCTTGGCATAACTCCATAATCCCTGGAGTTCACCACACAAATTTGACCCCAAAAGTGGACATATTCAACCACTTTACTTTTGCTTCTATATTTTAGCCCATTGATTATTTAATACTTATACTGCTGCATCACACCTTTCTGTTCACATAGGGCTAGATTGTGTAACCCCTATTCATTCTGGTGACCACCTATCTGTATAAGTAGTCTATTCTCTGCAGGTTCCTATACTGCAGTCATCACCTTCCAGTAGCACATTAAGCCACAATAATAGGCAGCATGTTTAAAACAAACAAAAGGATGTATTTTTTTCACACAACACGCAGTCAAGATGTGGAACTCTTTGCCAGAGGATGTTGTGTAGGCCAAGACTATAAACAGGGTTCAAGACTATTAGCCAGGATGGGAAGGGATGGTGTCCCTAGCTTCTGTTTGCCAGAAGCTGGGAATGGGCAACAGGGGACAGATCACTTGATGATGACCTGTTCTGTTCATTCCCTCTGGGGCACCTGGCATTGGCCACTGTTGGAAGACAGTATACTGGACCTTTGGTCTGACCCAGTATGGCCATTCTTATGAAGAACATATATCATATGTTTGTCCTCTCATCCCCTCCTTGGGGGGGGGAGGGGCATGTGCAGTGTTGTATCTTGTTTTGGTAGGGTTTTCAGGGATTTTATTAATTTTGTTTAGGTTCCCCCGTCTACCTCCTTCCCACCCCCATTTTGCACTCTGGCTTGCGTAAAGCTTATGACAAGGAGCACTATCTTATAATTATTGTATATTTCATGTTAGAGTTTTCAGAACAATAAACCCACTTACATCTAGTTCACTGACACACTCATGGTTTGGCCTTGCTTTTTATTGGTGAGGGTGCAAACAAACTTAACTGGAAATGCCAGTTTGGCTTGAACTGTTGCTTAATTATATAGTACTGGTACTTGCTTTCACTAGTTAGATCTGATATATCTCTGTACATAATTTCAAATCAGATAAGATGAAAGTAGCAAAAGAATCTTTGTTTGCTTGACTGTTCTTAGTTATTAACCCAGTGGTCTTATCTTTGTGTTTGCCATATATGACCTTTTGTTCACCATAAAGCTCACATTTAAAATGATCTATTTATGTTAACTATGAAAATGGTCAAATAAAACCAACAACTCTAGAGCAACAGAGGCAGTCACCCATGAACAAACATCTCAGAAGATTGTAAAGCTGGAGCCTGTATCTTTGGTTTTTCGGAGTTGGAGACATTTATTGCCTATCACTACTGCTGCTGCTATGCAGTTATCGCTTATATAACCTTAAATTTTCCCATTAGCTTTGTTTCTGCTCTGCATTATGAAGCAACATTTTACTCAATTTCTACCTTTGCAGCACTAGGCACAATTAAGGATACGATTTAGTCATGGAGGTCACAGATTTTGTGATTTTAACAAACCTCCGTGACTTCTTCAGCTTTAGACCCCACCACTACAGCTGTGGCAGGTGCTGGTGCCCCTTCCCCCTCAGGGCGGTGGGGATGTTAGTCTTCTGTCTCCCTTGTAGTCAGCCCTCCCTCCTCCCCACTGTTATTTTTAGTAAAATTCATGGACAGGTTGCAGGCTTCTGTGAATTTTTGTTTGTTGCCCGCAACCTGTCTGATTTTTTACAAAAAATAACCGTGACAAAATCTTAACCTTAGGCATGATACATATAAATTTGCATCAGGGCTGGAAGTTTGCTTTTTTTCCTTCTACTTCTCTACCCCCCTCATAAGATAAAACATTATAAACATATTATTAGAAACAATAGTATTATGGACATGCCTAGAGGCCCCATTGTGCTACCCACTATACAAACACAGCAAGAGACTCAAAGAGGGAAAGCGACTTGCCCCAAATCACATAGCAGGTCACTGGCAAAGCCAAGAATAGACTACAGATCTCTTGGATCCCACTTCAGTTCTGTAATCACTGCCATGTTGCCTCTCCAAAAAACTAATAGTATAAAATGACCAAGAGTGCAAGATCAATCTAAATACATGCCAGACTATTTCAGACTATAAAATTTCTTAGCTAACATTTTGTCTATGTGCTGAATGTCATCATGAAGAAGTTTTCCAGCAATAGGAATTAGCTTCCAAAACCAACTGAGCACATGTAAAAAGAAAAGGAGTACTTGTGGCACCTTAGAGACTAACCAATTTATTTAAGCATAAGCTTTCGTGAGCTACAGCTCACTTCATTGGATGCATACTGTCCGATAAAGTGAGCTGTAGCTCACGAAAGCTTATGCTCAAATAAATTGGTTAGTCTCTAAAGGTGCCACAAGTACTCCTTTTCTTTTTGCGAATACAGACTAACACGGCTGTTACTCTGAAACCTGAGCACATGTAATACACCATCCTCCCAACCCAGGTGTTTCTTCCTCACACCTAAAGGTGTTCTCCTTTTGTTCAAGAGGTAGAGACTTGTGTTTGATGCTAAAGGGCCTGGGTTCTTCCTTGCATGTATGTCTGTGGCCAGAGTTTGTTATATGGGTACAATAGTGATATGTATGCCTTTTTTTTTTTTTCATACAGATGCCAGAAGGCTCTAAGAGTAATTAGTACAGTTCCACAAAGAAGTAACAGCAAGGGAGAGGGAGAGATGTACAAGAGACAAGAGGTTGGGGTTCCCCCCCCCCAATCTGAGAGTTTCAGTGAGATGAAGTCAATGATATTGGGAGGCTATTTGAGACAAAAGGAATTGTACAAGAGAAGACTCTTGGTTCCAAAGAGGCCACATTGTGCAGAAGAATGGTTGAGGAACTCAGTGCTAGATGAAAAGAAAGGAAGGATGTGAAGAAAGGAGGAGTCCTTGAGGTAGGTTGGAGCCAGTCTATTGTGGCATATAAAAACAAAACACTTGGAGGCCTTACCTCATTCTTCTTATCAAGAAAGTACTCCAAGGAAGCGTTTACTTTCCCAGCCTCCTTTCCCTGTAGGCTACCCTTTATACTTTTTAAAAACATGTGCATCATACATGTACATTTGGTGTTCAGAACAAAAAATAATTTCTTCGGCACTGCTGCTTATTCCATTCTACAGATCAACTACTAGGGATGTTGGAGAATGATTTAGTGTGCCTGCTCCCCTCAGTACATAAGTGTCATGCTCTCTTTGATGGCTACCACATCTGGCAGCTGGGGATACTCCTTAAACCAGGTCTTCAAAAGAAATTGTGAATTCTAGCAACACATTAGGACCTGACTGAGAGGCATTGACTTCAATGTGAGTTGCATTTGCTCAGTACCAGACAGGATCAGGTCTATCATTTGGAAAACGTCATGTTTGAAATCAAACTTATCTGTTATATTGCAAGAAATTGAACATTAATCATGCTTTAATTTGTCCCCATTAGCTGAAAATTATCCCATGTCCGACAAACAAACAGCCAATACCGAGAGAGTCTTCCTGTTTGTTAATATGCAAATTAACAAAGTTAATACTCTAAAATTAAAGAGTATGCAATACTGGATCAAAGCCTCAGCTGGTGCATAGTTCTGCTGACTTCAGTGGAACTACACGGATTTATACCAGCCAGGATTTGGACCAATTTTCTTTTCAATCTGTACTCTGTTTTCATAAGGTCACAGAGTGAAAAGCCTTGTGCGAACATAAAATATTATTAGATGTGTTTATATAATGTATCATGAGTTGGATTGGATGATGAGAGATTGGTAATGTGCTATATTCATATTTAGTCATTACTGAGCTGAATTTAGCATAATCCGATAGCAATTTTGTTCTCAAGCCCAGTTTCTGGATAGGTGTTGATATCACAAAGCCACTTTCACAGTTGTCACCCTTGTTTACAGTCTAATAAAGGTCAAGGCTTGAATGGACAAGGAGAATAAAATAGCCCCTTGTAGAGTAGTGGACGAGCCCCTATCCAGAGAAGATGAATAATAGCCTCAGTGACAGTTTCAAATCACTTTTTTCAGGGCTTTCTTTTATTGATTCTAAACAAAAGATTCCAGACAAAAACAAGCCACTCAGAACAGTAGGTTCCAATGGCCAGAGACCGGTCCA
Organism: Lepidochelys kempii; assembly: GCF_965140285.1. NCBI lineage: Eukaryota > Metazoa > Chordata > Testudines > Cheloniidae > Lepidochelys > Lepidochelys kempii. The sequence continues at coordinate 30,988,922 of NC_136391.1, read as the reverse complement.
ACTTCTTAGCCAGCTGGGAAGGGAAGACATACTCTTCCCCTTAGCTAGCTGGTGGCACAGCTACTTCTCAATCTTTATATCATTTGATGACCCATGTGACAGACAGGAGTCTGGAACCTCTCATGCACTGGGACAATGACAATGTTTAATGATGTCAAGATGAACACTTTCCCCTGCTGATTTGAAACTGGCTCACAATTTTGCATCTCCGTCAATATAATTGAACAAGAATGGGGAGGATATTATTTCTCCAAAATAGGAATTGTGGAATATTGGGGCAGATCCAAAGACTGGATTGATTTCAATGAGGTTGGTATCAAAAATGTACAGGACTTGATCCAGCAAGGCAATTGCTTAAGTTTACATGGGTAGTCCCCCAATGGAGAGCTAACCACTGAATGCAGCGGTACTACTCACGTTTCAATACTCTGCTTGATCAAGGCCTTAGTGAGGGACTAATAAGAGTTTAGGCAAATATTGGATAGGCTAGTGCGATGTAAGCATTCCTCACATAGCTCTGTCAATGCATTAGAATTGTGACCATCAGCACTCCCTGCTATTTCATGTCTAGGACTCACTTTCAGCACAGATGTCTTAATGCTTGAATTCTGCTAATGTATGTGGTGGGTTGTGCATGTGTTTAGTTGTATTTGTCCACAGGGGATAAGAGAGGAGATCAAGCTTGTTTGAACTGAGGTCCCTGGAGCTGAATATCTTAATCCTCAATTGGGTAGGATGCATTTAACCAAAGCTAGTTCCATTGTTAAACCTGGACAGTCTTTCTAAATTATGCTCGCATCCAAACTGAACCTTCTGAGGTCACCCTTCAGTATATCTGTTCCCTGCTTAATTAGATGCTGGCTACAGTTTGTTTAGTGCCTTCAATCTTTATATTTTTCCACTTTGTTTACTTTAGCTGGCGGAGACAGATTACGCTACTAAATATATAAGATGGTAATTAGTTTAACAGTATGTTAGATTTATAGATCTGTTCAACAACAACAACTCATTATTGGCTAAATTAATCCTGTAATGTACACTAACTTAATTTCATACATGCTGAAGTAAATATGAAATGGCAGTGTGTCAATGTAACCCTTAACATAATGTCATCTGACTCATTACACTGGAATCAAGAAAACATATGCTGCCTGGAATCTAAAAACAACATAATAGCAAAAATAAAGATTGCTTGTAATAAAATAAATTATGTTGACCTATTTTTCACCATACAAAGGAAGATACAGAACAAGTTTCAGATTGCCAGTTACTGTCCATTAACTGCAGTTCTGGCTAAACATTACAGGGCTAGCTCTGAGGATGGTCTGATGGCTAAGGCTGTGGGCTGGGACCCACAAGATGTAGGTTTCTATTCCCTGCTCTGTCACAAACTCCATGTGTGACACTCATCGACACACTAATCTTTCTGTAGCTCAGTTCCTCATCTGTAAAATGGGGATATCATCTTTCCTTTGTCTGTTTCAGTTGTAAGCTCACTGGGGCAGAAACTCTAATTATATACAGCACCTAGCACAAGGTGACCCTGATCTCAGTTACACTACAGTAATTCAAAATCGAAGAAGTCCTACTTTAAAAAAAGTTAATCCTGAAAAATTAATTTTTAAGCTTGTTTATTTTTGTCAACAAGCTAGTTGTAATCCTGTCCTGACAACAATATATACTTTCCCCTTCTCCTCCTGGGGACCCGATGCCCCTACCCCGCGAAGCTTAACAAATAAAAACTTTTGACCTACTCCAGTAATCATGTTTAAATAGAAAAAGGGTTTCAACTAAGTAGAAATTCCCACTGAAAGTCAATTTTTAACAAAATATATGGGGGGAGTGATTGTCAAAAACCTGTCCTCCAAAAACCCAAGCAACCCGCTCCCCCCCCCCCAAATATTTGGAAACCAACATTTTTTTTGAAAATAAAATGATGAAAAGCTCAAAACATTGCAAAGTGAACTTCTGAGAAAAAACATTGTCCCTCCCCCCCGCAAAAAAAGTGTGCACAGGAGCCAGAACCATTTCCCAACGACCTCTTCCAGAGAAGGCATCCCACACTTCAGAGACAGGAAGGTAGCACTCCACACCCAGAACACCTTTCCTCTCTACCTTTTCCTCTTTCCGTGTATTTTGCTCCAATAAGGGAGGCATCCTGGTGATGATCCCTCCCTTCCCTCCTTAGCTGGGGGGGGGGGGCTGCTGCACAGTTCCTTCCTAACGACTGGGACACAGAACTCCAGGGGCGGTCCCTCCCCCAAGCCGTGGGCCCAGTCCGGTAAGGTGCTGGCCCCCTCCTCACCCAGTTCCGTGGGACCAAATCGAAGGATCGGGCCCTTTCTGAAGGAAGTTGGGGCGGCGGGGGGAAGCCGGCGGGGACAAGTTTACTCACTAGCCCTCAGAGGCGCAGTCCTGCACCCCATTGGCAAAAACAGGGCCCAGTGAGTCTAGTGGGTCAGGCCCTAGCCCCCCTCCCCTCCTAAGGAGTCAGAGGGGAGGGGGCGTAAGGGGCAAGCCGAAGTTAGTCCCCAGGCAGAGCCAGTGTAACTCGGCGCTGCAGTGCGGACTGCAGGGAGCCGGGGACTTGCCTTGGTGCCCAGCAGGATCCGGATCTCCTGCCTGTACTTCTGCTGCTCCAGGATGCTCAGCAGGTGCTCCTGGAAGACGCCGATGCGGGTGAAGAAGTGCTCGTTGTCCCAGCAGCCCTCCATGTTATCGAAATCCACCCCCAGGGCCAGCAGGAACCGGACGCTGCGCGGCTGCAGGGCGATCTGCTGGGGTCTGCAGAGCAGGGCTGCCCGGCAGCGCTCGTCCAGCAGCGTCAGCTTCAGCACCTTGCCCGAGCGGACAGCGACCAGCGCGGCCGTCAGCCCCGCGGGGCCAGCCCCCACGATCAGCACCGAGACCCTCGCCCTCCAGTGGCGGAGCCTGTCCACGCTCACCTTCACCGCCACGTACAGCAGCACGGCCAGCAGGGTGCTCAGCGCCGTGTCCAGCGCCAGGCGCTCGTACTGCGCGTCCAGGCGGCCGCCTGCCTCCTCCATGCTCCCCGCCTGGCCAGCGGACCCCGGCGCCGGGGCAGAGGAGCGGCTCCCCCGGTCTCCGCTCCCCACCCCCTGACCCAGGGAAGCGCCAGCCCAGGCGCCCACGCCCCGGCAGCGGCGGATCCTGCTGCACCCGAGCCCCGCCGGTCGCTCCCCCTGCTGCACCGTTCGCCTCTACTCCTCATTCCCTGCGGCTCCCAGCACGATCCCCCCTCCTGTTCCCTGGTGAAATCAAGGGCCCTCCTCCTCCACTAGGCAGCCAGGATAAACAATGGAGGCGGTGCCACCCAGTTCCCTTGGGTCCCACCTCAGGGTGGTACCCTTACCCCAAGGGGTCAGTTTCTCAGCGCGGCAGGGGGACCTGGCGTAGGCGGGGAGCTTTGGCGGAAAGTCAGGCTGGATCGACCCGGAGCCTGCCGGTTTGTGGGGGCCAAGCCCTGAAACTGTACAGTCAGAACCAGAGGATCAAGTCAGGCCGCTGCTGCGGCGCCAGGGAACTCCAGCCTCGCCCCCACGCGTCCCGGAGCAGGAGGGCTGCGAAAGCAAACCAGAGCCAGTAGCGGGATGCTGCCGCGTTTCGGTGCCGAGCCCTCCCCTTCTAATATCTAAATAAAGACAGTCTCGCTTCCTCCCTCCCTCCCCAATTCTAGACCCTGACACATCCCCGCACATTAAACACTAAAAAACCCAGACCCGGCCCCTGGCTGGATCTGGCTCCTCCCTGGCAATTGTTGGCTCCAAAGTATACACTGTAAAAAACACAAGTGAAGCTGCTCTGCCGTCGGGGGGGCGGGGGGGGGTCTGTCCTGCAGCCTGCTGTAGTGGCGAATCTCATTGGGAAAGCGCTGGTCTGCTCTGTGGACTCTGCTCGAGGAAGACACGTTTTCATCACGATCCTGCAACATTTTCACTGTCTAAACGGAGAAACCAGATTTAGCAGCTAGGAGCGCACTCAGCAATCTAGACGCCGGTTGCAAAGCGATGGAGTAGCAGCACCAAAACGTACAGACAGCACCTGGAGCCCGCGGGCTCCGACAACTTTTTCGGTTTGTTGGTTGGTTTTTGAACCCTCCCACCGCAAATTAAGCACTCGTACTCAGATTTAGGGGCAGATTCTCCATGTTGAGGGTACAACTTCGTAGCAGGGGGGCAGAACACATGTCAGAGTATGGCAGGATCCAAGTAGATCCAGCAATTACCCGCTCCCCAGCGTGAGTTTCTTCTGCCACCGCGGGCTGCTTTAGACGCTGACAGGAGTCATCCATCTCAGCCGGTTTCTTTCGCCGGGGCGCAGGCGCAGATTGAGCTCCAAGCGATGAGCTTGGCGCAAGGTGATTTTCAAAAGCGGCGTCAGCAGGGAACCAAGCCACCCTCCATTGCTGTGACAGCTTGTCAAGCTGCAGAAGCGAAGCGTGCCTGAAAGAGCAAAGCAAGACAAACGTGCAGCTTCCGGCTCTTTCTGTACGGTGGATCACCGAGCCAGCATGGTGTTTGCTAGATGCACCGGGTTAGCTGCGCGTGAGCAAGCAACGAAACTGAGGAGCAAGCACGACAACGTGTAGCCAAGAGGGCAACAAAAACGTTTTTCCCCTACCTGGGAGAAACTTCTCACTACGGACTCTTGACTAGCAGTCACTGCGCGTGCCTGCCTCCCGTGGCCAAATGCTAAACCCATGGAAGGACAGTCCTCACTGCTTTCAGACCATGTCTTTGACCATCTTCCAGCAAGCACAGCTCAGGAACAGGAATAATGGAAGATCATTGAATAGCATCTGTACTTGGTCCAGTTGGGGCAGGCTTTACCACTGCTCCTTATTCAAGGATATTTAGGGTCAGGAGGGAATTTTCCCCGGGGTCAGATTGGCAGGAACCCTGGGGATTTTTCTCCTTCTGCATCATGGGGCACTTGCTGAAGTGGGTGCGTGAGGGTTTATGTTCCGCAATGTGCAGGTCAGATTAGAGGAGCACAATGATCCCCTCTGGCCTTGAAGTCTATGAGTAAGGATGGAATTTTTACCTTTGGCTGAAGGATGACAGATTCTTCCAGCTTTGGTAGGTCTGGACTTCTCTTGCCAGTTGGACAATGTTGCTAGTCACCACACCAAAGATTTAGGATGGAATCTGGTCAGATCGGTCTCAGTCTCAGGGTTGTGAGCAGAGTGGTTAAAGAAGAAGAAAAAAATAATCAGAAGAAAAAAGCACAATGTTCTCCCCATCTTTTTTTCACTGAAATTTTGATCAAAGTTCTCACTGACATTTTAACATTTCAGATACTTAAACCAGCTCTATAGATGGTAAAAGAGTAGAAAAACATTTCAATTATTTTTTGTCAAATTTTGTCCCCCCTTTTCTTGCCAAAACTGGAAATTGTGTAAAATGTTAATTGAAAAACAGAAACATTGACATTTTGACACACTAGCTGACCAGCTTTGTCCAATCCCATGAAGAATGTGTCTATCAGGGTTCTTTGGCTCCACAGCCAGTGGCTCCTATCACCACTATAGGACATTGTCTGATGCTGGTTCTTGGAAGCAGCTAGTTCCTGATGATGGATTCCATCTCTGCTCTGGGAGCATTAAAATGGGTTGACACCACATGTGCCCAGCAAAAGGATAAAACAACAACATCATTGCAGAGACCTGTCTGCCTTTGAACAGTTCGCCGCACCCGTCTGAATCCCAGTGGTGGTAGCAATTTCCCCTCACTCCCTGTATCAGTAAAACAACTTTAAAGCAAGCTACAAACATGCTGTGTTACACCAGCCATGTCCTTTAATGATGTACAATAAATCCTTCAAACTGAGCCTATTTTATCTGAAGCTTTTATCATATTTGGGATTTACTGGACCAGGCATAACCTAGTTTTTCAAAGTGCTGACCTTGGTCTTGTTTGCTGTCATTTGAAGAATAACCTTAAAATGTGCTTCTATTGTGAGAAGAGGCTGTGTAAAAATGGCACCTTTTTATTTGGATCTACTCCTTAGGTGGAGTCAGAAACATTTCTGCTGTTTGGGATAGAAATATGTATTACCTGTTAGAGGTGGCACAGCCAACACAAGACTAAAAGCTGGATTGTGCTCTGGCTCAACTAAAAGCTGGATTGTGGTCTGGCTCAACAAAATTGTTCATTCAGTTCCAATTGCAGGGACCAAATGGTGTCCTCATGTATACCTTTTAGTGCAACCCTGCTGAAAGCAATGGCACTGTACTCATTTAACTAGGGGCAGAATCTGGGCACGCATTAACTGGAAAGAAAATAGCTTGAGTTTCAAATTCCAGGTTGAGTCTGCAGGGCTGCAGTCCTTTCCTGGGAAGAAGTCCTTGCGAGATCGCAGAGAAAAGGCAGTGAGCCTATCCTAAAGATCTAGATATATCAAGCCTTATTAAAGCCAAATGTAGGGGGTTGTTTAATGAGCTCGCCCAGGAAAGATAAATGTGATGTGTTATTAATTTGCTAATTGTGTCACACATGAACCCAGGCTTCATCTTCATGCAGGGAGAGGGAAGGAATATTTGGGAAGAAGATTAGGGATTTCCAAAATTCATTTTCATCTATCCATGATTTTTCAATTTAAGAGCAAAGCTTCAGGGGTCCACTTATTAAATATATTCAATAGTACGGGCTACTGTTTTCATCTACAAAAGGCTTCTTCATAACTGCATGGTATGCTTCCACCTGCTCTTTCTTCTGTATTGCAGACAAATATGTCTAGATTTAACATTCAGAAAAATGCTCTCAGAAATCACATAACTAGCTCTTGCATTTATACTAATGCTTCATAAGAATAAACCCACCTCAGCATTCTTCTATTCTCTGTAAAACACCTCTGTTCAGCAAACAATGTGGTTGAAATATAATCAAGAAAAGCTTATTCATAGCAGAGAACCAATTACAATACATCAAAGGTGCTTAATTAGGTTTTTGCAATTCACTTATCAGACCCATTGGTTAGTCTCTAAGGTGCCACAAGTACTCCTTTTCTTTTTGCGAATACAGACTAACACGGCTGTTACTCTGAAACCACACATTTAATGTTGTTTTGTGGTAGTTGCCTTTACAGCTGCTTGTCCTTTGCAGTCTATTTAGAAAGAGACAAAAGCCCAGTATAAAATTGACAGAAAAGTTATTGTCCATAGAAGCAGACACTTTACAGAATTCATTAGAAGCCCCTATTGGGCTGTCAGTATCATATTAGTTGCAATAAGCAGCCAGCATTAAAGATCTGATCCAGAGACTATTAAGGTCAGTTGGAGTCTTTCCATTGCCACAGGTTTTATTTCCAAGACTGTTTCACTGTTGTAAAGCGCTTAAATACCCCCATAAGCCAGTCTTTAGATATACTATACTATAGAATGCTAAGGGCCCAATCCTGCTCCCACTGAAGTCACTGGCAAAATGTCTATTGACTTTGATGGGGGCAGGATCAGGATGTAGAGAGGGTACACAGGGGCTGGAACTATGGGTGTGGCGGGTGCTGCAGCACCTCTTAACTTGGAGTGGTTTCCATCATACACAGGGTTTACAGTTTGGTTCAATGGCTCTCAGCACCCTTACCATACAAATTGTTCCAGCACCCCTGAGAGGGTAAACTGTATTCAAGGGGATTACAATTTATCTAGTAGTTAGGTTTTCAGGGACTGGTTCCAGCAAGAAATAGTGCCAAATTAATTTGCATGTGAGGTCGCAAAAGTCTAAAACCATTTAAAACTGCATGAGGCAATCTAATGTACAGTATCCTTTTTCCATTGTCCCCAACCTTGACTACTAGACCTAGTCTACACTAAATTTATACTGATATAACTGTCAGAGGAATGCTTTTTTTCTGATTTAGTTATATTGTTAAGCCATGCAGATGTATTGGAATAAGAGTTCCTTGTATTGGTATAGGATAAGCAATGCTGGTTGTAAGCACTTTTATACGGATATAACTATGTCCATACTTGGGAGAGTTTTGGGGCTTTATGCCAGTAATATTTTTAGGGGAATGCAGCAGAGTTGCTGCTGCATCACACTCTCAAGTAGGTGGATGTGGGATGATAGTAGCTGTGTCCCAGTTTCCCGGCTTGTGTTTTGTGGCCTATTCAGGCCACAGGAATGGCCTGATTTCCGGTCAAGACACATTCAAGTATTTGATCCCTTCTGGGGCCACAGCATCCTTGAACACAGGGGTAGTCAATAGGCAGACTGCAGGACAAATCCGGACCACCAGATGCTTTTTATTTACTTATTATTGTTGTTATTGGGTTTTTAAAATTATTTTCTCAGGAGTCTGGACCTTGATTAGACTTGACCAAGACATTTGGACATTGACAAAAAATAATTGATTACCCCTGGTTTTAACACAGCCAGCAGAAATATAAAGACAACTAAACCTTCAGCCCGAATCGGGCTCAGCTGGCCATCATTCTCCTTCATAGGAGACCCTCATCTAAAGTATAATATCCTCACAGCAGCAGGCTGTCTACTTCTCTGCTCTTCCAACCTTCTACCAGGCCCCTTCCCACAAGTGGGAGCTCACTATCTTCTCTCTCCCTCCTCTTTTAAACCCATCCCCTTCCCCTGCCCAGACCCTCCTTAGGTGCAGTCAATTCTGGTGCCTGTGTGGGGTCTACACCCTGTCACATTGAGACAAGCCTTTACACACACTGGTATGTGGTTACTTTTAAGCATCTTTACATTGCTCTGCCAGTATACAAGGGCCATACAGTAGGTGGGAATGACATTTAATTATATGCTGAAGGCCCTTTATGCTGCCCAAGCAGTGCGGGGGAGCTGTAGTATAAGTAAGGCCAAGTTCACATAACTGAAAAAAAAATAGTCAAAATAAACAGTGTTTATGAAGGGTTGTTTTTCTAAAAAAAACAAACCAAATGTCTGAGCAAACTAATAGTTCACCTCAAAACTGGGTTCCCCCCCCCCTTCTCTCCATATGTACATGCTAGAAGGCACTGGATTCACAAGGATATGCTGATACCCAAAGAAAGACTGGCTTATTGGGATTTCTCAGAATATGCTACAATACACAGAACTGACAATCCAATTCTAACCAGACATCTGCCAAAGCTTTGGATTTTTAAACTACCTGCCATTCATTTGTATTTCTGTAGCACCGACAGGTCCCTTGTCAAGCATCAAGGCCCCCATTGTGCTAGGCATTATACACAAAAAATGAAAAGGGAGTCCCCGCCCCAGGGAGTGTGAACTTCTTATTTTTGAAGAAACCATCTGAGGAAGCCCCTATTTTAACTGGTCCCCAAGTGCTCTTATGCTCATACACACCGGAGGCTGACTTCTCATGAGAATAGCTAAGAGCAATAGAAGAGAGCAAAGCAACATCTGGCCTAAACTGAAGAATGAAGCAATACATAAGATTTAGCTTTGCTAGATAATTATTTAGAGTATGATTTAGCCATGTAAACAGCACTAAAGAAACTCTGAAGCAGGCTAAGGAGGCATAAGGTGTTTAAAGATAGAACTGGTCTGAGATCAAGAAAACCTGGTTTTCAGAGTAACAATTTAAACAAAAACCAGTGTTCATAGAATTTACACTTTTGGGTCCAGGATAAATTACTTTGTACTCAGATATGCATAAATTACAGAGCAAATGTGAGGGAGAAAAAGGAACAATGGAAAGGAAAAGGAACACTGAAGTGAAATTTCTAAATGAAGTTTGAATATAGGAGGGTTATGGCTATAGTATGTAATATCCAGGCTGCTTTTACCAGCTGTTCAAACATTCATTTTGTGGTTACATTCAAATCCATAGGGCAAATTCTGCCCTCAGCCCCACTCGGGTAAATCCACAGTACCACCACTGCAATCAGTAGGAGTTCCCCTGCACTTACACCGGTGGATGTTAATGCAGAATTTGGATGAATCTGGTTGTCTGGTGAGCAGAATTTTTATACTTCCAGTTATTTCAGCAGGTCTGTTTCATTTAGGCTGGGATTTTCAAAGGAGCCACAAGAAGCGAGGCACACACCTCTCTTTGAATTTCAAAATGATTTTGGCACCTAATGTCCTTAGGCTGCTTTGGAAAATCCCAGTCTTTAAGGATTGTTGTACTCATTTTGTCTTGTTTTCTATTTACAGGTGGCCAAAAGCTTGTGAGGGTGGTGGCAGGGAGAGGCGGTCTGATCACTGAAGTCACTCGGGGACTCCCCCTGGATTTTAGTGGCTTTGTATCAGACACTAATCCCAGGAACATTTTTAAACACACACAAGTAAGTGTAACACAGGTAGCAGAAAAGGGGTCCTCTTTCCACAAAGCAGACACAGCTACACATACAAAATGGGCGCACACATGATGCAAAAGAAGTGTCATTTAGTGCCCATCTGGAATTGTGGGTACCATTACTTTAATTCATTCCTCCTAAGGGCGAGTGGGAAGATGAAGAGAAGCTTAAATATCATGGGAAATCTTTTCATAACTTTGGCTCAAGTTACAGTTGCTAAGAGAGGAGTGTTTTGATTAAGTTCGAATACTTTATTAATTACGGACAGCTTGGTGATCCAGCCACCTTACCAAGAGAATCCAGCCCATCACAACAGCATGGTATTTATTTGAAGAAGCAGGGGATTTTTCAAACCCTACTTTTACAAGTGTTGGCTCACCATAGCCAGCACATGCTCACAGGTATGCTTTGCTGATTAGGCATGGGCTTCAGCACCTGATTTTTTGGAAACAAGGCCTTTTTTGGGGGTACTGGAAATATGGGGCTATATTGTCCAGGTGCAACCTCAGGAAGGCATGTCCCTGTTCTCTGGGGATGGCTCTGTGTCCGTGGAGGGCTGCTCCCTTCATTGGGCTGCAGCAGAGAGTTCCTGCATTCATGCTGGTCCTTCTCTCTGAATCCTACCCACTCCCCATCTCTCTCCACTCCCTTTTTGTCAACTTATTCTAGGTGAGGAGCAAAGGCCAGTGCCTCTGTGCTCCCCAGAGCAAGGACTGCTATTGTGGGAGGTTCTTGGGCAGTCATACAAGCAGGGGGCATAGGTTCTCTCACCTCCATCTCCCTTGGGCACAGGCCATCGGACCTAAGTCAGTTGTTTTAGTTAGAACAAACTTTGCTTCGCAAAAGTTTTCCTCTCTTCCATTTGACAAACCAAAGAGATTGGTGGATTGCTCTTTGATGGTGTGCTACAACAACACGATGCCACAATAGCCACTGCTGCTGCTACAGTTATCCAATCCAGTTCATTAAGCCAATACTTGAACTCAGCTTGTTCACTGGGCCTTCTACAAACATGCATTTCAAAGAGATCAGGGCCCCAAACTTAAAGCAAAACTTATTCAAAGCTGCCAGTTTTCTCCTTGTTTCATCTCAGCACCGGAAACTCACATGCCTCTGATAAGAAGTCACAAAGTGCTACAAGTTTTCTCAAAACCATACCCATTGTGCTGAGTCTCTAACACAGAAGGCCCCCTCCATGCTGCAATGGCAGCACAAAGGGGAGGAAACAATCCTCTGAACATAACCCTTGTACAGAGGCTGGCATAAGGGCTCTGTGCTGACCCTGCTCCCAGCCACTGATACAGGGGATGTATTGAGGATGGGAGAGGGGACTGGTTGGACTTCATTGTGTTACTGCTCTCTGCTTCCCAGTGCCCACATGCTGCTCTAACTTACACCAGGGGCCGAGCAATCCTGACTCCTCCAGAATATGGGGAGTGCAAAGAAACTTAAAAGCACCTTTATTCCCCGCTTCCATTCCTGCCGCAAACGTAAGCAAGAGGGAACCAAGAATCAGGACCATTGACATCTGTGGAGTCATTCCCAATTTACATCATTGTAAGAGAGAAAGGAACCAGGCCCTAATTATGTAATATAATGTTCCTAGGGCACCCATCAGTGTAGTATCTGAGCTCTGACATTACTGGTCTTGTTAACTAAGCGGATCACAGATAAGGAATTTAACAAAAAGCAACTATGTTGGAGTAAGGCTTTGTAAACAAAAGCCAGAAAACAAAACCAAACAAAACCCTTCAGTCTTCTAAATAGAAAAATCAATAGGGAAGGAAATAGTTCCAAACTCTCAACAGTAATGGCAAAACCACTAAGGATAAACAAAATAAACAGCACAGAGTAGCAGAGTTCTTTTTAAAAGATACAATATAAATATTTAAGTCTTACTCTTTTCTTCCTCCCAGGGACCAATTCCAGAAGAGTCAGACTGCATGTGAAACATCCTAGATGGGCCACATTCCGCCTTCATCTATATAAAGGCAACAACATGGAAATCAGGGAGAGCAGAAAGAAGACTAGGATAGCACATCAGCACATTCTTCTTTTTATTTAAAAATCTGATCTTCAAAACCATGTCAGCTGGAGTAATCTCTAGCAGGGTCTGTGGAGGAGATGGGTGGTTTCTGGTGGCCCTTTGCTTTCTGTTCATTGTTACTGGTCAAGTAAGGAGATTGCTTCATGAAATCCTACCAAGTAATTCCTAGATCATCATCTGCTTAACAGGATGGGATGGGGCAAGGCCAGGGTTTGTGCTACAGAGACAGTTCACAGGAGTCCCACATCAGACAAAATGAACCCCTCTGTGAGGTTTCTGGTCTACTCACAGAGTTCTTGTTCAAACTAACGGATGAAAACTGTTAAAGTCTCTGGCCACTAACCCTTCATGCAGCTCAACAGTTTGTCCTGAGACAGATAGCAATTCTGGCATCTGCAGCACACCCAGTGACATCTCCTGGCTAGCAAACACCTATCTGTAGTTACTGTCATGTGACTAAAGCTCATTTTAAAGGCTTTGAGCCCATCTAGTCACATTTGCATCTGATTGCCTGAGCTCAGGGAAGTACTTCCAGCTGGTACTCTGAACCCCCAGCTGAGATTTAATCTCCCAAACCCTACGCTGCTCTTGTGGGTCTTCCTATAGGCCCCAAAGGGGTGGGGGGGCATAACAGGACTGTCACATCCCTTCCAGGAGACACTGAAGGACCTTATACCCTAGCACAACAGCTACTGTGGTCTATAGAGCTGGTTTTTATCGCAGGGGAAGGTTTAAACTGAGCATTCTGAGCAAGCATCCTGAAATTCAAAATCTGGAAACTGTTTCCCACTGTATTAGTGGTTCCCTGGTTCATTTTAATTAGAAACCCCTAGACTACTTTCCTCTTTGCAGACTATTTGTACTGAAATCCATTGCATGTGGACATCTGCCCTTCAGACACTACTGCAGCCAAAACCAGCCTAGTGGAACTTCTCACTGCATTCTAAACTTCCAAGTGAGAAGAGCAAAGTAAGATGCCGAGTTTGGGATGGGAGTTAAAAAATGAGCCCTGGTCCTACGCAGGGCTCTGTGTCACTGTGCAACAGTCCCAGTGCCTTTTTATTTCATGTTAGGTTTCGTCCAACTGCAAATATCCCAATTGCCATCCAAAGAGAATTCTCCCTGAACCTGTATTTAACAGCATTCACATGTGCCTCACTAGCATATTGGGACTGTACTGGACCTGGCTGCAAAGGGAAGCTTACTAGGGTCCTAGTTAATTTCTGTTCTCAACAGCCTGCTATGCACATATAAGGTTATGGAGGAGGCGGAGGAAAAGGGGCAAAATAAGGAGAAGAAGACACAAGTCATAAAAAAGTAGGGTGACAAAAGATAACGATAGCAAGTAAAGGAATGGGGATGCAGAGAAAGAAGGGGATGAAGAAACTAAGATAGGAAAAAGAAAAGGAGTACTTGTGGCACCTTAGAGACTAACCAATTTATTTGAGCATGAGCTTTCGTGAGCTACAGCACTTGAGCTGTAGCTCACGAAAGCTCATGCTCAAATAAATTGGTTAGTCTCTAAGGTGCCACAAGTACTCCTTTTCTTTTTGCGAATACAGACTAACACGGCGGTTACTCTGAAACCTAAGATAGGAAAGGTGCAGATAATTTGTGCCACCTGGAGCAGCACCTCCTACAAAGCACAGATGAAGCGAGAGTAAGGGATTTAGGGTCACATTTGGAAGTGAACTTCGGAGAAGGGGCTTGAAAGAACCCAAATTCCATCTTCTTTTGGGGCACCAACATACCTAGAACCGGTCCTGGGCATCTGTGTCCACAGGCTCCTGGAGGTGTTCTGCATAGTACAAGCCAATTCAATACACTTTGGCTACAGCACAGGCTTCCTCCCCTCCACTCAATGCATGGACCCCAGGGCTGGTGCTTTTTCTTTCTGAGCACAAGGTGAGGAGGGATCATAGCACAACACTGGCACTAAAACAAGCTGCAGTCAGATGAGAAGCTGATTGTGTCCCATCCCCCTTCTACTTGCTGCCATCCCAGGATCTGCTCTGCAATTCACTGGGTCTATGCTATACACTGTCAAAGGGCTGAACAGTTAGTCGTTGCTCCTCTGTGTACTCCTCCACTTCTCAGTCCGCTGCTTCTGTTCTCTCCAGCCACTACACAACCCTATAGGTCAGTAATGGCACAGTATTGCACTGTGAGGATTAGGATCCCCAAAAGACTTCTGTGATCCAGGTGGGCATTACTATCCCCATTTTACAGAAAGGGAAACTGAGGCACAAGACTGAACAGTGACCTACCTAAACTTACAAAGAGGGCCGAAGGGTGGTGTTTATGTATTTGCACTACAGTGCAAATAAGTGATGGTCACATAAACACCACCCAATACCAGAAATCTACTGACAACTATATTTACCTACATGCCTCCAGCTTTCATCCAGACCACATCACATGATCTATCGTCTACAGCCAAGCTCTAAGATACAACCACATTTGCTCCAATCCCTCAGACAGAGACAAACACCTACAGGATCTCTATCAAGCATTCTTAAAACTACGATACCCACCTGCTGAAGTGAAGAAACAGATTGACAGAGCCAGAAGGGTACCCAGAAGTCACCTACTACAGGACAGACCCAACAAAGAAAGTAACAGAATGCCACTAGTCTTCACCTACAGCCCCCAACTAAAACCTCTTCAGAGCATCATCAAGGATCTACAACCTATCCTGAAGGACGATCCCTCACTCTCACAGACCTTGGGAGACAGACCAGTCCTCGCTTACAGACAGCCCCCCAACCTGAAGCAAATACTCTTCAGCAACTACACACCACACAACAAAAACACGAACCCAGGAACCTATCCCTGCAACAAACCCCGTTGCCAACTCTGTCTGTATATCTATTCAAGGGACACCATCATCGGACCTAACCACATCAGCCACATCATCCCATTCACCTGCACATCTAGCAATGTGATATATGCCATCATGTGCCAGCAATGCCCCTCTGCCATGTACATTGGCCAAACCGGACAGTCTCTATGCAAAAGAATAAATGGACACAAATCAGACGTCAAGAATTATAACATTCAAAAACCAGTCAGAGAACACTTCAATCTCCCTGGACGCTCAACAACAGACTTAAAAGTGGCAATTCTTCAATAACAAAAAATTTCAAAAACAGACTCCAATGAGAAACTGCAGAACTGGAATTAATTTGCAAACTGGACACCATCAAATTAGGCCAGAATAAAGACTGGGAGTGGATGGGTCACTACAAAAACTAAATTTCTCCATACTAATTTCTCCCTACTGTTACTTCTTGTAAATTGTTTGAAATGGGCCACCCTGTTTACATTGGCCTCATTACCACTACAAAAGTGATTTTTTCCTCCCTTGGTATTCTACTGTTGAGAATAGTCCACTTCCACTTTAACTGAACTGTCTCGTTAGCACTGACCCCCTACTTGGTAAGGCAACCCCA
The DNA here is from genome assembly GCF_965140285.1 of Lepidochelys kempii. Lineage (NCBI taxonomy): Eukaryota > Metazoa > Chordata > Testudines > Cheloniidae > Lepidochelys > Lepidochelys kempii. The sequence continues at coordinate 30,973,141 of NC_136391.1, read as the reverse complement.
TCTTTTCATGTACTGTGTATATATACCTGCCTACTGTTTTTCCCCCCCACTACATGCATCTGATGAAGTGGGTTTTAGCCCACAAAAGTTTATGCCCAAATAAATTTGTTAGTCTCAAAAATGCCCCAAGTACTCCTAGCTGTTTTTGCTGATACAGACTAACATGGCTACCACGCTGAAACCTGGGTTTTGTAAGTTCAACATACATAACATACAGCAGGACCTCAACATTGGCATTGCTTGTAAAGTGTCAGGATTATACTTAGTCCTGGCTTGAGTACAGGGGACTGGACTAGAAGACTTCTTGCAGTCCCTTCTAGTCCTTCACTTCTATGATTCTATAATCTGATGTCATTTGTGTCAGTTCACTCAGTGCTGTGCCTAAAAGTCAATTAGCAAGTCCATTAATGATATATGAGAAATACTTCTCACTAGCTCAGTGGTTCCCAAACTTGTTCCACCGCTTGTGCGGGGAAAGGCCCTGCTGGGCCGGGCCGGTTTGTTTACCTGCCGCATCCGCAGGTTTGGCTAAGCACGTCTCCCACTGGCTGCGGTTTGCTGCTCCAGGCCAATGGGAGCTGCTGGAAGTGGCACGGGCCGAGGGACATGCTGGCCGCCGCTTCCACCAGCTCCCATTGACCTGGAGCAGTGAACCGTGGCCACTGGGAGCTGTGGTGGCCAAACCTGCGGATGCGGCAGGTAAACAAACCGGTCCGGCCCGGCTGGGCCTTTCCCTGCACAAGCGGTGGAACAAGCTTGGGAACCACTGCACTAGCTTATACTAACTTCATTATGCCAACCTTGGAAGATGGAGCACCTGCTTATAAGATGAATGCACAAGTGTATGTATTAGGTCTCTAGTCCATTGTGATATGGCTATATCACAAACACACTAAAAAAATGTACAGCCATTCTCCAGAGACTTTGCTTCCATGCAAGATAGCCATTCTCTCTGTCCTTTCACGTCTCCTGCTGCAAGTCTTAAATTGTCGGTATCTATTGTAGTGAGGTATAGGACCATTCAGCTGTAATAATCCTAGTGGATTCAGAGGGAATATGATCTGGCAGAAGATGTTCCGTTGTATTTATTTATTAAGCAAAATGAAACCAGATGGCTGAGAAACACCAGGGTCATTCTTTTTCCAGATACCAACCTGCAGCTGGTTTCTAAAATACATAGTAGTAGCAACATCCTTTCAGACTCATTACTTATTTGTGACATTTATGGCCTAATCACTTAGACTCTTCAGCAGCTGTCAAGATGACTGTTACATATAATTACTTCATGCACATTGAGCCTACAACTGTAGTGTCCCTGATGGTCGCTCCTTCTCTTTCTGCCTCAATATCCCCATTTTTCACTCTTCTCATTGCCCCTAAGGCTTCTGTACTTGGGCCCTTTCTCTTCTTTCCATTTATAGTGTCCGTGGCCAATCCCATCTGCTCTGAACTAAACTCTCAAATCTACCTCTACTCCCCTAAAAATAACTTAATATAGAATAACCCTGTATCGATTTGGTTACTTCTGCATGCCTACTAACTAGTGCTATAATTCTACAGTGGCTTGATGGCGTAGATAAAATAGTCACATGGGCCATTTACCACCGTATTACAAGATAATGTAGAGACTTCCCCCATGAGACACTAGTCACCAGAGTTTCCAATGGACTTTTTACCTAGTCATCACAGCCAAGATTTTAAAAGCAGGATCCTAGAATTAAGTTCCTATATCCACAGTTAAGCTCCATAATAAATGGCCTGAATTTCACAAGTACTGATCACCCATTGACTTCAATGGGAGCTGCTGGATGTTCAGCACTTTTGAAAAATCAGGTCATTTAGGACCCCAACCATGCTCTCCTATTCTGCTCATTTTGTCCTACATCATCATGAAGTAATGCTGTTTTTTGTGTTTCCGGGGAATAACTTGTCATCACGCATCTATTTCCAAAGTTCAAGAATTAAATGCTGGAATCGCCCTCGTTTTCCCTATGTTTTCTATGGGTTAACTTATTAATTCTATTTACACAAGTCTCTGCTGAATTTAAACGGAATCCTCTTGATAATCCACCAGCCATAAATTTAATCATCAAATCTGCAGGCCATCAGTGCCTTTGGTCTAACCAGAGACAACCTCAAATCCAAACTGCAGGTAATCTGACTTTGTACTCTCTGCATAGCTTCTGTGAAACAATGGGCTCTTATTGCTGCACAGAGCCTGTGCACTTTGAACCAATTCTGTGACTACATAGTTTCCTCAAATTAAGCTGGCAGGTCAGATAACAGAGGTTCCCATCTCCTCCTGGATATCCCAGATTTGGGCCTCTTGAGAGCATGCTACATGCTTCTGAGCTTATAGACCCGCCAAGAGTATGCCTGATTCTGCGCTTCTTGTATTGGCCTGGTTGTCCACATTAGGGTCTATTCTAAGCATGTTCAAACTATGTTATAAGATTATAAATCATCATCACATCAGTTAAATGGACTAGAAATAAGTCAGACAATACATTTGCCTTCGGAACATTTTAATTAGGTGTTAATGTAGACTTCCAAAATACGGATCCCTTCCTAATGTAATAATAGCTGGGTAGATCTGCTACATGCACTGATTTCTTTAGCACTGAATTAGAAAGGAGGGGAAAAAAGCAGTTTTAGCAGTACTTGCTACTGGAGTTACTACTGACATCATCTGGCATTTTTAAAAACAAAGTAGGAACCACACTGTTTTGCTATACCACTAGGTGTCAGTACTACAATTTCTACTGCAGATCTTGGGTACTTTGTCTGTAACTTACTTAACAGTGGCAAACTATCTATCACATTGAACACCCTCCTGCCCATGCAAAGAAACTAGCTGATTTCCAGGTTTGCCATCACAACTATTCACTAAGGAAAGTCATCAATAGGAAATCACTAACTAACCAGCCTAGGTGACCAGATGTTCCTTTTTTATAGGGACAGTCCCATTTTTTGGGACTTTTTCTGATATAGGTACCTGTTATCCCCCACCGCCTGTCCTGTTTTTTCACAGTTGCTATCTGGTCACCCTAAACCAACCACCTATCATGGGCTGCTCTGACAGTGATCAAAACAAAGCCACAGTCAGTGGAGACCATTATTATTTGTATTGTAGGAGCATCTGGGAACCTCAATGGAGGTCAGGGCCCCATTATGCTAGGGGCTGTACACCAGGTGCAAAGAGCAGGGACCATCAGAATTTGGAGTCAGGGGGAAGGCAGCAGAAGGAGAATGTGCAGGGAAACATCAGTAGGATTACAGGTGGGATTTGGGAAGGCAAGGTATTAATGACTGGAGGGTCTGGTTAGGGAGGAGAAGAAGGGAGCATAAGCTATTTGGAGCAAGGACGGTCTTTTTGTCCTTTGTTTGTATAGCACCTGGCACAATGAGATGATGATCTCTGACTAGGATACCTAGGCAATACTAACAATTCAGATGAAGATGACAGCTCCACATCCCAATCAATGAGTTCAGACAATAGCAGACCCACAGCCCATCTTAAGTTCAAGCCTTAAGCTCTCTGTGGTCATGGGTTTCACAGGTCCTCAAAGCCATTATCAGTTATTATCATACTTGTTTGGTTGTCATATACCATTAGCCAAACCTGTATTATATCAAAACAAAAAATCATTTGAGGGAATTGGTAGCAGAGCGTGTGTATTTATGTAGCAATAGTCTGAAAATCTTTCTGGTTTTACTAAGGAAAGGTAGACCTCTGCTGGAAGAAAGAACTACTGGGACTCTTGACATACACTTATATCTGTATAAAATAAGATGCCGATGCAGATTACAGGTAGCCAACATTTTTCAAACAAAAACATGTTTTATTGGAAAATGGGTTGTTTTCAGAAATAACATTTAATAAAATAATTGTTGACACTGTCAATGTTTTCACAAAAAAGGAGGCTTTTTTATTTTTTGGCAATTTTTATCAAAACAATTATCAAGATTTCTCACTGACCAAAGACCAATTTTTTGGTAAACACAAAATGTCTAGAACTAGTTCGTTAACACTTGCAATACAAATGGTGAAGAATTTAAAAAAAAACACTCAAATATTTTGAAGAAAAACAACAACTATTCATTGTTCCACTTCAAACATTTTGAACCGAAAACAATTTTGAAGTGATCATACGTATGATAAAAAAGCAGCTAAATTCTTAAAAGGCTGTACTCATTGTTTTGAACATAGAGAACAGAGGTTGTACGATCCCTGCTTGACTTTGATATAACTTTATAGTGTGTTGAATCTAATAATGTATTTGTCCCATTTTCATTCTCTTTAACCAGGAACGAATATTTTCCTTGTTTTTTTATTTTTATTTTTTGTGTTAAATTATTTCACTAATAATCCAAGTGAAAGAGGGGGAAAAAAAAGAGAGCTAATAAATGCCTTACAATTAATTGCATTTCCAACCACAGATGAAGAAACAAAACTATTCAACATGTAGAAAAGCTGGCAAAAAATATTTTGTAAATGGTTAATTTCCCTCTGCCTGTCTGATCTCTCATCTTTTTGACTGTCAAAATGCTTACGTGGGTTCCATCCCAGGAGCATCTGGGCACTTGGGACAAGAATTCTCCAACAAAGCTTTACTCTCTTTCAGAGTGAGTGGAATTTATGTCAGTGTTCCCAAACTGTGATTATTTACAGAGAAGTGCGATTTCCACTGTGCCATGATAGCTCAAGGCTTGTGGCTCAGTGCTGTTCATGCCGCTTACCAGCTTGTCTCCCTTACCTCGAACCCAAGTCAGTGCAGCGCGTTGCTTTGGGAGCATTCTCCATTTCACTCACCATTCTGGGATAAAAGTGGGGTCCCCATCAACTCTGGAGCTACAGCATAGAAAGGCTACTTGGTTAGGAAATACATTCCCCTGTGAGGCTCTGATGAAGCCATTCAAGCCATCTGGGACAGGCTTGTTTCCTTATCAGGCATCAAACACCCATCCCCTAATGCTAAGCCACTCTGGCTTCACGCAGCAACATGGTCACAGTTAGAGGAAAGGCAGGGGAGCATGGCAGTTTGTGCTTTGCTGGTGCACTCAGACCCTTTATTGGCGCCAGCTGGTCCCTGCATTAGGGAGGCTACACTAGCACTCTCGGAGGGAGAGGAGCAAAGTGGTGACTGACTGTGTTTTCTGTGGAGAGAGGGCAGCACTCACCTCTGTGCAATTGCTACATAGTATCTACAGGATGGGGTAGGTTGGGTGGAGGAGTGAGGGTGGGGGCAATGGAAGAAGATTGTTTGTGCTATTTAACAAGGTCCTTCTAGGACTTGCTAGTCACTGCTGTCTAGATCCACAACTGCAAAGCTCTGTGCAGCTCATCAAGTGACCTATTTCATGGGTGTGAGTGAATGGGGGGAGAGGGACATTCTTTGCTTTAGCCCAATTACCGCAAATTGACTCTTACCATCACTCTGGTTCCTCCTCTCCATCTACGCCAATTACTCTCTCTCCCCTGCCCACCCTCAACTTCCTGCCAGCCATTCCATTCTCTTTGCCCCGCCTTTTTCACCCCATCCTTCTGGTCTACTTCACATATTCCAGTTATTAGACAAAGCATCTGGCTGGGAGCGTTAAGACCTAAGTCTGAGTCCCCCATACTGGCTGTAACTTTGTGAACTAATTAATTGGCACAGATGTCTGTTTGTTTAACAAAGTGTATGACATCTGCTGTCTGTGGAAAAATGTCCCCCAGTAGTGTCCATAACCAGTTTATATTGCTATTACCTAAAGTAAATGGATGAAAATTGAGTAGAAATAAAGAGTAACCCCCTTGGGATTTGGTAGATATTTGTGCTACTGCACATGTGAATAGGTTTCCAAAACAGTGGTGAAATTACATGTTGAACATAATGTAGTTTCAGATATATTTATATAATTAACTAACCCAATGAACCGGCACTCAAGAGGCCATATTAAACTACTGTAGGGCTCTCCATTTATTTAAATCACAGTTCAAAACCAAAATGAAAACCAAATGGGGATCATAGCATCTGCTGAGCTTAATAGAGATGGATAGATCCTGATAGCCTGCTTTGCTCCCATAATTTAAATCAGAGGATGGCTAGCAGGGAGGACAGTTAAGCCTCTATTGCAGGCTTATCTAGGGAAATAATTATTTCACCAATGAAGGTGCAGTAATAATAACTATTCAAGTTCAATCCTTGAGGGGGCCATTTAGGGATCTGGGGCAAAAATTGAGGATTGGTCCTGCTTTGAGCAGGGGGTTGGACAAGATGATCTCCTGAGGTCCCTTCCAACTCTGATATTCTATGATTCTATGTATAAGATGGTTCTATATGTCCAGGTATCATTGCCCGCTATTGATGTGTGGCTGTCGCTGGAATGGAAGAGGGCAGCTGTTTGACAGCAGCACAACATAACAGCTAAAGATGAGGAGAAAAACTTATCTGATTGAAAGTGCAGGAGAATTTACAAAAAGAAAAGGAGTACTTGTGGCACCTTAGAGACTAACAAATTTGAGCATAAGCTTTTGTGAGCTAGTTAGAATCTAACTACCTACGGTGAAATCTGCCTACAGAACTCACTTCCTCTTGTTACTCTTGTGATAAGGGCCATGGACAGCAAAAGACTAGATCGGGTCAGGATTTTGGTGTAGCATCTCACCCGGAAGAAGATCCCCCACACATATCAATTCCTTTACTGCCGTACTGCTGGATCAATGAGAGGAGTGACACCTATCAAAAAGGACTACACCATTTCCTGCGGCAGCATCTTGCATCGTCTTTGGTGGTCTCCCAGCCAGGTGCCAACCAGCCCTAACGGTGATTAGTTTGTGAGAAATTATGGGACCTTGGCCCTAGCTGGCTAGAGAAATCTGTGGGTGAGCAAACATTTACCCAAAGGTATCACATTCCACTTACAAATACGAGTGATGGGCCCCACTGGAAGTGGAACCTTCATTCGGAGTTGCTGACACCAAGTAGGGTGGTACGGCCCAGTACCCCGTACCAGCAAGAGATTTATAGCTGCTACGGCGTACCAGAAAGAACGTAGGGCCATGGGGCAGCCCCACGCCGGCAGCTCCTGCGGCACAGCTGTATTGCCCCCAGCCCTTCCATGCAGGGTCTCCTCCCTCTGTACAGCAGGCCTGCCAGAGGACTGGGCTCAGGGGGCGGTACAGCAGCGCCGGGGGAGCTGTTGGCATGGGGGTGCCCAGCGGCCCCACGTTCTGCTCCTTTCCATGCTGCAGTTCCGAAGGCGCAGCGGGAGGAGGACGGAGCCCCCACAGGGCTTCTCCAGGTAAGGGGTGTGGATCATGGGAAGGGAAGAGCATGGGAGTCTTGGGCTGGGGGCGGGGAGGAGTCACATGCAGGGTCATGTGAGGGTGTCATGTGCCCCCCCGTACTGGTAAGAAATGGATTCCGTTTGCACCACTGCTGACACCAGACCTCCTTCAATAGCTTTCGTTCTTGGTTGGAGCTGAAATCAGAAGGGACCTATTTTCTGCATCTGATGCTGCTGAAGTCACATGAGAAACTCAGCTCAAGATGGCAGAAATAACACAAGAACAGCTGAACTCTTATGATTTCGGACCAGAGTCTTACAAGATTTTGGTGACATTAGACTCTGACCCTAGCCCAGATTTGGCTTTGAACATGAATCCAAGCCCTATCCTAAACCTAATTTGTGTCTGTACGCTGTCTTCTCAATGCATCTTGAGCAAAGCCCTCCTTAGGTACTCGATATTATGGAATAGCAGTGGCACTCAGATTTCTCTCAGCCTCAGTGTTGATGGAATTCTCTCCATACAGGATGTATACACAATATTTACAGAACCACAACACATGTAATCTTGTACACTTTATCTTTGAAATGCTGATTGTACATGTCTTCATGTTCTCAAAAAATTCTCAAAAAAAACCCCACTAGTGAATTGTTTGATTTATTAGCAATTTATTAGCAAATATGTTTGATTTATTAGTAATTAAAATTTATTGTATAATTAAAAGGGAAACTAAGAGTTGACCTCCAAGTAACAGAATTCAGGTTCTAGGATGCAAGAGGTTATTTTCAAACTGCATTGTATATACCACTAAAATAAAGCATACTTGGATGATGCAAAGCAAAGTATATGGCTGGCTTCTTTTTTTCTGTTGTTTCTCTAAATGTATAGGATTTATTTACTATTCACAGTTCTTTTGAAAGATTAAGAATAGCAAAAAATAAAGAGTGTAATTCCTCCACTTCCAAACATCAGGTCCTTAACTAGCATTTGCATGTAAACAAGTCAGTGTAGAAGCACAAGGACAATATTTTCCAAATGACCAGTACATACAAAAGATTTTCACAGCTGGCGTTTCATGAGGCTAGATTGTCCCCTGGATAATGAGGCTCATAAAAATGTAGGTAGGAGCAAAGAGTCCTTCTCTCTTTGTTCCACACTGGGACTGTGTTAATTGCCATGCTCGTCCTTGAGTGGAGTGCAGAGGCTGTACCCTAGATATGGCCCTGGAGGAGCAACTGAGAGGGGTGTGGGAAGGAGCAGATGAAGCCATGGCTCCGCCTATCCCTATATGCCGGTCAACGGAGCTGGTTTGCCACTAGCATGTTGCACCCTGCAAAGGGGGAGGGTCACAAATTACTCCCCCACATTACAACCAGGGCATGCTACAAGGCATATGTCTTTGAGCATACTGCTCCTGCTGGGTGGTGTGTTTGTGCACTGCCCCTTATTATGGATGGCAAGCTGAAAGCATGATCTAGCCCCGACGTTGCACTTCCAAATGGGCAGAAGAACATTCTGAATGACATGCTTTACATTTAAAAATAATAAAATCAATCAGAGTGGAAGCAAACATTTCAAGCTGGGCGGATGTCTCGATCACTAGTGGGAATATTTCCCCCACTTTCTAGGAATGTGTCATTTTTAACTCCATAATCTTTCAGAATAATATCAGCTTCTATTCATTTTTTTCTTCCTTTAAATCAAAATCTTATCTCAGTGCTACATCGTTGAGCTCCAGCAGATGAATTCCATGAATTTGCAGAGGTTTATACACCACTAAAGTTCTACTTAAGCTTCCGTAGCCTCATGTTGGCAAACTTCACTCTCTAGTGAATGTTCCATGTATGGAACTTTCATAAATATTGACCAGAGTTCTGCCTGGGGTTCAAGCAAACACTAACCTATAGAGATATGTAGTGTGGGTCTGAAAGATGGATTTTGACTTTACGATGTTGATAACATGAACATCAGACTGTGAGATATGGCAAAATATGATGCAATACATCTCAAAACAAAACATTATGTATACTCACATACAGGATATGCGACAGTTGCATGGTGAGAAACGTCAGTAAACACAACCTTTTTAGCAGTTGAATGGAAAATAAATTAATAAAGAAAATTCCTGCCTTAGGGCAAGGTGTGTGTATTGTGGGAGATGTGCATTTCAATAAGTATTTTCAATTCATCACTGTAAATGGAAGGAACTACTAACATGCAAAACCTGCACATTAATAACCAAATATTGGTGCAGGTAATGGGAATGGAATTACGGGATCAGAAATTCACAAATATATCTTTTGACAGTACGGCAGACTTCATCCCGCCACTTGCCTTGAGATGACTGGGAAAACAAGACACAGTTTTCACGCTTTCCCCCACTTGGTTGGGAGCGATCCCAGTTGAAATAGTTTAGAGCCATTCCATTGACATCAACAAATTTCCCTTCGTTTACCATGTCGGTGATACCCAGCCAAAAGTCTGCAACCCCTGGCAGACTTTTCTTGCCATAGTCTTGAAGGGAGTTGGTTTCATCATTATCTCTGGGGATAGCCAGTGTCCCTCCCTTGGCTATGCAGTTTTCATTGGCTTCATGGAAATGCTTGGCACCTTCTGATGCCAGGTAGCACTTCTTATGGATCTTTGTTCCACGAAGACAGACTGTGAATAGATATGGTTGAGCAAATTGATTAAGAAATTGAGTCACATATTAGAATAGGGTCTGGACCGGTTCTAAGGGCAGGTGAGCAGGGCAGCGCCACTTGGGTTTATTTTTTTATTTTGTGTATTTGGCTGCTCGTGGGCAGGTTTGTGGGGGTGGGCAGAGCACCAAGAACATTTTTCGCCCCAGCTGGCAAAATGGCTAGGGCTGTTCCAGAACAGAGTTGACATTTTAGTGGGAGATTTTCAAAAGCCCCTAAGGGAGCAAGGCCTACAAGTCATATTGACTTTCAGTGGGATTGTGATCTTAATTCCAGAAGGGGCTATTGAAAATCCCACCTGTAAGCTTTTTATATTAATCTACTTTGGTCATCATTCTCAGCCTGGATCCAGCCAGGAACGTAATTTCCTCAAGGATTATTTATGCTGCTGTTTGAGAACACACATACACAGGAAGATGATGTAGGCCTGTTGTTTGTTTAACTTCATTTTTTTTGTAAATAGTCCCTGCTGCCAACTTCACACATTTGACTTCACCTCATCGGGTTCATAACGTACGCTGAGGAGAAATGGATGTTTGTATTGTTGGCAGAGCTGGTTTAGTTGTCAGGAAGTAGGTGTATTCTTGGCTTCACACCAATGACAAGGATCTAAAGGTCTTTTCAAACTTGTGACATTTAAGTGCCAAAGTAAAGCATGTTATGCATTAGCTAAGCCTAGTCCCTAGTAAATAAATGGAAGACAGAAAGTGCTAAAGGGCTAGTTTTACAGTATGTCCTGATCATCAGATATTGATTGGAAATTCATAATTCAAATCTGTGTTTGGGCAATAGATAAATATTGCCACTGGCAGGATAACATACATAGGGCGTAAAATTCGTTAGGGCTTCATTTCCAGTCACTTTTTCCACCAACCTCCTCCCTTCAAATGCTAATTTCAAGTGACCCAAGGTGATTTAAAACAAGAAAGGCCTTTTAAAAGAGAGAGATTACATTCAATGCCTGGTTTGCACAACAGTCTCATTTATTAAATCTTATTTATTTTTGGCTATGCTTCCCCGTGTGGCAATAGACAAGGTATGGCAGCATGGCTCTTCCAAAGTCCCGGCCATTGCTGGCTTCATCAAGTGGAAGATGTTGGCAACATCTGAGTGCCGTGTTGCTAAGGAATCCCACTTGTCAAAGAAGCACGATTCCTCAATGAACATTATGGGGGGGGGGGGCCAGGGGAATGTTTGGTTTCACTGAAAAAATGTTTAGTGACATTTCCTAGTAAAAACAGACTAATAAAACATGTTTTACCTGTCTGAAGTGCCTGCATTTCTTTCAGGGAATTTACTTCTAGCCACAGCTTGTCAATCTGAGTCTTTAGATCACCGTCCTTTTCTTAAATGAATAAATGAATAAATAAATAAATAAATATACAAATTGAAGAATATCTTTAAATCAGAAGCCCTGTTAAAATAGCATGGGCTTCTGCATGTATGAGATTTGCATAACTCTTTAGTTGGGAGAAAAATCATAGTAATTACAATATTCAGGGACAATCAAAATGCTATAATGCAATAAAATTAAGCAGCAATCATTTAAATCCCATAAAATCACAATGTCAAAGCAATGCAATTCTAGTAATAATTATAAGCTAAACAAAACATTCACCTGGGTGAGACTCAGTGCTCTGTGACACTAGTGCACCTTCTTCCTTCAAAATCAGCGAGATTATACCAACACAATATTAATGCAGGATGAGAAAGCAACAAATATTCATAAACAAATAAATCGCATATTTAACTATTTTGAAATACATAGGTTTAGTAAAATTAATTTCCCAAGATTAAGTATAATATTAATATGACAGCTTGCTGTTTTGCTCATTGGTTTCTTTGGGCTCTCTTTAGGTGAATACACATGAAATTCCAATGGACTCTCATAGTAGTTCACTTATTCCAACTTTTTAATGTGTTGCTGAATTATAAATTCAGACTATTACTTAGAGATCAGTCATTATTGTACTAGGGCTGCTGAAAAGATTTGGTTTTGGCTGTACATTTGAGGCCTGGTCTATGCTATACAGTTAGGTCAATGTAAGCTGCATTGCATCAACCGCACTGTGGAAATGTCTTCACTTAAATTTGGATCCCCCCACCGTAAGTGTCCCTCTACACCAGGTTAGTAACACCACTTCCCCGAATAGGGTAGAATCAAGGTCGATGAAATTGGGTCAATGAAGTGTAAATTGAGTTACTTCCGTCGACTGTTACTGCCTTTCAAAAGCCATCCCACAATGCCCTACACTGACAATTCAATTGGTACAAGAACTCCTGGTGAGGACACGCACTGCTGACATAAGGAGCCAAGTGTGCACATACGCAAGCGATTTAATAACTACGGTGACTGTATGCATACGTAAGTTAGATCGACAAAATTTTGTAGTGTAGACATGGCCTAATTTAACTATTAGATGGGGTGGAGATGTTGAGAGGTTTTTTCCATAGAATTTTCGCTTTAAAAACTATATTGAGTGATTGGGCTACAACCTGCTTTATATACTTGTCTTGGCAAAAGAACCCCAACCAATCCCAAAAGATGCCATGGCAGACATTTTAAATTTTGGGTGTCTAAAGTTAGTCACCTAAATAAAAGAGGCCCGATGTTCAGATTTACTTTGCCACTGCACAAAAATGCACATGGGTTACAATAGGAATCAGGGCTCCCAGATACCATGGTAATGAACATGGTGTAAACCCCTCAAAACTAGACAGATAGATTCATGAGAAGGGGAAACAAATGCCATACAGCCTCCTGACTTTCAGAGTCGTATGAGCATCGTAAGAAATGGACTTGTGTAAGCTGCTTACTTTTCACTGACTAACAAATATTCACCAACTGTGTGATCTACATTATGCTTTCTAAAAAATGGGAAGTAAGTTTAAATTAAATACACACATTTCCCAACAACATTCAAGGTTTTTGTCTTTGCTTTGCATATTTTTATTGGGAAACTATACTTTTCTCATGAATTCTTTCTGGTTTCTTTTGTCCATCATTGTACAACACTCCGTAAAGAATTAGAACTGAAGAATATCCCACAAATATCCCATTTAAAAGTTATAAAACTTTCTAGGTCATGGAAAATAAATCTCTACAATAATCCTTGGGAGTCTGTTAGTTTATTCAGCTTGTTTTAACCAGATGCACACGATATTCCACCTTGGTGATATCCATTATATAATACATAACTGAAGATCATGGGCCAAACTGCGATCTCATTTACAACTCAGAATCCCAAATAAAGTCAATGGAGCTAGAGGACACTTTTTGGCTCTGTACCCTATATTTATGTAATACAGTTTGGCACATTACACTTCACTTTACTAGTACATGTAACCCAAATAACATATACAAAATCTTCTCTCTAGACAGAGTAAATAAAGGCACAGATACTCTTTGATAATACATTTAAAAAATAATATTAACCACTGGGTTCAAATAAGATTTAAGAGTATTGTAAATGCCTATAGTATATACACCCCCAAATTAAACTGATTACCTTTCACTCTACGTTTACTGTGCTTTCTGGCTTTGAACTTGGAAGCCTGGCCAGTAGCTTGATCCAGCAGTAGTATGCTAATGAGGAGAAAAATTAGAAGTCCAGTTTGTGCCATGTCTCTTTTCAAAAGCTAATAAGACTCTTCCAGAGAGTCTCTATAGCAGCTAAGAGAGCAAATCACACAGCCACAGCTCAATATGAACTGGCTGAGGTCAGCTTTATAAAACCTTAGTGATAGAGTTGGCTGTACTCCTTGCTTACGAAATGTGTTTGATGCTTCAGCTGGCTTCAGCATAAGGTACCCCCTTGTTCTCATTCTTCCTCTTTGACTGAACTGAACAATTTATTTGTTTTGCCGTCAGTGAACTCCATTTTTCAAGGGTTAATATTTAAAACTTTGAGGATGAATGTCATAGAAAAGCAAATGGGCATTCAAGAAACATTCATCCATGCACTGTCACTTTCAAGGAGATACAGTCAGACTACTTACGTGAATGTCATAGAAGCATTTAGCAACATCCCCATCCAGCTTCTTGAAAATGGGTCTGGCCTAAGCCAATTAAAGCTAGACAATGAACGTGATCCTCCTTCCATTGAGGTCAATGGGAGTTTTGCCACTGAGTTCTTTGGCAGCAGGCCTGAGCTCTGTAGCTCTCTGAGGGGTTTTGGTCACTTTCTATGAAGGGTACATTTATCAATAGCTTACAAAGGGTTAATAAGTGACTAACAGATGTTACAAGTTTACCAGCATAAGTAGTATGTGTTATAGACTGGGGTAAGATTTGAGGGGAAAAGTGCTGGTACTCTTCCAGCCTCCTCCCACACAATAAGCGCTTCTCACTTGAGTCATCAAAATCAGACGTCCCTCAGTTAATTGATGTCCACTGGGCTCTTTGAATCAGGCTTCCCTGGGTGGGGCTTGACTATGCCCACGGAATCTGCTGTCCTCCTTGGGCCTGGATCCTTCTTGATTGGAAGGGGAAAAATAAGCAGTGGTACCTCTTGCCCATTTGTGGCACCAAAACGAGATGTTGCCCACAGGGAATTGTGCCTCTCCTTTTTCACATGAGGAATGAAAGAGCTAACGGAGTTGAGGTTCAGATAATCATCACTGGGTCTCTGGGTTCACAGCTCAGGGAGATGAATGGGGCAATTCACACCTGTCAAAGCTGTTCCAGACTCATCCAGACCTCTTTACACTGGCTACATTCCGTTCCCATTTGAGAGGTTTTCTTTGCAACCAGAACAGCTCGGGGCATGTCGGGGCTGGAACAAAAGCTGAGATTCAGGAGAACAAGATAATAGTTTCAGAGAAGTGCCTATATAGTGCATAAGTCTGTACTGGCTGTTCCCAAGCCCTGGTTATCAGGACAACAGCAGAAGGTGTTATGGATTGCTATAAACAACCTCTTTGACTCGAACAATCCATAACACTTGATTAATCATTAAAACATCTATTAATCATTAATTAACCCTTTAAAAACTATTTATAAATGTACCCTTAATAGAAGTATGAGTGGGTCTCTCTAGCATCTCTCGTCAGAGGATCTAGGCCCTTCCCAGTTATGGTAGATCAGCATAATGAAGTCTCTGTAACAGGAATGTTAACTCCTTGGTGTTGTTCTTAAATATCACAGCACAGCAGGGTCCTGTAATAGCGGGCATTCTGACATACTGCTGACCAAGTACAAGACATGTATGTAAACGTATAGTCTGCCTTGAAAACATAGGCTGCCATTTAAGCTGCCACACCAGAGACTGAACTGTGAACCACTACAGCTGAAAGCATGAGTCTCTACAGCACAAGCTAAAAAAGTCAAGCAACCAAGCTGAGAATGTAACAGACTCATATCCTCTGTGGATCAGGTACAAAGGGAATCGTACGTTTCAATAATTTCATCAGTGACTTGGATAATGAAGTGGAGTGTGCACACAAAATTTTCCACACTGGAAGGGGTCCAGGCACTTTGAGAATAGGAACAGAATTCAAAATGACCTTGATAAATTGAAAAATTGGTCTGAAATCAACAAGATGAAATTCAATAGAGACACGTACAAAGTACCATACTTGGAAAAGAAAAAAAAAATCAAATGCACAACTACAAAATGAGGAATAACTAGCTAGGCAGTAAGTATCAGAGGGATAGCCGTGTTTGCTGCTTTTACAGATCTAGACTAAGAGTCCTGTGGCACCTTTTAGTCTAACAGACATATTGGAGCATAAGCTTGCATCCGACGAAGTGGGTATTCACCCACGAAAGCTTATGCTCCAATACATCTGTTAGTCTATAACGTGCTACAGGACTCTTGCTGCTTTAGCTAGGTAGTAGTATTTCAGAAAAGGATCCGGGAGTTATACTGGAACACAAATTGAATGCGACTCACCAATGTCATGCAGATGCGGAAAAGGCTAATATCATTCTAGGGTGTATTAACAGGAGTGTCTCACGTAAGATACTGAGATAAAGGTTCTGCTCTATTTTGCATTGGTAAGGCCTCAGCTGGAATACTATGTCCATTTTTGGGCACCCTACTTTAAGAAATTGTGGACAAATTGGAAAGAATATACCCATAGTGTGGATGCAGTTATATCAGTGTAAAGGTGCCTTATGCCAGTATAGTTTATTTCCCTTCCCCTATAAGAATACACTATACTGGTACAAGTACCTTTATGTTGGTGTAACTGCATCCATGGGGAGAGGGGGCATGTATTGCTTTAACTATATTGGTATAGTTAAAGCAGTTCAGCTTGTGTGTTTAGACAAGGTCTTATGATCACCTCCAACTTGCAAAAGCCATAGTCTACAATATTGTTTATAGTCTACGATATTGTTCAGTGACCCAGGTAGGTTTTTAGAAGCAGTTTTCTCAGTTTGTCCACACTTGCTTTCCAATAACAGGGTCATTCAGAAAATGAGATAGCTTCATTTATAGGAACCTGCAGGTTGGTCCATGGAGGCTGCTCAGGGTAGAAAGTATGCCCTATTGACAGTCGGATCTTTATCTGCTGCTGCAAACTGGCTTTGAACAACCCATTCTTAGCCTCCACTGTGTATATAACGGATTTGTGGAAACAACATGCAGTTACACGTTGAATACTAAGAGAGCTATGTGGAACTAGTCTTGGATGCTGGGCTGAGCTCCTGAAATAGGTGTGGATGCACAAATCATTTCCTGTTGCATGGAATAAGAAGTTACTGTAAAGGATGGTCCTGTCAGTCACATATCTCCTGAGTTGGTAGAGCTGCAAATAAAACACAGCTGGTGAATAGACCTTTTAAGATGGTGAATGCATTGATCTGTTCAAAGGAAAGCTGTTCAAATATTGCTTTTTGGCCAACTATGTTTTACTGAGGTTTACCACCTCCTCCAGGTTTTGGAGCTAACAGATTACTATTTGTGTCATGTCATGCTTGGACAAAATGTGAAACTGACATGTTGTTGCAACAGCTATTTCTGGAGTTTCAGTAAGTTGTTTTCCAGAGTTTCATACTCTGACAAACGGGACCAATATAGGCTTAGCTAGAAAAGCCCTTGAGTTTGTGGCTAATTGTCTGTTGTAGAGAGAATCTGAAAGCTGTCAAGAATTACACTGAGCCACTGCCAACCTGTGGAATTTCAAGTGGCACAATCTGAGGAACTAACAGGATAGATAAAAGTAGATAATATAAAGCTAAGTGTAAGGTCTCTTTCCCTATCACAATTCTCTCTCCAAATGTCATTTCAGACTATCCAAGGTGGAAAGCATGGAGTACACTGGATAATATACCCTCGTTTCAGTTAAATGTAACAGGTTTGCAAACTCTTCAAGTCACTGAATATGTTGTGCTTGGAAAACTACTGTATGTTTCAATTTCCTCAGTCCCTCAAAGCCTTGTAAGTGCCTTTTTAAAGGAGCTGAGCTCAGACCAAGCAGGCATAAGGGGATACTATGGCTGAAATCCCAGAACTAGAAAAAACACATGGATACTGACTAAATGAAGTTGCATGTCTGGAAAAGGGATGGATCAACCTCCTAGTGTGTGAGGTTTTGTAAATGTGATTAGCCGTCATTCTGGGTTTGTGCAGGGAGGGTCAGATGGCTAATCTTCTTTCCTGTCATGTTAACCCATTCTTTCTAACGGAAATTTTCTAGTTAAAAAGAAGACTGTGCTATGTATTAGAGAGAGGGGGGGAGCAGGATTTTTACTACACAAGGTAGGATGCATAACAGGAATTTGTCTGCTCATACACTGAAGACTAGAAAGACCCTGAACACAGACACTTGCTAGATGAAGAGTTCTGGGCACTAATTTAAAATGAAAGATTCTAAGAGTATTTTAAGTTTCTTGCATAAATATTTTGTGTCACACATAGGGGCCCGTATTTGGGCCTTTTCTAAGGTGACTATCACTGTCCTATATAGGTGGCCTAGAGTATTGTATCCTTATTCTTCCAATTCTCTTGAATAGTCAGAATATAGCAGGTTTCAGAGTAACAGCCGTGTTAGTCTGTATTTGCAAAAAGAAAAGGAGTACTTGTGGCACCTTAGAGACTAACCAATTTATTTGAGCATAAGCTTAATTGGTTACTCTCTAATATAGCAGGGGTTCTCAAACTTCATTGCACTGCGACCACCCCCGACAACAAAAATTACTCCACGACCCCAGTGTCCTGGATCACCTAGAGCAGTGGTTTCCAAACTTGTTCCGCCACTTGTGCAGGGAAAGCCCCTGGAGGGCCAGGCCAGTTTGTTTACCTGCCACATCCGCAGGTTCCACTGATCACGGCTCCCACTGACCACGGTTCGCTGCTCCAGGCCAATGGGAGCTGCGGGAAGTGGCGCGGGCCGAGGGACATGCTGGCCGCCGCTTCCACCAGCTCCCACTGACCTGGAGCAGTGAACCGTGGCCACTGGGAGCTGTGGTGGCCAAACCTGCGGACGCGGCAGGTAAACAAACTAGCCCAGCCTGCCAGGGGCTTTCCCTGCACAAGTGGTGGAACAAGTTTGGGAACCACGGCTCTAGATTCTAGAGTCTAGAACAGGGATCGGCAACCTTTGGCACGCAGCCTGTCAGGGAAATCCGCTAGTGGGATGGGACGGGTTGTTTACCTGCAGGGTCTGTAGGTTCGGCTGATCGCAGCTCCCACTGGCTGCCGTTTGCTGTTCCAGGCCAATTTTTGCCTAATTTTTAAATTTTGCCTAATTTTTAAAAGCCAAATGTGACTATTAATCACAATGCACTACCACGGTCACATTCTACAGGAAAAATATGAAACTAAAGAATTAGGGTTAATTTAAATTTGGATAAGAAAATGGGTTGTAAAGAAAGATCCTGAGTAGTAAGTAGAAGGAAGGCCTTGAAAATAATTAGACATAAAGCCAGAAGGAGTGAAGTAGGAAGGACATCTCGTTCAAAGAATAACTAATAGGATAAGGGGAAGTTTGTGACAAGAAAGCACATGACCAATAGGGGTAGCTGCAAATGGTTTTAAATAAGACAAAGAGAATTGGTCTTCAAATGAACCAGCATGGTCCTTCCAACCCACACACCAATGTTGCAGCCTATGTGAACGAGGTGCAGTGGAAAAACTGTTGGTCAGTAAAGAGGAGGGGAGGAAAGGCCTTGAGGAGAAAGGAGGTTGTAAATTGTATCTGGACTAAGACTGGTAATACAGGTGAAATGTCTCCAATTGGTTTTAAATTGAAGTCAGTATTTGGGAATGACATCACTTGTTTGTTGCAGGGTATAAAAAAGTTAACTCTTAAAGGGCTCATTGCTAATATCTGCCTGACTACTCTGGAGTGCACCAGTATGGGTCTAAGCACCCCAGGGTTTAGCCCACGTGTATCTTGATCAAATGCTTATAAGTGTTGTGTCACTGTTTGGATGTCGTAAATTGCTAAATATTTAGGCTTTTTAAAGGCATGTTTAGAGCAACTTTATAAAGTACCATTTGGCCTTTGGACTTTAAGGAATTTTTATGGTTAAATTTGAATCATGGTAATACCCTGCATAAATAATTCCAACACTTTCCCAACATTGTTTTTGTTAGGCTGTAGTGTAATGACAAAAAGGACATATTTTACTACATCGTGTTCCAGAAGAGAATTCACTCAAAAAAAAAAAAAAGAGAATTTTTACCATGTAAAATGCAGTCAGTTATTTCCATAGAACTTGCTGAAATCTTCAATCAATGGCCTCCATTTTCTATTTCAGCCAAAATATTTTAATGCACAAAATATTTTTTTTCCTGGTTGCAGCAAACACTTTAACTCAAACAACTCATTTCTCTTTGGGGCCCTGAGTGCACAATTAAGTGACCATTCTGCAGACTTTCCCTGAACTCTTGTGCTATGTATTTGGAGAGGAAAAACACCAGAAGTAATTTTCCATTGAAACATTTCTCTGCTGATTAATATGTGAAGTATTCAAATGGAGCTGAATACCCAAACTCACTCCTCCAGCTGGGAGACCTCATGCACAGGCTGTGGTTTGGGTTTTCTGTCCCAAACCCCCAATTTTTACATTTTTTAAATCCTGCAGTTTTGGGGAAGGGTGAATTATACCCTCTTTGTTTATTAAAAATAAAATGGAACTTTGTTTTGTCTTCTTTAAGGAGAAGGAGAGTTAGGATTAAAAGTAAACTCTCTGTTTCTTTGCATTCCAGGTGCAATGAAGATGCTGAAAGGAGTCTTTTAAAATGCTGCCCCTTCTCACTTGGCAAAGATTTCATGCCTGACTTGGGAATTACTGGTGGCACCTTAGTTTGTTTAAACCTATGTTTGGGTTTTTTTTATTTTAAATAAGCAAGGATGACTCATTGTGATAATTTCTCCCCTGTAACGTGTGGTGCTTTCTTTCGCTCCCAGGAAATTATCTGAGAAATTTCAGACTCGAAGTTTTGTTTTTTCTGTACCAAGATTGTCCCAGCCTGGCACTGCTGCTATTCTTCCACAGATAGGCAACTTTCAGACAAAGTGGCAGGAATGAACGCTTAGCTTCAGTAAGCGAGACAGAGGACAGCAGGTCACAAATGTACACGGGGCGGCAAAATTGGTAGAGCCGCCCCGATGAAGACTAGTGGGCTATTATCCTTATGAATTCCCCTTCCTGAACAACTTACTTAACAGTGCAGCTTGCCTCTTGCCAGTAGGTCCAGCCAGAGTGAGATAAATGTGCTGGCTTGTTTGGATTGCTTTCCCACATGGGATTTGGTCACTATGGACTTTTGAGAGTAGGTCTTTTCACGTACGTGGTCCTTTCTCCCTTTAGCAGCTGCAGCCTACAGATGCATGGGCCACCTTGTTTACATTGGCCTCATTAGCACTACAAAAGTGATTTCCACAACTTCTTGTCAACTGTTGAGACTAGCCCACTTCCACCTTAATTGAATTGGCTTGTTAGCACTGACCACCCGCTCCACACTTGGTAAGGCAACTCCCATATTTTCATCACCTGCCCAATCCTTAATCCTTCCCAGGTGGGCTTAATAACCCCAAACACCAATTTGTGTTGCCTCTGCGATAGGTGAGTCTTATCGCATCCACTGTGCAAGGATTCTGGTCCTGGGACTCTTAAAGGAACGGTGGGCTGGGTTTTGCTCTAGCTTTTCCCGCACAGACATTAACTGTTCCCCAGATCCAACTTCCTCTCTCCCAAGAGAGTGCTTCATTCACTTTCCTGGACACATGGAATGGGGTAGCTGACTTCTCAAGCTACCGCCTCTGACTTTAAAAGGCCAGTCCCCCATAATAATGCCAGTGGGGGGACAGGAACATCACTGGGCATTGAGTCAGACCTTTAGCAATACATGATTCATTATTCTAGAACTCCGGCAATTGTGTCCGCAAAATTCCAGAATGCTGACAAATACATCAGTGAAACATCAGGATTCACATTCCCATTTACCCTAAGGCCCCTGTACACTGCTCTGTCAGGGGGAATGGGAATTAGAATAGATGTAAATGTAATCTATTCCCATTTCAAGGTCCCTTCACATGGCCAGAATGATGTAAAGGGGCTCAGAATAAAGGAGAATCTAGCCTTTGATTTGTTCCAATTTTTTTTTTATAGCTGTTGTTTGGATTTGTATAGTGGCAAATGAGGGTGTGTGCTGTGTGGGCGAGTTTGTTTATTTGCGATTGTGTATGCTGATTGTGCTGTAGGGTGGGTGGTTGTGTTTATTTAAGTCTGGGGGCATTGCTAGGAGATCTGTGTGGGTGGAAGTTGGACCTAGTAACCCCGCATCTGTGCAGTCTCCCTCATATAACCAATGAAATTGTTGCAAGAAAATCAGGTGTAGAGGAAGAATGGTGATATGTTGAGTTATCTTTGATAACACAATGGCCTAGGTACTCTTAGCAACACTTCAATGGGCATTCTAGGCTAGCGTTTTGAGTGACCCAGTGACATTCCTGGAATCTTATTATACAGATTACTGTAGCTCTCACTAATAGTCTGATCTGTCTATTTAGACATTACGTCCCTTTTCAGAAATGTTGCCATCTCATGGAAGCTCAGGTGTATAACGTTCCTTCCAATTTTCACATCTGCTATGGTCACTTTGGACTTTTATGGCAATCCTTACATGTTTATTTTAAATGCACTGGTCAATGGAAGGTTCTCAGAACATTTATATGGTATAAATATATTACATCAAAAGCACGCCCTCAATTTTCCTGATTATTCATATGATACAAAAATCTTTGAGGGCCTTTTTAAAATCTTGGTGACTTCCCTTTGCTTAATCTAACTTGGGCATTTAGTTATCATACTGGATAGCTGGGAGAGCACAGCCTGGTGGCTCGACAACTCTTGTGTGGCTGGATTTCCAGGCAGCTAGCATCTTTGGTGGTAGGAAACCGGAGAGAGATGTGGCCACTAATTGATGAATAGGTTTAGACTGTCCGATGATATGAGCTGTAGCTCACGAAAGCTTATGCTCAAATAAATTGGTTAGTCTCTAAGGTGCTACAAGTACTCCTTTTCTTTTTGTGAATACAGACTAACACGGCTGCTACTCTGAAATCAGAAATTCCATTGATGTACAGACCTTAGCATTTATGACAACTCTAGAATTACTTAAACAAATGGGGGCTGGAGAAATCTTTGTTACAGCCAAAGCAATTGTACATGATAGGAAAGATTCATCTGAAGTTTTAGGGAAACTAGATGTGCTCTCAGACAAAAGAGTGCTGACTGACAGACAAATAATCCCCTCAGGATGTGGACTAAAAGTTGCCCAGGCAAGCATCAGGAAAGTTGCCCAGGCAAGCATCAGCTGCTAGCCATGGAAAGGAGGGAATGAAAACTGCTTTATCCCTAACTCCTTCACCCTTGAAAAGTCTATAAGTTTGGTCTCTGTGGTAGAGCTGGAGGAATCCTGTAACAGCCCATTATTTAGGTATCTCCATTTGCACATGAGAGTGACTGCTCTGTGGGCTCAGGGCTGTTAAGGGGTCAGGTTCAGTCTATAGGGATTTCACCATGCAAGACAAGAATGCAAATCCTCAATGTTTTGTTGTCTGACATGGCATACTTCAAGCAGTAGCTATGTGGTCCACTTTTCTCATTTATTCCTGGATGCCTTGCACTTCAGATATAATACAACCAAAACCATATTATAAGTTGTATTATGCTCTTTTGAATTGCAGTTTATGCCTATTTCCAGTAGATGGCTTAAGAGACCTAGGAATAACTGAGTACTCAGTCCATGATTTTGTGCTGCTAAACCCACCAAACTGAACAGAAAAGGCCTGATTCTTTTCTCACAGGTTTGCACTAGGGTAATTCCACTGAGGTTTATGGAACCACTCCAGATTTATACCAGTGTCAGTAAGCAGAGCATTGGGCTTATGCTGTATTGTATATTCTCCAGACAGTTCTTCAGTGCATGATCTCTGGTTGCAAAGATAGCCAGAAGGATGAACTTTTTCATTTAGCATGGGATCCAGGGATATTTCACATATGGGAATATAAAATAGGCAGGGGATGTTTTTTGTTGTTGTTAATATTGTTCCCCAAATGAATGCCTTGATTTCAGTGCTAGTTAATCAACCTAATCCAATGCTGTGACATGATTTCAAGAGTGCTCACGTGTGCTTTAAGTATATGGCAATATGACAGGCTGGTTACGTAGCCTTTAATGAACTCTGTGATTGCTGGATCAAAATTATTTGTTTGCTGAGCCTCTCACTACATTGCTATGGGAGAGTACACACATGCCAAGACTTGATGCTTAAGTTGTTACCCACATTTAGAGAAGACACCTTAAGGCAGGCCTCTCCCTAAGACCCAGGCCAAGCTATTGGGCTGGATGCTGGGGTGAAGGAAGTAGGAATCCTTTAGCCTTAGGGGTGTCTGGAGCAGCCTCCCTGGAGTGGGGAAGGAGCTGGAGAAGGCATGCAGCTAGACCACTTGGTGCTGTCATTCTCCTGGCCCAGCCCCAAATGCCTTGTGTGCGTGGCCAGGCTCCATACCAAAAAAGGGCACACTACTACTGCATGGCTTTCCCCCCACTGCTATCAGCCTTATGTGGTGCTACCATCCCAGCTGTGCGGCAAGAAGGCCCCTCACACCCAAAGAGATGCATGGAGGAAGGGTTTGCTCTGATGAGCCAAATCCTCGCTGAAGTCAACAGGGGTTTTGTCTGAGTGAGGCCAGCAGGATTTAACCCTCTAGTCTTACTTTTTACTCATTGGAAACGTCTGTGTGTCAGACATATTTTATCAAGACAGTCCCTTTGCAAAACATATAATTCTAAGAAACAAACCAATTATTCTAAGGAAGGGCTAGTGAATTCATACTCTCAGCACTGAACTTATAAGGTAAGTATTTGCTCCTTAGCTTTATATATCTAATGCCTTTTACATTTGGGAGCTTAATGCAACTGGCTTGGCTGGCATTTTTGCAGTCTTTGATAGAGCAGAGTTTTGTGAGTCTCTTTAGCACATAAAAAGAAAAGGAGGACTTGTGGCACCTTAGAGACTAACAAATTTATTTGAGCATAAGCTTTCGTGAGCTACAGCTCACTTCATCGGATGCATCAGGAACCAGTGCAGCAATGATTGCAAAGTAACATCTGTATTCTCTCTACAGGGATTTTCCATTTCATACATCACTTACTTCACAATTTACTCCAGTGGCTCCTCAAAACCCAATACCTACTAGTCCAGGAGCCTCAAGGAAAATAAGTAGCTTTTGCCAACATCAGGATTTGACCTTAACACATATTTTACTGAAAAACAGAGAATCAAATAAAATCAAGTCAAGGCAATGTTGAATATTTTTCATGGGAAATTGTCATGTGGAATTAATTATTGATCAGTTGTTCCCTGAATTACAAATACTGTAGCTGCAACAACTGGGTTAACTTCAAGTGGCAGTTGTAAGATCTTTGGGGCAGTAATTAACTTTATGTTCTGTGTTTATACAGTGCCTAACACAATGGAGTTCTGGTCCATGACTGGCGCTCCCAGGCACAATAATAATACAAATAAATAAATAATAATAAAACATAATAATGATCCTCTCTCCAGCAAAGTCTGGAGCAAAACTCCCATTTATTTCAGTAGGCGCAAGATTGGGCCTAATTTACCATCTTATTGGGGATAAAGCAGGAAGCTTAATAATCATTATTATAATTAACTATCTTTTTATTAGGTCTGTGTTCGCTCTGTTGGCCCAATGATTAATAAACAGAGCACTACGAAACGACATTGTTCAGTGATGGAATGTTGCGCTAGAAGAAAGCTCAAACATCTCCACATGAGTCATATTAAATATTGTGTGTTGTTATTAAATTAAAGCCACCATGTCAGCACAAATGCTGCCTAGGCAGTGCTGAAATAACACCTGTCTTCTGCAAGTGAACTGTGTGAATATGTAAAGCCAATATCATGCAGCACAGTCTGGAAGGACCTTGAGAGGTCATCTGGTCCCGTCCCCTCCGCTGAGGCAGGACCAAGTATACTTAGGCCATCCCTGACAGGTGTTTGTCTAACTTGTTCTTTAAAATACTCCAGTGATGGGGATTCCACAACCTCCCATGGAAGTCTGTTCCAGAACTTAACTCCCCTTATAGACAGAAAGTTTTTCCTTAGATCTAACCTAAATCTCTCCTGCTACAGATTAAGCCCATTACTTCTTGTCCTACCTTCACTGCACATGGAGAACAATTGATCACCATCCTCTTTATAACAGCCCTTAACACATTTGAAGACTACCAGTTCCCCAAATATTATTTTCTCAAGACTAAACATGCCCAGTTTTTTAAAATCTTTTCTCATAAGTCTGGTTTTCTAAACCTTTTAACATTTTTTTTTTGTTTCCTACCTGTGGACTCTTGCCAGCTTGTCCACATCTTTCCTGAAGTGTGACACACTACTCCAGCTCTACTCATTACTACTTTACTCACGAGAGCTGAGTAGAACAGGACACTTACCTCCAGTGTCTTACACTCCTGTTAATATACACCTGAATGATATTAGCCTTCTTTGTAACTTCATCACATTGTTGACTCATCTTCAATTTGTGATCCACTATAACCCCCAGGTCCTTTTCAGCAGCACTACTGCCTCGCCAGTTATTCCCCATTTTGTAGTTGTACATTTGATTTTTTCTTTCCAAGTGTAGTACTTGTCTTTTCACTTGTCTTTACTGAATGGGTATCTATTGTCATTGGTATCTAATGCCAAATGGGCGACTGTACAGATCAAAGTTCCCTGGGCACTTTTGTAGGACAAAAATTTAGTCTGACACCTTTGGGCAATATGTACCCTTCCCATGACTGCTATGCTCCACACCATTTCATATACACATGAAATCATTTCAATAGTGCTCTATGTAATTCTTTGGGATTAAAGACATTATAGTGTTAATATTTTACATTTCAATATATAATGCTATTTTCCATCTGAGGAGCTACAAACACTTTGCAACAGTTCAGTAAACCTCACACTATGGGGACAAGCCAGGAAGCTTGGAGCTGAGGTTTGATTTGAATCCAAACTTCGCCAAAGTCTGGCCACGTTGGAACTGGGGTTCCAGCTTTGGCCCCTCTTTACCCAGAACACCTCCAGGGAGGTAGTGTGCTTAAGCCCACCCTGTTGTGACTGCCAGAAAGGAGAGCAAAAATGGTGGTAGTTCGATAATAAATGCCAAATTCAGCACTGAGCCATCCCATTCAATGTAAGTAAAGAATTTAGCCTATTGTTCCTAAACTAAGTCTTGGGTAAGTTATTTCATTCTTTGTTCTCCAGATGCAACTTACAGACTTTGAGTGCAACTTTCAACTCAGAGCATTGTTTCCAGCAATACCTTCCAGTTAGCAGAAGGGCTAAATTCAAAGGGCAGCTATGGCCTTCTCGGGAATGGCCTGGGGGAACAGGGAGGTCTTGAGTCTATTCCGATCTGTGCTACTGACTCATTGTGTGGGCCTGGGCAAGTTCCTTAGCCTCATTGGCCCCTTCTAGAACGGAACTTAACAGTGGAACCAAAATGCACTGTTGAAGGAAACTCAGCCTTTCACATGGAAAATAATAAGGTCACTGGTGAGTCATGAGCAACTCAATTCCAAACCCAAATGTGAAATGCAGGCCCTGGAGGGAAAAAATAGCAATAAGAGTAAAATAACAGAGAACTAATCTGCCAAAGCAAACTGATATTGATGGGGAATGAGAAGGAAAACACTTCAGTCACCATCCATTCTTCTTGGTGTTAGTACTAAAAGAAATGCCCTCTCCTGCTGGAGTCTCTGTAAAATCCTCTGCATCTGATATAGTTCCTTTTCATAGTATGATACCTATATTCTGGCAGGTATATAAGGCCTGTATTCTACTTCCTTCCCCAGGGTTTCATAAAGCATTGCCTATGTTTCATGTGGAGGACCTCAGTTACCTAGTCACCTGGTGCGAGGTGGACTCTAGACTATATATTCAGTGGACTCCAGACTATATATACACAACCACTGTACAGGCATTCATTACAAATAACTTGTTTTCATTGGTGCGTGTAGCTTTTCAGGTAGCTGAACAGTTTGCTATGACATGGAGATGCTGCACTTTATTCCTTGAGGGTCTGTTTACATTGCAGCTGGGGATGTGCTTCCCAGAGCAGATAGACAGATGCGTGCAATATAGCGGGGGGCAGCATGGGCAAAAACCTGTCCAGACCCTGGGTACGTACTTGGCTAGCTAGCCCGGGTCATCGCCTGTGCTTCCCCTGGCTACACTAGTATTTTGAGTTTGTCTACCCATTGTGGGAAGCATGCTCCCTTCTGCAGTGTAGTCACACCCTAAGTAACGTGATGCATGTTTGGGGGTAGGAGTTGTCAAGTAGGGGACTATGCAGTCATCTGTATTGCAAACTGCAGCTTATCAAGAAAATGATACCTGGTGAGGAAGTGGCTCTGGTCTGACAGAAAAGCAATGCATTTCCTTCGCAGAGGCAGAGCAGTTTCTGAAAGGGTTGTAGGTCACCAGGGGCTGATTGATTGCTGCATATGGAATGGAAGAGAGCGCCTGATGTTAGAATGGGCATGAGCAGGGGATGAGCAGGTCATGGGCACTGTGAATACCTGCACAGCTCTCAGAGCAGATTTCTCAGCTGAGAGGACTGAGCCCTCTCTCCCCAACTATGTGCTACAACTGCCTCCTTAGCTTCTTGTCTCACTATTTTTTTTCCAGCCCAGTTGTTTTTTCAGACTCACTGTACTGTGTCAAAGCTCCATCTTCCCCACTCAGCACCAGAGACTCCCCAAGCAAAGGTTAATTGTATCCAGATCAAAGCCTTCCCATTTCCAGGCTGCAAGCAGGCAAGACAAAGCTCCCTCCCTTTTCCAGGATGCAGTAGAACACCCTCGTTCCCTCTCAGCTGTGGACCACAATTCCCCCCCAGGCTCCTCCCCTTCCTCCTCCCCTTTTTTATGCATGGCAGCTGGATCCTGCAGCATCTGTTCTCCAACCATTTAACCCCTGGCAGGCTGCTTTGCTACACTGCAGCCCTGCTAGATGGTGGCAGCATTGCTAACCTCAGATGTTCAAAAATAAGGAGTCAATCCTCTGCTCCCCGCCCCCCCAAATAGTCTTGAGCCTGGGTCAAAAACCATGGGATTTTAACTGAATTCTTTTCCTTTGCCTTCTATTTTGGAGCTCTTTGGTTTTACTTGGGTCACATTTTTCTGCTTTTCTCTGTAACCATAAGGGCTAAAATCTTACTTTTCTCTCTTTAAAGGGCAGCTAAGATCCTCACATAATCACGACTTCAGGAGCAGGGGTTTTCAGAGAAACACCAAATATTATGAGATTTGGTAACCCTTCGGTTCTGGCCTTTTGTCCCCCTTCTCCAAAGTACCTAGGCAGCCTTCTGCTACATGGAGGGTTAATCTACCTCACCACACTTATAGGCCACCACTCTGTGGGGGTGGAGAGCCTGGCCCCCACAAGGAACTGCCATGGAGTGACTATGCAGAAGGATTCCCAGCTCCTGTGTGGCAGAGAGCAGTGCTCTGATGTGACTCTGCCCATAGCCAAGCAGAGGAGAGATATGGCTACAGATCCACCTGTCAAACCTTCAGCATCTAGGGTGGAGTGGCAGCCGCAGCTGCTCTAAAAGTCATGGCTGCAGCAGCACCATTAGTGTTATGCACCATTTTGTGGCATGGGGAAGGAGGTTTCCCATTGCCCCCTCGGAAATCTCCTGCATGAGGCCTGTTTACTCAGGCTTTGCACCAATTTGGCCCCTGGAGCATTATTGCAGTGTTACATACATCTCGTTTTGCCTCATTGCCGTGCTGATGGAATGTTCTGCAGCCTCTTGGAAATGCTGCTCCTTTTGGAAAAAAATGAGAGACAGAAAGTCAGTTAAACTCCATTGCCCGAGCTGAACGCTCTCCCCAGAGATATCTCCAGTGCTGCTGTGAAGGAGATGAGGACAGAACGACTCTGAGCCTGCACTGGAGCAGAACAACCTGGTAGAGATTAAAGGAGACAAAGCCAAACCTCCTCAGCAAATCACCCTGCAGCCTCCATTCCCCTGCTGGCCTTGGTTTGTAGGAATGAGTACTGGCTGGTTTAGTTCATACAAAGAAAAGGAGGACTTGTGGCACCTTAGAGACTAACCAATTTATTTGAGCATGAGCTTTCGTGAGCTTCAGCTCACTTCATCGGATGTGAATCATACAGATTCACATCCCCTTTAAACATCATATAACTTGCCATTTTCAAACAGTGAGGCATGCCACCCTCCTTTGAAAGCCATGGGACCCCCCACCCCCCTCCACACACACACACATAGAATCCAAATGTTTTATTAGACTCTCCATTACTGCACGGTGCAGTCTGGGGGCATCTCACACCCCCAGTTAGGGTCACTCTAGCTGTGGATGAAAAATCCTTTCTGATAGCCGGGCTGCAGAGAAGTTGGGAGAGGATGGGTGGGAATCCTGCACTTCAGCGCACACCGGCCAACAGAAATTATGGGAGGCACAGCCTTGTGTTTTACACCCTCCCTACTTTTCCTGTCAGAATCCAGCCTGGAGACATGAAATGGCCAACAGGCCACCCACTGAAATTACAGGCATGGGGAAGGAAGTCAGGCAAAGAGGAATGAGTGGACAAATCTGGTTAGCAGGCTACTGGATTCCCTGCAAATAACTACAGGCAGGTATGTAGGTAAGTAGGGGTGTGTGCTTGTGCACACGCTCACGTGTTATGGCCATTGGGGAAGGAGATGGTGTAAAGAATGGGTTCCGTTTTTTAGTGGTTTTACTCTTTGGTTGACAACCAAAACCAGCGGAGAAAGAGATTCATGGCTTTAATTCTAAGCATCCAAAGGAATTCTTCTCCATCCTTGGGGTTTACTTTCTCCAAATACCCACGCAGGATTACATCCCTCCTTAGCAGAGGTGGGTGAATGCTGCAAACACTTATTCATCAAACAATTCATCCAACTAATCATGGCAAGATTTATGAAATAATTCAACAAATGACAGACAAGCAGCTCCTCCTCAGGGGTTGCTCTGCCATGATGCACATAATTAATGTAATCTTTTCTCCTACATCACACCTTCTCGCCTCTGAATCATCTGTGTTTTTCTCTTAAGACCTTCCAGATTCTGAACAACTTCCGGCAGTGAAGCACTGAACACAGTGTTGTTCCACTTGGCAGGCATCCAGCCAGCATGCAGATAACCACACAATTTGTAATAGAAGTAATTGATAGAGATACCACAGGTATGGCTTAGTTAAGATCAATCAGATGGGATCAATCAACATGACAGCTCAGACTAAGAAGATAAAGTCACATTCACACAAACTAACCTGTTCCCTCAAAAGAAAACATTTGCTGAGGAATCTCAGCCTGGATATTAAAAATGACTTGGAACAAAGATGTCTTGTTTGAATAATGGGGATGCAGATGTCAATTATAGCTGGATGATTGTTTCAGCTCTTGTCTTTGTGAAAAGGGTGTTAACACCAGGGATAAGGCTGGCTCACACTGCGGGATATACAGGCTGCCAGTGTAAGAAATATCTCCATTGATTGCCTAGGAGCTGGAAGTGTTTTGTACGCTGTATGTGTTGGCAGTTATGTCAATAACCAGGAGAATCCATTCTTGGGATGACCACCAGAAATAATCACTAAACTCAAAGAGAACGAGGACTTTAGGGGGAAATATTAAACCCCCATCCCATCCGCTTTATGTACTGCAAGATGAATTTGTATTTTCTTTGGCTTGATGTGATAGATATACTCCTGCAATTCTGTTGTAGTGTAGCAACTCCTGTGTGTTACAGAATAAGATAATTGAGTACAGATGGCCCAGCAGGAAAACCTGGAAGAGGCAGAGCTTTGCTGGTAATCACAAAGAGTTTACAAAGGGCTAAGGCTGCTTGCTTTTGGCCTGCTCTTGGCCCCACAATCAGCAATGGACTGCTCATTATTTGCTTATTAAGACTGGAAATCAGAAAGCAGAAATTTGATGTGCTTGCCTTCAAGTTGGCATGTGTGCTTTTGGATTATGGGACTCATCCAAAGCCTACTGAAGTCAACAGAAATTCTTTCCATTACTTTAATGAATTTTGGATCAAGCCCTGTGTGACTGAAATTAATCAAAGATAGCCCTACTGCTTTGATTATACATCAAAGTGAACAGTATTGATCCATTTTCTCCCTCCATGCACTAAAGAAGATAACTTTAAGGCCTATATCCAAATGACAAGGCATCCCAGTATGAATTTGACAAGACCACTAGACTTATTTTCTGACAAGAATATTGGTGGGTTCTTCACAGAACAAGGTTCAAGTCCACTTTTGATCCCCATGGACTTTCCTTAGAGAGAGCTAAAGGAAATCCCTCCAAG
Organism: Lepidochelys kempii; assembly: GCF_965140285.1. Lineage (NCBI taxonomy): Eukaryota > Metazoa > Chordata > Testudines > Cheloniidae > Lepidochelys > Lepidochelys kempii. Next base: position 30,941,312 of record NC_136391.1, on the reverse strand, counting down.
GTACAGCTGACTAGACCAGTGCACTAAAAGAGTGAAGATAGAGCCTGTTACTCACCTTTGAATAAACTCCATATTCATGAATAGACATTGGAGGCTTTCATTAATCTATGCTGTAAGAAAACTGAAAATTTACAGTGTGGAATCCTGAGGCTACTTCTGTCTTCAGAATTATTTTTCATACTCTTTAGAATAAGATGTTTGATATTTCCTCTTGCAGATTACTCCACATGCCTCATAGAATATTTCCTGATGGTTATTTGGTACAGGCAGTTTCATTTTGTCTTTTGTTGTTGTGTACAAATTCACTACAAAAAACAAGCTACATATGTTAGTTGCTACACCCTACAGTTCAATATAGAATTTGTAATATCTACATAACCTTACCCTATATAATCAACACAGTTCAGAACACCAGATTGTTTATGCATTAAAATATTCTTCTACCCTATCCACATACCATACTATGATGAAACTTATACAATTCTGAAATTACGAGCCTGTGATTATTTTCCCTTCCAAATCTTTATTACACATATTAAACTATATATATAAAATCAACGTATATACTCCTAGCAGGTTATTTCCATTACTGAACAAAACAAGGGAACAGAATTGAGGTTAAATATAGTCAGAGCTGAGTTATATTGTAAAAAACAAAACAAAACAAAAAATCCCTGCAAATATCTATTCAGTTTTTTTAAATGAATTCACTTAGAATGTCTTCATGTTCCTTTGATGTTTAATTTCTAGGAAAATTCCAGAAGATGAGTTTACTGGGAGGACTATTCATGAAAATAGAGAACTTTAAACCAAGTTGGGAAAAGTAATATTTTGAATTAATAAGCATGGGTATTCACATGCTTTTAAGAGATACGCTTATTCCACTCAAGGAGTGGAAACATATCACGTGACCTACATGTCCAGTCAGAACTAAGCAAGGCAGCTCAAAGTTTGACTATCAAATATTCACAGCAAACTGCTTGACACCCAATCTACAGACCAAGGCTATTCAGCCAAAATGTTTGGCAAATAATTTAGAATAATGAGTGATTATTTTAAATTCAGAAAGTCAAAATCAAGAAGTGAAATTCACTAAATAAATAATTTACTATGATGGATTAATTCAGCGCGGAGTCTCAAAATTGCTGCCCTCATGCCTTCACAGTATGCATAGTTCACTCCCGTTGAAGTCCATCTGAGTTTTGCCTACGGCAGGTCCAAAGGATTGGCTCTTCTCTATGTGCCTAGATATCTGTGGTCTCCTCAGAGGTACCTCCAAACTGCAGTAATTAAAGCGTTGGAGCAAGAAGGTGGGGTTGTGCATAGTGGGTGTGGGGATGGAATCTGATGCTCTACTCTGCCTGAGGAAGAGAGGAAACTGAGTTCCTTCTTTCAGTTTCCCTGTGTCCTTCAAATATTAGTGGTCTCTGAAATAAGGCACTATGCATCTTAGCCTTTTCATACTCTGCTTAAGTGATCTTTAAATGAGTGTACTTCATTGTCACATATAATTGCTGCATCGCTCTTATTTTCTTTCCTAAGGCTGCCTTCAGCCTCTGCTCACATTTCATTATTCCAAGTCACTGCCTTATAACAAATAGGTCCTTTGTTCCCCATCTGATTCCATTATGTGTTACTCACAAGTCCTACCAGTAGAATGCTTCTCAGAAGAGTTAGCAAAACTTTTCTGCTGTCAGAGTAGCAGCCGTGTTAGTCTGTATTTGCAAAAAGAAAAGGAGCACTAGTGGCACCTTAGAGACTAACCAATTTATTTGAGCATAAGCTTTCATGAGCTACAGCATCATTGAAGTGAGCTGTAGCTCACGAAAGCTTATGCTCAAATAAATTGGTTAGTCTCTAAGGTGCCACAAGTACTCCTTTTCCTTTTCTGCTGTGACACTCTGTAGGCTTAAGTCCATTGTTTGATCAGAGAATGTGCATTTTGGATCTTTTGAATATCTTCACACCTAAGTAGTGAGAGTTGATATTTTATGAACTGTAATTTGCAACGTGAAGACTAGCAGCTCAGCTTACCTTCAGTAGTCACTGCACAAGACACCAAAGCATGTACTCTGGGAAACAAGCCTATACTGGCATGGAAATGGACTGGATGGTCTAACAGGTCTTTTTCATCTAGAACTTCAATGAATCTGAGAAATGACTGGTGGCTGTGTTGATAGCTGAGCAAGCAATCAATGGAGCTCTTAGGTCTGGAACCCCTGTCCTCCTTTTTCAGGCAAAAAAGCCTGCTGAAAAACCCAAATAAGGAATGTAGAAATCCTGTCTATACTACTGGCAGTCCAAAATCAGAGGTGGTATTCATGACACAGCACAGACAGGTTTCAGTATTATCTGAAATCTAAGCAACCAGGTGAAAATGCCAGGCATTCATTAGATCAAAGAAGCTTATTTAAAGGAACTCACTAGATAGAAGGATGCCTCACTTCATACAATCCTTCAGCAAGACATTTATTCTGAAATGTCAAGTCATTTGGACTATCCATGGAAAGGTGGGATTAAGAAGTAATACCCTGAAAAAGTCATCTAGTTAAAATGGGTACCTTAGCAATGAAGTCAATGTAGAACTGGAAATTCACATGAGAGACTTCTGATGGAGCTACTAAATCAAAAAATCACCAATAGGTGTGCTGAGAGGATATATGTGTATAAAGTTATCACTGGTTTATATATAAAATATTGTGAAAGCCATCAGATCAATAGCACTGGTGTGTGTATATGTATATGATGTGCTAATGATCTGATGGCTTTCACAATAATTAAAAGCACACCCAATCTTCAGGATGTGAATCAAAGCCATATCCATAGAGCTCATAAGAATGCATTCAGAAGATTATATAGTCTTATCAACACACCTGGAGTGGATGGAACTTGGCTGTGAGATGTTTCATGTCCTCAGGGACACCCTGCAGAATAACACATAGCACTTACAGTCAAAGCACTCTACAGATATTGACCAGTTAATACTTACAACACTCCCTTAGTACTATATTGGCTATTTGTCTAACTCAGAGTCTGATGAGGAAACTGAGGAAGGGAGCTGTTAAGTGACTTGGCCAAGGTCATATAGCAAGTTAGTTGCAGAGCTGCAAATAGAAGTCAGGTCTTTTTATTCCCAATACTGTGCACAGAGCCACATGACCTCCCTTCCAACCAGTCCGTCCTGATTGTTTCAGATCATAACCAGGTATGTGGTTCTTTCACTTACACAAGTTAACTCAACTGACTTAAATAGAGCTCCAGTGGGTATATCAGGAAGGAGGGGTAAAAACCCGAGCCCGTTAGCCCATAAAAATATCGTATTACTTTCTGAAGGGAAAAAAAATGCCTCTGATCTTAATGTGCATGCCCAGATTTATCTCCATGCCACCTGAGAGAGAACAATCTCGGAGTTGGTGTTTACATGCTGTGACCGCCACTGGTTCCTCCCCCTAGCACTTCAGGAAAATACTGCTGGGATAGTCTGATCCATAGACTCGCATAGACTGTTAAAAATACCAATTCTTTGTAATATCATAGAACATTTTATGTCTGAGTTGTTACTAGTCTGAAAAGCAGTGTTTTCAGCTGGTTTTAATGACCCTGGTCCAGTGTATTTTGCAATAAAAATGTTCTTTTTCTTAACCTATCGTAGCCTGCTCCCAAACAGGAGCAGTATGCTGGAATGAGTGACACCAGTCCAGGGTAATGCTATGCGTAATACTTTATTTATATCTTTATGTAAACATAATTTGCTTTGTAGGCACAATATAACAAAAGCTCTAAAGCAACAAGACAATTAAACAACGTTTCAGTTCACTTCAATCGGACTTAAGTTAAATAGAAGGTTTCACAGTTCCTTAAGGCAAAATTGAGAAATAATTTATTTCTAACCAATCAATTATCTAGGGAGAAGTTGTTTAACTGACAGAGTTAGCAAGTGGTAAATGCAAATATTTGTTTAGACTGTGAGAGGGTTTTGTTCAGTAATAACAGCCTAACTACTAGCATTTTCTTCTGAATGGCCTGTAACATGCCAGACAAAAGAGATGCTACCTTCTGTGAAGTTTCAGTAAACTCTTAGGGCTAGTGGGTCAAATTCTGCTCTCAGAGCCCAGTACTGCTTCCACTGAAGCTAATTGCAAAACTCCCATTCATTTCAATAGAAGCAGGACAGGACCTTTGCTTAGTCTGGATTTACACCAGTGCAATGGAGAGCAGAAGTTAGCCCATGTTAGGGGAAGGTAGATCCGGAGGAAATTCATTGTATCCAGTGGAATTTCTCCAGCCCTTTAAGGTGATGTTTTGGAGCTCAGAAACTGCCCCTAAATTGGCATTAGTTGCATCAGAAGTATTTTTGCCTCACTAAAATAACCAGAAAGAATGAGAAAAATGGTTTCTTTTCATCATTGTCCTCTATCATTTCTACAGATACTCTAGGAACGTTAATCTTTATTTGACTTGAAAGGAAATTTAAGTGCAGTCCCACCAATACTGTGGTATTAACAGAAGAATTGGTTTGTTATTCTGCTTGCCCTAGTTATCTAAGGCCTTGGGAATGCCACTTTACTGCCAGCTCAGGGTTACGAGCAATATTGCTCAGTTTGGTGTCAAATGAAAACTCATGAATTATGTTTTAAAGTGTGTTGCAGGATAAAATTGCTCCAGAAACTTTTAAACAAACATAACCAACCATTTTTCTTACTGTTGTCATCTTACGTGACAAAAATTAAATGGCAATTCCTTTAAAGGCCCAATTTAGCAGTCCTAATGCATGTAAAACTCTCACTGAATTCATTTGGTCTGTATTCTGATGGCAAACTTGGGCCTAATATGGCACTAATACCTTAGATAAACTCTGGTATGACAAGATGATACAATTATGCTGAAGTTCTGCATTAAATTCTATAAAAAACTGAAATTCTGTTTTGTATTTCAACAACAGCTTTTTCTGTGGCATTTTTCTCTGTAAACTGACTATTTGGCTTTTCTCATAATTTGTATTTTTTTTCAACCCATAGAAAACTCATTTCAAATGAACATTTTGCACAATTAACTAGTATTAGAGCAGCAACTGCATGAACACAGAGTAAAGAGATGGACACTACTTCTCAGGCAGCATGGATTAAACAGGAAAAGAGGAAGGAAAAAAAAAAAGGAAAGAATCTTCTGAAACCTCACACACAAGTCATCCAGACCTATCTTTCCCATCACATTGAGAAAAGCCTGAGAAACCCATTTTTCACTTGGATCATGACATAATGCTGCTAGGTTTAGGAGATCAGCTAACTTGGCATTTGGGAGATGTGTTTTCTTTTGTGAAAAAGATATTAAATCCAAAAGGGGATTGTCAGAATATGAAGTCTTGGACATTCCTTTACTGCTTCTACTGTGAGTGGCTGCGGTCATTAAAAAAAAATAAAAATAAAAAAGGACCATGGAAGAACTGACCAGCTGCTACTTGGGTAAATGGAAGATAGGGACAAGCATATTTATTTCAGTGTCATGTTTTGTTTTCATTTCCATTACTGGGAGGTAGATACGCTACATGTTCTTAAGGGCTCGATCCTGCAAACATTTCCGCACGTGACTAACTTTATGCAAGGGAACAGATCTGCAACGGGATTACTCACCTATGTAAAGTCATTCATGTGCATAAGTGATGATGGAATTGAGGCCTAAGATTTGTGAGCAAATTGATTAATCTTTGTAGGAGTTCGGCACCATTACTCAGCTTATTAGTCCATTAGTGATTTCAGAAGTGTAAAATCAGCCAACAAAATAACATCTATTCCATGTGCTGAACAATGATCCCTACTGTTAGCCAGCTTTTATATATCACTAAGAATACGGTTGCTTCAGTTTTTGGACACAGCCAGCTCAAATTAAACCTTGGGAAGAGGTGCTGTTGAATCAACAGTAAATTTGGTAATAGTTTCATATGGTTAAGAAGCACTGGGCAGAAAAAGTGGCCCATTGACTTTTCCTGAAAGTAATATAAGGGAATGGTACATAGGGTGATCAACAGTAAGCATGAAACTTGGCACCATGCATCAATTTCCATTTAATTTGTAGTGCTGATGACTAATGTGGTTATACAATACTAATCAAAGACGCTTAGTAATGACTTCCGGCATATTTTCTTTCAGACTCTACCATATATTATCGAGGTTCACAAATGAGGTATTTTTTAAAACTTAAGACAGAACTGTTTATGAGATGAAGTAGCATGATTCAGGGAAACAGAATCAGTCTTCTTTGCTGCCTCTTATTTGTGTCTCATAAAGAAATGCTATGTTTTGACCTTCTTTACTGAAAGTCCACAAACTGAAAGCCCTCCCTCTGATTAGTGCAGAATACCAGACGATGGGCAGGGAATTAAAAAAACAAATCTCCAAATTGAAAAAACATTACACAAATTCACATGAAGAAAGATGCCCATCTAAAATTACACAGTACATTAATAAGGCTTTTAGATAGGAAAAGAAAATCAATGGGACTCCTACAGATTGGCCGTCACACTATGGAATGTCATAATACTGCACTGGATAGGAATGGCACTTGAGTTCAAAACAACAATGATCAACAATTTATAGCTCAGCTGGCTGCAGACAAATACAACACACACTGTACTACAGCATTTGTTCACTGATGCACAGAATAGATTTCCCAGTCTTGTTCTCTTCTACTCAATCACTCTTTCTGTTTCCCCCCATCCCTAAGGGTTACTGGATGAATGGCATGCGTTCTTTATTCTCATTGTCCCCTTCATGGTCCTCCTCCTCTTCTCCTGCTTCGCTTGTCTCTGTGCTGTCATTGGCCATCTGTGGACAAAATGAAGGAAATCGTGATGTTTACGGTGGTTTTTCAGCTATTTTAATTTTAGCTTGACTCACCTGATAAAATGATATTAAAAAAAATAAAACTTTGTTAAAAACTGAAAATGCACATTCTATCTGTGCAAAAGCTTTGTCTGTTGTAGAGCAATTTCAGTGTAAGATCATAAACCATTCTCCAAAGGATTACACAGCTGAATTATTTATCAGGAGCTGCTATGTATGACAGTTGTGCAATTGAGTTTGGTGTGCGTAGCAAAATAACATCAAGGCTCCCATATATGAAAGAAAAATGCGTGGGAGGTTCACAAAGTGCATCCATCATGTGTTTTATGAATCTTTCAGAATCAGTTGTCTCACCAAAGCGAATAGCAAGATACTTTGGTGATTGTTAATAGATGGCATCCAATCCTACAAATATTCAAGGAGGCACAATGTCTTGGGAACCCACAGAATGGTTATTTATTTTTTATAAAAACAAATTAGGACCAATTTGTATAGGACCACTGGGCATGTGAACGTGCGTATACTTGCTGTCATAGGATAAATAGGTACTGAATCAACATCATTACAGTGAAAATACAATGTAAAATTTAATGGTGGGACAGATGCTAGATTTCTATTGTGTAATGAGGGAACTTCTCAGGTTGTAGATAACCACACAAAATATTAATCCATAGTAGTATTTAAAGAGCACAGCATCTTTTTTCCAGATAAGAATGCTATTTACACAGCATATAATAACCAAAGATGTAACAGATGCTTGCATTGCATCTTTCCAATTTGGCTGAGGTCAACAGGCACAAACAGAATTGTATTAATTTTACATGTTCCACGAGACAGCGTTGCATTCATCTGAATAGACCATGGATCCTGGATTGTCTTGCTAACTAAGACTATCCTACTTGGTACATGGTGAAATCCTCATTTGACTTTATAGGTATTTTCTAAACCTGAATGAAATAAGGAATTAAAAACCAAACATTAATACCATCAAGCTTTGACTTAGTTTTCTGCCAGAGATCACAATAATCCACAATGGAGAGTTCATTAGTGGGCTCAGCCTCAGAGGGGTGTATTAATAAGTTAATAATGCATACCCTAGAATGGCTTATTGCAGTAAGAACCCGACTCCTTAATTTCACAACAAACAACTTACTTGGAAACATATCTGGGGAAAGAAAGCAGTTTTACGATGTGTTCTTCCATTCTTTGAAAACCAGAACTTTGAATAAGAGGTAAACCTGGGGGAAATGGCTACAATCACTTTTCTCCTACTGCTCTGAATATATTTGTGGATTATTGTTTCTAACTTATTTTTCTCTTTTTGAAGTTCCTTGGTCCATATGGATCCCTTCATCCCACTTCTGATGCCAAAGTCCAGCTAAACACTTACCTTCGGAGTAGCAGATGAATTTGCAATAGTATTGCTCTATTGTTATGAATTAGAACAGAATCATGAAATACTCTAATGTTCATACTGTAGTTTGGGTTCCCTAACTAAGGGCAATGAATAACTATAAACTCTGGAGGGGGAAAAAAAGGAGTCCAGCCAAAATTATATTTGCTCTATTAGATTGTTGCTAGCTCTTGAAACCCCATGCAAATGAAATGAAATAAATAAACGCAACCTTATTTTAATGGACACGCAAGTGACATTATGAAATTACTCATATTTATGAACGAATTCCCTTCAGTGTTTGTGAAAATATATCACATATCCTCTCACTTTCTAAGTCTGTAGCTTCCACAGACACTAATGGCAATTAGGCATGTGCATTATCAAGAGAATAGATGGCTTAATATGTTGGAGACTCCTCCTCTTTTCTCACTCTTTATTGCTCTGCTGTGTTTTACAGTTTTAGGACTCAGTTGAGTGTCTGGTTTCAAAGAGTGTCTGGTTTCCATGTGTGAGATTCCAATAGCCTTTAAGTCAGGTTTCCTGATGCCTTGTGAGGGTTATATACAGTATTAAGTAACTTGCGGTCAATTTTAGAGCACATCCAAACCTCCTCTCTCCAAATGGGGAGAACTTCAGATCTGAATCCAAACTGTGCATTTTACGTCCATCTTTAGTTAATTTGTTCCTGCTTTTCTTCTATTACTCTTTCCAATGTAAACAGCCTAAGTTTGGCTTGATCCTTCTGATTTCCCTCTACCAAATACTCTCTGTAACCTTTCATTCTCAGCATCTTGATGCGCTGCGCTCAGTCTGAACACAACATTTAGTTTCAGTAGATCCATCATTTTCCTTCTCTCTCAGGCGCTACCCAGTAACAAGTACAATTATCATTACATTTAAGCTTACAAAGCATGACTTTACCCAAAATATCAGCATACCTGGCATTTTCAACAGAGTTTAAAGAAATCACTAGCTGGTTCCTACCCAAGAAATATTCCTTTGTATGGCACTGGGAAGGCAATTCTGCAGATATGCAGGTTTTAAGGGGAGTACTCTCTTGTGTTTATAGGTAAAGATAAGTTGATTTGGTCTGTTTGGCTTCAATCCATTGCATTATCTCCACTAATGTAGCAATCTAGTATTACATGGAACAGCTATTTGTTTTCTATCAGAGACAGAAATAGATGCTGTGTGGTTTTTTCCCCAATCAAAGTAATCTAGTAAGATTTTCCAGAGGCAATACTGGTTTATATTTTGAGAGACAGAGATGGCCATTTTACCTATGAAATGAACTGCTGTGGCTATTTTCTGCAAATCTCTTTCAGAACAAGAACTACAATTTGTACTGTACCTTACAGTACAAATTAAAGATTGTGATGGTTTTGATTTTGTCACTTTAGGTGATATTTATCTGGTAGAAAACCACACGCAAAATAATTAACTCTAAGACCTGTTGACACATTGTAATTTGTATGGAACAGTTATTATATACACAATGCTTTTCACTCACCAGTGGAGTGGGTGCCTTCTCTATATCCAGAATAAGTTTTCCTATATTGCCCCTGTCATGGATTCTCTGCATGGCCTCCTTCACCTGTAAGACAAAACATGTTAAATTCCAAGGATTAGTAACACAGAAACCAGAATTTTATATTCATACTAAAGTGACAGCTATTCTTCATGATGCTCAAGTTGTCCATCAAAGAAAAATGAGGAGAACTAGACAGGAAATAGTTTTACCATCCTGTGACTTCATAAACTGTTCCTGTTCTTCGTTGGGACAAAACAGAGACCTGTCAATTTTTTCATTAAAAAACCAAAGAGAGACCTCTGCCAAAATAGTCAATAGCTCAGTGTTCAAGGCACTCACCGGAGATCTAGGAGGGTTCAAGTACCTTCTCCAAATCAGGCAGAACATGGATTTGAAACCAGGTCTTCTACAGCCTAGGCAAGTGTCCTAACCAGTGGGTCATTAGCTATTCTGAGGTGACCTTTTCTCTCACTGGCTGTCCCCTATGGTTTTGACCAGAAATTCCATCATGGACCTCAAAGGCCCTTCTGATTAAAGTTTCATCAAACCCAGTACATTCCCGTAAAAAGTTTTAATGAATTGACATAACAAACAACAAAAACCAAACAAACATGTTTTGTCAAAAAGTTCCTGGCCAGCTCTAAAAAATTATATGTTTGGCACTGTCTATTTAGATTATAAATACTTAGGGCCAGGGATTCTCTTTTGTATAGCACCTAACACAGTGGGATCTCTGTCTTGATCAGGGTCTCTAGGTGCTAGTTTAATAAAAATAACAAATACTGTGGCCACCTGAACTGCAAACTAATGGCTACAAGTAGTGATCAGCCAGTAATTCCCAACAAAAAGTTCATTCTGCCTCTTTTTCTCTTTGCAGAACATCTGTGAGTAGACTGGTTTCACTAAATGTATTCATTATAGTAATATATTCAACTACCATATTTTCAATTAAGCTGTCATGGTTTTCAATGAATACCTTTTTTGCATGCAGGAGCAATGCTACATACGCTACACCAGTTGTGGCTATTGTCATAATTTAACCCTCAGTGCATGAGCGCTGTGCATTTCCAATTTTTTTTAGCGTCCTTCAGATACCACTGAAAAAAGACATTTAACAGCTGAATGTAATTAGTGCGTGTGAGAAAGGAACAAAAAAACCCTCAGCTCACCAGTGTGTTGGAGAGGAGCTTATTTTGATGTATGAAGTTTCAGAACTCATGGGAGCTGTATGTTGATGAAATGGAATACTGCATGTGTGTGTTTTACTGGCTATTTGATGCATAAAATGTAGACATTATTTAATGGTCGAGGATTGGAAGAGGAGTAGACACTTTCCTCACTTTAATGGTGGGAAACTTCAGTAACTGTGAACATTGCATATAAAGGGTGTTTCATATCATTGTCACTTCATTTTTTTTTTGCCAGAATAATGGGATGTGTTGAAGCAAGAAAGTAAAACACAGAATTATATGTTAATAAGACCTACCACCTGTGACATAGCTTTATTACATTATTAAACAGGCTAGCATAGAAGTTTGAAACTAAACATTGCTCCAGGAACAAATAAACCCTGCACTACATTTAAGGGCATAACTCAGGACCTGGATACTTAGCATGGTCAATTAGGGCCCAAATATGGATACTTAACTTTAGACATCTTGGCTTGGCACTTTAAAAGTGTCTAAGAGAGTAAGGCTACCAACTTCTACGGAAATCCAATGAGAGCTGGACCCCTAAATCCCTGATTAAATGCCACCCCTATGTTTGAAAATTGGAACCAATGAACTCTCAGTTCTGCAACCCAAGTGTTGCCCAATAGTACCCTACATTATAAAATGCTAGACTTTAAAAATCTGTGAGAACATGAATGAATACGTACTTTATAATGGAAACAAAACGTACGACCAATATGAAAGGCTTTCCAATTAATGACACTGCTGTAACTTAATTTTGGAAATCTTCCCTCTTTTCAGCAATCCCAGATGCTTTCACCAAAAGGGAGACTGGTGACCTTTTAATGGTGTACATAGAACCACACTGACTTTTATGACATAACTGTGTCGTGATCAGTAAGTCCAGTTATCCTGTTAAACTTTCTGTACTGAGCAGGATACGTTCTGTGAGCCTAGGAATTCTTTTCAGAAAATATTCTTTTAAGAACAATCACCAGACTCCCTAAAGAAGAAGCAGTTTCCTTATGTTTTAAAACCTTTAACGATATAAATAATCCAAATTAATAGGACAGAACTGAAGGAACCAGCAAACACATTTGCCCACCAGGTGAAACTCATCACCAGAAATGTCATGCTGAAAGCAAGGACACACAACGTTTATTATCATCTGCACCACCTCACATTAAGTGAGGCAAATTTGAGAAAATGTGCTTTCCCAGCATATTTTTTCCCCATGCGCAGGATCAGGTTTAAGACTCTGGAGAAAGGTTCAGGTGTGTTTCTAGGATACCCGTAAGTAGCTTGCGAATGCAAACAGCAGGCCAGAGGAGACGGGAACAGTACAATTTCTAAAAACAATATTGGATATAGGATCCAGGTGAAGCAATTAAGAATAATATTAAAAAACAAACCCAATATGACCGAAACTTTGAAAGAGCTGCTGCAATGTCACACTCCAAAATCTGTACATGAGAATGTCATTTGTAACTTGCTTGCCTAGCCAATGGGCCCGGTTCTGCCCTTAGCTGTATCAATGTAATTTCATTTGATACACAGTATCTGAATCAAGCTGCTGTAAAATGCACGCAAGTAGAAGACTTTGCAGTGTTCGAGTGCCAAAAGTTCATATTTGTTAAATAAGTCTGCGGCAGCTTGTTTCCTCAAGGTGCTAGAGAAAGAAAAACCAGGCCATTCTTTGCCACTAGATCTCACTGCTGTTGGTATTTATTATAACAGTTATTCAAATGAGAGCCATCTGTACTGATGCCTCTCAATTGCACATCAGTGCATCCTGGTGACATTCCGTCCAAAACAGAGGCCCCATGCCTTATTTATCACATCACCCCATTTGAGCTGAGTTCACCGGGCTTGAGTTTAAGTGGGGCTTAAGTGATAATCTGCATTAGACTCTCTTTCTCTGAACCCTGGTAGAATTTCATCCACAGGGCCTGTACACCATTAGCTCCAGCAAGGAACTGCTGGAGTTGTGTAGCATTCGGCGGCCAAGCAGACTTTCTTGTCCCTAAATTACTGGTCACTGATCATGCTGAGTGTATGCTGTCTGCATTTGTCAACTCAGAAAGTCAAAACAGACAAGTAAGATTCACTTTTGTTTTTCTGGTTTAGTCAATTTAATTGTCTGCTTCTTGTGCATTAACACAGTGATAAGAGTGTTTGGGTTGCAGACAGTGCAAGGGAATGTTTACTTACTTAAAAATGGTTTCCATTGGAATAAGGAAGCCATAGAAACATTCCGATAGGCTTGCTTTCATACAACCTACACTTTGGGCCTAATTTGACCCAAATTAGGTTTGGTGCTTAAACTACCACTGTGGTATTGATTTTAACCCCAAGAGGCTCAACAGAGACACAATGACCATCACAGAGGCATTACACGGCTCAGATCAGGCACCAAATGAACATTTCCACACACTCAAGGAGAATAAGAAAAGGCTGCCAATGCTGCTGTAAAGAAGTACAGTGCCTGTGAAGATGAACATGTCCTCCTGTGTAGCAGGAAGAGATACTGATGAGTAGGAAACTGCAATAAAATGAATCCTTTGAGTTTTCTCATATCTGTCCAGCCTGATGGAGACATATTTCCCTCTTGCTTCCCACTCCAAGAACTATAGCTAGGGGGCGGGGGAAGCAGAGGGAGGATGAATGTGTATTGTGAGATGGTAGATGTAGGTGAGGTAGGGTACTGAAGGCTGAATAATGATTGTAGCTGGGAAGGGCTGTGTTGGTGGTAATATGCATTTGAGCAACCATAACTGTTTTTAACAAAAGTTTTTGTTTATTTAATTTATACACACGCACACGCACACACACACACACACACACACACGATGCGGTGAAACAGCCTACCCCAGTTTATTTTCCTGTGGGGGATGTTATGGTTGGGAGCTTAGAGCTGCTGCTGTTGGATCAAAGCCATTTCTGTCCATCTGTATTGTGTAGCATGCTGAGAAGAGCAACACTTACTGCCAGTGGGCCTTGGTAGAAGAGGAAGGGCAGAAATGCATTTGCATTAAAGGTCAGAGGATGTTCTGAAATAGGTTTCATGACAGCTGTGTTTTTTGGAGGTTTAGGTTTGACAGCTGCATCAAATCTTCTCCAAGACCACCATGTTGTCTCTGTTAGGATACTCCATAAAAACACAGAGCTGTTTGATTTGGTATCCTCTTTACTATTTGTTATTATCCTTTTCTTTTTAATAACTTCACATTCCCTCAAATCTTTTCACTATGAATTATGCCCACCATAGCTAAACAATCAATCTGGAACTTAGGACCTCTTTACTCATCCAAGTCAAGGCACTCATTTTAATCAACAACTGCAGCTTGTGGAAAACCACCTGATTTAATACTCTCATCTCCTGCCAAATTAGATTTCCTCTTTCTTCTTGTGAAGAAGTTTAGCAACACATTATGTCACTGAGTCCTCAGATATCAGGGGATAGCTGTGTTAGTCTGTATCCACAAAAACAACAAGGAGTCCGGTGGCACCTAAAAGACTAACATAAGAACAAGCTTTCATGGGTAGAAACCTCACTTCTTCAGATGCAGATGTTATTTATACAAAGAAGCACTCCAAAAAATTAGATGAGACACCATCCAAGCAGAAAAGTGAATGGGAAATCCAGACTGGCCAGATGTCTTTGGTCCTGGAGTTTTGGAATTGATCAGTAGACATTGTTTGATATCTAAGCTCTACATTTCTTCAAAGAGAACCTGGATGAGGCTACATTTTAAAAACAGGATTCCTAATTTAGAAAATCCATTTGGGGGATAGGTTTGCTCTCTGAGACATTTAAAAAACTAGACTTCACCAAGTGCTGGAAAAATGTCCTCTAGTGAAGAATCCAGCATCACAGGAGGTTAGATTAGATCATCAACTTGCTCTTTTTCCATCTCTAATTTCTCTGATTATATACAAAACCATGGACTTTTAAAAACAGCCAATATTATTTTCTATATATACAATGCTCCCATAATACTGGTTCACAGCTGTCTGGCTTTCCTGCTGGACTGCTGATTGCTGTGGGTCATTAATGCTTCATTTTGCCTCCAGTCACCCCAGGCAAGGATGTTAGTGCTAATGAGAATTCTGACAATTATTGATTGTGTCAACAGCTGTATGCAAACACAGAAGCTATGCTGCACCACATGGCAACTGCGAGCAGAATGCTGCTCAGCTTCCCTGTGTCAAAACACAAAACCCTTTAATTAATAAAACCCTTATCTTGCACATGGTGACCAGCTCTGATCCCTTACATGAGTAATAAGAATAATCATACACAGATCCACTATGTCCCAGGCCAAATCCCATGTGTAGGCCTTTATGTGGTTGATTTTTTGGATGAACGTTGGCCAGTCAATTCACCTGTTTTAGTATGCTCTGAAGTTGTAGGGAAAATATTAACATGATTCAAATAATTACGCTAACATTTGACTACATTATGAAAACTGAAAGACCAACATGTGATGATGCCTTAAGATTTGAGGCATTTGAAATCGATTTGGAGAAATCAATCATGTATCTTGTTGACATTAATAGGATTAACATATTCATGGTGGCTAATGCCTGAATATACCACAGTGGAACGCACAGTAATTAAACAACTCTTACTTCAAAACCTCCATAGGAAGTTTTAAAAGTATATATATTTTAAAACACAGTTATAATTACAATAACAGCAATTTTTCAACTGTGCCATAATCGACAGAGCCAAGCACGTTGTCTAATGAAAAGAAATACACATTTTATATAGAGCTCTTAAAAGATGTACAGTAAAACAGTAGAAATGCAAAGTATTGTTGGTTACTGTACATTTCCTTCTAACAATGATACTTTGAATTTGTTGCATTACCTGTTAGAGCAAAGGGAAGATTACTGTATCTCATTAGCTGTGCTAAAGCCCAGTGGCAAAGCAGACTCTTACTTTTGAATTGCAATAGTTCTTTTTCATTAAAAATGCACACTACCACATAATAACCACACATTATTTGTCTCGAGTGACTAGGATAGTGATATATATTATGGGGATCTGGGATAGTTTTATTGTAATCACTCTTTAATTAGTGCCTGGAAAGCAATTATACATGGAAACAAATCAAGAACTTAGCAAAAAAAAGTTACAATTAAAAGTAAAATATCAGAATTTAGGAGCTGATGGACAACTATCTAACTGGTTATTTAAAGGCATTCCCATGAACAAACAACTTGATGACCATTTACGGTTCCTATATCTAACTGTTTCTTTGTCTATCTAAACATGAATAAAAATATTGATTCCATTTCTGCTTAGAAATAAATGACTTTTTAAAAGGCTGCTGTAGTAATAATCTTGTTCTACTTTATTGTTATCAGTTCTAAAATGAGACTGTCATGAAACTCAGGAGCCAATCCCCTAGTATTCATTCCACCTCTTTTAGGAATTGAGCTATATCAATGTTGCTGCCTAAGTATGATTTTATTAATAGTGTCCATCTGCAATGAGCGAGGCCTGCAGAACTGCAGCACCTGATTCGTTTGGAATGCAGATCTCCATGAGAAGAAGTGCAAGATTAAATATGATGATTGTCTAATTTGAGTGACTGCAGCTAACCAATTAATAGTTTCATTTTCTGATTTTTCAGGAGTAGTTGCAACAAAATAATATACATATATAAATCATTTCAGCAACTCTACAATCATAGAAGTCCAGGAATGTCACCAATGGAGGAAGTAACTTTTTAATCTATTATCAAATTATGAGAATTATACATACAGTGATCAGTTTGTAACTTAATTTAGCTTTAACCTTGCATTCCCAGGGTCCTTGGCAGGGCTGGTTGAAAATGTTTAGTTGAAATACACAAACAAACGGGTTTTCACTGAAACAAAATATTTTGCAGAAATTGTCTGCTTTCCCTGAAAATTTTGGATTTTTGTTGGAAAACTGTTAGGGCTTCTTTTGGGGAATTTTTCAGCTGCAAAATTTCAGTTTTTGGTTTTCTTGGTGTAGTTTTTCGATGAAAAGCTGAAATTTTCCACTGAGAAATTTGACAGAAAACAAGGATTTCTTTTCATTAATATCAGGTTGGGTTTTTTTTTTCCAGAACCAGCCCCATGCTCCAATCACACATTTTCCATCCAGCTCTAGACTTTGGTGCTGTCCTTGCACTTATGGATCAATCCTTCAATGTGCTGAACACCTGCAACTGCTACAAGTTAGCGGGAATTGAAGGTGCGGTGTACCTTGCAGATGATACTTCATTAAGGCACATTGGTGAGATTCAAATTCAGTAAAGCACTTAAGCACCTACTTAAATCTCAACTTCAAGCACATGCTTAAGCAGCCTTCCTTAATAGGGACGCTTTTCTGAATCTGGTTCTAATAGTTTAAGGACATCTTATGCCTGGAGCAAATAATCCAAAATCATGCTTCAACTGTCTGTTGTTTCACTCCATCTCTTCTTCTTTATTTTCTGTCCCCTCAAACCTGTCAGCTATTCTGCATTTTGAAAACAAGATCTAGCAGTAATCTCTGTTGAGGTGCTCATTGAGGTTTGCTACTATTCAGTTTCCTTTGGAATTTCATTAAGCGCACACAGTCATTACAGTATAACCAAAGCAATTTACTTGCTACATATATAGTAAATGTTTAATAATTTGCTATCCAAATGGAAAAAATATATTGCTAATTATCTCCTGTATCATTTTGCAGTGTGGAAATTAAGTGCAGCTTTTCTATGAAACGATGAGTAATGCAACATAATTATTAAGTGTATCTTGCAAAATCCTCTTTTGAATATTATTTGAATCAATAGGCTCCACTTCTGCTACACAGCTCAAATTAAGAAACAAGCCTCTGGGAAGTTAAAAAAGAAATCTCAGTGTAGCTGAATGCAGAAACATACTCAAGTCAAAGTAGTACCAGGCACCATTTGAACATTAAACTGCTCCCTGTGACAACAGAACACCCGGGGGAGCTTTATATCCATGTTAGTAATGTGGATGCTTGGTACAGAGACAACAAATGCAACATACCAGGGGAAAAAACTTACCTATGGGAACATCGAAATAAAATGGTTTCATCATCCTAAAAAAAGCTGATCAGCTCAGCAGTACCACATATTTTATAAAACTTATTTTTAGGGATGTCTACACTGCATCTGGGGAACTCAGGCTCTGAAGCCTGGAGGGTGAGTTTGAGAGGCCAAGATCCCACCCAAATCTACACAGCCGTTTTTAGAGGGCTCGTTCAAGCTCTGCTAGCACAAATCTGTGGACTGGGATGCTTTCTCCCAGACATAGTGTAGACATGCCAGTAAGACCTTGCATATCCTTTATGAAAGCAGAATCTGGGATAGGAGGCTATTGGTACAGAGGAATGATTCAATATGGTTTTCCCTCCATCTGGGCAAACCCCAGCCAATGGCTCAAAATGACATCTATAAGTTATAAGTTTCCATCTTTAAACCTTTCATGTGCTTCCCCTCCATACACACCTCTTCCTAGAAGAAGACATGTTTACTTTGGGTTGGTGGAGGACTTTTGTGCTAGTTGTCTATGTTGGTGATTTCATTCCCTGGGTCCCTCTCTGGCTGGCTGGAGGTGGCTGGAGAGAAACCCAAGTGGAGGACAGGAATCCCTCTTTCCCCTTGTAAGTGGCAACCACTGCAGTGTGACACCCTGAGTAACACAGTAACCCCTTCCCTAATTCTTGTAAGCAGCACCCTGTGTCTTTGCCCAGTACTTGTGCTACAGTGTGAAGAACAAGCCTCAATTAAGAAGCTACTCGATACCACCACCTAGCTGCTGCTGCCTCCTTTAATCCCTTAAGGTGATCCCGCTGGAACGAGAAACAGATTACACATTCACACACAAGTGATAAGCTTCCACCAAGAAAGAGTCCAAGCTTCCCAAAGACAGACTTATGCCGAAGGGTGGTGAATGGGCTAACCACCTAATCCCCACTCAGAAATCCAAGATGCACAGAAAGTAGGTACATATTAGGTAATGAGAGGGCAGGGAGGACTGTGGTGAGACTCTGAGCTTTTCCTGAATCTCAGCAAAAATGACATTGGGGCATGTGGGTGAAGATTGGGAAAGTTTTGAATGTTGCTGAACAGGTTTGTCCATTCCCAGTTTGAATTTGACCCAGTCCACACGTGGAATGAGTTAAGAACATAGGACTGGAAGGAACCATTTGGGTCACCAAGTCCAGTCTCCTACTATTGCTGGTGCTCCCATCATATAATCCCTTCCATAAATTATTGGAAGACTGTTCCAGAACCTCACTCCTCTGATTGTTAGAAACCTTCTACTCTCCAGGCTAAATGTACTCCTGGCCAGTTCATACCTGTCTGTTCAGTAGTCTCAAGGTAGCCTGGGACATTGGACAACAGCTCTGCCAGTGTAACCACTGATCTCACATTTCAGTGAGATGGCAGTCACCACCTCCAGCAGGACATAAGAAAATGCGTATTTCAAACTCTTCTCCAGGGGGCACTGTGGAACACACCACCATTTATTTTATGACCCAGCACCATAACCTGGCCCTCTCTTTAGGCCCACACTTCTAGGCTGCATGTAAACATTGCTGCTTCTCTATGATCCAGCCTTTCCCCTGTTTCCACAGCTAAAATTCTCATCCAAACCCTCCTCTTGTCATGTCTTGACTACTGCAACAGCTGCCTGTCTGGCCTTGATAAACATCATCTTGATCCCTTCCTTCTTTTATCCTTCTAAGAACATCAAAGAACATCTGCAAGGCTCACCATCCCAGCCACTTCACTTTGCTTCCCTCTTTGCATCCTTCCACCAACTCACCCCGCTCCTTGCATCAAACACAAATAACTTGTTCTCACTTTTAAGGACTGTTACGGCTCAGCCCTACACTACCAATAACCTCTTATATGGTACTGACATCAACCACCACCTTTGCTCTGACAAGGTCAACCTTTATCACCTAGCCTTAAACACGTTCATGCTTTCTCCCATGCTGCCACTTGGGCATAAGTGGATCTCCCCATAAAAATATGCAAAGCCACTAATTTAGTGACCATTACTACTGGCTGTCATAATGGTCTTCAAATTTCTCCTTCAGTCACTTCTGTTGTTATGCCTACAAGACATTTGACAATGGCTAGGCAGCCATGAGTCAGAACTGTTGCTTGGTACAACAATCATAATCATCTCACCATTACATAGTAGTCTCCCATCTGCTTGTTGTTGTCTCCTTTCATATACTAAGCTTGTAAACTCTTTGAGGCTGGGATTGTCTTTTCGTTTTATCTCCGTATGGTGTAATGGGACCCTCATCCAGTTCTAAATGTGGCCGTTAGACACTATTGCATTACAAATAAATAACAGTAATACTGCCATTTTATATCCCACACCAATACAGCCTCTTACACAAAAACAGAAAAGAATAATAAGAGACAGCACTAAGCTTTGCGCAAATGCTAATGTCCGTCTTGAAACTCCCCTTGTGCCAGTCATATACCCTTGAAGAACATGGCAGGAAATCAGCTAGAATAAACACAACCTTTGGAAGTATTTTACAACAATATAAAGCTAAACCGTTTAACCATCTGAGGCAGGACAACGTTTTTGCTCAGAAGCTAAATAGTTCTCTTTGATTAGTACTAGCAGATACTTGGCTGCTTCAGGATCCCAGGAGAGAGAGCGAAGAAGGGGATAGAGGACATATACTGAGATGAGCTTGGTTGCCATTCTTGATATCCCAATAAGGCAGATGCTGTTCACTGGGAGGATTTTAAAAACCTCCTCCTCTTTATTAATCTCTTCCTCATCCTCTGTCTGCAGCAAAACAGTAAAGCTGCGCAAATGTATGCTTCTGTCATAGGAGTCAATGCAGGCTCTTTCTATCACAGAAAAAAGAGCGGGAAGAGCATTCCTTACTCGTAATTAATTCCTCTCCCTACCCTGGTGTGGTGTGTCTGAGGAGCCAGCAGCTTAATCATGTCTGCAAATCACATGGACAGATCTCCATGGTGACAGAATCATGTGGTATGTAAATATGAGTTGGATGGCCGAGGTTACTTTGGCAACCCGAGTGGCACAGGTAATAATCCAGATCTTGTTCAGATTTATGAAGGGATAAGCTGAATAAAACTTGTCCATTTTATATTCTAGGGCTGGTCCTATTTCGCTGCTGTTAATATCAATCACTATTTGAGCCAGACCAGAGCTATTGCTGTTAGAATTAAGCTACTATCAAGAATATTTAGTTAAGCAGTGAAGAAAAAGTCTGCTGCACTGTTTATTTTAGCAGAGATACCCCTTAAGCAAAGCTATAGTACTATAGCTTTCAGTAGCATCATAAAGCACCCTAATTTTTACCATCAGAGAAGCTGCCTTGGTGTACTACAGACTTATGTTGCCCTTAATAAGAGTTGCAGGTTGCATTATAACTGCAGATGCTCTGCTCAGGCCAGAAAGGGAGTTTTATCTTCACTTCATTACCTCGGAAAGAGTCTAAGGTTTTTAATATAAAGGTTAATGTTTCAGTGTTTTGATAGACATTAGGGATCACAGACCATGTTTTAACAAGCAGCTACTGTGAGCACGGAAAGAAGCCATCACTTGTGGTTCCTGTCTTACATCTGGCCTCTGTCTCCAACACTGAATGTTTAGGAGTTTAGCTCTGTAACTGTAAGATCAACAGAAGGCTTGCAAAAAGCCAAAGGACAATGCTGCCTTCTTTTCTTCATGGCCACTGGCTTCAGTAAGGGACAATGCAGAGCTGCCTGGTTCGGCAGCACTTGTGGGAAAGCTGGGGCCATGGGTGTGCATGTGCCCCTCGTGAACCACCACTAAGACCCGTGTAGTCTACTCTCCTGCTTAGTGGGGAGGGGCAGGACCCTGGTCCCTTTGAGAGAGTGCCGCCCTCAGTGGGATGCTCAGGATGTACTACATTCCTTGGGGTACAAGGACTATTTTCTTGTGCCCGTACCCTCCCACACATTTTCCGTAGTCCTCCAGACCTTTGTTTTTGCGTTTTCCATGCCCCATGGTTTTGATGGGCACCTTCCACATTTGTGCAACAACACGCATCAGATTAATATTCTCTTGGGAAGCTTGTTGGCTTAGTAAAAAAAAAAAGCGTTTCATTTATCTTGGGAGTTCACAGGAGTGCTTGACTTTCTTAGGCCAGGTCTTCACTACAGACTCTTACTGGCATAGTTCTGTTGAGCAGGGATGTGATCTCTGAGCAGAATAGTGATGGCAGCAAAAGCCCCTAGTGCAGATGCAATTAGGCTGGCAGAACTGTGCTTTTGCTTATTTTGCTCATGGTATGGAATAAGCTCTACTGGCAAAAGCACAGGAGTGTTGGTATAAGCTGCATTCATGCTAGGAGCTTTGCTGGTGTTGCATAATGGGACAGCTCTCCTGGCAAAGTAGACCAGGCCATAATCTAACTCACTGAAACACTGTGTGTGTTGTGTGTGGGCAGCGGGGAGGGATGGGGATGGTTAGCATCCCATAACCGTGATTGCTTTGGCCTGTCCCCTTCCCTTCTAGAAAGACTTTTTCAACCAGTGCACTGGTTCTAATGAGTATTCTCCTATCCCCTTAGCTCCACCGGGAGATGAGGGCACTCAGCACCTCATAGGATTGATTGGGGGGGTGGGGGTGGGATAGTGTAAAAAGGAAAAATAAAGCAGGAAAAGAAATTCAGGCCAACTGGGGCATACACAATCTGTGGCTTCGACACACAAATGAAAGATTGGGCACCATCATTGGTGCTTTCACGTGTGCAAAAATTCCTGGGGGCTCTAGAAACTTTTGCACCCGGAGTTTACATAAACATTAATTTTTAAAAAGTTCTGGAACATGAATCTAATCAAAAATATTTGACAAAAAATATCAAAAAATGGTTGCAGTTAATTTTGTTTTCTATGTGATGCTAGTTGGTATCTTTTATATAAAAATGATCCTGCATGTGAATGTATGAGATCCAAGATCATTTTGTCTGCTATATAATAACTTTCCCTGAGCCCCTTGTTTTATTTAGTGTTAGAATGACACGATCTGTTATTCGGAACTTTCACACTGACGGTTTGGCCATGTGGGTGAGAATATAAAGTCATTTTAAAATCATCTATACTCATGTATCGCCATTCATGGCTGCAATGAACAGTTCTGGCCTCTTCTCCCTTCTCCTTGTGCCTGTCAGTTAGGAGAACACTTTTCTCTCAGGATTGAGGAACAGCTTGCAACATTGGTCTTGCATTGCCATGACAGCAAGACTAAAAACAGGCCCAAGATGAGAAAAATGTCAAAGGACTAGACACTGATGCTACTGTCAGTTTCTGACTCTCCAACTCTTTCCTCAGTTACTAAAGCCATGTATTAAAGTGACATGTCTTCCAGCTACTGGGTTAAATCCTGAGAGCTTTACTTTGCTTTTACTCTCTCCTTACTCCTATAAGTAAGTGGGTATTTGCTTGAGAAAATCCAGAGGAAACACAGAGTAAATGGTTTTAATTATACAATAATAGAGCTGTCACAGAGCCCAAACCTACAAATCTTTACTAAGGCAACTTGAAGTCAATGGGACAACCTGTGTGAACAAGACATAAAGATGGCAGGATTTGGCACCTAGTTAGCCATTTGGTTCATTAATTCAAAAGGAATTTGCCTGAATACTACCAAGGAAAAATGGGAAAGGATCTCAAGATTTGACTCATTGACTTCAGTGAGAGAGTAGCATCATAGAATCATAGAATATCAGGGTTGGAAGGGACCTCAGGAGGTCATCTAGTCCAACCCCCTGCTTAAAGCAGGACTAATCCCCAACTAAATCATCCCAGCCAGGGCTTTGTCAAGCCTGACCTTAAAAACTTCTAAGGAAGGAGATTCCACCACCTCCCTAGGTAACGCATTCCAGTGTTTCACCACCCTCCTAGTGAAAAAGTTTTTCCTAATATCCAACCTAAACCTCCCCCACTGCAACTTGAGACCATTACTCCTTGTTCTGTCATCAGCTACCATTGAGAACAGATCCATCCTCTTTGGAACCCCCTTTCAGGTAGTTGAAAGCAGGTATCAAATCCCCCCTCATTCTTCTCTTCCGCAGACTAAACAATCCCAGTTCCCTCAGCCTCTCCTCATAAGTCATGTGTTCCAGTCCCCTAATCATTTTTGTTGCCCTCCGCTGGACTCTTTCCAATTTTTCTACATCCTTCTTGTAGTGTGGGCCCCAAAACTGGACACAGTACTCCAGATGAGGCCTCACCAATGTCGAATAGAGGGGAACAATCACATCCCTTGATCTGCTAGCAATGCCCCTACTTATACAGCCCAAAATGCCATTGGCCTTCTTGGCAACAAGGGCACACTGTTGACTCATATCCAGCTTCTCGTCCACTGTCACCCCTAGGTCCTTTTCTGCAGAACTGCTGCCGAGCCATTAGGTCCATAGTCTGTAGCGGTGCATGGGATTCTTCCGTCCTAAGTGCAGGACTCTGCACTTGTCCTTGTTGAACCTCATCAGATTTCTTTTGGCCCAATCCTCTAATTTGTCAAGGGCCCTCTGTATCCGATCCCTACCCTCCAATGTATCTACCTCTCCTCCCAATTTAGTGACATCTGCAAACTTGCTGAGGGTGCAATCCACACCATCCTCCAGATCATTTATGAAAATATTGAATAAAACGGGCCCGAGGACTGACCCTTGGCGCACTCCACTTGATACCGGCTGCCAACTAGACATGGAGCCATTGATCACTACCCGTTGAGCCCGACAATCTAGCCAACTTTCTATTCACCTTATAGTCCATTCATCCAGCCCATACTTCTTTAACTTGCTGGCAAGAATACTGTGGGAGACGGTCTCAAAAGCTTTGCTAAAGTCAAGGAACAACACGTCCACCACTTTCCCCTCATCCACAGAGCCAGTTATCTCGTCATAGAAGGCAATTAGATTAGTCAGACATGACTTGCCCTTGGTGAATCCATGCTGACTGTTCCTGATCCCTTTCCTCTCCTCTAAGTGCTTCAGAATGGATTCCTTGAGGACCTGCTCCATGATTTTTCCAGGGACTGAGGTGAGGTTGACTGGCCTGTAGTTCCCAGGATCCTCCTTCTTCCCTTTTTTAAAGATGGGCACTATATTAGCCTTTTTCCAGTCGTCCGGGACTTCCCCCGATCACCATGAGTTTTCAAAGGTAATGGCCAATGGCTCTGCAATCATATCCGCCAACTCCTTTAGCACTCTCGGATGCAGCACATCCAGCCCCATGGACTTGTGCTCGTCCAGCCTTTCTAAATAGTCCCGAACCACTTCTTTCTCCACAGAGGGCTGGTCACCTCCTCCCCATGCTGTGCTGCCCAGTGCAGTAGTCTGGGAGCTGACCTTGTTCGTGAAGACAGAGGCAAAAAAAGCATTGAGTACATTAGCTTTTTCCACATCCTCTGTCACTAGGTTGCCTCCCTCATTCAGTAAGGGGCCCACACTTTCCTTGACTTTCTTCTTGTTGCTAACATACCTGAAGAAACCCTTCTTGTTACTCTTAACATCTCTTGCTAGCTGCAACTCCAGGTGTGATTTGGCCTTCCTGATTTCACTCCTGCATGCCCGAGCAATCCCTCAGAAGGTATTCAACACTTTGGAGAGTGACTTCCTAGCAATTTGGTAGACATATAATATGCCTACACTGGAAGTTGAGATGCAGTTACCAGTGTAGACAGACATACCCATGCTAGCTCTGATTGAGTTGGCACACTAAAAATAGCAGTGTAGCCATGGTGGCACAAGTGTCAGGAGGGAGAGGCTAGCTGCCCTGACTACATACCTAGGATCATACCTTGGATGGGATTGTATTTGGCATGGCTAGCCCATCCTGCCAGCCATGTTGCAACAGCTACTCCATTATTTTAAGTGTGCTAGCTTGATCAGAGCTAATATCGGCATGTCTACCCACACTGGAAATTACGCCTCAAGCTCCATTGAAGACCTATCATGACTGCTATTTAGAGAGCACTCTTAGATGAGACCATGTGTGTTATCTCAGCTTCTCAGTATGGAAAATCCTGACACAAAACAAGAAGGGCAACTCATTTGATTTTCATTCAGGGTTAAAGATAGTGTAACTTCCTTGGGAATTCAGTGGAGAAGAAAACTTTCCCAGCACTACTTTTAATCTGAGTATAATGCATACTATTGCAGTACATGGCATTATCCCAAGTTATTAACGTACACTTGGAGAAGACAAAGTCTATTTTTGTAAAAACAAAAATGGATGCATTGCTAATTAATACAATATATATGTATTTATGCCCTCTTTAGTGTCAAGGCAGTTCTGAAGGTGAGGCTGGGTGGGTGAGGCTCAGGTGAGGCCTGGGTGAGGCTCAGGAGTTTTCATGTCCACACCTGAGAGATGTGTGGGCATGAAAACTATCGTCTCATGAACCAGGATGAAGTTTTGAAGGACTCTAAGCTGCAAGCTTCTGCAAAGCAGCAATGCAGGCTCCTTGTTAAGATTAGCAAACTCTTAGAATCCAGAAAACAGAGCCCAGCTTGTCCCCTGCAGTATGGCTGCCTGGTGCCACACCACTAGAACCAAAACACTCTTTACAGTTTAACACAGTAAGTAAATTCAGGAGTCCACCACTGCACCTGCCTCCTTGTCTGCTTGACCATAGATCTTGGACCAGGCTCAATAGGTTACTCACCAGCTTGCTCAGAGTTGCTCAACCATACACTGGCTTGACCTGGTTTCCTCCCCATCCTGTGACTGCAGGGCAGCATCGCAGACAATAGCTCATGTGGTGGAAGAGTGCCCAACCCAACATAGGTCTATAAGGCCTAGCCTTGATACAGAGGCACTCCTGTGGTTATAGACCTGGATGTCAAGCAACAACATCTGCATTTGAGAGAATGAGTGAGTGAACAACACAGCCCTAGAGCAGATATAGCCTGACTGAGGAGGATCAACTATGTTAGAGGCAGATAACCAGTGGTGCTGGTAGAGTTGTTACAGTGGTACCTACAGCAGCATTCCTCCTGCACTAGGCGGTGTGGCTGGGACATCCCTGCGTGCTGAAGAGTTCCTGCTGTATTGATTCTTTGGGGTTGTTGGCAGCTGGCATGTTAGACCAGCCCTAGTTTACACCAGGAGTCCACCTTCAAGCATACCATCCCCAGGATGCAGGGAGCTCAGAGTTAGCTTAAGGTCACTTTTGGACCTCCCTTACCCATTTTGAGTTGTGGTGGACACTTCTTAGTGGTAGCCAAGTGTATGGACCATGAAGTTCAAACACTCCTGAACTTTGGAATGTTCAAGAAATTGGTCCATATGTTGTGGTTTAGGTCCATCTCCAATGATAATCTATTTGGTTGAACCACAGATGAAACTCCTGTTGACCTCAGTCGGAATTTTGGCAGCACACACCCTGAAGGAACAGGCCCTTTGTATTTAGTAAACATGAACTAATCCTTGCAGCTAAATTAAAAGCATATTTGAAGCACCATTTAGACTATTCCTATGGAATCTACATCACAACTGTTGGGAGGATTTATAGCAGGAAATAAAGTTTATGGTGTTCTTCTGATGAATTAACACATGCATGGTATAAGATGGTGGTGCAGTGTAATTAAAATAAAACATTTTATGCAGTTATTGACTAGCAAAATCCATGGCATCAGTTTTTTTAAAATATTGCCTAAACAATGTATCCTTGTGATCTTGCAAGAAAAATATGCATCATGCCACAAATACATGTCACCATGATATTGTTTCATATAAACATGTTCTAATAGTTAAAGTCCTTAAATAAAAAAAAACAAAAAACAAAAAAAAAATCCTACTCAAACTAAACCAAACCAAAACTACCATTTAATAGTAAGCATCCCTTGCTTTTCTTATTCATTTGATTCTGTTGTACCATCCTACAGATTACTACTGCTTTCTAATTATGATACTCGGATGATAGAAGATGAATGCTGTTGATTTCCCCTTTTCCTCTCCATCTTTTCTCCCCACCCCCAAACCTTGCAATGGTAATTCTGTCTTGTAACTTCTCTGTGGGAATCTGGCAAGTAGTGATCCCTCTTTACACAGAAGAAGCGAAAGATCAGAAACAGCCTTTCTTGAATCATATTGTTTGGCAGCCATGTGAGAGCTCCAAGTCTGAAACACTTCCAGAACCACAGCTTTTCACACAGTGTCTAGACGCTTGCAGGACACTTTTTAAAGACAACAAAACCTTTTCTTTGACAATCTATTCTGAATTCCCTCTCAAATCTGACCCATTGAAGGCGTTCTGAGTTCATGAATAGTCTGTTTCTAAGCAAACATTCTAAACGGGAAGAAATGAACTTGCTAAATATGACCCTCACTCTTTAGCCGGTGAATTTTCATCACTGTCTTGTCAAATAGTAATATTAATCCCACAGTTTCTTGGTGTGTGCTCAGATGTAGCAGAATATAATCTCGGTACTTAGATTGTAAATTCCTCAGGGCAGGGACTTTTCGTTCTTGGTTTATATAGCATCTAGCACAACGGGGTCCTGGCCCACCACTGGGATTCTTGTGTGTTACCACAATATATATAATATTGTAGAGGTGGGGTAGTCTAGTGGTAGAACATGGAACTATTTTTCGGGACTCATGATTTCTACTCGTGGTTCCACCACGGACTCAGTGCGTGACCTTAGGCAAGCTATTTAATCTCTCTGCCTCAGCTTCTTTATTTTTGGTAGGATCATGTTTACCTACCTCACAGAAGTGTTGAGCATAATTAACTTAATATATTGCATTGTGCTGCCATACTTTAGTTGTGCTTGGCTGTTTGTGCTGCTGGCTTTTTAAACTCTGTGAAGTTTGACTAAAGCATATGGGATAGGCACCTATTTTATCCAATCCAAATAAATAAATATAATGTAATAAGTGTAAAGCAACCTGAGATCCCCCTATGAAAGATGGCATCAAAGTACTGTTAAAAAGTCAGAGCATAAAGAAATTTCTGACGATGGATGTTTCACTTATTTTATTAATTATGCTAGTTAGTCAGTTTTGCCCAAGGATACAAACCCACACATTTCCCTTTGGCATATGTGTGTGTGTTCATGCAGGGGAGGGATTTGTAGAGTTATTTTATGCTGCTATGATGACAATGAATAGTTTATTTTTACAACTGTCTGCAAGCTTCCCCAAGAGGCCATTTGAAAACCCCAAAGTCATTTCCTTGCTCCTACTTAAATTTTTCATCACTGGCCATTTGTTCAGAGTTTCGTTTTTTTGACAGCAAAGTGATTTCTTTTGTATCAAGGAGAAAGTACCTTGTGTGTTGATCAAGTGAGGGAGTTTGTTCTGGTTTAAGAAGTACATAAAGCTCTTCAGAAAGAGCACTCCTCTCTTCCCATCTGATATGCATTCAACTAGAATTTGACTGCAATGACTTGTCCAGCTCCTTGGCCCCAGTGTAGGAAACTGCTTAAGTCCGTACTTAAGCATTTTGCTGACTCAAAACTATTGTCTTTAAGTGAAAAGGATTTAATTGCTCTGACTCTACAGACATACAATTGATTATTCAAACGTGAAAATTAAAGAAAATGAAAGCATGGGCAAAATTTCTCATGGCAAGAATTGGGCCTGGAACTTACCATAACTTACAGTTTTGGAATGTTTCAGAGTAACATCCGTGTTAGTCTGTATTCGCAAAAAGAAAAGGAGTACTTGTGGCACCTTAGAGACTAACCAATTTATTTGAGCATGAGCTTTCGTGAGCTACAGCTCACTTCATCGGATGCATACTGTGGAAACTGCAGAAGACATTATATACACAGAGACCATGAAACAATACCTTCTCCCACCCCACTCTCCTGCTGGTAATAGCTTATCTAAAGTGATCACTCTCCTTACAATGTGTATGATAATCAAGTTGGGCCATTTCCAGCACAAATCCACAAATCTCACCCCCCCACATTTGTGCTGGAAATGGCCCAATTTGATTATTATACACATTGTAAGGCGAGTGATCACTTTAGATAAGCTATTACCAGCAGGAGAGTGAGGTGGGAGAAGGTATTGTTTCATGGTCTCTGTGTATATAATGTCTTCTGCAGTTTCCACAGTATGCATCCGATGAAGTGAGCTGTAGCTCACGATAGCTTATACTCAAATAAATTGGTTAGTTTTGGAATGAACACTGAGGAAAATTAAAAAAAAAAGATGAAAAAAAAAAAAGCCCAGTTCTGCCTACTTTGTCGCTATCTCTAAAGCATTGATCATATATGTTTCTGCACCTTAGCTCAGTGGGATGGGAACTAGCTGCCATTTTGGTAGGTGGTCTCTTTCATATTTGCTTTGCTTCAGAAACATTTCTGCTGTAAGTATGCAAGGCATTTAATAAGCCAAAGAAAGAAACTAGAGGAAAGGTCAGTTAGTTACTTATACTGTCTGGCTGAGTAAATCCAAGTGCAAGTTCTCCACCTGTATCCAAACTAAGGCTAATGCATACCCTATAAAAAAAGCTGACCTTCTTCTTGGGGGCTGGCTTTGTTACCAAAGTAACTCAGAATAAACACAAGATAAATCACAACCTAAGCCTTTTCCTTGGCTAGACTGCCCTTAGATCTCCTACCATAGGCCCTGATCTAGCAGATTATTGCAGCACATGCTTCACTTTAAGCATATGAATGGTAGCTGAATTCAATGGGAGTATTCACATGCCTGAAGCGAGCATTGGATTGGCATCTTAATTCACTGCTCCCAGATCCTTACTATTCTGCCAGACTGCTACTCTCACTTTCCTTCTACCTAGGGTAGGGATTATTGAGCCATACCAGCCCAAAGAGATAAAAGTTAACCAGAAGCTTCTTGCAGGGTTCCAACACCTATTAGCAAGGTGGGGCAATATCAGAATCCTTCCATCCTACTACACCAAATGCACATATGAATTCATATCCAAATCAAGCAGGAATGGATGAGTGGCCCTACGGTACATTTGGATTCCCATGGATCTTGCAACATAGATTAAAACCAGACTGGAGTTGAGCACCACTGTTTAGAATTCTCAGCAGGTCCACTGGCCAAAATACAACAGAAACAAACAGTCTCTTTCCTGTGATATTTCCAGTACCAGCTGTCTGGCGGGAAGAGTAGTGAAAAGGAGAGAAGAGAAAAACAACGAGTGATGTCTTGGGCACAGAACTGTGAAAAGCCAATGCTGATGATATGTCTGTAGGCAATGGATTGTCCAGGTGGAGAAATGCAGACAGGCAATTATGTTGCTAAGGCCAAACAAGTGATGCATAGTTTACTGAAGTCTGCCACAATGTTGTTTTACTTCTGCCCCAGAACTCCATGGGTTACGCCTGCTAAGAGATGCGATAGCAATGATTTGTCTAAGCTATCATCACTCTTTCCTAAATTTCATTGTTCCACCCAATCTTTAATGTGAGCTCTTACTTATTCCTCAAGGGAGAATCTCAAGGCCCTTTCCCCCCATTCAAGCAAAGCTCCCACTAAAGTTGATGGAAATGGTAAGGTGCCCTAGGATTTAGCCCACAGTCAAGTACAGGTGAGCGCTCAGCATGTATTGAAGGAGTTTCTCACTAGTTTAATGTGATCTTCATTTCAAAAAACAAAATACATACGAACAGGGATTTGGAATGGTCTATGTTGAATTAGGCCTGACTTCTTAATACCATCACCCACATTTCCAAATTGCTAGTGCTTTAATAGCATGTCCAAATCCTGCCATTGGATGCTCAAACTGGCATGATTAGAAAATGTACAAAGTAGGGATTTGCACATCTACACTACATGCTGATTTGAAGGTCCCAGTGCAGATTTTAGATATCTTGTTAAGATGCTCAGGTTTGAAAATTGTACTTTGTATGTGAGTGAGTGTTAGTTCTAAAACATGACCTTTTAGAAATCACCATAAAACTATTCAGATTTTTATTTCTGCTATTTTCTCTGAGTCAGCAGATACACAACATTGATTTGCCCTACAAAACATCTTCATTTCTGCTCAGTCAAAGCAGAATATACATACAGGAACTTTTTGTATTGATAATACATCAGATGTTTATTGTTCATTACAGATAATGATATAAATTATGTCATTCCAACACTATAGCACCATATAAAAATCTCAATCATCATCTTACAGTCTGATTATATTAGCCTAAGAGATGCTCAAGAGTAATTTTGCTTTCAAAACTATTCTCGGCACAAAATTATTTGGGGGAATGAATGATACAAGCCATTTTATCAGGTGAGGACACTGACTTTGACTAACTGTTGTAATAGAATACTAGAATACTGTGTTCTATTGAGTTAAGTAGACTCAAAAGAGATTCTAGTGTGTCTGGTTTGTGGCAAAAATATATGACTAATAAGTAATGATCACTCGTCCCAACTGATGGTCTACAATATTTTTAGAAAAAAAGAATTTAATCAGAGTCTGTTTTAATAAATGAAATAGCTTTAAAAACTTTTAATGGTAGGATTTTCAAACCTTATGTCAGAGGGAACTTTGATTAATTAAAAATAAAATAAACGAACAACCCAGCAACACCTATGCCAGCCTAAGACTTCAGATGGCATTAGGATGGAATGGTGCACAGCCCAGCTTGTTGCTTAGGGCCATACACTGGACACTCATGGACTGCTATGACAGCCTTCAGGGACAACACCCACACCTAAATTACCTGGGGTGTTTTGGTGGATGCCAGAGAACGGGCCAGGAGGGATCCAGACTCTGTCATACCCATTACTGCAGGGTGGGTGAACTTCTTACTGGTGGAGGGGTTTGTAACCTGCCAGCCAGGAATACTGAATTTGTTTTACACTGACCTTTTTCATGTTGGTATTTTGAATTCTGTCCAATTCGTTCCAATATTAACAATACCATCCCTCTGGTTTTGGCAGTACATCGCGAGACAGGCTTTCTTTGGGGAAACGGTGGCCACAAGTAGCATATTCTGGCCCACAAGCGACCACTGAAAGGAGGAGCAGATTGCAGCTGAGCTTCAGGATAGAGAAAGCCTGACAGCACAGGCATCATAACAAGGGAATACCCTGCGATTGGTTCCTGCTGGTGCTCTGCTCCATGGAGTGCAGGTGGTGTTCCCCACATATATTAGCATGATCTCTTTTCCAGAGCATCTGCAGGTCTCCTTGTTACAGTCAGAGTCATTTGGGGGCTCCTCAGTGGCAGGAGGCATTTCCCCTGCTCACTGTTGGGATGGTCTAGCTTACTCTTGAGAAGGGTGTAGTGTGGCAGCACAAGACAGCCTGGGATTGATTTGAAGCTGCAAGGTTTAATCTGCATCTATGCTTCTCAATTACAATATCACTACATCTGATCACAGAGTTAATGTAACACTTCTGGGTTAAGTACTGTTGATCAAGTATTCAAGTGTGCATTACTATTTATGAGTGCAATTTTTGCAAGCGTCAGGATAATAATATGGAACAGAAGTCTGTCCCCTCTCTACAACAAAAATAACTACTATCTACATCACTGAGCCAGTGTGAAAGTGCAAAAAGCAGAGGAAGAATTCTGCACTACTGCTCTAGAGACTTCCCTCTAGTTCCACCAGCCGGCCAAAACCAGTCATCAGTATTCAGAGTAACAGCTGTGTTAGTCTGTATTCGAAAAAAGAAAAGGAGTACTTGTGGTGCCACAAGTACTTCTTTTCTTTCTTCAGTCATCAGTGTGATTGCCGTTGAGAGACAGCAACTCATTCTTGCTCATGTAGCTAGCAACATACTTCTGCTTTGGCTGCTGTTGCCCAGAGACACTGATAACTGATCCTAGGAAAACTGCTAATTCTACTACAGTTATTATTTTAGAAAGGCGCTTCTTAAAAGGTCTGATCCCTTTTCTTTATCAGACACCTATATTTCTCCTGACACACAAAAAAAGGGTCTCTACAGTTCAGTGTGTGTGATCCTCATCCCCATATTATCTGAGCAAATGGAACTCAGAGGGCATAAAGTTGTGACCCCAGACAAAAACCCTTAAGATATATGATCTAGTATTGTTTCCCACCAGAGCCATTTTACATCTGCTTGGAAGTCTTCTCCGCATTTTACTTCTATCACACAACACTCAGTTAGGACCTCTCTCTTTTTTTAGCCATGCCTGATGCCTTACCAGATACTGAAATCAGGCAGCTAACCCAGGTCAGTCATTTAGATGGCCACAGAAGACATTAATACTAGTGTAGCATATTCTAGGCCACAGGTGGGCAAACTATGGCCCGCAGGACCGTCCTGCCCGGCCCCTGAGCTCCCAGCCCCTCCCCCGCTGTTCTCCCTCCCCTGCAGCCACTCCGCCGCATGGGCAGCATTGTGCCCGCCCACCTCCCAGGCTTTCCAGTAAGCCTGTCCTGCCCCTCTGAGTGGCCTGGTAAGGGGACGGGGACAGGGAGCGGGGGGGGGCAGTTAGGGATGGGCGTCCCAGGAGGGGGTGGTTAGGGAACAAGGGGGCCTGTCAGGGGATGGGGGGTGGATGGGGTCGAGGCAGTCAGGGGACAGGAAGCAGGGTGGGTGGTTAGGGGTAGGGCGGTCCCGGGAGGGGGGGTTGGATGGGTCAGGGGTTCTGAAGCAGGCTGTCAGGGGGCAGGAAGTGGGAGGTGGTGGATAGAGGGCAGGGGCCAGGCTGTTTACGGAGGCACAGCCTTCCTTACCTGGCCCTCCATACCGTTTCGCAACCCTGATGTGGCCCTCGGGCCAAAAAGTTTGCCCACCCCTGTTCTAGGCAAACTATGATGAGGGACATGTTATCTTTTTCTCTCATTCAGATCTCCCAACACCTTTTGGGTCTCTCAGAACTCCTCAGATAGCATGATGAATAGAACTAAGCCACAGCCTCATCATGAGTATTAAATTAACAGATTCATATTTTAATGGCCATAGAGACAATTATGATCAACTAGTCTGACTTTCTGCATAACACAGGCCAAAGAACTTCACCCAATCATCTCAAAGTCAATTAACCAGTGACCCAAATGACCTCAATGGAGTATAGCTCAATCATATCAACAGTAAATTTTGCCCCTAGTCTGAAAAAGGAAAATTGGATCCTGACAGAACTGGATTATTTCTATGCCGACAGAGTACCTTAATACTTGGAGGATGCTTTTGCTGTCAGTTCTTTCCATACCACCAGTTAAACTCCAGCATGACTACCTCAGTTTATTAAGCACTAAATCCCAATCTTCTGAGGAGCTGGCGTCTCTCCTTCATGACACACAGAGAAAAACTCGATTTCTTGAATTAAGAGTCCCTGCCAGTCTAGCCTGAACAATCGAGGGCTTTCTCTCTCAGCCAGTCAACTAATTAACAAAGAGGCGTGAGTGGAATTTTTGAGGAAAATCCTGCATTTCATCTACAGGCTGTGTGGCTTAAAGAGAGCACATCAATGCGGCACAGCACAAGAGTCCAGCTACATCCCTGAAACTTTTAAAAGACAGTTTTAAAACACATCCTAAAGATTTTTCCTTGGTAGCTGCCTGGCCCTGTTCAGTTACAGTCCTGTTCCAATAACTGTTGTGCTGGGCTGCACAAGAAACTTGGACATGGTAATTCTTAGGAGTTCCTCTGATGGCAAATTAGTGCCACTGCAGTTCTATAGAGTGGAGAAAAAGAAATCAATAGAAGCTGATCTCTTTATCTTGGGTCTATTTGACAATTCTTTTTACAAGATGGATCTAACTGATTGTACCATATTTAATCAAGAACTATGGAAAAATCGGGATAGGAAACACAGACAGCTGCATTACCATGTTGAAAGAACTGGATGAATGGATCTCAGCATGCTTGCATCGGGAGCACAAAATATGCAGTTTGTTAGTTTCCTGGCTACAGAGCATTAAAGGGCTAGCAGCCATGGGCAAGACTAGCTATTCAGAGTCCTTTCCTTTAACTTCCCCAAACACAGGGATCTGCAGTGATCTTCAGACCTCCTAATTGCATGATATGTTTACAATTATTTCCTGTAAGAGTCTTGTCCTTTTCTCCTTCTCTTTCTACTCATTCTTTCTCACTGGCACCGGCAGCAAAATTTTGTGACTAGATAAGCTGCCTCTAAGGTGTGCATCACTTATTCCATCCACCACTTGGTGTGGATCTGAGCACCAAGACACAGAACTAACTGGTAGATGTGACACCCAGGGGCCTCAGAATGGCTCAGGGAGGGGCCGCTAAAAAGTTTAAAAGCGGTTTTCGAAGAGGGAAATGACTCCATGAAATATTTTGTTTCCTTAATTCTTGTGAATAGGTTAAATTTCATGGCACAAATAATAAAAATGAAGAGTAAAATTTAGAGTTGCTGCATCCAGTCTCCCAACTACAGAACACTGGATACCCTCTTCCGCTACCCCCAATATTCCTGCACTCAAGTCTGCATTTTAAGCTAAGTTTATCAGGTCTCCCTTGGTAATGCTCTCCAAAAAACAGGTCTTTCTCTGATTTTATCCAGGAGGCTGTTCTTGGGTGCTATCATCACTCTCTATTTAACACAGAGGGGAAACATGCCAATTTATTACTTAAAGATGTTTCACCTATCTTTCACCATCACATATAGTCCTCAACTAAAACCTCTCCAATGCATCATCAGTAATCTACAACCCATTCTGGACAACGATCCCTCACTTTCACAGGCCTTGGGAGGCAGGCCAGTCCTCGCCCACAGACAACCCGCCAACCTGAAGCATATTCTCACCAGCAACTACACACCGCACTATAGTAACTCTAACTCAGGAACCAATCCATGCAACAAACCTTGATGCCAACTCTGCCCACATATCTACACCATCACAGGACCTAGCCAGATCAGCCACACCATCATTGGTTCATTCACCTGCATGTCCATCAATGTAATCTACGCCATCATGTGCCAGCAATGCTCCTTTGCTATGTACATTAGCCAAACTGGACAGTCCCTAGGTAAAAGGATAAATGGACACAAATCAGACATTAGGAATGGAAATATACCAAAACCTGTAGGAGAACACTTCAACCTCCCTGGACACACAATAGCAGATTTAAAGGTAGTCATCCTGCAGCAAAAAAACCTCAGGACCAGACTTCAAAGAGAAACTGTTGAGCTTCAGTTCATTTGCAATTTTGACACCATCAGCTCAGGATTAAACAAAGACTGTGACTGGCTAGTCAACTACAAAAGCAGTTTCTCGTCCCTTGGTGTTCACATCTCAACTGCTAGAAGAGGGCCTCATCCTCCCTGATTGAACTAACCTTGTTATCTCTAGCCTGATCCTTGCTTGCATATTTATACCTGCTTCTGGAAATTTCCACTACACACATCCGACGAAGTGGGCATTCACCCATGAAAGCTCATGCTCCAATACGTCTGTTAGTCTATAAAGGGCCACAGGACTCTTTGCCGCTTTTACAGATCCAGACTAACACGACTACCCCCCCTCAGATACTCGTCACCTATCTTAGTACCCTGGCTCCTTTTGTTAAGTGTTGTTTCCTCACGGTACTTAATCAGCAGCTCACGCCATACAACGGGTTTGTTCTGATTTTCTAATGAATTACAAATTGGTCAAATTCATCAATCTCAGTTTGATCTCCTCTCGGTAATTTCATTAATTGGCAGGATAGAACTGGCTTCCCTTTCACACAGTTCTTTTTTTCAGTAGAATCTATTAGTGCTAACTGCATTATTTTTATTTTCTTCCCTATGTTTCTTGTTCTCCTTCACAGTAGCAATTCAGACCCCAAATCTTCATGCTGCTTTGATATGGCCTGCCATAACTGGAAGCTGCTATTTCCATGGTAAACAATGGCAACCAGAAGTGACAATCAAGCACCGACCCAATAACATGTGTCATGACTCACCTCTTTCTCTAGCTTCCAATTCCTCACAGACTCCAGAAAGGATTGTTTTCTGCTGGCTTATCTTCATAATTAATGAATCCTTAGCAGACTGCTTACTGAGTGCCTACAGGCTATATCTTTATTAATTGGGAGAGTTTTAGTTCAGCTGATCAGCCTTCTGACCTTTCCAACCACAATATTTTTGCACAGGATCAACACTCATCAGTACAATGGACGGAATGTTTTTTAAAGCTCTGTGCACTCGATACTTCTTCCCAAGATTTAGCTTCTTCATACTCCTTCCTGAAATGCTCCCAGCCTAAGACTCGATTTTCAAAGAGCATGTGACTCCTAGCATGCAACTAGAATGACAGGGCCTGATTTTCAGAATTGCTGAGACATAGCTGAGTGGCTCATCACTCAGAAAACAGAACTGAAAATCAGAGGTTTTATTCCTGACTCTTCCATTAACTTGCTGTGTGACATTAGGAAAATCACAACCTACCTGTGCCTTCTCCACACCCATCTGGGGCAAAAAGTGCTTTAAACCCCTCCAGCTGACATGCTTTATATATGCTTAAAGTATTATTTATACATTTAGGTGCACAGCTGGCATGTGAGCGAAAACAAGTCACATTTCAGAATTCTTTCCAGCTGCTGGAATAAGGCATGTATTGATTTGGAATAATTCATGAGTTTAATTACATCCTATTTCTATAAATTATACCTCATATAGTACTTGATTGCAACTTAAAATAGCAGTTCACTAGAACATATATCCCCATCTGTATATACAGATGCAAAATTTGAACTCCTCTCCCTCTCTAAGAGCTCATCCACCACCCTGCTCTTGCAGTAACAATGACTAATGTGCAAGTGCATCATAACCACCAGGGATCTGAGGCCTTAGGGTACGTCTTCACTACCCGCCAGATCAGCGGGTAGTGATAGATCTATTGGGGATCAATTTATTGCGTCTCGTCTAGACATGATAAATCGATCCCTGAATCGACACCTGTACTCCACCTTCGCAGGAGGAGTAAGCGGAGTCAATGAGGGAGCCACCACAGTCGACTCATCGCCATGACGACGGCCAGGTAAGTCGAACTAAGATACTTCGACTTCAGCTATGTGAATAGCTGAAGGGGTTTGAATAGGGGTTTGAACTAAGATACGCAACTTCAGCTACGCTATTCGTGTAGCTGAAGTCGAATTATCTTAGTTTGACTTACCTGGCCGTCCTCACGGCAGCGAGTTGACCGCAGCAGCTCCCCCGTTGACTCCACTTACTCCTCCTGCCGAGGTGGAGTACAGGTGTCGATTCGGGGAATCGATTTATCGCATCTAGACAACTCGATAAATCGATCCCCAATCGATCACTACTCGCCGATCCGAAAAACTTCCACTGGACTGCACCTTCATTTATAGTGAATCAGATAGGGGGAGCAGATGAAGCATAAATGAGGTAACATCTTTTTAGATTCAGATCTTGGTAAACCACAATAAAGGACAAAGAATGTAAAGAAATGATTGTACAGTGAAAGTGGGGCAGGTGGGGTAGTAGAAAATTAATAAATAGTATGCATGAAAGCTGCAAGGGCTCTGTAATGAGGTGTGCAGCATATTTTAGATGGAAGGGCTATGGGAAAATTGCCTCATTACCTTAAAGTTATTGTCTATTCTTTTAAATGTTTAACATTTGAATTTTTCAGCTAAAGTAATTAATTTTAACATTGCCTAAACATCTCTAAGAAACACTCTCTTGCCAGATCCTTTAAAATAAATCAATAAATCACCTTACTCATGTTCTGTTTTCATCCATTTAGAATTTATACTCATTATGCTACTGAAGTAAACTTTAAGTATAATGCAAGCTTTGTATCTATCCTCCATAAAATCTAAGAGAAATTGTTCTTTAGATGCACCTAGGATTAGGAGATTGTTTCTTGGCAGGTTATTCCCATGCTTGTGTTCTTTTTTTGTTTCTCAGTCTTCCCCCTCTCCCCCACTCTCAACATTGCATTACCAAAACATACTCAGTTGATGGACTGTAGCTTCTTGGAGTTTTGTTAGCTTTGATATCTGCATGACATGTACCTTGTTACATTAAACAGTATCTGTATACAGATAATCAGCAGTGATTTACAGGATAAACAATGTAAATAGTCTTTGAACTGCTGATGTTTATTTCATGCAGTCATCAAAGCAAGCAGAAGGTTACACTTCAAGAAAACAGCAAGGCATCTCTCTGGCAGAACAGTGTACACCAGTGTCTCATAACTTTGGATTAGGAAACAACTCTGCATGACCAACTGCCATAAAGTGCCACCAGGGCAAAATTCCCGGTGACAGAACAGGAGAGTCCATACTCTAGTGCTAGAGGGATGGACATTAGAAAAGGAAGCATTTATATTACAATGAATTGAAATATTTTCCTATTCTTTAAATGTAATACTGTAGTGTGATTATTTTAAATCAGGACAAGGTAAATGACTATTTTAATGTCTACTATACTGTAAGCAAACTGAAGAGAGAGACAAGTTGTGGTGAACTTTCATTTCCAGTGCTTGAAATGTTTCTTTAGTCCCTTGGCACATCTTCAAGGACAAATACAGGGCTCAAACTGCTTCTACTGAAGCTAATAGCAAAACTCTCATTGATTTCAAATGTTGGCAGGAAAGTTTTGTAGTGTCCTCAGCTGGGGGGGCTGCTTCCATACAGCAGGAAGACACACCAACCATGCTGAAATATACAAGTTTTCTGTGAATCTTATTGTACTGAAGTACAAATGCTCCTCTTGGTCTCACAGCTAAGACTGATGACAGACAAGAGAAAACCTGGATTTGTGCTGGAAATCACTTTAGATAAGCTATTACCAGCAGGACAGTGGGGTGGGAATAGGTATTGTTTCATATTCTCTGTGTATATATAAAGCCTGCTGCAGTTTCCACGATATGCATCTGAAGAAGTGAGCTGTAGCTCACGAAAGCTCATGCTCTAATAAATTGGTTAGTCTCTAAGGTGCCACAAGTCCTCCTTTTCTTTTTGCGAATACAGACTAACACGGCTGTTACTCTGAAACCAGACAAGAGAGAGGTTTTGTTGAAATTGTAGCCTCCTTTTTGGAGGTTTCCCTCTTTCATTATTCTACAACATCAATACAGGAGCTTTTCCCTTAGAACAGTTTTGATATCTAACTACCTGCACTGATAAGTTCATTTATGCCAGAGGATGTTTGCAGTGGAAAAGCAATGAGATTTACACCAGAGGAGTTCTCTGAAGCCATACAATACAATGTTCTCCACTCCCCATCCCACCAGTAGTTCTAGAAATCTTTCATCACTGGGACATGAAACCTGGATGCTGAGGGCAGAAGGTTGCGACCGTATGCCATTTTAGTTAGCTGGAAAGAACAAAAACTGGTGCAGACACAGGAAAGTGCATAAAAATGGGAATATACAAAACTGTTCCTTTTAAAATAAATGATGATACTAGCATGGATTCTGTAATTCTATTAAAATATCGTAATGCATTTGTTTCAGTGCTAGGTTCTCAAAGACAGTTTGAGTCAGGATGTTTCAGGAAAAATGAACTCAATGCTGCAATAGATTCACTGAGACAACTAGGTGGCCCCATATGTTCCTTTCACCTCAAAATGATTGTAAGCATCTCCCCCCCCTTATTCATAATACTCACCAGCCTCTGATGTCAGCCCCCAACGTTTCCACCTCATGGGGATAAAAGCTAAACACACAATTACTGCATTATCACTTGGTAACTAACATGTTACGAAAGGCATTATTACTCTGTTATTTTGCAGCAACAGGTATTACCTGGGGTGAAATACAGTTAATTCAAATCAATACAGGTAGCAAGGTATCAAGAGTTACTGTACAGCACTAAATTTTCTCATGATGTTCTAGTGCTTCTATCACCTTTTCTTCCTGTGCTCAGCCTAATTAAAGCCCTAAAGGTGGCAATCCTCCTTGAGAGACAATGCTCTTGTGCCCTACATTAGTAAGGGTTTCTGCTGCTACGCAAGATAAAAGTGAAAATTTCTTCAAATTTTCAGAATTTTGGTTATCCTGAGAAGACTTACACCTGACCAGATATCTTGCTCTTCTGTTTTCCAGTAGGATTCTCTTAAATATCACATTACAGCAGAAACAAAGGCCACTAATTAAGGAGGAGCAGTACGCTCTGCAGTCTAAAGAGATTCACAAGGACTTACAGGTATGAAGTGTTTGGGGCCTGGCTCCTCTGTACTGCCTATATTAAAAGGCAGGTCTTTTTCTACAACAGTGCAAGTAGGGAATATGTTTGGCAATTCCCAAAGATGGCAAAGATCAGTAGGGCTCTACCTATCTGGTACTTAGAAGCCAGAGGTCTCTCCTTATGGATAGAACCAGAGATGGGGAGCCAAGTGGCAAATGCTCTTCAGCCCAAGGTTTTCTTCTTGTGGAGTTCCACACAGAGTTCTATACTGTCACCCTTTTGTTCAATGTGCATATGAAGACCTTAAGAGAGGTAGTGATGAGATATGGTCTGAAGTGTTTTCAGTGCACTTATGACACCCAGCTGTATAACACCATCTTGTCCTGGATGAAATGTGCAGTTGAGTGTCTAGGCAAGATCGGGGCGTGGAAAACAGTGAGTTAGACGAAATTCAGTTCAGGTAAAACTAAAATGTTTCAGGTGGCTTAGAGGAAGCAGCCTGAGGATTTGGCTAAGATTATATCCCACTCTGCTCCCAATTAAGGGTGTTCATCCATCTTTTGTCAGCAAAGGTCAGAAACTACATTTGTGATTTGTGGGCACTGCTGGTTAGTTTCCAGCTGCCTTCAGCAACTATAACCTAAAATGCTTTCTTTCCTTTTTGGAATCTGGTCAGGAGGTTGCAAGCTTTTCCCACAGATGCAGATTTGCTACTGTGGTCCATGTCTTTGGTAATCTTCTAGATCAATGGTCCACAGACTCGCGGAGGTTCACAGACTATACCTAAGAGGTCTGCGAAAGATTGTCATTGGCATAGAACAGTGGTTTTCACCCTGGGGTCCACAGACTACATCTAAGATTTACAAAGGGGTCCACACCTCCATTCAAATTTTTTTAGGGGTCCACAAATGAAAAAAGGTTGTAAACCGCTGCTCTAGATGCATTCTACATGGTACAGTACTGTAAATCCATTTGGATGCTGAAGCCAGTGCAGGCCCTTTCATTAAAAGGAATGTCTCAACAGGAGCCTGTGCCACCTGAGCTGGAATTCCCTTGGTAGATAAGAAAGGGACCTGCTAGAAGGCATTCTCCATGTAAGTCCCTCACACCACATGGTCCAAAATAGCCCAAGTTTGGTGACTTTCTGGGCATACTACAAAGCAAGTTTTTTTGAGCAAGCATTTGGAGTGCTTGGAAGTGGTCCAGAGCTTTTGTGGGGTCCTGGGAGGTGGGGAGATTTTGTTTTGCAATATTTCCCTTCCTGAGTGTGGGAGGGGTTTGAAATTATTTTGTTGTTATTGCTATGGTTGGTATTTTTAATTGCTGCAGGGCAGCTAGAGCCTGGGATAGGTGTCTAACGTTCTGAACAAAACATATAATTTCCAAACATTGTGCCCCAGTCCATTCTTTTAAACAATAATTTCACTTATAATTTCATGCCTCTTACAGATGCTACTTTTGTAACTATGGTAAACTGCAAAATTAGCTTTCACTAGAGAGTTAAGCACATACATAATTTACTAATGTGCTGGATCTTAAGAGAACATGTTTTAGAATTTACCTTGGACGATAATCTGGAGTCATCTATGGTGTACAGCCATACTTCATAAAAGGTTAGGCAAATGCGAACTCACTTACTAAATGCTTATTGCAGACTAATCAAAATGGGGAAAAGCAACTTAATGAAACCAAATCAGAGGCTTGATCATTAGTTTCCAACAAAGACAAACATATAGCTCAGCAAGTAACTAATTACTTGGGATTCTGATCTGAAAATTTACAGTTTACACTGGAGTGCCGTCTTGCCACACAATCAACCCTTTGCTACTACAATATTTTAAGCATGCAGCAGCAGCACATTACCTGCTCTCTTAAATACTCCACGGCATAGGCAAATAACTGCAAAATGCTTGGAGGAACTAATTCATCATTCAGCTCTGCTTAGTTAGTGATTAATAATTCCAACTAAACTTCCATTTTACAAACCGTGGGTTTTGTTAGAGTCTCTTTTGGCTAAACCTCTGGGTATAAATCATAAAACGTTGCTAATCCGAACCACTTGAGAACAGGCTTTTAACTCGGATTTATGGATGGGGATTTGCAATAAAGAATTAATCTTCATGAGTCAGCATCAACAGAT
Source organism: Lepidochelys kempii (assembly GCF_965140285.1). Taxonomy (NCBI): domain Eukaryota; kingdom Metazoa; phylum Chordata; order Testudines; family Cheloniidae; genus Lepidochelys; species Lepidochelys kempii. The sequence continues at coordinate 30,897,194 of NC_136391.1, read as the reverse complement.
ATTACAGCAGTAAAAATATACTCCTACAGTCAGTGACCTAGAAACTGATTGCACTCACATCTGTATAGTCTAGTGTAACTCCACTGAAGAGAGTGAAGATTTACAGATTTACAACAGTATAACTGAGATCAGAATTCAGCCCACTCTTCAACAGTTTGTTTTATTCCTTTAAGCAGCCTGTATTAAGAATGCATGTTTAGACCCACATCAAAAGGGCATTCTGTCTTTTCACTGACTTCAGTGGCATTTGGATCAGGCCCTAAAACTGAGGGCTCAAAACAAATGGAAAGGATTCCACCCTAGCTAGACAGTGAACACAGTGATCCCAATCCTGCTCTCACTGAAGACAATGGAAAACCCCTCATTGATGTCAATGGGAGCAGAGTCAAGGCAAGTATGTCAGTCTAATATCCTGCAAGTCATTTAGCAACCAACTAGAAATCACTGTATGAATTCAACCATACAATGGAGTTGTATGGAAAATACCTGCTGTAATGCACTTCACTTCCTATATCGCTAGGTTGAATTTGGAGAGAGGACGGAGGTGCACACACAATCTATTCATTTGTAGATTCATATCTGCTGAATGAAGGAAGAAATAAAGACAAAGGCAGCTATCACGTAGGCAAAATGATTAAAAGTGGTACTGCAGTGGGAGATGGGAGTGTTCAGCATATCTGAAAAATCAGGCCACTTATGTATATATAGTGAATATAGATTTAAATAGCTGACTTGAGGGACCTAGGTTTGAAAAGTTTGGCCTCTGTTAAGAAGGAATGCACAGGGCTATGGTAGCTGAGGCTGCATTGAGTGCTTGGAACAAGATTAAAACCCCTTCACACTTCAGATGTCACCAACTGAATTTAGTTTCCAACTTGGAGAGGAGAAGCCCTTGTGGCACCTTAGAGACTAACAAAGATGAAGTGGGTTTTAGCCTATGAAAACTGATGCCCAAATAAATTTGTTAGTCTCTAAGGTGTCACAAGGACTCCTTGTTGTTTTTGCTGACACAGACTAACATGGCGACTAGTCTTAAACTTGGAGACAGTTACTGGTCAGTGAACAAGTGAATTTTCCATGAGACTTGGGAGATTACTAAGTTTTTCCAGAGAAAACTACTCAGATCATTCACTTTTAAATTTTTGGACCAAAGAGTCCTACCTCCCCCCCCACACACTTATCAAGCCAGTGATCACTAACTAAGGGTTTCACTCACACATACACAGTCTCACCACAGACACAGGCCACATGTCTAATGGTTACAATTAAACAGCAGGAGGAGTAATTCTCCTTATTGGTCACAACCTTCTCCATGTATGCTAGGAAAAGCCAAGCACTATGTCAATATCTACCATGAACTACCAGTCCCCTGCCCAACCTGCCTCAAGGTCTCCTCAATTCCACCTCTGGGGAGGCAAATCGGGGTAGTGTGCTGTCGTGATGCCCAGCCCACATGCATCCTCTTTCTCTCTCTAGGCTTCATCCTTATCGCCACCACCCCTAACTCCACTGCATTTCTTTGACTTGCTCCCTATTCCGATAGCAGGCTGCTCATATCAATAGAAAGCCCACCACTTTAAGTTTATTTCTCCCATCCTGCATGTGTATGCCTGAGGCTCGTTTTACCCACAGGAGTCCTCAGGTGTTAACTTTCATTAGACTAGGGCTTCTCTCTGGAGAACAGCAGGAGAGCTGCCAGATAAAGGAAGTATTTCCATAGTGGAGCTACAGGTATTGCTTAACCAGTAACTCTGCCTGCAAGTCAACCTTCTCCTTAGCCCCCATTGCTGTTAGAGGCTTGCCACAAGGCAGGAGGGGACAAGGATAGGTATTTTTTCCACGCCATATGAAGAACCTACAGTAAAATGAACACGTGTCCATACAAATGGTGACTAGTACTGTGCCCTCTAAGCTGTGCGCGCGTGTGTGTTCACACAGATCCGAAACCCTGCGCACACAAAAATTTGCACAGAAGCACAACAATTTGCACAGAAGAAATTTTTGGTGCACACTGCCTGTCAAAAATTAGAGGGAACATTGGTGACTAGTGCATAAATATACATTTTAAAATCATGACTGAGTTGAATTGAGCTTCTGAATTCAGCCTGTGAGTTCTGCATCAAGGTTACCAGTACTGATGAGAAATGAGAAGCAATCAAAATAAGTTCATGATGCATTCCAGGAAGGGCCAGATTCATGAAGTTCAGAGACCAAAAAACAAAACAAAACAAAACAAAAACCCAAACCTTTCCCATAGTCCAAGATTGATGAATCTAGGGCACTAGCTCTGGCCCATCTCCAGGTCCATCATATTGATTTTGTTCTGGAAAACTGACCTGGGCATATTTCCTAATGTTTAGAATGACGAGTAATTCTATATAATCAATTAGAAACCCAAACATCTCAGGATCATTATATTCCTGCAGATGCCAGCCAGTAACACATTTTGTAAATTGCCTCCTAGATCATGCAAACTGAGCAGGATTGATAAATGAGCTAGATTTTGCAAGGCTGCAGTCTTGAACAGATGGATTTACATATTCCACAAACTAATGTCAGAGACATAGTTTACATACTCCCAAATGTTATATGAAATGTTACCAAACAAATGAAAGAATATTGCTTAAAGTCGCCCAGTAAATTCCCATCATGTTGACTAGAAGATCATCCTGCCACTTATAACCTTTTTTTACACTGTTTTCTCTTGGTCCAAAATTGCTTAGGCTCCTAATTGTCGGTGTTAAGTGCCTCCTTATTTTAAAGCCTATATATCACAAATAAATCTACAATGAAACAGTAGCATGCTCAGTTCCATCACTTACATCCTCATGTCACTTAAGAGATTTTAAAATATTGTGCAATGCCATTTAATAAAAAACAAATCAGATTCTGCATATATCTATCAGTGTTTTATACTGCTGCTCATCAATGTTGTATCTGATCACCTTAACTAGAAAATCAATAGCAAAGTAGAGTCTCTGGCACTTCTCCCTTTATAGGGTCAGAACTGTGAGAGATAGGTCTCTCCTTGGGGAGGGATTGGGAGAAGTTTAGGAATAAAAGAGGTGTTTGAAATACTTATGGCTTATGGCAGAGAGGTTCTCTCGAAGAGGGAGGCTTTGCCTTGTTTCCCAAAGACTCTAGATTTGTCTGAGCTCCTCAGAAAGATTGTTCCATAGCTGGATCCCCTTGGCAGAAAATGCTTTATCCCCAGATCTCACATGCTTCGTCCTGGGCCTTGTGAGCTGCACTGTCACAAAGAAGTGCTGCTGTCATGGGAGTTCATAGACTGAAATTGGGTTTTGATATAACTGGGGCTTGATCCATTAATTGCTTTGAAAATCAGGCTGTACACTGGCATAAGAAGTGGACTGGAAGCTGGTGGAGAAACTTGAAGCCTGATGTGCTCATGGCAGCCTGAGCCAGGCAGAAAGCAGGCACTGCATTCTTTACCACCTGGAGCCTGTGCGTCATCTTCGCATTCAGCTTCAGATACAATGAATTACAGTAACCCAGGCCAGACATGACAAATGCATGGAACACTGTGGCCAGGTCTGCATCCAGGAGGAAAGGACAAAGTTTCCTAGTGAGCAGCAGGTGGAAAAAGACTTTTAAGGAACTGATGCTATCTGGTCATCCCAACATAATGAAGGGAGACTTTGATGAATGGGGGCTGTGCACTGTCACTGGAAGGTGAACACCATGTCCTGTCCAGTTCTTTGAATTGTTTCCCCTTTCAAACAGTATCACTTTGGTCTGACCTGGGTTCAGCTTGAGCCAGCCGCTCTTCATCCAAGAACCAATATCCTGTAGGCATTCTGATGGTTTGGTAATGGCAGTGGTTGCATCAGTTGAGAATGAGATATGTAGCTGAGTGTTATCAGCATACTGGCAGCAGCTAAGCCCATGTGTAGGAGTATAGGCCCACATTAGGCATGAGTGAACTATGGTTTTAAATTGAGTTTGGATGGTAGTATGAGTAACAGGCCCAAGGAATGTAATCAAAAAGAATAAAATCATGACAAGGTTGTTTGTGTTAAACTTGTAGTGACCATTGAAATATCAGAGTTATTTAAGATTTGGGTTGAGGTTATTACATTTTTTAAAAACTGGGTATCGGATGCAGTAAATTACTGGTTTGTTTAGTTTATTATAAAGAAATGCTTGGCTCAGTAGTTAGGGAGAAATATGGCAAAATGAGATAAGAAAACCTTGAAGAAAGAGCCCCAGTCATTAATCTTGTCTGCACTGGAACAGAGGATAGGGTTCAGCCCTAAGCTTTCATCTGGCTCTAGCAAAAGTCCCATAACCAGCTATGACTTAACTTGGTTTTTATACACGATTACAAACAAGGTTTTTCTGGGAGTTCTTTATGAGAGCTTTCCTTTGCCCATCAGGAGTCACGTCATGGTGGAAAGGTGTCTCCTGAGTCTGATCCGGTTGTAAGTATTTTGGCCAATGCTTGTAACTGTTGTTGCAAGGGTACAGAACAGAGGTGTGTGCATATGCTTATATTTGTGTTTTTGATGTAACAAACATCAAGTGGCCTTTGAACTAATAAAGGAATACTCGTGTGGAAACTTAGTTGTGGTAAACCCAAATGAACTTATTATGAAAATTATTATTTCCAACACCCTGGCATCTCACTATCTCTGCTAGTGGTCTGAAATAGACATTGAAGAGAAGCTGGGATAGATGAGGCCCTTCAAGAAGGGGAGCATTTACCCATCACCACTCTCTGAGTTCTACTGGAGAGGAACAATTGGAGCCATTGTAGTGCTGGGCCAAGTACTCCTGCTAAGCCACATAGGTGTGTTAGCACTACCTTGTGGCCCACTGAGTCAAAGGCTGCAGAGAGATCCAGCAGCGTGAACATGAGGATCTTACCAGTGACCATAGCCTGCGGAGGGAGTCTTTTAGTGCTGCTAGAGCAGTCTCTGTGCTGTGCCCTGTCTGAACTCTGATTATGAGGCATCCAGAATTTTGGCTGATATCACACATTGACGGAGCTTGGTGGTTACTACTTTCACCGTGGATGCCAGGTAATACCAGCACAATCACAGCCAACCTATGTACCTTTTCAATAGCAACTGTACAACTAGAATTCACATTCAACAGAGCTGGGGGAAGCAATCATTTTAGCTGTGTGTCAAACTTGGTACATTTCACAAACAAATTCAGGGCAAAATTAAACCTTGAGGTGGTATTGTAATACAAATGAATAATAAAAAATGTCTGTTCAGACTGCTAAGAAGACCAGAGTTATTTTTCTAACAACATTTTAGGGACAGCAGAGTTTTCAGAAAACAGTGGCTTGGTTAAGTAGGGGTGTGTAACTATCCTATTATCAGCAGGCTAGATTGATTGCAATCCTTTAAACAGAGTTGAACAAGCAATCGAAAAATGTGTCCCGGAATATTCATTCAAATCAGAAGATAATTCTGATCTGCCCAGATCAGCAACACTTGTGTATTCACTTTCTGCAAACATTTGAGTTGTTCGACTGATCTAGCACAAATATAGGCATGAAATGAGTCTCGTTGTAAAGTATTAGGCTATTCACTGAAGGCAGATTCTGAGTTGTATTCAACTAACATCTGCAATTCATGCTGCATTGGCTAGTTAGACAATTCATCCAATCAGGTAATAGAAAGAATACCATGTGACTATTCATCACTTCATACATTAGGAGTATTTGCACAAACTAGGAACAGATCCTCTGCAAACCAACAATTATTCATTGTAGAAATGTGTGCATAACTCTTGATAACAAAGAAATGTGAGACTGTCAGGGTTTTGGCAAACAATTCATGCACAGAAGTAAAAGCAAAATGTGTTGGATAAATTAATTACTGTAAATAGTTTACTAAGTCTGATTTCATATTTCAAAATAACTATTTTCCTACCTCTTCCAGGGCCCATAATGAATCAACCAGAGGCTTGATCTTCTTCTCATTGTACAGGGTTATGAGTTTGTCCATTATACCCTTAATTAGGCCACTTCGGCCCTGTTTGAAAAGTAGATTTAGCAGAGAAAATCCAGCAATGACTTTATTCTCTTCATACAGCTTGATAGGGTTCACTTTCTCAACCTGCCACCACTGGAAAGGAACAAATGACATGAAGGTTACAAGAACAAACTAACATATAGACAAAAGGGTTCACAATGCTACAATGTATGCAAACAGGTTACATCTCGCATGGGAGAACAAACAAACATAGAATAAAGGTTCTCTGCAAACAGGACACAGCACTTGATCAAAAGCCCACTAACTTCAAGGATTTTAAGAAAAAACAAAGCAAAAATACAGAGGCACTGTTTTGCTGACAGCTCAAGGGCTAGGGTGAAGGAGAGAGGATTCATGAAATAAAAGTGTGAACAATAGCAGCAGAAAGACACAGTATGAGAAAATAGCTGCACAGAAAACTGAACTGTCCGATGTAGAGTAATGGGCATAAAATACACTTGTTTGGTTTTCGTGCCCAAATTCCAAAGATTTCCAGAGCTGTCTTAGCCACAAGGTTTGCACAGAGAAATGGGGTAGACAGACATGTAGCCTGTGAAGGTCAAATGCAGGGTTTTGGTGCAAACGCAGACAGCTGGGAGGATGGATAATCCTGTGACTAAGGGGCAGGATTTAGGAGTCTTGAATTCTATTTGTGGCTCTGCCACAGTCTTCCTTTGTTACCTTAGGGAAGCCATGTAACCCCTCTGTAAAACCCCTTAGCCCTACTCCCTCCCTATAACCCATCCCACCAAACATACTATGTAAACCTTACTGCTGCTCTTGCCTCTCTGTCTAGTTCCTGCTGAAGTCTTGTACATTGAAACTTTTGGGAGTTGTGTATTATCTCTAATGACATTATTTTGTCTATTGTAGCCCCAGGGCAATCTTGTAAGTGAGATCTCACATCTTAGCGAGTTTTATTCTAGTGGGCAAAATTTTAATTAAAAAAATTCTTATGGTTTTTGGTAACCTAATTTTCACAGGGTTAATTAGATTAGTGTAAAAAAGCAGTTTACATTTTTATGAACAATTCAATGCCCTACTTAATATTTTGATTAAATATTCCCTTTGATTGCCTTTTCAGTTTCCAGAGGTGGCATTATTCCCTCCAGTACCCATTACAAAGCAGCTATTATTGACTCATTCTGGTTTAAGACTTTGTAACATCAGCCTGGACATGTTGATCAAGGCTTTTGTTTTAGCCTATAACTTCCATACAGTTAGTTATCACGCTAGCTCCAGGGAACCTGGTTTCAAGACAATTGCAATGTGCAGCACACTTAGATTAAAACCTTGGTATCTGTTTATGGAACAGTATAGCCCTTCCTAGTGGATTGCATTAGTATCCTAGAACAAGTCTCATTCTCTGGGCTTCTCTTGGTTTCAGATGGAGAACCAGTAGCTCGAGGAACCAATGTAACTGTTGCTTTCTTCCAAAACCTACAGTAGCTGCTCTAGATGGGACCAATGGGAGCCAATTGCAATTTCTACCAGGGCTGTCTACTCTACCAATTGAAAAACATGTGGTGACCCGTCTCCTTGACTTATTCACATGTGCAGCGCGAAACTTGCCTAGTCTTAGGCTCAAAAACAAACCAAGGCAGCAACAGAGACAACAGAATAACTTAATGGACATGTTGGTCTTGCATTTCCCGATTGTCCCCATTATGTCAAACTAGCAAGACCAGGTTGTTTCAGCACCCACAATATCTTTTTCTGTATGTTCGTATGTAGCTATTTTCTTTGAAGATAATACAGATTTTAACGGAGACAGGAATTCCTTCAGACTATTTCAGGTCTATGTTTGTATCTAATTACAAGTATCTTTGCACATTTTAGCCCTTGCCGCTATGTGAGATAGAGAGGTAAAGTCTCTGAGTGTCTCTTATTGGGGATTTTGATATATCCTCATTTTAGCTCCATAGAGATATCTGAAGTTAATTTCTTCTGGGAAAAAGAGTTGCTGGTATTGATGGTGTTGATGAATTTTTAGCAGACAAATTGTGTGTGGTGGGTCTCTGATTAGCAGCTTGTGTCCTTGTTTCTCATATCTGAAGGAATCACTTTCTGAGCTGGTTGAACTTTTCCTTGCAAACAATTTAATGACAGATTTGGCCTTTTTTATGTTTGTGAATTGTCTGAACAGTTTTGTTCATTACTTGTAATAGGCCAGGGAATAGTTGATTAATACTTCAGCTTTTAGTTTGTTCACATCAGTGAAAAGAGTAAGACAGCACCATAAGCACATTTCAATGGGTGTCTATCCTTCAATCATGGGTTGTGATTGCAGCTTGTGTAGACACACCCAAGCTAGCATTAATCTAGTTAGTTGGGGTACCAAAACAGTGAAGCCATGGTACCACATGCTTCAGTGTGGACTGAACAAGCCCATCCAGAAACCAGGTAGTTACTCATGCACTGCTGTGGCTTCACTGCTCTGGTGTCTGAGTAAGCTAGATTAAAGCTAGCTTGGGTATGTTTACATGAGCTGTAGTCACATTGCAGTGTAGACATACCCTGTATGGCTCAATTAATTCCTAAGACTCTTCTGTACACCTGGAGATGACAGAACATCAGCTGAGCCCTGTGACCCAAGTAGATCCTTGAATTCACATCACTGTACATCCATATTAGAGAAGGAAAGAACCCCCTGGGAGTACAGTTGTATAATGGATATAACATGCTATTACCAGCTCAGAAAATAAACTGATGGTTTAGTTTTGTCTAAGATATAAAATGACTTTATACAGATTATTGGCAACTCAAATATTTATTGCATACAGAGCAGACTCCTGTCTAGCTGTCATACCAAAAGAAAAACATATCAGTCCAAGCTACATTTACCACTCTTCGTTTGCACTAGTGTGATGTTATATACTGGAGTTAGTAAATGATGAAATGGAGACAAATTAGGTTGGTGTTGGTAAAGATGAACTAAGCTGCTAAAAATAATGGGTTTAGGAGATAAATGCTAATAAGTGCGGTATAACAGAACCACAGGAGCACTATACTTACTGATTTTGCAAAGCTAAAGAAGCTTTTTGTTTCCCCAGTAACCATATTAGATGAACCTGAAAAAAAAGAGATCACGTACATGTAAACACCCCTTATAACATGCCAACGAATGAGGCCATTTAATTGTCTGCATTAAAAAAATAAAAACATTTCTATTTGTGCTTTGGAAAAATTCTTAGTTTTTTTTCCAAATTGCATAAGCTACAATGATGCCCTTCCTTTTATCATTGCTACAGCAATCAAAGAAGTCAAGTTGATAGCATCCTACACATTTCAGAAACAAAAGAAAGATTTGTTCATACCAAATGACAGATAAGCTTTCATTATTTCTGAGATCAGAAAAACCACCAATTCAGCCTCTCAAACAGATGTTCATAGACAAGCAGACTAGATAATATTAGGTATTTTGAGAGCAAATCTCTTCCTCCCCATTACAGTTTCCTCTCTACCACTATAGTTTAGCAGCTAGGTGGTAGCTATAACCATATAGACTTCCCCTCTCTCAGTCTTCAGAGTTATGTAGTATCTAACTCTCCTCTCACAGAGGCTGGGGATGTTGCTGTTTCATTAGCAGTAAGTTATGTGGCACGTAGGCAGAGTTATAGGGAAGCAATTTCTATTATTAAATACGCTGAGTGGCCAGTGATACATGCTCAGGCTCTAAAATGTGAGATTTAGAAGTCTGGATTCAGCTTGCACTGCTTGGTGTCAGACCAAATGAAGCCATTCCTGAATGACTCTCTTTCTATAGTTCCATGCTTCATACTACGGTTACTTCTGCCAAACTGCTAGCTTCCTGTGGCCTGAGGAATAAGACATCTAAAGTCGCTCCCCAAACATATTCCATCTATGTGGCCAAGTGATGTTCAACTATCTGAACCACAGAGCCATTTCTGCCTTTGAATATTTTGAAAAAAACAACTTGCTTTGTAGCAACTAGCTTCTCCTAATGTTTTAGCCTATGAATCAGATCCTCAGAGACTCTTGAAAAGAAATGATTGAACTGACCAAGTGTAACATGGCAGATAATTTCTTCATACTCCCCAGGGAGAATGTAGTAGCTTGGATTTTTTAAAGGGTGTCCCCATGCTGCTAGAAGAGGTTGGCATATTGGTATTTTTGAAATAAACTTCTAATTGTTTTGTTTTTACTCACCATATAAAATGTAAGTCCCAAGTGGTTTGAGAAGACTGAGGCCTTTTCCAGTATTTTCTCCACACAGACAATCCAGAACGATATCTACTCCTTCTGCTGAGATTCTAAGACAAAAGGAGGGTAAATTTCACACTGCAACAGGACTCAAGGCTGCATTTCTTTTAACTGGTCTACTATAGGGTTATTGTTTACATAGCACCCACAGTTTGAAAGGCAGTTTAGAGAGGAGTCGGAAGAGTTTATTATCTAATGTTAAGATTTGCAAAAGCAACTAGTGATTTTGAGCATCTCAGTTACAAAGTACACAACTGGAGCCATTTTAAGAACACCTAATTCTCCAAAAGTGCTTAGCATTCACGCTCTGAAAACCAGGCGTCTCCACTTGGGTATGCAACAATGGAGACACACAAGATCAATAGGAGTACTTGTGGCACCTTAGGCTGCAAGTACTCCTGTTCTTTTTGCTGATACAGACTAACACAGCTGCTACTCTAAACCTGCCAAGATCAATAGTCTCTTTTGACAGGTTTCAGAGTAACAGCCGTGTTAGTCTGTATTCGCAAAAAGAAAAGGAGTACTTGTGGCCCCTTAGAGACTAACCAATTTATTTGAGCATAAGCTTATGCTCAAATAAATTGGTTAGTCTCTAAGGTGCCACAAGTACTCCTAGTCTCTTTTGAAAAACTTGGCCTAGAGTCTCAGCCCTGCCACACACAGACATGTTAAGTAGTATCTTACTCCACAATCAATCTCATTGAAGTTAATGGGGCTATTTGTGGAGTAACATACTACTCAGTGTGAGTAAAGATGTCAGAATCTGGCCTGATTTAAACATACATATGTGAGATGGGAAAGGAGTTGCGTCAAAGAAAGCCAAGTGTTTAGTAAATGATTGGTTACCTTTACACTATTTTTGTTTATTTCTTTCTTCTGGAAAAATGAATGAGGAAGAAGAGTATAGTGGAGTGGTCAGAATGCTATAGGTGGTACAGATAATTATGGAGGAAAGAGAAGTTTGGCTTCATTGAGATTCGACTGGGATAGTATATTACAGGATGATAAAAATATGTTTATCTATCTGAGCAACAGTGTTGTAACCAGAACAACTGAGGGAAAGAAGCAGAACATGAGAAAGTAGAAATTATATATTGTTAATCTCTGGCACAGAGACTATGTGAATGGGGGGGGGGGAAGAGAGAAAATCATTATTTAATCACTACAACTATTTTACAGGGCAAGATGGGAATCTAAAATAGGGAGGTTATGAAAATAAATCAAGAAGAGTTTATGCAGATCAGAGAGGCCTGTGAAAGACTAGAGCATGGATCATGGGAATGAACAGCTGAATGTAATAACAGCATTGGTCTACTTCATAGAAGATATCGACCATGCAGCAGAAGTGCTGTGGGAGTGTTTGCTCACAATACAGCCCAATCTTCTTCATGTTTCATTCAAGTCAACAGTCTCAATTCTTTTCTCACACCAGTGTAGATCAAGAATAACTTCACTGAGGTCAATAGTTATACTAGTGGGAAGCCAGTGCGAGACGGCAATCCAGTGCAAAAATGCTACTTAGGTGACTAAGGGCTGAGTCTATCCTCAGACACATGGGGATGTATTGGTGCTTATAAAAACAGCTGTTAGATGTGAATTTCTTCAGGGAAGCAAATAATTCTACATGATACACTTCGATTCATCCCCCATGCATATTCAGAGGGAAACTTGAAATCTATAGTTTCCACACTAGAAACAAATATTACATTTGTAACTCCTGATAATGATGGCAGGCACTCACAGTTATCAAAGAACCTAAATAAGTTAGGGTACAAAAAGATTTATAGTGCTGGTGCCAGATAGTAACTTCACTTGGAGCCAAATTGTATACATTTCACCTGTGTACATGGAAGGAATCATCCATGGGTGGGTCTCCTCTTTTTTTGTGGAGGGTGGCACAGGGTACCATCACTCCTGCCCTAGTCTCTGTGGAGACCCCTCCATGGGTTTGGGTATCCATGCATAGGCTGGTGGAATGTGTATTGTAGTAAAGAATACAGCCTTGAGCTGTATTGTCCCCTCTTCAATGTGAAAACTACTTTAAGCATTAAAGGGGCATCATGGAGGCATTCAGAGGCTCGGGGGGGGGGGGGGGTCAGGGAGTGCCCAGTGGGGTTGGAGGCACCCTAGATGCATAGGGGCAGAACTGGGGCATCCTGGGCTCCATTGCATCTTGCACATTAATTTGGAGGATTCAAAGGCGCGTGGAGGTGGGGTGGGGGTCAACCCCTTGCTTTATGAACAAGAGGGCAAATCCAACCACCCAGATAGAAGAATTCAAAAAAAACTCAGTGGGGAATCTTACAGAGTTTTTTTACCACCTACGCAGTTTCTCTCATGTAGAGGTACAGTCTAGGCTTTGGTCATTAAAACTACAATGAAAACCACTGTGCTAACTCACTTTTACACAGCAAACCCCACAGGGGCTGCAATTCAACAGTTTTGACCCTGTCTCCATAGATCTTAAGAGTTTTCAATTGATGGCTCAACATGGGCCTACCAGGATCCTAAAATAATTTGGCCAGCCAGTACAGATGGTTATAACAACCATGCTCTAGCCTGGATAAGAATTGAGGTTGCAGCTGAGGTTGTTTAACAGTGATCTAATGTCATACTCTAGTTTACATAACGTCCTTATCTAGCTAAATAATGTTTGTTCCAGCATAGCTCAATCTGTGTCCCTTCGCCCAGTCATGTTAGAATTCCATTTAGCTACAACCAAGTTTAAGAAAGAATTGTCCATTTGGTAGAAGAACAATCGACCTCCTCATCAAAGGCAATTCATACTGAATCTGAGCCCTAAAGTTTGTGCTCATTCGGGCTTTGCTGCACAGACTCGAACAGCGTACGCTCTTCAGCCTGGCAAGGGTTGAATAGCCAAATAGATCCTTCTATGGAAGGGCCTACACAAAAACTGCAGCATACCAGAAAGATTTGTGGGTATAAATTTGAGTGTGAATGGGTGTCACATGGCAGGGGAGGTCTGCTTCTGCATTCATCAGACAAAATAAAAAAGGGGAAACGGGTCATTTTCTATCTCACTTCTCCTTAGATAGTATGTTTTTAAGCATCAGAACATGGACAGAATTCCGTTTTGGATTTTTGATCTATGAGGTTCCTGCACTGAGTCAAACCAAGCTTAGAGAGAAGTCAATAGGAGCCATCCACATGAATCCAAGGGCAGAATATGGTTACAATTTGTGCAACAGAGGAGTTGAATTTTTATATGGTTCCAATACATAACCTTGTTAGCATACATTTCTGAACATAGCTCAGTATTTACTGGCCAAAAAACCACTATCTTTTTTCAGGTGCAAAATATAACCTGACAACGTTCAGAGCTATTTTAAGAAAAGAGAGAGAATTATTAGTTACTCTAATGGTGCCAGTAACAAAGTCTGGGTTCACATTTCTCTGCACTAACTAAACCTGTGAGCTCCTGCCTCCAGTTTGACTAAAACCTGCTATTTTACTTTATAACCAAGCAAATATCTCTAGTAGTTGTAAATAATTGACCAGTTCTCTTTAATTAAACAATTATGCTAACCACTGGTACATTATTCTACGATAATTATACCCTGGGGACTGTCAAAGGCATAAGGTGCAGTCAACAGTTTCTACTCCCCAAAAGCAACTGTTAGCTTGTGATGACCCTACCTCTTGCAATTGCCTAACTGCAATTAGACAAAGTCGGAGAACAGAGAAAGCTTTATGACCTATAAAGAATCTTTCATTTTCCTCAGAAAAGAGAGAGAAAGAGCTCTCAAATGTCTGCTGGAAACACATGACAAAGAGCCACAAAACATAAGACTTCTTCCCTTAGTAGTGTAACAGTTAGACACTGCTGATATGTGTGGGCCAATAATTTCTCCAGGTGGGTAATATCTTTTTTAGCTACTGAGCTACAGAGTTCTTCTTCAGGTCTGCTCAGCTCTGCGTGCTCAAAAACTTGTCTCTTTCACCAAACAGGCCTTGGACCAATAAAAGATATTTCCTCACCCACCTTGTCTCTCTAATATCTGGGGACTGGCACTGCTAAAACAGTGCACACAATTTTCTCTACAGTTAGGCAGTTTGGTGAGCATTCATTTGTAAACACATGATACTTACCGACAGGTTTCAGAGCAGCAGCCGTGTTAGTCTGTATCCGCAAAAAGAAAAGGAGTACTTGTGGCACCTTAGAGACTAACCAATTTATTTGAGCGTAAGCTTTCGTGAGCTACAGCTCACTTCATCGGATGAAGCTGTAGCTCACGAAAGCTTATGCACAAATAAATTTGTTAGTCTCCAAGGTGCCACAAGTACTCCTTTTCTTTTTAACGATACTTAACGTACCCTCTCAGAAGTAATCAGGGCAGTGAATGTATCTTTATTGTAAACATCATCCCAGTCATTGTTACTGCAGGATTTTGATATAAAGCAGGCTTTGAAGTAGAGCCACTGCCCTCTGGCAACCAAGCCGTCTATCTACTAGAGCGGGTCAGGGATTTTCCATCAAAATGTTTTTTCCAATGGAAAACCCAGTTTCTGCAAGATCAACGTTTTCCATTTTCTGATTTGAGACCAAACCAAAAATTCAAAATATTGGAATTTCCCATGGGATGGACATTTTGACTTTCCACAGCTCTCCACCTACATTTCAGTGACACACTCATCACCCTGCCATCATAGTCACAGCAGTCTTCCTAAAGAGGAAATGTAACATTTTGCATGTATGTTTTATCTTCCATTCCAAATGGCCCCAAATCACAGTCCCTGTGGACTGATCATAGGGGAAAATCCACTAGTAGTAAACCAGAGTGAAAGCTACAAAGTGCTGCCATGCATTTTAATGGACTCCGTGTAGCAAAATTTCTCTCCACTATAACTGGGTTCCACTGTAATAATCCCTTGGAATAGAACAATGATCACCTACCACAATAGGCAGTGGGGCATTCCAAGGAGATTGTATCTTCCTCTGGTTGAGCACAGGAGAAGTCAGCATCCCATGGATAAGGAACGGGAGCTGGTTTTGAATTCTGATGAAATTTTTCTTCAAAATTTGAAATGTTGAACAGTGAAAAAATTCTGTGAACATTTTCTCCCCGTTTGTTCAAATGGCCCTAGTACAGTGGGAGGTAGCTGACTCCTGGTCTGTTGCAGCTGCTCCCAGAGGGAAGTGAAGAGGAGCTGGATCATCATGCTACAGCAGCTCCCCACTGGCAGTGAAAATTCAGCCCCAGCAGCTTCCAGTGGGGGGAAGTGAGGTCCTATCAACAGTCCAGGGCTGAGGAGGTCATGCTGGGCAGATACCCTTTGCCAGACAACTCTTCTCTTGATCTAAGGAAATGTCGTGTTGAGTGAAATTTTTTTCTGATATAAAAAGGCCTTTGTTACAGTCCCGATTTAACTCCCCCTGAAGTCAGGGACAGTCTTGCCACTGAACTTAATGGGAGTTAAAAAGGGTGTTAAGGGGGTGATACAGAGCACTCACATGCATACCCCAGCATACCAACTTCAGCTGCCACAGGGGTGTTTAGCAGTAGTCAGACTATTCAACCCATGTAGGATGAAAGAGTGATGAATACTGTATCCAGCTGACAATGCAGAGAATACTTGTGGGAAGCACAATGTAATTACTCACACTAGAATTATGTCAGGATATGGGGACTAAACACCCTGATCTTACAGAGGAGTGCCACAGGATCTTCAACAGCCACTCCTCCAAAAGTTCCCATGGTTTCCCCCAACACCAAGCTGTGGCAGCAATGACTTGAGAAGGAAGCATGTCACCAGTCGAATACCCAACACTACTTCCTGTGGCCTATGTTCTTTTTGGGGACATCCCATCTATGCGCTGAGCCTGCTTAGCTTATGAGATCCACTCTGATCCCAATCCAAGGTGATATAAGCTAAAAACTTTGCATATATTTTGATGCAGCATCCCTTATGGAGAACCTTATGGAGAACCCACACAACATGCTACTGGAGTGCGTGCATGTGCAATGGACATAGAAATTTCTGTTGCTCCCTCCAGCTGACTGAGATAGTGCATCAGTGCAGTCAAGACATCTTTATTTTTAAAGTAGAATTAGAAAACAGCAACATCAAATATTTGTTTCTAGAATTAGAGAAGATTTTCTTTACTTTCCCTACCAAATGTATCCCTTAGCAGCCAACACTAATCAGACTAACCCAAAAAACTGCAAGCATTTGTGAAGCACTGAAGCCTAGGTGACAACTTCAGGAGGTCACCAAATGAATCTAACCTTAAAGCAAACAGACAAATTTTAAGTATTCACAATCCAACCAGACACCATAGAACTCAAGATACTAGTGGTTTGCACAATATAAGAACCTAGATAGACAGAATCACACAAGAGAATTCCCGAACATTTTGAAGAAATTGCACCAAATCTACTAAAAACAACTTAGTGAACAGCAATAATAAAAGACTATCAGGCTACAGGAAAATAATATGAGATTAAATCCCCCCCAGTCAAGTTCTTTGTTCTCTTTCATTTAATTCCTTTGGCTTGTAGCAGGCATCTAAGTGAACATGCTCAATAAAGCCCATGTTGGATCGTAAAGGAAGAGGGAAGTACTGATTTGCTATAATTATCTTTTCATTAGAAAGTTAGAGAACATCTAGATTAGATCTGTGATTGTTCCAAAACCAACCTGTTTATTCAGTTCTCATAGATATGCTTAACTCACTGTTTTCATAGTAATTTGCTAGCTACTACTTGATAATCAAAACAAAATCCTTACCTCTTTACTTCTTGGACATAATCTGCATTTCTGTCAAACAGGTGAGTTACTGAATCTTTGATTGCTTCATGCTTGAAAGAGGAAGCTGTTCCAAAAACAGTAACATTGGGGATCGTTGAGCAGAGCTGAGCAACAGCTTGACCCTGCAAATATATTATTATATCAGTTCCACGGACAAAATCAGTTACTTGATTTCTGCCTGCCAATTCACTCATAATACAATAAAATCCCAGGCTGGCCATATGCAGTTTTCAAAACTTTCTTTATCCTGGTTAGACATTTCACAGTCACACAGTAAAACAGATGTAAACCCACGCATATCCAGAAAAATATTCTTTTGGGATAAAATTAGTTTAGCAAGTGATAAATTATACTGGAAAAACTACCACACATATATCCCTTTCACAATGGTGTTCTGAAGTGAATTCAGCTATTGTAAAATGTTCCAATTAAAGGGCAGCATCCACTTAAAATGATACTTTTGCATGAAAGACATTTACATACTGACCTAAAATGATGATTATTGAAGGATTACCAGAAAAATATTTCTATTTTTTTTCCAGTTTGTTTACTATGGGCATTTGCCAGTGTCTTAGGCCAGAATTTTGAGTGTACTTTGGGGGAAATCCACAATGATCAGTGGATCTTATGCTCACCTGTATGATGTGCATCTTTAGGCTTTGAAAGCTCTTAAACACTTGAAAGCTCTTAAATAGCTTGTGTCACTATAAACATGTGAGCAGTGGAGGACTCATTTACTTAAAATTACATTGGGTGCACTGAGTAAGAGCTAAAGTTTCACTGAGAGTCAATGAGACTTAGGATTCTAAGGCCCAGATCCTCACAAGATATTTAGTTTCCTACCTTCTATTGATTTAATTAAAACCAGTGGGAGTTAGGCACCTAAGTACCTTCGGGATCTGGGCCCTTATGAACAAGCAGGATATCACTTTTTCCTGGTACAGTCATTTTCCTCCATTTGGGTGGGTTTTTCACATAGCAACAAAACACAGAACAATGGTTATTATTAGAATAGGATATGAAATTGTAAATGCTGGTGTAGTACCTGAAATTACTTAACTCGTGTATGAAGAAATTAACATGGTTTTAAGTTAATGGTATCTCTTAATAAAGAAAGGAGGGTTGGAGAGAATACAGTAGAGCTTGTCAGAATTTTGAGTGTTTCTTTTTCCAATTTTGGTCTTTTTGTCAAAAACAGCATTTTTAGGAAAAATTGTAGACTTCACAGAAATTTCTCATTTTTGCAACATTTTCTGATGTCTTTTTTAAACATAACTTTTTACTGAATTTTTTTAATCAACTGTTTATAAAGTTATTTTTCTTGCTTTACAGAAAATACATTTTCTGACTGAAAACGGAGTATTGAGAAACAAAAACTTCTTAACATGACTTTGACAAAAGTTTCATGGAAAAATTTCCTGAAAGTTTCATGGAAAATGCAAAACAGAAAACTTCAAAATGTTGGGGGTTTTTTTTGCAAAATCTTCCTATTTTCAGCCAGCTTTCTGCACAGAAAAAGTATGCCCTTTTTCTTATTATACATATCATTCATCATGGATAGCTCTCTGAAAACAACTGCTCAAAGAGCAATGGCAGTAAAAAAAAAACAACAAACCAAACCAAACCCAAAAAAACTGCTAACAGAATGTTAGGAACCATTAGGAAAGAAGACAGTAAATATCATAATGCCACTATATAAATCCATGGTATACCCACACCTAGATTACTGCATGCAGTTCTAGTCACCTCATCTCAAAAAAGATACATTAGAAATGGAAAAGGTACAGAGAAGGGCAAGAAAAATGATTAAGGGTATGGAATAGTTTCCATATAAAGAGAGATTAAGAAGATTGACTTTGCAGCTTGGAAAAGAGACGACTAAGTGGGGATATGACAGAAGTCTAGAAAATCCATGAATGGAGTAAGAGAGAAAGTAAGTGTTATTCAGCCCTACGTATACCACAAGAACTAGGAGTCACCCAATGAAATTAATAGTCAGCAGGTTTAAAACAAACAAAAGGAAGTACTTCACACAATGCAGTCAGCCTATGGAACTCATTGCCAGGGAATGTCGTGAAGACCAAAACTATAACTGGATTAAAAAAAGAATTAGATAAATTCATGGAGGATAGGTCCATCAATGGCTATTAGCCAAGACTCGCCTCTGTACTCAGATCTCTTCAATCACCCCTCAGTTCGCTGGTCTTCCAGATGCCCTTTATGGTCACTTATGCCACCACAGGTTATGATAATGATGAAACCTGCTTGGCATAACGAGTGGTCAGCAATGACAGTCATTAATCATCTCGTTACCCAACCATCTGCCCACTAGGTTTTGACCTGCCAAGGCACCTGTGGTCATCCGTGAACCGGTTTCAAACAGGACAGGGCAATTGTGCAGCCACTCTCTTCAGATGGGGTGCAGTCAACTTCAGACTATGTTGCATATCCTTGACGAGTGCCTGCTGACTTACATTGACGGGGGACTACCGGCTCTTCACTTGGCTGATGACTATGCTATTAAACGACAGGGCACACTGCACACATGCTGAAGAGCCAAGATGGTCAGGGATGCTCTAGTTGTCCCTATGCCACTGACTGCCAGATGCTGGGATTGAATGGCAGGGGATGGATCACTTGATGATTGCCCTGTTCTGTTTGTTCCCTTTGAATCATCTGGCATTGGCCACTGTTGGAAGACAGGACTAGATGTACCATTGATCAAACCCCGTATTGCCATTCTTATGTTCACCATTTACATGTAGATATTCATCTTACTAAGGCTGCAGTCAAGCTACGGAAGAGTAACTATCACTGTCAAGGTTCCTTCCCCACTCTGAACTCTAGGGTACAGATGTGGGGACCTGCATAAAACCCCCTAAGCTTATTTTTACCAGCTTAGGTTAAAACTTCCCAAAGGTACAAACTATTTTATCTTTTGCCCTTGGACTTTATTGCTGCCACCACCAAGCGTCTAACAAATATATAACAGGTAAAGAGCCTACTTGAAAATGTCTTTCCCCTCCCAAACCCCATGCCCCCTTTCCTGGGGAAGGCTTGATAAAAATCCTCACCAATTTGCATAGGTGAACACAGACCCAAACCCTTGGATCTTAAGAACAATGAAAAAGCAATCAGGTTCTTAAAAGAAGAATTTTAATTGAAGAAAAAGTAAAAGAATCACCTCTATAAAATCAGGATGGTAAATACCTTACAGGGTAATCAGATTCAAAACATAGAGAATCCCTCTAGGCAAAACCTTAAGTTACAAAAAGACACAAAAACAGGAATATACATTCCATTCAGCACAGCGTATTTTATCAGCCATTTAAACAAAACAGAATCTAACACATATCTAGCTAGATTACTTACTAAGTTCTAAGACTCCATTCCTTTTCTGTTCCTGGAAAAAATATGAAACAGACAGAGAGAGACCCTTTGTTTCTCCCCCCTCCAGCTTTGAAAGTATCTTGTCTCCTCATTGGTCATTTTGGTCAGGTGCCAGCGAGGTTATCCTAGCTTCTTAACCCTTTACAGATGAAAGGGTTTTTCCTCTGGCCAGGAGGGATTTTAAATGTGTTTATCCTTCCCTTTATATTTATGACAATCATCCTCTCAGTTTTACCATTTCCAATTTAAAGGAGAACTGACAACAATGGGATCAACCTAATTTGACAAACTGTGTTTTGGGACCCTAAGGTACAATGAAAAATATATGTTTCCAGCCATGTGCTTGAGCTTAGAGATTTTACATAATAGTTTCCCTAAGTTTTTGTCTCTAATAAGCAAACTTTCACCCTCTATATGATTATCCTCACTAGTCCTTCCATAGAAATACTATAAGTAATGTTGACAATCCTCTTTGCCCTTGATCCTTTGGAATAGAATTTTGGCACATGCAACACAAAAATAAATACCATACTGAAAAGGAAGTTGATTAGCACATTCTTTGCTACTTGTATTTGACATCTTTTCCCCCAGGGTGGGGGGCATAGCATGTGGGTTCTGAAGAGCATTAATTTTATGAAGTACGGTCTGGGGGCATGGCGTTAAAAATCTGTATATCTTCTTTAAAGATTCTGAAAATGTTTGGAGGTGCCTTGGGCTAATCCTGTACCACAATTCTCCTTCTACTGGAAAAGTTCTGCAGCATGTTATGCCTACCTTAAAAAAAAAAAAGAAGAAAGAATTATGGTAGGTTGCAAATGTTCGATCTTGATAAACAACTAGGGCAGTTTGGTGCTGCTATATCAGGGTTTTGTAGCTCTAGTGAGGAAGTCACAGTGGGAGGCATTCAAAATGCACAATCAGGCCTAGTGTACCTCCAATAGCCAGAGCACCTTGCTAAGCTTACAATAGGAGATAAGTGTGTGAGAGACAAATATTGCATTTTTAAACATGCCTACTCCACCTCTTTTATTAGTAACACTATACTTTAGGATTGGATGCCTGTTAAATGAGGGATGAGGAAGGACTTTCAAAGATATTTCATGGTTGAGGTTAGTTTGTGTCATTTACTCAAACGCCTTTTTAAGATAATTTTGCCATTTTACAGCAGAGGAGTTGAGCCCCTGTAATCTGACCAGTGCTTTTTTTTTTTTTTTTTAAATGTATTCCTTCTAGCATGATCCATTAGAAAGTATGAAATATCTTGTAGTATTTTGAACTGGTCATGTTGCTTAAGCTCTCCTGAGCTATGAAATACAATTGCAGCCGCTGCTTCTGGCTGACATTCACAACATGATGGTCTGAATTTAAGAAAGAAAAGTCACGTTGCTCTTTGGTAGAGCCTGGAACAAGGAGCAAGTCAGACACAAAATGAATCCTGATTCTTCTCCCACTTAAAATGAGACTAATTCAATAGTTACTCCTGGTCTAACTGAAAACTAGAGCAGGTTGGAAAAATTAATTTTTTTCTTCAGTTTGCTGATTCATCACAATCGAAATATTCTGTGGAGACAGCTCATTTTTAGGTAAGTTCCTCCGAAACCCAGGCAGATTTCAAAACATGCCCAGGCTTTCAGAGTCACAGACCCCAAATCTTCCAAGTTTCCCTGTTCTGGTAGGCTGAAGGGAAGCTGGGAGCCTGAAAGCTCTGGGTGTCCCAAGCTCTGGGGCTCTCTGCTCAGTTATGGCTCCCAAGGCATCCAGACTCGTGGCTCCCTTTCTTCCCACCAGGAAGAATTTATTCTGAAGTTATCGACATGAGACATTTCCATTTTTCTGTGTCACACAGAATTTTGAATTTTTTAAAATTTTGTTTTCAATAGGAGCAAAACCAAAATTTGGACGTCTTGAAATCCCCTGTGAAATGGAATTACCATTCTGCACCCAGTACCACTGAAAGCAGAATAATCAGGCTGGAAGCAGAGCTCTGCAAAACGTTCATATCAAGCTCAGCTTTTGCCTGATTTCATTACAATCTTTCTCCAGGCTAGGTGAGATGTTTGTAAGTGTTTCTGATCAGCTGGGTCAAGTTATGAGTGAACGCACTCTATAAGCAGAGGGGGAAAGAGTCTGATGGATATTCACTTCTATCAGATGGTTGTGACAAGAAAGCAGGCACAACTATGTGTAGTATTTACTAAGCTTTTTATTATTATTATTGTTATTATTATTCACAAGCAAGATGTGGAGAGTGAGTCAGAACAAATTAACCACCCACTCTTGCAAGGCCTCTGTACATAGGGCTCCCTTTGAAACCAAAGGGCTCATCGGCTTAGGCCCAAAATATACAGGACCCCTTACAAACTAAGGTCCAGATCCTGCAAGCAGCTCCTTGTGGATGGAAGCTCCTCGGCTTGGGCAGAATTCCATAGACGTCAATGGAGCTCTACGTGGGTGCAGGAGTCTGCTTGCGGGGAGCTATTTGCAGGATCTGTGCCTTAAACTGTCTGAGTTTTACATCTCTAGTCACAGTGGGCTTTAAATGCTCTGAATTAACATGGAAAAATGGTATTTTCTTGAGGCTGGGGAAGGAGATATTGGATAAACACTGAATTGCTTACATTTGGAATTGAATATAGAGTTGTCCCTACAGTTATTTTGTTAAAACAGATGTACAGAAGACATATTTATAAGCCACATTCAGCCTCTGATTGCGCCTGTGTAATCTCACAGAGACCTGGAGGCAAGAACTGGCACTGTGAGTCTAATAATGATGTCTGGCTGAATTTAGCAAACCCTTGCTGTATTTCTAGCCAAAGGTTGGCGTTTGTAAACTGCCTGCATGATTAGTAAGATCATTCATGGATAAACACACTTATTGTTCATTCCAAATAGAACTCCTGGTGATATATAATAAATATCAGTAATCAGCTTTTATTTACACTAGGATAACTAGATAGCCCTGTGAGTCTTGGCATCCTTCCACATAAGGATGAATGTAATTTTCACTGGAAGTCCATTCAGTGGTGTTTTTCAGGAAAGGACATTATTACTACTTATACTATGGTAACTCCTAGAAGCTTCAAGACGGGGACCCTGTTATGCGAGGTATTGTATAAATATACAGCAAGAGATAGCACTGGTCCCAGAGACCTTATAAACTAAGCAGATAGCGAAGCAAAGGGGGGGAAAAATGGAGGAGGATGCCGAAACACAGAGTGGGTAAATGACATGCCTGAACGTAACCCAGGGAACCTGGGGCACAGCCAGGAACTGAACCCAAGCCTGCTGAATCCCACTCCAGTGTTTCAAAGCACAGGCCATCTTTTCTCGCTGCCATCGGCCATTTTTGCTTGAGAGGGAATTCCTCATCCCTCAGAAACATAGGGAACCCAGTTCTTTTACTAGTCTCCAACTCACTTCCGCCTTCAACTGGCTATATTGTTTTGAATCCAATTTTAACCCTCCCGCGCCCATGCCAGAAAATTACACCATGAGCTTAGAATGGAAACAAGATCTGGCTTTTGTACCTTTCTCTTTGTAACCACACTTCTGCGATGGGACTGGTTTCATTTGGTGCCATTTTCCATTTTGATGCCTCCTAACAGACTGGGTCAGTATGAACCATGATGATAAATGGATATTTTGTGAAGGATGCTAATGAAGTCAAACTCTGACCTTCTCATTGTTCTAGAATATACTTAGTTTTCTGCGTACAGTCCCTTTAACTTGGGAGGAAAGGGGATAATAAATGTTCCTTGAATCAAAAACACTGAATACTGAAAAGGTCAAACTATTATAGTAGAAAGCCATTATATACATGATGCAAAAATTCCCAGAGTTTCACATTTCCAAGAGAGTGCCGGGCCATTAGGAAAATGCACAAGAAGAAATGATGTGTGCCAAACCTGCTGCAGATTGGATGGTGCACCCATTGTAGATACAAGCCTGACCAAAACCCCAGACTACAACATCCCTCTGACATTTGTGGGTGTTCCAAGTCCAAACTGGATAAAGATACCTTTATAGTGGGCTGAAACAAGAATGCTGAAGAGTCTGGAGCCAATTCTAAGAAGGACTCTTGTGTAAGTTTCTCTTATCCTCCTACTCCTCCTTCTCAGGACAAATAACCTTAATTTAATATCCTCTCTCTTCTTTTGGCGATGTAGTTCACACGTACATCTGCGACCCTCCATACCAAGATATAGGGCCAGATCCTGATACAAGACCCTACATGCTTTTCCCAATGAAGTCAAGTACCTGTGGACTCAAATCTTAAGTAAAGACAGGTAGAATTTGGTTGCATGCCAAAGCAGTGCTGTGGCTATGCAAACCTCTCAAATCTCCTTTCTAATCCCTTAACTCATTTAGTTTCCTTCCAGTATAGTTCAGATTAAAAGTTCATGTTTATGAGGTTACACATTTTAATTACAAATACCTGAGGGTCCAGTACCGGGCCCCTTGCAGAAATGGGATGTGCATGGAGGACTTCTGCAGAAACTGGAGAGAACAGAGTCCTCCCCTCTCCTGCACTGGAGCAGCAGTGAAGCTACTTGGCAACTAAGCCTGGTGACGAATTGCTGCACATTCTCTACAAGGAGCACAATTTGGCCAGAGTCACCCCCCAGTTGAGGATATGCCAACCACAGCCCATATCTCCTGCTTGCTAGGATAGTTCCACTCGAGAGAACATCTTTGTAATGGATGCAGACCTGAGAGGGCTTCCAGTCCTACCTGCTCCTTGCACAGCAGAACCACATCAGCAGCTTCACTGCTGGTTAGCCTTCTGCCTGCTTCCTGGATGTTGTGGGGGTGGGGAAGCAGGCAGAATTTCCCCAGAAATAATCACTTATGCGCTGCTAAACCAGCCTAGCACTTATGTGATTAAACATGCACGACTACAATACCCCCCACAATAAAACCAACCCAACAACAAAAGACCAAAGCCACCAACCACTCTTCCCCTCCCACCCCCGAATTGTTAATATTTGGAAATAAATCCCGATGCATAGCCACAAAACAAGTTCTTGTTTTCTGAAACTGAGAAAATAAAACATGGAAATCCAAATCTCATTTGACAACTAATTTTACCTTTAATAGGACTTAGCAGCCTTTGGATAAAGTGATCAGCTGTTTCATTGAAACAATCAATGTTATGATGAAGTATTTGCTTGAAACAGAATTAATCTTATTTCCAAAACCTGTAATTTTTACACTGCTTATCATGCAAAACACCACAGTTAGAGTCTTTAGAGAAATAAATGACTCAGATTAAAGTGCTTCTATGGAAATATAAGAAATCTCTCATAATATTGTACTTGGCATACAAGCAAGTTTCAAAGATGGTTTGATGGATTTTATTTACATGAACGTCAATTTATAGAACCAATATGTTGGGTCGCTACAAAATCCAGTAGAAATGGCAATATTGTGTGTGAATGTTTTAAGGTCCAGTTAAAAGGCCTGTTTTTTTTTTTTAAAAAAAAGTTCAGCTACTCACCTGCAGAGTGGGAAACCTGTCGTGTTTTGCTAGTCATACAGGAGAACCAAAAAAGTGAAATTTAAGAAACATAAAATTGAAATTGACAGTTTAGTTCCATTGTTTATGAATTTCACTCAATTTAGAGAAAAAGCATGGATGATGAAAAGTAAATTATATTTTTAAGTAAGTTTATTTTAACAATCTTAAGGTGTTACTGGGACCACAGGAAAGTTGGGTTTTTTAAAAAAACACAAACAAACAAAACAATAGATTTTTATCTTGACAACCTCCCTTTTGATCAAAATGGGCCAGATCTGCAGCTTGTATAAACTGGCATAGCTACACTAACTTGCTAACTTGCCCTAGCTGTGACTCTGACCCAAAATACCTTTAGCAAGATTTCTGTGTATGAAATTTGTTTATTTGATTAGATATAAATTGAGTCCAGCTTTAAAACCTGAGTCAATAAATCATCTAAAAAAGGTAATGCACAGTACATCTAATATCTCAGAATGAGCAGCATAAAAAAAACCAAAATATCCTTCCATTAGCCTAATTTTTGTCAAGTCTAGAGATACTGCTCAATTCTTTTAAATCATTCAGTTTCAACCTTGTATTAGATTCCTGTTTGGGACTGAATGTGGATAGAATCTACTATTCATTATCAGATTTTTTTCCCTTGGTATATTCATATTTAAAGGTGGACATGAAGCAATGCCTATATTCAGGATATGTTATGGGATACATGTGTTAAAACATTCTGAATAGGACGACTGTGGGCGAGGATTGTATAATAGCCTCTCAGCATCTAGAATGAGATATCTGAGGTGCAAGGAGACATCAACCTACACAATAACGCACTTTGTGAAGGTGTCATTTTCCAGTTAAAACAGGGAAACTGGAAGCCAGTAGAAAAGGCAAACATTGCTGAGTAGTGAAATAGAATATGAGAAGTTCAAACTCATGAACAGATTTGGGACAGGTCTGATTTTAGTTACACCAGAAGAAAGTTTTCTGATCAAAACAGGGATCATTGAATGATAATGGCCTCTTTTTACCCAAAAGCAGGCCTATTTTTTAGCAGAAATTTGCAAAATGTTTCCCTCCCCCCACCTGCAAAATTGGCCAGTTGTGTTCAATTTAAAACAAAGCGTGTAAATCAGCACTGCTCTATTGACATCAAGGGAACTATACCATTTTACTCCAGAACAAAAATGCAAGTCCCTATGTGACAGGATACAAATAAATAATAATAAGGGCCGCCTGCCTTTCACATGACTCAACAGGGGATTTAAGGAAGGGACTTGTCCTCTGGGGAGGGATGGCTGAAAAGGCTTTTTCTGTGGCATCTGGGGACTACAGCTTGCTACGGTCAGGGGAATTGCTTTGTTTTGTGTTACTTCTTGAGTTTGTGTGTTTGAATAAACTGTGCACTGAGGCAAGGACCTCAGACAGATTTTTGCATGGCACTGATTCTTTCCTGGGCTGGTGACACGTTTCCCCACACTTTAATTGAGGATTGCCATTTCTTCATGAATATTTTGCACCATTTCTGTTGCTAACAATATGCCACTGCTTACGTTTGCCATACACTCCTCATTCTGCTTCTCACTTACCTAAAAATAAGATATTTCTCCTCCCCTCCTCCCCCAAAATAAAACCTTGTAGATTTGTACTAAGGCTACAGAGGCACAGTTATCAATAGCTAAACCAAAAAATGCCATCATCGCTCACGTAGATTGGTTCGCTGGGAAAATGTGTGCTGCCGTGTCTGCCAATTAAAATGAAGAGTACCTGACAAACAGTAAACAGTGCTGTCATTATGACCTAAAAGCGCTGTCCTACCAGTTTTATCCTTCAAGTTCAAACGTATGAGATCGCGGTCCGGAACCTACTCATGCTGCTTGCACTTCCTCTGATGTTAAACCTGAAAGTGAAGGTCACATCACAGCTAGAGGGTTGCAATCAATGTCTCTGCATGAGCGTAAGTTTAATTTTAGCTTATGTGAAACTGAAATACTAGTGCAAGAGAGTCACTCAATATTAACGCCTAACAGTATCTAGAGGTTAAGTGATGAAGTGGTGCAATTTACATCCTTATGGCTTTCAGCAGGCGTGCAAAACATGGGCAACGCACATATAGAAGATGGAAGGGGAGGATAAAACCCCAGAAAAATAAGACTATAGGGTAAAGCAGGGCCCTGCCCTTCTGCTTCCTTCTCATTGCCCGCCATAGCCTCTTTGTGTGCCAGTTACACTAGTTTTGTATGTTTACTGAATGCCAAATTATGGCCAACTAGACTCTTTCACCACTAACACTGTCCTAGTCCCTGGGTTTAGCAGGGGGCCCTGATGAAATATATGGTCTAAAGCATATATACCATAAATATATGGTATAAAGCGGTCTTGTAGTGTCATGCAGGTCACTACCAGACTCCTCTTCCAGGCTCGCTCTATTCCATGTGTCTCTTCCCCCTGGATCCTCTTCAAGTAAGTTTCAGAGTGGCAGGGGAGGGTCCTGTGCCCAGGGAAAAGCAAAGAAAAGGGCTGGGACCAAGGCATGAATGCTCAGCAGCTGTGCCAGGTCTATTTTCTCAATAGGCCAGGAGAGGAGAACCCTTCTGCCAATAGGCTTGACCCTACTCCATTGTAGTCAATGAAAGTTTTGTTATTGTCTTCAGTGGGAGGAGGATCAAGTCCAATAGGAGGAGGATTCCCATCTACCTGTTGGCATCCACAGCAGAAGATGCCTGCTGCTCCTCTTCCCTGACCTCTGAGGAAGGGCAGAGAAGATCCCTTAGTCTCCCTAGAGAACAGAATCAACAGAGAGTGTGAAGAGCAGGGGGAAATAACAGAGAGGAGAGAGAATGGGCAGTAAACTGGAACAGGTGGGACTCTTTTGCATTTTGTCTCAGGCTCTATAACTCTTGGGTTGAAGCCCTGTCACCTCCACCAGAGGAATGCATGAATTACACCAGCATTCGTAAGTTACTCAGAGCGATTTTCATGGGAGTAGCTCTTGTTTTAACCAAGTCTGCAGGAACAAGCCTCGGCCTTACTGAAAGCACTTCCTACCTAAGAGCTCACCATGGTCACATTGTGCAGCTCTTTCTATGGATGTAGAGGATGAAATGCTGTAATTTGAGGTCTAACCATACTAATCTATGTAATACATCATTTAATGTGGGATTTTTCAAAAGAGCTCAAAATTAAGATAGTTCCACTCCCATTTAAATTATGACCAATAAGCAAAGCTAGGCTAATGCTGAGTGCTTTTGAAAAATATTACCCTTAACAAAATAAAGATAAACAAATCATAGCTAGATTGATTTTTTAAAAAAAATCTTTTCTCTTTATGTATCCCGTATGGCACTATTCTCATAGCACTTCATTTTCAGCCTTCATTTTGAAGTCCACCATTTTAAGGGGTGCAACTTTGCACTCAGTAATGCAGAGGCACAATTGCTGTTACTCAGATGTCGAAATACCCACAAGAGCCCGTTTCAAACAATTAGATGTCTAAGGGTTTGTCCACGTGGAGACAACAGTTAATTCAAATTGACTAAAGGTATGAATTTGAAGTCGATTAGTTAAATTACATTAAACCTTTGTGTGAACACCCTCTTTTAATTGTGAAGGAGAGTGACCACACAGAAATTTAATGAATCCACTTTGGTCCAGTTGAATTAACTTTCCTGGATGTCTCCATTTTGACAAGCCCTACATGGCAAGGGCTGGTCTCATTGGTGCTGAAAGTGGGAAAAACAAGTTTTTTAAAATCAACGCTGAATCTCCCATAATCCAGAATTAAACATTTAACCCTATTAAATTGTTTTCAAACGTTCATTTCTTGTGTGACCCAAGAGCAAGAGAACTCACTCATGCTGCACCTGAGCACTAATGAACCTTCATCTCAAGTAACTAGCTAATTGCTTTATATTGAGGCAAAAAGTCCCACTGGGGTTCATGTTACTATTCCATTTGTTTGCCAGATGAGCATTTTTTGTAGAGATATGGCAATGCTATCCTGGCAAGCAAGTAGGGGAGGGGGGTCAACTCTGTGCTGAATCAAACACTCATAGCCATTCCTAGGGTGATAGAAGCCCCACCATGAGACTTCTCATTCAAAGACCACCAGAAATAGAAGACTTACCCTTATAGGGTCCACGTGGTATAATTGGACCTGCATATCGTGATTACATCCTGCCACTGTTTTTTTTTAACCTCCAGAGAACTCTCCCTTTTTTACCCCCAGCATGGAGATTCATCCATGGATCAATAAAAAGATGTTGCATTTTTGGGGCATTAAGAAGGTGTGTAATGTCTAATTCAGCAAGGCTTTTAAGTATTTACCCACCTTAAAACTCATGAATAGTCCCATTGAATTCAATAGGATTTCTCATGTGCTAAAAGCTAGGCACATACCAAAGTACCTTGGTGAATGGGGGCCTAAAACAGGGAGTATGGCAAGCCCTCTCCTTGGAGTCTCTTCATTGTTTTGAAAGTTAGTGATCATGACTGACTGGGCATCCTACAACATGCCATACACACACAGTATTTTTCCCAGGGAGTTTTCACTCCTCATTTAGGCAACAACCCTGAGCCAGCTTCTTCCAGCTGGCCCATTACAATTGGTCCTGCTTTGAGCAGGGGATTGGACTAGCTGACCTCCTGAGGTCTCTTCCAACCCTAATCTTCTATGATTACATTCCTCACACCCAACTCCTGCCCAGACTAGCAGCAAACTGAATTCTCCCAACAAAAAAAAACCTGGAACAAAAGCCCTACAGCATTTGTCTGTCTCTCCCCCTCAAGCATTCCTACTTGGGTGCGGTTTTCAATAGTCCTCCAAATTTTAGAGGCATAGTCAAACAAGCTCCATCTTCTTCCAAGCTGTGGAGAAGCTAGAAGGCAAGTAACTCTCTTCCAACCAGGGTCCTTCCCATGATGAAGGAATAGGTAGATTATATACGAGCCTCCTTCTCAGATTGTGTCCTGATTGGCCGAGAGAGGAGACAGGGCTCCCCTGTTCTATGCTACAAAGCTCCTGGTTCCAGGCCCTAGAAAGACTAGTAACCTTAGATTTTCAAAAAAAAAACCCAACAATTTTTACCTTGTGATCACTTGCGGTCTCCCAGTATCTGCCTGTCTGCCAGAGAACTCCTGGAATGGGGGTTACGTGGCCCCCAAGCTTCCCCCTCTGACTTTAAAGAGACAGTATACCCAATCACAGTGAGCATATCCCCGAACAGATATTAGCAGAAGGTCAGCTGCTATACTAAATATCATAAGGATTTCTTTTAAAAAAAACAACAAAAAAACCAAACAGGCAGAATATACACAGAGGTCAGTAGGAGTTTTCTCTGGCTCCAGTCAATGAAAGGGCTGCAGGATTTTTCCCAGAGGGAAATCCAAAAATGAACAGGCAAGAACTTAACAATCAACAAGTTTTCTTATATAAAATGCCTGAAGTAACTAGAATAATGAACTAGCATTGCTAAGAGAGGAACAATTGCAAAGTTCTTGTACCACAGGGGTCTATTGTCTCATTAAATTATTCAGGAATTTCTATGACATTTAGAAATCAACTGGCCAATCTTTTCACTTGCTGTCAAACGTTAATGGGCTTTGCATCTGTTAATACAAGAGCACAGAAAATATCTTTTCTCAAAGTGATTTGAATGCTGGTTTTCCTGTATTATTAAATGAGGAACTTCCTGGGAATCATTTGCTCAATGGATACTGTTACATTTTCAGTGTTTTCAATACACTGAGTATTAGTATTGGGCCCACTGGAATCAGGGTCTGTCAGCACATTCACCGTAAGACTCAGCTTCAGTTAGTGAGGTGGAAACCCCCCAACTAACCTCCACAGTGAAGTTTTCCCTGTAAGGTCTGGAGAGACAACATGGTCTGGATATGGGACTGGGAGTCAGGCAAGTCGATTATTTTCTGGCTGTAATCCTCCATGCGCTGCCACCAACAGAGCTGGCTGGCTACAGGGGGGAATGCACAACACAGCACCTGTGGAGATATAGTAACCAAAGCCCATCCCTGCAGGCCAGCTAGCTGTGGAAATCACTGTGTGCCTTGGGGGTGCAGTATCTCCTGGAGCTCCCACTGGCCCATTGCAGATCTGCAAAGTCCTGCTGAACCTCTGGCCTCCTTGCCTGTAATTTAATCACAATGGGCAGAGCTGGTGATAGACTCCTTCCCTCCCCTCATAACAGCGAGTCAGCATCTCCCCTGCCCTCAGCTCCTCTAGTGATAGACCCAGAGAGCACTGAACAACTGTCAGGAGAAGGACAGGGAAACAGCCACCTGCCTAACAGCAGCAGATACTCACAGGATGAACCCAGCACGCAGACCATATATATAGGAGAAGATGCCTCTGTGTGAGGAACAAGGGAGAGTTAATGGAGAAAAGGAGGGAGAGAGAACAGAAACTGATGGGGGGGAAGGAGGGGAGAATGGAGAAGGCAAGGAGGAAATGGAGAATTGATAGAATATAACAGGAAGGATTTATACATCTGCATTGGGGTAGCTGATGGGTGTAGGATGAGATAATGGATTTGTTGTTTCAGAGGGACCACACTTTGGGATTCTATGCAAATTTGCATATTAATTTATACAGAAATGTCTACATGGAAATTTCTTTCATGCAGCTCTGGTTCTGTGCCCCCCTGTACAATCTAGTGCCTTAAATGAAAGGTTCAGTCATAAGTTATTACAGTGACAGCAAAGTGCACAGTTTCACTTAATATGGAGCCCCATGTTATTTTAACAGTTCCAAATTCCACACTAAAGATTAATATTAAACAAAGTGGACCATAATTCCTTAGTCCATACTGCACTGAACTGTAATAAGATTATAAATTCCAGACATTTACTGGAGTATTCCGAGAGGGTTGTTCATTGCAAGCAGGATTATCTTTGGCTACAAATAATTTGTGTAAAGAGCTGATGAATGTATTCCTTTAATTACAGCCTATCTTTTAGAAGACTATGGAAGAAGAGGTAAAGACATAAAATCAAGGATAAGGTGTTTGAGGGCTGCCAGATGGTAGAAGACTATGGAATATTAATTTAGAATAAATAAAGACAATTTTGAAGGATAAAGGAGAGAACTCCAGGCAGAGATCTACTGCAGTTCCTGAGTGGATAAACTATATAGTGAAAGCCCCTTTAGTTTAAAGATACAAAAATTCTACTGTCTGTCTTAATTTTAAGCACATACTTAGGTGCTTTCCTGAATCACAGCCTACATGATTTGTAATACAGACCTGCTGACTCCTTGTTTGCTGGTTGGCTAGTGTCGTGTTCCCCTGAATCCATCCAGCTGGTGCTTTGCTCAGGCAATGTGTACTTTGTTGCAGGTGTCAGACTGTAACACTCAGTAGCCATTGCTCACTCCAACTCCGCTTGTCTTTTGTAATTATTGACTTCAGGCCTGGCCTTAAAAAGTCCTGCAATGTTTCTCTTTGCTGTGGAAGATGTAGAACCCCCTTTCCAGGTTGTGCGCAGAAGCAGAGAGGACATTCTGTGTATATCACCTACTCCCTAAACACAGATTTACAGGCAAAATTTCTACCCCTTAATCAATATCTGCTCTTTTAACTCTGCCTTCCCACTTCATTTTTTTTTGTTTGTTTATTGGGATAGCCTCTTATTTGGCTTAGAGCTCCTATCTAATCAATCCTTGAATACGTTTAATATTAGATAGAGATGGAAAACATAAAAACCCTCACAACACGTTGGAAAGTTTAGATCTGAATCCAAACTTCGAGACTCAGATCCCTTTTGTGTGTTAACATACATCAGACCATTTCAGTTATTCATATGACAAGAAGAGTTAAATGCACCAACTTACCACCCCACCTCCTGCAGAGTGAACCAGCACAGACATGCCTTCTCTTAGGTTGGCCACTTCAAAGAGCATCATGTAGGCAGTTACAAAGTTCATAGGAAAGGCAGCAGCTTCAGAAAAGCTCATGTCATCAGGAATCCTGTAGACAAATTCTACTGGGGTACATACTACTTCAGCCCATGCGTTGTAGTTTACGAAAGCCATTACTCTGTCTCCAATCTGCAGTAATAGAAAGAATGACATTGGGATTATTAGGATAGTAAGCATGCACATCAGAATGATTACAAAATGCTATAAACCATTGAATCCATGAATAACTGTATTAGAATATAAGTGACATGACCAGAAGTTCTCCCACCAACCTTTATGGATGATGGGTTGTCCACAGAACTGCTTCTGCCACACTGATTAGGAAGAAGCAATTATTGTTGCAGCCCAGCCTTGGGCTCTTTAGGATTTCAAGAGCCTTTTTGGATCAGTTAAACTTTTACTTAAAAACAAAAACACAGCTCTGCTTCAGGTCTTTCTTTGCTGGTTTGTTTCTTTGGTAAAAATTTAAACCAGGATTAAATTTGCAGGCAATACTAACACTGGAAAGGTAGCTAACATAGGAGGACCAAACTACAAAGTGACATCAAAAGATTTGAGCAGTGGGGTGTCCAAGTTGCGAGGGGAACTTTGCTACTAATGAAAGCAAGTCCCGCATGTGGGAGCAGGGCTAGAAGGGCACCAACATAAAGTGAATGGACATGACTAAGCAACCCCATCTAAAAGGGAGTTTATTTTCACCTGGCCTTCCTAATCTTGAGAATTTTTCACAAGCTATTTTTCCAGGCAATATATTTGCTGCATGCGGAGGTGTGGACATAGGAATGGGAGGCCTTCTATTTTAAGAAATAAACCACAATATGAAAGTGCGAGTACCAGTGATTTAGCCTTTTACTTTAATGCTAGCATTACCTATTTACTTTGTATTTATGTTATTCTAAGTAGATATTTAAACTGCCTTTGCCTGCTGGAGATAATCAATATGTGACAAGGATCTTAACTACTGAGGCTACATTCTGCCCTGAACTACATCAATGTATTTCCAGAGTGACTCCTCTGAAGTTAGTATAGCTACCATGGGTTTAGACCTGTGTGACAGAACAGAATTTGACCCTATAACTTTAAAATAGGACTTCAAACATCAACCTTGTGTCCTTCGGTTCTTATGCCAGCTTCTAAATCAATCAGCTCCTGTCCACAGGAATTAAAGGAGCAATGCAATCTTCTTTTTTCCTGCAACTGAAGACCCAATTATGATAGAAAAAAATATATATATAAGGTGTTTTTCACTTGTGTGTGTGTATATATCTGTATGTATGTATGTATGTGTGTATATATATACACACACACACACACACACACTCTAGTGAAAAATGCCTTCTATCAAATACAAAATGGAGATAAGATAAATTTGAAGATGGAGTGAGATTATATTAGCCACATTAAGTGCTTCTTGGGCATTGGGCTGAAGTGCAGGCACATCAGTTTCATACATTTATTTAGTGGCTTTGATTGCAGTTTCAGATTC
This sequence comes from Lepidochelys kempii, assembly GCF_965140285.1. Classification (NCBI taxonomy): domain Eukaryota; kingdom Metazoa; phylum Chordata; order Testudines; family Cheloniidae; genus Lepidochelys; species Lepidochelys kempii. The sequence continues at coordinate 30,861,879 of NC_136391.1, read as the reverse complement.
TGAGAATTCAGACAGCAATTCCCCATAGATAGCCAAGAATAATAATATGCAGATCTGAAAATGCAAGGCAAATTCTCCTCACTTGCATGGGTGTAGGAAAACTTCAAGAAGACTACACCGGGGTAAGTGAGAACAGAAATTGGTCCAATAGGACAACTCATGTGACTAAGGTGAGGAAAGTTTTGCCCCTCTGCATTTAGTTCTCCTTTGCTGTCATGCTTACAAAAGAAAACTTGATGATGATTAGGCAGCTGGTGTGCTGAGACAGCTGCCTGAGAAAACCTTTTTATAGTACAAAAGCATTTTGGCCTCTCAAGATGTTTTCATCTCTTTGGCCTTGGGATACTGTAAGGTTAGTTAAAATTTAAAGTGCTGGGGACAGTTCTGAAAGGTTTATATCTTGTCGGATGAAGTCGGCGAACACAACCGTCATTCCAATTTCACTGAAATTCCTCCTCCTTTCGAAATGGTCCTTCATATTAACAATGTGTCACCAGCAACAGTTCTGCTGTTTCTCTTCCACTGCTGTAAAGGTGCCTACTTTTTAAACATACAACTTCTGCATAAGATTAGTTGGCACAAGACTTTAGCACTTTACAGTATACACTCGATTACAAAAAAAAAAATAGTTACAGAACTGAAGGGGTAGAGCACCGAGGTCCCTCCTGCCAGTTACTGAAGATGCTTTTACTGTATTTTATAGCATTTAACCAGCACGTCACTTCAGCTCTCTGCAAATGAGCACCGCCACCGGAATTAAGAGCTTCTTAAACGGTAAAGGCCCAATCCTGTTTCCTGTGAAGTCAATAGGAATTTAGCTATTGATTTCAGTGGGAAGTAGGAACAGGCCTTTCAACTGCTGTGCTAAATGACGGGTTTTTTTCAACGTAGAGAACATTTTTAGAAACCTTTATCAATGAGGGTTTCCATTAGAAGCCTGGATTTGTCATATCCTCAGGCAATGAAGAGACCCATTAAATTCCAGTTTGGCTATGCCAGAGATGAAAGGCTGAGTTCAGTTGCCGACTAATGATCATGGGCCGAATCCTGGACACATTAATCCTGCACAGCATGGAGTCCCAATGACTTCACTGGCGTTGCATAGAAATGGAGTCCACTTATGGGGAGTGGTGTACAAGATTTGGGCTTTAACTTTTGGCCTTTTTGACCCTGCACACAGGGATGCCAGGTTGTAAAATATGTCTAAAAATTACAAAGACTTGTTTTAATTAGAGGATGGTTCTACCAGATTGAGCATGATTTACCCTGTTCATATCATGCCCTTGATCATGACTTTTAAAGGAGACCCAGTATAATCAGTCAGGCATAATGGTATTCAAGCAAACAGTCATATCCTATAGCTGTCTGATTTCCATTTCAAAAGGATTAGAGAAGTTTAGACCAAAAAATGCAGACAAAAATCTAATCCAAAGCAGAATCTCATCATACTAGTTCTATACACTGGATTATTTTTCCTCAGCTTTATACAGAGTCTAACTCTTTTTTTATTGTTTTTAAAAAACGCCATTAAGAATGCTAGATCTGCACATCTGAAAGCACACGTTTCAAACGATGAAATCATTGTTTAAAGGAAAAAGGTAGTTGAAAAGCTGTGATTCCTTGAAGGAAAAAATAGTTCTAAGTAATAGTAGCCTCATTCTTAATGAGACCCTATTAGAAACCAAATGGACCATGGTCTGTCATGTGACTGAGCACTGTTCACAAAGCTGGTGTGGAAGAACAATAATGCTGCCTAATACAGCTCTCTTTATGCAATGTCTACTTAAAAGAGAAAAAAATACAAGGATCAAAAAAGGGGGCGGGACTATTTCATTACATTGACAAAACATGTTGCTGAGATAAGAACGATAAAATCATTGACACATGCCCAGCAGCCCTACTTCAGGAGATTCATACCTCCATGTTGCATTGGTTCAGCAGGATTTTCACGTAAATCAAGAAAATACTGTGGGAAATTAAAACAGAAGGTTTCAGCTAAGAGAGGTGTTTAACATAAATGATGGAAAACAGAGTGGGATGCCGTACATTTTACACATAATACAATGCTTTAAAATACCTGGTGCCAGCTATGGGATGAGATCAGATGAGATCCCTGTTATTTGTCATTTAACAGTGTACAACTAGGGGTGAAATTCACCCTTCCCTGCATGAAGGGTGAGTAAATTATTATTAGTCTTACTGCAGTGCTTAGAGGCTCAAAGCAGAACGAGGGCTCCGTTATTTTAGTCATTGTATAAGCACAGCATAAGAGAGACAGTCCCTGAATTTACAATCTAATTTAAGTCAAGACCCAACAACTGAGACTAAGCAACAGCGGGAATGTACAGGGGAGGGCAGAGGAGGGTAACAGTGATAGGAAATATAGTTACGCAGATGGACTATGCGTAAAATTAGCAGATTTCTAGTCCAATTATTTTGACTCTTTTAACGTATAAATAAAAAGGGAATATAAATTATCTCAGCCATGTCTGCTGGCTTCCTGCCTCGTCATTACCAGTTGGCAGCATATCATAAGCATCCTGGCAGAAGTGAGTCTTTAAGAGGAATTTGGAGGAGGTGGCAGTAGTAGCTTTATGGATTAGTTCCGGCGGGGCATTTTCATGCATAAGGGGCAGTAAGGAAGGAAGCACAAACTTACCTGTAGGAGGAACAGACGTGTGGGTAATGGAGGCTGTCACCACTGGCAGAGTAGGAGGCAGCAGGGCAGTATGATTACATGGGTAGGTAATGAAAGAATGGCCAAACTGTGAAGATTGCTCTGCCCACTGCCTCCACAACGCTATTATATCCCAGAAGGTCCCACATGAGACCACCAGGCACATCAATGAATTTCACCCCTGAGAATTGATATGCAGTGTGTCTTATTGTTTTCTATAACAGGAATTACAGCTCAGTAAGAATGCAGTCTCATTTATAGCATTCGTTACACTCGGTGCCAAGCTCAGAATCAGAAAAATCTTGAAGGCCTGTGATCATGTTATTAACTAACTTTGGCGAGCTGGACCAAGGGGAAAACTAAAATGCAAGCTTCTGGAATGCAACAATGATAATTAACAACAGTTCACACTCGTATAAGGTTTTTCAGCTTCAAGGTGCTGGGCAAACATTGAAGTCAGTTTGCTTTGCAATAGAGCTTTCAGAACAGGAAACCAGAGGATACATTAAAACTTATTTCGACTTCTGCATGTTAAAAGGATACTTGCCCCGAAGTGCCAATCTGGGCAGATCTTTAAGCACAATATAGCAGCCTAAAATCTTTTTAAAAGGAATTTCTAGAAATGGGATAAACTGATTAAAAATAAAAAGACTCTCGATGCACTAAAAAGCAAGAAGTAATAGAATTTTTCCCCACTAAGGAAGAATCCAGTGAGACGTTGTTGAACAGAATGTATACATGAGGGTTTGGATAAGCTGGGGAACTTTTTCCATGAATTTAAATGTCGCTCTTGGGAATTTGATCTCATTATGATTAAATTAGTTCTTCACTAATCAAGGTTCAGATAAGTGTGGTTTTATCTTAGCTTACTAGACAAGAAAATTGTTCTTGTAGGAAGTGTCTGCTGCTAGTTAATGGCCCAGTTCTGTCCCTTCACTCCCTAGTTATTGGATAGTTTCTTACCCTGCATTGTCAATGGAGCTACCTGCAGAGTAAGGGCTTGTCTATGCTGTGAGTTAGTGTGTGGGAACCCAGGGTATAAATCTATGTTTCACACAGGAATACGGCAAAGCCCACTGTAGAACTTCTGGTGCACTGTAGGAGGGTCCACAAGCCCAATCAGTGTGCAGCAGATTAGTGCACTGTAGAATCCTGCCCTGGCTTGTTGATCACTGACTCACTGGGTAGTTAAACTTTCAGATACTACTCAAAGGGAGCAAGGGTGGCAGAATCTGGCCTTAAATCCTTTCTTCTCCAGTCCTAGTCAAATGCTGGGTCCTTGATCACACTACGAGATAAAGGAAATGTTACCTCAAATCCTGCCACACTGTCCCCCAGAGCTTCTATGATCCCAGAGCACTCAAATCCAGGAACGAGCGGTGTCTTGGGAGGATTGTCGATATTCCCCTGCCGCACCATCAGATCAATGAAGTTTAAACCACTGTAAACACAAGAAAAAAACAAAATCAAAACACTAACATGGGGCTAGGAGAGGGAGAAACTCAGCCAGGACAATGAAAGATGCTGAAGGCTTCCATTGTTTTTAATGCTGCATTGTTCTCCTGCACCTGGGTGGGCAGGTGTGGAGCAGGTGGGCAGAGGGAATTCACATCTTCTCTCATGGAACAACTTGGCTCTAAGTCAGCTGTCTTGGAGGTAGGGCTACTAGATCTGTGATTACACTGAGCTCCTATGCTTAGAGGTTGCACTGGAGTCATAACTACTATTTCAGACCAGAGATCACTACCACCTGGATCTGAGTCAGATCAGTAAGCTAACGATGAAAGGCTCCTTCTCTTTACTAACCCCCTGAGATACCTCATGACCCTATACAAGACATTTTGAATTCTTGTGAAATGTGCATAGATCTTTCAGTATTAAAAATATGTAGCTCTGTGAAAAGCAGACTACTTCTGTAAATGAGGATGGTTAGGCTATTCAAGGTACATAAAGCACGTGCAGGGTTGGCCTGGTTAGGTCTCAGCATTACTGTTGTACATCTGTGTGTGAACCAAGGGACATGTCTACCTAAACATTTACTGTGGGGCATGCTGGAGGGTAAATCTATATCACGTCAACATGCCGCACCTTAACTGTCCATATGGATCCTGCTGATGAGCACTAAAAGTTCCCTAGTATGCATTGATAAACTGAGGTTTATTTCAGAGAAAGGACAATGCAGTGATTGGAGATATTCTTTAGGGACTTCAAAAATGCAAACAGTGAAGTGATATTTGTTAGGAGTTTGTATATAATCCACTGTTACATGCTATAGATATTTTGGGCCAGATGCAACCCTGGTGTAACTGCACTTAAATTACTGGTGTTACACCAGGGAGGAATCTGCTGTTATCTCAGCAAGGAACAAAATAGTTAGTGAGAATTTATTAAACATCAAATGGGATGTTATCATCAATAAACTACTATAGATGCTCTTGCACCTTATCATTTTTAAACAGTCTTTGCAAAAAGATAGATTTAGGTCTTTGAAATCTTATGTAGGTGGCTGCTCAAAAGAATCATTGATGACCTTTCCTTGTATGCTCACTTTTGTGAAAATCATGAGGCCTCCTTACCTTGTCTTTGTGTCTCATCTCATTTTATTAAAATAAAATACCTTAAAAAAAAAAACAGGGGAGAAAAAGTATTTTGTTTACCCAGTGCCCCATTGTATAGATTCCAGACCCATCAAACACCATGCACACATTTTGAAGACTCCTTACATTCATAAACTAGCTAGAATATACTACAGCCCCAGTCTATTGTTTCAGAGCACAGCCCCGTAATTACTGCCAGCCAGAAGAGATGTATACTGAGGCCCTGTATTCTGCAAAGCTATGCACATGAGTCATCTCTCACACGCACATAAAGCCATTGACTGGTCACATACAAAGTCACTCATGCGTAAGTGTTTGCAAGATCAGGGTTTTCATCTGGGTACTAACAAAGACATGGACAAACCTGATAAACTTAAAACAGGATAAAGACAAAGTGACACCATGAAACCAAGACAATTCATGGTGAGATCTAGGTCACTGGAAACTTCAGTGGAAATTCCACCTAACGTAAACATTGCAGGCAATTGTGGATAAAATTTTAAAAGTGCTCTCAACCCACCTTTGATTCGTGCATGAGAAAGATTATGGGCCACTTTTGGAAAATATGACTTTGAAAACCAAAGTTGCAGAATTAACATGTGTGTCTCCTGACTGACAAAATCATAGGGATGTCATTTTCATGACATTTCAATGGGAAGTTTTTTTTATCCCAACTGTGCCCATCTCCTCTCCTGGACCGCCATGGGAAGCATTATTATAACCTTTCTACAGAAGGGTTAATGAAGCTAATCAGCTTGCTCAAGGTTACATATGAAACCCACAGCAGAACATGGAACTGAATGTTGGTCCTACGATCCCCTAAGCCAGTACCCAAACCACTGGGCCATCTGTCCTCCCTGAAGATATCCCAGGGGAAAGATAAAAAGACACTTGTACACAGTGACTGCACTAAGCCTACAGTGAGAATGGTTAGCAGGGGTACAGCACATTGCAGGTTCAAGACTTGAAAATGATTATGGAAAGGCTGCATCTGATCAGAAAACTATCAAGGCAATTCATATTCTGTAATGTTATGTATAGGGTAGGAAAATTCTGAATGATAAAGAGCTTTTGGGACTAATTAAGAGAAAGACACTCACAATGATCACCATTTTAAAAACAATTTACACACCTGGAAGGCAACATTTCTCACAAATGTTGACTTCATTGGGGATCATTGTCTAGAGCTTTCAACAATTCGAGTTCTTTACAAAAGTTATTTAATTAACCTTTCTTATGTTCTCCCATTAAGTAACTGGGGGTGGAGTTGTAATGTAAGAGCAAGCCGAGGAATTGGGGTTGTGACATTAGAGCAGGCAGGGGGCACACAGACAGACCTGGCTATGACTGTGGCTATTTGAGAAAGACATATGATTTTATGTACATATCATCACACCTCAATGCACCAACCCGTATGCACCTACTCATTCTGATGGAATTACTTGGCAGACATATTTTTTGAATGGGCATGTTTTCAATTATGAACCTGACTACATAACTCTAGCAAACCAATTCCTTGCCTTTTGTCTTTATCCCCAGGAAACAGCAGCAGCATTAATACAAAAGTTCATATCTATTAAAATTAACTGGTTACTAGAACAGGACTGGGAAGGAACACAAAGGTGTAGAGTTTAAAAAAAAATTAAGGCTATCAATCACAGTTAACTCGAGTGATTAATGCAAAACAAATTAACTAGATTAAAAATATTTGTGATTTATTGTTTAACAATACAATTAAAACTGAAATTATACAATACCGACTTAAATTTATTATCAGTATTTTGGTATGTTTTTCTACATCTTCAAAAATATTTGAGTTACAACAGAGAATACAAAGTATACAGTGCTCACTTTATATTATTTTGTATTACAAATATTTGCACTGTAAAGAAACAAAAGAAATATATTTTTCAATTCACCTCATAGAAGTACTGTAGTGCAATTTCTTTATCATGAAAATGCACCTTACAAATGTAGAATTTGTATTTTTTTACATAACTGCACTCAAAAACAAAACAATGTAAAACTTTAGACCCTACAAGTCCACTTAGTCCTACTTCTTGTTCAGCCAATTGCAGAGACAAACAAGTTTGTTTACATTTACAGGAGATAATGCTGCCCGCTTATTTACCATGTCACCTGAAAGTGAGAACAGGCATTCACACGGCACTGTTGTAGCTGGCATTGCAAGCTATTTATGTGCCAGATGTGCTAAACATTCATATACCCCTTCGTGCTTCGACTTGTAGGTCTTTTTTAAAAATCTTTTCTATAGTGCAAACATTTGTAATAAAAAATAATAGAAAATGAGCACCGTACACTTTGTATTCTGTGTTGTAACTGAAATCAATATATTTGAAAATGTAGAACATCCAAAAATATTTAAATTGGTATTCTATTATTGTTTAACAGAACAGTTAATGACAACTATTATTTTTAATTGTTTGACAGCCCTAAAATAATTGTGGTATTGGGGTATATAATGACAGATTTTGAATTTAATTTAATTAATAGCTGAGCAATCAAGTTTGATTTTGGCCCTGATATTTAAATACTTCAGTCACACACTATCTGGCGTCTTTCCCCCCATCACATTTTTATTCTCCTGTATATGACTTGTTCATGTATATTTTTGAATGTTCTTGGTACTGTGTCAGGAGAAGTACTTTGGCTTATCTGTCATTTATCCAAAAGGGCATGTATAATATATGTCCAAATAGTGGCATCTGGGCAAAGTTTCATTTCTCTGACTCAATCCTGGCCTGATTTGAAATTCCATTTTCTATTTCCATTTCATAAGGCCACATGTACAATCCTCATCAACATCAATGAGGTAACTCAGAGAAGAACAGGGCTCGATGAGACAAGCAAACTCATTTTTAATCTTTAAATAAGCTTAAGATAAATTTGAATGTGAGAATCCAGAGGTAAATTGCTAGTCTATTAATTATCTGTGCAACATTAGGGCTCATGGAATCCCTCATCAAAATTCCTTATGCCTGCTCTAATTTGAAAGGGACAGGTTGGCTTCATTGTCTGGCACTAGAGAACAGCCTCCTCAGTCTTTTCTCTACAAACCTCTGATATTTGAAAGCAGTGGCCTCCATTTTATTAGACGTGGATGCTTTTGCTGTAATTTGGACAGTGGCTAAAGGGCATTCTAAGAATAATCACACAAATATATAATCACTTTCCCTCTATGAACAATGGGATACTAATACTGTTCTATATTACTACTTGTATGACAATCCCTGCTTATGATATATGTAGGAAGGAGAGGTGGTCTTGCATAGGGGTCAGCGGAGGTGTTGCTTTAGAGCTACGAAGTTCAGATCCAACCATCCTCAAAGGTTGGGGAATGCAGAAAACTGTTTTTTTAGCATTTAGGAGCTGACCATAGGGTGAAATCTCTTTGGTTAAAAACCTCAGGTAAAAGGAATATTAGCATAATTGTAGAGGATATTACAGGAGATTGAAGACACTTCAAGTCTGCAGGGACAATTCATTATGGGCAATTTCAATTTCCCCAGTGAACTACCTGAATGGCACTCTGGGGACATGGTTTGAAGATGAACTATTGATAAATAAGCGATTGCTTTACAGAATAGCTTGTTTTGGTGTCCTGATGGAAGGACAGGATTCCTGACTTTGGCTTAAGAAAGATGCAGTAGTTAATTGAGGCGGACTGTAGGTAATGCAGTGGGAAAGTGATCGGCACATAGTTCAGTTCTGTTCTAACTGTAGTTTTCATTTTAAGTAAAAGTTTGGATGCAATTGGAATCTGAGGAGGAAGGCACAGAATGACTCAGGTAACTAATCCCCAAGGATAGAGCATTCAGGCAAGGGTTCTGCTGGACTAGCCTGTGAAATAGCAGTGATATTAACAAGAATGTCAAATAAGCTGAACTTCATGGGCTAAATCACCCCCTTCTTGATTGTTCCATCATTGGGCATGGGTTTGCCCACCACAGAGTCAGTGATGTATCTGAATTCCGAACCCAGGGCCACTGCAACTACTCTGAGGTTCCACCTTCATCTACTATATGGGAGTGTGGCATTTGTTGGCTCCCTAACATGGGGAGTTTTGTGTCTGTATTACTTTTCCCTGATAATCTCTGCAGGTCTGGGGGTGGAGACATAATTTGTTTTCTTTACCCTTCCCCATCCAGTGCAGGGCTGCCCACTCCAGGTCTCTGAATCGCCCAGTCCCTGGCCCCTATCTAAACACAATGCCAATGCTGCAGAGTGCCCTCTATGTCCCAAGTTGGGCTGGTACTATCTTATGGATCTGATTTTCTTGCTTTCTCTGGTGTAACTCGGGATTAACCCCATTGAAGTCATTGGGTTTATATCAGTGCAAGTAAGGAGACAGAGAGGCCCTGTGGTCCAGATCCTCAAAGATATGTAGGTTCCTAACTTACACTGAAATCAGTTGACATTAGTAGCCTAAATACCTTTGAGGACCTGGACCCATATTCCTCCTCCCTTTGCCTGCATTATCTAAAACAGTGGTGGGCAACCTCCGGCCCGTCAGGTTACGCTGGCAAGCCGCGAGACAGCATTTACATTGACTGTCCACAGGCTTGGATGCCCACAGATCCCAGTGGCTGTGGTTCACTGTTCCGGGCCAATGGGAGCTGCGGGAAGCGGCATAGGCAGCCGGGACATACTGGCTGCCACTTCCCACAGCTCCCATTGGCCGGGAACAGCGAGCCGTGGCCACTGGGAGCTGCGGGCAGCCATGCCTTCCGACGGTCAATGTAAACACTCTCTCGCAGCCCACCAACAGACTACCCTGATGGGCCGCGTACGCAGGTTGCCCACCACTGATCTAAAATGACTCCGGCATGCTCAACTTCTTTTTTTAAGAGGAGAGCTCATACTTTCCTTTTATTTAGAGAAACACATGAAATATGAATAAGACTAATCTTTAAGGGTACATTTGACACCATGTGCTACTCTGTTAAACATGGGGTTTCTTTTACTTGCTTCTAATTTAGGAGACAGCTCTGTTCTTCCACAAATGCCAAGGCGGCAAAAAGGGTCACCTCTGCCTCCCATCTACACATATGCATCATGAGGAGTAGCAGTAACAGCTACCATGTCAAGATGAAAAATAAATAAAGGGAGGCAATTATAGGAGATCATTACCCGTCTTCTGCTCACTGCTGTATTTGGAGTAGGTTTGTTCTAGCTGTTTATCTGATCTTGAAAACAGTATGAACTCAGGCATTTTGTTAAACCCAGACAAAATAAACAAGTAAATATAGCCGTGCCGAGCTGCTCCATCATTACCAATCAAGAAATAATTATAGGGAATATGCAAAAGCTGTGATTCAGCTTGGGCTCTGACTATTGCTCCATCTCTTAGTCACTGAATGAGGCTAACGTATGACTCATCACAAATGAAAGAAACTTTCAGGCAAATCATTGATATTTCAGGACTTCAAAGAAAAAAGTTATTCATCTGGTTTCGAGCTAATAGCAACTCTACAGTGGGTCCCAAGTTTCTCCTATTTATAGTATTCTGAAACAGGAAGGTAAAATTTAACTGTTTTGATTGCTGCAACGAGTATGTACAGACTGTACAGGTACCTGTGCCTTTTCTTGTGTTTTCTAACTAGTATTTAGCAAAAGCTGTATGGTTGGTTTGATTCTCCCTCCCTTCCCCACAAATCTCATCTATAAAATCCCTTTTGCTTGAGGCAGCTATCTTTACATTGACATCATGAAATGTATTACTCAGAGTAGGCAATGCTAGAGAAGTTTCAGAGTAAAAAGAAAAGGAGTACTTGTGGCACCTTAGAGACTAACCAATTTATTTGAGCATGAGCTTTCGTGAGCTACAGCTCACTTCACCGGATGCATGCCGTGGAAACTGCAGCAGACTTTATTTATACACAGAGAATATGAAAAAAATACCTCCTCCCACCCCACTATCCTGCTGGTAATAGCTTATCTAAAGTGATCATCAGGTGGGCCATTTCCAGCACAAATCCAGGTTTTCTCACCCTCCACCCCCACACACAAATTCACTCTCCTGCTGGTGATAGCCCATCCAAAGTGACAACTCTTTACACAATGTGCATGATAATAAAGTTGGGCCATTTCCAAGTTCATTCTAGATGCATGCTGCATCTTATATTAGAAAGAGCTTGCTACACTGGCCACAACAGGCATTTTCATCATTTCCTCAACCAATCTCCCAACCAAACCCATGCAGCCAGCACCATTTCTACTCCCTGTTCTCTCTTTACCAGCTACAAACACAAGGGTCAATGACCTAATCCCTTCCCACTAATTGCTCAAAACAAGCTTTGGCCACTTGATCTCACTCCCTCTACCCGCTTCCAGCTGGGAACAGACATTGGCTATGGTAGGCTACATGGCCTTTTACCAATCTGCACGTTCCTCCACCTTGAGCTGTGCTACAGCTTCAAAAATATATAGCATAATAAGTGATCCAAGCGTAACTACAAAGTAGTCATTTAGTTGAGTGGTTCCACTGATACAAAAACAATGGGTGTACACCTCCAACAGTTTATTAACAGTAACAAAGCCCCTGGAGCCTATTGAAAAGATAAGTATTATTTTACAGTGAAGTATTCACTACACAGGTAACTACTTTTATTTGTAACACCTAGAGGTCTGCAGTCTTGATGAAGAGGAAATTCATGTGCCGACATGGAAGTAAGTCCCGTCAATCACTTATGCATTTTAAAAGGAACACAGACACACACCTCATTCAAAATGACAAATGTTAACTTTTAAATATTTAATGATTGAAAAAAGCCAGTGAAAAGACATTACAGCTCTGATCAATATAAACCACCAAGCAAGTTTCACTATATTCAATATATAGTCAACATGGACTTGTTGTCATTTATTTCCCATAGTGCCCGTAATCTGCAAGACACTTTAAAAAAAAAAAAAAGAAAAAGAAAAGGGAGGCAAAATCTCCTCCTGCATCTATATTAATCATTCAGGTTGCTGGATAGCTGTCCATAATTCACTGATGCAAGTGAGGGGGAAAATAAACTCTCATCAGTAACAGACCAGCTGATTCACAAAATTATAATATGGAAAAGCTAGTGTCTGTCTGACTGAGGTCTACAGTCAGTGTGTCTGTTTTGCAAACCTATCAGAACACAGAGGGTTCAGTGATACCCTTTGGATACACTAATAAAACAAAGTCATTACCATAAACCAGTGTCACTTTCAGTGTCGATTGTTTCTAAAATAAACAGCTCAGCCATCACCTTCACATTTATTTTCCACAAATGCCAGAGCATTTAGATAGCAGCAGATTACCACTGTGTGATTACAGTGCTCTACTCCTCTGACTGCATGCACAGAGGACCTAATTCCCAATGACATCTGGTTTTCTGCATAACAAAGGCCAAAGAATTTTTCGCAGACTAGAAGATCATAGTGGTCCCTTCTGGCCTGAAAAATCTGTGACTGCAAAGGAAGTTCTGTGCACAGACATATTCTAGGTTTTGGCCTCTATTAATTATAAATATGAGACTTAAGAACAGAAAAATCCAGTTTAGATTGTCTGAAAGACTGTTCTTAACAGGAAGGTTTGGACCAAACATTTCTAGATCCTGACTGGTCACTAACCACCCACCAATTCCTCACAAGAACTTTGGGGCTGGTGCAGAGTTGTCTTGATCTGCTGCCAGTGCTCAAAGAGAAGTTTGAAAAAAAAAATGACAATGATAGTGTCTAGTGAGGGAAAATAATGGCAAGTAGCAAAAGGAAAGGTCATGCTGATCAGCAGTATAGCAACCAATCAGAGGCACACCAACATTTCTCAGATAAAAAAAAACAACCCCCCAAACGTAGCTGGTCAAATATCTCTAATTCTTCCAATCAGCTCTGAGAAACTCAAACATTAAAAGCAATACTATTCTCTTTTTTGGCATTAGAAGTGAAACAACAACCGCTTGCACCACAAACACCCATGGCTTTCCCTTTATCCTTGGCTTGTCTAGAGAAAATATATTTTGATACAAACTGTTCTCAGTGTAGATTTGCTCTCTGGAGCTGTCAAATGAAAATAAAATGTAAGCTGCTGAAGTTAGAGAGAGATATGGGAAAGATGACCTGTAATGGGAGAGAGAAAAAATGCCAAAGCAGCTCAGAAGTGGGGTTGAGAGAAAATGGTGAATGAGGGAAGTTAATGAAATAATTAACCACCTTTTGACTTCAAATGGGGGAGAGACAAATCAAACAACCCCAGAGAGCTCCAATCTGCAATTTCTGACAAAGGGAAACTTAGGACAGCCTGCAAAATAGTAACACCTGAAGCTAAACTTTACAGATAAAGGGTCAGCACAAAAATCTGCTACACTAAACACTGCAAAGTCACAGGCCTGGGGGAGGGGTAACCAATTTAATAGCAAGCACCCTGGTGGATTACCATTTGCTGCCTGTCTTCTCTAACAGGAACTCAAAGGAGCAGAAAAAGGAGTGCTTCAAAATGCAGAAATCACTACCCAGAAACATACACAGACATGCATGTCAAGTTACAAGATGCTCTACTCCTAGAGGCTCCCTGAGACTGTCAGACCCAAGGGGAGGGAGAGGGATTGAGAATAAAAGTGGCTTTCAAGAACATATGGAAATGCCCATTGAACCCTGTTCCTGGGCAAGAGGGCTGTGTGGTTATTTACCTCTCTTTCCTCTTTGACCCCAGCCCCTTTCCCTTCCCCATGCATTGCAAGGAGAGCCTTCCCCCTCTCCTGCCTTCCTGAAACTGACACGGGCCCACACCCGCCCCAGACACAGGTGCAACCATCACGATCACAAGATGCTGCCGCGGGGGGATAGGGAGTGGGGGGTGCAGCTGCTGCCTACGGAGGGCGGGGAGGGATGGGGGAGAGGCAGAGAGAGGCGATACTGGACCAGGCTTTGACTCGGATTTTGAGCTCCCCTTCCTGAGGCTCCGGCATGACTTTCTTGGACACCCTGATCTTGTTGAGCCCCCCGAAGCCAGACAGCAGCACGGCTCGCATCTCCTTGGTGTCCCCTGCCCGCAGGCTGCCGCTGCCCTCGGCAGCTTCCTTGCCTCCCTCTTTCTCGATCATCTGCTCCGTCTCGTCCGCTTTCTCCGCGCCTTCCTTGGCCATGGCGGCGGGCTGCAAAGCTGCGGCGGCGGAGGGGGCTGCGCTCAGCCTTTGCCTCCTGTTGAATGTGGGTGATGCTGGGATGTGCAATGGCTGCAGCTGGTTGAACGGGGGCTCTGGTCCTTCCAGCCCTACCGCAATGCACAGAGTAGCTGCGCAGCACGAACCACCAGCCCCGCAGGTAGCCCCCGTGAGTGCCTATCCCAGTTAAATCTATGACGACGAGTTGATCTGGCGCCAGGTACCCGCGTACCTAGACAGCTCCCGGGCTGCAATAGTTTGACGTAGGCAGAAGGGGTTGGTGGGGGGCGGCAGGGAGATTGTTTGTCCGGAGATTCTCTACCCATTAGTAGGTGACCTCAGCCCAGGATATATGGGTTTACTGCGCATTTCTCGGACAGCCTGACAGCGGGCTATGTAGGGCTGGATGTGGGTAGGTGTGAGTCAGCTATCCCTCCCTACTGACCTGCCCAGAGAGCGCTAGGAGAGGGGCAGGGGCAGTATTCCCATAGGATTCCTCCCCTCAGATCATACTGAAATGAGAGTTGGGGGGAGAGATTATCCTGCCCCGTATTGTCATTCTGGTGGGTATAACACACTGCGCTCCCTTTCCTTAGTAAAGTGGTTTGCTTGCCTAAATACCTGAAAAAATAGAGGTCAAATACAGACCTAGATAAAATTAAGCATGTTACCCAAGGACAGCCCTTTGCAGTGAATACTGCCCACCAGTTAGCACTTTATGCTTTTGTGGCATTTCACTTACAGCTGCTCTTAATTCTGGAGGAGAATTTCCAAGCTGTGTAAACCCCATTTCACCTTCTAACACAGACCTGTGCATAAATATAGAAATAAAGAAACTCATCTAAGGAAAACACCTCAGACAAAAGAAACCACTTATAGTGGATCGGTGAGTTTTGCATGGTTTATATTAAAGCCCACCAGGCACAAGTGGAAAATTTTCAAAAATGCCAAAGTGACTTAGCAACCTGAGTCTCATTTTCAAAAGCAACTTAAGCACTTAGGCCAAGCTCCTCCAAGGGGTTTCCTCAATGGAAGTTAGGAGCCTAAATACTTTTGAGGATCTGGGCCTTAGGAGCCTAAGTCCCATTGACATTCAATGAGACTCAGGCTCTTACTGATTGTATCCAACATGAGAAGTCCACCACTCACACACTTAAAGTTATGTACATGTTTAAGTGCTTTCAGAGCCTAAAGCAACACCTCATACAGGTGAGCATACAACCCACTGATCATTGTAGATTTCCCCAATATATTGTAAATAGAAAAAACATCCATGTTTTAATACCAAAAGCTACCAATTTTGTTCAGTTAGCTTCAAAATGTCTCAATTCATACCAGTGATGGGGGTAGTACAGTGGTCATATTGTGGTACAAAGTTTGTCAGGACTCTGGCTTATGCATTCAAAGTACAGTCATATTCCTTAACTTCTCAAATGCACATCTATGTGTCTCTGACTGTATATTTAGCACACAGTATTTAAAGAATGCAAAACAGCTTTAAAAGATGCTAATATTCAAATTATAATTAATGTGTTGGTATAAGATATTGGCACTCATGTACTACAGCAATGAATGACAACATAAGACACTAGGTAGTCCTACTCCAGAGTTATTCTTTTCAGGAAATGAAGAGAGCATTGGTTAAGGCTGTGTTTCAAAAATCTCTGAAAGCAGGACAAACTCCTTTTTTCCACACTCCAGTAGATGGATTTTAGTCTTCAAATCCACCTCAATAACTCTTCAGAGGATACTTTTCAAATAAAATATTTACTAATGTTTGCCGAGGACCTATTTAAAAATGCTCCTTTTAGAAATTCTGATCTCAAAGTATGTTAGAAGTGGTGAATTAAGGTAGCTGTAATTGCAATTGATTATGAATTAATCCATTGTAATTGATGCAAATACAAACATTAACTAATGAATATACATGATAGGGGTACATGACAATGGTCCAGATCTTCAGAGGTATTTAGGCATCTAACTCCCTTTGACTGCAATAGGAATTAGATGCCTTAATACCTTGGAGGATCTGAGTCAATGTGATTATCAGGTCACAATGAGGCTTTGCTTACATGCCGGGAATATCATTGTATTGCATGCATAGCTTGCTCCTTTTTATCCATCATGCATTTCCCTTAAGGGGTATTTTGTAGAGACATTTTAAATGTAGCCATATTTTGCAAGTCAATTTAATGATATTCAGGCAAGTGTATCTTTATCCATGTACCCCAGAGACCAGGAAAGGGAACATTACCAAGGGATGACAAAGTGACATACCACAGGGGAGGAAATCTGCTCATCCTGAATATCAGCACTGGGAGGCATGTAACCATTTGAGAGGCCAAGAAGCTCCCCTCTCTCCATTCTGCTCCCTTGGTTATAATTTGAATACTTCCTTTTCTATGCTAGCTGTACTTGGCTGGATAGATGTTGCAAAATAGAATACCAAGTTCTGTTACTTTAGATTCGGCCATTGTAATGAATGACCAGGCAACTAACAGCTAAATAAAGAATATCATACATTATAGTCCAACCGATTCACCCAGCTGACATTTTAATACAATTTAACTCAAATGGTAAAGTGTAGGATGAGTGGAGAAAATAGAGCAGATGGTGTATATCAGCTCAGTGAAATCCAGTATTAATGGAGAGACTTTGGGGGCAGCTCCAGCTTCTTTGCATCACTTTGGTGGTCTAAAGCAGCCACACAGCAAATAGATCTGGCCCCTCTGGGGATTGCCCTTACCTGGAGGAATCCTCTGGTTGTGTAGGGCTGCAAAGCAACACTAACTTATGCTGGGGCCATGTTGGTCCCTGGTTTGCCTAGATAATGTAAGAACATAAAGCTTCCTTTTTGTCTTCTGTCAAGAGTAGCTTGTCCAGACTGTTGGGTCTAGCCCAGAGGTTCTCAAACTGTGGATTGAGACCCCAAAGTGGGTCACAACCCCATTTTAATGGAGTCACCAAGTCTGGCATTGGTCTGGGCCCCAGCAAGTCTGAAGCCCAAGCCCCCCCTGCCCAGGGCAGAAACCCTTGGGCTTCAGCTTTGGCTCCACCTCCTGGGTGGTGGGGCTCAAGTGGACTCAGTCGTTAGTCCTCCCTCCTGGGGTTGTGTCATAAATATAAAGGGAAGGGTAACCACCTTTCTGTATACAATGCTATAAAAACCCTCCTGGCCAGAGGCAAAACCCTTTCACCTGTAAAGGTTAAGAAGCTAAGATAACCTCACTGGCACCTGACTCAAAATGACCAATGAGGGGACAAGATACTTTCAAATCTGAAGGGTGGGGGGAACAAAGGGTTTGTCTGACTGTGTGATGCTTTTGCGCGGAACAGATCAGGAATGCAGACTTACAACTCCTGTTAAGTTAGTAAGTAATCTAGCTTGAAATGTGTTCGATTTCCTTTTGTTTAATGGCTGGTAAAATAAGCTGTGCTGGATGGAATGTATATTTCTGTTTTTGTGTCTTTTTGTAACTTAAGGTTTTCCCTAGAGGGATTTTCTATTTTGAATCTGATTACCCTGTAAGGTATTTACCATCCTGATGTTACAGAGGTGATTCTTTGACTTTTTCTTTAATTAAAATTCTTCTTTTAAGAACCTGATTGATTTTTCATTTTTCTTAAGATCCAAGGGTTTGGGTCTGTGTTCACCTGTACAAATTGGTGAGGATTCTTATCAAGCCTTCCCCAGGAAAAAGGGCGTAGGGCTTGGGGGGGATATTTTGGGGGAAGATGTCTCCAAGTGGGCTCTTTCCCTGTTTTTGTTTAAAATGCTTGGTGGTGGCAGCATATGGTTCAAGGACAAGGCAAAGTTTGTATCTTGTGGAAGTTTTTAACATAAGCTGGTAAGAATAAGCTTAGGGGGTCTTTCGTGCAGGTCCCCACATCTGTACCCTAGAGTTCATAGTGCGAAAGGAACCTTGACAGGTTGTGTAGTAATTTTTGTTGTCAGAAGGGGGTCATGATGCAATGAAGTTTGAGAACTGCTGGTCTAACCCAATCTTGTTTGCACCTCAAAACAGATTAAGGGCTATCTTATAGTATGGCCATTTTACAGCATCATAATGTTTGGCTTACGGTAGAACAAATGTTTTCCCCACATCAGTGGCGTAAATCTATGTGTTCTAAGGCTTAACATAATGTAAAGCTAAATAGATATTCTTGAATTATATGAAATGCTCTATTCTCTGTTACATGTTGATTCATAACCACTTTTGTAACAATATTAGATTGCATCATACATTGAGGTTTACGCTAGGAAGTGATACGAGTATTATTCTGACTATTTATTATATGTCTTATGTTAAGTGGCCTGTACTGCTCCGAGCCAGTTTACACTGGTTTCATATCGCTCTTGTGGAATGCCTATGCAAATCATCAAGAGCCTGATCCAAAGCCCATGAAAGTCAAAGGATATGTTTCCATTGACTTCAGTGGGCTTTGGATCAAGCCCTAAAGACACAGATATGTGAAGGTTTGGAACTGTACAAGAACTAGCATAGAAATTAGAAGGTGCCCAGAATTTTGTCCATAATTTAGCATTTATACAGATGCTACAGACATCCCCTAGAAAAATATCTGAAGTATCTGAATGGCACAGACACTTTGATAACATATTGGTGGACATGGTTTAAGAACCTGAACAGAACAGGCTGATTCTTTGATCACCACCTTAACCTACAAGTCAAGCCAATGATATATTTTCCACTGTCATTCCTTGTAACAGTGGTGCTTAAAAGGGGTACTTTCAGAAAAGTTTTAAAAATGTAATATATTATCTGTGGATAAATCCTGACCGTTTGTAGTCAACCATCTCTATGCTGTATTTATTCAGGACCATTTTCTGCTACTGTTATTCATAGTGTTCATACTCTGCAAGCAGTCCCGTTTAAATCCATTTGATAATTCAAGGGGCACAGTGCTATTCATCATAAATGTTATCCTGGGGCTTGGGTGCAGTTGATAGGCATTTCATTCAGTATACCTGTAAGAAGCAGTTAAGTTTCTTTCGGAGTAAGATAGCTGAAACGATAGGAGCCACCACCCAAAACACATGCAAGGCCATACACAAGGCCAGTCAGAATCTGAGCTAAGTGGGTGGAGGAGTTACATTGGGGGTTGAATGAAAATGCAGAGGGTTGGGTATTTTTTTAGTGGAGGGGGGTATGTGTCACTGGACGCAACCAGAAATACCATACAAGCAGCCAGAGAAAGTAGCAGAAAGGCAAAGGCTGCCAGAGAAGCTCTTGTAGTGTGACACAGAGAGAGCTTTTGGGTAAAGTGCTGTCTGGAAAAACAGGCTCGGAACAAAGAAACTGTTTCCTACTGTTTGATTCCTACTGTGTTCACAGAAACAGGACTGTGTGTACATTTTTTTTGTAAATAAACAGGACTGCACCAAAGAAATACCTACGTCCATCATCAATTTCTCCCCATGATGGAAACAACCTGCAAGACCCTGAATATTGGTCAACAGCTCAGGTCAAGAGGGGTAACATAAGGATGGCACAATCTGGCCTTAATCCCTTAATATAATGGGTGGAATGAGATCTCTTTAGTTCATGCCAATATCGTTTTCTTTGTTGCATCAATGAGTTAAATCTCATTTGCAGTCAAAGCACAGAGGATTTTTTATTTTAAGGAATTGTATGTTGCAAACTGTGGTAAATAATATAGCCATCTTCAGCAGACATAAATCCACTGTATGTTTAGGGGGCCTACTTTGTCTAAACCTTGGCAATTTTTAAAGTGAATGTTCTACCAAAATAGAACATTTTCCTTTATAATGTAGTTTTAAATAAACTGCCCAAAGCTTGGAGACACAGAAAAAATAACAAACCACACAATTCTCTTAGCTTTTCCATTTTATTTCTAAATGGGCCAATTCTTCATTCTACATCTTTTCTGTCCTATAAAATGTCCATTGTGAATGATGAAAATTGCATTTTACTTACAATGCAGTATGTGTCTGTGTAACACTTATTTTTGTCAATTATTATAACCCATTGTCCATAATTGCATCTCTTATCAGTGAAGCGATATCAGCAATTATTTCCCATCAGTATAACACATCAAAACAAAGGGAAGGCAAGAGAATATTTAACAGTAAAGTTTATCAGGTTTTGATATTGAGATCTTACATTTCATACATTGAATTACACTCAGAGGTTTTTTTATCTTAGCTGGGAGATTTTTCTCTTTAGCGTAAATGTGTATGAATTCTTGTATGAATCAGAGGTGCAATTAATCAATTCTCTGTTTGTAGTCACTGCAGAGAGCTATATTTTCTCCTTTAGTGTAAAAAAGCAGTTTAAAGCACCTCGGAGTCATTTGGAATAATGAAAATGTGTTGTATTTTAAATTAAGAAGGAAAAGAAACCAGAGCTTTCTTGCTGTGGATTTGGCAAGTCTAAGTGATGTCAGAATGACTCATCTGATTATTGTATTTTCTCAATAGTCTTGTACATAAGTTTTGCCCAGAGAACACAGTGATGTGTACAATTGAAATTAGATAGATCACTTTTAAAAAACACTTTTTTAAAAATATTTTGTAAGGATGCTTTTGTTTAAGGAGGTAAATTATTCCCTCCTACATATGTCTCTTCTGTTGCTTTTTATTCTTTACAATAGATCTACAATGGAGATGGCTGCTTCTATTTAGCAAAATATGACAGAACCAGGTATCATGGTGATGAAAATCATATAAGTACATGCATAGATAGAGCTAATCCCATTTTACCTGTCAACCTCTACTATCCAAAAGTGGGATATGCCTGTCTTTTATCCTTTGCACTGAAATATACCCATGAATCAAAATCTCATGCAGTTAAAAATATGCCACATCCTCCATTCTATTTGGCTAAATGGAATTACACTGTACAATTTTTTAAAAAACAGAACAGCTTATCATATCAAAACATCTTTACTTACATGCTGTTGCCTGATACCTGTACTTCTCTGATAACTCTGTGTTATACAGAGGAAACATACATGCACGCTTTACAAATATATGTTCACTAGCTGGATTAACCTCTGAGTGCATTTAGAAGGGTGCATCTAGACTGCATGCCGCTTTTGGCAGCGTGTCACATACAAACTCGTGCAACCCACCCCCTAAAATGGATACAAATAGTGGTGTAGTTTGTAAGGCCAGCCTTAGAGGAGTAAAGACACGCCTGAAGGGCTCTCTACTCACTGGGGCTATGCCTTCCTGTCTACGATGCTATTTTTTGCAGTGCGGCGTTCCACTGCTGGAGCCTTTCTGTGTCGCAGTGAAAGACTCCAGCATGGGGGAAGGCTCCAGCAGCATGGAAAGGCTCTGCCAGCTCCCCACTACTGGAGCCCTTCACCGTCACAGGGAAAGACTTGGGTACATCCTTGCTGCTGGAGCCCTGGGGAAGACTGTGGCAGCAGGGAAAGGCCCAAACTTTCCCTGCTGCCTCCCCCCTGCCCGAGCATTTTGCTGACACATACACATGTAGTGTGGATGTGATGTGCTTTTCACGGTGGTCGGTAGCTATCCATACACCATAAGCTACCACTAGTGGTGAGTAGTACAGACGTAGCCTAAAGGGCAGGAACAACAATTATAAGCAGATTCAGTCGTGACGATAAGGACGATGGGGAAATTGGCCTGAAAAGACATGGCATTGCTAATTTAGCCAAGCATGGTGAAATTTTGTTGAAACCCTTGAGCATCCTGTCTTTGCGATAGAGTCGCTGCATTGTCTGGGCCTAATCCCTTCATCTCTTTGTGCCTCTGTTCCCCCCGCCCCCCGTTTATCCTCAATGGGGATAAATGATGCCACACAGGTATGATATGAAAATTAGTTAGTGTTTATACTGTACTATGGATCTGGTGCTATCTGGGGGCTAAGTATTAACTACCTCTTTGAATTCCAAAGATTTTTGGAGTTCTTTCATATCTTGTTCTTCTAGGTATTCTGTAGCCATGTACCACTGGTTTTGCTACAGTCGCTGTGGATGTTGGTGTACTCTTCTTCACATCCAGATAGGAGCTAAGAAGGATTTTTGTTTAGGGGATTGGATTGCTCTGAGAACTGGTAATCCACTATGGAGTTTTTTTTACCTTTTGGCTGCTGGGTTAGCTCTCGCCAGACTAGTGAAAACAAAAGCGGTCAGAGTTTGATAACAAATGAGCTCAGTTTATGCCAGAGTGGACAGGGGCCTACATCACTTCTAAAATTGGCCTCCTTTTTAGTGGTTTCAGCAGTCTGGTAAGTTAATTGACGTGAACTAAAATTGAATGATTATGAACTATTCCTATACACAAAGGTGACCCCTTCAGGCTATGGTTAATACATGTTGGCAAGGAATCACATGGAAACTCGTATTATTACTACATGCCCTCTACCTGTTTATGATACTTCTTTGGACTGCCACTATACATTTTGGACTTTTAGGTGTTTTATACATTGCATCTCTGGCTATATTTCACCATACAGAAAAGTAATTGAAAACTGACATTGTCAGAAATGGAGCTAGTTTGCTGACAGCAATGCATACTGCACGCTGAAAGGAGAAGACTGTCACCTTTTCTGCCTCGCTGTCTTTAGGGATTAGGTGTGTTGAAGAGGTGATGGGTTTCGTTACCACGGCATGTTGACATCTGTACTAGCCAAATAAATGTCAGACAATCACTGAGTTGGCATTAGTCTAATTTTCACAGCATACACAGAGAAGTCAGATAAAAACAAAGTACTCTTGTTTGAAGGTTGCAATGTAACAGTACTTTATTTCTTAGAATTCAGAAGAATACCACACAAGAACCCAATCACAGAGAGAGACAATACAGGCTGCTCCCTAAGGCAGAGACGGACAATTTACCCCACCATTTTCTAGGCTCCCTACTATGCTCAGAAGGGAAGGAAGAAAATGCATATTCTTTCTCCACAGAGGGATCTACTGTCTGGTGTCCTAGGTCGATCTTGAATCCTCCATACAACCTGAGCCAAAGAGCTCACTGGTGTCATAATGGTATTAGTGAGAGATACTGAGGTAGAAGGTCATCTAATAGCAGAAGAGGAGAACAAGGGTGACTCTGGCTGTGTGTCACTGCAAGATCATTCAGTACCGAGGACATCTTCATTGTTGAGAAAGTCACTGCCAAAAGCTTCTGCACCATAGAGGCTGAAGCCATCGGCACTGGAGTTGTCAGCACTGAACGGGTTTCTATCAGTACTGAGAGGTCAGTACTAGGAGCAATGCGGACTATGGCTTCAGGCAGTACCTTGGGTACTCAGTGACTGGTCTATGCTGAGGTGTAAGAAGAACTCTATTTGGACAACAAACTACTTTTGGCTGAAGATCATGAGGGGAAACAGCAGTCTGATGAGGTCTTTGCCTAATTTGATTAGGCACCTGAGAGAGTGAACTAGCCCAGTCAAGGTACCTTTTTTGCCTTGGAGTTGAGCTGCAGGTCAGGCACTATCAGGTCCTGAGGCTGTCTTTAAGACAAAGTTTAAGATGGGCCTCTCTCACTTTCTGTGTCCTCTTAGAGAAGGAGCAACAGATTGAGCATGGACGTGCCCCTCTCCAAGGCAAAAAAGACACCTTGACTGCCCCTCATTAAGCAGGATAGCCATGTCACAAGAAGAGCAAGTTGTGAACCCTGGGGACTTTGTTTCAGCAGATAGATCTGGGAGATCTGATCGAAAAAGGTGATTTTTTGTTTTTGTTTGTTTGTAAATGCCAATGACTGTATAATAATATTATTAACTACCCTTAGAAAAAATGCATAGTGCACAGCGAAGGACACTGCAAGAGTTCCATCTCACTGCCATGGGTGGGAAGGATGAATTAATTGGTGCTTGGGCTTGCTCTACCCTTTATGTCCTTGGGTGCGTCCTTGGATCCTAGGGGAATGAGGGCATGTAGGGTGCAGCACAGCTCCAACGGACACTGCCGGCCAAAAGAAACCAATCTCACACATATGGGGCACATATGCACCAAAGTGGAATCTAGTAGACAAGCACTCAAGGACCAATCACTCGTGCCTTTTGGAAAGGTAGGTCTTTATATCCAAATAAGAAGCTCCGGTAAGGCATGCTAGAGACCTATGAATAGCAGGATGAGAGTTCAGATGGCCGAGGTGATGCAGCGGAGAACAATCAGAGAAACTGAACAATACTTTCTTGAGTGCTGCCCCAGGTGCAGACTGTATCAAAGAAAGTTTAGTTACCACAGCCGGTGTCTGCAGGAGACTTCAAAAGCTGTATATGAATAACTGAACAGAGCAGCTGTTACCAGGACTCCTGAATGGCCAGGCAATGGCTGAATTATGTGATGAAAATAGACAGTGAAAAAATGAGACAACTGTCAAAATCTGCAAGGCTATGTCTATGCTACAGCTAGGAGGTACGATTTGCAGTCCGGGCAGACTGACTTGTGGTAGCTCAGCTTGAGCTAGCATGCTAAAAATGGCAGTGTGAATGTTACGGTGAAGGCAGTGGCCCAGGCTAGCCATCCAAGCTCAGATGCAGGAGGTTGGGCGGGCTTGGACTTGGGTGGCTAACATGAGCTGCTGCCAGTGCCACAACAGCAACACAGCTATTTTTAGTGCTCTAGCTCAGGTTGAGCTAGTGCAAGTCTATCTACCTGTGCTTGGAATTTCACCTCCCAGCTGCAGTCTAGATATACGCTAAGGATACTCAAAGAATTTAGCAAAAGTTCTGAAGGAAAGTCTCACATCAGTTACAGCTCATATTGCTAGATATCCAAAAGTGGGACTGAGCTTTACAAAGAATGCATATTACAAGCTATGGATACATGCCCACTTGTGCCAAGACAATGATATATAAGTTGCATTGTATTCAATGGGAAGTGTTATCACTATAATTCCTAGTACCCTTTAAAAATGAAATAATATTCATTTAATGTGAAGAATTGTGAGGTTTTATTCTTTGCATCATAAATTTAAAGGCATCTTTATCTTCTTCAGGCTACAGTACATATAACATTGAGCAGTCATTCATATTACATACTCAGATGTCTGTACAAGCACATCAATCTTTTCAGATTCATTACTAGCTTATCTTTTTGCTAAGAACATCTCTGCTCAAGTGTTTTGTATTTCATGGGCTACAAGATGAAATGCCAACTCTACTGGATGAAATGGAAGAGCCATTCTAGCCTGGAGCCTGATGTGAAACATAGTAGAAATTGGAACATTCCTAAAGAAGAGAAATCAGCTTCTTTAAGAGTCAGAGCAGTAAACCACTACACTTTTAGTCTTGATATTCAGTGAACACAGATAGAGGTGAAATGTCCTATTTAACGTGATAAAGTAAAAAGTTCTGGCCTGTCATACACTTGCATTGCAAACTTTATACTAACTTTATTTATTTAACAGCTCACATTCTCAAGGCATTTTGCCTTTAGGACTAGTCTATTATGCAGGAATTGTACCACTGACCTTTATTTTTTCAAGCTTCTCTTTCTTAACACTGTAAATATCTTATAATTCCTGCTCCCACTGCGCTGTGTAAACACAAGCTCTGTTAATTTAACTGGGAGCAGGAGCAGGTCCTTGTTCTGATAATACTGTATTTTAGGTGAATTCAGCCTGATCCTGCAAACCATGAGTAGATTTGGGGACAATTTTTATACCTTCAAGTCAGTGGCACTTCTATGGGTACCCACATGGCTCCACAGTATGCCAACACTTTTATGGCTGCCTTAGAACAACAATTCCTCAGCTCTCATCCCCAAGCACCACACTGATGACATCTTCATCATCTGGACCCATGGGAAGGAGGCCCTTGAGGAATTCCACCAGGATTTCAACAATTTCCACCCCACCATCAACCTCAGCCTTGTCCAGTCCACAAAAGAGATCCACTTCCTGGACACTACAGTGCAAATAAGCAATGATCACATAAATACCACCCTATACCTGAAATCTACTGACTGCTATACTTACCTACATGCCTCCAGCTTTCATCCAGACCACATCACATGATCTATCGTCTACAGCCAAGCTCTAAGATACAATCGCATTTGCTCCAATCCCTCAGACAGAGACAAACACCTACAGGATCTCTATCAAGCGTTCTTAAAATTAGAATATCCATCTGCTGAAGTGAAGAAACAGATTGACAGAGCCAGAAGGGTACCCAGAAGTCACCTACTACAGGACAAACCCAACAAAGAAAGCAACAGAACGCCACTAGCCATCACCTACAGCCCCCAACTAAAACCTCTCCAGCGTATCATCAAGGATCTACAACCTATCCTGAAGGACGATCCCTTACTTTCACAGACCTTGGGGGACAGGCCAGTCCTTGCTTACAGACAGCCACCCAACCTGAAGAAAATACTCACCAGCAACCACACACCACACAACAAAAATACTAACCCAGGAACCAAACCCTACAACAAATCCCATTGCCAACTCTGTCCGAATATCTATTCAAGGGACACCATCATCGGACCTAACCACATAAGCCACACACCATCGGGGACTCGTTCACCTGCACATCTACCAATGTGATATATGCCATGTGCCAGCAATGTCCCTCTGCCATGTACATTGGCCAAACCGGACGATCTCTACGCAAAAGAATAAATGGACACAAATCAGACATCAAGAATTGCAACATTCAAAAACCAGTAGGACAACACTTCCATCTCCCTGGACACTCAATAACAGAATTAAAAGTGGGAATTCTTCAACAAAAAAAATTCAAAAACAGACTTCAACGAGAAACTGCAGAACTGGAATTAATCTGCAAACTGAACACCATCAAATTAAGCCTGAATAAAGACTGGGAGTGGATGAGTCACTACAAAAAGTAATTTTCCCTCTGCTGATACTCACACCTTCTTGTCAACTGCTGGAAATGGGTGACATCCACCTTGATTGCATTGGCCTCGTTAGCACTACAAAAGTAATCAACTATTGAGAATAGGTCACTTCTACCTTAATTGAATTGGCCTCGTTAGCACTGAGCCCCCACTTGGTAAGGCAACTCCCATCTTTTCTTATATATACTGCTTACTGTATTTTTCATTCCATGCATCTGATGAAGTGGGTTTTAGCCCACAAAAGCTTATGCCCAAATAAATGTGTTAGTCTCTAAGGTGCCACAAGGACTCCTCGTTGTTTTTGCTGATACAGACTAACATGCTACCACTCTGAAACCTGTCACCCAAATGTATACAGCATTGGGTTCTTAGTGATGTACCTTTAAAAATACCATCTCTATCTTGTGCAAATGTACAGCATATCTCTCAGACTTTGCTGACCTGGCTAGAAAATTTTAAGATTTGCTTGTATTCATCAGATGCCAATGGCAACCTATACACTGAAGCAGTTGTCATGACAACTCAATTAACTAAATAAACATAGCTGTGTGCAGTAGCAGATCCAGTCCTGTGCATCATCTGTACCTCAGCCCAAGAGCTCTGAATAGCTGTGCACAAGAATCTGCGCATTTTACTTTGGGCAGCAGGAATATTGATGTACCATATAGTGTTGCCCACTGTGAGCGAATTTGTCTATTTCCCCTGACATTATTAACGGGACCACAGCCAGAGTCCATCTTTGGAGGCACTGAAACCCAGGTCAGGTTATTGTCATCTTCCCAATTGCTTCTCCGACTCTGTCCTATTGATTTCAGTGGGAGTTTTGCCTTAGCAAAGAGGAGTGGCCTCTTCCTGCTGCTAGTGCAGAGTTTGTAGGACAATACTTTGCACTAGTGGGTAGTTAGTGGGAAATGCAGGCATGGCCTATTGCTTTACACCAAAGAAAGGAATATCAGCATTATTTTAACACCATTTGCATTACTACAGTTAAGATGGCATCTTCTTTTCCCTTATAACCGTTTTTAGTTCAAGGGATTCTAATATGCCTGTAAAAATAATCTGAGGCTGAAATCTGACATGTAGTACTAGGGCTCACCCTGGGAAAATGTTTTCCTCCAATAGTTTTATATGTGTACAAATACAGGCCCCGCTCCTCTTTCCACTGAAGTCAACGGCCAAACTTCAGTGAGAGCAGGACCAGGATCAGATACGCACAAGGCCAAGATTTTTTTAAATACATGTGAAATAAATACAGAAATTAAACTATTTAGGGCTCATTAATCTATCAGCACTTTATTTTTTGTAATCCAATACAGGCATTAAAACGGAACAATTTCTGATTCAGAAAATCAAATAGTAAAGTTTGAAAAATAATTTAAACCAACTGTTTACACTGATGTGCCAGTCCCACAGCTCACAGTTTGCTGCTTCTTCCCTGATATAGCGATATATACTGCTCCATGAAACTCTTCTCAGAGGATGAAATTAAGTTGTCAAAATCATACGGAATTGCAAATGTAGGTTTCTTTTCAAAAATTACAAGAGCAAGAAATACAGCAAAGTGTGCAGTGAGTCCCCATATCCTAAGTGATGTTTTACGCTCAGGGTCATCATATACAAAACTGTGCAGCCAACTTGCAACACCATCTGCTCTTTTATAAGGCAAGGTCATGTACTTTAACGGATCGATAAAGTACTCCAGTGGCACCAAAAACACATCACTCACTTCATCTGGATTAGGTCTGGCCTGGAATGTGTCCTCTATAAATCCTACAACTGGTGTTACCAAAGAACCCACCTGAAAGGAAGAAAAAACATGAACTTGTTTGAAATACTAAGAAGAAAATCCTGTTTTTTTTCAAATGTTTTAGAAAATCTATCTACAGTATAACAAAATCATCACTGTTGATAACCTATGAAACAATCATACTTGTGAAGCCGTTTCGGGCCCTAATTCAAAAATTACATAGTTAAGCATTTATGTACTTTTTAGCATTGATATCAATGTAACTACTTATGTGTTTCAACTTACGCAGGTGCTTATGCACCTTGCTCATTTGGGACACACATTAGTGTTTATATTCTCTGCACACTGCTACCAATACAGGGCAACAATCACACACACAAGTGAGTCTGATATTCCATACAGTAGAGGTCACTGATAAACTGTAAGGCATTCACAAGCAGCCTATTCGTACAGATTATAAATATGAAAACCTGACACATACTGTTACAATGAAAGCCAACCATCATCACTTGTAGAGTCAGCAAGGAAATGTTACTGTTCCAAACACAAGGGTCACAATCTGCTCTCAGTTACTCTAGTGTAAATCTGGATAGACTATTTACATCCAATCACTCTGGATTTATATCAAGGTAACAGAGCAGAATAAGACAGGTAAGGGTGTTTGTAGACCAAGATCCATTAGGTAACCAAGTATATTTTTATTCAATTGATTACATTACACCATTTTTATATCAACCTTAAGAATTCTCAAAATGAAATTGGTTGTGAGACCCTACAAAAGTAGATAGTGCTGTAACAGAGAGCACTAAAAGTTAACATTTTTGGTATACTCAAATGTATATTTCAAATTATTATAATGCATAATGATATATTGAATGATGCACTTATCAGGAAAATATTTAAGAAAACTGTTGTAACAGCTAGACTTGTCCTTTCTATGAATTTTTGTGCTTTAAAGCTACCTTTACCTAAATACTTCAAGTTTCCAAATATTACATAATGCATGTTTCCACTGTACTCCTAGGAGAAACTACTTTCATCTTCTTATCTGGCAGGATAAAACTAACAGTAAGAAGACTAATATATAAATAAACAAACACAAATTAGAGCATTAACAGAAGATAATTGTGACCTATACATAAAAATATGAAAAAACTTGCTTTGAAAATGTAGCACTTTATATCTTTTCTCTAGTATGTGAAAACTGTTCCCATGAGAGAGATAGCTAGAGCCTAGAAGCTTGAAAATGTAACACTGATTTACACCTCAAAAGACATCTCCAGAACAGAGGAAGTATACTGGCTGCATTCCTGTTACAAAGTAAAAGGTCACTCATTGCTACAGGTTTGAAATGTCAGTGATAAGCTTATAGAAGTGAAATGCAATTTTCAGCTTGTTTCCTCATAATATTCAGAGTTGTTTGATTCTTTTTGGTACACCTTACTTTATCAATTCCAGGTACAAGCCTACAGATGACCTCCACTTGCTCTGGATAGAGTCCCACTTCTTCCTTGGCTTCCCGGAGAGCAGTGGCTATTTCATCTCTATCTGTTGGCTCACTTTTACCTCCTGGAAAGCACACTTCCCCTGGTGATCTTCTCAACTGGAAATTAAAGGAGTATTATTAAGTATCATGAGTTTTCTGATTTCATCTTAAATCCTTGTGTCCACAAAATTACTCCAAATTATTGTAGATCCTTCTAATCAACAAGGCTGAGAACTGGAACAAGAGCTCTACAGGTGAGAAGAGAAATGCATAGTCAGAGCTGTATGAGGAAGCTTTCTCAACATCTGAACACGGTGTCTATATCTTCCCAGTCTAGGTCCCTCACTTTCAGCATCACACAAAAGAAGAGGCATTTTCATAGTAACGTGTTACCTTTTATCATCATATGCTTTATATTGTATACTTTCCTTTAAAATTTATAACCACATTTCAAGGCCTTTTGCCATCTCTGCCTCACATAAGAGATTGAAAAAGCTCTTTGGAACTATCTGTCACTAAAATGGTTACTTTTGCATGGTCAAACAAAATAATTAAATATGCAAGGTACAGAATTCATTAAAAAAACCAAAATCAACAGCAGAAAAACACCTCTGAATAAGTAATGTCTCTATATTATATTTATTTGAAGTTTCACTTTAATAATAGTGAGTTCTATGAACGAACCAGAGCCTTTGTTAGAAAGCTCATTTACCATCAGTGTGTCTGCTCAGTTATTGTAAGCACAGTTATTACAGTGTCAAGATTTTTAAGTAGGAACATTATTACTGCATCTTTCAAGAGATGTTGCACCTCTCAGAAGCCGAAAAAGCAGCCAGGTAAATTACTTATCAAAAAGTACAGACAGTAGACCTAGGTATAATATGTAACAATAATAGTTTTAGAAAGATATCACTGGCACAAAATGGAGAGGAAGGTAGATTTGGTCTCTCACATCTAGAAGTGAAGAAAGAGACTGGAAAAGTAATGTTAGATACAACCTTAGGAATCACATTGGTAAAAACTTTATTGCACAGGTCAAATTTTTGTTTTAATTAAATTCTGTAGGAAACTGATCAATAGTCCCCTTTACTCTGACTTGGAAACTTGTATCAGACTTTACAGAAACATCCAAATTATTGTTGTGTATCTGGAAAGTAAATATCAGTGATCAATGTTAGCATGTGCAAATAAAGAGGTGTGTATGGATATTTTGGTTGCATACATGTGTGAAGACTATACTCTAAAACCATGCAGTAACAATTAAGATTTGTACATAGAGACTAATACTTGGATAAGAATATGGGTTAATATGAGTATCAGCTGAGTGCTTTCCTTCCTTCACTTTTTCTTTTCACACAGCTTAATCTTGCAACACACTTTCTCATTTTACTTTTGATGTTATACAGTTGGCTTTGACCTTCTGGTTCACATACCTTCATTGATCTGACAGTAAATAGCACATGCAGCTTTCCATCTTTAACCATTAGAGGCATAAGAACAGATGCTTTGGCTAGTGGCAAATGGGAGAATTTGTTTCCAACATCATATTTTCTTAAATTGATCTTGGCCTTATCTTTCATACTTCTGCTAAAAAAACACACAAAAATGCTCCATAACTAAACAGAATGCTTATCCTACTCCTTAAGAATATAGGAAAGATTATAAATTTAGGATTTACAAATACCAGAGCTGTCAAAAATATTATGTCCTGTTTTTCAAAATTATCAGGTAAACATAACTAAATATGGTCCTCATACGAGCCTGCAATTATTTTGAATCCAACCTACTGATCATCATTATCTCATTCCCAAAGCAACATGGACTTAATTTTTCTGATTCATATAAAAGTAATCAGTTCGTATTAATTGAATTATATACCAGACATATACTATTATACACAAGCTACGTACACAGAGCAACATTAGCAAATATAACACTGCCATAGTGTGTTTTTATATTACAGCATTTAAAAACACCCTCTTAAATATTCATTAAAAAAGTGTATACAGTGAGCATTAAACTTCCCATCCCCCCATTCTAAATTGCATATGATTGTGCACTTACATAATTAAAGCTTTTTGGACTCAATTTAAGATAAGACTCCACCCAGCTCAGGGTGTTTATGGGAACAGTATTGCTCAACATATTCAACACAGTTAATGAAACAGTAGTTACCAAAGAAAAATCTTAAAGGTGCATGACTGGAAAATGAGTCTGTGTTCTGCCACATCTGACAGCCCCATTTAGAAGGCAGAATTGTTCTGTGCATAGGCCAGTGTTTCCCAAACTTGGGTCGCCGCTTGTTCAGGGAAAGCCCCTGGCTGGCTGGGCTGGTTTGTTTACTTTCCGCGTGTGCAGGTAAACAAACCGGCCTGGCCCGCCAGGGGCTTTCGCTGAACAAGTGGCGTCCCAAGTTTGGGAAACATGGGCATAGGCTACTGGATTGGGACTCAGGGGAACTGGGTTCATTTCCCAGCTCTGCAATAATTATCCTATGACATCTTCATCTAGTCACTTAATCTCTCTGCCTCAGGATCCAATCTGCAAAATACTTCATTTAGGAGCCAGCATGGTTCAGTGGAAAGGATACTAGACTTGGAGCCAGAATTGGATTCCATTCCCGGTTCTGTCATTGATGTTGGACAAGTCACTTCACATCTCTCTTTTGGTTTTGCCATATGCAAAATGGGAATAATGCCACCTCATGAGGGTTAGGTATATTAGTTAATAGGCCTGA
Organism: Lepidochelys kempii; assembly: GCF_965140285.1. Classification (NCBI taxonomy): domain Eukaryota; kingdom Metazoa; phylum Chordata; order Testudines; family Cheloniidae; genus Lepidochelys; species Lepidochelys kempii. Next base: position 30,828,655 of record NC_136391.1, on the reverse strand, counting down.
TCCTGACTGCCACTGAAATAAATAGCAAAACTAGGACTGGGCATATTGTACTGCACTTAATGCATACAATCTCAAGGCAACTTGACAGTCATGGAGACTACACCTTGAATTAAGAAGAATAATTTATGATGCTTATGTTTTGCTAACTGTCAACAGGGAGATGTCTTATAAAGCATAGTAGAAAAGAAAGAAAGGCCCAATCCTGAAAACTCACACAAGTAAGTTTACACACCTGAGAAGTCAATGGGATTACTTGCAAGCACAATCTTGCCTCTCAGTCAAGATGTAATATCAAAGGACTGCAATGCAGTCTATTCTGAAGAATTTATTACTCTTGTACAAAAATACATTACAATACTTTTCTTAGTATTTCTTCTATGAAGTATTTTAAATAATTTAAAATAGACTGCTCAAACTAGTCAAATACATTTTGAGTAACAAGGTTTTACTTTAGACCCTCCTCCTTTGTATTAAGAAAGGATGACACATAAAGCTGATTGCCCCAAAACACGTTACTTAAAATTTAAAAAAAAACTGTATTTACATACTTCACGTAAATTCTGTGAATATTTTTATTGGCTACAATACAGGCATTTATCTTTATGAAAAAGGTTGGTAACCCACTACACTTTTTATATTAACCTGAAGAGAGACAGTCCCTACACCCAGGCACATACAATAGAGCGGGTGTAATCAATAGACAGAATGCGGGTCAAATCTGGACCGGCAGACATTTTTGAATGGACACAGAAATCTTTTTATTTACTTAATCATTAGAGGTTTATTATTTTCTTCCCTGGAATCTGAATCTTGACTATGACCTGACAAAGAAATCTGGACCTTGACAAAAAACAACTGACTACCCCTGCAATAGAGAATGGATGGTCCAGTGGCTAAGACGCTAGGAACTGGGAAAACTGGCTTCAAATCCCTGCTCTCCCACAGACTTTCTATGTGGTCTTAGATAAAATTTAGACAACAAATCCTACATCGTGGCAGGGGGTTAAAACCAGATGACCTCTGTGGACCTTTTAACCCTGTAATTCTAAGTCACTCAGGGTACACCTACACTGAAGCAAGATGGCATAGATGCACATAAACCAGCTTGCTAAAAATATCAATGTAACTATGACAGCGCAGATGGTGGCACAAGCTAGCTGCTCAAGTATGTACCTAAGTCTTGGACAGGTTTGTACTGAGGCAGCTAGTCCACTGCTATTTTTAGCATGTTAGCCTGCTCAAAGCTAGTGCATATATATCTACCTGAGCTGGAAATTGCACTTCTACCTGCAACATACATGTACCCTTAGGCCAGGGTATATCTACGCTGCAATCAGACATCCGCAGCTGGCCCATGCCAGCTGACTCCGGCTCTTGGTGATCGGGGCTAAGGGGCTGTTTAATTGCTGTGTAAACTTCCAAGTTCAGGCTGGAGCCCAAGCTCTCGGACCCTGTGAGTCCCAGGTGCCCAAGTCAGCTGGCACAGGCCAGCTGCGGGTTTGTCTTTGCAATGTAGACATACCCATAGTCTTTCTGTACCTCTGTTCTCCATATGTAAAATGGGGATAACACTTCCCGACCTCACAGGGGTGAGGATAAATACATTAAAAGACTGACGGGGGGAGGGCATACACGGAGCTCTACCATCACAAAGGAACACGCTTGAAGTGCCCTAATTCGGCAGGGATTTGTGGTCCCATGCCATAGAAAAGGGGCACGCAGGGATGACCCTGTATGCACGTACACCCAGAAACTGGGACCAGAGTCACTAAATCAGTTGCGGGGTTCACATCTTGAGCGACTGGAGGTCAAGGGCGTGTGTGTGCGCGCGCGTGAGATCTTGGTAAAAACCTACGCAGGTCACCAGAAAACAGGGCACCCTGGTACTGACAGAAACGGCCGCACCCCGACTTGCGCCGGAAGGAGCGAGTGTGAGATTTACAAGCCTGCCGCGATGTCGGTGCCAGCGAGGCAAGCCCGGGAAGTGCCTCTGGGAGTTAGGCAGCCGAGTCCCTTTCAAAGCCTGGCCCTAAGGCCTGACCTACGCTACAGCGAGGCTGATCCCACTACATCGCTGGGTCACCCCCCGTCCCTGTGCGACCCCCAGGCCTGGGGGCAGACGGCGCTGAGCGGGCGGGGAGGTCGCTTAACTACAGCGCCGGGACAGGCCCCGCGCTGGACAGGCACTCCCGCGCCCCAGGGACCGGCAGCGCGGGGCGGAGAGCTCTCACGGCTTCTGAGGGGGGGATGGGAGAAATCCGCCTGGCCCCACAGCTGCCTCGCCACGGGCCGGTGCGGTAGCCGGCGCCCTAACCACGGGGCCTGTTACCTTCCCCGCTCATCCTCGGCGTCTCTCAGAGCCGCCATCTTTCCTATCCACCCCAGGCCCCTGTCCTGAGGGAAAACAGCTCGGCGATGGAGGAGGGACAATTCCCCCACCTTTGCCACGCAATTCGTCCGCTCTCATTGGTTGGCAGCTGAGTTTCCCCAATGAGCGAGCACAGCTGCCCAGCGCTAGCTTCTCATTGGCTAGAGAGGCGGAGGCGAAGGCGGGGCGGGGGAGGGGGACGAGTCCATGGGCGGACGGGGGAGGTAAATAGACCCCATGCTACGCCGGCCTGCGGGGAGAGTTTGGAATGCGCCTGGTTTAGGGTCAGTCACAGCCCTGGGGAGGGCTCGCTCGACCCTCTAGTGGCCTGGGCGAGGCTCTGCGGCTCCTGACCTGATCGGAGCCTGGGGTTGTGCCACATCGAACTCCCTGGCGAGCTTCCTCCCTCACTTTTAACCAGTCCCAGCCCCCTCAACGGGCTAGTGCCAGAAACTCCAGTGCAGCAGCCCCACGTGTGGGGAGTGGGGTTGGTTACAGATTTTTCCACTCTTTTTGTGATCATCTAGTGAGTCTGGCCGCTTCACCCTGTCACTGCTGCAGCGAATCCCACTGGTGAATCAGTCCCCTCCTTTTAAATAAGGTGCACAGGCCGGATAAGCGCTACAATCCACGCCTGAGGCACCTGGTGGGAAAAGTCAGCTAGGCAGTAGCGCTGCTTCTCCCGTCAGCCTTGATAGGGACTGGAGTCGGTGATCGTCTATCGCCAGTTTACATGGGCCCAGCCGAGAGTCAGCTCTGCTACTACTGGTCCAGTCCTATTATTGCCGATCCAATCCTGCAGCTGTCCCCATGCAGGCCACAGAAGATTCAGGTGAGGAAGCCAAAGCAAAACACGTCCCTTGGACAGATAAAGTTGGACTCCCTTAGATAAAGATACATGGCCAAAATCCATTATTTGAGGGTGCCTCTCAACCAGGCATATCCTACACTCTGTTTGCCAGAAGCTGGGAATGAGCAACAGGGGATGGATCACTTGACGATTCCCTGTACTGTTCATTCCCTCTGGGGCACCTGGCAATGGCCACTGTCGGAAGACAGGATACTGGGCTAGTTGGACCTTTGGTCTGACCTAGTAGGGCCGTTCTTATGTTCCAATGCCTATGTCCTTTCACGAAAACAGTAATGACAATAATCTATCATCACATTTACTCAACAAATTCCCACCAAAGGGACAAAACTCAGTAAGTGAATTATGGGTAAACAAAATGGTCTGTAAATGAAGTTGTCCAGTGGTGTCTTTTTGTCTTCTCCCCAACAGAGGGAGCAGAAATAGCCATGCTCTAAATCTTCTGGTTCTGGGTTTACAACCTCCAAAGAGTTACAAAATAGATTTTATCATTTTCCAGTTATCCTTGTAGTCTGTTCTGGGTTTTGATTTCTACACTGTATATACACAGTTAGGATTTAGCTTCAAATACTGATTAGTGATGTATAAACACTTCATTGAACAATAATCTTTCTATCGTAGTTGGTAATGGGTTGTGTGTGGTTGAGCATTGGCTCTGCCCCCATCACACTGGCCAGCTATTCCAAGGCATGCAGAGGGAAGTTATTTGTACTAGGTATTGGGTGCGCACAGTTTACTTTCACTCAGGGAGCAAAGGGAAACCAGGGACCAGATTGTGACTCAGCTCCTGGGGCAAAGCACTCTCAGCATTGACCTAACTCTTCCCACGGAAGTCAGTGGTAGAACTCCCATTCAGAATGGTGACATTTTTCACCCATTTTGTGTAATTGTAAATGGCTCCCCAAGGCGCAAGGCAGCCTAGAATTGGGCCCTAATGGTTTCATTTCCAGTAGCCAACAACTGAAATAGTTCAGCTTGAACTTTGTTGAGAAAAGTTAAAAACTGCTCTTTCCCTTTAATACCGAAGAAGCCGATTCATACATTTCCATTTAACGCAGACGGTTCTTCTTCCACAGTCTTGACTTTTTCTGTAGATGAACCATTCTAGGAGGAGATTAAGAAAATCTGACACCACATGCTTGAAAGTATTAATTTACAATTAGCACGAATTTTGTGCTTTCTGTTACTGTGTCATTTGGCAAATTCAGCTTTAAATAGGCATCGGTCAGAGAAATAAGCTTCTAGATTGTGGGAATTGGAAAAAAGATCTTAGTTTTCAATAGCCTAGACAGGCATTTGAATTAATTTTTCTGGAGTACACATCATGGCTTTCAGTCATCTCTGTTACATGTAGGTAGTGGAACAGAGTGGGTGTGGTTTTGAACTATACGATGCATTTGCAGGTGAGTGTTAACGACTATATTTAATTCCTTATGGGACAATTTCTGACTCATGCACAGAGCTGAGGGTTTTCATGTGGGGAAACAGGAGCCTAAGACACAGAATCTTCTCTCTACAAGTCACAGAGCTGCTCTGTGGCAACTAGTGCAACCTTAGGGTTGCAGTGGTTTCCAGTTCCCCTTCTCGCCTCACTCCATGGGGGATTATATCCAGTAGATACACATGGCATGTTAGGGATTTTCAAATAAAACATTCTTAAAGTAAACCTCTCAATATAGTTTACAGGAACCAAGCCTTCAAGAGGATAGTCAATACCCACAATCAATGGACACAGACCACATGTAATGCATAACCTAGAACTCCTGCAGCCTCAGCTTCTATCATGGTAATAGCCCCTATGCTGGAGTTTAAAGCAAGTGAGTGGGAGTCAAGAGACCTGGATTCTATTCCCTGATATAGTTCTTTAATCTTCTCCCATGTCCTCCTGGTGTTCATTATATAATATGCTTCTGTTCCTTTGGGGAAGTCAGTGAATCAGTTGCTTTTCAATGTATCATAAATTAAAGTTGTTGTTTTAAAACAAGACATTTGCATAAATTCAGTGTTTTCTTCCCTTTCTTTAGTACCAACAACATGTAAACTAATAGGATTCAGAATTTAAATATATGGAAAGAGTCAATTTGCATGAAAGAGAAAACAACTTACTCTATAGCTTTTTAGTCTTACAACATTCACAGCAATAGGCACAGATTTATCAGTGTTTCAATTTAGTGCTTTTTATGTTTCAGCAAATCAGCAAAGAATTTATAGCCCCCTTTAAGGACACAGAGCACAACAATGTGGTGGTCTCCTATGTCTTGCATGATGTCTCTAGTCAAATGTTCTGTTCTACAAGGAGGAGCCGGGGGAGGGCTTTGGCAGTCAGAGACTTTGGGACAACCAGACTCAAAGCATGGGGTTGCATCCCTGCCCATCCTGGCTATCTTCCATGAACTTATCTAATTCTTTTTAGAACCCAGTTATACTTTTGGCCTTCGCAATATCCCTGCCAACAAGTTCCACAGGTTGACTGGGCGTTGTGTAAAGAAGTACTTCCTATTGTTTGTTTTAAACCTGCTGCCTATTCATTTCATTGGTAACCCTGGTTCTTGTGTTGTGTGATGTTACACCCCATATTCTTCATGGAAATATGGTTATGATATGAATATGGTGGAAATGGGTTTTAACTCTACTGAAATCACATTTAACAGAAGTCAATGGAGTTATGTCAGTGTTGCCAACTCATGATTTTGTCACGAGTCTCATGATAATTATTGTTTTCCTTAAAGCCCTAGCTCCTAGAATAAGGTGGAGATGTGATGATTTCAGCCTTCATTCTTAAACAAAAAGTAAGGTTCTAGCCCTTGTGGCTGTGGAGAAAGCTTCGAAATGTGACCAGTGCATGTTAAAGGCTCAAACAGCAGAAGGCAAATAAAAAACACCAAATCTGTTATTTTTATATAATCTCATGATTTGTGGTGAGCCTGACTCATGATTTTTGAACATTTTGGGTTGGTTTACATCAGTTCAAGATCTGGCCCAAAAGATCTGCTATGTAACAAAGTTCTTGAAATTTACTTATGGAAAAGCCTGCTTAATATTCTGTAGTTTTTTTTTTTTTTTTTGGTGGATATCAGTGCCATTTGCGGAAGCAATAGGAATACACAGCTAACTATCCAAGGTGGGCAAGTACAGAGCAGCATATGTTCCTAATATTGCATAGTCTGCTTATTCAAAAACAAAGCAGGTGACTACTGTAGCAGAAGACAAAGTTTCAGTGGTATGTTTGCTCTCAGCATCTTGCTGTGATTCGTACTCTTTTCCCTCAGAGTTGGCATGTGTAACACTCTCCTACAAACTGTGAAACATCCTTTGTTTTCACTAAATAGGCACAGGAACCAAACATTTGGTGGCTGAATAACTGTCATATTGGAACGGGCAGAGCTAGAGTGCTCAGCACATTGTGTGTAAACAGATTAACACCTGCAAACTCTTTAGATAGGATGGTTTTTACTCAGCTTTTTGGCAGTTGGAGAGCTGAGTGTTTAAGAGGAAGGAAAAGTAGACCTTAGGGAACTGGAATAGGATATTGCTCACAAAACACGCAGCAGCCACAGAATGAAGTAATCAATTAGCAGGTTTTGTTTTGTCTGCAAATGGACCCCTCTTCCTCTAAGGCTAGAGCTATACAACAAGGTGTTAAGTATTTTTCTTTGAAATCACTCTGCTGCAAAATAGAGCCACTAGAGTACCCCATTTAGAGTAAAAAGGAAAAGGAGTACTTGTGGCACCTTAGAGACAAACACATTTATTGGAGCCTAAGCTTTTATGAGCTTCTGTGCAAGTACCCACATTCAAACCAAAGGTTTCAGAGTAACAGCCGTGTTAGTCTGTATTTGCAAAAAGAAAAAGGAGTACTTGTGGCACCTTAGAGACTAACCAATTTATTTGAGCATAAGCTTTTGTGAGCTACAGCTCACTCCATCGGATGAAGTGAGCTGTAGCTCACGAAAGCTTATGCTCAAATAAATTGGTTAGTCTCTAAGGTGCCACAAGTATTCAAACCAAATTGGCCTGTTGGTGCAGTAGAGTTCTACTCAATACGTGAAAGAGTAGCACATTTTAGTTTCCATATTTTATTAGCTGTTGCTGTCTTAGTAGCTGAAGATATGGTCTGGGATGAAACTAAACTGGCTTCACCTTAAGTTTAAATGTGCTCTATCCAAATGTTAGAAGAGACAATGAAAGTGTCTAGCCTGTCTGATACATGCTGTACATATGGGTCCTGAGCATTAATGAGTGCAAATCAGCATGGCTCTGTTGACTGCAAAGGAGCTACACTGATTTATACCTTCTGAAAATGTGACCCATGATTTTGTTATACTAACCCTGTACATACATGTGAACTGGGATATTTCTCTCAGCATGAGCTGTTGGCTGGTGAGGGTGAAGGCATACACACTTTTCTGTGCACGTCCTGTTCCTTTTTTACCCTAGGCACTTTCAGGTGAGGGAACAAGAGCACATGGAACATCAGTGTTACTACTTCTCAGTGTTGAGGATTGCTGGACCTTCCTGGTGCTCATGAACAGGCTGCGCTCATATACGCAGAGTAATCAAAGAACCCTGAGCACGGTGCTGCGTACCATGCAAAGACTTGTATGTTTCACTGTCTGTGAGTGCGCAAGTCACATGTTTGACTAAAAAGAACAGAAAAATATACAGGTTGAAATCCTGTCTCCTTCGAAGGCAATGATGAAACTCCCCTTAACTTCAGTGGGCCAAGATTTTACTCAAAGTTTAAGATCATTATAGTAATTTAAAATTTTGTCTGAGCAAATTCCCTGAGGCTTGGGCAGTTTTCTTATGATGTCATTGGTCCAAAGAGTGACATTTTTGCTGAATGTGCTTAAATCTTTAAAATTTACTTTTGCAATTATAATGCTGGGTTCAGTTGGCTGGGGTCAAATGGAACCATCAAGTTAAAGTGTAGCCTTGTTGTAAATGGGTATAATACAATTGACTAATGAACTGCAATAGAGCTGATTCTGCTTAAATCAGGGTTGAATTCTGGCTGTATTCATTAACAAGAATGTTGTTAGATTGCTGCAATTAGAGCAGTATATTCAGGTATAAGTTCCAAAGTCCTTACACTAAATGCATGACTACATATAATACAGTGATTACTGCTTATGCAGACCAGCTATAGCCTTATGTTACATTTATTTGAGCAATAAACTATACAATATTCTGAATTAGAATGAGTATGTACATGCAACCCATTTGTTCTCTGGTCAACTCCAGGTTTTGTGCACATAGGACATAATGGCAGGCTTGGAAATGTTATGCAGTGAGAGTCAGCAGACAGTTGTATTCAAAGCTACTTTAGCGGCTTTTAATCAACTTTTTTGCATGCACATCTTTAGGACACAGACATAATATCCTTGGCCTATTTTTTGAGATGTGGGGATTTTGCAAGCCTTTAGAGCCAAGCTGTGATGAACAAAATACAGCCATTCACATAAATAGCACAGCTTTAAAAAAAAAAAAATCCTCTTTGCTATATAAACATCCTGTCTGCTACCTGATGATAAAAGTCAAAGCATTGTTAAATGTACTAGAAGAAGAGCTCTGTGTAAGCTCAAAAGCTCTTTCACCAACAGAAGCTGGTCCAATAAAAGATATTACCTCAACCACCTTGTCTGTCTAATATCCTGGGGCTAACATGGCTACAACTACACTCTAAAGTAAAAGACACATAAACAGAACCCCAAGAAGCATGTCAGTTTAAGTACTAGATCACCACAGTGACCTGCTGCATTTACCTTACAAACCCATAAAAGCCTTTGCAGGATGGCTAATGCTAAATAATACAGGAACCCATTACCATAAAGCAATCTACTAAATCACCACTGCACAGACCCATTAAAGATTTAAAATCACAAGCTTATGACTTTAGGAATCAGTTGCTTAATTTGGATTCACTTCATTGGCTGCCAATATATTGAAGCTGGTTCTTAAATAGATGCATATTAAATAGAGTTCTAGTGAGATCTGCAATGTTGTATGTATACAAATCAAGAGGAATTTGAAAACATATTTTAAAGTCTTCAACGCAGTATACTATTTTTCATAAGTGGTACAAACCCTTTTTTTTTTTTTTTTTTAAGACAGTTATGCTTTTAAAATTGATTTCTCCTCTTTCAGTAAGCACATGAAACACATTATTTGACTAGCAAATCTTTCTACAGTTTGATCATTTATTCTTCCCACTAAAACAATATAAAAATCGGATGATGGCAAATAATAGTTTATTATTACCTGCAGGCTTCAAGCCATCACCCTGCTCCAAACTATATTGGTTGAGAATAACTCTGCACTATTGATACTGTTTGTCTTGCTCTATTTTCATCTGAAAATCAGCCTGTGGCCTACCTTTAACAGGTTTATTCTGCCATCCTCCCTGAAACAGGCATTGCTTCCTTATACTAGGACACAGACATCACAATCCCATGTTATTAGTTAATCAGATTAATCATAAAATGAAATAGGCATTGGCTCTGCTGCATCCAATCAGCATAATGAACACAGCTAAAGAAGGAGATACAAAAAGGAAGTATGTGAATTAAATTAGAAGCAATTGATAGGACAGCAGGGTCACTATTGCTTTACCATTGCAAGCACAAATCAAGTATTCGTTTGTGCAGGTGGAGGCAGGATGCTGCTAAACTGACAGATTCAGAGGCATCGCATACCACTTGGAAACACAAACTTGCATGCATATATAGAGAGTTATATGCGGATTCCATGACACCGTATTATTTAAACAGAGCTGTAAAAATTACAGTAATATAACTCTACATTTAATGATCATTCACTATCAAATGGTATTTGCATATACCATTATCAGTTTATCTAAGTGTTCCAAACTATAATATTATCTAGGCTTTGTTTTAGACTATTTAAAGAAAAATAAATCTTCCCTAAAATGAATTAAAGGCACTTCACATGCAACATGTTACAAAATATTGATATTAGAACTGGACAAGTTTATTTACAAATAACTGTTTGCCTAATTTAGCTTTTTTTATTGGTGGGGAGGGGTAGAAAAGGAGAAGGGTCAAACTATTTTCTTGAATTACTTTGTTTTTCCGCAGTCATTCATCAAATCACTGCTGATGCCATGTGGGAAGATGCAGAAAGAAAAAACACCACCACAGTAACTGGATTAATTGACAAGGCCACAACTTGCATTGAAATGCAATCACTTAAACTGCACCTGGAAGCTCAGAGATTCTGCATTATTAAATAGTTATAAAACTTTGAAATAGGCCACCCTTGCTAGGCAGCCTCTGGTCTGTATCCCCAAATGTACTGAGTATAATGTTGTTCCACTTTTATTAGAAGACCACTTCTGTTATGTAAATTATTTTTGTAGGTCCCTGGTGTGGTTACTTAAGACAGGTTTGACTGTATATTACTCACACATTTAGAGATTACGCATTGCACACTACATGTCTGTGTCAATTTTAGGCATTGTACTGTTTTGGATCTGATCTGAATTGGACCCAGTCCTAAAGTCCTTGTTTAATCCTGTTTCAGGCAAAACTCCCACTGATTTTAATTATTTCTGAACTTTGACTGCAATGGGAATATTGTCTGAACGAGGACTGAGTATGGACTTTAGGACTGGATTCCATGTTAGGAAAGAGCAGAATGCCAGTCAGATATATATATAATTATGCAAAAGGTAAGTATTATTATTTTATTATAATTCTGGATCATAAATATAGAAGTATCTGTGTGGGCCAGCTGTAGGAGTGAGAAGTTGATTTAGTCTTCTTACTTACCACACATTGGCTTCTCTTCAGGGAGACGGACAATGAAAGAGGCTATTGTGGAGCCATTGGTTTGTGATGTGGACATCTGCCCAACAGGAAATGAGATTCATCTAGGCTTGGGGAACTAGCCCAGTCTCGGTGAAATTCCTGAAGAAGAAAAAACGTGGGAATGGTTACTATGTGAACCCCAGAATCTCCAAAGGGTGTGTCTATACTGCAATTAAAAACCTGTGGCTGGCCTACACCAGCTGACTCCAGCTCGCTGCGCTTGGGCCGAGGGGCTGTTTAATTGTGGTGCTGACGTTTGGGCTCAGGCAGGAGCCTGGGCTCTAGGACCCTGGAATGTGGGAGGGTTCCAGATCTCGGGTGGCAGCCACAATCATATAGCCCCTTAGCCTGAGCCTCAGCTGGCATAGACCAGCCACGGGTGTCTCATTGCAGTGTAGACATACCCTGAGAGGCTTTAGGAGAGTTCAGAAATAGGGTCAAATCACCAGACTTCATGAAAAATATAGCAGTAGACCCAGGAAACCTTCAGGATTGTGGGAGGAAAAGTTTAGTACATGTGCTGGGGAAGTAGGACTGTCCAAAGTTCATTAACCCAGGTCCTCCAAACTTTCATTTATTATGGCAGCTGTTCATGGTCCCATTTCAAATCTCTGACCACCTTCGTTTGGATGAATTCAGACTCTTTCACATAGTCCTAGCTAACAGTGATCTCAAGTCATCCCTGATGGTTGTTTGGTAGTCTATGTGGAATGGATTGGTGGTCCCAGTTCCTACTGGATGGCGGTTTGCGCCATAAAATCAAAATGATCACTTCTATTGTATCTGAAGAGAAACACCAAAATTTGACAGGTCAAGAGGCGGGGAAATAGCCCACATTAGGCAGCCACCCTAAATAGGAAGACAGGGAGAAAAGTGGCTACTTAGCATATCTGGAAGATTCTAGTTGGGGGCAGTCATGCTACCACCCTCCAGAAAAAAAAAAAAAAAGCAAAGTTAAGTGTGTGTAGGCCCTGTGTCAGGGTGTTTCCTATAACACTTTGGGCTGGGTGCAGGGTTTTCTTAAAGGTAAAGGTTCTGAAGAACCTAGAGCACCAAGCAAACCAGCAGAAGTTGATCTGTTGCCATCACCTGAAAAATTGGACCCTGAAGGATCTGGAAAATGTAAACTATATAAACAGAGATATAAACAAGATACAGTAAGATTTGCTCAGCCCTAATAACTACCAACTGGGGGCCAGAGAGTGACTAGTCACCCCAGAGATGTGGGGCTCCTCTCCCTGTACCAGTTCTCTGAACCAGCCAGTCCCCCACTAGTTCTTTCGAATTCACTGGTTACTCAAGTACCCATCTCAAAGTTATTCACAGTTTGAAGCAACTAGTCTTGAGCCTGCTGCATAATATAAAAGGTCTTCAAAAAGCATTTTAATAGGCGCTTAATGCTACATCAACTCAAGCATCTCCTCCTAATGGTTTTGTTTTAAATTAAATTACAAACACCTAATGGGTTATAGAAAGCAACTCAAATGAGATTATTAGCTTTGAAAATAAATCATCAGAGCAAATGGCCACTAGAGGGAAGCCTCCACCACAGCTGACAATACTCACTGAAGGGAAATAAAACAAGTCTTCCTTATTATTAAACAAGTGTTCTAGGCTGAGTATCACTGCTCATTTGAAGAAAAGTACACATAGTCCTCACTGTAACTCAAATGCAATAGGGAAATTTAATACAAGCATCTTAAATACTATTGAGCTAGTTCCTCAGCTAACATAAACCAGTGTTGACTACAATAGAGCTATGCAGATTTACATCAGCTGAGGGCTTGGCCTTTTGTCTGTATATTCCAAATGATTTATAAAGTTTTGGGCTAAATATGAGCTCTGGGAGGAACATGCAGCTGTTCAGTGGATGATCTGTTACCAAAAAAACAAAACAAAACCCAACCCCTGATCAATAGGCTGTGAAATGAGTTTGATTTCAATAATTCCCAGCACATCCTAAATCTGTTCTTCATTTGGCATCAGAAATCACAGCTCAAACAAGCCCATTTGCCTATGCTAGGCAGTTTTTTTTTTAAACCACAATCCCCTTCCCATCGTAAATAATGCACATACACACTTTGGAAATTGCTTACTTGTTTTAATTAATATACTTAGAAACATGCAGTAAGTCAGTTTCAGAGTGTTAGGGCCCTATTGTCTGCTACACAGGCTACTCCTGCACAGGGAATGGAAAACATCATGAGTTTGCACCGATAGAATTTCCTTGCCTTTTAAAATTTGTGTGGGGGTGGGTGGGATGTGGTTTTCCCTCTGAAGAAAAAGCAAGAGATTTGGGTCTGTGCAGATCTTGGGGCTCTACAGAGGAACAGGGCCTTTCTCTGCAATGGCTCTTTGCTTCTGCAGTCCCTCTCTCACCCCCAACACTCTCCAGCCCTAGGCACTAAGCATGGTACTTCTAAGAATCCCAGACTGAAACATGATTTTATTTGCAATTGCATGTTCCATAGTAGCCTGTCCATATATCTCTTAGTTAGATGCTAATTCTTTTTATAAGCAATTGGGTAAAAATGTTCAGTCTCGCAGACATTTTTTTTGGAAACCTGGAACACAGGTACAGTGTTTGTGAATAAAGCTCTCAAAGTCAGAACTTAAGTGTTGGAAAAACTTGTACTACTTTTGCTTTTACAGCTACTTTGTAGATAAAGAGAGGACTTCATTCTCCTGGACTTTCAATCCTGGATTCTTCCGTTGGGAAGATTGTGGGGTACAGTAGGTTAACGCTGGGGGTTAAGGCTTTTGGGGTCTATTCTCAGCTGTGACACTGATCTGCTGTGTGACCATAGCCAAGTTGTCTCCTTGGATGCTCCTGTTATACCTCTGACCTCACCCCTGTACCTACATTTTTCAGTGGTCCCTTGTTATCAGCTGACCCTAGTTTTCCTTTTGGCCCGCCCCTCCACTGCTGGGGAGTCTGTTGTTGTTGCCCTTTCAGGAATTCTGCCACTGTCATCAGCTAATGATCAAAGACACCAGGAGTTTTTCCTAGCAAAGAATTCGCTTAAACTTTAAAATAAAACGGTTACACAACTTAATGTATCAGTGAGCTACAGTATTAATTTAATTTCATAAATATTGTACAGTACACTGCACCTAGGCAACTTTCCTCCCACCAAACTCTCCCAAAAACTGAACACACTGTTATAACCATAGAGCAATGGGTGGTCCAGAAAGCGGTCTGCTCTGCTTTTGGAGAGTTGGACTCATCATCGCCACAGAGATGTTTAATAAAACTATTTGTTGAACAATGGTTTTATCTCAGTATGTGATCACAGCTGTTTTACTTTAGCAATGCGGCCATGCAAGCAATTAAATCCATATTCCTCCTTGGCTATTTATTTTCATGAAGTAGTTCTCAGTGCATTGTCAAGAAAGAATTCTTGTGAATTGCAAAGAAAAAGTTAAAATAGGATTGGCTTTATGTCTATATCTATTTGTAATTACTTTTATTACCTTTACATTACACTGACATTTAGTGGGGAACTGAAAACAGTGTAAAACCAGACCCATTATTTGTATGATTGTATTTCAAATGATTTCATTCTATTGCCCTCAGCAGATTTTTCCAATCATCAAAAGCCATGTTCAATTGCTAGAAAAGTTAAGTGCTATCTTCCGCTTACAACATCTAAAGAAAAATGTAGAAAATGCATTTTGGTAAAATAAAATATAGTGTTTTTAGAGCACCATGCAATTACCTTGTTCAACTAAATAAATAGAGCTAATCCTTAAATCTCATAATTTTATAAAACCAGCCATTTCAGCCTTCCTGCTGCCTTTCATTAAGCTGTTGTTTAATGAAACTGTCACTTCTGTATGCATTTGCTGAATCCGATTTTGCCGCTGCAGCTTGTATTTACTTGTACACACCTCTGGTGTTCTGCAGCTTCACTAATGTGAAGGCTACTACTGGAGCGGCTAAGCCATGTGGGCTTAATCAGTGCTGGTCTCTGGCTGGCAGACGGGACAATAGAGAGAGCCCCTGGAAAGCTGAAAGCTGGAAAGCTCAAATAAATTGGTTAGTCTCTAAGGTGCCACAAGTACTCCTTTTCTTTTTGGAAAGCTGACAGTGATTTCAACTGTTCATGTTCGCCTCTTGAATCAGTATGGAGATAAGTTCAATGGCTAGTTGCAGCTGATGTGTCTGAATCTGATGTGTCTATGCTATTGCAAATAGCATGTATGGTATGAAGCAGGCATTGTTACTGAGTCAATGAAACCATAATGAAAGTGTTGGTGTTTCAATAATATTGAAAGAAGCAGATAGTATGTGTCATCTTCCTGCACTCCTCCCTATTTACAAATACTGAGAGTTCACTCCTGCTTTCTTCCTCTAACCTTCCACCTGCCCCAGCAAACCTATTGTGACCTTCCTTGCCCTTTAAACTTTTACTCCCATCAGGTTCCTTCCCCTCATAGTACAAGCTAGTTATGGTTACCCACATCCAAATAATGCCACCCTTGATGCCCTCTCCATTGCCAGCTAGTGCCCATCTCCTTTTTCTCAAAATGTTGCTTTCAGTTCCTCTTGTAATGCTTTCCGGGGGTACCCAGGGTTGAGAGGGTACCTCACTACCACCTGCCCTTAGTGTGAGGAAGCGTTGTCTGTGTCTGCAAGAGGTCAGCTCCCCAACTCCACTAGCCACAGGCAACATAAACACTCTCCTCTTGACTTTGCAGGTCCTGCTGTCTCTCTGCAGGTCAGCAATAGGCTCAGTACAAAAATAGACCTACATTGTGGGGCGAACATAATTTATAGAACAGATAAGTAACTTCTTAAATATTGTCTGAACATACATTTGGTAATGGTTATTATGACCAGCAGGCTACTCGCTTTCAGCAGAGACCTCCTCCTTTGGTGAACTATTATGCATCGTTGTTCCAGGGGATGCCTGTAAAACCCTGTACACCCCCTGTGTCCTCTGCCAGCTGGCACCAAGGGGTCCCTGGGTTATACCTCTCTTCAAATTCCACCCTAGATCCTATCCAATTTGGTGTCTAGCCTCCACTGAAACGGCTTTCATCAAGATCTGTAGTGATCTCCTCGGGGTCAAGTCTTAGGGCTTCTTATGTTCTACTCTTCATTGTCCTTTGTCTCCTGGCAGCTTTTGACTTGGCTGATCCTATCTTGCTTTTCCTTTTGTAAATCCATTATCTCCGGTTTCTCCTCGTCCTTATTCCTTCCTTCAGTGTTGCCTTTGGTAGGTCCTTCTTATCCCATCTCCCACTTTCTGTGGGGGTAATTTGAATTAAAAACGTGAAAAATATTTTTCTTGTTTTCTCATCAACTCCAATTTGATCCCAATTAAATTCAATGAAAAGACAGCTGTAATCTTCAATGGGAATGAGATCATGCCCTTAATACATAGCTTTCCATTCCTCCAACAACAGTTGATTTAGTTGCTGTCACGTATCTAATCTCTGATTTGGTTTCAGCAACCAATAGCATGCAATACAACCCGCTGCAATTACATTATTCAGTTAGTTATAACAGTCCTTTGCAAAAGACAAACCTCCCATGATTCAGAGTAGTTCAGGGTCATCACATCACTGCTCTGTACATGTGTTCTGATCCAGGTAATTGCTTTTCTTTAGTCCTATATGACCCATATCACAAACAGGCATTTGTTACAGTAGTGATTTTAAATATAGCTATATCCAGCATAAAACTAAACAGGGATTGTTCATTGTACTTTACAATTACTATTGAAACAAGACAGAAAGCTGTTATGCTGGAGGCCACTTGTGTTTAGTTTTGGATTACTTTCAAGTAAATCCTTCAGTATTAATAAAATAATGTAGATTTTTTCACAAAGCCCCTTAGGCAATTTTTGGGGAAAAAAAAGCAATTAATTTCTGAAACGGGGTAAGTTGTCAGCACCAATATTTCTGAAGTTGTTTAGTTTTGTGCCCCTTTAAATATTAGCAAAAGGTCATCTAAACAAGCAAATAAATCAGCCAGTGTCAATGCAACAGAAACAATGTTTCCAGCCCTGCTTTGCCTGTGTGTACAAAATTCCCACTGAATGCAATTCCCTATTATCTGCTACTGTGACAGGTATGAAACGCTACTGGTAAAAACCTCCTGTCAGGGAGATTCACAAGTAAAATATTAATTTATTCTAAACTGAGCTGCAGATTTTCATACCCAGCCAAATCCTGCTCACCTTACTCTTTTATGCAGCCCCATCAAATGCTATGGGGCCAAGTTAGGAGTTTTAAAAGCAGCTTACAGGGAGTTAGGTATCCAACTCCCATTGACTCTGACCTCAATGGCTTCCACTGACACCTAACTTCTCCAGGCTTCTTTAAAAATCCTAGCCTAGGCCTGTAACATTTTGTGAGACTCGTTGTAGTCATAAGGTGGCAGGATTTGGCCCTATATAAAACAGAGTCGGAGTTGGATACCTAACTCCCTCCCAGCCCCAGGTAATAAGATGGGATTGCTCACGTGTTGTATGTAGATCACTAGGACTTGTCCAATAAGTGTTAAATTTCCTGGCTGCCCAGATATTTACAGAAGAAGTTTCCTCATGAAATGCATTAATTCAAAGGCTCCCTTATGCTATTTCAATCTCTTGAGGTCTATGAAATAATTAAGAGGTAAAGGCCTGATTCTCAGCTGTTGTAAATTAATGGAGCTCAGCTGAAGCCAGTTTACCCCAGTAGAAAATCTAGTTTATATACCAGATCAAACACTAGCACTGCACTGGATGTTTCTGTTTCAAATGTATTGTTGTTTGTTGTGAAAAATATAAAAATTAATTGAATAATTAAAATGAAATTACATTTAAACTGTCATGCATTAATGACAAGTTTCTCTTTGGAGCTTTTAATAAAATGCCAGATTGCTCAGTTGCAAACATTTGAAGATAAAACATGACATTTTGTGCATGTGGCTCCAATGTGGGCAGATTGTAGGACTGATTCTGCGCTCCTTGCATACTCCAAACTCTTATCGACAAGATTTTCCTATTTGCTCTCAGTGACCTCAATGAGAATTTTGAGTGCATTAGCATGCAAGATAGAGTCCCTTAAGAAGAACAAAATTGTCTCATTACTCTCCTAGAATCCCCTTGGCTAAAGGGGAAAAGTTTGTACATCATCAAAATAATCTTATAAGCCTATTAATGAAGAACAGCCTTGCATACATTTTTATGGCACCATGGACACAGCAAGAGGGTTTGTAACCATGTTAAAACAGCTCACAAGAGTGTGTCATAATGATATTAAAAACCATAACTAACTGTTACTAAAGGTTTAAGGGCATGCATATTTTGCTCCTTAACTAGTCTTTGCTTTGTTTTACTTGAGTCCATTCCAAAGGTGACATGAAACTGAGATGGAAATAAGAACTATCCTATATGTTCTTGTGAGATGCCCTTGTGAGACATGTCAGCTTGCTTTTATTTTCCCTTTGATGCTGTTAACTTGGATTTTGAAAAGTGCCTACCAATATTTTCTGAAAAAGAGATGACATTGCAGAGCAAAGCAGTGGCGTAGTGGTAATCCAAAGAAACCGGAATGTAAGACTGTGGGATCAGACACTGGCTGGAGATCACTCAGCCTAGCCACAAATCTAACAATGCTCTGCTCCATGGTAATGCTGGAAAAATCTCTCCTAACGTCTTGGCTTTTACGAACAGAAAAGAAAAAGTTAAATCCATGGAAGGCAACTGTGATAAGTAAGTCATTTTTGGTCATTTTCAGAGCTGTAAAATGTTCATTGTAGTGATTTGAATTTTTTTAATTAAGTCTCTCTCCCCATCAACCTCAATTTTAAAGCAAATAAGTGCTAACATGGCTAAACATTTGTCATGCTTGGCTATTCAGAAATGATTCATTTTAATAGCAAGGGCCTGGTTCAGGAAAGCAGTTATAGCACATGTTAAAGTCTATGCTTATTCAGGGAAGCACCTAAACATGTTTAACTTTAACGCTGTGCTGCAGACCCATTGACTTCAGTCACGGCCTAATGCAGTTAGAATGGAGCAAGTCTAGAAGTCTGTGGGGGTCAACCAATGTTACTTTACTATGTGAGGGACCTAGGTTCCATGTCTTGTCTCTAGCTTCCCCGACTGGCAGCAATCTCAGCCTTTGAAGAAAGCAATGAGCAACGCTCTGCAGAGAATCTGGAGTTACGTTTGCAAAATAACCCCCATCCATTTCTCCTCAACTAAGAATGATGTTGTGATGCAGGACCTTCAGGAAGGATGGATGGAAATGTCTCCATTGTGCACTGAGGAAAAAAAAGGTTCTCCACTGAATAGCAAAATAACTAAGCAAATAAATATATTATTGAAGTATAATTTTTGTGGTGGGAAGTATTTGATTTGGCCTTAAATTTAACTAACATTCTCTATTTCCCAAGGAGAAATGGATTTTTCCTAAAATGGACAGATACTGAATAAGGTCTTCAAGATTTGGTCCAGTGTGTTTCTTTGGTAAAACTCCCAGTGAAGTCAGTGAAAGTTTTACTTGAATGCAGACCAAATAAAAACTGAAGGAATTCAGGTTCTGACCTTGTCTTTTTTATCTGTAACCAATATAGTCTTGCTCCACTCTTTTTTCATATTATTTAAAGGAAAGCTGTTCCCTGGGAATTTTGGATGTGAAAGGCATACAAGATCAGATCTATGCTTAGTATACTGATTTGGCCACACTTATTCACCTTGTCATGTCATGGGAATTGACAATGACTATCAAGCCCAGCAAGACAGGTTCAGTTCAATCTAGAAACTACCTTTATGACATATGATAGAGGATTGAAAAAAGGGCAAATATAGTGCCCATCGATAAAAAGGGAAATAAGGACAACCCAGCGAATTACAGACCAGTCAGCTTAACTTCTGTACCCGGAAAGATAATAGAGTAAATAATTAAGCATTCCATTTGCAAACATCTAGAAGTTAATAAGGTGATAAATAACAAACAGTCAGCATGGCTTTGTCGAGAACAAATCGTGTCAAACCAACCTGATAGCTTTCTTTGACAGGGTAACAAGCCTCATCGATAAGGGGGAAGTGGTAGAAGTGGTATATCTTGACTTTAGTCAGGGTTTTGGTACTGTCTCGCATAACCTTCTCATAAACAAACTAGGGAAATACAGTGCAGATGGAGCTACTATAAAGGTAGTTGCATAACTGGTTGGAAAATCATTCCCAGAGAGTAGTTATCAGTGGTTCACAGTCATGCTGGAAGGACATAATGAGTGGGGTCCTGCAGGGATTGGTTCTGGTTCTGTTCAATATCTTCATCAATTATTTAGATAATGGCATAGAGAGTACACTTAAAGTTTGCTGAGGATACCAAGATGGGAGGGGTTGCAAGTGCTTTGGAGGATAGGATTAAAATTCAAAATGATCTTGACAAACTGGAGAAATTGTCTGAAGTAAATAGGATGAAATTCAATAAGGACAAATGCAAAGCACTCCACTTAGAAAGGAACAATCAGTTGCACACATACACGATGGGAAATGACTGCCCAGGAAGGAGTACTGCAGAAAGGGATCTCAGGGTGGATCAGAAGCTAAATATGAGTCAACAGTGTAACGCAGTTGCAAAAAAAAAAAAAAAGCAAACATCATTCTGGGATGTATTAGCAGGAGTATTGTAAGCAAGACACGAGAAGTAATTCTTCCGCTCTTCTCCACACCAATTAGGCCTCAACTGGAGTATTGTGTCCAGTTCTGGGTGCCACATTTCAGGAAAGATGTGGACAAATTGGAGAAAGTCCAAAGAAGAGCAATAAAAATGATTAAAGATCTAGAAAACATGACCTATGAGGGAAGATTGAAAAAACTGGGGTTTGTTTAGTCTAAAGAAGAGAAGACTGAGAGGGGACATGATAACAATTTTCAAGTACATTAAATGTTGTTACAAAGAGGAGGGAAAAAATTGTTCTACTTAACCTCTGAGGATAGGACAAGAAGCAATAGGCTTAAATTGCAGCAAGGGTGATTTAGGTTGGACATTAGGAAAAACTTCCTAACTGTCAGGGTGGTTAAGCACTAGAATAAATTGTCCAGGGAGGTTGTAGAATTTCCATCATTGGAGATTTTTAAGAGCAGATTAGTTAAACACCTGTCAGGGATGGTGTGACGGGGTTGGGACTCACCACCACGGCGCCTCCTGCTGGTGACTCCAGGAATTAGCTTTGTCCATGTGGAGCGCCTTCCGCCGGTGGTGTCCCATCCGTCTCTCATCCTCTGTTGGTCTCTGGACCGCATTGCTCCTTGCTTGGCAGTGCCCTTAGTCCACCATGCTCACCCCCTTCTGTGGGGGGGTTAACAGCAGTCTCCTGGTTCACCCCTGCCACAGTGGCCAACCACACCCCAAAGTCTAATCCCTTCTCTCAGGAGTCTGCTGCAGTCCATTATGGCCACTTCCCATGGTGAGGTGCAAGATAAGGGGAAAAGGGGGGGACCCAGGCCCACCCACTACTCTGGGTCCCGACCCAGGGACCCTCTAGCAACAGCCTGACTGCCCTCCTTCTTTCCCCTCATCTGTCCGCTCTCCCTGGGTCACTTCCCCTCTGACCCCTTTGCACCCTCTAGGCCCTTCTGGTCAGGGCCCACAGCCTGGCAGGTAACAGGCTGGAGCTCTCCTATGCTCCCCAGATTCTATTCTATTCTATTCGGTGCTGGTGCTCAGGAGACTGACCTTCCCTGCTTGAGGTCTGGGAGAGACTGACTGCTCCTCTCATGGGCAGCCTTTATATAGGGCTGAGCCCAGCCCTGATTGGCCACCTCTTGCCCAACCCTGATTGGCTCTCTAATAGGCCCTCCCTGATTGGCTGCCGCTTTGTGCAGTCTCTCTGGCCTGTCTTTGCCCACTCTCACAGGGGATGGGGTACTCGCCCCACCACAGATGGTCTAGATAATTCTTAGTCCTGCCTTGAGTCCAGGGGACTGGACTAGATAACCTCTTGTGGTCTCTTCCAGTCCAAAGATTCTATGTATCGGAAAGAGTATTGCAGCCTTTTTGGCATGTGACATGCCCCTCAGTACAGTGAAAGGCATGCCACAGCCTAGGTGCTGTAATGGACTCCATATTGAGACTGGCCCTAGTGCACATGTGCTGGGAATGGCACAACGGCCATTCCATACTTCCCTCCCTCACCATTGTTCACTCTGTGCAAAAGCAGGTGATGGTGGCGGTCCTTGTGCTTTGGGGAGCTGAGTGACTTTTCCTTCTGTCTGCTTCCAGGGATACAAATACCACCAAAGAAGG
Source organism: Lepidochelys kempii (assembly GCF_965140285.1). NCBI lineage: Eukaryota > Metazoa > Chordata > Testudines > Cheloniidae > Lepidochelys > Lepidochelys kempii. Next base: position 30,806,337 of record NC_136391.1, on the reverse strand, counting down.
TTGGGTGTGTGTGGGAGGGAGGCCACGTAGGCAGAGGCAGGCCGATGGCCCCACACTCTATGAACACCAGGTAGTGGAGCTGCAACCAGAATACTCAGGTACTGGGGATTGTATCTAGCTGATTGTTCCCAAATGCAGTACTGAATCTTGCCCCTAAATGCAGTGTTGAGTCTAAATTGCATAGCTCAGCCTTTGAAATGCAATCCTTAGTAGCTGTACTCCTACAACAGCAAATTAGAGATAATCAGACAGAGATAGTAGATATCATCATTATTCTTAAGAATGCTTCTAATTACAATGCTAGACATTGTCTTGTCTCGTGCACAGAATTTCACATATTCACTTGAAGATGGGTTTAAAAGTTTTGGAACAAAAATTCGTTAACAGAAATTCATTAACAGGATATCAGATCTGCAACTAAATACACGTTGAAACTTATGAAATAGAAATAAAAACAGCTACTCCTTTTCTTATCCAACATTTTCAGCTGTGGTTGTTCGGTTTTTCTTCTAGAACATTTGGTACTGTGACAGAGAACCATTAATAATAAGATGAGCGCAAGGAAATCCAGCTAAAGTGCTCACTTACGTCAATAGGAGGCGGCGGTGTAGAAGTGTCTTCAGAGTAAACGACATAGGAGATCTAGTGAGTCTGCCCAGAAATAAATTAGGCACTTAAAAAAAATAAAGTTAAAATTTTGGACAGCTGTGTCAATGGGCTCAGAGCACATGATGATATGTTCTTATGCTTAAGCATATTAAAAAATCCATGATCTCAAGCTGTGCTTTTTAGCTGGAAGCAGAGGAAGAATGGAGGCACAGGCAGTGTGTGTCGATGGGGGACCTAAGCTACAGGAAATTTTTGCTTTCTTAAAAAACGTTCCTGCTAAGTCAAGCTTAGAATAAACCTGAAGAGAGGGTCACAAATAAGACCCACCTGCAGTACTTTTTATTTAATATGTGTATGTTTGAAATTAATATTTGGAACACTAGAACAGAAGGGCAAAGGAAGTGTTATTTATTCTAGCACAGTAGTTACGGGATCAAACTCAAGCCATGCAAACCATAGAGGAAATACTCCTTTCAAAATCTCTCATGCTACATTAAAGATTAAGGTCTAACTTGGAAACTTTGAGTCTCCTTACAGCAGCCTAATTCATTTCTATCTTACCCTGCCACAGTCTGTATCTTGAGAGGAGAAAATAAACTGGCATCATGTGGAATAGGCCAATAGTTCATCATCACCATATCCGTCCAAAGGGGCACTAGATTAGCTATACCTACAGTAGATATATTTGTACTGCCTGTCATGATAGAATCACTGGTTAAGACCCCTAACCTCTGGCTGAGTTACCAAAGTCCTCAAATCATGGTTTAAAGACTTCAAGTTACTGCAAATTCACCATTTACACTAGTTTAAACCTGGAAGTGACTCATGCCCCATGCTGCAGAGGAAGGTGAAAACCCCCTAGGGTCTCTGCCAATCTGACCCACAAGTACTCCTTTTCTTTTTGCGAATACAGACTAACACGGCTGTTACTCTGAACTCTTAAGTACTTAACTATAATAATGTAAAAGTTGGGTAGGAGCCAACCCCCTGGAACTAGAATCTCTAATGCCATTGGATGAAAAGTCTAAAGCTATGTCTTATATTGCCCTGCAGTCTGGATTATGGGGGTGTGAAGAGCAGTGTGCATTGAGTCCCTGTGGGCGTGCTGTGGGTTCCTAGTTCACATTAAGGTAGGAACCTTTTAGTTGTTGCCTGCAATGTCCATATAGGGGAGTTACAGGGCAGGACTTTGGTGCACACTACTAGTCATGCACCTGAAGTCTGAACTGCAAGGTAGTGTAGGCAAGTCCTAAGAGACTAAGCTGTGCTGATAAAAAGTACAGGGTTTAAAGTAGTCACAGATAGATACATTACCTTTATTCATAGGTCAACAAGAGTTGTTAATCTTTTGTTTATGTAATGGTGTAATTGTTAAAACTATCTCATTTAATTCTTAAAGTAGATACAGTATGAATGCTAAGGTAATAATAAAAACTCTGGGTGAAATCCAGTCCCCACTGAAGTTAAGGGCAAGGTTCCCATTGGCTTCAGTGGGGCCAGGACTTCACCCCCTGTGTTCAGAGTACTACTGCTCTATACCACCACTATCATTAAAGGCCTATTCACACTATTATGTCTCCCCACTTTGAATACCTGCATAGTTACTTTACTGTTATTATTCAGTGTTTGTATTGCAGTAATGCCTAAAGACCACTACCAAGTTGGTCCCATTGTGCTAGGTGCTGTACGAACATGTAATAAATGACAACCTCTGCCCCAAAGAGCTTACAGTTAAAGGCAAGACATAATATGTGGATGAGACAAACAAGGAGGCTGAGATGTGGTGGAATCACAATACTCATGATACTTATTCAAACATAGCCTTTTTACAATAATTGATTACATTGGTAGGGAGGAAAAGTGGTGACATTAATTTAATGGTGGGGAGCATGAAAAATCTTGCTTTTTTCACTGGAGAAAAGGCTGAATTACCTAATCTAGGAGGAAATTAAGTCCTGGAGAAAGCAGTTAAGTACCAGTGACTTCAATTTGCAGGGCTGAAAGGTTTACAGGGAGCTAAACTGCTTTGCAGCATCTTTAAAGTCTTTGAAGTGAGCGTGAAATTACACTGTAAACCGTTTACATGCACTAAACCATGCTAGTAATAGGCTGCCAGTTTCTTCCATAATAAACTTTATTATATAAGACAAATCTGAATAGTACAGTAAATATTCCATATAAAATAGGAACATAAACTGGAACATGCGCTAAAATATCATTAAGGTGCACTGACAACCCCCTCCCCAAATAATGCATTTTTAAGCAGAGACCTTAACTCTGCCCTATAAAGATGAAAACACTGGGGAAAATATTCATCTCCAAAACCAGGCACATGCTAGTAAAGATTCAGTACTAGCTTTGCCTACTACTATCCTAGCAGTGTAGTATATTGACAGTGTGGAACTTTGGCCCTGATTCAGCAAAGCACGTAAGGACCCGTTTAAGTCCCATCAAAGTGCTTTGATGAGCATACTAGTTGTGGTAGGTGATGTTGAGTTTGGATTGAAAGAACAGGAATTTATTTTAGTTGGAGCCAATGGGCATGTGATGTATGCGATAGTGACATCTAGCTGAGAAAAGCAAATAGCAATTATTACCAATTGATTTTTTGGAGGTTTTTGCACACTAGACTGACCTGCTGTTTGCAGACTGAGATAATCTGCAGGAGTGTGTCCCACCTCCACAAACACCAGTTTAAGCCACAGAGGAAGGGTCACTATTAACTGAGCAAGCGTAGGCAGTCTATTTCAAAGAAGACAAATTCTCTCTTCCTATTAAAAGTTTTTTTTTCCCCTAACCCAGGAGATCTCATGTTATTTTGCTTTCCGAGAAGGTGACAAAGGGAGTTGTGTTTGCTGGGTGTGAGTTGAAATGGTACAATTTCACCCCAAACTAGTTGGGAGGCATGGGACCAGAAAGACTGGGTCGGGGAAGAGACACAAATCTGCCTTGGTTGGGAGGAGGAAGGAGAGAGAAATGTGATGGATACTAAACATAAAGAGCCAGACCCTCAACTGGAGTAAACCAGGGAAGCTCCAACAAAATCCTTGAAATTATGTTGGTTTACATCAGCTGAGGATCTGGCCTTCAGACTCTCTGGCTTGTTTGAACTAAGCCAAGCAGTGAACCCATAAAAGTTTATGCCATCCCTAATTATTTGGTAAGTCATAAGGGGGTGACTTTTGATTTTTGTGGCTTTTAAGGACTATGATACGAAGAAACCACATTGATTTTGTTCAGCATTTTTAAGAGACTGATTGGTGTCAGTGGTAATGGGGTTTTTCCCTTGGAGTTTTACATTGTTTCACAGTTGCGGTTTAATTGGGAATGGTCTACTCTTTAAAATAATGTTACAGTGTCTACTTCTGGTGATGTTCCATATATAAATAACTAGTCAAAAGGATATGTCTGTAAGGAGTCCCCTCCAATCTAACTTTAATGGGTTGTAAGTAGGTTACCTAATTCCTACATAAATGACCTATGTATGAGGGGGAAAACTAAACAAACTAGAGTATAGATGTGAAAAATTATAAACCTGAATAGTCCATAAATCAAATGAAAAGACTCAATCAGAGGAGGAATTCATGAACAACAAGCATGGATATTTCCTAGCACTGTAAGAACCATCTTGGAAACATGCCACCTGCTAGAATCTGTAACCATATCCACCTGTACTAGTGGTTTCTGCCTTAAATGATGTGAATCACTTTCCATCTACTGCGTTAGAAGCTGGATTAGAGAAATCAAAGAAAAAGGCTTAACTACTAAGGCAAATAAAAGGAAAGAGTTGCATTTTCAGACATTTCTTTTGCAGTGAATCAATTTTTGGCCTCCTCTTTGCATCCTCTCCTCCACACTACACTCCTGGGGGCAGGAGTTACCCATTTATGTCTCCTGCCCTTTTAATCTGGAATTCACCCACAGCATTTCTTGAAGACAATTAGTTGTTTCTTCCCATAGAAATATTTCCTTGGTCCTCACTGCAGCCCAGGGTCCCAGTACTCCCCTCCTCCCAGAATGGGGAAAATTTGAGATCTGAGTCTGGATGCAAATGCTACTAGTAGGACTAATTTATTTAATAGGCCTGAAGTGAAACTCTGAATCTGAACACTGTTCAACCTGAGAGATGTCCCAGGGGAAAGATCTAAGGGCATTGACTTCAGTGGAGTTATGATAATTTACACTGGGTGAAGATCTGCCTCCAGATCTTGATCTAAATGAATCTTTGCTTGAAGCCTCTGTTCTTTTTAGCTTCTTGACTGTTACTTTATAATACTGTATATGGAGTTTGTATATGGAGGTAAATTGTACTGCATAGTTCCGTGAAAGTGTGAACTCTACAATCATGTAAAATCCTGGACTAAGGCTGCTAATATAGACTTGAAGATATTGAGCATGACAGTATTGTGCGCATTTGAAAAATGAAGGTCTCCACTATTATAAAGAATTAATTGCCCTTGCAAATCAATTAATTAGTCACCTAAATAGGTGCAATTGTTTGTGCAATGTAGCATTTACCATATCAGAGGGTGAATTGAAGTCCACCTAAAAGACAGGGTCAAAATATCTAAGTCTAAGATACTGATGATGTGGACTAACATTTGCCAGTGGTTAGTACAGTTATCTCCTAGTCTAATCACACAGTGTCAAAGTTCCTTCCCCACTCTGAACTCTAGGGTACAGATATGGGGACCTGCATGAAAGACCCCCTAAGCTTATTCTTACCAGCTTAGGTTAAAAACTTCCCCAAGGTACAAACTTTTACCTTTTGTCCCTGGACCTTATGCTGCCACCACCACCAAAGTGTCTAACAAAAATAACAGGAGAAGTGCCCACTTGTAAACATCTGCCCCCGCTCCCCCAAATATACCCCCTCCCAAGCACTACACCCCCTTTCCTGGGGAAGGCTTGATAAAAATCCTCACCAATTTGCATAGGTGAGCACAGACCCAAACCCTTGGATCTTAAGAACAATGAAAAGCAATCAGGTTCTCAAAAGAAGAATTTTAATTAAAGAAAAAGTAAAAGAATCACCTCTGTAAAATCAGGATGGTAAATACCTCACTGGGTAATCAGATTCAAAACATAGAGAATCCCTCTAGGCAAAACCTTAAGTAACAAAAAGACACAAAAACAGGAATATATATCCCATTCAGCACAACTTATTTTATCAGCCATTTAAACAAAACAGAATCTAACACATATCTAACTAGATTGCTCACTGACTTTTTACAGGAGTTCTGACCTGCATTCCTGTTCTGGTCCTGGCAAAAGCATCACACAGACAGAGAGGACCCTTTGTTTCCCCCAACTCCAGCTTTGAAAGTATCTTGTCTCCTCATTGGTCATTTTGGTCAGGTGCCAGCAAGGTTAGCTTAGCTTCTTAACCCTTTACAGGTGAAAGGGTTTTTCCTCTGGCCCGGAGGAATTTAAAGGTGTTTACCCTTCTGTAGGGAGCCAGGGTGGCTCCCCTCCAAACCAGAGGGTAAAGAGCCACCCTCTGAGCCTGAGTGGGCGGGGCCAGGCCAAGCTTCCGCCAATCCCCGGAAGGGGAAGGGTGGGACAGGAAGTACAAAGGGCAGGGCCCTCTGCCCAGTGAGGAGAGCACCAGGGAGGGAGACAGACACAGGCTGCTTCCTCATGATCCTGCTGCTAACCCAGGCGAAGCCCTGGGCAAGGAGGAGCCTGACCGGGGGGAAGGCCTGTGGCAACCAGGGCTGCCGGCCACTGAATACCCAGAGGACCTGGAGGGGCCTGACTGCAGCCCAGGCCAGCGTGAGTCCAATACCGAGGGGGAGCGGGACTGGCCCGCAGCAGAATACCTGGAGGAACCGGAGCTGCCCACAGCGGACTACCCGGAGGAGATGGAGGGACCGGAGCAACCCGCCTGAGAGAGACCGGGTAGGAAGTAGCCCAGGGGCCCAACTACACGGTGGGGTGGGTGTGTTTGGTCAGCGGCTGCGGACTGCCCCGCTGACCCAGCAGCGGGACCTTCGCCTCCCGCCACTGTTAGGGCCCTGGGCTGGAACGCAGTGGAGTTGGGTGGGCCTGCGTTCCCCTACCCCGGCGCTCCCCTGCCTGAGGGGCGCGCTACTGACTCCTGCCGGCGCTCCCCTGCCTGAGGGGCGCGCTACTGACTCCTGCCGGCGCTCCCCTGCCTGAGGGGCGCGCTACTGACTCCTGCCGGCGCTCCCCTGCCTGAGGGGCGCGCTACTGACTCCTGCCGGCGCTCCCCTGCCTGAGGGGCGCGCTACTGACTCCTGCCGGCGCTCCCCTGCCTGAGGGGCGCGCTACTGACTCCTGCCGGCGCTCCCCTGCCTGAGGGGCGCGCTACTGACTCCTGCCGGCGCTCCCCTGCCTGAGGGGCGCGCTACTGACTCCAGCTGGCACACCTTCCCGCTAATTCCCCAATGCCCGGGAGGTGGGGCCGAGGCCTGCCACAGAGACCATGGCTCTCCATTACCCCTAGGGGCTCGGAGGACCGACCGCCGCCTGTCACAAGTGGTGGAGAATGCGGGTAAGTGATCCCAACCCCTGCCGAAAGGGGTAAGTGCGAGGGCGCCTCTGGAGCTCTCCTACTGGAAAGATGGAGATGGAAAGGCTTATCAAGTTCCTGGCTGAGAGCCAGCAGCAGCACCAACTCGTGCAACAGCTGGGCGCCCACCAGCAGCAGTTGCTCCAAACCCTGGGGGCCCAGCACCAGGAACAACAAACCCAGTGCTTCCAGCAGCTTGCAACTCTGTGGTCGGGCCATGATGGCGCTCAACCAGAGCGGGCAGCCACCCCGACCCCTCCCGCCCCACCGATCCGTCTGGCCAAGATGGGGCCTGAGGAGGATCCAGAAGCCTACCTAGTGACCTTTGAGCAGGTGGCCTCAGTGGCTGGTTGGGCGCCTGACCAATGGGCGACACTCCTTGCCCCATATCTGACGGGGCTAGCCCAGAAGGCTTACCGTGGGCTCCCAGATGATGAGGCCCGCATTTATGCTCAAGTGAAAGCGGCTATCTTGGATGCCTTCGACATTACCCCGGAAACCTTTCGGCGACAGTTTCGGGAAAAGGTCTACCCACCGGGCGCCAGACCCCGGGCGGTGGCCCAGGAACTGAAGGACACGGGTACCCGATGGCTCCAACCCGAGCGTCGAACCGCAGCTGAGGTGACAGAACAGATCATCCACGAGCAAATCGTGCACATCCTCCCACCCCAGGGGAGAGCTTGGGTGTTAAGGCACCGGCCACAAAGTCTGAGCTCGGCCGTCGTGCTTATGGAGAACTTTCTCGAGGCTGAGGCCCCGATAGGACCGGCCGCCCGCCCCCCAAACCCTGGACCCAATGCACAGAAACTTGAATGGAGGGGGCCCGCCTCCCAAACCAACGCACCCCACCGTACTCGATGACCAGAAGGCGGCAGGACCGAGTTTTCCCAACGGCCCGAGTCAACACCACTCTCCGGCACTGGACGCTTAACCCGACCACCAGGCCCCAGCCCACTCTGCGGCCCCACCAGTGCCCCCACACAGCCGGCACACCCAGAGGTGGGACCTTGTTTCCGATGTGGCGAGGATGGGCATCTGCAACGGGACTGTCCTGCAATGGACTGCAACTTTGGCCTGGTGTGCACCGGGGAGCGACGGGCGCGTCTGCCCTCCGTGGCCAAACTGACAGCTCCAATGGAAGTTGCCGGGGTCCCCGTGGTGGGTCTAGTCGATTCGGGCTGTGGGCAGACCCTTGTCCGCCAGGTGCTCTTCTTGGACCCTCAGCAGACCGTCGGGGAAGTACGGATTCAGTGCATCCACGGAGATGTAAAATCGTACCCCACGGTGCGGGTCCCCATTACGGTGCATGGAGTAACGCAGTTAATGAATGTGGCGGTGGCGTCATCCCTCGCCTATCCAGCGATCCTGGGCCGGGACTGGCCAGACTTCGAGGTGCTCCCATCCCTACTCACCAAAGAGGCATTCGAGGGAGTCCCGCCTGAGAAGACAGGACCTGACTCGAGCTCCGACCCTGGAGCGGAACCAGGCCCCACCCCCGGGCAGGAGGGCCTGGAAGTGGCGGGTCCCCCTCCTGACCTGGTGGACTTTAGCCGAGATCAAAGGGAGGATCCTACGCTCCGGTTTGCCTACGAGCAGCTGGCCAGGGTGGATGGTGAGGTTGTGGAGGCGCAGCGCACCACCCAATGGCCCAGGTTTGAACTCAACCACGAGCGACTCTACCGCCTTGACCGAGACCCCCAGACCCAAGAGGTCCGGACCCAACTCGTGGTCCCCCGCATCCATCGTCGGGCTGTCCTGAAGCTTGCACATGACATCCCGACTGCCGGCCATTTAGGGCAGGAAAAAACTGTGGCCAGGGTCCTGGCCAGGTTCTTCTGGCCCGGCGTCCACCGTGAGGTGAAGGAGTATTATGCATTGTGCCTGGACTGCCAACATGCAGCCCCGGCTGGGGTACGGAAGGCCCCCCTTGGTACCGTTACCAGTCGTAGGTGTGCCATTTGAGCGGGTAGCAATGGACCTGGTCGGGCCTTTCCCAAAAAGCAAGGCGAGCCATCAATACATCCTTGTCCTGATGGACTACGCCACCTGCTTCCCGGAGGCCATCCCCTTAAGAAGTATCACCGCCCACACTATTGCTGCGGAGCTCATGAAGATCTTCGCAAGGGTGGGCCTCCCACGGGAGATACTCACTGATCAAGGAACCAACTTCACATCTAAGCTGTTCCGCCAGGTATGTGCCCTATTGGGGATTAAGAAATTGCAGACCTTGGTCTACCATCCCCAGATTGACTGATTGGTCGAGCGGTTCAACTGGACCCTGAAGGGGATGTTGCGGCGTTTCCCCGCCCAGGATCTCCACCAGTGGAACCAGCTGCTCCCTCCTTTACTACTGGCGATTCGAGAAGTCCCACAGGCATCCACGAAGTTCTCCCCGTTCGAGCTCCTCTATGGGCAGCGACCCTGCAGGGTGTTGGACCTCTTGAGGGAGACTTGGGAACACAACCCGTCCACAACCCAGGTTCTCTTGCAATATGTCTTACAACTGCAGGGGCGGCTGGCGCGGGCGGGAGAGCTCGTGAGGGAGAACTTAAACACCGCCCAAAGAGCCCAGGAGGAGCACTACAATCAGGGCACCGAGGCTCGATCATTTGGGCCAGGGGACCGAGTGCTCCTCCTGCTCTCCTCGGAGGAATCAAAGCTTTTTGCCCGCTGGCAGGGTCCATATGAGGTCCTCCACCAGGTAGGGCCGGTGACTTATGAGATTCGACAACCCGGTCGCTGTAAGGAAAAGCAGATTTATCATGTAAACCTCTTAAAACCTTGGCAGGACTGGAAAGGGCTCCTAGTGGCCCCATATCCCCCCGAACCGGAACTGGGGCCCCAACCACCCAAGGAGTCGGATAATGGTGAACCCCAGCTAGCAGAGACTCTCACCGTCGAGCAGCGAGAACAGGCACTCTGCTTAGTGAGGGCGTTCCCCAAGACGTTCACCACAAAACCTGGGCAGACTACGCTCACCTACCATGTGATCCAGACGGAACCCGGGGTGGTGGTCCGAGAGACAACCCGGCCATTGCCGAGGCGAATGAGGGAGGCCGTAGAGGAGGAAGTCCAGGTGATGTTGGAGCTGGGTGTTGTTGAGCCCTCCCAGAGCAAGTGGCGGAGCCCCGTCGTCCTCATTCTGAAGCCTGATGGGAGCCGGCGGTTTTGCATTGACTTCCGGAGGGTCAACGCCATCTCAAAATTTGACGCCTATCCGATGCCCCGCGTCGATGAGCTCCTCGACTGGCTCGGGGAGGCCTGTTATATCACCACTTTAGATCTCATCAAAGGGTACTGGCAGATCCCCTTGGATCCCAGGTCCAAGGAGAAGACCGCGTTTGCCACCCCTTCAGGATTATACCAGTTCACCCGGATGCCTTTTGGCCTACATGGGGCCCCGGCAACCTTCCAGCGTTTGATGGACCAGGTGTTGCAACCACACACGAAATATGCGGCGGCCTACCTGGACAATGTGGTCATCTATGGCAATAACTGGGAGGAGCATCTTAACCAAGTAGCGGCAGTCCTCCGGGACCTTCGTGCAGCCGGGCTGACGGCCAACCCGAAAAAATGCCGTATCGGGCGGGAGGAAACCACTTACCTGGGGTACACCTTGGGCCAGGGACAGGTCTGCCCCCTCATCGGGAAGGTCCAAGCACTCCAGGAATGTCCGGTGCTGACCACGAAGAGGCAAGTACGTCAATTTTTGGGCTTAGCTGGTTATTACCGGCGGTTTGTACCCCACTTCGCAAACATTACGGCCCCGCTAACGGAGCTCTTGACAAAGGACAGTCCCCACCGGGTGCATTGGTCCAACAAGTGTGAGATGGCCTTTCAAACCATCAAAGAACGGCTGTGTAGCGATCCAATACTCTTCAGCCCCGACTTTCATCGTGACTTTATTGTCCAGACAGATGCCTCAGGCGTTGGGCTTGGGGCGGTCCTCTCGCAGGAGGTGGACGGGGAGGAACACCCGATTGTTTACCTCAGTTGGAAGCTGTTCCCCAGAGAACGGAACTACTCAGTCGTGGAGAAAGAGGCCCTAGCCGTTAAGTGGGCAGTCGATGCTCTCCGCTACTACTTCCTCGAGGCCCCCTTTATACTGGTTACGGACCACGCACCCCTGAAATGGGTCAATAAGATGAAGGACAATAATACCATCGCATCAGCCTGGCATCTTGCTCTGCAGCCCTATGCCTTCACGATCCACCATCGGGCGGGACGAGACAACGCCAATGCGGATTTCCTATCCCGCCTCGGAGAAGGTGAGGACGCCAGCTCCGAAGATCGGAAGCTGGATTTGAGGGATGGGGTATGTAGGGAGCCAGGGTGGCTCCTCTCCGAACCAGAGGGTAAAGAGCCACCCTCTGAGCCTGAGTGGGCGGGGCCAGGCCAAGCTTCCGCCAATCCCCGGAAGGGGAAGGGTGGGACAGGAAGTACAAAGGGCAGGGCCCTCTGCCCAGTGAGGAGAGCACCAGGGAGGGAGACAGACACAGGCTGCTCCCTCGCGATCCTGCTGCTGACCCAGGCGAAGCCCTGGGCAAGGAGGAGCCTGACCAGGGGGAAGGCCTGTGGCAACCAGGGCTGCCGGCTGCTGAATACCCAGAGGACCTGGAGGGGCCTGACTGCAGCCCGGGCCAGCATGAGTCCGATACCGAGGGGGAGCGATCCCTGGAGGAACCGGAGCTGCCCGCAGCGGACTACCCGGAGGAGATGGAGGAACCGGAGCTGTGAGCAGCGGACTACCCAGAGGAGATGGAGGGACCAGAGCAACCCGCCTGAGAGAGACCAGGTAGGAAGTAGCCCAGGGGCCCAACTACACGGTGGGGTGGGTGTGTGTGGTCAGCGGCCATGGACCGCCCTGCTGACCCAGCGGCGGGACCTTCGCCTCCCGCCACTGTTAGGGCCCTGGGCTGGAATGCAGTGGAGTTGGGTGGGCCTGCGTTCCCCTACCCTGGCGCTCCCCTGCCTGAGGGGCGCGCTACTGACTCTTGCCGGCGCTCCCCTGCCTGAGGGGCGCGCTACTGACTCCGGTTGGCACACCTTCCCGCTAATTCCCCAACGCCCGGGAGGTGGGGCCGAGGCCTACGGAGACCATGGCTCTCCATCGCCCCAGGGGCTCGGAGGACCGACCGCCGCCGGTCACACCTTCCCTTTATATTTATTGCACATGGGTTCTCACACATCACTGTATAGTAACTGGTGGCAATTACTGATTTTTAAAATGCAGTGTCCTTGGTCACCAATGCTCCTTTCACTGATTGTACCTCTAGGGCACCCCCCTCTCCATTCCCTGGGGTGAGGTTGGGCACTTCTCTCATCCCCACTTCCCTCTCTGGCTGTAAGTATATTGCTGTAACACAGTTTGCAGTGTCAGGAGCCATCTCCTGGCTGTAAGTCCCAGAGAAGCAGTTCCTCTCCTTCAAGGCCTGACCACAGTCCAAGATTTTTTTTTTTTAAAAGAGGCAAGCAAAATAATCTTGCAGCCCACAAAACAGTCCAGGTTTACCTCACTATTCCTCACCAGGTAACAGATAAATACTCTGAAGGAGTCTGGGTTCCTCACCCCAGGAAGTATCTGAGAGGTCCAGGCTCAGCATCCTGGACTCTAATTTGAAGCAGATCAAAGTAAAATAAAGATAGTCCCTCTGCCTCTCTGGAGGGATGAGGCAGCAGAGATTCTTCAGAAGCTTTCTGGGTAAGCAGTCCCTGCTCTGTGGGGCTAGGGAATCCTCCCTTTTAAGGAGCCATCTCTCTCTAGGTGCAACAGGCCTCACAGGTACACGGGGCCAGAGCTGATTGAGCCCAGAGGAACTATTTTAACCCCTTCCTGAGTAGGGTGGGAACATGTCTGAACGGGGCTAAATACCAACTTTGGCTGGAAGTCAGTGAATGGAGAAAACATAGCATGCTCTGTGTGTCAAGGTCAGTAGAAATGGAGTCAGAGGAAACCAGCAAAACAGGGAATGTGAGGAGTTGCGCTGGAAAGAGCAGTGCACAGGGTTTAATAAAGTTCCACTTGTTCAACTTATCCTGCATTCAGCTTCACACTTTGCTAATGAAACCCCTTGAATAGGATAAAGGTGATGGAGGGGGCAAGGTAATTATGGATACTCAGATACTTCTTCCGTGCATTTATGGAGTGATAAGGAAAAGGACTGTCCCCTAGGTACAAAGGGAAACTTCTTTCGGGGAAATGGCATGAGTGCCATTTCTACTTAGTGTCAGTGTCAATTAAAGGACAATCATACAAATTGTTTTTCAGTGGAGTAATCCTATAGAAGTTAGAGTAAGAACACAAGAGAATAAAGGTTTGTATCATTAGGCCTCAAAAGTCCATTACTACTTTGCTTTGGGCAGCAAAATCCTCAAGACTCTGGCCTAGATTCCCAAAGATAGTTAGGCACCTAACTCCCGCTGAGTGAAGCATGTAAATACCTTTGAGGATCTGGGCCCCGGTGCCCATCCTGTTTTACCACCTGCCCGCTATAATACCAGGTCAAGACACTTCTTTGTGTAGATATTTTTGTGCTGTGCTCAGGCAATGTTTTGAAAAAATAATTAGATGACAATATGGGGAAAATTAGGGAAAAAATCATTTGCAAATCTGCTAGAAGAGGAAAGGAATCACATTCAGTAAACTATCTTCAGTGTTGATACTGTGGCATTTTGTCAGACCTCTTTTGGCAGTTTGGAGAAAAAAGACAGTCTTCCTGCAAATATTTATGGTCACTCAAAGTCTGAAGTGGCATTTAGACTGAACTGAAGACATATAATGTATAGCCTGCTTTGTTATTACAAGGATCAGCTGTTATCACCTGCCTTTAGAAAGTGACAGGATATAAAGCAAAGTGAATTGGTATAAATTAATTCCCAGTCAAAAAACTAAATCCGAGAAAACCTCAAAATACTGAAGATTGGCTTCATCACTGCAAAATGCCAAATGCTGAATCCAAACCTGAACTATTGTTTCTTTAGTATCAATTTGCTGTGTTTTGCAGACATATTCCCCAACCATAATTTATATAATTAAGTACTGTATATTGTACAAAAACAACACACAGCATTGTACTATGTAATTGGGGCAGGATATCACTTTCCCCTGCAATTTCTCTGTCATTTCAGGGTTGTTTATATTTGTTTCTTAGGAGAATGAAATTGATTGGGACTCACTTGAGGGTGCAGGCTCTTCAAAGATCTGAGACATTACCCAAGAAAGAACCATTTCATTATGGAGGGAGCTGTTTTGGTCTCATTAGGTGGGCAGGCTGGAGTGAATCGCAGCCTCAGTGCAAAGCCTGAGTTCACAGATTTTGCTCAGTAGTTCTCCGCAGGGCCTGAAGTTGAAGGATTCCACTGTCACCAGATGTGCGTCATGATTATTACTACAGCCCTGAAATTGCAGTTGTATCTGTAATCTTTGACTCCCTATGCAAGGGGTTTGGCCAACGGATTTGTGAGACCACTCTCTCCATCCTTGCTTGTCCAGTATTTTTTGCTTAAGCTCCCTTGTATGTTTTCATGGAGCAAGAGAGCCCCTACGGAGCATTGCTTTTTAGCTCGCAGGGAGAGTGGAGTCCCATTGTGCAGTATGCCTCATTGTACAGCTGAACCATGCAGCTCTTCTGTGTTTATGAGTAGGCATCCTGGAGGGCAGGTGTGACAGAGTGAGTTCTTAGGAACTAGTCTCTACAGTGAGTGTAAACACATGGGTAATTCCAAGACAGTTCTCTCTTTTCCTCAGCAGACATTTGTCCCCCAAAGAAAGTGGATAGGTGGTTGGGTTTGGTGTGGGTTAAGTCACAAATGCAAAGGATACCCTAGTCTGTGTGTGTGATGTGGCAGTTTTCTTCAGTGCCAGTTCTGTTCCAGCAGCAGTTACATACTCACCTAACTCCCACCCACAAGCCCTTTCCCACCCTTGCAGTGTTCAATTTTAGTCCCAAAATATCCCTGGAAAAGCGTCAGATTGCCCACATTGCTGCTTTTTCATGAATCAGTCTCTGAAACGTAAAATCATCAGTGTGGTTTTAGGTCTGGCTCTGAGTGACTTGCATTAAAATACTGAGTTGTAAAATCTTAGGTAAGAGATGCCAATGTAACAAGAAGTCATCCATGTCTGTCACATTTTACCAGGCGCATAGGACTATTTTACTCTACCTCACTGGTGAATGGAAGTTACAGGTCCCGCTCTGTGCTGAATCGCTGTGGTTACAGCACCAGCTACTAAACTTCAGCTCAAGCTGTAGACGCTCATGTGGTTTAGCTGTGGAGGTGCCTGGTTCAGTCCCTGGGGCACCTCCACAACTAACTGCTTTTGGCATCTTGTCCCATTACGAGAGTCTTAAATGAGGATGAAAGAGACAGAGCTTTAGTGTCTGAATGCCAAATATTAAATGCCACCCACTGGTGCACAAGGGCTGGGGGCTGGAAGGGTCTGTTAAGGGAGCCTTTTCCCATTGAATAAGCTGCATTTCTCTTTGGAGCTCAGGATAAAGCCTGGACAGGGACCTGAACTATTCAGCCAGCCCATGCAGCCCCATGGGAGTATGGTCTGCTGATTGAGGGGTACCCTGCAGTTAGAGTTCAGTCCAATTCTCATTGGCTTCATCTGGAGCTGGATCAGGATCCAACCTTGGGAGGTGCTGAGCTCTTCCTGTGAGGGTTGGAGCTCCCTTCAGCTCCCATTGGCTACACAACAGTGGAGTTCAACAGGCTCGGAAACTGACAGGATCAGGTCCCTAGTTTATATCCTGCATTCATCAGGGACTGCTTTAGGTGAAACTTGCCACTTTGTAGAGAGCCAGCACCTGGCCTAAATCCTATGGAAGCCATACTTTAAGTCTTGTGCTCGCTGTCTGCACCAGCCTGACATTTGCATTTTCAAAGCAACAGGAATATGGGTTTATTTCATCCTCCAAGCCCACTCAGTGGAATCTTGCTCTAGCTGATAGAATTCCTAGAGTGGGGAATTGCATCTGTTAATGTTTCTAATCCCTCTGTCATCACCAACCAAGGCAGGATTGGCCTCTAATGACTATTAGAAACATTTTGATGTAGTACAGTAGATTCCTGTTTATTATAAGCTGATAAATGAGCAGCTGTCATTTAATTAATACAGGTTAATGACTGCAAAAGTAATTACTTGGGTTTACTGAGGTATTAATTCTACTGCACCTGAGGTCCTCCCTCAAACAATTACGATCAAAACTGTAAAAATGCAGGGGCTACTTTAAGGGAACCATCCTGTGAAAGCTAAATTAAAGGCTAAATCCTGCACACATCAAACTCAATGGCAAAATGCCCACAATCTTCAGTGTGAACAGGGTCATATTACATCATTAAGTGCACTGAGGAAAGAAATTAAACTCATTTATTGTCCATAATGGCTTCAACCTATTTCACAGGCTGCTGAATGATCCAGATGCAATACAGACAACGGGGTTTCCTTTAAAGCTGTGATGCCGATAGGAAATAAGGAAAATAATCAGAGTAGAGTAGAACTGGAAGCATTTTCTCTGGAGGAAATATGAATGTGCATGTGGGTAGGTGAATTGCATTGCACAAAGTATGAGAGCAGATAAGGGTAAAGAGTCACATTTAGGTATATTCTGTAAATATCCATATTTTTTGTCTGAGCTTCAGAACTTTGTGAGGTTCCCTAGTCCTTATTTTTTATTCATTATGTAAATTAGTAAGGGCCAATCCAGCTCCCATTGACATCTGTGGGAATCTTTCCACTGACTTCAGCAAGAGTGGGATTGGCCCCTAAATTCTTGCTTTATCAATACTGCAAGGAAGGATGGGTTGCATCATATTATGTCTGAGCACTACCAATCCTAAAAATCATCTTGCCATACTGTTTTGTGAGCATTCATTGCCTACATGTTGTTTTCAAGACTAATGAACCTCACTGGGTTTCTTCTTCTCCTATTCTGTATCAGAACATTTCTGATCACTTTAGCTGGCATGAGCTTGCAAACAAGCTCTCATCCCAATGCTGAGTCCATTTATTTTATTTTCAGCTCATCCTGTTTTCTTAAAGCACCCCCTTATGAATTCATTTCATACAATTTTAAGTGTTTGGCAACTTACACATTCAACGTCCCACCTATGCAATGATGTTAAACTGGTTATTTTAATAATCACACATCATTTTCATTGGCACTGACTTTGCCTCTCTGAGCCCTCCTCATGGTCACTAGTTGTCTCTTTTGACAGCTTAGACAGATAAAAGAGTTGCAGCTCATGCTGGCTCAGTGTAATAAATAAAGGGTCATTTTCTTCATTTTATTTAAATGGTTTTGTTTACTAATTGATATTATACCAGTGATACCTTATCATCCAAACTGTGAATGGCTTAGCTCATTGGTCTTTTCCTGCTCTACAGTCTACAGATGATGCAGCATTGTGTTTCACCGCTCCCTGAGTCTGATTGCGAAACTTACATCCATAGTTGTATCAGCACTTTACATTCATGCAGTTCACCTAGGAATGCAATCTAAGACACACTGTTAGATACTCTCCCATCTCTGTCTTCCCCCTCCACATACACACACGTCCTGGTTTTATGTTCATGTTTAGAAAGAAACAAAATTAAACCAAGATGAATGTCTTTTATTTGAGTGTTCTGATACATCTCCAACCTTTGTGTTAATAAAGCAGAGTTAGCCCTGTTTTCTACAGTATGCTTTGTCTCTTTATGGATGTTGACTTTCTAAGACAGCATATTTCGAAGAGCTATTAAATTGCTTTGTTTGTAACTTGGAAAATTCATAGATGACCTAATG
Source organism: Lepidochelys kempii (assembly GCF_965140285.1). Taxonomy (NCBI): domain Eukaryota; kingdom Metazoa; phylum Chordata; order Testudines; family Cheloniidae; genus Lepidochelys; species Lepidochelys kempii. Next base: position 30,788,400 of record NC_136391.1, on the reverse strand, counting down.
AAAATCTATTTAATCATTATGTTCATTAAATTAGTCTCTAAAGGGCAATCCTCGTTGTCTTAATTCATTAATGTCAAAGAGAGTTTTGTGTGATTGAGGCAAGCAGGATTTGGCTTTCAACCATTCTAACTGGTGACTTTGGTATGAGAACTGAACTGATGAAAAATTCTCCAATTTCATTAGGGTTTCAGCACCATGAGACCAATCTCACATTCCTTATCTTTAATAGAGGCTTGATGCAAAGTCTCTGAAGTCAATGGGAAGACTTCCATGGTAGCCTTTCAGCAATTCTGGATGCCAAACAATGGAAAGAGTTCCATGGGCTTTTGGTGTGAAAGTAGCATAGGATAAGACTCGGTTTTATTTACCTTTGCATTTTACCCATTTTAGCATAAGCATCTTCAGAAGAAATGGAGAGCAAATTAGCTTTTTTAGCTAAGACTCTAAGAAACACGATTTTTTTTCTTTAAAAGCACAGTGTTTGTTGTGTGTGAAAAGCTCTAGGATAGACCCATGTTTTGTGGGGTGAGTGGAGTGAATTCAGTGTGAATGATTATGCAGTGGTTCGACAGAGAATATTTTCTGTAGATTCAGCCTAACAAAACATATGCTTCTTATTATATCAAATACATTTTTTACAATAACCATTTCAACATTATGAAAACATTTAGATGTTTGCTTTATAATTTATATCCTTTTTTAAATGTCACCTCTTAAAACTCAATCATTTTTCTGAAAAATATTTCAGCTCCTATAACAATGATTTCACTTGGAAAACAAAGGAAATGCCATCACATGCGTGCCAGCTCAGATTGTGTTTGACCTAGTTTAGAATTAATGGGATATTTTAAATATTAAAAAAATATTAAAACTAAAATTGTTAATCTGACACTTGATCCCACATTCTCCCTTAATTGTCTACTGGCATTAGTCTCTGCTTACTGTAGTCTGTGTCTGACACTACTGCTTTGTTTTCTTGTAACATACCCCATGACAAAGTTTGGCCCAAACATGCATTTAATTATTGTATGAAAATAGAGAAAAAAACCAAACAGCAAAGCTCAGCACATGATGGAGTACCATGCGCTTTTTTGCTTTATTCTTAGGAAAAACAACTTAGAAATAAAATTCTAGTGGAGGAAAACATTAAAAGTTTATGTATTTCTGATTGGCTGCATTGAGCATCCAAAATTACAGATCCAAGGTACAGTGACACCAGGTAAATTTTTGAGGCACATGCCAAACACTTCTAAAATCTTATCGGGGGCTGATTCAGAGACCACTGAAGTCAATGTAAAGAAGTCACTGGATCAAAACATGTTAACCAATTCCCTCTCCACTCCAGCGTCTTTCCCCATTACAGCTGAATGAAGAATGCCAACAGTTTGAGTGAAATTTTGAATTTTTTTCAAAAAATGTCCTGCAATTTCTTTCCGTTTCAGTTTTAATTCATTATCCCTCTCCTTGCAAGTGGCAAAATGCACTCAAAGTGCAAAGCACGCTTCTTGGGTCTTGCCTTCTCTAGTATAAACACATCTCACTGTACACACAAAATTGAAAACAAAAACAACATGAAACCGCACCCTACTAAAACACTATGCTGCACACCCCCATTTCCTCTCGGTGGGAGGAAGCATAAGAGAATGAAGCATAAGGGACAAATGTTGGTCACAGGGATTAGTGTACATTAGAAGATGCTAACCTACTATGGTGCTGACGGCAGTGTAAACAATAGAATAAAACAGAATAACTAGCTTCTCATACTCTTTAGCAATGCATTTCTTTACAGTTAATACACTGATGGCAGTGTGACGATTCACAGAGCAAGGTACTATTTATAATATACATATACAATATGTATATAATATAATATACAATATATGTCCCTGAATTTGGATTATAAAAAGATCACGTTCCTATTTCTGATTCCTTTCTGTCAAACAAAAACATAAAATATGGCTGGAAATGGAGCACAGAGGGCATAGGACAATGGTGTGTGAGATGGAAAGCAAACCAAAACCTGCACAAGCACAATACATGCAAATGAAAATGCAATAACAATAGGCCTATCTGGTGATATTAAACCAGGTAAATGGATAAAGAAGTAACTTATTTTACTAATAGAGAATGATAAGGAGAAATTACCTGGCTGTATATTGTACTGTTTGGGGAAAAAAAGACCAAAATCTATTGCCTTAAATTTTCATCATCTCCTAAGTATATTATAGGTTAAAGACAGATTTTTTGTAAGATAAATAGGGGATACTGCAAAATAAAGTAGCTGTTTTTAAAATGACATCCATAGAGCTTTATCCTGCAACCTTTACTCACATGAGTTTTCTTAATTACATGAGTCCCGTTGAAGTCAAATAGGACGATACACACAATTAGAACTGCGTGCATGAGTAAGGACTGAAGGATTAGGCTCAGAAATTGTCCCTTTACCAAATAATAGAGGAGAGGGTGGGCATCTCGTAAAGGAATTTTAATACAGCCCTTATATCTGCTCTGCAATGTGTGTCTGGTTAGTATGACTGTTCCGAGAGAACTGGACTTGACACAACTCGCAGCCATCTTGTGCACTTAGCCCCCAGGGTCTGGAAGCGAGGACACCACATAGGAATAATTTGGCCTTAGACAGACAAAACAGCTGCACAAACTGTGGAGTGTTACTAACAGGATAGATACAGTGACAGGACAGATTCATGAGAAGTGTGTTGAGGGAAACGGGGGGAGTGTGGAAAACTGACCTTGATTTGGGTGCCTGTGTTTGTAAATTTCTTTCTGGAGTTGTTTGGCCGGTAAGTAGAATAATGAATTATTATTAGTTGTTGCTAGGGTGTTGCTAGGGACATTATTAGCCTATTAGGGGCTATTATGAGTTATGTGCTTGGTCTGGAGAAAACCTATAAAAAGTTTAGTTAGTGCGTGCACTTGGGAGAAGCTTGGGAGAAGTTTAAGAGGATTTCTACGAGCTCGGAGACTGGCACCTAACTCTCCAGAGGCTAGGAGAAAAGCTGGCCACTGGAAACCTGCGGCTGAATCACTTGATACCACCTCAGACTTTGGATAACTATATCTATCTGGGATGAGTCTAGATGATTGCCTGATTTTGATGTGTACTTTAGACTCAATAAAAAAGGATTTTGGGTGGAAGCACTCTTGGGTGTACCAATAATTTATTAGATGGAGGTGCTGTGTCCACCACTGATTTATTTCCTGACACTGCCTGGAAAACAAGACTAGTTACCATAGCTTTGGGTTCAAATAACCATGGACAACACAACTACAAAATTAATACAAAGACTCAGACTGAAAAATGGTTTTTTTCATTTGCAATAGTTAAATGACTTCTTAATTTTAGGATATGCAAAAGTGGAGGCTGGGGGGCAAAATTAATGGATTTGTTCTTTGAAGGCAGAATTTATTGTTGGCCTCTCTCTCAGTCTTCAAGTGAAGATTCTCACAGTTGACTTAGTTCTGACTTTCAGCATGACTCATGGAGTGGCTGATCCCAAGCTTTGCCCCCACTCCATGCTGACACTCTTGGCCCAAGAAGCTTGTATATCTCCAGCCATATGGGCTAAAATTTTCAAAAATCCTTAAATGACTTAGGATCCTAATTTCCATCTTCAAAAGTGATGTAAGGGCCAATTTTAAAAGGTTTTAGGCAAGGCTGTCCCTAGCCATTTTGGTGCCCTACACAGCCCCCCACGAGGGTGGGGGGGGATGGCTCCCAGCCTCCATGCAGGGGCAGAAGCAGGCTTGGGGGGGGCAGGGGGAAAACTGTCCCCCAGAACGAGCCGGCAGAGTGGAGTGGGTTGGGGCCGGGTCGCCCCACTTCCCAACACCCAGTGAGCGCAGGGCAGCCCCGACTGCTGCTGCTGCGGGAAGAGGCGGAGCAGGGGTGGGGGCTTTGGGGAAGAGGCAGAGCAGGGGCTGGAGCAGCATGGAGTTGCATAGGATACCAGGAAATTTGGCGTCCCAAATTTCCTGGTGCCCTACGCGGCTGCGTACTTTGCATATGGGTAGGGACAGCCCTGGTTTTTGGCACCTAAAGATACAGACACCTAGTGGCATTTTAAAAAACGCTTAGACACCTAATTCCCATTGAAGTCAATGAGAGTTAGAGACCTAACCTGCGTAGGCACTGCTGAAAATTCCACAAGGCACCTATCTGCATCGTTAGATGCTTAAATACCTTTGAACAACTGGTCCTAAGTTTCCTTTTGAAAATGAGACTTAGGTTCCTAAATCATTCAGATGCTTTGAAAATATTACCCGTGATGCCTTTCTGGAGGACTTTTTGTTGGATCCTGAAGAGAACAACAAGGGGCTGCTCCCTCCTCCATCTTCTTTGCCTCATGATTGGTTGGTCTTTGCACCCTTTTGTTCCCCTCCAAAATATAGAATAAGGATAGCAAGGAAGCCCTAATATGAGGTTAATCTATTTCATGAACTCTTGGCTATATAACATATAAGGCTGCTAAGCTAGATCTGTAGCTGCATTGCAGCATTTACTCACTCCACTGCAATTGCATCCAAATGAGCAGGAAATTGAGACACAACTCCCAAAGAAGTTGAAAAAGTTACTCCAACACACTACATGACAGAGCATGGTGGCAAGATGATATTGTAGCACAGGGCAAGCATTTTTCACTTTGTTATGCATGGAAATTGTGGAATGGAATATTACACAACTATACACATTTGTAAATATTAATAGACTAACAAAGAATTCTAATTTTCAGATGTCTCACTCTGATAATGTTTGGAGTGTAAACACCTTGAAATTTTCTCCCCTTGGGCAAAGAGTAAATCTTGGCTGTCTTCTTCTTTACATGTTACATCTAAATGTAGTCCAGATTGTAAAAGATTTGTGAGGGCTAAAACACGAAACAACCCACATATACTCTCTCTCTCCTTTTATATAGGGCTATTAATCCCAGACCTCAAAGTGCCTGACAAGCTTTTATTATTTATGCCTCACACCAATCCCATGTCAGGATTCCAGTAAGTCTCTGGCCATAGCAATTTTAACATGGGAAAACTGAGTCCAAAAGGATCATGACATGTATTTGGGGACAGAGTGAATTATTGGATATGCTGGGAAGGAATAGAGTCAAGAATAGAGTCAATTCTCACACCCCTGCTCTGGGCACTCATGAATACTGCCACTCAAAAACACTTGGGACAAAATTCTCTCCTGCTCTACTAGGCAGGTGTCACAGGGTTCACTCACAACTGGTGGTGCCTCCTGCTGGTCACTCTGGGGACTAGCTCTGACAAGGCATTGCACCCTCCTCTGGTGTTTTGTCTCCTTGCATCCTCTCACCCTGCGATCCGTCTCACTCCAGGAAGTGCAGCCTCCTCTTCACGACTCGACCCTCCGGCCAGGTCACCGTATGTGTTCCCCCCTCTTAACAAACGGGCTCAGGCAGACTTCCTGCTCACTGCCTCACCAGTGCCACTTTGGCAGTGTGTGATGGGGGACCCAGCCCACCTTCTACTCCAGGTCCCGGCTCATGGACCCTCTCCTTGGCAGGGGTTTGACCTACCTTAAACCTTTCTGCTCTTTTCCCTGAGCCTTGCCTACCCTTAACACTTCCAGGCCCTGTGTGAGGTGGACACCCCATTACAGCAGGGTGCATTAAACCACTTACAGCTGATTTTGTGGCTGATCTGTGCCACCCATGCCCTGGTGACTTCAGTCTGAGCTCAAACTTCTACACCACAGTTAAACAGCCACTTAACCTGAGCCCAAGCCATGGGCTCTTAATTGCTGTGTAGACGAGAGAGTGACTGCAGACCATCTTCCTTCAGCCCCTTTCTGCCTTCAGCCACCTGGCTTTACACAAGTCCCATCCATTCCTATCTAGGTGAGCTTCATCCTTTAACTAGTCCTCATTGCTCACTGGTTCCTCCTCCAGGTGCAGCCTTGGAGTTTAATTGGCCCACTTAGTTACCTTAACCACTTCAGGGGCTATTGTAGGGGGAACATACCATCGCACTAAATTAGTAATGGCTTATTTTTTAATGTCAAGGAACCCCAAACTGTATAAAGTACTCCAAGGGTGATTCACTGAGGCTGTATAAAGAGGAATTATTACCTGTGGGCTCTCACATGTGCTCCAGATAGGCATGCTGTATATTTTGTACATCCCCAAATCACATCAGTCTTTTTTGTCTCTGCAGCATCAATTAATATCAACAGGTACTTGCTCATTCCTCTCAGCATCGCTATTTTCCAGCCAGTAGCCTCCATTTAATATTTGTGCTTGCTATTTTTTATAAAATATATTCGCTTGTATTAACATCAATTACCATCCAGCGCATCAAATCAATTTGTGACCAGTTCACAGATTCTTCTGTAGTAATTCCCTATCCTCTGCTGTTTGCCATCCTTCTGACTTTGCATTTATAGGTTCAATATGCTGTCTCTCTCCTCACATCATAATTAAAGAGCTTCCCTCTTCTCTTTTCACTCACTAATTAGTTCAAAGTTCTCCTGAACTAATGATGTTGATTCCCCATCTGCTCTATCTGAGTGTATCTAGTTAAAGATATTCAAGGATGGTTGCCAAAGTCTGGCCTGAATTATTCAAATTCATAACAGATAAATATTGTATAAGTGAATTTCATAAACCAGCATAGGAAACTGGCTTCCAAATTCTTCATTACAAGGTGTATGATACAACTTTGTAAAAAGTGCATGTACTTTTGGTGAATTTTTATGTGATTTCTCCCTACCATCAGATTGAGTTATTATAGGCTGCATAATGATATCTGAAAGAATGTTCTAATCCTTGTATCCATTAATGGATTAGGATAATGCTGAGGTTAAATGTTTAAATTAAAAAATGTTTGAAGACATCCTCCTTGAACAAAAAAGAAGATTACCCTTAAGCAAGGCAAGATCCCATGAATTCTTTTAAATACTCTTTTAAATGGCTAACTGAAATCTCTTCATTTTGAAAGTGCATATTTCAAGAGCAGAATGCTTTGTACTCTGGCAATTTATTAATCACCAGTTTTGTGAGACTAGAAACTCTCAAAGGATAGTGAACTTTGTGAATGTCAAAATAGCAGTCCAATCCTGTAAACCTTGCTCACATGAGTAAGAAGAATGATCTTGGGGAAGGAAGGTGCTGGCTTAAGAAGCAAGAGAACTGAGTTCAATTCTTGGCTTTACCATGGTCTGCCTGCATGACCTTCTTCCCAAGCAATCTTAAATTAGACACATGACATGTACTGGAGAGGAATAAGCAATCACACAAAGTCATATATTGGCCGAGCCAACTCAACTGGAATTTTTCATTGTTTGTAATGGGAGTTGGATTGCATCCATAGAGAAGGTAAGCAATTTTTATTTTCTAAGAACATCACCTTGACATGTGTTCTTAAGATAGGGAAAGGGAGTGCCACACTAGACAGTAGCTCATTACTTCACCAGAGATTCACACTTTTTATATGGCTCTCACAGCTTCTTCCTGGTCTCAAGGTTCTTCTCCTGGGGGATAAGGAGCGATAAACTGTACATTCCTGTCCAGGATTATTAAAAGTCAGCTGCCACTTCTGCATTCCTATGTAATCACCTGTTTAATGGCATGGCTTTCCTCTCTAAGGTTTTTATAACTGTATGTTGACTTGCTCTGTGCAAAGCCCTCTCCTCAGTAACGAGGAGGAGTGTGTAAATTTGTAATCTCCTGTACTTGAAAAACGTTTGAACTCCTTCTGAGAAAACTGGCTCTTTAGACTGTATTTACATAGGGATCCAGTTGCCTGTATGGTACTTCTACATTGCATCTTCCCCATTGGTCAGTTCACAATGGCATGGGGAAACAGACAGAGGGACACACTTCACTTGAGACTAAAGGACTGATTAATAGAGCTAGGATTGGAATTCATGCCTGGTTCTGTGTTCAAGCCACCAGATCACTTTAATTATTATAGTTACCATTATCAGTTAATCCATAGTATTATGTTTTCTATAAACTGTGATGTTACAATGATTTTTCAGTATGGTTGAGGCCCATGTTCTGTAAACTATGCAATGATATAGGGAAAGTTTTGATAAGAAAACAAGTTTTGTTGGGACTTGACTAGTAAATTACAGTGTTGATCATTACCATGAATCTCATTAATGTAAAAATAGCTACAATGTGGCTGAGAGGTATGATCTGAAAGATGGTATTGAGTGCTGTTTCCCAAAGCGGTCTTACACAAAAGAACCGATAAGCACCTCTTTTGGAGCAGTAAATATTTGATTTTGGAAGACTTGGGCTTGTGGAAGAGGGAAAGGGAATTCCAATTCTTTGTATAAATTACAGAATTGGAAGTTGAGGTAAAGGGGAGGGAGTAATAACCAAAGTTATTCTTCAGTTATTGAAGAGAGGGCTTCAGATGATTTTAAAAATGTCCCCGAATCGTCTATGGGTCCAAGTGTCATGGAGTTTCTGCATATTATAGGATGTCTGGTTTCAGAGTAACAGCCGTGTTAGTCTGTATTCGCAAAAAGAAAAGGAGTACTTGTGGCACCTTAGAGACTAACCAATTTATTAGAGCATAAGCTTTCGTGAGCTACAGCTCACTTCATCAGATGCATATCGATATGCATCTGATGAAGTGAGCTGTAGCTCACGAAAGCTTATGCTCTAATAAATTGGTTAGTCTCTAAGGTGCCACAAGTACTCCTTTTCTTATAGGATGTCTGTGTCTCTGGAGAATAGAGGTGTCATACCCTACAATGGAGAAGTCATGGTCGAAAGCATGCAAGCGGTGTTCATGTTAGTCATGGTTACAGAATGGTAAATTGGATTTACTGTTACAGTTGAAAAAGAAACACCATCAGAACCTTCTGTGTGTATCTAGGAGACACAGGAGCGCTGATTTGGTATTCTGTTCTCTGCCTGCAGAGATGCGCTAGCAGAAGCAGCTCCCCGTGCCTTTTAAATCTTCTCCCCCAGTCATCTCGATCAGACAAGACAGAATTTTGCTCAGAGGTTCAAAGACAAGCATATCCCATCTTAGGGCAACATTTTAAAATCATTATTCAGATCTGTACACAAAGGTACGTTTCAGAGCCATATTTTCATGCTGAGAGTTTGACCATTAAGTTTCAGATTTAACTTATCTGGCAAATATAAAAATAAATACGAAGGGGCCAGAGTATAGATGCTCCTATGGATTACTCTATATACACCATGGTCAGAATTCCTGTAGAGAAGCAAAACACTTCTTGAGCCAGGTTCACCACTCCACAGCAGCTTTACACTGGCATGACTCCATTGGAGTTAGTGTTAACCTGTGGAAGTAATGGAGATAAACTGGTTAAAAAATGGTGTAATGAAGTGGTGAATGAGGCTTCTTGTATAGGAGTACTCTCTTTGTGCCTGACATTCTCACCATCTATCAAAGTGGGTATGAAAAGTTTGATTACCAAGTAGTCAAAAATAATACACAGTTTTATTCCATGTTTCATTGAAGAATTGCAAAGTGCTTTGCAAATATTAGTAGTGGATCACAACACCCCTGTGAAATGATACTTAGAGCCTCCAATTAGACCCATTTCAAATTTGGCCAAAATGTAGATACAAAGAAATTAGGACATTTCGCAAATCACCCAATGAGTCAGTGTCAGAGTGGAGATTGGAATCCAGGGACCAGATTCATCCTCTAATGCAGTTATACCAGGAGGAATTTGGCTTCTGGTCTTTTGACCCCCCAGACTCAAGACCTTGAAACTTTGCAATACACTGAATTGCTGGAAATTTGTGTATCACCTTCATATAACTCTTGAATTTAATAATGAATACACTGGAAAAATTATGGAATGAAGATAATTAAGATAATACATAGATTAAATTATATAGTATGAATCCTACAGTCCAATCAAGGAAAAACTTTGATGTCAATGGTAAATTTGCTTGGTAAAAGACTGCAAGTTTGGTCCCTAAATATATAGGATATTTACAAATCTCTCTTGAAGAACGCCTTGTGGATGAAGTTCTTCTGTTGGCTTTAGGCTTCTGAAATGTACAGAAGTGAGGACAATCCCAATGGGTTTCAACAGACTTCAGTGGGGATTTGGTTGGAGCGCAGGCTAGAAAATCAGTCCCAATTCAGGCATTTTCTTCAACTATGCATTGTCCTGACATGGCTTAATAGTTTTGAAATTCAATGGCAGAAAGACAGAAAAAGTCCTCTCTAAAGCAGTATCTCCTCTTGTGTTTCCTGTACTAAGGATCAAGTTGCTGTGAAAGTTTTACCAACAGGGTGAAGCTGTGAAGCCAAAGCTTTCATTTTTTGTCTGTTGCTTAGCATCTAACATTTGATGAATGAATTCACAGCAAAATAAGGTTACTGGAAAGTGTTCAATCTTTTCATGTGGTTAGGACAGCTGTAGGCAATCTGTATATATAGACTCTTCTGCTATTGGAAACCTATACATGTTTAGGCAATATATGTTCCACTTATGATCTGCCAGAAAATAGATTAAAACTCAAGATCACTATATGAGGATTCCTCTAGGAATGTTTACAACAAAAAAAGGAATTTCACTAGACAGAAAGTAACCACCATCATCTCACTTTAACAGCTCATGGAAAAGAAGCCTCTCTCTGTCTTTAATGTGGCTTCCACAGGGGCAGCCTATAACAGGAGATGACACTTGATCTGTAGGTGCAGTAGAAACTCTCCTGACATAATGTAGCAGGAAAAATGTGTCCACAAAAGATGCATGTGTTTTACAGCTTTTAAGAGAATAGACTTAAGACTCCATTTTACCATCTCCATTTCTCCTAAACTGAGACCTGTTCCTCTAACAGAAGGGATGGGCCATCCACAAATCAAACAGCCTTCCACTTGTTCTATAGGTATCTGTGCAAAAGTTCCTCATGGCCTCCCCTAATCAGTGCCTGGGGGCAAAACAGATTCCAGAAGCCCCAGTTTCTAGAACAAGGGCTCTATCATTTAGTAGGGTCTGTACCAGTGGAGGGATAATTTGGCCTGAAGCTTCTAGAAGAATGAGAAGAGGATGGATGGTCTAAATAGCCTCTTGGACACTCCTAACTCACAGACATTCAAGGACTGGAAGAACCTAACCCAAGAAGAGCAAAAGCTCCTGAGAGAGAAAGATTTAGTGTACTCTAAATAGGCCTGAGCCTTTAGGGATTTGCTCACACCAGAGAGAAGTTATTTTGGCAAAAATGTCCAGTTCTGGTGAGATTTTGAATGACTTTAAACTTCATACTTCTCCTGCATCCCTCAAATTATCTTCCAGTGCCAGAGCTGCAAGAAAATGTGAAGAGACCCAACAATCTCTGGATAGCAAGCAAACTGAACGAAACCTGGCTGTCCGCAGGACTGGTGCTGTAGTTCTAGCGAAAATCCATAAGATGGAGCAAACAAAAAGAATCATGCTACAGGAACAACATGCAGTTTTTAGGGGATTGTAATGACTGTAAAATGGGTGCATCCATTTTAACATGGATCAAGATCCCATTCCCTCTGTACTTCATATCCATTAGAATCTAAATTTTATTGAGCCTCTGATCACTCGACTAGAAATGTTTGTTCAGTCTGGCCTTTGGCTAACCATTATTCTGTGTCTTTGGTTTGTGCTTTTAGTGGATAGGTGTTTTAGGCCAGCTGAGTTGTTTTGTTTATGAATGGTTGGAATTTGAATTGATCTGAGTCCTTTATATTTTTAATAATTATTGAGTAGCATCCCAGTGTATTGTTATACAACAACATATTTTTATTATGAGACAATTAAAAAACCCTATAAAAATAGCAGCCTCTGGGCTACATCTAATTTATTATCACCTACTACAGCACTTTGTATTTTAATAGATCTGCTGTGATGAACCTGGACCAAGTGGAAATATTTAGACTGAACTAACCATATAGGGCTCCACGGTAGCTTTAAAACCCAAACACATGAGACAGAGAGGTAGCTGAGTCTCTGGGTTCTGCCTGCAGGGCAATAAGATATTGAACCTAACAGAGTAAAGGTGAGACTGTAAAACCCAGACAGTATCATTCAGCTCTATGGAGTTATTCAAGTACTTATGAGGGTTTCTTTGATGATTCGTTCAGTTCCTGTCATGATCAAATGTTGCTCACATTTTGTTATAAAGCCCAATGACACCACACAACTGTAGAAATCAGTGCCTGTTCAAGTAGAGGAGAAAAGTTTAATTCTGAACTTTGATGAAAGGTTCACAGGCCCAACAGCCAGTTCCAGTGAAATCTTGCTGGCTTCACTTGTATGGTATACTCCAAAGTTTGCTCCATGGTTTCAAGTTTCATTGCCAACTATTCCAACAGTTCCAGCCATCAGTTGTTAAAATACACTCTTAGAAGAAGCAACTTTCTGTATTTCCTATGGAAAGTCAAATTATAATCCAGGTCTTGTTGTGGCACAGAAAACAAAAGATTGTGATTTTGTTACATACCATACAGCAATCAAACAATGCATTCCCATTATGGAAAATTAACAAATATTAATTTCTTTTATAATCCTAATTGAGACAGCATGTTTGAGTACTGCTGTGCCCTGTACATTTAAAGATGCACAGTGTATCTATCACCTGGCAGATGTGAGAAGAAAAATCAAAACTGTCATTATAAACTTTATTAATACCTATGGCTTGAAACTGATAGGTTCAAGCTCTGAAGGCTTTTGTTAATTTATTGCAAAATTGCTAGTGGGCTGGACTTACTGTATGATCTGGATGAAGAATTAGCTATCCTTGTTGTATAGATTGGGTGGGTAGTAAGTACTATCTCAGAAACGTTTACTATGCTGGACTGAGGAGGAAAGTAGAAATAATGGGAAAGTGACAGACAGGTGAATTGAAGCAGAGTTTGTGCTTTCTTAAAGTAACCAGTGACAGCCTCTTTATGAGCAGACAATAAAGGATAGCAATCAGAGACGAGCTATGCCTGCTGATGGGGGCGGGGGTAGGGCAGAATGAAGGCAGCCTGCTTCAGTCTATGTGAGCATGCTCAGTACAAAAGCCAAGCAGCAAATCTGGCGGGGGTGGGGGACATGACCCCGCATGCCCCCCTCAATGCATTGCCTCTGATAGCAATGACAGCAGGACTGCAAAGCATTGTTCTCTCAGCCCTGCACAACTTCCCAAAAAGAAGTTGATACTTTGTCAGCTGTTGTATAATGCAGTTTCAAAAATGAACTCCCATCAAAATGGGATGTCCTATGCAGGTAAATCCTAAATCATGTCCTCTTATAAGAGGACCCTCTCCCAGAATCTTTTCAGGCATATACAGCTTATTGCAAGCTGAGGTACTTTTAGGTCCAAATTCACCTTTTTATTTTTTTGTAGAAAATCGACTGGCCAAATCCAACATATTCCCCTCCATATGTGATAGGCTAAAGGTTATCCGAACTATAATCCCTCTAGAAAAGGCTTATTTAGTTAAAAAGAATGAAACCCAGTCAACATAATCATTTCAATATTGGATTGATGCTCATAAATTACAATTACCATAAATCCCCATAGTAAAACCCCATGCACAAAGAGTAGTGGGGAACTCCACTTTCCATCGTTCCTTACCTATCAAAAAATCACAGCAGTAAGTTTGAATATGAACATTTCATGCAGGCAAGTGCCCATTAATTCCTTGATGCATGCGTTAATTTATTTTCTTTCTCCACAATCTGCTGTATTCACTACCTATGAAACCTACCGCTGTGTCTGTCTTTATTGAAGTAAATATATCAAGCATCCTTTCTTTTCTCTGTTTGTTATCTGACTGACAATTTCTTAAAATAGATTTATTTTTAAATCTCATTGGGAGCAAGAACTTCATGACTTTACTGATGGATGGCAATCTTGGCAAGACAGCTTTCTTATCCCCAGTAACTTGTCTTATTTTGTTATGTAACAAAAACACCAACCTTGATAATCACCCAGATTACCCACTGAATTGGAGTCGAGTGACTAACTCCCTTAGGCTCCTTTGAAAATCCATCCTTATTCATTACCTCATTATTTTTTACGATGGTTGAAAACAAAAATTCCTACCGCCAAAGTGATCAGTATTGCTGTTGCGTTTCTTGTTCGCCTTTGAATGCAACGGGGTTGAGTCTCCTCTGCATTGCACTGTGTGCACACATTACATTCAGTTAGATAAATAATTCAAGATGTCTTTATCCATAGCTCTAAGCAGTATGTAGGCTGCTGTGTCTGTGTAAGTTAGTGTTAAGTCTTATCACTTTGCACCTACTTTTGAGGTGATTTTCCACAAAGCGCAAAATAGGAACCTATAGTTACACATTCATGTACCGCTGGACTAAATTTGGCATGGTATGTAACTATCATTATCCCATCATTAATGACACAACCTCAATCCAGCAAAGCACCTAAGCATTAAAATCAATGGAATTACTCATGCTCAAAATTAAGCACATATTGGATTGAGGCCCAGGCAGTGATCTCAGTAGATATGAACCTAGGCAATGCCCGAGCTGTACATTGGCTTGTCCAGCTTTCTGATTGGAGTGTTGCCATCGCTGTTTTCAGCTGAAATACCATCACTCACACAAACACATGCAATTTTTGTGGTATTTTCAGAATAAGCAGCAGAAATACCACAAGAATTCTAATACTTAAGATATTTGTTTTCTCATGTTATTTCCAAAGGAAATGGTGCGAGGTGCTATATTTCACCACCCGAGTTGGTCTGAAGTGCAGGGGAGTTCTAGCAGCATCTCAAAGAAAACAAAAGGGCATCCATGAGAACAGATGTGCTGGTCACCAATCAGCTAGAGCAATACCAGGAGGTGAAAATAAGATACCTGAGTGTGAATCAGAGACATGTGTTCACCATGTGGAAACTTTAGCAAAAAGAATTGTCTTTGATCTAGTCATATAGGGCTTCAGAAGGGGTCAGGGGTGTGTGTGTGTGTCTGTGTGTAGGGGGGAAGAGGGTGAGAGTTTTCAAGTGACAGTGTCAAATTAACAGCTGCCATAAATGGGTGCAGTTCCATTTATTCTTTTCCATTCCTTTAAGGGGAAAACCAGAGCTGTCATGTAAAGTCATTAAAGAGGATATATCCTCACACTGGAAAACGTTTCTGCCCTCCACTCTTGAGATAAAAATGACTCAAGAATGGTGAGATTAGAAAGCATTTAAACATGTCTAGTTCAGTGTAGTCAGTGTTTGGGAACCACAGATTAGTGTACTCATTATATGCCAGTGTTCTCACTAGCTTTCTAAGTGTCTTCAGCACTTAGCAAACTTGATTAGTACATCTATCCACTGCAGGTACTGGGGTATCTCTCCAAAAGGCAGAAGCTCCCATGCAGGCCTTTAAAAGGAGGAATTTAAATAAATACTATATCTTCCTGGAGGGACTGCTATCCTGGCCTAAGAATGCAAACATTAGGCATATACACTCATGGATGTTGAATTCCTATGAACGAACATCTTTAATTTGTTACGAGGGATATAATCCCCGGAGGCTTAAACTAGCCAGGTGTCATCAAAATTGTGCATGCACAACTGCTGGCACTGTGTCATGACGTACCTTGCAAATATATCAAATAGACATTCATTTAACTATTTATTTATATCCTCCAAGGCTTCATGTTCCAGCCACAAGTGACACATCGTAATACAATGGAACAGCCAGAGCATTTTAAAACAATCCATCTTTGTTGTGGGTTGGTTCCACTGGTTTTTCTTTGAAAATTGTGGTTTTCAGCATACACATTTATTTTACATAAAATAGACCCACATGCCATGTGAAGTTACTTTGATTCTGCATATTGTCAAAGAATATTCTTTGGTGGGGAAAATTATCTCTTGGGATCCCCTGCCCTGTAAGTTTCTGTAAATGTGCAATCTAATGTAACACTATTAATTGCTTAGCCATATACATACCTGGGGCACCATTTATCGTAATTAGCGGCTTTCCAGCTACAC
Organism: Lepidochelys kempii; assembly: GCF_965140285.1. Classification (NCBI taxonomy): domain Eukaryota; kingdom Metazoa; phylum Chordata; order Testudines; family Cheloniidae; genus Lepidochelys; species Lepidochelys kempii. The sequence continues at coordinate 30,772,446 of NC_136391.1, read as the reverse complement.
ATAGATGAAATGTTTACACAGTTTGCTTCAAGAATTGCATGTTTTGCAAGTTCATGCAGGACCCTAGAAATGGCTCACTTAAAATTCACTTCAAAGGGTAAATTAATGCTTTTACAAACCAAGCTTGGGCCAAATTCAGCAGAAGGCAGCCTGAAGTAGAGCAGATACAGTGCCCATGGAAGTCTCTGGACAAAGCTGGGGGATAAGGATATCAAGGCTGGTGTAAGTTACAGTGAAGGCTTGATCCTGCACAGAGAGGGTGTGGAATGCTGCTCATAGAACCGCAGGTTGAAGTGTGACGATCAGTGCAGCAGTGCTGCCAATTAGGGGCAGGCTAGTGGGGGTGAGAACCCCTCGCCTCACGCTTTTTGCACTTGCTCACAGTTCCACAGGCTGCAGAGCTGAGGTGGCCATGGCCCGACCACTTTAAAGCAGCGGGGCTGTACTAAATCAGCACAGGTGCTGTCAGAGCAGTCCAGAGAGTCGCTCCAGCTACTTGGTCACCACTAAAATTTGACCCAGCCACCCCTCTGTCTAGGTGGCCTGGCCTCATCCAGACAGAGAGGCAGCGGGGCCAGATGGTGTTACAACCTGGTGCTGGGGAGTCTGTTCTTGTACAGCAGAGCACAGGGGAGTCATCTGAGAACTTGACTCCTGACTCGTGCACTGTGTGGGTAAGAGAGGAGAGACTCCGTGGCTGAGGGATACTCAGGGTCCCTGCGGGAGGAGTGCGGGTGGGGAGACATGAGCAGGGACCAGAACAGGGTCCCTGCAGTGTGGGAGGCAGGGAAGACACACAGGAATTTTCTCCCCACCCCTCCAAGAAATACCACAGCACACTGTGTGTGGGGGAAGCCAAATCTACATCACTGAGGGTGCTGCTAGACAGGTACCAGGCAATTTCTGCTTTGTAGTAAGAGTAAAGTCTTTTCAGCACAAAGTGGGTTGCATTTAAGACCATGTCTTCTCAGACATGTCCATTCTCCATGCATGCCATGACCTTTTATGCCCTGTACTCTTTAGAGGGAGGTAGCAAATCTGCAAGGGTACTAAGATATACTAGCAATTAGTGCAGGAGACCGATTCTTAGTGTTGCTTGTGTCCATGCAAAGCCTCTGCTGCACATTGTGTTTCCTGCTGTGTGCTGTATAAGGACTTGGAGAATCAAGAGTTAACATTTCCGAAAGCACCTAAATGACTTAGAAGCCAAGTCCCAGGCTTGGCTTCTAGGTCATTTAGGCACTTTTGAAAATGTTACCCAAGACCTTTCTGTGTTTCGTGATCATGTAAAAGGGGTAAGTGGCAAAGAAATGTAACTTGCAACAACTTGGAATTCATTGATGTTCAAAACAAAAACAAGCATAATTTACATGCTCAGGGTCCAAAACGGTTTGAATACACCACTCTGAATAGCATCTATCCATTCCCCAGAGATGTGTTTGGTTTCATTTTTAATTAAAAAGTGAATCTTAAAGGCTAGATTTTCAAAATCGCACCAGTTTTCTCCCTCCAAGTTTTCTGCACATGCAATACTTAGTTTGTAAGTCCGAATCTGCATGTGCACAAACTCAAATTTAGTAGAAGGAGAAGCCCTTTGCAAGTGGCAATAAAGCTGGCGTACACAAATCTGAGTATTTGCATATGCAAAAACCTAGGTCATGTCTAAATGGTGAATTAGCGCACAGCATGCTAGCGTATTAATTGACAGTGCTGTCAATTTCCACCCACAACTTGCTGGGCATTAGCTTGCTATATAGACAAGCCCTTAGGGTGTGAAAAATTGTGGGCAACTTTTTAGAACTCAGCATGAGGACCCTTTCAAAACTTGGCTCCAAGCACAGCAGAGTGGCCAGTATAATGCAACTGGACTCTGTGTGGACACCAGTTTTCAGGGGAGACCTAAATTTCACTAGATCAGTGGTTTTCAACCTTATTTTTTCATTTGCAGACACCTAAACAATTTCAGACGCAGACCTCTTTGGAAATCTTAGACATAGTCAGTGGACCCCAGGGGTCCGTGCTCCATAGGTTGAAAACCACTGCACTACATTACAACAACTATTCAGCTTGTGCCATTAGTCCACTTTAAGTCAGCTGGAGAGGAGAATTATCCCAATATAGTCGTAGGAAAGGCTGTTTGTTCCCTTGCAATCTCTTGTTCTGAGCTGCTGTAAGTTATTTACATTCCCCCAATCAAGCTGTGCAAAATGTTTCACATACAAAGTCAGCCCCCACAAAAGTACAAGCTGTGCCTTTTGTTGCTTGAATATTTTCATGTATTTTGCCAAACTGAACATTCTGGCATCAAAACCCTCTCCCTCTTCTCTTTCCCTTTCTCCCCCATGTAGCAACTACTGCATGAGGTCTCAGACTTCTAGGGAGTTTATATTGGGAGGGAATAGCTAACAATTCAGGGCATGGAAGATCCCTTAACAGACACCTGCTCCTTCTCTATGTATGAATGGATTTGTCACTGAAGTGCCTCTAGCTGAAAATCAAAGCGCTCGTAGAAAGCATGTCAAAACAGTTAAAACCAAAAGGGCTTATGCTAATGTTTTATGAGAAAGCATGTGGTTAAAAGTATTGAACTTTCACAAGATGAAATGTGTAGGAATGGAAAAGCATTTGCCTGTTTCATCTGCTGATCAGTTTTCCCCATCACTTGTCTATTAGGGCATACTAGGCCTGCAGATTTGTTTCAGATAGCCCAAGAAAGTTCAACCCCAGACTGACCCTCAAGTGTTCTCTCTCCTTCCTCAGGGAAATGGAGGACTTTCAAGTAGAAAACTGATGAATGAAAACAATTAATCCACTAGTCATGGAAGTTGAAAGGAGACCAGGACATTCTGACATGTTGACACCCACAGTCAAAAGGAATATTGTGATATAATACAGTTTCTTTAATACCCAATAATGGCATTTCTGAAAAAATTCATGCCATCTGACACAAAAGGCAAATACTGTTACTATACCTCTTTCTTGGCTGCTATGTCTGTTGGAGACTCGAATAGAAGTTGCAGTGGGTTCAGCAGTCTTGAGGCATATCAGCCCATCACAGAAGGGGCAGATGCAGAGGACTCATGCCTACTCAACAGGATCAAGGTGTGGAGCTGCTCAGAGGTGGAGTTGTCATGTAAATAAGCTTCCCACCACCACAAGAATCCTCCATAGATCCTAACTCTTTTGGGACCTTAAGTTGGTACCACTTTGAGTTTGTTTTCCCTCACCCAAATTGCCGTGTTTGGGGATGTTGGTCTTCAGCTTGATAGACCCCAACTCTTCTCCCTGGTGGACAGGTGACCACCACATAGTGCCAAAGATGGATTTGTTTGTTGTGTGGTCTAGTAGCTTACTTCTAACCTCATATATTTGGGAGATATAAAAACATTGAAGAGATTTTGGTCCCAATTGTGGCATTTAGCCTGAGTAGAGAGTAGTGTGAAACTGCACCTCCCTGGGAAACAAGGAGGATGGGGCAGTTTGTACCATGCTTTAAGGCTATAGCGGCACCTTCCCTCTGCCCCGTTGCTGTGCCTGGTGCTGTAGGAGGTGCACACCAAGCAAATAGTCTCTGTGTTTCCTGAATGACAGAGACTGCAATTGTGAAATGCCATCAGTAGCAATGAAACATGAAGGAGCAGAATTTGCTATTTTCCTTCCCCGGGGAAGCTACTGTATCTTGGTGAATAGATGCATTTTCTGAATGGTTTCAGAGTAACAGCCTGTTAGTCTGTATTTGCAAAAAGAAAAGGATGAAGTGAGCTGTAGCTCACGAAAGCTTATGCTCAAATAAATTGGTTAGTCTCTAAAGTGCCACAAGTACTCCTTTTCATTTTTCTGAATAACACTCGCATGTTCTCTGTGGATACAAGATGGGTGAACCAGATCCAGCAAAACCAAAGACTGCTCCAATTGGGTTTATTTTTCCCTTTAAAGATGAGAAAATTATCAGAACTGTTCCAACCTTACACATGCTTCTCCACTTCCAGCATTCACTGAGGACTGGAAGAGGAAGTACACAAATGCCATGATCAAGCTGTTGTGATGGTATTTCCAGAGCAAATCAGGAATTCTTTTGAGTCTTGTCAGATTCCCATTCCAAAGAGTTTCCACTTTCCACACACCCACATGGAAGAGGAAATAGCAGAACTGAAGAGGCTGCTCTACATTATGAGCCTCTGGGTATGTAGCCAACACAGGGTGGTAGGGGAATACACATAAGAGAAGCAAAGGTTTTGCCCAAAGTAAACTGCCCAGTGCTCCCCAGAAATGAGAGGTGTGCAGAAGGTATACTTAGGTAAGCATGCAAGCTTTAGGATAATTATCTGAACTGTATTTCAGAACAGTTTATGGTTCACTCGTCAGCACAACTGTTGGCCACAAAACGAATGCTCATGTATCTGAGTGTTCTGCTATGGCATCTGTTTTAAGGCCTGATTTTTCACCCACTCTCCAACTATTTCACTCCCACTGAAGTACATTCCCATTATTTTATTTATATGCTCAATATTTATTTGCCTAGAAGCCCCAACGAGGATTGAGGTCTCAGTGGATTAGGTACCGTACATACAAATAGTAAGAGACAGAGAGTTCACAAATAGCATCCCATCCTGCTCTCAATGAAGTCAATAGCCAAATTCACATTGATTTCAAAATAGGCTCATGGAATGGCTGTCACATCAGGCTCTTAAACAGCAAAGTATTTACAACCAGAAGCTAAAGAACATACTTTCAGACCTAACTTTGCATGGCTTTTTGCTGGTGCCATCAGTGGTTGTTCTGTTTCCCTCTGCTCAGTTCCTCGATGTGTACAGCCAAGCATGGCCACAGTTATGCTCACAAGCTAGAACCCCCATAGTGTATCTGTCTTTTAACAGTGGCATTTTAAATCTGTGGCTGGAGTTCTGATTAGCATCATTTTTAGAAGTCTCCTGAGAACCTATCTAGCATTGCCAGTTAGGGCAAATTAAGGGGCATTACTCAAAGTTTTAAAAATATACAAAGGGATCTCACAAAACTGGGTGACTGGGCCACAGATTGGCTGATGAAATTCACTGTTGATAAATGCAAAGTAATGCACACTGGAAAACATAATCCCAACTATACATATAAAACAATGGAATCTAAATTAGCTGTTACTATTCAAGAAAGAGATCTTGGAGTCATTGTGATAGTTCTCTGAAAACATCCATTCAATGTGTAGTGGCAACCATAAAAGCTAACAGAATATTAGGAACCAATAGGAAAGGGATAGACAATAAGATAGAAAATATCATAATGCCACTATATAAAACCATGGTACTCCCTCACCTTGAATGTTGCACACATATCTGGTCACCCCATCTCAAAAAAGATATTTTGAAATAGAAAAAGGTACAGAAAAGAGCAGCAAAAATGATTAGGGGTATTCGAAAGCTTCCATCTGAGGAGAGATTAATAAGACTGGGACTGTTCATCTTTGAAATAAAACAACTAAGGGGGAGGGGAAGTAGAGGACTATAAAATCATGACTGGTGTGGAGAAAGTAAATGAGGAAGTATTATTTACTCCTTCTCATAACACAAGAACCAGGGGTCATCAAGTGAAATTAATAGGTACCAGGTTTAAAACACACACAGTGCACAGTCACAACATCTGGCAAAAATTTCCACAGGTTGAAGACCAAGACTATAACAGGGTTCAAAAAAGAACTTGATAAATTCACAGAGGATAGGTCCATCAATGGCTATTAGCCATGATGGGCAGAGATGCAAAACCATGCCCTGAAATGTCCCTAGCCTTTGTTTACCAGAAGCTTGGATTTGGTGACAGAGGGATGGATCACTTGATGATTACCTGTTCTGTTAATTCCCTCTGAAGCACCTGCCATTGGCCACCATTGGAAGACAGGATATTGGGCTAGATGGACCATTGTTCTGACTCAGCATGACCGTTCTTAGGTTCTTAAGAAGATAGCTCCCCAACATTATTAGAGTGAGAAAGTTAAGATATGGACCATGGAAGCTGAACATCCTTATGAATATTCATGGACGCCACAGAACTCTATTTAACAGAGTTATCCACAACTCAAACTGTTGGGATCTTAGCATGCTAGAGATAGGACTATTCAAGGACCAGCTGTCTCATTGATCATAGATCTCTGCAGGGGATCATGTGAGTATACACATGATCAGAAGCCGGACATCTTGACCATTTTTTATTATCTCTATCTACTTTGATGAGTTGGAGTGCTTAAATAATTTTGAAAAATGTGCTAATAAACATATTATAAAGACAGAAGTCCTTTCCTACATGCAACTGTCCCTATTGTGCACATCGGAGTCCTTGTAATAACTCTAATACTTTTGGGTCTGATCACAGGGCAGATCCTGCCAAACCACAGAGTGATAACTGGGATTTCTAATTGATCAATATAACTAATACACCATGATTAGATCAGGCAACATTATTATTACAACTGGAGGGAAAGCTGTGACTGATACTTTTGAAGAGAGAAGATAATCTGATCAAGAGACCTAATGAAAAATGTTGCAGTTTTTTCTTTGCAAATATATAAATTCTTTCTCCCCCACACGGCAACAATGTAGAATTTCAATCAATTTGAGAGGGAAGTTGATGCCTGCTTGCTATTGTACTCTTGCCTTTAGAAATATAGTATCATGGATAGTATGGTGTACGTATTTCCTGGGAAACCCATAGAGAATATAGAGCTGTTTGTACAACTGACCAGCAGATGTCCTCATTGTCCCAAACAAATCTAGCTGACCATGCACTTCTTTAGCAGTTAAGTAGGGGACTCTTAAAGAAGAAAGTTCAAAGTTACTCAAACTCCAGATCAGACATTTATACTCACTACCAACACTAACAATTTTAGCAGACCAACTATGCTATAAATAGCGTACAAAGGGAGAAACTTTGGAAATAAGGACAATTTGTTGAACAATCTACTATTATGGTGAATACCTCAATTAAAACACATTTGAGTATATATTTAAATCAAGCTAAATGGGATAAGCCTTCCCAATTTACGTTTAATAAGGCAGCTGAGGGGATGGGGTGGATTAGGGACTTGGCAATTAGATCTGAAAAATATTATGTCTGCGTTTCTGTTTAGAATAATGAGGCAAGTACCCAAATTTGTTACCTCCTGATAATCATTGAAGGACCCCTACATACTTGACTTTCAAGTAGTTTAATATTAGCTTAGTAATTAAACTTTTTATGAACCAAAACATGTATGGTTGGATTGTTATCCCCAAGAGAGGGGCAGTGATTGTGGCATCACCACAGGAACCATGGCTGAAATTCATAGAATCATAGAATATCAGGGTTGGAAGGAACCTCAGGAGATCATCTAGTCCAACCCCCTGCTCAAAGGAGGACCAATCCCCTATTTTTGGCCCAGATCCCTAAATGGCCCCCTCAAGGATTGAACTCACAACCCTGGGTTTAAGCAGGCCAATGCTCAAACCACTGACCTATCCCTGCCCCCCCCCATCCCCCCTGATGGTAATTCAAAGAGTTACCATCTGATTCTTGGTTCCCTCTTACTCCAGAGGGAAGGTAACATGTGCCAGCCTTTTTGCTGATGCAGATTATTCTCCTTCTGTGGTAGCTCTGATGTCCTTGTTGGCCCTTGCCAGAGCTTTGCCCACACCCCGACCACCTGCCATGGGAAGGGGATTAGCACTCCTGCAGTGTCCCCTCCCTCCCCACCTCCGCACATGCTCCAGTGATGTGGGTAGCCTGCACAAGGGGTTAAACGTCTATTTTCCTCCTTAGTGCCGTGTGCAGGTTCACAGCAGGGTTCACAACTGAGCCCTTCAAATCTGGTTGACTTTTTACATTACATCCACAAATCACTGGGGAGTGAGGCTCTTCTGATTTTTCTAGTGCATCTAACAAATGTCTCCTGTAGGAGTAAAGCAGGGCTTCTGGCACTACCATCAAGAGTCACATATTCCCTGATGGTCATGTTTTTCAACTATACTTCTAAAAATGTCACTGTTTTTGCACGGGGGAGAGAGTTGATGGGCAACTGTTAATATGGACATTGAGATGCATGGCAGCTAAACTTTGCACTTTATCAAAGGCTAGGACAGCTGAAGCAAAGTGATAACACAGTGCCTACTCCAAAGACCAGAAGACACTTCTTGCTAGCTGCCCTAGGATGTTAGCCCACAGGAGGAGGCAAAAGGTCCTTCCACAGGAAGATTGCAGCTGGCATGTTCTCTTGATGCACCAGAAAACCTCTGCAAGGATTGCAGCAGAGCTCCTTCTGTGCCAGTGTGGTCTCATGAAGTGAGACACCACCTTAAAGAAACCATGTGACCTGTATGGCGTGAGCTTGGACCAAATTGCAGGTGTCTTGGTTTGCAGACCCCACTCTTTCTAAGAAACAGCTAGATCAAACTCCCATTCTGAAGATTGTGAAGAATGCAATGACAGAGAATTATACACTGTAGTATCCTGATCAATACAGCAATGCATTGATATCTCTTGAGCAATAAGGTCTGTCCATGTAAATTGTTCTTCTGTAGTCTATTAAAAACTGCTGCTGAAAGTGAGATAAACTATAACCTAGATTCAGCCTAAACCTATCAAATCATGATTGTCTGATGTGACCTGAGTCCCCATTACAAGGATAACTTTTGTGTGTTGAAAAGTGGAAGTGTTAAGGGAAAAGTATAAAAATTCAGCTGCTCTTGGCCCAAATAGCTCAGCGTGTCTGTTCTTGGAAAGTCTTTTCGAAGCTTTTCAAGATTTTCTTTTCAAATAAGAATTTAACTCTCCTTGGAGCTGAGATGATACTTTCTGGCTTCCTTTACTTATTTCTTGCAGCATGAATAGATGCTCATTTGGGCCAATTCTGCAAATGCACCATGTGTGGAAATTCCCTGGAGTTCAATGGGCGTTGTACCCAAGGAGTGCTTGTGGGGAAAAAAAGGACCCTTGAGGTTGGAAGAGTCTGTATTGCATATATTTAAAGCTTTATGTCTACAAAAAACAAATGTGATCGATTTTCATATCTACAGTTACCAACTGTGTCTCATTCCAGTGTTGTGTATTTTAAGCATAATGAACAATAAAAGGCAAAGAGGTGTTTGCACATTCTGTAAAGTTTGATGGGACTCTTTCTGCCAGATGATAAAGACTTCTTCTGAAAATGTGTTTATTCTTAGTGCTCAACCTATGTTCATCCCCAGTCTATTTATAAAGATGCTTCCACAAATAAGAAGTGTGAAAATAAAATATCAACAGACCAAATTCTGCCAGCATTCTTATCCAGAGTTTACACTGATGAAACTGAATATAGAATTTGGGCCATTTGTTTTTAACTTACCCTTAAATTGCTTGGTTCACTGCCAAATTCTCAGCCGCTGTTCTTAAATTAAAATCTCCGTTGCTTATTTCAGAAGCTTGCAAACAAGCACTCCATAGCCTTAAACATGGAAGCTGAGGGATAAAATTTCTTAGAACTAGTTTTAAAAAATAAGCATTTCTACATAACAGCATCTCCAGTATGAAGCAAAGGATGAATAAACCCAGGCTTTTACTAATCACTAGAGTTTGTCTGTTGGTTGTGGGCTCTGATCCAACGCCCACTCAAATTAATGTCAGTGGGAGATGGATAGAGCCTGTAATGCTCAGTTCCATCCACCAGCTTAGCAGCCACATGAAAAATCCCAAAGTGAGATTTTTAAATATTGTTTGAAAATACATTTAAAAATTGTATTTAGATTTGCTGAGTTATAAAATGAATCAACCATGTCTTGAATATCTTTGTTTCAAATTCAAGCCAAGAGGTCAGATTCTCAGTCATACCAGTATAAATCCACAGGATGTCCAGTGAAGTGATTTTAGTGAAATTAACTCTGGGTATCTCCTGGGGTTAAGAATCTGGCTATGTCATTCAATCATCAGAGACAGAACTTGTCATCAGTAAAACAAAAGGGAAAACTCTAATCCGAGGAGCTCAAAATAACACAAGTTATATGCTAAAGATAAACATTTGTGTACAATGAAAGCTTCTTAAAAACCATTCATCTGGAGGTTCAGTTGAGCATAGGTTTAAATGTCTAATCTTTGCATTCCAAACTGGTTCAATAATGAAAATTAATTTTCAGCTTTAAGTTACTTCATGTCATTATGGAGGAAAGTCACCTGTAAACTCAAGGCCTGTTGCACACGAGTATGAAAACCACAGAAATACACAAAAATCAACATTTTCTAGGAAAAATTCAGAGAAGGGTAACTTGCTAAGGGTATTTGTAGTTGCCTAATTGGATTCAATTAAGTGCAGTAGGCCAAACTTTGGTCCAGCTGAAGTCAATGGCAGTTTTGCCACTGACATCAATGGAACCAGGTTTTGGCCCAGAATGCTCACCTTCAAAATTGGCTGACATGATGAAAATGATAAATCTGTTCTCATTAATGTGAACTAAACAAGCAAGTTTTATGTGAGTTCACATATATCAATGAATTTAAGATAGCTGGAGTGTAATGTAGCAATAAACAGAAAGCTAAACACATCCAGTTAATCTGACAGTAATGTTTAAGGAAAGGAGTTGCATTCCCAAAGCAAGATCATTTCTGCCTAGAAATGATGTCGCAAAATGTTATGTATCTTATAGCTGAAATAGAGTTGATGGTCTCTGATATGATCACTAAAATTAAACTAACAACTGCAGCTTCCCCAGGTGAATTACTTAACATGCTTATTCAGATCTTGTTTTGTTTCAATTGAACCACATGCTCTGGGCCCTTTTGTAAAGGGTTGACTTCTGATGGTCAGGCCACAACCTCTGTTGTACTACCTTAGAATGTATTTGGTGAATGAAATCAGCATCACAATTAAGGCAACAGTCAATTTTCTTTTTCCATTACCTCTGGCCTCTTGTCCAGCTCTATCCTTCCCATCCTGTGAACTCAGATCATTGCTACATGTCCTGTTCTGAGAAGATATCCTCATTCTGGGTGTGTCAGTTCTGAAGCAATCAATCAGAGGTCAGATCTGGTCAGGGTGGGGTCCTTTTGAAGTTATTCCTAGTTTATGGGAAAGGTGAGACCAATTCTTGAGCAAACATGCTGAGTGGAAAAAATTCTTTGGTGACAAATTTCGCCACTTCCCTGAATTTCTACATAGCAGTTAGGGGAATTACATCAGACAGAGAACACAGGACACTCAGCTTAAAGTATGGGAAGTAAGTGCATGTCTCAGTAAGCATTCCCAAAGCAAGATGATTTCATATGTTGTCAGCATTTGGCCAACCTTTCATCATTATCAATATAGTCTTTATCTGATGCCAGTAGCATGTTTTCCCCCAAACCTTCAAAACATTATCTTGATTTAAGAAACCAGCTTACAATACTTGTCAGATAATTCATTCCAGGTCAGAGGAGCGATTACATTTGACAGTGCACTCTCCTCATTTCCTTGTGCCTATCATGCATTCTGAGTAGCTTCTCATTAAAATGTTTCTCTGATCATGCTGAAACATTTTAGAGAACATTTAAAATACTCCTTAATAAGGTTGGGCCTGAACCACAACCCTGAAGCCAAATCCCGAGTCAAGTGGAGATTTCAAATCCAAACCTAGATCTGGATCTGAATTTTGCAAATAACAACCCCCCTCTTTACAGCAGGCTTATCTCTCTCACCTACAGAAGTTGGTCCAATAAAACATATTACCTCACTCGCCTTGTCTCTCTAATAATCTGGGACCAAAATGGCTACAACAACACTGCATACAAAATACAATACACCATGCAGAAGCACCACAAACACTGGTACAGGGAGTCAACAGGAGTCATAATGTACAACAAACGTAATTCTAGAGCATAAGAATCACTGACTATAATGTCTTGAGGACATTTGTATACATAGTAGAGAACTTTAAAGCTTCAACTTTCCATAATACGGGGGCATATCCTTAAGCAGTAACACATAAATGTACTTATATTAGATACAGCTATTGGGAGGTGTGGTGTATGTAGACTTTGACTTCAGGTTTCAGATAAAAAGATAGCAAAATCTGTGTTGCTTAGCACTGGATATCTACTAATACATGATATATATAACCTCAGTTATGCAAACCTCAATCTGAAATGCACTGGAACCAAGTCATGGCCTCTGACATCTATTGTTACATTGACTATTCTCTTGATTATCCTCAAACTCAGCTTTCTGCATGTATTAATGTGCCTCATGACATTGAGCTTTTTAACAAAATGCTCCATGCTGTCACATAATGGAAATGCAAATGAGGCCTGGCCATACAGTCATTAGCTGTTGCTCACCAACAAATGCCAAAAGAAAGCTCTCTCCCCCATGGCACCCCTACCCACCTGGAGTTCTCAAACAGCTCTGGGCCACTCTTCTCCCTGTTCACCAACAGGTGTCAACAGTGATCTCCCTTGCCACATCCAGGCTACCAAATAATTTTGTTTGGCTTGCCCGTAGGCAGCAGGGGCATAGCCATGGGTGGGCCATGGCCCATCCAATTAGCACCCTGGTCCACCCAAATCTGAGCACCAACCATAAAGTGAAGTGGAGCCCAGGACTGGGACCAGGGGCCCATGTGCTGGGCTGCAACACCCTCATTTTCTCAATTGTCACTCATTCAGGGGAGGGCCTCCCAGCCCACAAGCTGGCTCTGGTTACTGCCTTTCCATTGGCTTTCAGCTTGTCCAGCCAACCTGACTGTGACCCGACCTCCCCAGCTATGGGAAGGTTGGGGTGCACCTCTGCCAATAGGGAGACAATAACCAGAGTGGGGTAGTGTAACAGCAGAGCCCCTTCCCTGCTGGCATGATAGAGGAGTAGCCGGGCCAAATTTGAGCTGCATTCTTATCTGACACACTGAGTCCCGCTGCTCCCAGTCTCTGCCTCAGCTCTGCTCCTCTATGGACACAGACTCTGCCAAGTGGGAAGCCCAGGCACCGGGCTCCTCATGGACACAGGCTCTAACTCCATCCCACCTACATGCCCAGGCTACTTCCTTTCCACTGGCTGATACTTTGGGAGCTGAAAGCCAATCAGGTGAGGTTGGGGGGAGCACCTTTGGCCTGAGGTGCTTGGCCAGAAGCTGGCTGGCTCTCTGGTCCCAAATAATCAGCCAGTAGGAAAGCAGTAACTGGAGCTGGGTGGCATGGGGCAGAGAGTTGGAGCTTGGGTTGATGGAGAAGCGGAGCCGGTATGAGGCAGCAGGAGCTTTGCTGGAAGACTATGTCCCTCTCAGACCCAGCTCACTCTTTATTTAAAAAAAAAAGAATTCTGTATGGCCTGCCAAAGGATTTTAGTGGCTCTTGTGGCCCTCTGCTCCCTTAAAATTACCCATCACGGCTCTATGGTTTCAGGCCACAGGGAAGCATTGGTTTGAAGTCTCTGTACTCAGAGTTGTTGCAAGGCATATTTTTAAGAGACTATGCTAGCTTTTAAATATTTATGAGAACAATCTAACTAGTGTGAAATGTGAAAGCTCATATTCCCACAAATGCACCTTAGAAATTAATATCTTGGATGAGCAATATGCAATGATTTTGGTGGAATTAACATGGCTGAAGGTTGGGGAAACTGTGCCAAAACCCAAAGTTTCCATTTTAGGGACATTTAGGATTCCATGAGGGGGAGAAAAGATTCAGTTAAATTGCTTAATATCTTCCACTGATCAAAGTATCATTTTTCTTTTTCTCTTCCTCCAGGGATGTAGAGGGAAAGTCACAGAGGTTTTGTTCAATGTTATAATAGAGCTAGATGTTGGGGCACAGGACATGGAAAATTACAATAGGGTCATAGGAGCAACAAGAATTAACTCAGTGGGGGAATCTGCTCAACATCTTAGATGTCTATACACAAATGCAAGGAGCATGGGGAATAAACAGGAAGAACTGGAAGTATTAGTACATAAGCTAAATTATGACTTAATTGGCATCACAGAGACTTGGTGGGATAAATCTCATGACAGATATAGAAGGGTATTGTGTGTACAGGAAGGAAAGGCAGGGGGGAAAGGGTGTGTGTATTGCATTGTAAATCAAGAATATGTATATACTTGTTCTGAGGTCCAAAAGGAGGTGAGAGGCAGACCAACTGAAAATCTCTCGGTAAAGATAAAGGGGGAAATTAGGGATGACATCACGGTTGGGATCTGTTATAGGCCACCAAATAAGGAAGAGGAGGTGGATGAGGAATTTCTAGAACAAATAACAACAGAAATGTCCAAAACACAAGACCTCGTAATAACGGTGACTTTAATCACTCAGATATCTGTTGGAAAAGTAATATGGCAAAACGCTAAATTTCCACTAAGTTCTTGGAATGTACTGGGAATAACTTTTTGTTTGTAAGAGGTAACCAGGGGGGCAGCCATTTTAGAATTGATGCTGACCAACAGGGAGGAATAGTTGTGAATCTGAAGGTGGAAGGCAATTTGGATGAACGTGATCATGAAATGATAGATTTCATGATTCTAAGGAAAGGAAAAGGAGAAAAATAGCTAATATTTCTAGGATGTATTAACAGGAGTTCCATATGTCAGACATGGGTGATAATTGTCCTGCTCAACACAACATTAGAGAGACCTGAGCTGGAGTACTGTGTCCACTTTAATAAAGATGTGGACAAATTGGAGAGTCTAGAAGAGAGCAACAAAAATGGTAAAAGGTTTAGAAAACCTGACCCATGAAAGGGTGAAAGAATTGGGCATGTTTAGTCTTGAAAAAAGAAGACTGAGGGTCTTTTGAAGTCTTCCAATATTTCAAGGGCTGTTATAAAGGGGATGGTCATCAGTTATTCTCCATGTCCCCTGAATGCAGGACAAGAAGTAATGGGCTAAATCTGCAGCAAGGGAGATTTATGTTAGATATTAGGACAAATTTTTTTACTATAAGGGTAGATAAGTTCTGGAACATGCTTCCAAGGGAGGTTGCAGAATCCCCATCATGGGAGCTTAACAACAGTTTGGACAAACACTGTCAGGGATGGTCTAGGTTTATTTGGTCCTGCCTCAGTGCAGAGGGCTGGACTTGACCTCTCAAGGCCCCTTCCAGCCCTAGATTTCTATAAAACAGGTGTGGTTTTGTGTGCTAAATGACTAGACTGCCTTGGAATTCCAAAATGGTGCATGTAATACTCTGGGCCTGATGCAAGTGTAAATTAAGTATGGGAGCTGAGGCCTTGCTTTGTAAACAAGAGCACATGACAAATGCCACTGTGATTCTTTAGTCAGTTTTTGTTTGTTCTGCACTGACATAAGTTCCTCTCAAGTCTTCCCAGGCCACAGAGCCATCCCTGTTGTTATCAAAAGCCAGTTCCCCCATGCTACATTAGCTCACACGTCATCTACAACCTGTGGACTCTTGCATGATCAGGACTTTGTTCTGTAGTTTATAAGAAGGGAAGAAAAATTCTATATCTTCATTATTAGAGCTGGGGAAATAATTTGTGGTGAATCATTTACCTGGCAACGTTCATCCCTTGTTGGTGGAAAGTCAGCAAGCAGATTGCAATTTCCAATTTTCTAGAGCAAACATTTTAAGGGGTTCCTCTTTCACTTTATGGGTTGATTGTGAGCAGTTTACTGAGAGGCTCCAATACCCAATATGCAAAATTAGGGCAGTGTTGGTTGATAATACTGTCAAGACAGATTTGATTTGTAGGGAGTGGGTCTGAGAGAGAAAGATTAATTAAATACAGTTTAGGATCTTTGTGATGAATGGTTATGCCAGCTTTCTGTTGGTATGTAAACATTATGAATTTTCTTGTCTATCAATCAAAATGCACTGAGGAAAGATATGTCTGAAGCTATTGGAAAGGAGAACATGATTCATGAGATAGTGCAGATATGTTTACTTTCACATTCTCCATTAAAGAACTGTCTGTAGCTGTTCATATATATATATATATATATATATATATATATATATTGGCAGTGAAAGATGATTTGATGAGTCTCCAGCTATGTTTCTAATTTGCCATTGTTTTACTATTTTATTGTGCACATCTGCATGGGCTGTGTTCAAACTGTGTTCATCTTATGAACTAGCTTATTCAGGATAAAGTCAACAGGCCCTGAAAGACAATTTCTAGATGTTTTTCTTTTACGTGGCACCAAGCTTCAGAATGGTGGGACCACAGGGAGAAATGCAGATCATGTACATCATTTATTTATTGCATGCCTGAGGACAAACAAGACTAAAAGGCCCATCTTCAAAATCCCATGGAAGGGGCATATTAGCTCTGCGATCCATGACATACCTCTGCTTATGCAACCCTAGATCACACTGGCCTGTTGAATTCTTAAGTTTAATTATAACAGATTTATAGATTAATTCCATATTGCATTATTGTTGGCTGCCAGATGTATGGCAAATATTATGTTCTGTGGACCTGATACCTTTCAACACAATTTCATCTAAGGCCTATATCTAGTTGGTGCTGAACATAATTAGGAAGCACTATTAGACTCTAAATCAAGAAGTCAAAAGACTTCTTTCTGTCCACCTTTGAAAAGGGGTGTATGAATTTATGTGTTCTTTTTTTGGGGGGGGGGCAGAGAATGGGAGAAATAAAAAGGAGCAGGAGATGACTAGAGTCATCCAGTCTTGCATATCTTATATTTGAGCCTAAACACAAGCAAGTTATGGCACTAAACAGATACAGGGCCAACAATATGAGGAAATCAATAAAAATCTAAAAAAACCCAACAAAAATGAAAACTCCTACCATAGCAGACCATGAAAAGGGAGAAATGCCAGAGACTCCTTGATGCTTACTAGGGACTTTGCTATTGATTTTGCATGGAAGGTGCTCAGATACTATGATGATAGGTGGCAGAATAAATCCTAAAGTAGGTATGTGGATCTGCAGATGGTGGAAGCTCGCATTGAAAACAGTGGGATGATGCTGATTTTAAACTGTTCAAGGCTCTGGCCCACAGCTTCCATTCCAAAAGTAAGGGGCAGCCCAGCATGCCTAATGCAGAAATCTGAGGCCCAAAGAGTGGCATTCTTTACTTTTCACTGGGGAATGGAGATTACCTTCCTAGACTGTGGAAACAAAGGGTCTTCAGGAGCCTGGCTAATCAAACCATCTCCTGCTTTTAGTGAACTCATTTATTTCTGCCATTTTCTTACTTTCTCATCCAAACTGAGTCAGAACCAAAACCATTCCGACTTCCCCCTCCCTGATGGGATATTCCCTTTCCTAGCACACTAAGTCTGCAAATGCTGTAGAAGAATGCAATATCCTTGAAATTACAACTCTCTGCCAGGAAAATCAAATTTCATCTAAAAGTATCCCTCATTACTAATAACAAAAATGTATGTAGCACCATATACTTGCATCACACTTTACAAAATGATAAAAGGCACTGCCCCTGCCCTGATGAATATGCAGTCTAAATTAAACAAAGAATATAAGGTCTATCTATTGCATGTAGCCTGCATTACTGTGGTATCTAAGCACCTCACTATCCTGAATAAAAACAATGAGGAGTCCTTGGGCATAAGCTTTCGTGGGCTAAAACCCACTTCATCAGATGCATGGAGTGAAAAATACAGAAAGCAGTATAAATATTACAGCACATGAAAAGATGGGCGTTGCCTTACCAAGTGGGGGGTAAGTGCTAACGAGGACAATTCAATTAAGGTAGACATCGCCCATTTCCAACAGTTGACAAGAAGGTTCCTCTGCTGATACTCACACCTTCTTGTCAACTGTTGGAAATGGGCGACATCCACCTTGATTGCATTGGCCTCTTTAACAGTACAAAAGTAATTTTCCCTCTCTTGATTTTCACCCCTTCTTAACTGTTGAGAATAGGCCACTTCCACCTTAATTGAATTGGCCTCGTTAACACTGACCCCCCCACTTGGTAAGGCAACTCCCATCTTTTCATGTGCTGTAATATTTATACTGCTTACTGTATTTTTTACTCCATGCATCTGATGAAGTGTGTTATAGCCTACAAAAGCTTACGCCCAAATAAATGTGTTAGTCTCTAAGGTGCCACAAGGACTCCTCATTGTTTTTAATGATACAGACTAACACGGCTACCACTCTGAAAACTATCCTGAATGTATTTACAACCGCTGTGAGTTAGGGCAGTGCTTTTATCCCCTTTTTGCAGAAAGGGAACTTTGACACAGAGAGGCTAAGTGATTCGCCTTAGGTATAGAAGACGTTTTTTGGGAAGAAGGAACTTGAACTTAGGGCTCTGAGTATGTCAGTTTTTAAGCCTAACCACACTAGATCCATAGCAATATTAAATAAAATAGGAGATAAGGGATCCCCTTGTTTAACTCCACTACATATAGAAATAGACCATGTACAATCATCACCTACCCACACCTTTGTTATACAATTATTATACAGGTCCTTAATAACTTCAAGTCAGACAGAGGAAGGTTACAAAGAAAGGAGGGACCTTTACATTAGCTTATTGGCATATTGTTCAAAATCCTGCAGGCAAAGCCCATACGTTTTTTGTTAGATTTTAAAGCCTAAGGAAACATCTGCTATCAAGAGAGAATCCTGCAGACCCACAACCCTCACCGTGAATTTTCCTAACTACCAGATTTCTCTCTCTCAAAGTGAGGAGGAGAATACGGAAGAGTATGCAGAAGGGTCATTTTATTTCCAATCATGGAGACTAGTGGAGGTGCTGCTCGAGGCATGATTTAAAATCATTCAGATGCTTTTTGTTGTTTATTATCCCAATTCAGTGAACTTGTTCACTACATCTTGGAAAATAGGTTTTTAATAGGAATTTGGCTAAATACTATCATGTTTTAAGCTACCGAATGAGGGTGCAATCCTGCAAAAAGCTTACTACAAAGTGTAGTTCTTATTATTGCCAGTGGCACTATTAACTTCATGGGGGCTGTTGATTGTAGTGTGCACTACGCTCAATAGTAAGTGATTGTGGGGTTGGGTTCTGAGATTCAAAGCAAACATAAAAATAAAATAAAATAATTCCTTTTTATTTTGAATTCTAGAGGCATTGCCTAAGCCTCTATGTGCATTTACATCAATAAACATAGTTGAAATGCAGCAACATGTTGCCAGCAATTGGCTTCGTCAAAGCACAAGCCCTGAATTTGCAATACGGAATACACATAACATTCCCAACTAATTACCCAAATGTTCCTTGAAACATATTAGCTCATCTGCACTGGGCAAAGACTGAGGAGAGACTGGCTCTGCATCATTTCAGGACCACCAGAAAAGTTAGGCTTTGATGATCTGAGAAAGCAGGTATGTATGAGAGATGAGTACCTTACCCAGAAAATGCTCTGCCACTCAAATGGGCGAATCTTATGGATGTTAGCAGGAGCATCTCAACTGATCTCAAATGTCATGAGAGGAAACAGGTAAAAGCATAATACAAAGCTTTCAGAACAACACCAAAACCTTGAATTCTGCTCCAAAATGCAGGAAATTAGTGCCAACAGTAGAAGCAGTGAGCTCAGTGTGGCTCAAGTCAGGAGCCTTCTGTGCTCTGCCTCCTGGTGGTCTTCTAGCATTGCCCAAAAATACAACATACTGCAATAGTCCAGCCCATAGGGCACAGGCACAGAGAACTGTGGTGAGGTCTATATTAGTTGACTTCACTGGGCTTTGGAATAGGCCCTAATAGACATGTAACCCAGAGCGAATATGCTCTGTGAACTTTAACATTCCCCACCGGCCTCTGAACCTTTCACAACCAATACCAGACCAAAACACACTTGCTGCTAACTTTCTTGTAAGTATTGTCTACATACATGGGAACATTCACATCCAATATATAATGTTAAATTTATAATGACTGTAATTTAGCTGACATGTAGATAACAAAGACTTTATCTGCTGGGGGGGTCTTAAAGCCAAAATATGACCATTCTCCTCTCTCTTTCTGTGGTTTCTGTTTAACTTATGATTCATACAAAGCTCTTATTTTAGCATTCAAATATATCAGCCTATGTCATGTCATTAATTGCCACGGGGCACTTAAAATCTGTTTCCATTTCCATCCACTACTGTTTCAGTTATGTTTTAGTTTATAATTGCTTTCAAATGCACACCATAAACATACATTCTTATAAAAATATTATTTTTAATGGCAAAATTGATTTAAAAGCAAGTTTCTGTCCCAAAAATGAGCATGTATTTAGAGATAGCTTATAGTCACAATTCATAGAAGTCTATTGCAGTACAGTATTACTGCATTAAATTAAAATCAAATTAAAGTCATTTTAAATTTCCTAATGTAATAAATACCAGATATTCTGTATCAGTGAGCCAAAGTATTTGCAAAGACCCTAACTGGTGGCTAATTTTTTTTTTAAAGTTGACAAATTGCATACAATGAGGGGAACAGAAAGCAGATGAGTCTGTGGGGGCAGGAGGGAAATCCACTGAATAAGCCAGAAAAGATAAAACACCTTCTTACTAAACTTTTTACATATGGCATATGTTACCCATTGTAGTTATAAAGTGAGAAGACTTTTATGTTATTGGCAAAAGGAGCCAATGCATGGTTGGTTCATTAGAATAATATCAATTCCTTAATGTTAAAGCTTTAATATCAATTCCTTAATGTTAAAGTTCTCATTGCTAAATAAAAGGTGTCATCTCCATTCCCCATCCAGCAAGAAATCTAACATGGGCTTTAATCTAGATTCTGAAATGATTTAGGGACCATTTTAATTCCCAGTTTAGACCAAAGTGCTGACCTTTGGGAGCTCGCCACCTC
Source organism: Lepidochelys kempii (assembly GCF_965140285.1). Lineage (NCBI taxonomy): Eukaryota > Metazoa > Chordata > Testudines > Cheloniidae > Lepidochelys > Lepidochelys kempii. The sequence goes on along the minus strand of NC_136391.1, from coordinate 30,751,708 downwards.
TGCAAATGAGCCCAGCATTCAAGTACCTAAATATGGACTCTCAAGTTTGAAAATCAAATGTACATCAGCTAAACTGGACAGTCTCTACGTAAAAGGATAAATGGACACAAATCAGACATTAGAAATGGCAATATCCAAAAACCTGTAGGATACCCAATAGCAGGTTTAAAGGTAGCCATCCTGCAGCAAAAAATCTTCAGGACCAGACTTCAAAGAGAAACTGCCGAGCTTCAGTTCATTTGAACATTTGACACCATCAGCTCAGGATTAAACAAAGACTGTGACTGGCTAGCCAACTACAAAAGCAGTTTCTCCTCCCTTGGTGTTCACACCTCAACTGCTAGAAGAGGGCCTCATCCTCCCTGATTGAACTAACCTCATTATCCCTAGCCTGATTCTTGCTTGCATATTTATACCTGCCTCTGGAAATTTCCACTACCTGCATCTGACGAAGTGGGTATTCACCCACGAAAGCTTATGCTCCAATACATCTGTTAGTCTATAAGGTGCCGCTGGACTCTTTGCCAAGTTTGAAAACGTTGACCATCACAGCATTGTTATGACTAGTTTCACCATCAGAATCCTAATGCTTCCCTGATCTGTTTGCATGACATTGGCAACTGTACAGGATGAGATTCTAGATTGTGGTTTGGGTAGAAAATGGTTAGAATACCACAAATCCATTAAAGAAATGAGGTTTCTTTTTGGGTCTGTGGATTAACATACTTGTGAGTCTCAGGAAAAGCACAAATCATATTTCTATCACACATTAAATTTGTATCACCTATTTCTTGTGTAGTTTTGTCAAAGAATTCAGACATCAGACAACTTGACTCCCACAAAGGAAGACAAGTTTAGAGTAGAAAGTCGATAAGGATTAGACCTCGTAAAAGGGACCTCAGTGAAGATACCTATATTATATCAGAAGTATAGCCATATATTTTGCCATCCACAAACTATAACCGATGCTTTCTTTGACTTGATTTTTTATATTTATAACCACAAAAGATTAAGCTATAGCTACGTAATTTGATTTGTAGTTTAATTATATTTGAAAGAAGCTTATATACATAGGAAATTGAAAAAAATATTTTTTCAAACAGTACAGTTGTATTTTAGAGGGATCTGACCAGCTTTTATATATTTTTTTTAGAAAAATGCTTTAGAACCAATGCAAAATCTCAACGTCAAACTCAATGAGTTTCATCTACTTTTATGTGAAAACCATAAACCCTTGTGAATTTAGCCTGATTTTAATGCAGAAGTGTGAACTGGCTCAGATTTGCTTGAAAGTGTTATGGATATCAGCAAGCCATTTTAGTGTGTTCGGCATCTGTCACGAACCTGATTACTGGGAGTGCTTTCTATGATTTTGAGGTCCATTGTGACCTTTCATGTAGCTCAGCTGACACCAAGCCAAGGCTCTGGTCCCGCAAGCAGTTATGCAAGCTGTCGTGGTTACAGGGCAAGCAGTGTTTTGGACACCTTTAGACCGTCTCAGGTAGACCCCTTAGGTGAAATGCCTGGCTTCCTTCACTTCTCTCTGGGCAGAACCACAAGGTCCAGCCCCTGAGGGACAGAGTATCTGTTCCCCTACTTAGTTACCAAACACAGATTAACCATCTCCATCTCTGGCTGGGAGAAAGTAGACTGTCCTGCTCCCAGCACGTTCCCTCTGTCTGTGGGTGTTCCCTGGCCAACCTGTTAGAATCATAGAATATCAGGGTGGAAGGGACCTCAGGAGGTCATCTAGTCCAACCCCCTGCTCAAAGCAGGACCAATCCCCAATTTTTGCCCCAGATCCCTGAATGGCCCTGTAAGGATTGAACTCACAACCGTGGGTTTAGCAGGCCAATGCTCAAACCCCTGAGCTATCCCTCCCCCCATAAAAGCTTTCACGGACACTCTCAGGATAGCCTCCTCCACTCCCTCAACCTTCACCTTTTTCCAGGCCCTGGGGGTCCTCTAATTAAATGGCTGAGTGTTTCTTTTGATCTGTCTCTTCTCAGCCTTGGCAAAACAGCTAAACCACTGGGGTTGGGATGAAGGAGATGCCTCATCATGGCTATAAACCTGGCTTATGTGTTTGAGTGCTTGATGAGAAATTCCTTATCTAGACCACTGTTTTATTTTTTTCTGCTTGGTTCCTCTAACAACCCCTTTTGATCTAACTCCATAGCGAGTAATCCAGCATAAACAAACACACAGAAACATGTGCCATATTCATAAAAATAATACGGATATTGCCCAGTTCATCACATAAATGTTTAACTATAATGCACGGGCAACCCACTGGCAAGTGTATGTTACAGTTCCCCCTCTGTGCCAATCTGTGGGGGATATGAAATACTACAGAGCCTTGTCTCATTAACTCAAACTGTTGCAGATCATGCTTTCAGCTCAAGATGCCCCTTGTTTAATCCCTGGCGTGTGAGCCAAGAGAGTGGCTGTCATACATGTACATTGACTACTCATGTTCTGAAAAATTATCACATGCACATTTGCAGGATCAGGGACTGAGGGAGTCATTATACTTTCTGACAGAAATGCAGCCTTTGGGCACGAATCTGAAAGACGCACCCACAAATTCCATTGACTTCACTGGGAGTAACAGGAGCTCAGTACATCTAATGATCACACTTTCAGTTATAACATGCTTTTCATACAAAGCTATCATATGGTCAATACAAGACTGGGATTTTGCCCTCCTTCCCCCCGTATACACCAGAGATTTCCATTCATAATAGTTCACGCATCAGCTTCAGTACAAGCTTTTGCCAAACCTTTTAGCATGTCTCATATATATAGAAAATGCTCTTTTCTACCAAGTACTATACCCAACATATAAAAATAGTGAAATATTTAACTTGAACTAAAAAAGGATTTCATTTTTTTCCTAGGACCTTGTTAGCTTAATTTGGTTTCAGATGTTTTAGAGCTCACACTGTACTAATTTAAAACACATTCATAAAACAAACCTCTGCTAAACTTGAAGTATAACATAGCTAGTAAAGAGACATAAATACAAAGTTTGCCAAAGACTGCAAACAGAAGAAACAAGTGGCATATGGGCACCAATCCTAGTCTGAAGAGTTGTACCTGTTAATATGCTTTCTAAAATTTCTTTTAGCCTGTAAAGGTTTTTTTGTGCTGTTGGGCTCTCCCTTATAAAGTTGCTTGCTTTATTTTATCGTTTGGGGAATCAAAAGGATACAAATGATTTTTTAAAATAGAGGGTACAGTCCACTGATAATTTGCATTATCTTATATTTAGAATGCTTTCTCGGCAGTTCTCTGGCACTGAAAGTTTCCCAGTCCTGCTATTGCCACTTTCTTCGAGATGACTTTGCAGGCTTTGGGAATTTTTAATGAGGAGGGGTGTACTGTCCACTCTTCACTGCACTAGGCCTGATTCACCCTTATCATCTTATCTCATGCTTCCCTGACTTTATTATAGGTGGCCCCTCAGTTATGGGTTAAGGAGTGTGTGTGAGGGGGGTCCTTTCCTAACTTTGACCCTTGTGTATCCATGAAGAGCCAAACACTATCAGGTCCAAGATGTACAGAGGGTCACATGGTTATGCTGTTCTTTTAATAAGGTTCACATAAGTCCGATAACTATAGTGTACGGCAGTGGTACCTAACCATATTACACAGGAGGGCCACATAAACCAAAGCACAACCTTGTGTGGGCCAAAGAGATTCAACATATTTTAATAAGGTTGTAAAGTCATCTGTATTGATTGCTATTTTAACTTCAGCTTGTTTTGTACATATTTAGATAAATTGTTTCTATGTACAATATTGTCTATTTACACACGAGAGTAAAGTAAAATGATATCAACATGACAACAAAATGCTAATGAATCAGCCATTGGTATATTGTGTTGAATCACGCCCCCAGCATTATGAAATCCTCTGGTGGGCAGTATATAGCCCGCGGGCTGACGGTTGGGTACCCCTGGCATAGGAGAACAGTACAGAATGGTGTCATGAAGCAATATAGTAAGGGCCATATCCTCCTCTCACAATGAGAGATTTTTTCCACTGATTTCAATGGGGGCAGGATCAGGCCTAAAGAGTAAGGGTCCAATCCCTCCTGATATGTTTTCTATTCATTATTCACCTTTTTGAAAAGTTCCCATCATCCAATCAGGTTGCAGAGATACCATTTTACTTACTATTGGTGACTAACCACACAACACAAATAGTGAACAGTTGAAGTGAACAGGTCACAGATGTCTTCACAAGACAACCTGGAGTCCATGGGCCAGGGGCTCAGCTAGTGGAAATTGCCATAGTTCCATCCACTCCATTAGCACTGTACCCATTTACACTAGCTGAATATCTTGCCCTAAAAATCATTCTTCCAATTATTTGGTGAATACTTTTATAAATAACAAATACAACTGAAGCAATCAGAATCACTGTACTGATGATTCATGAGCAAAGATAAGGCCTAAATTCATAATGGTTATTCACAATTAATGCTTTAATGAGCTCTGTTGAGAAGTAGGCTTTGTGTCTGCATCAGCAATGCCAAGCAATTATCCCATATTATTGTACCTCATAAAAGCTCTTCTAGAAAATGTTAGCTAGAACTACTGGGTAAATACACTTTCTCCACTGCTAAAAAAGAAGGGAGACTTTCCAGAGGCTTGCTTGATCTGGAAAGATTTCTTCCAGAGTATTTAATTTACAGAGTCTCTGGGAGATCCAGTCTGTCTATGAAGAGACCTTGTTTATTAATATGGGGACCAGAAAACACCTTTAAATTGTTCAAAGCAAGAACGGAATCAGCTTGACATACCCCTCCTGCTATCCAATTTCCACATATTCCAATGCTTTCAAATATAGCACATACGTTCTAGTATAGATCATTTTTCTTTTATTATGTCCAATCCCCTTTTAGAGTTCTATAACCTAGCTTCAGTAGTTATGGGTTGTCTGTAAATATTACAATGTTGCGGAAAGGAGTTTGAGGGATAATGAATACAAATGAATGAATGATAAATTACATTCCCTTAAAGGAAAAATGAATGTACCAACGTGACACTAGATGGAAGATGACTTATAGAACAGAGCATATAATTTTAAAATAAATCTTTAGTGTATAGCATACTTTTTCTTTTAGAATGTAGACTACTTTTATTTAATTAAGTGTATGCTGTTTAGATTTTGGATTATTTGGTTTAAAGTATAATGTTTTGTCATGGGGCTGAACATATATCTATTTTATCTTGGCATTTATTAAAACACAGGTTATTTTTTTTTTAGAAAACTGAGATTTCCTAAAATGTGGTTTATTCTGCAAATAAACAGAAGTGTAGAAAGCCACATTCTGATTTTCCTTTTGAGACCCAAATCTTATCAAAGTCATATTTTCATACTGTAAATTAGAAAATGCCACATGTATAGAAAAAATTACCTCATTTGTTTCATTAAACTACTTTGGCTAAATGTGTTTTAAATATATTTTTAATATAGCAGATTCATATTCCTGAACATTCATTTGATATTTTAATAGATCTTGTCAGACAGAAGAAATCTATAAATATCACATATTGTACAAGCTTTGTTTGGCTTCTGAATGGCTTTGCGTCAACACAGTAGACATAAAGCCATTGGTTGTTGAAAGCGGGTCCTAATTTGGTTGCCTGCAATGGTAGAACATGCCAAAAGAAGCATAAATTCCACTAGAGCCACTACATAGCTTTCTGTGTGCATTTATTACAGCAGCAATTAACTACCCTGTGCTCCCACTACATTAATGACAAATTGAGTCTAGTCCTGCTGCTTCTGAAGTCAGTAACAGCATTTCCACATACTCTGCCTGGTATAGGGTAGGGCCTTATCAATGTGGCCCTCCAATGTTACTTTTAGTGTGATCAAATGTAAATACAATTCAAAAGAAAAATATCCCCATATCCCCAGATACAGTAGTTTAATTCAATAAACTCTAACCTTTATACAAATAAATGATTTGAGATTAAAAATTTCTTGGTGGTGATATTCATTTGGGATTAGAGTCATCAGCACCTCTGAATATCAGGCCATTTTTAGTTCGGTGCAGAAATATGGATGCTTTCAGTATCTTCAAGGATGAAAAATGTTATCTTTATTTTTAAAGATATGACATGTGAGATTAGGGACATTTTTAATTAGGGACTAAGGAAGGGAGAGGAAATTGGCACAGAAAGGAGGGGTGATTCTAGAAAGCTTATTTTCCGTCTTGTTATCTTCACTTTCCTATTGGTTCCTAGTATTCTGTTAGTTTTTCTGACTACCACTGCACATTGAGTGGATGTTTTCAGAGAACTATCCACAATGACTCCAAGATCTCTTTCTTGAGCGGTAACAGCTAATTTAGGCCTCATCATTTTATATGTATAGTTGGGATTATGTTTTCCAATGTTCATTACTGTGCATTTATCAATTGAATTTCATCTGCCATTTTGTTGCTCAGTCACCCAGTTTTGTGAGATCCCTTTGTAACCCTGTGCAGTCTGCTTTGGACTTAACTATCTTGAATAATTTTGTGTCAATTACAAATATTGCCACCTCACTGTTTATCCCCTTTTCCAGATCATTTATGAATATGTTGAACAGCACTGGTCCCAGTACAGACCCCTGGGGGATCCCACTATTTACCTGTCTCCATTCTGAAAGCTGACCATTTATTCCTACCTTTTTTCCTATCTTTTAACCAGTTATTGATCCATGAGAGGACCTTCCCTCTTATCCCATGACTACCCACTTTGCTTAAGAGCCTTTGGTGAGGGACCTTGTCAAAGGCTTTCTGAAAGTCTAAGTACATTATATCCACTGTGTCACTTTTGTTCACCTGTTTGTTGAACCCCTCAAATAATTCTAATAGATTGGTCAGGCATGATTTCCCTTTACAGAAGCCATATTAACACTCTCCAACAAATCATGTCCATCTATGTGTCTGATCATTCTTTACTTTACTATAGTTTCAACAAATTTGCCTGGTACTGAAGTTAGGCTGACCAGCCTATAATTGCTGGGATCAACTCTTGAGCCTTTTAAAAAAGTTAGTGTCACTTTAGTTATCCTCCAGTCATCTGGTAGAGAAGCTGATTTAAATGATAGGCTAAATACCACAGTTAGTAGTTCTGCAATTGCATATTTGAGTTCCTTTAGATCCCGAGTGAATGCCATCTCGTCCTGGTGACTTATTATTGTTTAATTTATCAAATTTGTTCCAAAACCTCCTCTAATGACCCCTCAAAACGGGGACAGTTCCTCAGATTTGTCACCTAAAAAGAATGGCTCAGATGGGGGAATCTCCCTCACATCCTCCGCAGTGAAGACTGATGTAAAAATTCATTTAGTTTTTTTTTTGCAATGACCTTATCTTCCTTGAGTGCTCCTTTAGTGCCTCAGTCATCCAGGGGCTCCGGTTGTTTTGCAGGCTTCCTGCTTCTGATGTACTTAAAAAATGTTGCTGTTACTTTTGGCTAGTTGCTCTTCAAATTCTTTTTTGGTCTGCTTAATTATACCTTTCCGCTTGATTTGCCAGAGTTTATGCTCCTTTCTATTTTCCTCAATAGGATTTAACATCCAAATTTTGAAGGATGCCTTTTTGCCTCTAACCACTTTATTGAGCCACGGTGGTACTTCTTTGGTCGTCTTACTGTTTTTTTTTTTTTTTTTTAAATTTGGGGTATACATTTAATTTGAGCCTCTATTAGAGTGTTTTTAAAAAGTTTCTATGCAGATTGCAGGAATTTCACTTTTGGGACTGTGCCTTTTAATTTCCGTTTAACTGGCTTCCTCATTTTTGTATAGTTCCTCTTTCTGAAATTAAATACTACTGTGGTGGGCTTCTTTGGTATCCCCCCCCACGGATGTTAAATCTAATTATATTATGGCTGCTATTACTGAGCGGTTTAGCTATATTCACCTCTTGGACCAGATCCTTTGCTCCACTTAGTACTAAATCAAGAACTTCCTCTCCTCTTGTGGGTTCCAGGACTAGCTGCTCCAAGAAACAGTCATTTTTAGTGTCAAGATACTTTATCTCTGCATCCCATCCTGAGGTGACATGTTCCCAGTCAATAGGCGGATAGTTGAAATCCCCCATTATTATTGAGTTTTTTTATTTTTATAGCTTCTCTAATCTCCCTGAGCATTTCACAGTCACCATCAACATCCTGGTCAGGTGGTTGGTAGTATATCCCTGTTGCTATATTCTTGTTATTCAAGCATTTTTAAATAACATGCTTATAAGTTAAAATGTCCTTTGTGATACCTTTCACCCTCTCCACACAATTTAAGATTTCAACTGAGTTCCACACAGCATAGCACAAGAAGTAATGAATTGTTTTGTCTCAATCTAAGCCCTAATGGCTGTTTAACTCCATCTGAAAAGTCACCCACCTAGGTATTTTATTATTATATAGCTATTTAATTTATTTATAAAGGAACCAAATGTGCCTGCATACCTGTTTGGTAGTCATTGCTCAACAGTGTTCCAGTTAATGTTCATTGGTAGAGCCACACTATGAGCCTGATTCTCATCCCGCTTAAACTGGTGTAATTCCATGAGTTACTCCTAATTTACATCAATATCGTGGACTGCTTTCTCATCTCACTGACATCATCAGTTAAATGTGTGGTGCGGATTGTGGGTATTTAGAAGATTTTGCAGGATCAACTGGAGACAGCATTTGAATAAAATTCTATTGACACTTGGACAGCTTTAATACAACTGGAGATGTGCGTTGAGCTTGCATAATTGGAACACTTTGTTGTTGATGTCACAGAAGAAGCTTCCCCGAAATATCAGCAAAATCCAGCTCTCCTTATTCACACAAGTAGTACCATTAGCTTCAATGTAGTAGTCCCATTGACTTTAAATGGAAGTACACATCTGAGTGAAGCTAGCTAGATTTGGCCCTATATCTGATTCCACTATTGGTGATCTGCAGAATTTACTCCAAAATGTAAGGAGAAAAATGAAAAAAAAATCTAAATCCTTGCCATAAAATAAATATATTTTAAAGTACAAAGGCAATGAATACAGCATATTCAATAACAGGGCAAGGAAAAATGTTATATTCTTATGAGAACTTCACAATTAATAACACATATGCACATAACATTCTAGAAGAAGGAATTTATCCAAGTGATCTTGAAGTTTGTAGATTAAGCACTCAAAAAAAGCTGTCTGTGACATTAAATATAATTGTTCCTCACATAAGTTCCCATTTATATTTTCCTTTGTCTCGGAACAATGCTCTGAAGAGGACAAAAAATACCACTTTCAAACTGAACCAGATGGAAAAATCAAGTCCCTATGCGTGCCCTCAGTTGGACAAACTCTGGGATGTGTGCTGGGACTACATCCCATGGTACACTTGTCTATCTGGGAACATGACATCATCCCAGATCTGCCCTACAGAGGGGCATTACTTTATTTATGATCTGTCACGTAAAAAGAGTCAGATACTTAAAGCATTTTAAAATGGCTACCATAATTAAACAAATATTTAAAGGGACTGGCAGTGTGTATTAAGGTGTCTATGTTAAGGACATAGAACCATGCATAAAATTGCTGTGCATTATTTCAGTGTATGGGAGTGAGTGAGAAGCTGGATAGGTGAGAATGCCAACATCAGGATTAGAGATTAATCTAATAAGAGATAAGAATTATTATTTGCTTCTTTTAAAGTATTGAATGAATAATTCTGTGTGGACTGTTAACAGTTTGTTGTGAGTATCTGATGCTGCAGCCAATTTGACTGGACACACAGGTCAAATGGCATGTTACTGTTTCTTGGCAAGCTTAACTCTTAGAATCAGGTTTTTGGTATGAATACTCATGATTAAAAATTCAAGATTCACTTTACACAAATGTTCTACAATATTTGCTTAAAATCAGCATTTTGACAAACATTCCTGCTAGCAATTTAACTTAGGTTATGTCTACACTGCCATATGAGGTGTGATTGCAGCTTGGGTAGAGATACACTTCCCAGCTTCACCTGCACTAGCATGGCTAAAAATAGTGTAGATGTGGCTGTGCAGCCTTTAGCAATAGAACTAGGTACTTGGATCTGCTATATGCTCATACTGCCATCACTAAAACCCCTGCCACCTTATCTACACTGCTATTTTTAGCCATACTAACTGGATTAAAACTAGCATGGATATGTCTGCTCAAGATGCAATTGTAACCCATGCCTGCTTGATGTGGTGCTCTGTCCCCCTCTAGTGGCACCTAGACCATCTAGAGATTAATGAGTTTGCTATAGCCTTAGCTAAGAGCCATGTGGCTTTTAGCTCATGCAGAAAAGGCTCATACACTAAACTTCAGAGATCCCAAGTTTGATCCCGCATGCTGACGCCTGGGATCTGTCAGTGTTACACAATCACACCTCAGACTGTAGTGTAGACGTACCTTTTGAATAATGGCAGAATGCAGACACAAAAGGGGGCCTAACAAAGTCACGGGGAATTTCTTTCAAAAAGCTATAAATTTTCACAAGTCTTTTCTTGCAGTATTCCACCAGGTCTAGTCAGAACTCAGACAGACATAGTGAAAATATGCATAGCTGAATCAATGTCAGAAATGTATATTTGCATTTTAATGTTGCTTGTTGCAAACACAAAACTAAAATGTATTTCTAATTTTGAATAACACACAGTCATTCAGCTAAGATGTTTTTATCCCATAGAATACATTTCCTTTAGTTTAAAAGCATGGAAACTTGTCTTTTCTCACTTGCCAAAGCCACAGAACAGAACAACCATCAGAAAGTGATTAACACTGTCTGTCTTCTCTGATTCTATTATACAGTGGTAAGATATATGGCTAGAGTAGAAAATGAACTTACTCAGTGAACCCATGTTTATGACAATAAGGTTTATATCTTTTACCACATGAATTTGCTAGAGAAGATTTTTCTTCTTTGTTCAATTTTATCAGAATGTTAAAACAAACACAATTGTCCTGTATTCATGGTCATTAGCGTTTATCTCCACAGCTTTTATAGGTCACAAAGAAAGGAGAATGAACATAAAACTGAAATATGGAGGGGCCAATTCAATCACACATGAATGATATCAATGATCTCCTCATTTTCAGAAAATAAAGTTCTGTGGAAGTGATCGGTTTGTCAGAAAGCACAGACTGATGGGTAAAATCCAGAAAGTACATAGGAATGCCACGTTTTACCTCCATAGTAGGTACCACCAGCCCTTTGGAAGAGAAAGGAGAGAGAATACCATAAGGGCTTGCACAATGGCACATTGTAAAAGTGTGATCGCTTCTCAGTACAGTTAATGGTAAAACCCCCATTGACATCACAGGGAGGAAGCTAGGCCAATGCTGAGTGCTTTTGAAAATCCAGTGATGGGGATTAACGGGTTTTGCATTAACTACCAGAGAGCTTTGATATCATCCATTCAATAGACTCTGAGTAAGAGCGTTCTGAAGAAAAGAAAAACAAATTAATAATTAAAATGGAATATAAGGGCTACCAGCGTTCCTGGGCATGCTCACTTTATAGACTTAATTCACTTTGCTTTGCTTTTAACAACATAAAAGACAAGACAGAGAACAAGGATTTTCCATCATTTTTGCTGTGCCTTTCTCCATGAATGAGGTGCCTATTACAATGAATTTGTATGTAACAATGGCCTGATTGCAAAACCAAAGATAAAGTTTCAGTGCCTGGTATTGTAAGGGCAAGACGGTCTGTGCCCCTTCATGTTTAGTCCTGTGGAGATAGTTAAAGACAGGCCTCCCTAACATGAAGTGAGTGACTTCTGTGTCTCCAGTTAATCAGTGTGCACATCAATCCAGCCCGCAAGTCAAATTATCACTGATATTATCTTCGCAAATAAATTGCCTGAGCAGTCAGTAAAGGTTTCCCAGTTCCACTTAAACAATTAAACGCACGGTCCATCATAGACTGTGCTGGAAATAAGAATGCAATAGCACAAACCAAAACTATTTATATCCCTTCTTTGAATTATATGCTGTTTGGACATATGAAAAACCATTAAACAGCAATAAGCACTGGAGTCTCTTTACTGTCACATTTTCAGTGAGATTTAGCATTTCTGCTTAAACATCCATTACATTAATATCACACGGTAGCTGCCACAAGTTATAATTCATTACAACTTTTGTATAAAGCTATTCAGCCTGCTTCTTTATGCCACGGCTCGTGTAAGACATTTATTTTCAAGCAGTGCAATGCTACAAGGTTGCAGCTTTCGCGGGGTGATGTGAGCTTACACGGTTAACAGAGCATTGCTAGGAGATTTGCACAGACAGAGATGGCAGGAGCATTAATCACCACATTAACTCCATGTTGGACACTGATATTGGGGGGGGGTACTCTGGGGCCACCTCTGGTGGTGCAAAACAGGTTGAAAGTGGGCTTATGCAGCTGGTTGGGGGTTCCCTCAGTATAATCAGCAACATGCCATTCCCTTCCCCCAGTCTCAGCATCTCAGAATGGGGGTGTGCTGGGGAAAGGGATTATGGACAGATCCCTGGCTGTGCTCCAGCAATCCCTGGCCCTAGCAGTCCTCTGACCGCATTTCCTCCCCCAATATGCCTCCAATGCCATTACATCAGGACTGGGGCAGGGAGTGGCATACATCTGGCTATGTTCGAGGGTCATTACAATTAGGCATAATTTGGAGCACCCTTAAAGCTTCAGATTACTCTGGGGAGCATTTAGGAGCCCAGCAGCCCCCAGGATTAGGGGAAAGCAATAATGTCTTAAAGCCAACTTTTCTCCTCCTCCTTCAATTCAGCTGCAACAAGCAGAGTGCTTGTGCGTATGGCGCAAAGTGTTTTGAGAACTAATATCCTTTGGGCAAATTCCATGAGGATGCTTACATTGACATGAGCGTTGGAAAGCCTGCATGGGTGTGTGCTAATAGATAGATCCAACCCTAGCTATTCAATATGCTCCATCGGTGAAATGCGCTGGAGGGGGGAGGGGGAGTTTACTCTCAGATGGATACACTAATAAATTAATGGAGGCTTTTTGAAAATGTGTCCTTTTATGTTACATAATCCCGGTTGAGGCTGGTCTATACTATATATTTCAACAGTTTATTTAGCATTCAAGTCTGTATAGTCTTTTCTCTATCAAAATTGGATGTTCCTATGCCTTAATTCTAGAGGTCTGAGGGCTCCAATTTATCTGGTAAATATGCATTTTTTTTCCATCCCATATAAACACGCTCAGGTCTTCTGTGGTCAAAGACAATCCTGGCTTTTAAACCACTTTTTTTTGAGGGACATACATTTGGAATTGAAGAAACAGAATTCCATTATCTGCACCTTGGTGAGACATGAAATATAATCCAAATCCTTTTATTCAATTAACATGGCTTACTTTAAAACAAAGAAGTCTTTTGTCTTAAGTGGTTTTTTTTAAAAAAAGTTATCCTACTTTAGTTTGGTACTTTTTAAAAACTGCTAAGTGACGCTCAGCAAATTTTAGTACAAAGGTCTTTAGATCAAGAGGCTTCAGACAAAGTACTAAGTCTCAGTTTAGCTTGGGTTTAGATAATACTCAATAATGCCTTTAAAAGAATAAGAAATGTAGCTCTTCTGGGTTGCTCCTCTTGCTAGCAATGATTTAAAATGGAATAATAAGAGATCCAATTTAAATGCTATGGGATCCTTGCAGTAAGTGTAAGCCATATGAACAGAATTCATATTATATTTACTTTGCTGTATTACCTAGTGATTATATTTCCTTTATGCTTCTATATACTACCCCAGAAAAAGAACACACTCTTTGTCTGTTGATCTCTGCACATGAGGCAGGCAGGGGTTCTCATTTAAATTCTGTTCTGCTGTTTAGATCTGACTATTTCTGGCCTCGCTGTGGGAGGATTTTCCAGATCTGCTGTCAGCTAGCAAGTAGGTAGGTGTCAAACTTCAGCGGTTAGTGCCATATCTTGGGTTAGGTTGAAACATGCGCCCTTGGTGCTCATCGCTGTCAGAAGAAGTCAATTACAGTATGCAACAACTTTTACTGGTCCTATATGTCCCAGGAACCCTGCTACATAGTTTGATCACCACCTACTGGCACTTAAACTATTTACAGTCAGACAAAGAGCACTCCATTAATGTTTGGGGCAGGGTGCCCTGGCAGACAGGAGCCCAGCACTTTAGTCCCCTTTCATCTGAACTTCCACAGGTTATCGTCCCCACTGTGACTCAATGAACATTTTCCTTTGCAGGTGCTAGGGGCAAGACATGTTCCCCCACATACCAACCAGCTCAATGTGGAATTCTGAGAAAACAGCTTGAGGCTTCTAATGGCATCAACACTGTGTGCAGGGTGCAGAGCGGGAGCCCAACAAGGAGCGTGGTCCCTGGCTCGTGGCAGAAACAGGTTGAGTAGGGGGCACCAGGGAGGCTGGGAGAAGCAAACCAGATGCATACAAGCAAGAGTTGGAGGGGGAAGGGAGTGCATGGGAGGAGCATGTTGAATGGCTGTTGAATGGCTGAATAGAGTCCCAGGGATGCAAAGCACTACCGCAGATTTTTTTTTGCAAGCGAGCGAAAGAGAGCTAACCTGATTATTCAGCTGAACACTTAATCTTAACGTTTTTCTTGGAGCAATCACCATCAATAGTTGAAGATATTCACCCAGAAATAATCCACCACATGGGAGTCTGGATTCAGTCATACAAAACAGACAGCCTGTATGGATTTATGAAACATTCTAGGGCTAAGTTATTTATGCCTAGAATTAGCTTTACTGTCAGACTGTCATGTTAGAAAATGGCTATTAAGCTCAGAAATGTCAGTTTTAAGACCTTAGTTCCTTTCCGTTATACAAACACACACACAGTTAGTAGGAAGGTTTGAAAACGAGGAGCCAAATTTTCTGCTCATGTAAATCGATGGTGCTCCAATGGAGCTGTACCAACTAACACCAACAGACAATTTGGCCCCAAATCTCCAAGTTATACAAACAGACTCAGGGCTTAAGCCAATGCTTATTGAAAAGATTCCCACTGACTTCAACTGACATTAGATCAGACCCTAAATTTGGAGGCAAAACAAATAAGGAGGAACAATCTATGGATGTTCAAAAGGGTTTGAATTATTTAGAGAATTAAGCTGGAATGGGACAAATGCCATTCAGCATTGAAAACACAAGGTAACTCTTGTGGTCTGGGACCATGTGCTAAGAGGGAACACACAGATGTGGGAGACCCGTGGAATAAACATCAAACCATCTGTTTACTGCAGAACTACAGGTATGGCGGGGGGGAAAGGCAAACAAGATATAGAGCTGCCTAGTAAAGGGTCAGATTATAAAATCAGGTATTGACACTGTCACTGTGTAGGGGATCTGTTAGATCATATCTGGAAAGCTGTGTGCAATAATGTCAGTGGGACTACTTATGGAGAAAGGTAAGCAGCAGGATAGGCTCTAATTTGTATGTACAATTGTAGTAACTGTACATTCAAGTTAGACATGATGTTGAAAATCAGACCTTTGATATGTTTACAAACTATATAGTTGAAGTACCATAGACTACAGACAGTTAAAACTACCACTTCCTCTGAGTGTTTTGATTAAATAAACATTAAATATATGACAGCAGTGGTTTGTTTTAAATATATATATATATATGTTTTTTTAAATATATATATTTTAAAATGCCTATCTAACAAAAAAGAATTTGGGGAAAACTGTAATACTTCCTTTGACCTAACCTGTACACAGAAACTTTTTAATTCTGACATAATGACCAGGCAAAAATACCAAATGCTTTTAACTAACATCAACACACAATTAACAGTCTTTGTAATTAATCAGGGCAGAAAATTGGAGACAAGGGCCTAACACAGCCTTCTCTGAGTCTTAGGGCCCACTCTGCAAAAGTATAAACTTTTCCTGTACTCTCTGGACAGTTTTCAAAGGGACTCTTGCACAATTCAAAGATGACAAATACTTTTGTTATAATTCATTCGGAAGTCCATCAGTCTTTAAAACACTGTCGTTATTTATGCTCAAAGACAGGAAATAATAACAAAGTTTGATTTCATTTTGTCTCCATGAAACGACTTGCATATAATTCTCCTATCAAAATAACCTCTCCCTTTGTGCTTATTTCATGTGTTTATGTTGTAGCAACACAAACTTAAATATAAAACATGAGAAACCAGCAGCTGAGAAGTGGCATCCCATAAACAGTCTTATACTGTGATAAAGGTACTTAAACTGAAGACTTACCCTTGCCATGGCATTTCAGCCTGTCTCATGATTTCTATGGCTTCAGACAACTCTGTGTTTAATAGGATGCAAACCCAAAGAATGTAAAACCACAGATCCTACTTAAGAAACGCTTTGGAGTCCTGGTATAATTGTACTTAGTTTTAAGCATTTTATAGCTCTTCTGGGACAAGGTATAAAACAAGAGATGCATTTAATATTTTCCCCCATCACAGAATTTATTAGAATGCATCAATGTTCAAACAATAAGAGTTATGATGACAATTAGAAATTCAATTGGAAATAACAAAGTGTTTTTCATTTATTGTTGTACCCATTCTATTTGGAATGCAATAGATTTCATGTTCTAGAGCATCTTAAATGGTTATCTAAGGTAAATATTTTTTTTATTATCTTTTAAAACATGTCATATATGATCATATAAGGGCCACTCTGTAACTGCTCATGAATGTGAATAAAGGGTTCAAAATCTCACTCTTAATGGTATCTGTTGCAATCAAAGAATATGCAGTGTTGGAAGAGGACAGAGAACAATGTGTTGATAAAAAATTACTGTATATTTAGGTTACTTGAGATGTAAATTTAAATTACTCAGATTGGAAATTAAACCTACTTAGGTTCTTGCTTGTATAGTCATCCTTATACATTTCATTTTTGTAAAGCATGGAATTAGGGTGTTTTTAGTTTGATAGCAAAGGGATTTTCCATGTGGCTTGTCCTATTGCAGAGATTTGGCTTTAAGCTGGGATCAGAAGAAAAAACATAATCATCTATAAGAATTAATTACAATTCTAGTGGATGAGCTAACTTTAAAAGATACAGGAAAATCTGTACTCATCAGATAGTGATTTTTTTTAAGCTTCTTTGTTGATTGTCTTTGTTGTGGGAAAGTATGAGAGACATTTCAGGAATGACAACCTGATTGAGAAGATAAGTACCAGAAAAGACGTGATCATGTCATTGATATTGATGGGAAAGCGTAACTTGGGTTTCATGGGGATTGACTTGAGAGGCAAGCTAAAGCGCACGTGTGGGGATTAGACTTGTCAATTGAAACCTTGGGACTGGTCATTATAATTTGTACAGTTTGATCATTCACAGCGTGAAAGGCCAAGTGAACAGAAATATATTTGCTGTGCTTATTGAACAAAAGGAGAAAATAACATTTTATCTACGACGATAACATAATAGATCCAATCATGAAGCAGGCACGGGTTCGGATTGCAGAATAGCGGGGTTTGATCTGCTGTATTGCCCGTTCCAGGCGTTCAAAAGAATCAGAAGTCAGTCACCCCAAAAAAACAAGGTAAAAATCATGTGCTTGGAAAAATACAAAAAACTGGTGACATTTGAGCCTTTTAGGGTTTCCTCTGCCAAGCTTTATGCTGCCTACTGGGCTGTGGGGCTACCCAAACTCTCCTCAGTGCGACATGCTGAGATCCCGCCCCTGGCATGTCCCTCCCGTCTCTGGCCACCCCATAAGCCATTCCAGGGGTTGTGAGGTGGTCCTCGGAGGGCAGTTTCCCCCTATCTCCCACAGGCCGTGCACAAGGCGAATCTTCACCTGACTTCACCTGGGATGTTTATGCCACAGCAACACTTTTATCCATTGTCAAGAGGCCAAAGTGGGGGAGAGAATCCCGCTTTGAACCTATCCCTTAAAATGTACGTCTCTGAAGAGACTCCAGCCAGGGTGTGGATCGATTTAAATAACGCAACACTTACAGGGGGACGCTCTGTCTGGTTAATCAGTTGCAGGCTTTTTATGTTTCTCAGGCTACATTACCGCTGATTTTATTACAACTCCGAAAAATATAATTGTGTAGATACCATTTATATGGCCCCCGAGGGGAAAGATTCTCAACCCAGCTATGTGTGTGTGTGTTTGTCCACCACAGCAGTATTCCACCAAATATTTGCTCCATTTGATATTTTTAATTGTTCAATAGTGGCAAGAAAAATACTGATGGTTTTAAATCCCAAAACGTAAAAGCCATCCCAATGCAAAAAAAAAAAAAAAAAAGACTGAAACATCAACTAAATTCCTTATTTCCCCACAAAGATCTCTGGCTCCAAAAGGGACTGGAGCTTCTGTTGCATGTGCATACAAAGATTTTGAAAGCAAAGTTTGAGAGAAAGAGGCTCAGATTCCGGCTTGGGCCCAATTCTGCCACTCTCACTCAGGCAAAACTCCCATTACCATCAAATTTGGGACAATATATTTAAATATCTACCTGTCCAGATACTTAGGGCCAGATCCTCAGCTTCAGACAGATCTTTGGTGTACTTCCATTTATTACAGTTAATACGGTAAATGGAACTATACTGCTTTGCACCAGCTGAGGATCTGGAGATATTCAAGCATTTACCCAGCACGCAAGGCTAGGGTCCTGATTCAGCAAGGTACTCTGTAGACACGTGCTTAACTTTAAGTCCAAGAGTGGTCCCGTTGAAGTCAGCGGGGCTATTCATGTGCTTAAAGTTAGGCACATGTTTAAGTGCCTTGATAAATTGGGATTCTGCCAAAATATCCTGAAGTAATAGGTTAAGTTTTATGAGTTCTCAATCTGGGCAGCATGACAACCCTCCCTTTCTGGCTAGAAGCAATGGAGGGTGGCGGGGGGAAAATCCCATTTTTTTTGTTTCTAATTGCAGTATGAGATCACATTGTGGAGAAGGCTGAGAATGAATGGGTTAACTCAGTGAGTCTGATGCTTGTAGATGTGCATGCTGATACTTGATATTTATGCCTTCCACTTTTCTCTCTAAAATATTAAAATGAAAGCATTAATATTTTTTCCCTTTAATACCAGAATTTTCAAGAGACCTCAGCCCCCACCATCTGGCCCAGATTTTCCAAAGAGCTCAGCATACTGGATCTACTCACAAGTGTCACAATGGATGCTGCTGGGTGCTGAGCACGCCTGAGAATGTAGACCTTATTTAGATCTAATTGGGAGACGAGCTCTTGTTAAGACTCGTATTGAGAGTGTGGAGCATTTGAAAATCTGACCAAGAGCTCTTTTGAAAATTTGGCTTTAAGTGATTATTTTATACTTGTATTTGTCTAGGTGTGGTTGGGGTTTTTTTTTTGTTTGTTTGTTTTTTACTACTTCTTATATATTCACCACATTTTGGGGTGGAAACTTTTGTGTCTAGCAATAATCAGTGCATCCAGCAGCCATACAAAGAATAGGGCAAAACTGTTAAAGGAACCCCCACCCTCTCACCCAAGAATCATCTGAAAGGAACAAAATCAAGAGGGTAACTTTAAATCTTGGGATTTCCTGCATTGGAGCCAAATGCCTGGATAATCCAATAAACCATAGGTGCCATCGCAAAAACAGATAAGGAGAATACGGCTAAGATTACAGCTCAGTGCACATGAGGCTCTCTCTGCCCAAAGTGCACTGATTAGTAACTGGGAGCTTCTGCATTATTATTTAAAATCTGTTTGCTCTCTTAAGCATCCAAATAGCTCTACTTAACAGAATATAGAAGAAGTGGCATCTGTATTGCATTGCATTACAGTAGTACTTTGAAGTGGTTTCCTAAGCAAGTATCTGAGGTGTTATCTTTTAAGATTTCAGCCGTGGAGGGGGAGGTTTTGGCAAATTCCCTGTCTCCCTCCCTCCCCACTGGACCTCATCTGTCCTCTCTGATGTCTCCTTGCTTCTTCTCTCTCACTCCCGAGGCCAATCTGATAAGTGACCTTTGGAACCTGAGCGTTCGTCCCTCTGACAGGGTCTCATGAACCCGTGAGACCCCACTGGAGCAGGATTTACAGCCAGGGAGGTGGGAGGCACGGCTCTGCATCTGCCAGTGGGATGGTGCCAGCAGAGGAGGGAGCACACATTGCTCCTTTCTAAAGGAGCTGCTCTAGTCCACACTACAAGACAGACTTGTCAAATTCAGAGGGGTATCAAGGAAAAGCAAAGAGGAGCCTGTGTTACTAAGAGGAGTCTATTTTCTTCCAGCCCCATCAATGCGAATGTTAAACCAGCTCAGACTCCTCATCTTATTGACTCATGGGCCAAATTCAGATGTCAAGTTAAACTTAGATTCTTTTACACTAATTCGGATCTCACCCCGATCCCTCACACTACGTTACATTTCTGTTGCCCTACTTATATCCACTTTGCTGATGGCTACAGGAGTTTAATTTGGTGTAATTTACCTGCTGAGGCACCAGAAGAAAGTATGAGAACATGTACATTAAAGTTGTTCCCCACTCTCATTTACATTACCCTTCTGGCATTTTGGCATGTAACTGACACCCTGGGAGAATACAGTTGTCATGTTGGGTTGACTGCTTTTCCTATCAAAGTTAATGGGTGAAGGATCAGCCCTTTAATGAAGGAAAAGTTGGCCCAAGAAATTCTTTATAAGAAGAAGACATTCCAACAGCAGGGAAGCAATTTCCCCTCACAGGGATAAGTTAAGTTAAAAGATGTTGTTAGGGTGTCTGTCACATGTTATAATGGCTACGTCAGACACATGACATTACTTATTATTACACTGCATGAGGCTTGTCTTTAATTTAAAGTGTTTGATGACTCGTATTTTTGTTTTGTTTTGCTTGACAAATAGCAGATGACATTTGGGCAAATACATTTCCAAATGGAACCATTAAATACAATGGGAGGCACAATACCTAACACAATAGATGTTTGGATTGTGTTTACAGGCAAGTCTTCCACTATGGGGAGAGAAAGGGGCTGAGCTGTAGTTGTTTGCCTTCTACCCCTATGCTCTCAATCTCCCTCATTCTTAATGAGTTCGGGGAGCTAGCACAACTGTGGCTGATGCTAATTTGAAGCAATGGCTGCTCTCTCTGGCCCGACCACTGGAACATGAAGAAAGGCTAGTCCCTTCATCATCTACATTTGCATAGGGCCAACCACAATCTTTGAATGGAATCTTTCCTGTTCTGTTGGCATGTGCCAGAAAGCTGAAGTGATTAATAAACATGAGCCTAATCTTCTCATGTAATAACAGCAATAATATGCAGAATAAATGTTTCAAATAGAAACTGATAGAGCTGAAGATTGGAATGTCAACAGAGTACAGCGTGTTAGCCTTCCTGTTAGCCATGCTGCAATGGACTAAATGAAATCACGAAGCTCTGACAGGTAGAGATTCTTGAAGGAGAAGTACAGGCAAAGAGCTTGCCAGACAATAACAGAGGAATTAGATGCTTCTTTTGAATATGTTATGCTGTTCTAACAGCATCGGGACAATAGTTGGGGGGATGAAGAAGCCCTGCACAGCTGATGCTAAAAGAAAAGAAATGTTAGTGTTTAAAACACTGACGAAATCATTCAAAAGCATTTTGAGACTAGCTTTTCCCATGCAACTCTGTTGATCTCAGTGGAGTTCATGGACATTACTGAAAGGATAATTACCCCCTTCTTCTTTTTGAAATTATTTCTCCTACAACCATCCCCAAAATAGTAAAGGTTTTGTTCATTAATCTACTCTCTTTGATTGATCAGACCAGTTTTCCCTTTCTTTTCTCTGTCCCTCTTTTCATCCTTATACACATTCCCTCAGGCATTTGCATGTTCACTGATCTCTCCAATTTACATGTAGTGCAAAGCCATCCATAAGTAACCCAAGGAGAAGCATAAACTCATTCATAAATATTCCAGGGTGGAGTGTAAACCCATTCACAAATAAGGCCTGCAATGTTTGTCCTCCACTAATAACCATCAGACATAGTATACAGACAACTAATTTTACTCACAGTTAGAACAATCAAGTATGCTCCCAGCCTTTAGTGAGTCAGAGTTCTAAAGTTTTCTTGAAAGAGGAGAAAGGATAATCTCAGAGGGTCTCTAAATTATTCTTAAAGATGGGAAAGGGAGTGAAAGAACAAAAAAAAAAAAGGGAGAAACAAAGACAGAGAAAAGTGAGGGCAAGTAACTAATAGAAGGGAAAAGACACTAGAAGGAGAATAGTGGTGTAATGTTTAATCAGTTTACCTACATTTTCTTTTTCAAAACTGATGCATTAATTTTCCAGAGGATATGGGTACAGTCCTGTATGCTGTACTCACATATTGTACAATAAACTTTAACCCCCCTAAACAATTATTTGTTAAAGCCTGTTCAGAGGCCTACAAACAAGAATACTTTTAACATTGCAACACTCAAAGTGACTTTATATGTCTTGTGGCTAGAATCTCATGCTTGGTTGGGGTGGCTCTTTATTTCTTATTCAGAATATTTACATCTTTGTGGTGTCGGCAATACATACCCATCTTTATAAGACCAGCAAGAAAGAAACAGCAGTAAATCTTTGAAATGTGTTTCCAGTATATCTATACATCTAAAATATTTAAATACAAAACAGCCTGTCTGATTGAAACTGATGGACTGGGTCTCAGGAAAAATCAAGTTTGTATAAATAAAGATGAATCTATCATTTTTTCCCTCCTAGTAGGTAACCTTGAAATTTAAGAGCACTATGAAACAAAAGAGCATTTTATTAAGAGACTCTGATGGTGGGTGACCGGAGATGTACACATTCACAGTACTAGAGGATTGGAGCCAAAACAATTCAGAGGGAGCAAAATGCAGTTAACCCATAAAATGATGTAATGTATATAAAACAACCACAGTAGAAAAGGGTCAGCTATTTAAATGGTAAAGTTAAAAAAGGTACAAATGGGATCCCTTTCTAGGATTCATGAGCCTCAAACCTGACCTGGGATGAAGGAAACCAAGTTAGCCATAACTGTCTGGCTTCCCTTCACCCATTTAAATGAGTAACCCTTATCTAATATAGCTGTTTGTTTTTTTAATCACTTCTTTGTGGGCCTGATCCAAAAGCCACTACAGCCAATTAAAACACTCCCACTGACATCATTATGTTTTGGAACAGGACCAAAAAGGTAGATGCTCTACTTTATTTCTACCTTTGCTTGGGTTTCAGGTGTTAAATCTTTTGGATCACATCCCATGTCTCCCTTTTGTTTGAAGGCAAATGGTAACAAAGAATGAGTTGATCCTTCCCACTGTCTGCTTGCTTGGTGGTATCTATTTATCTCCTAGTGGGTGGGCAGGTGTCCGTGTTATAAATGGCACTAATTGGCACCCATCTTGGCAGTCTCAGCAGGGGAGTGAAGGACTGTATGATCACAGTTTTTATTCTGCCAGGTGAAGGTGGGTCAACAGATCACTGGTGAGTAGCTTGGGCGATCTCATGTGACGGTTGCTCATGCCATGTCTTATGGGTAGACAGAAGACTTCAGTCTTCTTCTTTATTACTGATACTACTGCTACTATTTTAGTGGTGCCTTGAGGCCCCAATCAGAGATCAGGGCCCCATTGTGCTAGGCACAGCACCAGCAAGTAAAACAAAGACAGTGCCTACCCCAGAGCACTCAAATTGTAGATTTATGACACGTTAACAGACAAATAGGGGTGGGTAAAGACAAGCATGTCTGAAGACAGGTACCAGCAATGACAGGTACCTTTGCATAAATTAATAGCTTCAGTGGTCAAAGTAACCACAGTGGACGACCCGCATATCCCATACCAGATGGTGGCAGCCTACAGCGATTGCAGCAGAAGTGGAGCCTCTTGTGTGTCAATCCACTCCTGTCATAAACTAATTAATGCGTAATAACAGCTAATTAATGAGTAATTGGATTAATGTGGATATTGAAGGGATAAATAAACATTTTTATATAAACATTCTTGATGAGATTCAAATTCAAAAATGTTGTTGTTCAAGGCAGGTAGCAGCCTCCTATCTATCCTTCCCCGGTGAGACCCAAGCCCCATGCATTCCCACTTGCCCCCGTATCAATAGCCACCCACCACCCCATGCCAGGTAATCAACCCCTACTGTGTATTTGTTTCTCTGTGGGAAGCTTATCCCCCACATATGACCCTTACTTCTCTGCTCCATATTCTCCTCCCAGCAAGAAACACCCACACAGTCTGCTTTGTGAGATATGTGCCACAACCATATATATTCCAACTCCATGAGATACCTGTTGTCCATCCATGTAGTTCCTCATGTAGGGTCCACTCCATCTCCCTTTGAATAAGAATTGAAATAGGGGAGTGCTATGACCTTATCCAAAGCCACTGAAGTCAATGGAAAGACTCTTATGTACTTATTATTTGGGCTTTGGATAAGGGTCCTATGGGTATCCATGCCCCACATTCTATAAGGGTCCAAGGTCCACCTTTGTCTCCCCCAGACTGAGACATGCATCACCCCAATACACTTCCCTAGCTGTCCCTTTGATTCTTTCCACTGCAAGACAGCTTTGTTTCCCCATTGGGAGATGGAGCCACAGTTTAATTCAACTAATGATGCATTGCACTGTGCTAAAGAAAACTAGTAGTTGATGTAGATACCAAATACTGGACGCTGTTTCCTGCTGGGTCTTTTAGAATGTAAAGAATGTAAAGAAATGCTGTTTAATTCTATTGTTTTTTTTAAATTAGGTGTTTTCTGGAATATTTTGCTGTGTCACCATGTACATAAATAACTCACAGTGAGACAAGGACATAGTGCTACAGAAAGCAGAGCCTTAATGGATAAGCCTGGCAGAGCATCTGAAGCCAATTGCACAGTCTGATCAGAAGGGCATAAATACAAGCATGACAGCCACAAGTACATGACACACTTTTCCACGTGACATAGGATACAAAGGATGCAGTTCATGTTATCCCTGCACAAGAAATACTCCTGGGATGGGATGGGAGTAGGGATGAATTATGGCATAGCCATTATAGACCCAAGCCATAAGCTCCAGCTCCTGGAGTCAGAATCTCATCTTTCATTTAAAAAAGAAAAGTAAGTTTCTCATGTTTGTGAAGAAGAGCTTGCAAATGTGAGTGAACCCAGAGTAGATGGGCTTGTTCTAGCTATTAAGTTCTTGGGAGCCACTGAGGCTCCATGCTGCTATCTCTGTCTCTCTGGGACTGGGATTAAAAGTCCAAGCTCCTCTCAAAGGGAAATGCCCCTGCTGCACCTTCTGGGGAGAGAAGAACATAGGCCCCTATACCACTCTGCTTTTCTGAGTGGTGGGTCCATGATAGAGGTCTGGAGGTGGAGGTACTGAGATCCTTGTGTCATGGTGTGCAGTTGCCTTAATCTGACTTGGGGTGGGAAAGGAAAGAAAATGTGAGAGGTGAGAAGGTATAATGAGTACTGTACCTCAACTGTTGAATATACAGTCAATGAGATGGCACTTAAATTAATTCATCCTAACGAGAGAAATGAATCAAATAAACAATTTTTATGAGTCATAAACCAAAGTCTGGAAAAGCACATTTGCAGATTGCATGCCAGCATAAACTTTTAAGTAAATCACTACATGTTATTACAGTAACACCACATTTGAACTAAGGTTGTTAGAAATCCTATTCAGAAATTAACTCAGCCATTCTTAATGGAATTTGTGGCTTTTTGCAACCACATTCACATTAGTCCTCTTAGAAATACAAACAGTTCTAAACAGCAAGATGGCAATATAAGTGAGATGGTTTGAGACTCTGGCTTAGTGTCTGGAAATGTATTGTTCTCCCTGCACTGAGAAAACTTTCTGGTGCTGCATCAGCATTCAACCTATTTGTACATAGCAGCTTGTTGGGAGGAGGTGAAGGGGGTTGCTTTATGCACTACAGTACCTGTGCTTCTGCAGTTTAGAAAAGAAGAAATGACAGGAATAAATTGTAAAAATGTATCCTCTCTGTTGGGAGGTTTTTTATTACACATCCATTTAGTCCAGATAATTTTAAACTTACATTTCCATCTTTGCTTTAACAAGTGTTTTTTATTAGCTGAAATGATGGGTTTTTCATTGTGAACTGAAATCTCCTCCTCTTGTTTTGAAAAGGGCATTTATCTAACGGATTATTTTAAACAGCTGAAACTCAATATGTTGAAAAGGCAGTTGTGAATTCTTTGTCCGTAATTGAAAAAATATATTAGTTTTGCTTTAAAGTGTGAATAACGATACGGCTACTATCTGTGCTGACTCAGATTGACTTACTTCCATGCTGGCATGACCTCCAAAGGGAGTTAAGAAAAAATTACTTGTGGAGAGGAGAATTCTGTCTAGAACGGCGAAGCAAAACTATTCAAGGCTGCATGCAAAATACGTACTGTACTGCATCTTACCAATTCCTTTTTGTGATTAGTGCAGGGTTTTCCAACATTACTATTTCTGAAAACTGGTATCTTTTAAAAAAGTGTTCAATTTTAAAGTTGCAAGGCATACATTTGAAAATGCAAGTAAAAATGCTGCATAAAATAAAGTAATGAAGCAGTAACTATCATCATAACTATCTATACTAATATTGCCCACTTTCAACTACCTCCAGCTATATGTTAATGTCCAGTTATAAGTGTCTCAAAACATTTAGTAGCCACTCAGGAAACAGAACGGCCCATATGTTCAAAATAGTCATAAGAGAAGGCAAAGCACACTTTATTAATTCATCAGCACTCAGCTTAATCTGTTCAGCACAGGCTTCTGTAGCCATCTAGTTCACACTGGGCATGCTCAGAAGATTAACTTTGCTTTGAAGACTACAACTCAGCCAACAATGTCTAGCAATACTTTCCAGTCTGAAGTGGTTTTAAATGAAATCCAAATGAGCGTTAATAGTGAATGTAAATAAAACAGATGCCTTGCTTTTGAACAGCACTTTAGTCAGTGGATCACAGTTATGTTTGTTAAAATGTACAGTTACCTGGGTTGGGCAGTGCTCTTTCCACAAAACTTTTAGTGAGAGTCAGGGTCAATATTCTAACGTCATGTAATAATATGGTACATTCATATTCAACCCAAAATCTAAGTATCTCGAAAAGGATAATGCCTGATTGACACTAGTCAGCATATTATGCCAGCTGTACTGGTGAGGAAAGACAGCATTGTAGCATGATCCACTGATTCACACATATATGTTATGCAGCAATTTGTATTGCCAAGTTAAGCCTTAAGTTGGCCACCCAGCTTTCCCTTTTCTCTCTTTTCACACTGCTCTCAGGCCTCTTTTATTTTCCACACACAACAATAAACCACAGTGCTAGCTTTACAGTTGTGTCCCTCCCTTTCGCATGCTCTTAGTTTTTATGAGTCTTTGCCAATCTTTCCCAGATGTTTTGGTACAGTCCTTATCTTCATATGCTGTGAAGCCTAGGTAGCAAAATTCCTTCTCTTGCACAGCTTCTTCATTACCAGTTTCTATTGTTGTTGGACTCTGCTGCTTCCCTAGAAGAAGAAGAAAAAGTTCACATTCGTACGTCGTCCAGAAAAAACACTAACTTCAGCCACCCTTGTGAGTAGGACCTTAACTGATTCCTCAGACCTAGCAATTAGGAAGGATATCATCATCATCATGATGCCATTCCCTAGACTGCAGCATCTGTTTCCTCAAATTCATATTCCACAATCTAACTATCAAGAGCAATGTATGTTACCATTTCATGATACAGACTGAACAGCTGAAGAGAGGGACACAATACAGTCTTGCCAAACTCCTTTCCTGATGTTAAACCCTTCTGTTTTATGGTATCTTTTTTTATTTTGACTGTGCCTTTCTGCTTATAAAAGGGAGGTGACAAAGCCATTTCACTAATAAATGCTAAGAAAGTCCATTTCCAAGGGACTGACAAGCTACATTAAAGCTATACGAAGTGCTGTTTTGTAAAGTAGTTGAAGAATAGCCTCAGGGTATGTCTACACAGCAACTGGACACCCGTGGCTGGCCTGTGCCAGCCAAGTCAGGCTTGTGGGGCTTGGGCTGCGGGGCTCTTTCATTGCTGTGTAGACTTCCAGGCTATCGCCCAGGATCTAGGACCCTACAAGGTGGTTGCTAGAAGAGTCTTGGGCTTTCCCACTGATTGCTAGGGGAGTGAACATTGGAACTTGTATTTCACAACCAGAGCTCTGTAAATATTTAAATGTCTGTTCTGTGGAAATCTGCACAATAATCTTGGTCATTTCAGTCAGTGGCACTGCTAGCCCATCGGGAGCCCTAAGCACGAAATTTCTGGGAGTCCCCCCCACATACAACTCAAATAAAAAATGAATAGGGGGCCCTTTGCTTGGGGCCCATAGCATTTGCTTAGTATGCTTATGCCTAGCATCGGCTCTGATTTCAGTTTTATGGGCTTGTCACCCTCTCTGCCAATCCCCAAATTGTGCTTTATATGAAATTTTAACAAAATGCCCATATAATATAAATACACATCCAAAATGTGGATTTCTGCCCGTGTTTATCTGTCAGCCCATGCTTAACATGGCTAAAACAGAGCTTCGAATCTTTCCTCCAACCTCTTTCAAACACCTCCTTTCTCAATCACTGGACAACACCACCATCCTGCCCGTCACTCAAGTCCATAACCTGATCATCATCTTCAACTTGGACCTCTTTCTAGGTCCTCACATCCAGGCTGTTTCTAAATCATGCTGATTCTTTTGCATAGTGTCTCTAAGATAGGGCTATTTTTCCCCATCCACACACAGTAACACGTTCATGCAGGCTCTCATTATCTCACATTTTGATTATCACAACATCCTTTTCTCTGGTCTTGGCAAATGCAACCTTGACCTGCTCATACCCATTCAAAATTCTGCTGCAAAGAACCTTTTTCCTAACCTGTTGCCTTGACCATGTCACCCTTCTCTTTGCATCCGTCCCTTGGTTGCCTCTTTATTGTATGAGACATAAGCGGCTTGTTTTTCATTTTCAAGGCCCTTCATTATCTATCTCCCTCCTTTCCCATCATTTCTCATTCACTAACGAAAGGTCAAGCTCCACCTCTGACTGGCCCATGACAGCCTCCATTGCTGACTTGTAAAATTTTCAAACTGGCATCTTCATGATTTTTCCCATGCTGCCCCTCACGTGTGGGAGGAGCTTCCTGCAAACCTCTACAAAGCTACCTCATTATCCTCCTTCAAATTCCTCCTTAAAACTCACCTTGACTAGAAAACACTTGACAATGGTTAGGCTGCTGGTGTGCTAAGATCACAGCCTGTTATGCTGACCAGTATTGTCTCATTGTTCCCTTGTGCTCCCCCATCTGTATGTCTGGATTAATCCGTTGGTACTTGTCTTATACTTAGTCCCTGCTCCAAAGAATTTACAATCTGTCTTATTGTTCTCCTTACAGCATTCTCTGTACAGAACGTAGTGGGATCCTGGCCCATCATTCCAGAGTTCCTATGTACTATAGTGGTCATAATAATAATTAATTAATTGCTGAGGCATTGAAACAATTTACACTGGTAACTATTCGCTCTCATCTGCAGGTGTTTGTGCTCAAAATTTAAATATAAACTTGGATGATCCATGTATTAAAGCAACTTCCCATAAAGATTATTACTACTTTTAATGAGATGACCACCAAGGGGGACCCCTGACAGAGTGTCTGTGGGGGCCATTAGAAACTCAACTAATGCCATTCTTAATGGACAGGCAAGTATAAAAGGATACCATGCTTACCACTAGAGTGTGGGATGGTGCATGTTGAGTTCTGTAATGGAGAAGGAGATGCTGCTAACACAGACAAAAACGGTCTCCTTTGCAGTCATTGGAACATACCTGCAACTCCAGCCAGGATATCCGGGCCTTGCTAGTTGGCTATAACTACTTGGAATTTGTACTTTTAAAGACAAGTAAGGGAAAGATGTAAACTCTCATTTCAAATATAAGCTATGTATAAACACCTATACACTTGTATGCAGGCATTATGTTGCCACACACGTGTGTTAGTTATATGGCCTCCTAATTGACTGAGACCCTGTTCAGAAGCAAACAGTTGGGAGGAAGTAAGTGAAGTCTAGTTTATGAAGCCCTTACTCACATAAATAGGCCCCTTAGCCTTCCTATATAGTGGATTGAATAGCTTTAAGGTATCCTCAGGAAACTGCTTGGGGAAAAACAGTCTTCCTCGGAAGTGCCAGGTGAGCAACAGAGGCCTCAGCATAGTCTTATAATAGGAAAGAAACTATGCCACTACTGGACACCATTAAATTAGGCTTGAATAAAGACTGGGAGTGGATGTGTCATTACACAAAGTAAAACTATTTCCCCATGTTTATTTTTCTGCCATACTGTTCCTCACAGGTTCTTGTCAACTGCTGGAAATGGCCCACCTTGATTATCACTACAAGGGTTTTTTTTTTCTCTCCTGCTAGTAATAGCTCACCTTACCTGATCACTCTCGTTACAGTTTGTATGGTAACACCCATTGTTTCATGTTCTCTGTGGAAAAAAATTCCCCTACTGTATTTTTTCACTGCATGCATCCGATGAACTGAGCTGTAGCTCATGAAAGCTTATCCTCAAATAAATTTGTTAGTCTCTAAGGTGCCACAAGTACTCCTTTTCTTTATGCCACTACTGAAAATATGCTTGATTAGCCAGAGTATAATTCTTACTCCCTGCCCCTTCTGTTTGAGTATCCTTGTTCCCAGCTGAGCATGGGAAGCACTAGCTGGCAGTAAACTGTTCACATTTCCTTTCTCATCTCAGGCTAAAGAAGCAGGAATTGCTCATAGCCCATTACGTAGAAGGTTCCCTGTAAACTCTCATGTTGAAAGCTTCATGCAAAGGAGTCCTATTGTTGCTTTAACACAAACAAAGAGAAATAGCTCTAAGATTTGAGTTGATATCAGATCAGAACAGCATATATTAATTACTGGATTGCCAGACCAAAGGTTTGATTTGCTCTGATGGCTGAGAGAGGGACAGGTCTCCTGTAATGAATTCATTATTAACAGAGTGAGAAAGAGAGAGAGAACCAAGCAGTCAGACATTCACAAATCATCTGTCTTTTTACTAATATCTGTAGGTTTTGGCACCTCTCGAGCAGGCCCCATTTCCCTGGAGAGGTGCTTTCCTAATGTTCAATAATGCATCTGTTATTATGAGAAGGATGTTAAGAGTTTTGAACGCAGCAGCTCAGTTCAAGCAGCTGTTGCACTGGAGTCTGCTGAGGCAGAAAAAAAAAGACACTTAAAATTTTTAAATATATGCTCCCATGTGGTCTATTTCTCAGCCGAGAGAAGGGCCTTTGCGTTGCAGCTGCCACCTGTCTGCCACTGGGGAGGTTTTATAAAGGGCTTTCTTGGAGTTGCACTTGGCTGCCCATTTGAGCCCACAGCCAACACCAACTGTTCAACAATATTGTAGAAACTGAATTCAGCTCTTCATCCCTGCTTAGAATTCTCATGACCCTGATATTCTGGAGAGGTCGCCAGTTACAGTGAGCGACATGATAAATCTCAGCCAATGTAATGTCTTAGCACAGAGGTTCCCAAACTCTTTTTGCTGTTTTCCCCCTTTGGAGATTCATGTCCCATGCATACTCCCATTTTCTAAGAAACAATATTTTCATGAATGTCTGGGGTCCCACTGCTCCTCAGGTGGCAAGTATCCCCTGCCCCAGACACGCTCTGGGCAGGTGGCCCTAGCAGGACACAGACAGCCAGGCTGTGCCTCTCTCTTCATGTCCTCAACCCTGGGATCCCCCGAAAAATCACTCACAGGCTGCAGTTTCCTCTGGCCTTGGTGCAATCCCCAGCATGCATGGGTACATGCCCATCAGCTCCTGGAGAGGATCATGAGCTGGAATGGGACCCCCACTACACCCTGGGCGGTGATAGGCCACACTCCTTGCTCCTCAGCCCTCCCTCCTCCTTGTTCTTCCAGCCATGACAGGAGCCGGAGCAAGAGATTCAGCTAGTGAAGGGATTTCTCATTTTATCAATAATATTTTGAAGAAACAAAAACAAAATTCTTAATCAGTCCTAACTCTGCAATGGGATCTGCGCAAGCAGACTTCTGCACGTGTGCGGATCATCATCCCACAGACATCCAGAGGACTTCGAGTGCACGTGAGGGTCCACCAGCATAGATCCAGTAGCAGGACTTGGCCTATGCCCTGTACACCGCCTTTCTGAGGATGGAGTGGGGGATGCCAGTTATTTAAAAGCTAATAGAAAAGGTGTCAAGAGATGATACCTTTAGCAGCATCCAGATTAAAAGACCATGGTATTTTCTTTTACTCTCTTCTCTGCTGAGTGTCCTTCACATGCACTATATTTACCTTTCAGAAGGTACCCATACAAATGCAACATAGGAGCCATGTTACATGCATACCTGCGCATTTGTATAGGATCAATATTTGCATTGCGGCCAGATTCTGCAACCCTTTCTCTTGTTAGGCAACACCTCTCTCCTCAAGTTGTCCCATTAATTTCAGTGGGAC
The DNA here is from genome assembly GCF_965140285.1 of Lepidochelys kempii. Classification (NCBI taxonomy): domain Eukaryota; kingdom Metazoa; phylum Chordata; order Testudines; family Cheloniidae; genus Lepidochelys; species Lepidochelys kempii. Next base: position 30,719,201 of record NC_136391.1, on the reverse strand, counting down.
TTTTTATGGAGGGTGAAATTTGCTCCTATTGAAAGGCCTTTGCACCACTTACAGGCTATTTTGTATGGAGGTGAGCTTCAATCTAATTCAATGTAAGTAAGTGTTGAAGAATTGGGCCCATAATTTACAAGACTGTTTCTGTTTCTTTGTTTTAAGAGCATAAAATCAAAAATCAGATTTATCTGAAGAAAAAAAAAGTCCCCATTAACATGGTGAGTGTTGGAATTCTAGTGCAGAGAGTAGTGGGAACCACACATCCTTCGTACAATTCTACTTGTCTCAGGAATACAAGAGCAAGAGGTCATGTCTCTGTTGCATATTACTGTATTTCTCTTTCCTGGTCTCCACCAATTAGCACATAAAACCATGTTTAAAGTTATGGCTTCAACAGAGCCATATGACTTCTATACTGCCACAAACTGAAGAAAAAGAGAGAGAGGAAAATTTACAGTTCAGTTTGACATTGTGCACCAAATTCTAAAAAAATGGCTCCAGTCCAGTTTTTTAAATGATAATAATGCAAACTGCACGCTCAAGTCCTTAAGTCATAAATGTTGGGTGCTCAAGTTTTCTTTATTCCAAAACTCTGTGGAAAAAATTAGTTTAAAAATTCAGATGAATATTTGTGGGTTTTTTTTTTTTTTTTGCAATTTTGCTGCCAACGCTTGTGGTATTTGGTGGTTTTCTTAAAGCCCCAGCTCCTAGAGTCATGTGATTACATCAGACTTTCAGGATATGTCTACACTGCAGCTGGAAGCATTCCTCCCAGCACGGGTAGAGAGACATGTGTTATCTTAAGAAGAGCGAGTGTGGTAAAATAGCAGGGTAGCTGGCAAAAGCAGCAGCCCTACTCAGGACATTAGACACTGATCTGGGACCTGGCACTATAAGGCAGTTAAGAACTAGGGCTAGATTCTCCAGTTACTTATACTGGTTTTACCCCACTGTAACACCATTGATTTCAGTGGAGTTACTACAGATTACAAGGAGAGGAGGAGAACACCATAGTATGATCACTAACTGAATTTTCTTTTTTTTTTTTGGGTGGGGGGGAGGAACGGGATTTGCCCCAGATGAAATGCCACTGCAGTACAGTTTCTGAATGTGATAGTTTCTTCAGAATCTTTAAAACTGTAGCTAAAAAGAAAGACCATTATACAAGTGCAATAACTGTTGTGACAGACTATAACAGAAGGATGGTCCTGCTCCACCGCAAACATCCTGTGTAACTAGCAAGTTGCTTAGGCCTGGATCCCCAAAGGTATTTAGGCACTTAACTTCCATTGATTTCAGTGGAAATTAGGACCCTAATGATCTTTGGGCATCACTTTCTGTTTCTTATCTGTAAAATGGGAATAATAGCACTTCTGTATCTCATAGGGGTGTTGTGAGGAAAAATACATTGAAGATTGAGGGGGGCCGTATAAGTACCTAAAATAGACAGAGATTATTCTCCCCAACTCAGTGGTTTATGAGATCAGCTTTTTATATGATGAGACAACCTTGGAGCCATTATTGTCTAGGAAGTAAAACTGTGTTTGTGTATTTGCAAATTCTCTGCCTTTTATATCATTGGGTGGCTGTACCACATACTAAGCAGATTGGTCACAAATAGCCATGAAGACAAGTGATGCTGGAAATATCAAGCAGATAATTCATACTGGACAGATCAGAATAAGTAGTTTGATAGCAGAAATAGTACTGGGGAGGACAATACCTCACTCTGGCACTTTAATGCTCTAACATGTCACTGAAATAAAAAAAATCTACCACAGTCAAACAAGAAGCAGACTGTATTGGTGATACCACGAAGAGACGAGTGTTGAACATAAGGTGGAATTCAAATCCATGCATGGGAGAAACAGCTTCTTCTGGGGAGTTGGAACGCTGACTGAATGATACTTTAACATTTTGAGAGGAATTTCTGGAGTTAACAGAGCAAACATTTCATGGGGGGGGGGGGGGGGGAGAAAGGCTATCACATAATCACATGCGGAGTGCTGTAGATTTCAAATGTATACTCTTTATCTCACCTCCTTCATGCTACTCTGATTTTTCCTCTCTGTCCCTTCTGAGATTCAGTTTTGTTAATTTCATATATTATGATTTGAAAAATATGGATTCCAAGGGGTCCTGTAGCTTTGTGTATTTTTCCATTTTGTTTTTGCTGTTTCCTATTGTTTTTCTTGTTTTGTATATTTGAGTGTATATATAACATACAGTTATATGACATGTATGTATATAAATAGTATTTGCACTGTGTACAAGTATCAGTGCACCCTGTAGAAGAATATATCTATATTTAAAATGCAATAAATAAAATATTACAATGCAACTTTAAAATGCTATGTGAACAAAGGCATGAAAAAAAAATTCAGTACACTTTCTTGTAAAACATTTGGGTCATGCATAAATTTGTTTAGTCAGAAAACTAGGGCCCTGTTTTTTGAATAAACCCTGTGTATGGTCTTAATTTTTTTCACCATGAGTAATCCCATCACAGCCAATGGGACTAACTAACTCCTTGCATAGAGTTAAACAGGTGAATAAACCTTTCTAGAATCAGGGCTCAGGAGTGTATATTAATTAACTGATACAGAGTAAAATGCTTAATTGTGTAGATACACATTGTATTTAAAAATTCAAATTCAGTAGGCCAAACTTTAGCCCAGAGTTCTGTTTTATGGCATTAGAATCCACTGGGGAAAGGCCTCATAATGGAAACACTGACATAATTCTAATATATTCTATCATTGTTCTTCCTCTAAGAATTGTCTAGGGCTTAATCAGACTTGTTGGTATATTTCCATATCAAAGTTAAGTATTAAATATGTGATTAACAGATGGCTGCATGAAAAAAAAAAACCATTTGCATGCCAGTGCTTACTTAGTAATAAGAACACTCCTGTACTCCAATTATGATTAGCATTGTTCTTTGCCAGGAACCCACTAATGCCCTGATTATAAATGTTCTCCATATTTTCTCTCAGGGATAATTGTGAAACAATCAGAGCACATCTAAATGGGACTCAAGGTTGAAAACTTATAAATCACACTTGTCAGCATTTTCCATCACCATGGTTGATTTATGACATGACCCAGTGCTTATAACCACACACAACTCCTACTTTGTAATCAGCCATGTAATAGAACTCAGACTGAACAGTGTAGGAGAGCAAAATCCCAGGGTGAAAAAATACTTTTAGATGAGTGGAAGTATATGAATGTGTTGAAGGAAAATAGATAACACACAACCATTCTAATGTTGCAGATTGGGGTTTTATATCTCAACACGAAGAAGAATTGATTATGTTCTATTAAAAAGTGAAGTTTGAGTTAAACAAATCAGATATAAGCCATTCATGTTTAGAGTTTTCAATTCAGGGTGAAAATCCCGGAAAGAACAGCACTTTTAGAGTCGTCTATAAAATTAGTCTCTCAATGCCCTAGCATAGCTTAGTTATAAGTGTCTCAGTGCTAACACATTTTTGCATCCACTCATTCACAATGTTTGATCAGTGAAGTGATTTTCGATGGTGTCTCCATGCCCCAGTGGGTCACAGCTAAGAATGCCACACTCAGGGCAGACTGCAAGAAATAGGGCAGGCAATTCCCCCAAACTGGTAGTTTACTCTGTCATTAGGTTATGCCAAGCCAGTAACAAAAGTGAACTTTGGTATCACCACACTCGTTAACAAGAAGTCAAAAATGCAGTCTCCTTAGGAATTCCAGCTCTTGGCTCACCACCCAGCCATTGGACTTTATGATGAGTGGTAACTGAAAACCAATTTAATCAGATATAAGGTCCTTCCAATCCCCAGGGATGAACCACTTAGCCAGGTCAATATAAAACTCAGATCTCGCTCAATAATCATGCTGGTGCCAATCCTTTAGTAACTAAAAGCTAAAGGTTTAATAATATATAAAAAGAAAGAAGAGAGTTATTGAATGGTTAAAAGGAATCATATACATACAAGTGATTGCAAAGTCCGTATATCAGGTTTGTAGCAGTGATGGAATAAATTGCTATCTTGCAGAAGTCTCTCTGGAATAACCCAAACAGATTGAGGATCATCAGTCCTTGTTTGGGGCTTCCTTGTTCATAATCCAGTCCAGAGAAATGAAGCAGGGAATGAAGACAAAATGGAGATGTCTCAGGTGCCTTTTTATATCCTCTCCCCTGTGCATGGAAGTTTACTGTCTCAAACAAAGCCCACAGCACCTGTTTGTGGAAAACTATTGGTTCAAGATGGAGTCCAGGGTCACATGAGCATATCACATGTCCTTACATGGTTTGCTGACTCACAGGGGTAATCATTGGCCCCTCACTGTCTGAGGCATCCTCAGGAAGAGCTGTTTGGATGGGATGAGTTTCTTCAATGGCCCATTGTGAGAGCTGAGTGTCCTTCATGGTCCATCAACACACAGCTAGCTAGTCTTGATGTAAATTCTATCTGCAGGGTGTCACCCAGGAATACAACACATGTGAAATAAACAAGTACATAGTTAATATTCATAATTTCAGATACAAATATGATACATGCATATAAACAGCATAATAATACTTTATAGATTGTAACTTTTCCATTGACACCTTACATGATACACTTTGTACTAGATTTATGGTAATAGCATAACTATGGTAGTAGTAATGATATAAATGGTCATCTTTAACCATACAGCATCACAGATGGCAATCTAAGGTATGCTTTTAGCTCAGTTCATTATTACAAAACTTTTTCCCTTCTGAGAAGGATTTATGGGATAATGCAACATATATACTAAATCAAGTAATACAGTGTTATGGAATTAACTCAGTTAGAGATGGAAAAGACTTATTGAGTCATTTATTATGTATCCATGTCAATACAGGTTGGTTTGCTATAATTATATTTGCCATGCTTTGGTTAATCCAATTTTAAATGATTCAAGTGAAGTGGCTTCTATCAATTCCTTTGAACAGTATTTTATTGTCCAATAGATTTTGCTGTTAAAACTTTCCCCCTGATATTTGGCATAAATTTCTTGACCACAGCCCATTAGCTCTTATTTTACTTAGTTTAAACTCCGCCTAATAAGGCCTGCCAATTTATAATGCAGGAAGCTGGTAGTTGCTCATCTACTTAAGAGGAGACCATATAGTCCAATTCTCTCAAAGAACGCATTTTGAGATCCATATTGCAAGGCTTCTCGTTCTTCGCTTGCACTTGGCATCAGAAGGATCTCTGAAGAAATGTCTGCATGGATTCTAGCTTCAGTTCATTTCCCAGGTCCCTAAAGTTATCCATGATTCAATTAAGATGCACTAGTCCTTATAACTGGTGTACAGCTGAAGTGTGGGGATCTGGGGGTAAGGAAGATGCCCCCTAGTAGCACTCTGACATCTGGTGGTCAGGAGGAGAACTCTCCCTCCTACTGAACAATTCCAGGCACTTGTAACAAAATCCAGTGATTGGTCCACTGGCATGGCATATTATGAACGGAACTAGGCAGCAGCAGGTCTCTTCCTGCTCTGGCCTTCATCAAGACATATACCACTCCAACTCTGCTGATTGGCTCTTTGGTAAGAGCCTCCTAACCCTGTCCACTGGGTTTTAGGCATCAATCTACTGAAGAAGGGGGCTGGACTGGCAGAGACGCCTGACGTTCTGTAGGAGACTTGGTGATATTTCATAGGGAGTAGCACACTCAGATACTTCAGAGTAAGGCAGGATCCAATGGGCCTTGGCTAAAATAGGCAGGTTAAACTCAGGGGATTTTAGGAGGTTTAGGATGTGAATTTCCAGGAGAAAGGGCTGATGACAGCCCAGGGCAGGTGTTGCATGCCTGCTTCTTGCCTCGAGGACAGGTCGCTTTCAGGAGTTATCCTGTGTAAGTTTGCTTATTAAATAAACTTGTGACCACTAGGCCAAAAATCCAGAGGTGTGTATCTATCCTTATTGGCCTGCCATTCACAAATATCATAAAATCATAGAATCATAAAACTAGAAGGGACCTCGAGAGGTCATCTAGTCCAGTCCCCTGCACTCAAGGTAGGACTAAGTATTATCTAGACCATCCCTTACAGGTGTTTGTCCAACCTGCTCTTAAAAATCCCCAATGATGAGATTCCACAATGTCCCTAGGCTATTTATTCCAGTGCTTAACCACTCTGACAGTTAGGAAGTTTTTCCTAATATCCAACCTAAACCGCCCTTGCTGCAATTTAAGCCCATCGCTTCTTGTCCTATACTCAGGGGTTAAGAAGAACAATTCTTCTCCTTCCTTGTAACAACCTTTTATGTCCTTTTTCTTGGTCTTACATCACACAGACTACAGTCAGGGATCCCGGAGCTTAAATAGTCATATAATTTGCTTTTTTGTCAAGTTTAGTCTATAAGTGCAAAATTCCCCTCTATTCTTCAGGACCTCTTTTATCCTACTTCCAACATAGCCTAACCTCCCATGAGGGAGGTAGTATACTCAATGTGCTTCTGTTGTCATCTGTTTTAACCTGCACCCATTGTGCAGGCACAGATTAGGTACCAATTCTTGAAATTAAATAACAGAATCACATAGGGACAGATTCTGCAATCCTTACTCTCCTGAGTTATGCTTTCGCATCCAACACTCAATATCGGTACAGGTTGCAGAGTCAAGGTCACAATTAACAAACAAGCTTTTCTTACCCTTAGACCTGTACCCATAATTTCTGATTTAAATGGGTTTCTTTACTGAATCAGTGTAATGGAAGGAACTCTGGTTGACTATACAAATCTAATGCACATAGAAAATATTGGGCAATGCAGTGCTTTTTAGGCAGGAACAATTTTGAGCCATGGGTAGAGCTGAGCAAAGTATTGCAATGTAGGAGGCAGATGCGTAAGTTAGATCTGCTCCTGACTAAATTAATCTTCCTTATCTCATGCTTCTCTGCAGTTGTAGATTGACCGTGAAAGATGCATTTTGAAAGCATGTCACATAATCACATGGGAGGTTAATAGAATTCTTGACATATTCTCACTCCCTTGGGACAGCAACATCTGCAGCAGAAAAGTTTTTGAAGTGCAATCTCATCATACTTTATGAAAAATCTTCAGGCAGCCATAACGGACTTTCTTGCAAAAAACTCTGAAATGTAGAATGATTTTTTTTTGCCTCTGCCCGCTTTCAAACTAGCTAAATATTTTGGAATGACCACTGTAAATTACTTTAGCTAAACACCTGTTTTAGGACAGGATCTATACTCTTTTGGTCTGCACACTTGCTACGGCAACAAAAATGAACATAGATGAAACATGATGAACATAGAGGAAACATGATTTAATATGTATAAAGTCTGTGAAAAGTACGTTATTTGGGAGCATATTCTATAGTGATGGAACATTTTGAACTTAAATTGCTCAGCTACATTTTCATAAATAGCACATTTAATTGAATCACTTCTTTTATTCTGCCATGCCAACCCTAAATAATGCATCAATACTGAATCCTTCCTTTTGAATACTTAACTGTAAAACTAACTCAGTCACATCCTGTTCAAGAGATTCTCTCTAGGGCATGTGGTTTAGGTGGTTAAATTAGTCTATATAAAGACCCAACTACACTGAATTGTTACAGTGTTCTAGAGCCATGAGAAATATGGCTGTTTAATAAAAAATATGAATTGATGAGAAGGAATGCTAAAGAGATGATTAGCCTACAAAAAGTTGATTAACTCTGTGTGTGGAGGGCAGTTTCAACAGGCGGGACATTCTAAATAAAGCCCACATGCTCAATTTCCTGAGGGCAAGTTTACTGATCAACAGAAGATACTAAGCATCAAAATAATACAAAACACTTTAGAGCAGATACTTTCTGCCAGCTATGAAAGGGAGAGGGCACATCCTTAGCCTGATAGGCAGCTCTTTTTAATATGAGCAGCTCCTCCAAGATCTTACTCTGATGTTTGGTCTCTCACCACTAAGTGTGGGCTCTCTCTATTTATAGCAGGTGTGACTTGCCATCTGCAGTCACATGACCTCCCTGAATTCAGTCCCCAGTCTTAAAGGGCCAAGTCCAGTGTTGCCAAAACTTGTGATCTGGTGTTTTTCGTAGAGCCACAACTACCAGAGTTGAGTCAATCCAGGAGAATCTGAGCTTTCATTAAAAAAGAAAAGCATGCTTCTAGTTTCCACAGTTGTGGAAAAAAGCTAGAAAATGGGACCAGGTGCACCATAAAAGTTCAAACACCAGCAGGCAAATAATAAGACCCCCCTCTCCCCCCAAACATTTTTGAAATCTCATGATTTTTAAACCGATCTCGTGATTTCTGAGTGCCTGACTCATGAGTTTTTAACACTTGGGGTTGGCAATATTGTGACCCTTGGAACAGTGCGAGGATGTGCACATAGTGCTCAGGACCAGCACCCTGTCTCTCCCGCTCCTACATTTAATAGGACATATCGGGGGCTGTCACTGCATAAGTATTATTTTAAAATAATGGAGCTATATGTAAGGCCAGAGTGTGTCTGGGCACTGTGCAGTCCAAAAGTGGCACAATGTATCCCCTCCCATTACATCCCTTGTCTGGGGCCAAGCCCCACTGAAGTGCTTGTGTTCACCTCCCTGCACTTAATACTTCCTCAAAGGGGGCAATGAGGGGTGTGGAGGAAGCTTGGCCATGAGCCCTGCCTGCCCCCAACCTAGCCAGTGGGGCATGTAGGCTAGGAGTGCATACTGCACCCTCTTGACTGTTTGACTCCCCGCTTGCTCTACTACAAATCAGTGTCTTAAAGCCATAATAGAGCCTGTAGTGTTTAACAGCACCACCATACTGAAGCTATTCAGACTAGGTAGATAGCTCATGCCATATAGAAGAGAAGCAAAGGATGCTAAAGGGAGAATGTAAAATACATGGGCCTCATTCAAAATTCATGGATTGTGTAGGGTTGTGGGCAAGGACCTACAGCGATAAATGTAGCAGAATTATAAACAAATAACTAAAAGGCCAAAGCATACTGAAGAGAAGATCACAAATAAAAAGTAAGCAGCTACCATAATTCTTTTTTCTGGCCTTGCTCTCTCCTGCCCCTACTCTGGCATACTGAAAGAGAATCAATGGATGAACACCCACCCCACCACTGCAGACCCACACAGCCACACACACACTGCAGCTGAAAAATGCCGCTCATATGTATTTTGCTTTCTCTGGCAGCTCCCACCTTTGTACAATAAGCATCAAAGCTGGTTGGGGGGGTATTGAAAACTGGTTGTTGTGCGTTAGGGTTCTGGATTCTAAGAAAAAACGAGTGGTCCATTGCTACCTTTCCGAAAGAGAATTTATGTTTTTCTTCTCCTTCAGTGTGTGTGTGTGTGCCACAAACATAACACTAACAAGGCATTTTGGATGCTTCATCTCAGCTGCGATCGCCTTATTGTCATTAACATTCCAGTCAGAAAGGCAGCGCATTCAGCCACCTCTGAGATCACTGTATCTGCCTATAGCCATGCCAGCAGGGAAAGCTCATAGAGCATTATGGTCGCCATGCCAGTTCTCCCACTTGCTACTTTCATCACACAGCCAGACACATACACCTGGAGATCACATGCTTTGTATTTTTATTGAAAGAAGGAATTAAAAATTGACAGGGCCATTATTTCGCTTTTCCAGTCCTTGCTGCAAAGACTTGGCCCTAATGTATTGGGAAGGCAAATGCTCTCCTCCATTGTTTTTCATGACACACACACACTCACACACACACACTGTATTAAGTAAGCTTCAGTTGACAGTATGAAAGCCCTGGGATTTACATATCACTAAAATGCCACTATAGCGCATGGGCCTCTTCTCTGATAGCTTCTGCAGAACAATGCCGTTAGAGCACAGCGTGACATCTCATGGGATAAACCTGCCAGTTAAAGACCTGCCATGCCAAGCTCCAGGCTGTTCTTTTTTCAGCAGTGGTATTTGACCTAGCTTTACAGCAGGCTGCAAAACAGCTTAGGAAATGATACCAGGCTGGCTGATGTGCCCAGCTGTGAGGGTGCTATTTTACACCTTTGTATCCTCTTGATGATCTTGAGAGCCACCCAGAGCTCACCCAGCTGGGCTGGCCTAGCTTTACAATCTGTAGTTCTAATGAATGATTAGGGAACAAAATATGTGATTTTATATAGTGGAAGCCTGTTTCACTTCCTGTACCATCCCCAATCCCTATCTCCGGTGACACAGAGAGAAGATCCAGTCTTTCCATTGGTTACAATGGGCTTTGAATCAGGGCCCAATGCTAACAAGCTGAACCTAGCTAGTCTATATTATTGTTATTACAGGCAGCACAGGCAGAGACACACAGTTAAGGTTGCTTGAGACTTTCTATTATAAGACCCTATATTCAGTTGCTTGTAACTTTGTCAAACTTAAACCATTTGGGTCAAAATTCTCCATACCAGGTGTCTGCCTCAGGCTGACTGTTCTTGGAAAGATTCAGCTAAAATGGTTCAGCCATTTCCAAGAACGAGGTTAGAGAAAAAAATATGTTTTGCCCAAATAAAAAAAATAACAACATCCTCCTTATTGTGAACGTCTACCATACTTTGGAACAGGAACTTGAAATCTGGTAGGGGGGTGTCAGAGATGTGCCTTTTGTTCTCACTGTGAAAATTCACCCAAATTTAGCCAAGTTTTAAGCCTCTGAAAAATCACAGTTCACATATCCTCAGTAGAGACTTGGAAGCTAAATTTTCCAAAGATTCCCACCTGCACTGAGCATGCTCCATCTCACAGCTCCTATATGTTGACTGTACTGTGCAGGCATCATCCTCACAGAGTGGCTGAGCATGACCTGGGCTGCAGGGATTGTCTCTGAAATTGCTGCTTCTGGTAGCAGAGGGATATTGTGGTACACAGCATAGAAAATGAGAAGAGTGAGTGTCTCTCTCCTATGCTCTGTGTCCAGGTAAACAGATGGAACAGGAGTCTGGGGGTGGAGACAGGGCAGAACACTGTGTGTGTGTGTGTATGTGTGTGTGTGTGTGTGGAGGCTGGTTGGGAGGGACAAAGCCAGGGAGGAAGGAGGATAGGATGTGTGTGGGGGGTGGGGGGGAGCATGGTGAAGGCACTGGCGAAGGGAGGGGCATTTTTCCACAGGATGTCTGCTTCAGTCAGTGCATAGGCCAGACTGTACTCTGGGGAAGAATCTGGGCACTGCAGTAAATGAGGCTGTTGGCTATAGGACCTCTGCCTCATTTGTTCCAGAACTTGAAACACGTGTAGTGAAGGAGGTAAGGGACTGTAAGAAGGGAAAGGACAGGCTCATGGTTCAGGTAGCTGAATGTTGCCCTGGAGAACTGAATTCTACCCCTGCCTCTGATATAGAGTTCCTGTATGATGCTGGGCAAAGTCACTTAAACCAGACTTCTCACAGGTGGCCATTAACGGTGTGTCTACACAATGTGTTGGAGCCCGGAGCAGTGAGCTCCCAGCTTGGGTTGACAGATTTGGGCTTGTGGGGCTCTCCTTGCTGGTCTCTCTAAAATACTGTATAGACAGTGCTTTGGCATTGCAGCTCAGGCTCTGAAGCTCCCGCTGCTCCCTAGGTTCAGCACTTGAGCTCCAGCTGGAGCTGCACCTTCAAAGCGCTGGCCCCACAGAGCGCCAGGGTGAGTCCTTCAAGCCCCAGTCTGATGACCCAGGCTGGGAAGCTCACTCCCGTGGGCTCCCAAAGCCCCGTGTAGGCACACCCTAATTGCATGTGTGCCATTTTTTGGGTACCCAGCTGGAGACGCCTGCCATGTGATTTGCAGAAATACTGGGCATTCACAACTGCCACTGAAGTCAGTGGGAGCTCTCTTTTGTCCATATAAAAGTGCTAATTACTCTGAAAAATCAGGCCCGCAGCTTCTCAAATTGGGCACCCCAAACCAGTCACTTTTACCAATTAAAAAGATTTTTGAAAAGCTCATAAGGAAATTAATAATTATATACTCAGTTCAGTGTTAGATGGTGTGCAGTAAAATAATGCATGGAAGCCACACAATGAATGATGAGGATAATAACAATGATGATTAGCTAACTACCCATTTAGTGAGCACCATTCATCATGTGCACTGAATGAGGCAGAGGTCCTGTGAAAAAAAATGGCTGTATCATAATGCATTATGCACAAAGGGATCAAATTAATGTTGCACAGGCATCCTTAGTTCTGGCATTTCCTAACTTTTAAATTCTTGACTTTGTAACCTTAACATTCATTTAATGTAGGGTTTTTTTTGGATGCAATGTTATTAAGTTATATTGTGGTAGATCCAAGAAGTTGGGGGCTAGACAATGCTAGATGCTGTACAAACTCATAACAAAGGATGGTCCCTGTCCCAAAGAGCTTACAGTGAGAACATAAGAACAGCCATACTGTGTCCATCTAGCCCATTATCCTGTCTTCCAACAGTGACCAGTGCCAGATGCTTCAGAGACAATTAACGGAACAGGACAATTATTGAGTGATTCATCCAGTCTCAGTATCTGGCAGTCAGAGGCTCAGGGACACCCAGAGCATGGGATTGTGTCCAGGAACTTATCTAATTCTTTTTTGAACCCAGTTATACTTCTGGCCTTCACCACGTTCCCTGGCAATGTGTTCCACAGGTTGACTGTGCATTGTGTGAAGAAGTACTTCCTTTTGTTTGTTTTAAACCTGCTGCCTATTTATTTCATTGGGTGACCCCCTGGTTTTTGTGTTATGTGAAGGGATAAAGAACACTTCTTTCTTCACGTTCTCCACACCGGTCATGATTGTATAGACCTTGATCATATCTCCACCTTACTCATCTCATTTCCAAGCTGAACAATCCCAGTCTTTTAAATTTCTCTTCATATGCAAACCCTTCCATATCCCTCATCATTTTTGTTGTCTTTCTCCATAGCTTCTCCAATTCTAATATATCTTTTCTGAGATGGAGTGAGCAGAACTGCATGCAATATTCAAGGTGTGGGCACACCATGGCTTTATATAGTGACATTATGCTAGTTTCGGTCTAAGTATAAGACTATGGAGGACAGGTTAATACAACAATAAGATGTGGGGAGCACAAAGGAAAATGTTTCACAAAACACTAGCATGGTGGTCCCTTCTTTCCTATACATAGGATGCATGCCCTTTATCTAAATTTAAGAAGATCATTAATGGTGACAGATGAAGAAAGAGAATTTGCAACTACAAAAGTAGGGCACATCTCACCAGGACAATAAGAGTTTTCCTGTGATGTACATACATTATTCAGCACCAGTTTTCTTTTGGAACAGAACAGGTTAAATGAAAAGCTCCTTTTCTCTAATCATCACAGTTGTGAAGAACAGAACCCAGTTCCCAAACTGCTATTTTCTTTAATAAAATCTTTATTTGTCTCAGATTAGAAAAACAAATCACCTTGTACCAGTCCACTGAAGCAGCCAGCCACATACCATAGGGTGTCCACTACAGGAGGGCTCTGAGGCTGGAGCCACCCAAAAAGTTGAGGGAACTGCCCCACTAACAACTTTGAAACCAAAGATTCTTGAGACCTTCTTAAGTTTCCCTATGAAATTCTGTCATGCTTTTGCTAACTAAGCAAAACAACAAAGTAAAAGTCCCCACATGTCAAAGATCTGCAGGAAAACCTGGGGCAAGTTAAAAAAGAAGAATTCCAATGTTGGTGGGCCCCAGAATTGTGAATGGTGTAATAATATGACCAAGCAACCCATCTAAAGTTCATATAGGACACGTAAACAGTGAGCCATGTCTTCAGAAAATGGATTGGGTTCCTTCTGTGGGGCTGTTGCTTTAGCCAGACCACATACATGATAAAGTAAAACATGATCTCTCTCTTTTCTTGGCCCTGCTTCTTTCAGCAGTCAGCTTGGTCTGAACCTTGACACCAAGGGGTGACAGGCATTACCAGAGAACTGCAGGCTGCCTTCTCGCACATGCCGCAATTCGCTTAGACCTGCTTTGCTTCAAAGCTGCGAGAGGCCTCTATGCTTAACAGTGATTTAAAATGCACCACAATAGAAACAGAAAAGCAAAATCACACATATGCAGGGTGTTTAAAAAAATACACATCCATAAACTATACGTTCCCTCCTGTGGCAATGGTTCCTGCCTAGCTGGGATCAAGTTATACTGCACTGTTCTGTGAGTTGTCTGTATGGAACTAGCTGATGTTAGAGGTATCCTTGAGTAGCAATTAAGGAACATAGGACACTTCTGTGGGAAAACTCATGGAAAGGAACCCTGAGGGAAGGACCTCCACAGGGGATTGGATGTTCAGACCCTAGACCACAGTCCTCACAAATCTTCTAGAGGTCAGAAATATCCCTGCACTTCTGCACTGGCTCCCAGACCTCTCCTCCTACCTGTTAGCACTGCTGAATTGAAGCCATACTCCCCAGGCTACAGCTCCCCCCAGAACTCCACTTTTAAGGGGACTCTACAACATGGAGGAACTCTGCAGAAAAGTTCCTACAGACCTACTTGTAATAATTTCCCCCTAGGAGTTGTTGGTGTTTGTGTCCTGATCGGACAACAGTACATGCACAGCAGGCTTCATGTGCAGGATCACACTAATCACCTAATATAAATATTAAATAATAATTAGAGACAAAATTGAATGGATTGCACCAGTCTACACTGCCAAATGGAGGCACTGTGTAGCTCACAGAATGGGACGTGCATTGCTAAGTGGTTCTTGGCCATACCAAACATCTAGACCATACATGTAGTGAGTGATACATTTAATCATAGAATCATAGAATATCAGGGTTGGAAGCGACCTCAGGAGGTCATCTAGTCCAACCCCCTTGCTAAGCAATTCACCTCTGGAACCCACCCCGCATAATGGTGATGTGTTAAGGAACAGTTCCATGCTGCTTACCCTTTCTTCCTCCCAAGAGATATCCCATTATCTCCTAAAACCCTGTGATTGACCTGCAAGAAAGGGCGACTGGGAAGATGTATACGGGAAAGTGATCTACTGAGTTTCACAAAGGCCTCTTCAAACGCTGAAGAGGTGGTGAGCTAACCATTGTACTATATGTCTGTTTGACATCACTACAAGATTAGTGAAGACAAATTCATAGAATGATTTTATTTATATGTGAGTTACACTGAAATGAACCAAGTTGTGGACTCTGTACTAAGACTCGTAAGGTTTCCCATTATTCCACAATAAGAATATTACACTGTTTTAATTCTTTTTCTAACTATGCATTTTATGTAGCTTTTAAAAAATCCTTTGAATTTATCTCCAGTCATTTGCAGGGGGATTTTAATGGCAAAAGAGACATCATTTTAGATCTCCTTTTGTGGTTCTATTACCTAGGGCACAAGGAGACAGTGCACTCTTTGCCAAAAAGCAGAGAACAATGCCCCAGGGAGGCAGGAACAGACTGTTCTTCCTAGGGATGGTATTTTAAATAAAAGGCTTTTATTGTACTGCATTTTCTGACTGTTTGAGGCTTCTGCTGTGTGAGAATGGGCTGTGTATTGTGTGAATCTGGTTTTCTGCTATTATTTTCCCAGCAATGAGTATTTTCTTTAGTGTCCTGCAGGAATATGTGGATCACACATGGTGCCTAAAGCAAGGAAGAGTTGAATGTGGCTTGGAGAGTGACAGGATGGAAATGGAGTGCATGAAAGCCTATTTGTCTTCTAATGTGGGTTAAGGGGCAAAGCAGAGTGGGAAAAGATTCTTCCCTGCTATTATGTTATGTCAGATTATTTGGTGAAAGACTGTTTCTTTTCCTTTTCTCTTTTTCTGTTGCCCACCCAAAAATCTAAACATGTAAAACCTCAGTTTGAATAGCAGAATGTGCATTGCATTCTTCTCCTGCCTGGTGGGACAATATGTGGGATTGTTGTGGTAATTATTTATTAACCTTGAGTAATTCTGGGAGCTTATTGTAGGAAATTCCAATGTAATATATTGTGTCAAAACTTTGGTTCATTAATTATTTAAATTAATCAGTGGTTTCTACCCCTCTATCAGTATTGAAGAAAGCTAAGGAAACACTTGATAACAGCATATGTATTTTGCGGGCCACTCTTTTCCTCCAGTGTTTTAACAGAATTTTAAATCGTGATATTTGTTTCAGAGAGAAGAGTTTTCCTCTGCAGCAAAAGCAAGTCTCAGAAATGATGGCTCGTTATAATACTAGGAAATTAAATTAAGAGATAGTATATTGCCAAGCATAGCTACTGCTTCTGTTGTGTTCCTTTATTGTAAATGCATAACTATCTTTTATTTTTTTCTTTACTGTGACTAAAAACAAACAAACCCTAATTGAACGCCCATTTGTGTAGGAAACATCTTTGGCTGGAGTCTGTTCAAATTTCAATTTTCCAACAACATTTTTCATCAATTTTTTTAACTTTGATGGAAAAAAAGGAAAAATAGTGTTGACATAATTGTCTTGAAATATTTTTCTGTTTTTTGTCACCAGTTACAGAATCATAGAAATGTAAGGCTGAAATGAACCTTGAGAGGTCATCAAAGTCCAGTCTCCGTGCTAACACAGGACCAAGTATACCTAGACTAGCCCAGACTGGTGTTTGTCTAACCTATTCTTAAAAACCTCTAGGGATGGAGATTACACAACGTCACATGGAAGCTAGTCCAGTACTTAACTATCCTTATAGTTAGAAAGGTTTTCCTAATATCTAACCTACATTCCCCTTGCTGCAGATTCAGCTTCTTGTCCTACCTTCAGCAGACATAGAGAACAATTGATCACTGTATTCCTTTTAACAGCCCTCATGCTTGTAGCTGATGTTTTTCAAATTCAAAAATTTGATTAAAATATCAATATTTCAAATTTTGATGAAAAAATGAAGATACACCAAGAGAAAAAATTCCAACATTGCAAGACTTCCCCCCGCAATATATACATTTTCCTCTCCCCCAGCTATACGTCTGACTGACACAGCAGAACCCTCAGATAATTCCACAATAGCGCCACATTCTGCTTTGCAGTGGACACACATGGCATCCATTGAAATATGTGAGAATTCCCTCATTCCTATTGCTTTTCTGTAACAGTCTCCTCCAAACTGCCTCTGCCTCAGTTTCAGAACTCATGTAAGGTGGTGAGTCAATTCACTGGCCATTGTGCCATTGACGTTCTCACCACTACCAGTATTTCATTTTCTTCTCCAAGGGATGCACTGACTGTTCAAATACAACTCAGTACCAGTAAAGACAGGTCCTACTTCAGTCACTTTCTCCTAAAACCTCTGCCCCTGCATATAGTGCAGGTATCCCCAGCCAGGTCTTTCCCCTACCTGGTAAGGCAAGCTCCCTTTAAGGTCCTTTCCTTGACTAGGGGTCTCATGCAGGACCCTTCCCACTCCCTGAAACTCTCACCACTAAGTGAGCTGCTTGTTGGCCTTCTATCTCACCAACTGATCAGTTACAGGTGGAGGCTAAGCCCATCTCCCTTAAAGGCTATTCCTTACTGTGGCACCTTCTATCCGTTATCTGCAGTTGTAAACTTCATTCTCTTGAGATGAAATCTACGGTACCTACACTTGGAAGAAGGGGGCCAGAGAAGAGAGTTAGGGGTCACCAAGTTAACAATCTATTCCAAAGTTGAAAGGTTGGGAACCACTAAGAATGATCAAGCAGAGGAATTTGCTGTGATCAAATTATTGATGATTTTGCAAATGTATGTAGTCACATTATTTTTTTTAAATATACAAATTAGACATGATTTTCATTTGCTGTAGTACAGCAAAAAAGGAATGTAATGATTCATATGCATTCAAAGTATTACATAAATGATTTAGAAATTACATCCACATATCTCGAAAATGTACAACTTTTGTAGTACACATGGTCAAGTATGGTAGATAATTTAATTCACATGTTTTGTGGTCATTCTTAAACAAACAAAGACCACAAACAGGGAGAGGGGTCTAAATATACCTTAATGATTTATAAGGAAAACTTTGAGCCTGCATAAGCAATACTATACATTTGACACAATAGACATACGTAAAAACAGACATTTTTGCCTTACAGTTTAATGTAACTGTATCCTATAGCAACAATCTGAAAACTCACGCAGCTGTTCTTCAAATAAATTATTTCATGAAATATGCTTCTCAATTCTTTTAGTCTTTCGAGGGGAAACATCCTCAGCAGGAATTCCTTCTGAATCGAGCCAACATGGAATACACACATAGTCTCA
The DNA here is from genome assembly GCF_965140285.1 of Lepidochelys kempii. Lineage (NCBI taxonomy): Eukaryota > Metazoa > Chordata > Testudines > Cheloniidae > Lepidochelys > Lepidochelys kempii. The sequence continues at coordinate 30,701,023 of NC_136391.1, read as the reverse complement.
ATGGAGTCGAGAACTGTTTATCAAGTAAGGTGCTACCCATCATGTGAAAGGGGATCAGAATCTGGCCCTTTATCTCTTGAGAAAAAGGAGAAATCAGCTTGTGAACTGGAAAACTGAACTTCTGTTTTGTAGGTTACCCTGTTTCATGCCAATGTCTCCTTTAGGTAGAAAACAAGTGCCTGTTAGCTAAAGAGGCTAAGTCATGGCTGCTGTTAGACATATTAACCTAGGGGTGGATATAAGCTACCTCTGCAGGAGAGCATGCCCAGATGTCCCTTTGGACCTATCCCCTTAAATACTTTGAGTCCAGTCTTGTAGAGCTCATACAGATGGATTTGTAACGGTTACCAGGCAGATGGTTACACTGCAGCAGAGCCAACACTTTCCCATTACTGCATCCCTCTCCTCCCGGCCACATCCAATGGATTTAGATCTCCTCTCCACTTGCAGACACACAGGGAACAATCACACTTGGATTTTAGTTTCATTATTAGCTGAATATTAGATGTTCAGGTGTGTAGTACAGAATTTTGTTTGAATATTGGAGTCAGCGGGCCAAATTCTGCTCCTAGTTACAACTGACTTCAGAGAGGTTGCAAGGAGGGGCAGAAAACAGAGCCACTGTGATTAAGGGGGACATTTGCTGCACAAAAATAAAAAAAAATTAATCAGATCTGAAGACTCTAGTCTAGACAAATTAAAATTAGCTTCACAGCTTCTCATCAACAAAGTCCCACAACCCTCCTTTGCTCTGCAGTTGTAACTGTGACAAGCAGTAAACCATTTTCCCTTTCTTGGTGGCTAAGAATGCAGCCCTCCAAACCTCCAATACGAAAAAAATTGAGCCATTACCAGTGTATTTAGGGAAATCCCCCAGCGTGTTCCTCAGTGTCCTAACACTGTGCATGGAGTGTTGCTAGATAATTTGATAGCTGTGTCTTAAATAGCACCATCCATGGAAAGATACACATCCATGTCTGCCTCTCTGATTTCACAGTAGCAGTCGAGGCACAACAGTGGGATATACAGATCACCCTGGATATTTTCAGGGAAATATATAACAGTGAAGAAGGGAAACATGAAGTGGCCTAATCCAACGCCCTTTGAAGTCAAAGGAAAGAATCTCACTGATGTCAATGAGCTTTGCTCAGGTCCTAAGGGATCAATGGTCCTGAAAATTGAATAAAAATAACAAAGAGCTTTAGATTGTTTTATGGATTGAGGGAAAGGAGGTGGTAAATAACCTTTTAAAACAGAAGGTTTTTTGTTCCATGCCCATTGAAAGAAAACCCTCTCTTGTTGACAAAAATTCACAGGACAAGATGGAGTTAACACAGTCTGTAAAGTTCTGTGTTGCGAGCCATAGATCTACTCAACACCTTTCCATGCCTCCAACATTTTTTTTGAAAAGCCTCTGTGGGCAGGTGGATTTCAAGCTGAATCAGCCAGCTGGGTGTGAAGCCAATTTTTCAAGACCTTGCACACCACTGAAGCTGCAAAATACTTTTGTCTGGATAAAAATCTTGGAGTCTAGTGAAGGTTTTGTTTTTTATGTTTTTTAACCTCAAAAATTAATAAAATGTTTACAGAATCCTAACATCCTAAGAAGGCATGTTGAGACAAGCAAGGAGTTATTTAAGCAGGCAAATTGCAGAAAATGTTTAGTTTAATCCACCTGTTGCTTAATTACAGCTCCCTCAAATATCAAGCAGCAAATACTTTTGGGAAAGATTGTGCAGTTAAATGTTTTTTCATTATATGCACGTACCGGGCTTAGCACCATGTGACCCTCATCCTTGATCAGGAACTCTAGGTGCTACCAAAATGCCAATAATAATAGTGTTATTGTAGCCATGTTGGTCCCAGGAGATTAGGGGGACAAGATGGGTGAGGATTACTTTTAACTGGACCAACTTCTATTGGTCAGAGAGGCAGGCTTGAAGAAGCCTGAAGAAGAGCTCTGTATAATCTCAAAAGCTTGTATCTCTCACCAACAGAAGTTAGTCTAATGAAGGATATTACCTCACCCAACTTGTCTCAATAATAAATAATGCATTATTAATTACTAAATAATATTTAGTGATAGTTTGTCAGCCACTGCAATCCCCATACTGGAAATATGGGAAATATTCAGCTTACTCTAAAAGAGTGAAACTCACCCGTATTATGAAGACTTAAGTGGGACATAAATGGGATGCAGGCCTTGGTCTGGGTCTCTGTGAAGGGGTGAATTTCATCTGGATTGTGTTAACGGCTAAGCAAACCACGTGCATTACTGTTTCAGGAGGATATGACAGATACTATTTGTTAAGACCTATGTGATCTCAAAGATATTTGCAGTGCACAACAGCAACTTTATTGGTCCTACAAATTAGTCACACAATTGGGCCCTAGCTGGAGGGAGGGTGCGGGGGGGACATAGCAAAATTGATTTGTTGATAGACTTTCAGGTTCAAGCAGAGAGAATTTCAGAGATCCCTGGCCTGATTCTTGACAAGTAACAATGCAGTTGCTAAATGGTAAATTTATATTTAGTCTTTTCAAAATATCAACTTGTGGGAAAAAAATTCAGAAAGCTCTAAATCTGGAAAAAACAAAACAAAACAAAAACCCAAGTATTTTTTCTTTAGAAATGATTGTCTGTTTGGAGGAGATGTTTATTTATCAGCATCAGACATCTCTTTCCTGTTTGGCAAATGGGTACCATTTTTTATTCATTTTGATTTGATTAATTAGACCACAATGAAGACCCTGGAATAAAATTGACTGGTTGCTTCTTTTTCTTTTATTTGAAAAATAAACATTTGGTTTGAGATCACATTCTTCCACTAGAGCACATGAGACTATGCTTTCATATGCTTGGATTTTTGAAGATTTATTTGTGAAATGTCAAGCATGTTTCTGCTTAGCTTGCCTTGTTTGCAGTTATGATTTCTTTTTTATTAACATGTATTATTGAACCATGGCTAGTTTTCTTTAGAAGTAATAACTGAACTACTTTGTACATGAACTCGCAGCTTCTGAATGCTCCGTTGATGGGAATACATTCAACAATGTTAGAAGAAGAAAATAATGAACCCATCAAAATAAAATGCTCTTCAGAGACTTTAAACCTTTACATCTTAAAAGTTATAGCTGGCATCTCTAACAATTGTTAGGGATTTTATTTGTTTTGTCTGAAGACTGATTTTGTGCTCTGGATGAGAAAAAAACACTTTTTTGCTGATCTAATGGGAGTCAGTCAGTTCCAGTGTCAATCCTTCCATCCAAACTTTAGGTGCTCATTCATATACCACAGTGATGATGCCTAGATACTCAGATAATGGAGGGAAAATCCTGACTCCATTGAAGTCAAGTGATTACATGAGAATCTCATTTTTTCCTTTAATAATGAAATTAAAAGAGAAGTTTCTAATCCTTGTAGTTGTGGAGAAAAGCTTGAAAATGTGAACCCTAAAGTTTGAAAAAGCAGAAAAATCTATTATTAAAAAATCCTGTGACTTTCAGGGCTGAATTACTGATTTTTGAATGTTTGGCGTAAGTGGATAATACTATAAGATAAATGTGGCATAGACCTCTCTGCACAGCAGTGAATTTCACTCAGGGGGGAGAGTATGGATCTGTAGTTTGTAATAATATCAAAAATTCCTAGCACCAAAATGTACCCTACATGGAAATGCTTCATTCCCTCCAAACAGTAAGGCTTGCACCTAGGCCAAAACGGTAGCCCCAAATAGCTCTGTAACAACCAGTAGATGAAGTTTCCTAAGGTACCTCAGAAACATTTATTCCTAAATAAGGGAACTAGAAAGAGTATGGCTATTTCAGTACATGGACTGCAACTGAATAAAATGTTACTTAGCCTTGGCCCGTAACAATTCTGCTGATATAGTGTACATGAGTTCTCAATATTTGCTTTCCCAAGGGGATTTGAAAGAAAACCAGAGCTTTGTTCTTAAGAGTTCATCTATCTCCTGATGTTTAGTCCCCAACAGGATGTCATGAAGCTGATTGTGACATTGTAATTGGTTTGGGGACAACTGGCCAGGCCTCCAACATACCTCCAGCCCTCTACCCACGGACGAGAATTGCCTTAGTGTCTTTTGAATTGGTCAAGGTGCTGCAGATTTCTCTACTGTGTGTCCTTAGCTGTTTTGCCCTTCCATTCTTTAGGCTGGTGCTGGAGCTGGCTCAAAGTTTCAAGGTTAAGCCCTTAGAGTAGAAAGACTGATTGGGATTTGGACTGGATCCTAAGTATTAGAACTGTTTCAAGAGAGCTAGGTGGGGTTCTTAGAGAGAAAATATGTCCATCAGTTATCTCCATTTACTTTCAATTATTAATTTCTACTCGTCATCTATATTTCATTAGACTGAAGAAAACCTCAAATCATCACAGCAGCCACTTACATCTCTTAACAGTGTGCAAAATATTTATTAAAATCATAAAGCCCAGTGGTCCCAGTAGCTAATTACAAGAAGTGGATGTTTATGGAAATAAACCCAACCATGAAGATTTAATTTTAATGAGTGCTAAAACCCCCTTTCCTTTGGAGATTTTTGTTTTTCTTTTTTAAAATATATCATGTTGGTTTGTAAAGCTTCCTCATTATTTGGGTAATATTGGCACTGTTGATAATAACAGACACTGTTTGTCTTGGTCAAAGGCCAGTATTCAAAGTATGTATCTAATTTGTCCAGACAGTTTTAGGTTCTCTTGAATTAAAATTATAAATTTAACATAAAGAGTTGTAATCTAATTACAGATTACAATGCCAAAGGAGAAGACTCTAAAGAAATAAACTTTGACATTAAGGGCACTATACAAATGTAGTAAGAAATATAAATGTATGGCAATAATAAAGAGACTCAAATAGAGGTTTCAAAGGATTTGGAGAAGTTCACTGACAATTATTTACTTAGGGGAAAAGGATTCAATGTTCTTTCTTAAGGAGTTCACCCAATCTAAGATCATTAATTTTGCCTACACAACACATCAAAGAACTTGACCAGTAATGCTACTGGCTTCTTGGAACCTCAGAATGAAAAGAAGCTGCATACAGAACCTCATTAATTCATGGCTGCAGATTACTAGGTTTTGAAAGTTAAAGAGAGATTCTCTCTCCCACACTGAGCAAAACTCAGCTTGGCTGGAGGTGGGGCTCATGTAGCCAGCTCAAACTCCTTGATCCTTGGAGCCAATTCTGAATCTGATGTCATTTAAGGCTGTTGACAGGCAGCTTTAAGTTGTCTTTGAGTTCATTAACTGAGTCCTAAACTTGTGCAGGATTGATTTGCTAGAGCAGAGCTATGCAACATCCTGTACCTGTCTTGCTCGCTTTTCTCTCCTCTACATGCCCACTACACTAGGAAGAAATGGAGGCAGGGGGGTAGAAGTTACTGGGCTTGGATCCCAGTGCATCTGCTCCAGCCTGGAGTTTCCCTCTGACAAAATAATTCTGTCCTTACAAATTGCAGCATGTCTCGGTCTTGTGTTTTCTGAATGGTGCAAAGGTGCCAAAAACTGATTACAAAAGCTAGCCCTTTGGGTGGGATTTTCCAAAGGGTCTTTGCTTTAGATGCTTTTATAAATACAATCCTAAACTCTTCACCACTGAAATCAATGGTAAAACTTCCATTGATATCCGTAGTGGAGGACTGGCACATGAGTGAACAAACCACTACAAAAAATCAAAGGTCCTGCATCCCCCAGCTCCATTGGTTCATTTATTTTTACAGGTGTAGTTTAAAGTTTTTGTTATTTATTTGTTACAGTATTTCACAGCATGAAATGGATGCATTAGTAAATACTGCCACAAGGTATGAATTCTTGTCCTTCTCCACGCCTCAAAATTCAAGTACATGCATAGTTACGGTGACCTCCCATGTGTCACTAGCAGAAGTGTGGATAGGCAGCCTTTGCAAATGAAACTCTCTATTGCAGCACTTTCCCCCTTTCACCATTAGAGGGAGTAGAGAGCTTTTTGCTCTCTGGAGCAGCTGGTCATGGTGCTTACAGGATGTTACAAGTTGTTCATTGGTGCAGCCAATACAAGATATCTGGGATGGATTTGAATACCCCCTTAAAGTTCTTTGCAATCCCTTGCTAAAATTATCTGCTGATTTACATTGCTCCAGCTCCATTGTTTCATCACACACTTGAGCAAGCCTGAAATTCCATGTAGTAGTAGTGAAATGTGACTTCAGTGGAGCTGTACCAATTCACACCAGCAGAGAATTTGGCCCTGTGTTCTCAGCAAAAAGGCTGCAAGGAATGAGGGCTCATTTGGAGCTAGGGTTACAATTTCTATGGGTAGGACTCCCTACCCTAGGGTTTCAGTAATGTGATACTCAGCCCTGCTATGAATATCAGATCAGCAATGTGGATCTACAAAACATAAATCAGGATAATTCTCCTGCATAAGGAAACTATGTAACAAATACTGGCATCCTCTTCATACATGTATACAATCCCCATCCATATTAGCAGATGTTATGTGACTGCAGCAAGGGGAGATTAGCATTTCTTGGGGCTACTCTTGAAGTTCTCTTACATGCATTATTGCCAACTCTTGTTTGCAAATCTCATATGTGGTGTTCTTCTTAAAGCCCCAGCTTCTGGAGTCATGTTATTTCATGAAAATCTCAGCTTTCATTTATTTATATAAAAGCAAGTTCCTGGCACTTATGCTTGTGGACAAAAGCTTGAAAATGTGACCAACTTGAATTTCTAAAGCTCAAAAATCAAGAGGCAAATAAAAAGAACCCCAAATGTGTGTGTCGGGGGGGGGAAGGGGTGAGTTGTTTGTTTGTAAATCTCAGTATTTTTAAACAAATCTCCTGATTTTGGGGGCCTCAGTCATTAATTTTGAATGCTTAGGATTGGCAATACTGCACTTGCCAAATTTCATGCTGACTTCAATATGAGTTCCAGAGTTGGAATATCTGCAGGATTGAGTCCTCAATTGCTTTGTGTTCAGTGAGACTCTAATGCCACACTTAAATGCAGTGAAGTCATACATGGTATTATAGAACTTCCATGATTCAGAGCAGTCTTAGTACAGTGTGAAAACCTACAAAGCTGAACCAGTACTGAAACTATCAGCAGAACTAAGAAAACAAGACATACAAAGTAAATGCTACAAGCTGAGACAGTGGTTTCAAATAGCATCCTGAGGCTTGAGAGTTTAAAGTTGGAAGACAGCCAATGAAAAGGACAAAAGGTCTTCTATATAATCACCCTTGCAGCTGAATATTTATTAATCTTTCAGTAGAGCCAGTTCACTTTTGATTTTTTTATTATATGTCCATCACATTTTTTTGTCTCTTGCCTCTTTTATAAACTAAATTGAGTGCCTTAAAAAGAACAACAACATGTAACATAAAAACTGGTGTGTAAGGGTTACCAGATGGAATTTCAGACCTGCTCAAGTGTGTGAGTGTGTCGCCCTCTAATGGCTGAATCCTAAACAGGCTAGAAATCCCAGTACTATGGCATGTACTGGAAAGTATCCTTTAAGTGAAGTGTAGGCATGTGATATCTGGGTGGATGGTTGTGAGTTCTTTCCACGCTGACAACCATAAAGTCTGTACAGCCATAGGGTGCAGATGAGGTGATGAGCTGGGCTGGTTGGTTGGTTTTGATCGGTCACGTTAAGTCACGCAGTTGTGGCTTCTGTGCTGCTCCATGCTTTGGTGTGTGTGTGTATGAGAGAGATTTTTAGGAAGCATCCCCTTGTCTGCACACTATGGCTAATGACCATTATAACTGAAGTATAACAAATAAGTATTTATACTAACTATTGATGCCTATTTGAGATGGTATCCTACAGCCACACATGGAGTATGTAGGGTACATCAACCATTTCAAATACAATTCTTTCCTTCAACCTAACTCTGGCGTTATAGCAATGGCACACTCGTGAGCACAGAGTTACTGTATCATTTGAGTTTACCTCCTGTTTTACAATTCACATTTTGTGAATAGTGGTTGTACGATAGAGATGTGTCAGTCTGCCAAAGATTTCAGCATATGGGACCATGGGAGACTAACTCTCACCTGTGGCATATTTCAGCTGGCTTTGGGCTGATTCTAACTATGAATTAGTTGGGGGGCATTCCTATCTTCCTTGAAAATTTAAGTCTTGGGGTCCATGTTTAAGCCCAAGATTTTTAAAGTTACTGGATGTGAAGAACATCTATTTCCCTGTTTAGAAATAATAAGGCCCTTAGTTTTTGATTTTTTTCATGAAACTGCCACAACACATGTTTTTGCCCAGCTCTTAAACATGAAGGAAAGTGGTGCATACTTGTAATCCCTCTGCACAGAATCCCACTGATGTAAAAGGGACTTCTCCATTGGAGACATTGTGGATTCAAGCCCCTTTGTTCTAATATGGTGAGACTGTCATCATTGGTTTTGTTCAATATCTTCATAAATGATCTGGAGGATGGTGTGGATTGCACCCTCAGCAAGTTTGCAGATGACACTAAACTGGGAGGAGAGGTAGATATGCTGGAGGGTAGGGATAGGATACAGATGAATCTAGACAAATTAAAGGATTGGGCCAAAAGAAATATGATGAGGTTCAACAAGGACAAGTGCACTTAGGACGGAAGAATCCCATGCACCGCTACAGACTAGGGACCGAATGGCTCGGCAGCAGTTACAGTGGACAAGAAGCTGGATATGAGTCAACAGTGTGCCCTTGTTGCCAAGAAGGCCAATGGCATTTTGGGATGTATATGTAGGGGCATTGCCAGCAGATCGAGGGATGTGATCATTCCCCTCTATTCGACATTGGTGAGGCCTCATCTGAAGTACTGTGTCCAGTTTTGTGTCCCACACTACAAGAAGGATGTGGAAAAATTGGAAAGAGTCCAGCGGAGGGCAACAAAAATGATTAGGGGACTGGAACACATGACTTATGAGGAGAGGTTGAGGGAACTGGGATTGTTTAGTCTGCGGAAGAGAAGAATGAGGCGGGATTTGATAGCTGCTTTCAACTACCTGAAAGGGGGTTCCAAAGAGGATGGATCTAGGCTGTTCTCAGTGGTAGCAGATGACAGAACAAGGAGTAATGGTCTCAAGTTGCAGTGGGGGAGGTTTAGGTTGAATATTAGGAAAAACTTTTTCACTAGGAGGGTGGTGAAACACTGGAATGCGTTACCTAGGGAGGTGGTAGAATCTCCTTCCTTAGATATTTTTAAGGTCAGGCTTGACAAAGCCCTGGCTGGGATAATTTAGTTGGGGATTGGTCCTGCTTTGAGCAGGGGGTTGGACTAGATGACCTCCTTAGGTCCCTTCCAACCCTGATATTCTATGATTCTATGATCAGATTTTTCATGGGAATGGTCGGATTGTGATCATGCTAATCAGAATTAATACTTTGCACTAATCCGTTTTAGGTATTGTTGTTAAAATAAGAATAAAGGAAAGTCCGAGGGGTTGAATGAATAAGACATTAATGTAGTTTGTATGTATTGCTTTGGGAATAGGATGGGGGACTCCTAAGTCTCAACCTAAGTTTCCTCCTGAGTTTTGCGTTAGTAGGGCTTTCCCTACAGGACCCCACTGTCCCTAGTCCCTTCTGAGTCACTCCAAGCCTTCTTATATTGTGGGTGGGAGCTAACTGCGTCCACTTGTTCTGGCTGAGGATGAGTCGACAAAAATGTCTGCTCATTTCAGTGTAGGGTCCTGGCATCTGACTACCTGTTAAAAGCAACTTTCTCAAAACTGGGCACAGATTTCCCACTCTAATACTCTTTCACCTTTTGTAGGAAATTTACCTTGGTATATGTTACTTGAACATTTTAAACGTACCGTATTAAAATGAATCTAACACTTGTTCAGCAGTTTCAGATCACCACATGTGAGAGAATGGATCCAAAGGGATTTTTCTTTTGTTGTATGTTGTAATAAATATCAGTCAGTTCATTCTTTTCTGGTCTATTTTAATTATACAATGTTCGCAGTCACAATGAGGCTACAGGACTCAAGGAAAGTATTACAAATGTGCTGCATTTCATGATCATCATCCATTTCTTTTAAAGTTTACCTCTGCAGTTTTTATTCTCATTATGATAATCACTTATTAATGTAATTAAGTACATTCAATGTTGCAATATAAAATCAAGGCATCTGGTAGGCATTAGTATTGGTAAAATACTGCCCTTTTTGATGCTAGTTAGACAAAACCATGGAGATACAAACCTCTCCAATTGATCTGCTGTGAAGAAAAGAGGACGAATACAATACCAATTAAACTGCCCTTGTAGCACTAAAAAAATTTAGCAATGTTTTCCATTTAAATACTTTTACTTGAAAAGCAATTTGCCTCACAGGGGAAAGTTCTCACATTTACAAGTATCACACATAGCTAAAATTTCCCTTTAAAAAAGATGTTTGTGACCAACAAAGCTGTTCACATTTGGATCTTAGGATGTTTTTTCTTTTTTTCATTTGAAGGTTTGGTGTATAAGTACGTCTGGCATGGTAGTCTGAAAAGGCCAGCAGTCATGAGGTCCTCTAGTAGTTTAGTTTCTGGGCAGCCCATAAGCAATAGATTAGAATAATATGACTCAAATATGAAAGCCTGAGCTTTAACAAGCATAAGGATAATTCAGGGGCTAGCATATACAATCCACATTTTTTACTTAATAAAAAAGCAAGTTTTAGTCATTAATACTGGGTTGCTCCCTTTACATCTATAAAGATAGTTGCCTTAAAAGTTTAATGTTACCGACACTTTATGAAATCTTTGAATCCACAGAAAATGTATCCTGGTGTGTTTTGTCAGCAACAAAAAACTATCACAAAAAACCTCTGAAGAACAACAAAACTCACATACTAATAAAGAGTTAAACTCTACGTAGTGAATTGTTCTAGCAGGTTTTTCCTCAACCTAACAGGGCAAGTGTCTGCAGCTCCAAAATAAAGTGGGAAACTGAAGAAAGCTTTGAATTTCAAACATCTTTCAGTAAGGAATTAGTTTAAAAAGACATGCAACAATAAGCCATGAAATGAGTCCAGACACCATAATTCAGGGATGGAATATGCTATAAAACTGGCAGGCTTCCATCCCAGAGCCAGGTGCCTATTTTGGATTTGATTCAAGTGGCCTTAGGCCACCTAGCGAGCTTTCAGGTAGAATCGGAAAGCTGCTCACCTCAGTATGCCCTACTTTAGTTCTCTTTCAGGTACTTGTAAAGGATTCCCAGATGGCTGGCTCCCATCCAAAATAATATGCTTTCAAATCGCATCATCTATATACTGTGATGAGGCAGGATTGAGAAAGAATGTATCTGGAAAAGAAATAATGAACATGATGCTTTCTTTCTACAGCTTGTAGTGTAGCTGGAGCCTGGGAGTGATATTGTTTACACATGATTACAGTATTTGTTACTCATTATGCCTGATACACATATCATTGAGGAATTGCAAGAGAAATGCAGTTCCAGGGGAAAAAATATAACTAAAGGGACATTGATGTTAAAGAAGTAACAGATCTTTTAGAAACAGGTATCTCTAATTTTGTTACTGCCGTAGATTATTAAAAGGAAAAACATTTTTACAATCTAATTCACATTTTACATTTGTGTTCTTTGTTTACCTATTGTTGCATTTCAGTCCCCTTTGGACAATGAAATTAGGCTAGTCAGTTTCATGTTTGTATCTAGTCAGTTTCAACTTTTGGTTTTCAGGACTTTCCACAGTGCTGTAATGCATTGTTAATGCTACAGAGAAAGGTTTGTAGCTTAGTTTTAATCCTGTCTTTCTTAAAAATAAAATGATTGAAAAGACAATGAAATCACTTCTATTAATATTAGGCTTGTACACAATTCAGCAAGGGAGCAGGACAGGAGTGGTTCCACTGCTTTTTGGGCTTGGTATGTTTTGCAAAGGAGAGTGAGGGGCAAGATTAGGCTATTAGGTCCCAACCCAGCAAACATTTATACACTTGCTTAAATTTAACCATGTACATAAATATTTGCACAATTAGGGTCTCATGCTGTGAGGCTGGGGTTTTCTAAAGGAACCCATTTGTGCCTAACTCTCTTAAGCACTTTTAAAAGATAAGTGCTGAATGGAACATTTATCTTAACATGTAAGGTCCTGAACTATCACTATAAGACCCATTCTGCTCCCATTGAACTCATTTGGAGAGCTGCTGTTAATTTTAGTGCTGTAGGACTGGGTTCTTAACAGTGGAAACTGATTTTATTTCTTTTTCTTCTACCCTCTGCTTCTTATGAATATTAAGATCTCCAGCTTGTTGAAATAAACATTCACCACCGAATGCCCATGCACCAAGAAATTATTAATACTGCCATTGCAACACTGAGTTGATAAAATAACTGCTCCAGTCATCAACATGCCAAAAAATTTCACTTTGGAAATCAGCACTGCACAGTCAAGTGATAGTTTTGTTTGTAAATTAGGAATTTAAAGAAATGCTGTGGTAAATTAGAAGCTCTTTGGGAGCAGTGGCCATCTTTTGCTCGGTGTTTCTAAAGTAACTAGCTCAGTCAGGTTCTGGTCCTTGACTTGGACTCCTAGATACTACAGTAATGCAAATAAAATATTAATAATAGCATAATAAATAATAATTAATACTACCACTACTAACAACATCCATGGCAAAACAAACTTTGGCAAGAAACTCTCCTCTCTCACAGAAACTAAAAATGAGCCTGATTTAATGGAAGGTCACAGAGCATTATTATTATTTTGGTGGAAAAGAACCAAAATAAACATTTAGAGGCTGATTCTCATTTATAGTTGGGCTCTAAAGTGAGTGTATAGTGGGGCAAAGGGGCCTTAGTGAAAATGACAATCAGTCTTCAATTCAAAACAACTCTGCTTTTCCAATGTCCAATTCATGTTCCTTTCCATCATAGTAGTGAAAGGGTTTGACTCTTTTGGTACATGACCAATAGAACATCTATGTAGCTGCACCAGAAAAAACTCCCTCTCCATATAGTAGAGGCCAAGAATCCATGTAAGCTGTTGTAACTCATGGGATATAGTAGCAGTTGGGGAACAGCTCTGTGCCATGATTCATTCCCCTACCCCTTGTGGAACTTCCCTGCACAATTACTAGGAGATCAGGATTTGACTCACAATCCTTAGTTAGCCAGAACTCTTCTGAAAGGACTGGGAGTGTTTCCTGAGTAAGGAATGAGAATGGAAAGTGCAGTCAAAATCATCTTCCAAAAAGGACACACTGAGAACACATCAAAGCAGCAGAGGAAGAATCACATTCCTATAGGAAACAGACTGCTACTTAACTGAAAAGGGATATTACAGGTTATTTGTGATTACAGCCACTAACAAGTATCTGGGTTGGACTGAACAGACTCATGAACTTCTTTGCAATCTATGTTCCCAGCGAGAAGTTAGGAAGTAACAAAGATTCATTGATGTGAAAGACAGGGAATTTTTTAATAGAAGAATCTCAGGAGCCAGCCAAAGAAGCATTATCTTGTATTTTAAAAAAAATCTGCAAATGATGAAATTAAGAGGTAAGAGAGAAGCTAATTTTCTTTTTTGCCTGGCTCGTGAAACTAGTACCAAATAGAAGAAAAACCACATGTAAAAATGTTTGGAGACTAAACTCAAATGGCGCTGCAGATTCTCGGTGCTCCTGAAAATCAAGCTGTCCGAGGGGAATGAACTTTTCATCCCAGAATTCAGACACCCACACCACTACTCAATAGATACAAGCAGGTCCCCTGCAAGAGAGCACATCAGGCATTCCAGGATGATTCTAGAACTCCAGTATTCAGTGATACTAGGCACTAGACCACATGGCTATTATAAATGGAGCGGGATTGTATAAACTCAGGACAGATCAGGACTTGCCAATCCGGAAATGAAATTGAATAGCAAGATAACAGCTCAACCATGAGCAAGAAGCAACAGAAAGAGTGGCAGAAGTGGATAGGAGAACATTCACTTTGGGCTTCTGTTTGTAGGAAGCAAGAGTATGGGCTACTCAGGGAGGATAGCCATGCCCCCTTCCTGCCTAGAACTACCCATTTTGGGGAATGGGCTGGCCTCCTACATTCAGAAAACTCCCCTGAGGTTTTCTGTCTGGGGTGTCTTTGTCCAGGGTTTATGCTAGTGTAGATACTGGGTGAATGTAACTGAGACACTGTACCTTCTTTCTAGCTACCTTATGCTGAAGCATTTTTGGAAATGATACCAGCATCTTATAAGTAAATTGCAATGTTTGAGCTGTACTTTGGGACTCCTGAGGCTGAAGAGCCTTCAGTAGATGGTCCAAATCAGTATTTAGGAAAAGTGTTTTCAAAGTGGATCTTTGAGCCTGCTGGACTGCATGGTTTCTCCTGTGCCATTTGGATCCATTGTATAAATACAGAGTTTGGCGTGCGCACGACACTATAAACCGTATAATTGTTTTTATTAGAGTTCTGAGAGTTTGGAGGTACCTGTTCTTTAATTACACTTGGCAAGCTTCCAAGAAAACTCTGCTAAAATGTACTACTTGCAAAGCCTTAACATGGACCACCCACAATGACAGCTTTTATTTTCCTCCTATTAGTGATGGACATTTTTATTTAATTTTTGTCTGCGAGTATGACAGAGCCTGCGTGTACTGAAGCACAGCGTCTCTCCTGTGCCTTTGCTGTCTATGGGATGTGTCAGCATGCTAAGGCAGCAACTTGTGATATTTGGCACCAGTCCAAATGAATGGTATTTGCCCACTTTCTAGGTTGTCTTTTTTGCTTCCTTGGTTTGGAATTCCCCTTTAAAAAAAAAAAAAGAAAAAGTGGTGACACTGGAAATGCAAGTCAGTTAATCTCTTCTAAAATCTAAGCATTAGCCTTCAGCAATCATTGAAAAAAAACTGCAGACGATTGCTTTGTGAAGATTCTGTTTATCAGCCACGAGTACCTGGAAGTACAATCTTAGTTCTGGTCCTGAGCTCAGTTGTCCTGCGTAGCAGGCCACAGCAAGTACAATCCTAATGTATCAGCAGGATGACTGGAACTTTTCTCTCAATGCCAGAAAGTAGGATGTCTAGTAAGCACAAATAAATGTGTAGAACTAATCAAATTAGGATGGACATGCTGTGCAGTACAGTGATATTCATGGAAGCAGAAAATTGCTTTTAATATTTGTAATCAAAAGCTTTTATTCTGGACAGTAACAGCCGAGTGCTACATGCTAGTTAGACAAAGGAAAAATGTAAACACAATCTCTTTGATTCCACTGGGAGTTTGGGGTGCAGTGGGAACGTGGAATCAAGTCCCTTTTCCGGTCTCCGTGATTAAAAAAATATGCAACATTAATTTAGGGGTTTATTTACAGAAACTACTACTGTAAATGGTGGTAAAAACCTATTCCACAGAGATTGCTCTTTGCTGCTTGGAGTTTGTCAGGATTCATAGGATGCAAACCTAGAATTGGGGGTTTAGAGCTCATTCAAGGAAATAGATTCACTTCTCACATACTTTTTGGGGCTTCTGCAGAATTTAATACAGAGATTGGGGAAATGGTGGAATTTTATTCTAGGAATCTTCTGGCCCATCAGGCTCATGAATTAATAGAGGAACCATACTAATTCAACCAGTAGATGTTTTTATTACTTATCCGGTTTCCATGTCAGCTGAAAAATATAGTTATCTGTAAACAGAATAGCCAGTGGCATAGTGTAGCCCGTGCCATAGGTCACTAAAGAATGCCATTAGCCATAATGCAAAAACAACATTAATACAATGGCTTATGTTATAAATGGTACAATGGCAAGGACTCTTGAAATATGCTTTCTTTGTGCTCTTGTCAGTACACTAGGCTATCTTTTTCCTTTCTCGAGACTTTCATAGATAGATTCAGACTCCATGAAAGTAAACACACAAACTGAAAAAAGCATCACTCTCTCTAATGAGTACCTCTCTTTTGAAATTCAGGGTGGGAATACAGACTAGAAGTGGATGTGCTCTTGACAAAGAGCAGTAGAACTGAGGGTGGAGGAGGGGGGTCTCCTGCAACTCCTGTACTTTGGGATCATCTGGGGACCATTTGAGCCTGCCTGGTGGAAGTCAGAGCAACTTTAGTGTTAATATGACCTTGGCTGGAGGTGTCCAAAGTCTCTGAGGACATGTCTACACTGCAGTTAAAAACCTGTGGCTTGCCTGTGCCAGCTGACTCAGGCTTGCAGGGCTCCGGCTGCGGGCCTGTTTAATTGCAGTGTAGACGTCTGGGCTTGGGCTGGAGCCCAGGCTCTAGGACCTTGTGAGGTGGGAGGGTCCCAGGGCTTGGGCTGCAGCCCAAACCAGAACGTCTGCACCGCAATTAAACAGCCCCAGCCAGCTGACACAGGCCAGCGGCGGGCGTCTAATTGCAGTGTAGACGTACCCACTAAAGGCCATGGCAGCCAAAATGCAGCATGCTCCAGCCACGCCCCCCTTCATATCTAGTGTCTGCCCTTTACGTCTGGGGCTGAGAGATAGGCCAGTATCTTTCTCTCTCTCTACTGGTGGGGGAACTTCCTTATTCTGGGGATATTCCCCAGTAGAAGATGCCCTAGGCCAGATCCCCAGCGGGTATAAATCAGCACAACAATGGAGCTACATTGATTTATATCCACTGAGCATCTGGTCTCCTGCCTTTAAAGTGTGGTATGAAATGGCCTTAGGTAACACTGACTGTATTCCTGGCACTAGCGTTATATCACTGTAGAGCTTTCCTTTCACCTCTGTGCGCCTCAGCTTACTCATTTGTTGCTGGAGTCGAATAATATTTACCTGCCTTGCAGCAGTTTTGTGTGAATAAACTACATAAAGTTTACAAATTGCCTTGAGATTCTTGGATGACGGGTGCGACAGAAGGGCAAAGGATTGTGATTAGCTGTAGTGTGTATGACTGTGACTGTGTCTCTTCCGTGCTTGTGACACATCACTACAAGGAATCTGGAGGCAGCCCAGCAGAGGTTTATTGAGGGTGGTCATCCCTGGTGGTGGGCGCTGGGAGGAAGAGCACTGACTGCAGTAATCTCATTCAGATCAGCGGCAGGTCCCAGGTAGAAAAAATACCCCAGGTCAAAAAAGGAACACAATAGGCTTAGGTAACAAAGTAAACATAATAATCCCACCTTCCCTCAGGGAGGCTCTGACATCTAGCACAGTGAATCTCAACCAGGGGTCCGGAGCCCCCTGGGGGGGCCATGACCAGGTTTCATGGAGTCCGCCGAGCAGGGCTGGCATTAGACTTGCTGGGGCCCACGGCAGAAAGCCAAAGCCCAACCACATGGGGCTGTAGTCCGGAGCCTCAAGCCCGGGTGCTGAAGCCGAAACCTGAGCAGCTTAGCTTCACGGCGCCCCTGTGGCATGGGGCCCAGACCAATTGCTCTGCTTGCTACCCCCTAATGCTGGCTCTAGCTTTGATATGCAGGAAAAAAGAAAAAGGTTGAGAACCACTGATCTAGCAGTCTTTGGTTGGGTCCTGGCCCCAGCCAGACCTTCCTTCAGTGAGCTAGCACAAGAAATTTGCTCTCCCTCACAGCCTCCTCTCAACTGAGCAGGCTGTCTTCTTTTAATGCCCCCCTCCAAGCCTGACAACTCTTGCAGACAAAGCAGGATGGGGCTGATTGAGCCCAGGGCATCCCATTAACCCTTCCCTGGCCAATGTGGGGTTTTTATACTCTATATCACACACTTTCCCCTGCATAAAAGTTCCCAGGATCAGTTCTCCTCCCTGCACTTCTGAAATTCTCTGTTCTGTGTTATGCAGGAGGTCAGACCAGATTATCAGAATCACCTTCTGGCCTTAAAATCTATTAATCTATGAATTGATTATAAAGAGAATAATTTTCAAAGACTTCACTTTCCAGGATGTCTAGGAGAGTCTAGACTAACACGCTGCTCTGTGCAAAGGGCTTGAATCTGCAAGTGGCTGGAGCCTAAGAGTGCTCAGCACTTCATGAAAGAACCTCTCTCCCTGCAGAATCAAGCTCAAAGAGCTCTTAGAGAAACAGCTGGGAGAATACCTCAAAAAGTTCTCCCGGTATATTGCCCTTTTGAATACAAAGCCCACTTGCTTTAGCATTGCTCATGCCCTGGTTGTGTTTGACTACCAGGAATATTTCAGCCGATGTGTTTCCTAGTAGGAAATTATCATGAAAACAGCTGATTGTAAGTAAAATTTGCAGAAAACAAATGCTGAATTAGCAAATGCCAGTCTTTGCTCTGATTCTAATAGTTACACGCCTCCATTAAGGAAACAGAAACAATACTATGTGACTTATGCGTCCAATCATAAGTAGCCATCATTGCCTCATTTTCAAATTTCATCACATCAAACTAATCACAAACGAGAAGAACAAAAATTAATGGTACAAGTAATCCAAACAGATTCTGAACAACAAATACACATATGAAAAAAAAATCAAACTCCCAGATAAACTGCTGAAAGAGGAAGAGGCTAAGACTGTAAAATAATGGAGTGCTATGAATTATCACTCAGCTCCACTCAGTGGCAACAAATGTGTTATATGATAAAGAATTTGCTCAAACAAAGAAGCCAAAGCAAACACAATGGCACTTATAGTCAGGACATATTTGTTCTGCATGCTTGTCAGTCCTGTTGCTGTTAATGTGAGTTCTGAATGTGTTTACAGCCCCTTATCATTACCCGACTGCTAGCACTCATGGATTCTTAGGGGAAGCGTTAAATAAGCAAAAAGTCAAGAAAAAGGAATAGTCAAAAATAAGGAAAAGAGAACCAATAATTTAAAATGAACCAACCAACCAATCCAATTGACTCTAGACTGTGACTTGAACTGTCTTTGTACACAAGGAAATATTTAGGAGTAAGAATCCCCTTACATCTCTGCATTGGCTACCCAAAGTATTGGGTGTGGGTGTGCAAGAGTAGACAGAAGAGCTACTTGGAAAATTTTGATCACAACAGTTTTCTGTGGGAAAATTCCATTTTGACAAAACCAAAATTTTTCACTAAATTGCGCTGATTCTGATGAAACTGCATTTAGAAAAAATGTTCTTTTTGAATGTCAAAATAACCTATTTTGACATTTTCAGAATTAAAAGTTTTTTATTTTTTTAATGACTTTTCATGGTGAAGTTTACTATATTTTATATTATTGTGTGTGTGTGTGTGTGTGTATGTGTGTGTGTGTGTGTGCTTAGAGGTCACTGTACACACTGGCAACAAAAGATAATTCCAGCCCCAAAAGCACTTACAATCTAAATGAGAGATGAGACAACAGGTGAAGACAACAGTCAGGGGGAAACCCAGGTAGTAATGAGATAAAACCGGTCAGCATGAAAAGTAGTGGTAACAGCACACCAGCTGCTTAAACAGAATAACAAGTTCAATAACTGATTATATCATCATACACCGCATACAGTTCAGATATGGGGAGAATATGGGCTGACAATACGAGTTGGAAATTACTGAATAGTCACTGCAAAAGTGTAGTGAAATGAATATCAAGGGGTTAACTGAGTTACTAAGTGTATTACATGTTGGAGACATGCTCCACCCTTCCCTTATTTGAACTTCCTGTTTGTTTAGTTGGATGTTTGTAGTTCAGTAAAGCAGCGTGTTCCCAACCTGTAGTAGTGTGTGATTCCTGTGCATTGGGCAGTCCCTTTACAAAATGAAACTGGTATGTGTCCTTAATTTCATTACCCCAGACAGGGGTAGGTTTAGCAAAGTGCATCATTTGGCTACCTTGAGTCACAACATGAAGTTTTTCTTCTCTACCTTATTATATGGTAACTCTGTTTGCCCTAATTCCTACTAATATTTGGGGAAATTTTACATACAGTCACACAAGGATTGAATCAGTTCTCTTCTTTTATTACTATTATAAACCGAATGTGCTAAATCCCCCAGGTGAAATCCTGTCGCAATTTACATAAATGGCAAAACTTCAGTGGGGCAAAGATCTTGCACCTAGCGCTAGCAGTTATAGGTTTTTATCAATTCCCCTGCCTCCTGCAAAAATTGTATTTTTTAACTCTTTAAATAAAATGAATGAAATTCACAGCAGCACAACCTACTGAAAACAACCAAACACGCTTGTACAGCCAGAAGACACAGTAGTTAAAGGGATAGTTGTATATAACTGGTCAAATGCATATCTTCTTCCATAGGCCCTCTTAAGTGAGGCACTTAAGAATGTTTTTTAAGGGATTTTCTGAACTGGGGCCAAGGAAAACTTGCATCCAGAGAATTCTTTTGAATGTTCCCAGCGGGAATTACAGAAAGATCTTGAAGGTTCAGACAGAAGAAAAGACTGTGTGGTAATATATTTAGCAAGGTGACAATGCAAACCACTGGGAAATATAGAGAGGTGAAGGGGAAATTACATTCCCTGGCTGGGGAGTTATGTAATGTTCACAGACAGGAAACAGTTGGGGATATCCCCTTGGTCTGTGTGTCCAACCTCCCAACCAATTACAAAGGAAGCTCTGGTGAAGAGGTAGATAAAAGGCATGTCTTCTCAGATGTGAGTTTTCTCCTCACTATGTATTGGTGGTACAGCCAACACTCACCTCGGACTCCATGGTGCTCCCTAGCCTGCGTGCCAGCCTGAGCAGCTCTTCCTCTAGGATTGGCACAAACTACCAACTGTTTATTCTCACAAAGTGATCTTTGAACAGGGCTTGAGTGAGATTTTGGACGTCCCACTGAGATACATGCTGGGAAAACGTCCAGAACAAAAGGAAGATCATGAGATGAGAGATGCTTCTCAAAGTGCAGCCAAACACATCATAAACGAGTTTTGTATCACAAGTCAGCGTCTTTATGGAAATCAGCATTCAACATTACAGTCCTCACTTTCAATATTACTGTTTCAGAGTAACAATCGTGTTAGTCTGTATTCGCAAAAAGAAAAGGAGTACTTGTGGCACCTTAGAGATGAACCAATTTATTTGAGCATGAGCTTTCGTGAGCTACAGCTCACTTCATTGGATGCATACTGTGGAAAGTATAGAAGATCTTTTTATACACACAAAGCATGAAAAAAATGGGTGTTTACCACTACAAAAGCTTTTATGGCTATATTTCTCACCCCTTCCCCCATATAATCAATTAACATATTCTCCTGCCTTACAAATGAATGAGAAATAAGGGTATTCGCTCTCCAAATGAATGAGAGGCAGAAAGCTGGATTGTTATTACTGAACTCTTTCTCCTAACCAGTCAGGTTAAGGGCAGGCTTGTGCACAATCCCAGCTCAATGATCCCCCCCCCCAGGCCTTTTTTCACATTTGGAAATAATTACAAATATGGGTGCTAATGCTGATAACGAATAGCCCAGTTACAACCTTCTCTGCCTTATGGTTAGTTATGATTTGTATTACCCTAGCCCCTGGGAGCCTGAGTCAGGGACCCACATTGTGCTAGGGACTGTACAAACACAGAACCAAAGGACAGTCTGGGATTTGCACTGGGTGTAAGGATCATGGGGCCTCGCACCTGGGCAGTCTCCTCTGCCCGAGGCTCTCAGGGTGGGGGCACAGCGGGGTAAGCTGGCATGGCGCGGGTGAGGATCCAGGCTAGCCCACCCCACTGAAAATTAATGGGGGCGGGGGGAAAGGGGCGGTTCCTGCTTATCCAGAGCTAAATGTGTCCAGTGCCTGAGGGACTTGCCGAAAGGGTCACCCAGCAGGTCAGTGCCAGACTCCAGCGGAACCCAGGTGTCCGGGGCACCCGGCGCGGAACTCTCACGCCCCCTCCCCCAGCGCCCTGAGCCCGGAGCACACGCGGCTCCCGCAGCCGGGGCGGGGGCAGCTCGCTCGGCCTCTGCAGCCTCCGGATTGGTCCGCGCCCGCGCTCCCCCTCCCGCGTCCACCCGTCCCGGGGGCTGCGAGCGGAGCCGGGGAGCGGGAGCCGGGGCTGTCATTTGTCGGCCGCAATTTAAAGCCTGCGCGCCGGCCGTGGCTACCTGCGAGCCCCTCCATGGGAGCCGCTGCCCCGGGCGAGGCAGTGGCTCCGCGGTAGCCGACGCGCCCAGGTGACCATGCGGGAGACCCGGCCGCTCCTGCTGGGCATCTGTGGGCGCAGGTAACATGCGAGGTGCCCGGAAGATCATGGACTGGCTCCTGCTCTGCGTGTGGACCGTACCTGCGGCGGTGCTCAGCAGCCGCTCCGTGCAGTTCCCGGCCACCCTGTGGCTGGGCGGCGTTGCAAAGGCAGGTCGAGAGCACTTTCTCTTGCAGTCGCCGGGAGGACCTACATGCCAGGTCGCGGCGCCGTTTCTCTCGGCCTTCCCTTGTCCAGGGACTCTCGCCCAATACCCGCTTGTCTCTTTCTCTCTCTCTCTCTTGCAGACCCTTCAGTTGTGCGGTCTCTGTTGCGTGTCTTTCGCAGCCGCTTTAACCAGCGACGGCGGCGGCGGCGGCGGCATCAGTGGACTGGATCATGGTTTGTATCCGTCTCTCTGTTTTAAAGTGCATGCACGCGTCGTTGTGACACGGAACATCCAACCCGAGCCCCAAATGTTGGTCCTTCTTTTCAACGACTTTTCAACGCAACCCAGGCATGCCGCCTACCTGCAGATGCCGTGTCTCTGGCGCGCGGGCACCAGCTGAAAAATTAACAATAACAAAAGAGACTGTTTTTTTAAGTGCCAGGAAAATAAACTAAATTTCCACTCACTTATGGGAAAAATAATAATAGAAAACCAGGGGGAAATAAGCCATGCAACCCAGGCTAAGGGACTGTAACAATCCAGGAAGAAGAAGAAAACTTTTATAACAGGATTATTTTGGTGGTGGTGGTTTTCTGATGTTGTTGCCTTTTGGAAGCTTGCAATCTCTCTTTCTATATATTTGCACTTGCTGAGAGTGATAAGTACAGTGCAGTACACACAGGTTTCAGGAAGGGAAAATACTCCTGCAGTGTATGTCTGTTTGCTGGGGGATTCCCTTCTTCCAGCAGCTGCTTGCATTTTTGGCCACCAGCCTGCTTAGTGTCCTGAGCTTCTGCCATTGATTAACACCACTTAAGGAAAGTGAAAGCCCTTGATGTATTGCTTCCACTGTCTACAGCAAACAGAAACCTATCTCTGGCTAAATTTTCAGTGTAATATGCACCCAATAAAATCTGTTCAAAGCAAGGAAATTAATCGTATGCAACATTGGCTACTATATAAGAACATAATTGTATTCCTTATAAAGATGCATTTCAATTTAAGAAAAAAAAACCATTTGATTATCAAAGATATGGATATCTTTTGGCATTCTGACCAAGATACACATCAAAAGTTAAGCAGTGTTAGGAAGTAGGCTACTTAATATATGGGTTTTAATGTAAGCCTCGCTGTCATTTGCAGGAGTACCTGCGGTCCTGATTCAGCAAAGAACTTAAATATGTACCTAACTTCAAGGATGTAAGTAGTCATCACCCTGTGAGTAGATTAATGGAACTACTCACGTGTTTAAAGTTAGGCACATGCTTAAACACGTAACTGAATCAGGCCCTATATTCTTCTCTTCTCCAGATATTTTGAGTTGATCGTATTTTTCCTCTCCCAAATATGCACAGAATTTCTTTCACATAATTTAGCCAAAACAACTGACAAACAAAGACACTGACATTCAGCTAGCAATGGCTGAATAAAGATTATGAGGTAGTATGTAATCTCTTTCTGCTGAAGGTCAGTTATGATTTGAAAACTAGTCTAATCAAGACATTACAAAAAGATGAGGTCTGACTGTGTTAAGGAATTAACAGATTAATCCTTTAATCCAGTTGAATAAATGGAACAATTCTACAACATCTGTTAAACCAGTACCAAGGTTATAATATTTGCTACACTCTCTTGGAAAAAAACAACAACTACAGACAAAACCCCACTCTTCCCATGTGACAGCAATTAATACAGGGGGAGGGGGGAAATCTATAGACTGGTTAGTGATAACAAATGTCTTCACAAGAATGACTGTGGGAAAGTTCACAGCTATGATAGTCTGTCCCTCTCAGTGGGGCAGAAAGGAAACAAACACTGTATTAGAGTCCGTGTGATTTACATGGAACAGCTTGGAGTTGCTTTAGATGAATTTATGCATGCGTTAGATACATGTAGCCCTTGGATTTTTGGTGCCATGCCCTAAATGAGGAAACTTCATGCCACAGTGAAAATCTGCTGCATAAATGAGTGCTATGTTAAAAAATGACACACTTTATTCATTGAGTACAAAGGCTGATGGTCAACATTTTGCCATTACAGATTACGTATTTGTGACACCTGTCGAAGTGGATTCCAGTGGATCGTACATATCACACGATGTTTTGCACAGCATTAGGAAAAAGAGATCAACTCAAAGTTCAAAAAGTTCCTTGCACTACAAATTTTCAGCATTTGGACAGGAACTGCACTTAGAACTTAAACCTTCTACCATATTTAGCAACAACTTTATTGTCCAGGTACTTGGGAAAGATGGAGTCACAGATTCTCAGGAACGTGAAGTTGAGCGGTGTTTCTATCAGGGATTTATAAGGAACGATAACACCTCCTCAGTAGCAATATCTACATGTGTAGGCTTGGTAAGTGTTTCATTAAAGCAAATATAGCATTAGATTTTCATATGCAGAAAATACCTATTTTGATTAAGTTATCAGATTCCTGAAACACACAGGATATTTTTCATGCCATGGACCATTTTGCAGATTTTCCTAACATCATTAGCTGACCTAGCATCATCACGTTTAACAAGAGCTCTTTAATGTTAGATGATAAACTTTGTCTTTGTCACACTACTGTGTTTTTTCGGGGGTAACTTTTTCGGGGGTAATTTTTAAGAAAAACACAGTTTGATGGCAGATGTGTGTAATAAATTCATGAGAATTTTCATTCATTCTCAGAGAATTCGTGATAGCTATATGCAGTGTCTGATTGCTCTGATAAGGTAAATGCCCTTCTTGCATTTGTGAGTAGACCGTATTCTTGCTTCTGTGTTCGGACTACTTATGCAATAAAATTTGCAAGATCATAAAATTATGAGAAAAAATAAACATTATGTCTAGGATTGTCAGGTGCCTGAGGGAGAAATCTGGCACCCAGCTCTCATTGAAATCCAACAGGAGTTAGGTGCTTAGCTCCCTTATATTTCTTTTGGAAGTTTCAAGCCTTCATTGATTAAACAGTCTTAATTGGTGAACCCTGTCCTGAGTGTAAGTATTTTGCTTGCAGTATTTGCTGTTTACCACTGTGTTTTCCAAAAAGATGAAAAAAATTTTACTAAAACTTTTTTTTAGACTACATTCTACATTGTTTTATCTCTAAGGAAGTCTTCATTGACTCATTAGTACAATGCAAAAGAACATCCACAGAGTTAAATAGCTCTCGTTATGTCCTAGGATAAAGGTCTTGCTTTCCATGCAATCCTCCTAGAAAAAATGGCTGGTGTGTACCATGGTAAATATTTGGATTGAACAATAACATTCATGGCATTAGAGTATATGAGGGGATACATGGCTTATGAGGTCAGTTAAGATCTGAAGTGCAGATGAGGTGTTGAGTGAATCTCCAGTTCCTTCTTTGCAAGGATACTTGGATATATGGCCATCACTACTGTATAACAAGACAGAAGAAAGGCGCATTGAAAACATTCATTTACTTTGAAAATAAATCCAGTTTCATTTGAAATAAATACTTTTTCACATTGGATCACATTCAGCTCCCTGGAAATGGTTGGTCCATAAGGAAGAGCTATAGGATGGTGTTGAGTGCTGCTTGAAATGGGCTGGATTATACTTTGAATGCGATGTTGCTTTTTATTAGTTAGTAACAGCTACTAAAAGGAGTTAGCATCATTTATGTCATCCAAGCAGTTGAGACAGAGGCTTTTGCAGCAGGTGCCGGGAGTTGGAATGAAGTTTTCTTTGTTTGTTGTTTTGTTTGTAGTGCTGATGATATCAACAATGACTAAGGTGTTGGGTTTTTTTCTATTAGAGTGGCTTCATTTCTATGATCACCAACTTTCTTCATATTTGTTTGTATACCATTTTCACTTCCCATCATGTTTGTGGTTCCTCTGAGATTAGATCCCATATCTACTAACAATTATTACATTTTGGATGATCATGGTTGTTTGGGTAAGCTTTGTATTTAACAAATGCATTATTAGAACAATGTGGAATAATGTTTCAATGTGTTTGATTCTTGTCTGGAGAACCAGGGTTCAAGTCTGCCTTAGGTCACAGGGAAACTGAGTTTAGCAATCTTAACTTAGTCTGAAATAGACCTTTGGTCTTATACCACTGTCTTGCTATACAAAGTGTCATGACTTGCAGTCTTTACTTAGGAGAGACCCAGAATTTGACCAGAAGGGAGAGAATATTGTGATTGAATTGATTTATTTTGGCAGAGCATGCGGTGCTTTCCAGTACCAGGCTGTCTCCAGTCCTGCCCATCACTTTTCTGAATTACAAGGTTCACTAGATTTGCCCTAATAATAGATATTTTAAACTGACAACTTCACTCATTACCCACTCCTAACATGTTATAAAAATTGCAACCAGGCTTTTTTTCCAACCATATAATAACTTCTACACAACCAATGAATAGTAAACATCATCAACAAACTTCTCAGTTCCTGCGTTTACTGGGCTGCTTTGCTTAGAAATATATCATCTGTCCGTCATGAAAATACCAAAATCTTTGATTGCGATCCAAATTCAGTAATCATACGTTAAGTCTGGACGCTGTGCTGTGATCAAGGGTACCTCGTGAATAGCCTCTATATCCTTTTTGCACCAACTACTTTTGTCACTTGGTTGCCCTTCTTTCCTATTTGCTTTGTTCACTGCAATTAAACTGAAAGTGGTGTTTCTTCTATATGGTTGGTAGCACTAATCTTTCCATTGTTCCTTTCATTAGCAGTAGCTTCCCTACAATAAAACTGCAGTGACCCATTCTTTCAAGCCTGGAACACCACAATGTGATTTGGAAGCAATTGCATTTCAATAGACTACAGGGACTCTTTGATCTAATTTTTTGGATGACCTACAGTACTCAGTCATTCAGTTGTCTGTTATGTGCCATTGCCTGTGGAGTGGCAATGGACTATTAGGTTGAGTGACCCTAGTCGAACAGTAAAAAGGAACAAGGATCCGTTGCTTTGCTGTAGACCTGCTAAGAGAAGTTTACATTGAACTATATATACCTCAACGAAACCTTGGCATGTAGCTTAGCAAGAGGCAAGTAATAAAATAGTAGACCCACATTTATTTTTTCATGTTGTTTGTAGAGTGTGACCAAATTTTGCCTGCAGAATTAAAGTCAACTCAGGAACATGGATGTGACAGGGCAGAATTTGGCCCATGACCTTTATTCGAAAAGATGGAAACTCCTACGTTCCTAACTTCTTCCTCTATGACCTCCCCGATACCAACGTTGCCCCCATCAACCTTATGCGTGTGTTTTGGCAGAGCATGCGGTGCTTTCCAGTACCGGGCTGTCTCCAGTCCTGCCCATCACTTTTCTGAATTATGGATGTAATTCCCCTGAATTCTGCAGGCAAAATTTGGTCACACTCTACAAACAACATGAAAAAATAAATGTGGGTCTACTATTTTATTACTTTCATCTTGCTAAGCTATATGCCAAGGTTTCGTTGAGGTATATCTAGTTCAATGTAAACTTCTCTTAGCAGGTCTACAGCAAAGCAACGGATCCTTGTTCCTTTTTACTGTTCGACTAGAGTCACTCAACCTAACAGTCCAAGGTTCACACACACACACACACACTCTTCAGCTTCGTCCAGCACTTTGATGACATCACTCTGTCTTTAATCCTCCCCCTTTGCTGCCCATTATGTATATACAGATTGTGTATACTTGTTTGTAAGCTGGTTGGGACAGGGACTGTGTCTGCACTGTCTGAAGAACAGGGAGTTTAAGTGATTCATCTGAGGTCACACAGACAATCAGTGCAGAGTAGAAGAGAATCCAAGTGTTGTACTTGCCAGTCATGTCGTCTAGTGTCATTCTTAGTAATCCTCTATATTTGTCACGTGTGGGCTTACAGAGTAGGACACATTCCCCAGCTATGCCAGCCCCCTTTTTCCCTATAAAGTCAAACCACCATAGAAAGTTTGCGCTGTTGTTCAATACACCAGGCACCGAAAGTAGGGAAGGTTGTGAATGGATTACTCATTTGTAATCACTTGTCATTTATGTAGATGTTACTTTCTCTGTTGGGAGATACTACGCAAGAAATGCAATGTAAATGCCTCTGGAAGAGAAACCTGGAGAGAGAGATGATTTTATATTGGTGTCTGACTAATAGGAGTTCTCTCACAATTGGTCGTTTTGGCTGTATCCCACAGCCAGTTTAAATCAATGAAAAGGCTGCCTTTGACTTCAGTGGGTTTTGGATCAGGACCCTATCCTTGGACCAAATTTAGCCCTAAGCAAGTGTGACATCACTGAGGTCAGAGGAGTTGCACCTGTTTATGCCAGAGCTGAATGTCTGCTTTTCTCTCCCTTTTATTTACGTACCTCAATTAGGGCAGAGAAGAGCCAGCTTCATGCATTAGCCAGTGCCCTTCTTTGTTTTTGGTAAGATGTGATTGAATCTTTCATTATGAGGGGCCTCTTTCTCTTGTCTCAAGTTCTGTTGTGTTTGCTGGTGTCTAGTCAAGGGAAGAGAACAAGGAGGAAAGGATGAATCATGTTACAATCACTGAGCTGTCAGAGGAGTCTGTGAATAAAAGGGTTGGTTGTAGCAGTGAGAGATAAACAGGAGATGTATTAATTCAGTGGGAGTTGTGTGTGCATGTCTGAGGGCAGGACTTAGTTCACAGTATCAATGAAGCCACAAAATTAAAGCTTCTCAGTGCAGTCTGGCCACCAAAGAGGCACGCAGGGAGAGTCATACCCTCGTTCTTCTCAGTCATTCAGTTGCACCCCATATTTAGCATTATTGAAATGACTCTAACAACACCTGTTACTAGTAAAGCTTGCGTTTTATGTTCAGTTAAATATACTGAGACAAATCCCATGGTACTTGCTCAGTCAAACTGCCAGTGAAATCGATGGGCCAAATTCTGCTCTCACTTATGCTGGTATACACTGAAAGTAACTGTTGATTGTGTGAAGTTGCTTTTGGCTTATACAGGTGCAAAAGGGCAGAATTTGGTCTGGTTGGATGATTAGAAACTGAGCAAGGAACTGGGGATTTGAGTAATTCCCAATAGTATTATTAGTCTATCCACAAGTCAGTAGTAGATACTATAATTATTTCTCCGTTATACCAGAGCAAAGTGAACAATTTGAACTGTGCCTGAAATGTTCACCGCCCCTCTGAATTCACCCCATGCTATAATAGCATGAAAGAGGAGGAAAGAGAGTCTCATTTTTCAGGGAAATCTTCCTGACATTGAATAGAGGCCGCATCCCTGGAGACATTTAAAATTGCACTGGGCAGATCATTAGACAGTGGACTGCAGGGCTGAGGGGGATGAAACTGGCCTTTTCCATCTCTGTGTGCTCGACCCTGCTCCCATTGATTTCAACAGTCCAGGATAAGGCACTCTGATTCTTCTACTGCTTTCACGGTGCTTATAACAAAAGTAATTGAGACTTAGGGTTGTGGTAGTGATCTGCCCTCAGTGGGCAGGAGGGAAAAATGCACACTGTGCCTTCAAGGTTGGGGGCACAATGGCTGGGTTACTGGTGTTGTCATACAGGAATATGGCACAATGCTCCATGAAGTTCCCGTTGAGTAGGTGCAGACTCTACATAGGGTTCTACATGGGTAGAGTGGTTCTTGGATATAGCGCAAGTCAGAGGACTCATGCGTAAAGGAACAATTTAGTTCTCTGGACCATATCCTTTCTCCACTACCTTTGCACTGCAGAAATGGCCCAGAGAATGGAAATCAGCTGCAGCTTCTCCTACAGGGGTGTAGAGCAGGCATAACTAACTTCTGTGCCAATTCCCCTTCAGCTCCCTGAATGTAGGAGGCGTGTTGGGACAGGGAGAGGCCACAGCTAGAGTGCACTGAGCTTCCAGCAATCCCTGATCCATTGGGGGTAACCAGTGTAATTTAGAGCAGCCCTTAGGCTGCTCTGAGTTACACCAGGGACACACTGTTACCATAGCCCCAGGATCAGGAAGCAGCACTGTTCTTACCCACCCTCTCTCCCTTCAAGAATCTGGCCCTCCGTCTTCATTTATCATTACTTCAGAATACGTGAAGGGGGTTTATATGGATCAGTTTCTCTGTCTAGCCACAAAACAGCAGTCTTTCGCTAGCTGTATCAAAGACTTCCGATGCAACTTTGTTCCCACAGTTTTCCTAGCTAATTTTCAGGGAGATTACACTAAAATACCATATTAAAGGTCAGGAAAGGATGATCTGTCTGGACAGAGACTTGACCTCCTAGTGGCGGGATGTCTTTGATGTAAATAAGGACTTTTATTTTAAGCTGAATTTTTTTGACATGGACTATAGTACTTATCCGTTGCTCCTGAAACTTGGGAGATATTTTTATCTGCTCTAATTATATTAGATTTTCAGAAAATACTAAACACTGTTGCTTTTTTTTTTAAGTGGCAATTTCTGCAGCTCACACCAATAATTGACCTATACAGGATTTCATTTTTCCCACTTTCAAACAGTGAATTTAGCGCTTGTAAAAGGAGCCAGATTAATAGAACCAGAGAATAAAGCTGTCTATTTCCTCAAAACACAATGACAGCCTGGGAAACAGTAGTTTAAGTTGCCCCTGTCACCCATTTCCACCTCAAGGGCTGTGTAAATGACACACTGTGGTGCATTTTCTGCAGCAGCGTATTGGAGTCATGACCGCATTGGTTCTGCTCCATGCTCTGACTCAGTCCACTTAATTAAACAGATTTAGTGGTGTCTCCGGCCTGGCCTTGGGGGTAGCCCTTCCCAAAGCATAAGAGGGCAGTTCTTTCCCCAAAGGTATTGATTTTTTAACCTCTCTGTTAAGCCAGTTCATCAATTATGATGCTAGGTTTTTGTGATTTGGACACTTTAATTGAACTGAGAACATAACTTGGTTTCATATAAGCCACCCAAAAGAGGGCATGGCCAGTCTATGCTGTGATTGACAGTTCATTACCAACTCCCTGAGTCATCCAGTCCTTTGGGGACTTATTTCTTGTGGTCTTAGTCATAGTTTATGTTTTAGGAATATTTACCATTGCCATCAAATCTTTGGATACATAATTCAAAGCTATACATTGTTGGTAAGCTCTTTGGGACAGGAACTGTCTTTTTGTTGTGTGGTCTGCACTAAACACGGTGGGGCTCTGATCCATGATTGGGGCATCTACAGAAATAGTGTTAAATGATTTATTATTATTTATTATTATTTATTCATAAGGTTTGTTTGAAATCTGCAATGTCTGGACATTGTCAGGATAAATCCTAGGACGGATGTCCAGCAGGTGTAAATCAGCATAGTCCGAAAGGTGCTGTATATTTCCTTATCTGTGCTGCTAATCGCACATCTGACTAGTCAAGCTGGCAGAATTTGAAACACCTGATTTATTTGCCATGGTTTAGGCTCATTGTTTACTGCTTCCACTGCATTCAATAGCAAGAGTAAACAATATAGTAAGTCGTTTCAACACTGTTTATATTTAATTTCACTTTCTGGTTCTCATGGGTAAACTCAATGTTGCTGGTGTTTCCATTCACAACTTCTTAGGGGATTTGTTTAAATAAAAAGAAATCTGTTTTCTATTAATTTGTTTTTCATGATTGCAAGAAAATATTTTTTTTTATTGTTGGGCCACATCCTCAGTTGGTGCAAATTGATATCGCTCCGCTGAAGTGGAGCTTGTGTTCGCTACAGAATTAACTTGAGTGGTGCCCCAACTTGAGTCCCAGCCACACAAAGAGCCTTGAGTGTAGAGGCACTTTTCACTTGCATTGGCTGGCCCATCAGAGGGCATAGGCTCAACCTCAAGTTGGCAGACTCGTCAGGTGCTAGTAAAACCACCCTGTGGAGCTCCAGTGAGGCCTGATAGAGCTCTGGCCATTGCCATCATATGAAGATCTGGCTCATTATATTTTGGATTGGGAGAGCTCCATCTAGTTGACAATACCCCTTTAAATAAAACCCTGCATCTGACTTGAACTTTTTTGGATAAATACATTACAAGCAAGGTTTTCCTCTGTCTTTCTGATTATGTCACTGGGTGCAGGAGCTTTGGTTCGTTCTTGCCTTTTCTTATCCCATTTCAATCCAAATTCTGTTGTGGCAGGTCTAGCATAAATTACAATGTGCTAAAGGCATTTCCCGTTGATTTGCACTGACAGTGATTTGACCAGCGATGTGATGGGCTGATGAAAGCAAAATTATTTTTGTTTCAAACAGTAGAGCCTTTTTGAAAATTTAGATGTAGAAATTTACGGAAACTTGAAATCATAATACTTTGCATTAATAGAGTTTGTTAAATTGGACTCTCACAGCAATTTACAAACAAATTAATTAAGCCTCAATACATGCTTATGAATTAGATGTGTTATCTAAGAAGGTAATCCTGGCATATTGTTGTTTGGAAAAAGTCATGTAACATCTCTTGCGCAGTATTGTAGCTGTGTCAGTCCCAGGATATTAGAGAGACAAGATGGATGAGGTAATATCTTTTATTGGACCACCTCTTGTTGGTGAGAGAAACAAGCATTCAAGCTTACACAGAGCCATTCTTCAGATCTAGGAAACGTACACAGAGTGTCACAGCTAAATAGAAGATGGAAGGGATCGTTTAGCATAAGTAGTTGTAACATATATCTAATAAGTTAGTAACTTTTAATTTACCTCCTCAGAAGTCATTAATATTGAGTGCTGGAGAAATGCAAGCCAATCAGATCATATATTCAATCTTGAATGGCTGCTGCTGAAAACAATTGCCCTATCTTGTGATTCAGAATTATTTTTCCTCACCTTGTAAGTTAATTTATCTTTTATAATGTTCATTTATAAGGAAATCTTTCTAGCAGTTTATACAGTAAGATGGAGATTCTAGTCTACCTGTTTGAATGATTACAACACTGAATATATATATATTATATATATATATATATATATAACTTGTCCCCAGTGATGAGCTGCCAAAATCTTAACAACCGGTTCCCTATAAAAAGTTCTGATTTAAGGGATGTGTCCCAGTATGTATTTTTTGTACCAACAGGGTTACCGTACGTCTGTATTCTCCCAGGAGGAATTTTTAAATTTTTAAAAATTCCTCCCGGCCAGTGATTTAAGAACCAAAAAGCCTGACCCGTTTGGGAAGATACGGATGTGTGTTAACCCTGCCTAAAGTTCTTTTTTAAAAAGATGGGCCTGAACTAGAAATGAGCTCCGTTTCACATGTCCCCGCCACTCCCTGGGGGTGTGCTAGGGTGACCAGATGTCCCAATTTTATAGGGACAGTCCCGATTTTGGGTCTTTTTCTTATATTGGCTCCTATTACCCCCCACCCCCTGTCCTGATTTTTCACACTTGCTATCTGGTGCACATGTGTGGGTTCCAGCTGCTCCCTGCCCCCCTCATTGAAACAGGTGTGCAGGGTTACTGCCCTGGGAATTGCAGGGCACCAGTGGACGTGGGGCCAGCTGCAGACAGGGGCGCGGGGCAGGGCTAGCTGGAGGCAGGGGGTGCAGAGCTAGCTGTGGGCAGGACAGGGGGTGCGGAGCTGGCTGGAGACAGGAGGGTGCAGGGTTGGCTTCAGGCAGGGCAGGGGCTGGGTGCAGGGCTGGCTGGAGACAGGGGCGGCTGCGGGCAGGGCAGGGGGTGCAGCAGGGGCTGGTGCGAGCAGGGCAGGGGGTGCGGGGGTGGCTGGAGACAGGGGCTGGCTGCGGGCAGGGTGGTGGGTACTCATGGAGAGAGCAGCAGGACATAGCTCAGGCCCAGCAGAGCAGCCGGGGACCCACCAGGCAGCATCGGGAGCCCCAGGGCCAGGGGAGCAGCAGCAGCAACAGGGCTCCTGCCCAGGGCCAGGCGGCAGCCCACGTGGCTCCTGCAGCGCCGGCGGCCGGAGGAGGAATTACATCGCTTCCCAGCTGGAGCCCATCAAAGCCTCAACACCCCCTGTAGGGAAGCGGATTAACAACCGGTTCTAAAACTGCTTCAAAATTTAACAACCGATTCGCGTGAACTGGTTCCAGCTCATCACTGCTTGTCCCTAAACGGAAATATTGACCAAGGAGTATATCCAAGGTCAAGAAATATTAGTATCTGTAGAAGCCAGTATGTACTTATTCTAAAACAAATGGAATGCTGCAAGTCAAGTGAGGTGTCTGAAATAGTCCACATCACACCAATGTAAATCAGAAGTAGTTTGGCAACGTGCCATTGGCTGCCCTTGCAGGGCTCTTAGCTATCTAAGCTGGCCCTTATTGGAGTAATGAGGAGCTGGCACATGAGGCTCTTACTGCTTAAGTATACCCATTTAGGAGACGGGCATACTGAGGCAGCGAGGTGATGTGACTGGCACGCTCATATGGTGGGATGTTGTTTTTTTATCCTTTTGTGGCATTAATGTTTCTTGATTCCCCATCTCTCTCTCTCTCTCTCTCTCTGTTGCATGCACACAGTTTTAGCACATGAGGCTTTATCCTTTGAGGTGTGGGGTCTCTCTGTTCACCATGGGACCACTTTAGTGCATCTGGTTGCCCTAGATATGTTCAGTGAAGCCCTTCTGCATTGCAGCTGATTATTATTGTTAATAGAAATGTATTTATAAGACTTTTCAATGGACTTACACAAAACACACTAGACCTACACTAATGTTTTCCTTTTGTTTTTGCAAACCACTGCACAGTATGGCATCCAATTCATTTAAGAGAGTAATAATACATTCTGTGGATAGCAGATACACAAACGAAATATGGATCACTCCTCAGACCTGTTGTCTTTCTGCCACGAGAGAGAATTATTTTATAAAATTGAAATAAAATTAGATTTCCAAAGACATAAAATTAAAACAAGCCTGTTCCAGACATAGTTATTTTAAATGTCTAGAACTTATATTTTTCACTCACATAATTATATATTTAGAGGGGAAAAAATCAGACCTGTTTTTATGTACCACATCTTCATTATTGCTGTGGGGTTTTTTTGTTTTTTTTTCTAGGAAGTCATTATCAGAACCATAAGTTTTAAATTAATCTAGTCAAAATCTCAGGAAACATTTAAAGTTAATATTGTAGTCAGAAATGTAATACTGTAGGTAAAAGTGAAAATGGTCAGAGTGAAGGAAATCTGTGAATGACGCAAAACTTCAAGACAGTAGAATGGTGGGAAAGTTTCTTATTTAAAGGAGCAAATTTGGGTTCACAACACTTGTTATATTCACTTTTGACATCTAGGAGTCAGGTGGCCTTCACGGGTTCCCATGAACATCTGTATGGAGATTAGAGCCCCAGTTCTGGAATGTGGTGGAGCCAAGCTTTCTGTAGCCTAGTGGGGGTGGTAGAGAGACAGAGGGGACTGCATACCTTTGCACTTCCCAGACTGTACTGTCTGCAATAGCTCCCTATGTAGTCCTCCTACAGCCCAGGCTAACCAGAGCACTCTCTTCTGCCATCTGGCTTCTCATTGTTAGGAGGGCAACAAAGGGATGTTCTGCTGTCCCTGTGTCATCAGGGATATTGCCCAGTGTAGATAATTGCTGCCTTTATAGTTCCTGTATGCCCACAGAGCTCATCCTGGGTTGCAGAAGACCCCAGAATCAGGGCACTAAATGTATCAGTAATTATAATTGAATTCCTGCTTGAAAGCTGTGCCATAATGCATCTTGGTCCAGAAGACAGGTCAGGATATGGGTCAGAAGATGGGGGTTGTATTCCTTGCACAAGCACAATCTTGATGAGTAACGTTAGGCAACATGCTTTAATCTTTATAAGCCTGATGTTCAGAGATTCTGAACACCCACAACTCCTGTTGAAGTCAGTGGGAGAGCTGCAGGTATGCTCCAAACTCAGACCCTAATCCGGCTCAGATTCTCATTTGTAAAGTGGAGATAGTGATGTTTAATACTTAGCAAAAACAATGAGGTGTCCTTGTGGCTTATGTAATAAGCCCAAATAAATATGTTAGTCTCCAAGGTGTCACAAGGACACTTCATTGTTTTTGCTGATACAGATGAACATGACTACCACTTTAAAACTTAGACTGCTTTTCATGTGTAGCTCTCAAAGCACTTTATAAAGGAGTCTGTCATCAATGGTAATTTTTTTGAAGTTTGCCATGAGATCTTGGATTCAACCTGTACTGTCAGTTTTACCAAAAATAGGGCATTCTTATTGGGACAGTTCCTTAGATGCAAACCTCCACTAGTATGAATTTAAGCGTAAAAATACATTGACACAACAAACAATTAAGCAAAGCAGTTATATTTTCTCTGCAGAACAAGCAAGCATGAATTACATTTTCAGAGATAAAAGAAAAGGAGGACTTGTGGCACCTTAGAAACTAACAAATTTATTTGAGCATAAGCTTTCGTGAGCTACAGCTCACTTCATTGGATGTAGGTAGTTTAATAATTCTATTTGCAGTCATAAATATACTGCAGCTATAATTTGGAGGTAAACTTTTTTTTAACTTATTCCTGCACTGTACTTTAGGGAACCGTACCGCACTGACTATCTTTTCTTAAATTTTTAGAATTCTGTCTTTCTTGAGCAGGCTAATTCACATACCAGTCACAGTTGTAAAAATATCAGTAATAAATACGTTTCCATGTTAGATTATATGGTATGAAATCAACACTAGCAGGGAAAGTGCATTGGGGATATTCAGTAAAAGGTAACTGCAGCCCAGCTAAATTCCACACACAGGAACACACATGGGCCAGATCCTCAGCTGACATAAATCAGTATAGCTCCATTGACTATCAGACCATTTGTCCATTAAGTCTGATATCCTACCTCCAGCAGTAATAGCCAGTACTGATCACAAGAGAGGAAGGAAATGAAAAACAAAAAAACCCACCAAACAAAAAGTGCATAATTTTCAAAGATTAGGGTAGGTACCTAAATAAGTGGTCTGATTTCTAGAGCTGCTGGATATCTACAGCTCTCATTGACGTCACCTGATCTATAGCCCCTTCAAGTCAGTAGCAAGACTCTTGTTGATGCCATTGGACTTTGGATCAGGTTCTACATAGGGAAGAGTTTCCTTCTGACCCTGGTGTGATCATGTTACACCTTGAAGCAAGAGATGTACAGTTTCTGTAGCACAGATTATTACCATTATTATTTGGTTTAGCAGAGAGACATTGTGCACAGCTGAAAGCATTGCTGACTCATCGAGAAGGTGTGGAATACTGGTAGAAGGACCTGACACAGGAACCTCGTAAATAATCTAAGGTAGCCCCTTATTCTCAAATTTCATTGAATCAGAAGTGAGACTCAGGAAAATAGTCTACTGAAGGACAGGGAAACCCATCTTGCAGGCTGACCCTGTCCTGTTCTCATGGACCTTCCTTACTGACTAACAACAGGGAGAAGTGAAACCAGGCAGGAGGTCAGCCAGCTACCCTGAGAATGGTTGAGGCTGCTGCTATTGGTAGACTACACTGAAATGCTTGGCATTTGGTGCCTGGCCCTGCCAGCTACACTTCAGCGCGTTACTGTCAAGTGTATTGATGCTGCAGCCAGAGTATAGCGAGAGCGGAAGGTAAAGGAAATGCACTGAGAACCGCCAGCAACCCTAGGAAGGGAAGCCAAAGAGTAAGTATAATAGTTTACAGGGCCAGATTGTGTTCAGCTCCTGTTCAAATCCCATTGGAGTCAGCACTCCTATTGATGTCCTTGGCCTTTGGATCAAGCCACAAGTGTGCCAGGGCAAGGAAGGTTTTTAGGAGTTTTGCCGCTGGACAGTTGCACTCACATGAGTACAAGGACTGCACAAGGCTATTATGCATAGCCAGCCTATTGAGAAAATGGAGGAGGCAGGACAGAGCCTCAACATCCTCTTCACAGGCCAGGAGAGCTGGATAGCTGCAGAGGGGAGGGATATTGCACCCTCTAAAGGAGTGCTGCAGCTCTGGCATTCCATGCCAGGGAGCTCTGGGTGGCTATTTTACTCCCTGAGGCACAATAGCTCCTGCCGCTTTCTGTGCCCTGGACTATTTCCTTCAGCGTGGTGCCATTCACAAAGAGTACAGAAGCATTCTTGGCCGAGTAGCACACATTCGGTGCAAGTGTCATTGAACATCATATTGCACCAATCAGATAGTGACAAAGGGCTGCTCTCTCCATAAGCCCGTGTGACAGAATAAATGCCACTGTAAGGACAGTCTGGACTGAGTCAGCGAGAGAGGCTGAGAGACTACAATGGTGAGCTGAATCTGGGGATCAATCACACGGGACGTGATGAGCTCTACTTTGCAACCCTTATATCAACATATTTGTGGCCTTTGGGATGAGTCACCTTGACCGTGGGGGGTTTTTTGTGTGTAATTTCCCAGCCTTTTCTTCTTTTATGGTGTCCAAAATAATAACTTGAAAGGAAACAGGATGGCAGTGACTTTGGAGGAGTTGAACTTGGTTGTTGTGGCTCTTCAGATGTATCATTGAATAACTGTAAAGATTTCCAAGGGAAAAAGTAAACATGACACTTTAATAAGTGGAGTGGAAAACCGGAAGAAAAGAGAATATTATTACTGCCTTAGCACTCAGTGTATGAGTGCCTCAGAGAGAAGTACTCTGCTATATAAACCAGTATATATTCCTGATATAAATCAATATACTATATTTCTAAACTGGGTTAAATTTGGGCACATTTGTATGTAGACAAGCACAGGGCATTTGGCTGTAGTGTTAGCTTTCATAATCATCTAAATACACAAAAGCATCTAGAAATCCTGCAAGATGCTACATCCTCTTTGTTACCCATGTGACCACTTTAGTGCCTCTTGATACCCTACACATTCAGTAAAGGTTTAAATGCTAACCCCATATATATATATATATATATACACCATGCACCTGGTATGCTAATTAATATGAATGGAGATACATATTTAAATGGCACCTAATATACCAGATCAATGCTAATCCTTTACTTTTGCAAACCACAGCACAGTGTTGGAATCCAACCCCTTTAAGATTGTAACATGGTCTGTAGATAACTCCCCTGTAATGCTTCTCAGCGCTGTTATCATTTTGCCATTCAACATCATTGGTATTTCACCAGAATAAAATTAATAATATTTTATTTGTTTTTAAAAATATTTTTTCTCTACACACATAATTATATCTCAGTTAAAACAGTGATTTTCTGGGCATAAAGTGCTCCTTGTAGTAATTGAATAGATGCATAGCCCATGGTTAAGAATTTCAAAAAAAATATTACAACTGCTATTACTACAAGGAATACTAAAAATGTATAATTGAAGGAACCATACAATGTCCATGAATTAGTTTGATAACATAGTTAATGGAGTTTCTGAAGAATTAGACATCTATTTAGGAATGGCCAATCCGTATGAGTGCGTAATAATAGAACACATTTTTAAAAAGAATGTGATGTGTGGCTCACCTTAATCCATTTGGTGAATCCAATGTGTAAACACAAATTGGAGCACTGGAGACAGGCAAATACGGTATCTCAGGGCGAAACTTTCAACAGGATGGGGAGTGTAGTTTAAACCTTGTCTTATCTCACTCTCCTCCTACTGCATGATGGTTCTCAGCGGGGAAATTTTTGATGGATTCATAGCAACTGAAGTGCAGTTTAAAATTACACTGCTTTTAATTTCCTTGTTCCTGACAGATAAGGAGGGTGGGCATTTCCTGATTATATGGTGTAAATTCAAAGCATTTCAGTTCCCTTGGGTGCTATTTGTGACTAATTTACTTCCATAGAACTTCCACATTGCTGGTTTTATACTGTGGGAGGAGTGTATGATGTGAAGAGAGGAAATGTTTCACAACAAGTGGTCCTTCTGGATTTTCCTCTGTTTATGTTACCACCTGGAAAGAAGAAAAGGTGGAATAAATGAGTGATGCTCCAGATGGACTGCCTGAACAGTCACATCTTTAGTCATGACACATTAAGTTGAGTAAATTCATGCTGTGAAGTGGCATGATGGAACAGAATTGCACTTTAACTTCTAGCAGCACGACTAAAGATCACAGAACACACACACAGGGGCAAACACTGCTTTGCCTCTCACATGCCAGCAGTCCTACTGAAGTAAATGAGAATGGAATTCACTTTAGCCAGATTAAGACTGAATAATCGGCCTTTGGGTAGGTGACGTGTCGGGTATTAGACTGAGGAAGTGAAATCCATCCAGCACTAACCTGGGACCTGGGCTACAGGGCAGCTATCCTGTCTTTACTCCAGCCTACAGCTTGGAGTAGCAGTGGTAGCTTCCTTGTATGTGTGAGGGCCACTGGATCTGTGCAAACACGGATCCAGTGGCCTCTCTCCCGCCTTGCTCCCAACCCACCTCCATTGATACCGGTTAAGCCAGTGCAGAGACCACCACTCTCCGCATCCATTCCACATAGTGCCACTGCAGGGCTTAACTGGGGCCTTGAATCTTGACTCACAGAGCCACTGAATTAACAGGACTGCCTGTGTGAGTGAGGCAAACAGGATTTGGCCACAATGATTCCAGGGCCATTGAACTACAATAGAAGGCTTGAAATTGTTTTGTTACCTCAGCAATGTTGTGCAGGCACCTAGGCTGGTAGTTTCAAGGGTGCCGGAGGGAATTCAGCACTCTAATCCCAGACTATTACTATGAACACAATAGGTTAAATAATGATCTGTTGTAATTAGACTATGTATTTGAGGTTAAAATTCAGTTTCTTCAACAAGAAATGTTACGGAAGTGTAGTATTTAGTACACACCCAGAGAAGGATGCACAGGTAAAAATGCTGGGGTAAATGTTCAGCTAGGCCTCTCTGAGGTCCCCACATTTGTGAAATTATGCACACACATACTGGCACCCACATTTTGCAGATGCGTATACCCACTATAAAGCCAAACTCTTGCACACTTTAAATATTCTAGCATTTGCACACATAGAAATGTGGACTGACACCTGCAAAATGCATGGCAAAGGGTTCTATGAGTAGAAATTCTAATGCTTGCATACACATGGGTTATTAGTGGACTTAAAGTACACGTGAAAGTCTTAGACCCTGTCTGTATAGAGTTTCTTGCACCAGAGTTTGAAACCAGAATGAGCCACAGCAGTACAAGTCCTTTTTAACAATAGTGTAGCATTCCCACGCTGGGAGTTTGCGCTGAAGCAGCTGGTTATGCAGATGTGAGTACATCACTGCACAAAGCCTATGTAGGGACAGAGCCTTAGTTGATGCAGATGTTGGAACCGGCAAAGGGTGGATGCAAATATGTTGTTGTTCAAGTGATCTTTGCAGGCAAAAAGCTGAGTAGAGCCTTTTCCACCTTTAAACTTGGACGTGCAATGTTGTACATTCACATTATTGACATTTTCTGTCATTTGTAAGGTCACTGGAGTGTTTTGGCACCCTGACTTTTTTCCTTACTAGTACACCAAATACACCATGATTCACAGCCAGGTATTGCAGATGTTTCAGCAGCTAGGCCCTGCAGCACTTCTCCAACTGCCTTCAGCTCTCACACTGCTCCAAAGCCTTCCAGAAACCCTGCCTCCTTGACCCACATTCCCCAGCTGCCTGGAACCTTACCCTTCTCCGGACCTATGACCGTTCAGCAGGTGGAAGGTTAGACACTTTGGAAATTTGGTGTCCAAAGTGTTTCTGCTGAAGATTTTTAATTCTGAAGTGTTCTTAAAAGATACATTTTAATACATTTTCAGGGATAAGGAAGATATTGCGTAAAGCAAAAGATGGAATCTCTTCATAGACTGGGAGCACAGAGGTAAAATTACATGAATTCACATTTTCCTTGTTCCCCTCCATATTAAAGAGTGCAATCAAGATGCAGTGTTAGGATTTGTGATATTAAACAAAAAATGAGGGCTTCAGAATTGGACTCCAAATAATGACATGAGAGATGGGCCCAGACCCCCAGCCTCTGAATACCCACTGAATAGTAAGGATGTTCAGTATCTGAACCTATATCACAATTGTACAATTGGTAGAATATTGTAGGGAGTTCGAAATCTGGATCCTTCTCCAGATGTGACTATTTTGCCTTGAACCCATCTCTCTGTTACATTGGTCCTCACTATGTTAAACTGTCCACAAATTCCACACAAGGTATAGATGGTGTGACCTTCATACATTTGTACTGAGGTTAGAAACCTTTCCAGCAGATCTCTCTTCTTTTTCTTTAGCCCAAACTGTTATTAGAGCTAGGCAAATAATGAATGTCAGCTGACAATTCCGAAAAATCATAAAAAAACCCCAAAACCCAAACAACTTTTGAATTGAACCCAAACAAAAAATGTTTGGTGAACCAAAAAGTCTAAAAAAAAAGTACATCTGTTTTGCTCCACCTGTAAATGAAACATTTTGTTTTGATTTTGTGAATTTAATATTTTAAATTAAAAAAAAATTAAAAGAAATTTTGAAATAAAAAGTTGTTTTGAATAAAAAACCAAAATGTTTCATTTCAGAAGTGTCAGCATGATTTCCTGCCACCAAACAAACAATTTAGTGAAACTGACACAAATTTGTGAAACTTTTCAGTTTCACCAAATCTGCATTCCTGTTGGTAGAAAAATGTTGCCCATCTCCATCTATTTGAGAGAGAGATTCCCTTGGAAAAAAATATTGCTTCCCAACTTTTTCCATATCATTCTCTCTCTCTGTACTGGGAGTCTCCTGCACCATTGCAGGTTCCACAGAGTGGTGGTGGTCCATGTTTTGGGAATATACCAGACAGTACATTTAGAAACATTTTACTGTGTAAATGCTTTCATCAAGAAATGCAGTTTACATGCTTGAACCAAACTATCTAACAAATCTTTGCTAGATGCAATGGGAACTAAAGACTTCCCCTCTTGGACTGGCTTATGGACCTTTGTAGAAAAGGGGACTGTTATCTTCTCCACTCAGCTTCTTTTCCATCTTCTGTTCCTACCATCTTGAAATCTCTATAGGATTCAATGTGGCTGATCTCTTCAACTCAGTGAAAGGGAATACATAAATGCTCCCACACAGTTTATCACACTTTTCATAACAACAGTCCCAGCCAAACAGCATGTTGTAAAAGTCACAGAATGTCACAGACTTATACTCAGTACGATATGTTACACTGAACGTACCCTTTCATTACCATCTTAGTCTTTGGGGCATTTTAAAAAAAAAACAGGCTATTATATGGATCTGA
This sequence comes from Lepidochelys kempii, assembly GCF_965140285.1. NCBI lineage: Eukaryota > Metazoa > Chordata > Testudines > Cheloniidae > Lepidochelys > Lepidochelys kempii. Next base: position 30,657,735 of record NC_136391.1, on the reverse strand, counting down.
ATCACAACCATATGTCTGAAACCTGTAAACTTTGAGTGTTAGGAATCCAGAAATGGCTTTAGATCTGAATGATGTGGTTTCAGCCTGTCTCTAGATACTCTGGGCCAGATTCTCAGCAGGGATAGACTGTGTGGTTCAGTTGATTCCAATGAGACTACCTTGATTTTCACCAGCTGCGAACCTGGGCCAATGTTAAATCTAAAAATATTGTTCCAATAACAAAGAGAGTTGCCATGAAGTAGTAAGCAGCTATAAATTCTTGGACAGTCACCATGTGATCAAACGTCTGCCTACTACAGAAGTTGTCGCACTGGCACTTTCTTGAAAATTATTTCTTAGAGAGTTTTCTGGTATACTAATATTAATATTAAATACGTCCTCAGAATAGGCCAAATTTACCCAGGGGGTAGCTCAGTTGATTACAGCAAAGTTGCACCAAGGAGATATTTGGCCCATGTCATCCTGTATTTCAGTTATTATGGGTCAGTTTTTGCAGACCTGAAGTAGCATCTGTAATCTTGCACCTGTGTTTGAATTGTGCCACCGCATCTAATTACTTGCCAGTGGAAGCTACTCGATTCTAGGTAAAAATAAGGGTGAGGTGCAAGAACTCTTCTTTGTGCCCAGAAATCACATAAAATTAGGAAGGCATATTTTAGGAGTGCAAATTGTTCTCTCAAAAATTAGGCTTGTTCGTGACATAGAATCAAGATGAAACGTGTCCAGTTTAATTTCACCAATAACTCCCTTATTCCAGTTCACGTTTTGTATTAAAATCTGGATGTTATAAGATGTTTCTGTGGCTTACCATACACCTAAAAGATACAGCTGTCATTTTACAGGTTTCTCAGAGTGAAAAGCCATGAGAAAGGGATGAAATCTTATTTTAAACTAGTGGATCTTCAGCAAAATAATGGTGCTGTGCAGTGCAGATTTAGCACAACTTGAATTGCATCCAAAAAGAAATAAAGTTTTACCACTTTATCAGAATTCAAAATCAAAATGGGATTCAGCTGCATCTAGAGTTGTATCTATTTCACATGGGTGATTACACGAAAACAGAGGGAGAGAAAGTGAGGCCTCCTGCACAGATGCCAAGTCAGTAAGCTTTGTGGGCGGGGGGTATGAAGTGGAATAACCTATCTTAGGTACATATATGGTTCCCCTCATTGTAGTATCTGAGCTCCTCACAATACCCCTATGAGGTAGGGAAGTGCCTTTTTACAGAGGGGGAACTGAGGCACAGAGTGGCTAAATGACTTGCCCAAGTCACATAGACTTTCTGTGGTAGAGCATGGAATTGACCTTGGTTCTCTCAAGACCCAGGCTAACTATTGAACCATGCTTCCCCTCAGTGTGTCCTCTGTTCCGGGGAGGCAAGGAGGTGGTAAACCAGGTATGCTTGTTTTATGGGTGATACTCCAGGCCTATCTGTTCTCCACAGAGTGGCTTGTGGCCATTGTCTGGTGTAACGAACTCATCGCAAGCAGTGTTTCAGCAACAACAAAAATTAAAAGGTTGGGAACCACTGATTTAACCTCTTAGTAAGTAATACACCCAGACGCATACATATCACCTGAATCCATAGTCTGGCCTCATTGTTATCGGAGCTGGCTGAACTATTCATAAAAAAATAAAATTAGGTGAGTTTAGTTGGATTTGTTTCATTGCCTGGAATCATTGCAGAGCAGACACTGGCCCAGATTCTCTGCCAACAGCGAGCAGAGTGCCACTCTGGTGCTACACTGCCCACATCTTGCAGCCTTCAGTAAAGAGGATGTAGCTGAGGAAAAGAACATGAGGCCAAAGAACCCTTGTGCTTTGGCAATCTCAGCTGCAGGAACAGCCTCTTGGTGTCCTTGTAGCTGGTGCAATTTAAAGCAGCCTTGAGACTGAGAGCCCCATTGTCTTCGCACTGCCAGAAGCCACCTTTACGGTATATCCAGGGAGATCTAGTCCGAACACCTCTCCTGGTCGCGTGTTGTGGGGAGAGAGGCAGCCAAGTCACTTCCAGCTTTGCCAAATCTCACAATCTGATCATGAGTCTCATGACATTGGCTGTCTTTCTTAGACCTCCAGCGGCTGGAATCATGTGGTTACTTGAGAATCTGACCAGTCATTAAAAAAGAAACCAAACAACAATAATAATAATTATTAATAATAAACAGGTACATTTCTAGTCCCCATGGTTGTAGAGAAAAACTTGAAAAAGCCCCTAAAGGCTTGGGAACCAGAAGGGAAATAAGAAGAACCGCTGTTTTTTTAGTTTTAAAACATTTCATGATTTATAAGCCACTCTCATCATTCTGCAGAGTCTGACTCCTGATTATCAATGTCTGGGATTGCATTTCTGATGCAGAAACACATTCCTACTTGGAAACATTAAAGCAAGCATCTGATGAATGCTAAATAGGTATTATGTAAAAGTATTTGCAACTAAGGTCTTTAACATCTGCCAGCAATTCTCTAGCCTAACTTGTTCATTTTCTATTTTATTATTTTCAAATAGTTTTTGTTATTTTTATGTCTATGTCTAAAACACTTATAACAGGATAAAATTCACAAAGAAAATACAACGTTAATAGCACACATCACAAAAATCATTAGGACAGATGTATTCCATCCATTTAAGAATTGTCAGCCATACACACTAAAGAAATATAATCCTAATAATACATTTTTGTTGCACCTTTTCATTGGGGTGGACTGAATAATTCACAGAAAATGCTTTATTGTGGGGGAAATTCAGCCCTGTTCAGAGGTCCAGCACAAGACCTACGCCTCATTTAAGTCCTGTTTGGAAGGCTTTAGTGGGACTTAAATGGTGCACCAGCCCAGTGCTGGAACAGGGGTGAATTTTATCTTCTATAAAAGTTAGTCCCTTGGAAGGTGCTGTTCTAATCACCCTGTCAGCACCACCTATAGGTCCTGATTCAACAAACCACTCAAGCATATCCATAGCTTTAAGCATATGAATAATCCTAATGATTTACTAATGTACATCCTTAAATGGGCTGCTGGATCAGGGCTTTAGCTAACCTGTATCCTTATGTCTAGTTTTCTTGATGCACCACAAGTGTTTAATCAGCTGTTAGACAACACATGACAAATACTGCACTGTCTCCTTTCAGATAAAGTAAGTGAAGCATTAGTACATTCATATAATAATCCCTCTGCTTCCTGTTTGCTTTGTGATGGGTTTCAGAACTGTCATAACTAATAGAATATCTAGATTTTATCTTGTCATCACTGGGGCCTTACTTAAACAGTCCATCCCCAACCACCTGTATAACTGTCAAACCTAACTTGGATCTGTTGCTCATATCTAATTGACTTCTGGATCCATTAGATTAGAACAAGCAAGAGAAAGATAGGTTTCAGCGGGCAAGTTTGCTTGTGTTCAAACTGCTGTGTTGGGCCCACAGTGATAGAATCACTAATGATCCATGTAATCTAGGATGCAACCTGTCAGACTTGTTGACATTTATAGTACAATTTTTGTAATATATATAATGTCATTTCTAATATTTAGTGTTTGCTTGTAAGGCATAAGAGGTGCAGATAGATATGAGCAGGAGTCCTAATTTGCATTTGTGGTAGAGCAATAATCTTAGTATTATTTCTAGAATATGTCATCATTACCCTGCAATAAATGTCAGCTTAATATATTTAAACACTGTTCAGGCAGTTCAATTACCTTAACCAGAAAAGCAAATTAGACTATTTCAGTATTTGCTACATGTTGATAGAAGCAGCATGGCACAAAGATGTCTTAAACAAGTTCAGTCAACTGCAAAAATACAAAGGCACTATTCAGAAATAACTTTGCCTTTGTTCATATAGGAATAATTAAAGGAAAGCAATTTTGTTACCCTTGGTTCAACAATTGCCAAACGTTCAGAATAATACTCATTTTGTGCAGTTTAACTGAACAGAAGAGTCTTTCATGATGAACTCAGAATGGTTGTTTTAAGGTCCCACTCCCTGTGGACCGTTGATTTGGGATAGCAAAATGCTATGTTGTTAAAATATCTTAACATTTTAAAGTTTAAAAATATAGGCAGTAAGTCAGCTATGTTATGCTTGAAGAGAGAGTTCAGTATTTTTATGATTTATCTGGATTTGAAAGAAAACTTGACAATAGTCAACTCACAATCCAGAATCGGTGGCCAGTGGCTCTCATTTTTCTTTCATTTAAAAATATTTTAATAATGCATGTTGGACATTAAATTAACCTAAATATTCAGAATGGAGGTGGGGGGACAGATCCCCCAAACTACTGGAAATGAGCATAGCTCCACTGAGGTTATTTTCACCAGGTGAGGACCTGGCCTAAGAAAGTGTCTTCTGGCCTTTTTAATTTCCTAATTCTGGTATCATCATCAACAAATGCTACCTACAGTGCAAAAATCTCAACACTTTGTCTGAGGGATGGGTGAATTTGTTTGCATAACATAAAAACTCAGGCAAAGTTTAGTTAACTTACACTCTTTGTTTCTGTGTTTTTTCAGTGCACACATGCCTTAGCATTACCTGGTTTGGCAAGGTATCTAAATGAAAATGAAAATTGAGTGTCACCCATAGAATCTCTGACCTGAGTAAGACAAGTGTACTCTTGGAAATCTCATGAGAGTCCACTCCTACAAAACCCTGGGCCAGATTTCTTGAATAAATTGGTTTGAATACATTCTGAAAAATGATGTATGTGGAGAAATCCTGCCTCCCTCTTCCAGAGGGCAGACACAGGACCCAGATCTGTCATATTTGAGCCAGCAGGGGGTTTGCCTCTGACAAGGGAATTCTCTGATAAGCAGTTGAGGCCCTTTGTGCCTTCTGAGTGTGCCAAAGGGCCAGAAACTGAGTAGAGATTCAGGCCTTAAAACTACAACCTGAGTGACACTAGGATGAATTGCAGCCAATAGCATTCCCTGAGCTTTCACTCCAGTCTGAGTGAGAAAGCATGCGAGTGTTCTGTGATGTGTCAGTGTCAGATATTATTATGATGGGAATTCCAGGAATGCATGTATCTTCCTAGCTAGATTTCTGCTCATTTGGGATAAGAAAAACTATATATTTTAGATCATCTTTCCTCTCAGGAGGTTTATATTGCAGGGAGGTTCTTCATTTATCTTTTCCTTTTGCTGTAAGCACAACGGAAAGTTGTACTTTTAAGTGCAGTCTGTTTCTGTTATGTGCTGTATCTCTTGTTGTGGTTAATCTGTGTTTGACTCAATATTTTTTTGTAGGAACTGTACGTTGTGGGAAATAGCCCAACAAAAGGCACTGGACTTATGCCCATTGAAGTCAATCGAAGTCTTTAGACTGACTTCAGCTGCCTGTGGAACAAGCCCCAAGTCAACTGCTTTTTGAAACATTGTGTGTAACATTGGAGGACATTTAATGGGTTCAAAAGAGCTCACACTTAACACTCCCTTAAAAAAGATTCTTCACGCTGATTGCAACCATCCCTATGCAATGTTAAATTGTTTATTCACTAAGTGCAGTGGTTGCTGTTAACATATCAGGATTTGCTCACAGTTAAAAGAGAGTGGTCATAGGCTTTTTAATAGCTTCAGATGTGTATGCATAACCTAACATCAAATGAAGTGTTATAAAATAATTAATGTTGCTTAGAAGGTATTTGTACATATATTTTAGTACTTTGGTACAGTCAAGGTGCTCCTGTTATCATGCAAAGAGTAATTGTACTTGGCATAAGTCTGTGCTAGGTAGTTTTATTTGTTTAGCAGATATTGCAGCTGAGATGTTTGATTGTCCTCTGTGTCCTTAGTTTTGAATTTCACATTGTTTCATTTTTTACCACATTATCTGTGTCTGGATGATGAATCTCATGTAACTCTTAATGCATATGGATGAGCTGTTGCCTGTAATTGAATTAACACATAATGAAGGTGGCTTTATGGAAATATGAAATCCGTAGCCACAATGCTTTCCTCATGTGGGAAAAGGAACAGACTCCATCTCAAAATCTCAGTTTTTAAATATAGACAAGAAAACAACAGTTCTGAGAAGTCCACTCCAGGACGATGAGTCCTTCAGCTGCCACTGCAGTGCGTCTCCCTAAGGCCTGGCCTACACCTAAATATTAGATGACCTAGCCATATTGTTCATAGCTGTGAAAACTTTTGCTCCTATGTCACATAGTTAGGAGGACCTAACCTCCTCTGTGGATTCAGTTTATTCAGTGGAAGAATTCTTCTGTCAACCTTGCTACCACCTCTTGAAACGGTGGGTTAGCTACATGGATGGAACCCCCGCTTCTGTCAATGCAGGGAGTATCTACTCTGCAACAGCTCAGCTGCAGCGCCCTAGCTGTGCTCCTGAAGCACATTCATACCATGGTCCTAAGGCACCTGTGAGACGGTGACCATCCTCCACTCCCTGGGATGTCACAGTGGAAGCGGAGGATGTTTGTAACCCGCAGGAAGTGTTCCATACCTTGCAAGATCAGACAGTAAGGGCGCAGGCCAGCTTCAGTGGGAGTTGATTCAGATTCTAAGCACAGAGAGTACAAGATGTCTTGCATGCTATTTCAATGAGATGCAAATCACCCATTCTTGGAGAGAAAACATTTTAGGATGTGATGTTCAAACACATTCAACTTCCGTCTAACTCATCTACTGAAAACAGTGAAAGTTGTACCAATGACTTTAATAGTAGTGGAGTTAGACCAATGTTGAATGTTTTTGAAAAGCCCACTCTTAATCTCTACATAATAATACAATATCAGTGAAGAAATCCTAAAGCAGATTTGCTTCCTATAATCACCATCTCCAGCTTTCTTTATGAAGTTCCCCTTCCTTTTGAGATTTACCAGGAAAATCTTGGACAAATGCCTTGGTGTTAATACCCCAATGATATAAAATTTTATTAGGAAACATCTCAAACTGAAAATTTCTTTAATGGATCAAAGAACTAAGCAAACAATTAAGAACAAATAATTTATTTAATGAATGTTGTCTTTTTTTGTCTCGTTGTAAATTATCTACAAATAGACTGCAAATTTCCGATTGATTAAGAATTTGCTGAATAATTTCTATGAATGATTCTTGGTTTTAAGCTTGTTCACAAGCTAATACTGGATGCTTGAAATTTGAGCTGTTCTAATTAAACACTTAGACCAACCTTCCTGCCTTACATATTCCATCCTAAATCCTATAATCTACCTTTCCAAAGGTATGGGAGAGAAGATAGGCCTTACAGTGTTTCTCGAAGGATAGCAAATTTAGGTTCTGGCAGACCAAGGTGGTAGCAATTTTCATTCAAAGACTTTTCCTGGGCCTTGCCTAGGTAAGCATTTTTCTTCAAACTTCTCAAACGGTGCCACTCCCCTCGTGACAGCAACAGTGAAGGTGTAGATCGTCTGCTGGGGTCCAGGGACTTTTCACCACTGTGTTGTTTGGACTTGGTGAAAATGTTGGCACTTGTAACACGGCTTCCTCTGGTGGGGCTATGACAGTGGGAAATTTGAAGAAAAACTGTAGTGTAGACATAGCCATGAAGAATGCCCTGCCCCTTCTCGTCTTAAAGGGTTGGATCTAAAGCACACTTAAGTCAATGGAAAGACTTCCCATTGACTTCAGTGAGCTGTGGTTAAGCTAAGATTGGGTATGCACTTATATTAATGCTGGTCCTGGCAACACAAAGACCTAGCTTCCATTTATCCATAGTAATTTTTACTAATTATACCCACACATCTGCTGAAGTTGCTAATGAGGAGAAACATACTGTATTTAATTCATGACTTCACTTAAACTTCATAGTTCTTTTGAAAAAAATCCAGACTAATAGAGAGATTGGGCTAGAGTCTCTCCCCTTGTTTCTGTCCCCATTGCACTGCTCTGGCAGTGCAAGGTGGCCAGAACCTGCTCTTAATTAGCCCTCTGGGAATTATTCTGGCATGGGAGAGTCTCAGATGGCATAAAGCTAGCATAGCTGGCTCCCCACCTTAACCATTTTTAGGGTATCATATCAACAGTGGGCACATCAGGGGAAGGCATCTGTCCTCATTTCTCAACTGGCATATCCCCTTTGAGGACCATAACCTGCTAACACAAGATTGAGCAGCTCACATGCTGCTCTAATTAACATCAGGTCTGAAGCTAGAGTAGTTGCCACTTGAGAATCAAGGAGCTGTAACCACATACCTAACTGACCACCTGAAATCCAGTCCAGTTTGTGGATCTCCAAGCGGGAGCGATCTGGGCCAATATTTTGTGAATTGTTAGAGATTAGTTAAATATGAATACTGGAAACTTGCTCACAAATTATAGAAATGAACCAGCGGCCTATCTTATAAAGACTGCTCTGTGCTGCAAGACTGCTTGAAACTAGATGTTGTGTTAGAAAAAAGAAAAAGTAGACATTAATTATCCTTCATAACACTTTCCAATTGGAATAATCCTTTCTGATTTACTTTAAAACCCAAAGGGAGTACATCTCATTTGAGCATTCAGCCCTGGTCTCTGCTGGAGAAAAATTTGCAAGGGCTGACCGAATAAGGTTTTTAGGTCACTCACCAGCTAGTTACAGCACATGAAAATCATGCAACAAAATGAATTCAGCACATGGGCCAGAATTCAATTCATCACACATTTCTGGAATTCTCAGTCCACCCTTGTGATGTTAAATATAGAAATTCCATTTGGGACTAAAACTTGATGTACATCAGGGACAGTTTCTTACAAGGAAAATGTAGAAAATCCTCTATTCCATATGGTTTGAATCATTTATTAAATGAATCCTGTAGGGGTAATTTCAGACGTGGAAACCTTTAAAATGGAGAAATAAAAAACAGATTTATTATGTTTCTGTTTTCCAATAGAAGGTTGTAAAATCAGTTAGCAGATGCCTAGTTATCAGTGCTGAATAACAGATGATTGCGTGGAAGGTCTCTTCTTGCCCAGAACTGCATTTGAATTGTGTCAGTTCTAAATATCTGATGACATAAATCATAAGGATTAAAATATCAGTTCTCTTCCCTACACGGAAGTGCTTTGTCTTGTCCTATTGTGATCTGACGATTGAAGATTGCCAATCCATTGAATTGGGCAAGCAAGCTAGCTAAATTCTATATGTGAAGTTCCTCAGTCCTGATCTTTCATTAGCTGACATGTTATTACCTCTTCCTTATAATATGTTGAGCAAATATAGGATGAATGTTTGTTGAATGTATTCTGAATTAAGGAAAATGTCTATCACAATATGATCTCTGTTTATGTTCACAGCAACTTTTGGGAAGCAGAAGATCCTCACAATTAGTGTTATAGGAAAGAGTTATTGTTAAAATCCTGGTTGAGTTGTCCATCTATAATAATTGGTAATTGACCACAAAAGGGAAAGCACATATTTTCCCTCTATTTGGAAAAATACAGTAATGAATGTCAATCAGAGGGCTGATGTCTGACTGGTGAGCAGTAAGGACCCATGTCACTAAAATTCCTGATAAATCTGTTTTTTTTTGTGGATATATCTGATATAAGTGATAGCATTAACTCAGTAGCAAACACTACAGTTAAAGCAATGAGGATTTCATTTACAACTCCCTATTTTCTGAAAAATTCTCCTCCTGGAATGAAGCTCTGGAAGTGCAGAAAGGTCCACAAATCCCAAAGAAACACTCTAGTGAAATCAAGTATTGGTTGAAGTCCCTCTTCCTCTTTATCCTCAAGTCCTAGCCAGTCTGCACATAGGGGCTCATATAAGAAAAAAAATCAATTTCAAGATGGGTGATATGGCGCATATCCAAAATGTGCAATGCTAGGAGCATAGCTCCACCATCTAACATCAGAAAGTATTCTTTGCAAGGAGAGGTGGTATCATGGGCTGAGAGAGCTAATATATCATATAGCATGGTTGCACTTGCTTATCTGCACATACTTCTGGGAAGCTGTTCATAGAGCTGTGTGGTTCTCGGGGGATGCCACTTTTGGAAAAAGGTACTTTCCATGGGGTAGTGCCTCACTGACCCAAAATAAACTTTGGAAGTAATATTACATATGTACTCATCTAATCAAATTTTTCTTGCCCCACTTGGCTACACACTAATATTTGCTGCATCCATCTCATGGTGAAAAAGAGTGTTTATTTCAACAGCTTTTACAAAACAAGGGAATGAACAGCGCAACTGGTTTATGACTTGAAAATAAATACTTCCTCATTGCTACCCACATTTCTGATGCTGTCTCTGATCCTGGAAACACTTAAGCATATGTGTAGGTTTATTCATAGTTAATGCATGAAAAATACAACGTATTTCTCCCCAACCTTAACTCTGCCCTCTAGTGACAATGAAAGGGGAAAAATGTGCTAAACACAAAATGTGTTGGTAAAAATACATATGTATTCATTTTTAGTGTACATTGTGTAGCGATCATAGTTAATATTTAATGTGATGATAGTAGTTTAGTGTTGGTGAAAAGGTGATGCACTGACAACCCTGCAACCTGAAGTCTTGTAGTTATTCCACAGAGCAAGAACTGTAGGGCTCAGGTTGCCGCAGTAACAGCTTTACAACATTGCCTTACTAATAGAATAGACATATCTTGAAGGATGGAGAGGGTATTCATTGGCCACAGTCCTTCAATCCTGGGTTTCTGTGCTGAGGTTGAAAAAAAGGTGCCAATTAGTGGCAGAGACTTTTCATAGTTTAGGACAAAATTCTGCTCTCTGATCCACCCTAGTGAATACACTTCTGCCATTAGAGATGAAGATTCTGAGATTCTCTGAGAGCAACTGCAGGATTGTCTTGGACTAGAGTCTTCTGGAACACAAGCAAATTGCTGGGGCATGGAGTTCCATGATTAGTCAGAATGCAGTACAGCAAGTGGAATGGAAGCCTAGCTGCTAAGGAAATCTGTTGCTGTCAATTAGAATAGGGAATTCAGAGATTTAATTTACCGGAATCTGATGTCACAGACAGTTGTTTCCTATGGGAATCTGTTAATTGTATAGACCTCTTTTAAGAATCCAAATAGAAAAATTTGCTTTGACAATTTTCCCGGCCATGCTATTTTTTTTTAAAAAAAGAATGTTGTGCTTCAACTTTGTTCCCTTCTTGTCTATGCAGCACAATCTCATTCATCCTGACCCTATTCTACTGCTGCTGATGACCATATATCCAGAAAACCAGCCTGCAAGCTTGACAATGTGCTAAAAGTCTTCGTTTTGTATAAGAGACTCTGCAATTAAGAGAATAGGTTCAGCTATTTAGAAGGAACCTAGTGCTGAGAAGTGGACACAAATATATTGGTTGTCAAACAGCAAAATATAATGTTCTTTTGTTTAATTTGCTTTTTTTTTTTTAGTCAGGTTTGATAAGGATGCAGGAGAACGAATTCCTTATATCTCCATTACCTCAGCACCTAGCACAGGAACACAACTACACATCACCTGTTGGACATCAACCTCATGTATTATACAAACGGAGAGCAGAGGAGAAAGTGCACCGGTACAAAGTAGATTCCAATTCCAATCACTTTTCCCCGGGTCATCACAGAAATCACACACACCACAAGTATCATGATCAGGCGAATGATTACCACCATGGAAGGTTTCAAAAGCAGCATTTTTGTGGACGTCGAAAGAAATGTATGTAAGGAAACTTTCTCTCTTTGTTTGAGATAGTAGTTCTTAGAGACTTGTAGGTGCTTCTTTTATTGTGGTTTGTAACCACTACTCTGATGGGGGCTGAATTTTTTAAATAGTAGTGCTAACAGAGGAAGTGGAGGACAGATACAAGGAGCTGGATCATGCATTTAAGTTTATGGCACTGTCCATCACTATTATTACAACTCCACCACTAGTCAGTGAGTGACTTTCTTAGGAATGTGGTGCTCAACTTAGAAGATCCATCGCTCTGGTTTTCGTGAGATTGATTTATCTTTTAATGGGCCATTCCTCTTTTTGCTGGTGCTTTAACACTGCCTCTTCTGTACAATTACCAGTTCCAACTCCCTGCTCTATTTTCTCTTAATCTGAGATATGCGATTAGTTTGAAAGATGGAGGAAGGGCATTAGGAATCATTGATTTGGCAAAGGAGGGGGAATAGGTCTTTCACAATCCACCATTTGATAATGACGTTGTCAGCAACTGAGATGATTCAACCATAACCTCCCAAGGAAATTGTTTAAATAAAATTCTGGAGTCACTTCTTAAAAATGTATTGAAACTACATTATCCTACCAACGTCCATTGTGAGGCCATCATTAGGCCCTCAACTTGAAGAATATTTAGGAGCTCCTCAAGGATCCTATAGCTATACTTCTTATGTTCCCTTGATTCTTTTTGTGGGCCTTTATTGAGATTCATGACTAGAGCCCCAAGAATTGAATACAGTAACTGAAAAAGTTGCATCAGCCAAAATATGTCCTGTCCAATTTTTAATTGAGTTTGGGGACAACAAGAGGGTTTCTTTTCAAAAAGGAAAATAAAAAGGGGTTGGGGAACAGAAGGAGAGGAACAAACAGAAGGGAAGAGAAGAGGAGAAAATGGGAGGAGAAAATTGAAGGAGGAAGGAATGAAAGTCTCTGAGCGTTCTGCAGGAAAATATTGATCTGGTTGAAAAGATTGAGAAGTCTTTATATTTTCAATCAATTCATGTTTTTCTTCAATATTGCAGGTCTCTCTGCTACTTTCTTCCCCTTTCCTGCTAAATCTCCCCTAGTCTAAGAAGCCCCAGTACATAATTCTTGTACAAACCGATGGTCATCCTGTTTCAGTCCTTTTTTTTTCTTTTACTGCTATACAATGACTAATGAGAATGGAAGACAGCAGGGTCTACTTTAGAAAGTGAAGTGAGGAATATTGCATTAGCTCATGGTCTTCTCATTTTCCATGACCACCAGGGCGTTTTTTCAAAAGGTTGTTCACTGATTACAAAACCCGTATGATATTGATGGCTTTGATAGAGAGGGTTCCAGGCTCTTCCATGTTGGCCAGTTTATCTTATATGGTTCCTATTACTGTAGTACACTAGCACCTCACAATAGTCAATACATTTATCCTCACAGCACCCATTTGAGGTAGGAAAGTGCTGTTATCCTCATTTTACCAGAGGTACAGAGGGTAGGTGATTTGTCTAAAGTCTCAGAAGGCATCTGTAGCAGAGTAGGGAACTGAACCCAAGTCTCCCAGCCCCTATGCTAAAGTCCTAATCAGTGGGCCTTTATTCCTTCATGTAAGGGATAGAAAGGACACACAACTCCCTGTACGTTCAAGGGGACAACACAGCAGGAGTAATTTGGACTTGTGGCTAATGCTCTTGCAATTAAAGTTAACTGGATTTTGAAAGTAAAAATGGTACTTTACTGAATCTGTATCCAAACATGGTGCTGAAAGAGGACAGGTGGTGCTGTAGGGGGGTTGTTTACACTTTGAAGGTATATAGTTGCTTATATTGCTGAATACAGTTCACTGGCCTTTCTCCTAATTGTTAAAGCAGTGGTTTCTCTACTTTTTCATGTAGCTTGGATATAGCTACGACTCCCTCCTGTTTAGCAATATAGGAAGAGTAGGACGGCCATCGCTACTTGACATCTATTTGCGATTCTGGGTTGAGACCCCCTATGTTAAGTGCACAAAATTAAACTTTCAGTTATGTTGACGTTTTTACTAGTGATTGAATTAAATTTAAGACTTTACAAGCACAATGACTTTAATGATGCTGTGTGCAGGAATAAGGCGGGTTACAGGAATCAGGAACAAGACCTCTATATAAATAACACCTGAAAACTATGTTAAAAGAACATTAAGGCTGCAAAGTCAAGCACTCAGAAGTTAGGAAATGCTAGAATGATAGTTGCTCAAACAGTTATAATCCAGCCCATTGTATATATGCATTATGATGCAGTCTGTAATTATATGATCACTTGCTGTTTTTTTCCACCAGACCCCTACCTCATTCGTGCACATGATGGACAGTGCCCATTTAATGAGAAGCTATTCGATATTTTGTTTTCTCCTCATTGTTCAATCCAGGGCCCCATGCCTTGTTCACTGTACACTATTCAAACCCTGCTCTGAAGACAGAATTACTAATTTTCTCATGGGTTTTCTATGGTGTTCATTGCTATAGTATCAGAGTGCTTCACAAATATATATTAATCCTCACAACAGCCTCACAATTAATCCTTGTGAAACTAGGTGGTATGACTGTCCCCATTTTGCAGATGGGGAGCTGAGGTTAAAAAATGTCCACTAATTTTGGTTACCTAAGCTGATGCACCCACGGCCTGATTTTTCAGAGTACTTGGCACTGTATCAAGCTTTTTATATTCAAAGCGTAGCTTCCATTGACTTCAGTAGGTGCTCAGCTCCATGGCCTCAAGATAGGATTATGTAAAATGAGCAACACACAATTAGTGGCCACCTGTGAAAAGTCTGATGTAAGTAGCTTGCCCAGTATCACACAGGAAGTCTGTGGCAGAGCAGGGACAGAATACAGTTCTCCAGGGCAGCATTCAACAGCCTTAAACACGAGACCTTCCTTTCTCCTCCTGCCATCCCCTGCCTCATTCACTAGAGATCTTCCAACTCCTACAACAAATGAAGCAAGGGGTTCTACATACAATAGCCATCTTCATTATGCAACCCCAGAACAGGTCCATCCAGGGCACTGAATGAGGCAGGGGTCCTGTGAAAAAAAAAATGGAATGTGATCGTACCATTAAAGCCCGTATCATAAAACATTTGCACAAGGGGGCTGAATTAAGGTAGCACAGGCAAAAGTCATGTCACGGGCAGAAGGGCCATGTCCCTGCTCCAACCAATGGCGGTGGTGGCTCTAGAGTTTCTCAATGAAATGGTTATACACATTTTTTTTATCATAGGCAAAACAATGTATTTTTCCTTAACCACATTCTTGGAAACAGGTGAACCATTTTAGTTGAAAATCTCCAAAACATTTCAGTCTCACGTAGACACCTGGCATGGATAATTTCAGCCCCAAAACAAGGTCCTCTAATGGGATGCACCAGGGAGACTTAACTGGAGATGGCCTATACAACAGGGTTAATTAATCCCTAATCCAGAATCTATCCATTTTTGCAGTACAGGAAAAGAGATTATTAGTACGGTGCTGCTTGCAAAGGGATATGCTTGAAGACTTAAAGCTTAACCCTTCTAACTTTCTTTAGTAGCCATGTTGAACGTGCAGTTTGTAAGCATGAGCACAGCAGGTAAGCCATCTTTCAGCTATCTCATCACAGGCTAAAAAGTTTGGAGCACAAGATCTGAACAGATCGCCCTCTGTAAGTCATATTTGAGAATAGCTGCTTCTTCTGAATAACTTTTAGTAGTAGTAAAGCAGGTGCAAAAGAGAGGTGAGTCTCGGCGGTGATGAGAGCCACCCACAGTACAGGCCAATATAAAAGAGACTTTTTGTGAATCAAGTGCAAGCCACTTACTTGTGCTGCCTCCTAAACAAGGAATTGCTGTACTTGGGAAATAAACTATGCGTTTTGCTGATAGGTGATGCTTGTCTGTACATGCTTTCAGAAGAGGAGACCTCTCTACATTCTTAACAGGATAATAATTCTTGATTGATATTATAACTAAAATATCTTTCATTCATTCATTCATTCGTGTTCTGAAATATAGTTCTGATTAAATGAATTCTCAGAAGTAAATCACTAGGGATATTGCATTGCTACAACTTGTATCTGCTAAATACCAGCATATTGATGCCTACAGCATGTTCACTTAGAATATTAAGGACCAGTCCAGCATTCATTACTATGATTTACTCTTTGTAATATCTACAGTGCCTAGGAGCTCCAGTCATTGACCTGGACCCCATTGTGCTACTTGCTGTACAAAAACAGACCACAAAGACATGCCCTGCCCTCAAGAATTTACAGTCTAAGTAGCAACTAAACAAGTATAACATTCTAAACACCACAAGCTCTGCAAGGCCGTAGATCAAAGCTCCATCTGAGCATAACTTATTCAGCTTTGAGATGGCCTGCCTTAGAAGACTCTTAAATGAAACTAACTTTGGGTAGACAACTGATGCAAATAAGCTTCCCTACTTACCATCCTGTTTCCCTTGGATTCCTGGTGTCCCCGTGTGACCAAGGAGGAGGTAGATGCCAACATAGCTCTGTTGTTGGAGTAACTGTCAGACACAGTCACAGGTAGGGCTTCTAGACAAAGGTGGTTGTTACATTTTTTAATTACCCGGGGCTCCATCACTCGTATCATGTTTCATTCCTTTTGCCATAAAGATTTGCAAGGACAACTCCTGTTGTTATCTAACTAGCATTTTCAAATAGTGACTAGTGGGCTGAATTCTGGTTGCCAGGGGCACATAGGCTTATGCAAGAAAAGCCATAAGCAGGAAGAGTATGGAACAAAGGTTTTCTGCCCTAATTCTGGCTTCTTCAAAACCCAGAGAGAGGGTTGACTCTGCAGTCCTTCCCTACACAAGCAGAAGGCAAGTCTTGCTTTATTTCTCAGGAAGTATGGACCGCATGTTTATGCACATGGCTTCTGATCCAGCAATGGTCATTATTTTCCACTCTCTGAATTTTGTGCTCCAACCAGGAGTAATCCGTGTGGAGAGTCTCCATGGGGGGCTGTTGCCAGTCAAAATACAGGCACACAGGAACTCTGCTTTTGCAGCATATCTAGTTTCTGTATGTATTTGGAGGAATTTATTAAGGGAGGCAGAATCTGGCCCGTACGCTATGTTTGCAGTTGATGCAGGAAGGTGCCAAAATGGTCAAATAGTATATAGCTATTCAGGGAGAAATATTAACTATTTCTCCCTGCAGTACATGAAACTCATTTTACTAGATTATTTCTTTCCTCTGAATTGCTTATTGTATTCAGGTTTTTTTCTTAAAGAAGAATGAATCAGATCTTAATTAATAATGTATTAGAAGAACTCACCATCTTACAGGCCATATTAATCATTACCTGGCTCTTGCACAATATTGTAAATTCATTTAGGGCTCTATTCCCCAGGCGCTTTACTATCTAACCAAACTGCTCATAAAAATGACCCGTTTTGAACCCTTTCCAAAACCGTGTTCTGTTTGTCTTTAGACACACCTAAGCCACCCACAGAGGATACATACATCCTATCAGATGAATATGGAAGTTCAGCAAGGTTCAAAAGATCAGCTGTTAAAACCCCAAAAAGTGGAAGTCTGAATGTTGAAACGCTTGTTGTGGCGGATAAAAAAATGTTGGAGAAGCATGGCAAGGACAATGTAACCACATATATCTTAACAGTTATGAACATGGTAAGAGCTGGTGTAACTGACGTGCCATTGGTTTTGTACTCATCTACAGCTGTGGAAAATCTACAAGACAACCAGGAGCTGGGGCTTTAAGAAAAACACCCAACTTGGTGAGACTCATGATAAAATCACAAAAGTTGGCAATACTGAAAACTCCGCTTGTTAAATTGATTTCTGCAAGTCCACGTGTGCCAGCCTAGAAATCCCACCCTTGTTTTGTGGTGTGGGTGGAGTTGGGATTTATAATTATTCTGAATGTTTGTGTCAATTTTGCTAATGTAATTTCTTTTAGAATTAGTGGGGTTATATATTGCTCATAGTGTCTTTAATGGCTGGCCTGTAGCTTTACAACTTGCTCTGAATATAGGGTGGTGCATAGCGGACGGGGGCAGATTGGAGACTTCTATCTCAAAGCATCACAGTTTCTCCCTGACTCTCCACTTCCGCTGGAAGGAGAAGTGGGAGTAAGTAACTTCATCCCTACTCTGGCTGATGAGAAGGTGGGGTGAAGCCAGAGCTCCCTCTACTCCCCCCCACTTGTCTGCAGTGGGGAGTAAATAGGCAGATGTCTTGAGTCACAATCTAAGCAGGGCAGTAAAGGGGACTCTACTCCTACTTACTTCCCTGAACAGCTGCCCTAGTGAGCAAAGTGAGTCAGCCAGCTCCTTTTGCCCCATCACAAAAGCTTTGCTTTATTTCCCCTCTTCCCTGCTGCTGGAAAGAGGAGTTATTTGTGTGGGCAGACACAAGAGGATTACCTGCTGTGACTTTGATCCTGCAGAACTGGGGCCTGATCCAAAGCCCATTGAAGTCAGTGGGAATTTTTCAATTAATTTCAATGGGCTATTTGTCGGTCCCTTTGTGCACATTTCTGTTAGATGGAGGTGGGGCTAATCCTGCAATGTGCCGAGTTCCTCTTGACTGTCATTGAAAGTTGGGTCATGATAACTCATTAATTATCTTTAGTCTATTTTTATTACAGATTGATTTATTTATTACCCTCTCCTACATATTCATGCAGGTTTCTAGTCTTTTTAAAGATGGGACAATCGGCAGCGACATAAACATCATTGTTGTGAGCCTTCTTCTTTTGGAACAAGAGCCTGTAAGTGGTGTGTCATTATTCTTTTGTAGCAGAGTGTATCTGAAAGACACTGTTCACAAGGAATATATGGACAAGCCCACACTATGCAAAGGAAATTCCACTGAGGGCTTGTCATGACATTATAAACCACAAGACTCAAGTGTGAGATTTTATGACATCACCAGAACCTTTGATGTTACATTTTCCATATTTTACTGCTCCTAGTTTTTTTTTTAATAATAGAACCAGGAGTTTAATTAACTCCCCCTTTACCCTTCAGTGTTTCTGACTCTTACTCTAGAATCCTCAAATATTTTATAAGGGCTGTTGCCTTCAGTAGTTATTCATCTAGGACATATTTTTATCAAGAAAACCAAATCAAGAGACCCAAAGACACTTGTACCTCATGCATATTACCCAGTGAAAACCAAAAGGGCACAAATTCACAAGTGAAATGATTTCTAAAAGGGGAAGCCAAGCCCCAAAATCATTCAGATTGCAATTAAAGTTTAAAAGAGTTTATGAATCGCCTCTTGCTATTGAAATACTGTTGGGGAATTTTCAAAGGCACAGTTACGTGTCCAACTCCTACTGAAAGTCAGTGGGAATTGGACACCTAAACTCCATCCGTGCCTTAGAAAATATCCCTGGGTCTGAGTTTCTTCAGGTTCATTTTATAATTATGATTGATTGATTGACTTGAAATAGTTATTTCAGGCAGGTGTGTCAAATATATAGTGACATAGGAAATGGAGAGGTGACATTTCTTCACATCTAGTCATATAACTAAAGTAATTCCCCTTCCTCCAACCCCGACCCCAGTTCTTCTTCCTTCAATCACCTTCCTCAGCTGCCGGTAGAAGCATCTTATTTCTGTGTCTATGAAATATCTGTAGGGTGGATTAATGATCAACCATCACGCGGACCAGTCATTAAATAGCTTTTGTCAGTGGCAATCTGCTCTGGTTGGAAAGAATGGAAAGCGTCACGACCATGCCATCTTGCTTACAGGATTTGATATCTGCTCTTGGAAAAATGAACCCTGTGACACTTTAGGTATGGTAAGAAAATATGCTCTGCAAAACTGATGAATGTCAACTGACAGCATCTCGATTAATAAAATAAAGAAATCCCAATTTTGTGGCTAATGAGAATGTTTGAAGATGTGGTAAAGGAACAGTCAAGGTGGAAAGTAACATGTTAATGAGAGGAAGGATGGTCCAGCCATTAGAGAACTAGCCTAGGACTTGGGAGAATCACGTTCAGTTCCCTGCCCTGCCACAGACTTCTTGTGTGACCTTATGTGTGTCTTTTCGCCTCACTGGGTCCAAGTTCCCCACTTCCGAAATGGGGAGAATTCCCATTTTACAGGTAGGAAACTTGGGCACAGAGAGGCTAAATGCACTTCCCTACGTCACGGAGGTGCTATGAGAATAAACCCATTAAAGACTGTGAGGTGCTTTGAGATCTACTGAAAAGCTCTATACAAGAGTGTTAGTTTTTTCTTTTAAAAACTTTAAAAAACTTAAAAAAACCCATATTGCCAGTATTTTGGCCACTGCCAGAGAGACCTTCAAAAGACATATTTTAGGATCTCTACTGCAGTCAGGAAATTTTCTCCACCACTGATCTCATTTTGCATTTCAAAAATACATCTGGGCCACATGGACCTTCTTTGTTATCCCTGAGTGACCTTCAGAAAGGAGCTGTCCCCTTTTAAATGGCTTTGTCAGCTGACTTGACTGAGGTTGAGTCACCTGCACTAAAAATGAGCCTGTGTTAAAACTTGTGTAGGCCAGCATCTACAGAATGAATTCCTTCTGGATTGGGCCCAGTGTGTGCATATATCGATGTGTGTATAGGCACATGTGTGCACTTCTCTATACAACACTCCCTTTTTTGTTAAACGTAGCTCTGCCTACAATTCCTGGTGCTCCAAAATGAACTGAACTTTCCTCACACATCAAAATAAGCATGTACTCATGAAAACATGTAGTATCCATCACAATGAGATGTATGTATCTTACAGTACTTGAAATAACATCTCTTCTGCCTTTCCTCCTTCCCCAGGCTTTGCCCCTATTAGTGGCATGTGCAGTAAATACCGTAGCTGTACCATCAATGAAGATACAGGGCTTGGCTTGGCTTTTACTATTGCTCATGAATCCGGACACAAGTAAGCTATTTTTCTCGTGAGTCCTTCCCCCTATATATATATTATAGATATATAAGTTTATTTATATTATAGATAAATCTTTCCCTCCTGTATCTATATTATGGATAAACATATCAATGAACGGAAACTGAATGTCTGCTGCGATTATGAAAAAGCTGATACCCCACTGAAAAATTCTATAGATCATTTACAGAGAGGGGTCATGTGGTTAGAACAGGGGACCGTTAGAGCTCCTGGATTCTGTTCCCATTTTATATATGCATCTTGTTAGAATACAACCAATGTGTCATATTTTGTAATCACCATAAGTCTAAGTCATGATCATCCACTCAGCTGCCGTGAGTTGAGGAGACCCTACTGTGGCATATCTTGCCTGCGGAACACAAAAAGGGGGACCAATGCCACTTGCATGTCGCTGTTCTTACCTCTGTGGGATTCTATGGAATCTCCTCTGCTGAGTAAGAATTAGGGCTCCCTGGGATGTGAGGGGAGTATCCTGGAGTGGTAAGTGGAGGAACTGATGCCCGTGATGCTGTTCTTCCTTCTTGTTGTGGCTATTCTAGTTGATAGCTGTGCCAAAGTGAATCTTGCCTGAAGTGCCTGAAGTAACTGTACAGCACAAGTATACTCCCCCAGGGAGGGAGATCTTGTCCCGGTGGAGGATTGACTGCTTAGGTCTTGCCGTAGAAGGAAGGGACACAGCAGATAGCAGTGTGGAGGAACAGCCCCTTTGTGCGTGATTGAATGATCTCTGTCTCAGCAGATCCTGGGATTCATAGGGTTTAGTAGCCATTTCCCTACCATCCTCCTTTGCCTCTTACTCCTCCCCATTTAGGGTAAGATTTGGTGGAAGGTAGTCTTTCTAGAGGTTCTCAGGCCACTTGTCACCTTCTTGCAGGTATTTCCACTGGACTTTTATTTCTATAGTAGGAATTCGTCCCATATTTTCTAACATCTGCTGATCTTCTGCCACTAACATTAGGTGCCTGCCATTGATCTTCTATTCTCTTAGATGTTGACATAGAGTATCTATTCAGAACTTTTCCTTTGTCAATGACAGAGGTACTGGATTCTGCTGTTCAGTTGTTACATGAATCCCTCTGATACTGCATGACTGAACTGGGGCTATTCAGTTTTCATTGTATAAATATACTTTTCAGCATACACTATGACCTAATGTCTACATGAGCGTCCCTTTCACAGGTTTCTGTACATCTGAAGGGAAATAAGGAATTAGGGAATAATCCATCTCTTAATGAAGTCAGTGGGAGTTTTGCCAGTGATTTCAATGGGACCAAATAAGTAAAATATATAGGGCCTGATTCTCCTCACTTACATCAGCATAACTCTACTGATTTCAGTAGAGTTACTCCTTATATGGCATGCTGTTCTAGAATTATTCTTCTCGTATCTTAATTCTCTTTCCTTCTTGTTTGTTTTCTTCATTCTCTTTTAAATAATATATTTGTAGCTGTTAAGTTTTGCTTGTCATCTCTACTGCTTTTCTAATCTTTATATTCTTTGGCTTCTCTTTGATTACTTCTGTATTTCTGCATCCTGACAGGAAGGATGTCTTTCCAAACTAAATAAATATAGCATCCTGGAAAGATTGCCATCTTTACTCTGCAATAACAGGTAGAAAATTTCCCTGCTGTCATTCATCCAAGCTTGTGTTCCTGAAAGAGCTTTGTATGGGAAAAGCAGAATTTGGTAGCAATGGTGCCTGGAAGCAGACTATCCTTAGAAATATTGCCTGATGATCTTATTGACAATCAAGTAGCAATACTAGGTGGGAAAGTGCATTTGAAACAAATACAAGATTTCATCATATAAATGCAATGGACTTTAATATTAGCAATATTAAATTAAATATTAATAATACTTCCTTCTGAAAATCAAAGTTACTACTAATGTAATCTCAGTTTAATTAACAGCTCCAGGTACACGCTTAAGATTTGCATTTGTGAAATGGTGATTCACAGGTATGAAAAAAATCTATCAATGAACAAGTGTACCTGGTTTAGTTTTACTAATGGGGCTCATGGGCATGCATTGCTTAAAAGTTGCAAAGCTGTGCATTATAGAAACAAGTGGCCTATATCACTGTGTGAAATGGGGCTGAATGAGATTATGTAAGAACAGAATGTGATCCTTTACATATGATTGACCAATGCAATGGAATTTCCCTACCCTGTACAGGGAGAGTACTCCTGTAGCGGGATTTATCAACTTTAGGGCAGGTTTGTACTGCTAGAGAAGTGCAAAGCACAAATATAGCTGAGGATCTGGCCCTGTAATCCGCAGTTTAGAATGGTTTTAAGCAAGAATCTTCATTTATTTTAACATATTATTTAACATTTTAACGTTTATATGAAAATTTCCATTATTCAAGACTACTGAGAGCAAAAAAGAAAACAATACCCCATGGGAACGTCTGTAAGTTCAGGTCATTTCAAAGTATTGCTCACATGACAAAGCAGTACTCATTCATAGGAGTCGGCACAGTCCCTTGTGCATTCAGTGTCTTTTCAAGTCACACAGTATCTGACCCCTCCTCCCCCGATCTTGGTCCCATTGACATTAGGGGAAAGTACTGATCCAGATATAAGTCTGAACTTTGTTTTTGCTCCTCTCTCTACAGTGAACCTCCAGACTTGGGGAAATTTCAGACCTCTGTCCAAAACCTTCTGCTTTTCTAATCCCTAATGATCCTGACTATAAATACAGGATTCATTAAAGCACACAGTGTGTATCTGATAAACTGGTGTGATTGTTCTGAAGTTGCTGAGGTTTATTGTGAAAATACTAAACTAAGGATTTCTTACTATGTGTATTATATACTCGGTAGATCACACTGAGATCCTTGAGAATGGCTATTATTGTTAAACATTTTTATGGTCTTCTTTAAATAGTTTATGTTTTTACCTGAGCGTTTAATAGCTCTTTGGGGAGTCGATGATCTATTGTGTCATTGAGCATTAAATCTGTGGATTCTTTGGCTGCAAAGCAAGTGAACTAAATTTTTATTCCACTAACTATTAATAAAATATTTGCTCAACTGGGATTTTTTGCTAAGTGAACAATTTTCTCAGCAGGGCCAGATGCTCAGCTGGTGGAAGCGGTCTGGTGACTTTGATGGGCCTACACTGATTTACAGCAGCTGAGCATCTAGTCTTCCCTCCCTCCCCCGCACACACCCATTACATGCTCAAAACTGCCAATGCACGAACTGAAGTAGGAGACCGTGAAATTTCTTTTCAAAACACACTGAAATTCTCAGATGTACCATATATAAAATAAATATAAAGTAGAGAATTAGAAAGATGTGAAACTATTAACTTTTGTGTAGCCATAAATTCCACATTTAGCATTTTAATGGACGTTTTATTATTGCTTATTATTATTTATATTATGGTAGTACCTACCATATTCAAATCAGGGTACTATTGCCTAGACATCTGGCAAAACATCTAGTAAGAGACATTCCCTCCTCCAAAGAGGTACAGTCTAAACAGACAAGATGTACTATTGGAGGAATGGGAAAGCAGGATAATGAAAGGAGAAGTGAATCTCCCAAGGTCCCAGATTGGGTCAGTGGCAGAGGCACTCTAAGCTTGGGCTCTGACTCAGGTTTGAGCATAAGTCTCCCTTCCATCCACACACAGATAAGTCTGACTCAGGTTAGCAAGCACTCAGGGCCTGGGTCCTAGGACCCTGCTGGGGGCGTGAGTCAGAGCCCAAGTTCTGCTGTGACTCCGGTCCAAGCCCTGTCGTTTTGCAGCATGGATGAATTAGCACAGCCGTGAGACCTGAATCCAGCAATTGTAAGCCCAAGTTTACCATGCAGTGTGCACGTACAAGCAAGTTCCCAGACCCAAGTTTACAATGTAGTGTAGATGTACCTAAATAGAACAGGTTTTCTGACCCCCAGTCCAGTGCTCTATCCACTAGTCACACTGCCTCTGTTGCATTTTGGTTCATATTTGACGGTAGTTGAATATGTTTGGTTACCCCCTCAAATTAGTGTGGCAGGATGAAGGTTCTCTATAAATAGACTGTGAAGATTCAGTGTCTTGTAAGCTGAAAAGAGACATATGGGGTGAAATTCTGGCCCCAGTTAGTGGGAGTTTTGCTATTGAATTCAGTGGGGCCAGTACTGCACCCAGGGATTTGTGTTGCAGATTTAACATGTCCACTTGTGAATGAGAGTTCAGTTCACCACTAGCATAACTCAGTCCACAGTAGATGTGTTAGCAATTGCAGTAGGTACTGTGGTGTGAGGAAAAAAATAATCTCCCCTGAGCAGAGGAATGAGCCCAGCACCTTATTTTGCATGGGCCACCAAACAGCTGACAATTGTTTCATTAGCAAACTGATGTGCAGGAAAGAGAACTTTATTAAGCAGGCTGAGATGCTGGTGTTACATGCTGATGTTCTGGTGTTTGTGTACTGGCAGCCTGGGGGTTTGATTTATGTTCCTGAACCCCTGATGCCTCACCAAACTAGATTTCCCCTGAAACTCAACCTTCTTTGTCCGGTTCCATGTACTGTACTGCAAAAATAAATTTCAATCTCTATCAACCTGGGCTTGACTAGTGACCATTGTTGTGTTCATTTATTTCTGGCTTGTACATTTTTTCATCTCTTTGTGGACTTTGTTGATAGAATTATTGCATAAAATAACAGCGTCTCTTTCTCCTTAAAAGCTGTCTCTTGTTTCTGGCATTTTGTTTCTGGTGCCCCTCTCATTTGTGGTTCTCTTTCTAGCTTTGGCATGATTCACGATGGAGAAGGAAATCCCTGTAGAAAAGCCGAAGGTAACATTATGTCTCCCACGCTTACAGGAAACAATGGGGTGTTTTCCTGGTCTGTATGCAGCAGGCAGTATCTCAATAAATTCCTCAGGTAGGTCAGATATAAGTCAGGATCTTCTATAGGAGGGTGGCAACTCTTACAATTGGCTTTCTGGTGCAAATACTCATGATTAGAAATTAAAATTTAACTTTGGTATGGATTTCATCTCTGTGAAAAAGGCCAATACAAAACCAGTGTACCAGATGAGCCCACAAACTTTGGTTTGTATGGGACATAAGTGGTACTATAGGCCTTTGTGCTGGCTCTCTGTGAATATGCTGCAATATTCACTTGCATTTCATTCTTTCCCCAAACATTATTGTCAAACAGGTTTATTAGAATATTAGTGAAAAGTGAATATAAGAGGGGTGTTGACTGTGGAAATGAATGAATATTTGTGGATTTTTTCCTGACCTAGTCATAGCTGATTGCCATGCTTTCAATAAGCGTATTTTACAGAGCTGCTGAAAAAAAATGGTATCCCATTATTTCCCTTATGTTACAAACCATGTATGCTGATAAAGGAGCAGCCTTTAGTTCTAGCATTTAGAATCACCAGAATTGCAATCTCTGCAATATAAGTTCTTGCTTTTATTACATGAACCCCACAATGGCATAATATGCATACATTGCCATTGAATATAGGAGTGGACACTTAGATACCAAACTGGTTTACCAGATCAGGGGAAAGGAAAGATGACAGAGTTTGGGGTGATTTTCTCAGCCACAATAAGTAATATTGCTATAGGAAAATTATTAATCCACTTTGGGGTATTCAAGCATTTAGTATGGTCCAACAGACGCATAGTTGGACGACAAACTGTAGGTAGATTGAACTTCCATACTCACGGAACCACAAGCACTAAGGAGGAAGAATGATGGATAATAATATGTAATTTTGGTGTTAACGTGTGCCCAACCATCAAAAAAAACCAAAACAATGCTGATTGGTCTCTCAATTAAAACACTGTGGCCTTTTTGTGTGGCCTTTCACATGAAGAATACGCAGAAATGAGACACTGCACATATGGGTTCCACTTCTGGAAAGCGTAGTCTAGGGAGATCTCCTTGCTCTTGGTTACACTCACATAAGGAAGGGAGAATAGGAAATTGACACCATTTATACCTAAAATTACCATAATCCTAGAGCCTGGAAATTCCTGCTTCCTAAAACTTTGCAGGTCAGGCTACCAAGGAGAAGTCAACATCTCTTGGCTCCTGCAGCAAATATTCTCATTCAGTGCATGCCTACAAAGCTAGAGAAAGGTACTGTATGCAATAGCATGTGTTTTTGCGGTTCTCTAGCAAATAAAAGTATTTTTCATAAAAAAGGTCAACATCATGATTAATAAATATACATTCTCATTGTAGTACAGCTCAAGCTGCTTGCCTGATTGATGAACCTAAACAAACAGGACAATATAAATACCCTGATAAACTGCCAGGGCAGATCTATGATGCTGATACCCAGTGCAAATGGCAATTTGGAATGAAAGCAAAACTATGCAACCTCAGTTTTGTGAAGGTACCTCTTAATATTTTTTAACAAAGTTAGAACTGACATTAGAAAACTGTAATATTCTATAAATGAGTGCAAGTAGTACAATGAGCAACAAGGTCTGGATTATTTTTGAACCTGAAATTGCTTGGCATGCTTGTCATATGCTCTGAAGGTTCTAGCCTGTTAGGGAGTTGCACAACCCCAGAGGGAGCTTCAGAAGGGACTGTGCCTCTGAGATGCAAAATCTTTCCAGGATCTACAAGAAGTGCAGGTTGAATGCACAAGCTTCACCATCCATTAGGATGCTACAGCATGCTCTTTTCTCCAGGGACCAGGGTGGTGTGGCTACAACTCAGGGGAAACTAAGTGCTGCAATTGTGTCACTTGTACAGAGGGTGCAAGGAAAGGAAGATTTTATATGCTCCTTCAGTCCTTATGCATTTGCAAAAAGGCCTGGCACAATCTAGCTCCTCATGAGAAGATTATTTCGGAGTAATAAAAATGCAGCTTTCCATCCTTAGCTTTTTGATGTAGGATGTAGTCATATTAATCCAATATTTACGCAGGTGGCTGTTCCAGTCTCTTCGATTTCTTTAAGGAAGGTGTTCTGTTAAAATCACAATATGGCCATTCTGAAGATGTGTTGTCATTATTATTTATTTATTATTATTATTATGGCTCTGCTGCAACATTTGGGATTATTTTATGTTAACCAGCATTTTGCCAGGTGACAACAATTTTTTTCTACACAGTCTTTCCAAACATTTAATGTGTGTTTCAAGAAAATTGATTCCCTCCGCAGTTTTAGAAGGCCTGTAGAGTTGTTCATGTTGTGCCCTTGGAGTTTTAATAGCTATTTGGTTCTTTTATAGTCTCACCTTGAAAAGACAAGAAAATAATCAGAGAACCAAACTTGAAAATGTTCTAGAAATATGAAGTCAGTAGACCAGCAAGTAATCATTATGCTATACAATGTAGAACTAGTTCTTTGTTCAGAAATGGGTCTAATTCATAGGGCTTTTGTGATAGCAAAGGAATGCTTTGATGAAGTGTCACTCATGAAAACTTCTCGACATCAGCATACAATGGGGGAATTCTCTGATTTTTTTCTAGGATATATGCAAATCACTCTGGTGTCATAAAGTAGGTCATAGATGTGAGACAAAGTTCATGCCAGCCGCGGAAGGGACAGCTTGTGGCATAAGTATGGTAAGTAACTTAATTAGTGGAGCTACAGTATTCTAACTTGTATTAGAATACAGTGGACCAAGGGCCAACTGCAACTTTCATTTAAGATGCTGAAAAACATCCAATGCTTTTAATAGGAGTTAGATGAAGGCTGCAAATTCAGGCATGCCAGAAGCAGCATATATTTTACTGTAGCTGCTTATGCCGGGAATGCATTTGGCCCATAGTCTGTAGATGTATTATCTTTATTGATCAGCCTATTGGAAGGAGTCTGAGTCTACGTTCATTTGCTTTACCATGATACTGTAATTGCAAGTATGAGAGATAATAATCGTTGCTATTAGTGCATGTGATTCAATAATTACTGATAGTTTATTTTACTGTAATTGGTAATTTGTATTAGATATTGTAATTTTCAAGAGCCTGATTTGTTTCCTTGCTATATTTGAGTATCTTTCTTCATTTCCCCCTTTCTCGTATTGCAATAACAGTAAATTAGTAGCTAGAGGGGAAAATGGCTTCTAATTTTTATATGCCCAACTCTGAATGTCTGGGGCTGATTTAGGGTGCTATGCACCCACAGCAGCTGTTAACATCAGCTGGAATTTTTGGTACTCATCACTTCTGAAAATCAGACATAGGGTGTCTGGAGTTGGCCATCCAAAATTGAAGCACGCCAAATTAAAGACCACTTTTGAAAATGTGGTCCTCAACGTAGGCAGAGTCTCAAAGCTAGACAAGTGCTAGAGTTTTTCTTTGTATGTCATCTTATTTATCTTGGTACTACTCAGGGCCCCAATCCTGCTAACACTTGAATTCAATGGGACTTCTAATTTATATAGAATTAAATGAATACTTAAGTGATGGCAGGATTGGCACCTGGGTCTTTTCTTCTCAGCAGCTTACTAGGTAGCACCAGCTGTGACGGAACATTTGTTGACATTCTTTTGACAGTGGTGTCGAAGAGGTCAATGTGTCAGATATGGCGATCATGGACCCAAGCCTGTTAACGGCCAATGGGCTGCATGGTCTGAGTGGTCCAAGTGTTCTCGGACCTGTGGAGGTGGAGTCACCTATCAAGAGAGACACTGCAATAACCCAAAGTAAGACATTGCTGTGGAAAGGTATTATTTTTATAATAATTATTTCTGATATTATAACAAAAAAGGGGAAAGAGTAGATTTTGTTGCAAATTCACATGGGGTCTCCTTCTGAGACTCTCAGAGAGCTCCACAGTACACTGTGAGCAGTCAGTTACAAATCAGTAGGATGGAGAGCTGTGAAAGATGGAGGATATTCCGATATCAGGAACTAAGGGCCTGTCCAAAGCCCACTGACATAAGTGAATAGACACCCATTGACATCAATAGATTTTTGATCAGGCATGACTGAGTTTTCAATAGAACTGGTTGAAACGTATCAAAATGTTTAGAATAAAAAAGGGACAAAATTTTGGCAAAAAACAACAACCATTTTTTGACCAGCTATAGTTTTAAAGTAGCTCTAATGTCTGTTTTAATATATACATTTTACTGTTATATAGTGTACATGCTCCCACACTGCCTTCCCAGCTTTCACTAATCTGTACCTTAATTGGCATTTCTGTCCAAAAGGCAAAGATTACATTGGCCTGTAGATTGCAAAAACCCTCTCATGGCTTAGAATTGCCAGTTCAGATGAGTGACAAAGGGTGATCAATCCAACATCTTTTTCAAGTATTCAATTCAGTTTAGCTTGCAGGAAAAAAAAATGGTTCACTGGTTTATTCTGGACACATCTCTAGACAGGCATAGACACACATACTCTCCATCGCAGCCCATGAAATGATTATTTAAACCATGGCCAATAAAAAGACAAAGAATGACAGATTTTATATGAAACTGTAAAGTAGCATACACACCTCCTATATAATATGAAAGTAGCAATATTCACACTTCACATTTTATAGTATGGGAACAAGTGGCTTAGTGATAACAGTCTCTGTTGCCCTTCAATTAATGGAACTAATCCTTAAAAAATCTGTGGCAGGGCACTTGCTTAACTTTTTCTGTTGTGTCTCCATGTTATTGGATAGACACAGGATTCATGGTATATATGAATTCACAGCAGTCTCTAGACGTGCACAAATGGATTCTCAATGGAGAGTCACATAAACATTTGATTTTTTTTTACATTGGTCCATTTGTATCACAATTTTAATGCAGGTAGATAGATGTTAGTTTTTATGCTGAAGTTTCCATGGGATCTATGTATATACCATCTATCTATCTACTTAGTGCTCTTTTCTCAAGTTCTTGTATGGCTATCTCGGCACAGCATAGAATATAGAAGGGGGACCTCTACTAATTGAAATGTTTCAACTAGCTTGAGTACTTTGACTTACATTTTAGCCAGTGTTATAAGTAAACCATTCCAACTGGAACCATGTGTGACTGCAGTATATTGTATTTAAACCATAATTAAGAAATGTGTGTTATGGACTCTGGTATGAACACGTTATGTTCAGTGCCAGTACTTGATCTTGTCTCTGCCTACTCTAATTACATTAGGTTAGTGATACTTCACTTAGAGCCAAGAGGACTAACTGTAAAATCTCTATCAGAATTAGACTTATGAAACCCCAACACTATAAAAAACACTGTCTACAGAACATCCTGTTCCAGGATGAACAAATATACATATAGATGTATTTCACATCCCTGACCAATAGTGATTTTAAAATAAAGGTGAATTCATTGGAAAGAGTCTTTAGCTAGTTACACTGTGGAAACACAGTTAAAAACAATGACGACACATTCACTGTATTCTGTGCATGTGCACAGGCATGAAATCCTAATGATTTTGATGTAAATCTTCAAAATTCCCGAAATCCATTTCTGTTTCCCAAATCCAAACTGCGTGTGGAAAACTAAATTTGTTTCTCCCACTTTGATTTTTCAAAGGTTTTGGATGACACCAAGGCATTCAGCGAATTTAGCCTTAACTCTGTTGGTGAAATTCAGTCTTCAGCATCATGAGTATGCCCCACTGAAGCTTCATTTCAGCCTTCAAAATAGGTCTTCTAAATACATGGCCTGATTTTCAAAAGCATGGAGTCTCCAATGACTTCAGTAGGAACTACTGGATGTTCAGTGAGTTTAAAGATCAGATCACTTATTTGGAGCTTAAATATGAAATACATTTAGATTCCTGGTTTTGAAAATCTCGTCCTGTGTGCGCGCACACGTCTGTGTGTGAGTATGAGTCTCTTCCTGTAAATAATACCCAACCAATTCAATTTCCTTTTTGTTGATGCTTGTAAGACAGTCACTGTGGTCCTGCTCTACAGTCTGCTGAAACATAGTCTGAATGACTGTCTGAGGTAAGCATGAATTTACAGTACCAAACACCTACTGAGGTCAGCTATAGTATACTGAGAGCTATGCAGATTTGCTAAACTCATTACGCTTGTATAAATTGCCACAGCATAATTTCAGGGATCTGGTTTTCATACATCACAACATTTTACAATTAAGATAGTTTCCCAAGAAATAGATTACATAATTTAATAGTTCAGCTGGTAAAGAGCCTAAATAGTGCCCAAGAGATTTAAGTTAATACCTAAATCATATTGGTGGGATTGTGTCCTTTCCTACCTGCTTCATAATTGTGCACTGGTTGCTAAAAATATTAGAATACAGTTTTAGGCATGTGCGTAATAAAAAGACTAAAATAAGAATTATTTATTAACTAAAACAACTTTTTATTCTTTTGTATTCAATTATTTTAAGAATGATCACAAGCACTGAAAATTTAAAGTAATAATGCAGTTTGAAACAGTAACTAATCAAATTTTATAAGGACCATGAAAGAATTTTGTAGACCATTGACTTCATGTAGGAAAAAATGATACTTTAGCATTGTAATACTATTAATAGCATTTAGGCCAATGCTGAAGTGTGCACATCTAGATGTAAACTATTCCAAAATTTGAAGGACTTGGGAGCCAGCACTTCATGGTCTAGTCACCGTTATTAATTGTCCTGCATTGAACAGCATCTCTGTAAAGAGCAGTGTACACATCATTGCAGTGTATTGTTTGTATTCCATCTTTCAGCTTCAAGTGAGTAGTCATCCCAGATCTTTTAATTATTGTCACATCTGCTCCAACAAGGTATTGACTACATGTCTATTTGTTTTTGTTTTTTGCAGAAGATGTGACTTCATAATCAATCATTTAGCTACTACTATAATGATGGAATGTGCATATGGTAACACATATATATACACCGCTAGGGCTGCTTAAAATAGTTTTGGAGTGGAGGCATTGGCTTTGCTATGGGTATTGCAGATGGGCAAATTCATTTAAGCCACACTAATAGTATTTTAATACCTTAGGTCTTTTATTAATTGTGTTATTTATTAGTACATTTATTGGAGTCTTTGTGCTTGGACTCTTTGAGATGGTTTATAAATTAGTCTTTGGAGTCTATTCTCTGCAGCCCCAACTTCAAAACTGCTTGCGTGTTTTGGTATCCCCTTTGTTCTTCCATTGTCTGAATCCAGAAAACACCTAGACACGCGAGTAACTTTACTCCTATGTGTAAAGTTATGAATGTGTTTGTGTGGATCAGGGCCTTCAATTGTAAGCACTTTGGACAGAGACTGTGCACTCCTATTTGTATTGTGAGGTGTGTAGCAAACTATTTGGTTCTGCTAAATAAATAAAAACAACAACAATAATATGAATTGATTAGTACATTGAGATTTACATGTAAATCTCTGTGCTTAGCCTCTCCCCGTCCCGAACATCCATAGGACAACACAGCCAGCCTTCTTTTTGTAAAGATTACCCCTTCCACATAGTAACAGCGCAGGGTTAGATTGTGGTTAGCCCTTACTTAGCACTCCAGTCCTCTTGGACAGCCCATGTAAGGGCTTCCCACAGGTGAGGGGGTCTTCTAATTAGTTTTTCCCCTCTGGGAGTGACTCGTTGATAAGGGGCAGAGACAGGTGAGGAGAAAGCAGAACCCAACCCATACCCTGCCTTCCGCTTACTCACTGACTAGCAGTTTGGCAGAGAGTGGAGTATACTGCACCATTTAAAGTTCTGTAGCACAAATGGAAAACTAGAATGCTTCTCTCAGTGCTCCTCTAGGTTGGTGGAACTTTTTACCATCCTCAAATGCAGGGCTGGGGCTAAAAGCCACAATTTAACCCTAAATGACTCTGTTATTTTGCTTGTTTGGTGGCTTGTACTTGGGCAGGGACTTGCTTCCTTTCCCCTGCTTACATATAGAGAGGCTTGTTCCCTAGGCCAGAGGAACTAAAAGAAATCATACATGCTGTAAAGGAAAGGTGTCTGAACAGAAATTAGTATGGGCCCAACAACTTTTCCTACTTTACTCAGGCAAAACTGAGTCAACATATATTCTCTCTGAACTGAAGAATAGTTTTGGCTGAACTGAACGGCTGCCAATCAGGATGGGAAGCGTGCCCTAATTCACTATAGGCCCAGTGTTAAGATGGCTAGTAACAATTCTAGTCCAGCCCTCGGGTGAGGTCAGTGCAAGATTGTTCCCTACAGCACATTTCCCTAGTGCTCTGCCCAGTTTTAAATGGGCTAACAGATGGATTTCCACCACTTCCTTTGAGAGACTCTTCTGTTGTCCAGTATTCACTAAAGACTTCTGAAAAAGCCAGCTATTGTATTGCCTTCAAAGCAGTAATGCTGATTCAAGACATGAAAACAGACTCCAGCTTGTTTTACAAATGTATGAGGATTAGAATATAGGAATAAGCAAATAGTATAAAAATATAATTGCAAAATGCACCTGGAATCTCTTATCCATATTTTACCTAGTTGTCCCCTCAGCATCACTCCACAATGGATTCAACAGAAAAGTGTGTTAACATAAGTTACAAGATATACTGGACATGGGGTACATTTATAATACAGTGTGTAGGGATTTAAACAAACTACTCCCATTATCCTAGTTAGGAACTGTACAAATACTGCACCAGGTACATTATTCTGAAAGTGTTTCCCTTGATGTATGTGTAACATAGCCAAGCCATTCACTAAAAGACCATAACATACATTCCAAGTGTATATTTTCCCTAACATTTTAAACCATCATTAGACAAATGTATGCAGGTGCAGAATTGGAACAATAGTTCTACTTACATCTTTTTCACTAGAAGCAAAGCTAAGTAGAATAATACAAAATACTTGACAATGGTTAGGCTGCTGGTTTGCTGAGAACATAGCCTATCATGCTGACCAATCCAGTCAGATTGTTTCCTTGTATTCCCCTGTCCATCTGTCTATATCCATCTATTTTCTCTTGTATTATATTTAGACTGTAGGCTTTTTAGGGTAGGTTTCAGAGTAACAGCCGTGTTAGTCTGTATTCGCAAAAAGAAAAGGAGTACTAGTGGCACCTTAGAGACTAACCAATTTATTTGAGCATGAGCTTTCGTGAGCTACAGCTCACTTCATGCATCCGATGCATGCATTCACAGTATGCATCCGATGAAGTGAGCTGTAGCTCACGAAAGCTTATGCTCAAATAAATTGGTTAGTCTCTAAGGTGCCACAAGTACTCCTTTTCTTTTTAGGGTAGGGACTGTTTTTTTGTCCTGTGTTTGTACAGCACCTAGCACAATGGGGTTCTGGTCCATGCCTGGGGCTCCTAGGTACTATGAAAATACAAATAAATAATACTAACAACAACAATAGAATCACATAGTTTTGGGCACAGTGGTATATTGGAACTCTGCAAAATTGTACATTGAAACCATAACATCAGTAGATTTCTATGTAGATCTGCATGGAATAGAGAGGTGACTAAATACAGTAATCAACTGCTCAGCTCTCGCAGGCATTCTGAAAAAAGAGCAAGGCTAACATTTTTAATTTGTTTATATTATACACACCCAATAGCAGTTAAAAATCTAATGATATAATTAATATATGAATAATAGCAAACTAATGATATCTTTAACTTCGTACTAGTCCAAATTTAGGAAAGCATCACTATTCAGAAGGGTATTCAAGTGCACAATTAAAGTCCATTGAAGTCAGTGTGCCTTAAACATGTGTGTAAAGTTAAACATGTGCATAAATGCTTTCCTACATCAAAACAACTGTGCACAATCCCTTGTTCTCCTGTAAGAATTGAGCTGCTGGGTAACTATTTAAAGGCACATTTCTACATATCCTAGTATTAACAATATCAGAATGCAATTGTTCATTCAATGTATGTTTGATTCGTTTTACGTTATCTGTTACATTTTCCTTTATTAAGCACTATTATGGTAAATAATTATTGTTGCATACATGAGAATTCCTGGATCACGGTAGACTGAAAACTGGCATATAGCAAGTCAGTACATTGATACTATTTACTTCCACAGGTCAATAATTCTGAGATCTGTAATTGTGTTGACCAATCAGATCATACATGCAAATAAAAATATCCTGACTGGCAAGACTTTAATTCAATGAAAACATTATTCACTTCTAGATGGGCACATGGTTAAATGGATATATAATGATCCAAGCAGATAGCGTTTGTTGACTACTTTGCTTGGTTTTGGTGATGATTAAAATTCATTGTCTCTTGAGAGAAATAAGAACCTTTTGGGTCAATAAGTCATGATATTTAGCTCAACAGAAGTCAATAGAATGATGCTTCTTAATGAACTGTCATTGAATGTATTTAACAGGTGTCAATCATATCCACTTTTGGTTTTGCAAAATATTTTTTTTTCTTTCTTTGCAGGCCACAGTACGGTGGCAAGTTCTGTCAGGGCTCCGGTCGTATTTATCAGCTTTGCAATATTCAGCCATGTCCACCCAGTAGTCTGGATTTCCGTGCCCAGCAGTGTGCGGAATTTAACAGCAAGCCTTTCCGTGGGTGGTACTACAGTTGGAAGCCCTATACTAAAGTTGAAGGTAATTTGGCCATGGTTCTGATTGACAAAATGATTTGCATGAGGCAGGCTACCTCGTTATAATTCATTGATATACTCTGGGCCAAATGCAGCGCCTCAAATGTGTGGAAATCCAGAGAGACTTCTGTGGAGCTGCACATGCTTTCTAGCAAGGATGAATTTGGTCTTTGGTGTAACGTCATGTGTAAGAGCCTGCAGAAAAGTTGGCTTTGATTGTGAATTTAGATCTCTATCCTCTGTTCCCTGACCATGCTCTCCCTCACTTTTGTTTTATATTGCTTTTTTTTGTTGTTAAAACAAAACAAAAATAAAAAAACAAAAGGAAACCCAAACAACAAACCACCTTTTCCCACGAATTTCTCTATATGGGAACCACCAACTCCTACAATAACATGCCAGAATCTTAATTCATTTGGAATGTTCTCAGATTTCTAAATGTAACAGTAAATCAACCCTTTCGAGTTTCCTACTGTTATATTCTCCTGAGAATTGTTGCTGGGGCTTTATAAGACTCATGACTCAGTAAATATTCCTTGTCTGTTGCTCAAGTTTAAGTTTATTTTTCCTGCATACGCCTCAATTTTGTAAACATCCAGTATCATTATTAGGATTTTATTGGATAGTTAATAGCTACAAATACTTCCCTGTAGTTTCAAAGCACAGTGAATATTTGTGATTGCTATTTCTTAAATGAAAGTGGTGGGTATAGGTCATATTGTGGCTGCTTTGTCTACAATTCACAGAAGTTGCCTTCAAATACCTTGAGAGGGCATACTTTTATATACATATATATTTTTAAATATGCTTTTATTTGTGGTCTGCTTAAATATTCTTTGAGGATAGTCAACATTAGCTGGGAATACAGTGATTTAAGCCATCTTTATTTATATAGACATATTATAAGTAGTTTGATTACTGTTTAGAAGCCTGCATTCTGATATAACCATTGTGGCTGGGAGGAATGTGTAAAACTAAAGAGGAGTGATCTAGTTGGAGTGGGTTTCAGAACTAGGTGGCAATGTCTATTGCATTAAATCCTTCATATGATGTATCTTGTTTAATATTTACGATCATTGTGACACATTTATTTTAAACAGATGGGACAAGATTTTCAAAAATAGGAGCCTACTTTTAGGCATTAACAGAAAAAAATTCAAAAGCACCAGAGGGATTTAGGAGCACAAGTACTGTTGAAAGTAAATAGGACTTACACACCTAAAGCCCTATTTGTGCTTTTCAAAATCTCCCCTGAAGTCTGTATTTAGACTTAAGGAGGTGGGCTGATTTTCAAAACTGCTGAACAGCTTTTACTTTATATGGAAACTTCTGGGTCCTGAAAATTAGAATACCTGGGGTATATCTGCACTGCAAAAAACCACCGACCTCAGTAAGTCTCAGAGCCTGGGTCTACAGATTCGGGGTCACATTACAGCGCTAAAAATAGCAGTGCAGGTGTTCCTGCCCGGGCTGGAGTTTGAGCTCTGAGACACAGCCCCACCACACACCTCTGGGTTTCAGAGCCCAAGCTCTAGCCCAAGCAGGGATATCTAACACTCTATTTTTAACACCGTAGCATGAGCCCTGTGAGCTTGAGTCTGGAGACCAGGGATCTGAGACTCACTGACGCGGGTGTTTTTTTGCAGTGTATACATACCCTTAGTTAGAAGCCTAAATATAGATTTAGCTGTCTAAGTTTAGCCTCCTGTTTTTTGAAATCTTGACCATAGTGCTTAATATTGATAGCGAGTGACTCAATAATATTGTCCAGTCTATGAAAAGCAATCATTACAATACAATTATTGAATTTTCCAATATTTAACCAATCAATTCCCTTGTAGGCATAATGCGTGATCTGTGTATAAGAAGGACTTGATTGGCAGCTAACTGTGCGTAGGGATGACCCGAGATCAAATGGCACCCCAAGTGAGGAGTGTCTTTGGTGCCCCTCCCCCCCATTTATTAAATTTTGGAATACCTTATTTTTTATTGCATTTGTAGCCCATTTCACAACTTTGATGCACAACTTTCATGCATGATTTATCCCTGTCAGAGCCTGGAAGATGATAGCTTTACCCATTGTTTTCCAAGGGTGTGCTGGGGTATCCTCATCATCCATTGTCTTCTTAGTGGTGACCATTCTCCTGGAATTCAAGCATTACATTCCATTAACCCTAATATGAGTTAGATCAATACAGTCACACAGGAAATTCTAATAACCCACCACAGTTATACAATAACTTTTCCTGACTGACCACGTCACATGCAGAGTTGATAAAATTAGTACATAGCAGTATTCTTAGATTATTACAGAGCAGCTCCACCTCTGTCACAGTAGTACTTTGTACCCCATTGTGTATCTAAGAACATAAGAACGGCCACACTGGGTCAGACCAATGGTCCATCTAGCCCAGGATTCTGTCTTCCAACAGTGGCCAATGCCAGGTGCTTCAGAGGGAATGAACAGAAGAAAAAGCAATCATTGAGTGATCCATCCCTGGGCATCCACTCCCAGCTTTTGGCAGACAGAGGCTAGGCATACCCAGAGCATGGGATTGCATCTCTGACCATCTTGGCTAATAGCCCTCCATGGCCCTATCCTCCAGGAACGTATCTAGTTCTTTTTTGAACCCTGTTATAAGTTTGCAATGAGTTCCACAGGTTGACTGTGCATTGTGTGAAGAACTACTTTCTTTTGTTTGTTTTAAACCTTCTGCCTGTTAATTTCATTGGGTGACCCCTGGTTCTTGTGTTATGTGACGGAGTACATAACACTTCCTTATTCTCTTTCTCTGCACCATTCATGATTCTGCCATATCCCCCCTTAGTCACCTCTTTTCCAAGCTGAAAAGTCCCAGTCTTTTTAATCTCTCCTTATATGGAGAAGCTGTTCCATACTCTTAATCATTTTTGTTCCTCTTCTCTGCACCTTTTCCAATTCTAATATAATCTTTTTTGAGATGGGGCGACCAGAACTGCATGCAGTATTCAAAGTCAGGGTGTACCATGGTTTTATATAGTGACATTATGATATTTAATGTCTTATTATCTATCCCTTTCCTAATGACTATCTATCCCTTTCCTAATCTACTTGTCTCTTCATGTTTTCAGAGGAAGATAGATGTAAATTGTACTGCACAGCTGAAGACTTTGACTTTTTCTTTGCAATGTCCAGCAAAGTGAAAGATGGAACCTTATGCTCCCAGAACAAACATGATGTTTGCATTGATGGAATTTGTGAAGTAAGATAAACTGAAGTTTCTTACAGTAACAATGTCATTTTTAAGTGAACAATTTACTCCATAATAGAAAATGCAGCTGTTACTGAAATTCCCTTGTGTCTGAGTCCTTCACTTCTGCCTTTTGCTTTCAGCAAGTAGGGTGTGACCGTGGACTTGGTTCAAAAGCTGCTTTGGATGCCTGTGGAGTTTGTAAAGGAGATAATTCAACGTGCAAGTTCTTTAAAGGCCAGTACTTGATCCAGCACAAAGCTAATGGTAAGGAAAGCTGTTCCACATGATCATCAGCTCATTGCTCTGCTGGATCTCCATGTAGTATATATGGCTCTTTGCTCATTAGGGCAATGGCTCAAGGTCCAGATGTAAACTGAAATTCACGGGGAGAGTGAGTAAGAGTTCATATCTCCATTGTTCCTAGACTACAAGAAAACCATAAGTCTTCCTTAGTTAAACTGCAATTATTTTATTGTTACTTAAGCCACTTTCCACGCTCACCTGTTTGTTTTTCTTTAATGACAAAAAAGAGTTTAAAGCAGTGGTGAGCAACCTGCGGCCTGTCAGAGTAATCTGCTGGCGGGCCGCGAGACAGTGTTTACATTGACTATCCGCAGGCATGGCCACCCGCAGCTCCCAGTGGCCACGGTTCACTGTTCCTGGCCAATGGAAGCTGCGGGAAGCAGCAGCCAGCATGTCCCTGCGGCCCGCGCCGCTTCCCGCAGCTCCCATTGGTAGGGAATGGGGACCTGAGGCCACTGGGAGCTGCGGGTGGCCGTGTCTGCAGACAATCAATGTTAACAAACTGTCTTGTGGCACACCAGTGGTTTACACTGACGGGCCACGTGTGGCCCATGGGCCACAGGTTGCCCACCACTGGTTTAAAGGGTGGAGGGTTCAAGGTCGCAGGTGAGTGAAAAATATCTGAACTATTTTGTCTTGAATGAGATTGTGGAAGA
This sequence comes from Lepidochelys kempii, assembly GCF_965140285.1. Lineage (NCBI taxonomy): Eukaryota > Metazoa > Chordata > Testudines > Cheloniidae > Lepidochelys > Lepidochelys kempii. Next base: position 30,617,540 of record NC_136391.1, on the reverse strand, counting down.
TATAAAAAGTTGTTCACAGACTAATGACAAACATGCAGGTGCTTCTTGTTCTATTTAGAACCAAAAACAATTTATGTATATTTTGTGATGTACCTTGATTGGAACCTTTCAACTGGGTTCTGTGGATGGGCCAGTATTTAGCGTGCAAGTCTGGGACTCAGGAAAGTCATCTTCAGTTGAGAGAGGAAGGATGGACCAGTGGTTAAGATCCTAGTGGAGGGATTGGGAAACCCAGGTTGAATTCTTTGCTCCCCCACAGACTTCTTATGTGACTTTGGGCAAGTCACTTAGTCTCCTTTAGTTTTGCCATGTGTGAAATGGGGATAATAGCACTTCCCTAGCTCACAGGCATGTTCTGAGGCTAAATACATTAAAATTGTGAGGTGGTCAGATTCTGTGGTAATGGGACCAGATATCGAGATATAGCATTACAATGTTATATTGGAAAATCAAGTGGCCTGTGCAATTACAGAAGCAATACACCACTGGGAGTTATAGTCCAAGTGATTTGTAGTGTGTGACCAGGGTGCAGAATGGGTGAAATTTTGGGTGAGGGCCAGCATAAATCCTTACTGTATGAATAGGTAAAACACAATTTCATTCCAATGGAAATGGCCTGTATATAAGGCAGATCCCCAATAACTGGAAGATCTAGATCTGTCTAGGACCTTGCACACACACTCTGCATTTTGTTGCATTTCACCCCAAAAGTGTATTGGTCCTGTTAGATTATAGGTATTACAGAGAAAATGTGGTAAAACAACTGAAACAGATTGATTGTTTCTGATATGTATTAAAAAAGAATTTGATTTTCTTGTCTTCAGGAAGAAAAAAATAATAGAATTCCAGGGACTGATTCACCCACTAAATTGCTCTAATTATAAGCTGGTGTAGAACCTTTAAAATCAATGTTGTTACACTATCATAAATCTAAAGTAACAATTTGATGGATCAGGACTGCTGTCTATATAATCCCTGGTTTACTCAAAATAGTTATTTATTTTATTACAATTGGGAAAAATATTGCTTAATTCTTTCATTGTAGACTATTATCCAGTGGTCACCATTCCAGCAGGAGCACGTAGTATTGAAATCCAGGAATTGCACATCTCCACCAGCTATCTTGCAGCGCGCAACCTGAATAAGAAGTATTATCTAACAGGGGACTGGACAATTGACTGGCCAGGAAAGTTCTCCTTTGCTGGGACAATTTTTGATTATCAACGCTCTTTTAATCATCCAGAGAGTCTATATGCAGCAGGGCCAACTAATGAGACACTGGTCTTTGAAGTAAGCTTTCTTCTGTTTATTCTATCATTGATGTCTATTACAGAATTAGCAACGACAGCTTTAGCTCAGTGCTGTAGCTCTCACACAGATTAAAGAATAGCATTGAGTCATGGTACTATTCAGACTTAATTGTATAGTCATGCTAGACTGAAAGGCCTTTCACCAGTTTGTTGAGGTCTGGGATTTAGTAAACTGTCACAAGGCTAGTGAAAAGGAAAATGTGTAAAACAAACTACACCGCGTTATTTCTCAGTTGCCACACAATTGTAATGGAGATTATAGTCTCATTCAATAAATGTTATACAATACAATTCAGTGACGTGCAAACTAAATACCAAACAGCATGGTAAAGCGTAAGAGCCACATTTTCAAATATTTCCTCTGAAGCTATATGCACATACAGGCTTTTGTGCATGAGGATTAGGTCATTGATTGTCTAAACACTATTCGTGGATGCCTAGGCAATTTCCATTCGTGCAGTTTTGTAGCTAACGCCAAGTGGGAGAGAGGAGGGGGGGGAAAGATTTTTCACAATCAAGGCACTACCGCCTGGTCTGTCTGCCACGTGTTCTGAGTCAGAGATCAGTACAGCAGAAAGTGAACTTAGTGCTCAGATCATTTTTGATTTGGTTTTGTTTTAGAATTGCAGCACTTTTGCTCTGGGTAAGGAAAATCCTTTCCCTACCCAGTTGCTTTACCAGACTTTCCTTTAATGTGTCCCAGAACAATTGATGGTCAACTGCTAGTTGATGATAATTACAGAGGCCCTAGCTACATTATTTTACTTCTTTCCCTGGAAATCTCTGATAAGTCTCTGGAACCTCTAGCTTGTCCATTTGGCATGTTTTGACTCATCCTTCACTGTCAGAGTGGGGAAGCAGCTCTTCCCTTAGGGAATTCAACTCTTTCCCACCCCGTGCACTAGTGCCCAGATTAGATCACTACCAAATACATTATTTTGCCTTCAGTGCACATGTGGAGGATGACATTCAGTGTTGTACATCTTTCTCTGAGGCAGCCGTGTCTGGTCCTACACCCCATTACATTCAAAATACTTGTAATATGAAAAAAGTGGTATCCTGCTGAAACTTAGCCGCGATGATTAACAAGCCCAGAGCTTCACATCCCACCTCTCCTTCATTTCTTTGTGCAGGAAAACAAAGCCACAATAAGGTCTCTTTACACCACAGTGTGAAATTTCTGCTTTCTTGGCTTCTTTCAGTATTAGCCAGACCTTTACATTTATTTAGTATAGTTTTTATCTGGAATATTTAATAGTTGAGTTAAGTCTTACTTAGTCTTTAAGGCTCTAATTCAGGGAAATATTTAAGTCTGTACTTAATTTTGTTCTTAAATCCCATCGAAACCAATGGGATTTAAGCCCGTGCTTGAGTGCTTTGCTTTGGGAGGGATTGCTGAAAGGGGCCAAAAGAATTTTCTTGTATTACAGTATATCTTGATATTTTGTGCTTTTTAAAAGCTACTAATTTCTTTCATTCTCTGTATATTTGTCTATTGACATGAACATTTTAGCCTTTAGGAGTGAAACATTTCAGACGCGAAGCCCAGTCTGTGCAGTCATGTCCAAAATAGCTTTATACCAAAGCTCCAAGTATACGTACAAATACTAAGAAATATTACACTGAAATCTGGGGAATCTAATTTATCATAATGCAGTGTAATTTGAGCTATATTGTTATAATCTTGCAACTGAAGTATGAATAGTAAATTGACATAGAAAGTGACTTGTTTTGTTGCAGATTATGCAAATACTCTGCAAAAATATTTTTTAAAAATCTGGTTGTAATGCCAGATAACTCGTCTATTTTCATCCTAGCAAATTATGCTGAAGAGCTTTGCTTAGGTTTCACATTTAACTTCAGGCTATTGCTCCGATGAGAGGTTATTTAAACTTCCCATGTATTTTTATTGAAATACCCACACTACTAGCATTGGCAACCAGGGATTTTAATGACTAAGAAAGTTACAGTGCTTGTAGGACTATGCATTCCAAAACTATATAATCTATGGACTGTTGTTAATATATATATATATTTACCGTCTATAATTTAAGTGACATTCAATGGACTTTATTCTTAAGCAATGCGAAGCATGTTGCTTTCGAAGAGGTACACTATTTTGGCTCCATCAATTACTCTAAGCTATGAAAAAGCCAATCCAAAATATAAACAAACACAAATCCATTCTTAGAAACCAGGCATGCACCTAAAACGTAACATGACAATTTACTATTTCAGTACAAACGATGAAGCAGATCCTGCTTCAACGATACAGACCTAAGATAGGCAGACAGCATATCACAAGGGGTATTTGAACATGCCCCTGTTCAGAGAAGCATGCACAGCCAGCTTGGGGGCCCAATCCTGCCAACATTTTTCTCACAAAGGTAGTTTTTATTTCCATGAAATAAGCATTTGTAGGATCAGGCCCCTATATAGTGACAACTTTTTGTCTAAAAAATTGGGTCTGCTTTTTAAAATGTATATGAGATGTATACAGATTATATACAGTGTTGTTGTAGCCACGTCGGCCCCAGAATATTAGCAAGACAAGGTGGGTAAGGTAATTTCTTTTATTGGACCAACTTCTGTTGGTGAGAGAGACCAGCTTTCAAGAGACACAAAGTTCTTCCTCAGATCTGGGACAGGTACTCAGACCTTTCCCAGACCCGAAGAAGAGTTCTGTGTAGCTCAAAAGCTGGTCTCTCTCACCAACAGAAGTTGGTCCAATAAAAGGTATTACCTCCCCCACCTTGTCTCTATGATGCTTTATTATTGTCAGTATTCTTCCAAGACCCAAGAGCAATTCAATTACTAGTTTCTGGAGAAGATTTCTACAGGAGGATACAATGGGTGTCCTTGTAAAAACCCACAGTGCATGCATTACTGGCATTTGCATGTGTAAATTGAGTAAATGCATGCACATATAAAGGAGTGAGGTTCCTACATCTGCCAATGCAAGGTTTTGTGAGTGCACCGGTTGCATCATCCAGTATGATCCTTTGCATGGTAGATTCACATTGCTTGAGTTTACTTATCTGTGCATTCCAGCACTCTCCAAAATGTCTCTATGATATCCAGTTTGTACAGTATGACGCATGTTTTAAGAGGTGGGAAGGTGATTTAAGCAAGATGAATTCATTTTACATTTTTGTTTGCTGACAATTTTTAAGGTCCCTGGATTGTTTCTCTGTCACATACATACCTTATTTCCCCTTTACTTTCAGGAGATAAAGTATTAAAAATCACTGAAGGCCACATTAATGAATTACCACATTCCCTCAGTAAGGGGCATCACACACTTGCACCATTTGGCCCATAGTTCTCCCTCTTCCTCCAAACGGGAAGTATCTGGGATCAGCCCTTTATCCCATTACCTTAACCAGTGCCTGCTTGGCTGTGCTGGCTGCAGCCCTGTGGGGCCAGATAAAGGTTCCATCCACTCGTTGCCCCTGCCTCCTCACTCCCAGGCAATCTATCTTCTAAGGAGTAGAAGAAATGTGGATGCTGCTCTCCCCTTTCCTTATGACGTGCAAGGAAGCAAGTGGGACCTTATGCTTCCTTACTTCCCTTCCTGGATACGCTAAAAAGTGACAATCTTGCCCTAAGATTCCACTAAATATTTCATGAAAAATTCACCTAGGGGATTTTGGTTTTCCACCCCATCAGAGTTCAGCTGAGCACCTCATTTAATCTAAAACTTGACAGTATTCATGAAAATACTATTCAAAAATTGGTGAAAGGCAGGAAAAGCATGATGCAGCACTTTTCATATTTACATTGGAATATTACAAATATATATATAATTACGGGAACCAGTTATACCAAGGAAGGCAAACAGGAGTGAATCTATAATTTAGCTGGGTTGCGGGGGGAAAAATATGAACTTCCATGGCCAACTATTTTTTGGTGGAAGAGAATAAAATTGTGATGAGAACAAGGAATGAAATGTGTGAGGGCAGTGGTGTTTCATTACACGCTTTGTTAAAAGTGCAAAAGCTCAATGAGATTTCAAAATCCACCAGAGCTTTTCCAGATAGGGCAGTGAGTGGAATCTCAGGTGATAAAGTGCAGCAGTTACTCTGTATGCCAGTGCTTCTTGGAATCAGTGGAAAGTCCTGAAGTTACAGCTTACAGTTAGTAATATTTATAGTTTGCTGATTTGGGTTTAGAGAAGCCAATGAAAACTGAAACAACAAAAGCCGAGATTCACTGTGGATTCACAAACTAGCTCCACAAATGGCCAGATTTTGGCTGGATGAAAAAATAGACAAAGCTTTGTGGTGGTAGAAATGTGATAGTTAAATGATAATCTGGGATCAGGAATGAATACTAGGCTTTTAACATATGGTTTTGGTAAGGCAATTGTGTCATCTTAAGTAGAGACATACTAGAATTTTTTTAAATGAAGTTCAGTGCTTGACGCTATTACAATTGTCTGAGATTCAGACATAGGTAATTTAAGGTCACCTGGTTTCAATTTAAAGAAGTTGTCAGCATTTTTCAAAGAATTTAGCAAGAGATTTAGCTCAAGAAAGAATTTATTGTGGGTTCAACACTCCATTTGCCTAGCCTTACAAATCAGGCCTGACAATGGTGGGAAGTAAGCAGTGAAAATATGTTCTCCATATTAGGTTAGCATCAGTAAGCAGAATAGCAAGGAGAACTTAGTCATCAAAAATTTTGCAGATTTCCAAAGGAGCTTGCAATGGTCACTGACTTCCAGGGGCTCAGAATACTCAGTCACTCCACACCATTGGCTAGAATTGTGGGTAAGGGTTTAAACTAAATGCCACTATTTAGTTTAAATTTATCATAGATGTGAGAGAGAATAAAGTAGTTTGATCATGGATTGATAAATTGATTGGAATTCAAGATAATGTAATAACACATTTGCCTATTTATCAGTGAAATGTGCTACCATATCACCTGCTTTATATCCATATGTGAAAGCACAGTGACTTTCTCAGGATGACATGACATAAAATAATTGGGAACATTAAAGTCTTCAGCAAACATACCTGAAATATTGAATCAAGGAAAAATGAAAACTCTGTGAAAGAAGATGGGTTTATCTCAACAGCAATAACTAACAGATGGATGGGATGTTTTACAAAGAGGCGAACATTCACAGGAAGAGAAGGTGAATGTAGCTTCAAAGCAGGAAAAGATGTCTAATTAAAATCAATAAATCACTTCCTCTTTGTTGAATGGGGAAAAGGGAAAGGAAGCCAGGTGGAACGACTTTACTGATTATCTAACTGCCACTAGGAGACAGGCAGGTTGCAGTTATAAAGCGTTACATTTGTTGTTAGCTACCAGATGTATTGATTTCTCCTAAAGAGAAAGTGAGTTGAAGAGAGCAGAGATGTGCTTATAAGATACAGATGTAGATCCTACAGAAGGGATAAAAGGATCCTGCTTTAGTGAAAAGAGATTAGCTGGACAGTATCCCTTAAAATAGTGCATTTAGCATGTGAACAGTAAAAAGAAGGAGACAATAACAAAAGAGGATAAATCTGAAACAGCTGCAAGTAGGAATGAAATCATACAGGACTTTCCAAGGATACCTCTTGTTTATTTTTAAATGACCTTAGAGGAATTGGCTGAAGAGTCCTGATTTCTCAGAAGCTAATTGTAAGATATTATGATGCCTTCTAGAAATTTTTAAAAGGATATAAATAAACCCTTGAGTTTCACAGCTTAAGCCAACCACCAAATGACAGGTGGAAGAAAGACCCTTCCTCTTCTGTAGTTGTCCACTCCAGGGTTTTTGTGCTTTCCTCTGAAGCATCTGGTATTAGCCACTCTCAGAGACAGGAAACTAGATGGACCACTCTAATATGGCATTCCTGTATTCCTAATAGGCTTTTTTGGCAGCCTCCCACAGCATACAGTACATGAGATTCTGGTCTCATTTACACCAATGAAAACAGAGTAAATTCTGTTGAAATCAGTGGAATAACTCAAGATTTATGAAGATGTAAATGAAATAAGAATCTGGCTCAGTATGTTGAAAATGAACAGGAAGTAAAGTTTTTTTTATGTAACTAAGCTGCCAAAGAAATGTATTTGATTTGTAACCTACTAGGAATGCCAGTCCATTAAATGTCAGATTGGTTCACAATAGGTGAAAAGTGCAGTGATCTTTCCAAGAACACCACCAGTTCAACAAGATACTAACCTCCCCCACACAGAAGCCTGCAGACTCACTGGTCTGCCATCATTGGTGATACCTCACCTATAGAAATGACCAATCAGTGCCAGAGATGGAAGTGATCACAAAATCTGGATCCATATCTAAAACTTCTCAAAACTTGGGTGTGGTAGTAGGATTCAGAGTTTTGATTCAAGCCCATCTATGAACATTACACAGATGCAGTATGAGAAAATATAAAAAATATTTAGTGATGGTTGGTGGTTCTAAAGAGTTGACAAAATGAATGATTATTTCTGTAAAGGGCAGGTAGGCAATAAGTATCATGACAGCTTTTTGTGGTTCTTGTTTTAAAATATATTTATTTCTAATGATAACTTTTGTCTACCTGCCCTTCCCAGAAATATTAATTCATTTTCTCGACTAGCTACAAGCACCATTTGTAAGTTGTCTTGTACATCATGCGCTGTCAGGCTTTTATCTTAAGTCAGTGAAATTAATAAATATATTACCAGTGGCTTAATTTATGCTTCTTATATGAAAACCCAGTTTAAAACTAAAAAAGCCAGTCATGGAAAGGATGTATTGATAGACATTTAAAAGGTTTGACTCACAAAGTTAGGTCTTACATGGGAAACCTGGGATAGCAATGAAAAAAGGGCCTTAAACAGAGAAGCAGATGCACAGCTGGTTTAGAAAATTTATTGTTTTAGCTTTGAAATCAAAATTAGCAGCAAAAGAAAAGGTTTATTTACTCAAGAGAATTCAATTTATCCATTGTTTTAACATTTTATGCCCTAAGCAAAAGCTGCAGTCTTCTTTCTTCAGAATAGATTTGGCAGATTCCAGCCAGAGAGCCTGTGGTTTTCAGACTCAAGAAGCTGTAAATTTTATAACTCTGCGCACTGTGGTCCGAGCTGCTGAGTGTTGTGTCTGAAGTCAGGTGGTTGGTGTGTTAAAGGTAGACATTAAACAGTTCTACAGAGGACCTGGAAATGTTTAAGAAGGTTGTTTGCCAGCTGTAAATTTGGGAGCAAATGCCAGTTGGCTGAAAAGTCTCTGGAATGAATCCAGTTAAGTAGACTGAAACTGGAGGTCTTTCCAAATTTGTAGGTCTAACAACTTGGCTATATATGCAGACTTTAAATATTGGGTTATTAAGGAAGGGCTTTATAGAGAATGTTTGAAAATATGATAGAAGAGCTATGTATATGCTTGTTTCTTTGGCAAATTGAAACTTTCATTGATGATAACTTAGATGAGCATTACACAATATGTTTAACATGAATGCCATGGAATATAAATTATATTTATGCAATTTTAAGTTGTACAATACCTGGTCTGCAATATTTTAATACAGCTAGATTATTCTCCCGTTACTAGGCTGAGCAGGGGTGTAAGGAGGCATTAGGTCCCTCCCTCCCCTTGCTCAGCATACCCAGCTCTTACATCCAAATCTGCTGCAGAATGCAGTCCCAGCTCTCCCAGTATCTCCTCCTGGGATTGAGTGGTTAAGGAGGGGTTCTAACTTAGGCTGCTTACTGGCCAGAGTAGCTGAACAGGTATAAATAGGGAATTAACATCTACTCTTCCACTGTCTGCAGTAATTTATTCTCCTTTATTCACCTTCCCCAACAGCTTCTAACACCTATTTTTAAAACCATCAGCAGTCCAAGGCTGCATGTAAAAAAAAATAAATAGACTCATTTGCAAAAGCAAACATTTGTAGAAATAAATAATAGCTAATTAGTATTGGTAGTGTCACTTAGCATCAGAGTCCTATTGTGCTGGGCACAATGTAATTACACCGGTGGACCTGGTCTCGGACTATATATATATCAGATTATCACTGTGTCACTGGCACCTGTCCTCTTACGGGAAGGTCCGACAAGGTATGATATTGTTACAAAAGGGGCATAAAGCCTTTATGAATCAATTTGCATGTCATATGGCAGCATTTGGTCACCTGAGCAGGGCTAATGAGAGCTATCTTTGGAGACTGCAGTAAATATAAAACATCCCTTTGTGTAAGGTCTTTGGGGCAGGGACTGTCTTCTTTATTTGTAAAACATGTAGCACAGAGGAGTCCTAGTTCATGATTAGAACGCCCATGTGCTACTGCAATAGAGTTAATAAATTATTATTATTGAATTTCTTTTGCATGCTAACAAATCCTTCACAGTAGCCTTTCAGTTTCTTTTATAGGCCAATCTGGTAGCACTGACATATGGCCTGACATGGCCCATTGTGAGACCCTAATTTAGTTGCTTATATCGTTGCCAAACTTTAATAATTTGGGCTGAGGTTTCTGCCTCAGGATTCGGGGGAGGGGAGGTTTGTTTTCTTTTTTGGAAAATTTCAGCCAAAAGAGCTCAGCCCTTTCTGAGAGCGAGGACAGAGGGGGAGAAAATTGATGTTTTGACCATGTTAAAATTTTTTTGGTGACCTTTAATTGGAAAGCTGTAGCACTCCCAGGCTTTGGGGCAGGGATTTGAAATTTGGCAGGGAGGTGGCCTTCAGGTCAGGGATTTTCCCTGTGAAAATCTGCCCGAATTTGGCCACGTTATAAACCTTTGGAAAAAAATCATAGTTTGCGATGCTCAGAAGAGACTTGTCAGAGCACCATAGCTAAATTCCCCAGAGATTCTGTCTGAACTGAGCATGCTTCAGCCCAGGCCTGAGTAGGACTTTCCCTGCAGTTGTAACTCTAGGATGCTGTGTGCGGGAGATGAGCACCAGAACTGAGATCAGGATTCTCGGTGCCCCCTGCTGATGCCCAGGCAGCAGCGTGGTCAGTTGCATATTCCCAGAACACCAGACATTGGGTGCTAGTGGATATGGCATTGGTCTGCCCCTGCTGGCATGACCCTACCCCCATTGGTGTGACCTAACACACACAGTACATGAGAGGTCACACTGCCCAGGGGATGCCATTTTAAAGACCGAGCGTACCACTGGCATGGCCATGCACACATGCTGTGCATGAGAGGTCATGGTGGCAGGGATGCGGGAGCGGCACATCGTACATTATGGTGTCCCCCATCTGATAACAGACAAAACCACATCTGGTTTTGTCTCAGAACCAGATGGAGGACAAACATTACAAAAGTAGGACTGTCTGGTTTAAAAATTGGCCAGCCTACCAGGCAGCGAGGAGGAGGAAATTGCCTGATTCAAATGCACAGGGGACAAGAGCCAGACCTGGGAGTGGTGGGGGGAGATTGAGTTAGGGAGTCTGGGTGAGGGGAACGGAGACTGCTACTGGAGGTTGACAAGAGTGTGAAATTGGACATAGGAGTTGATGTGGAGAGTTGGCTTCCAGGGCAAGGTGACTGGGACTGAGAGCCAGTGGGGATGGAGAACATGGGTGAGGGCAACTGGAGGCTTGGGGGCAAAAGAGACAGATTGAATAAGGAGCCTGGAGGAGGGAACTGGGAGTGGTTGAGCATAAAGACTGGGGACAAGAAGCCAGTGGGGCAGGGGGAACTGGGACTGGAATGAGAAGCCTGAGGAGTGGAGACTGGCTCTGGCAAGTGAGGAGAATGGGACTGGGATGAGGAGCCAGGGGTGGGAAAGATACAGGACTGGGACAGTGACAGGTTGGAGGAGATGGCTGAAGGGGTCAAGCTTGGATTAAATGGGCCCACTAGAGCACGCCTCCTCGCAGAGGCTGGAATGGAACCCAAGATCCCTGCATCTCAATTCTTCTGCCGTCAGCAAGAAAACCACTGGAACAGCTGTGTCTCTCATCCCTCTGTAAAGCTGGTCTACATAACAATTTGCAACTTACTATTGCTATCAGTTACTCTGTTAGCTGAGGTGACAGGGATCTTTTTGGTGGATCTAAAGGTTCCAACCCTGCTGGTGGCTCGTGCAGGTGTCAATATGATGGTACATGATAGAATTTCTGTTTATTCAGTTTGCTTTTTTAAAAACCTCGCAAATTATACACCTAGACACATTAAAAGAGCATTATTAAGGTTGCAAAGTCACGCAGTTGAAAATTAGGAAATGCCAGAAATAAGGTTGCCTGGGCAACACTAATTTTTCCCTCCTGCGCCCCACCTCGTGCATGTGCATTATGATACAGTCTTTAATTACATGATCACATGCTATCTTCTGACAGGACCCCTGCCTCATTCAGTGCACAGAATGGACCTGCTCTGGGGACAGAATAGGGCTGTACAGTGAAGGAACCTGTTGTCTGTAGGACTCCTGCTTTATTTGTTACAGAAGCTGGAAGGTGTGTAGTGAATGAAGCAGGGTATTGTAGGAAGAAAAAGGGTGGTCTCATGTTAAAGGCAGTAGAATGCTGCCCTGCAAAATTGGATTCTATCCCTGCCTCTGCCACAGAGTTACTGTGTGATGCTGGGCAAGTCACTTATGCCAAACATTTCACAGGTGGCCACTAATGGTGTGTTTCTCATTTTATGAAAGTCCAGCTTGAGACCATGGGGCTGATCTCTCTCCACTGCAACTGAAGTCAATTGGAATTGTGCTTTGAACATATAAAGTGCTCTATGATACCTACAATAAAAAATCAGGTCCTAGGTGTCTCAGATTGGGCACCAAAAAGTAATGGACATTTTTGACCTAAATCTCTCTGTACTTCAGCTTCCTATCAGTAAAATGGGGATGATACCCCACTGTTATTTTACTGGGGTGTTGAGAAAATTATTAATGTTTGTGAAGAACCCACATGCTATAGCTATGGAAAAGTCGATGACAAAATTAATAGTTCTACCTTCTAAGCATGGTTTGATCATTGTGCAGTAAATAGGGCATGGAGCCACACATTAAACAGTGAGGATAAAACTAAATATAAAATAGCAGCTCATAAAGCAAACATCACCCATTGTGTGCACCAAGAAAGACAGGGTTCCTGTGGACAAATAGTATGTGATCATGTAGTTAAAGACTGTATCATAATATATATGCACAGAAAGGCCAAATTAAGGTTACACAGACAACCTTAATTCCAGTATTTCCTAACTTTTGAGTGTTTGACTTTGCAGCCTGAATCATGTAGTTTTTCTGAGTATTATTACTAGAAGGTGACACTTGATTCTATCGTCATATGTGTACTATAAACATTAATATTGACTATTTTTTAAAATGTGAGAATGGATAATTACTTTAAATACTATTACACACATGCATACAAAACATATCCTAGTATTGCCATGAATCAAACTCTGTGCTCGTAGCCATATGTTGTTTCCACCACTGGTTTCACATAAAATACCCAAACTTAAACTCATCTGAGTATTAGGTGTTTTGTATCTGAATCTTGCAATAAACCAGAGTATGCTATTATTCTGCTGGATTAATATATTTTGCCTGTTACAGACCTGAACTCCTATATTCCCAGTTTGGATCAATATCAAGATTCACAAACTGAAATAAAATATCTGGCTAGTAGCAATGGAAAATATATCATCCATTTTTTTCCTGCAGATGTAAATAGCACTCTGTCCAGATCCTTCATATGTTCAACGTTATTGCACTGGAGTTCATGTACATTTCTTCTAAATTTTTCACTGTCATGGGTCATTTCTTTTTTCCAATATATACATTTTCAGAATAGTTTAAATCCCTTGACTGCCTTTAAAATATTTATTATGTTGCTCTTGATCATAAAAAGATACAATGAAAGTTTGCTGCTGGTTTTTGAAACCCCTCTGTTTAGCAATGACTGCTACCTACATAGATCTACTCGTGCAGACATTTGGTGATACTGACTGCCCACCATATTTGATTAATGTCCCTGAAGTGAGTTATTAACATAGACCGGAATCCTATTTTAAACTCTAATGTGTATCAAACCCTGTGGTTAGGAAGTGAAGTTAACTGCACCTGCTCTCTATCTTTGGAGTGGCTATATTGTTCAAGGAATAAAACTTAACAGAACATTGTAATTTTAGAAGTATTCTATGCAAGGCACAGTTTCTACTGAACATGGATACTAGTGTATTTTAGCTGCTAAAACTCCCCTAACTAAAAGAAATATTATAAAATGGAAATTTCTGCTTCAGTTCAAATTTGAGTTCAAATATGTGTCAGGCTTTTATGAAGCTTGTATTTATTTTATTTTTTTGTTGGAATGACTGCAGTAAATTTTAGGAAGTTGTTCCCATGAAAGGTGCAATGTAATTCACCAGTAATATATTAAATATAGTGAAGACACACACTGAGGAGCACCACCAGCAGCCAGACCACCCGAATGAAGTGGTCACAGCATTATTATAATCAAAAGACCTGTTTTCTATAAAATTTCTACTGTGGGCCAGGTCTTCCCAGACCAAAAATAGGATGGGCGATATGCCAATGCACAAGGGAGCGATACAGACTTCTCCATATTAGACATGCTTGGGCAGATCTTGGGTGATGTAATTGTCATAGCTCCATTGACTTCAGCCACCCTCCGCCCCACAAACTTCTCACCAGCAACTGCATTTGCTGTGGATTTACTGTGTGACTATAAGCATGCAGGAGTACCTGTTTAGAGGCAAAACAGCTATTTTGTGTCCCGTGGATCCAAAAGCAAGAGAGAGATCTTCAACCACATCTGCGCCAACCTTCACCCACATTCCTACTTCACTCACTCAGACTCTATGTTAGCAAGGTATTTAGCACTGAAGCAATGGGACTTAAACGCCTTGCTGAACTGGAGTTCAGTGCTGGAAAGGATCAGTTAGCTTAACATTCTGAATAGCATGGGACACTGAGTTTCACCCAGCATCAGAGACTGTGGCTTCAAGCAAGCAGCTGAAACACCACAAGAAAAGTCCAGTACCTGTACAGAACCCCAGTGGATTCAGGGATCCACATTTTAAAGAGGCATTTATTCTGAGTAGCCAAGGAACATGTGGGGCAAGACCATACTGAGAAAAATATTTATCATGGTGCCTTTGGTGTCACCTCATACTAGCAGATGCTATTTCCACTTCCTGAACCTGATATAACTCCCACTGAACTCAGTGGGCTCTTTCCATTGACTTCCAAGGGTGTTGAATCATGCCCCACATTGCACGCAATATTCCACTGTGTTCCCTGTTGCATGAAGTGCCATCCCCGCCAAGGTTTGGCCATATCACACCACTATTGGAACCAGGACAATTCAGTGTTACAAAGGTGCATTGTAGCTGCAGGAGTTAGTTCTGAATACTCTTTCAGAAATGTAACATGTATAAAAATACTCCATATAGACATCTTTAAACATTCTCAGCTACCTTAAGAATTCCAGAATTTGCGTATTTTTTAATTCCCCTCTTTTCCCCCCCTATACTATTTAGATCCTGTTACAAGGCAAAAATCCAGGTATTGCTTGGGAATACACATTCCCCAAGATCATCAATGAGAACAAGACATCTGCCAAAAGACATAGCTACTCCTGGGTGACAGTGCAGTCAGACTGCTCAGCTTCCTGTGGCGGGGGTAGGTAGTTCTCTTACATCCCATCCTTTCTTTCTTTCATTCCTTTTTAAAACACACTCCACTCCAAATCCCTGTAGCTTTGTAAAGGTCTAAAACATCATGTTCAGGAGGCAATAGAGAGCATGTGTAAATTTAATCCCAAATAGCTGAGTTCATCAAAGTCTATCTCTGAAAGTCCATGTAGCTGAATGATAAACCTTTCCTTTCTTTTTCAAGGAAAGATTTTATTATACATTTATTTACTTTTTCTAAATCCTAGAAATTCTGTCATTAAACCTAATTCTGGGACAAAGAGTGGAGACAGGCAACAGGCATGTGAGAACATGTAGATAGAAAATCTAAGCGAGGCTCATGAAAATATTTTGTAAGTTTCATTGACATATTTACCAGCAAATCAGTGGAATTACTCATGGAGTAAGGTGCTATTCAGCATGAGTAAAGATATCAGAATCTGCCCCCCTGGGAGTAGCATACAGGTAAAATCTCTATTTAAAAAATAGATAGCAGTAGCCCGAAATGCCTTTGTATTTCCCAGATTTCTCTTTGTTGTACCCACAGACTGTATGTGAAGTAAGTTACAAAGTAGAAAAGTAAATCTATGGAATGCTCTTAAATCATTCGCAGCCCCAAATGAAATCAATGGACTATCTCTTTATGGAATGAGCCTCGTATATGTTCCACAGAAAGTTTCAATGGGATTATTTGTGTGAAGTAGGGTGAGAAGAGTTTGGCTCAGAATAAGTTCACTTGCAATCAAGAGCATACAGCTGTTTTGCACATTTACCAGAGTTTGAGTCAGAATTGCTTCATCAATTCAGAAGGCCCGGAAGTTCCAAATGGTTTGGGTTCAGATCAGTACAGTTTTCCTATGATTAAATCTTAATATGTTGAACTCATAGGCAAAGTTCCCAATTGACTTTTCCCAGCAAATATGGTTCAGAGTAGATATGCACCAGGAACAGGAGCCTCAAAGATCGTAAAGATAGCTATAAAGGTAGAATAAAAAGTTGACAAAAGGGTTTGATGGACAGTTTCTAAACACCCGAGAAAAGCTCTAAGAAATTTTCTCTGCTCGTTTCTGCAGGTAGACAGAACTCAAAGAGTGGCTTGGTGTTTGAGTCTTACATTTACATCTTACGATCTACCTGTGGTTTTAATTTCTGCCAATAGATTGTTTGTCATAAAAATGAAATACCTGAGTTCAGTGGCAGCCGTCGCACCTATATTGCAGAAAAGTGAATTAACATTAATACAAGTGGCCAATTTGCCCCCACCCATGTTACTCCATTGACATCCATGGAATTGTACTAGGGATGAGTCTGGTCTATGTTACTTAACCTTCTACACCAATACCCTAAATATAAGGAGCAAATGTAACAATTTATTTTATTGTATTTCTTTTTAATATCTCCTTAGGGCACATTACAGCAAAAGCTGTTTGTTTACAAGATCATCGTACACGAGTTAATTCCTCCTTTTGTGGCCCAAGGACAAAGCCTTTAACTGAAACAAAACTGTGCAATGCTAATCCCTGCCCAGCATAGTAAGTGTTATTTATTTCTGTAGCGTTACCTTGTGTTTGCTGTACTTTCTGATAGGCACATAGAACTGTATATCTCGCTAATTGGCTGAACCCACCATAGACCTGATTATTATATCAACTCAGCACATTTAGTGAAATTTAATGGGATTTGTTTCCCCATCCAGGAATATGTTGGTGGGATAAGTCAAAAAGATTTGCACTGTGGAATGGCCTTGGTTTAGTTAAAGTCTATAGTTTGTAATACATTTAACACCCTTAAAAGTGGTTCAGTAATAGTTTGAAATTTCTTGCAAAATTTTAAAATTATAACACAGGACATTAAATTCAAATGGCAAATTATACAGTAGAGGCACAA
The DNA here is from genome assembly GCF_965140285.1 of Lepidochelys kempii. Lineage (NCBI taxonomy): Eukaryota > Metazoa > Chordata > Testudines > Cheloniidae > Lepidochelys > Lepidochelys kempii. The sequence goes on along the minus strand of NC_136391.1, from coordinate 30,600,738 downwards.
AAAATAGAGATAAGGTTTAAATAGTGGTAGCATATCACGTGAGAGCCCCATATGCCTGCTTCAGCAGTTTCCTTGGTTTGACTTTAGCCACACTATTGTCTGAATACTAATTTTAAGTAATCTTCCTAACCAAACAAAATCTGTTTGTATGTGACTTATCTTCTGCCAAATGTATTTTTATCCAATGGACTCAATTTCTTGTAGACAGAAAAAACAATCTCTGATGTTTCCAGCAGTCTTTTTTAGTTATTTATAAATGCCTTCATATCGACTTGGCATTGTCTTCGTATAATGTTTCTAAAATATAACATTTATTTTAATCATGCAACAGGCCACGTATGCAACTGCCTTACTATTAATGGGAGCTTTCCATGCCCTTTGAAGCTAGTATGTCAGACATACTGCTAATAAGAATTAATAGTGAATAAAAACATTTTTGACATACAACATCATTCGTCCATGCTGCATTAAATAGATATTCTCAGATTCAGTAGTGTAAGATGGGCAGTTGATGTATTTTAACAGAAAAACAGATTGTTTTGTAGCATAACACAGAACACAAAGTTCAGAATATTTGGCATTCACTAAATGCATATTTGAGCTATGTATAGGACCATATCTTCAGCTGGTGAAAATAACTCCTGTGAACTCAATGAAGATTGTATCATTTGAGGATGTAGACCATTATGTTACAGTGTGCAATAGCTTCCACTCAATTCATGCTGTAAGTGCCCAGATATTTACGGTAATACATGATATTGAGAAATCAAAGAATAACAAGTGGTAAGCAGAATATAAAACATGTATAAATTTGGTAGGCATAATAGGCAAGAGATAAAGACAAATGTGTCTTACTTATCATTTAAGTTAATATGATATTGACATGACATCATAAAAAAAGAAGACAAAGCTTTAAGGTTCAAGGGAAAAATCCTTACTGCACAATGAGAACAAAGACTCAATATGAGAAGGAATAAAATTACTACTCACTTCATGCAGCAAGAATACACAAAGGCATCGGAACTGCATACTATTATGATTGGAGAAAGGGCTGCCAAATCTAGTCATAATTATTGAGCTTATTTGAACTAATGGACGATACTCTTGAAACATAGCCAAGATACTCTTGGAAAATGGCAGTTTACAAGAGGCATAAAGCAGGTTTATTGAACTCTTCCGTATGAAAAGGTAGATTTTCTAGGCAACTACTGTATGTAGGCTCTTAAAACTAACAATTTTTTTTTGGCTGGTTTACCTATCAAACTGATCAGTACCATTAGTATAACTAATTAAAACCTATAGAATTGATTAGAACCAAGACTTTTCCAGAAGCATATGTTTCAAGGTAGGCTACACAGGAGAAGACAGTTCTTGAATCCTAGTATTGACCAGATTTACTTGAAATAAGTGTTATATTATTTTCCCAATTTGAAAAAACATTTATTTCCTCACAGTGCTATTGTCAAAAAGCAGAGAGAAATCCAGGCTGAGTGAAAGCAGGTTGTTAATCAGGATGAAAGTCTAGGTTTTTCAGATTCCCACTAGAGTGTTAAAAGGCAACTTCCATGCTTCTTTATTGTTTCCTTAGAAAAGTCTTCCAAGCTTTCCATATCCGTTTCCATATTTAGTCCAACAGCAGCAGACCACCGCAGTCCTGAAATTGTATGGAATGCATTTGGTGCATGATGTGTGTGTTAAAATTCCTTTGTCCTTAGAATTGGTAGCTTTGAAAACTTCCCACAGCTTTTGGTACCTGGAGATCTGGATTGTGATTCAGGAGTTCTTCTTTTCCCAGAGGAAATCTCCCAAGGGAGCCATCATGCATTTTTAAACATGCAAATTAATTTTTATTTCACGCAGATCTGAAATACAGTCTGGTGAAATGGGTGCTCATCTTCCACATAGTTACAAGAGTTCAAATACTTTCTGTTTGATATAAGCAGCTGCTCTGGTTGCCATAGGGCTTATGCTGTGATCGTGGGTGGGAGAGTTGGTGGCCCATGCAGTTGTGAATTAAAAGGGACAATCTTGATGGGTCCATATAATAAAAAAGAGTGAGAATTCCTATTTTAAAAGATTCAGTTTAAATTCAGAGCTTGATATTGGGAGAAGGTTTTGGAGACTCATTAATTTGATTGGATCAGTTCAAGGTTCTCCCATAGACGCAGGATTTGTTTATATGTTTCCTTGTGCTCCCTCCATCTGTTCATTGCATCCACCTGCTATCTATAGTCTTTCACGTAGATTGTGAGCTCTTTGGGACAGGGACTGTCTCTTTGTTATCTGTTGTATGCCTAGCACAATGGGGCTCTGCACTGTACTACAAATAATATTGCTCATTTTCAAAAGTGAACCCCGCCTGTGCAGTTCAACAATACACCTGAGGACCCTGTGTGATTTTTAGTGATGATATGCATCAGGGAACCTTGTTGGGTGACTGGAGTAGTAGTAGTCAGCTGGTTAATTTGATAATGTTTTATTTAGATTTCATATAATCTGGCTGGTTAAACTGCCAAAAGTATTTGTCTTGGGACATCATCTAAATCCTCTTAACTCTAACGACAGGGTTACTGAATTTAGCAAACCATTTCTTTGTTGCTTTATTTTAAAGAGCAAGAGAACTTTGTAAACAGATTTATTATCCAAAGCAAAGAGAGGAAGACTAGAATTGTGCAGCACCAATAATACACGTAGGTCCATCTGCATTAGCATCCATATGCTTATACATTGTGGGTTGCATGCATGGAGGCTGAGCATCTAGAAAATGGTGCTTTTGAAAAATTTGGTCCTTAGTGTTCTCCTTCTGCCATACTGGCATCTCCTTCAGAGTCTGTTTTGATAGGTCCTCTCTTTCTTTTCCAACACTCCTTTAGGGTTTCACAAGGTTTTGTCCTTGGCCTCCTCCTCTCTTTCCAGTCTCTCATTTTCTCACAAGCCTTCAACCAATATTTCTATCTGGCCACATCTGACCTGTTTTTTCTCTACCATAACCTGTCCCTCCCTCTGGCTGCTCCTGCTGGAAATCTCACCATCAACTAAAACTGAACATGGCCAAAATCAAACTCCTTATCTTTTCTCCAAAGCCAAGCCTGTTTTTAGCCAAACAGGTTTAAATTAAAAAAGAAGACCGGACTTCAAAAAGAAAGATGACTGCGGTAGGGAGGACTTGTTAGCTAGGTTAGTTGATTTTCTGGGAATCATATTCTTTATCTGCCCAAAGAGAGAATGTGATAGATTCTCTGTAGAATTCAAAATTCCATTCTTTATGCGCAGGCCCATAGGTGTGTTGACATGCATGTGCCCTAGCAGAACAAGCACCAGTAGAATTTAAATATTCGGCCAAATCCCGTAGTCTTAATTCCAGCTCAGCTAACACCCCCATCGAGTTCTCTGTGAGGCCCGCACAAAATCAATCAACAAATGATGGCCCAGTTATGTAGCGTTCAGGGAGAGTTGGTTTTATTTATTTTAAAAAACCCATCTTTCTGATGAGTTGAACCCATCAAGTTGTCCAACATCAACCTGTGTGACTGCATGAGATTTTAGTGTGCCCTTTGTTCCTCCCCTCTCTCCTACTGTTTGTTGCACTCACATGTTGTGTCTTGTTTCATATTAAACACTCTCTGGGGCAGGGAATGTGTTTCTCCTTGTGGTTGTACAGCATCTACCACAATAGGATCCCTAATCCTGATTGAACCTTAGGGCACTGCCACAATGCAAATAAAAATAATAATTACTGGGAGTTGTTCCTGAGCAAGGGCTGCAAGATTTATTCTTCTTGCATTTCAAAATGTTCTTGCAGATGGACTGCATGAGTCTTGCGCAAATTATTTAACGGCAACACCGGTCAAATGGATTGAATAGATTGGATTGTGCATTTGAACTTAATCTTCACTATACTGATTGTATATGGTGCATTATAGTCATGTGTTTGTAAGAAATAATTCATTCTCTCCTATCAGCTGGTCGACAGGTGAATGGAGTGTATGCAGCAAGTCTTGTGGTGGAGGGCAACAAAGTCGCCCAATTCAATGCGCCCAGAAAAAGACTTTTCAAAAGGAAGAGGTGGTAGCACATTCTCTTTGTCCAGTCAGCACTCCAGCCCAAGTACAGAAATGTAATACCCAAGACTGCCCACCTGAATGGAGCCCTGGACCGTGGACTCAGGTAATCTAGAGAAATAGTCAGAATGTTTTCTTTTGACAGAGGTAGCTGGAATGAATGTGTATAGAATAGTTTTCCTGACATAGTTGTATCCTGCCTACCTTGGAAGGTCTGTGTAGGAAAATAATAAAAATAATCTGCTTTGTTTTTAGATAGCAATTGTACTAAACTAATCAGAAAGCATGGCTGGTATAAGTGGATGCATGGACTTGCATCTGTCTACCCTAATTTGGAATTTGTCCCTCAGTCAGCAGAGGGAAAAGGAGGAGCTTCCTAGTACACACAAACAGAGCCACAGGATTCTCTGGTTTTCTGAAGGACAAGTCTCTGTGGTTTCCTTAAAGCCATAGCCCGCCCCCCACCCCTTTCTGACATTTGTTCATACAGCAATATTAACATTTCTCAGAGAAGAATATCGGCAGAGGTACCACTAATGGAAAAAGAATGGGGTTAGAATGGCACATCAGTGCACACATGCATTTTTGAAATGCGGACAGATGAAGTTATGTTTTACTCAATGATACGTGTAATAATCACATATTTACTTTGGTTAGTGTAGCCCATTCCAAGTAAGTAATTTAGTAGTGCAGTAAATTATTATTAGTGGCATAAGTCAGTAGCAACGGGCCCCCAGGCAGATTTCTGTGTATACACACCCTTTTTCAGAAATGTATGAAAAGTATGAATACTCTGAAGTTAAAAACTCATTTCTGCTATTTTTGCAATGATGCTTGTGCTGGCACATAGTGAATGTTAATTTAAGGGTAAATGAACTGCTGTGAGAACTGACACTGTGGGCCTATGTCAAAAGAAGCAAAGTCCATTTTAAGTTTTTCGGTCTTCATTTAATGAGCTACAAGATTGATACAAATCTGTTGTAAAAACGAACGTTTTTTAATTGTAGTACTCTTTGTGAGAGTTTAGAGAGGACTGGATCTAGGTGGTCACAGTCACAGAGGACATAATGCCTTTTGAGGAGAACAGAACTTCTCATTATCCTATCACATTGCACAAGAAGAACAAAGCTGCTCAATGGGCTGCAGTCTTAGAATGGTCAAAAAGAATTACTATTTGTTTTTCAGTGTATAAGCAAATCTCTGGAATTCACTGTTGCAGAAGGTTGTGAAATCAGATATTATGGCTAATTTTTTAAAGGATATGGACAATGTTTTCAACACCGACAAAGTTTGCAGTTACAAAAACAAAAATAAAGGAAATAAAATTCCCCAGTTGGCAAGATACATGATAGAGGTTTCTATTGAAGCTAAACAGTTATCAACAAAGATAAAAAATGGAAGAGTGTTTAACTGTGGGACCAAAGATACCTTTCCCTTCTCAGTTATTCATCTTTTACTTTTGACTTTGGTGTTGTCATTTCACTAGTCATGCAGTCATTAAGGTGTTTCAGGACCAGAATTTCTAATGTTAAAAACAAATTTAAAAATAGCTTTGCTTCGGGGCAAGAGGGAGGGGTGGGCAGGGCTTGAGAACCTTTCAGATTTTCTTTTACATCATACAGAAGCAAAAAGAGAAACCCAATCTTTCCCCCTTTGCTATACATCTGTGAATTTGCTGTTTCAGTTTGGGATTTCCAAAGGGACTTAAGAAAATTAGGCTAAACTCCTATCAAAATATAATGGCAGTTGGGCACATAACTTCTTTAGGTCTCTCTGAAAAGCTCAGTCTCCATCTATCATGTTGCAGACTCTAAATACATAAATAAAAGTGTACCCCTCACAATGTCAAATCTCTTCAGAGACAGATAGGGAGAATTCAGCTCAGTTTATGGGAAGACAACAAATCCAAGCTTTTCAGCGAGCACAGGTTACTGTGCACTGAATTTGGATAGAATGTTTTTAAAATGTCCATAGTCTAATATGCACTTTGGTAGCACAGTACACAGGCTTTTACATGCGTATGATTAACCCAATGAACTCTGGTAAAAAAGTAACAAATGGAAAGCAAGTACAGGATGGTAGGAAATGTGCAGAGTTATCTCAGGGCTTTCATAATTCTGCAATTTCTGCTCTAGAATATATTCAGTTGGTGCATTTTGTTTCAGCCACAAAAAGCATATTTTAGATTTTAAATCAACATAATAACAAACAAAAAATAAGAATAACTCAATATTTATAATGTTTTCTAACCACAGCCAAAATATCCCGACTTCTAGTCATGGCTTTGCCAAATAACTTGCTTTGTGGCTTTGGCTAAGGCAAGCATATGGCATTCTCTGTCCCAGGTTTTCTTTTGAACTGAGATCCATTCTCTGAAGGAGCAAGCGGGGGCTATCAGTGAGTTTGTTACGTCTCCCTGATTTGCAAGCTTCACCTGCTCTAGCCCTGGCCCTAGCAGAAATTGGAGCAGCCTTGGAGCCGCTGTAACTTACAGCAGCTGGCTGTGGCCTTCAAGGGACCAAACACTAATTGAGATTTGGAAGAGTACAGCTGCCATCTACCTCCTCCCATCCTCTATGCCAGGGTGGGTTTGGGTAACATAGGAACCCGCTAGTGTAGCTTTACACTAGCTGAGAGCGTCCTGCACTAGGGAGATTCTCAGCTGGGCAGTTAGGGCCAGATTTCAGCCCCTTTGTGTTGCCAAGGGCTGAGAGAATCTCTCTTTCTGCTTCAGTTCCCCACAGATAGAACAGAGAATGCTTATCTTCCGTAGTGGAGGGCTGTGAGGGTTAGTTAAGGCTACACAATAAAATGTTTAACTCCAGGTTTGAAAAATAAAAAGTACCACAGAAGTATGTTTATTACATTACATTTTCCATAACAGAATTACAGGTTTAAGTTAACAGCAGTGGCTACAGATAAGATTCATTACGGCTTCTGTGTTCTGCTCAATCTCAGTTTTAAGTGTCCCAAACTCAAATGAATATTTCTTTCTGCCAAAGTGTTCCAAGACCTGTGGGAGAGGCATGAAGAAACGGGAAGTCCATTGCAAAAGCACCAGCCCTTCCAAGCTGAAGATCGTACCAGAAAGTATGTGCAGCACAGATCACAAGCCAGAATCCCAACAGACCTGTGTACTGGGACGATGTCCCAAAAACGATCGGCTCCAGTGGGTGGTTTCTTCTTGGAGTGAGGTACAGTACCACAATCTGAATGACGGTCTTGCTCTCTGCAGAGCTCATAAAAGAGTGCTGAAACACAAGCATGCATGGAGCATATGAGAGGGGGAAAAGTGCTATGGATTCAGTAAGGGTCATGATCTGATGAAAATACAAACTCTGGATCAGTCATTTATCAGGGTTTTGCCTGTAACTAATATAGTCCAAATTTTAAAAAATAACTAGTAATTTGTGGCACCTTACTTTTTAGGTGCCCTACTTAAAATACCTGGAGAGGCCTGATTTTCAGAACGTGTTAGGGCACCTTCCCTCCCTTTAAGATGTTTCAATTTGGGCGTCTAAAAGATTGAGGTACTCAAAGTCAATTTTGAAAATTTACATCTTCTTGTCTCAAAACACTTGGCTGTATCCTGCTGTCAGTTTTTATGCCAGATCCCCCCTGGCTTCACAGTGGTTTCCAAGATGGCAGAATTCATACTAGTATGGAAATATCTTCCCATGATCTTTATGTTTTTATTTTCCATGAGGCATTCATATTTCGACAAAAGTTTATCCAGTCTTTAGTGGAACCGATATTAATTTATGGCAATGTATTATTTTAAAAGCATGTGCTTCGTTTTTTTAGTGCTCAGCCTCCTGTGGCTCAGGTATTAAAAAGCGGGAAATGAAGTGCAGCGAGAAAAGCATCCATGGAAAATGGATCACTTTCCCTCAGCGAAGATGTCGGAACATAAAGAAACCAAACATAGAACTAGAAGAAGCATGTAACAAAGGGGCTTGTCCACTGCAGAGGTTATACCGCATGGTGTCTGGATGGTATTCCTCACCCTGGCAGCAGGTATGACAAAAAAAAGTCAGCCTGGAGGATTTGAAGTAGGTTACTCCTTTCTCTCCCGACTCAGAGCTCTCCATTCCTAATGGCACTTTGTCTTTTGGCGTTTATGGAGTCAGTAGGGAGTGTACAGTCCCCTCCGGGTGGTAGATCTAACCCTGTTCTCCCACAATTGGTCACTGTGGAATGGAGAACCTCACATTCACCACGTGGGTCACCTTGATGACCAGAACAATAACCCTCCCAGTTCAGTCCTCTTTGAACACAACCACACATTGTAGTCAGCTGTCAGAGTTCGAAATATCAGGCCAAATTGTGTTCTCCATTACATCCAGGCAGCCCCACTGGCCTAACATGTGGTAATAGGACATGATGTAACCAGTGAGTGGGAATGGCTGGTATGTAGGGCAGTCAGTCCAAAAAGTCGACTGGGGCATGGTGAAGTCAGTGCGCAGGCAGCATTGGTGTTTGGTGAAACACCTTCTGAATCATGGGTAATGCCCAGGGAAACTGCACAAGCAGACCATGCATAGTTGTGCAGCCATTCCAAAGAGAGGGCTAGAATAGAGTATAATCAGCCATAATGGGACTGTTGTATTTTAATGTTGATAGCCCACAGGAGTCTTCTGCATATAGTCATAAGAACATAAGAATAGCCATGTTGGGTCAGACTAATGGTCCATCTAGCCCAGCATCCTTTCTTCCGACAGTGGCCGGCCGTCAGATGCTTCAGAGGGAATGAAAAGAACAGGGCAATTATCAAGTGATCCATCCTGTTGTCCAGTCTCAGCTTCTGGCAATATTCCATAGATCTTGGACCATGCAGATAGTTTGGTATAATGTAGCTGGCTCCATATTCCTGCATTTTGGTGTAGCTAGTTCCTTTATGCTAAAATTGAAGAATCTCAGCTCTTACTCGTGGTGTCCCTAGCCGCTGTTTGCCAGAAGCTGGGAATGGGCAGCAGGGGATGGATCACTTGATGATTACCGGTGCTGTTCATTCCCTGTAAAGCATCTGGCGTTGGTCACTGTTGGAAGACAGGATACTGAGCTAGATGGTCCTTTGGTCTGACCCAGTGTGACCGTTCTTATGTTCTTATATGTGCTGCAGTTGCACTACATTCTATGCCATTTCCAAACTCCATCTTTCCATTCTTCTTGGAAGTGCACTGTAGATGAACCATTACATATCTGTATTTACAATGTATTAGAGCATCTGCACAGATTGTCTAAAATTCCTTAAATACTATGATTAATTACTGGATCAGCCTGTATTTGTTTCTACATTCTTGCAAACAAGCTTCTGTATTTCTGGAACTGATCTACTTTATGAGTCACATATCTATGAGACATGTATTCGTTTAACATTGTAGACTTGCAACAATGTATGCCTGACAATTTTAATCAGATTATACCAATCACATCGGTCTTAAGGACATACTTGTCATGAAGCACATGCAAGTAAAAACTCACTCACTTCATAATACTTCAGAGATCTTCTTGAAAATACTTGTTTTTTTTCAAGATATTTCCACAAGTATGGCTTCACTGGGAATTTTACCTGCATTGGGACAGCACAACTGGGCCCAGAGAATCAAGTTTCAAAACAGATCAGCACACAAAATTGGGGCTAGATTTTCTAAAAATCTCATCTCCCATTTAGGTACCTAAATAAGTAACCAGATTTTCAGAGGTGTTCAGTGCAAGTTGGATACGGGGCTCTTTTGAAAATCTGGCACTTGCTTTAGTGGCTCAATGGGAGCTGAGCTCACTTGAAAATCTGGCTCTGACTGTGGGTGCTGAGCACCGGGACAACTGGCTCTGTGCTCTTTTGAAAATTTGGCCCTTAGGCTCTTTACAATTTGTAGGCCTCATCCAAAGCCCTGGACACTTCAAGGGCCTTGGAAGACCATCTGTGTTCTAGAATGTGGCTTCTCATCTTTCCTTTTCTGCAGTGTACAGTAACGTGTGGTGGGGGAGTGCAAATCCGTAGCGTGCAGTGCCTCCGGCAGGGGCAACCGGCAGCTGGGTGTCTGCCACATCAGAAACCAGCTGTGTCGAGAGCCTGCAATACTAACTTCTGCCCAGCTCCAGAGAAAAAAGGTAAAACATCAAACTCTGCGTTGTGAATTACATTCAATGGTGGGTTTAGTTCCTTGGAATTGTATAGCCTGACAAACATCACCTTTGCTAGGTATGTTCTCAGAATAGGTGTGCGGGGGTTGTATCTTCCTGTGTAAATTCAGTATCACCTTTGCGCTCTGCAATATATTAAATTTGGAAGTGCATCACCTCTCTTCACAAGCAGACATAAGGGGCTAGCTGCTAGGTCTGATATGTTCAAGAGGGGACAGATGTTTTTAAATGCAGGAACATGTTGAATCATAAAGGATATGTCTTTTTTTTTTTTTTCTTTCTTTTTTTTTTTGCAGTTCGGGTTTGAGTTGTTTCTCCAGCTCCGGTTAAGTAAAGATTGGGCTGCACTGTGCATTACCTTAACCTCCACCCTCTTACAGTGCCTTCTATTGATGGGAACATCCCATAGAGACATTGGCATAAAGTTAAAATAGTGACTTTTTTTATAGAGCAAGGGCAAACTGTTCTTGCTGCTGCAGAGCGGAGGCCCCTCATAGCTTCAGTTTTCTTTCATTTGTCTCTCTTTGGCTTCCAAGTCATGATGAATAATAACAGAAGTAAGTCTTAATATGTACCACCCTGCAATTTTTCCTGTAGCTGTCACTTATGGCCCAGTTATGCCCTGTAGGCCCAGCTTACAGTGAACAGGCAGTGTGGAGTCACACCTCTCCAGTAGGGTTGCCAATTTTCTAATCCCACCAAACCGAACACTTTAGCCTTGCCCCGTCCCCGAGGCCACACACCCCTGCTTCGCTCCTTCCCTGAGGCCTTGCCCCCCTTGCTCACTACATTCCCCTGCCCTCGGTGGCTCACTCTCCCCCACCCCAACCCCCACCCCCTGTGCCAACCCAGTGAAAGTGAGTGAGGGTGGGGGAGAGTGAGCCACCGAGGGCAGGGGAATGTAGTGAGCAAGGGGGGCAGGGGGTGAGGGCTCTAACTGGGGATGTAGGCTCCAGGGTGGGGCTAGAAATGAGGGGTTCAGGGTGCGGGAGGGGGCTGCAGGTTGTCTGGGGTGGGGCAGAGGGGTTAAGAGTGTGGGAAGGGCCTCTGGGCTGGGACGGGGTTTGGGGGCAGGAGGGGGTGAGGCCTCTGTCTAGGGATGCAGGCTCTGGGTGGGGACAGGGATGAGGGGTTTGGGGTGCAGGAGGCAGCCACAGGATGGGGGGTAGAGCAGAGGTATTCAGAGTGTGGGAGGGAGCTTGGGGCTGGGGCAGGGAATTGGGGTGCAGGGGAGGTGAGGGATCCTCTGGGGGTGCAGGCCCTAGGATGGGGTCAGGGATGTGGGGTTTGAGGTGCAGGGGGGGCTCCAGGTTTGGGGGTGGCTCACAGCTGTGGCAGGGGGTTGGAGCTCAGAGTTGGGGCACAGGCTTATCTCCAGCAGCTCCCAGTCAGTGGTGCAGTGTGGGGGCTAAGGTAGGCTTCGTGTCTGTCCTGGAACCGCGCTATGCCCCGGAAGCAGCCAGCAGGTCCGGCTCCTAGGCAGGGAGAGCCATGAGGCTCTGCATGCTGCTCTTGCTCGCAGGCACCACCCCCTAGGTCCCACTGGCCTGGAACCGGTGAATGGAAGTGCGAAGCTGGTGCTCGGGATGGGGGCAGCATGCAGAGCCTTATGGTCCCCCTCCTAGGAGCTGGACCTGCTGGCCGCTTCCGGGGCACAGCACGGAGCCAGGACAGGTAGGGACTAGCCTGTCTTAGCCCTGCAGCACCGCTGATCAGACTTAATGGCCCCATTAACGGTGCTGACTAGAGCCTCCAGGGTCCCTTTTCGATGGGTGTTCCGGTCAAAAATCAGACACATGGTCACCCTACTCTCCAGTCAGAATGTCCTGTCCCAGGGAGACTGCCACCTTGAGCTCTCAGGCATTCACATGCTGCATGCCTTCTATAAGGCACAGCTAGCTCTCCCCTACGCTGTTGGCTAGCTCTGCTGGCAGGTACATGGTGTGTGGGGACCTAGACATGGAACTATGCTCTGGTCTCTCCATGCTATCTTTGGGGTGTTTTGAAGCTCTAGCGGAGTGGGGCGGAAGCAGTCTCTGTGCTCCTCTGGGTGCAGGGGCTGAAATTCTCCCTGGCCCATACATGTGGCATGCAAAGAGGGGGAGGTTTCTTACATCTTCCTCCCTCCTCTCCTTCCCCACCCCCATTGTGCATTATTGTAAGGACCAGGCAAAATTTCAAGTCTTTAACTGGATAAAATTCTCACTGCAGTCAGCATTTGGCCTGTATCATGCTATTCATCCCCGCATCCCAAAGTACTTTACAAACATTAATTCTCAAAAGACCCCTGGTGAGGGATTTTAGCGTTAGTATACCCATTTTACACATAGGAGCTGAAAATAGAGGTGGTGCCCTGGTTGAAAAAACAAAAGCCAGTGCCAGGTCATAGTTGACTTTCTTCAGGTCCTAGAGCAAGGTCATAGCAGCACTTGGACAAGAACACAGGCATCCGTACTCCCTGTCTCCTGCTCTAACCATCAGACAGTATTCTCTCTCATCCATATTGATTCCTGAAGCGTCACTGTGTGTGGAAAACCTATAAAATGCATTGATACATCAGCCACCAGGCCTTTGGGAAACATAATATTGCATGAGCCCAAGAGGCAAGACAGGTACAGAAATAATATCAATACTGCTTTATCTGCGCAAAGTCCATCCTCAGGATTCATCAATCAGCTGCAACCAGCCTGGGTAGGAGGAATGGATGAATCAGGTCTAAACGGGATAAGTAAATAACTGAACAAGTTTGAAAAGTGACTAAACAGTTCTAAAGACTCAGGAGTTAGTTCCAAATCTTCTGGGAAGTTCTGCTGTGCTTCAGAATTTGTTTTGTGAATTTATTAAATCACTTTCTCTCATGTATAGCAAACCCATCAGCCCCCAACATGTCTTCCCCCAACCATATTTCATGTCTGGGCTGGTATCTGTTATTCATTTTGGTCTTGGCCAGTTTCTCTCCCTCCCCACAGCTGTAGAAGCTTTGTTTTGTAACTGGTTCTTCAGACTCTGGAGATCAATTCTCTCTCCACTGCTCTTTAACTCTACATCCAAATCAGCGCATAGAGAAGGGGCCAGCTGTGCTGCAATCACATGGAAGCAAATCACTCTCAATTAACAGCCGCACAGCTCCAGCTCTGAGAGCCATTAGGGAGAAATCGTGAAGAAGAAATGAATGTTTCAGGGATAGTTGTCATGCTCTCCTAGACAATGTGGGTCTCCCCTCTAGCAATTTTTTCTCATTTTCATCACTCCACCAGAGACAGCAACAGGTACTGTAACGTATAGCCAGTAAATCCAAGCTACTTGGAGCATCTTAAAAGGAAAACTGCATTTTTTTAAGACATTGACATTTATGAAAATGAGGGACCATACTAACTGGAATCAATGGGAGTTGTTCCATTGACTTCAGTGGTCTCTGGGTTAGGTCCTAAAAGTAATTCTTTTCAAGTGCCTAAATCCCATCCTCAGAAGGGACTTATGTGCTATGGGTTTTGTTATGTTCCATTGACTGTGAACGCTCCCAAGTGCCTAGGTCACTTTTGAAAATGAGACTCAATCACTTTTTAAAATTTACCCTAAGTGACTAAGGAGCCTGACTGGGTTAGAAAATGTGTTGTGAGAACTTTCCCCTCATAATTCTGCATATACCTCTCAGTCATCACTTGCAATGCCCTTCCCCCTGAAGTCACAAGTCCTGTCTTGAGCATTCACTGTCAGACTTGGTTAATTGTGTGGTGGTTTTGTCTTGGTATGGTGGATAATGGGCCAAACGGTGCAAAGCTGGGACCATCTCCTTCCTACTGGACATTCAAATTGGAATTTAAAACCGGACTCTAGGGCGGAAATGCTACAGCATGGGATGTGCCACCTACTTCCCAGAGTGCAGTTTGTCCAGCGCCAGTCTGTTATTATGTGATGTTGCTTGCAATGTGTTATTGTGGGGGAAAGCATGTTATTAGACAATGATGTCTCATGTCAGATGATGTACCTCATGCACATCATCTTTTGAGGGGGTTTCAAAACAAAACACTTAATCCTTCTTTAAAAAGAAGCCAATACAGTGAAGTGGCAGCGAATAAAAAAAGAGGGGTGTGTTGCTGCATAACTCTGGTGTTACAGATATGAGGGAGTCTGTATGGTCTGAGAGTAAGAGCATTTTTTCTGTGCCACCCCTTTAGTAGCTGAACTGAGAACACAGCCACCGGTAGCTAGATTTTTTTTAATAAGAATCCTTGTAAATTCCCTTTAGTGACCATGTGTACAGTAGTTGTGAAGGCAGAATGGAATGTTTTCCCATGCTCATTTAAGAGTTCAGTTTAGCTATAAATTTTTCTAAACCTCACTTTATGCTTCTTATGCTTTTTCAATTTGTTTATAAATCATCCATATGAATCATCACTATGCACTTTAAAAGAAGCATAAAGCAGCCACTGCAAACATGTAGAATGGGATGGCCATGAAATATTTTTTAACCAACTGAGCTGTGTGTGTGTGAATCATATACAGAACTACATGAAGCCAAAAATTCATCTGCATTTTAGTGTCTGATTTTTTTTTTTAAATTAAAGGTGGGATTTTCAAACACACAGAGTTGGCCTAACTCTGCTCCCGTTAAAGTCAATGAGAATGTCACCACTTGAAGTGGGAGCAGAGCAAGGCCGATGTTAAGCATTTTTGAAAAATTCCACCCTAAATTACTGTGTCATATAATCTGATAAAAACCTTGATTATTACATTGGGGCCCCGTTCAGATTTTAATGAATGAAACATTCATATAAATGGCAGAATTTAGATGTCTCCCCATTTGAGGGTGCAAACTTGGGTCTCAAAAGTAGGGACCTTACAATAGATTTTGCTTTGTGGGTGCGAATTTTAACCCTTCTGTGCACTTAGGCTTAGATCATTGAAAATGAACCCTCCTCCCCACACCCGTAAAATGTGGGTACATGCATGTACACAAGCAATTTTGTGCACACACATACAGAGCTTGTGGTCTGAACATATAGATTTATTTCTGTAGAGTGTGTATACAAACACACACACACACACTCTCAGAGCCTGAGCTATTTTCTCTGCAGATCAAAGAAAGGGTAGAGTAATATTCATTACTAGATTGTCTAGTCTAGGCTAGATTGTCGGGCTCAACGGGTAGTGATCAATGGCTCCATGTCTAGTTGGCAGCCGGTGTCAAGTGGAGTGCCCCAGGGGTCGGTCCTGGGGCTGGTTTTGTTCAATATTTTCATAAATGATCTGGAGGATGGTATGGATTGCACTCTCAGCAAATCTGCAGATGATACTAAACTGGGAGGAGTGGTAGATACGCTGGAGGGCAGGGATAGGATACAGAGGGCCCTAGACAAATTGGAGGATTGGGCCAAAAGAAATCTGATGAGGTTCAATAAGGATAAGTGCAGGGTCCTGCACTTAGGACGGAATAACCCAATGCACAGCTACAGACTAGGGACCGAATGGCTAGGCAGCAGTTCTGCGGAAAAGGACCTAGGGGTGACAGTGGACGAGAAGCTGGATATGAGTCAGCAGTGTGCCCTTGTTGCCAAGAAGGCCAATGGCATTTTGGGATGTATAAGTAGGGGCATAGCGAGCAGATCGAGGGACGTGATCGTTCCCCTCTATTCGACATTGGTGAGGCCTCATCTGGAATACTGTGTCCAGTTTTGGGCCCCACACTACAAGAAGGATGTGGATAAATTGGAGAGAGTCCAGCGAAGGGCAACAAAAATGATTAGGGGTCTGGAACACATGACTTATGAGGAGAGGCTGAGGGAACTGGGATTGTTTAGTCTGCAGAAGAGAAGAATGAGGGGGGATTTGATAGCTGCTTTCAACTACCTGAGAGGTGGTTCCAGAGAGGATGGTTCTAGACTATTCTCAGTGGTAGAAGAGGACAGGACAAGGAGTAATGGTCTCAAGTTGCAGTGGGGGAGGTTTAGGTTGGATATTAGGAAAAGCTTTTTCACTAGGAAGGTGGTGAAACACTGGAATGCGTTACCTAGGGAGGTGTTAGAATCTCCTTCCTTAGAAGTTTTTAAGGTCAGGCTTGACAAAGCCCTGGCTGGGATGATTTAATTGGGGATTGGTCCTGCTTTGAGCAGGGGGTTGGACTAGATGACCTCCTGAGGTCCCTTCCAACCCTGATATTCTATGAGTCTATGAATCTATGATTCATTAGCATAGGGCTCAGTGGTGGACCCATTTGTGTAAATAGTTGGTTTTATTGCAGTGGTTATAATCTGTAAAATAATATAGTGATAAGGGATGAAATCTTGGCTTCAGTAAAGCCAATAGTTGAAACTCTCATTGACTTCAGTGGGCCAAGGATTTCACCCTAGGTTATTTTTAAAATGTTGTGTTATAAACTGTTTCATTTACCTCTCCTAATGCCACAGTGTATGACATCAGAAGTAGAGCTAATAAATTAAAAAGAAAGTGATATTGGAAAAAAAAGAGTGTACAAGGCTTCCTCCTTCTTTAACTGGAGTCATCCCTCATGTTTGCATCATTGGCAAGTGTGTAGAAATCAATAAGCAGAA
Source organism: Lepidochelys kempii (assembly GCF_965140285.1). Taxonomy (NCBI): domain Eukaryota; kingdom Metazoa; phylum Chordata; order Testudines; family Cheloniidae; genus Lepidochelys; species Lepidochelys kempii. The sequence goes on along the minus strand of NC_136391.1, from coordinate 30,583,979 downwards.
GTCCTGCCTCATTTGCAGAATTGCTGAAATACACGCTAAACATAGTGATTGGATTTCCCTCTTTCAGATGATCCCTCTTGTCTGGATTTCTTCCCTTGGTGTCATCTGGTCCCCCAGCATGGTGTCTGCAACCACAAATTTTATGGCAAGCAGTGCTGTAAATCATGCACAAGGAAGAACTGATTGCAATATTTTATTGCAAGCCTGCAATGTCAGGATTCTCCCTTCTGGTTTACATTGAAATTCAATTGACTTTAAGGCAGGACCTGGTGCCACATAAGCCACTGATGGAAGAGAAACGTATGGTGGAGTACCTTTCTAGGGGACTATATGAGGTACAGTAATTATTAGATAAATGGTGATCCAGGACTGGGTTTTTTTGCTGACCTCCCTAAAGTACAGAGTACTACGGATCACTTGAACACTCCCAAGCAAGGGCACTTCTTCCCGTCACTCTTTAAATCTGTCATTGTGCACTGTCATACGTGATAAGGAAGAAAATAAGGTAAGCAATGCTCATCTGGATAATTTATCAGAATGTGAGCAAAAGAGATTGAGAATTCCATGCTGGAGGTTACAGTGTGGCAGTGTACTATATCTCAGTCTATCCCCATTGCTTCTTTTCAATATTTGTTATGATAATGTCCATTCACAGTAAGGAGGAGGTTTACTACCATTCTCATGAGAGAGAGGACGATATGGCTGTTGCTGGGAGCATGCAGTGTCACACATCACAGGTGTTGTGACCACACTAAGTAAATAGTGCACTACGAAGATAAATGGTGCTTCTGTATTAGACTTGCTGCTGGAAAAGCAAGTTTGGCATCATGCTAATGTTTTTATTGTTTTGAAAAATTACACTTTCTGCTTAATGTAGAAACTCAGAGGTGGTTAACTAGCAACTTGAAATGTACTCCTAGAAATATTCAGCCAGTAGAATATGTGGGACTTTTAGTATTGCTGTGTAATACAGGTAAAATAGAATTTCACATTTTGACTAACTCAAGGAACTCAAAGATTTATTGAGCTCAATGGTTATATCGTTTTCAACATTCTAAGCACGTTAGGTAAATCATTTTAAGGTTTAAACTTGGTTTTTTTAAATAATAAAACTTCAAAATATGTTTTTCAGAAGATAAATTGTTTAAATGCCAATCTGCTGAAGAGTAACTTATTTTTATCTCAACTTTCTCTGCAAATTTTGGTTCATCAGTCAGCAAAAGAGAAATAGCAGGAATAGGATAGTCTGTTAATTCACATACACTTCTCAGAATGGTTAACTATTGATACATGAAATATAATCAGCTGGAAAAATAAGATAATCAGAAAAATCAAATTCAATTATATTTTTAGACATTTTCATAATCCTCAAAATACACTTTTTTAGATCAGGCTCCTTAAACATTTTATAGCACTTGCAATGATATTTGTAGTCATTCAGTATCCAGCAGTCAATAGATATCATATATCAAAAGGTACCATTTAAAATGTTTCTGCATTGGAAAAAACACACAATCTGTTTGCCAAAACCATTGTAACTGAAACAGGGCTGTGTCCTACTGTAATTTTCTGGGGAGTGGCTATAAGGGACATATTTATCTAATTCCACCCAATCCCACAACTTCTTTTGATGAATGTAGCTCAATTTTCCTGCTTTTTAAAGTATCATTTCAAACTAGGATTAGCCATCTCAGCACTAATGCCAGACAGTGGTCAGTTAAAATTAGCAGTTCCTTTTGCAACAATTTAAATGAAAAACATGTATTCTCTGATACTTTAAGAAATGTTGATTGGAAACATATCTCAATCAACTAGGCTCTGTCTTGATATTCGACTTTGTATAATTATAACTTTTTTTCTTGGAAAACTGCAAGGGTTTTTTTTTGTTTGTTTTGTTTTTATAATTGTGTCCTTTTATTATTTGATGTAAAATAATTAATTTATTAATGCATAGCTTTTCCTTTATATTTCATCACTTACTTCCTTAAGTAAGTGACAACAGTTCAGAAGAGAAAATGATAGTGTCAGAAAGTATGGATTATGGTGTAAAAAAGGCAAAAATATAAGTGTAATATTTAATTATTTTATAAGTTTTATAATAAAGTACTCTAACTGGTTCACTATATTTGGAATTGTAAAATTCTTGAATAAAATATGGAAGCTATAAATAGATGCTGAGACATGTAAATGGTGTATGTGTTTATCTATATTAATGCAAATAATCCCAGACTGTTCTAGATTAAGACAAATACAGTATACTAGTCTGACAAGCCCCATGGCCCCTCCCTAACACCATAATCCCACCCCTGTGCTGTTGACCTTCCTCATGCTGTGGATTTACCAAAGCCTGCTGTGGTAGAAGCAAGGACTACTTGAATTACTACTGTGCAGTGAATGGAGTTTAGATTTCAAACACTAAAAGAGCCTGAACTGATATAGCTTATGGTTTTATTAGCATGATGGCAGGACAATCACAAAAAAAACCTCCTGTGTTCAGGAGGTCATGTTTGGTTCACTTGTTCTCCTTGACCTATCCAGTTAGCAGTTGCACTGGGTGAGAAACTGCATTTGCTATCAAGAAAAATCTCCCATTACCTCACTTGACTTGCCTGTAGAGCATCTTAACATTTTTCAGTAGGATCTTCCAGTTGTTGGGACAGAAGTATCACCTGTGTGCACTCAGTTTACATGCACAGAAATAAAATATGGAGCCAAACACTGGAAAAAAGACAACATTGCATAAATGTGTATGGTTATGCTGCTGGATAAACCCCAAATTTATATATATATCTATTACAGAACTGCTGAATCCTCATACTGATATTTGGTTTGCAAAGTTTGGCAATTTTCAATGAGTTAGTTGCTCCAAGGCTCACTTTACAAAGCAGAATGGCGGCTTTTGTAAAAAGAACACCTGCATTTCCCATACTCAGATTTCATTACACTGCTGAAACTGAACAGATAGTTAATCAATGGTTTGATTGTTTTAATCAAACGCAACTACCTGAGGTGCCTGGAAGTCATGAACTGTTGCTGGAGGCAGATGAGCATTTTGCTGTATGTGGTTTTATAGCAACGTGAGCCAAATTGCTGGTTTCCTTTTTAAAGTGAATCCCGTTCAGAAGTATCAACACAATAAATTACCGTCTTCATTATTTCTATTGTAATAGCCCATAGGTGCCGCACAATCAGTGACTGGGGCCCCACTGTACACTGCACACACATACAATGAAAACACAGTCCCTGACCCAAAGCGTTACAGTCAGTTACATGATGAGAAATAAGGAGTGGATGCAGCAAGCAGACAGGAGGAGCACAAACTAAGTGAGATAATTATGATTGTGTAATAAAGCCTTGGTCATAGTACACCAGCTGCCTGGCCATCGTTGAGCATTTTGTGGGCCTCACCACACAGGTGAATTTTAAGTGGGGATTTGAAGAGCACAGTGCATGACCCATTGAGTAACATAGCTTTGTCTTTAACTTTAGAAAGCAATGCACATCACTGCCAAGGTCTGAGAGGATAACTGAGGAGAGATGGAGAAACAAAGTGGGATAAGCAAGGGAATGAGTCAAAACAAAAAAGGAGTTAGAGATGAGTGCAAGTTAGGTGCTGAGTCATAAATAGAGATAATAATGACTATCAGTAGTGGAAATTAATAAACTTAGAGCATTCAGGGAGTTATCCTGTCAGTAAACGGACTGCAAAGAGCTCTTGGCATGACAGGATGCCTCAGTTCCGTCAAAAGACATTTGAAAATAAGAAGTTATAACTTCCAGAAAGAATGCCCTGAATGCTTCACTAGCCAATCTCATGTGAACAAGAGCCAAATCAGTCTGGATTTCCTTTCCATTTTCTGAACAATGTATGCCACTTTTCACAGAGGTTTTCAATCTGTTCTTCAAAACTGCTGAAGAATATTAGTCAATGCTGAGATGTCATGCCTGTACCTTCACTTCTTTCAGAAATTTTACAACTTGGGGACACAAACATTACTTGACTCCCATCAGCATAGCCATTGACTGGCAGAATATAGGGCAGATCTGTACTTTTGTCTTGCTTCATCTGTCTGCTGAATTTCTGCAGAGTCGGATCCAGCAGACCCTTTTAATGTTTGGACTTGCTTTTGTTTAACCTCAAGCCACTTTAGCTCATCAGCCCATAAAAGTGAAACTAAAGCAGAAGGCTAAATTAATTAACTAAATAGCTAAAAATTTGATTTAAATAATGCAACTGAAAGACTAACATGGTATAAATAAAAGTGGCAACATGAGATGGTAGACTAAACAGTTTTAGACAATTTCACTCGTTAGTAACGGCCATCCGGAACCCCTCGCAGCTGCTTTCTTCCACCACTTATTGTTATGCAGTGAACTCTAACTAGTGAAAATACTTTTTTTGTCCCTCTGGACCATAGTGTACTTTCATTTTAAATCTCTTTAAAAAAAACCAAAAAACCAAGACTCCATGTAATTTAAATTAGCATCTGAATTAAAACAACAGTGTCAAGAACATTCAGAATTCAGATAGCAATTCAGTTGTTAAGTTTTCCTTTTGTGTAGAGATATTGTAATCTGTAAGGTGTGATACATTGTTGGTATATGCTGAGAGCAGGAACAGGGAACTAAAATGTTTTGTGGCCATTACATGCAAAAATGGTGGACAGGATGAGAAGGCTTTGCATTATCTGGAAAAGTAAAGGTATTTCCTTCAGAAGGAAGGGTTCTATACCAGATGTCAGCTACGGGTCTCAAATTCAAGCACCAGGGAAAAATACTTTAATAGTTTCTAATGGTTCATGCCAAGTAATGTAAGGAAAATGGTGAGACATGGTTCAGAAAACCACCTCCCATAAAAGAACTAGACAACCTCATTGAAGTGATTTGAACAACCACAAATGAGGCTAGTGGTTTGGGCAAATGATGCATTTGGGAAAAAGAACACATCTGTAAAAGTGTCACTCAGGACCTCTATCTGCTCCCTATTGGAAAGAGATGAAAAAGACTGTATGGGTTGCAAAAGACAGATAAAGAAATAATTGTACAAGAAACAGGCTCCTGGACCTTCATGGAAGAATATTTCAGATTGTGAATGACACAAAATTCAGTTGGTATTGATACTTGTCATTATTAAATTTATATTGCAGTGGCTCCTGGAATCTCCCACCAAGGCTACTTTCCCACTGTGTCAGACACAGTGTCTGTCTCAAACAGCTTACATTCTAAATAGACAAGACATGCAAAGGAAGTAATCACATTTCCATTTTACAGATAGGGAACTGAGGCACAGAGAGCATGAGTGACTTGCCCAAAGTCACACAGGAAGTACATGGCAGGGCTGGGTTTGAATCCCAGATCTCCTGACCCCCTGTCCAAAGCGTTAACGTCAAGACCATCCTTCCCATTATATGCCATGAAAAGTAAGACCTATCTTTCCTATAGTAGCTATGTAATATTTCATGCAATGAAATGATACATTACATATTTTTATAGCTCACTGGTTCTCAAACTTTTGTACTGGTGACCCCTTTCAAATAGCAAGCCTATGAGTGTGACCCCCTCTTATAAATTAAAAACACTTTTTAAAATATATTTAACACCATTATAAATGCTGGATGCAAGCGGGGTTTGGGGTGGAGGCTGACAGCTTGTGACCCCCCATGTAATAACCTCATGACCCCTGGAGGGTTTCCAACCCCCAGTTTGAGAACCCCTGTTATAGCTGAACATATATAAAGTATTCAACCACAAAGCGACTTGGTTTTAATGCCTCAATTTTGCCCACAGAGGCAAAGACATTTGGATAAGCCTCAACATTTGAACTCATCCTCCAGAATTAAGTCAAGCCACTGTCACCCAATATTTCAGCCTTAACATGGGATTTCTGTGCTCGTCAGAGTTTAAAATAGTCTCTTAGCATCATTTAAATGACTTCAGGTGGCTGAGGATGAATTTCATTTTGTTTTGGTGTTCATTAATCCTCTCATAATGATATATGAGAGCTGACACAATAGCTTTTTGGAAAAGGTTTATGGGGATTTTTATAAAAGAAATACTAGCTCAGATCATTGCTTTCCATGGAAAAGCAAGCAGGAGTGAGGGTGGTAGCAGGAAGATTCTGTGTAGATTCCCTCCCTGAGATCTCCCCATGACATCCTGTCTAACAGGAAAGGCCTCGGGGCCCACCCCAAATCAGGGATGCACAGGGATGCCTCCATATTAGCTGTGGACCACAGGAGCTCTGTTGCTATCATGCTATCAGGGACTTGTGCAAGTCACATAGGAGCCCAGGATTGCAGAAGGGCCCCAGGATTTTTTGACTAATTTTCATAGACAACAATGTGATTCAGCCAGTCTCCAGCAGTGGTTTGCCCACTCCCTGCTCTCTGCCATTGTAGGAGACATGTCAGGAGTTCTCTGCAGGGGCCACAGAGATGGGGGATAATGATATGGAAGCACAAAGTTCTCCTAGGTGGAAGGGGGAGAGAAATCGACTCAAATACTTTCCTCTCTGGATGCAGATCTACTGACATGACCCAGTCCATTAAGAAAAACTACAGCAGCATCACCCATTAAGAACTACAATTTGCTTATCCATATGGGACATCTACTAGGGCAGATTGAAATCTTTTCTTTTCTCTTCTTTTTTTTTAATTTTCAAAAACAAAAAATTGTTTTGGTTGTTTTTGGCTTTCCACAAGTGAAAAATGTTCACTTTATTTCTGTCAGAAAAGCCATAAAAAATGTCCAAAGAAATGAATTTTGATTAAAAATAGACCAATTTTCATTTGAAAAACCAATATATTTCATCCTGCTATATGCAAGGGAACAAGCCTGCCTGGGTTAGTCACAGTGTTAATGACCTATTGTTCTTTTTCTAAAACAATGGAATCACAACAAGACATTTACCATAGATTATTCTCACCTCCTCAAATAACTGAACTCATTAAAGAGTCTGAACTTTCAAAGCAACAATTTTAACAGTATAATTCTCTGGGGATGGGACCTGCAGAACATGTAGTCTGACCTCCCGTATATCACAGGCCACTAAGACCCGCCAGCCTACTCCACACCAAACCCAACAACCAGAATTAGACCAAAGTATTACATCCTTCAGGAAACAAAACTATTATATGCCACACAGGGAGAATAGATGCACCAATGTCCAATTAATAGGACTGTCTCAGCATCAGCAGTTGCAACTTTTCGAGCAGCTGACATCACCTGTAAGCAGAAGAGCATATGCTTAGATACTTTTTAAAATTAATTGTCAAATGTTCAAATACTGTCTAATGTATTACTGGTAGGGATACTGACAGATCCTCAGCTGGTATAAATGCTATACCGACGTTAGCTGAAGATCTGGCCAATAATATTAAATATGCAGAAGTATATTAAGTGAAGTAGCATCAACAGCTTTCTAGATGACACATCTGCACTTTGCTAGGATTAAAATCAGAGCAGTTAGGGAAGATTGTTATTCTTGGGGCTGACTTTTGTACACCCCCTTTCCTAATTTTCTCATTAATTTTCTGCACCCATTGCCTGTTGGAGCCCAGCCAGCTCCCTTCAAACACCAAAAGGCTTCTCTGAAAGGCGAGTCTGCACTTCCGTTTTCAGGACATCTTTGTTCTTTGTGTCATTGTAAGGCTCTAAATAGATGGAAGAGACACAAATTGGAGGCAGTTCCTTTTTGCATCTAGTGGTTTAAATGTATTTGGCTGCAAACAGATTTGTTAATAATCCATGTGACGTCCAATCCTTAAATCTTTGTGACTGTTTGGCGCAGAACTCTGTATATCTCTCTCTTAGTTCCATCCCTTTCTCTGTGCATTCCCTCCCTCCCTGACCCCCTTGAAACTGTTGGAGGGGGTGGGTTCTGTAGTGCAGTGTTTTGCAATAATCCACTTTGACAGAGGAACTATGCTGATTTAAAGTCATGGCTTTGGAACAGTAAGGCCCCCACTGCCATTTATATTGGAATCCATGAACAAGATGCTGCTCCCCGTTTAAATCATAACAGTCACATCTAATCAAGAGAAAAGAAGAACATTTTAATGACTTCCCTAAGAAAAAATTCCCCTCAGGTGTAGCTTGTAAGGGCTGATTGGCTCCAGCATCATGTTTTAACTTTTCATAGTAATCCTGCAGGTTTTGAGCCAAGAATGCTGGCTTTTCATATATGTATGGTGGAAAGACGAAAAAAAACCCAAAACCCTGTAACTTGCTACTGCTCCACTTACACTTGCAATAGGCAAATTAGTACTCATGGCAACCAAAGGCCTACATCATGCATTTATGTGTATGTGTAAGAGCGGGGTACAGGTGGCTGCATCATGCCAGGAAATGAACAGAGCTGGTTGAAAATCAGAATTTCCTAAACTACTTCTTTCATGCTGCACCACAGTCAGATACATCGCATTGGTTCAAACAGAGCAGAGACCATGGTTCTTCACGGAAGAGGCTGTCCAGGTAGGGAGCCCAGTCCACAGGGGAGAGTAAATGCATGAGACACCGAAATTACAACTCCTGAGGCATCATCGCAGTTCAGGTGAAGGTTAAAATGACACAAAATGAAACCTTTAGATTCAGCTTGACAAACTGAAAGGCTTTGATCTGGGTCGCATATTAGAGGGAATATGGAAAACGTTTCAGCTAACTCGTAATTTCCACTGGGAAAATTCAATTCTGCAGAAGCTGCATTTTCCTTTAAAAAACCTCAAACACTTTGGCAGAAAATTCGTGACCAGCTCTAGAATGAACCTTTCCTTTCTTCTCTTTTGCTCCACACCAGTAGCAGATTCCCACTGCCTATCAACTACCAACCCCAGGCTGATTCAGCTGTGCCAGCCAGCACTTCATGGGGAAGAGGCAAGACAGTGCACACCCCTGGCCCAAGCGCATGTGGAGATAGTGCAGGACATGAAGCTCTTGTAATTGTCCTGTGCCTGAAAAAAAGATGCAGGGAGGCTGCACAGGGTTGCATTTGCATGTGACCATGTTTCCCCTTTATGCTCCCATGTCACTGGATTGAAGTCATTGCGACACTTCATGGTCTTTCACTTAGGTTCCTACAGAGAAGTTCCTTGATGAGCTAAGGCCTCCATTCAGAAAAGCTCTCAAAAGCATGGATGTTTATCCAAAGTTTATCTGAACTCTCTTGAGCCTCTGGGGTCTGATTCTCCTCACAGTTACATCTCTGTAAATCAAGGATGACATCACTGCAGCCAATGAAGTATACCCATGTCAAACCGATGTGTTTAATGTCAGAATCAAGTCCTGGACACTGTCAAGTTAGATTTCCTCCAGGGTATTTGCGACTTCCTTGATTCTGGAATAACCACCAGAACAGCTTTCTTGCAGTACTTTGGCACTTCTGTTTACACATATCGATCCCTGTAGTGACTGTCCCTTCAGCTGGGAAGAATGGAGGGAGGAAGATGGTTCAAGAGATGGGAGATGATTCTCCCAATCCCCATTTCCTGATCTGTGAAAGAACCATGGGCAATTACAGTCTCTGATCCTAGGGACTCACAGGGACTTCTCCCTCCTTACATTCCCAGTGGTAGGAGGAGATAGGACAATAGTCAAGACTGTGCACCAATGAGTGATTGTGGCTCCTGCTCTCTCTCCTTGAGACTGGCAATATCTGTACCTCTATATCAGGGGTAGGCAACCTATGGCACGCATGCCAAAGGCGGCACGGGAGCTGATTTTCAGTGGCACTCACACTGCCTGGGTCCTGGCCACCGGTCCAGGGGCTCTGCATTTTAATTTAAATTTTAAATGAACCTTCCTAAACATTTTTAGAACCTTATTTACTTTACATACAACAATAGTTTAGTTATATATTATAGACTTATAGAGAGAGACCTTCTAAAAATGTTAAAATGTATTACTGGCACGCGAAACCTTAAATTAGAGTGAATAATTGAAGACTTGGCCCACCACTTCTGAAAGGTTGCAGACCCCTGCTCTATATGATGCTTTTGCTGGGAGACTGCACTCTAGTGTATGATCAGAATAGGACACAAAGTTAAACCCTAATATATTTTGCCAGCAGAAAAGTATGTGTGTTCCTCGACGGCCACCCAGTGGACATGTTTAGAAATGACCCTGGTGTGGACATTTAATAAATAGAATAAAGAAAAGGAGGACTTGTGGCACCTTAGAGACTAACCAATTTATTTGAGCATAAGTTTTTGTGAGCTACAGCTCACTTTTGTAGCTCACGAAAGCTGATGCTCAAATAAATTGGTTAGTCTCTAAGGTGCCACAAGTCCTCCTTTTCTTTTTGCGAATACAGACTAACACGGCTGTTACTCTGAAACCTAATAAATAGCATGTTTTTTTGTTAGAAAGCTGGAACTGCTCTATAAACAAAACAATATACCTAGCGATGATTTTCAGTGATTTTCTGGACAAACACAGCACAAATTATCTTGAATTCTTTAACGTTTAGAGACAGGATTTTGAATTTCTTTATGACTAACTCAGATTGTTTTTCAGCAGTTTATTACTAACAGGCAAAACGTTTCTAGACTTTTAGCCTAACTGAGGGTTTATTAGAAAAAACTAAGATAAACAGACACATCTATACTAGTTCCTGAAAGTAATTTTGTATCTAAGGTGCCTATCCCAGCATCTAAGCCCCGATGTCAATTAACCCCCACATCAAATTATATAGCCAACATTTCAAACAGGTCCTGCTCTGGCCTTCAAAATAGCCCCTGTGAATTCGCATACATACTATGTTAACATTTGGATAGTTGCATATTTACAATTGCATGTCAACATTTTTGCAACCATAAACCTCAAATATGTGTGTGAAAATTGTAATAGTTCCTGTCAGTGTTCCCTCTAATTTTTCCCGCCCATGTGCAGAATGAATTTTGTGTGAAACATCACCTCCATATTGGTGCACATAACAAAATTCATGTGGTGGGGGTGGGGCTGAGGGGTTTGGAGTGTGGGAGGGGGCTCAGGGTTGGGGCAGAGGGTTGGGGTGGAAGGCTGAGGGTTCTGGCTGCGGGTGCAGGCTCTGGGGTGGAGCCGGGGATGAGGGGCTCAGGACTGAGGCAGAGGGTTGGGGTGAAGAGGGGTGAGGGCTCCAGCTGGAGGTGCAGGCTCTGGGGTGGGACTGGGGATGAGGGGTTTTGGGTGCAGGCTGCCCCGGGGCTACGGCAAGGAGAGAGGACTCCCTGCAGCTCTCGCTCCCCGCAGCAGCACCTGGACTGGGGTGGGGAGAGGTTCCTCTTCTCTGGCCACGGCAGGTCCGGGCCAAGGCTGGCCTGGGTCTGGGGGAAGAGACATCTCTCCCCGCCACAGCCTGAGCACATGAGCAGCACTTAAAAGGCTGCTGCATGAACCCACAGCTTAGAGGGAACTTAGGTTCCTGTAAATTGTGCAGTGAGACTTCTTGCAATGGATACATCAGTTCTAGCCAACTACTCCCCCAGTGTCAATCTTCCATTTCTGAGCAAGCTCAGAGAAACTAGCTAAAAGCCAACTACAAGATCATCTAACTGAAGATAACGTTTTAGACCTGGCATAATCTGTGTTTACCCCAGGACCTGGAACTGAAAGTGCTATAATGCCACTGATGGTTGACCTCCTCCTGCCCATGGATAAAGGCCAGAGATCCATTTTCATCCTCCTGGATCTCTCTGCAACATTCATCACTGTCAACCATAAGATACTGCTGCCTCGCCTTACAGCTGGGCTGGAGGTCCAGGGTGATGCACTACAATAATTTGAGGGCTTCCTGAAGGGATCTACCCAAGGAATAGTGATGGTAAACTAACTCCACTACTAGGCCCCTCACTTGTGGAGTCCCACAAGGATAGATTCTCGCCTCGGTCCCTTTCAACATCTACATGCAACCAACAGATGACCTGGTCAGATGATGTGGATGCAGATGATATATGCAGATGATATACAATGTGACCTATATTTGTGACCATACCACTACCACTGAGATGGCTTTGATGAGATCAACTCATGGATGAAGAACAGCTGGTTGAAGATGAACCTAAGCAAGACAGAGGTGATGCTGGCAGGGCCGTCCCCAGCTATTCTGGAGCCCTACGCAGCCCCCCCATGGGGCGGGGGGGCAGGCCTCCATGGGGCGGAGGCTGGCTTGGAGGGCAGGAGGAACCGCTCCCCAGCACTCACTGGTGGAGCAGCTGGGGCCAGGTTGCTACACTTCCCGCCACCGAGTGTGCAGGCACGGCCCTGCTGCAGTCCTCAGAGGAGTGGGGGCAGGGCTGGGATGGAGCAGGGGCGGGGGCCAAGAGGAAGAGGCGGAGCAGAGGCTGGAGCAGCACGCAGCTGCGCAGGGCACATGGAAATTTGTGTAGGGTAGGGATGGCCCTGGATGCTGGTGGGCACAGGAAACCATTTCGAAGAATTTGCAGCTAAGGTGCAGTCTCTGTGGGTTGAAGATAGATACACTCCCAGAATTGGTCAATTCAATCTGTAGTTTAAAATTACTTCTGGATTCTTCACTGATACTAAGCACTTGCACAGCAGCATCCATGAGTAACACTTTCTACCATCTGCATTTGGCTAGGAGACTCCATTCCATCCTGGAGGACAATAACCGGGCCTCAGTTATTCACGTCTTCATCAGCTCTTGGCTGGAGTACAGCAGTACGATACTTGAGCATGAAGCCTCCACTGTCTAGGTACTAACTAGTACAAAACTGTGCAGCATATCGCCCCAGGACTACAGGCTACTATGAGCAGATCAAACTTGTCCTCTGCTTCCTACGCTGGCTTCCAACAGGACACCAAATCAAGTTCAAGGTCTTAGTTCTTATCTTCAAGGAGTTCCATAACCTAAGCCCAGACTATCTAAAAGACTGCATAAAGCTCTCAGATGAAGACTGGTTAACACCTACAACTCTGACACAATGGAATGCTCTACAATTCGGGCAAAGCTCATCTGAGAGCTTCCTCAGGGGCCGTGAGACTGCGCAACGAGTTCCCCAAGGAATTAAGGACCGTCACAAATCTAACTGCCTTCTGTTCCAAGTGCAAGATCCATTTCTTTGATCTGCCTTCTGTAACTTAAACACAGAGCAACAGGTATATTAAACAAACCCAAACTACCAAAACAAGACCTCTGTTGTACATGCTTCTCCCCCACGGAAAGTATAAGAGAGAAAACAACACGTAATAGATACGTACATAAAAGTATGCAGCTGCAATTCTAGAGAATTTGGCCCAGTATGTACATCCAACAAAGTTATGCATTTAAGGCTTGATAGCACTGTGTGGCTGTTTTATAGCACAGTATACTATATATAGGTTCCAATCAGCATTCAACTTTATCCCCATATTATATACACTCAGTGAATGCAGTATTAAGATGCAACAGCCCCAGAGGTTGCAGTTTGTTTCTCAAGCGTTTAAGATGCAACAGTTTCTGGGTCTGGGACAGTAAAGATCATTCTCTATTTGGTCAAGCACTTTTGCTTAGAAGCCTGCTTGTTCACTGAAAATTAAAAACTGAAAGTGAGATAAGCTCTCAGGCACTCCCTCTGTCCAGAAATGCTCTGTGAGCCAAAGATGCAGTTGAAATAAAATATAAAAGTAATAGAAAACAGCATGTGCCTAAAATTCCTCAGGCTAAAAGAAAAACACAAAGATCCCCAATGTTTTACCCTCTATTAATAGCCCCTGACAAAATATGTTCAAGTTTATGTTCACAACAACTAGAACATTAAACCCAGCTAATAATGTTATCATTATAAATAATCATTGGGAATGTAGACATTAAAATTTCAATGCTTTGTGGCTTCAAAAAAGGCAGGTGTAGAGAAATGCTGCTCAAACTCCAAAGCTATTTGCAAAGCACAGGAAGTACAGCTTCTTTGTCTCTTTAGCCCTGAGGTTTTGAATGGCTAAGTCCCTGGATATCACTACTGTACTAAAAATAGCTGGCAAATGCACTTTTAATTTTAATCCCACTGAGCACGATCAGCACTCTGCACCTAATTAAATGCACTCAGCACAAAGACATGCAAGGAGAAAGTCATCTCTCATGTGGATCAGCTGATTTTAATTAGGGCTCACTCTTCAGACCTTCCTACCCTCCCACGGTGCAGAGGGCTACAACGAATTCAACCACAATGAGGCTGAATAGTCACAGTGCTCCTCCCGCCAATCTTCCTGTCTTCACTTCTGTGTCTCTCTCTCATTGGTTTCTGATCTCCTGTCCTATTTTCTGCATCTTTACTATTTAACAGTGTTTATTATTACCAGTTTTCAGAACTGGGATTCTTAGCAGAAATTTCCTCTAAAGCTCCAAGCACACCAAAGCTGCTGCTATTTGGTGATTTCTTTGCCATTATTACTTTGGACTAAATTGGTCCCTGAACATGGTCCATTTCTGTGTTGGGAAAACTGTGAATTCATCTCCATAAATCTGGGGAAAGAGGGCAAGCAGGGTTTACCCACTTCGCCTAAAGGGGATTCAACCTCTATAACCCATAGATCTCCCAGAATCTCCCAGAGGCCTTGTGCTTCCAGCACTAACCTTGGATCACACTATACCAACCAATATGGCAATACAGATGGTTTCTCACTGGTTACTGCCCCTAAAACATCTCCCCCACATGCAGGAAGTTCTCAGTGTGGCAGGGAAAGCATACAAGTCAGTACTGACTGCCAGTGTTAAATATTCTATGGGATCCCCACACACAAGATTAACCTTTGTGCATCCCCCACATCAGTCCCACTATTCTTCATCCTTCCTGGGCACAGAGAGGGGACTTGTGCGCAGGCCCAGGGAAGGGTGAAATAACCCTATAGTGGTCTAACTACCCTTCACACTTCTCAAGCCAAGCATGCATCCCCAGTAGTTTGTGTCCTCTGTTCTTGCACAGACGAGGAGATTGTTTGAGCTTTTGTTCCTGTGGTGCTAATATTAATAGATGTCCACACTGAAAAAATATGTCTCCTGGGAATGCTCAGCCTGATTCGGATCTCACATCTGTTTACTTTGCCATGACTCCACTGATTTTACACATTAGTGTAAGCAACAACGGAATCAGACCCAGTGTATGTGGGCCTGCACAAGAGAGTCATGTAGCTTCAAAGTTAAATTGGCAGAAATGGGAACACTCATGGCTTCTGAGCCGGAATATTGTGTATTGTCTTGAATTCTTATACTGGAGACTTGTGTTCATTCATTCCCAATGTTGCTGTGCCAGCCTGAAGAGCACCACTCACTCTGACATGAGAAAGATACTTGACTTTCAATGCTTAGTTCAAACCATGTATAAAATGGAATAAAAACAACAACAAATTTCAGGCCCTTAAGTCTCACAATTTTCTTGATTTACTTACAAGAAAATAAAGCCAATCTCTAACTGATGGGGATTAGAAATAAATGTTTCCTATAAACTGATTATTCCATAACTGTCTGGAGCAGGTATTTTCTATCACTTTCCTCTGAAGCTTTCTGGTACTGGCGACTGCTGGAGACAGGATACAGGACAAGATGGACCATGGGACTGAATTTCTTTGTAGTACAGACATCCTGACAGATTTTTCCATCCTCAAAGTATATTTGCTGAAAAAGCATGTCTACTAACACTTCTGAGTCTTTTGTGGAATGGAAACTGGCTTATTTGTGGATTATTGGGTTGATTCCTGCCCAAATTTATTAATTGGAGTTTGCTCTCCATGGTTTTCAAGAGGGGCAGCAGCCTGGGACTACTGCATAAGTTGGTGAGGTCAGGTGTGGAACAACCAACATTTCACCTCCTGATGTTAGAACAAAGTCATCATATGGCAATAGCACTGTAGTTTAAAGCATAAATCTCAGTGACCTAAGCATGTGGAATTAAACATGTGTGGGAAGTTTAAAGCTGACATGCTGGCAACCTGGAATATTTAAAAAGTGTGTGGTTGTATTGCAAGTAGATTTGATGTCAGATTCTTATGTTATTCTGTGAAAATGAGAGATGAAAGATGATAGCACATAGTTTCCCCAGAGATATTCATCTGAATTTCTTGACAAATTCACTTCAGCCATACTCAGCTCTTTGTATGTTTGGTTTTCACCACTGTTATGCAATTGAGGTATTCTGGCAGGTGGATCTTTGTGGAAAGCAAAAAATTCAAAGTCATGTTGAAACAAGCACCTACATTCACTGGATAAATTACTTGCAATGAATGACTCACTCCGTTCTAATGAAAATAATGTAGGGAAGCTGAGGATGTCTAACACTTTGTGGAGTGGTAGACAATTGACCTGTCTGAGAAATTGAGAGATATACCTTCTAATTTAACAATGTCACAGACAGCAACTGTATGTATGTGTGTATACATAATACCAGATACCATACAACACTAACAAAACAGCTGATAGAAACACATTGTTGAGTGTGGAGATATCTGTTTCTATCTTCCTGACATAGCTACAGCATGTTTTTGAGCCTATCTTGATGTCGAAAAAAGTTCAGCAGTCTGGATTTAAAAGAAAAAAAATCTCATCTTTTTTATAAATTTGGGAGATTTCAATCAGACTGTGAACATTCATAGAAGTGAAAACATCCCACAGTAATCCAGAACATAAAAGAGGTGTTTGCTCATATGCTTTGATATTTTACACTCTTCATGTGAGACAGCTCTGTCCATTCATCTCCCCTAATGGTCTTAATTTTGGAACAAAAGTGTTATATCACAGAGGCAGACTGCTTGGTGAGAGGGCAGAGTAAGGACTGGAGATACACTTATGGCATATGGAAAAACTTTAAAGCACAATAACAGATATTACATTACACAAGAAAAGGTTAATAAAAAAATCATTTTTCCCTTGGGAAACGACTATAAAATGTGTTAAAGCAACCATTCTCAAACTATAGTCTGTAAAGCACTTGCTGGTTGTCAGCAGAAAGATGACAGGTCACATGATGCTGGCTCTCCAAGTTTCCCAGCTGCTTGTGCAGATGTCCTTGGCACTTCATTGCTAAAGGAAAGCCTTTCACAGCATCAGGAAATGAGGAGGAGGATGAGCTAGCATAGCTGCCTCACTAGAGACCATTTCTACATAAGAAAAGGAGAGGAAACAGGAAGTATCCTCAGGAGTTGGTGCCACCTGTAGGAAGCGAACATCAAGGAGAACAGAGGAAAAGGCAGCAAGGTAGCTAGGCAGTAAGTCCAGAGGAGAGAAACAAGAAAATTCATGCTCAAGAATATCACTCCTCTGGAATAGTGAGCAAATGTGGCCTTGCCTTGACCCTAGCTCAGCTGAAGCCATCTTTCACTTCAGTGGGGCCAGGATTTCACCTTTTGTCATGATTTCTGACTTGTCTTCTGTGATCTGCTCAACCCTTCTGTCTAAACTTCCAAGAGCATCATACAGTACATGGCAGTTTTGCTATTCCTTTTACAGAAAGCTGGATCCCCGATCCCCCTTAAGCGGTGCTCTACCCATTCCTGAATCCAACTGAAAATTGTCCACCAGGTGCTGAACACTCACCATGGAATTACTTCACCACACCATTTTCATCTCATCCTTTCCCCTACTTCTGAAGTCCTTCTTCAGCAGTGGTCCCCTCTCTGCTCACTCCCCTTGAGTTTTCAAACTTCAAGAGGTCATTATTTTATTTATGCTGATCTGGCCTCTCTGAAATACAATCTTCCCCTCCTCCAAAAGGGAGCTCTCCTCACAGCCTTTTTGTGTCATGTAATTTAAGTTACCCAACCCCCAGTAACAAGCCAGCTTCAGTGAATCAAGATTCATGATGCACTATAGCCCTCTCTGGTAAATCAACTCTGACACGTCTTTAAAGTTGTCTTTGTATATTGTGACAGGGTCGGGCCAGATGGCTATAGGAGAGTAACAGAAGGCAGATATATTAGCTCCAGGCTAAGTAGGTCCCTTTTCCCTGAGTAAGGTAACAGGGAAGGTTCCAGAACAATCAGGAACCTTCTGGAGACAATTAAGACAGGCTGATTAGAACACCTGCAGCCAATCAAGAAGCTGCTGGAATCAATTAAGGCAGGCTAATCAGGGCACCTGGGTTTTAAAAAGGAGCTCACTTCAGTTTGTGGTGTGCATGTGAGGAGCTGGGAGCAAGAGGCACTAGGAGCTGAGAATGAGAACGCGGACTGTTGGAAGACTGAGGTGTACAAGCATTATCAGACACCAGGAGGAAGGTCCTATGGTGAAGATAAAGAAGGAGTCGGGAGGAGGCCATGGGGAAGTAGCCCAGGGAGTTGTAGCTGTCGCACAGCTGTTCCAGAAGGCACTCTAGACAGCTGCATTCCACAGGGCCCTGGGCTGGAACCTGGAGTAGAGTGTGGGCCCAGGTTCTCCCCAAATCCTCCGAACTCCTCGTCAGGCACAGGAGTCGTCAACCTTGAAAATGGCCAAGCTGAGGGCTGCCGTGAAGCTCCAAGGCGAGCAAATCCACCAATAAGCGCAAGACCCACCAAGGTAGAACAGGAACTTTGTCACAGTATATACATACAATAAATCCTATATTCCAAAGAATCAGTCTTTCCAGTCAACTCTCATAGACCAGCATGAGAGCTTTATGTGGGAAAAGAGATCATAACTACATTACAGTAGTTGGAAACATAGAACATTACAGTGGAATTAATCAGCTGGACACGTCATTCAGGATAAACATTTCAGAAAGTGTAAATAAGGGCCTGTGACAAAAAAAAATGTATGCATGAAGCACACATATTGTATGTGTAAATGTGCAACTGCATCCATAAAATCTGAGCATGCAGCCGTGGGTTTCACATATGTGGAGAATTCAGTTCTATGGCCTTTTAAAAAAAACCATGCAAGTAGGATTCATTTCAAAGCAGGAATTGCCCCGTAAATTGCCCTTATGAAAATATTTCAGTATATTTGCATGTGTTCTTGCAACTTAGTGCGTGCTTCAAGTTTAGATCGGATCATTAGACAAATAATCAACATTCAGCTAGAATTAAGAAACCAGCTTGTCACAGTGAGGTAACAGAGAAGTTTACTGCCACTTTGTCTCTATTTATAATAAATATTCCACACTCCTATAATGAAGAAGATGTAGAACATATTTACACCTCCAACCTCCCTTTTCACATACCAGCCATCAGCTTGTCTGGTGTCCTGGCAGAACACACTGTATATCTTTGAAACTTGAGGCTGAGTAGATCTAGAGTAGCAGAGGCATTTCCTTGTAAGGTCCATAAGAGGCACACAGGCAGCTGTTTCAATGTTCTCATCTGAGAACCATGCCCTCAAAACCCCATGCACGATGCACACACCTGAACTCTTGTCTGACTATGTCCATCCATTAGGGTGGTATGGTGCCAAATCACAACTTAATCGGCCCCTTACCTAAGTGCTTAGTTGCCATGTAACTATGGTCTTGGACACATGACATTATAAAGGTCATCTCTTCCTCCTCCAAAACTGAGCCACTGGTGCCACATGGGTGGTGTCCTGTAACTGGGTTACATTGTAAAGACATTTGATCAAACAAACTCAATACCTTAAGCAGTGAAGGAAAGAATTAGGGACTGGCTTCAAAGACGTGCTGCAGCCAGCAGTGGAGGAAATGCACAAATATCATGTCGGGAGTGAGAAATTACAATCCATTTAAAACAGGGAATTAACTGCATACAGTACACACTGTTCTGTATCTGAAAATGGCACCAGCACGCTGGAGTGACGTGTTGCATTGATTAGGTTGTGATTAGCTACTGGAGTAACTTTCTGCTGCAGGGGTCATCATTAAAAAGTGTATATAAAGTCTCAGTTACCACACGGTGGCATCCCTAAGCAGTTGCTCCCATATTACTTAAAATAGAAAGTAACTGGGGCACTTCAGGTGCCACTCTCTGGTAACTAGTAAATGCTGGCTAATGTTGGTAACATTGACTATTGTGTACCATGATATTCCTGATGAATGAAGACTCTGGAAAAGGTCTTTCCTTCACGGAGCTGATCTCAGCTGCAGCAAATGTGGGAGGTGGATCTTGTTATATCTGTCTGAATACCTACCCGACCTTACCCCTCAAAGGCCAGCTGGCAGTGGTCTCCAAGAATGTACCAGAGGCTACAAGGGATGGGTATGAAGGAGCCACTTCAATGGCCAATGGGGACTCCCCACAGCTGGGAATTCTCAGAAGGGAAGACACAGTTAAATTTCATCCTATTTGCATTGAGCCCTTTTCATTTGCTCTTGCTGACATGGCTGGCTTGAATTACCCATGTTTCAGAAACCCTGAGCTGACCAAAGCAAATGTTGTTAAAAAAATGGGAAGATAAAAGGAAAACTTAGGAAGATGTTAGAAATAAGGATAAGGAATTGTTTAAAGGGGAGACTACAACAGGTCCTACTGAAAGGTGAACTGTCAGGCTGGAGGTTACCAGTGGAGTTCCTCAAGGATCAGTTTTGGGACCAATCTTATTTAATCTTTTTATTACTGACCTCAGCACAAAAAGTGGGAGTGTGCTAATAAAGTTTGTAGATGATACAAAGCTGGGAGGTATTGCAATTTAGAGAAGGACTGAGATATCATACAGGAGGATCTGGATGACCTTGTAAACTGGAGTAATAGTAATAGGATGAAATTTAATAGTGAGAAGTGTAAGGTTATGCATTTAGGGATTAATAACAAGAATTTTAGTTTTAAATTGGGGATGCATCCATTAGACGTAACCTTCTAAGGAGAAGGACCTTGGAGTATTGGTTGATCATAGGATGACTATGAGCCGCCAATGTGATATGGCTGTGAAAAAAGCTAATGCGGTCTTGGGATGCATCAGGAGAGGTATTTCTAGTAGGGATAAGGAGGTTTTAGTACCGTTGTACAAGGCACTGGTGAGACCTCACCTGGAATACTGTGTGTAGTTCTGGTCTCCCATGTTTAAGAAGGATGAATTCAAACTGGAACAGGTACAGAGAAGGGCTACTTAGATGATCCGAGGAATGGAAATCTTGTCTTATGAAAGGAGACTCAAGGAGCTTGGCTTGTTTAGCCTAACTAAAAGAAGGTTGAGGGGAGATATGATTGCTCTCTATAAATATATCAGAGGGATACATACCTGCGAGGGAGAGGAATTATTTAAGCTCAGTACCAATGTGGACACAAGAACAAATGGATATAAACTGGCCACCAGGAAGTTTAGACTTGAAATTAGACGAAGGTTCTAACCATCAGAGGAGTGAAGTTTTGGAATAGCCCTCCAAGGGAAGCAGTGGGGCAAAAGATCTATCTGGCTTTGAGATTAAACTCGATAAGTGTATGGAGGAGATGGTATGATGGGATAACATGATTTTGGTAATTAATTGATCTTTAAATATTCATGGTAAATAGGCCTAATAGCCTGTGATGGGATGTTAGATGGGGTGGGATCTGAGTTACCCAGGAAAGAATTTTCTGTTGTATCTGGCTGGTGAATCTTGCCCATATGCTCAGGGTTTAGCTGATCGCCATATTCGGGGTCAGGAAGGAATTTTCCTCCAGGGCAGATTGGAAGAGGCCCTGGAGGTTTTTCGCCTTCCTCTGTAGCATGGGGCACAGGTCACTTGCTGGAGGATTCTCTGCTACTTGAAATCTTTAAGCCACAATTTGAGGACTTCAATAGCTCAGACACAGGTGAGGTTTTTCGCAGGAGTGGGTGGGTGAGATTCTGTGGCCTGCCTTGTGCAGGAGGTCAGACTATGTGATCATAATGGTCCCTTCTGACCTTAGTATCTATGAAAATAGTGACAACAATGAACATAGTGTCATTAAGGCACCAGCCTCCTTGCTACTGGTGTCAAATAAGGATGAGGACTGAAAATAGGTCAGCCAAAATTTTGGCTGCATGGTATTTCAGAGGTTAGTGAAATGGAAATGTCTGAAAATCAAAAAGTGATATTGATTTCTATAGCTTTGCGACTGCAAGCCATTGACATTTATCATGGATCTGCCTACTGCACAGAAGAATTAGAAAGATTAAAATGGCTACACTTATGCTCATATTTAATGCATATTATTCATCCAAGGAAAGAAAACGGGCACAAAAAACATATGACAGCCACACAATGATACATATTTTCCCCCTCAGTTACTAAGATGAAAATTCAGCTGCGCAACTCGTGAACTTTCAGTGTCTCTGACAAAAAAAATAAATGTTTGTGGGGAAAAATCAAGCTGCTACTAAGAAAAAGCAGATAATCCTGTAATCCTTACTCGTGTAAGTAGTTCTTACTCATGTGACTTCCATTAAAGTCTACTGGCATGAGGAAAGGTTACTTGTCTGAGTAAAAAGTAGTGGGATTAAATCTATAGTTGGGATTTAAAATTGGTAACAAAAGAGAGTTTCTCAAGATTGAGAGATAAAACAATTCCATACAAAAGCTTTTCATATTAGAACATGAACCATAGCAAAAGCTGCTGAGAGCACCATGGCTGAAATGATTACGAGGGATTAGAGGAAGTCAAAAGAAATAAATAAGAATTTAAGGCTATTGCGCGAAGTAGGGCTGGCTATACAGGAGGATACGGGGGGCCTATTTACAGGAAGGGATAGTGATTCTGGAAGTATGGGAGATGAGGAAAGGAAACCGTTCCTTCTCCAAAGCAATACAAACCTTAGAAAAAGCTTGGACCTGATGCAGGAGTTGGCAAAAGTTTGGAGTGACTCCTGTTTTCTTATGAATCAATTCACTTTTGCTAAATAACCACTGTGAGGACTCAGTGAACAAGGTGCAGAACAGTAAATTGATGAATAAAATGCTGATAAAGAGAGAGACCAAAACAATGTCTCCAAGACAATGACTATCGGACCTCCGGGCCATAGAAGAACCACGAGTTTATCTGTACTCTTAAACCTTAGGAGTTAGTAAATTGAACTGATGACCTCCAGGATTCATAAATTATGAGGCCAGAAGGGACTGTTGCGATCATTTATTCTGACCTGCTTTATAAAACCAATCATAGGAGTTCCCTGAGTTAATTTCCCTCAGCTCCTAGCCTCCTCCTGAAAATACCCATCCCCTCAGCAACAGAGCTGACCCCCTTCCCAGCTGCTTAGTTTTCTCACAGCTCCTCTAAAAGCTCACCTCCTTGCCATCAGCTCTGTCCCGCTACCCTTGTTCGATACTCCAAAGTGATTGTGCGCTACAGTCTGCTGAAAGGAAGTTTAGTTTGTGCACAGCACAGCGCTCCGTGAAATGGTGAGATTTTTTTGGATGATTTCACTCCTATAAAATGTAGCTTTTTCACAAAGTGCACTTTTCACACCAAAACATAAAGCTATTCCCATTTTCATGTTGTGATGCGAAAGCTGCTGTTCATCCGAACACAACTTACAAATAAAATGTCACGTTTTTGCAATAGATTGCCACTCAAATATAATCCATTCCCCCAACCCCAAAACAAGAATGACTCTAGCACGTTTATGGTGCTTTACTTCTTCAAAAGTCCTTTATGACCATTATAAAATTAATTAGCCTTCTCCACACACATCACAGCAGGGAAAATTGTATCATCTCTATTTTCCAGCTAAGGAAACACAGGGAGAAAGTTTAATCGACACATGTAGGTTGGTGTATTGGTATCAAAGGCAAGGTTAGGACTCAGGAATGCCTTGCTCCCTAATCCTGAGTATAGTCTTCTGAACTGTGCTACACCTTGGCTTAAGTATTTTAGCTTCTGGTGCAGTAAAATCTTTCACTGAACATTTCTTTTAAAATTATTTTAAAAGGGGCAATGGGAACCAAGCAAACCGCAGACTGAACATCACGATTTAAAACATGCAAGAGAAATAAAGATACATAGCATGGAAGACAAGAAAAACCCTCAAGCATATATGCTGCGCTGTAGGTAAAACGTCCTCTATATATTTATGGGCTACACCATGAAACCCGTCACTGAAGGACTTTACAAACGCATGAATAAAAAAATTAAAACCACCCTCGAATAGCATTTCCCCCATGTTAGGGAAGACTAAGATAGCACAATGCGGCACTACATCGAATCTCTGACATTTAACAGCATTTAAAGAATCACATGATGTAATCACTAAAGTCAGGAAAAGACATGGAGACAAGTGATAAATGAATAGATGGCTAGACAGACAGAAAAATCTCACCCAACATTTTATCTCCCATCTGCTTCTCCCTGTAACTGTCATTTAGCACAATCAATCCAAACCTTCCTATGGTTGGAGGAGATGTGATAAATAGCATTTGTTATTAGTAAATTGATAAATAGTATTTGTTATTATTATTTGTAATAAATAGCGTGCATGGTGTTTAAAAACAAAAAACGAAAGCACTTGAGAGCAGAATCTTTCCTTGATGGGAAGCATTTGTTTACGGTTTGCCCTTTTTTTCAACTTCTTGATTTTTTTCCCTATATTTCCCCGCATTGGTCTCTAATCTTGCACCTAGAAGAACCTGTAAACAACAACAAGAGACAAACCAAGATGAGAGAAATGACAGAAGAGACAAGGTGACTTTGAAAAGAAGAGTTCTCTCTCTTTGTGTAGCTCTCTAGTATCATCTGCAGCAATATGAAAAGCAGTAGAAAGCCCATGCTGTGCTAAAAGTTTTGCCATGAGCATGTGTTGCAGATCGCACTATACTTGCAGTATATGGTGGGTAAGGCGTTCCTTTCTCTTTCCCATCAGTTCTAATGATGACACTTGACATTTACAGAGTTCCTTCTATGAAAGATCTCAAAGCATCGTTCAAAGATTCATTCATTTAAATATACATCTCTCTTGTGAGGCAGATATGGGAAAACCAGGAGGTTGAGGGTTATTGTGTTATTGGGCAAGTTACTGAGCTCAATACAGAATTAACTGGGTGAAATTCTCTGGCTTGTGTTATACTGGAAGTCAAACTAGATTGCCTAATGGTCCCTTGCGGCCTTAATATCTGTGAATCATGTCCTGCTCCTACCCAACTACATGGGGGAATGAGATTCCCCAAACATCCCATGTGGTTGTTTAGGACATTCCCGAATCTTGGGTGAGTGCAGAACAATACTCTCCCTGAGGAGCAGGGAAGGGAGCCGGGGGGAGGTTCATGTCTCTGCCTCTCTGATGGACTGATTAATGATTTGGGAAATAAATCGTGCCCTGCAATAAGTTACTTTCCAAGAGCAAGAGAGGAGCAGAACTTACCCTGGGGCAACACAGCTAGACACTG
This sequence comes from Lepidochelys kempii, assembly GCF_965140285.1. Classification (NCBI taxonomy): domain Eukaryota; kingdom Metazoa; phylum Chordata; order Testudines; family Cheloniidae; genus Lepidochelys; species Lepidochelys kempii. Next base: position 30,558,816 of record NC_136391.1, on the reverse strand, counting down.
CCAATTATCTTAGGGCTGAAGGTACACTCATGATCTATCTATCCCTAACCAATTTGCCGAAGAACATTTACAGAGCTGGGAATAGAACCCAGACATTCTGACTCAGCCTAAGCCACTAGATCACATACTGCCTCCCTAGTTATCCTGTCACATTGAATCCCTCTTTAACAGACCCAGTGAAAGCAAAGCAAACTCGTTTCCCAACGGATTAGCAAATCATGAATAAATTCCATTTTATTGTTGGAAAGGGAAGAACAATTGCTTCCTATTTGAGCAAAGAAAAACAGCAAAACCTGCATTTCAAATGATTGAACTGACTTAGATTTCTCATTTAAAACAACAAACATTTAGTTGCATTTCTCATAGAGGGCGTGTTCACTTCCACTGAAGACAACAGGATAACATCGGGGTGTGAACCAGTGCAGATTTTGGCACTTTTCTCTAACCACTCTAGTGCATTCTTTATGGCAAAAACATTACATGGTTATTTCAGGTCTCTGCCATACTCAGATGCTATGGAGTGAGGTAAAGCCTTAGTTCTGAATTGTCTTGGTTTGTGTCAGTGTGAGTGAATGGGATTGCAGCTTTATTGTTGTCAGATACATAGTACTATTTTACTGTTCTGTATCCCTGCCAGACCATATCACCTACCACTAGAAATGCACTGAGTGTGCTGTAAATAACAAGGTGAATACCGCAGGGACTAGGATTTCAAGTTGCTAATGACTTGATAGCACCTTTAAAATGTACAGCCTCATATTGGGTTGGTGCATAGTCATGTGGCCCCATTGGGAGCACTGGCGGCATTCTATGCCCCCCAAATTAAGTAGTATTATCATCATTTTAGACACTGAATAATGGTGGACTGAGAGATGAAGTGATTTGCTCAAGGCCAAATCAGTGCCAGAAAGACACCACAGTCCTAATTCCCAGTCTTGAATTTTAACCAAAGACCATTTGTTGAACCTCAGTAAAATAAGGTAATTTCATGAATGAATATAAAAATTAGAAAATACAGTGAGAAGTGTAAAAACTAATTTTTCAGAGCAGAAGAAAGCCTTGTGGGATGGATAGCAGAACATGGACTGTTTTATACAGACTGCTTTGGAGATATATTAACTTATAGTGCACATCACTACCTTCTAGTGAATGGGCTACTTTGTAGAACTGCTTATGTGTGCAGGAGCAAAGTTCACTCTCGGTGACTCTGCTAATGGAGAATTTGCATTAGCTGACACAGTGTAATGCTCCTCTGTGAGCTGGAATTGCAAAGTTTGCATCCCAGTGCTGAAACTGGGCCTGCTCCCACATCCATTGAAGTCAGTGGAAAGAGTCCCTTTGACTACAGGGTGCATTAGATTAGATACTTTGCGTATCTGGCTGTAACTGCAGTGTCTGCGTATACAAAGTTCCTGGATCTTTACACTACATTGCGACATTTCATCTTACTGCTCTGGGAGGCACATGTGAAACAGAAAGCTGATCCCCTCCTAAGTAAACCCACTTCCTTCCCCAAAACATCATGGAACTAACATGCCATTTGCTGCCATTATATTATTAACTCTGCTTGTATGTTACACCTCTTCCCCCACCCTGTGTCTGTATTGCCTATTTAGACTGTAAGCTCTTCAGAACAAGGACCAACTATTCCTCTGAGTTTATATCATGCCTAAACAAAAAAGTGTTAGCTTTTTCCCCTTAGCACCCATCTGACAGTTACATGAATGGAAATTCTGAGCCAGGCAGTGGCCTCATTTACATTATCGACAAAGGGATGATCTAAGCCTTTGATCTCAAAGTAATTCAGACAAAAATATCATTACCACCACCCATATCAAATGGCCTTTCGACAATACTTCCCTGTCCCCCACCCCCACCCCAAGGAACCGAAGTCCTGCTTTGTTTTCATTCTTCACAATATTGTCTGTTTCTGAAGTTAACTGTCCTGGGAGTTTGAAAAGAACACCCATTTCATTCAGTATGTTATAAATCATACACTCTGCCTCTACCTCAGGGATAAGGGCCAGGTTGTGACATTTAGCTATTAGCTCCTTTGGGGATGTTGCACAGCTGCCCTGCTCCAAGGGTGCCATCAGTCCCTGAGCTATCCAGAACTTTAGCCAAGCAGGCACGTTACACCATCCCTTGGGAGAGGGCAGCCTGCTCTCCTACTGTACCCAGCCAGCTTCATAGGCCAGTGGCGTGTGGGAAGATGAAGGCCAGGGTGATTTCCACCCCCAGTGACACCAGATGGGATGAGTACTTTTGAGGGGATATGATGCCTGCCACCCTCTCCCCACCTAAGCTCCACACTTGCACCAGAGATAATCTAGCCATAAATACTTAATTCTATTATTTGTATTATCGTAGTGCCTACAAGCCCCCAATCATGTGCTAGGAGCTGTACAAATAGAACAAAAAGACAATCCCTGCCCCCCAAAGAGTGCTGCAATAAGCAAGTAACCAAAGATAACTGACACACCTGCCTCTCCCACAGCAGGCAAACTTGATGGTATCCCTGATCTGCATGAGTAAGTACCTCATGGGAATCAAAGCCTTTCACCTTAACATTTCTAGCTAAGTAGTAACCAAAGTGCATCATCAACAACTGGTTGCTCTATAGCTCACATGAAATGTTTGCTGGTTGGAGTCCAGTGGGCAGTGGTTTTATGTAAAAAACCATCACAACTGGCACTTGTCAGCCAGCTCAGCAGAGAGAGCTAAAGGTTCATTGGAATTAGATATGAAACACCCTCCAACCTCAAGTGATCCCTTCCACGTCAGGGATATTGGGTTCAAGGCAGGTCTAACTGGTGGGGTGGGGTTTAATGGCCTGTGATGTGCAGCATCACATGTGCAGCACTTTATCTGGGGGTCCTTTCTGGCTTTAAATTCTATGCCTCTCTGTACTTCAATCACATCAGGAAGAGGATGTGAGGTAGTCTGCCTCTGCCATATGTGATCTGTGGATCAGCATAGGATCTTCTCTTTCAGAGCTCTGAGCCCAGCACCCCTCACGAACACTAGCCTCATTACAAAAATTCTTAAAAACAGCTTCACCAACCTGATTCCCCCCCCCCCTTTTTGGGGTACAATGCATCACAGATTCTAAACTGGCTTTAAATTCCATAATTTTAAGCAAGCTTCCTTTCATAATTGTGTTACTCTTTACTGATTCTCCCCTACCATTGTAATGATATTAAAGATTAAACACATTAGCACTTAGTGGAATTACACACTAGCAAATGAACAAAAATAATCAGAAACGAAGGACCTACTTAACGGAATGGATAGTGCAAGCTTAGAAGTGTGGTTTCCTCCTTCTTTTGTCATTTGTTCCATTGGTGTCTCAAGCAGCATCACTTATGTAGCTACTGGAATGTAAAACCGCCCAGGAGGTCCTAGTAGTCCTTGTCTACCATTGCCATTACATTTCATTCCCCTCTCCTTTCTTATTCCCTGCTAGTGGCCAGCCATCCTTCCTTATTATTCAGAAGAACAACAGCCACGCTAACATGAATCGTTTCAGAGTAACAGCCGTGTTAGTCTGTATTTGCAAAAAGAAAAGGAGTACTTGTGGCACCTTAAAGACTAACCAATTTATTTGAGCATGAGCTTTCGTGAGCTACAGCTCACTTGAATCAGACTCACAGAAGTGTAAGACTGAAAAGGACCTCAAGAGGTCATCTAGTCCAGTCCTCTGCACTCAAAGCAGGACTAAGTATTACCTAGACCACCCCCGACAGGTGTTTGTCTAACCTGCTCTTAAAAATCTCCAATGATGCAGACTCCACAAACTCCCCAGGCAATTTTATTCCAGTGCTTAACCACTCTGACAGGTAGGAAGTTTTTCCTAATGTCCAACCCCTTGCTGCAATTTAAGCCCATTTCTTCTTGTCCTATCCTCAGAGGTTAAGAAGAACAATTTTTCTCCCTCCTCTTTGTAACAACCTTTTATATACTTCAAAAAGAAAAGGAGTACTTGTGGCACCTTAGAGACTAACCAATTTATTTGAGCATGAGCTTTCGTGAGCTACAGCTCACTTCATCGGATGCATCCGATGAAGTGAGCTGTAGCTCACGAAAGCTCATGCTCAAATAAATTGGTTAGTCTCTAAGGTGCCACAAGTACTCCTTTTCTTTTTGCGAATACAGACTAACACGGCTGTTACTCTGAAACCTTTTATATACTTGAAAACTGTTATCATGTCCCCTCTCGGTCTTCTCTTTTCCCGACTAAACAACCCCAGTTTTTTCAATCTTCCCTCACAGGTCAGGTTTTCCAGATCTTTAATCATTTTTGTCATCTTCTCTGGACTTTCTCCAATTTGTCCACATCTTTCCTGAAACGTGGCACCCAGAACTGCACACAATACTCTACTTAAGGCCTAATCAGTGCCGAGTAGAGCAGAAGAATTACTCCTGCTAATACATTCCAGAATGATGTTTGCTTTTTTTTATATATTATTATTATTAAGACTATTGACTCATGTTTAGCTTGTGATCTACTATGATCCCAGATCTCTTTCTGCAGTATTCCTTCCTAGGCAGTCATTTCCCATTTTGTAGGTATGCAACTGACTGTTACATTTGTCCTTATTGAATTTCATCCTATTTTCTTCAGATAATTTTTCCAGTTTTTTTAGATCATTTTGAATTTTAATCCTACCCTCCAAAACACTTGCAACCTTTCCCAGCTTGTTAATATCCACAGTTTCGTAAGTTTACTCCCTATGCCATTATCTAAATCATTGATGAAGAAATTGAACAGAACCAGACCCAGAATTGATCCCTGCAGACCCCACTTGATATGCCCTTTCAGCTTGACTGTGAACCACTGATAAGTACTCTCTGGAAATTGTTTTCCAGGCAGTTATGCACCCACCTTACAGAAGTTCTATCTAGTTTGTTTATGAGAAGTTCACGCAAGACAGTCTGAAAAGCCTACTAAGTCAAGATATACCACATGTACCACTTCCCCCTTATCCACAAGGCTTGTTATCTTGTCGAAGAAAGCTGTTAGGTTGGTTTGACATGATTTGTTGACAAATCCAAGAACGAAACATACATTAAACTCCATTTAAGTTAGAGTCCCTGTTCAGAACGGAGGTTGAAATGTATAAAGCACTTTAAAAATGTTATTTCTGTGGCTTAATAACATCAAATAGGATCATCATTGCAACTTAAAGATGGTTTCAAATGAATGAGGATTACAAGATATCCAGGAAAACAATCTACTTTAGGCATTTCTATGGCACCTATCGTAATAAAGAAATTTTCAGCATGTAAGGCAGATACATATGGATTGCAATTGAACTGCAGATTAACCGTGTATGCCTAGGATTTAGTTGCTGCTGTCAAGAAAATGTTCAGGTACCTCAGAGATTTGAGAGTCCAGGGGTCTCCTCCTTACCCCAACTAGCTTGTAATTATGGCTGTCATTTTCAGAACACTTACATAATATGACAAGCATCTGAATGTACTATCTATAGGACAATTCCAGTGTCCATAGCAAGATACTGGATCAGATTGTGAGACAGTCATGGCCTATAGCAGGAGACAAAGCAACAAGTTGAAGGATACCTGGTGTGTGCCATGTAACATATGGGATTAGAGGTATGTAACAAAGAGAACTCCCCAAAAATCATTTTAATGTTATTGGAGCCTTGGGAATAACAGCCCTTGACTCCTATATTTTCCACTGTGTCTAGATCTAGTGATGATTATACTTTAATAGGTTTTATTGGTCACTGTGCTCCACTGTACAGCAAGCATATGAGGCATGGGAAAGCACAACTTGTTAGATTATTGTTGTGCCAGAAGATAGTGATATATTGACTCTCTCTGTGGTTTTAGTAGGGCTGTGCAAACTGTGATAAAATTAACCAAAGAATAAGTTGTAGTATTCTTGGCCTTTAGCAGTTAAATAAGGACCAGCTGGTGAAGTTAAGGGCCTAGGGTAAAACTAAATCTTCATCCAGTAATGGACTACTTGACTGGACTTCATTGTAATTATGAACTTAATATTCTTACATAATTTCCAGCTTGGAAGTTTGTTTCCCTTCTGTTTTCCCAAATCACTTCCTATTGCAGAGGTGGGCAATTATAGAGAGGCAGAGCTGCTATTAAAGGAATCAATAGTCACATTGCTCAGCTCCAGTTTTGTTAACATCCTGTGAGACACAGTAATCAACAAATATGATGACCCATCAGCTTTGTTATTACACCAGATCAGTTATTTTGTTAAGAGGGTAGAGCAGAAGCAGCAAGCTAGAACCCACAACAGCAGGTAAGTTGTGGTATCCAGTCTTTTCAAAATCTGGTAAAGATAATAACATTTCCCAGAGTCAGGGTTTTAAAGAGAGTTTTTTAAAAAAAGTTCCCTTCAGCATAACTTCTAAAGCAACTTAACTAAAAGGAGAGTTATGTTCAGGCAAAGTATGAGAGAGCATCACTAAGGAGGTTTTGCAGCTAATATTCTCCTCTAAAGAATTGCCTAGCTTTAATACCAGCTAACCAGAACACCACCCCTGACTTCCCTCTTATAGTGGGCTGAGGGAATGACTTAATTGTCCACAGCTGGCCCAGTTGTAGCCCTGTACTTAAGACATGCAGCTGTAAGCTTCCCTTTCCTTTGTGAGACCGTATTAATCCTCTTTCTTTGCCAGCACTTAGTTAGATTCTACATACCTGTGAGAGGAGTACAGAGAAGTACAAATCAAACGTTTTGATTTTGGCATTAAACAGTATAATCAGCACAATGTTAGTTTAGGACATTTTAAATGTATAAGAACTTTATTAATGTGATCCAGCACTATTACTGTCACTAGATGGGTTTCGAAAAGTCAGCAAATTGTATCACATATAGCTACTAGTTGGTTAAAGCCTCCAACTTCATACCTTTGTATGCTCATCTAGGCTGGGGAAGGTGGCTCAAGGTTAAAGAATGATTCTCTCTCATATTTTCACTCTGTTGTCTTCCTTCAAGATAAAAAACAGCTCCATCCTTAAAGTGACTTTCAACTGGTATTTTTAAAGGGAAATTTTCCCCCAGGGTGGGAATTCTGATAATAAGAGACACATCCAAGCCCAGGATCTTACATTCTTTTGTTACTGTGTGAAACTGAAAGTGAATGTACTGCAGTGCTTGGGAAAGATGCCAGGACTCTGAGTTCTCTGCTTATCTGCAGAACTGGTACAGCATGAGCTACATGTGTTCAAGATAATTTCCCTTCCTCCTATGCCCTTCATCCCAATTTGGAAGGGACTGTACTAGGGATAAAGGTTAGCTCATCCTTCCTGTCCATGTAATCTTTGTCCACTCTGTCTTGTCTTAAAGGGGTAGTGTGATGATGGTTTTGGTGTTAGACACTTGCCTGCTAGGAGTGGGAGTTTTCAATATGATTTGTGCTCCTCAATCTGAGATGCTTTTGAAAATCCCATTTCAGATTAAGATCAAGAGTTTTTCAGTAGTTAGTTCTCTCGGGTTTTTTTCCCTGAAGAAACTCTGTTTATCCCTATGGAAGTCTTCCATTATTCTGTAGTTGTAAGATAACAAATGTTTTGTATAATATCAGAGGCTGAAATGCTCTTTAAATATCCTTGGTGATACACTTATAAATTGTGCCCACTGTGTATCAATTACGGCAAGCCAGTAGCAGGGCATATGTGATCAGTAATTATGTAGACCAAATGGCCCCATTCTCTTCACATTGTTGATATACTAACCACAATGTCTCCACATGCTTCATCACCACATGCCTGCTGTTTCCACTGATCTTGGTAACACCAGTATAAAAATGGAACAACTCCATAGACTACATTAAATTACTCTAGATTTGCAACGATGCTGCAACTGATCACAGATTCCAGTTCTGTTTCTTTTCTCTTGTAAAAGTGCAGATATCTAAAGCAGTCTTCTTTATAAATCTGTACCACTTTAAAATAATTTGTAGATACTGGGACCAGAATTTATACCTGCTCAGGAAGTGCCCAATGACATTCATGTCTCTGTGACTGTTCGAATCTGCTAGATGTATGTCACCAGCTGCAGAGGAACACTTGAAAAGAAAAGAAATATAATTCCAAGCATGTTGTGCCTCTCTCTCTGTTGGTAATTCCAGTCATGGATATCCCAGCTGCTTGTCAATTTCAAAGCAAAATATCTCTGAACTTGCTAAGTCAGTAAGGAGATGCTCCTCTGTGTCTTGCTGCATAAAATTAGACACATGCAGGCAACTGTGAAGTGATTAAAGAAGTCTCTGGAGCTGCATAAAAGAGGACAGGTCTTGCTATAAACTTGGTTGCTGATTCTTCAAAGAGGTAAAAAGTGAGGGTACATTGAGATGGTTATGAGCTTCTGGTGCACTAATACGAGAATTTTAAGGAGCTGTTATACTCTGACAAGTGACTGGTAAGTGGCATACTGGGGTTGCAGTTTATTGCTTCTGAATGACTTACAGATTTAATTTGCTCACTTTCCAGGTAAAATTTTTTTTCTAGCTAGCAGCTCTGTGTTCTTCCTGGCTCATGCATTTCATTACCACCCCTCTGCAGTGGGGACTTAGTTAAAATTCTGCTGCAGATGTGTAAGCCAATTTTTTGTCCTACCTACTCTCCCAGAGCTGTATTGGTTCTGCAAGGCTAACAGCAGAATAAAGTAGTGAAAACTCATTTGTGTCATTAAAGTCAGCAGATGTAATTCAGAAGACACAATGTGAGAAGTGCCAGCTATTAACACACAAGGAACCAAATTCTGGTGTAGCTATTTTATGCCATCACTTATGAGCTCTTTGAAGGCCATGGCTGGTTGTTGCATCATTTTGCAATCCCACTTCCAGTCCAGGCAAAGAGGAAGGTGGATAGAAAGTTGGCTAGATTGTCGGGCTCAACGGGTAGTGATCAATGGCTCCATGTCTACTTGGCAGCTGGTATCAAGTGGAGTGCCCCAAGGGTCAGTCCTCGGGCCGGTTTTGTTCAATATCTTCATAAATGATCTGGAGGATGGTGTGGATTGCATCCTCAGCAAGTTTGCAGATGACACTAAACTGGGAGGAGAGGTAGAAACGCTGGAGGGTAGGGATAGGATACAGAGGGCCCTAGACAAATTAGAGGATTGGGCCAAAAGAAATCTGATGAGGTTCAACAAGGACAAGTGCAGAGTCCTGCACTTAGGACAGACTTACTGCACTAGTACAGACTCAGTGGTAGCAGATGACAGAACAAGGAGTAATGGTCTTAAGTTGCAGTGGGGGAGGTTTAGGTTGGATATTAGGAAAAAACTTTTCACTAGGAGAGTGGTGAAACACTGGAATGCGTTACCTAGGGAGGTGATGGAATCTCCTTCCTTAGAAGTTTTTAAGGTCAGGCTTGACAAAGCCCTGGCTGGGATGATTTAGTTGGGGATTGGTCCTGCTTTGAGCAGGGGGTTGGACTAGATGACCTCCTAAGGTCCCTTCCAACCCTGATATTCTATGATTCTATGAAAGCAAAAATGAAAAAAAAATAATGAAATGAAACAGTTAAGCAAACATTTTGAACCATAAAAAGGTTCAATTTGGGTTCAGTTCCAGTTCTGGGTGAATGTCCAGCAGGTTCCCACGTTATCTCAATTTACTCATCCACCCTTAGTGAGCACTAAGTGGCAGAAATCCACACCTGGGTCACAGGCACATATGCTGAGCCAGTGGCCGAAAGATTGAGCTACTACTGTTATGTGCATGTCACGCTAACAGGTCCAGTTCCTTTGTTCACAGAGACAGAATGTGCAGTTCCACAAATAGGCACAGTTCTACTGCTAAGGACAATAGAGAAAGTACATAGTCCACGCATGCGTCCTCAGCCTCTGCATCCCAGAGAGCCGTGGGGGGTCTCCATCCACGTTAACATGGCTGGGTTTAGGAGACACACAGGGATCTGCCCAGTAAATCCATGACTGTGCCTATTCACTGACCAACTCTTACTAGGGCAGGGGTTTGCAGCTGTGGTTGCTGCAGCCTATGGGCTATGCAGCAATTCTGCATACTGCACTTTTGCTGTTGTTGCCTGTCTTGGAGGGACATTCTCTTTCCCCTGCTCTTGTGGAACTCCCCTATACAAAACCTCTTCACTCAGACTTTGCACAGGAGAACAAATTTTGGCCTTGGGAAAAACAGAAGAGTTATATAATATGCACTACAGTCACCATCTGTAATTAAAGGATATAAATCCTGTGACACTCCCAGCCGGTGTAGCCCAAGGTGCACACATCTTGAGATTCCTATAAAGCAGCACCTATAGTCATGGGGGACACAAATCACTTTATGATTTGATTTCCCTGTATCATAAAAATTCACAGTAAAGTCCAGTTACGAGTGTCATTAAAAATGGTCTTCAGTGCATGAAATGTTAGAGACATTTGAAATCCTGTGGAAAAATAATGTCCTGCTGAAGATCAAATTTTAAATCATCCTTGAGAGTCTAGCCAAGGAGACGTGTAAAAATGTTGGCAAAGCATGTTCGGAAAGTGTCGTATAATGCAATTGGTGTTTGGATGTGATTGTCTGTTCTTCTAGTAACACAGCACAATTATGAAGGACTTTGTGCCTTGCAGTGACTGTTTCATTGAAGAATAGTCAGAATGGATCAAATCCTACTCAAGTATGACTCCATTTAAAACAATGGATGAATTAATCAAAAATAGTTATGGGGTACTTAAAATGACCTCATTCTGATCATGACTTACGCTAACATGAGTCAGTAGTAATGTCTTTAAAGTCAATGGGTTTAGAATCACTAGAGTTCAAAAATGTGCCTGATATGAAAAAATAAAAGTAACATTACTTGCTATCAAAACACCTAGGATTGTTTGTATTGTGATTTTGCTTCTATGGTGGAATTGTGTACTTACCAATTAGAAATGAGGCTAGAGAGCCTAGCTTGATCCTTTCAGAGTGTCCCCAATAAACTGTTTATCTAGTAGTGCATAGATTGATAGAGACTGCCACCTTTTAAACTTCTTCCCAGAAACATTAGCTCCTGAAAAAGAGAACAACATCAAGATCTGGGAAGAAACTGGCAGTTTTGCTTTGCGGGTAAGTGTTCAAGCATTTTCTTGTGATTGATTTCCATGGATTTGTACCTTCTGAGGTTTTCTTTAAGGTTTGGCTTCAAACAAGCCCCCAAACTGAGGCAAAAAGACAATATTAAAGAGTTTGACACACACCCATAAATCTGCCCAGGTTGGCTCAGCATTTTCATAAGGTTAGTGAACATTTTCACATGCTTAGTTTGAGTTTTAACAGATTAACAAAACCTACTATTCCTATTCAGACTAGGTTTAGGGTTTGTCTGCATTGGGAAACTGACCAGCAGAACTATAGCACTATAATTATATTGCTATAGCCATGTCAGTGCAACTCCCCATATCCACTCTACACCAGAATAAATGTGATTGTATTCCACAACAGACTGTACACATGGGGAGTATACTTCATAGCTATAGCAGGATAACTATCCCACTATTATTTATGTATTTGTGTTACTGAAACACCTAAAAGCACTAGTCATGGACCAGGACTTCATTGTGCAATGCACTGAGCAAAGAGAGAACAAAAAGATGGTCTCTGTGTCAGTCAGTTTACCTGTGCAGACAAGCCCTTAGGTTGAGTTACAGAGTTCATGCTCAAGACTGATCCAGGGCTAAAATTTGGGTTTAGACTGAATGGCAATAAAATCTAACAAGCTGCTTTCAAGACAGTGGAAATCTCATGAGATCAATAATTTCACACAATGTATTGCCATCCTGAATGGTGGAAATGCTACAGATGCACCACTCTTATTAGACGGCAATTGCCTATGACTTGGAAACAGAAATAGTCCTTGTGGAGATTGGGAGCAAACTGCAGGAACAGTTTTGGATTAAAAGATTCTGGGCTAAAATCACAAACCCAAATTCAAAGGGGCTTGAGTTTGACATCCTGATTTAGGCCCAGGTCTACTTGTTATCAAACTATCACTCTATCCACTTTCTGCATTCTGTGATGTCAGTTTCAGAAGTTTGTCTTTTGAGTTCAGATTGTCTTAGGCTGTTCATATCTAAGACTCTAGCACTCAGACACTGATTGAACCATAAATGGAGAAGTCAAAATTCCAGATCTACTCACAAATCTTCATGTCCTCTGTTCTGTAAATATTCCCTTTGTCCCCAAATCTGTTCAGCCATTTCTCTAAGACTCCTGATTTGCAGAGCGGGGAAAACTTCAGAATATTATTTAATAATATTTAGTTCTTAGCACTTTTTATCAGTAAATCTCAGAGAACTTTACAAAGGAGATCAGTATCAGTATCTTGCAGATGGAGAAACTAAGGCACAGAGAAGGAATGTGATCCAGCAAACATGTGACAGAGCTGAGAATTGAACACAAATCTCCTGAGTCCAAAGCCAGTGACTCAATCTGGGTAACAATGGTTATTGCTTTTTCTAGTGTAAGTTGTGGTTCTAGAAATAAACATTCTCTTACACGAAGCATGGTTGTTTTTATAATGAGCTGGTCTGTAATCATCTCATCTGCCATATTCCCAACATCACAAGTTACAATCAGACTCCTCAGGCAAGCAATATATTGCATTATAGTCTCCCCTTGTTTCTGCTGGCGAAATCTGTAGCGATTAGCTACTACATTCACTTTTGGTACCAAAAAGTTCTTTAATGCAGTGAGTGCAGTCTCATATTTATCGTCTGCAAGGGGAAAAGTGTATAATATACATTGCCCTTCTGCTCCAAGGCAGTGGCTTAGCAGAGCACGCTTTCTTACTTCAGAAATCTCTGTAGCACTGATTGCAAGCAGATAAGGCTCAAACATATGGATCCAGGCAGTAAAAGCAATTGGAGGCTCACCTGGGCTTTGTAGAAAGGGTGCAGGTGGGTTCAGAGGCAGAAGATCCATCCTTGTCACCAAAATGTTGTAGTAGCCAGGCAAGGTACGAACAGACTTCAACGGGACTTTATTTTTTAAAGTGGAAACCTCTTTTCCAAGCTGCTGCTGCACCTTCAGTAGCTCTCCCTCAGCCTCTTCAACTCCTCCCCCTCCTCCCAGTTTCCTGTCCTTTCAGACTCCCAACAAGCCAGTGCTCCCAATTCTAATAATTACAAGGAACATCTAAACACCACACTAGGCAACTCTGCCTCCCTTTAGCAACACACCTCATAGCCAAGGAGACAGACTGACAAGGAAGATGCATCTATGAAGTTCAGTATCTCTCTGGTACCAACACTGAACATAACGGCTGAATTTTTAGGATTTTCTGAGAAAATCAGCACCCACTGTGCCCATTGATGTTGTGTGGTGTTGTAGGCAGGGCTGGCTCCAAGCACCAGCTTTCCAAGCAGGTGCTTGGGGCGGCATTCAGAATGGGGTGGCAGTCTGTGTCCCATGGCGGCTTTTGGGCAGCAGCTCCGCCACTATTTCTTCCGCGGTGGCTTTTGGCAGCAGCTCCACCGCTTTTCCAGGCGTGGCAGCAATTCGGCAGCAGCTCCGCCGCTCTGGAGGGTGGGGTGGGGTGGGGGGGCAATTCAGCGGCGACTGCTTGGGGCGGCAAAACTGTAGAGCCGCCCCTGGTTTTAGGTGTTCAGCAACTTTTTACATCAGGGTTACTTTAGTTGCTTAAATGCAGATTTAGGTGCCTAATTTTAGGCACCCACCTCTGAAAATTGAGACTAGTTTATCTACTAAAATCCTAGCCATTTTTTGCCATGTTATCCCCATTTTCAGGGGAAGGGCAGATCTGAATTTGTATGCAAACTTTCCCAAAGTCCAGGGTTGTATCCAGGGTTTAGGTCTAAAGTTTGCAGCAAACTTGAATTTTTTAAACTTAGTTTTCTCTCCTAAAATGTAAGATTTTATTATTTTTTAACATTAGTAATCAAGGGCTGGAACGAGTTTAATATCTCAGAATCTGCAAGTATTTTCACATATGACACTAAACATGACAGAGTGATAACCAGACATCAGCCGAGGGCAGTCTTTAGGCAACTGACTCGCTGCAGGGTCGATAAGGGTCAGGGGACTGCTTGATGGCCCTGCCTGGTTCATAGCTGCAGTGACCACTCCTCAGCAATAGGTGAGGATTTGATGCACAGGTACTGGAACTAGGGGTTCTGCGGCACTTCCTGGCTTGAAGCGGTTTCCATTATATACAGTGTTTACAGTTTGGTTCAGTGGCTCTCAGCACCCCCACTATAAAAATTGTTCCAGCACTCCTGCCTTCATGCACAAAAAGTGCACTTTTCCAAAATCTTTCACATGCATTTAAAAACAACACTAGAGGGCAATAATGTATGAGATATACTCAGCTTGCGAGACAGAGAGGGCCCCAGACAGGTGATCTCTACTTGTTAATATGTAAGCAAAATTCAGCAAAGCAGTGTAGATTGATTAATAAGTGCATGAGTTTATATTCACAAAGGAATTGAGTGGAGAGGTGGTGAGGGTTGCTTTGCAGAGAGCCTCCCCCCCACACAAAAGTTTGGTTCCTTTCACATTCCCACTCGTTTTGGATGTCTGAGTACGGCAAAGATGTGTTCTTCCAAAACCAAACAAAATTCAAAGACATTTTGAGAGACCTCATATTCTTTTGTTGTGTGGGTGTAATACTGGCAAAGAAAGATGAAAAGAAAAGAAAATTACTAGCAGGCTCATAGCGGGAACTGAAATGCATGCAGGCATCTTACCTCTTTGTTAAAGGGATTGCCCCAGCACAGCCCTAAGATTTTACTTAGTTTTATTGCCCAAAATCCATGTCAAAATTTAAGCTTTAAAGCTGGCTGATCAGTAAGTTGGGAGGGTGGTTGTTTTGATTCTTCTTTTTCACTTAGCGCAATTTATTGCCCTTTCATACAGTGATTTTGGCGATACATTATTGCTAACAACTCTGCTTGCTCCGATTGCTATTAATAAAGGGGATTCTCTAAAGCCTCAGTGTTTAATGCTGGAAAATAAAACAAAAAAACACATCCTGCTGCTTGCAGCTCTGCAATAAATTCAGGGTGCTGGGATGGCTGGTTGTCTTGGATTTATGGCAGCAGTGATTAACATCTTGAAACATCAAGAAAAGGGTTTTGCTTATGAAAGCTTCCCTTTGGAAATGTCAAGGGTCAAGTTAATGATTCAGAATTCAGATTGGGGGGAGTGGGGGGGAAGAAATGTAAGCGTGGAGCAAATCACAAATGGCCTGGGCCAATGACAGACTCCTTACGAGAAATTTTATAGTGATACAGTCCATGCTGTTTCAGAGAAGTCTTTGTTTTGGTTTCTTATCCTATAAAGAAAAGATTAAGAAAAATGACTGAAAGAAGGGATGGGATAGTGCTGAATATATTTATTCTACTATGTGTACATTTTTAGTAATGCAAGGGACCAAGTTATGTCTCCTCTCCTGCAGCGGAGTGCAGAGAAAGCACAGGGGCCAGCAAACACTGGTTTCTTGCTTCTGGGGAGGCCCGTTTTGGATGGGATGAGAACGGTGCCATGACCGCTCATCTGTGGATATGGGGCTGGAAGAGTAACTCCAGATAATATCAGGTTTCAGAGTAACAGCCGTGTTAGTCTGTATTCACAAAAAGAAAAGGAGTACTTGTGGCACCTTAGAGAATAACCAATTTATTTGAGCATAAGCTTTCGTGAGCTACAGCTCACTTCATTGGATGCATACTGTGGAAAATACAGAAGATGTTTTTATACACACAGACCATGAAAAAATGGGTGTTTATTACTACAAAAGGTTTTCTCTCCCCCCACCCCACTCTCCTGCTGGTAATAGCTTATCTAAAGTGATCACTCTCAACTACAATACCCACCTGCGGAGGTGAAGAAACAGATTGATAGAGCCAGAAGAGTTCCCAGAAGTCACCTACTACAGGATAGGCCCAGCAAAGAAAATAACAGAATGCTACTAGCCATCACCTTCAGCCCCCAACTAAAACCCCTTGAACGCATTATCAAGGATCTACAACCTATCCTGAAGGACGACCCAACACTCACAAATCTTGGGAGACAGGCCAGTCCTTGCCTACAGACAGCCCCCCAACCTGAAGCGAATACTCACCAGCAACCACATACCACACAACGGAACCACTAACCCAGGAACCTATCCTTGCAACAAAGCCCGTTGCCAACTGTGCCCACATATCTATTCAGGGGACACCATCACAGGGCCTAATAACATCAGCCACACTATCAGAGGCTCGTTCACCTGCACATCTACCATTATGTGTCAGCAATGACCCTCTGCCATGTACATTGGTCAAACTGGACAGTTTCTACGTAAAAGAATCTGATCTCAAAGTGACTATCCTTCAACAAAATAACTTCGAAAACAGACTCCAACGAGAGACTGCCGAATTGGAATTAATTTGCAAATTAATTTAGGCTTGAATAGAGACTGGGAATGGTTGATTCATTATAAAAAGTAACCTATTTCCCCTTATTTATTCCTATCCCCCCCACTGTTCCTCAGACGTTCTTGTTAAACCCTGGATTTGTGCTGGAAATGGCCCACCTTGATTATCATACACATTGTAAGGAGAGTGATCACTTTAGGTAAGCTATTATCAGCAGGAGAGCGGGGTGGGGAGAGAGAAAACCTTTTGTAGTGATAAACACCCATTTTTTCATGGTCTGTGTGTATAAAAACATCTTCTGTATTTTCCACAGTATGCATCCGATGAAGTGAGCTGTAGCTCACGAAAGCTTATGCTCAAATAAATTGGTTAGTCTCTAAGGTGCCACAAGTACTCCTTTTCTTTTTCCAGATAATACGTTTTTGCAATGTTTAAATACATGCTCCCACCATGTCTGCTTTCAAATATATTAGAGGACCAGCCTGATGGCTATAATGGTGTGGTTTATTGTGGATGATTGACACCATTTATATACTTAAAGCAGGATATTTAAAACCACAGCATTGTATTCTTTGTAAAGAAAGGGATAACTGATACACCCTAAAATATTTATCAGTCTGAGTTTAAACTCCTTGCTGGGGTTCATTTTTTCACTCTGAGCGCTGATAGGAAAGTATCATGCCATATTAAATGAATTCAGACGGTGTTAGTGCAGCTGTAAATCTAAAGGACAGCTCATGGAAATTGCTTGGCATGTCCGTTGGTTTTCATGCTGTGTTTAATGAGTCCTTTGCCTGAAATGTTTAGTCTGATGTAGTTTTCTTCCAGTGCAAGGGGAATATGGCTTGTGTGTTTAACCCTTTCCAAGAGGATTACTGAGAGCCAATTGTTTCTACTTTATGTACCTATGTTCTATAGATTGTGTTCACTTTGTCATTGGCAGAGTAAGATGACTAATAACTACATTTGTATGGTCCAGGTTGATCTGAAGGGATATATTGGTGTTCTCTCTGTTAATCCAAACCTAAAGATGAATGGTAACAATTCATCCCAGCTATATATTATTCATTTTTGAGCAATCTATTTTTTTTCACTCACTTAATATTGCCCAGGTGTAATGATCCTTGTCCACATAAATCAACAGTGAAGATTTCATTAGCTCTCATATGAACATAGTATCATCATTGCCATCCT
Source organism: Lepidochelys kempii (assembly GCF_965140285.1). Taxonomy (NCBI): domain Eukaryota; kingdom Metazoa; phylum Chordata; order Testudines; family Cheloniidae; genus Lepidochelys; species Lepidochelys kempii. The sequence continues at coordinate 30,541,244 of NC_136391.1, read as the reverse complement.
CTTTTTGCAAGGCTCTGAATCTAACTGCATAGTGCTGCATGTTTGGATTTTCTTTTTCGGTTTTCTAGAAGATGTATTGCTTGCCTAAATCCTAGCCGTGGAGCTAGAAAATAGACTTGAGCTCCTAAATGCTGGAAAAATAGATGCATGACTTTTAAATACCTAGCTGTCTAGTTTTTAAATAGACAAGAGAACACACAATTACAACTGATTTTTGCAGCATACCTTTTAGCTAAATGAGGTGACAATTATGTATATGCAGTCTTTATTATGTGAAAGTGTTATTCAAAACTAACCAGAAAAGGTCACAGAATAAACACATTGATATCTTTCTAAGAAAGGAGATTACTGAAAGCCTTGACTTGGTGTTAGTTCAGATCCCAAGGTGCAAGATAATTTTTATTCCCTCTCAATTCCTTTGTTGCTTTGGGATTCCTGTGTATTGCTTAGCTTTAATTTCTGTCAACAACATCTCATCAACACTGTTGACTGCTTGGTAAAATTTCCTTCTACGCTTGGGTCAGTGTGTACTGAAGAAGAAGGTTATCTGTGCTATTAAACCTTCGACTTCTTGTCTTTTGAAGAGAACATTTTGCATTTTGTTATGTCATGATTGTAATTAGATCTGTTAATTAAAGGAAGAATGAACTTTTTAAAAACTCTAAATCCTTTTGCATTTTTGATAAGTTTGCTTCAGTTGCTACTGACCTTTGTATGGGGTTTGCTACAGCTCATTAGTTGGTACATTTTAATTAGGCAAGTTGATGAATGTGCTAACCTTTGCAATAAATAAAAGGTAGCTCCAGTTGTAATCGGTTAGTTATCTGCTTTCCCAGGTGATCATAGATTTTAGTTACCCAACACGCTTATACAGTGCGGTAATGGGTGCTGTACAAAATCATAAAACTGGCAGTCAGACAAACAGGTAAATATATAATGACCACCTGCTTGGGTTGCCCATGCAAATTGAATCAGGACAACTGAACAGGCATCTAGCACTTACAGCAAAGGACTGTAAGAGTTGCTGTGCTGACTGGGCATGCATATATGAGGCACACCCACAGACAGCTCCTAAAGGCTATGGCTCCAAAGGACCCTTGTCTCAGTCAGTAACCCTGGGAGGAAGGTCAGGGTGGGGTGTTCACTTCTTCACTTCCTGCCCAGGAAAAGTGACAATGTTTGGGAGTCAGCAGCACCAGCAGTGGAAGGGGAGCTGTCTCTGACTCCTCTTCCTGTGCTAAAATATGCATTCTGTTGTTTACTGAGATTTTGCCTGTGCCATCATACCAGGGAATCTGCCTGCTAGCCACTAATCAGGAGATCGTGAGACCGCACAACAGGATGAAGGACCGGATCCACAAGGGTATTTAGGCTCCTAACTTCTATTGATTTAATTGGAAATTAGAATCCTAATTACCTTTGGAGATCTGGGCCTAATTCTTTTATCCAGTGGGACAAATAGCAAGCATCTATCTTGTGTGGCTCAGCCACAGAGAGGGACCCAGACCCACTGGCTGGTTTGCTAAGATAGATCTTACTGTCATGCTCACTCTGATTCATGTGAAGGGCCAGCAAAGAATGCTGTTGTGATGAAGGTGCCATTTAACTAGCAGTGTTCCAGACCAGTGTTTGGAGGACAGAGGGCAGAGCTTGATAATCGCCAGTGCATGACAGCATATTCACAGGTATGCTACACTATTTTTAATTTCCACTCATCTATGCTGATTTGAAGTATGCCCCATCATTTCTTGTGACAGAGATCTAGGGCCAAATATTTGAACCTTTTGTAACTCACCTTGTCATGTTGCTCTGTCCGAGGTATGGAGTGGTCACAGAGCTTGCTTATACAAAGCAGACGTGTTCATCACAAGATTCTTCACTGCTCTGCCAGATACAGCTGAGGTAAGTTTAAATAAGGTATTTTACACACAGCATCACCTAATGGCTGAATAGTAAAATACAGTTTCACAAAAAGAAAAGGAGTACTTGTGGCACCTTAGAGACTAACCAATTTATTTGAGCATAACCTTTCGTGAGCTACAGCTCACTTCATCGGATGCATACTGTTGCCGGCACCCAGTGCCGAGAGGCTGAACAACAGCTTGAGTTGGTTCGTTACCCGGTGTGCTACACCCAATAATCACAACGGGGTGGAGAAGCAGAAAAGTTTATTTGAAGCTTCAAAAAGGTACAGGGAGATTTGAATCTCAAATCCTGTACAACAGAGCAGGAAATTACACAGGGTTTTATACATCCTTTTTCCCAGCATACTTATCCAATAGCAAGCTGCTCCAAGTATCCATATAGCCAGCCAATCCAGTTCCCAGCTAGTTCCCTGATTCTCTGTATCATTTGTTAAACTATACATAAAGCTGCTTTATTCAGCATTGTTCTTCCATATCTCCCCTGTTTGGCCTTGCTTAGTTTCAGGCAGTCTGACTCTGCAGCATATTGTTGCAGATTCTCAGCATAACTGCTGTGTGTGCCTCCAGGCGGGGGGGCCAAGGACACTTGGGCCTAGCACGCAGAGCTGCTGCGAGTGCCTCCAGGCAGGAGGGGGGGGGCCAAGGACACCGGGGCCTAGTGCGAGGGGGCTTCATCGACACTCGTGGTCTTCCATCCCCTCGAGTTACCTAGTGGCCATGCCCCAGTGTTCCCAACAACTCCCCCCTTTGAGAACACTCAACAGCCTTGGCTCTGAGTTTTCTCACTTGGGCTACTTATTTCTTTACAATATGACTTTGCATAAGCACTTTGTGATAGCCCTGAAGAGAATGACTTATTAACTTTTGCAAAAGGGCCCTGACACATGATACCGCACAGCATAATACCAGTAATACAAGCAGTACAGGAAAGAGAAATTTCAATAGCAGGCTAAATAAACCACCAAGCCAAGACGACAAACCCCAGCCTGAAAACAAGGTTTGCAACCAATCGTTCTCTGGGGCAGTATAGGCAACCTGTGCTCCGGCTCGGGCATGGGCCTCAGCCTGTACCACCTTTTCATAGATCTCATAACTGCTATCATTTACATATACACAACATCGGGGCCCGATAAGGGCACAAACCCCTCCTTGGGATGCCAAGAGATAGTCCAAAGCCAGCCTGTTTTGGAGGGAAAACGTCCTGAGCTGCTGTACCTCTTTATTTAATGTTTTTACTGCTGACCCTATGTCAAGGTTCCTCCCCCACTCTGAACTCTAGGGTACAGATGTGGGGACCTGCATGAAAAACCTCCTAAGCTTATCTTTACCAGCTTAGGTCAAAACTTCCCCAAGGTACAAAATATTACACCTTGGACAGGCCGCTACCACCACCAAACTAATACTGGTTACTGGGGAAGAGCTGTTTGGACGCGTCCTTCCCCCCAAAATACTTCCCAAAACCTTGCACCCCACGTCCTGGACAAGGTTTGGTAAAAAGCCTCACCAATTTGCTTAGGTGACTACAGACCCAGACCCTTGGATCTTAAGAACAATGAACAATCCTCCCAACACTTGCACCCCCCCTTTCCTGGGAAATGTTGGATAAAAAGCCTCACCAATTTGCATAGGTGACCACAAACCCAAACCCTTGGATCTGAGAACAATGAAAAAGCATTCAGTGTTTTACAAGAAGACTTTTAATAAAAAATAGAAGTAAATAGAAATAAAGAAATCCCCCCTGTAAAATCAGGATGGTATATATCTTACAGGGTAATTAGATTCAAAAACATAGAGAACCCCTCTAGACAAAACCTTAAGTTACAAAAAAGATACACAGACAGAAATAGTTATTCTATTCAGCACAATTCTTTTCTCAGCCATTTAAAGAAATCATAATCTAACACATACCTAGCTAGATTACTTACTAAAAGTTCTAAGACTCCATTCCTGTTCTGTCCCCGGCCAAGACGACTACAGACAGACACAGACCCTTTGTTTCTCTCTCTCCTCCCAGCTTTTGAAAGTATCTTGTCTCCTCATTGGTCATTTTGGTCAGGTGCCAGCGAGGTTACCTTTAGCTTCTTAACCCTTTACAGGTGAGAGGAGCTTTCCCCTGGCCAGGAGGGATTTCAAAGGGGTTTACCCTTCCCTTTATATTTATGACACGCCCCCCAAATCTCAGCTAGGGTGAAACACTGGCTGGGATTTCTTCCTGGAGCTCTAGGAAAACAGAGTTAATAAGACACATGCATCTCTAAATATACTACCAAGTACATAAAGACTAACAATATTTTCCACATCTCAAGGACGATTTTAACCAGTTGATTCTGGGAAACTTTCACGGGAGAGTGCATCAGCCACTTTGTTAGAAGCTCCTGAGATGTGTTGGATGTCGAAATCAAAATCTTGGAGAGCTAAACTCCACCGAAGAAGTTTTTTGTTAGTTTCTTTGACAGTGTGAAGCCACTTTAGTGCAGCATGGTCGGTTTGCAGGTGGAAACGCCGTCCCCAAACATATGGGCGTAGCTTTTCCAGAGCGTAGACAATGGCATAACATTCTTTTTCAGTGACTGACCAGTTGCTTTCCCTCTCAGACAGTTTTTTGCTGAGAAACACTACAGGGTGGAATTCTTGATCAGGTCCTTTCTGCATTAAAACTGCTCCCACACCACGCTCAGATGCATCTGTGGTTACTAGGAACGGTTTGTCAAAGTCTGGGGCCCTTAGTACAGGGTCAGACATGAGTGTCGCTTTAAGCTTGTTAAAGGCCTTCTGACACTTTCTGGTCCACTGAACAGCATTTGGCTGTTTCTTTTTGGTTAGGTCTGTCAGTGGGGCAGCGATTTGGCTGTAGTGCGGTACAAATCGTCTGTAATAACCGGCCAAGCCTAAGAAGGATTGAACCTGTTTCTTTGACTTTGGGACAGGCCACTTTTGGATAGCATCCACTTTGGCCTGTAGGGGGCTGATAGTTCCTTGACCCACCTGGTGTCCAAGGTAAGTCACTCTGTTTAGGCCTATTTGACACTTCTTAGCCTTAACAGTTAGTCCTGCCTCCCTTATGCGCTCAAGGACTTTTTGGAGATGTTCCAGGTGGTCTGCCCAGGAATCCGAAAATATGGCCACATCGTCAAGGTAGGCGACTGCATATTCTCCTAATCCCGCTAGGAGACCATCTACAAGTCTTTGGAAAGTGGCGGGTGCATTTCGCAGCCCGAAAGGGAGTACATTAAATTCATACAGCCCGAGATGTGTGATGAAGGCTGACCTTTCCTTGGCAGATTCATCTAGCGGTACCTGCCAGTACCCCTTGGTTAAGTCCAAGGTAGAGATGAACTGGGCCCGTCCCAGTTTCTCTAATAGTTCATCAGTGCGTGGCATTGGATAGTTGTCTGGGCGAGTTACAGCATTTAGCTTACGGTAGTCCACGCAAAAACGTATTTCCCCATCTGGTTTGGGAACTAGAACTACTGGAGATGCCCATGCACTTTCAGAGGGGCGGATTACACCCATCTGTAACATATCCTGGATCTCCCGTTCTATAGCAGTTTTAGCTTGAGGAGACACCCGGTAAGGGTGGACCCTAATTGGGTGAGCATTACCTGTGTCAATGGAGTGGTATGCCCGTTCAGTCAGTCCTGGGGTGGCTGAGAACGTTGGCGCGTAGCTAGTGCACAGCTCCTGGATCTGCTGTCGCTGCATACGCCCAAGGGTCATGGAGAGGTTCACCTCTTCCACACCACCAGCACATTTCCCTTCGTAGTAGACACCTTCAGGCCACTCAGCGTCGTCTCCTCCCTGGGCTGTAAACTGACAAACCTTTAATTCTCTGGAATAAAAGGGCTTTAGAGAATTAATATGATACACCTTAGGCTTTCGGTTGGAGGTGGGGAATGCTATGAGATAATTAACAGCTCCCAGGCGCTCCTGGACCACGAATGGCCCTTCCCACGATGCTTCCATTTTATGGGCCTGGAGCACCTTTAAGACCATGACCTGGTCTCCTACTTTGAAGGAACGCTGTCTGGCATGTTTATCATACCAGGCTTTTTGCTCTTTTTGAGCATCCTGTAAGTTTTCTCTAGCAAGGGCTAAAGAGGTTCGGAGGGTGTTTTGTAGGTTGGTTACAAAGTCCAGAATGTTAGTTCCTGGAGAAGGTGTAAATCCCTCCCATTGCTGCTTCACCAACTGCAATGGCCCCTTAACCTCACGGCCATATACAAGTTCAAATGGGGAAAACCCTAAACTGGGATGTGGTACAGCTCTGTAGGCAAAGAGCAACTGCTGCAATACTAGGTCCCAATCATTGGAGTGCTCATTTACGAATTTACGTATCATGGCCCCCAAAGTTCCATTAAACTTCTCCACCATGCCATTTGTTTGATGATGGTAAGGAGTGGCAACCAAGTGATTTACCCCATGAGCTTCCCAAAGGTTTTTCATAGTTCCTGCCAGGAAGTTAGTCCCTGCATCTGTGAGGATGTCGGAGGGCCAACCTACCCTGGCAAAAATGTCTGCTAGTGCCTGGCACACACTTTTAGCCCTGGTGTTGCTTAGAGCTACTGCTTCCGGCCATCGGGTGGCAAAATCCATGAAAGTCAGTATGTACTGCTTTCCTCTGGGTGTCTTTTTCGGAAAAGGACCCAGAATATCCACAGCTACTTGCTGAAATGGAACTTCAATGATGGGGAGTGGCTGGAGAGGAGCTTTGACCTGGTCTTGGGGTTTTCCCACTCTTTGGCACACCTCACAAGACTGGACATAGGTAGAAACATCCTTGCCCATTCCCTCCCAGTGGAATGACCCCCCCAAACGGTCTTTGGTCCTGTTCACCCCAGCATGGCCACTAGGGTGATCATGGGCTAAGCTCAAGAGCTTGGCCCGGTATTTAGTTGGAACTACCAACTGTCTCTGAGGATGCCAGTCTTCCTGGTGTCCCCCAGAAAGAGTTTCCTTGTATAAAAGTCCTCTTTCTACAACAAACCTGGATCGATTAGAAGAGCTGAGAGGCGGTGGGTTGCTCCGTGCCGCCGTCCAAGCTCTCTGGAGGCTTTCATCTGCTTCCTGTTTGGTCTGGAACTGTTCCCTTGATGCTGGAGACATCAGTTCCTCATGGGATTGTGGACCTAGGCTTGGTCCCTCTGGAAGCGATATAGGGGATGGAGCTGTTTCTGTTGACTGTGAACCGCTCTCCGCTGGTGTACTATGTTGGGATTCAGGCTCCGGCTGAGCCTCTTGTGTAGGGTTATCGGCTGCTGCCAGTTCAGGTTCGGTGGGGCCCTCTGGTGTTGAGGTTGCAAGTACTGGATTCAGTGCTGACACGGGGTCTGGTGTTGGTTGTTCGGCTGGTTCCGGTTCTGGGACTGGTTCCGTCTGGGTCTCTGGGACTGGATCCACTACTGCTGTTGCAGACATTGGCCTGGGGTCCAGGTCCATCACCTCTGACTGGGTCCTGATAGAAGTTTCCGGAACAGAGCTAGGCCTCACGGCTTGTTTAGCCTGGTTGCGGGTGACCATTCCCACCCTCTTGGCCTGCTTCACATGATTGGCCAAGTCTTCCCCCAACAGCATGGGGATGGGATAATCATCATAGACTGCAAAAGTCCACATTCCTGACCAGCCCTTGTACTGGACAGGCAACTTGGCTGTAGGCAAATTGAAAGAGTTGGACTTGAAGGGTTGAATCGTCACTTGGATCTCTGGGTTGATTAAATTGGGGTCCACTAAGGAAGCATGGATAGCTGACACTTGTGCTCCGGTGTCCCTCCACGCGGTGACCTTCTTCCCACCCACACTCACAGTTTCCCTCCGCTCCAAGGGTATCTGGGAGGTATCTGGGCCTGTGGACCTCTGGTGTGATTCCGGTGCAATGAACTGTAATCTGTTGGGGTTCTTGGGGCAGTTGGCCTTTACATGCCCCAGCTCGTTACACTTAAAACATCATCCAGCTGACGGGTCACTGGGGCGAGGAGGGTTGCTGGAGAACGGGGTGGTGGGACGATAAGGGGTCTGGAGGGTTCTTTGGGAGGTAGGTGGGGCTTTGGGCGGCCCCCGGTAATAGGGTGTGGTCTGGGGTGGTCCCTTCTGGTCTCCGCTCCAACTGCGACCAGTTTTCTTCTTCTCTGCCACCTCCACCCATCTGGCTCCAATCTCTCCTGCCTCAATTACAGTTTTGGGTTTCCCATCTAGGATGTATCTTTCTATTTCCTCAGGAACACCCTCTAAGAATTGTTCCATTTGCATTAGGAAGGGCAAATTTACTGGAGATTCAACACTTGCTCCTGATATCCAGGCATCCCAATGTTTTACAATGTGGTAGGCATGTCGGGTAAATGACATGTCTGGTTTCCACCTTAGGGCTCTGAACCTCCGACGAGACTGCTCAGGTGTTATCCCCATTCTGACTCTCGCCTTGGATTTAAACAGTTCATACTTGTTCATGTGTTCTTTAGGCATTTCAGCTGCCACCTCAGCTAAGGGTCCACTGAGCTGCGGCCTCAGCTCTACCATGTATTGGTCAGTAGAGATGTTGTACCCAAGGCAGGCCCTTTCGAAGTTTTCTAAGAAGGCCTCAGTATCATCACCTGCCTTGTAGGTGGGGAACTTTCTGGGATGGGAAGTGGTACCTGGAGAAGGATTGCTAGGGTTTGTTGGTATATTCTGCTGGGCCTTTATCCTCTCCATCTCCTCCACATGCTTCCTCTCTTTTTCCTTCTCCTCCTCCACATGCTTCCTCTCTTTTTCCCTCTCCTCCTCCACATGCTTCCTTGCCTCCATTTCCCTCTTGTGGGCAGCCTCTTGGTGTTGTTCTGCCTCCCTTTCTTGTTCCTTCTTCAGCTGCATGAGTTCTATCTGTCTTTCATGTTCCCTTTGTTTTTCCTCAGCCTGAAATTTGGCTAATTCCAGCTGTAGTCGAGCTGAGGATTTGGCCATTCTAACCTCTCTGTTTTTAACTAACTTTACACCCGAGGTTTAGAAATAAACAAACAAAACTTGGCTGTAAAATTTTGCTGTGCTGGAATAGAATACCTATTCTCTGATAGTGATTGTCAGCCTACAGAAAAAGACAATTCCCTTGTCTCTGCTCTGGGCCCAAATTAAAGCAAAAAACCTCCAACTACTTGGAAACCTGCTTACCCAGCCCAAAGAAGAAAAAAATTTCTTTTCAAACCTGTGCTCCTTGTAAAACAAAACAAAAAAAAAATCAAAATCCTAAAAAAAACCCTGCCACTTTTGTCTCCAGGCAAATGGGTAGAGCACACACCCCCTATTTACTTTTAGGAAGAAAAGAAAAAAAAAAACCTCTGGGTTGGAAGACTGTGAATTTCCCTGCAGGAGTTAAGTACCCTGCCTCCAGGCAAAGAAAACCTGCAATTCACAAGATAATCCCCTTTTGTCTCTGCTTGGCCACAAAGCAGAGAGAAACCAAGCTGCTTTCAGTTTCAAAGCTGCCTTCTGGACTTCCTAAAAATTCCTTTTTAAAATCTGTATTTCTAGTTCAAAAAATCTCAACTGGATCTCAAAATGATTTCAGGTTAATCCCACCACTGTGCCACCATGTCAAGGTTCCTCCCCCACTCTGAACTCTAGGGTACAGATGTGGGGACCTGCATGAAAAACCTCCTAAGCTTATCTTTACCAGCTTAGGTCAAAACTTCCCCAAGGTACAAAATATTACACCTTGGACAGGCCGCTACCACCACCAAACTAATACTGGTTACTGGGGAAGAGCTGTTTGGACGCGTCCTTCCCCCCAAAATACTTCCCAAAACCTTGCACCCCACGTCCTGGACAAGGTTTGGTAAAAAGCCTCACCAATTTGTCTAGGTGACTACAGACCCAGACCCTTGGATCTTAAGAACAATGAACAATCCTCCCAACACTTGCACCCCCCCTTTTCTGGGAAATGTTGGATAAAAAGCCTCACCAATTTGCATAGGTGACCACAAACCCAAACCCTTGGATCTGAGAACAATGAAAAAGCATTCAGTGTTTTACAAGAAGACTTTTAATAAAAAATAGAAGTAAATAGAAATAAAGAAATCCCCCCTGTAAAATCAGGATGGTATATATCTTACAGGGTAATTAGATTCAAAAACATAGAGAACCCCTCTAGGCAAAACCTTAAGTTACAAAAAAGATATACAGACAGAAATAGTTATTCTATTCAGCACAATTCTTTTCTCAGCCATTTAAAGAAATCATAATCTAACACATACCTAGCTAGATTACTTACTAAAAGTTCTAAGACTCCATTCCTGTTCTGTCCCCGGCCAAGACGACTACAGACAGACACAGACCCTTTGTTTCTCTCCCTCCTCCCAGCTTTTGAAAGTATCTTGTCTCCTCATTGGTCATTTTGGTCAGGTGCCAGCAAGGTTACCTTTAGCTTCTTAACCCTTTACAGGTGAGAGGAGCTTTCCCCTGGCCAGGAGGGATTTCAAAGGGGTTTACCCTTCCCTTTATATTTATGACACCCTAAATCACTAACCGAGTCCTCTAACTCTAAGGCCACTTTCTCAAGTACCATCTGCAGCCTTACAGTATAGCGGCCTATGCATGCCAGGGCTGGCCCGGTAAACAGTGGTGCTATTTCCAGTACAGAGCACCCTACCAGCTTCTCGGTTGTGAGGGGATTCTTCATATTGCCCGCCAATGCCTTAGTCAGTCGCCGCAGGGTCTTTTCTCGTGACTCAACAGAGGTGTCTCGGGCATTTCTAATCTTTCCTTTGGGCAGTGTGGCAGTTATGGAAAGATGAGGAACTCCATGAGCTATATAACAGCTACCTGTCCAGTTGGCTGGCAGCACCTTGTAAGCCTTTTGGCCACATACAAAATAGTGACCCTGTAGGGCCCAATAAGGACTGTTTTTTAAGGGGATTTCTGGGATATTTAAGGCTGCTTTTTCAAACAGTTCATATGCCCCTAGGGGGGCATCCCATCCTCCTGATTGGGTACAAGTGGGGGGATTTCTAATTGTGCCGTTCAAATTACACTCGCCATAGGGACCACTACAAACCCACCATTGGCTTGCTACATTGGAGATATTAACTGGACGGCAAGTTACATTTCCAAACCCCTTTTTTGTGGTAAGATTATTTGTAAGTGTTTCCCTAAAAGGGGAGGAACCATTACACCCACACCGTTGGCCTCCCCTGTTGGTCTTTATCCAATACCCATCAGCCCACTGTGTAATAACACAGGAGCTCTTTCCCACAGGATGCCCATAGGGATCAGATTGGTTTCGGGTAAAACATAACACTCCCTCAGTGAGTACTGCAACTGAATACTCCTGGTCCTGATAGGTGGCTTGCTGTAAAGAGGTCTTGTTTCAGAATGGTGAGTTCGTTCTTTTCTGCTCTTTGGTGGTGGCTAATTCTGCTAGGGTCAAGGGCAGCATGTCAAGGGGCATTCCCGTTTTGGGGGATAGTGGAGTTGGAGCACATACCCAGCAATCAGTCTGGTTTGTTAAAGTAGCAACATGGTGCGCAAGCAAAACAAAGGAGTTATGCTCCCGATATGCACAATTTGGAAATACCAATACAGAGAATAACAATGTTACCCAATTAATTATTACCAGAGTCTTCCCAACCCAGGGTCTCCAGTACCTGGGTGGGCCCATTTTAGCATTAAGGTGCCCGCTATTTGTGTCTTTTAAACAGTAGCTTTAGCCCGAGATCGTCACTCGATGAGGAGTCAGCAGGTTGGACGGTCCACTGTTCTGCTGACGAGGGGGCAGGTACTGCCTTCAGACGAGAGTGATGGATCCAGTTCTTGTGTCCCTCGATCTTTGCCGCTGTATGGGAGATCAGCAGGACGGTATAGGGTCCTTTCCACTTTTTCTGGAGAGGCTCGTCTTTCCAGGTGCGAACAAGCACAGAGTCACCGGGCTGTAAGGAGTGAACGGGAGAGTCCAAGGGGAGAGGCTGGGAATCCTTGGTATACCTGTGAAGAGACAAGAGAACAGCAGACAGGGAACACATATACTGTGACAAAAAAACATTACCCAACTCCCATTCCCCTGACAGAACCGGGGTGCCATTCATGGGCCATGCCCTTTCCAACATAATTTCAAAGGGACTGAGCCCTAATCTACCCTTTGGGAGAACGCGGGTATGGAGTAGGACAAGGGGCAAAGCATCAGGCCATCGCAGTGAGGCTTCTTGGCACACTTTTGAGAGATGCCGTTTAAGGGTCTGATTGGTACGCTCCACTACCCCACTGGCTTGCGGTCTCCAGGGCGTATGGAGTTTCCAGGGGACCTGTAAGGCATGTGAGATGCTTTGAATGATTTTTGACGTGAAGTGTGTCCCATTGTCAGATTCCATCCACAGGGGGAGTCCAAAGCGAGGAATGATCTCCTTAACAAACTTGAGGGCCACTGTCCTGGCAGTGCAGTTATGGCATGGGAAGGCTTCTGGCCATCCGCTGAACCGATCCACTATAACAAGGAGATATTTGAACCCTTGAGTCCGGGGAAACTCAGTAAAGTCTATTTGCCACACTTGTCCGGGGCCCGGAGTGGGTTCTAGGGCAGCTGGTGGCACAGGATGTCCCGGTCGGGGGTTATTCTTTTGGCAGACTAAGCAGTCCGCTTGTCCCTAGGCAGCCAGGGGTCGGAGTCCGGAAGTGATAAAGTATTTTCCCATTAGCTGGATAAGTGCTTCCCTGCCAGCATGAGTGGTTTGATGTAGTTTCTGCAGCACTGGCCGGATTAGGCCCTTTAGTAAGAGGATTTTCCCTTCTGGGGAATGAAGCCATCCCTCCTTTTCCCGGAGACCGAGTTTGTCAGTTAGCTGTCTCTCCTCCCCAGAGTACTGAGGGGTTGGAAGCTCCCCTACTGATGGGATAAGGGCATGTATATGGGCGTTTTCAGCCTGAGGGGATGGCAGGGTGGCAGCATGCTTAGCCTCTCTATCTGCCCGGGCGTTACCTCTGGCCACATCTTGATCCTCCCTTTGATGGGCTTTACAGTGTACCACCGCCACTTCCGAGGGGAGTTGTACGGCTTCTAGGAGCCGGAGGATTTGGGGCCCGTACTTGACTGGGGAGCCTTGGGCTGTCAGCATTCCCCTTTGCTTCCATAGGCCAGCATGAGCATGCAGCACACCAAAAGCATACTTTGAATCAGTAAAAATGTTGACCCGCTTTCCTTTTGACAGTTCAAGTGCACGGGTCAGGGCTATTAGTTCGGCAAGCTGGGCAGAGGTCCCAGCAGGCAAACCTTCAGCTTCCACAGTGTCATGGAGGGTCACAACAGCATAACCCGCCCTCCTTTGCCCATCTATTACAGTACTGCTACCATCAGTGTACCACTCATAATCTGCATTTGGGAGAGGTACATCCTTTAAATCCGGACGGCTGGAGTACTGGACATCTATGATCTCTAAACAGTCATGTTTCTGTTCCTCTGTTTCTGGCAAGAGAGTGGCTGGGTTAAGGGAGGGGCAAGGCTGTAGGGTGACTTCAGAGTTCTCTAACAGCTTAGCCTGGTACCGAGCAATCCGAGCCTGGGTGAGCCGAACCCCTCCCTTTGCATCCAATAAGGCTCGGACCATATGGGGAGTATAGATTTGCATAACCCCTCCCAATGTTAGCTTCTCGGCTTCCTCAAGCAATAGGGCAGTAGCTGCGACCGCCCGTAAACATGCCGGCCAACCCTTTGCAACCTGATCCAATTGCTTAGAAAAATAAGCCACAGGACGCTTCCATGCTCCTAACAGCTGTGTAAGCACTCCTAGCGCCACCCCCCTTCGTTCATGTACATACAACTGAAACGGCTTAGAGAGATCTGGCAGGCCCAGAGCCGGGGCTTCCATCAATTTTCTTTTCAGAATTTTAAATGCCCTGTCAGCCTCTGGAGTCCAATAGAAGGGGTCATGATCCGCTCCTTTTACACAGTCGTACAGGGGTTTAGCCCACAGTCCAAACTCTGGGATCCATATCCTGCAAAAGCCTGCCATACCCAGAAATGCCCTGAGCCGCTTACGGTTACTTGGGGTAGGAACTTGACAGATAGCTTCCTTTCTTTCGCTTGAAAGCTGACGCTCCCCTTGCCATATGTGAAACCCGAGGTACCGTACCTCTGGGAGGGCAATTTGAGCCTTACTCCGTGCTACACGATATCCCCGGAGTCCAATAAAATTCAGGAGGCTCACGGTGGCTTTAAGGCAGGGTTTTTGGCCCACAGTGGCAATTAACAAATCATCTACATACTGCAGAAGGAGAGCGTCCTCATTATCCCACTCCTGTAGGTCCCTGGCCAGAGCCTGGCCAAAAAGGGTGGGAGAGTTTTTAAATCCCTGGGCCAACACTGTCCAGCAAAGTTGCTTTTTAACCCTTTTTTGGTCCTCCCACTCAAAGGAGAAGATCTCCTGTGATGGGGTGGCAACTGGGATGGTAAAGAAAGCATCTTTCAGATCAAGGACTGAAAAATGGGTATACTGTCTCCCTATAGAAGCCAATAAGGTGTACGGGTTAGGGACAAGAGGGTGCAGAGTCTTAACCCGTTCATTGACTGCCCTTAGGTCCTGTACCAGCCGATACGTGCCATCAGGCTTCTGTACGGGTAGAATGGGAGTGTTCCAGGCTGACTGACATTCCCAGAGAATACCATACATTAGGAATCGATCTATAGTTTCCTGTAAACCTTCTCTGGCTTCCCTCTTGATTGGATACTGTTTTACTTGCACTGGGCCTTTCCCTGGTATGAGCTGAATAGTAATAGGGGTCTGGTGGGTGGCCTTTCCTGGAATCCCTGATGCCCACACGAGGGGGTACACCTGGTCTTCCCACGGGCTCCATTCTGGGGCTTGCATGGCTGAGGGCTCAACTGCAAGGGTCATGATCCAGGCATTCTCAGGGGGTAAGGTAAGGGTTATTTCGTCCTCAGTAAAATGCAGGGTGGCACCGAGGTGACAAAGTAGATCCCGTCCCAGCAGAGGTGTTGGACACTCAGGGAGGTATACCAGCTTGTGGGATATAGTCCTGTCTCCCAAAGCACATTCCGCTGGGGCATACACTGGGCACTTGGTGTCCCTGCCTGTGGCTCCCACCACAGTAAGGGAATCTGCTACTGGCAACTGAAGAGGCTGATTTACGGCAGTTCGGGCCGCTCCAGAGTCCACTAAAAAATCTATTTCTGAGCTTCCCACCCGCATCTTTACTCGGGGTTCCGGGGGTAGGGTGGTCTGTCTCCCCTGACACCCCTATTCCTGCTCCACCATCGCCATCATAGGGGCACCCCCCTTTTCTTTCCTCTTTGGGCACTCATTTTTCCAGTGTCCCTCCTGTCGACACAGGGCACACTGGTTGCGACCCAGTCGTCTCTCCTGCAGGCCCGGACGGTCGCGTCCACGGCCCCTTCCTCCCCGGCCACTTCTCTTAGTGCCGGCCTGTACCGCTGTTACCATCAATCTCACTTGCTTTCTCTCCTTCTCTGTCTCTCTCAGACTATAAGCTCGGTTTGCAGTCTCTAAAATTTGTGCCATGGTCATACCCATTAAATCCTCCTTTTTCTGTAACTTTCTCTTAATATCAGGGGCTGCTCTGCTCGTAAAAATTCCCTTAATAATTGACTCAGTTGCCTGATCATCGGGGTCTGCATTAGTGTTCTGTCGAATGGTGTCCCGAATACGCTGTAGAAAGGCCCCTGGGCTTTCTTTTAAATCCTGCATTACTTCATATGGCTTTGCCCAATTATTATGTTGGACAGCCGAGTGACGGAGTCCATGCAAAAGCAACTCCTTATAGGAGGTAAGGCGGGTCATATCCCCATGATCATTTGGATCCCACCTGGGGTCTGCTCGGGGGACTTGTGCATCCAGGTCAGGGACATTAATACGATCCCGGTCGTACCGTCTCTGCGCCTCCTCCCTTGCCTTGGACACAACCTGTTGTCTTTCAACCTCAGACAACAGGGTTCGCAGGAGGACGTTACAATCATCCCAGTCCGGCTTGTGACTACTGAAGCACCCCTCAAAGACTGATATAAACCTGCTTGGGTTGGTGGAAAACTCTCCTGCCTGTGCTTTGAAAGCAGCCAAATCCACAGGATTAAAGGGCACATGAGTATAAACCTGCATAGTTGTGGCAGGACGCCTGTCTGATCCAGACCAGGCAACTTTAGTTTCGGTGATTAAGGGGTATAGGCCAACCATTGGGGACTTACAAGGTGTGGGTGTAGGGGCCGAAGGGGACACCGGCTCTGCCATTACAGTGGGGGTGGGGGTCTGGGGACTAACATTAGCTGCTACCGAACCAGTTGGAGTCAGATTACAGCGCTGTAAAATATCTGGTTGAGTACATAAAGTCAGAAACAAATGCGCATACATATGTTCATTCCATTTCCTTGTTCTCTGACAGAACAGGAGTAACTGAAGGATCGTGTTGTAATTAATTGACCCTCCTGGTGGCCACCACTCCTGGTCCTCTAGTTGATATTGAGGCCAGTCAACTGTACAGAATCGTTTTAATTGGCTCTTAGTCATCGGATCCGCACCAAATACCTTCCAGTTTGCTAGAATGCACTCTAGGGGCGTACACCGTGCCCTAACCTCTGAGCTCTGTCCCTGTCCCATACCTACAGGGTAACTCTGGGCGCCCCCAGGTTCCAATAGAGCATATAATCCGGATTTTAAAGGATCCTACCTTATCCAAGGGACCGGTTCTTCACCGTGGCCTGCAGCTGCTCCTCCCCCACGTCTAAGGGACCGGTTCTTCACCGCCGTCCACAACTGCTTCTCCACTATATGAGTGCGTTGCACCGTTGTGCCCTCTGGGGTCGATCAAATCGCGTCTCCTCCGAGGCCCCCGATGAACTCACCGGTGCGCGCTGGGCGTCGGTTCTCGCCGCAATCCTTGACCTCCAGGAGGGGTCCGGGCAAGGCTAAATTGCAGCCTCGAGCCCACCCAGGGAC
Source organism: Lepidochelys kempii (assembly GCF_965140285.1). NCBI lineage: Eukaryota > Metazoa > Chordata > Testudines > Cheloniidae > Lepidochelys > Lepidochelys kempii. The sequence continues at coordinate 30,524,401 of NC_136391.1, read as the reverse complement.
GCCAAAAGCTGTTGCCGGCACCCAGTGCCGAGAGGCTGAACAACAGCTTGAGTTGGTTCGTTACCCGGTGTGCTACACCCAATAATCACAACGGGGTGGAGAAGCAGAAAAGTTTATTTGAAGCTTCAAAAAGGTACAGGGAGATTTGAATCTCAAATCCTGTACAACAGAGCAGGAAATTACACAGGGTTTTATACATCCTTTTTCCCAGCATACTTATCCAATAGCAAGCTGCTCCAAGTATCCATATAGCCAGCCAATCCAGTTCCCAGCTAGTTCCCTGATTCTCTGTATCATTTGTTAAACTATACATAAAGCTGCTTTATTCAGCATTGTTCTTCCATATCTCCCCTGTGTGGCCTTGCTTAGTTTCAGGCAGTCTGACTCTGCAGCATATTGTTGCAGATTCTCAGCATAACTGCTGTGTGTGCCTCCAGGCGGGGGGGCCAAGGACACTTGGGCCTAGCACGCAGAGCTGCTGCGAGTGCCTCCAGGCAGGAGGGGGGGGGCCAAGGACACCGGGGCCTAGTGCGAGGGGGCTTCATCGACACTCGTGGTCTTCCATCCCCTCGAGTTACCTAGTGGCCATGCCCCAGTGTTCCCAACAATACTGTGGAAACTGCAGAAGACATTATATACACAGAGACCATGAAACAATACCTCCTCCCACCCCACTCTCCTGCTGGTAATAGCTTATCTAAAGTGATCACTCTCCTTACAATGTGTATGAAAATCAAGGTGGGCCATTTCCAGCACAAATCCAGGTTTTCTCACCCCCCCTTTTTTTTTTTCCAAAAACCACACACACAAACTCACTCTCCTGCTGGTAATAGCTTATCCAAAGTGACCACTCTCCCTACAATGTGCATGATAATCAAGGTGGGCCATTTCCAGCACAAATCCAGGTTTTCTCACCCCCCCCCCCACACACTCACTCTCCTGCTGGTAATAGCTCATCCAAACTGACCACTCTCCTTACAATGTGTATGATAATCAAGGTGGGCCATTTCCAGCATAAATCCAAGTTTAACCAGAACGTCGGGGGGTTGGGGGGGGGGTGGGGGGAAGGTAGGAAAAAAACAGGGGAAATAGGCTACCTTGCATAATGACTTAGCCACTCCCAGTCTCTATTTAAGCCTAAATTAATAGTATCCAATTTGCAAATGAATTCCAATTCAGCAGTTTCTCTCTGGAGTCTGGATGAATGTCCCATTCATGGCATTTTGTTAATCCTTGATGACCTTCATGGATGAGTTTTTAGGATTTCTTTTTTCATTTCATTTGGAATTATGGTGCAATTATGGTACAATAGTCTTATCACCCCTGTTTATATGGTACAATAGCCTATAATGGTATACAATATATACTTATTATGGTATACAATATACGAATTATGGTACAATAACCTTAATTGTGCATGCGCTGCAAAGTAGACGGTTGTCACTTTCTTAGTGTCTGTTAGATACTTGGGCCAGCTGTGCCTAATGTAATTTAGAACTTCTTGAAGTTGCATGTCTGTTGAGGTTGCTTTTTGCAGCTGGAGTAGTCACTTTTCTGACATTGGTCTGAATGTGTCCACAGCATCCATGTACACCTTTATGTCATCTTAGAGCTCACGAATAGTTGAGTGTGAAGCTTGGCTCTGTGACAGTGTTTGTTACTGTCAGATTTTTCCCAGGAGTATGTTTAGCAAGTAGGTTAAATTGCATTAAGGTTATCAATAGATGTTGGCAACCTAGTGGTGCTTGATCTAGATGATGAGGTTTACAAGTTGTTTATGGTCTGTTTTCAGTGTAAATGAATCCAGTCCATACACGTTTGTGAAAGTTTTCATGTGCCCATATGGTTTCCCAGCACTCCTTTTCAATCTGTGCATATGTTTTTTTCTGCTTCTGTGAATACAGGAGAACAAAATGCAATAGGCACTCAGAGCCATGTTGTTGCCACAACACACCACCTAGGCCATAGATGCTTGCACCTACACAGACCATTGTGGTTTTGTTCATGTCCTAGTACTTGAGAACTGGAGCTGCTGAGAGAATTTCTTTTTGAAGACAATTTCTTGATTTGGCTCCTACAGCCAAGATGTGTTAGATTTTAACAGTTCATTCAATGATTTTATCACTAGAAAGGTCTTACAGGTACTGACCAAGGTAATTTACCATCCCCAGTTTACATCTCTGATCCAGTACATTAGTTGGTGCATTCAATTCTCAATTCGCTTTTACTTTCTCAGGGGTAGGACTGATTCCAGCTTTTTTTATTATCTGTCCCAAAAACTCGATTAGGGTAGGCAGAAAATGCATATTTTCTTGTTTAGCTTTGGTGCAGACTGATTAGGCTTAGAACTTTGTTGAGGGTTTTGGTGTATTCTTCCATCAAAAATCCATATATCATCCATGAAAACTACAACTCCATTTGTGTTCATTAACGGCTCTACCATCTTTCTTTGGAAAATTTCAGGTGCACTGGTAATCTCAAAAACTAATCTTTGAAAGCAAATTCTCCAAAGGATGTGATAACTGTAGTCAGTTTAACACTTTTTTGGCTAAAGGAATTTGCCAGAATCTGCTTGAGGATTCTGTACAGGATACTGTAGCTCCGTTCTCTTTGGGGAGGAAGTCATCCAGTGTTGGGAGGATATATTTTTCTCTCACAAGTGCTTCATTAAGTGCTGGTCTAAACTAGGAAATTAGATGGGTATAACTACATTGCTCAGGGCTGTGAAAAATCCACACCCAAACAATGCAGTTAAACTGGCCTAATGCCCATTGTAGACAGTGCAAGACTGATGGGAGAATTCTCCTGTTGACCTAGCTACCATTTGCTGGAAAGATGGATTACCTACGCTGACCAGAGAAGCCCTCCGGTCAGCATAGGTGGTGTCTTCACTGAAGCACTACAAAGGCACCACTGCTGAATTTTAAGTGTAGAAAAGCTCTTAGTCTTCTAAGAGCCACACAGATTCATAATTTTCCTTTTCTTTCTTTAACAACTGGTACTTCTGGAGCACACTGTGCTCCTGGTTTAGGATTTTCTCGATTATGCCAATCTGCTCCATTTCCTTCAACTCAGTTTTCACTTTATGAAGTAATGGGATAGGAATCCTGCCAAGTGTATGCACCCTATATGGTTCAGCATATGTCTCTTAAGGTTATTTGTACTGGATCTCCTTTCAAAAGTCCACTGCCACCAAATATTCTGTTGAGTTCTTCCACCTTACTCATTAGGCCCATCATGACTGCCAAGGTGTGGCTGAGACGGCTGTTGCTCTGAGGTCCTTTGATCACATACACTCCGAATGCACAGCTTTTGTCTTTGTTAGTTGTTTTTTGGTGATTTGGCCCATAGAGTTCAGAATATCTCCAGAGCTAGTCAGAGCTGTGTCAGGTGACTTCAGCTCCGGGAGGGGTTGAAGGTGATTGTAAATCCCTTCTGAAATGACTGTGACATTAGCTCCCAAGTCAATTTTAAAATCAATAATCTTGCCATAAATATTCAATTTCAGTCTCCAGGAAGGTTCAGTGTTGTCACCAGTGATTGAACCCATAGACAATGGCTCTTGATTTTCTTTAATATGGATCAGCTCCCTGACTGCTTTGGTGTGGCTGCAAAATGTCCATAGCTCATGCATTTATTATACTGTGTGCCTCTGGCTGGACATGCATCATCTCTTGGGATATGACTTCTGCCACACTCCATGCACATTCACTGGAATTCGCCCCTCTTAGCTTGGGAGTTCTCTCTCCTTGCCTCAGGGGTTTTATGATAATGACTTTTATTTATTTATTGATTAAAGGTGTCTGTTTATGGTTTCCAAGCTAGTTTCAGGTTTTTCAAATTTGTCAAGTTGCTCTAGGTTTTGCTGTCTCACCAGTTCAGACTGCTTTGCTCTCTGTATAACTGTGACTAAAGTTAAATCTCTCTTCATTTGTAAGTGCTGTGAAACATTTTTATCTGTTAACCCAATAATCCAGCCTATTTTGCATATTTTTTATGCTTTGCATTCCCAAAATCACAATTTTCAGCCAATGTATGCAGAGCTCTGGTAAAACATTCAACATCCCTCCCCTCTTCCCACACATTCTTGAATTCTCAAGTGAAAACATGGTCTTTCATAAACCACATGTCTCTGAAGTACAAAGTATGCATCAAACATAGCCAGAACCCTTTCATAGTCATCTTTGTGACTCTCTTCAGTAACGGTAAAGGATTTAAAGATATGTTCTGCTTGCTTCCCCATAGCATAAATTAAAGGAGATACCTCCATATCTCCAGTTTCTTTGTGGAGTTTGTTTGCAATTTGGAATCTTGCAAAATACTGCTTCAAGTCTGTCCACTGTGAAGGTTTGTCAAAGATGAAGTTCTCTGGGGCACTGAAGAGCAGCATGAAATCCTGGAACCTTTTGTTCCTTTGTTCCTTCTGTTGCTGATCTTAGTTTATTCCTGACAGTGTGTCATGTTCCCCTGTACTAGATATGGGCTACTTGCTTATAGACATCAGATGTGTTCATCGTAAGATTCTTTAACACTTTGCCTGATATTACTAAGGTTAGCTTTAAATAAGGTATTTTACACAGAGAGCCACCTACTGGCTAAACAGTATAATAGAAAGAAAAGTGAGCTGTAGCTCACGAAAGCTCATGCTCAAATACATTGGTTAGTCTCTAAGGTGCCACAAGTACTCCTTTTCTTTTTGCGAATACAGACTAACACGGCTGTTACTCTGAAACCAGTATAATAGAGTTTAACATTCCATTGTACACCTGGTGTCATTGTTCCCAAGCAAAACAGGAACCAGCATATGTCTTCCTGAGACATGAGCAGACACACCACACCATGCTTCTTTGGCATTCAGAGGCCAACAATTTTTTTATAAATGGTACCAGCTATAAAGCACAACTGCAGGATCCTGGAATTCAATATCTCAGCACTGTCTAAATTCTGATTTCTAGACAGGAATGCCTTCAAAGTAGTGGTCTGTCAAAAAGGAACTCCTAGACAGAGTCACTGTATTGCAGGGATATTTTGTTAATGGTGCCATAGATGCTAACTGGGCTTATACTGAAGATAGGTTTGAGAATTTGGAGACAGCAGGCAAATTCACTTTCTAGTTCTTAGTAAGTGTGTCTTCCCACCAAACAAGTTTCAACAGACTCTTGAGATGGGAGTCACGAATATGTTTTGACTATCTCCTGCAACTGAAAAAGAGACCTAGGCCAATCTTCAGGGAGCGTTCAAGTAACCTTTCTGCTATTAACCCTGTTTTATCCACAGATGCTCTTGGCAAGGCTTCTGAGAACTGATTAGTTTTCTTTTGAAATGGTATGTGATTGCATGACTGGCTTTTCTGTTCCTTGCAATGAAAGAGAGAATCTGAGAGCCTGTTCCTTCCTGACAGAAAAATGACAATACATCTTCAGAGAAACAAGGTGGGTGAGGTAATATCTTCTACTGGACCAGCTTCAGTTGGTAAGAGAAACAAACTTTTGAGGTCTGGAAGAAAAGGTCTGTGTAAGCTTGAAAGCTTGTCTCTCTCATCAGCAGAAATTGGTCCAATACAAGATTACCTCACCCACCTTATCTCTCTAATATCCTGGGACCAACAGAGCTACAATAACACTGCATAATACAGCTTCAGCACAGCGTAGGGCATGCTCTATCTGCTACTTTAAGACACATGCTAATACATTCAGTACAGTGCTGCTAATTTAAGTGAAGACCAACACCCTAGAAATACAGTCTTCGCTGAAACAGAAAATGAGGCATGAAATAGAGACCACATATCAGTCTTTTTAATAATGATCTCCTCCAAGTTGTATTAATGATTTGGAAGCAAGGAATTATGGTTGAGCAGAATCTCTCTCCCTTGAACTTAGAAAGCAGCAGGACTTGAAGCAGCTGTAACAGAATGTTATTTTACAAGAAGTAAATAATGTAATAGAGTCTATAAGGATGTCAGCAGGAGAGTTAGAACTGTCAGAGCATAATCCTGGCTTGAGCAGCAATGTGTGGAAAAAGTAGCCTGCAGCGTTTTTGTTTTTTTTTCCAGTACTTCAATAATTTCTACTTTTTCATTGATCTTTGCTTACTCTACTTACCTTGTCAAAGAAATGTTTTACCGTATGTTAAAAATGCAATTTAAAAGAGGAAAATGTTTTCCCAGAAATCCCAACTTTTCAAGAGCACATATTTTCTTTTCTTTTCTTTGCGTTGTGGCTGTAGACATGGGGGAAGAATTTTATTCCTGTCTCTTAAAAATGTGGAGAGTAGTAAAACAATAAATAAATAAATAAATAAATTAAAATTTAAAATAAATACAATAAAAAAAGCCAGAGACTGACTTGCTCCTTTTATTATTGTTGTTCCTTCTGCCTATTGAATAATTCAGAAATTGGCAGTATTATATTTCACATCCTTTGTGAGATGGTGGAAGCTTTTTCAATGAGTCCTCAAATGCAAAATCAGTAGGGTCATGAAACTATTCAGTTTTGTTATTGGAATACAACTGCACCATCTTCCAAGACCTTTATTATTATTGAACAGAGAGTTCAAGTTTGCAACTAACTGAAATGTTGTTTATTAAACTGAAGTTCATAACAATTTTTTTTAATACTCCCTCCATGCAGCATGTATTTTAGTCATTTTAGGACAGTTATACAGCCTTATTGATTACTGGAAAAAACATTATTATGGCCTTGATCCTACTTTAATCATATATAAGGGATGCAAAACCGGTAGATACAGCCCCTCGGGAATACCCTTAGAGCTCTTACTCAACCAGAATAGATCCAGCATGAATTTCAGTGGAATCTGGACACTGGTAGGATCCTAGCCTCCAGAAGCGGCTCTACCAATTTTGCTGCCCCAAGTAGTCACCATCGAATTGCTGCCGCAATAGTGGTGGAGCTGCTACCGAATTGCTGCCACGCCCGGAAGAGAGGAAGAGCTGCCGCCCAAAAGCTGCCGCGGCAGGAAGAACAGCGGAGCTGCTGATGAATTGCCGTTGTGGGACACGGACTGCCGCCCCATTCTGAATGCCGCCCCAAGCACCTGATTGGAAAGCTGGTGCCTGGAGCCTGCCCTGCTAGCCTCCATCTCTAACTTCTGCCCTTGTTTTTAAGTATAATACTACATATGGAACACAAGATCATACACTGTTCTCTGACCCCATGATGTTCAGGCCCAAGGGGATGGGATAACATGCTTTTAGTTCTAATTCCATTGGCTTCTATGGGTTTGAATCGGACCTTTAATGTTAGTTTGGCATAATCTATTTGTACTGAATTGTTTGTCTTTATTTTAAAAAAATACATTTAAAAACCTTTCATAGGGAATATGAGATATTGCATTGTCCTTGAAATTGTATTCAGCCCTTCATCGCCATTTGATCTCAATTAAAGCTCAGCATATGAGATAAGGTGCTCTGAAGATGCATTAAAGCGTGTCATAATGCCAAGCCACCATGCACTTTGACACATCCTAAAAGCACCGTGTCATTAGTTTAAAGGTATGGTTCAAAAATCTTCTTGTGGCCCATTATCTATGGTTCATTAGCATAATTCAAAACTAGTACAGTGTATTGTGCCAATGTGTGCTGACTAGAACCATTAACGTATGAATTCTTGACATGGTGGATTGTGATGCCTCCAGCTGTCATGTCAGTGGAAGTTTATGCATTAAACAAAACACACCAGGGGACTGGATTGCTAGGAGATTTTATATTCCATTACCAGCCTTTTAATTCTAAGTCACCATTTGAAATCCACTCTGGCTTGGTAATGAAAAGTTTTACTACCAGATAGCTGTTCAGTGGCTTATCTGATATATGTCTGGCAGTCTCAGTCCAGTGCTCAATGGACAGGTGATCATAAAATAACACCATGGGAAGGCATCCAAGGACTGTGTGGGCCATGGAGACTGACCTGCTCTCACACTTGTATATTTTTAAGGCACATTTCAGGGCATTGAAGAAAGTTTCCGCTGCCACTGGTCATGCTGTACCATTTCGGTGTGTAAAGCAAGGACTTAATTCTCCAAGGCCATCAATCTGGCACCTTTCACAGACCCTACATTGACAGGAGTGAGATTTTTTTTTCTAATTACACTATTAAGTGTGGCCCTGTTAACAGATGTCCCTGGACCATAATGTGCAATGATTTCAAACATAGGTAGTTGTGGGAATAAGTCCTAAAATTAAATTTTCAAAAATGTTTGTTTACATTGTGGTTTAGAAGAATTATAAAGTAAATTCATTCTCTGATTTTGAGACTGTATTTATAGATGTTTTGTTAAAAAGCCTTACCAAATCCCCCTGAAGCAACATGGGCAGCATGAGCAAGGAGAATAGGGATGGTCTTCAAGTGGCTCTGAATGATAACCATCAATAAGAGGAAGGATGGTACAGTGGATAGGGCACTTATCTGGGATTTGGGAGAACTGGGTTTAATCCCTGCTTTCCTCCGCAGGCTATCTTTGTGCCTCAGGTGCCATCTGTAATATAGGGATAATATTTTGCTACCTCACAGCGATGTTGCGACAATAAATAGCTTAAGAGTTAGTAAGGTGCTCAGAAACTATAATAATGGGGGCCATATAAATACCAAGTACTTCCTCTGTCGTTAGTCAAGTCATTTTCATCTCTTTGCCTCTATAAAAGGGTATTTTTTACTTACCTACCTCACAACTCTATTGTGAAGACTAATTCTGTAATATTTGTACAGTGTTCTGATCATGTTAACTGCTAAGGCCAAAATTTCTTACGTGGGAGCCTCAAGTTAGACCCTTGAGCCCATATTTAGCATCCTAAATAACAATGGTCTGGTTTTCAAAAGCAGAAGAGGTCTAGAAGTTAGGAGCGTAAGTACCTTTGAGGATCCACAACTCCCAGGGAAGATATTGGAAGTGGAGTGTGAGCATCTCTGAAAACCAGGCCATTTTTATTTAGGTGACTGTATGTGGATCTATGTGCCTAAATGGATGCACCCAAGTTTTGAAAAATTGAAAAAAAAATCATTAATTAATTAGTTGGGAATCATATTTCAGCTTCATTACTTCCATGTCTGGTTGCTTTTATGGTTGATAGCAATTTAAAAAAATGTAAATGTTTATATATTAGGGATATTGCAAAGTAGGACACACACAGACACATACACACATGCTTTATAAAATTTGCCTAGATTGGCTGCAACTTTATTTAATACCACTCCCGTCTCACAACAATAGACGGCAGGGGGACTAGTTCTTGTAAATTGATTTACTCTTGAGAAGGGAATTGCTCTAGCCCTGAAACACACATCTTGGACTCCATGATCTACCCCATTGCACTGGATCACGGCACCTAGTGGCAACCTGTCCCCACCAATGTGTAGGCAGCCTTTCTGCTCTCATACAAAGTTATTAATTCCTCCCTCATCCAGGCAGTCCTCCTCCACTGTGGGCTGACTTTGGAATCTATAGGAGTAGTAACTTTTATGTATCCCACCATTCTGGGGTAGTTGGCCCATTAGCTACCCTCCCTATAAATCCAGAAGATGTGATGACACAGTCACAGAAAGTGAAACTGGCCAGAACTTACTAATAAAACAAATAAAATGTGCGACTAACCAACCAATCAGGTTGGCTCATATGTTGATCTCCATGGTGAATGCCACTCGCCATGGTACTGCCATGAGCTCTCTCTCCACCAGGATATATTGTGTGAAGGGATAGTCCAGAAAATAGATTAAAATCTCACTTTTTTACCCTTATACCCTATAGCAGCTGAAGGTATTTCTACACCAGTTTGCTCCTGCTTTTCAGTTATTTAAATTGGAACAAAATGTGGGCCCCATGTTACAATAATCCTAGGATGTCGTCTCATGTAAATTTATGACCAGCCTCTTTGATATCAGTGAGAACATTTTGTCGGAACTATTTCATAAATGAACTGTAGATGGAGTTGTTATCCCACCAGAATGTACATTGCAGAGTGTAAAGGAGATAGCCCTTGACTATATTTTCCTTTGTAACATTTATAAGCTCTTTTATTTCCATTGTTGTTTTGTTTATGTACTAATCGGAACAGACTGTAAGATCAGAAAACATGCCTCAGAAAGATACATGACCAAACATTTGGGGGATTAAGTTTGATTTCAATTCCCTCCCAACCTAATGTCTATTGACAAAAGTCCTGAATGTCTCCTAATCGGCCAGGTTGGGTTCCTGGATTCCTTTCCCTATACAAAATAATGCTGAGAATGATATATGTATTATTGTGTTCTTGGCTGCAGTTGAACTACTGGATGTGAGGATAATTAAATAAACAGAGAAGACATCTGAAGACTTATTTTTTCCATTTAACAAGAAGAATCATAAGAGGAGGTGGCAGGAAGTTCTTACCCTCCCCAAACCATTATGTAGCAGATTATCCCATCCTTTATCCTTTACATTTCCCCATTTTGCAGATTTGCAATCACTTGAGTTTCATCGACTTCTGAGCCTTGAATAATGCTCAACTCCTAGTTCGGTATCATCAACACACTGCATTTGAACTAGTACAGGCACATTTCCCCCGTCTATTCAGTGGAAGGGTTAGGATGTCATTATTTTTAATTGAAGACCTTCCAAACTGCCTAAGAGTTTCGGAGGCAGTAGAGGCCGACTGAAATATTAGATGGGGAAAGAAATCCCAGATTGTTGATGGCATGTCACAAGCATGTTATGCTCACATTTGAAGGGAAAGCTTGATTTACATAAAAGTTTGTTTCTCCTCAAGGAGTGGGAAGGACATCGTACTGTGTTCTGGAGGTGAGCTAAAAGGTAGTGGGGGAAAGGTCACAGAGAGACCCTTTACCCTCAAATCCAGTGCAGGATTCTAGCCTAGTGTTCTATGCATTGATAAACTCAAGGAGCAGATGGACTGTCTTGCAACTCCCCGGGGGTGATTTTCCTGGGTTTAGGGTAATGGTTAGGCCCATGCATTTCCTGCAGATATGGTACATTAAGCAGTAAGGCCCAGATCCTCAAAGGTATTTAGGCTCCTAACTGACACTGAAATCATTGAAAATCAATTGAAATCCATGGGAGTCAGGTGCCTAGATACCTTTGAGTGTCTGGGGCCCAAGTGCTAGGAGAGGGATCACACTACCCCTTTTTTTAAAAAAGGTATAAAATGGGTATGTGTAAAATGTGTATAGAGTGCATTCCTTCCAGATTCCCCTTGGTGGCAAGGTGGCTCAGAGACCGCCTTCATTCAGCAAGGCCTGTTTTGCTCTCTCCCTATTCAGCTCAGCATAACAAGGAAGGATCTGGGCCAATAATTTCTTTCAGGGTGGATCAGTGTGACTTCCTCATGATTTCACTAACCACAGACACAATACACTATGAAAATCATGTTTGTTATCCATAATATGACCTGCTTATGTTTCTATACGCACAGATACACATATTTGGCTGTACCTCCATTGGTTGCCTGAAGAAAGGCTCCTAACATACACACAAGTTCATTGTCAGAGGCGGAATAATACCTCGGATTACTAACACAGGCATTTGCTATTTTCAATCAAAACACTCTGTGTATAGGTTTCAGAGTAACAGCCGTGTTAGTCTGTATTCGCAAAAAGAAAAGGAGTACTTGTGGCACCTTAGAGACTAACCAATTTATTTGAGCATGAGCTTTCGTGGAAATGGTATGCATCTGATGAAGTGAGCTGTAGCTCACGAAAGCTCATGCTCAAATAAATTGGTTAGTCTCTAAGGTGCCACAAGTACTCCTTTTCTTTTTACTCTGTGTATAGTAGCTCCTCTGCAGGCCAATGTTGCAACAGCACATGTAGATTTACACATATGGTGTATGTCTATGGGACAACTCATATGGACAAAATTATTCACGTGTATGGGTGTTAGCAGAATCAGGTCTTCCATGTAGATTCCAGCTATGCTCTAAAGTCCAGAAGGTTACAATAAAAAAAAAAAAGAAAAGAAAAGAAAAGAAAATGTCTCGTCCACAATATTGCTGTTTGAATTTCTAAAAAAAAAACCTAACAAGACACTTCAATGATTTTCCTGGCTGCTGAGAGAAAGCAGCCATAATAAGAATTCAGGCCAGTATGGATAACAATGACAAATGTATAGCTATTCTAGATACATATATTTATAAAAATCAGAAATGAAAATGATAAATGACCTGCAATAAATAGTAATTCTGTAACTTCCAATACCTTTTAATCTTATAACTGTATTCTGTTATGTAATATTCAGCTGAAGGACACTAGAGGTCTCTCTTAATCTGTGTACACCATATTATTATTTGTGTCATTTCTCACACTTTTATTCTTGCTTGCATATGAACTCTTATTCTGGACTCTTGTTTCTGTTTATATATTGGACAGTTTACCTCATATAATCTGAATGCTGGTGTCTAACATCCACTTACTAAATTAATTAATTGTTTAATGGACCAATTAACTTCACCTATAAGTGCATAAATGAGATTATTTTCTCCCCCGTAAATGTGACAATATTGTAACTAAAAGTTAAAGCTGGATACAGAAATGTAGCATTTTTCTTTTGGGGCCTGTTCCAAGCATCACGGCAGTCAATAAGAGTTTTGACAATGACTTAAATTAGAGCAGGATCCAATCCTTAATTTGCAAAAGTCATCTTTACGGCTACAAAGGTGATTGTGCATCTAGATCATATTAGCTAACTAATATACCAGTTCATTATATAATGCATGTTTCAGTTCTCATGTTCCATACACATTAACTAAGAAACCAGACTTTCTTCTTGTATTTATTTCTGCATAGCTCATTAGTAAGGTATCTCCTTCAACCTGCTCTTGTATTTTATTTATTTACTTATTTATAGTCTGCTGGGCTAATATATTTGCCAAACCTGTTTCTCGCTTCTGACACATTAAGAAAATCTGACTCATGCAGTCAGTTACCACTCAATAAAAGGATGTTATCAACAGTGAATCCTATGTAACAGAGCTTCTGAGGAAGCTCTGCAGTATACTGACCTATTCAGGATCTTAGCGAGACAAGGTGGGTGAGGTAATATCTTTTAGTGGACCAACTTCTGTTGGTGAGAGACACAAGCTTTCAAGCTACACAAAGCTCTATTCAGGATCTGCTTATAAAGAAGAGCAAATGAGCTCCTCATTTTGAAAGTCAATATTTTTGCTCAGTCTGTCTTTTTCCACTGGGGTTGCACAGTTTGTGGAATTTTCCCCAGCTTTAGTACTGGAGTGGCCCTGTGAATAGCACCAATGGGTAAGAGGATGGACTGTTTCCTTGTTCAAACAAACACATGAATAATGGAGATGGGTATTTAGGGGTGGGCTGGGGCTCTTGTCCTTGATTTCTAGAGAGGAATGGGAAGAGGTCTTTTTCCTTCAATTATAGAGAGAGGTTTTGGGGCCCTCTTGTTGACAATCAATGGAGAAAAGCAGGGTGGTGCCACTATAAACGGAAGTCTGAAGGCTCTTCAATCCTAATTTTTAATCTTATTGTCAGTCTTTTGTAACTTGGCTCTTTTAAACAGGATCAGGTTGAACATGACCTGTTATTGGCATCTGCATAAATAATAATTCTATTTTAGATACTTACATGATCTCATAATCTTTTGATGTATTTATCCTCCAAACAGCCTATGAGATAGGCAAGTGCTATTATCCCCATTTTAAAGATGGTGACTGAAACACAGAGAGGCAATGTAACTTGGCAGGCTATCACAGAGGGAGTTTGTAGAAGAGCAAAGAATTGCACACATATCTCCTGGGTTCCAGGCTAGCTCCCTATCCCCTGAATCACCCTTCCTCCCTATGAAAGTGTCTTAATATTTTTAAATTACAGAAATATGATTTTATTTCACAAGTAAAATTATTATTCTTAATGACCTAAAAAGCTTAGGACAATTTAGCAATTTATTTGACCCTCTCTGATTAAAAAAGCCCACAGAATGAGAGAGAACGCTAACATTGAAGTGGTTGAGAGAGGAGACTCTTAACTTAGTTGAAATGAATATGAGACCTCACAAAAGCAGTTTACAGTCACTGCAGCAGCAGCTCAGTGATCAGTTCACTGGTGAGGACAAAGGTGCCTTTGATCTCAATTGATTGTTAATGGCAGAGACATGACCTTCCTTGACACATGAATTGAAGTGAGCTTTTTTTTGTGTGTGTTGCAAAGAAACCAAAGTTTTCCCTGACACTGCCAGAGAAAGGGTGCCACACTAGACAAACCATTAGTCGGATCCACTGCAGAAACTCCTATGTCCCATCAAATCACCATTACCTATTTCCAGTACTGGGTTTACAATGGTGCCATGGAGCCAGGCTCATGCTCAGAAGGGGCCCCGGCCTGCTCCACTTGCACTGCACCCCGAGACCCCACCAGGCCACTGGCTCTCCCCTGCCCACCGCTTGCTCCTCTTGGCCAGCCAGGCAAGGGCTCCTCTCTGCCCCCTGGCCCCATCCGCCAGCTCCTCTCTGCCCCCTGGCCGGACCCCAGCACACCTCCAGCTCCGGGCAGTCTCTGCTTCCCACCACCTGTGGGGCCCTGCCTGTCTTTTCAGAACTGCCTGGGATAGGTGCGGAAATTTGGCCAGTTGGAGGAGGTCACAGTGTGGGGCTGGGCAGAGTGGGGCCACCTCCACCATGCCATGCCCCATTGCCACCGGCTAGCCCCTCGCTGTAGGGACTGACCTCCCCAAGCCACGCTCCACTGCCCCCATTGGGCCCCACAAATGTGTTTGGCACCGGGCCCACAAAAGGTTAATCTGGCCCTCCCTATAGCTGGTCCTACACGACTGCCATGTAACTATGGCGACTCTTAAAACACTGCAGTGGCACCACCCCAGTGCTTCAGCGTAGACACTTACTACACGGATGGGAGGGGTTCTCCAATAATTGTAGTAAATCCACCTCCCCGAGAGGTGATCGCTAGTGCTGCCTACACAGGGACTTAAGGGCTTGTCTACAACTACAGTGCCACAGCAGCGCTTAGTGAAGACATTAGCTATGCTGGCAGGATAGCATCTCCTGTTGGTGTAAGCATTCCACCCGCCCAAGAGGTGATAGCTCTGTGGACGGGAGAAGTCCTCCCATTGACATAGTGCTCTCTACACCAAGGATTAGGATTTTCCACACCCCTAAGCAATGTAGTTATACCAACATAACTTTGTAGTGTCGACCAGGGCTAAGTGGATTTTTCCAGGAACGATGTAGCCGAGTCAATCTGATTTTCCAGTGTAGATCCGTCCTATGGCCTTGTCTAAGAAGGGTATATTTTTTACCTTGGGCTAACTAACACATGTGAGCTATCCTGAGGTAAAAAACACAGTGAAGATCAGGCACGTTAGTTTACTCGAAAGGTAAACTTGCAGTGATCAGCCTTAGGAGAGTGTATAAGTCTATATACCTTGCGGTTTACCTCACTGGTAACTAAACTAAGTATCTGGTTTTCACTGTGTATATATGCTGGGATAGCTCATGTGTATTAGTATGTAATAGCTATCCAGAGGTAAAAAAAACACACATTTTTGGCAGTGACATCAAAGTCTATGTAAAGTTGATTTGGTGGAATCAACTCTGGCAGGGTTTGTCTCAATGTCCCTTCAACCCTCTTGACCTTTTTGTCAGTGAGTGCTTAGTGTAGGGCTGATATTTGTATTGTAGTCACCTGTCCAATGGAAAAAGAACTGAGAACAGATCCATTTCACCCAGGCCATCTAACAGACAAATGCAATTATGCATCTGTTGTACAAGTATATTTGCTATGAGATTTAGAGACCATGTTAATCTCAAGCAGTCAAAAGAGGAAACGTTAATCAGAAGCCATGGGAAGTACAGAAAAGGGGGTCTCTCTCTTTTTCTCTGTAGCTTTGGAGGACCAAATATGATCTTGGAAAACCATGTTATTAGGTTTTAAAAAATGCACAGGTGGAAAAATTACATGAAGACTGTAAGGAGTAAACAATAAAAGCAGCATTAGCATTGTATTATGGCCAGAAGACAAATGAACTGGTTAAATCAGAGGAAGCGTCCTATACCTGTTCATTGACATGTAAATCCCTCCTGAACTGAAACATAAACCTTTAGTATAATACAACATTAGATATTAAAAGCCATATGCAGTATTAGAAAATGGATGCTATTTTCCTCCAGAAACTCCACAATTTTTTAACAACCACCCCAGGAACACCGTTCTGGCCAATATGGATCTCACCTCCCTATACACCAACATCCCTTACCCTTCCTGCCTGCCTCTAATACCTACAAGAAAATGTACAACACTTGGAAATCCACCCAAGACACATTGCCAAACTTATCCATTTGCCCGCTCAAGTGACCTACAAACTGTGACACCCTTTACGCTTAACTATCTGTCCCAACTTGTATTTAACTCAGACTCTTCTTTCCCTAGACCTGAAGAACTCCATGTAGTATGAAAACTTGTATCTTCCACCAACAGAAGTTGGTTCAATAAAAAATATCATCTTACCTAACTTATCTCTCAAGCTTTTTCCATCATTTTCAACCAAGCAGCAATAAGATGTTTATACAAGTAATTTTAAAGCTAAGTACATTGGTATGATGTTGGTTTTGGCATTTGTTTCACAAAAATCACTATTATACACATCTGATATTGACTGGTGACTGCTCCGAGCAATGTCTATTGCTGCTCCACAACCAGTAACACTGGGAGGTCAATATGGAAGGTGGAGAGAACTAGGCAGATGTGTCTTTATATAATCCTTGTAAAACATTCCATTACCAAAGTAATACTGTCATAGTTATGGGGCTAGCGACACCTCTTTCCCTGTTCTGATCTCTCTGAGTGTCTTTCTCCCATAGATGTTAGGCCTTTTGAACTCACTTCTCAATTTTCTGAATTCTCCCATTCTTACACCAGGATCTGGCTACAACAGACTATCTATGCCAATCGTTTATTACCATCCAAGTCTAACTGAGGTAGTTGTTAACATGTATTACAACCCCAAGGTAAATGCAGTGAAGATAGGCAGCCACAGGCAGTCATAGCAACTGAGACCCCGTAAGACCTCTCACCAGGAGTGGACTATAAGTGGCTCCTATTGACAGGATGACTGCCTGGGCTCTTCACCTCCTAGAGTCATGAATCAGTGACCCCTTTGGGATGAGGAGGAGGACTGGGTGGCTCATGAGGCTCATCAGTTGGAAATGACAGAGACGGGCAGAGACCAGGGTGTGTGGATCAGTCACAGGATGAGCATGAACCACTGATGTGGTTCACGCTATAAACAAGGCTATAAAAGAGGCAAATGTGATCCTAGGATGTAGCCTAGGTGAAGCATGTCCTGTAGAGAAAGTGAGCAACTAATGCCATTGTACAAGGCCCTGGTAAAAGCTAATCTGGAATACTCTGTGTAGTTCTAGTCACCCATGTTCAAGAAAAATTTATTCAAACTGAAACTGGTGCAGAGGAGAGCTACTAGGATGATCAGGGACTGGAAAGCCTAATTTATGAGAGGAAACTGGAGGAACTTGGCTTATTTAGCCAAGCAGAATGCCAGCTGAGAGGGAATATGATTGCTCTCAATAAATACATGGGGGCAAACACCATGAAGGGTGAAGGGCTATTTAAGCTAAAGCACAAGAACAACTCGATATAAACTTGCTATGAATAAATTCAGTCTGGAAACAAGAAGGTTTCTACCCATCAGAGGAGTGTGGTTCTGAAACAGCCTCCCACTAAAAGTTGTGGGGGCAAACAACTTAATTAGTTTTCAAAGAGACCTGGACAAATTTAGGAGTGGGATTGTGTGACAGGGTTGCTTCTGATGATGAGGGACAGGGCTCAGGAGTCTGAGGATCCCTTCTGGTTCATATCAGATGTTCCTAAAATCTCATGCTTCAGGGCTTCAGCCAGTCACCTGCAGGGGTCAGAAAGGGTTTTTTCTCCTCCTAGTGTATTCCATTTTTTTTTCTTTTTGTCTCCTTCCTCTGAAGCATCAGGTAAGCCTACTGCTGGATATGGGACACTGGACAGGGTGGACTGGTGCTCTGAAGGGGTAAAGAGCTTGGGTCATGGGTAAAGAGGTTGGCTCATTTCCCGCAGGCCTAGATCATTTCCGCCCACAATCCCCGGGGTGGGCAGACAAGTTGTCCCACAACATCCTGTGAGTGTGAGCATAGAGTACCACAATGAGTTATAGTGCTGGTAACATTGGAACACATGCCCAGATATCTATATTGCTCGTCACAGCCAGGTACAGCATCAGTGCAGATGCAGAGCATGAATGCACAGTAATGTGGTCATGCTATTGCAGATTAGGCTACCCTAGATTAATTTACGCCGTGATTGTTTGCCTCATGCTATTCAGGATCTTAGAGAGACAAGGTGGGTGAGGTAATACCTTATATTGGACCAGCTTCTGTGGGTGGAAGGGACAAGCTTTTGAGTTTCACAGCATTCTGTTCATTGTTTGGCAGTTTGACCTATTCAGTCTTAATGGTTTGCGACTACTGGTCTTGTGGCTGTGGGAGCAGTGTGTTGAAATTGTTGTGCTCACCTGCTCCCCTCACATAGCCAATGCATAAACCACATTTTGTGGTGAAGATCAGTATTCTTTACTGAGCCCTTCCTGCCCTATTTGTCACAAATCCATAGCAAAATCAATTCTATCAAGAGCCTGTATTCTTGTCATTTTCACACTGTGCAACTTGGCTTTTAACAGAATCTAGACTTGTGGTCTATGACCCAGATCCTGAGAAGTATTTAGGAACCTATATAGGTGTCTAACTCTCCTTCATTTCAATGGGATCTAGGCATCTAAATAACTTTGAGGATTTGGGCCTATGTCTTCTCATTTACACTATAAGCAATTATCCCCAATTACATGTCCCTATCATTTTTGAACATCTTTAAAGTGTAGCATGGTGGAAAGGGGGAAATTTTGGACTGGAACACCAGGCCAATTCCATGCCCTTAAGTAAGTGCCATGAGATCTTTAAAGTCCATGGGGAGTATGGTCTTTAAAGATTTTTAAGGTCTTATTTGAACAATTCGCATACTAAATGAACTGCAGCAACTCAGACTGATTTAAAGGAATGGAGGGCTGAGTCAGCACTGCTGGATTCATAGATTTTAAAGCAAAAAGGGACAACTATGATCATCTAGTCTGACCTCCTGCATAACACATGCCAGAGACTTCCCCCCAGTAAATCCTGCAGTAGAGAGAATTATAGTTCTCTACGGTGTAAGTGAACCCTGTTCAAGCCAATAATTTGAGTTGAACTACAGCTCTGAAAGACATCCAACCTCCATTCAATTCTGCAGATCTTATGCATCTAGGCATTAAGGCACAGATTTTTAAAGTTATTTAGGC
Source organism: Lepidochelys kempii (assembly GCF_965140285.1). Taxonomy (NCBI): domain Eukaryota; kingdom Metazoa; phylum Chordata; order Testudines; family Cheloniidae; genus Lepidochelys; species Lepidochelys kempii. The sequence goes on along the minus strand of NC_136391.1, from coordinate 30,505,048 downwards.
ATTGCTATGTCTAACTGATTTAGGAGCCTAAATTGCATAGTCTAAATTCCCAAATCCCTTTTGGAAAATGAGATTTAAGCTCCAAAATCAGGCATTGCAATGCTGAGGACCGCATGCCTAAACACCTTTAAAAAGCTGGACTCCTGGGGGTCCTCCGCAGACTATGTCTAAGAGGGTCCACAAAAGACAGACTGAAAACTGACTGAACAGAAGTCAACTATCTATACAGACAAGAGCTGGGGGTCCTGCACCTCCATTCTAAATATACAAAGGGATCCACAAATGGAAAAGAAAAGGTTGAGGACCACTGCTTTAAGTCATCTCCTTACACATTACACTGCGTAACAACTCAATCCAGCCACAGTATGAAAATAAAGTTACGCTGTTGTGACCAAGGTTATTCCCCATGATCTTACCTACATGAAGTTGGCACTGCCAGAGTTCTGCCCTCACTCAATGGAAGAAACATTGTCTTCAGAGGTGTCAAAGTGCAACAGGGGACAACAGGGGACAACAGGAGCAAGTTACTTGGGGGTGAGGAGGAGATAGATAAGGAGATAGATCAAGTGGCAGAGGTGGGGTTCTTTGGTAAGTGGATGGAATTAAAAATAATCAGAGAGTGAAAGATAGAGAGGGAGAATGGCAAGTGTGGCGGGAATATGGAAATCTTTTAGATTTATCCTGTGTGCAGTGATGGAGGTCCCTGAATAATGATATCTACTATTTAAAATACCTCATCTGCTTTTAGTCATTGTTGTGTCTTTCTGAGAATAGAGGATGGTCCTAGAATATTTTGCTGATAGATATTACAAATCACCTTGCATTACAGTTTGTGTTTAAATTACATCAGTGCAGATAAAAACATTTTCATAAAAAGAATCCCCACCTATTCAGAATGGGGAGGAGATTTTTAGGAGAGATTCCCCCCGCCCCTCACTTTTTTTTTTTGCCACTTCTGGCATAAATGAATAAAAGATGCCCCAGCTGCAGCCCATTCTCCTTCTCAATTCAAGATTTTAATTTGAAAATGGCTATTTTTAGGCTAGTGCTCATTTGTGGTTGTTCTCTGTCCCCAGCATGTAGCTGATTGCTGATAACATGGCTGGTGGGGGCGGGTAGCAGTGGGCCAGAATAATCTGCAAACATTACGAAGCAGATTGATTGATTGATTGAAAAGCAGAGCAGAGCTGCTGTGGCCCATTCTGAGAATCAGGCCCAGATCTCTGATAATCTCTGCCTTTTCTTAGGTATAAGTGACTCTTATTTCACATTTTAAATAGCTGGCAAAAAAAAACAACAGCCTCCCCCTTGCCCCAAACAACAAACAACCTTAAAATGCTTTTGCCAGACTAGTCAATGCATTTAAGATTAAGCTGAACATTTCTATACATCTGTGACCTTTAAAATCTGTTAGGAAGGTGAGATGTTAGGATTTAGTCTCAGCCAGGTGATTGATGTTCTTTTTTCAACTGTAAAGCAAAAGCTACAGTCTGTAGTCTAAAGCCTATTTATAATCCTCTTTAGCAGCACTTGTTATAAAGATACAACTCATTTTCTTTGTGAAAATAGCCTGGCTCTGCACTATTGTGATATGTTTAAAGAAAACAAAGTGAGGCCCTGCAGCTTGCCTTCCAGATAGGTACTAGAGGCCTGTCAATAACTGCATCTGTATTTTCAGGAATTCTGTTAATATGAAAGCTTGATAGCATCTCTCTAAGATAAGGGTTGTCCCCACCTTTTTTTATTCTTAAAGAAATTGGCAGTAATGGAACACGCGTTTGCAGGTCTAGCATTTGGCCACTCTCAAAGTGGTCACTATACTGTATTTCAGTGGCAATGGTATTAAGCACTAATGTAATGGGGAGGATGGCAGGCTAAGAGTCAGCTGCCTATTGATAGCAACGTCTTGTGTAGCACCCCTCTCTGTAGTGCCCATACACATGTGTATTTTATGTCCAAAGGAGAGGAAGGGATTTGATGGAATTAGCTATATTTCTGTACACATTTGGAGAGCAGGGCTGTGGATGTGGCTACAGTTGCCTACAGAAAAGACTCCAAATAAGAAGAGTGCTGGCAATTAAGCAAGTTTCAGAGCAGGTGGGAGCCACAATTAAGGACAGGCAGTTATATATGACTCAACAGGGCCTCAGCCCAAGAGCTGAACCAATCGAGGATGTGAAAGAAGGAAAAAAGTTGCACATATAGTGGAAGTTCCAACAAGCTTTGCCTGAGGACATAAAGGGGTGGGCCCCTGTCTGGCTACAGGTGAATGTTATTCCAGGTGTCATTTATCAGGGAAGCCCCCAACATAAATAATGTATGTCTTCTGGGGAGTAGTTTATGGGGTGGGAGGTTTAGAAAGCTGTGAAGTATATGCAAGTCATATGTTGCTAGTAGCTAGTTGATTTAAACTGGAACTCTGTCTCAGTTTGTAAGAATAAGAACACAGGAAGAGTTAGTGAAATGGGGGGCTGTAAATCTGGGGAATCCTTTGTAGTGCTGTTCCCAGATCAGCCAACCTATTCTGCTTTATCTTTAGCGACCCACTGAAAGCAAAACCCAGTGCTAGGAGGGCTCTGCTGAATCTACTGGTAATAGATCTGGTGATAGTAAAACTCTTTCAGGTTGAAGAAATTGTCATACAGGTCTTTTAAACTAAATATCCATCACTCTTCCATTTAGGGATTTTTTTTTTTTTTTACCAAAACCTGCTTAGATTTACTGAAAGCTGACTCTAGATTTCTATATATGTACAAAAATGGAACTTCATAAATATTGAAATATGCTGCCTATCTCTCTCTGTGTGTGGTATTAGCAGTATATCCATCACCAATCCCTGAGCCCTTTCTCTCTCTCCTTCCATGCTGTTTTGAATAAATATAGAAAATATGTAATTATCTCAAGAATTAGTCACTAAAACTCAAATGCAGGTAAAGGAAAAGCTGGAAGAGCATTCATTTGTTCAAACTCATCATTCTGCTTTTGCTGCTACATGCAGCGCTCTGCAAATTCTAAACTTTCCTTCTAAAACAAGTATACGTTTATTCCTCTTTCCTTCTCAAGATGTAGCTACCAGAATGTAAACTGATGTGGGAAGTAACTTCAGCTGGAACCCAGAAATGGAGCAGTGCACAAATATGATAAGAATAATGAAGAAAAATTGTAACTCTCAAATTTTGGGACCTTCTCAAAGAGCAAAAAATCATTTCTAAAAATAGGCAAAGTTTGAAGGGGATTCTTAGCTTTTCTCTAGTTAATCTTGAATGTATTTCTGCTAATAAAGGTTTGAAGATGGATTTGGATTTATCATCTCTTCATATGCAATTTTTCTAGCTCTTAAGGATGGGATTTTCAGAGGATCCTAAGGGAGTTAGGTGTCCAGCATCCATTAAAAAAGCCAACGTTGCCTAACAATGTTAAGTCCTTTTGAAAACTCCAACCTGAAATGATAGGCAAACAAGTATCCCAAATTGTTGCTTTCTTTCCTTTTGGCTGGTTGCTACTGTAAACAGATAGGAAACATATATCACATTAATTAGATTTAAAGGAAACATAATGATGTCTCTTTAAGATTATGGTAATATTGCAACTTGAAGCTGATCTGGTGCAGATCCTCTTCTCTCTGCTTTCAGTGGCACAGGGCTGCCAGAAACCAGAGTAACTGGGCTGCTTGAGGATTTCCCTATCATAAGCACATCTTCAACGAGTGAAACTTAGGTGAGCACAGAGGCTGCTCTAACTTACATGTGGGGCTGAACCAACCTTTGGCTGAGCCCAGGAATCTTGCCTTAGAATCAGCATCAGGAAGCAGGAGCTCTATTCATAGAGAACATTAGCTCTGTCCATATATGTGAGTGCCGGGATTACTTCCACTACAGAAATATCAGCCCCTTTTTTTCCTTAGCTCTGAATTGATTTTGATAAATCTTTACCAAAACAAAACCTGTCAAACATGAAAAGATTTAGGTTTCTAAAATCTTGACAGGTATGGTCAGAAAATGATTAAAAAAATAGAATGGATTTGACAAACAAAACAAAACAAAGATATCACATTTTTCCAGAGAACAAACTGACAGTCTCTTTGCCATTCATACAAAAAGAGGGAGAGAGGCTGAAAAGGAACTCTGATAAATTGGATCTGTTGCTTTCACTGAAGTACGGAAATGGCTAAAATTTAACAACCTGGCACCTCAATGTCAAATTGAAGCAAGAACCTGATTGTTCTTTAGCTCTAATTTTCCATCACAGCAATCTTGATGTCTGCCTTTTTTACGTCTCCTTAACTGACACCCCTCTGCAAATCACACAACTATGTATGGATAAAATAATCTTTTCCAGTTGGCCATTGTCATAAATATAAAGGGAAGGGTAAACCCCTTTGAAATCCCTCCTGGCCAGGGGAAAGCTCCTCTCACCTGTAAAGGGTTAAGAAGCTAAAGGTAACCTCGCTGGCACCTGACCAAAATGACCAATGAGGAGACAAGATACTTTCAAAAGCTGGGAGGAGGGAGAGAAACAAAGGGTCTGTGTCTGTCTGTAGTCGTCTTGGCCAGGGACAGAACAGGAATGGAGTCTTAGAACTTTTAGTAAGTAATCTAGCTAGGTATGTGTTAGATTATGATTTCTTTAAATGGCTGAGAAAAGAATTGTGCTGAATAGAATAACTATTTCTGTCTGTGTATCTTTTTTGTAACTTAAGGTTTTGCCTAGAGGGTTCTCTATGTTTTTGAATCTAATTACCCTGTAAGATATCTACCATCCTGATTTTACAGGGGGGATTTCTTTATTTCTATTTACTTCTATTTTTTATTAAAAGTCTTCTTGTAAAACACTGAATGCTTTTTCATTGTTCTCAGATCCAAGGGTTTGGGTCTGTGGTCACCTATGCAAATTGGTGAGGCTTTTTATCCAACATTTCCCAGGAAAGGGGGGGTGCAAGTGTTGGGAGGATTGTTCATTGTTCTTAAGATCCAAGGGTCTGGGTCTGTAGTCACCTAGGCAAATTGGTGAGGCTTTTTACCAAACCTTGTCCAGGAAGTGGGGTGCAAGGTTTTGGGAAGTATTTTGGGGGGAAGGACGCGTCCAAACAGCTCTTCCCCAGTAACCAGTATTAGTTTGGTGGTGGTAGCGGCCAGTCCAAGGATAACGGATGTAAAATTTTGTACCTTGGGGAAGTTTTGACCTAAGCTGGTAAAGATAAGCTTAGGAGGTTTTTCATGCAGGTCCCCACATCTGTACCCTAGAGTTCAGAGTGGGGGAGGAACCGTGACAGCCATCATACCTCCTTACCGTGCAGTTGGAAGGCTGTCTTTTTGTATTCATCCACTGTATTCATCCATTTGCAAGGTTGCTAATGGTGCATTGGAAAGTATAGCAAAAATGATGACCCATATCTATTTCTTTTCCTTAAAAGGAAACTGTTTAAAAGTTTTCATATACTAATAGGCAGCCCATGTATCAGCCTATGCACATGTTGGATAAATATTAGAGATTAGATTGGGTTTGTTTGTAGGTTCTGATCCTGCTGAAATCAGTCAATTTCCATACAGGTAGTTCAGGCCTTAAAGGTACAGCCCTGATGTAGAAACACCACCCTCATAGATGGGGCTCAGGAAGGAATTGTGCCTCAGTGCGCTCTTTCCCTGAACTTCCCAGTGCATAAGGGTAAATTACACCATTCATTGGGATGATACAGCCTGATCCCACCCATGCTTCTGAGCCTCTTTTTTGTTGGTCAAGGCGGGGAGGGGTACAAATTTACCCATGTCTTCTTCTTGTTCCTTTCTAGTCTCTTTAGGATGGTATGCCCCTTGGGGGTAGAACATACAGAGACTATAATTATCCTTTCTGAGGGATAAAGCGTCCTTGCACCTCAGCCATCTTCCTACACCCAAGAGGAGGACCCAATCACAATGTCGGCCTTTTAAACCTATTAAGATGTCTGGGAGAGTTAGTGAGAGAATAACAATGGGGACAGCATTGTGCCCAAATAAATGTGTTGGTCTCTAGGGTGCCACAAGGACTCCTCGTTTTTTGTTTTTGTTTTACTCAGAGGGAGTTTCAGATGGAAGGGATTTTACTGCATATAAAAATAACACCTCCTTATGGCATCACATGAGTATGTTTATATTGGTCTAATGTATTCAGCGACAGACAAGGGGCTATGTAATATAGATTTTAACATAATTAGATCTAAGAAGGTTAGATGAACTTAAAGTAGACAAAGCATTAAGTCCCGAGAGTATGTAGATGGGGAAGAACTGAGCAGGATCATTTCTGGCTTACTAAGTTTGGAGGACAGTTGACGTCAAAGCAGTGGATACAGCTTTGTAATTCAGAAAGGGTCAAGAGATAAAGCAAGGAATTGTAGAACTACTGTTTGTGGAGGAGAGGTGGAATATTATCCATTTTCTTAAGGCATGTCTTGGGAGAACACCTTGGAAAGTCTATTTTTATTCTGAATAGCCAGCTTGGATTCATAATTTTCCATTGGAGTTTCTCCTCTAATTTTTAAAGTATTGTCTGACAAACACAGTACCATAGGCCTTGCTAGTTTGAAACTTATCCAGATATGTGGTCATAACTTCTGATATGAAAATGATAACTGTTAAGACTCTAACTGAAGTGGAAAGAAACAGAAATGTAAGGAAGTGCAAGTAAATAGGTAAACATTCCTACTACTGAAATCCTTCTGTACATATCTGGGCTTTCTATTTTGGTTCCTAGCTGAAAGGAGGTACAGGACCATACCTAAGAAACATGACTGTCAGCATTCATTATACCAGTGCTTAATCTCAGCTGACAACATCAATGTCAGAATCGTAGCAGTGAGCTGGCAGCATTTCAATAGAGGATCTCGGAAGAATCCTACACACTAGTTCAATAAATAATCCTAACGGGAAACACAGAGAAGAGTATTTAGAATGATTTTAGCTGGCACGTCACTACAAGGTTGAACCATCATGTAGTGATGTGCCCACTGCCTAATTCTACTGTGAAATGTTGAAATACAGCTTTTAGCTCCACAAAAGCATGTAGGCCTCTATTTACATGCAAACTGATGCTATTCGTGTGTGAACTACAGCAAGTACTGACTCTGCCAGATGCAATCATTTGAGGATGGGCCCATTCTCTTTCGCTGAGGGCTGAAAGTATTTACACATGCTGTAGATAATTGTTGGAACTGGTATGTCACAAAAGTTCCAATTAAATAACTATAGATTTTTTTAATAGGCAGCTTGGTCATGTATGGAGTTGTGTAGAATAAATGTAATAGTAATGAGGCGAGACAGACCGGTCAAGGGACTAGGGCACTGAAAGTCAGCAGACCTTGGTGCTTTTACTGGCTGTGCCCCAGCTGTGTGACCTTGGACAAGTCACTACATGTCTCTCTTCCTCCAATTCTCCTCCCACCCTCTCTTTAGAGGGAGAGAAGGAGTTTGCCGGGCACTCAGAAATTCCATACAAACTGCTGATGGGCAAACCACAAGATCTCAGTGTGTGAAGTTGGAGAAACATTTAAAAGTGTAGGTGGATCAGCAGCTTTTTTTCAGTTTTAGTCCAGTAACATTCTTCCATGAGGGTAACCTTAGGGTTACCATATCTGAACATTCAAAAAAGAGGACACTCCATGGGGGCGGGGGGAGAGGGTATTTGCTCCAACCACCCCCCCACCCTTGCCCCAACTCCTCCCCTTCCCCGCCCTTTCCCTGCCCCCATTCCAACCCCTTCCCCAAAGTCCCTGCCCTAACTCTGCCTCCTCCCTGCCCCATTGGACCCCTTCCCAAAATCCCCACCCCTGCCCTGCCTCCTCCCCTGAGTGCGCCGCGTTTCCCCTCCTCCCGCCTCCCTCCCAGCTGCACAAAACAGTTCTTTCAAAGTGCAAGCGCTGGGAGGGAGGCGGGAGGAGGTAGGGAGGAAAAAGTGGGCATTCTCTCGAGTGATCAACATTCACTCTCTTTCTTGACAAGTTTCAGAGTAGCAGCCATGTTAGTCTGTATCCGCAAAAAGAAAAGGAGGACTTGTGGCAATTTAGAGACTAACAAATTTATTTGAGCATAAGCTTTTGTGAGCTACAGCTCCGATGAAGTGAGCTGTAGCTCATGAAAGCTTATGCTCAAATAAATTTGTTAGTCTCTAAGATGCCACAAGTACTCCTTTTCTCTTTCTTGAATGATCAACTCTTCTTTGGGGAAAAATAATAATGGCAAAATCCCGGACTCTTTTTAGATATTTAAAAATTCCTCCCAGGCGGCGATTTAAGAACCGAAAAGCCAGACATGTCTGTGAAAATACGGATGTATGGTAACCCAAGGTAACCTGATACCCTGTTTCTTCCAGTCCAGAACCATCTCATGGGCATTTAACTCAGAACTATCTCATGGGCTTTAAGTGTCCCATGGTGCAGCGTAGGGCACACATTGTGAGGAAGTCCCAAGATGCTTTTGATTTTAAAGTCTCTAGGACCAGTGGATGGTTTTATCTCACACTGTGTAGAAATACTTTGGTTACTCAAAATGGGTAATCAAACAGTGAATGACGCCATAAGTGAAAGAAGACTGATTCATGGAGAAGATACATAATCCACTGTGCAACAAGTGGAATAGTAGAGTGCCCTTGATATAGCAAAATGTAGCAAGACGGCAACATTGTTACAATGGAAAATATAATCTCTTCCTATGATTGTGTCTGATTTCTATTAAGCACAGCAGCAGCTCACCTATGCACTGGAATCTTCGTTTCACCCAATATTATGCAAAGATATTATTATCTCTTTCTAAATAGCATTTCAAAAGACTACTTAAAATGATCTCAGTCTATCACATATTCTGACCGGAAGAGAAAAGAAAAATCTAAGAGACATTGGGAAAAAACCAAAACCAAAATAAAACAACAAGGTTTGAGTCCATGAAATTGACATTTATATTTATGAACCCTTGTCTGCTTGGCTGGTATATAAATGTGTATATGAAAAAAAGGTTGATACACCTGTCCCAGATATATATCAGATGTTCAGCTGGAGTTAATCGGCTCAGTTGGAATCAGTGGAGCTGTGCTATTAGTGTTCCCTCTAATTTTTCCCACCCATGTGTGGAATTAATTTTGTTATGTGCACCAATATGGAGGTGATGTGTGCACCACCATGGACCCATCACTTTCATATTGGTGCACGTAACAAAATTCATGTGGTGGGGGTGGGGCCCAGGGCTAGGGCAGACAGTTGGGGTCCAGGGGTGTGAGGGCTCCGGCTGGGGGTGCGGGCTCTGGGGTGGGGCCAGGAATGAGGGGCTCAGGGCTTGGGCAGACAGTTGGGGTCCAGGGGTGTGAGGGCTCCGGCTGGGGGTGCGGGCTCTGGGGTGGGGCTGGGGATGAGGGGCTCAGGGCTTGGGCAGAGGGTTGGGTGCAGGGCAGGTGAGGGCTCCGGCTGGGGGTGTGGGCTCTGGGGTGGGGCTGGGGATGAGGGGCTCAGGGCTTGGGCAGACAGTTGGGGTCCAGGGGTGTGAGGGCTCCGGCTGGGGGTGCGGGCTCTGGGGTGGGGCCAGGAATGAGGGGCTCAGGGCTTGGGCAGAGGGTTGGGTGCAGGGCAGGTGAGGGCTCCGGCTGGGGGTGTGGGCTCTGGGGTGGGGCTGGGGATGAGGGGCTCAGGGCTGGGGCAGAGGGTTGGGTGCAGGGCAGGTGAGGGCTCCGGCTGGGGGTGCGGGCTCTGGGGTGGGGCTGGGGATGAGGGGCTCAGGGCTGGGGCAGAGGGTTGGGTGCAGGGCAGGTGAGGGCTCCGGCTGGGGGTGCGGGCTCTGGGGTGGGGCCAGGAATGAGGGGCTCAGGGCTTGGGCAGAGGGTTGGGTGCAGGGCAGGTGAGGGCTCCGGCTGGGGGTGCGGGCTCTGGGGTGGGGCCAGGAATGAGGGGCTCAGGGCTTGGGCAGAGTGTTGGGTGCAGGGCAGGTGAGGGCTCCGGCTGGGGGTGTGGGCTCTGGGGTGGGGCTGGGGATGAGGGGCTCAGGGCTGGGGCAGAGGGTTGGGTGCAGGGCAGGTGAGGGCTCCGGCTGGGGGTGCGGGCTCTGGGGTGGGGCTGGGGATGAGGGGCTCAGGGCTGGGGCAGAGGGTTGGGTGCAGGGGGTGAGGGCTCCGGCTGGGGGTGTGGGCTCTGGGGTGGGGCTGGGGATGAGGGGCTCAGGGCTTGGGCAGAGGGTTGGGTGCAGGGGGTGAGGGCTCCGGCTGGGGGTGTGGGCTCTGGGGTGGGGCTGGGGATGAGGGGCTCAGGGCTGGGGCAGAGGGTTGGGTGCAGGGCAGGTGAGGGCTCCGGCTGGGGGTGTGGGCTCTGGGGTGGGGCTGGGGATGAGGGGCTCAGGGCTGGGGCAGAGGGTTGGGTGCAGGGGGTGAGGGCTCCGGCTGGGGGTGTGGGCTCTGGGGTGGGGCCAGGAATGAGGGGCTCAGGGCTTGGGCAGAGGGTTGGGTGCAGGGCAGGTGAGGGCTCCGGCTGGGGGTGCGGGCTCTGGGGTGGGGCTGGGGATGAGGGGCTCAGGGCTGGGGCAGAGGGTTGGGTGCAGGGCAGGTGAGGGCTCCGGCTGGGGGTGCGGGCTCTGGGGTGGGGCCAGGAATGAGGGGCTCAGGGCTGGGGCAGAGGGTTGGGTGCAGGGGGTGAGGGCTCTGTCTGGGGGTGTGGGCTCTGGGGTGGGGCTGGGGATGAGGGGCTCAGGGCTGGGGCAGAGGGTTGGGTGCAGGGGGTGAGGGCTCTGTCTGGGGGTGGGAGCTTGGGTGGGGCTGGGGATGAGGGGCTTGGGGTGCAGGAAAGTGCTCCAGGGCTATGGCAGGGAGAGAGGACTCCCCCAGCTCTCTCTCCCTGCAGCAGCACCTGGGCTGGGGGACAGAGGCACCACTCCCTGCTGCAGTAGCTCTGGGGCTGGGGCTGCAGGATAGGCACCTCTTCCCTGGCCCCAGCGGGTCTAGGCCAGGGCTGGGTTCGGGCTGGGGGAGGGGCGGGCCACACCATCCTGGCCATGTCTGGGTCCTCCCTGGCTGCGGCTGGGTTTGGGCCAGACTGCGCTGCCCCAGCCAGGCAGGTCTGGGCCACAGCAGAGTTGGGGCCAGGGGAGGGGCGCTCCTGCTGCGGCACGTTGGGGACTGGGCTCGGTTGGAGGAGGAGGAGCGCTCCACCCCAGGCTAGTCCCTGCCTGGGCAGGTTCCCTGAGCGCCTGTATGGCGGTAAATAGGCAGCTGCACAGCTTACAGGGAATTTAGTAATGGCGCCTACTAAATTTTGGCTATTTGAGAATATCCAAGTGTAATGAAAAATGATTCTCTGCTGCATACTTCCTAGGAACTGAAACTACTTACGACATCTTTCCTGCTATGAATTAGGAAGCCCATTCAGGGTCAGCAGTATCTGATAGCAGTACAAGAAATGTTCAAGTTATGAAGAAAATAACTGAAGAAGATTTATTATGAATCATTTATCTGATGAACATTGGCATTTTACATCAAATTATTTTACATCAAATATTTTCTTTATTTGACCAACTCAGCTGATGCGTCAATAATATTCAATGAATAATTAAGCTGATATTTCCCCCTCATCAGTCATTGAATAAATGACTTGTAATACATTGATTTCAATTTTTTGACCAACAGCTCTATTGAAGATACTGAAAGCCTATAGTTAAATAAGAGACCCTGGTTAGAACCAGATGATTTTCCTGTCTATCAGGTGTGGTCACTGGTTGAATTTAAACAGAAAGTGACTGACCTCACAACAGTCAGAAATCACAGTTGGAGCCCAAAGGTCTCATTTGTCAATAGAGATTGCTTCCTGGTCAGTAGAATGGAGGATTATAATGTTGACAATAACGAAATGTCAGTCTTGCTGAGATACAAGATATCAGCATTTGGAGTACTAATCCTGAATGACCAGAGAATCTGAATGGTAAAAAGTTTTCACTCTGCTTCTTCAGTATAGTCTCTGCATGTACAAAAATAATTGCCAAAGAAATTACAAACTTGTCCCAGAATTACGAACTCTGGAAAGAAAAAGGTGTTTAATAAAAGCAGCTCACAATAAAATGTCTATTTAATTTAATGTAAGGTAACATTTTTCATCCTGATATATCTGGGACAATTTTTACTTTTAGTTTATGAATCTCTTATTAGTCTCATAAAAACAAAAATTACATACAGATAGAGTTAAGATTGAGAGCGTGTGGCAGTAATGTAATGGTAATAACCACGACATGGATAATGTAATTATCCCCAAACCAAGCCTTGCAAACCCAGGAAATTCAGACTTAAGGTTACATGTAAAAGAAATCTCAACATATAAATCTAAAAAATGCACAATGAAGGCACTCAAACAACCTTAACTCTGCCCTGCATTTTTCATATAAAACAAAGAGGTTGAATCCCTGCAGTAAGTGCAAAATGCAACTCGGCCTTAACTATGGAGTCATGACTAACATCAGCATAATAAGTAGTGCTTGTAATAGCGGAGATCCTTGCTAAGGTATCTAGGGAACTGTACAACAATTTCAAAATAAGGTGTATATATAAAAGAAGTCTAAAAAGGTCCAGCAATACAATACAAATAAAATTACAGACAGTACAAACAGGTAGATGTCATAATTGGTCACAACCTTGTTGAAAATATTCATTTCTTAGATGTTTTGTGTTGGCTGATGGCCAGTTACTGATTCACTGCAACTGAGCAGCAGCACATTGTCCCCCTTAGTGTTTGGCTCTAATATGCAATAGTACAGCAGAGCTTTTGTTATGCACTCAGCAGCTGCCGATATATCAACAATAGGATCTAAGAAAAATGGCTGTCCTTTGCTTTGGATTCAGTTCAACTAGTGGCTCCTCACAATACTATTTTCCAGCTCAAATCTCCTAACAAATTGGAGGGAATGTTTTATACTATATCTGTCACCATAACATCTAAGCATTTAATATGTTAATTAAAATAACTCAGGTTTCAGAGGGGTAGCCCTGTCAGTCTGTATCAGCAAAAACAACGAGGAGTCCTTGTGGCACCTTAGAGACTAACAAATGTATTGGACATAAGCTTTCGTGGGCTATAACCCACTTCATCAGATGCATGGAGTGAAAAATACAGTAAGGAGGTATAAATATACAGCACATGAAAAGATAGGAGATGCCTTACCAAGTGGGAAGTCAGTGCTAATGAGGCCAATTCAATCAGGGTGGATGTGGCCCATTCCCAACAGTTGTCAAGAAGGGGTGAATATCAACAGAGGGAAAATTACTTTTTGTAGTGCTAATGAGGCCAATTCAATCAGGATGGATGTGACCCATTCCCAACAATGATTGCTGTTCATGACCAGATCATTAGCTACCTCTCCCCCCAACAATCAGCACTGGTGTCCCAAATGTACATTGGCTAAACTGGACAGTCTCTGTGTAAAAGACTAAATGGACACAAATCAGACATCAACAATTATAACATTCAAAAATCAGTCGGAGAACACTTCAATCTCTTTGGTCACTCGATTACAGATCTAAAAGTAGCAATTCTTCAACAAAAAAACTTCAAAAACAGAGAGACTGCTGAACTGGAATTAATTTGCAAACTGGATACAATTAACTTAGGCTTGAATAGAGACTGGGAGTGGATGGGTCATTACACAAAGTAAAACTATTTCCCCATGTTTATTCCCCCCTTCCCCCACCCCCGGTTTCTCAGACGTTCTTGTCAACTGCTGGAAATGGCCCACCTTGATTATCACTACAAAAGGTCCCCCCCCACCTGCTCTCCTGCTGATAATAGCTCATCTTACCTGATCACTCTCCTTACTCTCCGATAATGTCACGGCAAACCTGGTGGCTGAACTTAGTGACTTTGTCCTCACCCATAACTATTTCACATTTGGGGACAATGTATACCTTCAAATCAGCAGAACTGCTATAGGTACCCGCATGGCCCCACAGTATGCCAACATTTTTATAGCTGATTTAGAACAACGCTTCCTCAGCTCTCATCCTAATGCCCCTACTCTACTTGCACTACATTGATGACATCTTCATCATCTGGACCCATGGAGAAGAAGCCCTTGAGGAATTCCACCATGATTTCAACAATTTCCATCCCACCATCAACCTCAGCCTGGACCAGTCCACATAAGAGATCCACTTCCTGGACACTACGGTGCTAATAAGCGATGGTCACATAAACACCACCCTATACCGGAAACCTACTGACAGCTATTCCTACCTACATGCTTCCAGCTTTCATCCAGACCAAACCACACGATCCATTGTCTACAGCCAAACTCTACGATACAACCGCATTTGCTCCAACCCCTCAGACAGAGACAAACATCTACAAGAGCTCTATCAAGCATTCTTACAACTACAATACCCACCTGCTGAAGTGAAGAAACAGATTGACAGAGCCAGAAGAGTACCCAGAAGTCACCTACTACAGAACATGCCCAATAAAGAAAATAACAGAACGCCACTAGCCATCACCGTCAGCCCCCAACTAAAACCTCTCCAACGCATCATCAAGGATCTACAACCTATCCTGAAGGATGACCCATCACTCTCACAGATCTTGGGAGACAGGCCAGTCCTTGCTTACAGACAGCCCCCCAACCTGAAGCAAATACTCACCAGCTACCACACACCACACAACAGAACCACTAAGCCAGGAACCTATGCTTGTAACAAAGCCCGTTGCCAACTGTGTCCACATATCTATTCAGGGGACACCATCATAGGGCCTAATCACATCAGCCACACTATCAGAGGCTCGTTCACCTGCACATCCACCAATGTGATATATGCCATCATGTGCCAGCAATGCCCCTCTGCCATGTACCAGTTGGTCAAACTGGACAGTCTCTACCTAAAAGAATAAATGGACACAAATCAGATGTCAAGAATTATAACATTCAAAAACCAGTCAGAGAACACTTCAATCTCTTTGGTCACTCGATTACAGACCTAAAAGTTGCAATACTTCAACAAAAAAACTTCAAAAACAGACTCCAACAAGAGATTGCTGAATTGGAATTCATTTTCAAACTGGATACAATTAACTTAGGCTTGAATAGAAACTGGGAGTGGATGGGTCATTACACAAAATAAAACTATTTCCCCATGTTTATCCCCCTCTCCCACTCCCCACTGTTCCTCAGATGTTCTTGTCAACTGCTGGAAATGGCCCACCTTGATTATCACTACAAAAGGTCCCCCCACCCCCTCACCCCTGCTCTCCTGCTGGTAATAGCTCACCTTACCTGATCACTCTCATTACAGTGTGTATGGTAACAGCCACTGTTTCATGTTCTCTGTGTATATAAATCTCCCCACTGTATTTTCCACTGAATGCATCCGATGAAGTGAGCTGTAGCTCATGAAAGCTTATGCTCAAATAAATTTGTTAGTCTCTAAGGTGCCATAAGTCCTCCTTTTCTTTTTTAACATGGCTGCTACTCTAAAACCAAATGAAAAGGTCTCCCTTGGTCTCTTAATTCACTTGGAAGAAGTTTTTTTGTTTTGTTTTGTTTACATAGATGTATATATTTAGCTCACACTTTAAACTGAATGATGTGATAGAGACAGCTAAAATCTAAGGCCAGATTCAGGAAAACATCCCCACTCAGGACAGCTCAGCTCTGC
Organism: Lepidochelys kempii; assembly: GCF_965140285.1. Taxonomy (NCBI): domain Eukaryota; kingdom Metazoa; phylum Chordata; order Testudines; family Cheloniidae; genus Lepidochelys; species Lepidochelys kempii. The sequence continues at coordinate 30,489,421 of NC_136391.1, read as the reverse complement.
TTAAGACCCACAGAAGTCAATGGACGTTAAGCATATGCATAAAGTTAAGCACATATGTAAGCTCATTCTGAATTGGGGCCTGAAAAAAGATTTGAGGGCCCCTTAAATTGGACGCTCTGCTTTGAAGTTGTGTCAAACAGCAATTCACCATGTTCTTGTCCAAAACCGTCACTCACTCTAGCTCATCCACACAAACATCTTGAAAGGCAATAAATGTCAATTGGCTTGAACAGCTAGGCTACCAAAAAATTCATTTTACACAAGCAGTGGAAACAATAGGGCCCAGATTTTTATTCGTTATACATGACTTAACAGTTAAACATTTGCTTAGATAAAAAAGTCCTGGAGGGATTGTATGTGTTCTGCCCCATGTTTATACTGGCCTTTGTGTATTATCTATTACTGGCTTCACTGCATAATGCTGTTTCATGTACTAAATAGTGTCACTTTCTTCCAATTCTGTCAAGTTTTAATGTAGACTAACAAGAAAATGTTAACCTCTCCTGTTCTCACACTCTCACTGTGATTTCTAATACATCTGACACTCTTTCTGCAAATGCCTATTTCTCTGTAATTACATTAACGTAACGATGTGCTGAGGGACTTCGTTTCGATTTTATCTTGTAAGTACAAAAAAAAAATCTTGGATCACTTAAGTACCTTATTCTTATGAAACCATCTTCAAAGCCCTTTTCCAACTGTTTCCAGAGATTTGTCAGATTAGAAGTAACACCTGACACCATCAAACTATTACCATTTTCAGTTTCAGGGCAATCATTTCCTCTTTCCACCACAAGTTTTTAGAAAACAAACCTTATTCCTTTAAACCCGTGAGAGAGAAGTGTGACTTGGATTTAGAGAATCATTTTACTATAGCAGCCTGGGAAGACCCGACTGAGATTGATTCCAGCCAGGCTGAAGATGACACATATCAAACTCTTTCACAGATGCTTATTCACCCATCAGATTATATAACATTGACCCTGGGATTGCTGAGAACTGAAAGGAGTAAAAAAGAGAGCTGGCTGTGTTTTCTCTGGGATTCCAGGTCATTAAGACCATTCTGGTAGGTTATAATAGAATGGCCTGCTGCAGACATTCCACCTCAGGCTATGAACTTGTCATTTGATAAGCTGAGTTGAGTTTGTCTGGTTAACTACTTGAGCAATATACAGCACCTCTTTTCTAGCACATGAGAAAAGTGCTGGATAAGTTCTGCTCAACCTTTTCTTCTGCACTTTCTCTCCCAAACTGCTCTGAGCACTGTAAGAGTGCTCCTTTTAAAATCTTCACTATCAACACTTATGAGTAATTAACTGCCATGGTATTTGTGGCATTTCAAAAGCATTCATTCTACCACTTCACCTATGACAGGGTACTGGAGCTAGCATTCCCCCCATTGTCAAACTGCAAAGGCATTTTTATTTCCCACATATGGTCTAGTTTGATTTCACGTTCCATTCTAAAAATGGTACTTCCAGAAGTATGCAGCCCCCTAGCACCATAATGACTATCGTCCCAATACCAACTCCTGAGGAAGAGTATCATCTGCTGGGTCACCAGCACTAACAACGTGTGCAGAGCCTAGATTTTCCTATCCAAATACTTGAGCAGGCCTGAGACTGCTTAGCTTATAAAACCACAAGCTCACAGCCCAAGGAGAAATGGAGCTGACTATTCTACAGTGTACTAGAAAAAGTCTTAAGATTAGAGCAGTTTAATATTTAATTAGCAGTACCACATTGATGTTAGGTAGGCAGAAAGTGAATCTGTAAAGTATTAGTCTTTTCAGTTTGTGATGTACTTTCAGATATTTGCATGAAAAATGTGATATACTGTAAATGTCAGTCATTCTTATTCCTTGGTCTAATATTTTAATTTGGTTTGATTGTTGGATTGATTCAACAGTTTCCAGGATGGCCCTTGGGAAATATATTCTTGTTGCTCCATTATGATGGCTTTTGGAAATTTCATGTTCAGGTGCGATTTTTTTTTTTTTAAGGTGAGGTTACATCACAGAGTGACTATTCAAAACTCATGCATTTTAAAGATGACAATAAACAGACTTATTGAAGGTTGGTTGTTTTGCTTTATCCAGTATGCAGGCCAGCATCTTTCAATGGCCACGAGAGCTAGACCATGAAAGAAAATACTGTGTCAATCAGTTTCCTGACATTTAGAAAGTGTGGAAGTTTTCTCCACATGTCACAGAAAGAACACGACACCAAGGAGTAGGTATTGTAACATCTGGAGGCAGATATAGCAGATGAAGCAAGGCAACAAGGTTAGCATGTCATAGAACAAAAGACTATAGCGAATTACTGTCTTGTGTCGTCGTGCCTTCGGACTAAACTGGGGCACCAACTGGAGAGATAAAAAGAGCTTTATAACTTAGCCAGAACAGTTGGATATTCTGATATGGCAACCAATATTTGTGAACTTGTTCATGGCCTTTTGATGGTAGAGGTCAGAGTTTGCAAGAGCATTCAATACTCTCATTGAAATACCTGCTTTTTGTATTCAGAGCTGTTCTTTGCTTTCAAAAGTCAATCATAAGTATACATGCAACAAGACAGAGATATCTTTGTATTTAATGTGTTATCTACTGTATGCATCTGTCTATAAAGAAATAATAATAGTTCTTAATTACATTCAATTATTTATTTCCTTCCAAAGGTTGGAAATATACATATTGAGCCAGATTCTCTCCTACACCAGAACTCTGTTCAGTGCAGGAAAGAGGATGGAGAGATTGTATCAGCTGATCTCAGACATGAAAAGATTTAAATCTGCTGCTAGGCTGTTCTAAGTTACCCTATGCCAGGATGACAGGTAAAGTGGAGCCCCACTTTGCAATGTCCCTTTGCTCCCTTGATATGCAGCCTGTACCGGGGTATGGCAGGAGACCCTGCTGCATCAGCTTCCTATTAGCAGGGAATTCCCTTACAGGAAAGAAATTCCTTGCTGGATAATTACAACCAGATTCTGGCTTCCAGGAAAGCATTTAAAAGTGTTCACAGAGGAGCTCTCTGGAAGAATGAGACCCTTGAATTCCAGCACAGACTGTTAATATGATAAAAGGTTGTATGATGAGTCTTGGTGCTGCATCAGGACAGAAAGCACAAGGTACATCTTAGACTGGTTGCCACCTGCAGGAAGAGAAAGTGTGGAGGAAAAAGAATGACATACCACAGGATGATAGAAAAGGATGCTGCCATCATGGAGACAGCTTATGGTAAAGTCAAACACATTGCTCTGGACAGACAGCAGTGGAAAGCTGGAAAGCATGGCTTGTCTCCGGTGCCAATAGACCCAGGAGATTCTAAATCTAGAGCTAAGCTTGCAGGACGATGACAACCAGATTCTGGTTTCCCATACCATATCCCCAACCCCCGCACACAATCATTAGAGTATGTGGCTACTACAGAGTAGCATATGATTCCGGTAGTGTCACCTTCCTAGAAAGATGTTTGATCTCATTGGAATGGCTTAGCTATGAAACTAAAATCTGTTGCCTTCAGTGTGTATTTACTATGCAAACGAATTCCCATTAAATTAAGGTTAACTTTTTGGGACAGATATTCAGTCCTGGCTTCCATTTTTAGGTCCTTAAGCATTTAACTGGTAAGATTTTCCTCTTTGGTTAATTGTGGGTGTAAAATTGTGCATGCAAAAAAGGAAGATGAGTCGAGGCTCCCTTGAAAATCAGGCCCTATTCTTTTTATTTATTGTATTAATTCCCAAAGCACCCATCACATACATATTTAGGACCCTCCACACATTTAAAAGAAAATGTAGACACCAGAGAACTCAATAGCTCAGGAAAATTGGGCCACTCTTTGAAAACAAAGCAAGAAAAAGTAATCCCCAAAGAAGCACTGTTGAACATTGACACTGTATACAAAGGGCTTGCCTCTGAGCCTTGAAGGTAGCTACAGAAAGAGCCATACTGTATCCTAGGCAAAAAAAATGGTTAATTTGCAGTTAAAGTAGAACAGATGTGTCCTTAGCCTTCTTTGAAAAAGCCTTCAAATAATGTTTCTGTTTTAAAAAACAAAAAAAACCCAAATAAATTGGAAGAACACTGTTAAAGTTATCCAAACAACCTTAACTTTGCCATATCAAGCCATCAGCCTTATTCCTTCTTTGATTCTAAAGCATGTAGTGTGGCTGCAGTACTGGCCACATGGTTTGTGCAGGGAAGAAGAGAAAGAATAAGTAGTTAGCAGAGTTTAATAATAGCAATAATTACTATTACAATGGAGACTCCTATGAAAAAAACAGAGGCTACAGGAGGTGGTGCTGGTGATTCCATTGGTGGAAATTTTCATTCTGAATCGGCACTGAAAAGCAGCTGATCAGAAATTTTCCATCAGAATGTTTTTGGTTTTTTTTGAATGGAAAACGTGTTTTTCAAAATACTGCTTCCTGGCCAGACTACATATCCCATGATGCACTGTGGTCTCCCCATGTGTATCCTATGATCGTGGGTGAAAACAAATATCAGAATTTCCCATGAGATGGATACTCCATTTTACAATCAGCTCTAGTATCGATCCATTGCTCCTGCATGGCACTAAGGGCATTGCATCACTGCTAGATGAGACATAACCAAGGTCTTCCCCTGACCATTTGTGACATATTTCGTAAGAGTTGGGTGGGTTTTTGTTTCTCTGTTTATGGGAACAAATTTAAATAGGAGCAAACTGATTTTTAAAATGGCAACTTAATCTGTTATTAAAACAAAAGAAGCCTTAAAGAGAGAAGGGAACGATCATAGGAAGAAATTAAGATATCTGATTTAAAACATAATTGCTTCCTACCCTCCAAACAAATGGTACAGCAAACAGGCTCAAAGTCCACACCACAGAAGCGGGAACATATACAGTATGATTATTAGGGTAGTGCTGAGGCTCAAGATCTGTAATTTTTTTACACTAAAGTGCCCTTATGCATCTATTACTAACATCTATACTTAAAAAAAAGCCATAAAAGTGGAATAGTGAAAAAGGGCTTGTGAGATTGTCTGAGTAAAACCTGAGATTGTAAAAACTATGCAAGAGGATTTGAATAATTTCATCCTCAACCATTTCCCCCTCTGTCTCCTTGACTTTTTAATGGAGTATTTGCCACTATTAGATTTGTGAAATAACCCAAATATATCTAACTTGTACAAGTAGCAGCTGCCTCTGGAACCGCTTGCTCGGGCTACCCCTTATTGGACTTCAAAGAACACTTTTAAACACCTTCTGCCCCACAATGAACATTAGATCTTTTTAAGTCCTACTTTCACTGAGGGAGTTTTAAGAATTTGGTTACCAGGTCTGCAGATGGTGCATCAGTTTATGTGAATAGCCGGGTACTCTCCTGAACCACAGTGCTGGGAACCCACAAGTTGCATTGATACCCAGTTATTTTCAGAACTGGCTTAGCCCAACTCCATCAGAGAATAAATTTAAGACTCACATTGTTAGTTTTAATAAACAAACTCAGTGTCACATCAGCTTTGTCCCCATCTTTAAATACATTCATGCCATCTGTCTTACAGTCTCAACAGGTAAAAACAATTGCATTGTAGGTTACTTACAATCAGTTCCCAGTTGTTCTGAACAGCTTGAGATGTCGCACATCTTACTCAGTGGCTTGTGGTACAGACTGATAAATTATTTTTTTATGGGACTATGATCAGTTTAGGATTCCCTCTTCTGGCATTTCAGAAACCAGAGAAGTTCAGGTTTTATCTTGGAAGCTTTGTATGATTTTTTTTTCATACAATTTTGTTTTTGTGTTTCCAGAGAAATGCATTTCTTTCCATATAGCTCTTGTCCTGAGTTTTCAGTGTCATCTTTAATTAGAAAATGAAAATTAGTGCTTTGCTGGTTTGTTTTTATGTCAGGATTTGTTGTTTTTTTATGTCTTGTCAGACAATCGTATTCAGTAGTTAGTGTCAAATTAAAGCACTTTTTATGGTCTGATGAATATGAAATGCACAATTAAAAAGTTCCCATTAGGAAGTTATACAACAGAGCACATCACAAACTATTACCATGTCTATTTAGCACACATCCTGTGACAAACAAAGCTCTGTCTTTCAGATCCACCATGGCAGAATCTACACCTACATGGTGGCAGGGTGTGACATACTATACCTTGGGGGAGCGTCTTTTAACCCCCATATTCCTCATCTGTATATAATTGTGATATTGCATATAAAGCATGCCATGTGAGGTATCAGGGAAAAGGTTATGATTGGCTAAAGTCACTGTTCTATCTAAATATGTGTATCTTTAGTGCATATGAAGTTATGAGTTTTATAGTGCATATGAAGTTTTATGGTTGTCATTAAAACGTGCTGTGAGTTGGGGAATCAGTCAGATATTAGCTGCACAGAGACAACAGCAAGAAAAGTAACCAACACCAGGGTAGGGTGTCAAACAACCATCAACAGCCATTGTTCAGCAAGGGAGCTACAATTCAATGACTCACCTACATGAGGCCACACCAGAGGAATTGCTCAACCTTGCCTGGGGACTCAGCAATGCCCACCAGACATGCCTGGACTTGTGTTCTCCAAGCACATGGGACTGAAGGTATAAAACATAAAACAGGGGGCCCATGCTCTGCCTTTCTCCTGCCCTCACCTATGCTGCAAGCAACAAGGTCACTCAGAAGACTTAAGACTCCAACAAAGGAGACTGGCCCGGGTTTCAAGGGTGAAAACTGTGCACTATGAATTGCAATATCCACTGAGGTGAGAAAAACTGCTTAATCTAGATGTTGCCCAGTCTAATAGGGTTGAGAATTTAGACTGAGAGCGTATATTTTATTTTATTTTATTTTATTTTATTTTGGTAACTAACTAACTTTTTGCTTATCACTTATAGACACTTAAAATCTATCTTTTGTAGTCAATAAACTTCTTTTACTGTTTATCTTTACCAGTGAGTTTGCCTGAAATGTATGGCAAACGTGCTCAGGTTTGCAAAGGCTGGTTTATATCCACTTTCCATTAATGAAGTGGCCAAACAATTAATAAATTTGCAATGCGCATCTTGAGCAGTGCAAGACAGTATATTCCTGAGGTACAAGTCTGGGAACTTGGGGGATTTGGCTGGTGACTTTCTCTGTGTGATTCGTGAGTGGCTCTGGGAGCATTCATGCAATCTAGCTGTGTATGGGGCTCCACATGTGGTTGTGCTGAATGATAACAGCACCTGAAGGAGTTTGCTGCTGGTCACTATCAAGGCATTGTGAGAGACATCGCAGGCTGGAGAAAGTTAAGGGGGCACAGTGGTCTCACAGTCCCAGGCTGCACCCCAGGCATCCTGTCACACAGGGGTCAACTGTTTCAACAGAGTTCAGAGTTGATGTCACTTGAGTAGAGTGAGATTTTCTTTCAGCTCTTGTGACAAAGATGAACTCAAGAAAGTGAATGATGATGTCATCAAGTAGGAGGAAGGCGGTCATTGCTGGAAATTATAAATCAGGAGCAATCGGCTGATCCCATCACATCAGCTGGATCCAATCCCAAGAAAAGACAAACTGTGGTCCCTGACATGACACAAGTGCCTCCTTGTGATCTCAAATGCTAACTATGGCCAGTGAGAGCTATCATTGGCTGCACAGTGCCATAAAATCGCTTAGGGGTGCAATCCTCAGGTTCCAGCTCTGCACTGGAGAAACCTGGAAACCTGGAAACTAGCCTTCTTCAAGTCATGGGGGTTATGGCAGTACAAAAACTTGGGGGTGATTTCTCCCTACCTGAAGTTTTCAGTGTCAATTTCTAACATCATTTTTTTAAAGATGCTGGCCAGGAGTCTAACCTCCTCATTTGTGGGTTTCTCGTCATGCTGGGTCAGCATTTCCTTTCTTGAAGTGAGCCCCTTTCAGAGGTTGAACACGTTAAAAGCATGCAGCTGATCTCTTTGCTCTGTTGTACATGAGCTCAGTAGAGTGGGAGGTCTCTAGCATCCACTCTTCAGAAGCTTTCCCAGAGTTGAAAGCAGGATTCCCAGTAGCCTCTGATTAGTGCTAAGAGCTGCATGCACAGGAGACGTTTGAAGTCCCCAAGTCATTGTACTGACCCTACAAAACCCAGGAACAAGGCTGCATATTCCTGAGCTCCATTTATTGGCACCTTTTCTAGTAACTAACTACTTCCATATTTACAGACATAGCCTGTTTGTAGAGCACTCTCGTATCTAGGTGGACACTGCCTTAGGGTTCCATGAGGGTTGTGGGAAGGCAGAGGGGTGGATATGGCTAAAGGGTGATGGCCTGAAAGGTAGACTTCCTCAACTACAAGGGAGCAGAAAAAGTATTCACCGTGAAACCAGTTTCTGTCAGCTTCTCAGATGTTGAGACTATCATATATGGAGAGGATCATCTTACCAGAAAGGACAAGGACACCGCACAATTGCAATGTCTTTGCCCCATCTTGGGTCTGCCTACTTTTGCTGTCTGTGGCAGTAGGGGGAGTCTGGGATGATGATGTGCATCCGCTGGGAGAGTTGGGCCTCTGTATTTTAAGAGAGTGATTTCTCAGGAACGTGTTCAGCAATTCAAAATCAACTGACTCTGGCTCTGACCCTTGGTCTGGCCCTACTCACTAGGTCTGACTGCTTACAGCTGTGATAAACTTCTGCCTTCATAGTTTCTTCTCTTCTAATTGCTAACCTGAGAATAAATCAGGGTACAAAGGAAATAAACCTGTTACATGTGGCTTCATGGATCAGGGCTACGGTAACGGTGTTGGGGTTTAATTGAAACTGTTAGATAGATCCCATCAGTTGTAGAGAAAAGTAAGCTCAGAGGAAAAGTAGAATGAGTTACTGAGACAAGGCCCCCACACTTGTCTGCGTGAATACAATGGATAAAATGGACTGCTCCCATTGCAGTCAGTGGCAAAACACCTACAGTTTTTGCATGAATAATTACCTTCTTTGAACTTGCAAATGCTTGTTTGTGCAGACAGGTGCAAACACAGTATTTTCATGTACATTTCTGAAGCTCCTTTAAAAATATGGCCTCTGCCTAATATAAAGAGATTGAAACAGCATGACTGGAAGACTTCATTCTGAAATGTTTGACTGGTGAGTGTATGTTGGGGTCAGTGGGATTCTGGACCCACAAAGCTTATCAAGAAGCAAATTAACATGCAAAACAGAGTGAAGTCATACTTCAAAGTCACCACAAAAAGTCCAGTGAATATCAATCTAAATTAATTTCAGCCTCTCTAATCAATCATGTCTTTATGAAACACAAACAAATCCCATCAGAATGACACGTTGTTAAGAAAAAAAAGAGATGTGCCCTAAACTTCTGGTGACAATTCATATAAACATCAGTTCATGCAGCAAGGTTAGAGCTCTGGGAGAACAGTACAATATTTTAAAGATCATTGCCAACTCCAGAGTATATAAGCCATGGAAAAAAAAAAAAGATTAGTGCCTAAAAACCTGAGGGCAGTGGAGGAGAGAGACAGAAGGCGACTAATTTGGCACCTCTCTGATCCTTAGAGGGGTCTTGTGGCATAAAAGGAATGTAAACAAGTCATCTAAAGATAAAGGCCTGGGATAAGAATTTTTGGAATGCCATTTCTGTTTAGAGTAGCACCCTGCTGTCCTTACTCATTTAAAATGTATATTGATTTAAATGAGAGGTTTGGGCACAACAAGTTGGATTTGGTTCTTGATTTATTATATTGTCATCTGTATTGCAAAAGAGCCTAATGGGGCCAAAGGGAACTGGGTTCCTATTGTGCTTGATGGTTTGCAAACATGCTAGGAGACCATCCTTGAAGAGACTACAGTCTAAATGGACAAAGAGTTGGGAAACAGAGGTGGCGTGAATTGTGCAAGGTCATACAACATCATTAGGATTGAAATAAGGGTTTATTAAGAGACCACATTGTAGTCAGTCTGCATAGGGGCCACCATTCGGCCTGGTCCTTAGGCAGCCTGTTCAAGATAGCCTGTCCTGATGCCCCTCTGTGTGCACAAACACACACTGCACAACAGGCATGTAAGGATCAAGTTCTCTGACTATTACCTTCGTACTTAGCAACCTTCTTTGTAGGAAAAGCTACTGTGAGAGCACAACTCTTAAGGAACTCTTCTCTTAAAAGTCAATTGACATTTTCTCTTTGCTTGGATAGTTTTAAGAACATTAATATACACTCTCTTGGAAGCCATTTTCCTTTCTTTTCATAACTGCCAATCTTCTTTCATTATACAGTTGACTGGAAAACTGCTGTTAGAAAAATAAGACAATGTCCTGTTTATTGGTGTCCTAATGTGCCATTGATAAAAGCAGAAGTACGACAAGTAGGTCGTACTATCAGAACTGAGCACAATCTCTCACCAAAGATCAATCAAAACTTGCTCATGTTAGTCTGGTAAAATCACATTAGGATCATTATCCTCTCACTTGTGGGGTTTATGTAGCTTTACACCCCCTTTCTATCCCTGATCCTGTAGGCTGCTGAAAGCTAACAGTCCAAAATGGGCCATTCCATTCTCTAGGATGGATGGATTCTATGATGTTCAGCCCCTCCACCTCCTACCCCTGATGTGCCCCTCCTCTTACCCAGCTACCTCCAGAATTGCCCCTTTGCCAAGGCAAGTTGCAAGAAATACTGACACATGGCTGGCTATGTCAGACTACACCAGCTCAGGATTTCCCTACGCTAGAGGTATCCTCAACTGCTGCTTTATAGTGGCTTAGACAAAGGGGATTTAAGAGGCACTGAGGAATTGGATTATTTGTGAATCCCCCACTTCTATTTTTAAAGAATCCTAGCTGTAATTTTTTTTTTAATAATCCTTCTGAAATTGACTTTCCATTCTCTTCTTTGGAGTTACTCCTGGCATACATTGCTCCAAAAGAAAAGGAGAATCAGGCCTTTTGTTTTAGAAGAACTGTCGGATTCAGAGGGAAAAGATTTTGCTGGAGGCTGGTCTGAAACAGATTGGAACAAAATCGGTGCCAACAGAAAAACGTTTTCAATTATCATTAAATATCATTTATCCTGTTTTAATCTTATGCGTAGAACATTTATTACTCCTGATAAATTGACCAAGTATAAAAATAGACAAGTCATCCAATTGTCACAGGTGTAAAATGAAGACAGCTACTTTATTAAATATGTTTTGGACACGTTCTTACTCAGCACATTATGGGACTACAATAGAGGCTCACATTGCTAAAATTATACTTGCTGAAATTCCTAAGCACCTAATTTGTGCCTGTTCTGTATTACTTTATAAAGATAGATATAGGAGTAAATTACTATCTATTGCATTAGTAATTGTAAAAAGAAGGATTACATTACAGGGGAAATCCATATTATCTGTATAGGCATAAGGACAATTTGGGATCTAAAAAATACTATCCCTCTGAAGAAAGTCAGCTATATAATTAGAAGGCATGCTTTTTCCATTACTTACACTAAATCAGAGTAATTACACTTAAATATAGAATTATACCACTGCAAAACCAGTGTAAGTGAGAGAAGAATCAGGTCCAGATATGTTATTGTAGACTTTGATTTCCATTGGGACCGATTCATTAAATATGGCTCTGGCTCTTACTATGGGGAGAAGTGCATAGAAGTAAATGGGACTACTCCCAGTTGTAAGCATTGCTTCCACTAGTGTTTCCTATGCTCAAACTGTGCACCTATACAGTGGTATGAAAAATGGTGATTGCTGGGGAGAGTGGAAGAAAGCGGGGGAATGGAGGCTTCACAAGGTCACAGCAAGTGGAGACTTCATGTAAATGATTTCAAACCATTCATCAATAACCTTATAGTAGGAAAATGTGCTGATGAAAGGCCAAATCTCCTTCCTAAAGTAAATAGTCCTGACACACGACTGGTCCTGCAGGGCATTAAGTGATAGAAAAACTACTACACCACAGCCATTGCAGTTGGTGCCGGTGGGGGATGTAGATGCAGGAAGGAACTGGCCCATAATCAGAAGCAAGTTACAAAGGGAAAACTTTGCTTCCGAAAAGGAACAAGATGTTAGCAAGGACCAGATTTGTAAAGGTATTTTGGACGTATAGATGCAGACAAGCACCTAGTCGGATTTTCAAAAGGAATTAAGCACCTAGGTTCTTTTGAAAATCCCAACTAGTCACCTATCTGCATTTTTAGGTACCTAAATACCTTTAAAAATCTGGCCCTGAAGCTCTAGCCCTCCTTGACACAGCCCATGTCACCAGGGATCATATTATCCTAGATTAAAACAAATATCCCTTTTATTAGTGATCTCCAAGAAAAGCTTCATCTTACAGAAGATGCAAAGAATGTGGAAGAAAATAAATTAAAGCTCTGTCATTCAATCAGGATATCGAAATAGCAATGTTAAGCTAATATTAATATTGCTTGTCCACTTTTTGCTTTTATATTCCTCTGGCGCTTATTGTTCTATAGCAGTTTTTTCAATGTTATATCCCCAGAATAATTATTTGTTATAAAATGTAGTTAGTTTACTGGATTTTTTCTTTCTGGGCTCACTATAGTTAAACAGAAGGGACCAAGTCGAGAGGTCCTTATTTAGGCAAACTGCCATGGAAATCAAGAGGAGCTTGCCTGACCTGGGACATCCAGAATCATATATGCACATAAATTACTCTGGGAATCAAAAGCCCACAATGTAACAAAAAAGAGTAAAATTATTTCTGAGAAGTGTAGGAAACTTGCATGATAGTCTGTAATGCATCCTGGCTTCTGACTTTTTTTTTTTTTTTTCAAACATCAAGGAAGATGACACCTACCCTTAATATGTTTTAGCTCTGATTATGAATCCCCAACTGTACAGACTCCATCTTCACATCTACCAGCAAAATCATTTTTCCAAACTACAGTGTGGTATTTCTTTGAGTGGATGAAGAACTTGTTAAAAATGAAATATAGAGTAATGAGTTCTAAAATGAATCACTGCATGCAATATAATTTCTTTAAACTATGTGCCAGGTAAATCTTGACTCATCAGCATGACACATGGAATTTAAAAAAAATCTGAATATATATTGTTTAAATCCTAGTACAATTAATTCACATTCAGTATGATACATTTCTTAGGGCAAAATCCCAGATCCCTATGCAGGGAAAACTTGCAAAGTCAATAGTTATGCCTGCAACAGGAGTACATGTTACAAAGGTCCCATTCATAGATTTCCCTATCTTAGACAAGCTGATCCAATGTTTACCTTTGCTAAATTGCAAGGAAGAGCATTCACATATTGTACAATGGTCTAAATTGTTCCATTCCTCATTATGAAGAGACTGAGAGACCTTCCCTTACGTATGCTACAGAAAGCCTAACAAGTCCAGATACATGATTATCCTGCCATGTCAAGATACCAGACAAAATATATCCTGGGCTGGGGTTTGCAAACATGCCCAGTGTTGGCCTAATTCTGCTCCCTCTGAAGTTAGACCGCAGTTGCGTGATCCTGAAAATCCCACCCAGTGAATCTGGCACTATAGCAAAAGCAAGACTCCATCAGCTTGCATTAGAAAATGACCTCTCTTCTCTACTGTAATAATAAATGATATTCTCCTTCCTTAAGGATCACCATGGCTCCTCTGGAACTGCCTTTTCTGGGTAACAGTTAGAGGCACCAAGGCACAGGAAAAGGGAAAAAACAGAACAAAACTCTTGTGAAACTTTTTGAAATTTTATTTTTCCATCTATCTCAGCCCTGTAACATTTGGGCACAGTGTCACATAAAAGAACTTTGCTAAAAGCAGTTGCCGTGGCAATCTGGATAAAATATGCACTTTAGTCCTTGCAAAGCCCTGCCCACTACCAAAGTAATGCACAGCTCCTCTACATTTAGGTCAATTTCACCTTTACTGTATAAGAGCTTTCATTTTTAAAATGCTTTGATCAGTTTTTTGCAATGCATCTTAACTGTTTTTCTCAGCTGGTCACCATCAACGTATGGAGTGTAATTCTGATATAAGAGCATGAACCTCCTTCCTCTCCTCCCCCTGTATGGTTACTATTCTGAATATAAGTAATTCGTTCATTGCTGTGTCATATTAAGTGCACCTAGTATCCTAGATGCATTTCCACCATTATAAAATACTCAAACCTGGATGCCGATACTATAAGTGAACAGTGCTTTCACTTTTTAAAGCATCTAACCTTGTTCTAAACAGCAGCACTGTCCACGCAGATATTGTCCCTTTAAGATAAAAGGTTCATTTTAATCACTGTTGTATCTTTTAAGCCGCAATACAATTCAAAGCAGTAATAAGAAAAATGAAAAATGTTGTAATGTAATAACTACTGTGTTTCTGGCAGGATATAAAATTTCACCAATAACTTTCAGCCATTTCATGTCATCAGCTTTAAAGCAGGGTTTCTACTCTACTCTAGACTTCTGTTCTGCTTTTTACTTCTTTCATCGCTATGGAATCTGAATGTTTTCATGCAGTGATCACATATGGGCTGATGCTAGATTTGAAGAATAATAGGGAATTCTGCTCTAAAACTATCTGGCCCTTTATCGCATTTGAGCTTTAAATTCTTATTTTTCCCATGGGGAACTTTCAAATCTTAACCTCATAAGAAAAATACTGCACCGGACATGAACATAAACCAATAGTTCATCTGAAGTCAGTGGAGTAATTGGAGTACAACTGGTATAACAGATATCAAAATCAGGCCCACCAAGTTAAGAATAACTTGGATTTATTGAAATCAATGGCAAGAATCCCAAATGACTTCCCTGGGCTTTGAATCAGGCTCTTTGGGTCTCAGATTCATCTCAGGCTTCATCCTGAACTCAGGTACACTAGAGTAAAACAGGACTAATTCCATTGAAATTAATGGAGTTTTGCTAAAGTAGAACCAGCCTAAGTGAAATCAGAATCAGGCCCAATTGAATTATATTGTTGTAAAAGCTAGTGTATGTGAGATCAAAGTTAGTCCCTGTATATTGTCATTCTGGAACAGTGTTCTCCTTTTGTTTGTCTTACTAAATGCTTTAATAGGAGAAAAGTGCTTTACAGGCAAAATTCATATTACCAAAACCAATTGGATTTACAATTTGTTTTTATTACCACTAAAAGAGCACTAATTCAAGCTCCGGATGCATTATAGTGCTACAAAACAACAATAATCTTGTTTTTATAGCTCTAAACATGTTGAAAAGCTAAGCCTTTCTTCTACTACATAGTGCCCAAATGTCATTATAACTTACAAAATGTAGCTGACAGTCATAATTTGTCTTTTTGTTGATGGCCTTATATTTCTATCTAACACACAATACTTTTGTTCAACAATATAAGCAACAATTTGTTTAAGATAAGCAAGACACCTAAATTTTCAAAGTATGATTTCAACCAGATAACTACTGCTGATTTTAGCTAAAAAACCTTGGCAAGAAGCCTAAAAACTTTAAAAATGGGGAGAATCAAACATATACCGGGCACTTGAAAGCTACCCATATTGTGGTAAAAATGTCATTCTTTAGGCATAGCAGGAGTTTTTCCATTAATTTCAATGGGTTTTGGATCAAGGTCTTAAAGTTTGGCCATGTGAAAAGTCTGCTAAATCCGTTTAGCTGCAACTCTTTACTGAAATGATCTATTAAATTAAGTTTTGGGGAGGAGACCATATTCCCTGTATAAATATCAGCAAAAAACAAACAAAAATGAAACTAAACTAAAAAACAGCAAAATCCCCAACAACAACAAACAAATGCCAGGACTGAGGCTAGGGTACTTTCATGTTGCTTGAGCAGAGCCTTCCATCTCATCCGAGAAAACATAAATAGTTTTTAAAGCCATAAGCAGCTAAGGAAGATTGCAGCTAACAGAGACATTGCCTACAATGTATTGAAATACAAAGGGAAGGGGCTGTGAAAACAACATTTAGAGTTGTGCAAGCACATCTTGGTGCCTAGAAGCTCCTCTGCTAGATCAATACCCATGCCACTTTAACAGGATGCTTACTGGTTTCCACCTAGACTGTGTCCATTAACTATCCATGATATTTTCAGCATGAACTACAGCACACCTTGAGGTTTTAATGAGGATGACTAGCGTGGTATGGCAAAGAGGTCATAAGCAAATCATGCCTTTTGGCAGTGGAGGTATTAGGAGGAGCAATGGTGCACTGGAAGTTGCCTCAGGGAACCTTAAGGCTTAATCTTTCCTCTGCACAGGATCATTGGCCTTGATTGTGTCATCAGGGCTGATTTTACAAGGGGGTATGTCAGTGATGAGTATAGAAAGGATTACATGCAGGAGGGCTGATGAGGATGGCTTTTCTACCTCTTATTGTCAGGCTGACAGATTTGATACACCCTTCTTTAAGTAGAAGTATGTTCCCCATTGGTGAAATCTGCTCACTGATGAGTTACATTTGATTGGTTCAATTTGCCTTCATAGATAATTAGGCCAGAAATGACAGCTGTGATCATTTAGTTTGACTTGCTTTATAGACGCTGGCTTTACATACTTATAGCTCTGTTTTTTATTATCCAACACTGGGGTGGTACTAGATTAACAGACACACTGGTTAGAGGGGTGATGTTTGAGGATAACAAATAGCAGAAAACACTAAGACATACAAAGAAGCTAAGAAAGCAACTGACAATCATTTATGCATATTTACATGTATATTTTGCCTTTATGCCTGACATAAAGATCATCACAAGACTGCAAACTGTGTATGAACAATGTTGTATTCCTTCATTTTAAAGTGTATGCTTGGGGTAAGTTATTTGGAGACAATAGGAGACTGTCGCCATTGAGAAATGGTTGGCTTTGTTCACAGCTGTGTAATTTCCAACCTGATAGATTGCCGACACAGAGACAGAACAAATATGTGTTGTCCTGAAAGCCTGAACTTTTTTTTTGTTTCCCTTTAGAATTATTTACTTTCTTTCCAGTCAGAAATGAACATATTTCATCAGTGTAGAAACCCCAGAGTGAAAATGTAATTTCCTACAGCTATAGCAGAGACTTCACAAAGACACTTATGACTATCACTCATATCCAGGAAAATAGTTTCTCCAATGGTATTAATAAAATTGACACATGGAACATTTCCTCAAGTGGCAAAAGTGGGATATTTCTGAAAGTAACCTTTGTTTAATTTATCCTTCTATTATATTTTATCCTTTCAGAAGAAATTAACATACCCGCATGCTATGCTGTAGTAGTTACACAAACAGGTCATGGACAAGAAAAGGTTCCTGAGCATTAATAACTTATACATAAATGAAAAAGTATTGCTCTGTTTAAGGTGAGCACCATTATTCTTTGGAACATGTTGTAATATTGTGCGTGCTACAACTTTGTACTGATTATAGGCATGAGATGGTGATTGAAATCAAGGTCAGACAAAAACAACCTAATCTGGCAAGTATTGTATTTGGACTTGGAAATGCCATAAAATTCAGAAAATGACATAACCAATTATAGTGGAAGTAGCAACAAAGGATTAGAGACAATTTAAAGTTTTTCTTTAAAAATCAGATGTATTTAACAGTCAGACTTGAAAAATCCCATCTCAAAGCAAGCTCCAATTTTTCATCTCTTCTTAATATCACTAGGTACCAACTCCTGTTAAAAGTCAGAACACAGTCATGGTTTCAGGAACAAAAAGTTAAACTTCACTGATACCATCATACTGTAAGCCAGGTTCTGCTCCCAGTCTCAGTTTAGTTCTGCAGTAATTTTATTGGATTGATTGAGCTCAGTTTCAGCAGTCTAAACCTAGAGTGACTCCATTGGGCCTAATTCTGATTTTACTTACACCAAAAAGCACTCTACTGATTTCAGTTAAGTTGCTGCAGACACACACTGGTCTAACTCAGAGCAGAATGTGAATATCATGTGACAGCAGATACTATCCTTTAGTACAGTATAATGTTGCTGACCTGTGTTGTAGCAGGGTCTTGCAGGTCAGCTTTCCATTGGAGAAGAGATTAGTGACATAGAGCTTTAGTGCAACATATTCATTTTACACTGTTTACACCAGACCTGGAACGGGGTGGTCACAAATGGCATTCAGACAATCTGCTTTTTCCGAACTCAGAGTCCAGCACCAATGCCTGGACCACAGGGAGCAATGCTGCCTCAAACTTTACTCTAGTTAGCAAGATTAAGGCAGAGAGTAAACTCCTGTGCTGCTTGCCACAGCTCCATCCAAAAGAAATTGCATCACAAAACAATGACGCATTTATTCAGACTGTACACACTTGCATGCTAAGAAAAAAAGAACTTGTAAGACTATGTAGCAGCACCACCTGGTGACTCCTGCCATAATAATATAAATATATCCTTTCTATTTGGGGGCCAGATTCTGTACTTAACAGAATGCCCCATGTAGGGGGAGGTGCAGAGCTATCCGGACCCAAAGGGAACTTTGGGAGGAATTGTGTTTGGGAGGCAAAATCGTTCCTCGTGCTCCTCATTGTGTAGGTGGTGGAGGATGCTATAGTCTGCTCTCCACTGTGTAACAGTCACCAGGTCCTTAAGCCGATGCAGAAAAAGGAAGAGTCATGGAACAATTAGGTTACTACAAAGGAAAGGACCTGGTGGTGGGAGAGTCAGTATGTATGGGTGGAAGCACAGGTGAAGTCAAGAGATGGGACTGGAACAAAGGAGCATGTAGTGGTTTGACTGGAGCAGCCCCCCCTTGTGGACCTTGCAGGCAGTTGGACACAGTTCTATCCCAGTGGCTGCTCTGGCTAGCAGGCCTGTCTTTGCAGCTCTGCAAGCCATGCTCCCTTCAGGAACAGAGGCAGAACTCCATCCTCCTTCCTGGTCAGTTAGCCCTGAACTTAGGCTGCTTTTATTTCTTCTTCAGGCTTGGCATTAGCTGCTGGTATAGTGGGATGGGGCTAACTGGACCCAAAACCTCTCCTTAACTACTTCTCTGCAGGTATGGGGTGTGTCTGCCTCATCACAGGGCAGAATGTGAACAGAGAGAGAAGAATCCATTTTATATCTCACATTGTGTCCCTCATTTAAAGCATTAATGCCCCACTATGCAGTTTAGGAATTTGGGGGATGCTGAGGCCCTTATTGTGCTATAATTCGGGAACTGAGGATGAAAACAAATTCCATTGTCTTTGCAGTCATGTGGGGAGAGAGTTAACTGATTCATATTGACTGTAAATATAACAAATGAAACAAGAAATGAGAGCCAGCATCTACTCTGGAATAATTCCAATTCTGATTGATTGCTCACTCTCCGAAAGGGATAGATTCATTTTATCCTACTGTGAGGCTCACCACCATTTTACTTCACTGGAAAATGGAGGTGCATGAGTCCAAATATCACCAACTGGAAATCAGGCAATTAGTTTCTCTTAGATATATTTCTATTAATCTTACAGCCACAAAATTCAAGTGGTCCAAAGCAATTTATTTCGATCAAGTTTCTGTTTAAATCTGAAAGTAGTATTGCAACACTGCATCAATAAGGCAACTCCTACAGGTGGGGTTACTTTGAAATATGCACGATTTTTGAGTTTACGTAGAGAAATGCCCAGGGATATTATTGTGTCCTGATAATCAGATCACATGCTGTGTCTTATTGTTTATAATTCTCACTTTCTTATTAGAAAACCCATGTTCCATTAGAGTCTTTATATTACCAACTGACATATACTTTAATGGATCCTGAGCTCATCTCCTAGGTTCAAAGTACTGTAATTATTAAGGGAGCTCAATACTAGTTGAAATTAGAAATCAATTATTTCAACAACCCACAATTTTGCTGTTACTCTAAAGGGCCTGGTCTAATTTTTGGAAATGTGTGTATCTTGTTTTCCCAGCAAAGTTTATTCCCCAAATTCAGTTACCAAATGTGTTGTACTATATCTCAGTATATTCAGGGGATTCAGCAGCAAGGTGTTTGAAAGTGGATTTTATAATGCAATGGTACTGGTATGAGCACGTATTATTATAAAGAAACTGATTTCTTTTATTGGCATATGTTGGGGAACTTTTTTAACAATTTACTTAGGAATCTTTCTTCATCTCCACAGTAATAATGGCCAAGGATCACAACCGTGAGCTACATTCTAGCTGAAGAAAAGGCAGATGCTCTATGATCATGGCATCTGCGAATTAGGGCTGGGTGGGAAATGGTTTATCCATGATGAGAGAATTTTTGACATTTTGAAACTTTTTCATGTTCCAAATTAGGACAAAATGTCAAAATCTGGAAAATTGTCACAAAACAAAAATCTGAAAAAATAATTTAAGTTTGGGGCAATCGAAACATTTTGTTTCAATAACTTCTAAACATTTCATTTTCATTTTGACTTTTTCCTTTTTTAGAAACATTTTTGGTGACAATCTACCAGAATTTCTAAACGAAAAGTAGTTTTGACTCCAAAAATCAAAACTTTCTGGTGCAATAATCTCAAAACTTTTTTTACCACAAAATTGTTTGAGTCAGGGGTTTAGTCCAACCCACAGTGTTTCATGAACATTTTCTGTTTTGGTGATTTACATTTATTGATGAAAAAACGTTTTATCAGAAAATTCTTGACCAGCTCTGCTTGGATTGTGAAAGGTCTGGACTAGATGGCCAGAAAGGCTTTAGCCATCTTTGACTAACTATTCTATGAAAACTGGTTCTGGAAAATACTAGTGGTGTTCAAAAGCCTATAGGCTGGGTGGATGTTTTCTTGCCCTTGGTCTCTGCTTAACTTCTCTAGATACGGTCAACTTTTAATGTCATTCTGAAAGTACTTTTGCTGGAAATGGCCTTGCTGAAATGAATCTGCTGCACCACAAAGGCTTATGCCTCTACAAAATTTTCAGGAGTACCAAGGTTTCTTGGAGCACAAAAGTGGCTATGCATTAGTTCTACTTCAGCACTTAGCAGGAACAGGGGATGCAAACCAGTAGAGCATCATCTCAACCATACCCAAAGAAAAACAAAAAAGGAAAAAATACTCAAGCTTTTGCATAAGTAGGATTTCAACTCATTGTTGTGGCCATATTCCAATCTATATTTTGCATGTTGTAAATACCCCTTCTAGAAAGCAGTGTTGCTGGTGTAGAATAGCTGGTGATGGAGATGGCAGCATTTCAGAGATACATGAGTGACTATGCATATAGAGCAGTGGTGTGCAACCTGTGGCCCATCTGGGTAATCTGCTGGTGGGCCACCAGATAGTTTATTTACAGTTGCATGGCTGCCCGCAGCTCCCAGTGGCTGTGGTTTGCCATTCCTGGCCAATGGGAGCTGAAGGAACCTGTGGCCAATGACACTTCCTGCGTCTGCCATTGGCTGGGAACAGCGAACTGCAGCCACTGGGAGCTGCGGGCGGCCATGCAACTGTAAACAAACTGTCTGGTGGCCCGCCAGCAGATTACCCTGACGGCCCGCATGTTGCCCACCACTGATATAGGGGCAGATTCTGCTCTCATTCACACCAGTGTAAATTGGGAGTAACGCCACCGAAATCCAGGGACTTATACTGGTGCAATGTTCCAAGTAATTCTGGCAGGACTGCTGTTGGTGATGATACCTAGATGCTTTACATACTGTAGATTAACTCAGTCTGTTCCTAACAGGGTCATATGACCAAATGAACCAGAACTGCATGAACAAAATGGCCCTGTTTATCTTCAGCATTTACCTGAAGCAAATATTCTGAGAGTCATATTTTTGCCATGTTATAGCAAACAGAATGACTCAGAAGCAAGGAGTGCTAAAATATCTCCAGTGGAATAAGAGCCAATATTGTCATTTAGGCACAGCCTGGATTGGGAAGCAGCGCAGAGTGACACTGCTCTGGGCTGAGGTTGCACCAGTGTAAATTGGGAGTAAATCCCCTGAAGTTATATTGGTGTAACTGAGAGAGACTCAGTAAATTTGGAACTATTCCTGATGAAAGGTGACATTCAAAGCAGAGTCAGTATGTCTGCTACTACACACCTTTGTTAGTGCAGTTTACTCCTCCTCCCATCCCTCTCTTCCCTGTTTGGGGTATTGTGCTCTACTGGGAGAGCAAGTTGGGAATAGTTCCTGCTCCCTACTTTATCTGGTCCATCGGTGTAGTGGTTCCTTTCCTTTCCTTTTACTGCACACTGAACAATAAGATAGGAACTATCTGGCCTTAAATGAACCAAAAGGTTATTTAGGTTCTGATTCTGAATAATACCTTACTCTGAAAATATTCCTAGTCAGTTAGAGGACTAGTTGTATAGTACAGCAATACTTAAGCAAGAAAGGGTGCTAGAATTAGGGCCTAAAATTGTAACACCTTTAAAAAAAAAACCCAACACACTGTAATAAACACTTCGGCTGGCAGCCTATTGATTTTGTTCTCTAAGGTTATGTTTACACTGCAATTAAGCACCCGCACCTGGCCCATGTCAGCTGACTCGGGCTTGCAGGGCTCTGGCTATAGGGCTGTTTAATTGCAGTGTAGACATTTGGGTTTGGGTTGGAGCCCGAGCTCTGGGACCTTCACCCTCATGGCACAGCAAGTTTAGTTTAGAAATGAATACAACACCATGTGCTGGAGTAGAGCTGGATTCTGCTCCCACCAGCTCCAGTGGAAATCAGAGAAAACTCCTTTGTGCTCAAAGGGGTAATACCAGCACTCTGAATGTAGGCATTGCCTTTGCCATGACACACAGTGAATTCAGTCAGGATGTCAGAACTATTTGTGAGCAATAATGGGCCTGGATTTGTAATAAACATATATTAGTACTGCATCTGCTCTTCAGAGAATTTTACAAGTGTTAGTCACAAAAAGCATCATGGATAATGGAAGTACACTGTTATTCTAAAGTATGATCGAAAGTTTCTAAACTTTCCAAAGTTTAGCAAAGGGAATAAAGACAAACGGAAAGTTAACATGCTAATTATTATTCCTTTCATTTATCAACTATACTGCAACTGTTTTTGTCTTATTTTAAGAGCTGTGATTTCTCATTGACCTTAGATTTGTGAAAATTAGTTAGAATTAGGTATAGCATGTCAAATGCGAACACCTGTTTAGTAGGATAAACATATTTAAATATCAACCTTTCTGTCTGATTGGTTTTTGTAGATGTACTGATTAGGAACAGGCATGTCAAACCCTGACCTTCCAAGATGGTAGATAACGAATGGTGAACATATGCCATTAAACTTTGTTATTATCAAACCATCTCATTAATTTAAAAGGGCAGTTTCAAGAGCCATATTTTAGTTTATTTTTCTTTTTGTTATGCATCATGACTTGTACTGTTCCTGAGAATCTTGAGGAGGAAGTTTCTGGGCCATATCCTTAGCTGGAATATATCAGCACGGAGCCGCTAAAGTCAACAGAGGTATAATGATGATCTGAGCTGGTCAGGAAATTTTTTTAATCAAGCTTTTTTGTTGTTGTTGAAAAATACTGATTCATCCAAACTGAAATTGTTCATGGAAAAGGGTCAGTTAAATTTCTGTTCTTCAAAATGACTTTTCAATTTGAAATTTAACATAATTTCTATTTAGAAATGCTTTAAAATAAAGAGTCAAAGTCAAAGTGGAAACAAATATTTTCCAGTTATCAAAACAAAATATTGTAATTGACCCAAATTGAAATATCTTTCAGTTTGTCTGTTCCTAAACATTTACAAGGTTTTGACTTTTTTCCTGATGTAGGATGGGGGAAAAATGCAAGCTCTCAAAAATTGACTTTTGCAGGTGTTTTAACTCAGGAGTGTATTTTTGGCCTATAAAATATAATCATCTCTCTGTACCAAGTCAGGTTAAATTTTCTGAATAATGTAACATGAAAACGTCCATTTGTTAAACATAAGAGAGAATCAGTTTAATACTGTAGCTGAATATTTACTATCACAAGTAAGTATAGCTGTATAATCACTATTTGACTCTGTAAGTTTCTAATAAATCCTTTCTTTGGGCTAAGACTCAATTTAGAACAAAGCCATATGCAAAATTTGTTTCACATGAAGAAATTACATATACTGGTTTTAGATTTGCAGCCGTAATCTTGTCAGAGCAGATTATCAAATGATCAGAGCAATAAAAAAAATGAATTGGGGTTTAAACTTTTATGAAAAAAGCAGTTATATTGTGGGATCAGACTTTTTAATGGACTGCAGGCATTAAACAGACCTTGTATTAGGCTCTGAAATTAATGGGTCACTATATAACATTCCAGTCTTCATAGCTTCATAAGATTAATGCTTGCTTATATAGAAAATTCAATGGCTCATTTAATTTCATATGAATGTTTAAAATTAAATTGCTTTTGGATTAAGTCTAAACTCATTATTCATTTTAATGTCTGAAAGAACTTTCATTTTTCTTTCATTTTATTTAATCAAGTGCATCATCATTAAGTATAGGCTATGAACCTAGATAGCTGAGAAATAAAAGGAAGTTTATTAATTTAGTTAAAAAAGATCAATTTGTTAAACTTTATTTAATGCTAATGCCATTTTAAATTTAACATGATTTCAGGAAAAAATAGTGATTTTTAGCTGTTTTGCTTTCTTTTGATTATATTAAATGTATAGTTTGCTCTTGGGTAATTCCCCTATCTGACGTGTTACTCAGGCTAAGTATTTAGAATGCACAATTTCTTGTTAAGTACAAGTTTTGTATTCACCTCGCTCTTTTGCATATAGAAAGACTCATCCTTCTTCCACTGAAGTCAATAGGACTTCTGATAGAGCTAGGTTCTCAAGTGATGTACATCAGCTTAACTCAATTAACTTCAGTGGATCTACATCAATTTAAACCATCAGAGAATCTTCCTGATGTATGTCTCCTAGAGGCATGGAGTGGGCTGATAGTGGATCTTTCCTAGCTTTATCTGATGAAATAACCTTTGATAATATGAATAAAAAGTAAAACCTTTCAAGCATTTTCAAAGAAGGAGAACTTTTAACTTACTTATCAACAGATCTCAGGGATCAGTTTCCTCAGCTGTTCCCTACAAATTCACTCTATTATCTGCCATTCACATTCATCACAGATTTACGCAACGTGGACTAATTTTAAGATCCTGTATAAATGCCTCTTCAAACACACACACACAACCTTTTATTATGTAAACCAGTGGTTCCCAAACTTGTTCCGCCGTTTGTGCAGGGAAAGCCCCTGCCGGGCCAGGCCAGTTTGTTTACCTGCCACGTCTGCAGGTTCGGCTGATCGCGGCTCCCAGTGGCTGTGGTTCGCTGCTCCAGGCCAATGGGAGCTGCTGGAAGTGGCACGGGCCGAGAGACGTACTGGCTGCCGCTTCCCGCAGCCCCCATTGGTCTGGAGCAGCGTACAGCGGCCACTGGGAGCTGCGATCGGCCGAACCTGCGGATGCGGCAGGTAAACAAACTGGTCCGGCCCACCAGGGGCTTTCCCTGCACAAGCGGCGGAACAAGTTTGGGAACCACTGATGTAAACCTTAATACGTTTTATAAGGAACAATGGCTGAGGGAGCACAAAACCCCGGCCTTGGGATCTACCTGGAACTGTCAGAGTTGAAGAGAGTCAGCTAATGAATTATTCAAAATGAATGGATAGCTTGGGAGAGTCCTTAACTTGAATAACACAACATTAGCTTCCTTAGATACGGTTTCTCAGCTGCTTCAGCCATAGGCACATCTCAGGCAGCAAACTCCATTTCCCTCTTTCAATGTAGATGCTACAATGTACTACCTAGCAAGGGGAAAATGTATGTCCTATAATACTAAAATTAAAAACACCTAGTTCTTTTATAATACTTTGCATCAACAGATCTCAAAGAACTTTACAAAGGCGTGCAGTAGCATTGTCCCTATTTTACAGATGAGGAAACGGAGGCATAGAGTGGAAAAGGGACTTGCCCAGGGTTACCAGCAGGCCAGTGTCAGAACCAGAAATAAAGCCCAGCTTTCCTGAGCCCTCTCCAAAGTTCTGTGCACTAGAACACTGCCCCTCTCTCCTAAAGGAATAACAGCATTTTCACAAGTTGTAAGAGGACATTATTACTTACTCTTTCCTCTTTTCCCTTTCCCAATCATTATAGATGCAAAACCAAACCAAACCAAACGAAAACCAAAACAACAAAAGAAATATTATATGTGACAGTTCTTATTCCTGGAGAATTTTTTACTGGGGAGCTGCTGTAGTTTGGCTAGCACAGTACTAAAGTCTTTTATTTATTTACTGATTTATTTAATTAACCAGAGGAACCCGGTTTCTTTATATGATTGACTCTCCATGGATTGCCTCATGCCAGTATCTGATTTCATTTGCGTATTGTGTAGTATGAATCTTTGGTGCAAAGATTTGTACAAGCCTAGAAAGAACTGTAGCATGATTTCCTAGCTCTGTGATTTACTTTAAATTATAAACCACTTGTAAATAAAAATACCATATTACAATGCCAACTTTTACAGCATTTGAATAACTGATCAGGGAGTGAGTTTAAATCAGATTTACACTGAGTCTTGCTGGTGTTCTTTTTACATATGAGATCAGGGAAGTATGTTCTCAGAGAACTAGTAAACTGTTCCTAAAATGGCAACTCTAGATGAGATTGTGACTTTTACTCCAGGCCCATGCAGAGATGTAAGGGAGAGTAAGGCACGCGCGCACACACCCACACCCGCACCCGCCTTATGCCCAGGTGTGAGCCACCAGGACCGTGGGTTCATGTGTGTTAGAGTAAGTGAATGCTGTGCATCTGCTGCTCCTTCCACACAGCCTGGAGGAAATGAGTGGGGAGTGACAGACGATGAGATGTCCTGACCTCCCCCTCCATCCCTTGCTGGCCAGCAAAACTGGCTAGCCCAAGGTGTATTGTATCTTGGTGATGGTTAGGGTCAGCTCCCCTGGGGCAATGGGGAAGAAATGGGCCTCTGAGGCACAATTGCTCTTGGGACTATCTCTGGGGATGATACAGTTTAAGCACTACCCTTTTTGCTCAGCAGCTGAGCTTAAAGGCAAAATCTTCCCAAGAGCCCCAGGAGGCTTATGGCCTGTCAATCAGTCAGTGTTCCTCAGAGCTCCTGGCACAGGTCAGTCCTTCCCACACTCCTCCCTTTCCAATCCAATGTGGGCTAGACACAGTGGGGGTTAAGTCAGGTAACAAGATGGGAGAGGAATTGGGACTAAAGGCTAGCTGTAGCAATAATGAAAACAGTTACATAACACGGCATCCACTGTGATTCAGAGGCTGAAATAAGCAGCAGTGTTGTACAGATCAAAGCAGTCAGGAATATCACCCTGTACTAATACTATCTCCCATATTTTTAAAGTGTAGAATAATGTAAAAAGCAAACCGCATATTGTATTGCCCCAAGCCTCCAGCATTAGAGATGGCTGATAAACCCTGCAAAATACTACAGTAGAAAGACAGTGGCCCACTGGAGTACATGGAGTACACTGTGTTCAAGCTAAAAACCTTACATGACAGATACAAGGCAAAGCAAGCGTTCAGTTCTGGCTGTCAAAAAATAGCTTGTATGACAATGTACCAAGGAAAGGGCTAGATTGTGCCTTTAGGCATAGCCCTGAGGAAGTTGCGTGTCGTGTGCATGTGTGTACATTGCCCTGTCCCAGGAGTAGCCCTGGGTGGCAATGAGATGCAAGATTATTCTCTGAGTCACACTTCCTTCTCTGCTTCCTCCTCGTTCCTCTAATGAACTGCTGGCCTTTACCAGGAGCAAATCACATCATTCCCCTCTGGCCCCTGCTAGCTCAGCTATTCTCTGCCCAGCAGGTAGGGGATGACGTAGTGCCAAGGCTTTACCCACTTCCCGCCCTGAGAGGGATAAGTGAGCAAGCAGCCCTGGTTACACCTATGCATTTGGACTCAAGGTCGAGGTAGACCATGTAGGGGAGAAAAGGGGGTTCTTACTCAACTACATGAGGCCTATGTTGAGTCACAGTCTAGCCTGTAAATCATTATGAATGATAGAGCTCCAGTAATAGGCAGCATGATCTAGTACAGTGGTTCTCAACCAGAGGTCTGGGGACCCCCTGGGGGGCCGCGAGCAGGTTTCAGGGGTCTACCAAAATAAAGCAGAGAGCAGGGCTGATGTTAGATTCACTGGATCCCAGGACAGAAAGCTGAAGCCCGAGTCCCGTCGCCTGAGGCTGAAGCCAAAACCCAAGTAATCCCAGGCAATTGCTCTGCTTGCTACCCTTAACACCAGTCCTGGCTTTGTATCTACTGGATGCGCAGAAAACCAGTTGTGGCACAGGGGGGTGGTGCAGTTTTTACGGCATTTGGGCGGGGGGAGGGTTCAGAAAGAAAAAGGTGGAGAATCCCAGATCTAGTGGATATACCAGTGGATTCAGGGTCAGGATCTGTGCAAAATGTGTGCCAAAACAGGTGCTGAATATTTACATATATCTGCTTGACAGGTCCTGAGAATAAACCTATTTCAGGTCATCATGTTATGTACTGCTCGGATTGCTCACAATTGTGCTATTTGTGCAATAGTTGGCAATCATTATCAAACAGTCTTATCAGCTGAGCCTTTAACATCAATGTAGATTCTGCTAATGGCATGTATGTGTTAGCTGAAATGTTTATCACAGATTATAGTGTGAACTTCTGATATTTTGCAATAGTTTACAACATTAACAATGAGGCAACTCAAATAGAACCCCTTTTAGTGGCAATTTTCATGAAAATAACCAAAGGCAAAATGAAGAGTTATTCAGAGGTAATGAGAGAGGGCTAAAGGTAAATGGAGCAATGTATTTCCAGCTAGGTTGAGTCTCAGATTGGAATGCAAAGAAGCATTAATGCTAAAGGAATATTGTCAGATTCAAATTATTGAGAAATGATGGGCCTGATTCAGAGAGAAGCTATGTGCAGCCAGCTTTTCTCTTAAAGACTTCAGTATTCCCAAATTGCAGGGGTATAGTTTAAAAGTACTGTGGGGCAGATCTGCAGCTGATGTGTACTGGTGTAGCTTGAAGTCAAGGAGCTCTGACAGCCAAAGATCTGTCCTGTATGTGGTACTAGTTGCATGACTTCACTTGGTTTTAAAAAGTGTCACCACATCTGTAATCCCTTATATTGTTTTTACACTATAAAAAAGTAAAAACACTATTTGAAATATACCTTATGCAAACTAAATCCAGAATATCTATTTATCTATCTAGATCTAGATCTATATATCTGTCCCCTTAGATCACATGTGCAAACATAAACCCTGTAAACCCTGTGCAAAGTACATCCTCAGGCTATTAAATGGTCTCTACCTGCCTTTTTCTTTTGGCAGACACACAGATTCTGGAATTACAAGATCATCCCCTGAGGAGTGTCATGTAAAAACATCAAATAACAAATGGCCAGATTGGTGGTGGACTAATGCAGACCTCATGATTACTTGCTTCCCTACAGTCCTTTGACTTTTTAAGAGCAAATATGCACTGCTCCCACTTGGACTCCTGCAAGACACATGAAGAATAGTTGCTTTACCTTCCACAGTCCTTTATGAATTATGAAGCAGTAAGCACATTTTTAAATACAGCTTTTCAGCTGGCAAGACACAGCTCTACTCTGACAAATTGAAGCTCGTTTATGAAAGTACCTCTAAAAATGCTAAGGGAGTAGACTTATCAAAGAGAAGACATCAAGTTGTCACTCATTCTTTCTACATGCACCTGCGTTTGAGGAAAAATGTTTTCTTTAATATAACTTGATATTTGAAGAGAATATGACAAAAAGAAGTCCCTTCCCTTCATCATTTACATTGTGCCTTAGGGGTACAAAGCCGATCTAAAACATTTTGATTTATCCCTATTAGTGAGGTTGTACCTGGAGATGATCTGAAGGTTCATTCTGGTTCCTATACAATTCTCAGGTATGGGGTTAGGGAACTCTATTAGGCATAATTAGAATACAGCTATAAATGTAATAAATTTTGGTAGTTCATGATATATAACATTTGATATATCAGCCTTTTTGAAATGAGGAGGGCTTTTCCCCCTTAAAGACTGCCCCTAAACTAGAGAATTGAAAAACAATTAACATAAAAAGAAAGCTTCCGTGCTTAGAGACTGGTTGGAGATGGGTAACTTATGAACCTCTGTGTTTTCCCATTTGACAATGTACAGTGCCACATCATGAAAGGACAACTCGAATGAGACTACCTTTTGTCTTTATTTCAGTCATATATATCCTTTGTGGTTCAAGATGTAATAGAGATGCGCTGGAAGGGCGAATACAGCTATGTGCTGATATGGGGAATCTAGGAGAATTCAACATACAATTTGTGAAAACTGACGTGCTTTTATATGCAGCAGAAAAGCTTTGGATAAGGACTGAGGCCATGAAAGACACCCCAACGTGTGAGAGGTCATGTATAACATATTTTTCATGTGTAAGAAATAAAAAAAGGAGGAGGGATATAGGAATCTATAAACCACAGCTAACTTTATGTGAGGGGAAGGTTTAAGGGTCAAGTTTAATAAGCATATTGAGAGGTGCATATTAGCAAGAGATAGTGAGAAGAGATTTATAATAAGATCAGATTTGAACATATCTGGTTGGATGTGTTAAGGTACTTTAAAATATTTTTATTACTATTATTTTATTGTCACTATAATCAGAGCAGTTAGGCAGATGCATAAAATAGTAAGGGACAGTGGGGAAACGAAGAGCTGATAGATCATTTTGATTTGTACTGGAAGCACAAACCAGAGAGCAAATTCAGAGTTGGTAGTGACTTCAGTGATGATGGTGGGCACACATAAGAATTACCAAACTGGATCAGATCCAAGGTCTATATAGTCACAGTGGCCAGCAACAGATGTTCCAGAGGAAGGTATAAGGCATCTCCCAATCCCTAATAGTTAGAGTTTGGCACAAGCCATCAAGTAAACCATACTGCCCCTTAGATTTGGGATGAGCTGCCTTTAAACATCTGCAAAACTAATGCATTGTCTTGCTTCAAAGCCCTCCTTCAACTTTTCATTTCCCTGGCGCTTACAAAATACCTTATGCTAGCTTGCTGGTATGCTGAAACAACTGCCTATCCTGCTGACCAGTATTGCCCTATTGTTTCTTTGTATTCCCCCATCTGTCTATATTCATCTGTTGTCTCTTGTCTTGTACTTATACGCCCTTTTTGTTCTGTGTTTGTATAACGCTTAGCACATTGAGGACCTGGACAGTGACTAGAGTGCCTGGTCACTACAGCTGTACAAATTATTATTATTATTATTATTATTATTATTAATAGCTTTCTAAAATGTTTGCTAGCATTAGCAGTTATAACCCTGGATATTTTTGTTATTCATATATATGTCCAATCTCTTTTTAAACCTTGTTAAATTTTTCGCTTCAATGACATCATGTGGCAATGAGTTCCACAGTTTAATTATGGTGAAAATGTATAAAAGTAAGTACAGAAAAATATAGGGAACAGGAAGGTGCATGGTGAAGGAGAAATGGTCAGTTATGTGGTCTGGAAAACAACAAAGGAGATGGAAGGTTGGTGGACATATGAGTTTTTGAGGAACAGCTGACCAAAATATATTTAACAGCTGTGCCAGCCAGTGTGTGGGGGAGAAGCTATTGTGGTGTGCAGGTAATAGACACTGGACAAGTCACATACTTGTGGTATGAGGAAGGAAGAGTAGGCCTGAGGGAGGAAATACACAGCCAGCTTAAGGTAATTAACATGGCAATTAAAAACCTGCGGCTGACCCATGCCAGCTGTCTTGGGCTTGCGGGGCTTGAGCTAAGGGGCTGTTTAATTGCAATGTAGACCTTCAGGTTCAGTCTGGACCTGGAGCTCTAGGACCTTTCCCCCTAGCTCCCAGATCCCAGGCTCGATCCCAAGCCTGAATGTGTATACCACAATTAAACAGCCCCTTAGCTCAAGCCCGCAAACTCAAGTCAGCTGACACGGGCCAGTCGTAGTTGTTTAATTGCATACTAGACATACCCTTAGAGAGCAACTTGTCTGTAAAGAAATGCTTGTAATAAGGAGTTAGCTATGCAACTCTTTGAAATAAATTGGTTAGTCTCTAAGGTGCCACAAGTACTCCTTTTCTTTTTGCGAATACAGACTAACATGGCTGTTACTCTGAAATTTGAAATCTAAGCAGTTCATGATATGCCACTTCAGTAATGCATCAGGACTAAGGCCCCAATTCAGCAAGATACTTAGGCACAAGTCTAACTTTGATCATTCTGATTCAATGGGAATTCTCATATGCTTAAAGTTAGGCACCTGCTTCAGGATCTTAATGGGCTAGAGCCTAAAGGATTAAAGATACAGGATCATTTAAAATTTTAGGGCTTGTGGAAGTTCTTTGGGTCATTTTGGAACAGATGTTAATGAGCCACTGAGCCCATGCAAGTTAATGACACTAAAGCAAGGCTGAATTTGGCCCAATATGTTTATATACTCCTCCTATATTATGTTTTTTCCCCTTCATTCATTTTTGAATTCTAGTGTCTCACTTCACTATAAACTATATGAGACAGTCTCCTCAGGGAGCAGCTAGAGATTTGAAATTCACATTATTTTTACCTTTAAGCCTGTCAGATAATCAGATAGCCAAGAAAGTGCTAATAGCTTATGCTGTGGTGAAATATGTTTTTCTGTATATAATTACCTTGTATTATGTTCCCCTTACCCCTGATTGTCAGCATTTTAATTAAAAGTAGAGGTGTGAGAACATGGGAAAACCTATCTGTGGAATAAGCCTACTTTTGCTTTTAGTTAGCCTATTTAGTCTGCAAATTTAGGGCCTAATTTTGCTGCCTTTATTTGTTTTGAGAATATCTTACTCTGTAAGTAGTGCCATTGCAATCCATGAAATATCAGTTCAAATTAACCAAGTATGCAAGGCCTGATACACTGTACATAATGCATATTAGGCAGCCTTTCCCACTGTTCCTTACTATTCTGTGCTGTGTGTGCTGTGATCACTGCTGAATTACAGTAAGCCTGGGTGTCTCTCTGAGACCTTGTATCATCCCCCTGTCTGTTCTACCCAACTGTTGTTCTTGTCTTACAGACTGTAAGCTCTTTGGGGCAGGAACTGTCTTTTCATGATTATTTATGTACAGTGCCTAGCAGTCTTCTGTGATTGGGGTGTCTAAATATTACAGCAATACAAATAATAAATGATGAATAATTATTATAATTAAATATTGAAAGAGGCTTATCGTTGGGTCTGGACCTTTTAGGAGAGTCAAAGACCAGTCTACTTATGACAGGCTCCTGTAAGAGATCGAGCCAACTCAGATCCACCTGCTTATGAGGTATGATCCTAAGTGGAGCACAGAATCTGGTCCAAGAGGTGAATATAGCTGGACCATTTGGTAATTGTGACCCTAATATAATTAAATGTAACATCCCTGTGGTGGGGAAACCAGCACAGCAGCCCAACACGGTAGCTTTTAATTTCAGAAAGGGGAACTACACAAAAATGAGGAGGTTAATTAAAGAAATTAAAAGGTACAGCACCAAAAGTAAAATCCCTGCAAGCTGCATGGCAACTTTTTAAAGATAATAGAAGCTTAACTTAAATGTATACCCCAAATTAAAAAAAAAACACAGTAAGAGAACCAAAAAAGAGCCACTGTGGCTAAAAAACAAAATAAAAGAAGCAGTGAAAGGCAAAAAGGCATCCTTTAAAAAGTGGAAGTTAAATCCTAGTGAGGAAAATAGAAAGGAGCATAAAATCTGGCAAATGAAGTGTAAAAATATAATTAGGAAGGCCAAGAAAGAATTTGAAGACCAGCTAGTAACAGCAAAAAGTAATAGCAAACATTTTTTTAAGTACATCAGAAGCAGGAAGCCTGCTAAATAACCAGTAGGGCCACTGGACAGTTGAGATGCTAAAGGAGCACTCAAGGACTATAAGGCCATTGCGGAGAAACTTTAAATGAATTCTTTGCATCAGTCTTCACGGCTGAGGATGTGAGGGAGATTCCCAAACCTGAGCCATTCCTTTTAGGTGACGAATCTGAGGAACTGTCCCA
The DNA here is from genome assembly GCF_965140285.1 of Lepidochelys kempii. NCBI lineage: Eukaryota > Metazoa > Chordata > Testudines > Cheloniidae > Lepidochelys > Lepidochelys kempii. The sequence goes on along the minus strand of NC_136391.1, from coordinate 30,455,479 downwards.
GATTGACGTGTCATTGGAGCAGGTTTTGGAACAAACTGATAAACTAAACAGTCATAAGTCACCAGGACCAGATGGTATTCACCCAAGAGTTCTGAAGAAACTCAAATGTGAAATTGCAGAACTACTAACTGTAGTCTGTAACCTATCATTTAAATCAGCTTCTGTACCAAATGACTGGAGGATAGCTAATGTAATGCCAATTTTTAAAAAGGGGTTCAAGAGGTGACCCCGGCAATTACAGGCTGGTAAGCCTGAATTCAGTACTGGGCAAACTGGTTGAAACTTTAGTAAAGAACAAAATTGCCAGACACATAGATTAATAAAACTTGCTGGGGAAGAGTCAACGTGGTATTTATAAAGGGAAATCATGCCTCACCAATCTACTAGAATTCTTTGAGGGGGTCAACAAGCATATGGACAAGGAAGGATCCAGTGGATATAGTGTACTTATATTTTCAGAAAACCTTTGACAAGATCCCTCACCAAAGGCTCGTAAGTAAAGTAACCTGTTGTGGGATAAGAGGGAAGGTTGTCTCATGGATTGGTAACTGGTTAAAAGACAGGAAACAAAGGATAGGGATGTACTGGCTGCAGAGCTGGGCCTTCAGTCAGCAGCGTCCACTGTCTGGCTGCCCAGCTCTGAAGGCAGCAGCGCAGAAGTAAAGGGGGCAATACCATACCATCCTTACTTCTGTGCTGCTGCTGGCGGTAGCTCTGCCTTCAGAGTTGGGCTCCTGGCCTGCAGCCGCCACTCTCTGGCCATCCAGCTCTGAAGTCAGTGCAGAAGTAAAAGTGGCAATATCGCAACCCCCCTAAAATAATGTTGTGACCCCCCCTCAACTCCCTTTTGGGTCAACACTCCCAATTTGAGAAATGTTGGTGTCCCCCATGAAATCAGTACAGTATAGGGTAAAAGCACACAAAAGACCAGATTTCATGGGGTGAGACCAGATTTCACTGTCCGTGACAAGTTTTTCTTGGCCGTGAATTTGGTAGGGCCCTACCTATACCCCAGGACAGGCCAACTAGCCTAAATATAAAGCATATCCACACTTGGGACAGATGGTTTTCTGTGTGACTGGGAGCAAGGCCAAACAACAGCCCAAGTTAACTCTGCAGTGCATTCAAGCTCAGTGGGGTCAGGATTTTGCACCACATGTATCCTTTTGTGTGCAACTGTCTGCGCACACACTATCAATGGTAGGATCTGGACCTAATCATTTAAATAATCTGTGGAGAGGAGCCTGAAGAATTAAAATAACCAATCAGAGTAGAGAGATTTGCATATTTCCAGTGTGTTTATTGAAAATAACTAACCAGTATTTTTTAAAAATCTTTGCACTCAATGTTTGGCAGCCAATCAGAGTACATGGATTTGCGTACACTATAGTTACTGAGAAATAATCATACAGTGATTATACAAATAAGGAACAATCAGAGTGAAGGGAATTGCATAACTGGGAGAAAAAAAATCAGGGTGATTATGTATCAGTAATAATACAGCATCCCTGCCCTCTGATTGACTCAGATAATTCCATTTCAGACTAACGCAACATTCATATTAATGGAGTTATAAATCGACCAAATCTTGCACAATGAGAAAATGTCCCCAAGTGAATGCACACTCTTTGCAAAAGCAGCACTGATGTGCACACCTCCTTGGACCAGCAGTACCTCTGCACAGCTTTTCCACTCAGATTACCTTGGACAGAATCACATATAATGTGTGTGAAATGAGACCTTTGTGTAATCAGGCTGGGCGGTTCATGCCCATAAATATGTGGAACATGCTCTTGCCCTCGACTGAAATTCCTCTCAGCAATTCATTAGAGTGAGTGGATGACACATGGGATTTGGAAACAGGGATTTGGATAGGGGAAGTGTGTATGAGCCAACATTTCATCCCACACTCACTTTTCTGGGTGCAGATTTTCTAGAAGGAGCTTACTCTGTATGAGCATTACACTGTACCAGTCTCTTTGCTTTCATTATTAATGCTAAGTCCAATATCTATACTGTATCTCTCTAGCTACATAAAGTAAAAGCTTTGTTATACGACCCGCTGAGGAAATGGGGGGTGCCGGTATGTAAAAAATTCCAGTTAACTAAGCGGAAGGGAGTTTGAGTGTGGGAGTTGGGCTCAGGGATGAGGGTTGGTGCATGGGAGGAGGTGAAGGACACAGGGTCTGGGGGAGAGTTTGGGTGCGGGAGAGGGCTCGGGGTGCAGGATCCGGGCAGCGCTCACCTTGGGTGGCTCTCCAGAAGTGGCGACATATCCCTGCTGCTCCTAGGTGGAGGCGGGCTAGGTGCTCTACACTCTGCCTTTGCCTGCAGGCGCCGCCTCCCCAGCTCCCATTGGCTGTGGTTCCTGGCCAATGGGAGCTGTGGAGCCAGTGCTTGGGGTGGGATGGGGGGGCAGTGTGCAGAGCTTTCTAGCCCGCCTCCACCTAGGAGCAGCAAGGACATGTCGTCACTTCTGGGGAGCCACACAGAGCCAGGGAGGGAGCCTGCCAGCCCCACGTCAGCTGGACTATAAACCGGACTTTCAATGAAGATCAGAAATGCCATTTATAGAGCTTTCCAGTTGGTAAAGTGCCGAATAACAGAGCTTTTACTGTATCATTATAGATATGTTTAATCTTCAGATTATAGCCATGCTAAAATCAATTAAATAAATGTTTTTTTCTTAGACAACCTTAGACTCAGACTTTTTCATGGCTTTTAGGATAACAGGTTTTCTTTTGCTTTAGAAAAATTGGTTGCTGATATTGTTGGTTCATCTTTGCTCACAGAAGTAAAATGAGAGGCCTCAAGACTCCTGCTGGTAGAACAAGTTCTCAATTTCTCACTGTCGGAATTCAATCTGATTTTTATCTTTTTCACTAAAAAGCTGTCAACAGAAAATAAGCAATCCCCATCAGAGAGCTATATTAGTTTCTGAGGTATATAAATTCAGTTGGTGGTAAGGAAAAAAAAATCCCAGTAATTTAAATTTTCTGTCTCCTGATTTGTTTTTCTAGGAAATCAAACATAAAAATATTAGGGTGGGATATAATGACTACCCCACCTTGCACAGAAGAAAATAGTCAGAAAGAGAGGGGCTGGTTTACAGCAAGATTCCTGATCATTTGTTTTCAGCATCTTGCATATTTTCCTCTTTCTTATGTTAGTGTAATACCATAGTTACCAATAGAATTATTCCTCATTTACAGTGACAACAAGCCTCTCCAACCTTGTTGACAATGAACGGCAGCACAGTGTTGCAGTCTGAATCCTGGTTTGCGGCATGGGATAATATCAGAACTAAAACGATCAAATGAGATGTTCTTAATATGCCAACAATACAAAGTCATTTTTCCAATGTGAAACATCTGTATCTAGGGAGGTGAATGTGCAAAGCAGTTCAAATTCAGGTATTTTTAATATTTGTGTTTTACTTTTAAAATATGTTTAATTTATAAGAGGAGATTTAAAAAGCAAACAAATTATTCCGGGACTTTTTTATAGCTATTCTTGATTTGGAGGAATAGGCTATCCAAATTTCTTCTTCCCACTTTATTGCACTATCCCTTAAGTAGGAGAGGGATTTCGAAAACAGACAACTTGTAGGTTGAAATACAATCTATGCTTTCTTGTAAAATGTCTTTTAAAAACAGACATTTCCCTTTTACAGACTGTTCTTGATTTTGACTATGCCTGTCAGAACCAAGATGTGAATTCTGGCTTCTTCTCCTTAATCTCTTTGTCCGATAACTGAACAGTACCTTTGCTCAGTTTAGGATCTAAAGTCACTTCAGATTTCTCTTTAGTTGAACCCACAGCTTCATTAATGCCATTTCCCTTGCAGTAGCTCAGGGATAATTGATGTGTACAGAAGTTACATTTTAGGTGTGTCATATGTACAGTACTAGCTCTTTGAAACATACTGGTTGCCTTAGATAACTAAGGGTCTGATTCTGTTATGCTTACATTGAGTTAGCTGCACCTTATTCCAGTAATATCCCATTGAAATTACCATGTCTGTGTTTATGCCATCCCCTCTTGACACCACTCATGCCCAATGTACAGTGACATTGATGACATATTTGGGTCAGGTGGGGGGCAGAAGGGGCTGGAGACAGCAGGGTCTTGGCCTTTGGAATGATCCCTAGCAGACTGTTCTAGCCAGTACAAATCAGAGCAGCCATGTGACTGTTCTAGTTTGTGCCGGCCAAGATGGGTCAGTTCAGCCTCTATCCAGCCCCAGGATTCGGGAGGACATAACAGTATTTTAGACTTCTTTGCTTTCCCCATAAATTATTTGCCCCAAGTGTGAACTTGGTATTGCTATGGATTATGCCCCAAGTCTTCAAGAGTTGTCTCCTTACTGCTTTCCTATTGTGTGTATCCTTAGATTCTTGGTACATAGAATAGGTCAGATGATGCCTAGATATTTTTCCTTCCCCAGCTTTCATAGCTCATAACTATTTAGCTAGCATATCTCACACTCAGTTCACTTCCTTTTTAATTGTGCTTAATATAAAAGCAGAATAAAATGGAATGATAGTGTCCTTAGATGAATAAAGAACTACAGCTATAGCTATGCAGAATAAACAAATCCTTTATGAGGTCTGGAACAAGAATCCCTACATGTTTTATAGTGCATCTAACCATGCAAGCACTAGATCACCACATGATATGTAAGAAATGAGATATTTTGGGTTTACAGTACTCAGTGGCTTTTCCCGGTGGATTGACACAAAGTTCTTTAACACAGGTGTTTCATTTTGTACTTGTAATACACTGAGAATGTTTATGGTACAGTGTTTAATGGCCCTTAAAATCACACTTCTCCCTATGGCGTATGTTGAGATAGTGTCAATACACCAGGCTGATCATCTAAAACTGGAGAACTGGCTGTATTCACAGCTCCTCTGTGATTCTTTATTCATCCAAACATATTGCTTTCTACCATCAAAATGTATAGCACATTGGAAAGACACACTGTGGTGCTCCTTCCCAGAAGGGATTAGAATGACCACAAATCTCATCGTCTTCAGAACAAAATGTAAAACTCTCTACTTTCACCTTGTTTCCCCTAACAATAATAATCCCCATGAACAGGGGGATTGAGATAGGAAAACAATACTTCTGTATGTATACTCTCTAAAATGTTTAAGGTGCCCAGGTATCCTGATAAGCATATTACAACTGCACAGAAAGACAGATAAGCCATGATGGGCAAACTCCGGTAAATTCAGAGATTTGGTTGGATCCATCATTTTTCAAGAGAAGAAGGATAGTCTTGTGGTTAAGAATCTGGTTGAACTCATGAGACCTGGATATAAATCCCAGCTCTGCCAGAGATATTCTCTGCCACAGTAGATACGCTTGTCTAAGTCACTTAGGTGTTCAAAGTGCCTAACAATGCAAATGAGTGCAGAGTGCTATTTCCAAAAGTGCCTAGGGATTTCAAGGGCACTTTGAAAATCCCAGTGGGTATCTATTGGCATCTTTAGACACCTAAGTAACTTGAATAATCTGGCTCTTAATCTCTCTGTGCCTCAGTAAAATGGGGATTCTGTTTCCTTTATATGTCTTTTCTAGTTACATTTAAATTCTAAGGCAGGGACTGTCTCTCACTATATACAGATCTGAGCACAATTTTGATTGGGGATTGTAGCTTTACTATAACACAAACAAGAAGTTATAATAATACCAACTATCTATATGTTTGGAGGAATATCCAAACATCCTGAGGCTGCAAAACCGAGATGAAAGTCTGATGAGAACATGTTTTCTTTTGGTATTTTTAGCTCTTCTGTTTCTGCAGCCTCCAGAAGGCTGACATTCAGAAATGGACAATTGTGTGAACATAGTTAATCAAACTTTTTGAAGTTTCAGAAGAGATTTAGTTCAGTTTTGGTTTGAATTGTGGGCAAAAATTCAAGGTGGCTGGGGAAGGTTCTGATTGTATCTGAATCATTTTGTCTATTCGTAAAGCATATAGCAAGAACATGTGAATATCAAATAGCACTGGAAAGAAACCCTCCCCCAAAAAGCCCATGAAGGATAAATGACAAAGATCATGTTCAAATCTGCAAGCACATCATTTCTGCTTTGCCATGTGCTGGCACACTGCCAGCATTTAACAGGCATATACAACACAAGCAAGGGCATCTCATGGAGTTGGGAAGCATTTAGCCACAGGGGTGGCAGACCTGAGGCCAGCTTTTGAACTGGGTTCTGCACATAATCTACATAAGCTACAGGACTCACTCCTGAACTGAGAGCTTGAGAACTGGCAGAAATGAATGTTTAAGACAGCATGAAGAAAATGTGTGGGAAATGCCACTCTTAAATCTTCTGGCCCATCAAAAGGCATTGGCAGTTGAAAATGTTAACAACTGTAATTCATTTAGCACTGCAAATGGTAAACATTAATGATCACTGCTAAAACATCCAGGTGCAGAGACAGACACAATACAGCATACAATTTCCAACCCCTTATACTGCAAAGAGCCCAATATTGAGTAACTTGTGCTCTACCTCACATTCCACATGCTGGGAGTTCTGTGCCCAATCATCTGATGAACCTTCACAGTAAAGCTCCCCATTTTTCAATAAAGCTCACTGCTTGCTCCTTCACACCCTCTGTGGATGGGGTTCCAGAACATCTATCTATGCTGTTTACATGCCCCCGTTACCAAACTATCTGAGCACCCCACAGTCTTTCATGTATTTATCCTCACAACATAAGTGAGATAAGGAAGTGCTGTTATCCCCATTTTACAGATGAGGAACTGAGGCAAAAAGAAACTTGCACAAGATCACACAGGGAGACTGTGGTGGAGCAGAAGATTGAGCCTAGGTCTCCCAAATCCCAGGATAGGGCCCTGATCAATGGATCATTCTTCTTCCTTCCATAGAACCTACCATAGGTTCTTTTTGGCCAGCCCCTTCCACAAAGGCCCATGACCTGTGCTTTACAGATCAGCTCCAGAAGTTAGTTACCTTTTTGTTCAATTATTCCAAAATGCAGAAATGAATGCATGAAACTGAAGAAGCTGGTGCAGCTACTTTGTCATTAGAGGGACAGTTTGGGTGAGTTGGCAGTTAGGAGGAGGGATAAGAATTGAGCCACTTGTTTAATTTTCTTTTACATTTGGATAAAAGTTCATACAATAAACAATACCTGAATAAATTAAACTGAAAATTCTTGTGTAGTAGAGGCAACAAAGATAATGAACAGAATAACATACGTTCACATTTCCTGAGAGTTAAAAATACATGATTAAAGTTAAAAAAAACAACATATGAGCATAAAGAATGTTGGGAATTGCACACACCTGACTGTGTCAATTTGCCCGCAAACCCTTTCAATCTTAGTGTCTCGGACAATTTCTTCCTGACCCCTTAATTCCGCTTGATGTAGTGCTAAATTCTACTACAAATGACAATTAATGCAAATATTGTGCCATCATTAAAAACTCTTCATTGAAATCCACGCTAGTCCTGCTTGCTTTCATTTGTATTTTCACTGCTCTTTAATCTATTTGAAAATATTATGCTTAGGAGAACTTTTTTACTTATGCAAATAAAATAATTCTGCGATCTGTGGCAAATTAAATAATAATTCTAGCCAGTTAGATGTTGTGATTAGGTTAGAAACAGTGCAGCTGATCACAAACAAATGAAAAACACAATCCAGTGTTCTGAACAACAGAAGGCAAGTGAAGAAACAGTAGCTTATTAAACTGATAAATACTATCACCCAAAAAACATACACACCATTCAAAATTTTCAGATGAGAGTTTTTCAAGGACTAATGATCATAAATCTGTAATTATTACTTTACTAATTGTCGACTGTTTTCAACACTTACTGTAAGCACATGTAGCTTAGTGAATTATGGAAAAAATTAGACATTTATATGACTGAGGCTCATCTGAAGTGCCACTGAGTATGATACAAATTAAAAGGACATTCTTATACTCCAGAGCATACACTGCACAGCTGGAGTTGAGAAGACTCATTACATCTCCTCCTCTAAAGTTGCACTATTCCATGTATTATTGGTGTTTAAGCTTTTTAATGACACATTCATTTTTTCCCACTGTCAGAGACATGTACTAGCCTAAATGGACTAGAACATCCATTACTGAATGGTGATATTTATATTCATTTACATTTGTATGTAGGGAATAAATAGTTTTCTGAGTTGACTCTGTGAGTTCATGGTGCACAAGAATACAAAGAGTCCAGTTCTGCCCTAATATCTGCAGAACCAGTTCTTGTTGAGATCAATGATAGCTGCACTAACTAAGGCTGCATTCGGTCCAAAATAAAGAAAGCACTGGTGCTCTGTGTTAAGGAAAGAAGCTCATCCTTTGGCAAACTTCTCAAACTAGTTCTAGCTTCAGAAGTAGAATTCAAGTTGGTGATTTTTTTTTCTATAATTTAAGCTCATGCGTCTTTCCTTGAGGGTGAATTATATAAATACAAGGAATACAAGAACAATCCCCAAAAGCAAGGGTACCATAAATCAGTGCTTTATACTACATAAAATGGTCAAGATTTTCAGCTGATGTAAATCAGCATAAATTACACCAGCTAGCCCCAAATCTATCTATACACTATATTATTTTTTTTCTGTTAGAATTTTCATGTTAACACAGTGGGCCATTATGTTTCTGTCACTCACTCCTGTTTACGGTTATGGTGTAACTCGGGACAAAGTCAGTGGAGTTACAGTGGTGTAAAACTGATGAAAGTGAGAACAGAACCAGGCCCATACTATTTAAAGGGTATTATATAAACCCATTGGGGTTCTATATAAACCCACCTATCCCTGCTTCTCATTGTCAAAAGTGACCCTAGTTTTCTATTAAACATGTGATTAAGTTAGACATAGGGAGGTTTATCACAAACAAAAGGAAAACCTAATCCAGTTTTCTGCATGCTGAACAGCTGATGTTAGAGCATTTTTCTTAACTAAGACTACAGACAGTAGTAGACTTATGACTTATGAATAAAAATTGTATTAAAGGTTTGTGCCTCTCTTCCTCCCTCTTCTCTGTCCACACTCATAACGTTAAATTTGCTCCCTCACTTATTTCAAAGGTTCATGTGTAGTTAATGGAAAATAGGTTAAAATCTTTGCATGTCAAACACATAGAGTGAAACCCTGGCTCCAATGAAGTCAATGGCAAAACTCCCATCAACTTCAATGGGGACAGAAGTTCAACCACAGTCTATTTTTATTTTTGTTTATTTATATTTAGTGCACTCAGTGGTCCAGACGTCTGGGTTTGCTAGCATCTCTGATCATGCTTTGATCCATTGGCATTTTATTATTTGTCTGAAAAAAATTCAACAGTCTATCAAGAGTTTGCCTGAAGTGTACTGTGCAATTTATTTCAGATTGCCTGGAAGTGACAACTCATGTAAAGCATATCAAATAGAGAGTTCTTGCTTATCTTGAGTGAAAAAAGAGAAATAGCTTCATGTAGGACAGGGGTGTCCTGGCATTCACTTGCTTAGCACAGCTTCTTTCATTTCATTCTTTTTGTTGTACTATTGAGATGTTACCTTTTCATTTTGTGTCTTTGCTAACAAAGAATACTGACACTACGCCAGCAAGGTATGCGACTCTAAATGCCAGCGTTATATCAAACCCTAATATTCATTTAAATGAAAGTTCAATAAAATTAAATAAGTCACTTGCATAGACCTAATAAACAAGAGTTAAGGTTACCAAGTTTGCCATATGTAGTCAGAGACAATTGTAGCCCACTACAACAGCAGTAAAAGCCCAATAGCTTCCAGTTCCTGTTTAAGAAAGAAGTTGTTTGTCTTGCCTTTTTTGTATTTCATTAAGGGAGACAGTTAAGAGGATGGTTCCTAAAAGGCTTTCGTCTTGGGATCAGGGTGGCAAAAATCATCTCTCTGGTGCTTTCATATTGATGATAAGATACAAATATATTATAGGCAAAGCAAAGCTATTGTATGATGTGACTATTAGCATATTATGGTATCATAAATAGACTAGCTGGGTGAAAATTATACAATGGCATGAATATTAGATAAGGATTGATTAAAATGTTTACTCCAAAGCACACAGAGCTAAATGGAACATAGAACTTTAATAATAGTTAATATTGACTGTAATTCCTTATGTCTGCGGGTGCTGGAGGTTTCAGCCTGCTCCAACTGCAACCCTACTGACTGAGGCATACTCCTGCCTTAAAGAAAGAAAGATAAATTCTGTTTTCAGTTTTACCAGTGTAACTCTGGATTTGCACTGGAATAACCCGAGAATAGAATTTGATGCCAAGTATCTGTATTCCTTCCTCATTGACCTTGGCATTCGTATTCTTGATATGTACAAAATCTAAATATTAGCAACTACAGATAACAAATACTATGATAGCTCCTCTCTATGTAAATAGATAGCTTTCCAATACAGGGACACCACAATATGATATTATGCTGTCATACAGGGTAATGTCTAGGAACTGAGAGAACTCTACTTTCAGGAAGTGGTTGATGAGAGACTATGGTATGTGTGGAAGAAGGAAGAAAGCCTGAATATTGCACTGTCTTGGCTCACTCTTAACATCAAAAACTCTCGAACTCCTAGTCCCATATTCAACTATCAACATGATTAATAGTAGTTCGAGAGAAGATAATCTTTCCTTTGTGACCATTATTCTTTTTTATTTCCAGATAAAACATTATTTCAATCTATTTATATGATGTTACCACAGAAGAGTTCCTGTATGCAAAGTTATAAGTAATGACCAATGTACCTGTTCGTGACACCTGGAGTATCAAAATGTGATATAGAATAAAAATGTTTAATTAAAAAAACCTCAACAAATCAAAATGTCAGTCTATTCTAATAGGGAGACCAAGAAAAATATGGGACTCAGTGACTTTTGAAGTCAATGAGAGTTTTTATATTGAGTTTAGTGGGCTCTGGATCAAGCCCTAAATTACAGATTTGGGCTGTAATCCTGCAAACACTTACGAATGTGTAAATTTTGGTCAGTGATTAGTCCCGTTTAAGTCAATGTGACCAATCACATGTATAAAGTTATGCAGATGCTATGGGCTCCAATTATGTGATTCAGTACTTTGCTGAATTAGAATGGACTGACTGGGGCCTAAATGTCTGCAGGGTCACACATCTTTGTAACTGTGGGGAGCCAGAGGGAAACCATAAAATAAAATAAAATAATTAAAAGGACAGACTGGAATAAAGATAAAGCCAACAGGACTGTGAAAGATAATAGTTATCTGCAGCAGTAATCATGAAGTGAAAACAATCCATGCCTTCTGATAACATTTAACGTGAGAAAGTAAATTGGATGAAGAGAATACAATTGAAAAATGAAAAACACATTGATGACCAGAGGTAAAAGAAAAAATATATAAAGATCCTTTTGTTATCTTTACCCTGTAATTGAGATAATGCTTGTTTTTAATGGTTACTGTAGCTACTTGCAAGTCCACAACTAAGACTCAGATACAGCCAAGCGTGGTGCTATGCTTAATTAGCACAGCTTTACTTTTGGCGCTGCTGAGGCAGTCCTCTATTTAGTCACACTTCTGAAGTCACACTGTTCTTTGTATGCCCAATACTTAAGAGCATTCAGTTGCAAATCTGACTACAAATCAAAGATTCAAAATTCTGTAGGTAAATTGCACCATTTATTGAGAACTCCAGTGACGGCTTTTGTTTATACATCTTCAGTTTTTGTCTGTGTATAAACCATATTCTCAAAAAGAAAAGGAGGACTTGTGGCACCTTAGAGACTAACCAATTTATTTGAGCATAAGCTTTCGTGAGCTACAGCTCACTTCATCGGACAAAAGCTCATGCTCAAATAAATTGGTTAGTCTCTAAGGTGCCACAAGTCCTCCTTTTCTTTTTGTGAATACAGACTAACACGGCTGTTACTCTGAAACCATATTCTGTTACTCAGACATTGACAGAACAATTTGTTTCTGCTATCTCAAGGATTCACATACTTGTGGGGCCAAGTGAATGCCAAAATACAGGAGGTGCATATTTACTATGTTCTAGCACTCATCAATGAATGTGAAATCAAAAATGTCACTCTAAAGAGCCACATAGGCCAATTAAAGCTAATGCTAAGCTATTATGATGATTCAGTTGCAAGTGGAGTTACTTTTCAGATACTAACTGTCCAAGAACATTACATAAACTAACATAAAATATGCCAGAGTGCTAACGAGTTGGGGGTCTGTATTGTTCTGAGAACTAGAATATGTAGTACTGCCTTTCACTTCTCAGTTACTGGGTCAAATTCAGAGTAGCTCAGAAGTAACCATTTTTTTTTAATTTTTTATTTTTACCATCTGATGACTCTTGAGTGGCTTAGGGGAAATTAAATTGATGAGTCTCAATCCAGTTCACAGTGGCAAATGTCCACATCACAAATTCTACCACCACAGTAAGCAGTATAATTGGTAATAAGAAAAGGACTGACAGGGCATGGAGTCTGCAATGGTCCCTCTAGCTTACTCTAAGCTAAGTCAGCAACATTAAAAAGGAAGCCAGAGAGAAGCTTTTCCTGCCATTTTCATTGCTATGCTTGTTCTGTGGATAAACAGGACTTTCTATCTCCTGGGCTTTCAATCCAGTACCTTTGATAGCCAGTAACACACACACACACACACACACACACAAAAGAAACGTGTTTGTAAGGTGGAGTCCTTTATACTGTGAAATTCTAATCTGCAAAATGATTGAACAGTGAAGATTTAGATATATTTGCTGAATGTAAGTGAGCTTAATGTGTAGCTATCTTCTCTGTGAACCAGAACTTCATGTATAGCATCAGTCCCCACAGACCAGCTGAATTTCTTGGATTTGTATTGTTTAACTGAGGCATGTGTAGGGGCTCCATTGCAAGGCCAACATTATAACTGAGACTGATATTTTCAATGCTAAGGGTTCATTTTCCAGGAGAAATAAAACAAATTAGAATGAAAGCAGAGATTCCCTGGAGAACAGCAGTGTCAGACCTGCCAGCCTAAGAAAAAAATGATACCACTGACCATTATCGGTGATGTCATCTCCACCTGTTCCTTCTCTTCCTCCTCTGAATTAAATTCTAAAAATATAAACACTGAGAAGAGCCTATCCAGATGAACTTTACAAGAGCCACTAGGGACTACTGAAGATAATTGTAAAGACCTCTAATTAGTACAAAACACAGCAATCTTTCTGATTAACAATACAGGTCAACAGGAACACATTGCTCTGGGGTTCTGCTCTGTGTCTTGGCTCATCAGTCCAATTTAAAGTACAGTAGAACCTCAGAGTTACAAAAGACTGGTCAAACACACACCTCATTTGGAATCAGAAGTAGGCCAGCAGCAGCAGGAGAGACAAAAAAAAGTCAAATACAGTACAGTCCTCTGTTAAATGTAAACTACTAAAAAAAAAGATTTGACAAGGTAAGGGAACTGTTTTGGTGCTTGTATCATTTTAATTAAGATGGTTAAAAGCAGCATTTATCATTTGCATAGAAAAATTTCAAAGCAAAGTCAATGTTCAGTTGTAAACTTCTGAAAGAATAACCATAATGTTTTGTTCAGAGTTACGAACAGCTTCCATTCCCGAAGTGTTTGTAACTCTGAAGTTCTACTGTATTCAAAGAGCTCCATGGAATTAGCCCTGGCTACCTGCCAGATCATCGTTGACCTCTCATGATAGCTGTGTTGAGCAGAGATCATGAAACTATCAACCAATAAAGGGAGGCTCAGGAGGACAGAGGACAGCACTTTCACAGGAGTAGACCGTAAGACTATAGAACTCATTCTCTTATGACCTAAGAACGACCACTCACCTCAATGCTTTTTGAACCAAATGAAAATTTATTTATTTGCCTCAGCAGTTTCTACACACACACACACATGCACAACACAGTCACTCACATACATTTTAAAAACAACCACCAAAAAACTGCAAGTTTTTGCTTCCACGGGTTGGTGAAGGAGCAGAGCCAGATAAAATGTGTTGGCATGTGCAATATTTTTGAGGCACTTCGATACTGCATATAAGTAACTAGAGAAAAATATGTATGCACTAGTTCTCAGCTGGTGTAAATCATCTTAGCTCCATTGAAGTCAATGATTTCAATGGGAGTTGGGCACCTAATCTGTTTAAGCTCTTTAGAATATGGTCTGCATCATCTGATGATGATCTGCATCTTCTGCATTTTAAAATACCTTTGAAAATTTAGCCCTTAGGCACTACTGAAAATGTTCCCCACTGTTTATTTCTAGTTAACATTTGTTATTCCACTTCTACTCATTTTATTTTCTCTAAATCAAAGGTTCTGAGTGAAGAGAAAATGGAAAATAATAAGACTCCCCAAAGTAAATAGAATGTGATGTGGACCTTTTCCATCCTGGCTGGCCAGATGAATCTAATCATGCAAGTGTTCTCATATGCTTATAAACATGTACTTCTATGATCTCATAAATAAAGGTACAGGTGATGTCATCCTGTTCAGATTCTCTTTTCAAAATGGTATTTGATCATCATCTTCTCCACATCTGTAGCTGTACTAGTCAGTATGTTTTATCTACTGCACTGTAGCTATTCATTCATCATACGCAAGAAGCTGCTGGTACATCCTGACAACTCTTTTAAAGAATCATGTTTCTTTCAGTACATTTTTGCACAACTCCTGCTATTTTTTCTAAAGTGTATCAACCAAAATAATTGTGTTTGATTATGAAAGGAGACACGGCATTTCCTTCTGACTGATTGGTCTCTATGCTGAATTGTGAAAATGTCTGTAAAGCCCTTTAATTGGTGGTGACATTTTGCTAACACTTTTTAATTTAGTATCTTCAATGAACATTTATTTCAGACTTAGCAAAGTAGATATTGCTTTTTAATTAAATATAAGATGTCTGTTAAAAGAAAACATCGAGCATTTGAAAGATAAATCTAATAGTCATGTAATTAGCTCAAAATTACATAAGCAAGAAATGCCTAATTTTATTCTTATTAACACATGAACCTTTGTAAGGAATGCACAGATATTTAATTAACATTTATCAAAGTAGCCTACAGCAAGTTAGGTTTCAATTAATTGTTAAAAAAGAGTGATATCTAATAAGCATTAAATGATAACACACTTGTTGCAACCATTCCATTTAGTTGCTAAATATTCTCTAAAATATGTTGTCAAGGTTCCTTCCCCACTCTGAACTCTAGGGTACAGATGTGGGGACCTGCATGAAAGACCCCCTAAGCTTATTCTTACCAGCTTAGGTTAAAAACTTCCCCAAGGTACAAACTTTGCCTTGTCCTTGAACCCTATGCTGCCACCACCAAACGCGTTAAACAAAGAATAGGGAAAGAGCCCACTTGGAGACGATTTCCCCCAAAATATCCCCCCAGGCCCTACATCCCCTTTCCTGGGGAAGGCTTGATAAAAATCCTCACCAATTTATACAGGTGAACACAGACCCAAACCCTTAGATCTTAAGAAAAATGAAAAATCAATCAGGTTCTTAAAAGAAGAATTTTAATTAAAGAAAAGGTAAAAGAATCACCTCTGTAAAATCAGGATGGTAAATACCTTACAGGGTAATAAGATTCAAAACATAGAGAATCCCTCTAGGCAAAACCTTAAGTTACAAAAAGACACAAAAACAGGAATACACATTCCATTCAGCACAGCGTATTTTACCAGCCATTAAACAAAAGGAAATCTAACGCATTTCTAACTAGATTACTTACTAACTTAACAGAAGTTTCTGAGTCTGCATTCCTGATCTGTTCCCGGCAAAAGCATCATACAGACAGACAGACCCTTTGTTCCCCCCCCTCCAGCTTTGAAAGTATCTTGTCTCCTCATTGGTCATTTTTGTCAGGTGCCAGCAAGGTTATTTTAGCTTCTTACCCTTTACAGGTGAAAGGGTTTTGCCTCTGGCCAGGAGGGATTTTATAGCACTGTATACAGAAAGGTGGTTACCCTTCCCTTTATTTTTATGACATATGTCTATATCAATAATGTTACAGTCAAGATGGCCAAAAGTAACTAGGGATTTTGGGTAACTTAATTTTTAAAGTATCTGATTTAAGATGCCTTAAAGGGCCTGATTTTCAGTGGATGGGCATTTAGGACACTCTAAGGTGTCTCAGGTTGCGTACCCAATAAACTGGGTCTCCAGCGTTCCTGGTCATCTTGAAAATCCACAAACTAGGAATAGGTTGAGATAAGGATTGGTTTTGGTTTTTCAAAAACTTGTTAATTAAGGTGCAAGCCCTGCTCATCTTATTTAAGCAAAGAGTCCCTCACTGATCAACCCATTTCCAGAATCTCATACATTTAATGGAATGATCCTATTCTCTTCCTTTCTTTTCTTCCATCCTTTCCAAATATACCTTAGGACAGTCATCAGTTCCTATTGTACTGATCTGAAGTTTCATATCATGATAGACTATATCCAGGAACTTCTTAGATTGGCTAGTCACATTATTTAAAGGCAACTGCAATTTTTTTAAATGGACTATTTGGTTTCTTTATGTTACATCATGATAAACCCCAAATTTGTTAGGATTTGGACAAGTTGGGTTTTCTGCTCCTGATTTTCCACATTAGAAATGGAGGTCTTGTCTAGAAGTCTGGAAGACTTTGTAGATGACTAAAAACCTATTGGGTTTATGACAGATACCAAAGAAAGAAAATCTAATTAATTGTGGGAAGTGTCCATACTCTCTAGAACTTGATCATCTTTTGTTTGTTTTACTAGCACCTATTTAACTGATACACTTGGGAGACAAGTTCATTTTGCAATTCTACTGCCTCTCAATTAATGACTGAGGAATCTCCCTAGTCACATTTTTGAGCCATCTAACAAGTTATCCCATAAAAAATCTTAAGGCAAAGTGTGACATGCCTGATATTTTTATGGGGGGAAAAATCAGTAAAATAGCTAACAATTAAACAGGCAACAACAACAAAATCTTACAGGGCCTTTTAAAACAGCCAATCAACCTCAAACCAAATAAACAAAGATTAAAAAATATAAAAAGTTTTGAGTTCAAACAGTGAAACCTCAAGTTTCACTCACTATTTGTGTGCAGCCATATTATGCACATTAATTGTGTATATGTATTCTATTCTAAATGGTAGGTTTGTTGTTGATTTGGGGAGTTTGTGTGTTTATGGAGTGCAGAAGCTCTGTTGGTTTGGAGACTATACATATATTGGGCATACACCAAGAGTAATGACAGGGTGGCAGCGAAAGGAGAGCTGGAGTACAAAAATATTCAGAGCATACTTGTTCCTGAAAGAAGGACGTTTAGAAACATGTGCCAGAATATGCATTAATAAAACACACTCATGTTTATAATGTGCTTGCTGTTTGCAAAGTTCTTTACAAATATAAATTAGGAGCTTAAATGGGAACTTTAGGGTTTCTTCAGCTTAAAGCAATCCCTGGCCAGTCTAGAGCTAGTATGGCTGGGTTTATGACACCCATTCCTGGCCTTCCCTGCATAGGGGTATGCAACGGTAGAAGGGGAGAAACAGACAGTCTGCCCAACCCATCTTGAGTCCAGTGCCAAGTGTAACTTGGCCAGACCTCAGGAGCAGGGCCTCGGTTTTTGTTAATCTATTTAGATTTATACAAGGTGTTTTTTATCAGAAGTTATTTGAGGTGGATTTTTAAAGAAAATTACTAAATTGAGAAAAGGGTCAGACTTCTGAAAAGCATTTTGCATTTTATTTCACTTTTTGGATGGAAGACTTAGCAGTAATCCTTTGAAAAGACAATTTACAATTGGTTCTGGGATAGATTCTGTTCAGCTAGCTAGTATAATCTAGAGTAATGCCATTGCCTTCTGCAGAGTTATTTTGGATTTACACCAGTGTGAGAATAGAATTTAGCCCGATGTCTTCTAACAACTTGTATAAAGTATTATAGAAGTATATAAGGGTTTGCTGATCACCCTGGGGAGAAATATAGTGATGATCATTCACAATTTCAAGACCAGATTTCTGAACCACTGAAAGAGAATTGTGCTTTGTAGACTCCAGCATTCCCAGACCAATGCAATTTGTTTTCATAAAGAACCTTTCACAGCAAGAATCATAAAAAGCTATAGAAAGACAAATGTGGGAGAGGGAAAATATATTACTCAGTTGACTTCAATGAGCCTTATAGTGGCAGAGAAACAGTATGAAGGACAGAACAGACATAAAATAGAGTGAAAAAAGAGAGGTAAGGTGTAGAAGCAGTGAAGGTACAAGGTAGGGTGTACAATGTAGTTCATTGCCTATCTGATGGGATTGGGAGAGGAGAGCAGGAAATAACAGCTCTGTTTCCAGAACAGAACACACACAGTGCTTGTGTGTTCTGTTACAAGAAGCAGTTATGGGCCTTGATCCTTCTCCCAGTGAGGACACTGAGAAAAGCCTCAGGGAATTTCATGATACATTACCAAGTCCAGGGTGGAAAAATACCAGAGAATTAAAACAACATATAAGAGTGTAAGGACATTTCTGCACGAGGAAGATATTCTTACAGAATTCTTAGACCAGAATAAAAGTGACTACATAGAGAGTTATTCTGGAATAGCGATAGTGGAATTGTCTCAGAATAGCTACTCTGGACAATTACCCCATGTAGACAAGCCTTTGGTGAGACTATCTGAACACATGAAGTATATCCATCTAAGGAGGAGAAACTACTCCCATCACAATTGGAAAATTTAATGTTTTTGAGCACTAGAAAATCTATCTTCTGCAAAATCATGCAAAAATATTTTTGCATGGGTTTCATAACCAACTTAGTCTTAGCAAGTTGGGAGTAAAAGGAAGTAAAAGAAATTCAGAGTTAATTTTTTTCACAGTTTCATAAAGGCCTAATATTAAAAAAAGGAAAACGGTTTTGATGGGCCTAAAGAAATTAACTTGGCTCTCTTCAGCTTTCCTTCCTTCCTAAGATCAGAAGCAAATTCCAGATGGAAAACAGTCCATTTATGCAAGGAAACACACCTTTTGGAAGGGTTATGTTATTTAAGGAGTGGGGAGGAACTATGGCCCATTTTCTTACAGATAATAAATTGTCTTTGAAATGGACTTTCCTCCAGTTTAGATTTTATTCTCTAAACTACATTAGCAGATCCTCAATGGCTGTAAACAGGTGTACGTCCATGGATGCTAAGCAGATTTGCTGAGGATTTAACCTCAATTATCTTGCCCTCGAAGATAAAACTGAGTAAATTGATTCCCTTCTATTTTAACCCCTATGTTTTTATTAAAGAGTGCATAGGCTGGATAGGGAAATAGCCATGGGTTATTGTCCTCTATGTGCATATGTATAGGCCCCTAGTCTGATGCTTAATTGGTATAACTATTCCTGATTTAGGATCTCTTTCTACAAATGAATTGTCTGTCATTTTAGATTTTCTTCTTAAATTGAACACAGACCTCCTGAATCAGAACCTTGAGCTGGAGCCCAGATGTTTACACTTCAGTTTTATAGCCCCGCAGTCTGAGCCCCATGAGCCTGAGTCAACTGACATGGATCAGCTGTGGGTGTTTTATTGCAGTGCAGACCTACTCGTACATTTATAGACTTTAAGGCCAGAAAGAGCCATCATGATCATCTAATCTAACGTTGTCCACCCACTCCTGTAATAGACCGATAATCTCTGGCTGAGTTACTCAGGTTCTCAAATCATGATATAAAGACTTCAAGTTACAGAGAATTCACCCTTTACACTAGTTTAAACTGCAAGTGATACCTCAAATGTCTTCCAGTTTTTAAGCTTCTACCAGCTGAACAGATATTCCCAATATATCAGATGGGGAATAGTGATGGAACTACTAATATTTGTACATGAAGAAATGTTTTAAGAGTGACCACTAATAAATAATGTAGACAAATGACAGTGCAACTAACCAGACTAATAATACAACAAATGAGGTTAGCAAGTTTTCTGCGTGATTAATTATAAAATCCATTTGGAAAAGAACCCCACTAATGCTGCCTCCTCGCACTACAAACTCTGCTGTCCTGGCAATGACCTATATATTATATGTAACAATTTCCATTCAAATTGCCCACTGATGGGCATGCATTGCTTTAAATGGCATGTATTATTTCACAAGTAGGATAAGAACCAGTGATGTGGTAATTCATTTAATTTGTTTAAGCTATTTAATACAGACAGAGTATGCAAGTACTTGTCAGTCCATTAGCTGCTACAATTCTGGGGGCTATTTTGTCTCAATTTAAGCACATTCTTTTGCTACAATATTTATTATAAGTAACATATATATGATAGCTAATCTACTAAGTAAGAATAAATATGATCTATTTTATTACTTCATTCCTGTGGTGTAAAATTATGAAGTGATCAGTAATCTACAGTGTTAAATTATGTTAATGAATGACAAAGAAATCAACCATTACTATATGCTTTAAGTATACTGGCTATGAATACACTGAAATAATCCTGCATTCTCTAGCTTCTTCTGCCATAAATAATGAAAGAATGAAGTAGTAAAACATTTTATCATTATGGATAGAAACCTTCTACTAGCAGCTATTTATGATCATAGAAAAAAAGAAATGATTTATGAGCCTGATACTGTCTGGTGAATGGTAGTTATGGCAGTGGTAGTGTGTGTCTGTAGGTGGAGTAGTAAAAATATATAGTAGAATGTGGTTTATGTTTTCATTTTCTGGCTTTTGAGGTTTGACATCAGGAAGCTTAACTGTTTCATAATGAAGTTGTGTGTGTGTGTGTTAGTTTCTTATGGTTTTTAATGTGTAAAGGAGATGGACATGTGTGAGGTAGTTTCCAAGGCTGTGCCAAAGAAGTGCAACAACTCTCAGTAGATTTTATCTGCCAAGAAAGTGCAGCTGCTGATGGAGAAGAATTTATCTGTCAGCAGCTGCGCATAAAACCTTCTCTGTTGCATGTTATAATGCAAAAAATGCAGCTGCTGATGGGGAGATTTTTACCTGCCAAAGAAAGACAGCTGCTGCCAACGCAGGTTTTATCTTCCTGATAACTAAGAAGACTCTACCTGTTAGTAAAGTGCAACTACTGACAGAGAAGATTTTGTTCATCAGTAGCTGAACTCCTCTCGCACATAAAACTTTCTCTGTCAGTAGCAGTACATACATTTTGTTTCCATTTTTAGGATAAAATCTGACAGAAGAGTGTGGTTGCTGATGAAAATTGTGCACGATAGAGAAGATTATATCTGTTTGCTACCTGTTGGGGCATAAATGTCACCAGCTGAGGATCCCAGACCTATAATGTATTACATGCATTGGTGAAACACAACGTATTATTGTGGGAACCAAAGCAATGCTTCACTTCTGAGAAGTAACCTTATCATACAACATTCTGTAATATCAACAATTTGCTCAGTTTTTCACAGGATTCTAAATTATTACTACTGTAGACTGAAGAACTGAGATAACTAGTGCAATATTATGGCATAAGGGAGTATCTTCATTTAATTTACCTGCTTTTATTTGTGTCTCAAACTTGGGCTGATCTTCCTAAACCAGAGACCTAATTTGCATCCCCCAAATTTTTGTGAAACTAGTGCATGCACAAAGCCATGTCCTTCTGAATATTTATGTACCCATTGAGCTACACTTCTCTGGAATTCAAGCAGCTACCTAGTTCCCTACAACAGTTGAGAAGACACATTCTAAGCAACAAACTCTTGTGTTTTCTTTTTAAGAGGAAGGAAAATGTACAACTACAAAGGTATGCAAAACCTCCCAAATATTTGACAAAAATATTATCAACTGTATATATAATAAAATGTATATATAATAAAAGGCATTTCCCTTTCTTCTGTATTTCAAATTCCTTCCACGTAAGCTATTGAAAGAGATGAAAATGGATCAATGTGTAGCCACCAGTGGTGTCCGACTCATGCTATATAGAGAGCTACCATTTCATTAAGTTTGAAGTTTTTGAAATAATATGATCACAATGAAAGAAAGGAAATAAAATTCTCAGAAACTTCTCAAAGGAGTATTAAAAAGATGAGATTTGAATAAGACTGATCAAATGGTGGAATAGAAGATGCAGATAGGTCATAAGCCTTTGCTTTTTTGATTGCCCATATTGTCTCGAAACTGTTCAGGAGAACAAAGAGTTTTGTGGATGAAAGACTGGTGTGAAGTAACATGAATGTCAACTTGAGTTCTGAAAGACAGTCTGCTAATGAAATATTCTAAAAGTCATTTTCAAGGTGGTAGAAAGTTCTCACACTGATGTGCACCAATGCTTCTGATAAAATGCATCAAATAGTAATGTAAGTATTGGCTTTTAGGACTGATAAAATAAAGCAAGGTTTATATGACTCCAAATGTTGCACAAAAGTATTTTGTGTTTTATAGTTTACTTGCAAAAGATTAAAAAAATAATTGGAAGGTTTCTTTAGATTTCAATTCAGGCAGCCAAAGCAATTATGATTCAGTTTATTTTCGGGCTAAAAAGAATAGATCAATATCAGATAGTACAAACTGGATAGTCTGAAAATGAAATGAGAGATCATAAATCTATTTGGTACTTGGAAAATATGAGGTTTGGATTGTTATATTTCTGTGAACAACATAGTTGTCCACCTAAGCAGTACAGCAGAATAAAGAACATATTTGGTTTCTCTCAGTAGAGTATGACTTCCAAATCTAAGAAGAAGTAGATGTAAAAATGGTTAACCTATTTCCAGCATAGCTTGGTGAGCAGTAATGATTAAATTTTGGAATATGAAGGTTTTAGAAATAATATAGTTAATTCCCACCTGCCACTAGAGTTCCCTTCAGGATCAGATTAGAAAAAGACTTTGCTTTTCCTGCAGTGCATGTGGGCCACATTTTCAAAAATAGGATCCAGAGTTATTAGTCTCAGTTTAGGCTCCTAAATAAATGGCCTGATTTAAAAAGGCGCTGAGCACACCCTGACTTCACTGGGAGCTATTTCCCATTGGCCCCTTTATTTCAGTAGGAGCTATTAAAATAAGACTGTGAGACTGTATATCTGAGTCCAGAGCTTAGTATGTCATGAGAGCGAACTGTATAACTGAAGTCTTTTAACCTGTGGTCATTCCTACTTAGTAGAATTTCAGTTTACACTTTCTTTGTTTCTAATCTGAATATCTGATACAGAAACAGGGTGAGGGTATGTCTACACTCTGAAGACTATACCGACATACTATGCCAGCATAGCCTGGAGTGTAGATGCAGCCCACATCCACAGAAAGGCTTCTTCTGTAGTTGAAAGACTAACACCTCCCTGAATGACATTAGCTATTTCAGACAAAGTTGCGTCTACACTGGGGGTTATGTCAGCGTAGCTATGTCTGTCAAAGGTGTGATTCTTGCACACCCCAACTGACTTAGCTATGCTGATATAACTTTCAAGTGTAGACCAAACCTGTGTCTCCCAGATAAAGCAATGTAAGCTTTTCTTGATCCTACACTTACTATTTTCAGTGAGTGTATGTTAGGACTACAGTAAGATCTGCTCTCTATCCCAGAAGGTTAGCAATGCTACTAGGTTTTGTAAAAGATAATACACATTCTACGCTAATAGAATACAGAGTGTGTTTGCTTTTAGCACATTCACCTTCGGAAAGAGAAGAATGACTAGTTGCTGTTGGCTATTACCCCTTATGACTTAAAAGAAGCACAGTAAGAAGGCTTTGCTGACTGGCCTTTGATTTTCTGTCAGTGCAGTTTTGCCAGAATTTTAACCTAAATCCCCTAAGTCAAAGTAAAACATTAATCTACTCAGCCAGTCAGTCCCTGGATAAACCTTGGAAACTGTGCAAAATATTTACAACAAGGATATTATAAGCCTTTGAATACTTAAAAGGATAATTACAAAGCATAGCATTCCCCATTACACTATTTAAGATGTGATAATATTGCTCTGAATCTGGATGAACAACTGAAAAGATATAGCCTATATTTTAAAGTTATTTAAACTTTTGTTTAATAATATCCTTAAACGAAATGTTTAACTCTCTTTAAATGTGACACCATCCATCACAATTTTATAGTTAGACACATAATAATATATAATCTCAGCTTGCTGTCCACTTGTTAAAATGGGAATAGACTTCGAGAAATAAGCAATTTCCCAACAGAAAATTGGAAATTCTGCCAACCAATTCCAGGTGACCTGCCATCAATCAGTGTTATATTCTCCGGAGCTATTGCTGCAGGGTATTGCCATTACTGATGGGCTTCACCTGGTGACTAATGGTATATAACATATACATTCGAGAACTATAGAAATCCTAAGAATCTGTAATTGTCAGTTAACTTTCAGCAAAGACCTTCTCAGGCAATTCAGAAATAAAGTGAGATTTTTATAACCTCCACACCCCTTGCTCTTTCTGTTTAAAAAAAAAAAATCAGAATGGTTTGATCCCATGCACCTAAATTGCATTTGGTTATAAAATATGTCTTTATTATTGAATGAATTAATGGAGGTAAGTTTTGCCTTCTGCCCTGAGTATGTGCTAATGTGACAATAATTCTAAATCTGAACTTAAATAAGTTCAAACTTCCAGTAAAACTTTGTGTGTGATATTAATAATTATGATTAATGTTTGAAGTGTACTGTTCCAGGGAAATAATTTCCTTTATTTGCCTGAGAGTATATTTAGAATTCATTAAATATTCAAGCTGTTCAGTTACCCACGTACAGCCAGTATAACTGTGAATTTCTTTTAGAGATGGGAAACATGCTACAGATAAGAAATTTCAACTGTGTTAAACCAGCACCAGCCAGAGAAATTATGATGGATTTGTGATATGAAATTTGCGGGATAGGGAAAAGGTTTGTTGACTGTCATCAAAACTTGAATCTATTAGGATTTGAAGCTTTGATTGTAAAGTACACAAAGTAAGCATCCCCAGGAGAACTCAAAACAAAACAAAACAAAAACAGAGAAAGATGGAAAACTCTGAGGCCTTGATCCTGCAATCAGATAAGCTTGGAAAGTCTCTTTCACCCTCACAAAGCCCCTTTGAAATCATTGCTCCCAAGTTCAAGTTCTGCCTTTGCCACTGAAGTCAATGGGGCTGAGCACAAGTATTCACCCACACAGCTATGATTGCAGCTTTAGAGCCTGACTTCAAAGGGACGACTTGCTTAGGTGAAGATAAGCGTGTAAATGCTTGCAAGACCAGAGCCTAGTTTTGCAAACCTGTAACTACAGATGTGTAATTAACCACACACTAGGATAGCGGCTAGATAACAGAGCCGTACCCAGAAAATATCTGCGGCTTTTTCTCTTTGTAAATCAGCCCACTTCATACTGTACGATACCAGGCTTTTATTGATAATGGAGAGGGTCTGCTATTATTATTATTACTATTTGTATTACTGTAGCACCTAGTAACCTTAGTCATTATGCAAGGTGCTGTACAAATACAGAACAAAATGATGGTCTCTGCCCCAAATAATTTACAATTTAAGGACAAGACAAAAGTGAACAGATGGAGACAGACAGATAGGGGAATACAAGGAAAAAATGGGTATGTGTCCACTTAAAATGCTACTGTGGCACAGCTGCATTACTACAGCTGGGTGACTAAAGCACTTCAATGTAGACACTAAATACCCTCATGGGAGGAATTCTTCTTGTCAGCATAGGTAATCCACCTCCTCAAGAGGCGGCAGCTAGGTTGATGGAAAAATTCTTCTGTTGACCTAGCACTGTCTACACCAGGGGTTAGGTCGGCTTAAGTATGCCGCTCCAGGGTGTGGATTTTTTCTAGTGTAGATCAGGCCAATATTGGTGGTCACAACACACTAGTAGCCTAACTATTGTCAGGTTTTTGTGGGTATCACAGCAAAGGAGAGGTTTTTTTGGGGAGTGGGGTGGAGGGAAGAGGATTTGAAGATGGATAATAAGGTAGTTTTGCAAATGTTTACAAGGAATGCCTAGTACTTTAATACATTTCTACTGGGGAAAGGCTGCATTTTGGCTAGAATGTACAAAGGAAATTAAGCCATCCCTACAGATGAAAACAGGACAAAATAACAATGCTGATCCTGTAGTCACATTTTAAAACTGCTTTAATGTGAAGAAACATGGAAAATGATGAAAAGGAGAAATGAATGGAGGATACAAATAGGAAACAGGCAGACTGCAAATCAATGACTTGTTTTCCAAATAATACGCTTTTTCGTGTCTCTCATCACAATGGAACAGATGAGATGGATGGATCTCTACATAAAAGAGACACCTGGGTTTTTGTGGGGTTTCTTTGTCCATATTGTATCATAACAGAGTTCTGAGGTTCTTTCAGAGATAGCCATGATAGGATAGTGAGTCCTTTTTATGTTCATCACATACAGTGTGTATAGCCTCCATTACGCTGTCTGGAGTGGCTCTCTAAAGTGAGTGCATGCCTCAGAGCAGACTGTCAAAAGCAGGGCAAACACCCCAAACTGGTGGTATGTTCTACAATTAGATTTCACTAACCTAGTAACAAATGTGAACTTCTGGAGGCTTACCATGGAGTCACAGTCCCCTTAAGCTCTCCAATCTATCTTGCCACCCAGGCAAGTTGGACTTACTGATAATTGGTCACCTATACCAAAGATCACAAGATATTCAGGTTGCTTTGAGTCTCCAAGGACCAGTCATATACCACAGATCAATTTGTACCTCAGATCTCACACCAAAGAAAACACTTGTAGGCAATCCTGTAATAAACTAAATAAAGGAAAAAGGAAATGAGAAAGTTATTTACATGATAAAGTCAGTGAGCATAAGTTACAAATTAGGTACAATCTATGGTTCCTAAAGATGACAGTGATGTAGTAATCTCTCATGGAAGACATTTTGAATTTTGAACTATCACAGGGCCAGAGATACTAAACTAAGGCAGATGTTTTCAGAAATCATAGAATCATAGGACTGGAAGGGACCTCGAGAGGTCATCTAGTCCAGTCCCCTGCACTCATGGCAGGACTAATTATTATCTAGACCATCCCTGATGGGTGTTTGTCCAACCTGTTCTTAAAAATCTCCAGTGATGTAGATTCCACAAACTCCCTAGGCAAGTTATTCCACTACTTAACCACCCTGACAGTTAGGAAAAGTTTTTCCTAAACCTCCCTTGCTGCAATTTATTCATTGTCAATTATCTAGTGAGAGAGCTGGTCAAAAGATTTCAAACAAAACCATTTTTATCCAATTAAAAAAAGGGATTTTTCTTGAAAACAAAAAAGTTGTGAAGAAAACACATATTGAAATTTTCATTTTGTAATTTTAAAAAAATGTTTCCAGTCTGTAATGTAAGATCCCAATCGACTGAATTTTTCACAGTCCATAAATGGGTACTTGGCCAAAAAACTTATAAGTGAGAAATGTCAAAATATTATCCGTCTTTAATGTAACTTTTATAGTGTATTTTGAAATTTGCCGAACATTTGCATGCTTTTGTTTGTTTTGTTTTTTCTTTTTTGTTTTGCTTCATAAATTTTGTTTTCTTATTTAGATTGGCTTGAAATAAATAATCTATTATAAAATAAAATATTAGTCTCATTACTATATTGAGTTGAAGTTTTAAGTCATGCTGTTAGTATTCCACCTCCCTCCCTCTTTTTTTTTTTAAATCCTGCATTCCCGAACACCTGATTTCAAATCCGTTTCACAACAATGGACAGGGGTGATCTAGTGTAGCTTCACTGAAGCCAATAGAGTGCTGGCAATTTAAGCCATCTGAGGATTTGGCCCACGGTGACTCTTTTCTCCATGTTATTTTTAATAGATATAAAAATGGTTTAGAGCTATTAATGGTAAGACTGACTATGATGGGAGATATGCAATATGTATCCTTAGTAAGGGTCTGACTCAGATGAGTAGTCGCATTGAATTCAGTCAACTACTCATATGAGTGGGTACTACTCCCTGGGAATAAAAACTGCAGAATCAGGCCCATATTTTTCCAAATTCTAAAGAAGAAAGTCAATTAATATATTTATAGCAATGGGTACTTCTGATCTAACAAAAAATCCCAAGACACAAGATCACTGGTGATGCATACCAATTAGAGCTGCTCTAGCCTGGAGGTTTATGTCCATTTCAAGCTTTACACATCGCCCACAAAGCCTGTTCCATATTGTTCAGACATATTTTATACTAGCATCGCCATCTGTGACACTTCTCACCAATGACACATAGGTAGTAAGAATAAGCACTTCAGTTCACACACAAAAAAAGTGCTAAGGATTACTTTTAAAAAGCACTTAAAAAGCCATAGGAAATAAAGCTCCTTTCCCCTAGAGTCTGGTGGGATGAGCTTTGCTTGCTATCTGACACATCTCATACTATATTAGTAGGGAAACTAAAGAAGTATACTAATGTGATGGCATTGGATTATTAATCAGATCTGACAGAAATTCCTGATAAATCTGTGGATACAATATCCGTTTTTAACTGGAATTTCTTCTCATCGTATTACACTATTAGTCACACCCTGACTATGCTATACAGCACCTTACCCCATGAACGGTCTCATTTACTTCAATAGGCCTACTCATTGATACATTTGTTATAGTGGTGTAGGGACCTGGAAGTGAAACCCCACTTTATATACGTGGGGCTGTTTTCTACTGTCATTCAATAGCAGAAAATCTCGCCACCAAAAGCAGAACAGTGTTAACAACCAAACAAAACAAAGAGCGCCAGAGCCTGAAAAAGTGATTTTGTTGCCCTAAATACAAACACCGAGACATGGTTATGTGCTTTAAAAGCAAGACCTCCCCCCTTGAAAAATACAACGAGGGGAAAAACTTTCAAGTGGTTTGATAAACGCTCATCTCCACTAGATCGCTAAGGAAATTTTGAAGATGGAAAGCTTTTACATAGAGCTGTTTTATATCCTCTCTGAGATTTCTTTTCTTTTACAGTGGCCACTGCTTCTCTGTAAAAGAATGGCATGACCCGTTAGTATGTTAAAATGGCTGGAGTATGATTACCTGGAGTAATATTAAGTTGCGATGGGCAAACATTTTTAATCAAAACTTTTTTTCAGAGAAAAAAATATCATGAATTCATGTGGATTTTGCTGAAGTAATTCGGTCAAAAAAAACCAGGAGTAATCAAAATGTTTCATTTCAACATTTTCTAAATGAAACAATAGTTCTCTTTGAATGAAATTTCAGAACAAAAAGTCATTTTGAATCAATTTTATTTTTAAAAATTAAAAATAAAACTTAAAATATTCAAAATCAAAATAAAACTCTTCATTTCAAGTTGAACAAAATGTTTCTTTTGGCCCCAAATGTTTTTTTTTTTTTCAATTTTTCAGAATTGCCAAGAAACCAAAAAACTGGTTATTCTCCTAGCTTTTGTAAGTCATGTGGTGGCTACAGATACAGTAGACCTATGTTCCAGTGCTTATACAGTGGATTTCTTTCAAGGCAATCAAAATAAGAAAAACAAGACAATATTCCATTTTTTACAATTAATAAATAATAAGAAAAAGAAATTCCAGTGGTTCAATGAATTCCAATACATGCTCTAGAAAATGATTCAAGAATCTGTAAATATTTTAAAACTTGTAAGTTTTTTGCAGGTAAAATGTGAATATCCTTTGTGGGAACCACTGGGTGCTGGGAACATTGGGAAATCTGGCCCCAAATGTCCAAAACATATAAAACTTGGTAGGGATTTCACAGGTGATTTACTTCTTCTGGTGTCACCATTCATGTATTTCACCCCCACGTTGAGGCATGTGTCCACCTGCCAAATCCAAATTTGGTTGAGTGGAGTTCTGTCATTTCTTTCAACAGGGTGCAGCCTCTGATCCAGCATGCTCCCAGGATACTCCTCTGCAATTCTGAACTAACAACTGCACCTGAAAGCAATCCAGAATTAAGAATGCCAGAGGACACATACTGCCTGATTGAAATCTACCTTTCGAACCCCTCCATTTTGGAGACAACTCAATTTGAGAAACCTCACATTAATAGGACACCATGTCCCGCATTGGATGAAAGGAATGTCAGGAGGCCAGCAAGTCTTGAAGAGCACACACAGATGATAATTTTATCCTCTTGTGAGCCTCAAAGACCAGTTTTTGTAAATGAGAGTATTCTAGAAACAGAATGGGTGGTTCAGAAAGTGATGGATTTGGATGTCTATTCCCTAACCCATAAGTGCATGACTTACTATTATTGATTAGTCTTTGTGGAGTCTTTTATAAAGTCATTCTTTGTCCTTCTGGGGTAGAAGCTGTAGAAGATTTTGTGAAGGTGTAACCTTTTAAAGTCCAAACAACAATCAGTGAAGCAAGATGCATCTCTTTAGAATGAGGAATTACACTCATAGAGTCCTTCCATGGTACCATCGGAGTTCATACTCAGTACACAGTATAGAGCTGAAAATTATGAAGTTGCTCTATAACCTAATGTTACACCAAAATATGCAAACTTAAGATGAAGGAGTATGAAGCTCTACTGCCTTCTGACAACTCATCCCCCTCTGTTGAATATTGTTTTTATCTTTTCTTTTCCCATTGTCTAAATCAAGATAAAATGGGAAAATTAGAAATGGACCCAGTCATATTCCTCACATTCCCAGCAGTGGGCTACATCCACTTTGATTGAATTGGTCTCGTTAGCACTACAAAAAGTAATTTTCCCTCTTGATAGTCACCCCTTCTTGTCAATTGTTGGGAATGGGCCACATCCACCCTAACTGAATTGGCCTCGTTAGCACTGACCCCTTATTTGGTAAGGAAACTCCCATCTTTTCATGTGCTGTATATTTATACCTGCTTACTGTATTTTCCACTCCATGCATCTGATGAAATGGGTTATGTCCCATGAAAGTTTATGCCCAAATAAATTTGTTAGTCTCTAAGGTGCCACAAGGACTCCTCGTTGTTTTTACTGATACAGACTAACACGGTTACCCCTCTGAAACCTGTTACTTTTCCAAAGAATATGGCATGACTTTGAACTGCTAATAGTTTAGGCAGATTCTGAGCCTGATCATTTGTTCAGAAACCTTGATTATAGACCTGATTATAGTTTGACCTCAGTGGATTAACTACTGATTTTCACTGTCATCAATAAAAGGAGAATCAGGACCGAGATATTTTGTTGGCCATGTGATGTTCCTGAAATATTGAGAAATCTGCCATAAGAGACCAGCTTGGTGGGGACAGCTTTTTAATAAATGTAGAGCAAAGGAATATAATAATTTAATCTGGGAATAATTTGAAAAGGTCTCTTTAGACGGGAGCATGCCTGATAAGGCTGGTCTCTTATACAGGCTCTGCTTTCTGGATTTTTGTATGTGCTTGACTATTTTTCTTTTATTTGATCATGGAAATCTCACAGTCTTTTGTACCCTATATTTTTAGAAATAAAGTACCGAGAGTACTGAGACAGCATTGGAAAAGAGACATTAATTATCCCAATATTTTATACCAGAGTATAGAGAAATCAGAGGAAAATTCTCACTCTGTCACTTAAAGAATTCCTGATTCTCTCCTCAGAACCATTAAGATGCTATCTTAATAAACTTTTAGCTTCATAGTGAAGCTGCAGTTTAGTTATTGGCCTACCTACCAGTATGTATGCTGGAATAGGAAGATTTGGACTGCTTTGTGTCTTAATAAGCACCAGACTGAGGATTGTGAAAGCCATGTGTTGATTTGAAATTTTTAAGAAGCGTTCTCATAATGAAGCAGCTCTAGTGACACAGATATTCTAATCAGACATTTAATAATGTTGCTTTGCTGTTTGGAAAATGTCTTTCATTTAATTCACCTCCTAGGAGCTGTGTGTCAGGCAGTTATTCTTTAGCAGAGGATTTCAAAGCCCAAGTAAATTAAATGGGCTCTGTTCTTAAAGCAACACTGCCCTGAAAGCATCATTACTGTTAAGAACTGGAAGCACAAAGGTCTCTATTCTCCTCTTCCTGCACAGGTGTAATTCCTATTAATATTAATAGGAGCTATGTGGACATATTTACAGGTCTGACCATAGTGTGTCATATGCATGGAGAACCCCACTGAATTTCACTGACACTCCCATGAGAGAATCTATTGAAAATAAGAGCTATGTTTATTTTACAGAAAATTGAGACCTTTGGATTTATTTATTGTAATGTATTATGGCCTGCAGCTGTACCATTTCCAACTGTGATCTCCTTAGATATGATGAGGCCTGGTCAGCAATAGGATCGTAGACCTCTGAGGAAGGTCATGAACATTGCAGGACATGATGTCCTGTTTGGAACATTTTCACCAAAAGCTGCTGTTTTGTTGAAGCCAAATCGGTTTCTGTGAAACTTTCATAGGGAAGGTTTCTGGGTCTGATAGAGAGAAGGAAAGCAACCAAGCAAGAGACTGTATGGCTGTGTGGCTAGGGCACTGGACTGGGATGTGGAAAACTCAGGTTAAAGTCTCTGCGCTGCCTGGTTTGGAGTGAACTGGGATGAAAAACTTGGTACTGAATTGAGAGCAAAGACTTAAACGTAGGTCTCTCACATCCCAGGCTAGGGCCCTGACCACCAGAAACAGAGTATGGCTTTCAAAAACCCTCCTTTAAGCATTTTCAGGCTCAAGGTCATGGTTCAGACATGACATAAGTAGAGGACTCTAGATCAGTGGTGGTCAACCTGCAGCCTGCACACGCGTCAGGGTAATCCGCTGGCAGGCTGCCAGACAATTTGTTTACTTTGACTGTCTGCAGGCACGGCAGCCCACAGCTCCCAGTGGCCATGATTCACTGTTCCCAGTCAATGGGAACTGCGGGAAGAGGTGGCTAGCACGTCCTTGTGGCCCATGCTGCATCCCGCAGCTCCCATTGGCCGGGAACAGAGAACCACAGTCAATGGGAGCTGCAGGCAGCAGTGCATGAGGACGGTCAACATAAACAAACTGTCTTGCGGCCCACCAATGGATTACCCTGACGGGCTGCAGGTTGACCACCACTTCTCTAGATGGATAACAGAGGAGAATTAGGTATGGAATGATGAGATTTACAACAATAAGAAAATGGGTACAATTTTCAAAAATGCCTGGGGATAAGATTTACACAGAGCTTTTGATATTTAAAGATAGACACCTGGTAGAAAGTGCCTAATTGAGGTAGGTGCTTACTACTCAATGGCTTTTAATGGAAGTTAGGAACCTGACTTGCTTCGGTGCTTTTGAAAATCCTACTGGGCACCTGTCTGCATCTTTCGATGTCTAAATAGCTTTGCAAATCTGACCCTTAGGAGCTGACTTCTCAATGGCTTTCACTGAAACTTAGGCTCTTAAGTGTATAAGACATTTTTGAAAGTGGGACTTAGGCTCCTAAATCACTGAGGCAGCTTTGAAAGTGATATCCAACATCATTACTCAGTAAAGCCCTGATCCTGCAGTCAGCTCTGTGCAGGCAGAACACTGCATTGATGTGGAACTTATTGCAGGATTGGAGCCCTAAGCTGTGTCCACATCAACCTGGATGTTTCAGTTACTACAGGGCTTTACATTCTTTTTGTATATTTCTGTAGATGATGCAGCAGAAAGGAAGAGAGAGTCTGTAAAGTGCATTGTGGTTCTTCTGGATGAAAAGCTCCGTATCAACATAAATCAATGATATATTTATTAAATTCCACATTTGAGAAGTATCACCCATTAAGAATTTTTTTTTCTAGTTAAAACTCCAGTTCCTCTGCAATTCCCTGTCAGTAGTAAACTTTTTCCTGATTCCCAGAGGCAGCAATTAGGATGCTTCACATCTCTGCTGTTAAAGGTTGAGGGACACCTTGTTGAAGCTGGTGTGTAAGTAACAGCCACCCTTTGTTCAGGATAAATGTAAAAAAAAACAATGAAGCTGCTTTATGGAACAGATATCTAGGAGATATCACCAAAACACAGGCCACATGTAATGCTGGAGCAGGAGATGAGCTAGAGTCTGAGCGATTTTTCCTGGAATCTGAATGCAAATACAGGGGGCTGGATGGAGATATGTGTATGCGAGCCAGCAGAAGCAGAAACACCACAGAAACACTAGAGAAGGAAGCCCCAGAGACAGATAGAGAAGAAACTGTCTCCTGCTGTTTGATTCCGGCTGTGTTCAGGGAAACAGGACTTTGTGTACATTCTTAACAGATAAACAAGATTGCATCAAAGAAATACCTGACTTCACCATCACTTTCTCTCCCTAATGGCAACAACCTGCGAGACCTGAATATTGGCTAACTGCTCTGGTCAAAAGACGTAACAGTATATTTTAAAATTTTTTTGACGAGGATAATTTTTCAAACTGTTGCAAGAGGAGTTAATCATGGAAATCCCTTCAAACAAAACAGTCTCAGAATCACAGATCTATTGAAACACTTCAAATGGAAATTATTCTCCAAAGTGTATCCATCAATATCCTTCCATAAAGAAGAGTCAGAGGAAAACAATACCCAGGTTTCCTTGAAAGATGATACAATTCCAGAGCCAGTTTATTCTATAACAGACCTGTGGCACTAAAGGGCAAACAACAGAACTCAGTGCAGAGTGTGCGAATGCAGTACATCCTGTATTGCTAAAATTCTGCACAGCATCTGATGTGATCTCATAAAGAACCACTGCCATAATGAGATAGGCCATGAATGCTATCGTACCATTTTATTGCTGGGTATTTTCCTGGCCAGATTTTCAAAAGTGCTAAAATCCTAGCAACTCCCATTGAGAACAATGGAAGCTGTTGGTTGCATTTTTGTAGATCTGTCAATCTCTGCATTTGTTTTTCTATTTTTTTTATAGCCAAGATAGAATAATGTAAACTGAAACTTTCTAATCATTCTTCTCTCTTGCTGCTTTATCCATTCAGCAGTGTCATAATTCATATCATGTGACATTGCAGTCACCATAGTGACTGCAATCTAACATTGGGTTAGACAGCGGGTGACAGCTTTGGCCTGGATTTTTTTTTTCTGATTGTTTTATCCTGAGTAGGATTTGCTGCCTTTTTAAAACAAAAACAAAAAAACCCTTAAGATGGACTTTTTTAATTGACACCTGGGTATGTAGCTTAGGGGATAGCTATTTTATTAATTATTGTGATAATTAGTGTTAAAATTTCTTTTTGATGAAAATTTTACAACTGGTTACAGAGCTAGCCAGAAAATAGAAAACTTTTAAATTAATATTTTATTTTAATGGAATA
This sequence comes from Lepidochelys kempii, assembly GCF_965140285.1. NCBI lineage: Eukaryota > Metazoa > Chordata > Testudines > Cheloniidae > Lepidochelys > Lepidochelys kempii. The sequence continues at coordinate 30,420,267 of NC_136391.1, read as the reverse complement.
TTTCCTACCAAACTGCCTCGTAAGTAGCATGATCCATATTTGATATTTGGTTAAATTGAGACAGAGAGGTTAATGACAAAATTTTCAGAAAGGCCTACATGACTTAGGAGTCTGTTTCATTTTCAAAAATGATGTGGGCACTTATGGTTATATGTTCAAAGGTATCTGCATCATTAGGTGCCTAAATATCTTTGAACATCTAGCCCTAAATGACCAGTCACTTCTGAAATTGGTATGTAGGCTCCTAAATCATTTAACATTTTTTGAAAATTTTACTATTCCAAGTCCACATACAGAATTAGGCTGTGACCCAGAAAATCACACAGGCCCATGCCTAAGTACATGAGTAGTCCAATTAGCGGTTCATGGACCTGGTCATGTTCTTAAAGGTAAGTACTGTATATGCTAAAGTGCTTTGCTGGATTGCAGGCTTAGTGTCAGATCCAAACCGGAACAAATGAGTTCCTGAATTTCAGTCCCCAAATATGTTCTCACTGTAACTGATATATTTTCTTTGATTTCTCATGGCTGCATAATTAAGTATGTAATGGAAAATATACCTTGTGTTTCAGGACTTAAGACAATTTTAACCTATTACAGATCAGAATGAGACCTATGTTGGGGGCTGACGATCCCACATCTGCCAATGGCAGGGTTCTTGCACCTTTCTTTGAAGCATCTGTGCTGACCACAGTCGGAGATAGGATGCCGGCGTAGATCTGTGAATCATTTCAAAGATAAATCATGATACATATATTATTTGTTTGTACAGCGTCTAGCACATTGGGGATCTGGGTGCTATTGTAATACAAATAATATATACCAATGATTAAAATTAAAACACCATACAAACCATGTATTATACAAAATGTAAAAAAGTGACTTGGGTAGTAAACAAGGACACAGAAAACCCCATCTAGAGTCAAAGATAAGTATACTTAAAGTCATAAAATTACCACATGTCAAAACTAATCGAGGGAAGCAGCTTGTCACTAATGCAATTGTGCTTTAATAATTGAAATGGCATCTACATGAGCCTGTGAGAAAGGCAACTTTTAAAGAGATAAATGAAAACTTTCAAAGAGATCAGGCTCATTCTCTCAGCTATTTGTGTTGTGCATCAGGCTGAAATAATTGGATGGTGTCATTTCAAAACATTCCGTTTTTTGCTTGAGTGGGTCAGGAGGGCCTCCTGCAGTTCACAGTAACCCACAGTTTGTTCTAGGGACCTTCAAAATTTCCCAGGTGATCCCCAGAGAAACTTCCCATGTTGTCTGATCTCCTTGTTCTTTTCTATTCACAAATGCATATAGTCTGGCAAGGTCATCATTGAGAAAGCCATTCAGAAGTTGTCTTGTTTTGCATTTCTAGCCTTAAGTGTCGCAATGAATCAGCTATCTCCAAACAGAGAATTGGTCCAAGAATTGGTCAGAACTTAATTTAGAATTTTATTAAGGACTTATCAAGTAAAAAGGATTGAAACAGAGAAGAATAAAACATTTTATTTCCCCCATCTCCCCCGCCTCCCACTCCATCTAGTCTGAAGTCCTTTTGAGGTCACTATTGCTTAAGCCTATAAAATGAAAGTGCTACGAATCACAATCAAATAACTGTCAGGTGCCTTATTAAATTTCATTCAATTCCATACCAAATCTTAAGGGTCCATCGCTATCTTCCAATTTAGACAAAGATTAAATAAAAGCTGATCAAAGATTTATAGAATTCTAAAGTGATACTAAACACAACATGCCATGCTCGGAGAGCTTTCTCTGTGCAGTGGAGTGAGAAGAGGCCTGCTTTCACGGTTTCATTCAAGTACTACTTTCAATAACAGAAAATATTAGCAGTTCACAAACACCTCATCAAAGTAGTCAAATGTTACTAATTCTCTGTAAATAGGGTTTTACATAGCAGTTGGCATATAAAGTGTTGACACGCAAGAATAAAAGCAACAAAAACAAAATAGACACCTGCCCCATTTTTTTTTTAATGCAGGAGGAACAAAAATATCCACTTCCAGACTGGCAATTTGCAGCTAATTTTGGGAGAGATGGTCAGAACTAGATCATTACCTCCATGATGTCAAGGGCTGAAATCCTGGCCTCACTGGACTTCACCCTCTTTACCTCTGTTTATATTTATGTGAGATTCATCACCATAATAGCGGAACAACTCACAATCATCAATGGCTTTTGTCCTCACAACATCCCTGGTAAGGAAAGGAAGTATTATTCCCATTCTTTAATTTGATTTGAGGAGCTGGGAAGATTAAATGACTCATCTAAAGTCATATAGGAAGTCTATGACCGAGCTGGGAATTGAACCCAAGTTCTCATCTGGGGTGCTAACTACTATGCCATCTATTTTCACCACTAGAGTATCCATTGTTCGTCTTCTACCATGGCGATAATAGACCATATATTTTCAAGTCATCCTCCAGCATCATTAATACAGGCAGTCGGGGAGAAACGGAAGCAAGGAGAGGAAATAAAGGCACAATATATAAGGAAGCTGTCTCATTGTTTTTTCTGTTTGTTTGTTTGTTTTTGTGGTGTGAGGAAGGTTGAATAATCCTAAGCATTCTTAGACAGCTGTCTATGGATATATAAAATAAATGGAAACAATCAAAATCAGATAATCAATTACCTTTCGTATTTAACAAAAAAAACCTCTTAAAAACTCTGCCTTTGAATGTTTTCTGTAAATTTTACTCCATAACAGAATGTTCCCTTTACCATGTATCCCACTACTGGTATACACAGAAATCAGTCTGCTTGTTGCAGGATTTAAGGCTAGTGTACGATAGACTACACATGGCTCAGAAAAATACAGAATGGCACTGTCAGAGCAAGCCATTTATCCCTGGTGTGACTCCTTTATGCAGCTATACATGAGATACATTTGGTCCAATGGGTTTTTATGGGGTGTAAGTTAGGAAGTCATTTCACCCATTGTTTCATAGATTTTATCTAATGTATTCTATCTAATTATCTGGGTTCTTATATTGGTGGCCACCACCACAGCACACTAGTGCCTGATGGATCCTTTCTTATTGAGCCTGCAGAGATATACAACACAGAAAATCTTACCAAGGAGTAGAACATTTGCCTTACCAAATGAGGATCTCTGAAAAGTTGAATGGAGGCTAAAAATATGGGCCCAAATTCTTCCCCTACTATACTATTGACTTCAAGATATGTAAATAGAGGCAGAATTTCTAATGCAAATATCTATGGAATGCATTTGTAACCCCCCTACAATTTGTGATGCCTTGAAATTATATTCCTATCTACAGTGTCTGGAGAACACAAGCAGTACAACAGGTAAGGTGAGAAGTTGGGTGAGGTAATATCTTTTAATGGACCAACTTCTGTTGGTTAAAGAGACAAGCATTCAAGCTTACACAGGGTTCTTTTTCAGGTCTCATTCACCTAGTATATCTAATATTCTAGGACCAACATGGCTACAAAAACATGGCAGACATGTAAGGTAATTTAAGAGCATACTCTCTTATCAGTTCAGTTTCTTTGTATACCTGGCTTAAATTATAAATAGTGATGTCAGTGACAGAATTTGAATTTTTAACTAGTAGACAATGGTATAACTAGTACACTGTAGAATTGAACCAAGTTTCCATGGCTATGCTTCTTAAAGCCAACCACAAAAGAAAAGACAATAAAATGATTTACAATAAACACATTTACTTTATACAAACAACTGCAAACTAAGAACCTTTCCCTCTATGTAGCAACATCAAAGGTGATTAAGCTAATAGCCTTTTGTCATGCATTTAAAAAAGTATATGCAAATAACACTATTAAACATGACGAGAATCATTGCCTGCTGATCATCAACTTCAATGCTGGCATGACTAATTCATTTTGATACTACTTAAAATATATAATTTAAAATGATTTCTAAAGTGCCAAGGTAGCTGTTTGTAGAGACGGATTAGATGTCAATTAACAGGTCTTTTCTGTATATCCTTTCAAATGATCACATTTGTTGCTTCTTTGTGATTAGTATAGATAAAGATTAGTGACTGGTAAATTAAAAAATAAGTGCCAGCAAAATGAACTGAAATGGAATCACATTGTATGTGACCCATTCATCTGCAAGGGATTTTGTTTCCATCCTCCCCTTAAAGTAGGCTCCCTAAGGCTTGTGAAATGTAAATAAATTATGAAACATTTTAATTTTCCAACTGTTAGTGCCACAGAGCCCTCTTTACAAGCCTCTCCAATGGGATTTGTGTCTGAGGAAGTAGCTTCATCTGAATTCCAGAGACAGGTTTGGTTTAATATTCTTTTTCTGGAACATCTCCAAAGAAATTGTTAGAGATGAATAGAGATGAGACAAAAACTTGAAACTGTCATTTCCCAACTTCTGTCACTTGGGTCACTTTAGTTACAAGCCAGCTGCAGATGCTTATAGGGGGAAAAATGGTGAAACAGATTTGTAAGATGTTTTAACTCAATGTGTACAACCTATGCCTGTTCTGAGGGACATAGCTGACATCCCACTTCTGATCTTTAAAGATGGCAGTCAGAATTCACACATATGTCAGCCACCCACTCATTCCTTTCTCAGTTCAAAGCTGGAGATGGTATTCCTTAGTGATGCATGAACTTGTGAAAATGCTTTCACCAGAATTTGTTTTTTAAATTCTGCTTCAGGTGATTTCTTACCAGCGAAGTTTTATTTCACATGAGACTGCAAACACTGAGGATTTCATGTCTAAGAAGAGCTGGGGTCAGAGCCGGGGTCTTGTAACTAGAACAAGTCTCTTTACTTTATTGTGAAGTGTAACCTGTACCTTTCACCACTGAGTCTATGTGTGGAGAGTAAGTGATGATGATCTGTTAGCTGTGTTGAACTCAGGCAGTGCCAGTAGAGGGATTAACCATGCTCAGAGCAGTAGGTTGGGTGCCCGTGTTTTCCCCTTCATCTATAAGAAGGGAGTTTGAAGTGGAGCTCCTTGATTTGCCCTCATACTGATGGTTGGACATGGGATGAAAAGGGGCTCACTACTGCCCAAGAAGAGGGAGGGAGGATACAGAAGAAAACCCACCAGCTTCTTTCTCTGCACTGGCGGGAGGTTGAAGAAGAGCCCACACCTGGCCCCTTACTTAGTGCCTTGGGGAAGGTTATGAAGAGAATGTCACAGGTATCTCTCACAGGCACAGTCCCTTCTTACGGAAATTGACTTTCACTCACTTTAACTCCCCCCCCCCCAGCACAAGCCCCTTCTACTTTATTATATGTTTAGAATATTTGGGTAGGGCAGGTGGGAAGCTGTTAGGGGCCAAGATCCTGCCAACTTTCTTATTGTCTCTAATGTTTCTCTTTTCAATAAATGACATTTTCTACTTGATTTCCCAGTGCCTAGCTCAGGCTACAAGAGGGCTACACAGATAACCCCAATTCGATACCTTCACCTACTTTTAAAGGCTAACCCTATTATGCAGACCTTAATTTGAAATTCTGAAACATTTGGATATTTTATTCTGGAAAAGACCAGATCAGTATTGATTTTAATCTCATTTACACAGACTGATAGGATTTAACTCAACTAAGCACTAACTGGTCAGATCCTCAAATGTTGTTGATTGTCCTAGCTCCATTGATGTTGGACCTAGGACAATGGATCTGCCATTGTCCACCAGCTAAGGATCTTGCATCTGAACTTTCAGATGCTTGTCCACACTAACCGAGCACCAAACCATTAGTACTGCTAAGATTTTATTTTCACTCAAGCCTAGTGAAAATAAAATCTTAGCAATACTAATATCTATGTACTAATTAATATGATTTTCAGACCTTATGCCCTAATGGCAAAGTTTTTGCCATTAGATATCTGCACACCATGTATTTAAGTCAATGGGAGCAGTGTACATGCATCTCAGGGGAAACTTTGGCATTGGCTCTTTAATCAAATGAAAACCCAGAACCATTTTGAAATCAGCTGAATCCTAAAACTGAAGCTGTCTTCAGGCTGATATATTTCTAGGGCAATGCAAACAATTCATGTTTGTTTCCATTTGGGAAATGTTAACAGGAACAACCAGTAGATTTTTTTTCATTGTAGATTTTGCTTTTAGACAGAGATTGACAGACTAACAAACAAAAAGGATATGAAAGTTTTTAAACATGAAAATCTTGTCCATTAGGAAACCAAATTCAGTCCTCAAATCTGTATATAATAGCACATATGATAAAAGACCTATACATAAAACAATACCTTTCAATGGTTCTGTCCAAAACCATTTAAAACATAAAATCTTCAGTGCAGAAAGTGTGTGGTGGACTACTAAGTCATTTCTGACAAATCAAACAGTATCCACTCATATGAATTGCTTTCTGAAAAAATGCCATGTTTATTTATTGCAATAGGAAGCTTCATATTTAGGCTTAACCACATAGTGCCTTCTTTCATGATTTAAAAAAACAATTTCAATGACATTCTGGTTTCTTTAATTATTTGGAACCTATCAATTTAGCCACAGTAACATACTGCAGCTGTAAAATCAAAGTGGTAAATTTTTGAAACAGACTAGTCTTAATTATGGGGAAAACAATTGGAGACACATTTAAAGGGGTCTGATTTTCAGAAAGTGCTGAGCACTAGAGGTAGTTTAAAACTTTTTTTTTTTTTAACATTTAACTTAGGGTTACCAATTTTTTTAAAAAGAAAAATTCCAAAGCCTAAATACTTTGATTTGCTTAAAATGCATTATTTTGTAGCAAGTATTTCTAGCACTTACGGCATTTTCTTTGAGACCAAAGTCGTCCTCTCCACACAAAAATGAAACTGTTCAGTTCATATTTTTAAATTAAAGACTCATGCACAATGGATAAATTTCTGTGAATCAAGGAGTATTTAATAGAAAATGGCATCTATAAGGACAAAGAATCCAAGATAGTCTCTTGGTGGCTTAAACATGTGACAGCCCCATAGGCAGCTTCAAAGCTGCTATCATGACTGCATCTGCCAAGGAGACAGATGCTGCTGCTAGACAATCTCTTTTGTGACTTGGCATCTAGGTCTTGCAATTGCCATTCAAAAGCAACAGAAGGAGTCTCATCGTATAATGGTGTAGGTAGCCACTACCCTCTCACACAATCCTTTTTGAGATAGCAGCTGTGGTGATAAAACACACTTTGTTTTGAAAACTTGAAAAGGTGGTTTAGAAAAACAACAGTAACATCACATTTTATATCTATCTTAGATACTATCATTATAGTAGAAGTACCTCACAATACCCCTGTGAGGTAAGACAGCACTATTATCTCCATTTTAAAGAGAGCTGAAGCACAGAGAGACTAAATGACTCACCAAAGGTCACTAAAAATGTCTGTAGCAGAGTAGAACATTGAACCTGTCTCCCCCAAATCCTAGGCTAATGTGCTAACTACTGACACATCCTTCCTCTTCTTGTAATTGCAGGTCATTTTTATTGTGTACAGCACAATGTGTATGCTTTTGGAAAAGCCATATAGGATTTCACAGGGAATGATGCCAACAGGACTCAAATTATGAACTTACTCTTAAAATCCCTTCATATATTTAATAAAGGATCATATTAGAATTTTCTACAGGTTGCTTTAGCAACGCTATAATTCACTATTAAATTCTCTCCGCTGATTCCAAAAAGATTATCCTTTATTTATTAAATCATTGTATAGGACTTTTTCATAAGGGAGGGAATATCTGTTTAATCCTATAACTAATTGCAAGGTGTATATGTTATTTTTAGAGTTTTTAATTTTAAGGGCCTTGTAGGAATGAATAATATTCTCTTCATCAATTTTCCTTCACAAATCATCAGAGCAGACTGTACTGTCATGTTGGAAATATCCCCTGGCTATTGCACAGATAACCAGGCATAGATACTTGTAGAGTAACATGGTGAAGGGCTCAGATTCATTTCCACACTAGTTTGTTTCCTGGTGAATGATGATGAGGCAAAGCAAAGTCTACTACCCCTCTCAGTCCCCAGCTGGAAAGAGGTCACTTGTATTATTAATGGAGTTGTCCCTGAGGGGAGAGGGACAGCTCAGTGGTTTGAGCATTGGCCTGCTAAACACAGCATTGTGAGCTCAATCCTTGAGGGGGCCATTTAGGGATCTGGGGCAAAAATTGGGGATTGGTCCTGCTTTGAGCAGAGGGTTGGACTAGATGACCTCCTGAGGTCCCTTCCAACCCTCATATTCTATTATTCTAATTTCTGAAGGGCAGTGCTAGAACCTATCCATTAGCTTCTTTGAACAAAGTCCTATATTATGCTATACCCACAACTTCTGCAATTTTTAGAGATGATGGAAAATTGAAAGACAAGAGTCTGGTGACAGTAGTACATTATTAAGTGGAATATACAATTAATAAGGAATTAAACTAATAGGGTTCTAAAGAAATTAAATATGATTCCTCTAGAGATCTATAGGATTGACTAGAAAATATGTCCTTTGTATATAATATTTAAAACAAACATAATAGAAAATTATATCTCAGCTGTAGGAATGTTATAATTCACTATTCTATAGGACTTTCCCATAAAGGGGTGAGAGAGAGAGAGAGAGAGAAGGAGAGAGAGAACTGAGGGAATGGGGAGGAGATATTAAGACTGGTTTTGACTTTGATATATTCTTATTCTTTTGTATTATTTGTTTTATAAGAGTGCCTTGGAAACCCAATCAATGATTGCACTGCGTTAGGCACAAATAATGAAGAAGACACCCCCACCTTCCACAATTTACCTAATCCCAAGAATTTAGAGCCAAAAGGCTTGATCCAAAAGCATACTGAAGTCAATGTAAAGTCTTACAGTGACTTCAGTGGGCTTTGGATGAGGCCCTAAGTGTTGAACAGGATGCAACAGATGGACAAGAGAGACAAATAGGGTTAGGTTGAGTAGGATAATAAGGTAACAAACCAAAAAGTACATCGTCTTCTGTTATACCATTTTCCCCCTGTCATACATATAAAGGGAAGGGTAACAACCTTCCTGTATACAGTACTATAAAATGCCTCCTGGCCAGAGGCACAATATCCTTTTACCTGTAAAGGGTTAAGAAGCTCAGGTAACCTGGCTGGCACCTGACCAAAAGGACCAATAAGGGGACAAGACACTTTCAGATCTATGGCGGGGGGAAGGTTTTTGTCTGTCTGTTCTGTGTGCTTGCCGGAGAGAGATCAAGAAAGCAAGCAATCCAACTCCATTAGAATTAGTAAGTACTAGCAAGGAAATGCGTTCGTTTACTTTTGTTTTGGCTTGTGATTTTCTCTGTGCTGAGAGGAAGGTGTATTTCTGGTTTTCTTTTTGTAACTTTAAAGTTTTTGCCCAGACGGAAATCCTCTGTGTTTTAAATCTGATTTCCCTGTGAGGTTAGCTTCCCTTCTAATTTTACAGAGGTGCTTCTTTTACTTTTTTTCTTTCTAATAAAGTTCTGTTTCTTTTAGGAGCTAACTGATTTCTCTATTGTCCTAAGACCCAGGGATTTGGGTCTGTGATCATTTTGTAACCAATTGGTTAGAATATTATTTTCAAGCCTCCCCAGGAAAGGGGGTATAAGGGCTTGGGGGGATATTTTGGGGGAATAGGTCCAAGTGATCCTTTCCCTGATTCTTTGTTAAGTCACTTGGTGGTGGCAGTGTACCCTCCAAGGGCAAAGATCTGTGGCTTAGGGAAGTTTAGAAAGCTGGTAGAAATAAGCTTGGGGGTCTTTCATGTGGGTCCCCACATCTGTACCCTAGAGTTCAGAGTGGGGAGGGAACCCTGACATGGTGGTAGAGTGGTTGGTTCATTTTGAACCCTGACACCACCTTTTGTGATTGTGCCATTGCAGTCAGGTGAAGTGGCGTAAAGCCAATGGACAGGGTACTAAGTATTTAAGGCCCAGGTAGGACTGCTACAGTAATCAGTCTCTGATGATGTGAACACTGGTTTGTGTTCTGAGACCTGAATCGGTGGTAAACTGTAATGTTCGTTTGAAATCACAAAAATGAAATAGAAACAAAAATGCTACTACAATAACTAAAAGGGTGTAAGAAAGCTAAATAAGTCCTCCAGAAGTACTTGCATGATACTCAGAGTGGGTTACCTTTTAGTTTGGGAAGCAATTTCTTGTTAACAAATAAAAGTTTTTTAGTGTGACTTCACCACTCTGCTACTCCATTGATAGCAGGTTTCCCAGTCTCTTGTGAGAATCAGTTCTAAAACACACATCAGACAGAAAGCAAAATGACTAGAAGTTATTCAGGTCATATGCTGCAAAGTATCATACTTAATACATATCTGTTGCAAGTATTTTTCAACCATAAAGCTATGAGCAAAAGAACTCTAACAACAGTCAATGTATGACAAACAAGGAACTAGGCATTAACAGTGGAGAAGAAACACCCCATTACTACATCTGTTTGCAGACTCATTTCCCCACAAAATCTAATATAAATCTATCTAATTATATATGGAATGTATACCACACCCATCATCAAGGTATATAAGCACCTAAAAGTAATTTAAACTGATGACTCCCCAAATATGTAGTGCATTTTGAGATATTTTAAATCAGGACTTTTAAAAGCGGTATATGTTCCCATAGTCCTACATACTGAGCACATAGACCCTTATTTCCCTCCCATGCCTGTAGCAGAGATGTTGGGAGGCCATGCAAATGTGAGTGGGTGTATGTCTTTTTCTTGGGTGCAGATTATTTCCCAGTTCAGTCATGTAGGGTTGAGTCATAGTGGGAGAAAAGCAAAAGTTGTAGTTTAACATTTCTATTTCATAACAAATAAATATAATAATAATAATTAATAATAATGCTAAGTTCTGTTCTGTGGTAAAGGTTTTCTAACCATTCCACAAAAGTCTCCTGACTTCATTTCCAGATGTCTGACACTGTAGACATTTGTATTAAGTGTAAACTTTTAGTCATCTTTCCAGGAGGCAACAATGGACCTGATCTTCCACTGTTGTAAATCAGCAAGTCTCCATTGACATTACTGGAGCTATGTCAGTTTACACCAAATGAGGATCTGTACCCAGGTGTTCATACAGCCTTTTAACTTCCTCTTGTTCTATCCACCCTTAGGTAGTGCATGAACCTCCTGAATGTCCTATGTGAGAAGAACTGAATCTGATGCATGAGTTTTCTGAAAAAGCCTGCTAATTGACTTTGAAAAAGAAACACTAATTATTAGAGCTATAAAGAGACATGCCATAGCCTGAGTCAATCTACAGTGGTTACCATTAAACAAACAACAATTTAACTGGAAACATGCGGGGAGAGAATGGGGACTCCGGCTCACTCGGTCCCTATTCCCATTAGCTGGGCCAGGGCAGGGAGCAGAGAGGGTGAGGCGGGCTGCTGCCGTAGCTGGGCTCTCTCTCAGACACGCTGCACAGAGCAGCGACCTGAAGCAGCCAGTTTCAGCTGGTGTGAGCCAGGGAGAGCAGCCGAATGTGCCAGGGCGGGGGGAGGCAGAGTGGGAGAAGAATAGACTACTGCCCACCGCAGGTAACTCTGGTGGGAGGTGAGAGCGGGGCAGCCCTGGGCTGGGCACAGGTCAGGGAGGCTGCTGGGCAGAGGTGACATGGGGGGGGGAAGGGGGAAGTCACATGTCCTTCCCTTTAGATTGTGCCCCCACATTATCGGGAGGCCTGAGTCATCTATGCCCACAGTTACCACCCAGCCACTTGTGAGTTTCCATATTAGTTCTCTTCATATAGAACTGCAAATAAGGGCCTGGTTTTTGCCAGGTGTTGGTAACCTCAATTCTTATTGTGCCTCTGTAGACTAAGGCCTGGTCTCTACACTACAAAATTAGGTCAAGTCAAGGCAGCTTACATCAACCTAACTAGGGAAGTGTCCACATTAAAATTTCACTCCTGTTGATGATGTAATTGCCCCTCTACGCCGACTTAATAACTCCACTGCCACGAGAGGCGTAGCACCAATGTTGATGGAGTTAGGGCTACACAGTGTCAGTGTAGTCACTGTGTCACTTAAATCAACTCTTTCTGGCTTTCAGAAGCCATCCCACAATACCCCCACACTGAGAATACAGTTGATATGAGCGCTCCTGGTGAGGATGTGTACCACCGACACAAGAAGCAATGTGTTGACACACACAAGCAATGTAGTTACTTGCGGTGGCTGTATGCTGACGTAAGTTAGGTCGACTTAATTTTGTAGACATGCCCTAATTCAAAGGCGGGGCAGTAGTTAAAACGTCCATGTTACTTGTGTAACTCAGAATACTTCTTCATTCAATGTTATCCTCAGTTGAATAGTTTTCTCTGGCTAACGTCAGTCCTAACACTCACACTCTGCAGTATCTCCTATTATATATGCATCCAGACACGTCACAAGTAATATCTTGGAAATGCAACATTTCTATTAGTTTAGATAGCATCATCAAATTCAGCAGGAGAGAGTGACTGATCCCAAGAAATACTGGTTGTAACAAGAGCGCATGATGAAGCACCTCTTATTGATTAGTAGATTTTCTCTTGTATATGGTATTTCACAAAGTCCTTATTCAAGCCTTCTCTAAAAGATTCCAGCAAAATTAAAAAAAAAAAATTTGATTGTGATGAATAGGTTGTCAAATCAGATTAAGTCACAATGGTTTTAACCATCAGTTGGACCTCACATTTTGGTATTATGCACAAAAATATCCTAATGAATATGCCAAATGTGTTTAAATATCATACTACTAGAGAAATCACATTTCATTATCAAGCTGTTGGTGTTCTACTGCAAAGTAAAGCTGCTGCCAACATGTGATGTGCATTCATTGTAGGAGGGGGATATTCTTCTCATATATGGTAATAAGTCAGTCTTTATGCAATACAGCAGATATCTATGGTAACAATGGAAAATGGCCTTAGATATACCTTCTAATCGTGAGCCTTACCCTTAGTTTGGCTGCATTTCAGAAATTCCATATAAGCAGGAAGTGAACTAAAACATAGGGGCAGCCAAGGAGGAGGTTCAGAAATGGGACCATCACCACAATGAAATAGGAGTTTTCAATAAACTTCAGCAATGGAGCTGGGTTGATGGGGTGGAGGGGAATGTGTCCTTGAACCATTCATGCAAAGTATAGGTTGGGCTTGCTTCAGCTGTGCCTGTTCCCCCAGGATATTAATTTTCCATGAACATTGTGCAAGAACATTTTGCTCATATTAATTTTTGTGAAGAGCAAATGCTAGTGCAAAAGCACATATTTACATATACACCACTATTTTAGCTCTAACTGCTTGTACCACCACGTAGCAGAGGGAATGAGTTATTTAGAATCCAAAACGTGGATTATTTGTTATTTAAATAAGTTATTTGTGGATCCCAAATGACTTATAGGCCCCAGTAATCATCAGGTCCCCAAAGTATATATCATCATTAAATTGTATCCACAATAAAGGAAACAATATGTATTTCTAGGTAAGACTGAATATGATTCTAGTAGGTAATTTTTGATCCTTCTGAATGGAGGAGAACTTGTGTTTGCTCAAAAGTCTGTATGTTGAATTTCCAATACATTTTCAGACACTTTAAATCATGTAAGAAAGATATTTCTGAGTATGCAGATGCAGTTTTCCAGTAGTTGTTTCTTTGTTATTTCTACAAAGAACCTTTGGATGTGTCTGAGGCAAGCAGGACTGCAATACAGAAAGCAAACATTACTATGAGAAAAATATCATTGGTTCTTTTGTCCAAAAGAGGCTTCTCTTGTGGAACTCCGTACATAAGCATTATCTTCCTATGCCTACTGGAGGATTTCAGCAAGCCCCAGTGAGTGGAATTAGCACTGCATCTTTGGTATGTTACATTTTAAAAGTAGTAATCTTCTTTTTATTTAGAACCGATATCCACTTCATCCTTTATCCACTCAATCCTCAGGTACATTTTCAGCAGGGGGAATATAGGTCTCCAAGAAGCACTGAAATGAAGCAGTGCTCAAGAAAATGGGAATGCTTCTACAGACATTAGAAACTTGATTTATTAGAAATGGTTCAAACATTTTCTCCTAATTAATGTGAGCGAAGTGCCTAACAAAACTAGAAGAATGTCTGTAGTCTGGGCTCCACTGAGACTAATACTCATCCTTCACACTTCAAAGGGCAAAGCTGGATGGATAATCATGAGCACTGGTTTTAGCCTCTATTACAACACTGAAAAGAACAATTCAGTTTTAATGTGTGAGTCACGGCTGATGAACAAATTCTATACTTTTCAACCTAAATTGTAAATAAGTATTTTCAAGTTACATCTAGAAAATGTTCCCTGAGCTTGTCAATTGGAGAAATACAAAGTAGTTACATTAGCACTTTACACCTTCAAAACAATTTACAAATATAAACTAATCTTCACAACATTTGTGAGTGGGAAGTATGATTTCCTATTTAACTGATAGGTAAATGGAGGAAGGCACAGAAGTTAAATGTCATGCCAAAGGGCAAAGGGTAAGTCATTGTCAGAGCCAGAACTAGAATGCAGTAGTTCCTGGCACTCAGTCCTGTACACAGAAATGACAGTTGTGAGGAATAACTTTTTGAAACAATATGTACAATACTGCACCTAATATATGTGTATAGTTATCGTGACAGTTAAGTGTCAAACACTGTGGTTGGCACTTAGTCCCGCACTAACACAGATGTACTTGGAGAAAATGTCCATCTCTATTGAATTACCAACAACGCTTCCTACAGTACAAGCACCAGGTTGGGGTATTGGGTTTGGTATTGATTCACACAGAAAGGTGCAACCTACCAAAATACCTATGGTTCCTTCAAAAACATGATATCATCCCTTGGATTGCCCTACTATTGGAGACATATCCCATTCTAAAGACAAAGCACTCCTCCCCTCTTCACCCTCCCATACTTTTTGCAATATAATTTCAGTTTCTCTGGAAAATCTGATATCTCCCATCTGAAAAGACAGACTCCAAAACTCCACAAAGTTAACTCCTTACATCTATCATGGGAAATTTTTTTGGAGCAGACAAATCCTGTACCCTATTCCAATTGCCCACAGCTGCTCTTGTGTGTTGGCATATTAAAAGCTCTGCACGTATCAATTTCCTTTTCACCTAGGCTGAACCATGCCTACAAAAGTAAATTTGTTTCCATATTCCCAAATGTTAATCAATGTGGGCCAAATCTTGAGGTTTCTCAGCCTCAAAAACCTCCCAGGAATTGGCCTTATACAGTTCAAAAAGCATGATAAGCATTTTAATTTTAGCATTCACTCTAAGGAATGTCTGTTTGTCAACCTGCCACTGGGATGTGAAGAAAACACCTTGTCTGAAAGCAAAACAAGGAGAGTTTTGAATGTGTAAATAACAAGACTCTGTGATGTGCTGTGTGTCAAGATCATAGATCTTTGAGGAAGCTTGACACTCTTCTAGTTGTTACTTTAATGAAGAAAAATAAAAATTGTCTTTATGGGACTTTACACAGAGAATAATAGTATTGACAATACCTGTGTGAATATTAAAGGTCTTGTTTTGATTTGACATGTAGTGCAGTCTTGCTTGCAACGTGATGTACCATCATAAGTAAGTCACACTGACAATGGTAGCATGAAATAATTTAACAAAGTCTATTGAATTATCTTTTAACATTCCCACATACACAATATGAGTTACTAACAAAATGCATTAAAATCAGTTTAAGCAAATGTATTCATGTCACACTTTCATTGCCTCTCAACCTGCTAAAAGAGAAATACTTACAGTTCTTAATGGATTAGTATTTGTAGGATAGCTGTATATCATGATTGAGTAACAGTCCAGATTTATGTTGTCAATACCAGTCCAAAATATAACAAACTATGATTTTCAGTGGTGCCTCACCCCGGTTTCCATTTCTGCATACACAACTTTGTGCATCCATGCACCTGTCTATACATAGTTGATCAATTAATACCTATGAGCACAGCTGAAAAGGTCCTAACACCTCTGTGTGCAGATGTTATAATTGTATGTACAAAACACTTTTAGACAACTGGGTTTCAATTGTGCACATTCTGATATCTATGCATGAAGCTGCTGGACTCACACCTTTCTGTGCTGATGTTAGTGCTTATCCAGGTGTGAGCTTAGGAAACGTGTGCACACACTATAGATTGGGAGTCTAAAATAGTGAACAAATTTTATATGAAATGCACACCCAGACAGAGTATGCTCTGGGATTTGAGAAGGAGCTCACCTAAGACCTGAACACCCCTTGAGATTTTTGGGAACATTCTTGGTCTATTCATTTTCTTAATAACAAACACCACACACTTAACACTATTGTATTCCGGGGGAGTTGGATGAACTATTCATAGCAAATGATTTGTTTGACAAATTCAGACTCTTCTTCTGTTCTTGAATCAGCAGCAGACAGATTTTGATTTTTACAGATGTATTTGTTATTCAAAATGATTTGGTAAATGGTTAATGTGAATACATCTCAGCCTGAGTCTTGTTCATGAACTAGTCCCTATGACTACTGCTTAGAATATTCAGCATTTGCAATTCACTGTTAGTGCCAAACACTCTGCTTGGCACTTAGTTACGCACTAACACAGATGTACTTGGTAATTCAATAGAGATGGACACTTTCTTCTCAACAACCCTTCCTACAGTACAGCTCCAGGTTGGGGTATTGATTCACACAGAAAGGTGCAACCTACTGAAATACCTATGGCTCCTTCAAAAATAGATACACACACCATAACTTCAGCAGATTAGTCTTGCTCAAGATTAAGATAAGAGATAGCTATATGCTGCTGCCCATACCATACATGTTCAGTGAATACAAAAAGAAATCTGAAGCCTATAGAGGTCTCAGTCTTCCAGTCTCTGAGTTGACCTTGTCCTTACAGAACTCTCCTTGTGGCACATCATAGTCTTAATTCCTGCGAATTTTTTTTCTCGTCTTTTCATGTCACAAGAATCCATGAAATTTGTTGATTAGCCCAACATCCTTACTTAAGTGTTCGAAACACAGCAAATGTTCAAGTGTAAAAAAATATTACACATCTGGTCATTCTGTGTACTTATAGCCTTTTCTTGTAGAGACATAACTGATTCAGATGTATAATTCAAAAATGTAATTTACAGCCTGGCATCTCTGTTTTAAAGCTTTATTTTACTAACATCCACCAGGAGAGTAATCACTTTCGTGGTGAGGCAGAGATAATTGTACTGAATTTTTATGTTATCTTCATGCTTTTGCATAAAGTTTTTATTTCTTCCTGTCCTTCATTTGTGTAGTGGGTGATATTTATGCCAGCTGTATGCTTTTCCTTTCATAGCATGATTCACAGAGTCATAAAAGAAATGTAAAATTGATCAACAGGCCAGGGGGTAATTATAAACTGCTAAGCTACATTTCCATTGACCTCTATTGTTATTACAGCCGCATTTTGCAAACGCTGTGCAATTAGATGAACTAATTTCTTTATTGCATGATATTTCTTCCCATTTCTTTAACTGCATCAGTGTTCCAGGACTTCCTTTTTCAACCAAGTAATTAAAATTCTTTGATTTTTCTTCTTTCCACTGTGATTTTCAGGAACACTGTATTGTGTGTATTGTTGCAACACTGCTTTTATGCTACCAAAGCCAGTGAGTATGTTTCATCCATGAATAAATGAAGCTATGAATGAGAAAACTTCATGCACTTTTGGCTTTAGTTCAAGTTTCACTTTTCACAAGACATTCCTGATCGTATTTTATGGCACATAATTGAAACAAAGCCATCACAAAAATAGTATAAACTCTTGCCTTAAAACTCACTCAGTTTATTAATGCTTGTCGCTACTGACAGTTTGCAGATTCCCAGGAGTTCTCAAATTTTCCTTGAACTTCACTTGAAAGCCCAACCATACATTATGTTTTTGATTAGTGAATATAATGAAAAATAGAAGGGCAAAATCTATTTTAGTTTAGCAGAATTAAAAATGGAAACAATTACATTTGATCATTATGTTAAAAAAAATAGCCCACATTTCTTGTGTTTTCTTTCTACTTTCACAAAAAGTAAGATAAAGAGACTATACATAAGCAAGGCAATAGCTAAACAGGATACTGTTACTAAAATGTCCTTATCCTTCAAAAATGAATTGGAGATATGAGTGACCTTTCTGCAAAGTCATGATGACATTTGAGTGGGAACCAGATTTTCCATTTAATGGGAAATTCCACAATTTTGAAATGTTCTGTTCTGAAACAAAATGATTTAAAAAAATCAAAATTTCCAGTGAAACAAAATTCTGGGGAAAAATAATCTTGGTTTATTAAAACATTTTGTTTCAATCAAATTGAAAAGTTTCATTCTGAATTCAATTTGTTTTTATTTTAGATTCTGTAATATTACATTTTTAAACAATGACATGAAAAGTCATTTCCCCCAGAATAAAATTTGACCAAAATCAGTTTCTGTGAAACATTTCACTTTTGACAAACTGGCATTTTTCAGCGGAAAAAAAGTTCTGTGGGAACATTTCCAACCATCTCTAGTCATGAAAATCATCCATGCTCCATGTTATGAACTGACTAGCAATCTAGAGTGCCTTCACATATTGTGAGACACTACTACCACATGCTGCAAGGAAGTCTCAGCCTATTTAGAGCAGGTAAGATCTCCCAGATCTGGGAAAAGCTCTCTGGACCCAAGGACGGAGAAACTCTGCACCAAGCAGCTAACAAAGCACACTCCTGAGATTATTTCCCCATTCAGGCAACCAGGAGCTTTTCAAGCACTGAAGGAAGTTTAGGCCACCGAATTTGACTCAGACACATGCCCCTTGTGAATAGTGAGAGACAGTAAGAAGCTCTTGATCACTTTGTAACACTGATTCTCAAGAACTCTTTGTGAGAGGACAGTGTACAGGCCACCTGAAACATGCAATAGTCTAGCTGGGTGCTCAAAAAGCCATCTATTGACACAAACAATCTCCTCAATTACCACCCAATGTCTAAAGTTTCATTCTTGATCAGCAGCTCATCCACCCGCAGAGCTCTGCGAAGCTCTGTCCTATCTCCCATCCTATTCAACATATACATTAATACCCTGAGGATGCCCTGGACTTTAGGGTCAGAGATATGGAAATATATATTTTCTTTGCATCAATTACATGGAACATCGTCACCCAGTTTTGCCAGTAAATTATCACCACCTTAATGAAAAGTAGCTAAAACGAAGACAAGATAAAGGGTGGTATGAGTAGGAAGCATTTTGAGGAACTTGCCAAAATCGTAACACTATTCTCCTTCAAGGATATCTGGCTCCTAATCTTTTAGTTTGGTCTCAGATTTCTTCTAGGCTCTTTGCTACTCCTGGTTATCAAAATAAGAGCAGTGGTCAATTTTTTTTCTAACATCGTACTTGTCCAAGTGGCTGTGCACCTTCCTGTCAGATGTGGAACTGGCCATGGTAATATACATTTCTCACTCTACTCCTCCATGCTTGGCTACTGAAATGTGTTGTACCTTGACTTGAAAGTGAATGTCATAAAACGCTCCAGATGCTACAATATGTGGAAGCCCATTACCTGCATAACCCAAGGCAGGGGAGTGAGAACACATCACCCTGCTAATCTGGACACTGTGCTGACCCACTGGCTAATAACAAACCATATATAAGGGGCTGATGCTGATCTTACAGGACCTTAACAGACTAGACCAAAGCTTTTTAGGAATGCCATTTCCTTCTGTTACAGTGACCTGCCATGGTAATTGTATTCTTAAAATAAGGTGCACTTGACTGCATTTAGAGTGAAATTCACATGACAAGGGGACTGGGCTTTCTCTGAAGCAGGAACCTGGACTGGAGCACTTTTCTATGAGGCCTCACAATTATCACAGATCTCTGCACCTGTAGAATGAAATATAAGACCTTTCTCCCGTAGCGAAACCTCGGAGTGGAGGGTGCTCAGCACCTCTCTGGATCAATCAATATTGACATTTCCTAAGAATCAGTCCCCTGCGAGGGCCTTTAGGTAGAACAGTTCCACACTAACAGAATTTCCATTGGCCCTCACATTGCTGCTGGGAAATGAGAGATAATGCATAATATTTCACTGGATTCTATGTTCTAAATAAGTAATAATCTTTCATGGGCTAAGATATTAAGGTCCACCTCAAAAGCTGTGGGTTAATATCTAACATGCAACCTTATATCTAACAGCAACCTTCCCCATTGTGCATTTATCACTTTAAACCACTCATTTATAAGTATTATTAAATATGAGAATTATGTTTCTTTAGTACTACTCCAACTTCACAGTCTCCTGTAACTTTCCTGTCTCAGTAAGGTTTTGTCTTAAATCACTCCATGAGCATAATTCCTTCTCAGCATTTGCCTTCACTTGTCACAGTATGTTCTTGTTTTATCAACTATCATTCTGGAGAATTCAGTTCTAATTTCCACCAGCAACTCTTGAATGTCAGACTCCCATAGGCTTATACAATGATGTAACATTCATTCTGGTTTCAGAGTAGCAGCCGTGTTAGTCTGTATTCGCAAAAAGAAAAGGAGGACTTGTGGCACCTTAGAGACTAACAAATTTATTTGAGCATAAGTTTTCATGAGCTACAGCTCACTTCATCGGATACATTCAGGGTGTTCATCTCCATATCAGAGTCACCTTTATAAAATAACTCCCCATCACAGCTCTATGTCCTGTCGAGGAGCAGATGTTTTTGAGTGTCTCTGCAATTATTGCTGGGGCCTTTGTTTGTGTTAAGGGACCCTGGATCCTTGTAACTGCAAGTAACTTTCACACAAGATTTTAAGATGTGCTCCAATGAGTGACCATAAGTACATTCTGCCACTTAATGCATTGAAGAGCCTGTCTGAGGCCAGAATCTGAAGACATGATAGCATGATTCAGCCATTATGGGAAAAAAGATGAGAGAATGTACTTCTGACAAGCTCCTCTCTATTTCCCATGCTTTTAAAACAAACTTTTAGTATTAAGAGTTTCTTGCTGGAAAATTTTCACCTTACCACTTCCCAAAACGACACACAATAATAGCAGTCTATTCCTATTCTCTGGCAAGGAGCCCTATGCACTGATTTTTGTGGCTTTTGTCTTTAAATTCTTCACTACCTGGGTGAAACAGATACACACACACACACACACACACTGAGAACAGGCAAGGACAAGAGATTCTTAGAAACAAAAGAGATAAATGCAGTGGGTCAGATTCCCATGGTGTCATGCCACAAGAGAATATGGCTCAATATGCATTATAGAGACATATCCTGAGGGCCTTATTTTGGCTAAACTCGGAACTCCCATTAAGTTGAATGGGGTGTAGGTAGTCATAAAACTGTGCATAAAGATCTCAGGACTTGCCCTGCAGGATGTTTCCATCATGAATAACAGTAGCAAAATACATTACCCAAAGCAATCTCTCTCCATCCATAGAATATCAGGGTTAGAAGGGACCTCAGGAGATCATCTAGTCCAATTTTTGCCTCAGATCCCTAAATGGCCCCCTCAAGCATTGAGCTCACAACACTGCATTTAGCAGGCCAATGCTCAAACCACTGAGCTATCCCTCCCCATTCACTACTTTGTTCCTTAATATTGCCCCAGTACAGTCTACTGAAAAAAGGGAATGAATAATAAAACTCAAAAAGGAAGGAAAGAGGCAGCACTGTCCAACAGAACCATTTTTAACCTTAAATAATGAAGGTGACTTGAAGTAGGTAAATCATCAAGTAAGTTTGTTCAATAAAAATAAACTAGTTCAACAGGTGGCAATTATAATGAGAGTTTTGCATGGCTGATAAAATTGGAAGCAGAAAATAAAAATCTCAGTAGCCTGTTATTCTTATGATTTATCATCTGTATTTTGATTGCTCCAAGCGAGCCTCACTCTGCTAAGTGCTGTTCATATTCATAGTAAAAAAACCTGTCCCTGCCCTGACAATCTATACAGATAAGAGAGAGGCAGTTAAGTATTGTGTTCCCTGTTTTACATACAGAGCGCTGATGCCCAGAGAGACTTACTCAATATCACACAGCTGTTTCTGGCAGAGCCAGGAAATTAACTCAGATCTCCTGAAGTCAAGCCACTGCCTTAACCACGAGACCATTCTATTTCTCACACGAATATCAGAATTGAGTTGGTGGTTGTAAGTGAATGGACCAGCACCCATATTACGAAGCCACCATCTCACTTGGACCTAATTTTCTCTCTTGCAAATAGGTTTAGGTTGGCACATGCATGAAAATCAGGGTTAAAGCACAACACTAAGGTCCATTGTGTTACAACTTCTCTTGCTATACTGAGCCTGTGGATAAAAGGCAGGATTTCAATCTCCAGGGCAGTTCATCCAGCATGTTTTGGGACCAGTAAAGTCAGTTACAAATTAACATACCACACTAATGTAAATTCCAAGTGCAAATTTCAAAACAGGTTAACTTTAAAGTTTCTCAGCACCTTTAGAAAACAAATACCCCTTTTGCAAAACTTCAGATGAAAAGCTTTGATCTCCTAAAAATGTTTTTTAAATGTAAAGTGCTAACAATCACAGTGCACCATGGAGAAAAGTGCCACCGAAAACAAAAATGAGCTGCAGGAAATAAATGAAATAAATAATAATAAAATTCCTCTTGTGTGATTTCTTCACTGGCTTGGCAGAAACTTGCACTTGATATGTGAAGAGCTCTGTCTGAAATCATTAATAACAAAAACAATCACCAAATGAAAGAGCAGCCTTGCAAGCAACCATCCATAAAAAGAAAGCCAGTTAATTAAACAAATCACAAGCTATCTCCAGGCTGTCTCTCTCACTTTAAAGTCCACAGTGCAAAAAAGAAAAAAAAATCTCATCAAATGATATAATCATAACAACCTCAAAATAACTCACACATATTTCCAGATAAATCACTTCTGAAATACCAAGTGCTTGAGAAGGCTAGAAATGAAATGCTTTTCCATCCACTACCTTGGGTCCAATTCCTCCTTCGCTGAGGGGCACTGAGAATAATGGGTCATTTTCTCTCAGTTTCCCCTCTGCTGAACATTCCTTCCTATTCCTTAAAGTGTCACTTTTTAATATATAACTTTAATTAATCTCACTTGGTGTCTCAGGATTGTTCTACTACATCCCATGACTTGGTGTTGAAGTCTCAGAGACTCAGCGCTATTCCAATGCTGAGACCCACAAAGCCTCCTCCGTAGGGCCAGGGATCCACGGCTGCAGCAAATTGGAGGGGGAGGTGAAGGAGGAAGGCCAAAGGTAGGGGCGGGCAGTTGTGCATTGTCACCCTTCAAAGCTCATGGAAAAGGTAACAGAGTTAGTGGAACTGGATCCGCATTAACTCTTCTGAGACTCTCTCTGCGCTGTGCAACTGCCTCTTCCATCCCTTTTAAACGGGTTCTGGGATCACAGCCGCTTGGTAGAAGTTGTGTGGTGTGGCTCCATTATAAGGCCCTTATGAATTTAAAGTCTAATTTGAAGACCAATTTGGATTGGAATCAGAAGCCAGTAAGAGGATGACATCAGTATAAATATGATGCATTTTCTCCTGTGAGCGCCAGAAAGCAATCTCTGGCCATCTGAGATGAGCCAGCTGCCATTGCTGCAAAAAAGATGTTGGATAATGTGCAAATAAAGAATTATAGTAATCCAATCTGCATGTTATGAAAGTTCAGAAAACAGACTCCACGTCCATCTGGACTAAACAAAATTTAATCCCAGATAAATATCTCAGATGATGGCAAGATGGTTTCATAGTATTTCTGATGTCTAAAACAAAATACCCCTTTGGATTGAAAGTAACTCCACCATGGTATGCAGAAAGAGAATAATGGAAACATATTCAAAGATCTTAGGGCTTGTCTACATGGAGGGGTAATAAGCACCACAGGTGTGTGATTTCTAAAGCACACTAATGTGTTGCACATTAATTAGTCAGTGTAGACTCTGCTGGTGCACACTAAAAATTCCCTACTATGTTCCACTGATTAATGAGCAGTATGTTGGTGTGCTTTACAAATCATACTCCCCCATAGTGCACATTGCAGCTCTGTGTAGATAAGCCCCTTAGATCATTATTATCTGTATTACAGCAGCACCTAGAGGCCCCAGCTGAGGCTGCAGTTGAATGGAGACAGTCCCTGCCCCAAACAGCTTGCATTTTGAATAGACAAGACAGCTCAAGGGTGAAAGGGGAAAGAGAGAGACAGAGAGGTGAAGAGGTGTCTTGCTTGAGGAGCTGAGGTCAAGGGCAGAGCCATGATTTGATTTATTCTCTACAGAGCTTGTCCTTAAAAACTTCTCACTTTTCCGAAGTACAGAAGTGCTGCAGAGATGTGAGGAATGTTACCTAGTTATCCAAAGCAAAACTGGAATGGTTTTTGCAGACAACCATTGTCAAATCAGTTTTATTCAGATTTCACCTTAATTGGAGCAAGACTTACATTGAATCTAATTTCAGCTGCAATTAATTACATGGAAAAAGGTCACAGATGTAAAACTCCAGCATAACTATGTTGGAGGAATATTGACATTGTATGGTATTGACTTGGCTCCTGTAAAGGACATAAATAACTAGAGTAAAAACAACCATTAAGAAAGAGACAAAATGTACCTGTTGCTTTTTTATTAGAGGGGAAAAAATCCATAAAGTGAGGTTTAAAGTCATATAATAAGAAAGTGCTGTGAAATCAGGGAACACTGATGAAATGTCTCAGGTGAAATTCCAAGCAGCACTATAAACAAACAACGTTGCTGCATATTAGCTATACCTTTCCTGATAGCTAATAAGGAAAATTGCTCCTGATAACAAATAACAAACCAAAATAAAATTGCATGCACTGACTATCAACTATAACTACAAAGCTGATTCCTGAACACTTCCATGACATCACATTTACCTGTAACCTCTGGACACATAGGGCTGAATCTTACATTTAAATCAGCTTCTGCTCCCACAATCCTGGGGTCCCTGG
This sequence comes from Lepidochelys kempii, assembly GCF_965140285.1. Classification (NCBI taxonomy): domain Eukaryota; kingdom Metazoa; phylum Chordata; order Testudines; family Cheloniidae; genus Lepidochelys; species Lepidochelys kempii. Next base: position 30,395,294 of record NC_136391.1, on the reverse strand, counting down.
AAGCCAGAATAGCTTCTGGGATAAGTCAGAGCATCCTAAGGGCTGGTCTAAATTATGTTTATTGCACCAGCCTTGGCCCCAGTGTGCCCTTCTCCCTGCCTCTGGCACAGCCTTTATGGAGAAGAGAGAGTAACTAAGAGAACTGGCTATACGAACTTTACACCATTCAGGAATTTGTTTTATACCAGGCGAATAAATCCGTCCTCCTCTTTAGAACAGGTTCCCAGCCACTTTGCACTGTCTGCATAGAGCAGCCCAAAATGTCTGAAACAGACTGCGGTTCTGGCCCAGTAGGTCTCATTGCAGATTCCTACCACTGCCTACTAAGACACTCATTTAATTTCCATCCCAAACTATGGTGATGAAACAATTAGAAATTTCCTCAATATATACTGAATACATAGCAAAACAGAGAAGAGCAGATGGTTTTATTTTTGACATACCTGTGTCTCTTCCTTCATTTTCAACCTGTGGTACACCTGCCCTTTCTGCCTGTTGTTCGCCTTCTAACTGTTCCCTTCATTATTCACTCCCATGCCTATTTTTATGTTATTCCTTTTAATTGGATGATAGTTCCAAGCAACATATACTCACCCTCCTCCACTGCCAAAAAATAAATAAATCTGAAAATATGCACCACCTCTCTAACAATCACACCTCAGCGTTACAAAGGACATAGAGGATTTATTTAAGGTGGTATGCAGGGATACAAATGGGAGTGATTCGATTAAATGAAAGACGAAATGAAGTATTAATATCAGGAAAAACTTTGTGACAATGAATTGAATTATCCTGTGGAAGTCTCCCTAAGGAAACTTGGAAGGTTTGTACTTAGGCTACAGAACACTAGACAAAATTGTAGAATTATGATCTAGCAAGGATACAGTCATACTGGATCATTGGGGCCTTTTCTACCTCTAATTTCTATGACGAATCTATCTTATTCCATGTTCTGTATTGTACTGCATGTTTGAGTATTGCACTATTTGTTTGTATTACTCAATGATATGCTCTCTATTGGTTCAGGTAAGATCATTGAGGTAGGGATTTTGTTCTTTTTTCCAACATATTTTACCTGCTATAAAACACTATGCACAATTATACTACTAGGTCAATAATAAATAAGCAAAATAATACACTGCCACAAAAGGAAATATGCATATTATAGTGGTCAGTCCTATGTGTCACTCACTCCCAGACAGTTCTAAGTCTTTTGGCCTATCAACTACACAAGAGTTACACAAGAACATAAGAACAGCCACACTGGGTCAGATCAAAGGCCCATCTAGCCCAGTACTCTGTCTTCCAACAGTGGCCAATGCCAGATGGCCCAGAGGGAATGAACAGAACAGGTAACCAGCAAGTGATCCATCCCCAGTCGCCCATTCCCAGCTTCTGGCAAACAGAGGCTAGGGACACCATCCCTGCCCATCCTGGCAAATAGCCATTGATGGACCTATCCTCCATGAATTTATCTAGTTCTTTTTTAAACCCTGTTATAGTCTTGCCCTTCTCAACATCCTCTGGCAAGGAGTTCCACAGGTTGACTATGTGTTGCATGAAGAAATACTTCCTTTTGTTTGTTTTAAACCTGTTGTCTATTAATTTCATTTGGTGACCCCCAGTTCTTGTGTTATGAGAAAGAGTACACAATACTCCCTTATTTACTTTCTCTACAGCAGTCATGATTTTATAGACCTCTATCATATCCTCCCTCTTCCCAGTCTTATTAATCTCTCCTCATATGGAAGTCATTCCATACCCCTAATAATTTTTGTTGCCCTTTTCTGAACATTTTCCAATTCCAATATATCTTTTTTGAGATGGGGCCACCACATCTGCATGCAGTATTCAATATGTGGGAGTACCAGGGATTTATATAGAGGCAACATGATCTTTTCTGTCTTATTATCTATAATTATAGTTAGAGGAGTATTCTGTCAACCCTCCATCCAAAGATAGAACCTTCCATTTCAGAAGTCAAAGAACAGCATAGCATCAGTGCTGATTTGAAACTTACAATAATAAAGAAGTGGGAATGTACCCAGAACTCTCAATTCAGTTCCACCAGACCCCCAATTGTATATACTGTTGAAACTTGCAGCCAGTTAGGGCTAGGCAATCTTGTTGTGCATCTTGATGGAATCGATTTGCTGTGTTTTCTGATGAATTTCATACTCCCCCCTCTCTTTTTGCCTTGTGATCAGCACTGTAGACATGAGAAGAATGGAATTAAAAAGGTATAATGGATATGAATTCTATATGGACTGTGTTTTGACCACAGATAATCAATTATTTATGTATTGTTGCCTAATTCCCACTCTGTTGGGAATTATATGATGCTTTGCTACTTACAACTGCAAAGCACTTCCAAGTTCAGCCCTAATACCTTAATCAGATTATACTAAGGTGCAGAGGTGACCTATGTTAATCCTTGAAGATTTTTCTGATAGGCTGCACTGGAATGAGCATTTGTATATTCCATAGGAACCTGTTAGTCATTTACTAAAACTTGAACCAAAATAAATTAGTAGTGATTTTTATATATATTGCTATTGGTATTGCTAATACCCCCCATATATATATATATAAGCAATACCACAATAAATGTATCTCACTACTGCAGCTCACTGAAGTCAACAAAAGTTTTTCCACTGACTTCAGCGGGCATTGGAACAAGCCATACATTGAAGGGATGTCAAATTCATATGGACCAAATTCCATAGACTCAAAAAAATGTGGGGCTTAAAGAGACCTTGAGAGGTCATTTAGTCCCACCCTCTGTGCTGAGGCAGGACCAGCTATACCTAGACCATGCCTGACGGGGTCTGTCTAACCTGTCCTTAAAAACATCTGAGGGGGATTCCACAACCTCCATTGGAAGCCTATTCCAGTGTTTCACTTTCCTTATAGTTAGAAAGTTTTTCTAATATCTAACTAACCTAAATCTCTCTTGCAGCAGATTAAGCCCATTACTTCTTCTCTTATGTTCAGTAAACATGGAGAACTATTGATCACCATCCTCTTTATAATGTTAACATATTTGAAGACTTACCAGGTCTCCTTCAGCCTTCTTTTCTCAAGACTAAACATGCCCAGTTTTTTAAACTTTTCCTCATAGGTAAGATTTTTGAAACCTTTTAGCATTTCCGTTGCTCTCCTCTGGAATCTCTCCAATTTGCCCACCCATACGTGCTGAATTCCTGAGTTCCTGGGGGGTGCTCTGCCCCAGGTCCTGCCCCCATTTCACTCCTTTCCTCAAAGCCCTATCCTACCCAACCTCTTCCCGCCCCGACCTAACCTCTTTCTACCCTGTCCTTGCTCTTCCCCCTCCCTCCTGCACACCGCTGAACAGCTGATCGCGGCAGGTGGGAGGCACCGGGAGGGAGGGGAAGGAGATGATCCACGGAGCTGCTGGTGGGTGCTGAGTACCCACTATTTTTTTCCCTTGGGTGCTTCACCTCCCGAACACCCATGGAGTCCAGGCCTATGTGTCCATGTCCTTCTTAAAGTGTGGCATCCACAACTGGACACACTACACCAGCTGAGGCATCACCAGTGCTGAGTGGAGCAAGACAATTACCTACCAAGTCCTACATATGATACTCCTGTTAACACACCTAGAATATCAGCCTCTTTCTTTCTTTCTTTCTTTCTTTCTTTCTTTCTTTCTTTCTTTCTTTCTTTCTTTCTTTCTTTCTTTCTTTCTTTCTTTCTTTCTTTCTTTCTTTCTTTCTTTCTTTCTTTTGTTGCAAATCATAGAGGATTAGGGATGGAAGAGATCTCAGGAAGTCATCTAGTCCAACCCCCTCCTCAAAACAGGACCAGCCTAAACTAAATCATCCCAACCAGGGCTTTGTCAGGCCGGGCCTTAAAAACCTCTAAGGATGGAGTTTCCACCACCTCCATAGGGAACCCATTCCAGTGCTTCACCACCCTCCTAGTGAAATAGTTTTTCCTAATATCCAATCTAGATCTCCCCCACTGCAACTTGAGACCATTGCTCCTTGTTCTGTCATCTGCCACCACTGAGAAGAGCCTAGCTCCATCCTCTTTGGAACCCCCCTTCAGGTAGTTGAAGGCTGCTATCAAATCCCCCTTCACTCGTGTCTTCTGAAGACTAAATAAGCTCAATTCCCTCAACCTCTCCTCATAAGTCATGCGCTCCAGCCCTCTAATAATTTCCGTTGCCCTCCTCTGGACTCTCTCCAATTTGTCCACATCCTTTCTGTAGTGGAAGGCCCAAAGCTGGACGCAATAATCCAGATGTGGCCTCACCAGTGCTGAATAGAGGGGAATAATCACTTCCCTTGATCTGCTCGCAATGCTCTTATTAATGCAGCCCAATATGCCGTTAGCCTTCTTGGCAACAAGGGCACACTGTTGACTCATATCCAGCTTCTCGTCCACTGTAATCCCCAGGTCCTTTTCCGCAGAACTGCCGCTTAGCCAGTTGGTCCCAAGCCTGTAGCAGTGCCTGGGATTCTTCCGTCCCAAGAGCAGAATTCTGCACTTGTCCTTGTTGAACCTCATCAGATTTCTTTTGGCCCAATTCTCCAATTTGTCTAGGTCCCTATCCCTACCCTGCAGCCTATCTACCTCTCACCACAGTTTAGCGTCATTCGCAAACTTGCTGAGGGTGCAATCCATCCCATCATCCAGATCATTAATGAAGATGTTGAACAAAACTGGCCTCAGGACCGATCCCTGGGTCACTCTGCTTGATACCGGCTGCCAACAAGACATCGAGCCATTGATCGCTACCCATTGAGCCCGACGATCTAGCCAGCTTTCTATACACCTTATAGTTCATTCATCCAATCCATACTTCTTCAACTTGCTAGCAAGAATACTGTGGATCACACTGTTGGATGATATTCAATTTGTGATTCACTATAAGCTCCGCCCCCCGCCCCCCCCCCGAAGATCCTTTGCTGCAGTACTTCTGCCTAATCATGTAAATTGTGCTTCATGGAGCCTCAGTCCCGCTCCCCTCAAACCACAGTGACCTACTACCATTATTGGACAGTTCACAGAGAGAGATCGGGAGGCAAATTTGGCCTTTCTGTGGTAACTAAACCTTTAGGTATTGTTTACTCAGCATCTTCTTGTTACATACAACAGCAATCAGTAGGAAAACACACTTCCCTTTACAGCTACTTCTATCTCTGTTCTTTGTCTCTTTTCTTTCCCCAAACTCCTTTTTTATTTATCTCTCTCTTTCCTATCTGTCTCTCCTCTGTTCTTCCCTCTGTATTTCATTTCCTGTGTGGTGTTCAGCTTAAGTATTTGCAAGAGATCTATCTTATTCACTGTCTGGTTCCAAGTAGCTGTGCATAACAACAAGAGTTTCACAGTAACCTACCCTCACTCTCTGTCTGGGAAGCTCAACCCTTAAAGACCCAGCTCTTAATACCTGCAGCTACTCACAGTTCCAACCTCCTGTGGGATTCACTGCCACCGCTTCCCCATTGTATCTGCCAAAATGATCAGCACTGAAATAATTAATATTGACACTCAAATGTTAGCATTGGATTTTAGAGGTGACACCTCGGATTAATTAAGTAATAAGGTGTAGGGGAGCTTCACACTTCTCAGTCATATCTATATTTATCTATTTGGTTATATCTGCTATTCTATTTATTTCCCCAGAGAGAGCTGTCTGGAGAGAAGGTGTTATGAAAGTTTATAAATCTCCTCTTGCCTCATCTCCAAGTAGTTTGCTGGACCAATGCTGAGCCAGGGCTGCTCAGCTACTCAGTGGGAGGGGACAGCCTGACTCAGACACAGAGAAACTAGGTTTAGTTTCAGTTTTGACTTTGGAGTTTGGGAGCTAAGAGGGAAGCAGAATAGTCACGGAATCTCTGATTAACTTCCCCTCCCTACAAATGGAGCCTTTGAACAGCTTTGGGATCTACAGCATAGGTCTGGCAGTTCCAGGCCTGCAGAGACCCAAACAGGTTCCAGCTACTGAGAGCCAGCCAACACCTCCACAGAACTCAAGAGCAGGGAGCCAGGAGAAGACTTTGACCCACCCAGTGGTGAAGACACTATCAGAGGACCCCTTTCTTTGCTTAAAGTGGTCAACCTTCACAGAGCTGCAATACTCCTCTCCAGACTCACCCTCGGCATACCATCTGCCTAGGATGGTGCCAGGGAGGGACCTGGAGTTTGGGAAAAGTTGTGAGTGTTGGGAGATAGGAAATTGTAATACGTAATGGTTAGCCCTAACCTTTCCCTTCCTCAGTTCCCTTTTTTTTCCTGCTTCCAATAAAGCCTCCCTTTGCTATACTGTCACTTTTGGATGTGCCATTTCTGTGGGGTTTTTGTTAATATACTGTATTATTTCTTGTGTACTGGTTTTTATACTCCTTGCAAGCAGTGATAGCATTGTGTCTCAGGCCCAGAGAGGAGTCACCTTGGGCGGAGGCACCATATTGCTCAAAAAAGAAACCAGGACCCAACCCAGGTGAGGAAAGGGGAGAAGCCACTCCAAATCGCAAGCACCAGGAAGGAGACATGCTTTGAGGGGAGGGGCTCCACGATACATTAATATTGTATTATCTGTGAATGGAATACAAACAAATCCAGATGCATGTGGAAGTTAAACAACGCTCATTTCATCTTACAGTTCAGATCAGCTATATAAAATTAAATCTAATTTGATGTCTCTTTAAAAAAATTATTTAATAAGGAATCTGAATATTTATTGTACACTTCCTAACTTTGCTGTAATCATTGATCTCATCTATCTAGTTCCCTTTCCATTATGGCATGTGGAAGAAAATAACTTGGACTGTCATAAGTACAAATTTACATTTAATAAAAATAAAACTACACTGCAACATTAAATTAGTTTCTCAGAACTGTCCAAATAGGAAAAGGACAGTCAGATTTAGAAACCACATGATCATAAAACAAATCTTAGGAAAAGGGAAAGTAAAAAATGAAACACTTCATCATGAAAATGAGGAAGATGGTATTTTTATGCATACTTTTCTATCCAGACATTATTCAGTTTTCTGGAACATTAGTTCTTCAAATTGTTTTTAATTACAGGGCCTCGGAATAAATATGCACCGCCATTAGCATGCTCAGGTTGAATACAAGGGGGTACTCACTTTCATTCCAGACAAGGCACTATTCCAAGGTGATTTATACTCTCATTATAGGCTGTTGCCTTTCCTATGTAAATTTGTAATCAAATATTCTAAATGGGTGATGACAAATAATTTGGGTAACTACTGCTAGCAGCCTGAATCATAGTCAGAGGACTTCAGGAGTCTAATTGGTGAATTACACACACACACACACACACACACACACACACACACACACACATCCTTCCCCCTCCTCCTCCTCTTCCAAATTATTAAATCTAACAGCATCTGAATACATGGAACAAACTACATGTAACTGGTGACAAAAACCTTTTACTACGCTTAATTTAGCAAACTTCTTTCTCATTATATGAGCTATTAGAACAAAGGAACTTTAATTAACTTACTGAATCTTTGGTCATATATTTGCAGTGATAATCTATCATTTTAACAGGCTGTCCTATAAGTGGATTTTTTTAATAAATGTTTCACCAAGTGAACCAACAAAATAATATCTAATAATTCCCTATTCATGGTTCAAATATTATGCATCATTCTATATTGTTTAATTAAAATTTTATTATAGTTGTAGAATGCACAAGTGTCTTTTCAGGAGGGCCATATTTTCAGCTGACATAACATCACTGACATTAGTGGAGTTATATCGTCACAGAATTTGAATCTTAATTTTTATTCAGGTTAATTTTAAAAAAAATGGAAGCAAAAAAGCTTGAGGGATGATCTTTAACATCAAACAGCATCTTCTACAAAAACGAATGCCTGAATTTCCAAAAGTGACTTTTTGGGTGTTTGGGACACCTTAAAGGGGGTTGCATTTTTGCCAAATGCTGAGTACCCACCCTCATGATACTTTAAAATGTTACAGCTTAGGTATCCAAAAATTGATGCACCCCAAGTCCTTAGTCCCTTCTAAAAATTTAGGCTTAAGAATATTTACATCTAACATACTTTTTCTCTCTTTCCAGAAAGTTGTGTGGGAGAAAAAAGTTGTGTGCCTTTTTGCTTTTTTTATTCCCTTCCCCACCCGCTCTTTCCATTATCAACATTGTGCACAAGAAAGTTATGACAGAACCATATTCCCTCTGAGAAAGAATGGGATGGACTTGACCTACTAGATCTTTTCCATTTCTGGTTTCTGTGATCCTGTGAAGAAAGAATGACTTTGTGAAGATAGAGAGATTTGACAGATATTGGGTTGACAAAAAAAACCCTAAACAAAAAAAACAACCTATTAGATGTTTATAATAACATTCAGCTTTTGATCTTTAACCAGAACTCCCCTTCTGTAGAACAAAATTTGCTCTGTATTCTACAAGACTTTGAAGAACATGGACTCATAGTCCTGGAAGGTTCATGAAGGGGAGTCCAGGCACTGAATCTTGAAAAGGGCATCTTGGTGAATTGTAGAGGTAATTACAGGAATGACAGGAAAGATGGCTGTATACATTAGTGTGATCCTCAACACACACATGCACACAGTGAGTTTCACAAAGAAGTTCTCTTTTTGGAGTGAGGTGATGGAATATCAAAACTTCAATGGGGAACACAGTAAAGAATACTCGATCCATTAAACAGTACATAAAAATGCACTCCCTGCTCCTAGGAGGTCAAGGGATCATTAAGAGAAACAAAAGCACAGGGTGGTTGTATGGGCACACTAAGGGCTTGTCTACACTTAAAGTGCTGCAACAGCACTGCTGTAGTGCTTCAATGAATATGCTATCTAGGCTGACGGGAGGCCACTCAGAGATGCAGTAGCTAGCCAAGGGGAGAATTCTCCTGTCGACCTAGTTCTGTCTACACTAGGAGTTAGACAGGTTTAATTGTGTTGCTTAGGGGGTGTGGATTTTTCACACCCCTAAGAAATGTAGCTATACAGACCTAATTTCCTAGAGTAGACCAGGCCTGAGGCAGCCTGGTGCGCACTATATGTCATTGTCCATATTCCCATACCCATAGCCTCCAGGCACAGGAAAGAGAGGTATAATTCCTTCCTGTGTGATCGCTGCTGCTTCAAAGAGGGAGTTTAGATCAGTAAGGCTGATGCAGCCTGATTCTCTCTAGTCCACCTACCCTACAGCTATACTGGATCCATTCCCCTGTTCCCCACATTCTCTGAAGGCTCTGCGCACCCTTGGGGACACATGGACAAAAAGGTCTCTGTGTCCCCGTACTCAGGGACTATAATTATACATGCTCCTCCCCAACCACACAAGTAAAGACAACTCACAATCTAGCCTATGGATGCTTCTTCTCTAAGCATCTGTAAAAACAACCAGAGGTCATTCGTATACAGAACCAAAGGGCTGTCATCAGTATTCAGGAGCTGGTTTGCTAACACCTTTAGAATCATGAAGCCAGTGATTATATCTGGAAGAAAAGGAATAAATGAGAAAACAGAAGAAAACAGAATAAAAACTCTTTGCACATTTTAGACCTTTTCTGGAATGCTGTGCACTCCTGTTGGAGGTGGGCAAACGACTTCAGAAAGCAAAGAATTGATCAGGACCACGTCTGGAAATCAAACAGAATCTGGGCCAGAACTTGTCACAGTTCAGTTAACTTTGTCTTCGCCCTCATCTACCTCTGCACTTTCTGCTGTCAGCTGAGTCCTGGAGGAGAAATGAAGCACTGTCAGAGACTGCTCTTTTGTATTACATTCTGCTCACCCGGGACTCAGAAGAACGAGAAATCCCTGGAGAAAGCCTCCTCCTGTGAGATTTCCAGATCTTTAGACCAAAGCAGTTGGGATAATTTCAGATAAGCAGCCAAGCTTTCCTATGCTTATCTGAATTGAACCACTAAACCTTTCAGGGTTTGTCCATTAATAGTTATTATGCCAGAGAGATAATTTTTGGAGAAAACTTAGATGGGAGGCAGAATAAAGGATATAAAATGAGACTCTTTTCTTACGAAACGTTATCAGGAAATCTGAAGGGAGTTGCGCCTGTCCTTCATTGGCAGGGAGGAGATTAAAAGGCGACAATGGAAGGCTTTTAAGGGCACAGTTGTCTCTTGTCCTGTGCACAGGGGAGCAAGAGCTGTAATTCATTTCCTTCCCCCACTTTGTGAACAACCTGCACTGCAAGTCACAGTGCAGGGGGCAGTGCAGGCTCCTCACGGCTGCTATTCCTCCTCCTGCTCAAGTGGTTGGGCAGGGGAGGGGAATGGGTGAAGCCAGCACAGAGGGGGCATAAACCAGTGAACATGCACCCTACACCAAAACTCGAACTCAGCCCTGAACACACTGGTGCTTGGGCTGCAGTGCATGGCCACAGGGCTCTCAGACTGAGCATGCCAAGCTAAGGAAGAAGATAGGGATATGATCTGGCCAGACCCTACAGCACTATGCAGGATCATTTCCCCAAGAGTGTGCTTTCAGAGAGAACAGAGAGTATGAATTCAAGTAGCTTTATCCACCATGGAGGGCAAACTGCACAGCCTCAAAGGCAATACAATGGAAGGAAGGTGGGTTTCAGTGCTTAGGGGAATGAATATCTGAACAGCCATGTAACAGATGGGAGACATACAAGAGAGGACATGGATGAGACTGGGGCCAGCCACTGCAGAGGGGGGCTCTATACACTCGCTAACCTCCTTGTGCACCCATTCCAGGGCCAATTACAATCTAGCCCAAATGGACTAGCTGGGGTTGTACTGGTAATTCCAACAATGCGCAGGCGGTGCAAAGGAGGTGTGTACTGGTCTCAGCTGGCCAGCTGAGAATTCACATGGCATAAGGGAGCTCACAGCTGATGTAAAGCCATGGTAGCCGGCTACTATGCCACCCCTTCCAGGGTATACTGGAGACAGGCCTGGGGTGGTGTTGGATCATATTAAAGAAGTTCTGTATTAAAATCACAAATGAGTTTGATTCCCCATAGTTTAAATTCCAGGGTATTACTAATTAAGAGGTCTCTTGGTTTTTGGTCTCTTGTTTTTACCGTTTCTCTCCCTCTCTGTGTGAAAATGCAAGCTGCTAATTGTGTTAGTACATCCTAAAACAGAGTCTGTTCTCAAAGCAATACTTTCTAAGAACAACTACTCACACAGAGACTCCCCGCCCTTTTGTTGTATTTATCTTGCTTTGTTAACAATTGTGGTTAAAATAGAGATAGAGGATGTATGTGGATGGATGCTTGGTGTGGATAATAAACAAATGATCAGGGAGGTGCCAGCCTAAGAATCCAGTGTCCATCGGCCAAAGAAGGCGCCAAGTGAAAACAACCAGAGGATCCCCAGAGGGCAGTCTGGAATCCACCCAACAGCCTCAAGGATGGGAGAATCGAAGAACATCACGGAGCCGTCACAAATGTGCCAACTGCTGATTGATTCAGCAACAGCATGATGAAGCAATTCCCATAGACTGGCATAGGAACAAATTCCTGTAAAAATGGACTCTAGAAACTGAGCACCTTGGGGTCTGATTCTGCAAACCAGCTTCCAGGACAGGCCCTGCTCCCTCCTCATGTCCAGGCCACCTGGCCAGTGGCTTGGCATGAGCAACTCTAAGGCTGGTAACTATGATAACAATGATAACAATGATACTTGCAGAACCTGTGTGTGTGTGTGTGTATGAATGAATGTGTGACTAAATATGAAATTGAATGGAATGTTCTAGCTATAACTAACTGCTTACTATGATTCTTTCTGTATTCACAATAAATGTGGCATTTTGCCTTATTCCCTTTAATAAAATCCTGCTGGTTTTTATTTTATTGGTATAACAGTGGGAGGGGAATGCAACTCCCTCTGCTAATTCTCAGTTGCAGTCAATCCTGAGGTTGCTGGAACATATGCTCAGACTGGGGCTAGAGCTGCAAATGGCAGAGAACCAGGGAGCTTTAACCCACCTTTCTGTGCTCAGTGGATCTAGGTACAAGAAAGAATGCAATTATATTAGAATGGCAAACCATGCAACCTCACATACTAAACAGATTGGACACCATAGAGATGTTAAAAAAAAAAGAAACAAAAAAACCACACCAAAAAAACCCACCTGTCCTTTCAAATAACAGTACAGTTTATAAAGAAATGTGCTGTCCAGATTTCACACTCTTCTCCCAGCTCCATTCCCTGCTTCCATGTGCAATGACTAGTCTTTTAAAATTCTAGCCTTAATGAAATAGGTAAGCTGCTGAAAAGATTAAACTAGAAAATACAGCAGGAATACAGAATGAGGACAGGTGATTGATCTTTGAGAGGGTATCCAACAGTGCAATGAAATTCTCAGGCAGGTTCTTTTTTATTTCTAAATGGGTTTGATTCAGAGGGATTTTATAGCAGCTAAATCATGCAGTTGGCAGGGATTGTTCAGGCTTTTCAGAATGTTATACTCTGAAAGATGTCAAATTTGGCAGAAGCAGTAAAGCTTCATGAATTTATTGTTGTTTTCCATTGAATGCTAAAATCCAGAGCATCTAGAGATGACATGGCAAAAGTTACAACACAATTTCTGTGGACTCACCTGTTATCCTGGTGAGCACAAAACAGACATGTCACACCTACCCACCGCAAATGAAAGCCACCTGGGTTTGGAAAATGAAACTTTCAATTGTGTGTAAACTAGTGTGTAACAGGAAGGAATTCTCCCAGTTTCACATATAGGCCCTGATCCTGTGCACACATACGTATGTGAGTAAGTTTACTTATGTGAGTAGCACTATTGAAGTTGCTAAAAGTGTGCACATGCTTAGACATTTTCAGGGTTGGGGCCATAGTTTGGACGTTTAACTATTTACAATCCATTGTTTACGGACAATTGCTATTTTCAGGGCAAACTGGACCACTGTTTTTTCAGCTTTTGCAAACCTAATGCAAAAAGTGTGGAAACATTAAACCAGCCCAAACACATTGATTTTCTGTTGCCATTTTGCTTTTTTAAGGGGGTTGGACTTGGTTCTGGTGGATTTTTTTTTCTGTTTGTGTTAAACAACATTGAAAGTTCACTCAGGCTTACTAAGCTTTATGCAAATCTTAGCTGAATTCCAAGTGAGAGTGGGCACATCTTTGAGTGAACCTGGAACAGAGAAGTAGTTATGATTTTGAGTGGAAATCAGAATCAGTGAATTCTCTCATATGCCTTCCTCTTTGCCCTTGGCTGTTAGTTCAAAGTTTAGCCAATTGAGAAACAAATGAAATTTTTAATGAAAAATTAAAAATTTTGATGAACATTTTGAAAATTCAAAAAAAAAAAATTCTGCTACCTTGGGGTTAAAGGCACCTAGAAACAAATAAACAAAGTATCTATCCACCCTATTTGCAAATTGATCTGCTACTTGTGAAATGAACGCAAACCAAAACTCCCCCCAAAATTACTCGTTTCCTAAACATTTAAATTCTCAGATAAAATTATGTTTAGTTACAGTTCCAGATATTTTTTAAATAAAGGTATTAATAAATGTTTTATATCTTCTTTTTTGTTTTCCCATGGCTTATATGGTCACTACAAAGCCAGGTACTATAAATATACTCACTAATGTACATATCCTCCAAATAAGTGGGTTACATAATAACAATTACCACATGAAAGTTCTAAGAGTGTTCTGACCTTTTGTTTAACCTTGCAAGGAGTCTATTCTTGTTGCTACATGATTCACATACTAATGTTAATTTTTCTGCACAGTGACAGCAATGGTAAGCTCTTATGTACATTACAAACAGGTAAAATATATCCAACCCAAGTTTGTCATGGTGGAAAGAGATGGAATTGTTATTCTCAGCAGGGGAATGTCAGACATTTCTATATACTCTAGTTCAGCATTTTTCTAATTTTATAGACCTCTATTTACATGGGTCAGTGTTTGAACTTTGACGATATTGGTCTAGTCTGGAAATGACTTAAAAGGGATGAAGGTCGTGCACCTTTCGGGCAGTACTATACTTAGTCAATGCATAAATAAATTGCTGCACTGGCATGCCAGCAAAAATACATGTCCTAAAGCCCTTTGATGCCAAGAGCAATGTCTGTTAGAAACAAAAGTTTAAATCTGTAAAAAAATTTTTTTGCAAGGATGCAGTGATGGTGTGAAGGAAATCTGCCTAAATCTTTAGCATAAGTGCAGCTTGATGTTCACTATGAACCTACAGAAATGGAGGTTACAGTAGTTTCTCTGTATTCATTAGTGGATTCTCTGCGGGAATTACCATTTATTTACAAACTAAGATGCTGATTACTAAGATATTAGGTGTTCTTTGTATACCTGATCCAAAGCACATTGAAATCAACAGGAGTCTGTTCCCTGACTTTAAGGGTCTTTGGATAAGGCCTCAAATGACAGTAGTCAGTGATAAGAATTACTGTGCAGTACACTGTGCTCAAATGTCCTCTTTGAAAACCTAGCTACCTATTCAGAAAGAAAAATATATTTCTTCATTGAAAGGATTTTGTTTATGATTGAAGCTACTTTGTGATAGCTGGAATGCACTCAGAAACGTAGTTGTTTTTAGAAGGTGTATGTTTTTCCTCACTGAATTTGGGAGAGATGTAAAGCAACTCAAACTTTAATTACAGGTTTCAGAGTAGCAGTCGTGTTAGTCTGTATCCGCAAAAAGAAAAGGAGTACTTGTGGCACCTTAGAGACTAACAAATTTATTTGAACATGAGCTTTCGTGAGCTACAGTTTTCTATTGCATGCATCCGATGAAGTGAGCTGTAGCTCACGAAAGCTTATGCTCAAATAAATTTGTTAGTCTCTAAGGTACCACAAGTACTCCTCTTCTTCACACTTTAATAACTGTCTATTCTTCTAAACAGTAAGGAGCTATTTCGTTGTGGAATGAAGTGCTTGAACAATCTCAGCCCAGATTTCTCTTGTGTACGCACAAAGTCTTGAGTGAATTTTTGGTTCATGCAGGTAATAACCTACCACTTCTGCACCCACCTCACAAAATCTCTATGGGCAATTCATATGTAACAGCCTTTACCTACATTTGTCGGTGATAGAGCGAACACAGATGGAGGCCACTTTTTGATCTGTGGTCAAAGAACTTAATAAAGGCTCGAGAGAGAGAGTGGTTTCCCTAATCACTGAACACATTAGTGACTTCCAAGGCTGACTGGTACAAATAAACATCAAAAAGTTTGGATGCTTAACTGAATTTCTCCAAACAATAACCTCTAAACATTCTCAAAACTTCCCCCTGCCCCAATTTTTTATTTGGTTTCATTTTAATCCTAGGTCAAAGTTTAGAATCAGCTCCTGCTTTATTTGAACCCACCACAATAGCCCATCAAGTACATACATGCCATAGGTTTTTGCTCACCTTGCATTGGCATTGTATATTTGCCTACAGCAAACTTTTAACTGTTTGGGCTTAATGTACAAATCAGGGGTCTTGGACACAACAAATTTGGCTGCCCATAAATGCATTACAAAACATCTTGGCATAGGATGTTACCATTTATATTTATTTTCAGTATCCTGTACACAGTTGGAATAGAAAAATGTTATATAGAGTTGCTTATCCTCTATTATTGTATACCAAAAGGAGAATCTTGTTTCCATAAAGAAGAATGTCATGAAAAGGCATAAAAAGTCAAATTTTGTGTTAAAACAATGAAATTCATTAAACAAACAAAAACGAAACTGTTAAAACAAGGCATTTGAAAGAAACAGCTGTTAAAACGAGCCCTGAAATCTCCATGCAACATGAGATTTTTATTGGCAAACAATTAAATCTGTCTTTAAGTGAACTTTCTCTGTAGAAGCTAATTTATAATCTTATCAGGGATGTCTCTCAGAAGAATTTGCTCCCAACGTAAGTCGTTATCTGCACAATGCAGAATACTAACAATTGTCTTGGATGTCTGTTTCCAGTGTCAAAGACTGAAATTCCAATATGAGGTTCTGAGTGTTTTCAGAATCTGATTTTATTTTTTAAAGTGCTGTCATTTTTACTCACGAGATCTGTCAGAAAAGGAAAATATAAGAATAATAAAAGGGTGTATTCCTGTAAGGAAGAGGGAAAAAGGTGACAAACTGAAGAACCAATTTGCTACAGATCATTTGTTGTTTTATCATTTTCCTATTAATCCGAAGGGACCTTGTTTAATTTCAGCACTAGTCATTAAGGTATTAAGTTTTATGATAAGCATTAAGGTAAAGAAAGTTAGAGGCAAGGTGGAACTAACAGAGTGTACTTTATGTATATTTCACCCAACCATGAAATTCTGTGACTTGTAAAATTTATGATATTATATACAGCTTAATTTGTGATATCAGTGCTCATATGCATATAATTTTGCTTTTTCTATAATACAAGGTGTGAATCAATAATAAATTTGCTTTCTCAGCCATAACATGCAAAGAGATTTTTGCCCCTAAATGGAATAACAAATAATAATTTCTCTTTTAATTAGGACCTACTACTCCCCATTTTTGTCAGAATCAAAGCAGGAAGGTAACAGAGGTAGATAATCAGAGAGACAAAGAAGAGAAAGAACTGGTGTCAGTACAGATGGAAGAAGGACAAAAAAGCAGAAGGGAAACTGTTACAAAGAAGAGAGAAGTAAGAATGTTGAAAGACAGCCAAAAGAACCAAAACAAGGAGAAGTTGTAATAGGCCAGATTATGGGTGGTGGGTGAGCTACAGATAAATGATCTGATTCCACTGGCCACTGGTCTACTAGTTATTCATCTTGACAACATTCATAAGAGAACAAAAATAAAGAGTTTTCTTTTCACAAGCAAATCACAACCACTCTGCACTGGTATTTCCTCCGTTGCCTGACAGCCAAAATTCCAAAATTGTGAAAACCTGAACCACAACAATCACACAGTGTTTTGTTAGATTTTATACCACTGTGGCTCCTGCCAACTCTTTCACCATAAACAACTAGTGCTGCTGTCCCAGTCTCTACTTTTATTTAGCTCAGAACACCTGAGAGCTAATTCACAGTTAAGATAATTTGCCTTCAGTTATCACCAGTTACATAGATTGTCATCTGTTCAACTTGCAAATGCCTGGAACTTGGAGCATTTCCAATTAGCATGTTCTGGTCCATGCAATAGTAACATACACTCGGAGGCATCCCTTCTATGAGGGGATTAACTCTTCATTTGCAAACCGTACTGCCATGTCTCATAGAATAAACCCATCTGGATATTATGTCTCCTGATCTGACACAGCTAACTACTGCTGTGGAAAGGGGAGAAACAGAAAGAGAAAGCATACAGGAACTTCTTCTTAAGTATCCAAGCCACTTCGAGCCATTCCACTTCATCTCTTCATCAGAGCCATGCCCAGGTGCTAAGACACACAGAATAGTTTTCTGTTGTAATAAGTTCTATGACATATGGAGCATACATTGAGCAGAGCTGTAGGAATTATTTTTAATTTATTCATATGAAATGATAGGTGAAAGATATTGCAGGATGTATTATGTTTGTTAGGGATGTCACAGTTACTGACCTGCCCATGTCTCTGAGTGTAGGTGTTTTTCTTGACTCAAAGCTGATTGACTAGCTGGCTTCCTATCTAGAAACAGGTTTCAGAGTAGCAGCCGTGTTAGTCTGTATCCACAAAAAGAAAAGGAGGACTTGTGGCACCTTAGAGACTAACCAATTTATCTGAGCATAAGCTTTCGTGAGCTACAGCATCCGACGAAGTGAGCTGTAGCTGTAGCTCACGAAAGCTTATGCTCAAATAAATTTGTTAGTCTTTAAGATGCCACAAGTCCTCCTTTTCTTTTTATCTAGAAACATTATTACATTACATCCTTTCCATACCATTCTGTTGCTGCACAGAGCAGAAGTAGCCTCTTCCATTCCTCTTTATCCTTTGCTTTTGCTGCTTCCATTGGCTATATGGTGTTGAGATTGACTCTTCTGCCCTCCCTGCTAATCCATGTTGCCAATTCTCATGATTTTGTCATGAGTCTCATGATAATTATTGTTTCCCTTAAAGCCCCAGCTCCTGGAGTCAAGTAACGATTTCAGCCTTCATTCTTAAAGAAAAAGTATGTTTCTTGCCCTTGTGGCTGTGGAGAAAGCTTAAAAATGTGACCCCAGTGCACCCTAAAGGCTCAAAAAGCAGAAGGCAAATAGAAAGAACCTAAGATCTGTTATTTTTACATAATCTCATTATTTTTGGTGAGCCTGACTCATGATTTTTGAACATTTGGGACTGGCAATACTGGTTCTTTTTAAGGTTTATCTTGGGTGTCCTTGTTTCCTCATTACTTCACAGCTTCATGTGGAAGTCTTGTGTTGGCATCCAAGTACATGGCCCAAACACGTCCAGCAGTTACTTCTGATTCTGGTGGAAATGGAGCTGCTGGTTGGCCATTACTCAGATTTATCTTCATTGATAATACAGCCTTTCCAACGATTGAACAGAATCTTTTGCAGACACTTATTTTTAAAGATGTCTAGTTTTCTGTCTAAAATTTTGTAGATCTTCAGCTCTTGTAGACTTGTGCTGAAGTTACATTTGAATTGATACAGAAAGAAACATGAAATTCACGAGATGGCAAAATGAAAAACCCAATCGACCATATCTGCATTAGTCTGAGATTCAGGTAATCAGTCCAAGATGGAAGGGCATATGGAGCAACAGATGTCAGCAGCAACCATAATCTTTGGATTGCTAAACCTATATTAAATGAGAAAGATAAACTTAAAACAGAAAGAAGTAAAGAAAATCAAGAGTGAAAAAATGAAAACAAAAGAGAACTGCAAGAAATTCTAGCTTAAACTGAGGAACAGATTTGACACACTGCCAGAAGCAGAGGAAGGTGAGATACAGACAGGACCTGAAGAAAAAATAAGCAGTGCTTAGAGACAATGTGATTCAAGTTGTAGCAGCCACAGCTGGATATAAACATAGAGCAAGAACTGGATAAGCCAAAGTATGTGGCATCTCATCGAAGACTGAAAAAGTAGCAAAAGGAAAATTCCTGAATGCTATGAGTACAAAAAAACAGATAAAGCAGTGGAAAGCAACACAAGGAAAGATAAATGGAGATATGTTGAAGACCTAGCAGCTGAAGCTGCTTCTGTGATAGGAAACTTCAGAGCTATTGACCAAGTGACTAACACCTTGCATGGAAATTTCAAAATTGGAAATGGGCCAATGAAAAACAAAGATGGAAAAATGCTTACCTACAAACACTGCAATGTAATTCCTCAAATTCCGAGGAGGTACTTCTAGAAGTGCTGTTATAAAGCAGTAGGGCTGTTAATACACAGATTAAAAGATATTTTAATACACATGCTGCTTTTTTCTGTGATGTCTGTTGTGGATTTGTGGCCATTCGGGGAGGTGATTAAGGCACATAGTCTCAAGTACTGAAGTGAAAAATGGACTCTGACTCCTAAAACTCATTAAGATCGAGGTTATCTTAGAAGTCTTGATACTATCTTCCAAGCACTCTTTCTAGTGGCTACATGAACATACTGCATATACAATACCGCTGAAATTGTGAAAGGGAATTGTGTGTATACAAAAAGTAAAAACATGTTGACCCCGCAAGACAGAGAAAGTAATACAGAAAATCCACTAGAAGGGTTTGATCACTAGCATTGTCTGTGCCTCTTGGAGGGTGAGTATCCCTTTGTTCAGAATTGGGTTGGTGAGGCTAGGCCAATGATTGGAAGCCAGGCAAATAAATATGACAAGAAGAAAGGGCTGGTTGTCCAGTACTATCAGCTCTGAAATCTGGACAGCTTTTATTATTGACCATGGATCCCATTCTCCAGTCCATGTGTACTGACCAATTTCTCATTGATTAGTACACGCAGTTTGATCATTCTAGGTTGAGGATCTAGGTCCTACTGTCTTGATCTGTAGCCTGACCTGCGAAAATGCTGTGTCTATACAAAGACGTCTGCTGCACTCTCTAGCAACACCAGAGTATGCAAACTATTTTGTTTTAAATATGGCTCTATAACTCATTTGTATGAAGGAGGTTTAGTATATTTTTAATAAGATCAGTGAATGTAGTTAAACACAGTAAAGGGTAATGAAACAGTCTTCTGAACTTGTAACTAACCAATTTTTTCATTGCTGATAGGTCTATTAAATGGTGGTTTTACTCACAAAAGTTCCCTGCTGTCCTGTATCAACTACAGATTACAACATTTCTCCAGATACGAAGTAGAGTGGGAGGGGAGACAAGACTGGGTCCATTCTCTTGCCCTCTCCACCCAAGTGGTCTGGGGAAGGGAGTAAACGAACATACAATGTCTGCTTACTGCTTCATATCCCCAAACTCCAGAGATTGCACCCTGCATGGGGATAGGATATTACTCCACTGCATGGGTATGCAGTATCAGTGACAATCTAGCCCTTGGAGAACAAGACAGAAAGAACATCATGAAGATTTAAAGTAGTTAAAGGAGTTTATTGTCCAGGTGGGAAATTCAAGTGTCTGAAGTAGAGTAACCATAAATTTTGCAATCCAGCTTTCTGGAGGAGCTGTAAAGCTATTTGCTGCACAAGGAAAGCTCAGAATGAACTGTGGCTGATAATGGGAGGCAGGTTATGATGAGTGATTTTAAATTATGGCTGGGAATATGTCTGAGCTGAAGTATGCAGGTTGGAACAGAAGAAAAATATCCAGATCTGTTATACTGGTGCTTTATACTATTTTTCGTGATGGTCAAATAAAGTTCAATTGTATAGAATGATTGTTACTTTGTATTAGTGATGTGTATGGTAGTTCTGGACGTATCTGCCAGAGTGCTTTATTCCGAGAGACAGAATAGTATTTCATAGGGCAATGATTTCTAAAGCTCTTCCTATAATAAAACATTGCTCTAAAAAGAAGGAGGGGAAATAAAACAGATTTTGATTTTTCGGTATTTCTGTTGACGATGAAGAAGTGAATATTTGAGTGAGCCTATTATGCTGATGTTTTGTTGGTCTTTAAACACTTGGGAGAGCTGTAAGCACTGTGAATACCAGCAAAGGAGTCAGATTAGCTCAGTACCAGTATATTTAACCTCTAGTTTTCACAATTTTGTGGGAATTTTCATGATATACAGCTAAAATGTTTCAGAAACACCAGGAAATTTACTTCCTATACAGTTATTGTAATGACAGTGCAATATGGGAACACAGTATGGTCCTAGGCAGTCAATCCTTTATACTTGAAACACCATTACAACGTGAATTGTCTAGCAGCTAAGGGCCAGATTCTAACATCCTTAGAATAGTCCCATTGCTACTACTCCATATCTACTACTCAACACGGAAGGATGGGAGATGAGACCCAAAGGAGCAGTCTGCTTGAATAATCCCACAGAAACTGTTAGTGCCCACTCCTGCATTTGCATGCAGTCTCTTGCAAGAGCAGTGCCGCAACTAACTGGCCATACTATGGCTCACTTTTGGAAGATCAGTGGTGATTTGAGAAATTTATTAGGCTATCAAACAAAGATAACATGAAAAGAAGTTTTGTTAGGAGAACAGAAAACCAAACAAAAAAAAAAGAAAATTTGTAAAAAGCAATTTAAAATTTGGAGGTTCCTCTCTATTTCCATAAGTTGAAATTTCTCACATAATTTGTATCAAAATGTGGATGTTGCTGACTCTCCCAGTCAAATAACTTGAGTTCAGTATTTTCTTGCCCTAGAATTTGATAAGTTCTCTCTTTTATTCAGGTTCTCATACTGCCCTCGTCTCCATAATATCTGAGTGACTTCCAGTTACGCATTAAGTGACGTGACTAACATCTGGTTCATTCCGTCTCTCATTCTTTCCCCAGGGGGAGAAATGTGTGTGCAGTGTAGTGTATTTTTTGGTAGATTTTATAAAAAATAAATGTATGTGCTGCTATGTGCTTGTGTTAGAGAAGGCAAAGTTAAAGAAGTGAGCCTTGCACTTGGAGCATAATGTGATGTGGCTTGTGATGGTCATTAGTTCTCGTGGGAGTTCATTCCATAGCCTAGGACTGGCCCCTGAGAAGGTGCTGTCTCTTGCATAGACAAGGTTTAGTCTTGTGATAAAAAGTTCCAGTATATCTGAGCAATGGAGTTATTGACTTACAGTCTTTGTCTCCTTCTGAGGATAGTGGCTAGGCATATAGTACATGGTACGCTCCCAAAGGGTAGAAAAAACTAGATAAAAAGGAAGAACTGGTCCAAAATATATAGACGTGTGTGTCCTTAAATATGAATGTATGTGTACATGTTTGTGTGTGTTTTGTGCCCTCTAAAACAATTTTGGAATAATTGAGAAATGAGGTGAGTCTGCCTGACCTTGAGGAAATGCTTTTAGGTGCCCAATACATTAGAGAAATTGTTCAAGAGCATTTCAACCTTATGAAAATACAACCTCTGTGAGATTGCCAAAGAAAGAGAGAGAGCTGCTGTAGGGATGATCTGCTGAGTAAGTGCTGGTCACACAAGTTGAAACTGCTACCCAGCTTTAACTGGAGCATCTCATTCTTCCAGTGTTACAAAATATTTGAAATAAGACTAACTTGCCCTCCTGGGGCAGTTACCTCCCTTTTCCACAAGAAAAAGTAAAGGACAGGAATCCTTTATTCTAAAGTCCTTGTGTTTGTGTAGCTAAAACCATTTAGCTAATTTTAATGTTTTATAATCACTTTGTGACCCTGGGGCGATAGCGAACAGTTGTCAGGGCATCATAACCATCTTGCCCTTCCCTTATTGTTAAATGGGAGGGGATCCAGTGAGGATGATCCCTGTTAGCGATGGCCAAAAATACTGTTGAAACTACCTTTTGACAAAACGAAAAATTTCATGGAAAGCAAAATTTACACTTTTCTTCACAGTCAAACTTTTCCAGGAGGGTGCAGGTGGAAGGAAGTGTCTGCCCAGTTCTAGTCCTGCTATGAAAAAGACTGAGAACCATTGTTCTAATGAAAAGGGTCTATAACTATTTTGTCTAGAATTACAAGCTTCATAGTAGGTCCTGGAACATACTTATTGTTCTGTATGATGGATTTGTTTTAACAAAAATGATTGCCCAAAATAGAGGAATTCTTCCTTGCCACCTCACCATCCCCTTCTGTTTGTGCTGATAGCCAGATGTGAAATCCTGCCTTGCCTGTTATTGATTTTAAGTTGGCATGTCATTATGCATGACAAAGTAATTGTTTGGACACACACTGTTAATATGCACCTGGAGCCATCACACACTTTCCTCATGGATACAACCAATGAAACTATTAATTATACAAGGAGTCTTATTCACTGCTGGGGTTGCCGCTAAAGTAACTGGGTTTTTTTTACATTTGTGGCATAGCACAGAGGAAACAGTTGCTGCATTATCCATTGCTTATTAGTTTAGTTAACTAATTATGACCCTTATGACTTGTTCTGCTGCAGCTGTAGCTCTTGCAAACTTGTCTTCCCTTAAACCTCCTTTCTGCCTCATAAGCAGAACTGCTTGAAATTTTTTTGAGTGTGTGAAAATGTTTGAAAGGAAATGAACAGATTTAGTTTTGTTTGAAATGTTTCACTTCTCTCCCTTTTCAATTAAAAATTTCAGAATTTTTGTTCTGAAAATGTTCTTGTTGAATTTTTTATTCTCTTTCTCACACTTTTTTCCATTGTAAAAGTGAGGAGAAAAATAATATCCATTTTTCAAAAGCAGGGAAAAGTAAGGAAGAGAAAGTGGGTTTTGGTTGCCTGCCTCTTCCCTTTTTCGTGTTTTGGCCCCTTCTTAATAGTAATGAGGTTATGTAGTTACTTAAGCCAACAAAGTACACAACTTGATGGATTTGAGATAATTTAATGTAATGTTTTGTTTGGGTTTTTGGGAGACAGTCCTTGCTACCATTAGTCTTAGCAGAAGCGGGTCTTGATGACAGATTTGGAGGACAGGATTGTGAGGTCACCTCACGAGTAACATCGCAACCCTTGCATCGGGAGGAATCTCTATATCCACATTTCAGCTGAACTCCCAGGGTGAAGTTCTGGACTTACTGAAATCCATGGGAGACTAGCCCTTGACTTCAGTGGGGCCAGAGTTTCACCCGCAGGACCAGGCTGGGCTGTGGAGTTCAGTTGACTGACTCCATACTGCAGAGCCCCAGTAGGCTAAAATTTGACCTAAATCTCACTGTTCATAGTGATTTTAGATCTGTTAGATGAAAACCCTAATCCAGCATGAGCTTAATTTTACTCATTCTGAGTCATCCCCCGAAGTTTAAAACTGTGTGCATATATATTTAGCAGTGAGTCAAGAGCTAATTTGCTCCTAATTATTCGTTATGTTAAAGTAGCATTTTAGGGAGTAAACTTTTTCCAAAACTTGTATTTTGTGAATAAAAACCTAAACTGATAAAAAAAAAAAAAGGAAATGAAATCAACTCTATACCCCCACACCTGGGTT
Organism: Lepidochelys kempii; assembly: GCF_965140285.1. NCBI lineage: Eukaryota > Metazoa > Chordata > Testudines > Cheloniidae > Lepidochelys > Lepidochelys kempii. The sequence goes on along the minus strand of NC_136391.1, from coordinate 30,370,866 downwards.
TAACAACACTACACCAAGTAAAAAATTACAAAAGTACCTTGCCTCTACTCGGATCTTACACTGAGATCACTAGCTCAATATAAAAACACTCTCTTTAAAAACTTTATTTTTGCAGTGACAACCTAGCCCAAATGACAGTTAACCTCGAAAGCAAAATTCCAGATGCAATTATATAGGAAACATCACAGTGCATTTTAATATGGCACTCAGCTTAATTAGCACTTGGGCAATTCCTTTTGTTCTTCATAAACCAAAGAAAGAATTGGCAAGGAAGAGAAGGTAGTGTACCTGCTGCTTTCATGTGCCACTCAAACTAGCCCATCACCACGACCAAACTAATACTTTCTTTACACTAACTTCCACTAAACAGTGCTAGATTTTTAAGTCTAAAACTGGCAGGTTTTCCCAGGGTTGCATCTGATATCAAAATCAAGGTTTATTAACATTACAAAGAGCATGGCTGTCCTATGGTGCCCCTTTTATCATTCTAAGCAGCTGCCTTGAGGCGATGCATTTAACCTTGGGAAATGTGATAGGAATTCTGGGATGTCAGAAATCTTTGACAGCTAAAGCCTTTTACCTCATCCAGAATCTAGTGTACGGCTTTAGCTCCCACACTGAAAGAAAATGAGACCCTTATTTTCATTTGATGTTTATCAATTCTATTCATTGCACTTAAAACCGAAAGATATGGCAGCTTTTACTTACAAACAGTGATATTCCATTTATGCTTAAAGTGGTCCCGTGATGAAAATATTCCTTTTCCCCACTGAGAATGCTATTAGGAAGAAAGCACTCTGGAAAATGTGTGCGCTAAATGTTTAAAAATAGTTCTGTAGATTATCTATCCCTTCCTGCTGTTTCATAGCAAAATGATAAATTTCACATTTCATTTTCCTACTATATCACATGTTGCCATCACTACTGTGAAGGGGCTGTCATTGTTTCAATTTTAAGCCCCTATTTGTCAGGGGTTTACAGCTTGGCTGCAACAATTCAATTCATGCTGATGCTTCACATACCAAGTGCCACTTTGGGACCTTCTGAAAGGACAGGTGCTACACAAAGCACTTCACAGACTATAAACTGTCATCACCTCTGAAATGCAGCCACTTCTGAGCTAAGGGGGAAGAATGGTAGCCAATTGACCCTCATGGACATTAAAGATTTTTAATCTTGGTAAATTATAATGTTTGTCCAGTATCCTGAACCAATATTCCCTCCACACTCTTGCTGTTGTGCAGTGTATTATGGTCCAAACAAGGTTTCTTTTTCTTAGGTCTCTGCTGAAAAGCCCATATGGTAAACTACTAGGACCAGCCTGATAGTCAGGGCCCAATTCAGAGGTTAAATTAAGAAATAGAAAGAGAGGCAACGTTAATGTAGTTTACAACAAATAAGACTCCTTCCAGGCACTTTTAAAAGTAAACATATTTAGATTTTTTTGGACATACTTTGACTCTCTTCGATTCTACCCACTTATCAATTGCCTTCTGTGATGAGATAACTGGCTCTATGGATGTGGGGAAAGTGGTGGACGTGATATATCTTGATATCTTGACTTTAGCAAAGCTTTTCATACCATCTCCCACAGTATTCTTGCCTGCAAGTTAAAAAAAAGTACAGGCTGGGGAACGATTGACTAAGGGGCAATTCTGCAGCAAAGGACCTGGGGGTTACAGTGGACAAGAAACTGAGTATGAGTCAACAGTGTGGCCTTGTTGCCAAGGTAATGGCATATTGGGCTGTAGAAGTAGGGGCATTGCCAGCAGATCGAGGGACGTGATTCTTCCCCTCTCTTCGGCACTGGTGAGGCCACATCTGGAGTATTGCATCCAGTTTTGAGCCCCCCACAACAGAAAGGATGTGGACTCTGGAGGGGATGGTTCCAGGACATAACATCAATATACCTATTTCAAAAGCTAAATGAGAGAGCTGAACCTGCTGATATTTGGTTCCAAGGAAACCAGTTAGTTCTGTCTGAGGCATGGAACATTTAAGCTCTACCCATCAGCTAAACTTTTTGAAACGGCTGCTTTTAAAATTTCATATTTAGGTAACATGTTGGCAAATCAAATTGAAGTTTATTAGTTTGGGGCACATTTTAACCCTATGGTTTAATATGGCTTAGATTTTCAAATTGAATTGTTTAGGCCACAATACTTAGCTTATAAGCTCATTGTGGAAGATAACATTTCTTGCACATGTTCTCTATTCACAGATATCTCCACCTAATGAGACTCTGCTCTTACTCAGGTGCATTTCTCTAATGGTCTCACCATAAGCAGCTTCCTATGCTGACTGATCTGAACTACAGAGTGTTATTCTATTGATTCTATTTTAGTACTTGCTATTTGTACAGTTAGGAAATGTGGATTTTTACACTGTGGATTCTTACATCGTCATCGGAGCTCTACTCATTTCAAGCATGCTAAGGGCTCAGTTCTGATATGTGCTTGAATAAAAAGGGAAGAATTTAAATAGTAGTAGGTATCCCCCCTTCCAGGATATAAACACAGGGCAACATACATCTCCATCTGTTGTGAGAGATCCATTTGTACAAATCTGCATCTCAAAATGGGCTTTCCTTATTTATGTATGCTTGTAAATAAAATAGAGTCAATGTACAATGCATATGTAGGTCTCTTCAAAAGTTTTGTTTGTCCTCTATGTGCTTCAGCCTGACCATACTCTCCAGAGTCCATGTCTTTTTTGGCAGTTTTCAACAGGAAATAATAATAATATACTGTCAAGGTTCCTCCCCCACTCTGAACTCTAGGGTACAGATGTGGGGACCTGCATGAAAAACCTCCTAAGCTTATCTTTACCAGCTTAGGTCAAAACTTCCCCAAGGTACAAAATATTACACCCGTTATCCTTGGACTGGCCGCTACCACCACCAAACTAATGCTGGTTACTGGGGAAGAGCTGTTTGGACGCGTCCTTCCCCCCAAAATACTTCCCAAAACCTTGCACCCCACTTCCTGGACAAGGTTTGGTAAAAAGCCTCACCAATTTGCTTAGGTGACTACAGACCCAGACCCTTGGATCTTAAGAACAATGAACAATCCTCCCAACTTGCACCCCCCCTTTCCTGGGAAATGTTGGATAAAAAGCCTCACCAATTTGCATAGGGGACCACAGACCCAAACCCTTGGATCTGAGAACAATGAAAAAGCATTCAGTGTTTTACAAGAAGACTTTTAATAAAAAATAGAAGTAAATAGAAATAAAGAAATCCCCCCTGTAAAATCAGGATGGTAGATATCTTTCAGGGTAATTAGATTCAAAAACATAGAGAACCCCTCTAGGCAAAACCTTAAGTTACAAAAAAGATACACAGACAGAAATAGTTATTCTATTCAGCACAATTCTTTTCTCAGCCATTTAAAGAAATCATAATCTAACACATACCTAGCTAGATTACTTACTAAAAGTTCTAAGGCTCCATTCCTGGTCTATCCCTGGCAGAAACCAGCATACAGACAGACACAGACCCTTTGTTTCTCTCCCTTCTCCCAGCTTTTGAAAGTATCTTGTCTCCTCATTGGTCATTTTGGTCAGGTGCCAGCGAGGTTACCTTTAGCTTCTTAACCCTTTACAGGTGAGAGGAGCTTTCCCCTGGCCAGGAGGGATTTCAAAGGGGTTTACCCTTCCCTTTATATTTATGACATATACCATGACAATTGCAGTATGCAAGCAAGTATCTAACAGCAGTATGAGAGATCGTCTTCTGCTGGTGCTACAGAGTCCTATCATCTTAGTTAACATATGTCTGAGCAGGAATATTTACTCCTATTTCCATATGTTGCAGCTATCTCACTTGAAGAAGTGATCTTGGCAGCTCTTACAAAATAAGCAGGGTGTCCAAGAAACTATGCCGGTGCTCAATAAGTGAGACTCTTCCTTCGAAGTCTGTACAGTACCAATATTTCAGTAGGATTGCCATGGTTCTGTACTGACTTGCAAGAATCAGGTTATTAGCCAAGGTGTGTTGGTTAAATTCTACTCAGATAGTTACTTTCTTCCTTATTCCTTCCCATTGTAACTTAACCCAGATATGCTATTTGTCACTACCCCTTGTGTTTATACATCAAAGGTAGCATTTTAGGTAAACATCCACATAGATGAATAACTGCATTTTTTACTGATTCTATCATATATAGATTGTTACTGATTATTCTTATATAATATTGAAACAAAGTACATCAAAAGAATGTTAAGGTCACATAGTCAAGCACTTTAAAAGTTGGGAAATGACAGAATTCCAGTTGCCCATGCAACCTTAATTTGGCTAGTGTGTGTGTGCATTAATTACATGACCACAGAGTACTGTTTCCCCAAATGACATTAGCTTCAGGATAAAAAGTGCTCAGGGAAAATTTCCAAATAATAGATCATACAATATAGACACATAAGGTTACAGAGCAGAGCTAGCTTGCGGAGGTGGGGGCACTGGTGCGTTGCTTAAACTGGGGAAAGGCAGTATTACATTGCTTTCCACCCTATATGCTGTGGTGGCTTCAGAGCTGTGTTTTGAGTCTTGTATTTTATCTGAATATATACTGCCATTGTAGTCTATTTTGAAGCATTTAAATCTGGATATCCATTGATATAAGGAAGATAAGCAAGTTTAGTTGTCCATGGCAGCTGGATATAAGGAGAGCGTTGTCTGAGCAGGTAAATGGTTGAAGGTGCTTCAGTTAGGGATGCCCTCTAACTTTCATTCATTTAATTCTGGTAAGTCTGATATCCTTCCGCTCAGCTTGCACCACCTATTCAGTAATGCTTCTCACACTGCCATCTCAATTGGTGGTACTAATCTGCTCAGTCAAATGTATAGATGTACTGTTCAATGAGGAACTGAGCCTTGAGGCTGACATCTGACACATTATCAAGCTATCTTATTACCACATCCAGGTGACCAGATTAACATGTGTACTGTCCCATGCAGATGCCAAGATTCTTGTTCGTGTTGTCACTGTGTCCAGCCTTTCCTAGTGAAATTCACTTTTCTTTGTTCCAAGGAACAAAACTGGCGATGTCACACCTTTTCTAGTGTGCTTTTACAGACATTTAGGGCTAAATTCTGACACTCAATAACTTGAATGGGTATCAGTTATAGGAGATCAATATATTATGAAATAATTGGTTGCACTGCAATCATAGTAGCCATACATTTATTTGATATTTTAAAATATATATTTTCCAACTACATTCCACATTAGAGCTATGGGCCAAATGCACCATGAGGTAACCCCACTGGCTTCAGTGCCATTACACCCAAGATGAAGTTAACCCAATGCATCATGGGTTTAAAATAGTGGTTCTCAAACTTTTGTACTGGTGACCCGTTTCACATAGCAAGCCTCTGAGTGAAACCCCCCTTAAAAATTAAAGACACTTTTAAATATATTTAACATCATTATAAATGCTGGAGGCAAAGGGTTTAGGGTCAGGGCTGACAGCTCATGACCCCCCATGTAATAACCTTGTGACCCCCTACGGAGTCCTGACCCCCAGTTTGAGAACCCCTCTTTTAAAATATACTTCAGTATGATATATTTAAATATATCATTTTTCAGTATTAAGCAGCCCATCATTTTTATTATTACAGCATTTTATCAGCAGAAGTAAATTCATTTATTTTATTTTAAAAATATAATTGTTGATACCCATCTAAATTTGAAGACACAGTTTGGTTCCAGTGGTTCTTGAATATTGTGAAAAGTTTCAGTGTTTAATTTTGAACAAGCCTGTTAATATTCATGCCCCAAATCCTCCCATCTGACTCAAGGGAGAGGACTTCACTCTTGTACGTTCCTTGGTAAAGTATTCTACAGTCTAATGCCATACTTTGATGAATTCCTTGATATTCAGCCTAAATATTCCTTTGCTAAATTTCATCTCATTAGTCCTAGCTATATTCCCATGGACCATGCAAAACAATTCCTCTCCCTCTTTGATGTTTATACACTTCTAATACTTGCAGATAATTATCAGTATCTCCCTTTGTCATTCTTCAGCCAAGCCACGCATAGTTAGTCTTCTTAATCTTCCATTGAAAATTAGTCTCTCCAGCCCCCTAGCCAGTTTTTGTTGCTCCTCCCTGAAATCTCTCCAGTTTGTCAGCAGCTTTCTGATTGGATGCCAAGAAGGTGCATGATATTCTAGGAGAAATCTCACCACTGCCACCTAGAAAAGGGCTTTCACCAGAGGCAATCTGAATTCTACCGGGAATATGCAGCATCATGTGAGACAGGATCTGGCATCTCTTCTCCATGAGCCTGATACAAAAGCAGTTTAAGTCAATGGAAAAGCTTATAGAATCCTTTGATCAGGCCCCATTTGAGCTTCCTCTCCAATGAAGAAAACACAAGGGGCATCCAGACTGCTTTTAGTGAAATAACTATAGTGGGTGCCAACCCATCCTCCCAAACAAGCCTTTATTGGGCCCTAGTAGTGGATCTTTTCCGAGTGTGTTCTTGGTTCCAGGCCAAACAATGTGAGTGGGGACAGAAGTTCAATATCCTCCCCTGGTCTTTAGAAGCAGGAAGTGGATGGTCTTTAGAAGCAGGAAGTGGATCCACAATAGAAAAAACAAGTGACCCTGGAGGTTGGTTATATTTGTATTTTGGAGAGTCCACCCATCTCTTGTGCTTAAAGTTAAGTATGTGCTTTAGTTAACTGTAATGGCATTTAAGTACATGTTAAAGGTTAACTGTGTGCTTAGGTGCTTTCCTGAAGAGGGGTGGACATCCATAGGTATTTTGCTGAATTAGAACCAACAGAATATTGGCCAGTGCCGATATGGACCCATTATCCCCAAGTACTTTTTTCCCCTCCCAGTCCCATAATACTTATTTCATTATTTTACTAGGGATCTAAGTTAGATTCACTGGATGGTCCTTTCTAGGTTTTATAATAATATAATATAGTATTTACATCCAATGAAGAGTCGCTGAAAAACACAAGTAGAAAAAGAAACTGTTGAAAACTGTAACATAGATTAATATAAAGGAAGTAGTTCACAATACATAATGCTCATCTCCCCCCCACCACCTACCATACCCCTTTAAAAAAAGTTTAATAGTTTAGCCATTTTAGAATAGTTAATTCCATCTCCCTTATTATTTCCTCACTATTATTTTTCTTTTCACTCTAATTACGGTGACCACATTTCTCAAAGGGAAAACGGGACACTGTGACGGGTTCAGTCACAGAGATCCCCTTGGGACTGTCACCTGATGTGCTGAAATTACCTCTAAGCCTGTTTTCCCTGCTAGCTTGGGAATCCAGAACCTGGCCTTGTTGAGCCAGACACACTAGCCTACTGCAACACACATCCAGAGTCTGGGCCATGCCCCCAAAGTTGCAGACTAACTAAAAACAGCTCAGCAGGTTATCTGTCTCCAGCACCCAGACCCCAATGGGATCCAAACCCCAAATAAATCAGTTTTACTCTGTATAAAGCTTATACAGAGTAAATTAGTAAATTGTTCGCCCTCTATATCACTGATAGAGAGATATGCACAGCTGTTTGCTCCCCCAAGTATTAATCACTTACTCTGGGTTTATTAATAAATGAAAGTGATTTTATTAACTATAAAACATAGGATTTAAGTTGTTTCAACTAATAACAGCCAGAACAAAGTAATTCACGAAGCAAAATAAAACAAAACATGCATAAGCCTAATACATTAAGAAACTGATTACAGGTAATAACTCACCTTCAAAGATGTTCCAATAAGCTTCTTTCACAGACTAGACTCCTCCCTAGTCTGGGCCCAATCCTTTCCCCGGTACAGTCTTTGTTAGATCCAGCAGACATCTCAGGGGGTAAGCATGGGTTTTTCATGACTAGCCACCACTTTTGTCCTGCTCCACCCCCTTTTATAACTTTGGCACAAGGAGGAAATCTTTTGTCTGTGCCTGTCCCCACCCTGCCTCATCAATGGAAAAGTACAAGGATTGAGATGGATTCCAGTATCATGTGACATGGTCACATGTCACTGTAAGACCCCAAGTCTCCATTTTTCCTGGATTGGCCCACCCATACACAGGAAGGCATGCAGGTAAATAAAACCATTTACAACCAATTGTCCTAGTCAATGGAAGCCATCAAGATTCTAAACCACCATTAATGGACCACATTTTACATAATTACAATAGGACCATTCAAATTCATATTTCTAGCTTCAGATACAAGAAGGATACATGCATATAAATAGGAGGAATATATTCAATAGGTTATAACCTTTGTTATGATACCTTACAAGAGACCTTTTGCATAAAGCATATTCCAGTTACATCATATTCACAGTCTTAAGCATATTTCCATAAAACTTGTGTAGTGCAAGTCACAGACACCACATGGAGCTGGCCCGAGCTGCTCTCCCCCTTTGCCCCCCTACTCCTTCCACCCCTCTCCCCTCGTGCAGGGCTGGCCTGAGCTGCTCGTCCGAGCCCCTCTCCCTGCATGGGGTAGGCAGGACTTGGGCAAGCAGCAATGCACATACTGGATAGGGTGGCCACATTTCCCAGAGGTTGGGCCTGGTGTCGCTGCTTGTTTGAGTCCTGTCTCCCCCCACTGGGACTGGTGTCGCTGCTCACTCAAGCCATGTTTGCCTGCCGCCCAAGCCCTGCCTCCCCCCCCCCCCCCCGATGTGGGGATGGCATTGCCGCTTGTCCCGGTGCATATTCCTTCGCATCCCACTTTTTTGACAAAAGTGGATATTTGTGTCATTTGCTCTTGATCAAGTTGGCAAGAGCAAATGGGACAAATGCCCCCTTTTGCAAAAAAAGGTGGGACAGCTGGGACAGGGCTTAAAAAAGGAACTGTCCCAGTGAAAATGGGACATATGGTCACTAACTCCAATATTTCTTTCCTCCCATAAATATATCTGTGAAATCCCCTCTTATTTCCTTTATCCCCCTTGTCAATCATTAACTCTGCCTTTCTGCGGCTTCACTTTTTTCCCTCAAAACCTTTAACCTGGTTCCTTCCCCAATTCTCCTTTTCCACTGCTGGGTTTTTTTTTTACTCTCATATCTTTGTCAAGTGTCACAACAGTATGTTCACTCGGGTAGCTCCTTGTTCCTTTCATTTTATCTAGGGTGCTACATTTCATGCTTTTTTTTTTCTTTCAGATCCATACATGTAGCTGTAATAAAGATCCTTTTTGTTCGCCATCTTCTAGTACTACACTGTGCTAAGAAACATAAGGCCATCCCTGTGCTCTGCCAGTTCTCCTTAGAATCTATGCTACATGCTAGTTCTTTTAGTATCTCATTATATGTGTCATCGATATCTTACTTGGCCGAGAGCCACATGGCAGCCTGACAAGATGTAGTGCATTTTGGCAGTTTCCATACAGGGCACAGCTGTCAGCATCTCTTATCCTCCATTTCAGAAAATCAGCTGGTACTGGTAAGCAATCATAAGCTAAGACTAAGCAGTAACTGTGCATCCTTTTTAGCACGGCAGAAATGGAAAAATCATTTTAGAGATAGTGTTCTGTCCTGGCTTTTTTGGTAGCTCTTTCTCACTGGTGGGAGATCAGATAGTTCTTTTTTCTGTTTTAGCCTTTCAATCATAGAAAGGCATTCCCATCTTTACACTACTACCTTGCTGCTAAAGCACAGCTTGAAGGCCCATGAAAGAAAGGCTTCCCCTTACATATATGAACATATATCTGCCTGTGAAGAACATATACTCCAGGTGTTTCCTCAAGCCACTGTCAGGAATGCAGGGTATTAGCTTACTGAAAGAGAACAGGGAGGTTTTTTGCCATGTTGCATGTCCTATGCTATTAATTTTTATATCTAATGCTGTGGAGATCATGTGATGTGACAGAGTATCGAAAGCTGCGTAGGAGAAGGAAAAGAGGAGGGGACCTGCAGGGACAGAAGGGAAGCATAAAGTGAGGAAAGGAAGGTGGAAAGAAGGAAGAAGAAGAAATGTAATTTGCTATGAGTATCAAACAAAGAGTTTCTGTGTGGGTACCTATGACTGGCTTTTTCCTGAGAAAAAGAGGTATATAGGTGCAATGAGACCCATGAGAGGAGGAAACAAGAGACACTTGGACTACTCATGTGAGTAACTGCTCACCGCTGTTAGTAAGAGGATCACAATCTAGCCCATAACTGTTAGAAGCAGGGAGCACATAAGGTTTATTTTTGTAGTTATTAGCGATCCCTCCCTTCCATAAGTAGTCCCATTGCTTTCAACTACTCACTTAAGTGCACCATTGCAGGTCAGGTTTGTAGACCCTGTCTAATACCTGTGCCTAATGCTAGTGACAAATGCGCATAACTGAAGATGCAAAATGCACATTATCCAAATGTGAGTATATTCTTGGAGTACATGCTCACCCATATGAAAAAGGGCTGTATAATCAGGTCCACAGCACCATTGCTTTACAGGTGTCATTAGTGATCTCTGTGTAGCAAGATAAAAACAGCCCCATACATACAAAAATGTAGCAAAATGTGCAAGGAGCGGATATCACTTTTGAAAAAGGATAGTTTGAAAATAAAGAAATCCTCATTTGTTTGGGTTGGGCAGTAAGATGCCTACTATGGAAGCAGTAGATAAAATACTTATCCATTATAACTAAGTTGCATGTGGAGTATATAAATCCCTGGATCTCTCTAACCCATATCCGAAGTTGAAATTACATCTCTCAGTGCCTTAGATGGTGAACTTCTTAAACTCCCATGTCACCTTACAGGTTATACAGGCATCAATGAATGAACTGTAAAATTTTAATAGCTATTGTGGATATTACAAGAAATGGGGTTAGAGATGCATGCGCTCCTAATCAGTTTTGGTTTCACCAATACATTTTCCTTACATGTTCCCATCTGAGAGTTTCCATATTGCTTGCTCATTTTTTCTACTCATTTTTCTTTGTGATGTTCAGATACCCTGCTTCCAACCTGCGGGGCAGTACAAGAAAAGATAGACTGTCCATAGTACGCCCTAACAAATCTATGCAGTAAATGATCAACTGTAATGCCTGGCAGGCAACATAACAGACCATAGAAATGAGACCTTTGTTAGAATATTACACAGTACTGAGGCTGTATGGAGTTACCGCCTGTGGCTGAAGCAGTGAAAAAAGACTTGACTTCAAAATGTATACATGATCAGCAAGAGTGAATGTGAATTGATCCCATTTCTAAACAGCAGTACCGTACTTAACAGAATCAACGACTGTATTGAAATTCACTGACAATGTATTTTCTTCTGCCTAATTTGCCATCAAGAATAATTTATTAGACTGGAGAGAAAAAACAACAACATGTAAATGGTTATCTCCAGGGGATATGTTGTCTCTCAAAGGCATACATGTTAGCTGGAAAAGGGAGTTGCTTTAAAGAATTTCTGCACAACACCCTCACACCCTCAGCTGAGGGTGCTTTTCAAATGGCAGTTAAGATGGTGAACAGCCTTGGAGTTATACTAGACTCATTACTGAGTCTGTAATATTAAAGTCACCAAAAGCAAATTCTTCTATCTAATAGTCTCAGGTGATGACCCAGCCACAGTAGCTCAGATCTTTGTCACCTCCATGGTGAAATATTGTAATTTAGTCTGTCTGGGTCTGGACAAAAGTTCATGAGAAAGCTGCAGGTGATAGATAAAGCAGCAGCCTATCACCTAAGAAGCATGAGCTGAAGAGAGTATGTAACACAGTGCTTCAAAACTCGCATTCTCTCTGCATTCACTACTAGATTCATTTCAGGCTGCACTATACAGCCCTTAATAAACTAGACCCAGGGCATCTGAAAGACTTGCACTCTTTTCAGAACTCAGCAGGCAAATATGATTGCCTCACACAGTGCAACTAACAGAGTGCAGGAATAAACTTGAGGGAGCCAAAGGAACAACCTTCTGAATAGTAGGCTTAAGTCTTTCAGAAACTCAGCCAAGGGAGATCATGACAAACCCCATCCCTGTCAATTTCAGCTCACACTTGAAGGGCATGTTCAACATGTTCAAAATTAGGACCCTAAAGTTAGTCTCCTAAATCCTTATTTGGCTCTTCTGAAAATTAAAGCGGTAAATATAGATTTAGGAAACTAACTTTAGGTTCCTATTTTTGAAAACATTGACCTCACTTCAAGAAAGTATTGCTCAAAGAACCAGAGCAGAAGGTATCCAGTGTAGCACTTAAGTTAGGGCAGAGAATAAGATGTCTGTGATGGACAGATCCTACCATTTTCTATAATCCAGGTACAGTCCCTAGATATTACAGAAATATGAATTTTAGAAATGCTTGTAGATTGATCTAGGTCTTGCTGTCTACATCCAGACTGTTTAACACTTAGATCCTAAGTTTGGAAGATTATTACCACATGGTAAAACCAATGGCCATGTATTGAGCTAGTTCCCCACGTATTCCAGAGCTCATCTCTGCACACCTGAGGAAAGAGAGGCCATAGACACCACCTTTCCGGCTCTCTATTTACTCTCCAATCCTTGGAGCGGCTAGAGGTTGGTTTGGCCAGTTAGAGCAGCCCTGAGGCTGCACTAACTTCTGAAGGAAGTAAGGCCCCGTTTGACAAGATCAAGATCCCTGGAGCACAGCTTGTTCTGTACATGGCTCCTGAATACCCATTACACTGGGAGGGGAAGGGAGGTGAGGGCAATATACAATCTGCTTATATACAAGCAAAATCCCCACCTTAATGCTAAAGAGAGGCACAAATGGGACAGAGTGGAGTTGAAGATCTGGCCCAAAATTTAAAGTTTGCATGACCTAAGCACACACAGAAGATGTGTTTCATAAAGTGCTTGTTTATGTCATAAGAACTTTCAAATCCATTGTGAATTTAAATGTTTAGTAAACATTACAACTCTAGCTCTCTCAAACAAATCCCGTTACAGGAAAATATATCCAAATGTTTCTGCTCTGGCAAAGTTAACTACTATTACAGAATGGAGATAGAATATTAATTTTGTTCCAATAAAATTGGCTGGCATACATGTTTGTGTGTGCCAGGCAAGAGGTCATTATAGAAACAGCAAAACAAACCTCTCCACAGTTCTTGTTCCAGCACATTGCATTTAGATTTTAAAATCATAACTGTTGGATACCTTTCCTGAAGTGATGTACAAACCCCACTATGCCAGCAGCTATATTCTTTCATGAAATGACTTTGTGGTAACTCTATTTCGATACTCATTTCAACGTAAACAAACTTTAACAGTCCTGTACACAATGCCAAATCTCCTTCATTCCTAATTAAGATGAAGTCAGGTAGTACAATTCGCTAATTATCTTTTATGTCATATTTATTTTCTGGTGAATTATTAAATAATGATTAATAGCCTACATTCTAGTTGTATACCTGCTAATTCAGGAGGAAAAATATCAGCCCTTTCTACTCATTCAGTTAATGGGCATCACTAATTGAAAAAAATGTTCTTTGCACATGTCACTAACTTTCCAATCATTTACTTATTGAAAAGTTCGACAACTGAAATAAAATGAATGACACATTAATGGAACTCTGCGGACTGTGCATACTGCTGTGTGAAGCATGCATTCTCCTTTTTTTGCAGACAGACTTTATCTCGATGACAGATAGATATCACCATCTATCAATCTCTGCGAAAAAATAGTGGCAGCTGAAGTTTGGGGATACTGATTACATTATACATTAATTTTTATGATACAGTTATTTCCTGTATGATTTCTGCAGTGGGATAGACAGCATATTGACAACATGACTTGAAAGTGTCTTACTCTCCGAGGATCACAAGTGCCACAAACTTCCGAGTATGGGATGTGGTTCGGACAGTAGCCATCCCCGCATATTTGTTAATATCTGGAAACAGGTTTTGGGGAACCTGTTTACAAAGTAAAAAGAGTGGCACCTTAGAGACTAACCAATTTATTTGAGCATAAGCTTTCGTGAGCTACAGCTCACTTCATCGGATGCATACTGTGGAAAGTGTAGAAGATCTTTTATACACACAAAGCATGAAAAAATACCTCCCCCCACCCCACTCTCCTGCTGGTAATAGCTTATCTAAAGTGATCACTCTCCTTACAATGTGTATGATAATCAAGTTGGGCCATTTCCAGCACAAATCCAGGGTTTAACAAGAACGTCTGGGGCGGGGGTTAGGAAAAAACAAGGGGAAATAGGTTACCTTGCATAATGACTTAGCCACTCCCAGTCTCTATTCAAGCCTAAGTTAATTGTATCCAATTTGCAAATGAATTCCAATTCAACAGTTTCTCGCTGGAGTCTGGATTTGAAGTTTTTTTGTTGTAATATCGCAACTTTCATGTCTCTAATCGCGTGACCAGAGAGATTGAAGTGTTCTCCGACTGGTTTATGAATGTTATAACTCTTGACATCTGATTTATGTCCATTTATTCTTTTACGTAGAAACTGTCCAGTTTGACCAATGTACATGGCAGAGGGGCATTGCTGGCACATGATGGCATATATCACATTGGTGATGTGCAGGTGAACAAGCCTCTGATAGTGTGGCTGATGTTATTAGGCCCTGTGATGGTGTCCCCTGAATAGATATGTGGGCACAGTTGGCAACGGGCTTTGTTGCAAGCATAGGTTCCTGGGTTAGTGGTTCTGTTGTGTGGTATGTGGTTGCTGGTGAGTATTTGCTTCAGGTTGGGGGGCTGTCTGTAGGCAAGGACTGGCCTGTCTCCCAAGATTTGTGAGAGTGTTGGGTCATCCTTCAGGATAGGTTGTAGATCCTTAATAATGCGTTGGAGGGGTTTTAGTTGGGGCTGAAGGTGATGGCTAGTGGCGTTCTGTTGTTTTCTTTGTTAGGCCTGTCCTGTAGTAGGTGACTTCTGGAAACTCTTCTGGCTCTATCAGTCTGTTTCTTCACTTCCGCAGGTGGGTATTGTAGTTGTAAGAATGCTTGATAGAGATCTTGTAGGTGTTTGTCTCTGTCTGTGGAGTTGGAGCAAATGCGGTTGTATCGCAGAGCTTGGCTGTAGACGATGGATCGTGTGGTGTGGTCAGGGTGAAAGCTGGAGGCATGTAGGTAAGAATAGCGGTCAGTAGGTTTCCGGTATAGGGTGGTGTTTATGTGACCATTGTTTATTAGCACTGTAGTGTCCAGGAAGTGGATCTCTTGTGTGGACTGGACCAGGCTGAGGTTGATGGTGGGATGGAAATTGTTGAAATCATGGTGGAATTCCTCAAGGGCTTCTTTTCCATGGGTCCAGATGATGAAGATGTCATCAATATAGCACAAATAGAGTAGGGGCGTTAGGGGACAAGAGCTGAGGAAGCGTTGTTCTAAGTCAGCCATAAAAATGTTGGCATACTGTATATCTTCAGATCAGCAGCACTGCTATGGGTACCCGCATGGCCCCACAGTATGCCAACATTTTGCAAATTGGATACAATTAACTTAGGCTTGAATAGAGACTGGGAGTGGCTAAGTCATTATGCAAGGTAACCTATTTCCCCTTGTTTTTTCCTTACCTCCCCCCCCTTCCTCAGACGTTCTTGTTAAACCCTGGATTTGTGCTGGAAATGGCCCAACTTGATTATCATACACATTGTAAGGAGAGTGGTCACTTTAGATAAGCTATTACCAGCAGGAGAGTGGGGTGGGGGGAGATATTTTTTTCATGCTTTGTGTGTATAAAAGATCTTCTACACTTTCCACAGTATGCATCCGATGAAGTGAGCTGTAGCTCACGAAAGCTCATGCTCAAATAAATTGGTTAGTCTCTAAGGTGCCACAAGTCCTCCTTTTCTTTTTGCGAATACAGACTAACACGGCTGTTACTCTGAAACCTGTTTACAAATTAGTTATAAGGAGTGGTGCAGGGATTGCTGCTCATAGGTTCCCCTGAAGCATTCTGGCCAATGCTCAGGGAACCCTTTTTTCTGTGGTTGTAGCTTCAATCTGTCACCCACAGAGTACATCAGGAGAAAAATAAGAATTTGTCCCACAATGTGCATATATGCTGTAAGATCTACCAACCAGCTGTCTTCTACAGTTACATATTTTAACTATATGTTCTAGCTATAGAGAGAACTAGAAAATTCAGGATAGCTGATTTGCGCATATTACTTTTTTTTTTAAAAAATCATGCATTCTAGCTACACTATTCTTACAGCTAAACTTCACCACACTTACCTAGATACAGTGGTTATGGATATAACTGAAGCTAACAGACACCCAAGCTATTAGACTCTGGGGGGAAAATATCTAGAAACAACTGCCTCTCTGTTTACAATAGAATCCCAGACTGTTTACTATACAATATGTTTCTGACACCAAACTTCATAATCATTATGATCCCCTTGTTAGCACTTTATTACAACATACAAATGCCTCTGAGAACCATTGTTAAAAAAGGAAGATAAGGGAATCTACAGTATGTAATTGAATTTAAAGGCAAGAATTAATCAGTGCATAAACTACCATACATTAATCTCATTGAACAGTTGCAGGAGTCTAACCTCTAAAGTTAATACAAAGGTAACTGGAATCCCCCAGTGAGAACTATTCATACCCATTAATTGTTGCAATACAAGATACCGTAGGTCTGAGTCCGCTGCCTGTTCTTCAGTATCTGAAATGTGCTTCTCGGCAGAGTGGAGGACACCTCTGGGACTCATTTGACTCTGACTTTCACATTAATTTCGTTGTGCTGTGAAGAGCAAAGACAAAATCAATGTCCATCAGTGATTATTCAAGGTAAAATATCTAGTGATATTGAATACCAATGGCAGTAGTGAGCATTAAACTTATTTAAGGTTTGTTGAGTTGACAAAGCCATTTATTCCAATTCCACTTCATTGTCTATGATGCATGAGCATAGAAAAATGACACAATTATAATGAAAATGCTGGATTACTATTTTTGGCAATTTAGATGTTAAAGTAACGAATGTATTATGAATAACACTCCTGGTAGCAGTGTACAGCTCAAGCAAGGATTGAATCATGGTAGGATGCAACACACCTCTATGCTAAAAACATGCTACGCTTTGACTATATTCATTTTTGGTGATGGAAAATGTATTTGAGGCGTGTGGCTGATCTGCACATAGAAAAAAATGCAAGAAAAGTGGCAGCTCTCCTATCCCAGTCTCTTCTCTCATTGTTCCCCAGTAAATGGTGAATGAAGGCCTGTTCTCACCGAAGTCAATGGTAGGTTTTCCACTGATAATAATAGACAAATATTTCACTTTATAACTTCTAAAAACTTTGCAAGCATAGCAACAAAGGGCATGAACTGAATTACTATAAGGCTTTTGTTGCCAGTTGGTTGTGAGCACTTCTCAAAAGTTTCCCCCTGGGATCCTTATATAACCATCCTCCTTTCCCCGAAAATCTCGCTGTTATTTTGAAAATGCTATGGGTCATAGCTTAGATTCAGAAAGTAATTAAAGCACATATTTAGCTTGGCAATGAGAGATCTGATTCTCCTCTCGCTTAAAGCAACCAGAGTAAATCAGAAATAACTAGTATAAGCAATGGAGATGAAGATGGTTAGAAAATATTCCCCAAACCCAGAAAATATTAATAAAAAAATCAAAATTCTTTTTCTCAAAAAACAGAAAACAATTTTTATCAGCTGTTCAGTTCACTGTTTTAGCTATAAGTAAGTAAATTCAATGGAGGGGATGATAAAAAGGCAAAATTTTCCATAGTGCACAGACATCTGTCACACAAAAAATTTGTTTAGCTGAAAAGCCAGTTTTCCATTTAAAACAATTTTGACTGAATTTTTTTCACCAGTGCTAAGTAGCACAAAATTTGTGTGACAGTAGCATCATCAGGATGAGATGGTTAATTACTTTTATTCTGATAGCCATATACAAGCTAAAGAATTTTCCATTGGGTTCTTCCAGCTAGTGTCCAAGAGGTGACGGATATCTAACTAGCAGAGTGGTATTTCTAAACAAATCAAATATATTCAGAACACAAGTAGGTTCACATGCTAACATCATATGAGATTCAAAACAGACTTTTCATCCAGAAGAGATATTGACTAAACGCAAACACTGAGTCAGGTAAGTGTCTACAAAGACTAAGAATAACATCAGGGCTTTGTAAGGGGATTCATCTACTCAGAACGACATTCCTGACACACTACATTGGAGGCATTTGGACAGCACAGGGATTGGATAGCTTGTAAATATCCAGATAGATAAGTAAAAATATAATGTACAATTGGGGTTACCATAAAAAAGTAACAATACTTATTGTAGAACTTAAATACACTAGTCATTTGTTAGGAATAGTAAAGAAATCACTGCTGATCAAAATTCCACTTTCCTCTGTTAGATCTAAAGGTAGCACTGACTCATATAGCACTCACCCATGAAATGAAATCAATGAGACCCCATTGTGTACGGTGCTGAGCACTTTCCACAAAGTGCTGGGGCATCTCAGAGATTTCAGTTGATGTTGAGGGCATTCAGCATTGCACACAGGATCAGGTCTTATGTTATGACTGCCCCCTTCCCCTCCCCTGCCTTCTCCCTCTCCCCCCACCCCCACTCTCCTTCAGTGCTGTCATTGTCATCAGAGTGACTATTTAACACCACAGGGGATTCTCTCCCAACATGCTGGTCACAGAGGCTGCCATCTTGAATTGAGCAATTAATTTTCCTGAAAATGTATACCCACATTGACCCTGAAATACTGCCCAGTAATGATCCTAATAAATCCTGCTAGTCACCCTCTGAATAAAACCGTCAACCTCAGTGGCACATCTATATTTACAGTGCACTAGAATCAGATCCCAAAACAACTAGGCATGAGATCTCACACCAACAGCTTTCCTTCCCCATACCGTATGTGGCAAGGAATAATGACTTTAGGAAATAGAAGAGGTCACTGTGATAAGAAGTCACTGAACGTGGGAGAAAGGCTTTTACAGGTGTGTGTACCCTCTCACTGTCCATGAAAGCAACCGTAGCTCCTATATGGGAATCACTAGAATGTTTTATTAACACAAAATCTTTGTGTTTTTCCCCATTTGAAGAAGAAACACTATTTGCGGTTTAGACCTATAGCAAAGAGACACAGAGAAAGGAGAATTAGAATGGAATTTAAAACAAGCGCTTCTGAAAAATATAACCTTTAGGAGAAGGAAATTTTCTTTGTTTTATGTTCATATTTTATTTTTATTCCCAATTTTGGCCTCATTAAATTCTTCTCTTTAAGTAAAATTCCTAATTAATATTTATTTATAACCCAATTATAGTTTTGCATCGCCCCATAAAAAGACTAGCAGTATTTGTATTTGTTAATCTCTGCAGCTGAACATACAATACAATAAAACCTCAACAGTGTCTCTTTGGTACCATAACTACTTTTATTGTCCTGAAGTAGCACAAGTTTTCAATCCACAGTCTACACAGTACAAAATAAAGACCCAGTCGTATACTGAGATGTGCCCAGAAAGAAGGTGCAGCAGTCTGGGGGTGTGAATCACAATGAGAGACTGAGGCCTAAGAGCTTTTAACTCAAGAGTAGAGTTTTATATGCAGATTTACTTTAAAATTTAAGCCTTTCAGAAAATTGAGTAGGAACCCTCCTCATAAGTGTGGCTAGGAAATGACCAGGAAAAAAACAAGTGTGGGGGGGAATTAAGATGAAGAATTCAGTTAAGCTAATGAAGAGAGAATGAGGTCATGTGAATAATAGAAAATAATCTTTTTTACTATAATTAACTATATGCAGGGGAAAACTGGACTTGTGCCCACAATAAATAAAATTATTTAATGCTAATACTTTGCAATTCTATTGCCATCCATAAATCTCAAAGCTTGTTTAAAGTTGGTAGGTATAGTCTCTCCATTTTAAAGAAGAGTAAAGTGAGGCACACAACATAAAATGGCTTGCCTAAGGTTGTAATTAGTCAGTGGCAGAGTCAGACCTAGAACCCAGGTCTCCTGCCTCCAAACTCCACTCACAATACACTAAACTGTGGCTTCCCCCAGTTGCAGAATCTGTGCACATTTAGGACAATCCGTGTGCATGCTACTGAAAGAAATTTAAGTAGTGTTTAGTGTCAGAACTTTCAGCAGCTAGCTTCTGCCTGGCCAGTTGCCCAAATGAAGGCCAAAGATGTCCTGAATGTGAAAGAAAATATTTGCTGTTTGTAAATTGATTTTTGTTCCCCCTCCTAAACTAAAATCAACCATGCAGCTCCAGTCCCGTCAGTTTAAAATGTCAGGCAGTGCAGCATAACAGTCGTTCAAGTGATATTGTCATTTCAGTGATCTCATAAGTTAAAGGGGACATGCCAAGGACAGTCTTGTACACTGATATGAAACTAATATTTCAACTAGCATCTCCTACAAAAATGTCCACCTGCACCTTGGCACAGCCTGTTGACGTCTAAATGAAAAAAAAAAGAAAAGCATCACTTTGAAAGCGTCTGTATCAAAAAGGTTTAAAACAGGTGTTTTGGCAGTCTCTGGAGAAGGGGCAAACTCCATCAGAGACATCTGTTCATCTCCTCTTTCAAACTGGTGGTAGAATTGTAGCTACTGCCCTCCCTGCTTCCCCCAAACATCACTACAGTGCTTCCCACAGCTCTGATCTCCGTAAAAACAAACATTCAAGACATACAACCATTTTGCCACTTGAGTAATAAGGTCAAGCTGGAGAGGGAAGGTAGCCCCTCTCCTTCCTCTCACCATGAAATAATATGACCATGTTGGCAACTTCTTCAAAACATTCGGTCAAAGAAAAGCTGGTGCAATTGATTTGCATCAATCATCTAATAAGCTGCTGTTTACCCTTTTTACCTGATCGTGACTATGATTCACAAGCCAGCTAAAATGCCTACGTTTTTCCAGTATTTGTCTTAATGATTACTATTCCACCAGCTTTTAGAGCAGTTACCAGCTTTAAGAAACTCTTTGTCACATATGCCTTTGTGAAAATGGCAGCAATAATGCTCATAGGTGTTCCGTGCTGCCACTTATCCTAAAACTGCTGCGTATCATGCTGGACAAACAGAGTCTGAAACCATAAGGGAAGCAGTGACACTGGAAACCAGTTTTAATAAATTGTCATCAGACTCTCGATTCAGTGAAGCATTTGCCAGGGAGGAATAGTCACTGTCATCATTGATTGCGCCACATTTCAATGGCCCTTTCAAAAATAAAAATAAAAAACAGCTGAAGGCCATGTCATAAAACTCCTCCACTTCCTCCTCCTGTTTGTCATCTTCCTGGCAAGATGAGTTGTCTGACAAATAATTTATTTTGAGAGCAGTCAAGAATGCAAAAAGGATTAGCCAAAAGAAAAAGAGTCATCTTGACACTACCAGGATCAGCGGCAGCAGTAAAATTGGGAAAATGCCCAGTTTACGCCATTTTAAAGCATAATAGAGCTCGCAAAATACTCTGTCCTTTTCTTAGTGCAAGACAACTTTGGGATATGACTTTTTTTTCTAAATGTTGACTCAAAGAACATAAAGTTTTTATACCACATTTTAAAGATCAGATTAAGTCAGGAATCAGAGTACAGTGTCGGTTTATGTACAGTAAATAGGTAGCTCTCTCTTTGTTAAAAGCAAATGTTAATTACTGTCAATGAGTATGGCTTCTAAATAGCTAACTGACACATTGTATTGTTATTCATTAATTGTTTACACCTAGAAGCTCCAGAAAACTTTGTTTACTTTTAAACATTGGATTCAATGGGAGCAGAGCCAACTGCCATATAGTATGTCAGTGACTCTCTTTTAAATATATTCTGTGTTAGTAGATATTTTGACATTTTCCGCTTATTATTCTAATTCATTTAACCTGTGCACCTAGCATTCCTGCACAGTTAAAATCAGTTTATGATTTCACATCTCCAGCTTTCTTTTCCTCTTTCAACTCTCAGTCCAGCTCAGTTACTGTCTTTTGGTATGGTACTTTTCTGTATGCTGCCCAGAGTACTCTTTTCTTCTATGAAGAAAACCACTGATGTTCTTGGTCTCCAGCTTTGTACAGGGATTTGCTGAAATTAATCACTAACTAGTTTCAGTCTTTCACTGGAATCAAAGCTCATAGGGATTTTTTAAAAATGTTTAGTCAAAAAATTGCATTCTTTCAAGAATTGTGGAGGATACTTTTATAGTTTTTTTAAACAATATTTTAATTTTCCTTTTTTAAAATATTGGTTAAAAAATTGGACCCTCAAAATCTATGTAAATCACAAAGGATGCAAAGGACGCACAGGCAGGCACTCTATTTGTAATTAAAATAGCAATACCCAGATCTGTTGCTGGCCTGACAATATGCCTATGTCTCAGAAATCAAAGAACAGCATCTGAAGGGGAAACAATGGAGGAAGCAGGTCATTCTGGGGGAACTCTCTATCCGCAGACAACTCCTCCCATTACAGCCTCATTCTAGTCAGATGCTATTGGCCTTCTGGGAATAGGGCAGAGGAGCGGTGCTTGGAAAAAAATAGGTGCCGTGTCATCTACATGCACTTATAACTTTGCTTGAAGGTCAGTTTTCCTACAGCTACAGTCAAGTGTCTGCCTTAGCAGTGACTATGAGGCCTGTCCTCCATCTCCAAAAGCAACCATCTCAGCAATAGTATCATAGACTTTCATGGTTACCTCCATGGCCCTGGTTTATTAGAGCATAGGTGAAATCCTGGTCCTAATGAAGTAAACGGCACAACTTCCACTTACTTCAATAGCACCAGGATTTCACCCTGTGTTATGCCACCTAGTCTCACCTCTTGGATGAGGGGGGCAGCAAGAATGGCCTGTCCTCATGATGGATAACAACTCTGGTGTTGTTGTTAAAGCAATGGCTCTGTTAAGGCACAAGAGGCACTAATACTTGAAGCAGTGGCATACCCACAAACTCCCGAAGGGAAGGTCTTTGTGAAAGAGAGGGGTTTGCACTGCTACACCCAGCTTGCAGTGACCCACTGCCACAACACATCATTATGGAGCTCAGACTAGGCACCTGACTCAACGTTTGAGGAGGTCTTTTTTTACATGCTTGTTTATTTGCTGTGTATTTCTGGTTGTGTGTCCAATCTCATGTAACTTCGTAGAGGGGAGGTGAGTCAGTTTACCTACCAATTCTGTGCTACAGAATTCCTTTGTCTGACAAAATATTTGCACACATCACAAATTCATATCCTTGTGCGAAACTACAGCTGGATTTCTGTAGGAACCCTCTAAATACTAAAAGTGGAAGTTATAATAGGATTCACTTTCTTTCTTTTCCAAGGAATCCAGTATCAGTTTTTACCATAAGATAGTTATACACAATTAATAGTTTCAAATTCCTTTTACTGAATAACATTCCAAAGATAAAACTATTACAGCACAGAAGTTACAATGCATCCTAGCTAGACTAATGACACTAATGACAGACTTAGTAGTTTCCTTTAAAATTAAGTCTATAACACAGGGCCTAAACCCTAATATATATATTGATAATACCTTACAAAATAAATACAGGGACTGAGACTTCTGACAATCAGAGATCTTCTGCTTTCATGTAAGCTCACCTATGGACAGTTAAATAAAACATTCAGTTGTCCTACATAACCAGCTGTTTCAGCATCCATGCTATTGAGTGTATACTCAACTTCAAATAAGAAAAATCTCTGACAGTGACTCTAGCTGCTAGGTTCACACATTGTCTTTGGTTCAATGATGTTATACACTTCATGACGACATTTGGCCTCCAGTCCACGTTTCCTCCTGTATGGTGTTTTTCCAGTCTCAATCCCACTGACTTCTGTGAAGTTACAGGAAATTGTACTAAGATCCAACCCACAGATTGCCCTCTGGGATTCCCCCAGGCAGCTCTATCTCCTCCCTACAGGGCTGCACTGGATCTGACTGGTGCTCAACGTGTCTGAAGTGTATCCCTGAGAGAACTCACATTAGTCAGGAGCGTGCAGCTTCTAATTAAGGATTTATGTGTGTACAGGCAGGAATCTCTGCGCCTGATGAAGCCTTCCACACCATCTTCAAAACAGCTACTGAACATGGTTAACAACTTCCTGCACTCCTTCTACTGTGCAGAAATAGCAACTGCTTGTGTCTGGTCACTCAAGGCTGTATACTGCCACCTTGTCTGGGAATGTTTCCATATCAACACAGAGCAAGTAGAAACAGCTGCTGTAATTACAACAACAAGGTATTTTTTGTTTGTTTGTTTTTTGCTGAACACCATGAAATAAGAAAAAGAAAAAGTGGTTACACCAACATTTTACACTCTTTCCCAATATTCTTGTGAATTGTCATAGAATCATAGAATATCAGGGTTGGAAGGGACCTTAGCAGATCATCTAGTCCAACCCACTGCTCAAAGCAGGTCCAATCCCCAACTAAATTCATTTCACTTATACTGGTGAGAATTTCTTCTCATCTCAGTGAAGATTTGAGTCAGGTTCTATGTGCAAGGATGTCACTTTGAATAAATATCCATGCAGGTGTTTGCACTGGACCTGGTCTCCTGCCCATTTTGAAAAGCTTTATTATTAATTCCAGGGGAATCCTGGTATAGAGAGCCAGCACAAATGCTAGGCTCCTCTCAAGTTACATGTAAACCTTTTTGATCTCTTATGTGGTACATCTACATGGACCTTTTGCTGGCTTATTGTTTAGGTATGAATTGTACCTTCAATAGATTCATCAGACAGCTACAAATATCCATAGATGACTTGTGAACAGACAAGTTTAAGACACACTATTCTTTAACTTAGGTGATTCATATGGTGAAAATAAATTAACTAGGAATATTCATTGAAACCAATGACTGATTTGCTCATACAAACTATTCCTTGAACAGCTACAAATAATGAATTTTAAAAAACCTTATTCGCAAGGAATTACTGAACAGAGAAGAGTTAAGTTCACTGGATACTTTATTTTTAAAGAATAAATTATCAATTCTACTTATTCTCTAAGTGGCTACAATAACACATTAATACAAACTGTTTCTTCAATATAACAAGATTGTTTGGGGGTTAGGGGGGCAGTGTTGTATTTTAAATGAGCTTTGTTACCCAACATTTATTTTATTGACAAAGAACATTTGCTTACTTTTATAGCAAAAAGATATTTACTATACAAGCAAATAAGAAAAATGGTTTCAGGCACTGCATTTTTATTTGTTGAAGCTTCAGCACATAGAGTGACAACACTGAATTGTTTTAATTTGCGAAGAATTCTTTGTGTGATTACTTTGTTTTGCTTCAATTTAGATCTGCCAGCTTGGAAATGGCTATTTAAAGGTTTGTGGGGGTTGTCAGCATTGTTTTATCACTGCATAGGCTTATATTAATGGAGGTTTCTTTCACAATCAGCTTGTATCTTGAAAGCTTAAGACATCTTGCCTTACTAGGCAGCATAGAAATATAGGGATATATTTTCCACTTGGCTGAGGCCTGAAATCCCTTTCTGGTGGCACAAGTTGCCCCTGCAAAATGCATGCGTATTAAATTAATTGCGCCCACAGTTCAATTTCTGGGGCAACCTCTAAAAAAATGTATCCCTCGAGGTTTAAATAAAATTTAAGCTTTCAGACTGAGTCTGAAGTGTTTTGTTTCAAGTTACCTGATAAGAAAAAAAAAATCATAAAGTTGTGGCAACCATTTCCACAACCATTTTCAGCCCTGATCCAGTCAAGGAACTGGAATGATACCATGTCAGGTATGTGACGAATCACAGCTCTAAAAGGATAAAATTCACCCATGTGCTGAGTGACATATGTATCTCATAACTCTATTGTGGATTCAGATGGGCCTTATGTGATGCAACACTTGTATTAGTCTGCTGTTGATGGATGAATTTCAGCCATAGTGAATACTTGCAGGCAATCCATAATGTTTTTTTTAATCAAATAATAAATGTATCTGAGGAAATTGTGATCTGTTTTAGGATAGCTCCTAAATAGAAAAAGAAAAGTTCATTTAATAAATTTACTGCAAATTATTCACTTAGATCTAGATAGAAGTATGGGGGAGCTTACATATGATGAGAGACTGGAAGAACTAGTATTATTCTTTCTTTGAAAGCAGAAATGGTTAAAAAATGTGCAAGATCACTGAACAGGAAAAAAAAAAAACACTTAATCCTTTTAGTGTCTTTCAGAAATCAAAACAAACCACTTATTCAAACCCTGTGTGCTTAATCTGATCTGTAACATATACTTACTGTTATTTTTATTGTACTGTTAGTGTATGTGCATTAGACATGGGCTGTACAATTGCACTGTGGCAGACTAGATTTCTTAGCTACTTCCACTTCCAAACCTAGGTCCCCCTCAGTATTTATGACTAATGTATTTATTTCTATGCCTTCTTGCCATTACAGTTTTGGTAAGGTGGATGAACCTACAGAAAATGGACGGTTTGGTGAAATGCACCTAGGCAACATTGCATGACAGGAAGAAATAAGCCCATTTGGAAGTATTCTCAGTTTACAGCCACTAAAGCTTGAGAGAATTTTTGGAGTTGATGAACATACATCTACATTATTTTCAACCTTTCTTTTCTATTACAAATTCTTCCTGTGCCTGCTATTTAGTCCTCTGTCTGTGGGTCACCCTTACTCACACTCATTAGTACTTATGCCAGTTGTTCCACTGAAATTAGTGAGGCCATTCACACAGCAAAATGTTCTTCAGTATGAGTAATGGCGGAAGAATCTGGTCCTCTGCTTACTCCTACAGTTGTGCTGATAGCATTATTAGGAACAGCAGCTTACATCTACTGTAGTTTTGGGCATTGACAAAGCCTTGGATGGGATGATGTAGTTGGCGTTGGTTCTGCTTTGAGTAGGGGATTGGACTAGATGACCTTCCAAGGTCTCTTCCAACCCTAATATTCTATGATTCTAATAGTTCCCTATCTATTCAGCGGAAATCACTCTTGTTTTTACTTTGTTAGAAATAATTCTTTAGGAACTAAACTTTTCACTTCTACAAATCCAAGAATCCCAGCATGCTTTTATACCCCTGAGGTGGAATGTGGAGGAATAAACCCCTGTTAGCAAAGTCCTTTTATAAAATAAATAAGCCACTAGAGCACTGATCTTATCTTCAGTTCTGAGACAAGATCTGTCCCAACTTTCCAGCTGACATGTCACTCAGTAATTTTGTCCACATTGAACTACAGATGGTAATACTGTATGATTCTGGTGCACACTTCCCAACCGGAGACTTAACAAGGATTTCACTAGATTTCATGCAGAAAAGGTTGTTTTTTTTAAAGCCTTCATAGGTGATCCCCTTGTCAGGGAAAGTTCTTTAGTACTTTGCACTAACTGTAGAGGGCAGGTGAAATGAACTCGGAGTAGATTGGGCCTTCAGGCATAGCCCTGAGCATGGGGTGGCCCGTAGCTGCACTACTCTAGAAGCCACACCAGGTATGCATTCTGTAACAAAGGCACATTTCTTCCGGTTTCCTTTTTTCCTAGAGGACAGCAGAAAAAATACTACACCAGCCCTTTACAAGATGCAGCATGTACCTCTCTCTCTGACCCAGTGATTTCCAAAGGGGCAGAGCTACAGCTCTGCCTAATCCCCTTTCCTATCCTGCTCGCTCTCTGACCATTTACTTGCAAAGAGGAGTATCGGATGTGCAACACACACTGTCCCACCACCTACGTGAAGGCAAAACTCAGCCAGGTCTTACCATAAATGCACAGGACTGTTAGAAAGGGCCCTGTCACAGGGGGACCTCTCTCCTCATGCATTTCTCTTTGCAAACAATCCTCATATATGCTCCACTGTAGGTCCAACACTGTGTGCGTTATTTAAATGTTTTATACAAGTTCATGTCCCCACAGCATAAGGCTTTTCCCAAGCTCCGACCTGCTAAGCACACGGTGAAAGGGAAGAAGAGATCTCACCTATCTGAGATCCTGGGCTTCTTTATGCTTCCCTCCAGCCTCCCTCTCTCGCTTCCTGTCTCTTTTTTAACCATCCCCAGCTAATGAGCTGAATGCCCTAGTTAACTGGTTAATCAAACTGTCCTTAATTATTTCCTCTGTTTGGCCCCTGAGGGGAAGTTTACAGGGTGGTTAGGCTACTCCCACTCTGTCACAGGGCCTTATTCCTCTGCTCTGCTACATAGCAGAATGGGGGAGGTATGTTACATTTTACATATGTATTAATCTAAATGAATATATGTAAAAAGACTTCTCCATGACAGGGATACACTGTTTTCATTTCACATTAGTTCCCCAGCAAAGATCTCCCTGTACAGGCGAAAGCTGAAATGTTTTATTCCATTGGGTCTGTAAAAGCAACACGTACTAAAGAAAAAGTTACAAAGAAATAAAACACTAATAATACTAGATCAATGAAGGGTAGGAGCCTAAATTCACTGAAACTAATCATTATTGATTACGCGAAGCCAAGAATATTGGATACCATGTTGGTCCTGCAATGACCAACCCTAGTCCAGTTATAACAAAATATTACCTCTGCCAAAATAAATCCAGGTCAATGGGTATTTGAAAGAAAACTAACTAGTCTGTTTGTTACCAGTATGGCAGTCAATTAATGCTATGCCTCTTGCTGTCATTATCTGAAGCTGGACTAACATCTGCAGCAGCTGCAGTGGGAGCACAAGGAAAACAGAATGCTATTTCATATTTAGATTGGGGTTTGCGCTCCACTGAACCTACAATGCAGAATGGCTACTGTGAATCAGCAGTAACAGATTGATTGAAATGCTGCATAGCCTTTCGCAGGGATTAATTTGGGACTTGCTAAAGAACTAGATGAGAAGAAGAAATGACCACGCTCATTTTCAGGGTGCACAGCAGAGAAAGGAATGGACAACATACATTAACTCTAATCAATATAAAAAGCCTCCTCTGAATTTTAAAACCAAGCATGCATTATTTTCACTTATTGCCTTTACTTTGAGCCATTATGAAAGTCTATACCCTTCATTCTCCACAAATGGAGATTCTACAGAAATGTTGTCACCCAGCAGGAAACTATACAGTGTAGAAAAGAAACCTTTAGTCAACTTAAAAGGATTAATGCATTTCTTTCAACAAAAGCTCAGCAGGTCTCCCTAGTCAAGCTCTTTGAGATTACTAAGATTTTTGTTTATTTGATTAAAACAAGTGTAAACTTGAGATTTCATGTAGGATAATCAGGTTTGTTTGTTATCAAGGGAAAAGTGGGTCTCTTGGAAAATTCATGTGCTGAGATGTGCAGATGAGGAGGCAGTTGGGATAGGAAAGAAATTTTGTGTATAAAATCCCAAACTTAGCATAGTTTTCATTTTTTTTTTTACTGGTGTAGTTTAACTGCTGTAAAGCCCCATATACAGCAAAGCTTCTTATAATTTCAAATGAAAGATTTGAACAGTTTCATTACATTTGATGGTCCCAGTTCTTGTTTGGGGTGGTTACAAGCATAACATGAAGGTTAGAATCGGTTTCATGTCATTGTTAAAGTACAAAATACTGTTTGTGCTGTGTGTGTGTGTAGAAATATCTTGAGCTATACACTGAAGAAAAATAGATTTTCACTATCTTTGAACAACAAAAACTGCGGATCATATCACAATTATGTTACAGACATACAAAAAGTACTATAATGAGAGTTAAAAACCTGGACGGAATTGATTCCAAAATTAAAAACAAATAAGACAAACTGTACATTGAACATGATCTCCTACATAATTTGGAATTTCAGTGCATTATTTATCTGTTAATCAAAGTCACCTTTCTTGTAACCTTAACTGTTTGAATATATTTTCTGTTTGAGTGTCAATACAAGTCAATAGAGAAGGTCACTGAGGCTGCTTCACCGTTCACACAGTGTCCTTTATCATCATCATGGTGTACTTGCTGAAGAGCCAAACAACTGAAGCACTAAGCAAAATCAGCAAAACTTGCATCCTTGGAATTGCAAAAACAACAATTTCAATTAAAAATAGAGCTTGTTGACAGATTACATGAACTAGAGAAACCCTGATAATTACAGTAGGGGTGAGATGCCAAAAGGTACGACTGTCCTGCTGTAACATGTAACACTGTTAGCAGACAAGCATTGTCTTCTTTGTGATTGAATAAGGAGCATTTACCCTTGGGGGCTTTATGGTCAACTCTCCACCCAACCACACAATAATTAGATGAACCTTAAATATTTTGGAAGTTTAATTCAGCTACACAAATATTTGGGCTTAGTCCTGCAGATACGGCCTTTCCTTGGTCACTTTACAAAATCTAGTGGCAGTAACAGCAGAGCTGTCCTTACTACTTACATTGCTGTAGTGTCCAAAATATACAAGGTATTTTCCAAACACGTGGCCCAAAGAGCTTGCAATGCAATGGCAGACATGGTATGACAAGTTGGAGCTAGTATAAAACTCACCATTCCCAGATCACCCCTTTGCAGCACGGTGTGGAACTACAGCTGCTCAATTTTAGCTTCCCCACCACACTTTTCAGCCTACTGTATCCACCTTTATGAATTGGCCCTCTGGCCAAGCCAATTTAGAGCATTCCACCCCTCTAGAGAAAGGGCAACAAAAGCACAAAACAAAGGAATCTTCAGCCCAGTCAGGATCAGCATCCAGACCCTCTTCATACAGGCTTGGCTCAGCTGCAACGACCTGCCTCAACTCTCACCAGCAGGTTCTGGGCTCAGATCCTCCCAACAATCAAGTCAAGGTCCACCCTCCTACAAAGGGCTCAGGCCCGCACAGTTCCCAGACGGCTCCTGGCCCTCAACAAGGTTTCTTGCCCCCAGGTGAGAGGGTGTGAACAGGCAGTCTGACATCCTCCAGTCAGCCCTAAACTGCTTGGCTTTCTTCCTCTTAAGATCAATACCCAGTGCAAGCATAGCAGGATTGGGCTAACTAACCTCAGAGGACCAGGCAGCCCTGTTACAGAGCTCCAACATACATGTGGGAAATAGGAGGACTGGTGGATGAGGGGAAACAAATAAAATTCTAGTGTTGCTTAGTTGTGTTGCACACATCTAGTTACAAATGTGTTCCACAATACATACAAAATTCCTTCCTGCCCCACAAGGCAAAGAGCCTTTTTACTCAATCAGCCATCCTCTCCTACTGTCAACTAAATGTAATGCCAACTAAACACAAACAGGGTCTCGGAATGTTATCCCTGATCCTGTCCTTCACCGTCCAAACATCCTCCACTATCCAGCTTCCCTTTCCACACCCTGTCCTTCCATACAATCCAGCCACACTCTCTCCCCCACTAACTGGCCATGGAGAGGAGGTGGCAGCAGAGAGAGACACCTGAGTCAAGTGATGCCAGATGGGTCTACTTGGTCCTTCTGTTGTCTGACCACAGACTAGAGGACTAGAATTTGCAGCAAGCTGTACAAATTGCAGACTGTGCTTGAAAAGACTCAAGGGGAGTTTGCAGGAGTCTGTGGGACTATCAATTGTTTCCCAGCTTCAGGAAGCTGGCATGCCCTACAGAGAGTTTGGCTACTATTCCACAGAGACTGGGAAGGCTAAATCCTCCAAGAGACGAACCCTAGTGAAGTGTATATATGAATTATATTTTGCATTTGAACTTGTGGTAATAACAATTATTAAAACCTCTGGGGGAGGAAAAATGGCAAATTTTATCTTTAAAAAGTTGTTATTGACAATATTCACAAATGTTTCTAGGGTTATAGCATTGACAGATAGATTTCATAAACATTTTCCTGTAAGAAGTTTCAATCACTCTTGTTCTCTCACAGATTTAACTCAGATAGATAGAATCCTGAATAGATTAAACTCTGTTCTGTACCGCAACAGAGAACTAAGCTGAGCTACAGGAAGGGGAATGAAATATTAGACCTGAAACTGGACAATTCTGTCACATTTGCATGCAGTAAATTTACTACTGCCAGGAAAATGCCAAGGTTTTAATGGTGCCCATTAAAAATCTGTTTTCAAAAGTGTAGTGATAAACACATTGTACATGCCAGGTAAATATAAGGAGCACAACCCCTAGGCTTTCAGGACCTCTCACCAAGTGCTGAGCACCTTAACTCAGTGGAAGTTGAAGGCATTCAACAACTTGCTGAAAGGCACACAGCAGCCTGCACAACTGACCCTTAAATTCATTTCATTTGTTCTTCCACTGGAATTTTTGAAGGGACTTCACGCTTAATGATTTAGGCACCAACTCCCACTGACGTTCCAAAATCCTAGCCTTCATGAGTAAAGTAAAAAAAAAACCAGTAAGAAAAACTCCAGAAATTCCAGTAGAATGAGACAGGAAATGGATGTGTGGTCTGTATGTTTGTCCAGGTTGGCCCATTTAATCTTAAGAACATTCCTAGGTTGGGTTAAAACTAACATTTTGTAGCTAGTATTTATAAATCTGGATGTGTTTTCATTTTAATTTTTCATCTGTTATAACAACACTCTAACCACAACAGGAAATCTATAAAGAGCAGACTTTCCTAAAAGATGTAAATGTGCTACTTTGATTTGGTCTGATACCAGACTATAAAAATAAATTCAGGTAGCCTTAAATTTTAAAACCTTATCCGCACTGCAGGCTTTTATGCAGCAAGGGCCCATTTTAATTAAACAGCCCTCCTTTGGTTCTGCAGAATCGGTGCTCATGGCCTGATGGAAGAAGTATTTAGTCAATTAACTATTTTATTAACCAATTGATTTTTTTCTGTAGGTTCTTAACTCCTTGTACCTGTTAGGAATGGTTATGAAAGCTGAATAAATTGGTTTCTTTCATCTTTAAAAGGCAACAATAAATATTAAAACAGTTTGAATAAGGTTTCAGTGGGGAACCTAAATACAAATAAAAGTACCTGCCGTGTATTATACAATGTAAAATACTAACTGCTCGGAGCAGCACAGTATTTCAATAAATCATTTTGTCACACTGACCTTTATTAATATACCATTTCCCAACTTAAAGCATCAGTCCTGCTGCTTTAAAAGATCTTTTGTTGTGAGAGACCTGAGGAGTCATCAGGTAACAAATAATGATTTGTTATCCAGAGGATTCACTAAATCAATATTTTAAGAGGAAACAAAGAAGGATGAAAATTATCATAGGGACAATTTAATTTTTGAAATTTATCTGGCATCACAAGAGGACAAATACACATTCCTGAAACAAACAGAAAATGTGATTTATATTACCAGTTAGTGAACTCACAGGAAAAACAAACCACCACCACCATCACTTCCATTTCCAATAGATAATAGACTGCTTAATTTTATGGAACATCCTGCTGTTATGAAGTGTTGAAATGATCCAGTGACAATATGGCATTATAAAATGCAATTCGCTACACTGGCTGAAATGCAGCAGATTTATTAGTTCCTTTGCACCAAGGGACTAATTGGACAGATTATCGCTGTGTGTGAGGTAAGCATTTGTGCGGTGATGGAAAAAGACCCTCTTGCCACAGTGCATGTGTTCCTTCAGTGTACCCTCAGTGTTTAAATACAAAGGACTGAAGAAAACAGTCTCCAGCTCT
This sequence comes from Lepidochelys kempii, assembly GCF_965140285.1. NCBI lineage: Eukaryota > Metazoa > Chordata > Testudines > Cheloniidae > Lepidochelys > Lepidochelys kempii. The sequence goes on along the minus strand of NC_136391.1, from coordinate 30,337,405 downwards.
AGTTAAAGATCCAGACTGTGGTTGAGTGGGGTTTCAGTTGGAGGGTGAATCTGAGCTGAGGGATCAGACTAGATTGAAGGGCACTAAAATAACACTTTCATGAGGTTTCTTTTGTTGTGAATGATAGGGATTGTGTGGGATCCTTTGTACTCATGGATCTCAGAAATGTTGGCTCACCCTGGTTTTGTATACAGATCAGAACCAAAAGTACAGTGAGAATGGGAACAAAAATGAAGCGATCAACCAGAAATAATGGTTTTGTGTTACCACCCACAGTACATTCCCCTTCCCCCATACAGCAACTATCTGCTCCACCATTCGAAATCCAGTCCAGTAAGGAAGAATGTGTCAAAGAAGTTTATAGCCTGGAAGAAGAAGAGGGATGTGCTTGAGGAGCAGATCATTTGATGCTTCCACTGTTGGAGGCATATCTGCTCTATTCATTGGGCTGAAATCTCTAGCCTACATGCATTCCATCGTCTGTGATCTCTCTCCTTTCCTGGTTACTGCTGGCTCTGCATATGAGTTAGCTACAGAAGGTGGAGAAGATGAGGAAGTAATTGTTAGGTGCTCCTGTCTCTGCAGGATTTCCCCCCATAAGATTTTCCCTTTCCATATGTTTTTCTGTAGATGGCTTTAGAGCAACATATTAATCCTTGAAGTACTGCTATAGCAATTAATAGTATTTTCTGTGAAATCAAGGGGTTTGCTGCATGCCACAGAAATATGGCTGGGGAGGTGCTCTCAGCTCCTCCCACATTTTTCCTTTCCTTCCCTTCTGACAGCCCCTTCTTATTCCCTTGTGCACTTCTGCTGCACTGCAGCCATGGCTCCCTGTGCAGCCTCTTCACCCATTTGCCTCTCCATATGTCTTCCTTGATGTTCCTAGTTCCCCACCTCGCTTACTAACCTCTCTCCTACTCCTTCTCGTTCCCTTCTCGTTGCCTACCTCTGCCTGTTTCCCTAACAACCCAACTCCCTATCACTATTCACAGGTGCCGATTTTGTCATTTCCCCAGGGGTACTCGACCCCCACTCCCACTCTACCCCTTGCCAGGGCCACACCTTACCCACCTCTTCCTGACCGGCACCGTCTCTTCCTGCCCCGCCCTGTCTCTTCCCGTCCTGTTCTACCCCTCCCCTGAGCGCACCCTGCCATTGCTCTGCCCCCTCCTCCCAGCACCTCCTGCCTGCCCCTGAACAGCTGATTGTGGTGGGTGCTGGGGTGGGGGAGGGGCTGATTGGCAGGGCTGCCAGTGGGTGCTGAGCATGGGTGCTCCAACCCCGGAGCACCCACGGAGTCTTCGCCTCAAACTATTCCTCTCCCATTCACCTCCCTAATATGGCTCTCCATCCCTCCCAACGGCCAGGGAAACATCATCCCCATTGGTCATATGAGCCTCCTCATACACCCCTCCTTTCTCCTTTTTTATCTCTCCACCCCTAAATTACAAAAAACAAATCAGGAATGAAGGGATCAAAGTCAGCAACTATTGCATTTAGATGCCAAATGAAAATGCCAGCATATTGCATATTCAAATCCAATTTAATCAAAACATACTAAGGATATGCTTTACTTTTCCCAGCATGTGACATCTATGATGCAGACATGGCATTGCTATGTTAGCAATGATTGCATTAGGGAGTGTCAGACGTGCTGGAGACACTAGATTTGTTGACTTTTTTGAAGTCGTGCACCCTTTCTAGCCAGTCTCAGAGCACTACAGGAGAAACAGGGTATAATAAAGTTGATTGATTTGTGTTTGTCACTCATTCCAGTGGCTTCTCACTATAATTCTTTCATTGTCATTTGGAGTCACTGAAATTTTAGATTCTACAGAATCCAAGCTGTTGGGTTGCCAGCTAATTCAAAATATCTGCACAGCATGAACAAAATTCACTGTCCTCTGTGCAAACTGTTTTGGTAGCTCTGATAGAGAGCACAGCTATCCCTCTTTTATGCTCTGGTAGATAATATTCTGCCTTTTCCCATGAGAAGAAAACTTTGTATTTGATAGGTTATTTTTCTATTTTTTTTTTAAATACAAAAAGCCTCAAATGCCATAGCAGCATGTGGCCAAAGGAGTTTACGGTGAATTTGAATCACTGCATGTCCTTATTATAGTCTCTCCTTAGATTTAAAATCTTGGTGACAAAAAAGTACTGGTCTCTGAAATTGCTAGGACTGAAATGTGATGCAGCTATTATATAATATGACCTATTAAGCACCATACTCTTAACTGAAGCATTAATAACAACAGAACATAATTTTCTTTTGTTTGTATTTGCTAATCCAAAAGTTCTTTGCCCATTGAAATTTATCATCAGTGAATCAGTTTGTTCCTTGCCAAACAATTTCACTCTATAAGAACACTTTATATCCTGGCCAAATTTATAAGGCTCAGCCTAGGAGTTTTTACAGCCTAGGGATTTAAACAAACAAAAACTTGATTTCTTCTTTTTCTTTTCTTTTTTTTATAATCTTTATATACACAGTGTGGTTTGTTGCTGTCAGTCCAGAAGTGCCCTGATGGGAGACACAAGGTCACTGAAGCTGAAAAGAGACATTTCACAAGTAGTTAGGATGAAAGAAAATCCCACTGGGCCTTTGGACTTACTATTTCCTGGCTAAAGGGACTCAAAATAAATGTATCACCATCTCATGAGGCTAACATTACAGTCAGAATTAAACAAGTGAAGTGGATGAGACCGTTATGTATTATACATATATCGTCAGTGACTTGGCTGCTACATATGAGGGGACTGGTTCTGTTGAAAAGTCAGCAGAAAAGCTCTCATTGAGTAATGGGGCCAGGATTTCACCATGAAATGTTTTAAGAGAGACCATCTGATTTCACTTTCTTCAGAAAGTAAATAGTTGTATAGGTATATGGAAGTTTAAAAGAGGAAATTGATGGTGACTAACATGGCTGCTACTCTCAAACCTGTTACCATTAAATTGACTCCTTACTGAAAGCAAAGTTTATTTTCATTTCCCTTAGAGGAGCATATGGTTCCATTGTGGGAAAAATCCTTCAGGATTAGAAACAGCGAACATTGAGGTTTGATAGTCTGGGGCTTAAACCCTAGAATCAGGATATCTGGAGTCTGTTCCTAGTTCTGCTACTGACTTCTTCGGTGACCTTGGACAAGACATTGAATTTTTCAGCTCGCCATCTTTAAAACTGGGATAAAAATACCTCCCTACTTCATCTGGGTGTTAAAAGAAAAAAATCATTATTGTATGTGTGGTGCTGATACTACAATGATGAGTGCCATAGAAAATCCTTTTTAAAATAACCACAGTGGCATAACAAACCATTTATAGGTAAAAAGAAATATGTTCACATCGGAAGCTCAAGAGGTGAACATCCAAGTGCTTGAACATCCAATAACCCTTAACACACTTTTGGAGGTTCGCTATGTGTCCTTCATACAAGGTAATTTAGTGAACAACCTTGTCAGCACTCTCTCTCCCATCCTTGAGAAAAACCAAAGAAACTCTCAAAAGAACAAACTGTGCTGAATTCCATGTCTGACCTCACACAAGGCCCAGCTGTGACCTACACCTGGGTCTTTGAGTTTAAAATTAACAAACTCACTGAGGGATGTGAGGGAACTGCAGCGAAATTGTGTAATGCCCCCCCTCATGAATTAAGAGAGAACTCAATGGTCAGCATTATACAAATAACCTGTATACTTCTATGCAGGATAGGAGTTACCCAGTTTAGCTTGTTTTTGACTAATTCTTCCCATCATTAGTGAAATTTGGGGTAATGGTTTAATCAAGCAACTGAATAATGAGGGAAGTTGACCTCCAAAAATAATATAACATAATCACAATAGTTTAACTATGACTTCAGAAAATTTGCTACTTAAACTCTCTGGACTTGATGTTTAATATTGTGCTGAGCCTGCAGCATTATGTCCAGTGTTGTCTGTCATGTTGTATGACTGATTCAATTGGACGTGATACATCACACAGTCAGAAGCCATCCACTAGAGTTAGAAAAAGAGGGTTTTTTTTTTAAATGGCAGAAATGGGAGTCCCCTGAAGTAATCGGTTAAGATTAAAACTGCAGTTAAGCTCTTTACCAGAGTTTCATGCTCCTCAAGCCCTCACAGTCATGCAAGCAGCTGAGTGCTGTACACCCACTGGACTTGTGAGAAAGAATAAGTCAAAAATTTGTTTTGCCTGTAAGGCTCTTGATGAAAACTGACCTTTAAAAAAAGTCGCCTAAATTCTTGCCACTGATTCTCTGGGAAATTCAGCTTGCTTCAAATGCAAAATTCATCAGACCAGCTGAAACCTCAGGATAACAATCCAGATGAGATCACTGCATCATCATCTTGCTTTGAATTTTTTTTTCCAGGGAGAGGCTAAAGGGGTGCATGTCAACATTCTGCAGTTTGACCATCTCCGGCACCCACAACCTTGAGACAAATTTTAGGGCTGTATCTTGCCCTTGACCTGAATATGCACTCCCCACTGATGTTAACTGGAGTTGCCTACATTGGGATTGAGGGGGAGATATGGTTCTGAGTGCCTTGAGGATCAAAGACGACTGAATGGAAAGGCAGAGGGAGGTTACATATCACTCTTCCTTTGTTTTATCATCCTCATTAGGAGACGCTGGTGAAGTGGTGTGTTTTGAATTTGTTCATCCCTGTGGCAAGACTCTTCATGGTTCTTCTGAGTTCTAGAGGCAGAGAGCTCCATAGCAGAGAGCCAGCCACTATTTCTCCCGCTCTTTTGAGTCTAACTCTGTTTTGGTCGAGAGTGCTCTTTTGGTTAGAGAGCACAGCCCATATGGTAAATTATCTTGGAGAGAAAGGCAGCTTAGTGTCTGAGAAAGCCTGACATCAGCCCACTGATTGCTTAGTCTGGCATTGGATCAGGAGCCCACATGATGTCCCGTGCACTGAAGAGCTGTGTCAGAGTATTCTTATGTTCCGGCTGCATTCTGAACCAGCTTTGCTGGGGCTCTTGTGAGCATTCCTATGGTCATGATCAGAGGGCATGAATTCAAGGATCTCTGTGGCTAGGTCGGCACCCATTAAGTGGGGGCAGAACTTAGAAGCACCTTCCTGTTTCTATGGGTGGCAAACAGCTGTTGCTGCCTTGGTAATCCAGAAGCAATGTAAAAGCTGGACGGCCAGCCTAGTTATACTTTCAGCTGTTTCCCCATTTCACACAGTGCAGTCTTAGCCATATTTAGCTTCAGCCAGCTGTCCTTCAGCCAATCACTGATCTCATTGAGACATCTGGGAAATAGTATTGTTTGCCTTTGTAAAATATATATGTATAGCTGGATGTCTTTTGCCCAGTGCTGCCTCAGTCTCTCTCAATGACTTTACATATTTGGTACATTTTAGAGCACTGCAGAATTCCACAAAAAAGAACTCTAGAGGCACATCTGCTTATGAAAAAAGACTTGGACAAACTTATCCATTTCCTTATCCGTAGCCCTTGCTGGTTTCTAAAGTGAGTCAGTAGCACAGTGGTGGATTTAGAGTTAGTGGAGCCCTGTGCACAACTTCATTTTTGGTCCCCCCACCTTGGGACCCAGCCAAGAAAAAGAACATTCTTTCTTACCCCCCCCACCTCGTTTTTCATATTATAAGTATAAGTTTTCCTATATTATAAGTAATGAGAAGAAAATTAAAATAAAGTTAGGTACCTTGATTGGGGCAGGGGGTTGGGGTGCAGGAGGTGGTGAGGGGGTTGGCTCTGGGAGGAAGTTTGGGTGCTTCGTGCAGGCTCTGGGCTGGGGCAGGGGTTGGCGTGTGGGAGGGGGTGAGGGGTGCGGCTCTGGGAGGAAGTTTGAGTGCAGGGAGGAGGCTCTGAGCTGCGGGAGGGGGTTGGGGTGCAGGGGTGCAGCGCTTATATCGGGCAGCAGGAGTCCCAAAGCAACTGACACAAACACCCCTCCGGCAGCAGCTCCTAGGCAGGGGGGGAGGGGTGTCCGTGCACCACTGCTTACAGGCACCACCCCCACAGCTTCCGTTGGCTGCAGTTCCTAGCTAATTGGAGCTGCAGGGTCAGTGCTCGGAGTGGGGGCCGTGCGTGGAGGGCCCAGGGGCCACAGGGCCCTGCCAGCCACTTCCAGGAGCAGAGCGGCGTGGAGGGAGGGACACAGAGCGGGCTGGGAGCTGCCTTAGCTCCCCACCTGGGGCGCGTAGTGACATGCCAGCAGCCAGCCACTTCAGAGAGCAGTGTGGGGCCACCAGCCATGGCACGCAAGCAGCCTGTCTGCCTGAGCCCTGTCAGATATTTGTCCTGCGTTTTGGGAGCCCCCATGTTTTGGGGGCCCATGCCACCGCACGGTTTGTTTCATGCTAAACCACTCCTGCTGTAGCATCGTCACATTGGTCACGAGAAGCATGCTGCTGAGAAACTCAATGGATCAATGTTCATCTGTTGCTATAAGAAGACTATCCATCAAGGTGACCAATGCAGTCACTAGCTCACAGTCATGGGAAAAGTCCAGAATGATGGCAGAGGTTAGGTGTAGCTGGACATGCGTCTTTGTCATATACTTGGCTATGTTGCTCAGAAATGGGAAGTAGGACACCAGCTGTACTCTCCATTAAATGTACATTGAGAAATAGACAGTGCAAAGTGAATTGTAGCTACTCCTGATGCAGACTTTCAGCTAGTACCCCTAGATTGTCCCCAGGAGGAAGGGAATAATTTAGTTTGTCTAGTAGAGTGTGCCAGAGCTGAGAAACAAGCTGATACATGCTTCTATGAGCAAATTGACTTTTAAAAATTACTTATTACACTATACAGTCATCACATTAGAAGTGATAAGGTGACCTGGAAAAAGCGAGATAATGTAAGCTACGGGATAAATACTGAAAAGAAATACCAGTAGAAATGGTTAAATATGAAGACAAGAACATAAGAAACAGAGTGGATATAATTATACTTCATCAAGAAGTGTAAACTGTATAAAAACTGTAAAATTCTATATCTGGACGATATGAATCAAACACATGTATTACAATGCTACTACTTATATGCTACTTCTTTTGTGTATTCAAGCAAGCTGCATTCCTTATGCAGTTTCCTACTCTTCAGTGTGACTTTATGTTCTACCAGATCTATGCATAGCTCATTTCCTTTGGGAGCCTACCCACTCATACTGAGGGCAGCTTGGTTACGTTCCTAGTAATCAAATTAGTTTTTCTGTGGCTTTCCTTTGTTTAAAAGAATATGCCTTTAGTAAACACTGGATGGAGCCACTAAATTGCATTTACAGTAGAAGCAATATACTATATTCTTCACTTGGTGAAGAGAGAGGACCCAAAATATAAGGTTTGGAGAAGACTGCTGGAAAATGAAGTACTTGGAGACCAAGCTGTTTTAAAAGTGATGAAAATGCACTTTGTAGATAAGATAAATATGTATGTGCAAAGTAAAAATAGTGTAATGGTAAATAAAGGTTTACACACAAGTAGTCCCACAGAGGATAAAGTTAAGCACATGATTAGTGTTTGCAGGAACAAAGTCTTAACCCATTAAAAATAAAACAAAAAGTCTGAGCTATATCATGTGACAAAGTTCCTCCTCTGCCTTGGTGGGTCCTGCGCTTATTGGCGGATTTTCTCGCCTCAGAGGTTCACGGCAGCCCCCAGTTTGGCCACTTTCATGGTTCAAATCTGCCATTTGCTCAGTTAGCCTCATCACTGGCCAGCATGGGGAAAGGAAGAACAATCCCCACACTCTCTGCTGATCCACCGAGTGGATCAGGGAACAGGCCAGAGACCTTCCCCTCTGGTGGAAACCACAGTCCAGTTCAACTCCTCCGGTATCCAGTAGGGTGTTGGGGGGATGGAGGGATGGGGGGAACCCAGGCCCGCCCTCTACTTCGGTTCCAGCCCAGGGTCCTGTGGATTGCAGCTGTCTACAGTGGCTCCTGTAACAGCTGCGTGACAGCTACAACTCCCTGGGCTACTTCCCCATGGCCTCCTCCCAACACCTTCTTTATTCTCACCACAGGACCTCCCTCCTGGTGTCTGATAATGCTGGTACTTCTCAGTCTTCCAGTAGTAAGCCTTCTCACTCTCAGCTTCTTGCACCTCTTGCTCCCATTTCCTAGCATGCACCACAAACTGAAGTGAGCTCTGATTAGCCTGCCTTAATTGATTCTAGCAGCTTCTTGATTGGCTGCAGGTGTTCTAATCAGCCTGTCTGCCTTAATTGTTTCCAGAAAGTTCCTGATTGTTCTGGAACCTTCCCTATTACCTTACCCAGGGAAAAGGGATCTACTTAACCTGGGGCTAATATATCTGCCTTCTGTCACTCTCCTGTAGCCATCTGGCCTGACCCTGTCACAATCAGCTTGCAAATTTTTACATGCAAATTTACCAGCCAAGGCACATCTAGTTACCTACTTCTTCCATGATGACCATTATAATGAATAAAGTGATATTAAAATAAATTACTTGCCCCGAGTGGGAAAATAGAGTTATGCCAATTTATATTAGACAAGTAAAACCTCTGAAAGCTTAAACATGTTCTTCTAGCCAAATCCAGACCCTCTTAGGGACAATTTAATAGAGTGCTTATTTTTTAATCTCCTTCCTCTGATGAATTGGAGGGATGGCCATGGTTGGTGATGGGACATTGGATGAGGAACACAAGGGTTCTGAGATGGTACAAAGCATTCTCTCTCTCAGGTGTTTGGGGTGGCTGGTTCTTATTCATGTGCTCAGGGTCTAGCGGATTTCTGTGACAGATATGGCAAAGTCCTACAATATTTCTGGGTGATATTACTGAATTAAGTTTATATAGCTTTCGAATATTATAAATGAAAAGTTTATTATTGTGGGATTGTCTACAACTAGGGTAAGAGATGGAAAATGTAACCGTGGGAAAGGGTTATGAGAGTCTAAGGACTATTTTAAATATTGTGCCAGACAAGGAGGAATTTTGGGGACAAAGAAAGTTAAGTGTGTTCACAGAAAATACCTTAAGGGAGAAGAATGCAAATTCCCACATTTGGACCCAACTTTTTGAAGCTGTGCCCTGAGGAGAGAACAGTTGTCTGGCTGATTACCTGTTCATGGTCTCTGGAGATCAAAGATCCAGACTATAAAGGGAAGGCTAACCTATCTTATGCTGAGCAAAAGCTGTTATTAAACTTGTAACCAGAGAAAAATCCCTGTGTGGGGTTTGAAAGACTGATCACCTACCAGAGCCCTTGTTGGAATTTTTTTTGGAGGGAGGGGGAATCTCTGGGAAGCTTAATAGCGTGTGTGGAAGCTCTTTTATTATTTTAATGTTTTCTCTGTAATCCTTTCACCTTAAGAATAAATATGCTTGCTTAGAAAGAGTGGCGTGGTAAGTTATAACTGTGGGGAATTATACTGTTTACAGCTGCTGGAGAGGAAGCAAAGTGCAGACATTGGCCATTTACACCATCTACCTTCCTGGGGAATTGACAGAGTAGGTAGGGAACTGTGCACCCTGGAAAAATCCTGGTCAGGTGGGATAGAGAGAGACACGTTTCTGCCCTGGAGAGGTGACAGCAGAGGAGGCAGGAGACTTGGGTGGGTACTCTTGTTGGACCACAAAGGGAGAAACACAGGGCCAGTTCCTCTGAACTGTGATAAGTGCCATACATGTGAGCAGGAAGGAATTTCTCCCCAGGTCAGATTGGCAGACATATTGGGGGGATTTCACTTTTCTCTGTAGCATGGGGTAAGGGGTCACTTGCCAGCACTATCTGGCTTGCTCTCTCACTCATTTCCTCTGACACTGTGGGTGGCCTTGAGCACTGGAGCACCTCAATCCCTTCTGTTCTCTGCCTATGGAACATAATAGTCTAATCTCCTGCGGGCTGTCATACTTTGGTCTAATTTTGGTTGTTATGTTTAGCATGCAAGTGCTTGGTGGTCAGGAGGTCAGACTATATGGCCTGGCTGTCCCTTCTGGCCTTACATCTAATGAGGTCTGCCTCAACAGTTTGATAAAAAACATCAAGAAGATAATGTCATTATTGCTTCACGGACACTGGAACAATTTGTATACTGGGGGTGGTGAAAGCCATTGAACCAAACTCTAAACCCTATGTAGGATAGAAACCACTTCAAGCCAGGGGGTGCAGCAGAACCTCTACTTGTGGCATGTATGCACAGCTTTGAAGTTGTTGAAGATATTCATTGCATTTCTAATTGAATGAATTAGAAGACTTAGCTCAAGAGATGAGTTTCTGCCATACAAGCCGGAACAAACAGGGAGCCATATCACCATTCAGCAAGACCTGCCCTTCAGATATAAATTTAAGAAAGAAATTGGACTCAAACTTCAGCTAAGTACCATCACCAGGGGTAACTATTGCATCTAAAAGAATGTTAGGCCTGAAGACTCTGTGGCTCTTTAAAACACATACCTCTTATTATTGTATCTGTTCCACATAAATTAGAGCATAGATTTTGTGTTCTTTTGTACAGGAGTACACAAAAGCTAATTCAATGCTCTTTGGGGGAAAATCCATATTGGAAGAAAAACAATCTTTTAGATGCTGACATCTGATTTAATAATTCTATTGTAATTAGCCAAAACATCCAGAGAGGTCATGGAAGTTGTTTCAGTTAGTCCATATTTCTTTAAAGAAGAGATTTAAGTATTTCTGTAAAGGCTACTCTGCTCCTGCAATTTACCATTTCAGCAGACTATGCAAATAATTTCATGTCTCTTGTTTCACTAGTGATTGGCAATTATAGTGATATAGGACATTTCCACTGAAAAGGTTACGTTATGCGGAGATGTATTACCCGGACAGTCATGAACAGGCACAAATCATTCCTGAGTTTTTTCCTCAGTATGTTAAAAAGAAATCACCAATCATCGTCCATTTTCTTATGTACATTTTGGGCTCATTTTGGCTTCAGGCCAGAGGCTGAGGCTGTGGGTAGTTCAGAGATGCACTCTCTCAGATGCTTAGAGGTACTGTGCCTAAGGAAGATACAATGCTTTCCACAACAGGAATGGAGAGCGTGTCTGACATTCTTTGGTCAGGTGCAGAATACGCTTCTCCCCCACACACATTGCCAGCTGTGCTGGTTGGTGTTGGGGGAGTGGGGGGGGCAAGGTCATGGTCCTTGCTTTAACTATAGGAGGTTAGTACAGACAGACATGTAAGCTTAGAACAGTCCTTGAATCCAGGCAAGGACAAGGACCTCCATATTATGCATCAGGTGTGCCGGGGGAAATGATCTGGTATCCATCCCCCTCTTTCAAACCTGCACATGGCTAGGCACAATCAAGCCCTTAAGCTTCAAAGTTATAGGGTCTGATTGATACTGCAGTCCTTGCTTAGGTGTGCAGCCCAATTAATTTTGTTAGGACTTCTGACACTGCCACAATACAAAGATTCATAACCATAACCATCTTTTAAGGCTCTAAAATGTGACAAGACTGATGATTGACACAATTCAGATTACTAATTCCCTCTGTACCCTTTCATTCGAGAATGTTTGAATCCACCTCATCATACAGTGAACAGCAAAGAGCTTCAGTGCTTAATCATAAGAAATAGGATCTGATTCTCCATTGCATTGCCCATGTGTGTGTAAAATGTGACTGCCATTTTGATTGAGTGTAGAATTCTCATTTGGAAAGGACTATGCAGGGGGAAGAAACATACTATTTAGCTGTGGAAGTTGTGCTTCTTAACACTCACAAACTTGGCTACGTGCTTATTCATGGCAGCCTATATTGGAAGTAGTAACTATTTAATGAGTATGATAATACATTGTAAAAAATGCCAGAAGGACTATGTACCTACTTTCCTAGTGTTCTCTGATTAATTGGTGATTTGTAAAATTAAAAAATACAATAAAATAAATAAGAGAAAATTTGAGTTTTCAAGCCTGACCATAACTTGGAAAGAGATTTGGCTCAATAGCAGAGAATTTAAAAACACTTGAATACACAGATTATGGAATACATGTATTGGAAAAGTGGTTAGCAAAGCAAACTGCAAGCCTCAATAGTTATCAGTTTCATTAAGAAACATTTTATGTCCCTTTTCAAGCAATTTTAGATGAATAATAAAGCTTCCAGCAATCAGTTTTAAGTAGCATAAAGCTTATCTTAAAGGCAATTACTCTCATCAGCATGGTGTCTTAAAAAATTAGCCATGACGACCCTGAAACCTGGTCGCAGTTATAATGATTTCTAAATGGCGGAGTCCCACCACTGCAATTTGCTATCAATGCTGATGCTTCTCTATCAGGTATTTATATAAGGAATATTTGCTAAGATTATGCAATGCGGACATCTCTTAATAATACTGTTGGTACCAATCAATAGGGACTTGTTTAAAGCAGTAGTTCTCAGACTCTAGTAAATGCATCCATTGGTTCTTCAGACTTTTGCATCTGGGACTCCGAGCTCCCTACTGGTACAGCTATGTCTTCTAGCCCAACAAAAATCCATCTTCCAAGTACTCCATGGAGAGGTGGTGAATAGCTACTATAGGCATAAGGCTGCAATAGCTGCTAGAGATTCCATTCTTCTTCACTTTCCACAGAACTGCCCCTGCACATATCCCATTTTCTCAGGCTGTACAGAGGGACTAGGCTTTACTTCTTAATGATAACTTATAAGCCTTTGTACTGGGCTATACTATTTAGTCATGCATGTGTAAACATGCCGTACAACTGTCTTGGGTTCTCCAAAATCTACTGTGGCAGGTGAGAGTGAACAAAATTGACTAGGAGACATTGTCAAGGCAATGCAAGTCTTTTTAGTCTGATAAACTGGTGAAATTGCCACCAAAAAGTCTGGGCATAAAGGTTCTGGTTTTAGTTGTTATTTAAAAATTTCAGTAAGTATTCAAAGAGAGAGAACTTAATTTCAGTAAGTACTCAAAGAGGGAGAACTTAATTAAACTTAAAATTTAATTTTTACATATGGGTGTTAGTAAATTCAAATAAAATGCTTGCCTATAGACCTCCGATCCTGAACTCCTCCTCTAGCTACACAGACGGGTAGATGGAAATAACAGTGCTTAGATCTTATATAACACCTTCCAGCAAAAGATCTCAAAATGCTTTACAAAGGAAGTCAGTATAAAGATTCCCATTTTTCAGATGGGGAAACTGAGGCACAGGGAGGTGATGTGATTTCCCACAATCATCAAGCAGGGCAGTGACAGAGGAATAGAACTCATGGCTCCCGAGTCACAGGGTAGTGTTCTACCCACTAAACCAGTGGTTCTCATTCAGGTGTAGCTGTACCACTGGGGGTATGCAGCGATCTTCCAGGGGGTACATCAACTCATCTAGATACGTGCCTCGTTTTACATCAGGCTACATAAGAAGCACTAGCAAAGTCAGTACAGGTACAAACTAAAATTTTGTACAGACAATGACTTTATACAACTCTATATGCTATACACTGAAACGTAAGTACAATATTTATATTCCAATTGACATTTTTATAATTATATGGTAAAAATGAGAAAGTAAGCAATTTCTCAGTAATAGTATGCTGTGACACTTTTTTATGTCTTATTTTGTAAGCAACATATTTTTTAAGTGAGGTGTAACTTGGGGTATGCAAGACAGATCAGAATCCTGAAAGTGTACAGTAGTCTGGAAATGTTGAGAGCCACAGCATGAAACCACAGTGCTCTGTAAAGAAACCAGAGCGTAAGAGATCTCCACAGACGAGGCCTCATCTCTCAGAAGGCACAGTCCCCAGCATGTGAATTTCTGGACATCAAATAAGACCAGCTCACGTGACTACAAAAGAATATATGCAATTCTCCTATGCAAACCCTTGCCATTTCATTGCAGTGCTTCTGTCTTTCAAAATGCAGGGGAACTCAATAATTTGAAAATAATGTTCAAGAATAATGTGTAATACACACACTAATTTGGGTTTCCATTCATTAATAAATCCTTATCCTTCATGACTGCTGTCATCCTGGATAGTGTGGCAGCTATTTGAGCTTTGTAGTTTCTGAGGATAATCATAATTCCTCAGGGGAAATTTACACACTGTTTAGCAACTATGGACCTTCTGACTATGCCCAGAGGCAATCAGGCTCTTTGTAATAGCTCTCAGAAGGATTCCATTGAGAATTAATTTTTGCTGTCTCTCTCTTTCTGTCTCTACTCTGAAATCTGTCTCCAGTGTACACTAAAAACAGCAAATATAATTACATGTCTCTGAACATACAAATAAAGTACGTCCCAAACCATGGTTCTAAAGGGTATCTATCTTTTTTAATACTTGGCAAGATGGGATAAAGAGGGATACGGGGAGGCCAAGTCTCTTGGCTTATACTGGAGGCTGTAGCTTAAGCTTCATTTGTTCTTCAGACAGTTGTTCCAAAACCCATGTGTTCTGGGTGGATGGATGTGTGTTCTGATAGCAGTACAATTATATTTTCATCTCTCTTTCTCTATGATAAATCAGCCATTATCATTCCAAAATCCCAGTATGTAAATACATTACTATCTTATGGATCTAATCACATTAAAGACAATCAGCAAGCTTCCAGCCTAACAAACAGTATCTCTGATTTAAGGATCACTGAGGTGAATGGGATTTCTACAGCAAAGTGGGGGAAACAGACTCTGTTTAACACTCATTACTTTATGCTTCTATCTGCACAAGAACTGAGGGCCTGATCTTGCAGTGCTAACACAGGATAAAATTCTATTGAAGTTCAAAGGAGTTTTGCCGGAGACTGCAGGATTGCCAGTCAGAGTAACAAAAAATACAAGATGTATTGAAGCATAAGCTTTCGTGGATGAATACCCACTTCGTCGGATGCATGTGCATGTATTCACCCACGAAAGCTTATGCTCCAATACGTCTGTTAGTCTATAAGGTGCCACGGAACTCTTTGCTGCTTTTACAGATCTAGACTAACATGACTACCCCTCTGTTAAAAAAAATACAAGGACATGTTAGGAGAATGACTTAGTTACAGTTTGAAATGGATTCTCTCAACAGCTCAAGAAGGGAAAAATCAGCAGCATTTTATTCGATGCCACACTTAGGCAATTTGTTTTTAATTTCAATATCTTGTGTGTTTGTTGCATTATTAAGGTGTGCAGCAAGGTTACCTTTAACTGCTGCACAATGTCATTGGCTTGTTTCCCCATCAACTGATTCCTCTCTTCTGTGAGCCTCAAATGCATAGGTGAGTTGATTAAATCATTTATTTTTGTCAAGATTTCATTTTTTAAAAATTCAATATTTATAATTATAGAAGGCGGCAACACAGAGGCACTGATATCTTCTGCTGATTTAATAAACAGCAGATTTAATTAACTAAAACACCAGCACTTTATATATTAGAAAGGAAAGTAGATTTTTAATAGTTCAGTCATATAATTTACTTCATTGCTCAAATGGTACTTTTTCAATTTCAAGCTATTTTCAACTATAACTTGTCCAAAGAAAAGTAATGGTATGTGAAGTTCAGGGGAACACTGACCTCATAAAACAGCATTACACTTAAAATTTAATGTTGACGAACATAACATGAAGCATCCAGTTTGAAGAAAAACTGAATTTTCTAATAGATCTAGTAAATTGTAAAATTAGAAGCAGGTTAAAAAAACTTGGCAGGGTTAGCTGTCATATACTGTACAATGAAGTACATTAACCAATGCCAGATTAAGCCTTGAAAAACATCCTTTCCAAAGCTAAAAGATGAAAGATCAGAGCAAGGAGAAAGTCCCTTAAAATATTTAAAATACATCCTAGAAAAGGATTAGGGGGGAAAAAGTGTAGAAACAGCCCTGCAGAATTGTCATGAGATTTTGGCAACCTATGTCTTAATAACAACAATGAGTATCCCTAATGTATCTCCTGGTTTCAGTGGCCCTTATGAGTATTGCACAGTTGAGGGATGACGATGAGCTAGCAATGACTCAGCCACAGCCTCTCTTACTCACCTGGGATGTCTCTAATTACATATGTTTATATAAATAAAAATATAATTTGGGAAAGGAAGAGAAACAAGTTTATGACAACTTTTTTTCCTGTTTGAAATCATGGTGTTATATACTAAATAAGACTTCTCCACTTTGTCTCATTCATTCAGCTCTCTAAGATTCTGCCCCCACATACTCCCAGTGAATAATATCTTGACTCATGGACAGACCCACTGAAATCAACAAATTCAGTGGGGAAAAAAGAGCTGTTTAGGAATTTTCCATCTAAATCTTTTTGCCGACAGAAAATGGGGGGGTTGACCAAAAAAAAAAAGAAAAAGAAAAAGCTCAGGGCTGATAGTGAAGAGGCCTAAAATCTATTCCCAAGCCACCAGGTTTGACCCACTGTTGATAATTCTAACAAGAAGCTGATTAAAATATTTGTTTCAAAGCCAAAATTGGAGACATTTATATTAAATAATAATTAAAGGAAATAATTTGTTTAATTTTCTAGCTATATTTTTTCTTCCCAGGGATATTTTAAGGACTAAAGACTAGGAATGAAATCCTGGGCCCATTGAAGTCAGTGTAAGTTTTGCCATGAGCTTCAATGGGGTCAAGATTTTAGCCTAGAGGTACTTTAAAATACAGATTCAAATGGGCTAAAAAAAAAAATCTATTTTTTTAAATGAAGGAGTCAGGTCTTCAGCTGGTGCAAATCAGTACAGCTTTATTATAGTCAATGGAGCTACACTGCCTTACACCACCTGACAATCTGGCCCATAGGGTTTAAATATTTCACTGTCATTCACTGCTAGAAAACCTTCCTTTCTTTTTTGGCTCCTTATGTCTCAAAAAATGCTTGACCTACAATCTTAATATCTGTTTGGTTTTGCTTTGTTAGCTGTGTAGAGAAGTGCCTTGAATTTTTGTAAGGGGGCTATGTGTTTGGAGTGGAGGAATTACAAAGATACATAAATTCAAAGTCCTTCTGATGGTTTGGCAATGGCTCCAGCAAAATAAGAGTTCCAATAATCCATGCTAGAAGTGACAAGAGCATGTGTGAAATTCTTGGCTTATTTCCAAGACAAAATTGGTCATTCTTTGCCTAGAGAATCTCCAATGATAATATTATAATTTTATGTCTTAAGAAAAAGCCCCAATGAAATATCACCCAAAGACTGCTTTGCCAAAGAGTATGATAGATAATACATCATCAAAAGGACAATCAGAGAGGATGGTGAACGCTCACTGAAGTGACAATAATCCAGTTTTATTGATATGCATCATTAGACAGTTTGGTTTCTGTGCCTCTAAAGGTGGATTTAGTTTAAGACAAATAGACACTAGATCTAAAGCTATATCTTCATTGTATGCAAATCAGTAAGTTAACCTGTGGTAGCCTAATCCACTATAGTGCGATCACATTACTGTGCTGTCATACCCCATGTCCACCCTGGTGCTTAATCTGGCTGTGACAACCAATACAGCAAGCTGTGCATATATTCCAAGATTCATAATTAACTGTGCTACTCTGCTTGGATTTGCAGGGTATTATGAAACAATTTGTGTGCCCACCCTGGAAATTGTGAGAAGAAAACGTCTAGGCCTGCAAAATTCATTTTCTGGCAGGATCCATGCTGGTGCAGTGGTCGTGGTGTGTAGGTATGTGCCAGAAATATGGATCCTGCACTCCTTAATAACTTGGACTAACAGCTGCTGCTTTTAATGGAGTCAGTGTTTCCTTTTCATGCCAGATGTCCTTCTAATGCATTCAAATCAATGTTCAGGTCTGACTATGGCATCCAATCCTTTCTTCAAGGAAACCCTGTTTGTACTGATTATGGGACTGTCCAACACTCAGTAGAACCTTGGTCTCTTAATTTGCCCTGGATAATAAATGAGATCTGGCTACGACTGAGGAAGCAGCCATATGCACAATGTCCATCTTGAGTACTACACCTAGGGTGAGAAATTGAATAGGAATCACATATTATGCAGTTCTCCCCTTAGCTGCCTCAATTTTCCCACTTTCAACTGAAATCTGAGGTACAGCAAACACTGAGATATGTCAGTTTGCCCCATTTCAACCAGGGTCTTAGCCACATCACTACTCAAATGTACCACAGTTTCCCTTGTAAAAGAAGGCACTTAGCTCGTCTCTATAAGGATATGAGTAGGTTTCCTCCCCCCTCCCCACTGCCCCAGAGTCATCAGCATGAAGCAGCCAATGTTTAGATCTGCCTCACTGAAGACAGACTATTATCTAAAGGGAATGCTCACCACACCATACTCCCCCTTCCACACAGGGGAGCTCTCTCAATGGTCCTGCATTTCCTCTCTGAGGAGAATCAGAGGTGTTTGATGTCTGCTGGGGAGGCCTGTATTCTGTTGGCTGCTGCCCACACCCAGTCCCACACCCATGTATGACCTTCAGGTGCCAGTGGGGTCACTTGTCTACCATTTGTTTCCGAACACTAGGACATTCCAGTACTTTCTGGAATGGTGTGGGCCTGCCCCTGCCAGAGTGACCCTGGCTCCACTGACCTGACAGTGTGAGTGAGGTCACACCAACACGGCACAGTCTTTAAGAGCATGCCACCCTACCTCCTGCCAGCGTGAACTTGTACACCTGGTGCTGCAAGGTCATGCCGCACAGGGGGCGCCATTTTGAAGTTGCAGAGGGGGGCAGAGTGGTATCCCTGCATCCAATACCAGACAAGACCACGTCCAGTTTTGTCTCAATACCAGATAGGAGACCATCCAATCAAAAACTGGGACCATCCAATCAAATACTGAGCGAGTGGCCTCCCTCCTATGACTTGGGAAATCCAAGATCAGCGATTCCAAACTCTGGGAATGTCTCTGCCCCTCCTGGAATTCTCCTTTCTGCCCCTCATACTCTGTCCTGGAGCAGAGAACCCAGTAAACCAGCTACTCACCCTGCCTCCAATCACCTACGGGCCATGAACATACTGTGCTATGCTGGGAGGGGAGAGCACGGCCAGCCTCCTGCCCCTCTAGGAGCCACTATAATACATGTCTGGTCAGAGGGATTATTGGCCATTATGGCTAAGCTGTCATGACTGCCCATCTTCACTGCAGTTACCTCAAGGTAGCAATATGCATTAACAACCGGCTACCTCAGGGTCTGCCTATAGCTCAAGGAATGGTGGTTACCTCATTGTATAGCACTGGTAGAGGCATATGGATGTTTGAAAACAGTGTGTGTGTTAATAGGCTCCATCATAGGGTTTTTCCAAGCTTAGTCTGCAGTAAAGACATGTCCTGACCAAAAAAAAAAAAAAAAGATACCCTGGGTGTTATCAACACCTCTGTGAGTACCACCACCTGCATAAGTACATTATAGACTAACTAACTATTAAAGTTTTTGAATTGAGGAAGCATCCGATGGGGTTTCTCAAGCTGGTGTAAATCATAATTCCACTGACCTCAAGAAAGCGGAATAAACTCAATGGAGCTCTACCAATTTATACGAGAAGCTGAAAATCTCCGTCCTTAGCTGAAGTTTCTGTACCATTTAAATATCCAATCCTGCAAGACGAATCTCATGAGAATGGTTTTTTTTAGTGAGACTCCTAGTGATTCCTTTTTTCCAGTCAGACCAGAAACTCAGCAACAGCAGCCAGACGTCTGACTTTAACCTGAAATACCATTAAGGAATATGTTTTGCTGCCGTTTGAATGCATAATGCCTTAAGGCTAGTAAAGCAGCATAGCTATGCATGAAATCACTTGATAGCCCTGGGTCCGACTGTGAACCCCTTACGTACACGGATGAGCAGCTACATGTGTGAGAAGTCTCACCAGAAGTCTCAGGGGCAGAGACATTCCCAGAGTTTGGAATCAATGTGTGTGGGTTGCACAATCGAGCTCTCTGCAAGCTGAGGTAAATGGGCCTGGATATTGTATCTTCTGTTCCTATTTAATGAATTAATGATAACATGGGCAAATCCATGAGGTCAAAAAGGTATATTTCCTACAGAATTCTCTTTTTCCCTGGATCCCAAGTGAAATTTAAATCAACATTTTTAACTGCCTGTTATAACTTTGCCATAATGAAACAGAAGAGTTATGTCTAAGCTTTGGAGCAACAAAAGCTAATCTAGTAGTTGGTAAACCGATTTTGCTGAAATTTGTAAACAGTATATTATATGGATGAGCCTGCTGATGTCAGTAATTGTGGACTGAGTCCTTTATAGTTTGCTTATTCTAACACAGCTTTCCAGCCTGTTAAAATGTCATATGGATAAAGGAGTAAATTCTAACAGCTCTGACAGGATTATCATTGCTGAAGAAATCACATCCCTAGTACTCATATATTCAGTACCTCTATTTTGCTTTGTCTTTGGCCCTGTCTGAACCAAAATTATTTTTCTAGACAAGAAAAGAAACATTAAAAATTAATTCAATTTTATTCTTTATATTGCAACTATCGGAAACCAATACTTTAGGGGTTGTATTAATGTATTTTGTTTAGACTTTGGGGACAAGACCAGATTTATCTTTTCAGAGACATGGCCAAAATCTATTTCATTTGTGCACAAGTGGCCACTGTGGGATTTTACTTGTAAATACATTAGATGAGAAGTATCACAGAAGCCTGCACTAGTGTTCAGCGCTCAATCTGTTCATCCGTGTGTTTTATGGATAAGGATGACCCCCAAAATGATATTTGAAATGCTCTAAAAATTACTCTGATCTTTCGGACCACAGAAATTACCAGACTGGAGCAGACCACTGGTCCATCTAATCCAGTATCCTCTCTCTGACTGAGGCCAGTATTTGATGCTTCAGAAGACATTTCAAGGACCCTGCAGTAGACAACAGTAACTTTCTTTATTCTTTTGCTCTCTCTCTCATCCCAATATAAAACTGAAATAGCTTCGGGACTAAAAGACTGAAAGCAACTGCTTCCAGTGCTAGCATTGGGATATTCTGTTTCCTAGGGTTCATTGCTGAATTTAGTAAAAGGAAATATGTAAGTTCCACTACTTGAAATCTGATTTATGGGTTTTGAAATATCAGCCTGAGAAACACCATCTTCCAGTGCTGAATAGATTCTAACTATGCAGTAGATATCAGCTATACTAATCCATGATGTTACTGGGATGCATCTGAAGGAGTAGAAGTGTGAAAAGTATTTGATTAAGATTTAACAAGTACTCAACAGTAGATTTAATTCAAGTTCTAGCTTCATGGGAACATGCAACATTTTATTAGGGTTCTTTTCTACTCAGTAGTTATTTCGTTGACTCCAGGAAGGACAGGCTATTTTGTACTATCTGGATGTCTACAAAAAAGTGTTCAAGGCATCTTATACTGGTGCATTCCCATTAGATTGACTGAAACAGCATTTATTTTGGTTCCCAGGCTGCCCGAGCCTGCCATGTGTACTTAAGGAGATGTGCAGAAGCCATCTTGACTCACCTTCTTATGTCTGATTTACACAAAAGTTGTTCTGTATAAACTATACCAGTACAAAGTGGTACAACCTCTCTAGCGTGAACACAGTTATACCAGGATGCAGGTATTTACAGCAGTATAGCTTACTCTGTAAAGGAAATGGAGCAAACTACACCCATATAAAGAAAAGGAGGACTTGTGGCACCTTAGAGTCTAACAAATTTATTTGAGCATAAGCTTTCGTGAAGTGAGCTGTAGCTCACGAAAGCTTATGCTCAAATAACTTTGTTAGTCTCAAAGGTGCCACAAGTACTCCTTTTCTTTTTTGCAGATACAGACTAACACGGCTGCTACTCTGAAATCTACACCCGTATAAGGCATCTTTATACTGGTATGTCTGCATCCATACCAAGGACTGTTCCATTATAACTATCAGTAAAAAATGATACCCCAAACCAATACATTTATACCAGTACAAAAACTATCAAACAGTCCCTAGAGGAAGAAGCTGCATAGAACGTGTTCTCTCTGCTCAGTCACAAAAACCACCACTGTGATAATGTGTCTTTAAGGAGAATGGTCTGCTACCCTATTGCCATTTGATAGCCCCTCATGTATACAGCCTGGAAATCAATGTACATTTCCAGTATTTGTGATACTAACCTTGATATCATTTCTTCTTATTATTATATTGGAGTTACAGGGAAACATTCCCTTGAGAAAAATCAGTATTCTATTCTGTTGTTTCATCAAAGGACTGGTGTCTCTATTTATTGAGACATTTGATATTCTCTTCCCATCACAGAGGACATACCCCCATCTCAACACAGAAGATCAAAATAAACCACATTATTACACTGTTTTACAAGGGTGCCCGAAAGAATGAATGAGAGCTAAATCCCACAGACACCAGACCATTTGTGAAATACTTGGTCCTTTTCAAGTGAAGGTAGCTTTGCATTTAAAAACAGGCCAACATGTGTGTTTGCCCATGAAAATAACCACTTTATCAACTATTTAATAGAAACATTACGTTTGAGGGACACAAAATTGACAAACAAAATGTCAAAGACTTCATCATGAGGGTGCATGAAACAAGTCACTGCCTTTCATAGCTCTAGTTATTTATTTCTATTCCCAATGCAAAAACAAACAAACAAAAAATACAATAAATCTGACGCCAGGTCACCTCAAGTCTTTAGGTGCCTAAAGATGCAGATAGACTGAAATCAATAGCAGTTTGCACCTATACTGCTTTTTTGCAAATCCCACTAGGTGCTTGTCTGAACTTTAGATGCCTAAATACTTTAAAAATCTGACCCCTGATATCCAAAAAGTATCACGTGAACTTGGCTGTACAGCATACATCAGATAATAAATACTGCTGCACTATGGCCCAAATTATCAGATACTCCATTTCATTCCATTCCCAAACCTTGCAGCCGCTTGCTGCATCCATTTTGTTTTTGCAGAACTCACATTTCCACTTGCTAACAGGCATTTCATGCTCAATTAACCAATTTGCATTTGTGAATGTAGAGTTTTACATTAGCAAACAGGTGCACTCACAACACTGATGATCACATTTTGAAAGGTTCATTTGGAGATGTCAAATACTGATCTCCTTATACTTGAACTTCAGGCTGCCCCCACCCCTCCACACACACTTAAGCAGTTTTATTTAGAGGGTGAAGCAGGCATAGGATCTGATCCAAAGCCCTTTTAAATCAATGGAATGACACAAACATTGGTGGGCTTTTCAGGTTATGGAAAGCTGTTTTTGACTATCATTGTGTGATAGTCAATTTGTGCTCCCCTTGATTTTTACTATTATTTGCATTGTGTAAAGGTGATACCTACTGAATGGTGAAAGAAGAAGTTACTCACCTTGTGCAGTAACGATGGTTCTTCGAGATGTGTGTCCCCGTGGGTGCTACTCTCTAGGTGTCAGTGTATTCCTGCGCCGGAGATCAGAGATTTTTTGCAGCAGTACTCGGTCAGGGAAAGGGCGTGTGTAGGAGCTGTCTCGTGCAGCCATTGGCACCTCCTATAGCGTGCGCACCCCCGGCTGTCCCCTCCATTCCTTCTCTACCGCAGATGTCAGCTGTGTGAACTCCTAAGTAGAGGGGAGGAGGGTGGGTAGTGGAGCACGCAAAGGGACACACATCTCGAAGAACCATCATTACTGGACAAGGTGAGTAACTTCTTCTTCAAGTAGTGTCCCTGTGAGTGCTCCACTCTAGGTGCTTATAGAGCAGTGCCCCACCAGGGGTGGTAAGGGTTTGGAGTTATGTATAAGTGTGTGATGAGAGCACTGTGAGGCCAATGATAGAGTCTGAGATAAGGCCTGGGGTGATAGTGTAATGCTTTGTGAAAGTGTGCTGTGATGTCCAGGTTGCAGCTCTACAAATGTCTATTAAGGGAACATTGTTCAAATGTGATCGATGTCACCATGGCTCATGTTGAGTGGGATCTGATGCCCGCAGGGGGTTCTTTGTTATGTAGGTGGTAGCAAATTTGAGTACAGGAAGAGACCCATTTGGAGAGTCTCTGGGTCGATATTGTAGAGCCTTTGGAGTGCTCTGCTGTAGAGATGAATAGTCTTGGTGACTTGTGAAATGGTTTTGTTCTGTCCACGTAAAAGACCCATCTGACATCTAGCATGTGTAACATTACTTCTCAAGAATCCTTATGCGGTTTGGGATAGAAGGCAGGTAAGTGTATGGTTTGGGTAATATGAAACTGTAACCACTTTGGGCAAGAATTTTCGGTGAGGACATAACATGATTTTGTCTTTGGTAAATACCATGTGCGGTGGTTCAGCCATTAACACCCCTATTTCACTGACATGTCTTGCAGATGTGATTGCTACCAGGAATACAACCTTCATTGACATATGTAAGAGAGAGCAGGTTGCTAGAGGTTCAAAGGGTGGTCTTGTGAGACATATGAGCACGACTGAGATCCCATGGTAGTGTAGGTTGGTGTACTTTTGGGTACATGTTCTGTATACCTGTGAGAAAGCGCTGTGTAATCAGGTGAGTGAATATTGAAGCCCCTTCTATGTGCTCATGGAGGGCCATGATGGCAGCCAGGTGTACTTTAATAGAACTTATGGCTAACCTGGTTTCCTTCAGTTCTAGTAGGTAGTCTAGGATCATAGATAGAGGCGCCTTGGTCACGTCCAGCTGTTTTTGCTGGCACCGAAGGGAGAATCTTCTCCACTTGTAGCGGTAAGTATTCCTGTGGTGAGGCGATGGCTACTTAGTAATACCCGTTTTATTTTCTCCGAGCAGTTAAATTCTCCATGTTGGAACCACACAGGAGCCACGCTTTGAGATGGAACTTCACTGGGTTTGGATGGAGTGTCAGGCCCTTGTTCTGGGACAGGAGGTCCATCCGTAAGGGCAGCAGTTGTGGGGCACAGACTACTAGGGGTGACAGGTACAGAAACCAAGTCTGTCTGGGCCATGTGGGGACAATGAGAATGCTCTGTTGAGTCGTATCTTGAGGATGACCCATGGGATCAGTGGTATCGGCAGGAATGCATACATGAGCAACGCGTTCCACGGGATGAGGAAGGCACCAGGCCTGCGCTGGAGCAAAAGAGTGGACATCTGTGATTTGTCACTGAGGCAAACAGGTCAATTGCTGGGTGACCCCTTTTTCGGAATATCATGCTCAGAACACTGTCATGGATTTCCCACTCGTGTTCCCATGAGAAGTGCCTGCTGAAATTGTCAGCTGTAGTGTTTTGGCATCCTGGTAGATATGATGCTGTGATGTTTATATAGTTGCGGATGCATAAGTTCCATAAGTTCATGTCTTCTACACATAGTGAGTGAGATCTGTCTCCCCATTGGCGATTGATGTAAAACGTTCATGCCACATTGTTGGTGAGAATAGAGATTGAGGTCTGATGTGTGAGTGGGAGGAAGTGGTGGCATGCATTGTGTACTGTGCGGAGTTCTATGAGGTTGATATGTAGTCGGGTTTCCGTCGTCGACCACTTGCTTTGTACTTTTTGGTGACCCAAGTGGGCACCGCAGTCTGTTGTCATAGTCACTGATGGGGGGACATGTCTTGTTGAAAGGGAATCCCTGAGCATACATTCCCTAGTTGTGTCCACCATTGCAGTGAGAGCATGACCCTTGGTGGTAGTGTCACTCTTCTGTTGAGAGAGTATTTGCGGGGTGCAAAGTCAGTGCTCAACCAGTGGTGCAGACAGCGCATATGGAGTCTGGCATACTTTACTATGAAAGTTGTAGCTGACATATGTCCCAGAATCTGAAGGCATGTTCTCATTGAAGTTTGTGGGCTGATGGTCACTGTGGAAATGAGATTGACCAATGTAGTGAATCTGTGGTTTGGTAATATTGCCTTGGCTTATATGGAGTCTAGGTCAGCTCCAATAAACTCCAAGTGCTGAGTTGGTTCTAGGGTGGATTTCTTTCCATTTATCTGTAGACCTAGCTCGTGAAATAGCTCTATTGTGGTCTTCACCATGTATGCCATTTCTTGTCAATTGGTACCCTTGAGTGGGCAATCATCTAAATAGGGGACTATTATGACTCCTTTGCGTCATAAATCTGCAGCTACTACCACGAGTGTTTCTGAGAATACTCAGGGAACAGTGGATAGGCCAAAAGGAAGAACCCTGTGTTGGTAATGGTTGGGTCATACTGTGAACCGCAGGAACCATCTGTGGGCAGGATGTATTGTAATATGGAAGTATGCATCTTGGAGGTTGAGGGCTGCAAACCAGTCTACCCCCATCTAGCACTGGGATTATTGTGGCCAGAGTGACCATTTTGAACCTGTGGTTGCGTACAAACCTGTTGAGTTTTCGGAGATCTAAGATTGGTCTCCATCTCCCTCCTTTCTTCACTGTTAGGAAATATTTGGAGTAAAAACCCTTCCCTCGGTATTTGTGAGGTACTGGTTCTACAGCACCCAGCAGTAGGAGATGGTCTACTTCCTGTTGCAGAAGGTGCTTGTGAGAGGGTCCCTGAGGAGGGACGGGGCAGGGGGGAAGGTGGGGGAATGGTTGTGAAAGGGATGGTGTAGCCAGACTGTATGATTTCCAATACCCATTGGTCTGTCGTTATCGCAGACCAGGCTTAGTAAAAGGGGCATAGGTGGTGACCAAAAGTGTGGGATGGGGTATCCATTGGCACTAGAGGTGTGGGGTGGTTGTGGATACCCCCGACCAATAATTCAAAATTGTGGCTTAGATGTAGATGGGCGGTTGGATGAGGCCTGGTTCTGTGGAGCATGTTGTCTCTGAGCCCGGTATTTGGTTCTGTTCTGGACAAAATACCGTGGTTGTTGATGATTAAACGAGGTGTCTCCTGACCTCTGGTATGGTGTAAACCATGGGTGTTTGTTAGGCAGTGGGTGTATGCCTAGCGTGCGCAGCATCGCTCGGGAGTCCTTCAAGGTAAGGAGCATGTTGTCTGTTTGAGACAAGAATAGTTTATCCCTACTGAGGGGGAGGTCCTCCACTTTTAACTGCAGTTCTTTTGGAATTCCTGAAGCTTGCAACCATGATGCTCTTCTCATAACCACAACTGTTGTGGCTGTTCGGGCAGCTGTGTCAGCTGTATCCATTGAAGCTTGCAGCACTGTGCAGGATATTATCTGAATCTCATTAATAAGGACGTTGAATGGAGGATGTTTGTGCTTGGGGAGGTCCTCCACGAGTTCTTGTATTTTACTACAGTTAGAGTAGTCATAATTTGCTAGTAGAGCAGAATAGTTGGCAACTCTGAGCAGAAGGGTGGCTGACGAGTAAACTTTCCACCCAAAGAGGTCCAGTCTCTTGTGTTCTTTATCTTGTGGTGTGGAGCAGAAATGGGGTTGCTTACTGTGCTGATTGGCAGCTTCTACAACCAGAGAGCTGGCTTGAGGTTGTGAAAACAAAAAGTCCATGCCTTTGGCTGGAACAAAGTATTTCTTGTCAGCCCTTTTGTTGGTGGGTGGTGCCAATGCTGGTGTTTGCCACATGGTCTCCGCAGGCTCCATTATAGCCTCATCCATGGGGAGGGTGATCTTGGCCGATGATGCCAGCTGTAAGATTTTTAACAACTTATGTTTCTCCTGAACCTCATGTACGGTGATGTCTTGGCTGTTTGCTACTCTTTTGAAGAGTTCTTGGAACTGTTTCAGGTTATCTGGTGCCATCAGGGTAGATGGTATCAGTACTTCCTCTGGTGTGGAAGAGGAGTGTGGGGCAGGTGGTGAATCATCCAGGTCTGCCTGTGGTAGTATCTCTTCCTCTTCTGTCTCTGTCTCGGGGTGGGGGAGGGTCAGAGGTTTCTCTGTGTGGTAAGGATGGAGGTACTCTGAATCCCCTTCTGGCTGGGGAAGGGGGGGCAGAATATGGGTTCTGGTATGTGGCCCAAGGATCCCACTGTGGCCATTACATGGGGTAAGGTGGTAATGCGTAGGCCAGTGTTGTGCATACCAGGGCTGTGAGTGTTTGGAGGGATGAGGCTTAGGTTTCATGGCGATGAACGTTGGGAGGAGAAGCGGTTGTCCTGCATGTCTCCTTCCCTGCCACTATGCATGGAGATCAGTGCAGGAGATGAAGGATAGTACCGTGTTATGTAGCTTGGGGAGTGTTCGGTGCCGAGCCGTGGTGACTGCGGTGAGGAAGAAACCGCTATGTCACTGATTTAGGAGTTGCTCTGGTCCCGCCTTGGTGTTGCGGTCGACCATTGGAGTGCTGACCGGTGCCGGGTTCGGTTTGTTAGCTGGAATCGAGTCAGGAGTTGGTGCCGGTGACTGCAGCATTGATCGTGGTGCTGATGCTTGTGCTGCGCTCCGCATCAGGGTCGTCAGTGCCATGGAGGAGACTTGACATCTTGTCTCTGGTGCTGCGCGTTGGGGCTTGGCAGAAGTCCGCTGAGGGACGGTGCCGGAGGAGCCCTCTCATAAGTGCTCTCTCTGGATGAGTTAAACACTGAGGGTAAAGCCGTCTCTGGGGAAGCTCTCTTTTTGTGAGATTCCCTTGTTGGAGAGGTCGAGGCTCACTTCCTGATAGTTTTGGAAGTCGGAGCCTTATCACTGCTTAGAGATCTTGGTTTATGAGACTCCCTGGAGGACATCTCTTGCGGAGGTTGGAGGGATTTCTCCATCAAAAGCATTTTCAAAGTGAGATCCCTGTCACATCTTCCTCTCGACTTCAAGTTGCTGCAGTGTACTCATTTCTGGAAGATATGTGTTTCTCCCAGACAGCGGATACAGGATGTGTGGCCATCAGAGACCGGCATTGGTTCACAGTATGAGTCACACTTTTTAAACCCTGTTGAGCCCAGCATGACTTCGCTTAAGTCTCTCCCCCACATTTGATAGATGAGGTAGGAGTTGATTGAAGTTGTAAACCGTAGAGCTATTCCTGAACGGAGAACTAAGTAAAGATTTTTTTTTTTAAGAACAAATAGGCTGGAATAAGTTCAAGGGTAACAGAAAGGTGCTGCTAGTGGAATGATAAAGATGGAGACCAGGCATCTTGGAAATGAGAGCACTGGAAAGGGCGGAGGAATTATAATCCTTTGGGTGATGATTGCATAAGAGGTGAACAGCTCTTGAGACTGGAGGCACTGGGCTTGTCCAGCAGGACAACCCATTTTATTATATTTCTCATGAAAAGTTCATTGTGGTAGCACATCCAGTTTTGAAACAGAACAACGCATGGTCCTTGTTCATTTCTTTTTTCTCAGCAGTTGTATCTTTTTGTAATAGATATTTAGCTGCATTCAAACCTATTTTAAACCTTTCAACCTGCTTGTTCTTGTTTCCTCATTTCAAATTTAGTAAATATGAACAGAGAAACCATGCACATGTAAACTCCTGTAGGCTAGCTCTATGTTGCCAAAATCTATGGTTGACAAATCCTCCCAGAAGTGTGCACACTGGGCCATCAACTGGGGTGGTGCTTGAAAAATGTTGTACAAGTTGATTTGATGCTCATGGAGCATAACTTTTATAAGGAGTGGACTTAGAGGAGGGTATACAGCTTAGGTGATGCTTCTCAGCCACAAAAAAAGTTTCGATTCTCATGCTGACATTTGAGCATTAGAATGAGTTATTTAATAGCCAACTTTCACTTTCCAGATACAATAACTGGTTTGAAGAAATCAGAGTAGCAACCATGTTAGTCTGTATCTGCAAAAAGAAAATAAGTACTTGTGGCACCTTAGAGACTAACAAATTTATTTGAGCATAAGCTTTCGTGAGCTACAGCTCACTTCATCGGATGCCTTCAGTGGAAAATACAGTGGGGAGATTTATATACACAGAGAACATGAAACAATGGGTATTACCATACACACTGTAATGAGAGTGATCAAGATCCATAAACCTGGAAATCCTGGATGCCCCATCATCTCAGGCATTGGCACCCTGATAGCAGGATTGTCTGGCTATGTAGACTTCCTCCTCAGGCCCTATACTACCAGCACCCCCAGTTATCTTCGAGACACCACTGACTTCCTGAGGAAACTACAATCCGTCGCTGATCTTACAGACCTAAAAGTAGCAATTTTTCAACAAAAAAATTTCAAAAACAGACTCCAACGAGAGACTGCTGAATTGGAATTAATTTGCAAACCGGATACAATTAACTTAGGCTTGAATAAAGACTGGGAGTGGATGGGTCATTACACAAAGTAAAACTATTTCCCCATGTTTATTCCCCCCGTTCCCCCACCCCCTGTTTCTCAGACATTCTTGTCAACTGCTGGAAATGGCCCACCTTGATTATCACTACAAAAGGTCCCCCCCCATTCCTCCCCCCGCCGTTCTCCTGCTGGTAATAGCTCAGCTTACCTGATCACTCTCCTTATAGTGTGTATGGTATTCATTGTTTCATGTTCTCTGTGTATATAAAATCTCCCCACTGTATTTTCCACTGAATGCATCTGATGAAGTGAGCTGTAGCTCACGAAAGCTTATGCTCAAATAAATTTGTTAGTCTCTAAGGTGCCATAAGTACTCTTTTTTTTTTTTTTGGTTTGAAGGTAATGTAATTTGTCAATCATGAATACCTGGGGGACTAGGTTATTAATGCTTGTGACAGAATGTACCCCTGGGTTCACACCCTACACACTACTGTAATATTTATACCAGGAATGTCTTGGGAGGTGTCATTTAAAAACTCAATTTGCTGATCAATAATATCATGGCTAAATGCACGTAGCGGTGTTATATGTTACCTTCCAAACATAAGCTGAGATGATGACTAACAGAATGTTTTCCAGAGAAGTCTGGGGAGTGGCCAAACCCAATCCTCAGAGACAAAGGGCAAGCTGATGCCTCAGACAGGTGTAAACAAGTCTGATAGACCATTACCTGCTAAGTGGCCATTCTTTGGCAGGAAATGGACCAGAGGCAAAAAGATAAATCTTAGCAAAGAAACAGCATGGAGTTTTCTTCCACACCGACTGCCTGTCACCTTGCTTTCAGCTGGAAATGCTTCTCAACCCCCGCCCATCACCTGAAGGAACAAAGGAAGCAGCTGTTGGACTGGGGGAAGGGTTATGGCCTAAGAAGTTTGGCCAGTAAGACTGCTGAAAGCATGTGCTGAGAAAACTTTGCTTTGAATGTAACATAGTTTGTTAAGTTAGGCACCGGTAGTGTTTTATCTTTTTTTTTTTGTAACCATTTCTGACTTTTATGCCTCATTACTTGTACTCACTTAGAATCTCTCTATCTTTATAGTTAATAAACTTATTTTATTGTTTTATCTAATCCAGCGTGTTGAAATTGAAGCATCTAGGAAACTATTTGCAGTGACAAGGTGTGTGCATATTATTCCTTTTAAAGAAATAACAGACTTAACATAACTTGTATTGTCTAGGAGTAGAAGACAAAGTACAAGACAAATTTTGTGGGTGGGCAGGGAATTTAAGACTGGGGGTATGTTGGGGTCACTCTGCAGTATAACCATAGCTGGTGAGGGCCAGAGTGTAACCCAAACGTGGCTGGCAGGCTGCAGTTGCACAGACACTTAGGGTGTGGCTCACATGCTGGAAGGCTCTTTGTGTGCGACCCAAGTGGGAGTTACTTCAGCAAGATATTGTAAGGCACCCACGGCTGCAGGGCAGGGTCGACACCGCTACTCATTAGTCTAGATTGTACCCTGGCATGTCATATTTCTGGACCATATCTAATTGCTGTG
Organism: Lepidochelys kempii; assembly: GCF_965140285.1. Lineage (NCBI taxonomy): Eukaryota > Metazoa > Chordata > Testudines > Cheloniidae > Lepidochelys > Lepidochelys kempii. The sequence continues at coordinate 30,305,884 of NC_136391.1, read as the reverse complement.
CAAGTAGCTTATTACCGCATGGTTTCAATATTCACAAACATTGCTCTCATAGGTTCCAGTTCTGCCCCAACTTGGGAAAAAATCCCATTTTGACTTCAGTATGAATGGGATTTAGACCATAACCTATAGAATTCATTAAATCACAATTGTTTTTATCTAGCCCATTTGGTAAACAATTGAAAGTGTTCTTTAAATACACTATGGTAGCTTTTAACAAGTGAAACTAACATTAAGACTGAATTAATGCTGAATCTGGAGTACTTTCTCTTCTATTTACATTTATCAATCCTACCATCTCATGCACATGTGTTTTCACTACATTATAGATATGCCAATGATACCTCTTTCAAATAAACAAACAAACAAAAAAACCTATGACCCTTTCACTAGAATGTATTGACATATCATTGCTTGCTATTAAATCAGGAACAAAATTATATAATCTTTATATTGGCAAACATGATACTTTCAAAGTAATTCGTTTGAAACACTGAACTTGTCAGATGCAATGTTCATGAAAAAAAACAGAATAGGGAACAAACATTTCTTTTGCATGCATATGCCTATATCATTTTTGGAGATAAACTATTCATACTGCAACACAGTCCACTTTAAGAAAAATAAAATCAGACACTCTTATTTGAATGACTTAAAGACATACCACCTCTGTGAAGTTATTCTATTAGGACTTGGTATAGATAAACTTAAAATATTATGCATGGCTAAATCTGCTATTTTCAGGTCCTATTAATTTCTTAGCATAACATTTTTAGGGTTTCTTATCTTGTTTCTTGAGTGGAAAAACAAGCATTTATCTGTCTATTGGGATTATTAACGGTAAGCGATTTGCATGTTAACATCAATAGCAATAATGAAGATGCCTTTTTGAATTTATCCTGGGGAACCCTGAATGAGAACTGTTATTTGTCTCGGGCTTCATCTTTTAATAGAGTCCAAAGATAATTGACTATTGAAAATTCTATCAACCAAATAAATCTTTCAGTTACCAAATTAATAATTTCACTGATGCCATCAGCCTTCAATTTTCACTCCATTAAATTCCTAAATTCATGTTAGAATGGCACAGCAAACAAATTAAAATGAGATTCTTATAAAAAATGAGAGATAAGATTGTGCCTTCTGAAAAAGCAATTTAACTCCAATAAATTATTTTTAAATTATTAAATGAGACATTGCATTAACTATAAAAAAGGAGTATAAAAGGGCATTGGTCTATGAACAGTGAGGCATCTATAGACCTCTACAACTCTGAACAATTATATCTGTAATAATTGCATAATAAAACTTTATGATGTCTTGTACAATATTTATTTTTCTCCGAAGCTAGGATTCTCATCAGTGAAATGATTAGACAACAAAAAGACTGGATCAAATTTTGTCTCTAGAGCACATGGCTAAATGCTTTCAAACAGATGCTTGCTCAACCTACAGCATTAAAATAAAGCAGTATTGATTACTGAATCACTCATATTTAAAATATTGCATTGTTATAATAAGGAAGCTAAGTGTTAAGAAGTGTGACAATAATAATTCAGTGTACATGGCAAGAAGATTCTGAAACTCTTAACTTTAGAATATAGGTTTGAAATATGAAAATTCAGATATCAGGTCTGACAGTGCTGTCTGCTTTGGTGTCCTGGTCCAGCCAGCATCTCAGTGGATGCTGGAAGATCAGCAAAAAAGAAATAAGAAAATGAAGAAGATTCTTACCAGCAAGAGATGGGAAAGCATAGCATTTTCACATGTGTATACAGACTAATCCTCTGAAGGGAACAACTACTATGCTCCATTTGTGGAAGAACCCCCTACTGATGCCCTTAGATAATGTACATGTGGTCAATATGTGGCTACAAATGAGTGTGCCACATATATAAACTAGTGGCAAACTTAAAGAGTACAGACTTTTATTCAGATAAAAAACAAAACTTTTGTCTGTCAGGACCTATGGAATCTACCCCCAGGCCCTCCTTTCCTGAACAACTCCTTCCCCATCAGTTCCTGATTCTCCCCATCTGCTGTATACTTGATAGCCATCCTTCAAAATTTATTGGAGTAGGATTATTCATTGAATACACTGTAGGAGTACTCTTGGCCCCACTGACATCACTGGGAGTTTTGCCATTGACTTCAGTGAGGCCAAGATTTCATCCTATATATAAGAAACCTGTTGTAGGGTCAGATTTACTACTCACTCTTGTTTTAAGGGGATGACAGACATATGGACACTACTGTATCAAGTCTCCTTCAAAAGCTATCAGGCATGAACCTGATCTTTCACAAATATTCTCTGCTTGTTTCTTCATAGGACAATGAGTCATCCTGCTCCCTGATAGCAGGATCCTGTAACTTCTTTGCTGGTTCCAACTGACTGAATTCTTTAACAATAATCTTTGGTGCTTTCTCCCCACCCAGAGCTTTATATGCTTCCAAAATATATAATAAATAATAATAATAATAATAATAAACAATTGTTTATCATCTTGTCTGGTTGTGAACTAACAGTTGCAGGCATGAACTAGGGACCTACACAATGATGTGACTACTATATACATTAATGCACCACAAGATTTGGGTACCCCCGACCTCTGTACCATTCATTTCCCAATGATGTCTGGAATAATTACCTTAGTAAAAAAGTTATGAAGCCAGCACATTAAGATAAAGTACATTGAAGCTACCAATTCAGCCTTTGATTTTGTCTGACAGACAATTAAAAATTAATGAACAAAAATTAATAATAAATGTATTCATGGCCTTATTGGGATTCACAACTCTTTCCCCAATGTTAAACAAGTACAACCAATTGTTCCTCTTAAAGGGAAATAATGTCAGAGATATTAAACTGCACAGTCTCCAGACATTATTGCAATGTATTTGAGCTAAAGTACAGTAGATAGAAGACAAACACAAGAGCTCACGTACTTGCCTCAGGGTGCTGAATCCTGTAATGTTAGGATTTTCAAGAAAGCGTTGGAAGGAAATTATACTTTTTCCCCTTTAAATAACAATAGAACTTAGCACTTATATCATCTCTAAATACAGCTAAACCATTAAGGGCCAGATTCCAATACCCTTCCTTACACTGAATAGTAAGTACTTTTGCCTGAAGGCCGATCTATTCAAATCAATGGGATCATTTGCGGACTAATGGGCTACTTAACATGAGTATCAAAACTCACCCTAACTAATTCTCATAACACCTTTGTGATGCATTATCACCTCTGTTTTGAAGATATGGAAACGCAGTGAGTCAGCGCCAGAGCTGAATTTAGAAATCTTGTGCTCATGCCCTAGACCATGCTGCCTTTATATACAATTTTAAACAATCATGAACAGATTTGGATATCTTTACTTTGTTTAGTTATAATTTACACCTACACCATGAATAGTCAGTGGGTCGACTTATGGCATAATGTGTTCCCAAGCTTCAAGAGGGCATCAGAATCTGGACTCAGCTTCACAGCAACATTTCCATTGTCCCGTTATTCAGAGAGTTGGCAAATGTGTGCATTTGCTTCCATTTACGACGTGGAGGATTCCTACCATTCACAAAAAGGACTCTTTTCCCTTAGATCAATCAAAAACCTTCAAGTATACTTCATTTCCCCCTAGAGATGCCCAATTCAGAGCAGGGAGAAAACAAACATCACCAGAAATAAAACAAAATAGATGAAAATCCAATTTGAAAAACAAACAAAACAAATCCCCTATTGCATATGAAAAGAACACCTAGTTCTTTGAACAAATACTAGTCTGTATAGTGGATTGAGATTGAAAGATTTAAAAGCAAACTGCTCGAAGGTACTATGCCTAGTACAAGGAACGGCTTAACAAATATAGAAGTTACTTACCATCTAATGCGTATCATATTTAACATTGGATGTGGTTATTTCTAGTAGGATTCTGCAGGGATCGGTACTAGGCTGGACTCCAATCAACATTTTCATCAGTAATCTGAAAGTAAATATAAAATCACCACTGAAGAAACGTGTGGATTACCCAAAGATTGGCAAAATGTTAAGCTATGAGGACAGTGCAATCATACAGAGCAATCAGGATCACTTGGTGAGTTTGGCCCTTCAAACAAGGGTTTTAAAACAGCCAAACCAAGCAGTAAGGAATTCAGGCCATACTTGGAGAATGGGAGACTGTATCCTGGAAAGCAATTACTTTGACGATGATTTAGGATTCATCGTGAACATGAATTGCTGGGGTGCAATGCTGTGGGGAAAAGGACTAATGTGATCCTTGGCTGTACAAACAGGGAAGTAGGGAGTAGGAGAAGGAAGGTGATCTCATCTCTATATGACATTGTGTCCAGTTCTGGTGGTAACATTAAAAAAAAAAAAAGGTGCTGAAAAATTGGAGACGATGCAGAAAAGAGACACAAACATGATTTGAGGGCTGGAGAAAATGCCATACAGTGAGAGAGAAAGAGCTAAATCTGTTTAGCTCATCAAAAAGAAGATTGAGAGGTGACTCGATTAGTGTGTCTAAGTATCTTCATAGGGAGAAACATCAGATACTAAGGGCCTCTTTAATTTAACAAGTTGTATTAGTCTCACCTCTTCACCCCCAAAACTTCCCCCCTGCTCTGCCTTTCAAAGGCTTATAATGTCATCAAATTTGGGCAGATTTTCACAGATGCAGCAATATCTATACACAGAGGTCATATCCAAGTGATAAATCGCAGAGTTATGATATAATGTATTTCTTATACAATGGCATATGCCTAGAAGTACCCCACACCAGATCTCGCAAGCCAATTATGCTAGGCACTGTACGTACACATAGAACCATTTCTTACCCTGAAAAAGCTTACAGTCTAAATAGACAAAGCATGGGAGAAAAGTAGTATTAATATCCCCATTTTACCTGTTGGGAATAAGTAATGACCTCTGTTGTAAATAATAGGTTCGGCAGATGACAGCCTCCCAGGTAAGATTCTGGATTGTGAATGCTGCTAGCTTTGACATGGTTCATAGTGGACACTAGTGTATTCCAAAATAACAGAAAATGTGGTTTCTCTTCAGGGTGGCTTATGGACAACAGAGGATGCTTGTTCACTGAGGGTCAGATTGTGAGAGGTCTTTGTGACTCAGAGTAGCGTCAGTGGAAGCATAAGACTTTTTGGACTTTACTCAACTCCCTCCCTGTGCCAGCATGTAGCAAAGTCTCTCTTCCCAGTGCTTATCATGGTAGTGTGGCTCTGCATTGTCCCTTACAGACTGCTGTGGCAGAGAAGCCATTAGCTAGTCCAAGTTCTCCCTACTGTACTCCAGAGCAAAGCATGTGTGCAGTGTTCGTGAAGGGGTTCAGATTAATGCTGATTTATTAGACTGAGATCAGTAGCCTTCAGTCAGAATCAGTAAACTGTGGGGTGGACTGTCTAATATGCTAGCCCTTTTATTCTCATGTATATTCTCTCAATTTTCAATTTATATGAGACATTAACTACCATTATCTTTTCAATGCACTTGTTTGTTTAGGGTTGACATTTTATCCTACATGACTGTATTTGCTGATTAGATCTAAAGTTAAAAGGAAAATTAATACAAATGAAGGGGTTTGGTCTAATTACAGCAAGGTTACTAGACAGTCTCTTTCCAAACACATCTCTGTAGCTGCTTCCTCAGAAGCAGGCTCACAAAATACACAATTAAAACAATGCTAAATCCCTGAGGGGAGTGGGGGAGGGGGAGGAGGAGAATTTCTGGCAAAACCGATATCTGCACAGCTGGTGAGAAAATTGATTGTCCAGACTCCAGCACTGCTGCTTCACCACATCACAGGATATCCAGATCAAGTGTCCTATTGAGTTACAAGAGCCTATTATAATCCAGCTCACTCAGGAATATCAAGGAAATTTTGCCCTGGTATCAAAATAAGTCATGGTGCCATAAATAATTGTGATGCCAAATTAGGAGCAAAGAAAAAAAAGATTAATAATTTGGTTAAAATGTATGGTTTCATGGTTCAGAGGAATGTCAAAATGTGAAAATATAAAAATACATGTTACAATAGAGAAATGGAATAAAAGAGGTTACATGCGGGATTGTTATTCTTAGAGTACTGGTCTCCCTCTAAGCCTTTACAGCATTAATTCAGTAGCTGGCATATTGGGCCATATGCACTACTGGGGTAATTCTATTGGACTTCAAAGAAGTTGCCAAAGGGACACATTTTATCCTACACAACTATAGGATAAAATTGTGAGTCTTTCCATTGACCCCAATGGTCTTTCTATCAGCAGCTCTTATGTGCTAATTTACGCCAACTTGTAAGACATCAGAGAGTTAAGGCTCATTGGGACACATTAACTTTAAATTCTTGTCAAATCCGTACACTGTTTCCAATCCATAAAATTAAATAGAAGCTCATAAACTTATAAATATGTTTATTAGTCTTTCACAGACAGACACAGACTAGTAAACATTTCAAAGTCTGCATTCCTCTAGCCCCAAGGGTGTCTTCTTTAAAGGAGTCATTGATTTTTGTCATCAAAAACCAAGTATTCAAGTAACAGTCTCAAACACAGGCTAATGGTAAAGTACTAAGATTCCCAAAGGTGCCATCTGTAAAAGGATCATTGATTTTGACCTTTTGGGTGGATTTGTCTTTTTTTTCCTAGTGCTTTATTATGTGCATCAACAACAGGCAAGGCAAGGAAGACAAAATGAGAGATAGAAAATATAACTTTTTAGAGCTTTACATTTGGAATTCTGCCAAGAAAACATTTTGTGTTAAATTATCCCAGTGTTACCAGTTCCTAATCCAAGAAAATCTCTGAAAATTGAACATGATTTAGGCCAAATCATTTGCCCAACCCTGAATGTTCCATTTAATGGCCTTAAACCCATATCACGTAGTGTAATGCAGCCACTAAATTAATACACCATATCCCCCATTGTTAAAGTGTAGCTATTTATACTTTGTAACAGTACAATGAAATTTTAGTTAGGAGAAGGCAATATTCAAAGGGTCAGATTCTGCTGTAAATCTAGAGCACTGCTACTGAAGCACATGGAGGTACTCCAGATTTATAGTAGTGTAATTAGAAGCAGAATTTGGCCCAAGATATCTTGCATTGAGAGTGCTTTAACATTACTTTCGGTTACTGTGGGTAGGGCTATCCTGTCCCTCCCTTTGAGCCCAAGCCCCTCCCCCTCCCTCAACACAAGAGGTTGGGGGAAAGACAAAAATTCCCATCCTCAGACTGAAGCTTTGTGGAAGCAATCTCCAATTCTAGATTCGTGAGGAAAGTGGATATTTATATCTGCTGGGTTTCCACCAGTCATGAACTTTGGCAAATTCCTCATGAGCAGGCCTCTGAAAATAGTGGGAACCCTGTTCACTGCAGCTGCTTTGCTTATTCGGACTCCTGGCTGGTAGAAGTCTGCATGCAGTCTGACTGGTCTGCCTTTATCTCCCTCAACAACATAGCCAATCTGCCAGTGGAGGAAGGAGCATGGAAGAGTGCCTCAAATGGTGCCAGATATTGCTTGGCAGGAGACCAGACCAGCAGGTGAAGCCATGGCCTCCTGCCCTGGATGATCATAACAGAGCACTCACACTAGTGCTAAGCCCTCTGTGTCATGAGCCTGATCCTAGTCAAAAAACGTAGGGCTGCATTCTACTGCCACCTGTATGCCACATGATACCTTTTTAATGAACTCCAAACAGGACCACCATGTAACCTCTATTTTCTAATGTATACTATGTCCTGTTGATATTCTGCCATTGCTATTCATCTGCATCTTGGGTTACGTTAGACTTATATAAAGAGGGAGTGCAGTGTCCAAATGTGAAGTCATTAAAGTAAAATGGATGAGGCTTGCCCCATTAAGCAAGTTGCATCTGTTCTTGACTCCCCAAGCATATGCTGCTCGTGAAAAATGAGGAGTGTAAGTTACAGCCACACTGCCTTGCCTATCTGTACTCCAGCTGTGGAACATTAAACTAGTGCTCCTTTTCAGCTCCTACAAGGGATTTAACGAAGGGCAATTTTGCACATTAGTAAGAATTTTTCTAAACAAAACAATCTTTTCAGTCAAGTGAAGAGGCTTTGAATAGGATTGCAAAATGGATTAGGATCACTTACAGTAGATTGCTTTTGACAAGATATTGCTTGCAGTTGCTATGAACATACATTGATAGATGCCAGAAAGGAAGTTAATCATTGAAATAATAAGGACATTTCAACATATGCACTAACAGAACATGTTATGTTAGAGAATTCCTGTCATTTCTATAAAAAGAACAGGAGTACTTGTGGCACCTTAAAGACTAACAAATTTATTTGAGCATAAGATTTCATGGGCTACAGCCTACTTCATCGGCTGCGTAGAATGGAACTTATAGTAAGAAGATTATATATATATATATATATATATATATATACACACACACACACATACAGAGAACATGAAAAGGTGGAAGTAGCCATACCAACTGTAAGAGGCTAATTAATTAAGATGAGCTATTATTAGCAGGAGAAAAAATACTTTTGTAGTTATAATCAAGATGGCCCATTTAGACAGTTGACAAGAAGGTGTGAGAATACTTAACATGCGGAAATAGATTCAATATGTGTAATGACACTGGGAGTGGCTGGGCTATTCAAACCCAAATTAAAGGTATCTAGTTTGCATATTAATTCAAGCTCAGCAATTTTCTCCTGGAGTCTGTTTTTGAAGCTTTTCTGTTGCAAAATTGCCACCTTAAGGTGCCACACATACTCCTTTTCTTTTTGCGAATACAGACTAACACAGCTGTTACTCTGAAACCTGTCATTATGCAAGGCACTGCATTTAGCCGTATGGAGTGGAAATCTATCAACTGCATGAAAAAACTTGTACAGATACAGACAGACATCATCTTCCTTTCCAGATGCAAACAGATGGACATCGTACCAAAAGGACTGAAGGTAAAAAAATCCATTACAATCTACATACCACACAGACTATGCTGACAGCTTGTGCCACACGCTCTCAAAGAAACTGCAGAATCACCTGATCAACATCCTCTACAGCAAACAGGAAAAGGTTAAGAATGAGCTCTCAGAACTGGATACTCTCATAAAAAAACAACCTTCCACACAAACTTCCTCGTGGCTGGAATTTACTAAAACTAGACAAGCCATTTACAACGCACACTTTGCTTCTCTACAAAAGAAAAAGGACACTAAACTTTCTAAACTACTACATGCTACAAGGGGCCACAGCAATGGTTCCCTCAACCCACCCAGCAATATTGTTAACCTATCCAACTATACTCTGAGCCCAGCAGAAGAAGCTGTCCTGTCTCGGGGCCTCTCCTTCTGCCCCTCCACCCCCATGAACATGATACAGTTCTCTGGTGACCTAGAATCCTATTTTCGACGTCTCCGACTCAAGGAATATTTCCAAAATACCTCTGAACAACATACTAATCCACAGAGGCCTCCCTACCAACATTACAAAAAGAAGGATTCTAGGTGGACTCCTCCTGAAGGTCGAAACAGCAGACTGGACTTCTACATAGAGTGCTTCCGCCGACGTGCACGGGCTGAAATTGTGGAAAAGCAGCATCACCTGCCCCATAACCTCAGCCATGCGGAACGCAATGCCATCCACAGCCTCAGAAACAACTCTGACATCATAATCAAAAAGGCTGACAAAGGAGGTGCTGTTGTCATCATGAATAGGTCGGAATATGAACAAGAGGCTGCTCGGCAGCTCTCCAACACCACTTTCTACAAGCCATTACCCTATGATCCCACTGAGAGTTACCAAAAGCAACTACAGCATTTGCTCAAGAAACTTCCTGAAAAAGCACAAGATCAAATCCGCACAGACACACCCCTGGAACCCCGACCTGGGATATTCTATCTACTACCCAAGATCCATAAACCTGGAAATCCTGGGCGCCCCATCATCTCAGGCATTGGCACCCTGACAGCAGGATTGTCTGGCTATGTAGACTCCCTCCTCAGACCCTACGCTGCCAGCACTCCCAGCTACCTTCGAGACACCACTGACTTCCTGAGGAAACTTCAATCCATCGGTGATCTTCCTGATAACACCATCCTGGCCACTATGGATGTAGAAGCCCTCTACACCAACATTCCACACAAAGATGGACTACAAGCCGTCAAGAACACTATCCCCGATAATGTCACGGCTAACCTGGTGGCTGAACTTTGTGACTTTGTCCTTACCCATAACTATTTTACATTTGGGGACAATGTATACCTTCAAATCAGCGGCACTGCTATGGGTACCCGCATGGCCCCACAGTATGCCAACATTTTTATGGCTGATTTAGAACAACGCTTCCTCAGCTCTCGTCCCCTAATGCCCCTACTCTACTTGTGCTACATTGATGACATCATCATCTGGACCCATGGAAAAGAAGCCCTTGAGGAATTCCACCATGATTTCAACAACTTCCATCCCTCCATCAACCTCAGCCTGGTCCAGTCCACACATGAGATCCACTTCTTGGACACTACAGTGCTAATAAACAATGGTCACATAAACTCCACCCTATACCGGAAACCTACTGACCGCTATTCCTACCTACATGCCTCCAGCTTTCACCCTGACCACACCACACGATCCATCGTCTACAGCCAAGCTCTGCGATACAACCGCATTTGCTCCAATCCCTCAGACAGAGACAAACACCTACAAGATCTCTGTCAAGCTTTCTTACAACTACAATACCCACCTGCGGAAGTGAAGAAACAGATTGATAGAGCCAGAAGAGTTCCCAGAAGTTACCTACTACAGGACAGGCCTAACAAAGAAAATAACAGAACGCCACTAGCCGTCACCTTCATCCCCCAACTAAAACCCCTCCAACGCATTATTAAGGATCTACAACCAATCCTAAAGGATGACCCAACACTCTCACAAATCTTGGGAGACAGGCCAGTCTTTGCCTACAGACAGCCCCGCAACCTGAAGCAAATACTCACCAACAACCACATACCACACAACAGAACCACTAACCCAGGAACTTATCCTTGCAACAAAGCCCGTTGCCAACTGTGCCCACATATCTATTCAGGGGACACCATCACAGGGCCTAATAACATCAGCCACACTATCAGAGGCTCGTTCACCTGCACATCCACCAATGTGATATATGCCATCATGTGCCAGCAATGCCCCTCTGCCATGTACATTGGTCAAACTGGACAGTTTCTACGTAAAAGAATAAATGGACATAAATCAGATGTCAAGAATTATAACATTCATAAACCAGTCGGACAACACTTCAATCTCTCTGGTCACGCAATCACAGACATGAAGGTCGCTATCTTAAAACAAAAAAAACTTCAAATCCAGACTCCAGCGAGAAACTGCTGAATTGGAATTCATTTGCAAATTGGATACTATTAATTTAGGCTTAAATAGAGACTGGGAGTGGCTAAGTCATTATGCAAGGTAGCCTATTTCCCCTTGTTTTTTTCTCCCCCCCCGTCCCCCCCCAGACGTTCTGGTTAAACTTGGATTTAAACTTGGAGAGTGGTCAGTTTGGATGAGCTATTGCCAGCAGGAGAGTGAGTTTGTGTGTGTGTGTGTGTGTCCCCGGAAAAAAAAAAAGCGGGGGGGGGGGGGTGAGAAAGCCTGGATTTGTGCTGGACATGGCCCACCTTGATCATCATGCACATTGTAGGGAGAGTGGTCACTTTGGATGACCTATTACCAGCAGGATAGTGAGTTTGTGTGTGGTTTTTTGGAGGGGGGTGAGGGGGTGAGAGAACCTGGATTTGTGCAGGAAATGGCCCACCTTGATTATCATGCACATTGTGTAGAGAGTTGTCACTTTGGATGGGCTACTACCAGCAGGAGAGTGAGTTTGTGTGTGGGGGGGTGGAGGGTGAGAAAACCTGGATTTGTGCTGGAAATGGCCCACCTGATGATCACTTTAGATAAGCTATTACCAGCTGGACAGTGGGGTGGGAGGAGGTATTGTTTTATGATCTCTGTGTATATATAAAGTCTGCTGCAGTTTCCATGGCATGCATCCGATGAAGTGAGCTGTAGCTCACAAAAGCTCATGCTCAAATAAATTGGTTAGTCTCTAAGGTGCCACAAGTCCTCCTTTTCTTTTTGCGAAGACAGACTGACACGGCTGCTGCTCTGACACCTTTAAGTCTGTTACTGAGTGTCCAGAGGGGTTGAAGTGTTCTCCTACTAGTTTTTGAATGTTAGGATTCCTGATATCAGATTTGTATCCACTTGTTCTTTTGCATAGAGACTGTCCGGTTTGGCCAATGTACATGGCAGAGGGGTTTGCTGGCACGTGATGGCGTATATCACATCGGTAGATGTGCAGGTGAACGAGCCCCTGATGGCGTGGCTAATGTGATTAGGTCCTATAATGGTGTCACTTGAATAAATATGTGGACAGAGTTGGCATCAGGCTTTGTTGCAACGATAGGTTCCTGGGTTAGTGTTTTTGTTGTGTGGTTGCTGGAGAGTATTTGCTTCAGATTGGGAGACTGTCTGTAAGCGAGATCTGGATAAAGGGTCATATTCATCTCTCCTCTTGTTCCACTCTGGCCTCATTCACTTCTCTCCTCCCCCCATGCCTGACAGATCTCATTCCCACACTGTTTCCTTTCCTTTCTCTACTAACACACTCTCTCCCTACGTTGGGTCTACTTCCCTCTTCTAGTCCTTTCTAAGTCCTGTTGCATCATGCTCCCATTCCAGGTCTTCTGCTTTCCTGTCTTGCCATCCTCTCCCTCATTTTTAGTCTCCCTTCTCTGATACATTTCACCATCTATGCTTCCCTCACTCTGTCCCCTGCACATTTTTGTTTCCTGCTGAGATTAATCCAGTTAAGCAGATCATGAGATGGGAGAAACACTTATCATAGTCATCTGACCAGGAGGTAGTACAGTAGCATAGACCAAAACAGTGTTACTGAAGAGGAGAAGTGTAGCATAAAGAAGAGGGAATTTTGGTGCTCCCTTCAGTGTGGCATCTTAGACAATTACCCAAGACACTTTCACCCAGGCTGACACTATTTGTCAGTTACAGAGGACAAATATAGTTGTCCCTAGAGTTTGTCTAGATTTCCAAAGAGGACAAGCAGTCAGTGACACAGAAGCTCCAGTAAACCCCAGAGCCTGGATTCCAGACAGAAGTAGGAGTAATATGTGAATTCAAAAAGGTACTTCTTGAGCGCAAGCCCACAAGAGGTTATTATTTTGTGCAAATTTGGAATGTGATGCTGGAAAACCATTGTGAGCAGTTGCAGTTTGCTTCATTTTGACATTGCCATTCCTCCTTTTGAGATGTTATTGTGTCTGTCAACTGGTGATCAGAAACTAGGGGAGACTGACCAATTAGTGGAGTCCTCCCTCATCTGGTGGAAGGTCACGCTGCATGTTTGGCCTACACATTAGTGCATCTGACTCTCGAAATGGGATTCAAGTGGTGCCCTGGAAGCAGCTCTGCCTGAGGAGTCAAAAGGGAGCCTCCCACTGGGTAAACCAGCAGGTGTTAAGTATATGCTAAGCTGGTCACAGCTGGAAGTCACTTTTTCAATGGCAGGGGATTGTCTTGCATATTCAACATTTTGCGGAGCTGTTTAAACCAGAACCATTGAAGGAATAATGTTTCTTTTATCCATTTCAACTTATCATTAACGATAAAGTTAGTCTGTCTCTCTTTTCAGACAGGTTCAGTAATATTGTAAAAGTAAGTGAAACTGCTAATGGGAGCAATTAAACTGAAATGAAAACAGCTTCCTGCTTATAATAATAATAAATACAAATAATGAGTTTGTTACCAAAATGGCTTTGAACTGAGAAGACAATGCAGAGTTTCATACCATAAGAGAGTGGGTTAACTCACTTGATTTTTCTAATGGGTCTGTGATCAAGTGGCTTCTCTTGTTATGAATAAAAGCCTTTCTTTCTGTATGGCGAGCACAGTGTTTGATATTTGGAGGGGTCAGCTGCAATTATTTTCTTGGTGATAGGCCAGGGACAGAATGATATGTTTTCTATTTACTCTGAATCCTGATTTTCCATGGTTCAGCTTGTAGGTTTAACTGTACACTCTGTACTTTGGAACCGAGGGGAAAAAATCCGTACTTGGGCTTGTGCAGTCTTACCTTAAAGGGCAAAGAGTGTGAGTTTACAGATACACATATTACTACATGTAATGAAGTGTAAACTTTCACTCACTACAAGGCATTTTAGGCAATTCTTCCATCTTAAGAATCCCCTGATGCAAGGCAGATGGTGTATTATGTCTAAATTTCAGACACCTGGTGGCATTATTTAATCACAGGCTAAGGTGCTTCAATTAATGCTTGGTATTGGGAACGTATCCTCTTTTATAGTTTGCAGCTTATGAGAAAAAGTAACCATGGTGTGTTATGGTAAAGATCAACCATCTGTAGGTATACTTTAGGCTTGTCCTCTGATAGCTGCAGAATATGGATATGGGTGCTTTGACAGTGACCTTGAAGACAGAACTATTCAGCTGGCTCATCCTAGGAGCAGTGACAAGAGGCCTCAACAGCCTAAGAAAGGGGCTTGCAGAACACCATGGGGGAAGGGGGAAAGAGGAGGGATTACTGTGAGAGGGAAGAGATTTTGCAGGGAGAAGCCTTAGGAGCAGCCAAGCACAGGACAAAGCTCAGTCTATGGGTTATGTCATGTTATTCTTAAATTGTGAATATAGGAAGAATCACAAAGATGGGCAATGTTGGTGCACACATGCACTGGGTGGGTGGAGACTCTGCCAGTTCCCAGGGCACCAGAGTGATGTATTAACTTTAAAAGCTACTATACTGGTACATAACTGACCAATGTTACTGGAATGTTATTGAAATAGGCATATGCACTAATAACAGTAGGGTTAGGATTCAGTGTCAAGACTCCTATTAACTTCAATCATTGTTGGATCAGGCCCTGTGCTAAAAGACTTAAGAATCAAGGCTACAAGACAGATTTCAAATTCATTGCTCTAAAAATGTTTCCAATTAGTAAATCTTTCACGGCCATAAAACAATATTTGGTTTAAAAAGTATCTGTAACAAGTTTAAAATTAAATAGTTAAGGCTGTATTCTCTCTCCTAAACTGGACCTGATCTGTACTCACTCCTCCTAGCTCTTTGCCTAATGAGAAAGCCCTAGCTGCTGTCATTTTAAAAGAAGACAAAAGAAATGGGAGACTGGAAGACAAAGGCAGACAAAATGCATTAGCAGGAAGGTCTACAAAAACAGCTGTGAAAATGAAAAGCCGTTTCATAATTTAAGAGTCCTGGCTGCTGTCTCTGTGCAGCAAAACAAAAGAGAGGGCAAGCATGAAGACAAAGGAAGGAGATCTTCATTAGGAGAATTATCTACCCAATGTTTCCTCAAACAAAAGCTTTCTACAGGACTGACAATTCCATTAAAAGGACAGGGAGTTCACAATGGGAAAACATTCAGTTTGAGACACCAAGTTTTAAGGTTGACCACTTGTGGTCCCTTCTCACCCTATAATTTTATGAAATTATAAATTAGTCTACGTACCATACTTTCCAAAGTCATACTCTGATGGTCCAGGTGGGCCTTATGGTGATATTACAGCCATGCACCTGGTGTCAATGGGACAGAGATGGGACTTTGTTATCATTAACGAAACCTCTACACCCACCTTAAGGCCCCTTTACAGTGCCAGAGCCGTAAAGGGATTTTAGAATAACAAAAATTGGGCCCATTAGGTTTAGTGGGTAGAAAAATCAAGGGAGGTTGGTTTAAAGTGTCCTTCAGCCCTCACCTTCCCCTATTTCAATTCTACATTTAAGAGAAATGTGCAGGTGTTTTCTCCAAAAGTAACCAGTTCCTATGACCTTCTCCGTTCCCACTCCACCCTCAGTGCCACTCTGCCTCTGCTACCGCCAGCAAGACTCCTTTTAAGGTTTTCTTCATCCTTAAAGGCAGGAAAGCAGAGCCATAAATTAGCTTTGAAATCAACTTTTTAAAGTAGGACTTAATAAGCCTGGCCACTTCTCTGGAGCTGCTTGGTGCCACTTCCATTCCGATTCTTGCTGTGACACTCAGCAGCAATTGAGAAGTGGCTGGGCTTACTTAAAATTCTGAATTGAAAGCTGATTTAGCTCTCTTCTCCTCCCTGGTCACGCAACCCATATTCCCAACCTGCTGAGATTTCAGTTAAAAGATGAAAGGAAAGTTACCAAGAAAAACAAAATCAGCTAAACTTTATATAGTAAAGTGGGTTTTACTGGTCACTTTCCCCACTCACCTAGCCTTTGGCTAAAACAATGGAATCTCTCTAGACACTGCTATAGGAATAATGGGATAGAAATAACTGTTCTACTTGCTTTCCCCCCTTGAGTCTAATGGGGGGAAATGGCTGGAGATCTGTGATCTTTTCCACAGTTCTTGCAATATCTTGTGAACGGCTTGCTCCAGCTCTTCGCATTAACCTCTAGACCTTACTGTTTAACTGCAAATAGAGTTAGGTCACACATCTCTTAGCAAGGCATGGTAAGGTAGCTGGTGGCACAGCTACATCAATAATATGTCACATAGGCCCTATGATGAGGATATCAAGGCCTCCTTAAAGTAAGCCTTGTTGAGGCAGGTAGAAAAACTGATTTTATACCAAAGTGTCAGACTTGGACAGATGATCTGTAAAGCTCAGCCCATAGATATGCTCATGTGATCTCAATGCACCCCAGAGGGCTAGGGCATTCTCTGCAAGTCTTGCCTGATTGTTTTTACTTTAGCATCCCTTGCCTGATTACAAGAAGCGAGTGATCTGAGATGTGCAGATTGGAATGCAGGAACTCTGGAAGAAATTTGGAGCTATGTGTGGACTTAAAGAGGAAAAGAGTAAATGTGGCACATGTACAGACAAACAAATGGAAAGGTTGGAAAGCCAAGATGCTGGCAGAGGGCTAGTACTCAGGGAGTTCAAGCCTCCTGAAATGGTGCTGAAATTACTCTAGATGAAAGTATGCAAAGACATGTGATAGAGGTTACCAGGAAGTCGGACCAACTGGTGAGTGTTAAACTGTGTGGGAAAGAGGGCACTATCAATATACTAAGTACGTATCAGTTAGGAGAGGAGCAAAAGGCAAAAGAGGAGTTTTTGGATGAGTTGTTCTTTTTTGGAAACATACTATCTAATGAGAACAGAATTATCAGAGCAGATCTAAATGCACACGTTCATACTGTGAAGGCTGGATTTGAAGGGCATGGCACTGGAACAACAAACTCTGAAGGAGAAAACAGTCCTACAGACTTGTCTGGCACTGGACTTGATGATCACAAAACACTTTCAGAAGAGGGAAAGCTGCCTCATAACATATGCCAGTGGGGGACACAAGTCTCAAATTGATCTCTTCTTAACAAAAGGAAGGTAGATCGTGATTAACTGATTATAAGATAATACCCAGCAAGTGTACTGAGAGACAGGAGACTTCACCTTAGGAACTTCAGAATGCAGACACCTCAAAAGAACCTGAACCTCAGGACCTTGGAAAGGCATAAGTGGTGGAGACTTAAAGATGGGAATAATAAATAATAATAATAATATTAAAAAACTTACCTTCAAGCAAGGAGTAATAAACAGGCTTCCTAATTACACACAAAGATGTGTGGAGAACAACTGATACAAACTAAACTCAACTTTGCTGGAGATGGCACATGAAACCCTAGGAGTGATTAAACCAGAGCTCAAAAGAATAAGAAGCAAGATCTGGTGGTGGATCCTTTGTTTTTTCCTTGAGAAGAAATAAAGTCAGGATGCAAAAAGGGAGGCCAAAAATGCATTCCAAAATCTAAAAGTATGACCTGTGACAAGCTATTAATCTGAAGAGAAGGACATTAGGAAGAGATAGAGAGAGATGGAAATGTATGCCATGGCAAGAGAGAAAATGACAAGGGACGTCAATGAGTTTGCTTATATTAGAAATGAAAATGGTAGATTGCAAACAAATGGTGAATCAACAATTATAGAGTTATTATTTTGAAAGAGTGATGAATGAGGAAAACCCAAGGGAGAAAGTAAGGACATGTGAGCCAAATGAGGGTGGGACAGATTGTATACAGGCGGAAAAGGTTGTTGCAGAGACACTTAGGCAAATGAAAAAGGAGAAAGCTTCCGGATCAGATTAAATATGAGTGGATGTGCTGAAGTCATTGGGAAGGTGTTCTGGGCCAAGGTGTTCGAAGCACCGCAGGCCGGCAGAGGTACTCTGGAAAACGAGACCCACATGCAGCTAAGCGAGTTATTGGCTTTATTGAAGGTTAGTGACACACCCGCAACGGAGACTCCAAGTGTTGCTGTCATGGAGGCGGAGAACCAAGCACACTGGAGCTTTGCCTGGGACGGAGTCCAACGAAGGGGTAAACAGCGAGCCCTAATAAGCAGTACACAAAAGCAGCTCATGAATATATAATAAGGTACTTCCCAACAGTGGCTTTCCGCAAACTGCAAGAGGCCACACAGGGCAGACAGAACCGGCCTAAAGCCAGTTATAGCTGGTTCTCCATGTCCTGCAGTAACCAGGCGGCCTCGAGGAAGCGGAAGTTCCTTAGCTAGGCCGTAACACAGTCTTCCGCAGTCTCTTACAGAAGGAAAGAAAGCATTTTAGAAATCTGTTCAAATTATATTCTCTTAAGAAAAAGAAAATGCCAGGTGAAAGGAGTAAAAGCTTTGTGGTGCCTATTTTTAAACAGAAAGGAGTTATTACACTGTGCACTAATTATTGCCCAGTTAAGCTGATGCCACATGCTAGAGTATGATGAAAATATGAGAGAAGATGATTGTAAAGTGCCAGTATTGATTCTTGCCAGGAAGGAGCACAACTGATGCCATATTTGCACTATGAATCCTCATGGAGATGTTCAGAGAACAACAAACAGCAACTGGGCTTGGTCTTTGTGGTCTATGGTCACGTATAATGGTCAAGGCAGTTAATTTGACAGAGTTTGTGATGGAGAGGTGTGTCAAAAGGACATATCCAGGATATGTATGATGGAAGTCAACTACCATATTCAAAACTAAATGGGGCTACAGTAGAGAATCTCCAGGAAGTGTTGGCCTGCATCAGGAGCAGCATCAAGCCCTATTAATTTGTGGTTGTCATAAGTGAAGATATACAAAGGAAGTGGCCTTGGAACATACTGTTTGCTGGCAACTTAGTGATATGTGTTGTAGACTGAGAGACCCTACTAGCCAACTTTGAGCGGTGGCCACATAGTTTTGAGCAGGCTGGACTTAGAGTGAACATTTGGTAATACTGAGGCTATGATAACTAAGGGAGAAAGAGTCACATAAAGGATATCACAGGTAGAGAGCTTAGAAGAGTGAAAAAGACTTTAAATACCTACAATCAATGGTTTCTGACAGTCATGCTCTCCTGAGTGATGCCCAGAATCAGAGAAATGGCAGGAGACAACCCCAGTTTTTCATGACAAAAAGATGCTAATATGGTTAATAGATAGAGTATATAAAACTGTAATTCAACCCATCCTATGTATGGAACAGACTTGGCCAGCCACAAGAAAAGAAATCAGGATGCTTTTTACCACGGAAATAAAGATGATCAACAGTGATAGGAAACAAAATGAGGTTGTAAAGGGGCCTAATGAGGGTTGCTCCAATTGAAGACAAGTTGAAGGAAGCCCATATACTGGTATGGGCATATACAGTGAAGACCTAAGCACTGTGTCGGAAGGATGACTCTTGCAATGATCGTGGCTGAAAGATAAGCAAGCAGGATACCAAATGCTTGGAATATGGATTGGATATTAGCAGACCTCAGAGAGATCACTCTGAATGACTGCGGGCATACAAGCAAGAGTTTTGGAAGAAGGCTATAGAAGTCATCAAACCTGAACCAACCTTGGAAGTGGCAAGGAAGAAAGAAAGGAGATTTAGGTCATGCATATTGAATTGTTTTGATGACAGTATGGTGTTTAGTAATAAACTGTACTCAAGAAAATTAAACTGTTCCAAAGCAGTGCTCCACAACTGCAGTTTTGGAAAGAGCAAAATGTGACAGATCATAGAACTCAAAGGGACTTTGAGAGGTCTTCTAGTCCAGTCCCCTTCACTCATGGCAGGACTAAGTATTATATAGGCCATCCCTGACAGGCGTTTGTCTAGCCTGCTCTTAAAAATCTCCAGTGATGGAAATTCCATAACCTCCCTGGGCAATTTATTCTGGTGCTTACCCACCCTGACACTTAGGAAGTTTTTCCTACTGTCCAACCGAAACTGTCCTTGCTGCAATATGCTTCCTATCCTAATTCTCAGAGGCTAAGGAGAATATTTTTCTCTCTCCTTCTTGTAACAGTTTTCAAGTACATAAAAGGTTGTTATCATGCCCCCTCTCAATCTTCTCTTCTCCAATTTTTTCAATCTTCCCTCAGAGATCATATTTTCTAGACTTTTAATCAGTTTTGTTGGTCTTTTCTAGACTTTGTCCAAATCTTTCCTGAAATGTGGCACCCAGAAGCTGACACAATACTCCCGTTGAGTCCTAATCAGCACAGAGTAAAACAGGAGAATTAATTCTCATGTCTAGCTTACAACACTTTTGATAATACATCCCAGAATGATGTTTGCTTTTTTTACAGTGTTACACTGTTGATTCATATTTAGCTTGAGATCTACTATGACCCCCAGGTCCCTTTCTGCAGTACTCCTTCCTAGGCAGTCATTTCCCACTGATAATGGCTCAGAATTTAAAAGTGAAAAGCTGTGTGATGGGGCATCTGCCCCACACTGGCCCATAAGGGGTTAATAGAGCCTTAGGGAGGCTGCACAGGAGGCATCCAATTAGAGAAGGGCTGCAAGGAGCAGCCAATCAGGGCCAGGCTTGCCCACATAAGAAGGGCTGCTGAGCACAGCCATTTCAGTTGCTCCCTGGAGCTCAAGGAGGGAGGAACGGCTGCCTTGAAGAAAGCTAGCACCTTAGACAGAGCAATGATAGGCGGGAGCAAGAGCAACTCCTGGCTAACTGCTGGTGCCCTGAGGCAAGGGTGGAGAAGGTGCAGGGGCTTTGGGGAAGTGTCCCAAGGAAGTAGAATGAGGGGTTGGAGGGGATGCAGCATGTGGCTGCTATTTACAGAATCCCTGGTCTGGGATCTGGAGAAGTGGTTGGGACTGGGTGTCAGGACAGTGGCCTGAGGAAGGATCAGAGGCTAAAATAGGGAAAGAACAAGTTAAAAATTACTTAGACAAGTTAGGTGTCAAGTCACTAGGACCTGATTAAATACTTCCTACAATACTCAAGGAGCTGATTTAGGAGATATCTGAGCCATGAGTGATTATCTTCTAAAAGACATGGAAGATGGGAGAGATTCCAGAGGACTGAAAAAGGGCAAATATAGTGCCAATCTATAAAAAAGAAAATAAAGACAACCTGAGGAATTACTGACCAGTCATCTTAACTTCAGTACCTGGAAAGATAATAGAGCAAATAATCGAGCCAATAATTAAGCAATTAGTTTGCAAACACCCAGAAGATAATAAGGTGATAAATAAGTCGGCATGGATTTGTCAAGAACAAATCATGTCAAACCAACCTAATAGCTTTCTTTGACAGGGTAACAAGCCTTGTGGATGGGAGAAAGCAGTAGATGTGGTACATCTTGACTTTAGTAAGGCTTTTGATACTGTCTTACATGGCCTTCTCATAAAGAAACTAAGGAAATATAACCTAGATGGAACTTCTATATGGCGGGTGCATTAATTGTTGGGAAACCATTCCCAGAGAGTACTTATCAGTGGTTCACTGTCAAGCAGGAAAGGCATATCAAGTGGGGTCCTGTAATGATGTTCTGTTCAATGTGATGTTCTGTTCAACATCTTCATCAGTGATTTAGATAATGGCATCAAAAGTACACCTACAAAGTTTGGGGACAATACCAAGCTTAGAGGTTTTGCAAATGCTTTGGAGGATTGAATTAAAATTCAAAATGATCTGGACAAACTGGAGAAACGGTCTGAAGTAAATCAGATTAAATTCAATCAGATTCATTGCATTTTATTCAGTGAAATTCATCAGATGGGGGGTGAAGAAGTAACAAGGATATTGGCAATGGTTAGGACCATCTTTACTTTTTAAAGAAATGATCATTCAGAAGAGATTATGACAGAGATAAAGGGATAGAAGAGAAAAATCAGGAAATAATAGGGTATCACAGAGCTTGCCATTAAAAGACAGATGTATAAAATCAATAACTGTATTACAAGATGGTCTCTCAAATTCATTTCCACCCTTGTATAAGATCTTCTGGTATCTTTGATAATTCTGTGTCCTTTAGAGAACTTGATTTTGTAAAGGCAATGTAATATTTATTGGTGTACAGGACAGTCTGTCTTTTTTTCTCTTTTCAATTTATCTCAAACTTTTGTAAATTTATGTATCTTGTCACTGAAATATTTATGCAAGCAGGTTCCAGAGGGAAACAAAGAATCTTGTTTTCACAGGTTGTAGTTGGTGTTCTGAGACAACTCCATGGACTAAGCAAACAGTGAGAATCAGAATTATTTTTGAAAATATTTGCCTACAGCACATGCTCCCCACCATTTTAGTATATATTTGGAATTTGAAGTTACAGAATTAAAAGGCTAGATCCTCAGTTGTTGTAAATTAGTGTCACTCCCTTGAAGTCAGAGCTACAAACTGATGGGAACAGCCCAAAATTATTGTTCTGGTTCTTTATCATATTTGATTTGGGATCTTATTCTTTCAAACACAACAAACAGGTCAGGTCATCTGCCACTTTGATCCAAATTTCAGTTACTTCATTAACTATGCTATTCATGATGTTTAATTAAAAATGTTCCAGCTTTGAATACAATAAGGAAAATAAACCTCACTGTGGAGAGTGAACATTTGTCAGCTTTCCTGAACGAACCAAAAAACATCAGGCATTTGGGGAAATGGATTACTAAATAAAATTACAATAGTGAACAGCACCTTTCACTCTAGGTTATCTGCTGGAGATCTGCTCAGGTCAGTGATGGTCAAAGTTATGATCCAGCTCTTCAGTGAAATCAGTTGATAGTGATCTCTATACAATTACAAATCACTAATTTCCACCCCCCCCCCCCCCCGCACACACACACAATTTGTCATTCTTTAGTGAGGAGTCCAAGGATTCATTGGGTATAGAGAATGAAATGGCTTCTTACCCCTAATGTTGGCTTCTTTATTTCATGGTTGACCTGCTTTGATAAGGCTATGTGGCATATTTTATTCTGTCTCTGACCATGTTGTGTATATCGTATCAAACTGAATTCCTCATCTTTTTCATATTCTGCACAATTCTTGCCTAGCTTTCATCTTGAGTCTTGTTTCCCACAACAGTTTGCCTCACATTCCCACCCTTCACCACCACCAGTCTCATCACGTCCTGGGTTTTCTTCTCCCACTCCTATTGTCATGCTTTCTTCCATGGTGCCCCCAAGGCATGGATCCCACCCTTTCCTCATTCAAATTCTTCTTAAGGAAACTTCTTCTATGATACTCGCAAATGGTAACCCACAACAGTCAAATCCTTCCTTCAAAAAATAAAAAAAAATAAAACTGGAAGTAAAAAAAAACTCTGACCCAGAACCCATATTCACTGGGTCTCCTAGCAAATCCCATTGTATTATACAATAAGCTCTTCAACGCAGAGAATGCCTTTTTGTGTGTCTTGAAAACTGAGAGAATGTCATGCTTAACACAAAAGAGGCCAGATCCTCAGCTAGTGTAAATTGACCTACTTCCATTAAAGCTGCTAGAGTATGCTGATTTACACCAGCTGAAAATCTTTCAAAATAACAAAGTCCTCCCCAATAGAGAAAATTAGGAAAAATTCTTAAGTCGATCTTGTTACAGTATGCACAGGCAGTCCTGAATGCCAGTTTCTACACTGTAATATTGTCATGTTCAGGTAGCTTCCCTTGGAGAATTCCATCTCTCTCCTATGGACAGCAAAATGAGAACAATAAACTGTTGAAAAGGTCACCAAGATATACAAACACCACAGATGGCATAGGTGAAAGCACTGCAAAAAGCAAATGGAAAGATTATTATTGTAGGAACATCAGTCTTTAATTGGCCGAGTTAATTGCATGCAAGATTTAATAATATTAAAAGGATTACTGAAATTACATCTTACAACTTACTTGCAGCTGGTCCTTATCCTACAGCCTCACTCTTCACTGACATTCCACACTAAATCCCTGTTCAGTGTGTGTTACAGGTAACCAAGAGTCCAGCGGTCCCAGAACTGCACTCATCTGTCTTATGTCCTACACAGTAAAAGGTCCTTCTCTCTCTCCCCCCACCCCTTTCACCCACAGAATTACTTCACAGGGAGCTATCTTGGGATTCAGTGTTTTAAACTACATTTCCAGAGCTGGAACAAATATTGCCTGACTCACATATGTCTAACAATTGCCAACTCCTTGTGGTATGTGTTAAAGAAACTGAGGAAAAGTCCCAGTACTGCATTTCCAATGTCCTCGGTAACTCCGGTCTTTATCAGATGACAAGTTTTTAGGATTACATTCCACCAAACTCAAGAGAGGAATAAATACATACAGAAGGTTGTTTAGATATCATGACTAAAGTACAAGATAAGTGGAGGCACTACTCTAGGTAGCTGGTTATAGAGCTCAGCTTGGCAAAACAATATGATATGGGTACATCCAGTTTTAGCAGTGTCAGATTCTTGTGTTTGTCAAGAAGTGTTTAAGTCTTGATAAGAAGTAAAACTGGCTGTTTCCTGTGAAATGACAAGCACTAGTCACCACTAAAAAGAGTCAGCATACCCAAACAGCCACTGAGATAGGAAAGTCTTTCTTCATAATTAGAATAGGAAAGAATTGAGGTTCTTCAGACAGCATTGCACTGGAAACTAAACTAACTATAAAAATGTAAAGAATCAAGGCCAATTGATTAAACACAAGACTGTCACTTAACAAAACATAAGCTTGATTGCCTCTGGCTCTGTGTGGGGGCCCAAGAGAGGGGAGAGGGCACGAGGACATTCTGCCCCCCCCCACAACATTATCATCAGGTGGGTACAATCTGGGCCTTACACTACCTTGATATCAAGACTCCTTCAGGCTAATGTCAACCATACTATCATCACTCCCAAAGTGGGTAGGAAAAGGATCAGCACCAGGATCCTGACTACTTTGCACCAGCCAGGAGATATGGTCCAGTAGTAAGGATTCTTCTGAATTCACTGGAGCTATTGGAAGCACTGTCCTGCCAAGAGCTCCCCACAGAGTGACACCCAATATAGCCTGAGTTATGACTTTCTTCCACTCGGGATAGAACAATGGTGAGTTCAACACATTAACACACTGTATGGAATTAAATGTTCATCCCCTAGCCACAAAGGAAAAAAATACCACCTTGGACTGAAAACACAATAGCACCATATACTATTAGGCCAGACAGAGAGGCTGGACAACAGTAAAGTAAGAGACAGAGATTCCTCTTCACATGTGGAGAAGGGATGATCTGGGTCAAAGGTGTGCAATAGGTTTGGAGGAACTGACAACAACAGTATCATGATGACTTCACAGCAGTTTCTTTAGAAATGCTGTTGATCAAAAGGTGCTAAATTCCCACTTGCCGGAGTAGTTTTGTTCATGCTAAAAAGCCTTAGGGCAAAATGAAGACCATACAGACGCATACCATACATCTGTCTGATCATATTGTAAACCAAAAAAGCCTAACATAAAGCTTCTCAAGAATGCATGCACAGATAACCATAAAAGAGTCCGGCTATCAAAAGACAAAAGGTAAAAATAAGCATGTGTTCTTCTGTGGAGCCTGCTATATTCCTGAAGCCTAAGTACCAGAAGTCAGTGTGGATTTGAAAGATAGGAAAGTTACTTTTTTATTTATTTACAGTAATTTCCAGCTCTCAAATCTGCATGACAGTTATGCTGGCTATTCTATTTTCCTAATAGACATGCATACAAACGTGGAATATTAAAATCAAAATCCACCTTGTAGATCTGAGATCATAATTTCATCCTCTGAAAGTATCTGGTGGGGAATACTTGTTAAAATTTTAGCGACACAGGTGAATATTTTTTAGCCTAAAATACTTGCTTTAGCAGCGAGAGAGAGAGAGAATTACAAAAATATCCAATAAAAGAAAACCAATAGGAAAGAGTTCTTCTTAACCACTAGATATAGTCTGGCTTAATACCGCTGTGGCCCTTCAGATAGGACACAGTGGTTTAAACGAAGGGTCACGGTCATTTCATTAAAAGGTATAGGCTTACAAAAAATAAAAAGGAACAACTTTTATGTTAAAAAAATGGTTCTTCAAAGCTTTCCTGAAGATCTAAGGGACTCAGAAGAGAAAAGGCGCTCTCTCACTGTCACTTATTTTTTTCCCTTTCATTTCTTTTTTTCCTCTTTTATTAAGGAGGAGGAGTTACAGCCAGGATCAGACTTTGTATTCCTTACTGTAACTATACCTCGATTAGCTTTCATAAAAGCCTTCTCGCGGAGTACCGCTGTTCATTTAGAGCCCTAACTAGGGGTTTACTAGAGATTCTAATTGTGACAAAGTGTACCAAGCTCAGGAGATCGCAGTGGTTCCCTGACTAAACCAGAGATGAAGAGCAAATCTGCAGAGAGAATTTTTAAAATAGGAAGAAAATCACCTTTTGTGCAAGTCAGAAGAGCTGTTGAAGTCAGGACACCATTCAGAATTAGATATCTGCATTATGAGCCCTATTGAGAACATTGCCTTGTGCGTTGGTTGGGGGTTCAATGTCAGGGAGCATGGATAAAATTGAACAAATTATTTTAAGCCTCCTTTTTCCTTTGAGGTTCAAAGAGACAAGAAATCAGAGCCACAAAATCAAACCTGATCCCTGGGAGTGGGGGGCATTCCACCAATACACAGATTCTAACTTAATGATCCAGCCAGTTTCTGGTAAACTAGTGTATAGTGCCTTCCAGATTGGTCAATTGCATGCCAGCTGTACCATATCTGCGGCACATCCCACAAGTACAATGTGTCCCATAATGTCCTGCTTTAACTTCAGTGATGTTGTTAGAATATGTAAATAGGAAAATAATCTATTTCCAAGTCTTACCAGAGAAGCAATACATTCAGATCAGTGAGTTCAGAGGAGAAATTGTTTAAGCACTCCTACCAGATGCTTTCAGACCAAGAAAAGCATGACAAACTTCTGAAGCAATCAAATGAATTTCTGAAGCAATCACTTGAATTTCCTACACAAAACATTTCTTCTGGTCTCACAATTTTACCATATTCCTTGCCAAAGAGCATTATTCTTCCAACCTCCTGGACTCCCATGCTTGCACCATCAGCCACTTAGTTGCTAACTTAATAAGATCTTCCTCCCCATTCTCTGCCATCCTATATCCCTGAACAAAAGATCACTAACTTTTTCAAAGAAAAGACTGTCAGTGTCTGTGCTGAGTTCCTTGCTCCATTCTAGAGACCCCTTTGCCCCAGTGAAGACATGCTACCAGGCACCAGGGACATAGACACAGCAGGAAGGCGAAAGGTCTCTGAATGATGCTCCAGGACTTTTTTTTTTGGGGGGGGGGGGGAGGAGGAGGGAAAGCCCTGTGCGGAAAGGGGGAGGGTTGTGGAAAGGACAGGATGGGAAAATCCTTCTCATCCTAAAATGGAATAACAAAAGGACAAGCTTTTGTGAGGAAAAGTTCTTGGAGATTTCCTCCTCTTCTCCTGCCAATTCTCCAATTTTTCCACTGAACAGGCAACCAGGTCCTATGTCAAGTGAGTCACATCATCTACAGATACAACACTTGATTTGATAACATATTTCTGGTGCAAAAAATATGCTTTGTTTTCCAAGTAGATGGCAGAAACAAAAATATTTCTGAGGTGATTACTCACAGATGCTTGGATTGCAGATAATGGGGAACACATGAGAGACAAAGTATTGTCTATTGGCTTTAATCTTCACCCCATCCCACCCGATTCTTTAATCAGTTAAAAAGGACTATCTTTAACACACATACACTTTAGGGTGACCGGATAGAAAGTGTGAAAAATCGGGACAGAAGGTGGGGGGGGTAACAGCCACCTACATAAGAAAAAGCCTCAAATATCGGGACTGTCCCTATAAAATCGGGACATCTGGTCACCCTAATCCCCTTCTTCCTTGTGTGAGTGACCTTGAGTACAATGTGAATTGAGGGAATCACCTAAGGCCACCTAGTCATTGGATATCTTCTAGTTCAACTGCCTCTACAGACTACATTAGAAACACAAGAGGAACTGCATTCATGATTAGAGATCAAAAGAAAACTGGCAGTTTATGGTATGCCCGAAAGTCTCCTCAATAAGACTATTGGTTTTGTTTGCCTGTTTTTAAAAGAATGGTGGACAACACTAGGACCAGCATGAAAGTCACATGGAGCAACCCACAGAGGATCACTAATCAAATAAAAAAGGAGGGTACAAAGAAATTAAAGACTAAACTAGGGAAAATATCTATTGTCATGAGAAAAAACAAAGAAATTAAATCACAACTCTAGATCTGTAGAGGTAAGATGGGTGAGGTAATATCTTTTTGGACCAACTTCTCTGTTGGTGAGAGAGACAAGCTTTAGAGCGTGCACAGAATTCTTCTTCAGGTCTGCATCCCATTGCCTCTCTAATTCTGGGATTGACACAGCTACAACACTGCATACAACCCTAGAGCTAATCAAAGAAGTTTTGATGGAACCATAGTGTATATGAATATGCAATTCCATCAGAACAGAAAGGCCCCATGAATCAGAAAAAAATGAGATTGTCAAAATGTCCCTTTTCAACATTTTCAGAATATGTTTTGATTTCTCTTATGAAACATCAATTGAAATTTTGTTTATTTAGCATTATAACATAATACAAAATAAAAAGAGTAAAAATCAAACCAACACATTTCTGTCAAAACAAAACATTTTGAGTGACCCAAAATAAATTATCTTGGGAATTTTCCTTTACACAGAATTTCAATTTTTTTGGATTGCACTCCAATTCAGAAGGAAAACATATCTTCCGTGACATGGAACTTTCATCCTCCGTGCAGCTCTGTACAACTCACTGTTAAACCAATTAAACCTCTGGAAGAGAGAGGCAGCTGGATTTCACATCACCCTAAACCAAGTGCATTCATTGGGCAATGTGGGAGTAAAATGTTACGACATCGTAGTATTTTACATCCACTTTGCACTCATTACATGCTCATTTAATGACGCAAGATGCAGGGCAATGGAGGATTAAGCCCAGGATATTCTCCTCATCTAATTACCTCTTAACACAAATTATTTTAAGTTTAGGAGATAACTTCTGTTATACATATAATACTAGTCTATGCTGCGGATTTTGGGTCAGAGTCCAATGCCTTAGTTCCTGCCAAGGAGCTCCCTACTCCATGAGTAGTTCCTCCAATAAAGCAACAAAAGGAAAAATAAAGACAGGTTGAGTCTTTAGCTTGAAAAACTTCCTCACCTTTCTACAAAAAATTAATACTTTAGTTTCTGTGCATTTGAAAACGGACACATCAAAGTGTAATCCCAGGAGTAAAAGGCACTGCCCTTCCTTCCCCCCGTCAGAAACCAAAGGCCAAATAAATGTTGGCAAACAGAAATGTGATGAGTTATGGTATTTTTCTTTTCTGCAGTAGCTGGAAGGGGGAAAATTCTCCTAGAAAGCTTAAGCAGCAAACATAAAACTTGTCTGGAAATTCTTATTTGTTGATGCCCCAGGGCAGGTACTTTTAACACCTATTTTTGAAAAGTACCTGCCCTGTGAGGCTCCACAGTAATTAAATACTGGACCGTTTTCAGATCTAGAATCTCCGACTCAGCTGCTGCAGTGAAGTTTACTCGTGTTTCTCTGATCAGGGTAAATCTCAGACCTAAAGAGGGTCTCTGGAAAAAGTATTTATTGACATATCATTTAATTTCCTGGGATTTTATACAGCAGGGATCCTGAACATACTGAACAGGAACTGGGTTTTAACTCAAAAATGATTCCTCATTTTAAAGCCGTCTAAACTCCTGATTCCACATAAGGCGACATGCATGAGCTTTCTAAATTCTATCCACTCTAGAAGTGGTTATACAGGTTTAATGCACTGATTTAAAGATCTTTTCCCTTCAATAAATTTGGCATTCAGTGTATGAATTTCTCATTCATGGTTCATATGCATTCTGGAATATTATTATTCCCTAATGGTCTGAAGACGTTCTCCTGGATGTAATTGTTAGTTCATAGGGAAACAGTTACAAGATTACCTTACCCCCTACTTACTGCTATTCTGCCCCCATCAGGAGGAGATCCTTTATCTGATGCTTACTAATTATTTTTATTTCAGACACGTTCAATTCTTAGAACGTCAGAAGCTTCGCTGTCTCACTTAAAATTTGCAGGTTTACAGTAAAATGCCAGGCATATTGAGATGAATCAAACCCACCTGAGCATGAATGAAATGTAGTGAGAAAGTTCCTTCTGGCATCATTTCTGGGATTAGTAATTTGTGAAACTGTGGTGATGCAAGGGAACAGCATGAAAAAGCCATTTCCTTCCCCTTTGTCCAGTCTAAATGCAAATCTGAACTTTCTTGGCAGTTCATTTGCATATTAATGCATGTACCATTCCACTCCAGAGATCACTTTAGATCTTCTAAATTAAATTGGGTGGGTAGGCTGAGGAAAGGGGGTCATTTTTTTTTAACACCATTCTGACACTGCATTCCTAGACACTACACAGAAAGACAGACAGACAGAGGGGCAGTATTTTAATAGCCTGATCCTCATTTCCGTTTGCCACCTATCTCAGTGAGGTGGTAGGGGAGGGAGGGAACAGATGACCAGAAGCATGGGAATGTTTAATGTTGCTCTGACAAAGACAAAAACATGATGAAGTTAAGAAAGGGTAAGAGAGCACTCTGGGCTAATTAGCATTTCCTCCTGGTAGTTTGGGAAATGTCAGCCACCAGTTGGTGGCAAAATAAAGATGTAATGTGAGTGATAATGAATTAAATTGTGGCTATTTGCATTGGAATGCAAAGATAATGATCTGAAATTACTATTGTAAATATTCCCCTTGACAGTCCAAAATTGGACGTAAAGCTAATAGCACTTTGGATGAACTTTAAGCCATGAAATCCCTTTTAATGCTTTACACACTTCTTGGCTATGACAATGGGTTTCAGAAAGTTAATTTACCTCAGTTTTGTTCAAGTTGTTTGGTAATTGATGCATATATCATGGAGGTTTTAATGAACAACTACAGGGACTATTTAGTTTATTTACTAAAATATAACTGAACCATCTGATTATTATTCCTAATTCGAACAGACAAATGGAACTGAGCACAATGCTTGCATTGTAGGAGGAAGAGGAGTTCAGCTACGTGCAACAGAGGGAAAATATTTCCAGAAACTTTGAATATTTCAGGTACCTTTTCTTGCATTAGCTGTCATTTATAGCTCTGTTATTAGCATTCAGAGTCACTTAGGGAGAATTTGCGTTCCTGT
This sequence comes from Lepidochelys kempii, assembly GCF_965140285.1. Taxonomy (NCBI): domain Eukaryota; kingdom Metazoa; phylum Chordata; order Testudines; family Cheloniidae; genus Lepidochelys; species Lepidochelys kempii. Next base: position 30,274,328 of record NC_136391.1, on the reverse strand, counting down.
GTCTACAGGCTAGAAGTCGTGTCATACAAAGGTTAACCTGCAACACACAGAATCAGCAAATATCTTCACAGCATCACTGTTGTATGAAAAGCTCTCTAGTAACGGGCCATTATGATAGTGCAATTAAAATAAGGGTTTCCTCCTCCCCGCCAGAGTGTGGAGGCAAATTCCATGATACCTATTTCTAAAATAAGAAATGCTTCATTTAAAAATAGATGATGGAAAAGCTATAGCTATTGCCTAGAACTCAGAAATACATCTGAAAAACACTTTTACTTTAGTATGGTTAAAAATAATAGTGAAGATTTTATAAAAAAAAGTCATGAGTGATTCTGGGTGCCCCGCTTGAGATACCTTTAAGAGGCCTTCTTTTCAGACAGAGGGGGTCTCAAGTTGGGCACCGCAGAAAGGAGGCAGTCTGAAAATGTGAGACTGTATGAAACTCTGTGGGGTGATTGAGATCCAGAATAGGAAATCTACATTTATCTAGATTTGATGGAATCAATACTCAGAAAATGTCAAACTACTTCTGGAGCTCTGCAGCAGAAATTACCCCAACCCAAGCCCTCTCTATTCCAATAGCCTTTACCACTCCAGTACCACTTCTATTCCCCACTGGTCTGAGTGGAGTAGCCCCACAGGACCCTGGCACCATGCTCTTCAGAAAGCAGTTAACTGGCTGCTTTTGCTCACTGCCTCTAAACCAAGAGAGATTTTTTTCCTTTATCTAGCAGAATCAGTAGCTGTCATACTGTCATACTCCCCACAGCCGCAGTTCTCTTGAACAGTTGTTAGGACCATGTATGTTTTGTGTGTGTGTGCTACAGAAAATTACACTCCCCACAGCCGCAGTTCTCTTGAACAGTTGTTAGGACCATGTATGTTTTTTGTGTGTGTGTGTGTGTGTGTGTGTGTGCGTGCTACAGAAAATTAAATACCAAAACGAGTTAATACAAAGCTATGGCTTGCAAAGTTAAATATCACAAGAAGTCAGGATACACAAAATATATAGCATGAGAATCAGTATTAACTGCTTGTAAGTTCTTTAGAGCGGTGGTCATCTTTTTCATGCTGTTTGTACAGTACTTAGCATAACGGGGAACTGGTCTGTGACTGGGTGTAAAGGACCCAAGCCAAACTATTTCAAACAATTATGTCCTCTTTAAGAAAGTCACCTGGAAGGAGTAGTCTTAATAAAGTTCATAAGGCCCCTACCTCAGGGCCCTCATTCAGGACTCCTAAACTTATAGTGAGTGAAGTCTCTGAGCCCAGTCAGGCTAGTCTCCTGGAGCCTGAGAACAAACCCACAGCCCCATGGCTTCAAGCCAGCTATTCAGCTTCCTCTTCCTGGTTACATAGCTCAAAGGCGGGCACAGTGCAATCTTCATTGCTCTCAGACTTGCTTCAACTGTAAATTCCAGACTGTTCCTTAAAGGGGTACTACACCCCACCATAGTGGGACTTCTGGATGCTACAGCAATAATGACTGGGTCATAGCACAAAACACATAAAATGGGTAATATATAACTAAGCAGCGGTGCTGTCATTGTGTTTCTGACAGAGTACCCTACTGCAGGAGCAGTGGTGAAGCAGCTGCCATTTAGTGCTGCTGTTCAGATACAAAATGTTACTGAGTCACTGCATATTCTCTTTCTCTAAGACTTAATATGCTTTCTTTCTGTATTATTTTCTTGAATCTGAAATATGTATTTTTTCCAGTCTAGATTACTTACCTGGCGCTTTATCGCAAGTGTCCTGTTTTGTGCAGCGCCACCTGCTTGGTTTCTCACTGAAGACAAGGTTTCACAGATTTCCACACATGCCTTGCTCCTGCAGTTGCAAGGGTAAGACATGAAAGATGCACTACATCTGACAGTTCTGTCTGAAGGAGGAGAGTGGAAGCTGGAGAGTGTCTGGAAGGTGCTGAACAGCTGGGTGCCATGGAAGGCACTAGGGTGCCTGGGGCATTCCTCTCATGTTATAAAGGCCCAAATGTGGGCTGCAACACATGATAGAGACCCTGAGTGAAGAACATCAAGTTTATGACAGAATAACATTTAAGTCAAGTGGGATTCTTTTCCTTTGGTGTAAATGGTTCTTGGTATAACATTCATGTCAGGATTCTCTATTTCTGCTATAAATAATTTTGAACAATAGAAGGGAAAAGACATCACTTTTTTTGGAAAGTAGGTAACTTTGGGACTAAAGTGAGTGCCAACCCTTGAAATGAGATACTCCAGGGGTTATACGTTGGCTGGGTTCTGCCTGGGGGATAGAGGGGTGGGTCCTTTCTGAGGGTACATGGGGAAGCTCAGTTCAACTATGGGGTCCTTTACAGACTCATCACCACAGGGTGATCCCTCATGGGGAGACCTAGCATTGTGGCACATCCTTCCCCTCCCCCCCAGTTTCCCCACAACAATCTTCATCTAACTCCCCACTTAGAGGTGACTTGGCCCTCTGACCAAGCCACTTCCCAGGCAGGGGTTGAACACTGTTTAACAGAGTCCAAATTAACATCAAAACAGATGAGTCTTTGACCACCCTGGACTCATCCTTCAGCCCCCTTCTTCTCTATCAGCCTTTACAAAGGGTGCACCATCACCTCCCAAGCACTCCCTTGTGGCAAAGTATTACTCTGCTTGTGTCTACATCAGTTTCCCTTCCGTAATGAGGAAACCATGAGGTCACTTAAACAGCCTGGTCAAGAAGAAGCCAACCACTCTACAGCAGAGTATCTCCCTTTAATAAAGCCTTCTGAAAGGAACATTGTGCAAGGGTTTTTAGGCTCTTACCTCAGAGCCCAGATTAAAATGTAATAATCCCCAAACAAAAAGTCTCTAGGTTTCAGCAGCAGCACCTTTTGCTGTAAGGCCTCAGACTTCTCCATGCTTGTGTAGCTTTTCTCTAGTCCAGGCCCTCTAGGAGCTCCTTTTCTCCTCTAGAGCTTTTTTCCCCAAATTATCTCTCCTAAGCCTTTTGTTAAGCCTGGGTGTTCCTTCTTTCCTTAATTAGCTGCCACTAACTAGCCTCAGGTGGATTTGGGTTGGCTCATTACTTTCAGGGGAGTCTATCACAGGCAGGCTGGGAAGCTGACCCTTTTAAAGGGCCAGCCCTGTCACATGCTCTTAGTAGTAATGGTGTGTCTTGGTATATAGCTGCTGGCTCTTAGACTCCAACTAACCCAACCATCTGTGTCAGGCCACTCTCTTACTAATGGCCTCTCGCAGGCTATAGCCCTTAGTCTGTTCCTAGCTTTCACCCAGCTTCTTGTTTCACTTTGGAGCAGCCTGTCATCTCTCCCTCCAACCAGCCCTTAACTGCTGGGCTTTCCTTCTTGCTGCCTGAGTTCTAGTCCAATCTATGGGTCCTCTTGGTCTTAGTTTTGACATGTCTCCCTAGATATGGCCTCACCAGCTTCCTCCTGGCCAAGTCATCCCAGTTTTGGATTTAGTCCCCTGGTTTGTTTGACTTCTCAGGCCTTCCTTGCTTCCTCTTCACCCTTTTAATTACCATACCCTACATAGGCAGAGCTAACTGATCATGTCTGACTAGCCCTGGGCCTTGGTTCTGAAAGGGGCAGGCCATCTTGTAACAGCCCCCTTACTGTCTGTCCTGCCAGCTGACTTCACCTCTACTGCTGCCTCCTCCTACTCTTGGTTGCTCCTTCCCCTTTCAGACCCCACATGGACAGTAGAGAGGGGAGGCAGAGAGGTTGTCTAGCCACCTTCAGAGCTGACCAGGAGAAGGAAATGCAGTGCTATTCCTATAGTCTGACTTAATCTGTGAGATCTGGGCACGTGTGATAGATAGACATTGCTCAGCTCTGGTTTTATGAATAGGAAAATAAAGCACAATGCATATATTTTTGACACAAAAAGTAAGTATATATTGCTATGTATTTAACCATAAAAACAGGGATGGGAAAGGCTATGGATGTGCATCTAGGAGAAGCTGGTGTTGCTGATTGAAACTTGTGTTTTGACTTTCTTATTTTGTTTTGTTCTGTTTTTGTTTTTGTCTGCTTGTGCAGAATTTACCTGTGAATTCACAGAGCTTTTGATATTTTGAAGGAGGGGGGTGGAGTAATTATCCCTTGTTAACAATGCTATCACTTAAAAAGTAGCAGTTAAGCTTTGAAGTGTTCATTCCCTTCAGGTTAATGGAGTGGCTGTGGGCTGAGGTCTTATGTTTGTTTCACCTGTATTATCTGGCTGGAGACAGTTTTCTGCTAGGCTAGTGTGACAAGGAAGCACCACATAGTTCACATTCTGATGGGTCTGTGCTAGGTTTCACTTCATCAGCTAAAGTGTCAAAATACAGCCTGCATTGTCTGCACCAGGTCTTTAAAATGTGTTGGCTGAAAAGTTTCCACTAACACTAGTTTCCACTAGCAATCAGAGGCAGCAATGGTCAGGCAGGATCATGATAACAAGGGATCAATCAGTATGGTTTGTCCAAATACTTAGATATGCTAAATAAAGCCCAAAGTCTGAGTCCTGTGTGAAGCCCATGTAGCTGGGGAAACAAACAAAGAAGGCCAGTCTGTCCAGCAACCATAGAGCTATACTGCAGTTGGAGCCCTACCCCTAAGCTACCCAAAGCCCTAATAGGATTCCAATCCTTTTGCAGGCAGAAGGTGTGAGGATCCATCTAGCATCAATGGATTCCCTAGTCCTGCACTGACACACAAGGAGGCGCTGAGGAGCTGAACTCCATGCCCTGCAGAGCATGTGTACGACCTCCACAAATCCTGACTCTTAATTACAGAATGGAACTGCACCAGTTCCGCTGTCTCTACATGAGTGTGGCTCCGCATGTGTGGCTGAAGGGAGGCTGGATTTACCCCCTAAGAGGTGACATTAGCAGCATCAAGTGTCGATAGAAAAAAGGGAAGTGGGGCAAGATGAAGTTTCGAGGTAGCAAGGGCAGCATGGTAAATTGCACAATGCACAGCAAGTGCTGAACAGAATGCCAGGACACACAGCATGTCTGTCGCAGAAGAAATGGGAACAACGTGAGAAGCAAAGCTGATCAAGAAATGACAAGGAAAGGATGATGGGAAGCCCTGGAAGGATACAGATCCTGGCTGCCTGGAAGGTTGACCTATTCAGTATATAGGTCAGCCTGCCATAGGTAATGAGATGTTGCAATATGTTGCAAACACTACCGCAAGAAACTGCTTCTATAGCTTTATAGGTCAAGCACAGGCACCTTCTGTTGGCTATTCTGAGCAACGACCTTGGAAGGAACCCATTGCAAAATGAAAGTGAACTGCTCCAGGCCAGCAAATTGTATACCAACAGGATGGCAAAGGACACATACAGATAGTATGCTAGTAAATCATTTAATTTCTTGGCTTCTTCTACCCTCATTTTTGGATGGAAGCTGATGTTTTAAGGGCTTTCAAATTCAGCTCTTATCAGGAAATGAAGTTAGTTGGTTGAAAAGCAGCTATCTGAAACAGCTTTGTTCCCTCTCAAGCCCCACTGGAGGTTCAAATAGGCTGCCAATAGGGAGAGATGCAAATGCAGTCTTTTTTTAAAAATGGTAAAATAAAATGGGTTTCCTTTCTTCAAAATGATTGTATTGTTTCAGTAGAGAGACAATTGTTTATTAGGCCACATGGGCCAATGGACAGGCCATAGGAATGGAAGTAGAGAAACCTGGGTTATATTCCTTCCTCTTCCAGTCACTTGGTACATGACCTTATTTTACTGTGCCTTTCCCCACTCCTTTCACACTTTATATCTGGGCTGGTCGGCACTGGGAACCTACATCAGCATAGGTACATCTCTCCGGTGTAATTCATCCACCTAAGAGACATTGCTATGACAACCTAATCCCCAGTGTAGACAGCATTAGGTCAATGGAGCAATTCTTCCATCAACCTAGCTATCGTCTCTTGGTGGATTACCTACACTGATGGAAGAATCCTCTCTACTGGCACAGGTAGTGTCTACACTGAAGCACTATAGTGACACAGCTTCAGTGCTACAGCTGTAGCTGTTTAAGTATAGGCATACCTTCTGTTTGTTTTGTGTGTTTGCTTTCAGACTGTAACTTGTTTGGGGGCATGGACTGTTTCTTGGTATGTGTTTGTACTGTGCCTAGTACAATGGATCTACCTTGTAGTCTTTAGGCACTACCATAATGCAACCAGCTTATAATAATAATTAATAATAATATTTCTGGTCCCAAATAATATTCAGTGAAATCCTTAATTATTTATTTATAGTGAAGATTTGCAGGATTGGCCAGACACGACCCATCAGATTCATTTCAATTTGTAGGCATATTAAAATTTCTTTTGCCTATAATACCTAATTGTATTTTTTCCTGAAGCTCCCTTTCATCAGTACCCATTAATTTGGACCATCTTCTTCCAGGCATTTGGTAAACTGGGCAGTAACTCCATTAAAATCCTGTCCAGAAAAGAGGCTGTCCTTCTGATCACTCTTACGATTGCGATTACAAATCAGCTACTATACGGGGATTTTTGCAGGACTCATCTTTAAGACTCTGAAAATATAGATTGCTTTTCAGTTGTCTTCAGTCTGTATTTATGGAAGCTGAAAATGATGTATTATTACTGCAATGAGAACCTTCCTTTCAGATTTTTTTTCATGGAGTACTTTCTTTTTCTGTCTTGTACTGTTGCTGAGATTGATAGATTTTAATGATTCCTTCTACTGATCTTGTAATTTGCACTACTCTGACTTTGTTTATTGACCAATTTCTTTTTAAAAGGGACTTCAAGTCTTCCATAAAATTAAAGTAAATTACTACATTTTCTTCCACTTCATAAAATCTTTGGAGGCAAAATAGTTCTCATGCAAAGTGTCTAACCTTTCCTGACATGATTAATCTGAGTGTGAGGGGGCTCGCGGAAATATATAAAGGTTTCAAAACTAGCTTAATGTCCTACAGACAGCAATATATGCCATTATATAATAAAATAAGATTAACAAAGAGCAAACTCAAGGTGCAGCAATTTGCCAAGCTAATTAGGTAAACTATTTCAATACTTTTAATTTAAATGGATATATTTTCATAATTGGGCATTATAGCTTATGCCTGGTACTATTTTTAACCAGATTTGTGTGCATAACAAATATTCCCTTTTCAATTTATGCCTCCTACAGCTAACCTATTCTCCCAAAGTGGAAGAAAACACTAGTAAAGAGAAATCCAGCAGGTTAATGATACCAGAGAGAGTAACAAGTATTTCTGATATGTTTGACAAAACTACATTAGAGTAGGATTGATGAAAATCAGCTGTTTAAAAATCACTTCTTAGGTTTGCAAAACAACATTTATTACTTTGATTGCAAACATTTTATTCCTTTGTGCCCTATCTTCCGTTGCTGTTTTGTTGCTCTATAAAGACCAAGTAAAAAAAATATTGTTCTTATTACGTTCATTCCACATTTTTGTGTATGTGTCTAGAATTGTTATTCTACAAGATACTGGAGACTTTTCTTAAACATAGAAGGGAAAACAAAGGACCTTAAATTTTTGTCCTCCAAGATTGTAAAATACTTCTCTAGGCTGCACTCTGCAGAATCTGCAATGTAAAAGAAATGTCATTCTTTACTTTTGTCCAAACTGGAATTCCATCAAAAAGCAACCTTGAAAATTGTGAAATTTAAAGAAAAGTCCCCAAACAAATAGGAAGGGTGAAAGAGAATAAAAGAAAATTTAAACTATTCATCTGGGTCCTCACCAAAGCCAACTGAAAGACTCTTAATGACTTCAAGGTTTTCAATCAGGTCTTTGATTCGGGTAGGAATATGCTCAAGCATTATAGTGCTTGACTGGGTGTTAGCATTAAGGGATTCTATTCCCAGTTCTGCCACCATCTTGCTTTGTGACTTTGGGTAATGGACTTGACCTTTTGGTAAATTGTGTAATTGTCTAATTCTGCCCTTCTTAGAAAAAACAAACTAACCAATCAAAATCACATATCAAACATACCAACTTGCAAGGTGCCTTTAAGTGTGAAGAATTATTATGACTCATGAATAGTCACATAATGCAGGTACGGAACATATTGATACTTAGTCATTTTTACTTTATTGCACTGACCTTGAAAATATATGCAAATACTCTATTGAAAACAAAACGGAGCTTCTTGATCATTTAATCAAGCAATGTATTGTTCACACATTACTAAGATAAAGAACGATGGATTTGGAATTTTAACTTGGAAATAATTATAGGCTCTATAGTCAACATTCAAGAAGTTATTGGTATATATAACCATTCTTGTACATATTGTTCATTGTTTTTGTGAGATACTAGCCAGATTCTACTTTGAAACATCCCAACTAAAAAAGTTACCTTTTGAAATTGTGTCTTCTGATTCACAACCTGAACAATAAAATCAAAGATATAGAAGGATTTCCAAAATAATTTTAAATTCTGAAAGGCACTCACTTTTTTGTGCCAAATGGGGTACTTCTGTCCATTAGTGGGTCCTTGCAGCAGTTTAATAAATAATACAGTTACATAAAATGTAAACACTGCTTGGTGTGGACAAATTAGCTTCATGGCTGTCTACATCCAAATTCTTATTTTCCAATAAATAAAAGGAATTTTCATTGCTGTGTTTTATCCCCTATTGTGAGTACACTGACTCTATTTTGGATACACATTGTGGATATACACTGACTATTATCCTATACTATCCCTAATTAGGGTTTCATTGTAAATGGTTGGGGCTCCTACCACAACTACTATCCAGTATCCCTTTAGATTTGCTGCAGCAAGAGTTCCGAGCACCATCAGAATTGTGGATGCACTATTGGCTGTGATCTCTAAGTAACCATCTCTAAGGGGCCGAAGGACATTAATAAACTAATTCTTTCATTTAAGAGCTTGGGAAAGGTCTAGGAGAGCATTTCCTTCACTTTCTTTGTAATTGTCTTCACAATCCTGCACGTTTTTGTTGTTCAGGAATACAACTAGGATTGCTAATAAACTGGAGTCTCCTATTATCCTCTATGTTCTTGTGATGCTTCATCAAGTTTGTTGCAGCCTATTCAGGAGTTTTGTTGGAGCACTGAAAAAAATGGATCTTTAAGTCATCTATGTAGTTTCATATTCTCGTTATCATAGCCCAGCGGGGTCTCAAAAATCCCTGTTGCAATTTAACTCCCACATCATGGTTTGGCAAGGCTTCCTCCGAAAAGCACCACTGAAACAATGAGAGACATGGATGTAAGATCAGACAGCACCAAATTAATTGTACTCTCACTTTCACAGGATAAAAAGTTTGCATCTGTAATCTGTAAAAGGAGTCCAAGCCCGCACAGGTGTGAGTTAAATGCTGCAGAGCCCAGATGAAGATGTAAATCACCCCACCATTGACTCTCTGAGGTCACCTCTGACATAAGGGGGGTTGACGATAGGGAGATGTCTTTGCAGAGTAGGGGCTATGAGTAAAGACAGGGGAAAGAAGAAGGTAAGGTAAGAAAGAAGCGCTCATTGGGTTGACAGTAGTAAGAAGATGGACAGAATACAGATTAAAAAGCAATGAGGAACAACGGAGATATCAAATGATGTGATAAGAACCAGAACTGTCCACAACTTATCTGAACAGACACTTAGAAGATTCTTAAATTCATCCATTATTTAATAATTTATAAAGAATGGAAAGTAGAACAAGAAATTAAGGGGAGAGTATAATAATAAAAAAACTTTATATCACAGCCAATCTGTAATATGTACACTATACAATAAACATCTATAATAAACAAGAATCCTGAGTAGCATAAATCTATTTATGTAATGTTAAGATAGTAGAGATCATGTGTACAACACCTCCGTTTTACTTTGGGTCTTGTGTTGCTACTTGGTAATTCAGTAAATTCCAAATTCCAGTCTTCAGTTCTTGAGAAAAGAAGAAACTATTTGTTATTGACATACTTCAAGCTACTTTTTCTTGATAGCATGAGATTAAGTCAACTCCTAGGGATGCCAATCATTGGATACTGGCAGCAAGGTTTGTGAATCAGAGGGGGTAACCTAAGTACTCTGATAGTCTGACACCAATGCCTGGTACCTCCGATATCCATTGGACATCACAGCAACTCTGCAGTCACACACATCACAGTAAAGCCAAGATTGATACATTCTTCCCTATTCTGAGTCATTCCAGTGCTTCTTTCCATTAGCATTAGTCAGACACAGGTTTAGGCTCTCTGAGAAGAAATCAATGTTTGGCCTAACCAAGCAAAATCTTGACAAGCGTTTGTGCATGGTGTGTTTGTGTGTGTGTTCCTTCTCTCCTATTACATGCATGGACAGATATATATACACATCAGGAGATGTTAGCTTTTTTCTCTAGGTTCCAGTATTTCATCCCCTACTTGAAGAGAAAGGAGCTGGATATTTTATGGGAAGGGGCACCTTAATCTCGAGTAACAGAAATACTAAAAACATGAAATAATTGCATAGAGACATTTCAGTGTTATTTGAAGCCCAGAGTAAGCAACAAGAAAATGTGTTAAATTGTTTAGAGTGTGTAGCATCTAACTTTCCCAAAGATGAACAAACATGGTACCCTGCACGAAATACAACTACTGCTTTGCACTTCTAGAGTTCTTCTAATTGGAATCTCAGAGCTCTTTACAAACAGCAACTAATTAAGCCTCAACACACCCCCATGGATCAGGGTGAGTAAGTTTTCTACTCACATAAACTGAAGCACAGAAAAGTTAAGGGGAAGAAATCAAACGGAGTGTCTACTGTCAGTCACTTAAGTTCATATTTAGGCATGTAAAAAAAGTGGTCTGATGTTCAGAGGTGCTTAGAACGTGAACCCCTACTGAAGAAATGTTCCATAATAGATACCCAAAATCCAAACCCAAAATCAAGACTAGATCACTTAATAAAGTGTAAATCTAATGAAAATTCATTCAGAAGAAAACAAATGTATAAAAAGCAGAGAGAGACCCAAGTTTCAACATTCAGACCCAGACAGAGATTCAGACCTAAACTGTTCCATTGTTAAGGACTGTTTGAAAGGTCCATTGCTTAGGAAGGGACTAACTGCAATGTTCAGACCTGGAAAAGAGAAAAAGGAAACATGATACCCAGAGTATTTCTCAATTGATCCAGGTTTTAGATTGCAAACTCTTTGGGGGCACAGACTGAGCCCTTTACACTGATGGGACATGTGCATGTTCTAGAAGCCCTGATCCCACAATCTGATCCATGTGTAACCCACACACCTCCTGGGTGTGGTGCTCTGTCCCATCTAGTAATATCTAGACCACTTAGAGATTAATGAGTCAGCTTTACAGCCTTAGCTAAGAGTCATATGGCTTTTAGCTCATACATTAGAGGCTCATACATCTAGCTCCAGAGGTCCTAGGTTCGATCCCACCTGCTGATGACCAGGATCTGTCGGTGTTACACATACAGCTGGGTCTTTACACCTATGTGAAAATTTGTTAAGTCAATGAGGCAGGAGCGGCCCTAGCTGTTTTCCAAACTATCAGAGCAGACAAAAAGAAGCTGAGTGACAAAAAATGTGGATGCCCTGCAGTAGGGATCCACATGGGTGAAGGGGTGTACTCACACAGTTCAGATTACAGGATTAAGGCTATTGTTATAGTAAACAGTACATAATAGATGGAAGGACACTCTCCCGGTTGCCTCCAAACATTGTCTGAGTATTTTCTGCACAAAACAGAATTGTCTGTGGTGATTTCACAAAGGCAGTGCCTCTTCTTAAAAAAAAAAATACAAGAAAGGTCCAGCCTATTTTTAAATCTTCATATTTGTCACAAAGTGACAGTGAAGTCATAGCTTTAAATTAGTAAAATAAGGTAAAAAAATATATTTGATAGTTCAATAGGATCTGGTACATGCATTGTGCAGTTGTACACATCAAAAGCTGTGCTGACAGCTTTTTTCATACCAAGTAAAGAGAAAATCTAATTATTTGTTTATATTTGAAAGTTCTAAGAACATTGTGTATATATTTCATTTGACTATATCACAAAAGAATAATTTATTGCAACTACCTAACAAAAAGCTCCCCCCCAAAACCTGATGCTTTCAATTCCTCACTCGTTTCCTTTTGCACATCTTCTATGTTGCAGTGAAATCTCATCTCCCCAGCCCTCCGCTGCACACTTCTAGGCTGTAACAAACGTCCGTCTCAAAAATGTCAAACACAATGAAAAATGGAAATCACGAAGGAGAAAGTTGTTCTCAGTGCTCCTCTGGGCCTCACTATTTCCAGTTTCTGGGTCACTGACTGAACTGCATATGCAAGCCCAGCACTACCGCCCACGCTGTTGCGGATGCTCTATGCAGTATCACCGGAGTGCAGTTCACAGAGAGAAAACAAAACTCTCTCTGCCCTCCCTGCCTCATGCCTTGCTTCCTCAAAGAACAACATAGCAACAGAGGTGGCTGCCAATATAAGAAAGGAGTTCCACTGTTAAACAATGCCCATCAATGACATAATAAGTAGAGGATCTTGGGTTCCTTTTTACTTAAAGTAAAACAAATTAAAACATTACCCCTGGATTTATTTATTTTTAAAATGTAAATGATTATTGCCGTGCCATAGTTACCTATAAGATCCGTTCTTGGTTACTTTTGATCTCCGGTGTAAATCGTCCAATGCTCACAAGAGGGGGGATTTGGTCCTCTGGACCAACTTTAGAGTTTTGATGAAGAGAGCTCTGTCTGCATTCCCAAAATAGATTGGGCTGGGAAGAAGTAGATAACACTGCCCAGGGAAAGACATTTTCTTTCAGAGGATGTTTCTGTTGGAGGACTGGAACAGCACACAGTCAGGTTTGACCTTCCATTGCAGTGAGGTGAGGAAGTGGTTCAAAGAGTGGATTTTCATGAATGCCCCAGATCTCCACCAATGCTTCTCTAAGACATTTGTGTGGGTCCATCACCTTCTCTCCCATTAGGCAAATTACAGACAAAGACACTGCCACAAAGGGCAATTAGCATGCTGATAGCAGCACAGTGATGGGGATTCAAGATGAGGAGATGAGAGACAATAAGAGGATGAAGTTCACAGCATGCAGGCTGCTACTAATCTGAAATATTTGTTGGCATATATAAATGGAGTTTGACTTCTATGGTCATATTTAATAATGTGATTTTTGCTGTGACAACTTTAAGGGAAAGCCACATGGTGGTCGTAGTAAAAGTTATGGAAGCAGCATTTTAATTAAAAAAAAAACAACAAAAGTTACAAGGAGCATTCGAGCACGCTGTTCATTTAATGTTACAAATTGTCAAGGTCATTTGTCCACCTGTTTACCACAGGCAAAATTCCCAGGTACATGGACATAAAAACCATTCCGGATCATTGGATTCACCTTTTATACTGTCTGTGTAAAGAGATCTGTTTCTTTACAAACATAATTTGCTTTAGCTCTCTTTTCCAACATGTGCTTTTTGAGTTATATCGAATGAGTAAATGATAAGGGTCCTTTGAAGCTGAGCGAGCTATGATGCCGTACACCAGCTGAGGATCTAACCCTACAAGTATAGCTATCATTACATTACAGAAAAGTGAATAAATTGTTTGAAGTATATGGATTCCTACTCATTCCTCCTAATTGCAATGCATTTGCACACTTTCCGACACATGTTTAGTTTGGTCAAATCAACACTTAACATAATTTCAATGTGCACAGTCATAAGGTATAGATAAATGTGTCCCGCTGTACAGAAAGCAACATTCTAAAGCGCAGTGACTGGCAAAGGAACAATTAATTCTGACATCCAAGGTTTTTTCACAGTATGTGCTCTTTTAAATTATTGATAGTGATCAGGAGGAAACAGAGCCATGAAGAAGAGTACAGCTGTCTGTTATTTTTTTTATGGTGAGAAAAAAAGAAACAGAAATTAAGACGCTTTAAATAAAAGTCTATGAAGATTAAAGGTAATTTACCTCCTGAAATCTAAAGCTTTTAAAAAAAATAAAGCCAATAACAACTTGATGTCAATGTCTGAAATCAGTGAACAATGAAAGTACCTGGAACCCTGCTGATTGCTATTACAGATTCCCAGCCACACAATAAACAGCTATAATTTGAATCAGATAACTTTTTTTATAATGCCCAGATGTGACTGCAATGTTTGTAACTAAGTACCAGACAGCAATATTTCCGAAGATCAGCTAAGTGTCTCAGTTGCTGCATGAAATCAGAAATGTAAAAGCAACATGACAGGTGATTTTAAACAATGTAATGCAAACATATTTCCAACTGATACAACTTCCCTGACTAAAATCATTAAAATAAAAAAACAATCAATGACAGTTTACTTTTAATTTACTTTTTAATCAGCTTTATTTTAATCAGAAAATTGCATCTAGGAAAACTCATTAAATGATATCTGGAAGGGACTAAATGAACCCTTAATATTATGTTGATTGTTTTTATGTAATGTTTAGTATTTTTATGCCCAATAAGCAGCAGATATAGTAAAACTCTTATGCAAAATAATTAAAATGATGAAATCCAGACATCAATATGAAGTTGTTACTGTTGTGTGCTGTAATGCTGTCCATGAAGGTGTTTATAGGGTGACAGTGCATTATGCTGAAATCAAAACATTATTAGCCATTTTACGTAAATGAAAAAGTATATTAACCTGCATCTTATTTCTCTTTACAAACATTTCTGTACAGTTAAGCTAAAGCCCTTTTGGTTTTTAACTCTAATTGCTTCTTAGCTGATCTTCCTGTGGTTTAAACTGGCTGACTTTCATAATTATCTTAATTACTAGGGATTAGAGCTGGCCAAAAATATTTCAAATAAATGTTTTTCCATTGGAAAATACTGCTTCACTAAAACCAACATTTTTTTTTTTAGAAATATGCCTGTTTCAACCTTTCTGTTGTGACAATTTCTCAGCACCAGGATGATGGAGGGGGGAAAGAGAGAGAGAGATCTGAAAAAAAAACCCTGAAAGGTCTCTCCTCCTCCTCCTCTCATTATGAAATGGAAAACAAATTCTAAAACCTCAAACTTTTTCATTAAATGGAATTGTTATTTTCTGGCCAGCCCTATTAATGACTAGTGGTTTGGGGTGCCTAATTTTATGGTACCCACCTTGGGACATGTTAAAGAAGTCTGACTTTCAAAAAAATGGTATCCAAGACCCTTTAAGGTGTGTCAAGTTGGGCACCAAAGATGGCTATGTTTAACCGGGAATAGTTCACTGAATACAGATGTTCAAAAAACTGTAGGTAGGTTAACTGGGTAGACTAGCAACAACAACCAAACAATTGGTCACCGTCGGGCTGGCTGCAGCCTTTCATTTGAATAATGCAGTGCTTATCAAAATTGTATTTCTGGGAATGAGCTTGTTTGGCTGACACTGAGTTCATTCTCACAATTACTGCTTGGAGTTCAGTTCAAGTGGCTGAGGTCGGGAGAATCAGGGGAGTCTGAAATGACAAGTGTGTACATGAGAAAGGGCACTATGGAGAACTGTTAACTACTAAAGATGGGGTTTTTATATTCTGAGGTTAGGGTGCTGATTGGAAAAGGATCCCTACTATAGTCTGTGTATTTCATATGTATTTTTGTCTCCTCCATCATGTACAACCCGCTGGACTATGCAAGCCATTACATATCGTTACATCAAAGTACAAGAAGAATACACACACCTTTCCAAAAGACCAATAGAACTAGTACCCCATCATGAATTTCTGTGCAATATTCAAAATAGTTACAATCTATTCATGTTCTGGTATGAGGATTTCATTCTGTTAACTCCCAATGCAAATATGTTCATTATAATTTTACTTCAACACACTGGATGCAAATGGTTGACATTTATTACTACTGATCCACTTCCAGTTATGTAATAGCTGCAGCCATATCACCTGAGGCTGTGATTTTATATGCTCTTCTAAGCTAAGAAAGATTGATTTTGGTTCAGAATGAAGCTTCATATCCTGTGTTGCATCCCAGAGTTTATTCCATTTTAATGAATGAAAAGAACTTTAGTAGAACATTTAAAATTGTGCTGGAGATTGAACCACATATCTTCTATTGAAAATAACGCATTGAAAAAGTTTCAACCCCTATATTTACAGTCTGTGAAGTTTAACTTAGGATTCTTCTCTGTTGAGGTTATCAATATAAGGTGTGCACATTCTCATTTATAATTCTAGTCAAGATATTTAGCTCTCAAAACATCTGCCTGACAACCTAGAGAAGCAACTTAAACACCTAAGCAGATCCGGGCAAACTTTCTGCTGACAGCACAGAGGTAGCCAGTGCAGAAATTTGAGCACTGGTATTACTCACTCATGTCTTGTCCCATGAAGAAGACAGGTAGCTACACGCTGAAGCTTTGGTATCATCATCACATTTAGTTCTAAGCAGATCACATTAGAGTATTCTAACCTGGAGGTGTTCATTGACTGTTGTGTTGTCCACATCAGAGAGAAGAGGTTGCCATTTGCTCTCCAGCAGTAAATAATACAAGGAACTGAGAATTCAGAAGCACCACTGGCTCTATCTGGACCCAGAGGTGCAAAATCTTCCTACAAAATGTTTATGGTGTTTTCAGAAACATCCTCAGTGACGGGATGTTTACTGCCTCAGCCCATTCCTCTAGAGCAGGGGTTCCCAAACTATGGTACACATACCCTGTGGGTATATGAGATGTCTCTGGGGTGGGGATACACATGAGAAATTGTGTAGAGGTGGATTTATTATTTTATTTATTACATTTTCATAATAGGCCTCCCAGATGCAGCTTTAAAATTTGGTGGGAATTTGTTATATAAAATATGGTAGTTCAAGATGTACAAATGAGAACACAGATACAAAGATGCTGATGTACAGAGCCCTCACCTCCAGTCACCATAGAGTGCATGTTCAATTGCTCAGCAACTGTCCAGTCTAACTGAGCTCAGAAGTTAGTCAGAGAGATTTTTTCGGTTGTATATGTCACACTATATCTTTATGTAACACTGAAATATGGAGAGATGGCTAAAGACAGGTAGTGTTAGCAGAACGCACGAAGTATCAGTGCTGAGAAGGGTAGGGGTATGCAGGCAGCTGGTATGCAATAAGAAAAAATTGGGAATCTCTGCTCTAGAGGCTCCTCCCAAACAACAAGCATCACACCCATCTAGAGCAAGTCAAATAGTATTCCCCAAATCGAAAATCTGATGATTTTTTAGGTCTTTGTTCTGGCTCACAAACACTTAGTGAATCTCTTGTTTATTGATGGCAACACGTCTATCTATCCTACAGTGCTCCTCGGGCTTGTATGGTATAATACCATCTAACTGCATTGCTTCGCTGAGTGACCAATCCAGATCTTTTTTTACTTTACTTACTCCAAACTGCTTTCTTCTGCAGAGCAGAGGAAAGGGAGAATATTATTGCATATACAAAACTTCTCTGTGGACAATTTAATCAGACCCCTCTTACCTCACTTTGCACATTCAGCTTCGATGCACAGTTTGTGTGTGTAAATTCTACTAGTCTCTTGCAGAAATGATAGTGCATAGAAAATTGCTCACACAAGTTGGTGTCAGAGAGAATAGCACTGGAGGCTCAATCCTCCTCATGCACACAGATTCTCATGGAAGCTGTTCTTAATGGACAACTAGCCATGAGCACGCTCAGAGTGGAGCAGAGGACTGACCTCCATCCTGACACTTACTGCTAATACAAAAAACTGCACTGGTGTTTTAAATGAGGAATGCAGAGTTTATAGATATACAATGTTAAATAACTTTGAACAGTTATTTTCCCTGAAACCAACAGTTTCTTTAGTTCAGCAAATAATTTAAAGGCAACAATGTTACAGCTTTTACTGGAACACTCATAGGATCAATTGTACCTGTTTTACTGCCCAAGAGTCTCAGCAAGTCACCAGCAGATTTATGTCTCTGTAAAGCTTTGAGTGGGTCAAACTAGTTCAGAGGTCCTTAGGATGGGTGTTTGGCTACATGCCACTGACAGATCCAATTTTCACAAAACAGAGAGATGTGGGGTGGGAGGGAGGCTTAAAATCAGTGAACTCTGTATTTTCTATGTGCTGTGCTCATTTTAAACTGGGAAGATTAGTTTTAAAGAAGCTATGCAGGTAAAGCAAACATAAAGAGCATAAAGTGCGGGAGAGCAACTTAGAAGGAACAAATACCAAATTCACAAATGAATCTCTATGTCACACATACTGCAATTAACTGCATTGCCAACAACCTACAGGTTACAGTTGGGTTCTCTGCAGATCACAAACAGGGGTAGCTGGATGATGGAGGAGGATGGGGAAGGAGGTTGAATAGTCGGGGGAGGGAATGAGTGAGGTGACATTTTGTCCTGGAGGGAGATTTTAGTGTTTTGAGGTAATGGTGATTAGCTTTGTACACATTTAGGCAGATCCTTTGTAAGAAGATATGCATAAAATCTCAGGCCCCTATTCATCAAAGCATTTAAGCATGTGCTTATCTTTAAGCATATGAGTAGTCCCATTGGCTTCAGTGAGATTACTCATTTAAAAAGTGCTTTGTTGAATCAGGGCCTGAGTAACCATTTGGTTTTATGTTTGTAATCCTCATCTGTCTATTCTGCTAAATTCCATATCTATGATTATAACTCTCACTTGTTGCATATTGTCCATTAGATTGTACCTACTTAGGCCAAGAGGTACATCTTCCTGGAAAGCTCCTTGCACATTTACATAAACTACAATATAAATAGTAAGAATTTAATCATGAAAATCCCATTGGACATGAATCATCTTATTCCCTGAAACAGACACAAGAAGGTAGTCAAAGTACATTTTCATTTCAATGAATGAATTCCATGGAAATGATTCTTATTTCATGGCATCATGTGTTATGCATAAAGTTTTATTTCCATGGATTTAACTTGGGACACAGAACTTGATTCTACAAATAAATTAATTCAAATTTATAATATAATTACGTGATTCAGTGGCTAAACACATGCTTCATACTGTATCCCTAGAACACAGACTCTGACAATAGCCTTCTGACTAGCATGATGCAGGAAGTCTTTCTACCCACTTTTCCGTAAGTGATGACTGGATTACAGTAACTATGACATAATGACTGAATAAAGCATGGTCAGAGAGAAAACTGATGTTGGCAAGTTGAGAGAAGCTTGAAGACTAGAAATATATTTTTTGTTCTTTTTTGGAGAAGAAACTTGTTTATTCTTTACTGGTTAAAATGTTGGTTTAGAATGGCCAATTCATAGAGTGAAGAAATATAATTTTAAAAATACCAGTTATGGTATACTAGTTATGGTACCAGTATGTACACTCCTCCCGTTCTTGAAATTTTTTTTGCAAAATTCTCAGTTTATCTGGGAAATTATTATTAACTTTGGAAAGATACATCATTTGGGATCAGATACTTTCCAAGTTTCTACCTTACTGGAACTTTGATACTGGAGGAGAGAGGCTTTTACTCAGAGAGAAACAATTCTCAGATTGATTTCAGTTTATTATTGAAATTATTTTACCTTACTAAATGTACTTTTAATGTGATTTGTATTAAAAAGGAATTGAGGACTGTGATTTTTATATGTTAAATATTACTTTGATGGCCTGGAAAGACTATTTTAATAATCTTTTAATGCAGATTGATACAGGGAAAATTGAACTAAATAGAATTTAGAGGGATTATGGAACAGTATCCACACATCATTCCATTAATCACATTCTAACCTTTCATGCTTTTCAACACTTCCATACTTTGTTGACAGATTTTTCTGTGGTGCTGAGGATAAGAAATCAGATGGGGTTTGCTTGCTGAAGATTTCCAGCTAACCAGTGATTTTATCTCTGGTCATCTATCTGTTATTTAAGCTTTTCAAAGATGGCAATCACCCCATATCTCCAAAGCTGTGTAAATGCACAGCTATCTCTAAATACAAGGTATCACACTATGCAATTACTTGGTCCCTTGAGTGCAAGAGGTTTACAAGTCTTTTTGTGATGTTGTCCATTTAGACAATAATTTCTCCATGGAGAGATTGGAAGCTTGATTGAGAAAAAAAATCTCCTTTTCTTTGTGAAAGAGTAAATGTGGAATTAGGAAACAAACGGGCAGCCAGCTATTAATCCAAAGTGAACTAATACAAATACAAAGCAGTAAATGGAGTCTGATTAATAGGAAACAGATTCAACCAATTACAAGACATGGATTAAGTTTGTTCTTTCATTGATTCCTTTGACCAGCTTGATCCTGATAATTAATTGTAATAGTAATATTATACAGCTACAGAATGCACTACTTTTGGGAAGTTCTTTGTCTGCATTATACAGAACATCAGACTAAATGATCACAATGGTCCTTCTGGCCTTGGAATAAATGAATATTTCAAAGGATCCTAAATTTTTTTTAGAAACTATTATTCCAACCCTGCAAACACTTAGGCACATGCTTAACTTTATGACCATGAGCGGTCCCATTGGGTTTATGGGGACTATCTGTGTGCGTAAAATAAGACATTTGCATGTATTTTTGGAGGATTGCAGCCTAGGCAGTTTAGGGGTAACATCCCCATTGAAGTTAATAGTGTTCCGTGCATCTACCCAGCTAGAAATTATTGTATGATTCTTATGCTATGGGAAAAATCATCAGTGTTAAAACCAGAATCCTTTGCCCAGGAGTGTTTTTAAAGCTGCTGTGGGTATTCCTTTCTCTATCTAACTAGGTGCTTCTATGACCTCCATCACCAGAGTGTCTGTGTGCAGTGTTCCATTGCCTTGCTACATCCCTTGATTGAAAAGAGCTTTTAGAACACTAAACCAGTTGAGCAGTCTGACCATCTGAACACTCTTAGGTACTTTATAACAAAATAAATGATTGCAAATATTCTCTGCTACGATTACTGATCTGCTGAGTACCGTTAATGTGTCTAACATTCTGTAATGAATCATTTCTTCCATATATTTGATTTGCCTTCTACAGTGAGTTTGTTTTGCTTCTAATATTTTTTCAGATCTGAAATTAATAATGGTCCAAATTCATCCCCTAATGGTAGCTATATAGAGACTTCTCTCCAATTACCACAGAGATAAAATTGGGCTAGCATGTTTTATTTACAACTTAGTTTTAATAATTATGATTGGTATTCATAAACGTTTTTATTCTGAACTCTTTGTCACTGATATGTTCATGGTATACAATTCAATTAACTCATGCTGGGTTTATCCATTTTATATCAAAGCTAAATATAACCTAATCTATGAGTCTAATATATTTTAATGCCTATTTTAATAACACTATTTGTTTTGACTTTTTCCTTTCTCCCAATTTTGCAACTTTAAAAAAAAATAGGTTTTTAAGCACATTGAAAATCTCATAAAACTACCAGTAAAAACAGCTGCTTTGCATTTATTACAATGTCCCCCCCCCCCCCGTCTGAAGTCAGAAGAAGTAACATTTTGGTACAATAGCATATATACTATTATATTGTGTATATGTGTGATTATCTAGCTGGGGTTTTACCAAGGCTTGGAAAAAGTCCACAGAAAGTCACAAACCATATATTAGTATGTAGATTAAATGGAACATGTTTTTTGACTGCTTTGAACTAGGTGACACTGAGAATTTTGAATGAACTTGACCTATACATTTAAACTTCATTTACCCTTTACCTTTAACCTGGGGCTAAGACAAACAAAAATGGATTTACAATGAAAAGATAAACCACTGCTTTGCTCAGTGTTTCTCTAGTGTAAAATGATTCAAGGGACATTAAAAGTTCTATTCCTTTGCTTTTGCACATTATGATTTACCACTGGAAGGAGCTCGAGTAATGATGTTGAATTACTGAAGAAAGTAGCAATAGGCCAGCAATATGGTTAACCATTTAGAAGGGGGAAAAATACAACTCTCCCCCTGAGCCTTTCAAAGGGTCTTACCTAAAAGCAAGGAAAGGAATCTGTTCCTGACATGCAAGGAGTAATGGTTGTGAACTTTACAAGATATTCATAAAAATATGAAATGTGGGTCTTATCCATGAAAAACACATGACAATTCAAAAACCGGATGGCTTTTTTTTTCTTTTGATAAGGAAATTAGTTAATAGTGAGAAATTAGGGAGAAAGAAAGAACCACTCAGATGTTTACTGGAGTGTCTGTTTTCCTTGGCAAAACAGCCATGGCCATAGGCTAGTGGCTCTGGACGAAGGAGGCGACTCATTATTAGTCTTAACAAATGTAAATCGTCATTTCATGTGTTCACTTGTGACCAGGATGAATAGACTAATACAAGAAATGACTTTAATCTTCATCTTAGAACTTGAACAATATTAGATTTAAACCCTTTTAGACTTTGGAGGTCCCCCTCCCTTAAAAGGTTAAAACAAAAACAAACCATCCCTTGTATTCTCCCCCGCCATCTTTAAAAAGTTTCATGCTTTTGCAGAGCCTAAATGGTTGAAGTTCTAGAATCCAAGTTTATTTAAAACCAATTTTTTTTATCAACAGGGTTACAGGTAATTAGTATTATTTTTAATCCATCTCTTTTATACCCATACAGAAGATCACAGTTTGCTTTGAAGTATATATATCTTTCAAATTCTAAATTGTGGGGGTTCAGTATATGACTTTTAGTTATACAGCCCAAGAGCAGAAGGACTTGGTTCAGCAAAACCTTCTTAGCTGGGTTTGATTTTGTTCCCCATTACTCTATCTCCCAACTCTTAATCAGTCCTGGAACACGCACACAAATCATCAGGCAGATATGCAAGATCATAGCACTTATCTTCAAATGAGAAGACTGTTAAAGGTGCAAAACTGTAATGTTGCTTTGTGAGCAAGAAATGCTCAGAAGTGATGCAGCCAGCTACTCCCATGGGGCTGATGGGCACATCCTTCCACTCTATTCTGAACGCTCACGCTTCAGAGTGTGGGAGGCTTACCGTTCAATGTAAATCGTGCCCTGAATCATGAATTAGGATTTTGAAAAGAAAATTAATTTTCAACAGTCTAAGCTATTTTTCTTTATCATTATTATACTTTGCTAGGGATTTTGTTACTTTTTTTCTCGTTGTGAAAATATTTGAAATATTTTTCCAATATAGCAATGGCTGACAGTTTGACATCTGCCTCCAGCTCCCAGTCTATTTCTTTTTGAAGGTTTGGTTTATTTAGAGGCCTCATTCAACTGCCATTGAAACCAATAATACAACTTCTGCTGACTTCCATGGGAGCAGATCGCAGTGGTTTTCAAACTTTTTGTATTGGTGACCCCTTTATTTAACACAAGCCTCTGAATGTGATCCCCCTCAAAAATTAAAAATGGGGGGGGTAATTTAATTTAATGGGGGCTGGCGGCTGTCAGCCCCAGAGAGCTGACAGCTCACGACCCACATGCAATCATCTTGCAACTCCCTGAGGGGTCAACAACCCCCAGTTTGAGAACCCTTGGTATAGGGGTTGGAGCAAATGCGGTTGTATCGTAGAGCTTGGCTGTAGACAATGGATCATGTGGCGTGGTCTGGATGAAAGCTAGAGGCATGTAGGTAGGAATAGCGGTCAGTAGGTTTCCGGTATAGAGTGGTGTTTATGTGACCATCGCTTATTAGCACCATGGTGTCCAGGAAGTGGCTCTCTTGTGTGGACTGGTCCAGGCTGAGGTTGATGGTGGGATGGAAACTGTTGCATCCAATGAAGTGAGCTGTAGCTCACGAAAGCTTATGCTCAAATAAATTTGTTAGTCTCTAAGGTGCCACAAGTCCTCCTTTTCTTTTTGCGGGTACAGATTAACCCGGCTGCTACTCTGAAACTTGGTATAGGGACTCTCTGCTTTCCCACCTGGTAATATTCTGCATATTCACTGGTTAGCACTTGCACAAAAACATCCGATTGAGCCTGATTCTCCTCTGCCTTGTGCGTTATGTAGACATTTACATCTGTCCAGAGTGCAAAACTCTGCTCAGTCAGGATTGTAGCATTTGCACTCATGCTGCACAGAATGACTCCACACGGGGAAAGGCAGTAGAGAATCCAGCCTAGTGCATTTAAAAGCTGTGCTCCCACATCAACTTAACTTGTCAGTTGTGTCCGATCCTCTCTTGTTCCACTGATTGTTGATGGTTGCCCAAGGAATACATTTTGCTAAACTTGCTCTTTCAAATGATGGTATTCTTGAGCTGTGGCTATTACCCTGTCTTTCAGGTTACTGACTTTTAATAACAAATCCCTGAGATGGTAGGAACTGTGGTGGCTTGGATGCTGACTAATGCCTGAGCATAACAATTCTTTTAAAGGTTGTTTGTCTGGTTTATTTTAAAAACTGGTTCTTTTTTCATCCGTGTCATATCCGATTGTATTAGCTAAAAGCACTCACCTGTAAAAAATCCTTGTTAAAATTTGTTCCTTTTAATCGGGCTTGTATATTTTTGTTAGCACTTGGTCTAGTAATCCTCAGTAGATTTCCCTTAACTCTGTGATGGAAAATAAAAGTGCAGGCTTGTCAGACACCATTTTGGTTGTAAACGGGTAATGAAACAGCAAAGGATATCTAAAAAATCATGGTTTAGAAGAATAATGACAACTTTAATCCACTGGGTTCATCAAAACAAATGTCATAAAATGCTCTGACTAGGCTATTGATTGATCTGACATGGAGGAAGTAGAGGTTAACTCTCCCACTTTATAATTCATTATCAGGACAATTCAAACATGTGTGATTCCACTTTTTTTGTAAGAAAAAATAAGACACGTCAGCTCTTCTAGAGGCAAATGCTACTCATTCTCACTCATGGTGTACAAATAGCTGTTTTGTATGTAAAGGCAGCAGAGCTATGTGCCTGGTTTAATTTACCATCAAGGCCAGATAATTCCATATGTTCACTGGTGTTTTCTCAAATCTAATCTGAATTGTACCTAGAGATTGAAATGCTACCACTTACTCTGGGAGACTAGCCAAAAGACTCTACCCCTGGTCTTTGCTTGTAGAATAGCCAAGAGAAGGAATTATGTCTTGGTGGTTAAAGCATAGAACTGAAAGTTTGAAGGCTTGGCTCTGCCATAGACTTACTGTGTTTCTTTCTTAACACCTTCTGTTTATGCTTATAAACACAACACTCTGCCTGTGGGCTGTGCAGGATTAAACCCTCTATGTGTGTTAGTGGATTATTATAGAAATATAACACTAGGAGCGTATTTACACAGTACAGCATGGTATGACTCAGAAAGACAATGGCCCAAATGTTATTGGATTTTAAATACTAATCCAATGTAACATAAGCTAGTGGATATTTGTGATATGTGCTGAAAATTGGAGTTGTATATGAATCACAATTTCAAACTAAGGTATAAAGACCATTAGTTGGTGCTGCTATAATGTGTGTGCATTTTATAGAACCTGCCCTTACATTCTTTTATATAAATCCATACTAGGCTTACTCTACTAAGGTACCATGCTGAAACTAACTATATATTATCAGAATTTGATTTGTCTATTTATGGCAACCTTAAATGTCAAATTTTCTTGACTTATAAAACTGTTGACAGGGAAGCATCACTAGTAGAGTAGTTTAGCTTTCCAGATGAAATCTATAAACATGCATATTTGTATATGGGCTAGCTTGTGCTCTCAATTCAGGAAGACAGAATTAAACAAAAAAATGGTTAAAGAACATGTGTTATTCAACAAACAGAGGAAAGGTGTTCTGCCAATGATCAACGTTACAATTAGAGAATGGTCTTTAGGCTAAAAAAAAAAATGTTGTGGTCTAGGAAGTTTTGAACAGAAAAAATAAACCATGACAAAAAATTTCCAAGGCAAAGCAAACTATTCCATTTTCAGGTCCATACAGGGGAAAAGTTATGAATAATGCATTTATATACCATTTTGCCATCCATTATTGAACGTATTTGTGCTGACTACAAGTGATCATATGGCATTCATTACAGTTTTATGATGCGCTTAATATCTTTGGTTGATCACGTTAGTGTAAAGACATGCTACTGGACATATTGTTTTACAGCCTACAGTATATTTTCAAAATATGAGATGTCACACAAATATTTTAGAAAATAATTAATTACAGTATAAATTCTTTATATCAATATTTCAGTGTTTATGGCTTTTCAAAGGAATAAAGGTGTAAAAATAAAATCTCTTGCAAAATCATGATTTCATAAATGCCTCAGTTTAATGCTGCGGCTCATCGGTTCCATAATTCACATTTCATGGTAGTCTGGAAAGCTATACTTGCTCTTCAACAATATATATTATCCCATTAGTGTTGCCTTATATTACTTAGCCAAAATGTTGAGTAAAGTTAAGGTGAAGGTTACACAGAGATGAGCCAAATGTCATTCCTGGCCATGTACCTACATGGAATCTTAGTGCATATGCGAGCCACTATTCTCTTCTAAACAAAACGACAGACTGTTTTTGAATATATGGCTCCCCAATGACAGATCCACATCCTACTACAGTTAATGAATGAAATTCCGGTCCCATTAAAGTCTATGAGAGTTTTTCCATTGATGTCTAAAGGACGATGATTTATTAATTATTTATTCATAGTAATTTGTATTATCAGAGCACTTGGGAGTCTCTGTCAGGGACACCCATGGTATTAGGTGCTATACAAACACAGAACAAAATGATAGGCCCTATCTGAATTTAAGTATAAGACAAGGAATAACAGATGTATACAGGCAGACCGATGACGGAATACAAGGAAACAATGAGGCAATATTGGTCAGCATGATGGGCAGTGGTCTCAGAACACCAATGACCTAACATTTGTCAAGTTTTTTGTAGGCATTATGGCAAAGGAGAGTAGTAAGGAGGGAAGTGAAGGAAGACAATGAGTTAGTTTTGCAGATGTGTATAGGGAGCTCCTCCCAAGCCTGAGAGGAAATATGAGAGAAAGTGTGAAGGTGCTTGTTTGAAATATTAACAAGTGGATGATAGAAGCTGTTATCATAGGCCAGTCAGAGGTAGGAATCAACATTTTAATAGCCAATCAGAGCTGATATGTAGAGTGGGGAATAGGCTGTGAAGGGCTTTAAATGTGACGATAAGTAGCTTATGTTTAATATGACAGAGAAGACAGTAGAGGGATACCAAAAGAGGGATGACATACTCAAAGCAAAATGGTGGTGGTGTTGTCCATAGTGATTGAGCAAGGAGGTAGAAGGATGATTTGCTGGGTGAGGAGGAGACTGGGAGCTCTGTTGAGCTTGAGTGGACAGCCAAACAGCCACAAGGCGATGCCAGAAAGACAGTTCTGGGGTAGAGAGGCAGATCTTGTAAGTTGTACATATGGAGATGTAGTTGAATTTGTGTTTGTAGATGAGATTACCTAGAGATAAGGTATACAGGGAGAAGAGAAGGGGACCAAGAACAGAACCCTGTGGAAAGCTGGAGGGGGGATAAGGGGGATCTTCTAAAGGATGCACGGAAGAAGGAATTAGAGAGGTAGGAGGAAAATGAGGAATATCATACCTCTGAGGCTACATCTACACTTGAAGCCAGGGGTACGATTCCCAGCTTTAGTAGATGTACTCATTGAACTAGCATGCTAAAAATAGTAGTGTAACCCTGACAGCAGTCAGTAGCCACCCCAAGTAAGTACCTATGGGATCCAGGTGGGTTTGTACTTGTAGTGGCTAGATCATGCCCACCACTGGCTGCTGCCTGTGCTACTGTGGCTACAGTACTATTTTTAGTGCACCAGCTCAATGAGAGAAGGTCTACTCAAACTGGGAATCACCCTCCCAGCGCCAAGTGTAGATGTAGCCTGAATCTTAACAAAAAGTCTGCACGTTCTCTAGGAGCAACCTTTAAAATTCAGTCTTTTTAGATTTAATGTGCAGAAATTTCAGGTACATAAAGCAATGCAATTAATTTATATGCAAAGTAAGAATTTACAGACAAACTGTTTGGAAATCAGCAACAATATGGAATCAATTCTCAGAAAATAAGCACGGAAGCTGAATCAGTGAAATTTGCTCAAGACCTCAGAATCCATCCATATTCTTTTATTGAAGACACTTGGTTATTTCCACTGAATGAGCAGGACCATAGGCTATTGTTCACAGTGAACAACAGACATAGAAGGTCTTAGTTTAGATGTAACTAAAACCCATTATTAGGGCCCTTTGGATAACACACATACATTATTATTTTTATTATTATTATTTGCCACAGCATTATTGCTTGAGAAGCTCTTTCTTTATGAAAACAATACTTCTTCCCTTGTAATATCAACAAAACTTCCTTTGACCCTGTACTTTGACAACCTGCGTTTATAATTTTAGTCAAAATTGAACTACACTATAAT
The DNA here is from genome assembly GCF_965140285.1 of Lepidochelys kempii. Lineage (NCBI taxonomy): Eukaryota > Metazoa > Chordata > Testudines > Cheloniidae > Lepidochelys > Lepidochelys kempii. The sequence continues at coordinate 30,246,017 of NC_136391.1, read as the reverse complement.
CCATCAATTATCAATTATTCAGGCTTGATCCTGTTTCCATTGAGGTCAGTGATAAAACTCCCATGTAACACTGCGGAATCAGATGCTTAGTTTCTTTCCTAGTGAACTCTCAACTGTACAAACTATTTACTTTAATTTATTTTGGATTGTCTAAGAGTTCAGTGGTGGAAACAAAGTAGAATTTTAATTTGTTGAAAAACAATAAAAATGGCACTAAAATTGATTATTTTCCATAATATTTACTTTCTCATGCAAGGAACTACACAAATTATTCTTTTGCTTGCAGCCTAAAGAAGTTTTTCTAGTCTTCATTTTAAAATGAAATACAGCAACTGGTCTACCACTCATTCTGGTATAGGAATAGGAAAGACTCCCACGGATCAGACCCATGGTGTATGCAATCTATATCCTCTCTTTGACAGGGACCAGAAACAGATGTTTCACAGGAAGTTGCAAAAAAACCCAAACAATTATTAATCCTTCATAGTCAGAGACTGGTTAAGGCCTGAAAGCATAAGGTTTACTCTCTCTGGATCCTTGATGAACTAATGTTAAGTCTAAGTGATCTCTATTTTATCTTACCAGCTGATTGTTTCGGTCTGTGTTGTGTCAATATTGAGATGTTATGCTGAGGCTTGTTTATATTAGAAATTGTCAGTTCAACATTTGGTCAAATGAATACATAAAATAAAACCCGCTCCCCTCCATTTTCTCCTCTCCCTAAAAAATTCCAGACTGATTCATTCCGAAATACATTTTCAAAATAGCATTAATGTATTAATAGCATATTTAAGGTTGAGAATTCAAACTGAGAATAATGAACTTCCAACCTTTAAAGTTTCCCTGGCAATGTTTACTTGACTATATTGCAGTTACAGTATATAACATTATCTATTCCTGGTGTCCTTGTTAAATGTCAATTTTTGTGTCATAGTGGGAGATAAGGCATAGGGCAGTTAGACATCTAATTACAACTGAATTAGGCTGGGTGCCTAACCTCCATTTGTGACTTTGAACTTTACCCCCTTATTGTTTATGTTTTTAATCTAAAGCATTAAATATATAGTTATGCATTGCAGCTGAGTTAAAATGGTGAAAAACTTACTTTTGGTAGTGTACTGACTTCTTAGTTCTTGATTCTTCAAACTTTATGTTGCATTAACAAACAGACTGTGGGAGGGTTGGTTGCATTTAATATGAAAGTTATTACACAGTTCTGTTTTGAGGATACAAAGAGACTAGCAGGCATCAGAAAGCAGCAGATCTTTATTTTTAAAAAATAGGGGTTCTTTTTGTGTGAATTTTCTTAGCACTATTTTTTTGGGCTGAGACCTCATAAGCCATCTTTGCATTCTGAATGACTTTCTTTTTTTTTTTTTTACAGCTTTATTTTCATTACCAAAGGGATTAAAAACATAATACTGTAGCCATGTTTTATGGTTGTGATAAACCCCTGAATATGGCATTGGGGTTTATAACTAGAAATGCTGACATGAACTTAACTAGAGTGGCATGAATAGTAGTGCTCTAATAAGATCCTTGAAGGAAAGAAAGGCAGTGATGCCAATAAAGTGCTCATGATAATATCTAATTGAAAAGGGTTTGTGAACTGAAGTTAAGGAGCGGACTAACCTTTAAGTGATTCTCCCTGAATTTCTCAACACAAAGGGTGCAGAGAAAGGCAATTACAGTAATATATATCTGCTTAACAAAAGAAAGAACCAGCTCAAAAGAACGTGCATTGTGGTGATGGATGGTACAGGTGGACAAAATGTGAGGAAAAGAGGCGTGGTGGTGGACCTATGAAGTGCAGCTAGCAATTTGAAACAAGAAAAGGGTGCATACAAGAAAAAGAAAATGAATCCATCAAGTGAAAGTAAAGTGAAATTGAATAGAAAAAAGCAAAGTGAGCTGCCAACTGGGCAGTGAAGAAGGCCGAAGAGAATACCATAGATGTTCTGTACGCTGAGCTTGTAAGCTGGCTGGCAAAAGCATACAGTATTGCAAAAATGAGACTCAAAGGGAAGCAGAATGGTATTTTTAAATGATGACCAGGGAAACTATTAGTAACACCTGAATAAGTGAAAGAGAGGTGGAAACAATACTCTGAGAGTCTCTTAAATGAGGCAATCTCCCTTTTTTGGTGGAGTTGCCAACATGTGAGACTAATGTGTTGCCTGATTCTGGCATAACGGAAGAAGAGGTGAGAAATGAAGAACGGTAAGGCAGCAGAACCTGAAGAAGTGATCGTGGACCTGGTGAAAATCCTGGGTGAGAGAGGCATAAAATGGTTTCAAGCCATATAGTGAGTCACAAGAATTCTGAAGATTGGTGCAAGTCTAACTTGGTCCCAGTAAGAAGTGAAACATCCATGAATACAGGGAGAAAGTTACCATTGCATGACATGAAGATACTGGAATGCATCTTGGGCACTAGGTTAAGGAGAATGCTGGAAACCTCTCCTCACACAAGAACAGTTTGGTTTTAGGAAAGGATGAGGAACCGCAGATGTCATTTTTGTAATACAGCAAGTGATAGAGAAGTTGCTAGAATACGAACAGGATAGCATCTGACATAGACGTAGAAAAGGCATATGATCAAGTGGACAGAAGGATACTTACACCAGTGCTGAGGAAATATGGAGTGTGTGAGGGTTTAAAAACTAAGGTGAATACACTATATAGGTCACCAGAAAAACAGATCCAGACATGTTTTGGAACAACAAGCCCCCTCAGTTCACCTCTATCATATGGATGGACTACATCAGCAGGAAGATCCCCATGGGAAAACGTCAGAAGCTGCTATATGCAGATGACTCAGCACTAAAGACATCCTCAAAACAAGACCTGGAAGAAATAGTAACCCAATGGTATGAGTTTATAAGAGGACATGGAAAGAAAATGAACACGACTAAGATTGAGGCCATATGGGTTAGTAAAGGTGCCTTTATATTCAGGGGACCAGAATATAAAGATTAATGGAATACGACTAAACCAGACTGAGCTGTTCAAGTATCTAGGAGGCTGGGTTATGGAAGACAATGAGCTTGAACATGAGACATAGTTCAGGCTTGGGAGTGATGAAAATAGCAGAATAACATTTTGTGTGTGGTATATAACAAACACGCGGAACATTGTACAATGCTGTAGGGCACAGAAGCAGGAGCAGTAAAGAAAAGGCACGTTAAAAGCCTTCAGGTCTTTGAGTAACTCTTTTTCCTCGCATGAAGGCAAATCATCTCAAAGGGACAGATTTTGAAATGAAAGCTTTAGGATGGACATCAAAGTCCATGATGTGGCTGACAAAATCCAGGAAGTGCAACTTCACTGGTTCAGACACACACAGAGAGGATGATTGAAGAAGACTTTGTGAAGATAGCATGGCAGGAGAAAGTGGTAATAAAGAGAGCCCGAGGAAAGCCGAGGAAGCAATATATGGATTGCATCAAAGAAGATAGTAAACAGGTGGACATCAGTGCCACTTGGGACAGATGAAGATGGTAGCTGATTGCACGACAACCTGACCCTAGATGATGGGATAATGGAAAGAAAGAGAGAGAGAGAACCAGAGAGTGCATTTTGGCCCTGATCCTATCTTCTTATGTTGAAGCCATTAGGGATTTTATCTTAGTAAGAAATGTAGCATTAGGCACTTTTAGAACCCTTTTATTTGAATTCCTCCCTTGTCTCCCACCTCCCCACTCACACACACAAACAGGATCATGAAAGTTCCTTTCCAGATCAAAAAGTTTAATTTAATCAATCACTGAAGCATATGGGAAATCTGACCAGGACAAATCTATCTATTCCATTCATCTTATTCATGTGAGCTAGCCACCAGCATTGATGAAGCATATATCACCATAATATCTAACTGCTCATTCCAATTAAAGTTGAATCCAAAATGCAATGAATTAAATAGGAAAACTCCAAGCATTCATGAAAAGTGAGGCACTGGTAACATATACTAGATGAGACTTTAGGGCAGGTGAATTGCTGTGCAAATTTAGCATGCAACTTTGCCACTGTTCGTATCCCATTTCTAGCCCGCAGTATCTTTGCTCTTCGTGTTCCAATCCTCTCTTAAACAGAGACTAGTGCTGATGCTTTTGTGGTGTGAGTGAGTATCTGTGGAGGACTATCTAGTCTCTTCCATAGTTTTTTCTAATAGGAAGAAACTTTTCCACACATACAGGAGAAATGTCCATTGGTTGCATTCTGGAATATCATCAAAAGCTACAGTAGTGCTATTTCAGGGGAATTTTCATAACCTTGCTGTTTGATTGACAGGACTATTTCACAAAGTGCAGAAATTGTTATTATTACCGGTGATATTTTGTAAGGGATTTTTTGGGGGATTTTTTTTTCTCATTACTACACACACAGTGGATAAAGTCTGCTTGTCTGATATTTCCAGCTCAATTTTGAAGAGCGAAGAGGCTTGCATAATTCAGGTAATCTGTGGATTAACAATCATGGTTTGGGGCTTCTCTTTATTGCCAAATCTTTTGCCGGTCACTAATTCTTGTAGGCCTGGCTTGACATGAGTACTTGAACATGGGTGAGGCCTCAGATTTTTTGGGAGACAGGATTAGGGCGGCAAATGGATCAGCAGGCTGGAAACAGTGTACTAGCTAAAATAAGGGCATATATCCAGGGAACCATTTACAATGACAAGATAAAAATGGATAAAATAAGCCTGGAACATAAGATGAGATAAAGAGTAAGTCTTCCCTGGATAGTGTGTGGACAGAGCATGTTGTACAGGGACCGGTTCCTACAAAGTGACCACGCAACTCCTAGAACATGTAATGCAGTGTATGGTAAAGGAAATGTAATGTGTAAATATTTATAAGGGGGTCTGCTGTGTAACTTTGGATACATGGTGTGCCCTGAGCAGCTCAAGTATAGTTTAATTGTATGCCAATAAAGAAACCTGAATGATGAGTCTGAAGTCGAGCTGAGTTCTTGGGAACTGAGGAGCCTACTGAATGAGTGAGATCTCAGAAGCCAGCCCAACATACAAGTGCCAGGATTCAAATCCACTCATCTGAAACAGGTAATAGATACACCCTTTACTGTGAGAGTCTCTACCTAGCAGTAAAGGAAATGGCACTGGAAGGGCGTAAGGGTTTAAAAAAGTTAGTACACACTGGAGAAGTAGGTTAAATCAAAGAGTGGATGCTGTGGAGCCCCCAGGAAAGTATTAAGGGGGAGAGTCGGACTGGGTAAAAAAGGAACTCCAGAGAATGGTATTAGAGAAAAAAATAAAGAATGGTTGGCAGAGCACAGCAGAAGCTTTTTTAAAAAATAGGACCCATTGGCAGCCATGGAAAAAATAGATCTAGTTTTTTTACTGAAGGCAAAGAAAGTCCATATCCAGGCATACAAGGACTATGTCTGATGGCTAAAACTTTAAAAACAAAATATGCCACCTTGAGGAAAGCATAAAGCGCAAATTAAAGTTGTAAAAGAGGAAACAAACTAAATGGAAAAAATGCCTGGAAGATCAGGGACAAAACAATGTTCTGTTATGTATTTGCATAAATTCAAAATAAAAAGCAGCTGTCCTTCAAGGAGTCTATTTAATGAGCACTACTTTGCAGCCAAAGTGTACTAAATTAAGAAACAAGTCCAAAAAACATAGAAGATAAGCTTAGAGCTGCCAAAAAAAATTGGCTAAGAAATGTGTCGCTTTGGAAGATAACTAATTGAAGGATAGAGAGTGAGGAGCTGAAAGGAACTTTTGCACAAGTAAACAGTGAAGAGTTAGGAGGGAATCAAACAGTTGGGGGCTGTAGAAATGTCAAAGAGTGAAAGTGCTAAAGAAGATGTTAAAGTGTTAAGGAAGAGAATGCTTTGTTTAACTGATGTAACTCAGTTATGGAAGTATAACTCAGTGCAGTCACACTGACTGAAATCCTTAGTAATAAAACAAATTATGCAAAGAGGAGGTCAGGTGGTAACAACTACCACCACTATATGCTCCCCTCCTCCCTAGCCTTTACAGCCATTCAAGGAAATGGGCTCTTCCAGATGAAGGTGTCTGTAAATGATCAATTGTGCTGTTTGCTGCGGGTGGAGTGACAATCTGATTTGAATGATTGGACTATGGATGATTTAGTAAAAATCACTAGAAAGGAAATAGAGATTTCTATATGGCTTGACTGCTTCCAAAGGTACTAGTGAATATAATCTGGGTCCAGTTGTGTAGAAAAAAAATTATAAGCAACACAAGTCAGCTCAAACAACAGATTGTTTAGAAAAAGGGAGCGAGAAACACCCTAGTAAGTCCAGAAGAAAAAAACCCCTGCCTGACAGAAAAAGAAAAATTTAATTGTAACAATCATCTTACTAAAGCATCAAATAACTAAGACACAGAACGAAAACAAGGGAGTGAAAATAGGAATGTAAGAAATGTTGCTAGAATAAAGCAGTTATCAGAGTCCAAGCCAACAAATTTAAGTCAATTGAAAAAAAATTATTCAAAGCTTAAATATAAAATATTATGAATGAAGTGTAAAAATGTAAGCAACTAAAATGGGTCATCAGCTCATAACGTGCAATTTACAAAAGGAAAATGTCAGGAGTATAAAACCATTTTAGGAAAGAAGTAGGTTCAAAGGCTCAGCTGGCAAGCCTTTGAGTCGAGCAAGTTTAAAATATTTGGTCTCTCGTAATAAACTGTTTACAACATAGCAAGGGACTGCAGGATTTTTTTAAAAAAAAATCCAGCAACTTTTTGAAAAATGTATAATGTATGTGTAAAATGAATTGGCTATTTTAAAAAAATCACTAAAACTCCATCCAAGTCTTTCATTCAAGGTTGCGAAGTTGAAACAGACACTCTTTGGGCGGCAGCCAACCTCTACTGGTAACCCCCACTTTGTATGTTAACTGTTTGGGTGTCTCAATGCTTTTACAAAGTGTAACTTCTTTTTTTTTAAAACATTGTAAACATTACACATAATAAGGTCTTGGAGGCTATTGAGTAAATAAGGTCTCAGAAACCATCCCAACAATTCTTATTTACCAAAAAGTTATAAAACTCCATGATTTTATATTAAGTAGTTAATCTGTTACTCTGGTTAGACTGTTAGGACTTGATTTTTTTTTTCTTATTGAACAGTTACACTGGCATTAATCCACTATGATTATAAAAGAGGTTAGTCCTGATTTAAGCAGCTCTGAGTGAAGAATCAGGCCCTTGGAGCAGTGGTTCCCAAACTTGTTTTGCAACTTGTGCAGCAAAAGTCCCTGGCAGGCTGGGCCAGTTTGTTTACCTGCCTCGTCCGCAGGTTCGGCCAATCGCGGCTCCCACTGGCCACAGTTCGTGGTCCAGGCCAATGGGGGCTGCGGGAATGTGGGTTCGCTGCTCCAGGCCAATGGGAGCTGCTGGAAGCGGTGGCCAGTACATCCCTCAGCCTGTGCCGCTTCCAGCAGCTCCCTTTGGCCTGGAGCAGTGAACCACGGCCCCTGGGAGCCACAATCGGCCAAACCTGCGGACCCGGCAAGTAAACAAACTGGCCCGGCCCGCCAGGGGCTTTCCCTGCACAAGTGATGGCACAAGTTTGGGAACCTCTGCCTTAGATTTTTCATATGACTTGTAAACTATCAGTACTATGAGTTGCAAGAAATATGAAAACTTCTAAGCATAAGAGGCTAGATTCAATGCTCCAGCTGTTCTGTATCGCTGCTGCGATACAAAGCAGCCATAACCCATCTTAGTTGGCCAAGGTTTTATGGCTGTTTTGCATGATCAGAGCAGTGGAAAGTAGCCAGAGCATCCTAGTGAATCTGGTTTAAGATTTTCTTTGTTATTATTGTTCGGAAACAGTAGAATGGGACTGACTTAACCAGAGACAGGATTTATCATCCTAGCAATGAGCCATCAGACTTGGACCATCAGATTTAAAAATCTTTAGCCATACAACCGCATACTTAATTGGTGAGCACAGTTAGTTCACTTGTGTGTACCAGCTGGGCAACTGGGCACACGGATGCCCACATACAATCACTTGTTGCAGTAATTGCACATCTAAAATATTTGAAAATCTGTCCACCAAAAAATCTCCCTGGACAATAGGAAATCAACTAATTGAAAACATTTGCAATTTAAAAGAAATGCAAATATTAAAGTCCACTGCTTGTAACAGCTTTGAGTCTAGCTGATGTGCAGTTTTATATTCTCCTCTGGTATTGAATGGAGCAGGACGGCAAACACTTTCTTTGATAGATAGCCCAGTAAGGTGATTGCCATGAGTATGTAAGAATGTCCAAATTGCGTTAAAACAGTTTGCTATGTATCTCACTTAAACATTATGATTAAATTGAGACTCTTCAGCCATTGGTAAGAAAGTAATTTAGATATGGCTGAAGGGATTTTCAGTAAGATAAATGACTTCACATCCATGCCCATTAAGAAACTGACCACAAACACAAAGACTCGCTTCTGCTTAAAGTAATGGAAGAGAACTGAGAGTTTAATTAGTTTTTTTTTTTAAAAAGAACTTGTATGTGGCATGTCTGATGTTCTAGCTAGCTAGTGAGATGCCATTATATATATTTTTACTACAAGTGTACTTTTTCTTATAGCAAAGTGTTATTATTCACAGTCCAGAGTACTTAAAAATGGTGTAATACCCTTAATCATGGTCACAAATGAAGTGATACTGCCCTAGATCTTTCAGTTTGGCCGAGCTGCTTTACACACATTCAATTCTGCTGTTGACTGTCTCCTGGCATAATGTAGAGCAGCCTCAGGGCTGGTTTAATGTATGCCCAGTTACCCATGGACTCAAAGGATAGCCCCTATTCAGGAACCTGGATGACAGGAGTATCATAGGGTCTCTAAGGTAGGAGGAATCCACAGAGGTTTGTATCTATTGGCTTTAATGATTTTTGTGCACCTGAGTAGGACTCAGGATCTGGGCCATTATTTTTAATCACAATACTGCTAAATAACATTGTGAATTTGACATGGGTGATTTCCTTTTCCATTTGAAGAGTTGTCCTGATTATTTTTATTCTCCACTGATAATATTCAGCTGAAACATGTGAAACATCTCTGGAGTGGGTCTTTCCCCCCACTCTAGATTAGTTTGAGGTCGCATCTGGCCTCTTTTAAAACAATATTGCCCAGCCCAGAAGAGAGGAGAGGAGAGAAGAGGATGCTTTTTAAAACTTGAAATGAGGAGGTGATGCCATGAAGAAGACAGTCAGTGGATTGACTGGCAGGGCTTGCTCTTTTGTGTTTGTAAGACAACGTAAGTGAGAAAAAAGGTTAAAACTAGTGAGAAAGAAACCAGTGACTGAAAAGAGAAGGATCTTAAACAAATCCCTTTAGAGATTCTGAAATATTCAGATCCTAGATTACCAGATAAGACCAGATGTGAAAGTGCCACTCATCTTGTAAGGATGATCCAACTCAGCTTCCCACATTTGAGATTCAGATGGATATAATGTAAATATCTTAACTTTTGAATCAAACTCTAGTGGATTTTAGTGGTTCACCCACTACTAACATGAATGACCTGAAACTGGTTCTCTTTATTTCATATTACATTGAAAGGTGTAAAAATCTGACCCCCTGTGCTAGCTAACAAATGGCTAATGAAAGTTCTAGGTACTGTTTGGTAAAGATATAGTGTAGGTTTTAGTGCTTGCATTGTAAGATATAAGGACAGATTTTTAGAGATATTCAGAAGCCTAACGATGAAGATGAAGACAGATCCTACGTGCTTTTGAAAATACTACTGGGCATCTAGCTGCATCTTTAGGCATCTAAATCCCTTTAAAATCTGGCCCATAGTCATTATGGATAGAAATGCTTTTAAAAAAAAAAACACAACAACTAAGGGCTCAGACATTCCATTTAACTTAGCCTCATGTTGGGAGCAATGTAGAGCTGAATCACCCCACAGAAATTCAAGACAGAATTCTGTTCACGGTGTGCAAGGGAGTTTGCCAGATGCTACACCACTTCATGGAGGGATGCTTATTCCCTTCACCTCGCTAGCCCTGCTCTGAGACAAAGAGCAGTGAGGGAGGGTATTGCACTCTCTACACGCCACTTGTTCCCTCTGTTCCTAGAGGTGTACAAAGCACATCGGCTACAAATGTACCTGGTTCTTGCAAGAAAGGTCATAGACAGTATTGGGGCTCTTTCTCCCACCCCCTTTCCCCACACACCATGCAAAAGCCAGCCCCAGTCTAGCCCTACATGAATAAACCATAGGGAGAAATATAAGACTAATGAAAGTGTGTTCATTAGGAAGACAAAGCAAGTTTATGAGAGTCACACAAAGCTTTTCTGACCCAGAGTTTCATTGCAAAATATGGAGATATTCAGTCTCGTTGAGAATGTATTCTCCTCTATGGAGCTCTTTATATCTCACTTGTCAGTGTAGCATCTGAGCACCTTCTACTAGTACATTGAGCAATGTGACTACCATCGGTAAGTCTGCTCCTTCACATCAAAGCTCTTTTTTCTGGAGGTGTAGAAAGCTTAGCCAGGGTTTGTCTCTCTCTGGGGAGGCGGGGAACCACACTGCCTCACTAAGTTTGGGAGGAGGCCTAGCAGGAAATTAGTCTAGCCAAAGGCCTCCAGGGCCTTTGTGGGGCAGAAATAAACACCGTTAGTCATAAGCTCAGGCCCTGGGTCAGGGTGGGGCAATGGTGAGTCCGGTGCTCAGGCCCTCAGGCAGGGGCTGAGCAACAACAATATAAAACAGTGCGTCCAGGTCCTTGGTCAGGGAGGGGCAATGGTGAGTCAGGTGCTCAGGCCCTCAGGCGTCTGGCCTCCCCAGTGGCTGCTCTCTCAGTGAGCTCTGGGGTCAGGCCTTTATATTCCTGTGCCAAGCCTGACCCTCTGGAAAGCAGGCTCAGAGCTCTCTGGCTCTGCCCACTCTGGTGTCCAGAAGGGTTCGTCTCTCTCTGGAGTGGCAGGGAACCACACTGCCTCACTACAGGAGGATTTCTGGGAAGATTAATATCTAGGAAAGGTGCGTGCTGCCCAGAAGCCAGGCTTCAATAAACCTCCGCTGCTTTTACAATACTACTAGCCTATTGTTCCATTAGTAAATTGCCTCACCCTTGTGCTTCACCAGGCTCTGCATTTGTCCTGAGTACATCCTCATGAGGTCACTTCTCGTTTCCTCCTTTTGTTCGTGTAGCAATCCTTATGTTGCTCCCTATGCCTGGAACTTCCTTCCTGATCCACTGTACTTAGCTTCCACCTGGCCTCCTTCAGACCCCTCTCTCTAGTACACAATTTTATGTAGCAAGTCAGCTTCAGTGCACGTCACAAAGAAGTATTAGCCATGTGGTAGTTTTAAGCACCGAATGCATTGTCTATGGTCAGTCTTCGCTTAGACTTTTCAAGGGTAAATCGTGTCTCCTCTTTTTGTACAGAGTTGAATGTTTCTGGAACTCAGTCAGTAATAATAATAATAATGATCAGTTGTATCCTCTGATGAGAGTAAGTGCAGCATTGCTTAGTAGGTCTGATGTCAAGTTCTTCCACTGCCTCAATTTGCCTTCCATCTCACATTAAAATAACTCACTTCCTCTGGTGTTTCCACAATACTGTTTCCCTTCTGTATGTGGTTTATTAACATGAAATAAAACCCAAAGTCTTCCCAGTCCTTTATCAGGACTACCCCTTATGGCTCACCATCTTTTGTAACCCTCCTGGATGAGCCTTCTTACCCACAGGCCCATTAATTATGGCTTATCAACAGGCTCCTTCTATTCCTTGCAGATCTCTTTGCCTTGATGCTCTGGAAAATAGTCTCCCATCCTCTAACTGACCACAGGCTGCTCTTTTATCCCCCAGCAAACCTGGTTTAACCACATACCTCCTCCCTCCCCCACATATGACTCCTACACATTCTCTTCACCTGGAAAGTCAGGCTCTTTTTGGCATAGATAAGGCTGAGCTTCCACCCCCTTATGGAGTCAGCTCACCCTATGACATTAAGGGTGGGCAAACCTGAAGTGACTTTGAGTTTTAAATCACTTAAGAAAACTACAGGGGAAAATAGTCAGCTCAACACATAATGTTTCAGGAACTATTCCTTTACATGTGAAATTTTGTAGTCAATCTGTAAGTAGTAAAAGCTAATTCAAAGTTTAAGTGTGTTTAAAATTTCCCAAGATGCAGGTCTCCCACCCAACCGGCTCCAGAACTATATATTGTCAATCAGCAAGTGAGAACTGCAAACTAAGGAATGAACAATGTGTATAATAATTTAACTTCTCACTTCATATTTGCTGAACACAATGAATGGGCTCCAATAATCCTGACAGAAAAAAAGGCAGTTAGAGAGTTAACACTGTATAGTAGGTCTTATTAAACCCAGAAATAGGGCTGGCTGCTTCTAGATTATAAATTACCTCTATTGTATCCACATGTTCCCCGTTGTCCTGTCTGATACTGCTTGCACTTCAACACAGCAATAGAGACTAAACTCTCAAAGGAAGATGAACTTTCCAGTTATTACTTCAACTTAGTGCTTTATGTTATTCATTTTCCTTTGTACCCAACCTATAATAGGTTGTGTTCATTATTCATGGGCTTCCTATTTCTAGGGAGTATCAGTACCATTGTGGTAACTGAAACGAAACATTGATACCAGTAGGTTGCAGGTTTGGAGGCACCTACTATGATTTAGCAGGATACAGATGACAGAGTACTAACAAATCCAGAGTAATATTTATTTAGGCAGCTGGATACAGATGGAGACTTATAGTTCTCCAACTCCCAGAATGAATACCACAGTGTGTGGTGTGATGTCACTGAACATAGCAGGATAACTCTTGTCCTGGACTAGGAAGTAATGACATGGCTCCAGTGTGCGAAGTTTATATATATATCTGTACACACATACACACGAGGTAGCTCCTAAAAGTGGTTAGCTAGGTTGATCTCTTTGCAACACATCTCTGTTGGGCCCTAATGCTTGCTCTGACTTTGTAAAAATTGACAACTCACTCAAATATATAGCAAAAGGCCCTATGAAGGACATTCAGTTGTAGCTAACCATTGTAGCCACATAAATATTTTTTTAATTCTACTCTATACATGCTAGCGCTGTTTTTTCTCCTGCTCAGTCATTTCTGTTTGTTCATCACTGACATTTGATTTTTTGTGTCACGTGTCTATATCTGTTAAGGTTCTTTGTCTAATTGACATTGAGTGAGATAATAATTCCATGCATAACTAGAAGAGTAAATACTTCATATAGCCAAACTGAGATATAAATCAAATCTCTCATCCTGAAACACTTTATAGCCGACACAACAGTCATAATTTGTCCATCAGAATAGTCACAATTCTCTCAATAATTACTAGTCTTCAGCTCATGCCTCTGTATTTTGATTTCCTTAATTAATCAAGAAATATTAGGGATTGTCTTATCTCAATTATATAATTTATTTGATCCCATATTTATTTTTCCCTGTAAGGCAACGGAAGTTCTTAGAACTCTATTTTGAAATCATATTAGAAGGGGAAATACAAAAGCAAGTCTACACGTTTTCAAACTGCACATATCACGGGCATATCAATCTACCAGTCTACCTAGCACTAGCTAGTCATATGTTCTGTGCTCATTACCAACATATTCAAATGCTAACCATAGTGGCAAAATGTAGTTGGTGGTTTAAGACCTGGCTCTCTCCCTCCTATCTCTGCATAAATAGGATTTATTATTAGTAGCATTAGTGTTATTTATTGATTGTGGGAAACCAAAGCAGATACCTGGCCCTATGCTGTTGCCTATAAAGTTCCTGCACAAATCTTCTATCCAATGCAGTCTCTGTGCTGCACCATCCCAGGGTTCCAGATGTGATTCAGTCTGGAACATCTCTCATTTCCTCCCTTAAGGGTCCTTGCATTACTGATCCAATACCATACTCTCTACCAGGTTCTTGCTGAGTCCTGTTTAACTTTCTGACTTCCCCTGGCAGCAGAAAGCAATAAAAAGGGCAAAGTTTCACACATCTAATGTTCTCAATACCTACCGCTCTGCTGCCCCTGCTGATGTTAGTTTGCCAATCCATCTGTGTCACTGTGATGGTTAACGGTCTGATACACACACACAGCTTCCTTCATTGATTCACAGGCAATGCTGAGTGTAGTGCTGAAGCTAATCAGCATAACTTTGCCTTAGCTCTTAGGCAGCCATTATGCTGTGAGCTATAGGATAGGCAGAGAAGCTCCTCACATGCTGAAGTTAAAATAGATAGGTGGATATGCCTATCCCTGCTGCAAATTTTAACACAAACTGTCTAGTGAAAGGACAAATGAGCTGTTTGATCTCATTTACAAATAAATTCAACTGAGAAATATACAATTTAGTCCTATCCTCTTCTCCATTTAAGGGAGAAGGAAGGAGTTTTATAGAAAGTGAAATACACCTGAGGAGATTCTCATCTGAACATGACGGTCACAGCAGAGGAATAATACCTACGGCAGGAGGGCCAACTTAGGGCTATCTGTTCTATTGTATGGGAAGCTGGAAAGCAGTATCAGGTAAGCAAAAAATGACTATCTTACCAATCTGTAACCTGTGCATTATTTATATTAGTCACTAGTTTCCATTCAGAGAGTGGCAGATTTATTTGTCTGGTTCAGAAAACAGTTCAAATACCACTCTCAATTATTTAAACTACAGCAGAACTTGCAGTGCCTAATGTGTCCAGCTACTTTAGAACACCAACTTGAAGTGACCTTTACACTCTGGTTCAGTTTCCTGTATCTTTTGCAACTGCTAATTGCATGTGGGGGTTATCACTGTTCACAATGGTACATTTTCAGGCGGAAAGCATTTCCAGCACAGCGGTATTGATGTGCAAGGGTTTTCATGGTTTTTTTGCTGTTGTTTTCAATTATACCCAGCATATGAGAGGCTAACATGGAGGCTAATATGAGGAGGAAAGGAATCCAGGAGAGCTGGCTGTATTTTAAAGAATCCTTATTGAGGCCACAGGAACGAACCATCCCGATGTGCAAAAAGAATAGCAATATGGCAGGCGACCAGCTTGGCTTAACAGAGAAATCTTTGGTCAGCTTAAACACAAAAAGGAAGCTTACAAGAGGTGGAAACTTGGACAGATGACCTGGGAGGAGTATAAAAATATTGCTCGAGCATGCAGAGGTATAATCAGGAAGGCCAAAGCACAGTTGGAGTTGCAGCTAGCAAGGATGTGAAGGGTAACAAGAAGGGGTTTTGCAGGTATGTTAGCAACAAGAAGAAGGTCAGGGAAAGTGTGGGATCCATAATGAGTGTGGAAGGCAACCTAGTGACAGATGATGTGAAAAAAGCTGAAGTTCTCAATGCTTTTTTTGCCTCAGTCTTCACAGACAAGGTGTCATAAATATAAAGGGAAGGGTAAACCCCTTTGAAATCCCTCCTGGCCAAGGGAAAGCTCCTCTCACCTGTAAAGGGTTAAGAAGCTAAAGGTAACCTCACTGGCACCTGACCAAAATGACCAATGAGGAGACAAGATACTTTCAAAAGCTGGGAGGAGGGAGAGAAACAAAGGGTCTGTGTGTCTGTCTATAGTCTGTCTTGGCCGGGGATAGACCAGGAATGGAGTCTTAGAACTTTTAGTAAGTAATCTAGCTAGGTATGTATTAGATTATGATTTCTTTAAATGGCTGAGAAAAGAACTGTGCTGAATAGAGTAACTATTTCTGTCTGTGTATCTTTTTTGTAACTTAAGGTTTTGCCTAGAGGGGTTCTCTATGTTTTGAATCTAATTACCCTGTAAGGTATCTACCATCCTGATTTTACAGGGGGGATTTCTTTATTTCTATTTACTTCTATTTTTATTAAAAGTCTTCTTGTAAGAAAACTGAATGCTTTTTCATTGTTCTCAGATCCAAGGGTTTGGGTCTGTGGTCACCTATGCAAATTGGTGAGGCTTTTTATCCAACATTTCCCAGGAAAGGGGGGGTGAAAGTGTTGGGAGGATTGTTCATTGTTCTTAAGATCCAAGGGTCTGGGTCTGTAGTCACCTAGGCAAATTGGTGAGTCTTTTTACCAAACCTTGTCCAGGAAGTGGGGTGCAAGGTTTTGGGAAGTATTTTGGGGGGAAAGACGCATCCAAACAGCTCTTCCCCAGTAACCAGTATTAGTTTGGTGGTGGTAGCGGCCAATCCAAGGACAACGGGTGGAATATTTTGTACCTTGGGGAAGTTTTGACCTAAGCTGGTAAAGATAAGCTTAGGAGGTTTTTCATGCAGGTCCCCACATCTGTACCCTAGAACTCAGAGTGGGGAGGAACCTTGACACAAGGTCAGCTCCTAGACTGCTGCACTGGGCAGCACAGTATGGGGAGGAGGTGAGCAGCCCTCAGTGGTGAAAGAACAGGTTAAGAACTATTTAGAAAATCTGGACATACACAAGTCAACGGGTCTGGATACACTGCAGCCAAGGGTGCAGAGAGAGTGCCTGATGTGATTGAAGAGCCATTGGTCATTATCTTTGAAAACTTGTGGTGACTGGGGGAGGTCCAAGACGATTGGAAAAAGGCAAATGTAGTGCTCATCTTTAAAAAAGGGAAGAAGGAGAATTGAGGAACTACAGATTCAGCCTCACCTCAGTCCCCAGCAAAATTATGGAGCAGGTCCTCAAGGAATCCATTTTGAAGCACGTGGAGGAGAGGAAGGTGATCAGGAACAGTCAACATGGACTCAACAAGGGCAAGTCATGCCTGATCAACCTAATTGCCTTCTATGATGAGATAACTGGCTCTGTGGATATGGGGAAAGCAGTGGACATGCTATACCTTGACTTTAGCAAAGCTTTTGATACAGTCTCCCACAGTATTCTTCCCTGGAAGTTAAAGAAGTATGGATTGGATGAATGGACTATAAGGTAGATAGAAAGCTGGCTAGATCATTGGACTCAATGGGTAGTGATCAACAGCTCAGTGTCTAGTTGGCAGCCAGTATCAAGCAGAGTGCCCCAGGGTCGGTCCTGGGGCCAGTTTTGTTCAACATCTTCATTAATGATCTGGAGGATGGCATGAACTGTACCCTCAGCAAGTTTGCAGATGACACTAAGCTAGGGGGAGAGGTAGATATGTTGGAGGGTAGGGCTGGATCCAGAGTAACCTACACAAATTGGAGGATTGGGCTAAAAGAAATGTGGTGAGGTTCAACAAGGACAAGTGCAGAGTCCTGCACTTAAGATGGAAAAATCCCATTCATTGCTACAGGCTGGGGACCGACTGGCTAAGCAGCAGTTCTGCAGAAAAGGACCTGGGGATTACAGTGGACAAGAAGCTGGATATGAGTCAATAGTGTGCCCTTGTTGCCAAGAAGGCTAATGGTATATTGGGCTGCATGAGTAGGGCTGCCAGCAGATCGAATGAATGAAACGAAATAGAATAGAAATAAAGTCTATTACCTGCTGGCTGGAGGGATGATAAAGCAATTATTACATCTTTGTGTACACCTCATGATTTCAGAAGATGCTTCGTCACCATGGTGATGAGTGCCGTAAAAGAACCTAGTAAACTAACTCAAAAAGAGTGACGGGCAAACTTTTAAATGCTTGGGGATGGATTTATAGTGATGGCACTTGAGCATTTGTATTTTGTCTGAAACAATTAGACTGTGTCAAGATGACACCTGACTACTGTGTTGAAGGACAGATTGATGGAAACAACTGCATATTCTCTACCTGTGTAAAGCCTTGCAGGAAAGTAAACATTCTTATAATAGTTCCTAAGAATTTTTATTTTTTTAAGTTTTGGGTTTTAATCACATAGTTTTGAGTTTCCCCCAAGGTATTTTTGTCCCTTCATGTTAAACTGTTATTTTCCAAAGGAAAATAATTAAAGAAAATAAAAAGGATTTCTAACCAAATGGAAGCTTTTGCTGTGACAATAACACATATTCTTGTCAAGTAGATGAGACTTGAATATAGCACGTATAGATATATAACTGATTTGAAATTAAGGAACAGAATTTGAAAACAAATATAGCAGGCCAAAGCATTTATTTTTCAAATCTGTTTTTTGTTTAGGTGCCTAACTGGGAGCTGAGCATTTGAAAAACTGGCCCAGTTATGACCAGATTGTGAGAAATTGCTGACTGCCTTTTGAATTCTGAAATACAGAGTGCTTACCACTTCTCAGGATCAGGCTGTAACATGACTTTAGGTTTTAGAAGAAGGTTAATATGAAATGCCCTTATGGTGATAGCCATAATACACTGGATCATGGAAAAATAAATGGTAGAGGGCTTTTCCCCTCCAGTTTGATAGGAAATTAACACTGACTAATGAATGGACATTTAAAAAACACTTCTGTCCCCCTTTTTTTTGCCCCACCCCCCACCCCAAGAGAAAATTTATTTTTCCATCAGTTTGGCCTGCCATGCAGTGACTCCTCAACATTTCATAATAACCTTGAAACAGTTAATCCCTTATGACGGAGGAGAAATTTGCCTGAATTTGCAAATGTTTTCATGTAAACATTTTAGCTGCATGACTTCTGTGCCCATTGTTACAAATGAGTTTAATGTACCTAGCCAGAATCAATTCTGTCACAGAAGAATACTGTAATTACATTTTACTGCTATGGCTGGATTTATTGCTTTTACAAATAGCATCACTCACACATAGCATGCATTTAAATAGGAGAAATAAATCTCTTGCAATAGCTGGTAAGGTATTTATGCTAAAATGCAAGAGAATAATCTGTAATTAAAGTGTTTCAAGTTCATTTCCTCCTTTCCGTCTCTCCCCTGCTTTTTTGTGGTAAGAAATTCTCACACCTTCAAAACAATGTTTATAAGAGAGATTCTTAAGCACTTTACTACTTAAGCACTTTACGATTACTGTCAAGAAGCCACAGGTACCTCTACAATTTTGCAGTTCTCTTGGAGTCAGGTCCTGCCTCAAGGTGTGCTGCAAGGTTGGGGAAGAGGTAGAAGAGGTAGTAATACTGTTAGATAAGGCTTTGGTTCCAGGAATCTTACTAAACCAGGGGAGTATTTTGGGGGGCAGAACTTGGGATGTGCAACAGGTTTGCTGTTGTTATTTGGCATCAAGTCCTGGCTAGTATGTGCTGCTGACAGATGTATGATCTCTAGCTGTCTGGGCAGGCATAATATCCTAGAAAGCAGACCATAATCCTTTTGGGCTCCTGTTTCTGAATTCAGTATAGTAGGATTCCCCACTGCAATTCTGTCTTCAATTCAAAGGAGCATGAAGGTTCCATATGGCGTCTTGCCTTCTTTACAGACCAGTGCACCAGAGGGAAGGCTGTGGAAATGTCTAACCCTACCTCTTTTCTTTACTCCCCCAAAGAGCAAATTCCCCAGGAATGAGGGAGAGCACTGCTCTGGAATCACTGACACACCGTGCTGGTAATACTAATATGGTGAACATGATGACACATGGAACTAAGCCAACATATGTCCAAATACAGATGAGAATGTAGTTCAGAAATATCTGGGTGCCTCTGAACACAGGAGTACTCAAATACTGTCAACAGGGAAGTGCTTTTTAATACCTAGAATATTAACACAAGTGCAGAATAACAAATGGAAGCAGGACTGCTCAATAAAAGGAGACCCCAAGAGGCCACATCACCAGGCTATTTTTCCCCACCCAGCTCCACCTGACCATGCAGATCAGACAGGTTAATGCCCTCTGAGATTCTGGTCGGTTATTGGTCATCAGGAAACCAGATCTTAGAAAAAGGGGAAATGAAAAATAAAAGTCATTAAAAAAGTCTTTTTTTTTCCCCATTCACTTAATTTTTTTTAGTGTTTCAGGCATCCCTCTTTTTATCCTCCACTTAAAGACCCCAGAATAAGCTGATCTATCTTTCTGAGTGAGGAAAGCTGTATTGGGCTCCTAGAGAACTTGTGAAAGCCAATCCTGAGTAAGGCAGAGGGAATATACTTCACTTTTCCCTTAGGCTCTGAACACACAGCCACACAGTGGTCACAAACCAGTGTCCAAGTATCAAGGGTGTGAGCCTGGGATAGGAACTTGAATCCCCTGCAAGGTAGTTTATTCCAGTGCCACAGCTGCCTTTTGAACATATACTTTGTGGTCTTCTTTGCCTGTTATTCCTGGCTTGTCTATACTCTTTTCTTTCTCCTTGATTTAATAAACTGCTAACTACAAAAGGCAAAAATAAAGGCTGTTGTACAGCTCATGTAAGGAATTTTAAAAAATGCAGCAGATGTTGCTACACTTGCCAGAATTATTCAATTCCAAACAAACAATCTACATCCTGTTAATGAAGAAAAATAGAAAAGCAGAATCCGTGAGATACTGGGAATAGGGAGGGGAGAAATGGATGAGCTGTGAGTCTGAATCATTGAGCCTCTAATGGAGGAGAAGGGTTATTATAGCTAGTGCCAGAGGATATTTACAACCCTCTCCCATCTTGTGTAACAACTGTCCGTCCTTTCACACACACAAAAGCTAGCTAGCAGTCACACTTTCATATAAAATAAATAATGCATTTTAAAAAGTGTGGCTGCTAGCTAGTTCTCAAATACAAGCTGATTCCGTATGCCACATGTGCACAGCTGTACATTTACTACTGCTGCTGGTCCATTTATAGAATGCAGAATATAGAAGTTTCTTGACTCGGAAAGGTATACAATAGCCACAGAGAGAATCCACAGCAGGGATGGTTAAGAAGCCTATTTTCTTCTGAAAGTCCATCTCTGCTCTCTTCTCTTTCTTGTGGTTTAGTTTTACTTTTATTCTTCTTTATGCTAGGGCAGCGCTGCTGAATACTGATGAGACAATACATTGTTTGGTTCCAGACAATCAATTTTCTAGTAATTTCTGGGAACCTTGAATATTTGACCTGCAATATTTCAGGTATTGTTCCAGGCAGGTCCAGGGTAACAGATTATCCTCTGCTGCTATTTTTTCCCCCTGCAGTGGAGAGGAAATGGGTATGCTTTCAGAGAACACCTGGGAGATGAGGTATTTAAGTCTCTATATTTCTTTAGATCTTGTTCTCCTGTCAGTTTAATTTTATCTTTCTGATTTCTTATCAGTAATGGCTCTTATTTTTTGAAATTTCAGATTTTTGGTCTGACCTTAAAAGGTGAATTTTTAATGTGAAGTGATTTTAAGTATGGGGCTAGATCCTCAGCTGGTGTAATTGGACTACTTCACTGAAGCCAGAGGAGCTTTTTCAATTTACACTATCTGAGAATCTGGGCCATCGCATTTTGTACAGTATATAAGATTACTTGTACTGTATTAAGACCAACACCATCTCTCCACCCATAATAGTATGATTTCAGAAATCATAGCACCCATTGCTACCACTGACTGCAGTGGGAGATGTAAGTAATCAGCATCTTTGAAAATTAATGAATTAATGGATTGAAAATATGGATTTATATGAACATATTAACTTTGATATTTAATAAAATGAAAAGGGCAAGATTGAGCCATTTGTATTATCCATATCTAAGGAATGATGTGTAGCTCTCCCTCCCTATGAAAAGTTCTGAGATGGAATTGTAACTCGGTCTATGCAAACCACAAATCTGCATGTTTAAAAGAAGGATAAAACAAATCATTGTGACGCATGACACATTTCTTCAGCAACATTATTCTGACACTTTGGAGGACAGGATTAGAATTCAAAATGACTCTGACAAAATAGAGAATTGGTCTGAAATCAACAAGATGAAATTCAGTAAAGTCAAGTGCAAAGTACTACACTTTGGAAGGAGAAATCAAATGCACAACCACAATATGGGGAATAACTGGCCATGTGGTAAGACTGCTGAAAGTGATGGGGGAGCTATAGAGGAGCACAAATTGAATATGAATGAACAATGTGATGCAGTGGCAAAAAAAGGCTAATAGTCTAGTGTATACTAACAGGAGTGTCATAAGTACTAACAGGAGTGTCATATGTAAACTGTAAATTACCATATATGGTAATTGTCCTGCTCTACTCAGCACTGATGGAGCACTGTGTCCAGTTCTGAGTACCACACTTCAGGAAAGATGTGAATAAATTGGAAACAGTCCAGAGGAGAGCAATAAAATATAATAAAAAAAGATTTTAAAAAACTGACCTATGGGGAAAAGTTAAAAGAACTGGGCATGTTTAATCTTGAGAAAAGACAGTGAGGATAGACTTGACAACAGTCTTCAAATATGGGAAGGGTTGTTATAAAGAGGATGATGATGTCATCATGTTGCCTAAAGATAGGACAAGAAGTAACGGGCTTGATCTGCAGCAAGGGAGATTTAGGTTAGATATTAGGAAATACTTTCTAACTGTAGTTAAAGTCTGGAATAGAATTCAAAAGGGAGGTTCTGGAATCCCATCATTGGAGGTATTTAAGAACAGGTTGAACAAACACCAGCCAGGGTTGGTCTAGGTTCATTTGGTCCTTCCTCAGGACAAAGGGCTGGACTTGATGATCTCTTCCAACCCTACATTTTTATGATGCTATGAATTTTGGGAATCTGTCTAATGTACAACTTAGGAATTCTCTTTCATATTATGAAATTGCTGTATCATTTAATACCTCAATGTAAGGGGAGTCATATGCTGTCATGGATCCCCCCAAACCAGAGACTATGAAAGGCCATTAAACCTTGAATGACTACCATTCATGAGGGAGCTCATTAGGACAATGGGATGGCTGAAACCTAGGGAAACAAGTCTGATCAAGTTTTTCAGCAGGGATGGTTTTACAGCAGTAGGATTTCCCCAGAAGCAGAACAAATAAAAGATTAGTTAAGGCTGGGTTTTCAAAGCCACAGAATCTGGTACTTGGGGGTTGCAGGGAAGACTCAGAGGGACTCATGCAGAGACTCACTGGAAGCTTGGGTAGGAGAGAAGAAGAGAGGAACTTGCTTTCATAGCAGACGAGATCTCTTTAACTAGAGACTGGCCAAGGAAATGGAAATAGGTTGCACAGGAGAGAGATACACCATAATTCAGAGGAGAAACCATGTGCAGGAGGGTGGATCCTGGACTCCTCACAGGAGCACACTCAAGAGTTGTGAGAAAACTGAAGCCAGGAGATGCAGGTAGAGGTGTTACTGTTTAGTTTAGATCTTGTGGTAGCTAAAGTAAACAGTGATTGTTTTTTGGAACCCTTAAAAAACCCATGTTTGTTTTCACTATCTTGTTCCCCTAAACAGGTGAACTGTAAACCTACAATGCCCACAAGGTTGGAGTTCTGTGCAAAGATGCACTTAAGCTACTAGGGCATCTGAGGGGTCAGCGTAGGTCCTGGGGACATAGGCTATGAGATCCTATTTTTATGATGGGGTAACAAATAGTCTGTGCTCAGGAAGTGTGCCTGAGAGACTAAGGAAAGAAACGGTGCTGGAGCCTACTCAGACCAAGGGATACTTCAGAGCACAGGGCTGTCACAATTATTCATTCCACATGCAATTATTTATTCATGTTCATGCGTCTCCCACAGGGCTTTTGGGTTGCCAGTTCTGAAAATTAATACACATCTAGCAAGTAAAATTTGGAAGATACCAAGCTGTGATAGTTTTTGTAATACTTCCTGCATGGGTTGCTTAGGATTAATTATTGAATGAATAATTTAAAGTATTCTCTGATAATTGTTAAAATCCTCACAAAGTTATGGAAAAATTGATTTAATATAATTTTTCTTAAGTATGAACATGGACTAATAACTTTCATACCTTTACAAAGCACCAGTGTCTTATCAAAATAATATAAAACTCAAAAGCAAAAATGTAAATATGACCTTATCTAAAAAGTGGTAGGTGGTCTGTGAACACTTAGTTTTATCTTAATTTTTCCTAAAAAAATCTCCTGGTTTTTCTCTGTTAGTAATTCTCCCCTTCCCACTCCAATCCAGAGTTTACTTTTCAGATGCAAGGAATCTATCGCTGCTGGGACTTGAATAAGCAACAGATTGAAAAAAAGCTCTTACCACATGAACCAAAGAAGAATCTCCATTAACTTGTCTTTACCTTTCCACAGTAATCATCCAACCTGCAACTTGTAAGGCTTCAGTATCAGCACCAACCTATCGCTTTAAAAGAAAAGGCAAAAACATTATAAGACTCAACCACGTTTATCACAATGTCAGTGGTGAACAGTAAAACAAAAGTAAGTGCTCAAACTAGGAAACAAAATCCTGTTGGAGGCATAAGTCCTGGAACTAGGGGTGCTGGGGTGCTGCCACGCTCCCGGGCTTGACCTGGTTTCCATTATATACATGGCTTACAGTTTGGTTCAATGGCTCTCAGCACTCCCGTTCTTCAGATTGTTCCAGCACCCCTGGTTGGAGGGGCAGTATATGGAGAATTTGATATTAGACTAACAAAACTTTGGAGTGCTATTGGACACCACAGGAACTCTTCTAGGATACATACTCCAGAGCAATATCTAATTCCCAAGTCTTGAAACATTGGAAAGTGAGACTATCGCTTTGTAATAGACATGCAGGGTGAAATCCTCACCCCAGTTTTGATATGCAATGTAATCAGATGCAAAAATTTCTCCTTCTTTAAGTAAAAATGATGCTATACAAACATTGTAGTTCAGGTTGATTTTGTATTACCTTATAAAATGAAAAACTGTATAGCATTTTTCTATGCAGGCTTGTTGTAGCTATGTTGGTCTCAGGATATTAGGAAGACAGATGGATGAGGTACTATCTTTTACTAGACCAGCTTCTGTTGGTGTGAGAGCTTTCAAGCTTGAAGACCTCTGGGTAAGCTCGAAAGCTTCTCTCTCTCTCACCAAAAGAAGCCGGTCCAATAAAAGATATTACCTCACCCACCTTATTTCTCTACCTCTTCTTTTTGTTAGACAGATTCTCTTGTTGGGAGATGTGTGCTTTCAATTTCTATTTATGCTTTTATTTACTTTTAATCTATTTAAGTTTTCCCCACTGTACTTGTGTATGTACTTTTTCATACAGATCAGCTAATGCAAGTCTCCAATGTTGCAAGCAATAATTGGGGGAAAAATGTAGACATAAAAACATCTCTATTAAGGTTGTGAAAGAAAAAGAGTTTAAAATACATTTGAAGCCATCAAAAAGAAAATACAAGCTGTAATTCTCATTCAAGATTAATGCTCTGTCATAATCCTTCAGCAAAAAGTTAAGAAACTTAACAAGTTAGTCTGCAGAGTTCACACTGGGAGAGGTGACAAGTGAGAATCTGGGGTCCAGTTCTGCTTCCATAGAAATCAGAGGCAAACTCCTAATAACTTTAGTGGTGGAGGAGCAGAACACCCCCCACCCCGCATGAGGATGGTGATTTAAGGAAGAATGGAAGAATACCAAACTTTTGTAGCTCAGTAGTTAGACTGGCTGCCCAGGGGTAAAAAGGGGAAATGAGTTCTAATTGCCTAGTGTACATCTATTTTTAGATGGCAAAATATAGACAAACTCTATTAAGCTCTTCACTGAGAAATTGTAAGACTTATTTTGAGATGACACTGTCCTACTTCAGAAGCTCTCGTTGAGAAGGTGAAAACCGGGGTTTATTTTTAAATAGACAGACTTTCCTTGTGGCAATAACATTCCTGCTAAGATAGTAGGGCTCCTTTTGAGGGAAAAAAGACACTTCCACTTTTTGAGCACAAACCTCCTTTGGGTCAGTGGAACTGCACTTACTCTACATCACATCTAAGTAGGAACATTCCTTTTTTACAGTAATATGAGTAGAAAAGTTCAAACAAGCTTCTGTGGTAGGAAAGATCAATCTTCAGAATTTCTCTAAATGACCTAGATAATTTCCTGGCTTGGACAGTCAACCTCATTATCGTAATGGCGACATGTGTCAGCTCAGAAAAAAGCTGGCAAGGACAATAATTGGATGGAGTAAAAGGGAAGAAGTGAACTGATGAGTGATGGAGCTGGAGTGGTGTGCACACTTTTCCATTAGTAACAGGACTGAAAGTACCATCTCATTCCATATAGGTCATTGAGCAGCCTTCTAATGCATGTGACTTTTCATCATTTTACACCTAGGATGGATGGATTTGATTTGAATGTAGAGAGGAGAGTGTTTTTCCATATATTCATAAATTCTAAGGCCAGAGGGGACCACTGTGATCATGTAGTCTGATTGCTTGCATAACACAGGCCATAGGACTTCCCTGAATTAATTCCTACTTCAAACCCAATAGTTGTGATTGAACTAAAGTTCAATTGAACTAAAGTGGTTGAACTCTAGAAAATCATCTAAATTTGATTTAAAGTTTTCCACTGCTGAAAATTCCATCACAATCCTTTGTAGGTTGTTCCAATAGTTATTTACCTTCACTGTTAAAAAGTGTGGCTTATTTCTAGTCTGAATTTGTCTAGCTTCATCTCTCAGCCATTGCATCTTGTACCTTCATCTGACAAATAGAAGAACCCTCTACCAAATTTTCTGGTTCCCATATGGGTACTTACAGTAAGATCAAGACATTCCTTCACCTTCTTTGAAGGTCTAAAGAGACTGAACTCGGAGTTTTTCACTGTAAGGCATGTTTTCCACTCCTTTAATCATTCTCGTCTCTTCTCTGAACCATCTCCAATTTTTTCAACATCACTTTCAAATTGTAGACGCTTGAACTGGACACTGTATTCCAGTAGCAGTCTCACCAGTATGAAGTACAGAGTATAACCGACTCCTGCTTGATATTCTTTGTTTATGAACCCAGGGATCACATGAACATAAGAACAGCCATACTGTGTCAGATTAATGTCCATCTAACCCAGCATCCTGTCTTCCGACAGCAGCCAATGCCAGGTGCTTCAGAGGGAATGAACTGAACAGGTAATCAAGTGATCCATCCCCTGTTGCTCTGTTCTGGCAAACAGAGGCTAGGGACACTTCAGAGCATGGTTTTGCACTATAGTTAAAAAGGGCAACATGGGGAGCTCATGTTCAGCTGATTATCCCCCATGACCTCAAAGACTTTCAGAGTCATGGCTTCCAAGGACAGAGTTTCCCCATCATGTAAGTTTGGCCTACAATCTTTATTCCTTGATATATGACCTTATGTTTGTCCATATTGAAATATATTGTTTACTTGTTTACCATGTGATCCAGATCACGCTATATCAGTGACCTGACCTCTTCATTATTTCTCATCCCCCCAATCTTTGTGTTAGCCATTCTGTTTCATACCATTTCCAATCTCTTGAGCCATCCAGGAGATGCTACACTGATGAGTGTAGTATAAAATCTGCTAGATAAGATGTGGCTACGTAGCTAGGTCCACTCCCCCTTTATTTTGTTTTTGGTTAAAAAAAAAAAAGTATGAAATTCTGATTTTTTTCAGAACCTTAAATGACATAGGTACCAACCTCAGAGCAAACTTAAGAACCAGGGCACAACCCTCAAAGTGTTTGTGGCTCTATTCTTAGATTTCACCAACCTATTATCAAGTGTAAATGCCTCAGGCACTATAAAGGCCTAATCATGGACTCACGAACAGTCCACTTGGGTACTCCAATCTGTCTTGCCTTCAAGGTAAGTCTACTTTTGTGATAGATGGTCCCTTACACCAAGGATCACAGCAGTATTCAGGTTACTCCCAATAGCAAAGGACCAGTCACTTACCCCAGCTCAACTGCACTTTCGATGTCACAAAGACAACTCTTATAGCCAATCCTAGAATAAACTACCTAAAGATTTATTAAATAAGAAAAGGTAATCAGATTTATTTACAAGGTTAAAGCAGTTAAACACAAATTAGTTCCAATCTTATATTTCTAAAGGTAATAGAATCTTCTAAAAGAAGCAAGTTCTGTGTCCTGTAAGCCTAAATCAGGCTAAGCACTGCGGTTCTGCTTCTTATGCCTAGAAAGCCTTGCCCCTCAGAGTCCAAGCAGCATAGAGATATAGTTCCTCTTTGTTAAGGAGTTTTATTCCTCTCCCCCGGCCCTTTCCACTTTGAGCTGCAAACTCAGCTAATGGGCAGAATTCACTTGCAAGACCCATCTTCATGGATATGGGGGGAGAGTAAACAACAAAGTCTTGTATCCTCTTTAGTATTCTACTCTAGGTCATCGATGTTGATGGACCTTCATTCTTGGACAGGACATAACGCCCCCTGTTGGAAACCAGCACTTCACACCAGTTAATGTCTCTCTCCTATCTGGTGATTTATACAGTTACAGTATGAATGCTCAGATGTTACCTTCAGTATGGGATACAGATGTTATAAGAGATTAATGCATGCAGCAACATGCAAACATTCCATAAAGTCTAAACACTAAACATTCTTATTATTCTAATACACATTTTAACAATACTAACACACAGGTGACAACAGACTGGTTCCAGCTTTGTATTTGTCAGTGTTCAGCTGATGCATGGGGACCGTGGCATGAGCTGGCAACTGGTATGCCAGGATCACAATATAGCATATTTATATCAATATATCTAAGTCTGGGCCGATAATGAACACAATTTATTATATACCATTGATATTGACTTTTCAGTTATGCAGCAGAAGCCCAAATGTGGCTTTAGAGTATTACTGAGCTTAGTAAAAAGTCTGTTTGTCATCATCTCTTAATGTGTTTCTCATCAGGTTATGTATCATAAAATGAATTGTTGATATAACAATGCAGTCAGCTTGCTCAAGTTGGATCCATCATTTACAAGGGATTCATCCTATCACATTGTGATTTATTCATTTGGCAGATAATACTAAGCTAATCTGAACACAAAGTTTTAGTAAATAAATACAAATTGCTACTGCCTTGCATTCTCATTATTCTAATTTTCAGTTGAAAGATTCAATTGCGAGACAATAAAGTTGTCAAGTTAACATATACATATATTTTAAAATGATAAACGGGTGAGCTCCAGTCTTTTGGCTTGAGATTATTCAGTCCCTTTTCCCTCACACTTTAAAGGGTTTCAGTGTAACATATACAACATGTCTGTGATTGTCAAGGTTCCTTCCCCACTCTGAACTCTAGGGTACTGATGTGGGGACCTGCATGAGAGACCCCCTAAGATTACTCTTACCAGCTTAGGTAAACACTGCCACCACCAAAGTGTTACACAAAGAACAGGGGAAGTGCCCACTTGGCAACATCTCCCACCAAAAAATACCCCCCCAGCACTGCACCCCCTTTCCTGGGGAAGGCTTGATAAAAATCCTCACCAATTTCCATAGGTGAACACGGACGTAAAGACCTTGGATCTTAAGAACAATGAAAAGCAATCAGGTTCTTAAAAGAAGAATTTTAATTAAAGAAAAAGTAAAAGAATCACCTCTGTAAAATCAGGATGGTAAATACCTTACAGAGTAATCAGATTCAAAACATAGAGAATCCCTCTAGGCAAAACCTTAAGTTACAAAAAGACACAAAAAGAGGAATATACATTGCATTCAGCACAACTTATTTTATCAGCCATTTAAACAAAACAGAATCTAACGCATATCTAACTAGATGGCTTACTGACTTTTTACAGGAGTTCTGACCTGCATTCCTGCTCTGGTCCCGGCAAAAGCATCACACAGACAGACAGAGCCCTTTGTTTCCCCCCCTCCTCCAGTTTTGAAAGTATCTTGTCTCCTCATTGGTCATTTTTGTCAGGTGCCAGCGAGGTTATCCTAGCTTCTTAACCCTTTACAGGTGAAAGGGTTTTTCCTCTGGCCAGGAGGGATTTAAAGATGTTTACCCTTCCCTTTATATTTATGACAGTGATAATCTATTTTATAGGTCTCATACTGTATATGTGGTAATGTGCCTTAGATCGGTCAGATGTAAATCATGGTATATGTCTCACTTAGCACATCTGGGTAATGCACATCATACATGTGATAAAATGTATTCTATTGTATACATAAGTAAAAGTGTGTTGGAATATAACTTAGGGTCCAAGAAGACCAAGGAACTCTTGCTGAAATTAATGAGTCTCACGTATGGGGTCTGGCAGGGCATTTGGTATGTCAGCATTCTTTGACTTATTTTCACACAACATCTACAATTCTTGAGAAATCTGATGTTTCATCAAATATTACCACAAAGATTTAAAACAGTCTTTTATCGCAAGCTCAAACTGCTTTTCAATGGAGAATTGGGCTTTTGACAAAGTAATTATTGTGGAAATTTTATGCTTACTGCAGAAAATTTCATTATGTCATAAAAAAAACTGAAAACTAGTATATATTAGCCAAAGCCCCAAATATTTTGATTTATAATGGCACTGAGGAGCTTCCTGGGAGTTGTAGTCTGGATGACTTGTTCTCCCATTCTCCTCTGGAAGCCAAACTCCCTGGTGAAACTGTACCCCCCATGATGCTCCATGGCCAAAGGGTCTAGGATACATAGACGACTCTGAAAAAGAGGGGAGAAAGTAGTGTATACTGGGAGATGTAGTTTGAACTGAAATTTTTTGGCTGAAATTTTTGACAGAAAAGGCAAAATTTCCAGTGGAGATGTGATGTGATGCTCTAATCACCATTGCCTGGCACCACCTCCAGACAGCTCTGGGGATTAGCTCTGCCAGGCCAATGCCTCTTCCTGCGGTTGCATTCTTTCTCTTTGTTACTTCACTCTCTGTGGCCTCTCTCTCATCCCAGGAACTGCAGCCTCTTCTTAGTGACACAGCCTCCAACCAGGTCACTATGTGATTTCCCCTTTTGGTGTATCTCAAAGCCCTGATGCACAAATGGTCCCAGGCAGTCTTCTCCAGTACTGCCATGATGGTGCCACTTCCATAGTGGCTGGTAGAGGAACCCAGCTCCGTCCTCTATTCCAGGTTCCAGTCCATGGAACCTATACCTGGCACCTGGGTCTGAAGGAAAGACTCTGCTTTCCTTCAAACACAGTTGTTCCTTCCCTGGGCTCCTTCCTACAGCTTCTGGCTCCCCACTCTCCCGGGTGTACCATCTCAATCTCTCTCCTCCTAGGGAGTAACTAGAGACTACTGAACCCTGTAGCCTCAAACACACCTTCTTCCTCCCATGGAGTGACTGCAGACTATTTCCCTTCAGTCCCTTTCAGTTGCCAGCTTCCTGGCTTTATAAGCCCAACCCAACTCCTCCCCAAGCTGGACTTCATCGGCCAGTTAGGCCTTAGCATGCCCTGGCTTTCTTTCAGGTGCAGTCTGCTGCAGCCAAGACAACAAATTTTCCCCAACAACCTCTCTGCTTCAAGTCTGGGCCGAATGAAACTTCTACGATTCATCAGAGTGACCACACACAGCTTAGTGGCTAGGGCTGCTAACAGAGTTGTGCAGTTGGGAGTTACATACCTCACAGTCTGTTGAGGACTAGATTGCCCACCCCATTCAAACATTACAGGAGTCATTAAGGTGGTTATGTGGGGGGGGGAGATATGGTGTTTGAGAACAGCTTCCTCTTCCACACTGTGATGACAATCTCACTCTCATAAACCTGAGACCTGATTTCTCTGACCCAGACTTATGGTAGGGATGGTGAAGGTATGCGATGGAACCTTGGAACAAGATTGAACTTGACAATCAGTTTCTGTATCTTCTTTACAGTTTCTTCAATTTTAAGTTTACTAAAAACAAAACAAAAAAGAACATGTAAATTCAAATATTCTTATTAAAAACAGTTAAGGTAGTAGACCGTAGAGCTGACCACATTCTGGCCTCAGTCTTGGCTGGTGTGAGCTGTGCTCAGTACAGCTCAGAAGGGGCTTTGGGGCTAGTGAGGGGCTGAGCCCCATCGAAAGTTAGAGCAGCCTCAAAGGGCATTCTGTCACCAAGGGATTGCTGAGGAATAGTGATCCCAGTATAGGCCAGAGCCAAAGTAGCCAGAGCAGGACTCAGGATCTGGCTTGCTACATCTAAATTTATCTCTCTCCTCCACACACCTGGCATATCTACTTTTATTATTCTGAATTATTTGCCTCTGATGCACTGAATTTTGAAACTATGTTTATAGAAATGTTATTAAAAGAAGTGATTCTTTCATTGCTGTAAGCTTTCTACAATGCCATTTTCCCCTAACAATATCATAGTGGACTGTTGGAACAGACCGCTTCATAATCAGATGGAGTGTAATTGATAATGCAGATTTACTTGATAGTGAAAAATGAGACTGTCACTAGCCTCCTGGAAAATCATTTTCATAGAACAACCTTGCAACTGAAAGAAAAGAAATAACCCCAAAAGAACAACTAGTGTCTATTAAAATTCATTCACATGCTGTTTTCCTATTCCATATTGTGTTAGTACTGTATTAGTTCACCTTTGGTCTCATTTGTCATTATCAAATATTTGGTTTCTTTTAAAAACAGATAATGAATACAATATTTCTTTTTAGGGCCAGATCCTTTACTTATGTTGTGTAGTACTTTATTCCTTAAAGATTAGTCACGTGTATCACTGCTCACCAGTGGGATTAAAGGGTTCATGATCTAGCTTTGAATACATGACTTTAAGTCTACTATTCTTAATGAATAAAGGATGAGAGGGAAGAAGGATTATAATAAATATCTATAAAGGTTTGAAAGCTGCAAACACAGAAAAGGAGAGAAATTGCTTAGTGTAGTACATGAAGGCCTCACACTATGAGGAATGGTACAAAATCAAGAGGAGGTAAATTTAGGATGAATAGAGAGGAAATATTCTTAATGGTGTGACATTTAGAATGGAAATGTGCCTCAAAAGAGGCAGTGACAGCCCAATCATAGGCATGATCTGCCACCACTAATGTCAATCAGAGAAGGATCAAACCCAATGCTAGGCTTTAAAAATTGACCTGATAAACAAATGAAGAGTAAATTATGCTGTAGAGAAAATCCTGCATTGGCAGAACTATGTAATGGAAAAGATCTAATCAATCTCTAATTTCTGTGCTATATCTCTAATTTGGCCACTGATCCTTTAAATACCTTTCCATGAAACAATGTAATATATTTCATCTGAATGATGATTACATTTTCCTTTAAAATAGAGTTTAAAAAATAACATATAAAAGCAAGTGTCACTAAAATGAGAACTTTAATTCCTGAAAGGTTTTTTGATTTCCACTCTCCCTCTCTTTGTGGTGATTAATGAGTTATAAACTAAAACAAAGATTTCTTTCCAGGGTCATTTGCAAGGACAAGTTCCTATTAAAAAAAAGCTGCACAGAAATAAGGAGATGCAATTTCTACAAATATTTGCAACAAATATTTGCTCACCAGAATATTGTCCATGACTCAGCAGAAACCAATAGTTAGAATCAAGAGACGGAGAACTTGTTTTCAGGTGGAACAATTATTTTAGTTTTATACCACTATACTTAAAAAATTAACATCTCCTCTTTGAAAACTTGAGGTATAGGTTGGATCCTGTTTTTGCTGAACTCCATTTCAAAGGTGGCAGTGTCATGCCCTCATCTTGCTAGGTTGTACGTGATTTGATTATGTTTCTAAGCCTTTTATTAATTATGTGAGATGATATATTTTATTTGCTCCAGTTTATTTTTGCCCGAGATCTAACCAAATTGACACACCTATTTCTAATCTTTAATGTCCACAAGTGCCCTTTTGTTTCAGGAACAGAAGTAATTAAAAAAGGCCGGGATACACACAGTATTTTTTTAAAAAAGGTAATAGGCTGGAATCTGAGGCCTTTTGTACCTTTCTTGCCATAGGAGGGTATATATATATAGAGAGAGAGGTGGGAAATGGCTGGAACACAGTTGTGCTCTGGCAATCCTCCACCAGGCAACCAATGCTTTGCGGGCCTCTGCCAGTGAGTGTACTTTAGAGTGTAGCTGAGTCTTCTCTAGATTATGCTGGGGCTGGAGTTGAACCAGCCCCAGATACCAAGTACAGATGGTAACCTGGTTTGATGTGTACAGATATTACCTTCCCATGCGTTTCTTTCCTATATATTTGGTCAAGGCCCAGGGCTATGACCAGCGATGCCCTCAGGAGCTAAGTGTGGTTTGTCCCACGTGTGGATTGGGACTATCAATGTAAACCTCAATTTGGGGTGTTTAACAGCTCCTGAAGAATCAATATTGCTCGCGTTTGGTTTACTATATGAGGTGCCAGCTGCAAATGCATTTTATTTTATTTTAAAATGAGTACTTGTGCCACAAGTCCTCCTTTTCTTTTTGCGGATACAGACTAACACGGCCGCTACTCTGAAATGGAGACCGATAGCTCAACTGTTGACAGCGATGAAGGAGAAAAAGAAACACTGGTTTAGTTATGTTATACCAGCTTCAAAAATGTTATACCCGCTTTAAAAAGTTTGCAGGATTAATCAGGCCTGGAGACAAGTCTCATTTGCTATATTTTATAAGTGATTTTGGCAGAACTACGATGTTAACTTTATAAAAGAGCTGCTGGGCATCACAGTTGCAAATTCCCATACTGCTTTTATTAATGGTCAATGGTTTCAAAGCCATCGTGCCGAGAAATGTTACAATTCTGCTTCAGCGTATCACTGACAATAGGGCAGGTTAAGTGCTACATGGTTTTCTCTTAAAATTCTTGACATTTTTTTAAAAAACAGCTTTATGACTCAACCTGCAGGGCATGGAGCACTGGAGAGTTGGCAGTGCTAAGCATTGTCACTCAGAGACAGCACAGCTGTTGTCTAGAGTGGGCTCTAATCTAGAATTTGGGAGACCTGTATTCATGCCTTTATAAGTCAGAGAGTTTAAGGCCAGAAGGAACCACCAGATCACCTAGTCTGACCTTCTCTATAACTCTGATCACCAACACCTACCTCACACCAAACTCAAGTTTGCTGCAGACTTCCTGGGTGACCTTGAGCAAGTCACTTAGGGAAAGGTTTTTAAAGGTATTTAGGCACCTAAAGATGCAGATAGGTGCCTTGCTCCCACTGATTTCAACTGATGAAGTTTTAAGTGTCAAGGTGCTTTTGAAGATCCCATTAGGTGCCTATCTACATCTTTTGGCACCTAAATACCTTTAAAACTCAAACAATTAACCTTGCTGTGCCTCACCTCACCAGCTGGAAAATGAGGCTAATAGCACTTTCCTACCTGGCCAGGGTGTAGTGAGACTAAAAACATTATAAGATTGTGAGATGCTCAGACAAGGCCATAACCAGGGCAGAGCAAGTGGGGCAGTCACCCAGGACACAAAGCTGGGGCGGAGGGAACAGAAAAATGATGAAAAGAATGTCAGGGGGTAGAGCACTGCACTGGGCATGGTATTGCCACCTTACTTCTGTGCTGCTGATGGTGGTGGTGGCCCCGCCTTCAGAGCTGGGTGCCCGGCCGGCTGCCACTGCTTTTTGGCCACCAACCTCTTGTCGCTAGCAGCAGCATGGAAGAAAGGATGACTGTACCATACCATGCCACCCTTCCTTCTGCTCTGTTGCTGCTGGTGATGCTGCCTTCAGAGATGGGCGCCCAGCTAGCAGCCGCCACTCTCTGCTGAGTAGGGTACCCAGATTGCTGTCCTTCTATTACCCTACAAAAAAGCCCCAGCTGTACTGAATAGCCAAAATGGCAGTCAGTGGGCAGAATGAGATACCTGGTACGTAAGTGTTATCCTAGGTGCTAAAATTCAATGCTGAATGCTCACAGAAATTACTACAAGTCCTATCATATAGTACCTTCTTATAGGCTGTGCTCAGCAGCAGCACTAGGGTCCTGTGAATGTACCAAACCTTACACAGGTTATCTGAAGAGCACTAGACATAAGCAAATATGTTCACAGTCTGATATATGTTGGTAAATGCTGTAATTTCTTTCAAAAGGGGCACATATTTGTTATCCTGATTGACTATCCCCATCTTTTTAAGGGCAACTTGATTTTTTTTAAAAAGAGCTTTGGAACCAAAATAAGGATTCATGAAAATCTGGACCATCAAGAGATATCTCACTGAGAAAAGAGGACCTATCAGAATCAGTGTCTCTGGTTATTCCCTTGAAGGTAGATAACATTATTCCTGTTGGCAGATAACCTGCCCTTGTCTAACCTTACTACTTTATACCCTAAAACTTCTCCTGTTCCTCTTATATTTTTTCCCCTTAGACCTATTCTGTTTAAAATTAAACTGGGCCATAGGGCATTGTGAGCATGGTCAAAGACAATACTTTGCTGAGAGAGGCTCACGTATTCCAGTCCATTCTAATGTTTCTCAATCCTCCTCTGGAACAGCGTAAAATTGATAATTAACAACAAACCACTCACTCTAGAAGCATAATGGTTATAAATGATGTGATAACACAGGGACATTTTTACTCATTTGCTGAGCTTGTGAAAAAATATAATGTACCTAACAGTCATTTTTAAAAAATATTTTCTGTTGAACTGATGAATTACAGATTCTTTCTCAGATTTAATTATCCCAGATTAAGACTCTGAATTGCTTTTCATCCACAAAATGAATGTTGTATTGCTGTTCCTACCTGGCAGTGCTGGAGCCTGGAGAGGGTGCATTTTACTACTACCCCTTCTCCCTGATTCTTTCAGCGGGAAGAAGTCATTGTCTACTGCAATCCAGATTCTACAACTGCTCCGCTCATGTTGTCAAAAATGCTGAACACCCAGAGAGGGAATGTATGAAGGTGTTGGGGGCAGTATATGGTCTCCCCATAGTGGGATGGCAGGCACGAGATGGCCCTATGGGAACGTCTACACTGCAGTTGGAGGGTATGATGGGGTGTGCATATCCTGCACCGGAGAAGAAAAGGTTAATCCCACACTATGGGTGGCAGAAGTCCTGCCCCTCAGGCCATGCTGGGCATGCTCCAACTGCTGCCTCAGTATAAAAGGGAGCAATCCAGCTTGTTCTGCTGAATTAGCCACCACAGCCCTTACCTGCAAGAGCTAGAGACCCTGTGAGCTGGAGTGGAGGCCTGGAGCCCAAGGAGCTCTGGAGGATCCTCTGTGCTGAGGAACTCAGAGACCCTGGCACCCCATGGACAGCAGCTTCTGGAACTACGGAAGGAAGTGACCAGGGAGGGTAAGCGAGTGGTATCTCCCACCAGAGTATGGTCAGCATGTTTCAGCGGTATTCCCTGCTGACCCAGTGATGGACTGCACTGTCACTATTAGGGCCCTGGGTCATGGCCTTGTGGAGTCAGGCAGGCCTGGGCCCCCCTACCTGGGCTGTCACCCCCTGGTGGTGGCTCCCACCTTTCCCAGCCTTCTTGACTCTGGCCATTAGGCTGTAACTGTGGCCTCTGGGCTTTACCATAGTTGCCCTAAGTGCCTCCAGAGAGATGAACTGCGGTGAGACCACCACCCTGTCCTTTCCCAAAGGGGATGGGGTGTGCATACACCGTGACAGAGGGCTAATTTCCAGTTTGGGTAGGCATACGTGCACTAGCTTTGACTGAGCTAGTGGACTAAAAATATCAGCGTAGCTTCAGCAACATGGGCAGCAGGACAGGCTAGCCACCCTGAGTACATTCCTATCCAAGACGCTAGGTACGCATGCAGGCAGCTAGCCCCTCCTCTCCCCTCCCCACAGTGTCAATGATATTTTTAGTGCACTAAAATGATCAAAACTTGTTCACACACATCTACTTGAGCTGAAGATTACACCTCCAGTGTAGATGTATCTTATACTTCACTCCTCCCAGAATCATTATGCTTGTTGCTACTCTGTGCTTATGGTACTGTACAGGGGTATTTTAACAAACCACCAGGTGCCTATGCCACTACCAACTATCAGGATGGACTATCAATTATTTTGCTTATTGCTAGGAAAGTTATTTAATAGATCTTTGCAGTCATTTAGTGTAGTTAAGGTGAAGTCAGAAAGGAGGAGAGGTGAATTTGATCCTCTGTGCCCTTTTTTCTTGAAGTGTGAGGGTGAACATATGTGAAAAACAGGTAGTCTGGATATATTTACACTTGCCAAACTAATGACCCCAAACCAAAAACCCACATCCTCTTTTACATGACTTGTACACCCTGCTTTTGCCAAGACCAGATCCTGTTTTTGACATTTGCTTTGCCCAATAATTGATTCTGTTTGATCAGCTGAACTTTGGAAGATATAAGCAAGGAGAGAAGCCATCTTTGGCATCCATCACTAGACAGGCACAAGGAGTCAAATCTTTCAAGATGAGAAAGATGGGACCTTCAACTACGGGGGTTGTGGTCTTGGGGAATGGAAGATAGACTGTTTCTTGTTAAGTTAGGTCTTAGTCACAAGAGTGTATTTTTACAGTTGTTTGTAACCTTTCTAACTTTATTCCTTCTACTTTGTATCACTTAATCTATATTCTTTTGTTAATAAATCTGTTTTATTTTTACAATAAATCAACTCAGTGCTGTGCTTGAAGGGAAGGGTGTATTTACCCCAGTTACATCAGTAAGCTGTAATGTTATTTTTGTCTC
Organism: Lepidochelys kempii; assembly: GCF_965140285.1. Taxonomy (NCBI): domain Eukaryota; kingdom Metazoa; phylum Chordata; order Testudines; family Cheloniidae; genus Lepidochelys; species Lepidochelys kempii. The sequence goes on along the minus strand of NC_136391.1, from coordinate 30,207,737 downwards.
TTTAAAAGGAGCAAACAAACCTTATTATTTCTCTGAGGGAGAGGACTGGACGCTTCAGAACAGATGGTTTGAGGGAATTTGGGACAGAGAGTGTGTTGGGGTCATCTTGCCAGGTATAATCAGAGTGCAGCTAGGGGGTAATGAGCAGGCTGCTAGAATCACCGCAACAGAGACTTGTGAAGCACTTAGGGTTACAAATCAGACAGTGACACAACCCCTCACTGGTCTAGATTGCACCCCGGAATGTGACCGTGATCTAATGGTTCCTGCTGGACTTAAAATCTATGAACAATGTCAAACATTGAATATCAGTCAGTAATAAAAGTCAGATCTAATTCACAGAAGATGCTCTAAGCTTTAGACAACACAGCCTGCTCAATCCCAACACTAATTAATGCCATCTGAGAGTCTGGCTATATTCTCTTAATAAAATTTAATACATTATTAATTGAACAACCCCTACCAATAGGAGTATACCACTAGCATGCCTATGTTGTCTTAAACTACTTGACAGTTGTGAAAGGATTTCATCGATGCACTTCTTTTGCCTTGTTCTTTTTAACGTTATTTCTTTTTCGGTGTTCATTTATGTCAACACATGGTTCTGTTGTACCACAGTTATCACTTTTGGCCACACGGTCATATGCTCCAGCAATATTATGCATATTCCTCTGATACAGTGTGCATGGGTTCTTTGTTTATCTGTTTTCTTCGAATTGAAAATGGGTGAAGTACTAATTGAAAATGTATTGTTCCTGTATTTTAAAATAAAACTAACTATCTAAATGTTTGCTCACTAAGGACATTTTGACAAGATGCAAATGGTTAAAACTTCCCCTAAAATACAATAATATTTCAGGTAGATTAAACATAGACCAAAATTAAATTAAATTATATTCCATGTGCTCAGTTTTCTTTTTGGGAACCAAAAACAACTGAAGTGTAAAACTCTAAGTAATTATGTGATTTGCTAATGGATTTTAAATTAAAAAAATATGTGCAGTTTAACTCTAACGTGCCACCAGTATTCTTGCAGTTGACCATTACAAAAAGATTTCCACATTTAAAAATTAGAAAAAAATATAGGTAATAAACCATCACTATTACCAGTTCAGCATGCTGGTACTGACAAAGTGGTCTTTAAAAAGAATAGGAAAGTAAATTCAGCAAATGATCTAACAAATTCCCATTTATTCATGGACACAGAGAGTGAGCAAGATAAAATAAATAAATTGAATGTATTTTCCCCCAAAAAATCCAGATATACAACTTTAGGTCCTGATTCTGCCACCTTTCTCTGCAAATTGTCCCTTTGGGCTAGGTTGAGCATTGGACTGCACACCTGCATAGAGTCATAATAGGCAACAAGATCCCTTTCCCCTCCCTTCAGCTCCTCTGCAGCTTCCTCAGACTCCATTTTGCTATGTGCTTGGATCAAGTGGTTTGGGAGGGACAGAGAGTGAGTGGAGCAAGACATTCTTCAGTGTGAGTAAGGGTGGCAAAATTAGCACCATGACTATCATTCACTGGTGCTACTGCTGTGAGAAAGGATTATTCATGTGAATATGGGTGGCAGGAGCTGAGAGTATGGACAATATCTGCATAAACTTGGGCACGTCTAACAATCTTTAGTCTTGACAACTGTGGTAGATTTTCCTGAGTAAGGATGAGTATAGACTGCAGGATTTGGCCCTCAGTTTTGGACTTCCGTGAGTAAGTCCCTACGTGTGAGAGTAAGGATGGATTAATCTCACCCTTTATGAGGGGCTTAAGCAATGGTATAGGACACATATAAAGCTGGCTTGGTTGACAGTAAATGACTTCCAGAGACCCATGTCCATCATAGTTTGAATATACTACACCTTTTTACTTGAGCCGCAGCTAGTGCACTTAGTAGCATTATGTACCAAGAGCTAGCCTTTACTTATAGATTGGGAAAAAAAGTATTATGTTAAAATCTTGATCAGGGTTATGAGTCAGACTCCAGCTAGAGACAAATTGGCTCAGCCCTGCATAAGGGGTAATATACAGCTGTGCTATCTGTGGCAGAGTTCTGGGAAGGAATTATGCTGCAGAATCATATATTCTTCCCTGCTCCATGTGTGTGTCATTAAGTTACTTTACCCCCTTTCCCGGTGCCACTTTCTTCCCCATGTTCAGCCAGCCAGCTACTCTGGCTGATGAGTAGAGAAGGCAGAGCCAGGACTCCTCTGAGGCTCTGCCCATTTCTATAGGCCTCTTATCCACTAGCTTGCAGTGGGTGGTGTTGGCTAAACAGTCTCTGCTGTACCCCTGTCCTACCCTTAGTCAGAACTCCAATTTGAGCAGAGGAAATAAGGTGGGATTTTGATACTCTCTGTGGCCAAGTAAGTGCTAAGGACAATCTAATTTTCCTATTATTAGTAGTATTACCATAGTACCTGGGAGTCCTAGTCATGATCAGGACCCTCCTTTTCAATTAAAATTGTATTACCCTTGCATTTTGTCAAGACACATTGTAACCAAATAATCACAGCTAACTACGGTTACCACATCTAGAATCACTGCAGAATATAGCATTACACATATCCATCTAATAGAGAGCCACAGGCTCACACATAATAGTGGTGTGTAATAAAATATTAATTTAGATTGGCACATAGTGACACATCGGACACTTCCAGAAGATGAAGCCTTATCTTCATATCTGAGCTGGTAGCTTTTGGCTAGAGACTGCATTGTGGCATATTAATTGAACTCTGTCTACCAGAGACACATATTAAAACCCAGAGACCTAGGACACCCTGCACAATACTGAAGTCAATGCGCTGTAAGACAGATAGAAAGCAATAGTCCATTATAAGAAGCTTAAATGCTATTTTTCAATATATTTGTGTCATATCATATAATATTTAACCAGAATATTAAAGTGAGTGAGGCTTTAATGCAGACCCTTAAATCAGATTCTTGCACCACATAGGTATGCTGCATTGTAAAAAAATGAATCAAACCTCACACTAGACAGTAACACATTATACTATACAATAAATCAGATTTGCCTTTTGTTCCTGGTGGTGACATTTTGCAAAAGTTCAAACTTTCATATCTGATAGGAAGGACAGCATAAAAATCTGTAATTGCATCTTACATCTCTTAATGACACAAACTGTAAAAATGACAATATGGACTGTCTGCAAAGCTGATATTTGAACATGGGAAATCAGACTCTCACACCCAATAAAGTCCTCTCCTAAAGTACAAATTAAAGTGGCAGAGCTTTGCTCTTGGTAATGATGCTGTGTCAAATAGGGACAGGTCTAGAAACTGTTCCATCGCCAAGTGTGATTTTTTTTTTTTGCATCCTTCTCAAAGTTTGAAAGGTGCTTAGCAGCTTAGCCCATGTTGGAGTCAGTGGAAGTGTAGTGGGAGAGTAAGGATCAAAGTACAACCCTTTTGACTATTTTTGTAGCAGGCCAGTAAGAAGTGACTTCCAGCATTGAGCCTGAAAATAAAAGCCACTTTTAGAGTGAGCCAATATGCCAGCTAGAAAGGGAAAGTCTGATTGGACATTCTAAAATATTCTCAACTTATTACAAGTATATTATTATAGAAATAAATGTTTTGTTTATTTCTTATTTTGACTTTATTTGGTAAGACCCTACCTTGCATACATGGGCCAAATCCTCTCTCACATTCCCATAAGTCCCACTGGAGCCCTGCATGCGTAAGAGTTGAAAGATAACAGCAGTGTATCATGCTGTTTCAGAAGTATTCATGGCTTTAAATTTCTTCTTTGTATGAAGAAGATACCACTATGAATTCTGCTGGAAAAAAATATACAGGACGATAGACAAAAAATGGAATGAAAAGCCTTTTCAGAGCGATCTGAAAGCTAAACTTTAAATTAGTAAAAAAGCAAAAATGATTAGTTAGACCTCTTGTTTTACAGTGCTTTAAGACAAGTTGCTGTAAATAATTAGCAGTGCAAATTGAGAGAACTTAATTCAGAATAATAATATTTGTAGGGGACATAATTACCTCCCTCTCCATCAGGGCATTAAAACTGTCCAATTCTGAGAAGCTTTCATAAAAGCTAAGTCTCAAGTATTTCTCAATTTTTTTTTAAAGCTACTGGTTAAAATATTTCTAGAGGTTGACACTCAGATACAAACCTGTAAGGAAGTGTTTTTAGTTACAGATTTTCTTAAAGCCAGATATATCCTAGTTTATTGTAAGTAAAGAAATAATGAATGAAACAATATGGAGACAAACGAGAAATTCAGGCAAACTCTTTGTGAGCCAATTCTTTTTCAGAATGAAGAAAGCAGAAATTTCACAGAAGTTAAGTATTAGGGAATGCTTTCTAACTAGGAGAAAAAGGCTCCAAGGCATATCAAGGAAGATCCTACACTAGAGATTTTTCAATGCCAGACTTGATCCTGATCTAGTCAGGATGGTGCAGGGATAGTAGACCTGATCCTATGCGGGGCTAAATGGCTCCTACAAGACACTGACACTCTCCATTCCCTTTGAAATTCTCCACCAAAACATAAGACTAAAGATTTGCATATATCTCTGACATCATGAAAATACAGTACACAGATGGGTGGGTACGTATGTACCAAGTGATCTGTGATGACAAATTCCTGGGCAAATGTATAGTGTATAGATTTTTTCCACTTTCAGACATTTGGCTCACAAAATGACATTGTTTACATTGATTGTCATGGGTGTTGGATTCCAGCAGCTTCCATGGATATAGTTACCATGACTACCTGGGCATTTTTAGTAAAAGTTTGCTATAGTCCTGGAGCCTTAAAATCCCACTTTTCTTACAGAAGTTTCCCTGTCTTGTGGGATTAATTTCACTGAATAACTTTGAGTTCTTGTGACAAAGACATGCCCTAACTGCAGGACAGGTGAGATTTATGTAAAAATGAGACTGTGCATTTGACTCAGAACGGCAGCAGACTAGCCTAAATGATGGACAAAGGATAAAGTTTTGCCAACGATTCACTTGTCGAGAGACTTGGGACAGTCTTAAGGGTCCAATCGTGCCAGATGACTTCTCCGGGAGCTGAGGGGCCTTCCTTAGGTAGGCGTCAGCACCTCATTCAAAGCTTGGGATCAGGACTTCATAGAGGGCTGGATTGAAAATCCTGTTTAAGTCAATGGGGGCCTGTGATGGGGTGGACTAGGCCCAAAGGGCCCCTGCTGGAGGCCTCAGGGCTCTGCCACACCCATCCCAGGAAAGGAATACTGGAGAGGTCCACAAAGCAAACTAGAGTGGCTGCGGGGAAGCAGCCAGTTACGGCCCAGGAAGGCCCTATAAAAGGGAGCTGCAGAATAAAGCAGTAGTTAATTCCTGCTGGAAGCTAGAGAAGAAATGACTGCATATCTGGCTGGCTGAAGGAACAGCAGCACAATGGACAACTAAGTGGGGAGCATAGACTGTGGGAGTGAGAGGCTCCTGGCTGGCTGCTAGGACTGAGCCAAAGGCAGTTTGCTAGTAGAGACCGGGGGAGCAATGAAGGAGTGCCTGGCTGGCTGTAGGGACTGAGCATGTGGAGGGCTGCAGGAAGATAGTGTCTCCAGGGAGGAAGCCCTGGGGATGTGGCCCTATACCAGGGCTGGGACTAGTTTAAAGACTGCAGATACACCCAACCAGAGGCAGCACTCACAAGAGGTGGATGTTGACCCCATTAAAGATCATTTTCTGCACTGCTGAGCAATTCATACTTGCTGCTGAGTAGCTATAGCTCCCATCGATGTCAATGGGAACTCACAGTGCTCAGCACCTGACAGGATTAGTTCCTAATTTACCAGGGCAGGCATTATGAATCATTCCCTTCTACTGTTCCTGAGACTAATGAAACATTTATTTCATACACCATTCTGAGAAATGCAGGTCTTTTTTCCTAATTTGTGGGTAATCTGACGTAACCTCTCATGGTTTTTGGTCTGACTGGCGCCGCAATAAGAAATGTAAATTGGTTACTGTATATGTAAACATTTGCCTTAACTGGCTTTATTCAGCACTTTCCCCATCTTCTAGATGCTCTCAAAATAAAGGCCTTTGCTGGCCCAAGTTTTAATATTTTATATACTTGAAGCAGAAAACTGCATTTAGTTCAGCAATATCAATATCTAGGTACTGAAGCAGAAGGTAGAAGCAGCATGCACATCCACGGAGAATAGAGTGCTTTTGCAAACAGTGCCACTCTTTTAAAAAAAATACATCTGTTTTGCTCATTTGACACTCCATGATACTGCAATTATGAGCCATATGTGAGCATGGTAATTTGGGAAGATAAATTAACATTTTAAAATCAAGACTGGGTGATGTTTATAGCAGTGTGTGCCAGATTAGACTTTGTGTTTTCCACAAAGATAAAAGGGGGTTCCCCCCCTTTTTGTGCACAGTTATGTCCTAGGTGCTGTCAGGCATGTTAGAAGTATGCAAGGGTTAGACTGTAGCAGAACTCCCTGAAATGAATCATGACCAACTCTGAACTTTGGCTGACCTCATGGCCTTTGGACCACTTTTAAAAAGATGCAGCATACTCCGCTGATGTGTGTGAGAGAGCACCATGACTGCTCCCTCATGCCACCTCTCCTTACTGCCTTGCAGAAACTTAGGGTGAAATCCTGGCGACGCTCTCACTGACTTAAATGGGGCCAACATTTTCATCCTTATTCCCCACAGAGATGGTAGAAAGGAGTAGAGATTATTTAACCAAATTGGATTCTGGTCAGCCTTTCCATAGGGGTGCATAGAAATAGAGAGTTAGGATGTGGACCTCCTTGTATTCTCTTTCCTCTCTGCTACATCCTGCAGTGCCTGGTAAAAAAGTCTGATTCTTAACTTTTGTACTGTAACAGCTTGCCCAATACTAAGCATGTAGGGCCACATTTTAAAGGTATTTAGGAGCCAAACGATGCAGATAGGTGCCTAGTGGGATTTCCAAAAGTGCCTGGGCACCTTAGCATTAGGCACTTGGATGCTTTTAAAAATCCATCTAGGCACCTATCTGCATTGCCAGACCTTTAAAATCTGGCCCTTTAGGTACTATAGATGCTAGTAGCAAACTGCAGTGAGCAACTTGGAAGCATGATTCATAACACCCACAATCCTACAAGGTGTTTAGCAGCATTTGTGAGCTGCTGAGTGTGACAGCCAAGACCTTGACCAACGACAGCGACTGAACTAAGGATGTCCAGAATTAAAACCATGAGACTACAGCTTCCACCTGACCACCTCAGCCAACTGCCACTAAGATCCACAATATTGCAGGTTTTCATCATGACATAAAGGAGAGAAAGAGAGGTAAATGAGGAGGAAGGATACAGAAAATAAGATTATATGGTTGCTTGTTTTGCATGAAACGAACCTTGATGCTTCTCCATTCAACTGACTCTTTGATCAATTACGAGTTTGGGAACCTATTCAGTAGCCTATTCAGCTGTACAATATCAAAATACAGCACTTGGTCACTAGCAAATTTACCGAAGGCTGCGCTCTTGCACACTCCACCAAACATTCCTCCACTAACGAGCAGGCAAGCATCAAACCAAGGAGGAATATAAAGCAAACAATGATGCCAGTTGCTCTCTTTCAGATTCCATTGGCCAACGGTAGTTGCTTTGCCAGGTGGTTATTCTCAATGGAGTAGTAGATGTTTCTTTCTGTGACTACACAGCCAAATGTACTGTTTGCTGCAGAAATAAGCTAATTGCCTTTTTACCTTCTCTGTGCAGGGTTAACCTTTCAAGGGTCAAGTAGGTATCAGCTGCCAATTGGACATTTGATTTTGAATGTCCTTTAGCCAAAGGGCTGCTCTTGTAACGATATTCACAATTTTTATCATATCAATTTTTGTTATTCTGTTATTAGCCAGCTGGCAGGCCTTTTCACACTGAAATTTCAATGGACTACTGACAACTCTTCCCCATTTATCCATCAAGGGATTAAATGAGGTATTATGGTGTGAGCACAATGTCTTACAATATCTTTTTTTAAGTACTCGCAAAATGAGCAACAATTCCAGGGATATTTACAAATACTTACATATTGTACTGCCCCCTAGGTAAAGCTTCTTCATTTTATATCTAAAAAGAGTACAGCCAACAAAGTAGATTTATATCTCTGCCTGGAGTTCTGGAGATACAGGGACAATCTGTTATCTAATACCCATTCAACTTTGGCCACATTTTTTTTAAAAAATGCAGCATTTGTGCCCAGTTCCCAAACTGTGAGCCTAACCCAGTAGACTCTGTAATATTCCCATTGAATAGGGTTGATTTTACTTTAACTCATCACCAAATAATTTTTCAAGTAGTTCAGTCTTCAATTTAACAGAAGGGTACATGGACAAAGGAGAGGAGGCCCCATGGAACCTACATAGTCTATCTACCTACCTATTTAATCAGTCATTAAATAATCTATATTTTAGGCATTGAAGACAATAGTTTACCAAGGGCACCGTTTGGGGAATCAGAGGCAACTGAAGCATCTCTAGAGTACTTTAATGATATTAATAAAGAGATTTAGGTTATGTTAGTTCTTCAGTTACAACAAAGCCTTTGAACGCAAAGGAAAAATACATATTTTGTTTATAAACAATGGATAGACAAGCTCCTTGAGATGTATACACAGTTCTTTTGTGAGCAAAGATGAGTTTTTCCATTGCCCATGTGTTTTCATTATACATGTGAACTCTGACATACACTTTAAAAGTACAGAGTGTCATCACATGAACTGGGTGTAAGGAAGTAGGTTGTGTATCAGAGATGACTTTTTCATCTCAGAGATGAAACCTATTTTAGGCACAGGGCCTATGGGAGGATCAAGAAATCATGTAAAGTCTTTTGTCTCATTTCTCTTCTGGAAAGGCTTCCCACTCAGATTTATTAATATTTAATTGTTTTGGGTTTTTTTAGAGTTCCTTTCCCACTTCTTGTGTTCTTGCTTATTTACTACTGATGCACATGGGTTGTGTTGTCAGATAAATGACTATTAATAAATAAAATAAACATTAGTGTATTATTTCCTGGTGGAACATGTATATTGCTTACCTGGATGAAAGTGTTTCAAATGTTGTTGTTGTTTAACAATCTGCTTCCCACTTGCATGCAAGACAGAGATTTGTTCAGCCACACTTTTGAATACAGGCTTCAGATAAGGGGAGATAAATTCCTGACTACGCATGCCTTAACACACAGTCACACTGTACATTGTACTTGATAGTCAGCTGGAAAGAAGAGGACTTGGTCAGCACATGGGGCACAGGAAATATTGGTTTCATAATGTGAAGAATAAGAACTTCACAGTAATCTATTCAGGCTGACCCTGTTGCTATCATACCATATGTATGGAAAGCTGCTATCTTCCCCTCATCTTCAGGTGGCGAATATACAAGTGAATGCTGGAGTAAGTGGATATTGACAGTTGCCGTGCGTCAGAAGTAATTCACACCTACCCACTCTCTGATAGAGTCCCTCACCAGTTGTGTGGCTAAAGCCTTCTCCCTAAAGCTTGTTACTTGGACTGGCTTCTCCCTTCTCCTCACCTCCATTGGGTCCTGGGTTCTGTTTTGTGACACCTGGTGCCTCCAACCAAGTTGTGCCTAGACACAAGGGTTGCTATCCCTTGAGCAAATGAACAACACTATCACTGCTGGCAAAAAGTATAAGACCCAGTACACAAGAAGAAAAACACAAATCCCAGCAAAGAAACAACAATACAACAAAGGGGAAATTCATTAGGATGAGGAAAATAGGATCTGGGGCAAGGAAAGGGTTAGGATTAACTAATAAGTACTAACACCCTGCCCCTAAATCTCCCAGTCTCAACACTCTTTTCAGACTTCTCCTTGGCACCTTACCTGGCAGGTGGTAGGCTGAAGATGAGTCTAAAGATGAATGCTCCAGCATTATGACCATTGGCCAGCTTAAACAAACAAACAAACAAACAAACAATACTTGTCATATGGGCCTTAACCTGTAGCACCCCATTGCAACAAGATGGGTAATTACTCCATCCTTATACCACCACACTGAATTCTGTGTTCACCAACTCTTTGTTATGACCCTGCCCTCTGGCCAGGTCCTCAATAATCTGTTCCCTTCAGAATAATGTGGAGTCAAAAGTTCCATTCTAGTGAGGCTGGACAGAAGGTCGTCTTCTCCCAAGTCCTTGGCTGGAGCAGGTAGGGTTACCCGAGCCCTACCACACCATTGGGTTCTCGTTCAGCACCCTTGTTTACAACAGCAAAAACAATCCTTCACAGTCTCTTGCTCCTGATCTACCACCTACCTCCCCTCCTTTGTAGGTTTCCCCAAGCTTCTGCCCTGCTTCTCCCTCATTGGAGTGTTAGCTCCTCAGAAAGCTTCTTACCAGTCTGCTGGAGTGATGCTCTCTCTGCAGTATCTCTGACAGCTGCCTTTCTCCTTAGGAGTTTCGTCTCTGAGGTTGTTAGCCTTTTACCATGCCCAGGTGCTTCCCTGCCTAATTAAACTGTCTCCCAATTACTCAGTGAGTTAGCTACCCATAAGTGACCCTAAGCTGCCTCATTACCCCTTGTGGAATCTGTCAGAGGCAGGATGGGTCTCTGACTCCTTCAGTCCTCCTACAGTGTCTCTGACTCTGGGTGTAGAGCAGAGTCCCCCTCTGGGTCCCTGCTCTGGAGTCCAATGGAGGTCTCATCTGGTTCTCAGCAGTCGGTGATAGGTCAGACTTCTGTCACTCTGGATACTGGTCTCTGCAAGGCTGGAACTGCCTGAAACACGAGCTAGATTTCCCAGCAGTTCAAAGACTCTCTTTGTGGGGAAAGGGAGTTAATCAGAGACTCCTGAGCTGTTCTGCTTCTCTCTGAGCTCCCAAAGTCAAAATCAATACTAAAATGAGTGTCAGAGTAGCAGCCATGTTAGTCTATCTGTAAAAAGAAAAGGAGGACTTGTGGCACCTTAAAAACTAACAAATTTATTAGAGAATAAGATTTTGTGAGCTACAGCTCACTTCATCGGATGCATACAGTGGAAAATATAATGGGGAGATTTTATATACACAGAGAACATGAAACAATGGGTGTTACCATACAGACTGTAACAAGAGTGACCAGGAAAGGTGAGCTATTACACAAGTTTTGCCACAAGTACGCCTTTTCTTAAAATGAGTGTCTTTGTCTTAAAATCTAGCTGTCCCAGCCCACTGAGGAGATGAGCAGCCCCGGGCTTAGCAATGGCTCAGCAAACTGCTCATCCATATCAACCCATTCAGAAGCATCCCTGCTGGCTTCAACAGGAGTTTCCAATCTGTTCTGGCTTCTCTCCTTCCAGAATGCTTTGAAAATGTGAAATGGTGAGAGGGAGCTCTGGTAGCAATTATTGTTGTAGTTCATATGGTAGCACCCTCTAGAAGCTCAGTCCAGAGTCCCAGGAGTTGGCCAACTACAAGTGGAGATTACATCAACAAAACGAATAGGGTCAGCAGCAGAGATAGTGGATCCATCTCAGTTTAACAGGACATTGCAGAAAGAACTGTTGTAGGAACAAGAATTGGCTGCATACCCACTGAGTAGTAGTTAATTGGCTGTATTAGTTACTTTGTCTGATTGTTATGTTTTTATTTGCCTTTTCAATACAGGGTAGAGTAACAGTAACCGCTGGTGTTAGTGGATACCAACCCCTGTCATGCGATAAACATATTTACTTTCAGAACCCTACCAAGGTGATATGACTGGGCTAAGAAATAAAGATTCCATTTCTTGCCAACAGCCTTGTGAGCTAAACCTTTATTACTACTACAGTACCAGGATGGGTACAAGTGCATATACTAGATCATGGCTTTTCAACCTGAGGTTTGTGAACTAGTGTCCATCTGCCCTTGCTATACTGCTAAATGGGAGTGGGATCCTGGATAGATGGGAAGGAAATCCTGGTACAGCGTCACCATGGAGAAGGAGATCTTGATATGGCAAAAAAGGTTGGGAACAATAGTGCTAGATATTAAAGTACCAATAAAGAAACCAATTTTCTAAAATAAATCTCTTCTGTCTTATATTGGCAACCGCACCATGGCTTTGGAGTCTGGACAAGGGAGCCCAAAATAGTGGCAAATAGCACTAGTTTGGGTTTTATATTCCGTCAGTGCTCCAGAACGGAGTCATAAGATCACTTAGTTGAAAATAGAAAATGATGTGCTTTGCATTAGGTTCATCAAATAGTGTTCCCCAAGAATATTAATGATAAGATATTAGGTCTGAATTGCGGAGGATCACTGACTCTACAGAAAGGATAACTATTCTCTAAATAAAAAGAACAGGAGGACTTGTGGCACCGTAGCGACTAACAAATTTATTTGAGCATAAGCTTCCGTGGGCTACAGCCCACTTCATCGGATGCATGTAATGGAAAATACAGTAGGATGATTTTATATACACAGGGAACATGAAACAACGGGTGTTACCATGCACACTATAATGAGAGTGATCAGTTAAGGTGAGCTATTACCAGCAGGAGAGAAAAAAAACAACCTTTTGTAGTGATAATGAAGATGGGCCATTTCCAGCAGTAGACAAGAATGTGTGAGGAACAGTGCATCCGTTTAAGTGGGCTCTAGCCCATGAAAGCTTATGATCAAATAAATTTGTTAGTCTCTAAGTTGCCACAAGTCCTCCTGTTCTTTTTGCGGATACAGACTAACACGGCTGCTACTCTGAATACTCTCCAAATAGTGCACAACAACAACAGTTTGAGATAAAACATGAAGAATTCCATAGCTAGTTGAAACTGTAGGTGACATTTTTGGTAGGCTGCATATTATAGTCCAGCTGGAATTTGACAAGGACACCCACTCTAGAACTCTTATGAAAAGTGACGGGAGTTTTGTTTTATTTATTTAATTACACAGAGCCAAGACTTTGCTTTTATATTTCACCAGAAACACAGTATATCCATCGGGACAGTGCACCCTAATGCTACTAAGATGTTGTTTCTTTATTGCCCAGTGTGGTATATAGAAAGCTGCTTCCCCAGGCCATCTTAATAACAGTAGGAAAGAATACCTGCCTAGTGCTCGTGGAAGTCTTGGCTTCTATGTTTTTACCAACTCAAAGCATTGTGATCTGCATGGTGTGTTCAAGCCTGTAGTTCAGCAATGCAAATGCTGCACTTTGCAGCATGTACTGCAGAGTGTGTACTGTATTCCCTTTTCAAAAGAGGGGCATGTGCATTTCTTCTATGTCCCCTCCCAACCTGCTTCACAGCCTGAGTTGTCCTCTTTGTTCCCAGGCTCCTGTCACACCTAGGTGAAGTAGGATTTAGCCCAAAACCACCAGCAGCACTTCCTCCACTATTTAGGCTTCATGAAGAAGTTTCATAAAATCAAAGCTACGCATGACTCTTCTTAGATTATGACAGAACATGAGCTGCATTCCTGCCCTCGTGAGATCTTGCAGCCTATGTCACAGGGCCTTTTCCTCCACTATCTTGAACCTTGTCAAACCATCTATTGTTGTGCTAAGTGAGTGTTGACATTTTAGGCTTCCTGCATAGACTTGCATGTTGATTCCAATGGGACGGTTCACATAAGATTGAGCGCATGCATAACTCTTTGCAGAATTGAGGTCTTAACATGGCAGCATTTTACACCTCCCATACAGATTTTCAGATGTGAGCCAGAAAATGGTAAATTTGACTTCAATGGGATCAGATTTCAGAGTAGGAGCCGTGTTAGTCTGTATCCACAAAAAGAAAAGGAGGACTTGTGGCACCTTAGAGACTAACCAATTTATTTGAGCATGTGTAGTTAATCCAAATCTGAGCGTTTTTGAAAATGACACCCTAAATCACTAGAGAGATTGAACCTCAGTGGTGTCAAACGCTGTACTGTCAATTTCAAAGCTGACTTTTTTCTTTATTTGTGTTTTTTAAATACCTCAAAATATAGCTGTTTAGAAGAAAGAAAGAAAGAGAAAGAAAGAAAGAAAGAAACTGTTTAAAGAGAACCGGACAAAAGAAAAAGAACACAGTCGCATATGTCTATATCTTTTCCGCTATAGGAGTGATTATTTTTTCTTTATGAGTTCAGAACTAATTGTAATATTCTAGGCAGTTAATAAGTTTACTTTATTAATAGTTCAAACATAATGTGAAGCCAGTATATTTAATGCTAGTTATTAACCTGCACTAAGCCTAAGCTGCTCTTAATTAATTAGGTAAACCATGTTGTTTGCACTAAATGGTTCATCTCTTTAATATGATAGCAATAAAAAAAACACCATAGGGTGCATTGCACTTAAAAAAATGCAGTAGGGGGTATACAGTATTCTATAAACTGTAAATTGTTGATATACTCCCTTCACCTTGGCTGCCTTCCTTCAAGATTTCATCACTGTAAAATATGCAATCTTTTCTACAGAGTGATTACACCTTTTCTATAACTAATTAATTATCAACATAATCTATTCTAATGACAATATTTGCAAAAGTGGTATAATTCAAACCATGTCATTTACATTTCTGTTCAACTAATGTCTACATTAAACAAAAGTAATGTACAATCAATAGTGTCTGAAAATAAATTCACATCTCATATTCTTTTACTTTGTATTTGCTTTTAAAAGAGAACAAAACACTCCTAATCTTCCTCAAGTGGTTCTTCCTCTTCATGGAGTTTCCCCCAATTACTAATAGTCTCATTGCACTATGTCTAAATCGAGCTATTGAACGAAGCTAGAGAACATTCCACTGTACATGCAATGAAGGAAGATCATGCTGGGACAGTCACCTTCAACATTGTGCATTCAGTCTAAATTTACAGTAATAGACTCATACTCCAAGAATGCTTGCTGTGTTTGTTTGCAAACTAGTATGCAGTACTTACAAGTCTGTGGTTTTATTGACATATTCCTTTCCTTTCCTGTGGATTTTAATTGAAACCCCCACCGCTCCGTCTAGCTCCTGCAAGTCAGAGAACAGAAGTTTTGTGTTTACTTTAGCATTTAGACAAGATGAACATATACAGTAGAGTTCTGCTGGTTGATTATGAAATACATAGTTCAGCTTATTTCTGATTAAGTAAGAGTCACTTAGAATGTGTGTGCAGAATTAGCTCTGTGCTTGAGTGAACAATACCAAACAAACAAAAACCAAAAACCGCATCATCACCATCAAAACTTAATGTGAAGAGTTTTATATAAATCAGGTATTTACCTTGGTCTCATTGGGCCAGATCCTAGAAATACTTACTATCAGGCATAGGTCCTCATCCAGTTTCCCATTGATTTTACCACATGATTGTAAATAGTGCACTGATTTCCATAAAACTATTTACAGTAATGAGCACTATGCCTAGTGCCTACTATGCCTATGTAATTATTTGGTCAGGTCAGGATCTATGCTCAGTACTCATATTGATTTAGTAGTCCTATACTTACAAATATGAGAGGATTGCAGGGCTTGGTCCAAAATTTAAATGGGGATTTCATTAAATTTCAGTGAGCCCCTTGGAAATCATAGGAATTGATAAACTCTCTGGTTGTTTGATATGTATGAAAAGGGTTGATAAGTGCCCCATAGTCCAACAAGCACCATGTACAAATGTGAAAAGAAAAGTGTAATAGTGAACTATTATATTTTAGGGAGTAACTATCTTCACAATGGCAGCTAGGAGTTCTCACTGATATTAACATGGACCCTCTCTGACAGCCCTCTGGTAGCTTTTACTTTCTTGCAATCTGCTCCTGCCCCTGAGCCTTAGTTTGTTTGGGGGGATTTAAATTATATTGCAAAATATTACAAAGTTATCAACTGTGAAGAAATATTTCATTTTGACATTAAAATGGATCAGAGTGTAGGACTCATGCCTCAGCCAGAGAACCAGGAACAGACCATGCTACCAGAGGTCATAATGCTGAGAGCTCTTGTCTAGTCTAGTGACGGCATTTTTACCATTTTCCCATGTAGATTTGCCCCATTGCTACTTATTTTCACACTAAACTCTCCTGGGATCACTTGCTAATGTCCTATTGTGTCCCCTTTAATCTCTTCTGCAGAATTCCAATCAATTAAAGGAACAGGGCTCAGGTAAATATTACCCTGGCAATCCATTTTGAGTGCGACATCTGTAGCTATTCTGTACACAGAACTCCCACCTCAGAATATCTAAGGGACAGAGCCTTAAATCCATGTCATTCCAACAACAGTCTCTGCACAGGTAGATCTTTAAGTGGTACAGTGCTCAGGGTTACAGAAAGTTAATTAAGGGCTTGATCATCTCTCATTAAACTCAGTGGAAAGACTCCCCTTGACTTCAGTGAGAGCTGAATCAGTCTCTAAAACAGACATGCAAAACAATTATTTTTCTCCTCTTTGTCATTTGCTTCCTTCTTTTCATTTCTCATTTGAGGTCTGATCCTGCAAAGTGTTGAGCACCCCACAGGATTGTTGCATGCACTCAACTGTCCTTGAGAGATAAGTCTTGATTGCTGAGCTCATCTGGAGAGGTTGCTCATCTTTAAACAGGATTATGATAAACATTTCTCACTTTCAGAAAGAACTAGCAGGAAGTTAATAAAATAGTTGACTCATTCATTTGTCACAAAAATAAAAGAAAATGGAAGTTATTCTAGCATATGAGTGCATAGCAGATAAACCAAGTAACAAAATCAGCAAGGGATTCAGAAGAGGCAAGAAGATGTAAAATTCTGAACCTTATGTGTTACTTATTGTTATCTTCACTCATTTGTATTGCAGAGACACACAGCTATCTCTGAGACACATGTGTAACCCTGAACAAGATGTCTGGGATGGATCATACTGCATAAAGAATACAATGTAAACTAATTAATTTTAATTTGATCAGCTGGCTTTCATGGGCTGCACTTCACTGTGATTGTTCAACTGATTTTTGGATGACAACTATGACAAGTGAATGAGAATAAATGTGTTCATTTTCTGAATCTGGAGAACAAAGTGTTTTCAACATGTACTTAGCATTATCTAAAATGATCTTAAGCAAAAAGCTACTATCCTTTATTTTATCCTAGAACAGTGCATCAGGTTCTAGTGAAGAGGCTTTGAAAATAGTTTTCTCATCATATTAGTTTAAACATGGAGTTGTTAATTCACTGAGACCACAGCTCCACAGTTGGAGGCTGGGGATGGGCCACGTGAAGGCTTTGACCCTTCTCTCCTTTTGAAGGAGTAATGAACTAGTTGTAATATTTTGAAATGGAATGGTGTTAGACAGTGTTTTCATTGGTTTGATTAATAAAAAGATTTTATAAAATGAGAAACTGACAAGACATTAAGTCCACATTTTAGAGTCATAATCATAGAGGCTAAGGATAGAAGGGGCCACCAGATTATCTAGTTTGACCTCCAGTATATCAAAGGCCACCACCCCCAGCACACTACACCAAACAATGGACATTAGACCAAAGCACTTACAGCACACTGGAGACTAGACTGTTATGTACCACAGGGAAAAAATAGATGCACCAATGCCTGAGGCCCATGCAATGTCAGGGAAATGAGTAAATGGGATATACCCAGATAATCCTGGCATGCGAGCCATACCTACATGCTGCAGAGAAAGGCAAACCCCCTCCTAAGTCACAGCCAATCTGACCTGGGAGAAAATTCCTTCCCACCCCCGTACATGGTGATCAGTCAGACCCTGAGCATGTGAGAGAGAACCAGCCAGCCAAACACCTGAGAGAGAGAATGGTTGGTGGCTCCTCAGAGCACTGGCCCACCCCACCCAGTGTCCCAATTACAGCCATGGCCATCTCTGAGGCTTCAGAGAAAGGAGGCAAAAACCAACCAAACAGAATATGTTGGGGAGGGAGAGTTGGAAGGAAATATGTCCTGACCCTTGCAGATGGCCAACTGAAGCATGAGCTTTTAGGAACCTACAACATAAAAAATTTCAAAAATGTCCTCCAAATTTACAACCTAAGGTTTGCAGATGAAATCATTTGCATACGTACAAGGAGCCCAGATTTGTGACATGACTCCAGCATTTGCTCATTCAAAATCAGGATTTTGTACTTGCAGATGAAAGCAAGGAATAATCTTACCCAGGTTCTGCGGACAATGAGCTCATAGGCTCTCTTTTGGATCTGACGCCGAGTCCCTGTTTGGTCTTAGACAAATCACTAGCACCATTTTTTAAAAGAATCCACTAATTTAGAATACCTCAAATTTAGATGCCTAGGGCCCAAAAGTGTGCTGAGCACACTTAGATCCTTTTAATTTCAGATCTGGGTGGTTAGAATCTCTGCAAATTAGATTCCAAGTTTCTCAAATTTCTAACATTTTTGACCTCTTAAAAAAAAACAAGACAAAAAAAAAGCACCCCAAATTAGTGAACACTTTTGAAAATGTTGGTCTGAATGATTTGTCTATGACCAAACTGGGAATGGGATCACACAGCTTTTACCTGTCTGCCTTAGGACAACCATCCATATAATGGTGACAGATGTATCTTTAAAAGATGAGGAGAAAATTAAGTCATTGGTAGAGCTAGTCAAAGCTTTTTAAGTTTTAGAAATGTCATCAACACTTTCTTACAAAAAATATTTCAAACAGCCATCTTTTGATCATCTCTAGTAATTAGTTTACATGCGTAAAAGGTCTTGTTGTAGCCATGTTGGTCCCAGGATACTAGAGACATAAGGTGGGTGAGTCAATATCTTTTATTGGACAAACCTCTATTGGTGAGAGAGAGGTAAAAAAAAATATTATCTCACCCACCTTATCTCTATAATGTGCAAAATTGCCACACCTACAAACTTTGGCTCCAGAACTGAATATGAATCCAGACTTCCCTAGCCTTTGGTTGTGTTTGTATTTGATGTTGTGGACTGGCCCATTAATGAGCTAGGCCTAAGTTGCAAACTTCAAATCCAAATATCCCCAAGTTTCGGGGGACATACCAAGTCATCTTTTCAGGGCCCATACCAAGTCATCTTTTCTAGTGTAAAATGCATTGAAGATGAAAAACACAGTACAGAAGAGCTAAGGATTATTATTAGCAATAACAGTTAATTGATTTAGAAGCCAGGTTAAGGGGTCAATGAAAATGTGGCTCTACAAGTGCAGTGTTGACCCAATTTCCTTTACTCCAAAATAACTCCATATCTCAGCCATTGTTTGTTTTAACAAAATAAATAAATACAATAATAATAATATTAATAATAAATTTAAAAGTGGTGATTCAACCAGTTCAGTTCCTTGGTTCCCCAAGTTTATCTCCAATTGAGTTCCTCTTTCTAATTACAGCCATTGTTTGTTTGTTTGTTTTAAAGAATATCAATTCAAAGTGGAGGAAAAACATGTTCCTCCTTCTCCCCAAACCATGCTTCATAGCTGTAAAAATACTTCGCCTTTTCGACATTACCTGAGTGGGGGATTCACTTTCAAGCTGCTCTATCCTTTGTCTTGGATCAAACATCACCTAGGCGATTTTCTCAATGGGTTTCACAGGCTACCACCATGCAGGGAAAAGCCATCGTGTCAAAGCTTAGTCACATAAAGTGCAAAGGAATGGGCCAGGTGATGCCCTCCTACCTCTTCTGCGAATCACAGTAAAAATCAGTTTTACATGTATTCTACCAGTGTGATCCAAATGGGAGCAGGACACGGCAAACAGATCTGACACATTCTTTGGTCAGGAACAAAACAGGAAAATCACTTATTATTTTTAACAAGACAAATGGCAATATTTAGGCCTGTCTATGATGCACAATTGACTATTAATGCAGGATTTTTATGTCCTGCCTCTCAAACTATTTTATAACCAGGTTAAAGAAACATGACAAAGTTAGGCTTTATCTACCCAGATTAAAGCACAGTTTTTTAACCTTTAGATAACATACAGTTTACTTCCACCCACACACTATGTTGTTATACTCCACAGCATTACCAACCTCCCCCAGAACACTATCCTTGCCACCAGGGATGAAACCCCCCCCCATGCACCAATATCCCTCACCATGAGGGAATTGCTGTCTTCCTCAAATACAACCAAGATAATGCACAACACTTGGAAATCCACCCAAAACACATTGCAAAAATCATCCATTTAATCCCAAACCATGGGAGCAGCCATGGGTAATAAGATGGCTCTCCAATATGCCAATCTCTTCATGGGCCACCTTGAGAAAGAATTTCTGGAAAAAAGCACCAGGAAACCAACAATGTACCGAAGATACATCGTTGATATTTTCATCCTCTGGACAGGTCTAAACTCCTTTATAGCTTTCTACAACAACTTCAACAACCACCACCCACCCATCATACTCTGTCATGACAGATGTGTCATCAGTCTGAGCCCGCAGCATTTATGGGAATGGCCACACTCCAACACTCCACCGGGCACCCTGCTGACACTCTGCTGACCCTGCAGACTGTGGCTCTGACCAGTTGGTCTGGCTGTCCATGACCCGGCCATGGCCTTCAAATAATCCTCTCCCCCTCCCTATCCCCCAACTTTATTCTCAGAAGCAAGCTCCGCACACACCAGGGCACACCAACTCAAAGCAGCATGAGACCCTGTCAAAACAGTTGCAAAACCTGCAGACATAACTCCACTAATACAAAGATCAATACCCCACTCCCCTACAATACGCCTTTCATGATTCGTGGGTCCTAAACATGCTTATTACAACAGGCAGTGTACCTCATCCAGTGTATAAAATGCCCCAACAACTATATGGATGAAATCTGACAACCACTACACTCTCAAATGAACTCGCATAGAAAAATGAGAGACGACAAAAACACCTTATCACCCATGGGAGAATACTTTTCACAAAATGGTTACTCCATATCTGATCTTTCAATATTTTTCTTCAAGGGAAATCTGCACAACGCCTTGAAAAGGCAAGCCTGGGAAATTAAATTCATAACTCTGCTAGACACTGTAAGTCATGCACTTAACAAAGACACTGGTTTTATGGTTCATTAGAACAATTTGTAACAAACTACATTGCCTGCTACCCTTAATTGCTCACTTCAAACTTTTATGCACAACAATCTAACCCCCGGATTGCCCATTTCATTTCAAGTAACCAGTTCCCACATTACCCCTTCTGATTAACCATCTGTCCCAACTTGTAGTTAGCTCAGACACTGCTTGACTGCTTTCTTTCCCAGACCAAAAGAGTGCTTGGAGCTTGAAAGCTTGTACCTTCCACCAACAGAAGTTGGTCCAGTAAAAGCATCTACATTGTCCATGTTATTATAATACAGTTCAACTCTAACTATGTTAGCTTGATCATTGTTAATTTTGTGGTATACAGGAGTACATTATTTCAAAGAATTTCAGTTGTGGTTCAGACAGTCCCACCAATGAGATAACTCTTGATGTTTTGACAAAGAAGTCCTCTTTCTACGATTTTCATATCTGGTTCCTTGCAACTTCAACCACTTAAACTAAGGCTGGTCAAAAAAATCTCATTTTTCTTTCTGCGCAAATTCTCATTAAAAAAAATCTGTGAAGTATTCTGATTTCAATAAAACTGCATTTTCTATCTCACTTCCTTGGTCATCTTTGCAGATAGTTCTTCTCTTGCAAACACCTTTTATTTGGAGGAACAAGGGGAAAAAATAGGCTAACCATATATATTTGCATACAATGACAGGAGTAAAACCCAATCAGTCTATCAGGGGGATGGCCAATCCACAGTTCCAATTTATGAATTGTCTGGCTTGTTGATGTACAAACCTCTGAGTCACAAAGCAATACCCACCCACCGAATCTCCACTGATATGTCTAACTGAATGGAGTTGTAATCAGGGGCATCAGGAGTTGGCTGTCCTCCTCTTGTCTGCTTCAGTCCAGCAAAGGCCACACCACCAGGTCCCACTGGGATGTGCAGCTAACTGGTCCAGTGCTTAATCCAGTTCTTCCACAGCTGGTCTGGTCAGGCCATCTTATGAAGACCAGGTCTGTGCCACAAACACTGGTTTCCTCAGGCCTCACTGTGTTGTCAGCTCTTTACAACTTCTGCTCCAGGCCCACAGAATTGCTCCACACAGGGTTCAGAATCTCTAGGCAGGGAACCCAAAGCAAAACATCACCCTTGCACAGAGTCCCAGCTCCCAAGAACAGAGCTCCTGCATTCCAAGTCAGAGACAGCTACTTGCTCTTGTTGAAATGGAATTCCATTCCCAAATCCGAGTCCATTCCTTGTAACATCAGGGTGACTCATGGAATTATTGTGTAGAATTCCCAAGCCTTTCTCTAAGTGCAGTTACAGTAACATTCAATATAGATAAATTCCTATGAGTGGAACAAAATACAGTATGTGGAACTATGGGTAACCATTATAATAATTAGGGCTATCAAACGATTAAAAATTAATCTTGATTAACCACACTGTTAAACAATAATAGAATAACATTTATTTAAATATTTTTGGATGTTGTCTACATTTTCAAATATATTGATTTCAATTACAACACAGAATACAAAGTGTACAGTGCTCAATTTATATTTATTTTTGATTACAAGTATTTTCACGGTAAAAAAAAAGTAAATAGTATTTTTCAATTCACCTAATACAAGTACTGTAATGTAATCTCTCATGAAAGTAGAACTTACAAAAGTAGATTTTTTTTTGTTACATAACTGCACTCAAAACCAAAACAATGTAAAACTTCAGAGCCTACAAGTCAACTCAATCCTACTTCTTGTTCAGCCAGTTGCTCAGACAAACAAGTTTGTTTACACTTGCAGGAGATAATGCTGCCCACTTCTTGTTTACAATGTCATCTGAAAGTGAGAACAGGGGTACTCATGGCACTGTTATAGCCGTCATTGCAAGATATTTACGTGCCAGATGCGTTAAAGATTCATATGTCTCTTCATGCTTCAACTACCATTCCCGGGGACATGAGTCCATGCTGATGATGGGTTCTGCTCGATAAGAATCCAAAGCAGTGCATATCGACACATGTTCATTTTCATTATCTGAGTCAGATACCACTAGCAGAAGGTTGTTTTTCTTTTTTGGTGGTTCGGGTTCTGTAATTTCCGCATCGGAGTGTTGGTTTTTTAAGACTTCTGAAAGCTTGCTCCACACCTTGTCTCTCCCAGATTTTGGAAGGCACTTCGGATTGTTAAACCTTGGGTCGAGTGCTGTAGTTATCTTTAGAAATCTCATATTGGTAGAGTCTTTGTGTTTTGTCAAATCTGCAGTGAAAGTATTCTTAAAATGAACAACATGTGCTAGGTCATCCTCCGAGACTGCTGTAACATGAAATATATATCAGAATGCAGGTAAAACAGAATAAAGGACATACAATTCTCCCTCAAGGAGTTCAGTCACAAATTTAATTAACACATTATATTTTTAATGAGTATCATCAGCATGGAAGCATGTCCTCTGGAATGGTGGCCGAACCACGAAGGGCAATGAATGTTTAGCATATCTGGCATATAAATACTTTGCAATGCTGGCTTCAAAAGTGTCATGCAAATGCCTGCTCTCACTTTCAGGTGACATTGTAAACAAGAAGTGGGCAGCAGTATCTCCTGTAAATGTAAACAAACTTGTTTGTCTTAGTGACTGGCTGAACAAGAAGTAGGACTGAGTCAGCTTGTAGGCTATGAAGTTTTACATTGTTTTGGTTTTGAGTGCAGTTATGTAACAAAAAAAAAATATACATTTGTAAGTTGCACTTTCACGACAAAGAGATTGCCCTACAGTACTTGTATGAGGTGAATTTAAAAATACTATTAATTTGTTTATCATTTTACAGTGCAAATATTTGTAATAAAAAATAATATACACTTTAATTTCAATTACAACACAGAATACAATATCTATAAAAATGAAGAAAAACATCCAAAATATTTAATACATTTCAGTTGATATTATATTAACAGTGTGATTAAAACTGCGATTAATCGCAATTAATATTTTTAGTTACTCTTGTGATTAATCGACAGCCCTAATTATAATTCATGTAAATGAGGCTGCCAGAGCTGACTTTTGCCTCATCCTCTGTAGGCAAAGCAGAGATTTCTGTCCTTCTAAGCCCTCTAGCAATGGGACTTGACATATGCTAATTTTCAGATGTGACTTGTGATGTTGGGTGCTCCATTTGAGATATCTTAGAGGGGCTTGATTTTCAGAAGATAGGTGCTTGGTACTGTAGATGCCGACTCCATGGATTCTCCAGCAGGCTATCTGGGGGTCAAGCGGGGGCAAGAAGGGGTGGGGCAAGGTGGGACAGGACTGGGGGAGCAGAAAGAGGTGGGGTGAGGGTTTGGGGAAGGGGTGAAGTGGGGGCAGGATCTGGGGCTGAGCAGCGGTTGAGAACCCCCGGGACAATTGGAAGCCGGCACCTAGGCTTGGCACTTAGCCCCCCTTTTCAGGTGTTTTATACTGTGCACTCCAAATATTGAGATGCCCCAACTCACTAGTCACATTTGAAGAGCAAGGTTGATGGTACTTAGTTTACAGTATCTTTAGTCAATGAGGAGAATAATATGATGGGAGTTTATCAAGGAGGTTTATTCTATTATTGAAGAAATGTAGACACATACAAGCCTGTTTTGAAGACTTTATAAAGCAAATGGCATACTCTTGTGGTATCCTGATTAACGCAAACACTTGCAATCTTACAGATATGAAGCAATAATGTGGCAAAATCAATTAAAATATTAAATTAGTAATTGCATTGAAGTAAGTTGCCTGGTATGGTGAGGAATTGCACTAAAATACACATTTTTCATACATACCTAAGAAATTGGATCCAAATGCTCAAAGACACTTCAGCATTGGGACACTATGGTAAAGTAAATAAATTCTTTGAAAATATAAAGTGCTATATAAGTATATTTTTTTTGTTACATTTTCAGCTCAGTCATGGAGGGGCTAATTCAAACCCCTTGAAGTTAATTGGAGTCTTTCCATTGACTCCAATATGTTTTGGATCTGGCCGTTAGTATTTGGCCTTTCTCATTGTATCTAGCAGTAATTTCTCTGGGATGAAAAAAGTTCTGTTTGGTAGTCTGCATTGGTATTTCTAGGCCTACAGATGTATACCCTGTAATCAGCAGTCATCTTTTTGAGTCACACATAAGACCTAAATAACCTCCCCTCCTCCCCTCTAGAGCAGCATAGCTTTTCTATATTAATTTCTATGATGGAGTGCATATTAATTACAACAGTTTGTAGCAAGGAACTTTTTTCCTGGCAAATTAAATCTATATCCGGTATGTACTTTAGTGGCAGTTAATGGTACTTGTAGTAATTACAAAAAGAAAAGGAGTACTTGTGGCACCTTAGAGACTAACCAATTTATTTGAGCATGAGCTTTCGTGAGCTACAGCTCACTTCATCAGATGTTTACCGTGGAAACTGCAGCAGACTTTATATACACACAGAAATCATGAAACAATACCTCCTCCCACCCCACTGTCCTGCTGGTAATAGCTTATCTAAAGTGATCAACAGGTGGGCCATTTCCAGCACAAATCCAGGTTTTCTCACCCTCCACCCCCCCACACAAATTCACTCTCCTGCTGGTGCTAGCCCATCCAAAGTGACAACTCTTTACATAATCAAGTCGGGCTATTTCTTGCATAGATCAAGGTTTTCTCACATCCCCCCCACCCCCATACACACACAAACTCACTCTCCTGCTGGTAATAGCTCATCTAAACTGACCATTCTCCAGGTTTAAATCCAAGTTAAACCAGAACATCTGGGGGGGGGGGGGGTAGGAAAAAACAAGAGGAAACAGGCTACCTTGCATAATGACTTAGCCACTCCCAGTCTCTATTTAAGCCTAAATTAATAGTATCCAATTTGCAAATGAATTCCAATTCAGCAGTTTCTCGCTGGAGTCTGGATTTGAAGTTTTTTTGTTTTAAGATAGCGACCTTCATGTCTGTGATTGCGTGACCAGAGAGATTGAAGTGTTCTCCGACTGGTTTATGAATGTTATAATTCTTGACATCTGATTTGTGTCCATTTATTCTTTTACGTAGAGACTGTCCAGTTTGACCAATGTACATGGCAGAGGGGCATTGCTGGCACATGATGGCATATATCACATTGGTGGATGTGCAGGTGAACGAGCCTCTGATAGTGTGGCTGATGTTATTAGGCCCTGTGATGGTGTCCCCTGAATAGATATGTGGGCACAATTGGCAACGGGCTTTGTTGCAAGGATAAGTTCCTGGGTTAGTGGTTCTGTTGTGTGGTATGTGGTTGTTGGTGAGTATTTGCTTCAGGTTGCGGGGCTGTCTGTAGGCAAGGACTGGCCTGTCTCCCAAGACTTGTGAGAGTGTTGGGTCATCCTAAAGGATGGCCATGTTGGTCCTGTGTAACATTTAGCCATTCCTAAAGGATGACCCAACACTCTCACAAGTCTTGGGAGACAGGCCAGTCCTTGCCTACAGACAGCCCCGCAACCTGAAGCAAATACTCACCAACAACCACATACCACACAACAGAACCACTAACCCAGGAACTTATCCTTGCAACAAAGCCCGTTGCCAATTGTGCCCACATATCTATTCAGGGGACACCATCACAGGGCCTAATAACATCAGCCACACTATCAGAGGCTCGTTCACCTGCACATCCACCAATGTGATATATGCCATCATGTGCCAGCAATGCCCCTCTGCCATGTACATTGGTCAAACTGGACAGTCTCTACGTAAAAGAATAAATGGACACAAATCAGATGTCAAGAATTATAACATTCATAAACCAGTCGGAGAACACTTCAATCTCTCTGGTCACGCAATCACAGACATGAAGGTCGCTATCTTAAAACAAAAAAACTTCAAATCCAGACTCCAGCGAGAAACTGCTGAATTGGAATTCATTTGCAAATTGGATACTATTAATTTAGGCTTAAATAGAGACTGGGAGTGGCTAAGTCATTATGCAAGGTAGCCTGTTTCCTCTTGTTTTTTCCTACCCCCCCCCCAGATGTTCTGGTTTAACTTGGATTTAAACCTGGAGAATGGTCAGTTTAGATGAGCTATTACCAGCAGGAGAGTGAGTTTGTGTGTGTATGGGGGTGGGGGGGATGTGAGAAAACCTTGATCTATGCAAGAAATAGCCCGACTTAATTATGTAAAGAGTTGTCACTTTGGATGGGCTAGCACCAGCAGGAGAGTGAATTTGTGTGGGGGGGTGGAGGGTGAGAAAACCTGGATTTGTGCTGGAAATGGCCCACCTGTTGATCACTTTAGATAAGCTATTACCAGCAGGACAGTGGGGTGGGAGGAGGTATTGTTTCATGATTTCTGTGTGTATATAAAGTCTGCTGCAGTTTCCACGGTAAACATCTGATGAAGTGAGCTGTAGCTCACGAAAGCTCATGCTCAAATAAATTGGTTAGTCTCTAAGGTGCCACAAGTACTCCTTTTCTTTTTGCGAATACAGACTAACACGGCTGTTCCTCTGAAACCTGTAGTAATTACAGTAATCTCATCCTCAGATCAATTGAAAGTATTCTTGGGTCCAAGGGTAACACATGCAAAACTGTCTGATAATTCAAAAAGTATAAAAAAAATTGGAGCTTGAAAATACTGCAGTGTGCTGATGTATTTTCTATACGTAAATATCAAATGGTTTCCTTTATGGATGACTTTGTGTGTAAGCACCGATTTAACTATCTACTGAAAACACACTTGCCTTTCAAAAAACATTTTTTAGTTTCCTTGTCTGCTTCAAACATAGGCTCTTATTGAAGCCCATTGAGCAATATCTTTAACAGTAAATTGCAGGAGTAATTCAGAGCCCTGCTTTAGAGGTGGTGAAGAGCCATTAGCAGACGCTCTGGAAGTCACTGAACCTCAGGGATTCACTATGCGTTCTGGAGCTTTTGGGAAGTTTACGTTCTGTGCCACTCTTGAAGAGGACTCTCTGCCTACTCCTCTCTGTGACTGCTCAGCTCCACCAGAGTGGGTGAATAGTGGGGTAGGCCATTTTCTCTCCTTCTCCCTGTCCCTCTTGTCAGTGCTACTTAGGACCTTATGGGAATGCTAGCAGCAATTACTAGGACCAGTCCTTGTGTGTAGGAGAGCACAAGGATTTCAGCCGTGGATGGCCTCTGAAGAGAGGATAAAAGGAAGAAATCCAAGGGCTGGCCACAAACTAGATCACAGGACTTCAGAGTTTAAGTCCCAAAAGAAGCTTTTTGTTCTACTTTATATTCTAGTGTAAAAGCAAGAAAACCAAAAAAGTGTTGTATACATATACATTTTAAATTGTGTAATCATGTTATTATCTGAAACTAATACCATGCTGTTAAAATTTAGATAAAGTGTCCTGCAATGCATACAAAATGTTCATTTGTTGAAGGCCATTAAGTTAATTTCCTGGGAACAAGAATAAATGCAAGTCATTTACATAATCATTAGTTGTGAGGTGTAGAATAGATAATTAAATATTCCACCACATTAATTTATATTTAATTAACTGAGCTTCCATGATCCTTCTGTCTGAATATTAATATTGTGTAAATAAACAATTAGGATGCACACTCACTTTATGAAAGCTTTATTGTAAAAAATGTGATCCAAGGACTTTTGTGAAATCTTCCTAAATAAATACTTGATGATTTCAGAAGGCAGACTTGTTGATCTTAGAAGTTTAGCTAACTAGAACAAGTACTGTGATTTTAACACTAATTCTGCAAATGTTCTGTATTTACAGGTTGTCACAAAAAATGTGTACTTTAATGAGAGTATTCAGTGTTATTCATGTTACTTGTCTATCCTTCCAATTAGTTGGCATCCTTTACATTGCATGGAACTATGGCATTTCATTGTAAAAATGTATTCAATGTTCACATTACATTTTTAGAATACTCTGTAAAGTTACACAAATTAAATGGACATTATGGTTTTTAGTTAAGGTAGGAGCCTATCAGGTTAAAGGGCCCCTTGGTTGGCTTTAAATTTCAGACTTTGAGGTCAGAGGAATTCAGCACATTCTGAGGATCCTCTAACCCACAGAGGCATGCAGGATTAGACAATCTGAAAATACCAGCCAAAGAGATTTCCTTTTTATTTTAATATTTAAAGAGTATTCTAACAAAAAGAATTATAATCTATTAAGAAGGTTAAACAAACTGCAAAAGGTTGAGTTTAAGTTCAGTCCAGTTTTTATTTTATGATCTATTTGGCTACTTTTAATTGTCTGACAGCATTGTCCTTTCTGGTGTGGTTACATTTGAACTGTTAATGTTCCTGATTTTTAGAGGTCCTGAGCACCTAAAATTCCAGCTGCAGTCAATGAGGACTGTCAATGTTTTGTACTTATGAAAATTCAGATCCATATAGTTTTCAGGGAGTAACTTCAAATAAGTGGGTTAAAATGAATGAAATATGGACGGATATGTCAGAAGCTTGAATATCTAAGAGAAGGGTTCAATGCTAAATGGGTCTGTCTGTAAAGCAAAAGGGACTTACTGGTGAAATACAGAATGCGTGAACCCACAGTAAGAAAGAAAAGATTTAGGTAGGTTTTAAGACTAATTATGATGCCATTTTTGTATTTACACAGAGAGTTCCGTAAGACTTCTGAGACATTTTTTTTCTGAGTTCATACAGCTCTGCATCTCCTCATAAAATGCAACGCCCCTCATCCAAAACAAAACAAAACAAAAAACAAAAACCATGAAACACTAGCAGGAGCGAAGAGTCATTTTCTCTCCTTTGTTTCAAATGGCAATTTTGTGTTCTTTCTGTAGTCTCATTTTGATGCCAGAATACAATGTTGCTTATTCTATACCCAAGACCAACTAATATTGTCAAGCTGGTCCCACATAAACAAAAGGCAGTGTTTACAAACACAGGTTTGAAAAAAGAGAAAACTATGTTTAAAAAATTCCAAGGCTTCTTTCTTTTAGATTTCCATTATTTCTCTTGAGGTTTGTTATTAGAAAGGTGTTAGATGCAGAAAGAACCATTATTCATCCCAGATGAATTGTAGAAGCTTGTCAAGGTAAACAGATACTCAGCACAAACTGTAGTGTTTTCTTTAAATCATTAAAAATATTACAAAGAAGTGCACTACATAACACAAGGGAATAAGTTACAGTAAAATAGAGACTGTTAAAATAGTAAAATGGGACAGGGTGTGTGTGACAGGAGAAAGAAGGAGCATATACTGTGTCAGAAAGGCTGAGAACTGCCACTTGAGGTATTAAACAACTGACTCCTTTACAATATCAAGCTGAATTCATTCCTGAATGTGAGACAATCTTCCTACTTCTTGCAGTAGCATGAATAGGTTCATGAAGGTCAGGAGGAAAAAGAAGAAGAAACTATCCCCAAATAAATTGAAACTGGGCAGCTGGCTCAGCAGAGGTGAGGGAAGTGGTAGAATGCAGCGCATCAGCTAATAAAGGAACACCAGGATGTGCAAGCTGCTAACTAGTTGAAGGTAAAGTTAGAAGAAAATGAAACATTGGAAGATGGGTAAAACAAAGGGGGATCAGAAGCCTGTGTTTTTCAAGGATCTATGCAGATTCACAGAAAAGAGGTGTTGATAATAGAAAGAATTTGTCAAGCTGTCCTGCGGTGGCTCAAGAACATGAGTACCAAACTCAGAGCAGAGTGTTAAGAAGCAGGACACCACCCCCAAAGTGGTTGCGAGTTCCATGCTTCCATGATTTTACTGATCATGTATCAAGTGCAAACTCCGCTGGCATTATAACAGCCTAACCATGGGTACTCCTATGTTGTCGCCTAGGCAAGCTTGCCTTTGTGATAGTTGGTCCCTTACACTAAAAATCACAACAATATTCAGGTTACTCCCTGTCCGAAAGGACCAGTCATTTACCCCAGGTCAATTACACCTTAGGTCTTTGAGATAAGACTTGTAGCCAATCCTATAATAAACTATCTAAAGATTTATTAACTAGGAACAGGTAACAAGAGTTATTTAAAGGTGAAAGCAGGTAAACATAGAAACACCAGTGAGTTCCAATCTAAAGTTTCAAAGGGTAATAGAAGCTTCTATAATAAGCAAGCTCTGGTCTTCATCTCTGTATGACTGTACTAGTGTGGAATACCTGTAACCTTACCTATGACAAGTCAATGGAACAACTCAGAGGACATAAGTTTAGCACATGAGTAAGTCTTTGCAGGATCCAGGCCTAGTTGCTTAAGTTGATGGATTGTTTGTTTTTTAAAAGCAACAAGACAGTGGTACATTTTAATGAAATTATTTCCAGAAATTAAGGGATTATTGTCAAATTGGAAAAATAAATAAATAAAAATATTTATCTTCAGTTCCCTTTTTTTCTATTAAAGACAACATCCTTAACAAGTGATTATGACAAACTGTCATAACCAAAGTGTGGACTGTCTGATCCAGTGGTTGGATCAGGAACTGGGAGTCAGGTTGGGTTAGGTTACCTGGAGGTCAGAGTCCAAGACAGGCCAAAGGGCAAACTGGGAGTCAGGTGTTGGGTTACCAAGAGAGCAGGAGCAGATATTGCAGGGGAAGCAGTCCGAAGCAGGGAGAACCCAACTGCATGGACAACTTCATGTTCCTCTGCTTGGTCTAAATAAGAGGTGGGAACCAATTAGATTCCAAAATTGTATCCTTGGTCAGAGTTCAACTTCTGATTAGCAGGTCGCTGGGTGGCAGGTTGGAACCAACTAGCCCTTAAGAGGACTCTGGACTGGTGGTTAAGTCCTGTGTTCTGTGATGTGACTAAAGAAAGACAAAACCTGTTACCTGCTAAAGTAATGGAAATCTGTCCACCCTTGAGATATAACGGTTGATTACCAACTTCAGTCTTTTTATAGAAGGAAATAAGATAACTTAAAATGTGACATCTGACTGCATGCTTCTCACTATGTCTAAGCAGAGGCAGCACAGTTTAGCACTTAGAGCAGGGCACTAGCTCTAGAGGTCTGACAGAGTGTTGAAAACACCAAAAAGCTGCTGGTGCCTTATCTCCACTAGGGATCCCCTTAGTGCTACTACCATTACAGGTGATCTGGCTGTAGCATCAATGGGAATTTTCCCACTGTCATTAGCTTTGGTTACATCACCTAAGCCACTTTATCCACAAATATGTGTATATGTATAAAAGGGGTTATATATACACCTACCTCATCTGGGCATTGCGGCCCTACGTTTTGTGATAAGCTTGTTCAAATGCAATTGAAATGAACTTTAAAAGCAAAGTTATTTTAATATTAATAAACTAATATTAACCAGGCCATGGGCATCTATGAATTAATATATAGAGATATATTGTACAAGAAATGCTACACTTTAGAGTTTTCTTTATATAAATATTCTTGCATGGGATGGTTTACAGAAGATCTAGAGAATAAAACATCAGTACATTGATTTTCATTTTTATTCAGGCTAACAGCATATAGTTTAGCATGTATTTACACTCCAGAAAACCATAGTATAACTGTTTTTAAAGATGAACCATCTTCCTGGGAGATACTGATGGGGTAACTCTTGAAATGTAATTATCTTGTGACAAGATGATCCTCTGGCAAAATTATCCTCTAACAAGATTATCTTGTGACACTGTTATCCTCTGATAAGATTATCTGGAGAGATGATGTTGATAATTAGCTAGGGATGTGGAAGACTGATCTAGGAATCCTAAGAAGGTGAAGGGAAGCTGTACTGAGACTTTAGTTTAATTTCAGCTCTGTGTGAGACTATGTTAAAGATACATGGAGGAAAAAGTCAGGGTCCCCCATTATAATACATTTTCTAAATTGAAAAAAAAACAATAAAAACTTTAGGAATCTTTGGCAGATCTTCACATTTCTATTTTACCCAATGTACCAGCCAATACGGAGTACGCACTCTGGATAAAAGTAAATTGCTTTAGATAGACATCACTAAATATATTGGAGTGGAATGGCATCTGTTATTGTAAGGGGTCTACCTAGCTGGACATATTTTATATTTCCAAGGGACATAAAGCAATACATGTATTATGTGTCTATGGCAATTGCTAGCCACCAGAAGCATTGTTCTATGTTAGAAAAATAATACCAGCAAATAGGATATAGGATTTTTTTTCTAAGAGGGGAAAGGAAAGATGGCATCAATCTACCCAAACATATTTGTCTGGATATCAAATAACAGAGCTTACAAGTCTTTTGATGTTTACTCTTCACATCCTACTCATATTTGGGGGGTTATTTATAATCAGATCCTAATACAAAATAGGATTATGATTAAAACAGACAAAAATGTTGCTGTTCTTAAGAAAAATCTGGGCAGAGGGAGGGAATAGTTTATTTTCAGCTCTCCAAATCTCTGCAAGGCTGAGGTAAATATTTTTATTGTTGCCAAGAAGTTACAAGCAGTAGATTAAAGTGAATTCACTGGAGAGTATCCAGAGAAGAGTTATAAAGTTGAACAAAGAAATGTAGGGTCTTAGCTATGTTGATCAGCTGAGGAATGAAAGACCATAAAGCCTAATTTTCAGTTAACCTGAAGCAGGTCTTTACACTACCATGTGCATATTTGGCATATGGAAACACTGTATTTTAGAGTGCAAATTGAGTAAATGTGACTCTGAATATCTGATTTACACACATATGGGTATTGCATATGCAGATAAGTACACAAGAGGTCTGTGCAAACAAGTGAAGTAGAACTCTAATTCTATACAAAGTCAAGGTGGATCCAGGTTCTACCCAACCCTATGGACATCCAGCCAATTCTGAACAGTTTGTGACCCTTGTCTGATACTGTTTACACCGCTGCCTTATTTCCTTACAGAACTCACCAACCCCCCCTTACTATTAAAACATCTTCATATGTTGAGTCCTTGAGAAATGAAGAAGTCAGACTTTCTCTTTTAGAATTAAGTAGCATGATGGGTGGTGTGTTTTTTCCCCTGCCTTTCTGTTTATTATTTTGTCAGTTAGCTTTGGGATATCACCAATCCTATTCCTTTGCACTATCTTAGATCAGTGGCACACAAACTGTCTGCAAGATCACAGGACCTTCACATACATGACAAAGTTTTGTCTCATTCTACTATCTTTGGTCAAAAGAACTCCTGGGTTAAATGAACAAAAAAGCATGAAATATTCTTGAAAAATCTCCAGTGAGTAATCCCTGCTGCCTAGGATTGACCTGAATCTTTGGCACAGTGAATTCACAAAGCTTGCACTAGATCTGTTTGCGATATTCCTAGTCCACCTCTGTGACAGACTGTACACCTGTATTCACCCCATGCATACTGTCGTAATAATCTTTGTATAAAGTATGCCTTGTGAGGTATCATTCAAAAACTTATAATTTATTGGTCATTATTGCCCTGATAAAATATGTGTAGCAACATTCTGGGCTACACTAATGCGGTAAATCAATCTAAGTTATGTTAATTCAGTTATGTAAGTTACATAACTGAAGTCGACATAACTTAGGTCTACTTACAGCAGTGTCTACACCACACTATGTCAATAAAAGATGCTCTTCCATCGACTTAGAGTGTCTTCACCAGACCTGCTAAATTGACACCGCTCCATCGATCGCAATGGTGCCGATTTAGCCAGTAGTGTAGACATGGCCTGAATGTAGAGTTAGAACATTCCACTGTATGATATTACTAAAACATGTTCCACATCTGGGGAGTGGCTAACTAGTTCCTCAAAGGGCAAACTAATGCCTAGCCAGGTGTAAACAAGGTCAATGGGTCATTACATGCTAAACGGCCATTCTTTTGCAGGAAATGGGGCAGAGGCAAAAAATCTACATCTTGGCAAAGAAACACTGTGGCTTTCCTATGAGACTTCCAGTCACCATGATCTCAGCTGGAGATGCTTATCAAAAAGGGAGAGAGAACTATAAAAAGAAAGGGGAGATACTCGAAGGGACCAACTCCTACTCACTCTTTCCGTCCGTTGATTCACTGCACCAGAAGGAACAAAGGAAGCAGCCATTACAGAAGAAGGGGTCCTGGCCTAAAATGTTTGGTCAGTAAGACTGTTGAGAACATGTGATGAGAGAAACTTTACTTTGAATTTAATATCGTTTGTTAAATTAGGCATAAATTGTGTCTGATCTTTATTTTTCTTGTAAGCATTTCTGACTTTTATGCCTCATTACTTGAATTCATTTAAAATCTCTCTCTCTGTAGTTAAAAACTTGTTTTATCTAATCGAGTGTGTTTCAATTGAAATGTTTGGGAAACTCCATTTGAGGTAACAAGGCTTGTGCATATCATTTTGTTAATGAAATGAGGGACTTTATATAAACATGTATTGTGCAGGAGAGTGCTGGGCAGTACAGGACATACATTTGTGTGGGAAAATCCAACATGGGGGGTGTTTTCAGATTACTCTGCAATATAACCAGGCTACTAAGAGCCAATGTGTATGCAGCACACTCAGAGACAGCTGGGAGTTTCTTACATGCTGGAGGCTGTTTGTGAGCAATCCTGACTGGAGCAGTGTAAAGTGTACTTCAGGTTAGAGGGCAGGGTTGACATAGCTACTCACTAGTTTGGATTGCACCCTGGATATGTAATAACCACCTCTAATTTTTTGCTACATTTCATCATTTAAATGTTAAAAATGATAAGAATGTTGTCACTAATCTAAAGACATGAAATATTTCTGGATCATTCAGCCTTTTCTTAAAAGGACTCTGGTAAAAATCATCACAATAAGAATGTATTCCTCTTTTATTCCACGGTGAGCTTATGTCTCTGCATTAATTTCTTTTCTTCTATCCCACAGATAATTAATAGAAGACACTGGGAAGTACTTAACTTTACTTCAACCTAGTTGAAGTTTATTACCCCTGTGACTCACATCACAACCACCAAAAATGGATAAATTGTAAAATCTACAAAACTAAATCTTCACTTCAAGGACTACTACTCCCAAATCTCCTAGCAGTACATTTTCAGACTGCCCTTTCTAATAACTTAGTTTCCCACTGAGTAAAAAGCTTTTAGTACATTGAAAATGGAACAGTGTTATTCTTAGCCATTTGATTCTCAAACTTCCAGTTCTGCTATGGTTCAAGTGGCAGGTCCTTCACAAACTCATTCAGCAAACCATTTTTATGCCATTAATATCAATTTTATTAAATTACTAGATGTCACAAAGAAATGCTTATCATTTGGTGTATGTGATAGGAATTCAGATGTATTCAAATATATTGCTATCAGGAATAAACAATAAGTAAGACATTTTAAAAAGGGCACTAAATGCATAAAGCTTGAACATTTTGCTATTCTTCCAAGCTTAAAAAGAATTGCTAATATTTTCTTAGACTGTGAGAATGTTTATAATAGAGACATGCCAATTACTGGTTTTAGTTTAAAGAAGAAATAACATGGCATTTAAACCGGGGTTATCATGGCTATATATAATTACATATACATCACAAATTACCCATTACAGAAATAAGATTGAATTTTAAAACTATGCACAGAAAGAATATGATATTGAACAATTGCCTTTTGGTTCATAGTATGACATGAGAACATTGGTTGAATTTGTTTGAAAGATCAAAGAGAATCAAGGCTTTAACTGAAGGGCAAGTAAGTTTGAAATGCACAAGAGGTAGAAAATACTAATCTAAAGCTAACACATTTTCATAGATATTAAGGCTAAACAGGGCCATTACGATCATCTTGTCTGACCTTCTGCATAATGGCCAGATAATGTCACCCAGTATTTCTTCCGTTAAGCCCATAACTTCTCAGTTGAGCTAGAACCTAGAATCGGTTAGAAAGACATCCAATCCTGATTTTAAAATGAAGCAAAAAATACTTGCCTATGCTAGGGAGATATTTAAAGGATCACAGAGAAAGTATGTGAAATCTTTGGGAACAATAAGAAAAATCTACTTAACTAAACTGTTCCTTCTGAGGCTAGTTTAAAATCTAAGTGTCTTCTGCACAGCTATCAGGCATATTTACAGTGTCCCAAAATTCATAGCTGGTGAGCAAATGAACAAAATGCATTGTGTATATTGGGAGTTTGATGGCATTGCTCACTCCATAATACATTCATTCCAAACTACACTTGCACAGCCATTGTGTGGCTAAAAGCTACAAAGGTTCTAGAGAGTCTAGAAACGTCTACAAGTATCTTACTTTTATTTACAGAAGAGTTGTGAGATGACATGAGAAATAGAAACATACACTAATGAGGGGGAAATGAAGGGTAGTCGGAAAGGCACAGGCACAAGATGAGCTGTGTGCTAACACAACAGCACCCCTTCTGCTAAGACAGAGCATTGCACAAAGTCCAGTCAGTCTGGCAGGGTTGTCAGTGAGCTCCCCTTGCCTGAATTTCTTTGGTAGTCCCATTCTGGGCTATGAAGGATGTTTGTTTCAGTCCTGCTGGGGTGTATGGGTTTCCCCTTATGCTTGGCAGGGTTAGCTGATCCTGGTCCTCAGGGGATCTGGAAACCCCCTTTGATGCATAAGTCTCTG
Source organism: Lepidochelys kempii (assembly GCF_965140285.1). Taxonomy (NCBI): domain Eukaryota; kingdom Metazoa; phylum Chordata; order Testudines; family Cheloniidae; genus Lepidochelys; species Lepidochelys kempii. The sequence goes on along the minus strand of NC_136391.1, from coordinate 30,170,312 downwards.
TTGGGGGGGGGGGGGGGGAGAGGGGAACTGAGACCCACCCAATCCCCTGGGTTCCAGCTCAGGGACCTCAAACCAGGCAGGTGGAATCAGGCCTCAACAACTCCTCCTGCTGTACCCTGAGTGCCCTCCTACCTCCCTTGGTTCTGTAGGCTTCTCCAGCCTGTATATCCAGCCATCCATTCTCTGGGTCCTGTCTGTGGGTGCCATCTCACCAGTTTACTGGCAAGACTTTCCTTCTCTAGCCTGCTTGTTCCTCTCACAGCCACCCCAGCCCACTGCTGCTCGGTTTTTTTATTCTCCCAGTTTCTGGAAGGTTGCCGATCAGTGCTGGCCATAGTTCCTGCATTAACTGCTTGGTTGCCAGGGGAGCAGGGGATACATACACCCATATGACATTCATTATCAACACATCAGCTAATTAGTGTTTCCAACACAGAAACATAATTAAAAATACTTCTTCTGGGAATGACTTAGGAAACAAAAACTAAAACCCCAGGTGCCCACCTTGTCTCTCTCATAGGAAACAAAGAAATGCCTGCCATAGACTTCTGGCCATCTGTAAGTTATGAGTTACCCAGGCTGTTCTAAACAGGATGTAGACACTCACTGCAATTTTCTATGGGCCTGGCTCACACATGGCCTGGTTTTTGCCATCAGTCGAACAAAACAGCCTTAATCAACTTAACCTGTTGCCACACGTGTACTTGTGGCACCTTAGAGGCTAACAAATTTATTTGAGCATAAGCTTTCATGGGCTACGAAAGCTTATGCTCAGATAAATTTGTTAGTCTCTAAGGTGCCACTGGTACTCCTGTTCTTTTTGCGAATACAGACTAACACAGCTGCTACTCTGAAACTTAACCTATGTGTGTGTGTGTGTAGGTGTAGAAGAATTTCCAGGTGGAGCAGGGCAGATGTAGTGAGTGTGGCTCCTAACATACCATCCACTAGAAAAAAACAACAACATGTCATGCAGTACATTCTGATGTTCATTAAATCTACTCTGATAGTCCCAGGGAGCGGGAAGTGAGTTCCACACTTTAGGACCTCTCAGCATGAGACTGTCCCTCTAGTTTAAACCAAGGGACTGCTATCTTCAGCACCTGGGTTGCCGGCACCTCTTGTGGTATCATATATAAGATGGGGACCACTTGAAAATTTGAATTCAGATCCAGGAATGTCAAACACTCAAAAGTTCTACGTTGTTTGGATATAAGGTATTGATTAAAGCCAGTCTCTAATCTTAACTACTTCCACCTTTAGTCAAAGAATAAATTGGAGCTTATGCAGCAGGCAAGATAAAATGCCCCTTGTTATTGTCTCCACCTCATTATTCTTATGTGTCATGCTGAACTGGATATACAAAGAATATCATGAGTGACGTATGGTGAGACAATGCATTCAAAACCTGACAACAATTCTCTCATGCCTAGTGAGTGCAATATTAGTAAAAGATGTTACTGGCAAACACTAAATCTGTACGAATTGAAAAAGAAAGACATTCTTCTTTAATGGTACTGTACTTATGACTTCTTGTATTTTGAGACACAATAGCAGAAGATGGACAATTGTTATACCCCAGTGCTACACTCCTGAGGTAAACAGGGAGATGATAAAAGCAACAATATTGTACTATATGCACAAGTTCCTTCTTTATCATGTTCCAGTTAGTGTGGAATTAGATATGCATTTATACAGTATATGTTGTACACAGACCCATCCAGCATGCCACATAATGAGAAGTCCCTAAAGAAACAGTTTGTATTTGGCAATCTAAATACATCTCCTGCCACAGTTTCAGGGTAATTGCACCTGAATTCCCTCGCCGTAGTCCCTCGAGGTTACCCACACCCAGCCATCACCTCTCTCTGAGGAGGGACCCTCGTCCAGCACTACACTGCAATATCCCCAGCAAGCCAGTCTGCCTAAAAAAGCCTGTGTTTTGCTTGTGGCCGAGGGTTATGAACAGTGTAACTGCCAGCAGTTGCAGGTCACCATACGGCTCTTTTTTAAGCAAGCACATTTATTCTTTAGGTAAAGGCATTATTGCAAAAAATAATAAATGCTCCCATGTGCATGCTAACAGCTTACCAGGGGCCACCTATCAGTCTTATCGGGCCTCAGTAGGCCAAAGTCTTTCCATCCTTACACAAGGGATGGGACACCCCTGGGCAGCAAGTCCAATCTGTTTGCTGGATCAGGAAGAAGGCCCTGAGTCAGTTCAAGAGTGGGTTATTTATCCCAAAATCCTTTCTTTGTCTTTTGGTCTATGGAGAATCTGGTTTGAACCAGAATATGCTCACATCCCCAGAAAGTGGCAGCTCTCTGTAGGTGTTATAAACTGAGTAATTTCCCTTAATCATCCCCTATGGTTCTCACTTCCCAAAGGAGATGTGGTTGCCCAGTACTTTCCATGGGAAGGTGTTTTATACCATAATATGGAGTCCATGTAACAGGGGTTTGTTTGTTTTTTAAAGTCATTCAAAAATGTATGTGGAATAGATGACATTCCCAGGGACTTCCATACATTTTCCTTAGCCCAGCTAGCATGAGCAGGAGGGGTTTCAATGGGCTGACCACTCTCCCATCCAGCAAATTCAACCAGAAATATTTCCTTCACAGGTAACCCTTCACACAGATCAGAGAAAGGAGATCCCCTTACCAATGGCGACCCACCATCAGATGGTGGAGAAGAGAAATGGGCCAGATACTCAGTTGTGTAAATCAGCATAATTCAGTTGAAGTCACCATTAAATTAACGAGTTGAATATGTGGCCCATTCCTCTGAAGACAGGAATTGGAGACAGGAATTTCCTCTTTATCTAATGATTTTCTCTTGAGTTGAAAAGGTGATGTCCAGCAAACAGCAATGCACCCAGCCTGCAGCTGTAGGGAAAGGAGACCTCATCTTGCCAAGTTTCAAACCTATTCATTACGTGATCTATGCATAGAACAGAACTTGAAACTTACAAGATAAAATTCCATTTGACTCTCACAAAACATAAATTCTGGTTTGAGGTCTATATTTGCCAGTAGTTCTGGAAACAAGAGTTTCATTCAAACAAGAATTTATTGTTTTCATAGCACAGTCTTCCATTTAATTAGAAATCCATGTAGCTTTTAAAAATGTCCCTTGAAGCACAATCGGTTTAACAGAAAGGAAATAATATTTCAGGGTTGGGGAATGCTAAGGGGTTCTTCCAACCCTGGTTACATCTTACCGTCAGCTAGTTTTTCAACAAGCATTTGTAAAAGTTTTCCACTTGAAAAGTAATCTCCAGACAGACAGTTAGATATTCTGTCTAGAAAGAAATCTCTTTTGTCTGTCACCATGCTAAGCTTTCACAAAAATCTGACTTGTATTATTTTAATAAGAACTGGCAAATACAAAATTTGAAAAAAAATCCTTTCCAAGTCTTTAAAAAGGGAAATATTTATAATAGCTGGGAGTGATACTTATGGGTATAGCAGTCTCTTCTTAGTGCAGTGTATTTGCAGCCAGATGTGAAAGCAAAATACATTGGGTCAACAAAAAGGGCATTTCACCTCCAGGCTTTCCAAGAAAAAAAGATTGCTTCTGTGTCTCCATTGACCTAAGCACTCTAGGCAGTTAATCTAAGATGAAATGATAAAATGATGAAACATTCAGAAGTTTTATAATTCTGTCTGGCTTTCAGAGAAGTGAGAAGGCAGAAAGAGAAACAGAAAGGAGCTAGTTCATTTGCTGTTTGCCATATCAGACTGTTACTCCAACTTCATTTATAGCACTAAGAGGCAACAGGAAAATTATTAAATATATTTAAATCAAAACAAAACTAGGATTTATGATTCTTTGGGAAAACAGGTGTGGCACTCTGTTAAAGAAAGAAACTTTGAAACAATAGAAATAAGTCCATAGAAACAGTATGTTTTGCAGATAAAGTAGAAGTGATATTTCATTTCTCTATAGCATTTTACAGGGGAGACTATTGTGTGTTTGTGGGCAGGCTGTGAGTTATGGGAAATAGCCAAAGGCCACTTCTCATCCCAAAGAAAATTTGATGTAACTAATGAGAATATGTATTCAGACAGGTCTCACTTGCTACTTTAGGTAGGCTAGTCTTCAGATAAACTTGAATTCTATTTGACAGCAAAAAGAAGCCTCAGCTGAAGGAGGGAATATTGCCACAAATATAGTACCAGATTCTGTGCATCAAAATAACTTCTTAATGCCCATGGAAACTCAATATATGGACATCCAGATATGTATTTGGCTATTGAAGTATGTTGAAAATGCACTGATTTTGGTAGCTACACAGCACTGTAAAGACATATGGTGTAAAGATCACATTCAGCTGAGTGCTTTACATTTGACATAGGAATGCCACGATATTAAACGTTTCTAAGCCACTGGAAAACACCCTCTAGCTGTCTTCACAGAATGAGAAAACAAGTAGGAAATCAATGCAGAAAATGGTAAAGGCACTAATGTCCATCTAGGACAGAAAGGGTCCAGACTATTACAGTAATAGAGAGAAAGAGAGAACGCTGCAAGATCTCAGAATTGTATCAGTGGTGCATCTTCTGCAGAATGCTATCCACACTTTATTTGTAAAGAAATGAAGATTTCAAATACAAACATGAAAATGTTTATATAAATATATATTTTGTGCTCATGAACATTTTCTTATTTACATTTGAAACCTGAATTCCTTTACAAATGAAGTATGGACAGCATTCTGCGGATGCTACACCACGGACGTACAGCTCTAAGCTCTTGCAGTAGTTCTGTAGTATTTCTTTGCCTATTAAGTCAATTCATACCTGCTGAGACTAAGAAGTGTGACAACAACAGTGCTGGTGGTTTTTATGACATGAGGAATTGTCTACAGATTGTACTGAACAGGAACATTAGATCGGGATCTAAACCCTTAAACTCTGGATCCAGATTCAGCACTGGATCCAGGCTTTGAAGCTTGGGCTTCAATTTGCTGACCCAAACAATACCAAATTCAGTATGATGGTCTTGAACATTGTAAGAGTTTGGGATCTGAACCTGGACTCAGACTTCTCTCCTTGGACCTATTTCAATAATTGCACAATCTCTGATCCTCAGTGAATTTTCCTGGATTTGAATCAGTAGACTAAAGGTAAAAGGTACCACATCTATGCCTTGATTAATTCAGTCGCCCATCTAAGTCTACTTTAATACATTACTTCATTTCTTGGTTTTGTTTTAGAAGAAGATATGTCTTAAGAGTAGAAGATCCAAATAATTTATTTCATTGGTTTATTAAAAAAAAAAGTGAAAGAGATGAGAAATAGACTATTTAAACCAAAATAACTGGGTGCTAACTAGAAACTGAAACTTACAAAACCTCTGACCTACATATTATCTGCAAAGAAGAGGATGACTGACTGAATCAGCTAAAGAAGTTATTGTGAACTGAGGACTCCTTCCTTATAGGATTCAAATAATTCCAGTGAACTTTATGAACACTGAATCAGTCAGACAAGAGTTCAGATACTTTTCAGAACTTAGTTACTGAAAAAAGTAAGGAGGGGAAATTTTTTCTTCCTATAGGAAATGTGTGATAATTTGTTCCTTGAACTAAAAGTATTATAAAAGGCAACTAATCAATCCTGAGTATAATTAGAAAAAAATATTTTCCTTGTTGCATATGTAAAATATAGAAGAGGATTTACCAGGCATAACATTATAATGAAGGAACCTACTGGAAAAAAAAAAAAAAAGGAGTTTTCCTGCTATCAGGATGATAGGGAATTAGCTGTTTCCATAAGGAGACTGTCATAAAGGTGTGGGGGGGAGGGGAGAGAATATTTTTTCATGACGTCTATACTTTCTTTTCAAGGCAAGGCTCAGATAATGTGAATTTAAGGCAAGATAGCATGTGGTTATTAGCAAAAGTCTTGAATTATGAACTAAAATCTGGATCCAAATCTGAACTTTTCTGAAACACAGGTAGGGCATTTGGATTTTAAGTGTGGATAAGAGACTGTGATAGAAAATACCCCACTAATGTTTTGTTGTGAAAATTGGATTCCAAAAAAATATAAAATTAGGAAGTAAGACGCTTTGCATGAGAGATGAAAGTGTATATGGAAGTTTCCTTTTAAATACTGCTGCTTTAAATCCAGCCAATGCTGCTAGTGACCTAAATTTGTGACTGAGGAAGCTCTATACAGATCAAGACTAATTCGTCACTGCATTATTCATCAAGTAGAACTCTTGACTTGAATTGAGTTATACTGTGTAAAAATGGAGTAACAAAGTGGTGACTCAAGCCCAGCGTATTCCCCGATGGGGTTCCAGACCAGTCAGCAAGAAGGAAGGAAAGATGCAGAGCAAAGCAGAGGAACTTTGGGGGTTGAGAAAGCTGCATGACTCCAGATCTTCCTTACTCCCTGCTTCCCAAATACAAATATAGCTTGCTTGAAAGATGTTCATATTCCCGTCCTGCTTCCACCCTAAACAGTTGAGCCATTCTGGAGGTGGGGCAGAAATATTAATTGCCTGAAGAGCTGTTAGACCACCCACCTTCACTGCAACCCCAAACAGGCCCCAACTCAAATTCATTGCTCCCCACCTCCTCACTGAAACCAAACACAACCAAGCCCAGCCAGCACAGGCCTCCCCGACACATGTCCCTATGGTGTAGCCATTACAGGCTCCTATCCTGTGTTGCAGCCATCTTCAGTGTTTCTACCCTCCTGCTATCCCCCCAGTCCCTGCTCTGCCTTCTTCATACTCCTCTCCGTGTGAAATCCTTCCAGACTCCCAAACGGCCCCAGATTCCTCCCATGTCTCCTCTGGCTCCCCCCCAGCCACCTCTCTCTTCTTCTTCCCAGGCTGATCTCTCCCCAGACCCTAGTATCCCCTTTCTGTGAACCCCCTCACCTCCCTCCAGTATCCTCTCCCTTTCTCCAAACTCATCACATTCTTCCGTCCTGCAGAAGAGGCCTCAAATCAGCTAGTCTGAAATTCTGTAGATCACAGGCCCTTAAATTATAGTCACTCCTGTACTGAGTGAGCCCACTGAGTTCTGTTTAGCTCAAGCATATTTTTCCAGAAAGACTCCAGTCTTGATCTGAAGACATCAAAAGATGGAGAATCTGTCACTTCCATTGGCAGAATCTACCACTTCCCAATGGTTAAACACCCGCACTGTTAAAAAATGGTGCCTTATTTCCAATTTGAATTTGTCTGGCTTCAGCTTCCAGCCATTGATTTTGTTATGCCTCACTCTGCTAGATTAAAGAGGCCTTTAGTACCCTGTATTTTCTCCCCATGAAGGCACTTATAAACTGTATCAAGTCACCTCTCAGTCCCCTTTTGGAAAAGCCAAACAGATTGAGCTCTTTAAGTCTTTCACTGTATAGCATTTTCAGCGGAGTTCTCATCTCCCCAAACTGATCTCTCTCCAGTTCCTCTCCCCTCTCACCAATGCTGCTGCCGCCATCTTATTTCTCCTTTCGAAACACCTCTTACAGCTGCCCCCCAGTGCCCATGTCCCCACTGCTTGCAGGTGCCACAGCGATAGTCTCCACATGGTGCAGGGGAAAAATATTATGTTCTTGATGGCAGAAGATTGGAGCTGGAGCTGACTCCCACCTGCTGAGCCTATCAGCTATGTGGCTCACTGGCAACCGGCAGGGGTGTGAGAATGCTGCTTCCCAAAGAAGCCTTAGACTTGCCTCCCTCTCCTTTACAACCAGCCAAAAGGGCGAAAAGGCAATGTTGTCTCTAGAAGACTGAAAGTTATGGGGAAGGGAAGATGACCACTCCATTCTCCCTATAATTATACCAATACCTGTAGGTAGCAGCCCAGCCCTGAGCTTGTGTCCTCTGCTGCCACTAAAAACTCATGTGGTCCAGCCTCCAGTTCTACCTCCAGCAGGCTCCAGCCTTCTGGGAAGTGAGGAGCAAGGACTGGGAGTCATCTAGAAGGAAAGGAGTTTATTGGGTTTTTAATAGACAAATAAACAGTAAACTAATAAAACAGGATGAAAAGGGCAGGAAGAGAGATAGAAAAGACAGGAGGGAGAGAAAACTGAACAGAAAAAGGAGTAATGATAGCCAGGGCTAGGTATAGCAGGAATCAGAAAAGTCTATCCACCTGCTTCAGGGAGAATCCAGGATTTGGGATTTTGTTTGTTTTTAGTGGCAATATTGCCAGCTCCCTTTTTTCATAGCCCCGTTCCCAGTTTCAATGGATTACAGAAAAATCTTAATTTTCATGAAAAAAAGAAAAAGAAAAAAAGAAGTTTCTAGCCTTAAGAGCTGTGGTGAAAGAAGCAGGAAAACATGGATCCCAGTGGGTTGGGGGGAAAAAAAACCAACCAAACAAAAACCAACAGAAGACAAATTAAAAAATCCCAGCATTTGTTATAGATGGTGCTTGTTATTAAGGTTGCCCAACACTTACCATTATAAGATCCTGTTTTCAGTTGCTTATTACTTTTCCAAGCTTTAATCATTTGGACTGTAATTTCCCTCTCTGGGTGTCTGCCTCAGATTGATTTTTTATTTTAATTTTATTTTTGGCAGGAATGGTGGAGGGTGCGGGTGAGGGTGAGGGGGGAATTTCAACCAAAATATTTCCACTGTTTCCAAGCCCAAGGGTAAGGAAAATGTTTTGTCCATGTGAAAAATTCTAGTGACCTTTTCTTTTCAGCTTTTGAGACCCCATACTTTGGAGCAGGGATTTGGAAGGAGGGTAGTCTTTTGGTCAGGGAGATATGGCTAGATTCTCACTGGAACGTATGAAGGGAGTCTATGCTAGGCTGGGGAAGATGCTTAAGGAAATCGAGGCTCAGATGATCTTTAGTGGGATTCTGTCTGTTCCTAGAGAAGGGCAAAAAAGGTGTGACAAGATTATGACCATCAACAGATGGCTTAGGCCGTGGTGCTATAAGGAGGGCTTTGGGATGTATGGCCACTGGGAGGCATTCATGGACAGAGGACAGTTCTCTCGGGATGGACTTCATCTGAGTAGGGAAGGAAATAGACTTCTAGGATGGAGGCTGGCACAACTGATTAAGAGAGCTTTAAACTAGGAATCTGGGGGAGATGGTTGGGAGATGTCCAGGTAATCTCCACGCCAGATTTTAACATTGAGAGGGAAGAAAATGAAGTAAGAAAGGATACAGTCGTAGGTAGGAGAATGTATATAAGGAGGAAGGGCAGTGTTGATACCAGTCTAATAGGTTATACTGGCTGTAGAATGACCGTGCCTAATAGGGTACAGAATGTGAGTGAGGCCAAACAGCAAAAAGTAAGATGTTTGTACACCAATGCGAGGAGCCTGGGTAACAAAATGGAAGAACTAGAGCTACTGGGGCAGGAAGTGAAGCCAGATATTATAGGGATAACAGAAACATGGTGGAATAGTAGTCACGACTGGAGTACAGGTATTGAAGGGTATGTGCTGTTTAGGAAAGACCGAAATAAAGGTAAAGGTGGTGGAGTAGCATTGTATATCAATGATGAGGTAGAATGTAAAGAAATAAGAAGTGATGGAATGCATCAAACAGAGTCCGTCTGGGCAAAAATTACATTGGGGAAGAAAACTATTAGAGCCTCCCCTGGGATAGTGCTTGGGGTGTGCTATAGACCGCCGGGATCTAATTTGGATATGGATAGAGCCCTTTTTAATGTTTTTAATAAAGTAAATACTAATGGAAACTGTGTGATCATGGGAGACTTTAACTTCCCAGATATAGACTGGAGGACGAGTGCTAGTAATAATAATAGGGCTCAGATTTTCCTAGATGTGATAGCTGACTTGCTGAACCGACTAGAGGGGATGGATGCCATTTTAGATTTGGTTTTGGTGAGTAGTGAGGACCTCATAGAAGAAATGATTGTAGGGGACAATCTTGGTTCAAGTGATCATGAGCTAATTCAGTTCAAACTGAAAGGAAGGATTAACAAAGATTAATCTGCAACTAGGGTTTTTGATTTCAAAAGGGCTGACTTTCAAAAATTAAGGAAATTAGTTAGGGAAGCAGATTGGACTGAAGAACTTGTGGATTTAAAGGCAGAAGAGGCCTGGGATTACTTTAAATCAAAGCAGCAGAAGCTATTGGAAGCCTGCATCCCAAGAAAGGGGAAAAAATTCAGAGGCAGGAATTGTAGACCAAGCTGGATGAGCAAGCATCTCAGAGAGGTGATTAAGAAAAAGCAGAAAGCATACAGGGAATGGAAGATGGGAGGGATCAGCAAAAAAAACTACCTTATTGAGGTCAGAACATGTAGGGATAAAGTGAGACAGGCTAAAAGTCAAGTAGAGTTGGACCTTGCAAAGGGAATTAAAACCAATAGCAAAAGGTTCTATAGCCATATAAATAAGAAGAAAACAAAGAAAGTGTTGGATCATATTAAAGAAGTTCTGTATTAAAATCACAAATGAGTTTGATTCCCCATAGTTCAAATTCCAGGGTATTACTAATTAAGAGGTCTCTTGGTTTTTGGTACTGTTTCTCTCCCTCTATGTGTGAAACTTGCAAGCTGCTAACTGTGTTAGTACATTCTAAGACAGAGTCTGTTCTCAAAGCAGTTCACAGAGAGAGAGACTCAAAACAATACTCTAACAACAGAAACAGCACCCAGAGACTCCCCACCCTTTTGTTGTATTAACAATTGTCATTAAAATAGAGATAGAGGATGTATGTGGATGGATGCTTGGTGTGGATAATAACTGAATGATCAGGGAGGTGCCAGCCTAAGAATCCAGTGTCCATCGGCTGAAGAAGGCGTCAAGTGGAAATAACCAGAGGACCCCACCCGGAGGGCAGACTGGAATCCACCCAACAGCCTCAAGAATGGGAGAACCAAAGAACAAGATAACATCTTGGAGCCGTCAGGAATGTGCTATCTGCTGATTGATTCAGCAACAGCATGATGAAGCAATTCCCATAGACTGGCATAGGAAGAAATTCCTATAAAAATAGACTCTAAAAAGTGAGAACTTTGGGGTCTGATTCTGCAAACCAACTTCCAGGAGCATCAGATGAGCATCTGACAAGGCCCTGCTCCCTCCTCATGTCCAGGCCACCTGGCCAGTGGCTTGGCATGAGCAACTCTAAGGCTGGTAACTATGATAACAACCTTGCAGAACCTGTGTGTGTGGGTGTGTATGTGTGTGTGTGTGTGTTTGTATGAATGAATGTGTGAATAAATATGAGATTGAATGGAATGTTATAGCTATAACTAACTGCTTACTATGATTCTTTCTGTATTCACAATAAATGTGGTATTTTGCCTTTTTCCCTTTAATAAGATCCTGCTGGTTTTTATTTTATTGGTACAACAAAAGAAGTAGGACCGCTAACACTGAGGATGGAGTGGAGGTCAAGGATAATCTAGGCATGGCCCAATATCTAAACAAATACTTTGCCTCAGTCTTTAATAAGGCTAAAGAGGATCTTAGGGATAATGGTAGCATGAGAAATGTGAATGAGGATATGGAGGTAGATATTACCATATCTGAGGTAGAAGTGAAACTTGAACAGCTTAATGGTACTAAATCGGGGGGCCCAGATAATCTTCATCCAAGAATATTAAAGGAATTGGCACATGAAATTGCAAGCCCATTAGCAAGAATTTTTAATGAATCTGTAAACTCAGGGGTTGTACCGTATGATTGGAGAATTGCTAACATAGTTCTTATCTTTAAGAAAGGAAAAAAAGTGATCCGGGTAACTACAAGCCTGTTAGTTTGACATCTGTAGTATGTGAGGTCTTGGAAAAAAATTTGAAGGAGAAAGTAGTTAAGGACATTGAGGTCAATGGTAAATGGGACATGCTTTTACAACATGTCAACATTTACAAAAAATACAACATGGTTTTACAAAAGGTAGATCATGCCAAAACATCCTGATCTCCTTCTTTGAGAAAGTAACAGATTTTTTAGACAAAGGAAATGCAGTGGATCTAATTTACCTAGATTTCAGTAAGGCGTCTGATACCGTGCCACATGGGGAATTATTAGTTAAATTGGAAAAGATGGGGATCAATAGGAACATTGAAAGGTGGATAAGGAATTGGTTAACAGGGAGACTACAGTGGGTCCTATTGAAAGGTGAACTGTCAGGCTGGAGGGAGGTTACCAGTGGAGTTCCTCAGGGATCAATTTTGGGATCAATCTTATTTAATCTTTTTATTACTGACCTTGGCGCAAAAAGTGGGAGTGTGCTAATAAAGTTTGAGGATGATACAAATCTGGGAGGTATTGCGAATTTAGAGAAAGACCGGGATATCTTACAGGAAGATTTGGATGACCTTGTAAACTGGAGTAATAGTAATAGGATGAAATTTAATAGTGAGAAGTGTAAGGTTATGCATTTAGGGATTAATAACAAGAATTTTAGTTATAAGCTGGGGATGCATCAATTAGAAGTAACAGAGGAGGAGAAGAACCTTGGAGTATTGGTTGATCATAGGATGACTATGAGCCACCAATGTGATGTGGCTGTGAAAAAAGCTAATACTGTCTTGGGATGTATCAGGCGAGGTATTTCCAGTACAGATAAGGAGGTTTTAGTATTGGTTATATAAGGCACTAGTGAGACCTCACCTGGAATACTGTGTGCAGTTCTGGTCTCCCATGTTTAAGAAGGATGAATTCAAACTGGAACAGGTACAGAGAAGGGCTACTAGGATGATCCGAGGAATGGAAAACCTGTCTTATGAAAGGAGACTCAAGGAGCTTGGCTTGTTTAGCCTAACTAAAAGAAGGTTGAGGGGAGATATGATTGCTCTCTATAAATATAAAAGAGGGATAAATACTGGAGAGGGAGAGGAATTATTTAAGCTCAGTACCAATGTGGACACAAGAATAAATGCATATAAACTGGTCACTGGGAAGTTTAGACTCGAAATTAGACGAAGATTTCAAACCATCAGAGGAGTAAAGTTTTGGAATAGCTTTCCAAGGGAAGCAGTGGGGGCAAAAGACCTGTCTGGCTTTAAGATTAGACTCGATAAGTTTATGGAGGAGATGGTATGATGGGATAACATGATTTTTGCAATTAATTGATCTTTAAATATTCATGGTAAATAGGCCCAATGGCCTGTGATGGGATCTGAGTTACTACAGAAAATTCTTTCCTGGGTATCTGGCTGGCGAATCTTGTCCATATGCTCAGGGTTTAGCTGATCGCCATATTTGGGGTCAGGAAGGAATTTTCCTCCAGGGCAGATTGGAAGAGGCCCTGGAGGTTTTTCGCCTTCCTCTGTAGCATGGGGCACGGGTCACTTGCTGGAGGATTCTCTGCTCCTTGAAGTCTTTAAACCACGATTTGAGGACTTCAATAGCTCAGACATAAGAAAGAGGTTTTTCGCAGGAGTGGGTGGGTGAGATTCTGTGGCCTGCGTTGTGCAGGAGGTCGGACTAGATGATCATAATGGTCCCTTCTGACCTTAATATCTATGAATCTATGCCTTTTGCCATCCTTGTTATAATCAATCAAATTTGACCAAGTTTTAAGCCTTTGGAAAAAACACAGTTTTCACACAGTCAGTAGAGATTTGATGTTAGCAGCTAAAACCAGCAAACATTCTGTCTTCAATGAGCATGCACCAATGCCTCCCAGCTCCTACTGATGAACAATTGGCACATGATCCACCTGTGGATCCTCCTGCATGCTCCATCCAGCCCAGGATCACAGGGCAAAGCTGGATTTCACCTGTAATGGCTGCTTTGGGCCACGTGTGGGTGGACAATGGAAATGAGAGCAGAGAGGGAGGAGACTGAGACAAGGAGCCAGGGAGGTGGTGGAAGGGTGAGTAAGATTGTAGAAGAAGCCCAGGGAGGGAGACTAGGACTGGGAACCAGTGGGGTGGTTGGTAGGAGGGGAGAGACAAATCAGAGGAGAAGCGAAGAGGAAGGAACTGGGACTGGCAGGGAGGGGGTTGAGTTCTATTTAATGTCTTTACCCCTTAGCATGTAGAAAGGAAGATGCTGAACTCAGCTCATGAGCTATTTGCACAATATTTATAAGACATTTGGTCACAGTAGGAATCAAGACAATTATATCTGCAGCAAGGCTCTTGTGTTACTGTGATAAAATATTGATGAGAATGGAGGTGGCAAAATTGATATTTCTTTGTAATTTTATCAGTTTTGTTGAACTCTTATAAAAGACCAGAATAGGAGAAAAGGAAGGAGAGAAGGACCACTAAGATACAAAGTTTCTAGAACTAAACAACAGGTGCTACAAGAAGTTGCCCTATAATATTCAGGGCCAGATTATTCTTATCCCTTGCATGAGTGTGGAAAGGACACAATTTAGACCTTTACAAAATTCACTTTCAGAAAATTACTAAAAGGGCTCCAGATCCTGAGATAACTGTTAGTAATAATAAAATATCAGCAGTGATGTTTCCATTCTGCTTTGATCATAATCTCCACACCCAGGAGCTGATCCTCCAATGTCTTGCACCTTTGTGTCATCATTCACACCTGTGCAAAGAGGGTCTAAAACACTAACTAAATTGGAGCAGTAATATTTTACATCCAATTGGCACAAGTGTAAATGACTATGAAAGGTTAAAGTAGTGGAGAATCGGTATATGTGCAGCATCTCTAGGCACACTGTTAACCCCTGAGTTTCGAATGGCTCAACAAAGGATACCTATATTCCTCCAGCAGTGATTACAACATAAAGCTACATTAATGCTTAAATATTGATCAATAAAGTAAAATACAATTAAAAGGTGTCAGTGTTTATGTAATGTTAATTGTACTAGCAGTCAACGTACAAGGCAACTGCCAAACAAACTGAAAAAGAAAATTGGATGTCAACATGATTTTGAATGCATCAATCTCTATATAAGACTGATTGTATTCATTCCAACATTTCCTAAGTCTGATTTAATATTTCCCTACAGTTGGGTCTGATTCTCCTCCCACTTATAGGAGTTTGCACCAGTAGAACTCCATTGACTGCAATGGACTTACTCCTAATTTACATTAGTGCAGCTGAGAGGAGAATCAGGCCCTGTTTGTGTTCTTCATTTCATTGATAGTGAATGGTGGTTTGAGAACAAATTTTGTTGTCTTTTCTGGTGCCAGACAGTATTCATAAGATTAAGGATGATTCACTGCATTTAAGGGACAAGCTTATAACAAAGTTGTTCCCACACTGTAGATAAAGAAATAGTCAAAGAAGAAAATTTTCCCTATTATGCTCCAAACAGGTTGAGCCTGAATGGTAATGATTCTACTTCAGTCATACCCGAGGGCACTGGAAGAACCTAATGTTGCCACGGTACTATAAAATAATAAATAATCCAACAAGAGAAACAAGGTAGAATAAGGTGTTTCAAATACAAACTGTGCTATCATGTATTTTTGAGTAATATTAGGTGGTGGCAATCTAATGTGTTTATATAGCACTTGCCACCAAGGTTTTTGAGTGACTGAAGACAATATTAGTATGCCATAGACATAAGCAAACTGAGATAGGTTTAGATTTCATTGTAGAACACCTTGCTAGAAATCCTGTATGTCCCTTTAAAAATATTAGCTAATTGCACATATTACTTTAGGCCATTATCACCTCTATTCATCTGTTTTCCTGCTAGAGAAATAGTTGCTTAATACGTAAGTATACCCTGCCTCCAGGTTAATTTTATTAGATAATGAACATAGTAAGTGGTAAGGAGGAGTGGTGTTCGTACATATCATCATTTTTTCAGTGTAATTTTTGCACGAAGCACAAAATTCTCCAGAAATATTCCTCTAGTCCTGCAAAGCATTGAGTATCCTCAGCTGCCACTGAAGTCAATGGGAGCTGAAGGTATCACCTATATTAAATGGTAAAAAACTACATTAATGCAGTATTAAGGCTGCCCGTAGGATTTTGTCCCCTTGCAGAATGCTAAGTTGAACAAAATTGAAAATGTCTGAAAACCAGGAAAGTAACCATTAAGAATGCCCCTGCAACCTTAACACCTGCTTCTTTCAGCAATGCTCCAATATATTCTGGGCTTGTCTACACTTACAGCACTGTAACTCTTAGTGAAGCTACCTACATTGATGGGAGAGCTTCTCCTGTTGGCATAGGTACTCCAACTCTCCAAGAGGCATTAACTTAGTTAACAAGAGAAGTTCTCCCCCTGACATAGTGCTGTCTACACTGCGGGTTAGGTTCATCACTTAGGGGTGTGGATTTTCCGCACTCCTGAGCAACGTAGTTATACTGACATAAGTTGGTAGGGTAGACCAAGCCTCTGTTAACACAAACATTTTTTACTCTGGCAGCCCCACAATACAAGCTCTTCACTTCCTTTTGCAACCCATTCTCTCTCACCCACAGTATTCCCTCTAACATTATTAAAGGACAAAAAAGTGCCCATGCCATCTTCCCTCTGCCCTCTTCAAGCAGAGCCTCAATGCACACATACTCTTACTGGACCTTGGCACTATAAAATTAAGGTGGTTCCAGATCCTGGAGTTCATTTACACACTTGACAAACTGCTCAGAAATAATACTACATGCATACAATGTGAGAACCACTGGTCCTCATTTCCAGTGGCAACACTTTATCTGTCCCCTCCCCTCCTCCCCCGAGTTCTCTGGCTTATTTCTACTCAATAAAAAAAAATTTGGTTAGACCAACTGCTGCTGACTATTCTGCTGTGTTCACAGTAAACCTCCCCATAAAATAAAAACATATATTACAACTCATAGAAAGCAATGAGTTATTAAATCTTTACTGCACAAGTGTACAAAAGTTCAGACTAAAAACTTCAGTGGCGAGGTGTTCATCAGAGGAAAATAGTATCAACACATTCCCTTGAACTACCCAGGCAAGCACTGAAGTCCTCTCACTGTTGATTTCTTTATTGGTGCAAGTACATTGTAATCCTTCCAGACTGCACATCTATGCAAGAAAAATGAACGTTTTCTTAAATATCATTCACAAGTTGGGTCCTTCGAACACTTAGTGGGTGCCATTCACTAAATCAGGTAAAAATTGACTGATCAAGACCATTTTGACCCATATTTCAGCAATAGCTTGATCTCTAGCTTTGGACCAAAAAATACAAACAATAAAACAAACTTTTTGAAAAACTGCTCATGTTTCAGGGCTTATATCTCCAGAACCACTAGCTCAACTGACGCCAAAATTGGGTTGGTCACTAACCCTACTTTGCACTACCACAAGGCACATCAAACTTCAAGAAAATCTGTGCAAGCATGCAGATTTTAGAGCACTTAGAAATAAATTGGTTAGTCTCTAAGGTGCCACAAGTCCTCCTTTTCTTTTTGCGAATACAGACTAACACGGCTGTTCCTCTGAAACCTGTCCTTTAAACAGAAAGGATAGAGGGAGATGATGCTGGAAGAAAAGGGCTTCTCTACACATCCATCTGCAACATAGTGGGCTCTGAAAGGAGTGAAGTTGCCCATTCGTGTTAATGTGATGTTCTCAGCTGAATGAGAACACGCTCCGGAAATTAATATAGCCTGAAACAATAGTGCTGAGATGCGTGAATGGCAGGTGTTCCCACCCACCTTGTGAGTGCTTTCTGTTCTCAGTTTCCCACCCAAAGGGGCAGAACTACCCAGATCCTGGCTCCTGGGTTGGGGGGCAGGGAGAGACCCTCAGACTTACCCCAAAGGGCATGACCCAGAACCTGGCTCACATGAAAGGGTAGGTGGGGGGTGTGTCAATCTCTGTATATGGGCATGGGACCCCCATATCCTGGCACATAAACACAGGGGGCCACATGAGGGGCTCAAGCACCCCCATAGGAGAAAGGACCCCATATCACATAAGGGAGCAGGGAGAGGTACTCAGATGCCTCTAGAGGGCAGCCCCCCAAATCAGGACACTCACCCAGGAAAGGAAAATATAGGGCTGACAAGTACCCCTGCTCCTTTTCTCCCCCAGTCCCTCTGCCACTTCCTCCCACATCCCCCTTCCCAGTGTACCCCTTCTCCATACCCCTTCAGCCCCATACCTCCCTCACAGGAGTCTCCAACCCTCCCCCTAACTTCCTCCCATTGCTGCCACAAACCCCTATTCCCCCACTACTCCACCTTCTAATAACTCTCTCCTCCCAGGAAGCCTTCCCATGTCTAATTCCCCTCCCACCAAAATGTTTTGATTGCATTCCCCCTCCCCCATCAAAATAAAATTGCCACCATGACTCACAAATTGTAGCAACAGCCAGCCAACTACTCAGTCCAAAATTACTTCCATCTTAAGTTGGGGGCTTGTGAGTAATTTACCCTCCCTTGTGTTAGTGAACTGAAGGGTAAGTTTGATCCATTCAGGCCTTAGTACGTCTCAGGTTAACAATACAAGGCAGTAGTAGACAACTGTTTGGGTGACTGTAATTTGGGAATCCCTTGGTCAAATGACCTCAAAATGGGGTCATCAATGCTATCCCACACTTCTATGAGCATGCCGGATTTCAAAGCAATCTAGCTAATAATTCAGCTTCTGAAGGATTTACAAGAGTGAGGCTTTAAAGCACATAAAATGGGGAGAATGGAAACCCCCTAGCTCTTTGTCTCTAATGGCCTATACCCACTGTAAAAAAACATACATTTTCTTAAATATTATTCTCAGCATGGGTCCCCGAAAGATTTAGTGGGTGATATACACTATTTTGGACAAAACTCAATGCATTTAGACTATCTTGACAGCACAATAGTTTGATCTCTAGCTCTATAAAGACA
This sequence comes from Lepidochelys kempii, assembly GCF_965140285.1. NCBI lineage: Eukaryota > Metazoa > Chordata > Testudines > Cheloniidae > Lepidochelys > Lepidochelys kempii. Next base: position 30,151,613 of record NC_136391.1, on the reverse strand, counting down.
CCTGGAAAACGTTTGAAAAAATAGCTTCCCCCCCGCCTCCCAGGGCCTATATCTTTGCAATTCCTAGCTCAAATAACCCCAAATGTGGGTCACTAACCCTACCTACACCTTTCTGAGGCATACTAAATGTCAAAGGAATCTGACTAAGTATGTTAACTTTAGAGCATTTAGAAAAGTCAACCTTTAAACAGACATCATGATACAACCTTAACTACAGTAATGCTGCTATAGAAAAGTACTCTGACCTAGCCTGTGTCTTTTAACTTTCTTTACAATCATGTTTCCTTCTCAAATTTAAGACCAGCTACTATTTTCAGTTTAGCTTCCTGTACACTCTGACAATGCAGAATTTTGTTTTGTCTGTTATGCTGATCAGGGGAATTCAATACTGCTGCTCTGGGTACAATTAAGAGCAAATGAAAAAAATGGTGTTCCCACAAGTGAAGCTGCCTACTCTGCAAGTGACAGCCCAGTGATAATTTAGGCCTCAAGCCTGCAAACATTTAAGCAAGTTCCTAACATTACACATGTGAGGAGTCCCTTTGAACTAAATGGGATTATTCACTTGTGTAAAGTTACTCAGAGGCCTAAATGTTTGCAAGATAGAAGCCTCAGACTGCAAACATGGGCACCAAAGTAATTTCCCTCCTGCTGTGTTGCCAGCCCTGCCCTCCCATTCAGTGCAGTTGTACTAGTGGATAGGCCATTTTCTGCTCCTGTTTTCTATTAGCAAAGGTTAAATTGGGAGCATGGGAGAAGATGAACACATTTTTTTAATTATAAAAGATAATAGCTGAAAACACTTGTGTAGCAAGAGAAACCATAATGAAAGCATCAGCATCCACCAATGACAGAGGGAGAAATGAGCATATGAGAAAGGGACCAATTTTAAAGTGCTCTACCTTGTCAAAGACAACAACATTTAGAAGGTTTTAAAGACACAGCATCATGCAGCTTAACACACTGGTTGTAGAAAAAAGTAATAGGAACTATTTAAAAAAAAATCAATAAAAAAAAAGAGGCTCATAGCTTCCTTCCTGTTAACTTTGAACTCATGGGCCTGCTGAGAGTCTGGTACACTGTCTTCTTTGAATATACATTTCAGTATATCACCCACAAAGACCTGCATTTTCTCCATGTAACGCTATATCTGTATAAATAAATCAATGACTAACATTACATAGCAACAAACGCTGAATTGTACATGAGTGTCTAGGTTGCCATTGGCTTGGACAAATGGTCAAGTTTCTGGGCAGTGGCTCATTTTCCTCTTGTGTGGTGGATGAAATATATAAAAAAAATGTGTGCTATGTTTCTTCATGAAGATTTGTACTGAAAAGCACCTGAAAATAGAGTCCCAAATGGGACTCTGCATTTTTGAAGTTGCTTCCAAATACATCCTTGATTTCTGTTTACAAGCTCTTGGACTCTTGATTTTGTCTGTGAGTGAAATATGCCTCAAATAAGCAATATTATTTTTCACACACAAACACAAATATACACATGTTGTTTAAAAGAACAATATGTCTATTTCAGTCAGTTTTCCACCCCGCCATCTCAAATGGCTTTTAGTGAATGTGTACATTTCTCAGAAACGAAAAAGATCTTTTAGCACTGTGGTGTGAAAAACTACTTTCATACAAATGCATTAAGTAATCCACCAACATCATATATGAAGAAAGGACATTTAGCTGTTAAAAGAAAAGGAGGACTTGTGGCACCTTAGAGACTAACAAATTTATCTGAGCATAAGCTTTCGTGAGCTACAGCTGAAAGCTTATGCCCAAATACATTTGTGAGTCTCTAAGGTGCCACAAGTCCTCCTTTTCTTTTTGCGGATACAGACTAACATGGCTGCTACTCTGAAACCTGTCATTTAGCTGTTAGTATCTGTAGTGAAGGAAACTGCTGCTGGATCAATATTAACTCTGTGGTACCCTAGCTGGAGGCTATAGCTAAAGGCATTGTTCAGGCAAATGGGATGATCAGCCTAAGGTGGCAGTGATAATGCTCAGGAAGAGAATACTGCTGCTAATTAGTGGCATTGAAATTTTACTAAGGAGCAGATACTGTGAAGTGCTCTGTGCTATCTACTCCTACTCCAGCTACTCAGCACCTTGCAGGCTAAAACCTCTCAGTGATGAATGCTTCTTTTGTGATTCATAGCTTGCAGTCTATTGTAAACTGTGAGTTTCTCTGCATTTTTATGTTTCAAGCAAAAAGTTAAGGCTGAAGATCTATCCCTATTTACTAGTGACAAAAGAATGGGTTTTCTTGCTGTAGTGATTAAGGACTGCCGCCCGAACTGATCCTTTTCTGTCCACCAAACAGACCCTGCCTCCCCCGACTCATTTACTTAACTGGTGACCAAAACTTATACAGACCTTTGTATATCAAAGAATAGATCAATATCTGGAATCTGTAAATCAAGACAATAAGCTGCAAATGCCCTTCTGGTATGATTAATAGTCTTTCTAATTTTCTTTCCATCTAGAAGTTGCTGTGAACAATTAGAATGGTGGTTTGTTTCTTTGCTGGAACTGAAACACTTTTAAAATGCAAATCAGCAGTGAACATACAAACTCTTTGATGGGATTTATGACCATGCCAAAGGTTAACAAAATGTTGACTCTTGGATGATATTTAATTGGTAAATGTTGGCTTAGGACTGGACAAACACCAGCATCCTTTCAAACAGAATACAGGATTTAGACAATGAGCACTGAAACTACTCAATACACAGGGCAAGAAGAGGACTACATCTGGCCAGGAAGAAGGAAAAAAAAAACTTTCCTGGCTGGTTGGATGCTGAAAGTAAAGATAAAACTTTGTGTGTAAGACATACGTTCTTCCATATATACCTTTTTTCTCTGATTGTTGACTAGTGATCTGTAATTTTTTTGTTTCTACAATAAGCATAAAGGTGGCCACTTTAGTAAGGCATGGTCCAGCCTGGAGGAGGTGGAGAAAGACTATGCTACAGTGAAAACACCTGGGAAGAAAAGTGCTGACTTGATCAAAATTCCTCCTGGGGGCTCTAAGGGAATGCACATTGCAGTGGAAGGTACACAATCCTATCTACTGCATTTCATATGCACTCCCTTTAGCCCCCAGCCAGCTCAGCTGGTTTGTGCCTGTGGACAAGAAGGAGGCTAAACCCACAATCCATCTTCTTCAAACTCTTTTTGGCCGGTTGGGCTTTTTTCATGTCACAGCTATACACAAACTCACAGTGAAGATCTCATCACTGAAACACATACACAATATTTCTGTGTCTCATTTGGGTGAAATCCTGGCTTCATTGAAGTCAATAGTAGTTTTCCCATTGACTTCACTGGAGCCAGGATTTCACCTATTATTTTAAACTAGTGAGGAGGAAATATTAACCAGGGTTGATGATGACAACACACCCTGTGAGATGGGGTGAGGAGGTTGTGTGAAAAGAGAGATTAACAGGGGGGAAGGTGGAAGATTGAATGGCTGATGGGTGAGGGGGCGGAATGTGTCAATTTTAAACTGTCCCTCTCTGTCAGTTCAAGGTAACAGTCTGTGGCTATTTCAGCCACTTCTATCTCTCTTTTGTAATAACTTAACTGGGAGCTATTCCAAAATGAGTTGAAAAAATTTCTGCTGATAGGACAGCTGGGTTTGTGAGGAACTGAGGAGGTGATGATAAGGAGACCAAGTAGCTCAACTACTCTTAGGGAAAGAGGTTTAAAAACAACAACAAAAAAAACCAAGCAATATTTATATGCAAAAGAATAGAGGGTAGGTATTTCCAACCTTCCCCTTACTAATTCATTTCTTTTCTGTTACTAGGAGCTATTTCTCAGAGTAGAAGGATAGATCATTCACAGCCATTTATTTAAAAAAAAAAGGAAAGTTAACAAGCTACTTTTTAATAGCAATGAACCACTTCAGTCTACATCCATAGTCTACTGGTAAATGTTTTGGGTGGCTAAAGACACCAAGTGAAAGGCATATACAGATACCATCTTCATAAGTAGACTAATAGGGTGGCCTGTCCCTTTAAGGGACAGGATGCCTGGGGCAGGCCGGCCGGCCGGCCAGCCAGCTCTATTCAATTATCAGACCCATCTGGGAAAGGGTCAGCTGATTGGCTGGGAAAGCTGAGCTGGAGAACAGCTACAGGAAGTGAGGTGGCCCCTGTGGCTGGGCTTGGAGCAGGGGATGAGTTACAAGGGGAGAGTCCCTGCAGCCTCTGTTGGGTAGGGGAATGACTTTGTTTCTATTACTTTGTAAGTTTTATATTTGAAGAAGAAAAAAACATGCTATGAAGGAGACTCGAACATGCCATTAGTCTTTTCTAATGGAGACAGGCTAGCAGCCTGCAAGGTCCCTTCTTACTACAGTAGTGTCATAAATATAAAGGGAAGGGTAAACACCTTTAAAATCCCTCCTGGCCAGAGGAAAAACCCTTTCACCTGTAAAGGGTTAAGAAGCTAGGATAACCTCGCTGGCACCTGACCAAAATGACCAATGAGGAGACAAGATACGTTCAAAGCTGGACGCAGAGGGGAGAAACAAAGGCTCTCTCTGTCTGTGTGATGCTTTTGCCGGGAACAGAAAAGGAATGGAGTCTTAGAACTTAGTAAGTAATCTAGCTAGATATGTGTTAGATTCTGTTTTGTTTAAATGGCTGAGAAAATAGCTGTGCTGAATGGAATGTATATTCCTGTTTTTGTGCCTTTTTGTAACTTAAGGTTTTGCCTAGAGGGATTCTCTGTTTTGAATCTGATTAACCTGTAAACTATTTACCATCCTGATTTTACAGAGATGATTCTTTTACTTTTTTTCTTCAATTAAAATTCTTCTTTTAAGAATCTGATTGCTTTTTCATTGTTCTTAAGATCCAAGGGTTTGGGTCTGTGTTCACCTATGCAAATTGGTGAGGATTTTTATCAAGCCTTCCTCAGGAAAGGGGGTGTAGGTTTTGGGGAGGATTTTGGGGGGGAAAGACGTTTCCAAGCGGCTCTTTCCCTGTTATATATCTGCTAGACAGTTGGTGGTGGCAGCAATAAAGTCCAAGGGCAAAAGGTAAAATAGTTTGTACCTTGGGGAAGTTTTAACCTAAGCTGGTAAAAATAAGCTTAGGGGGTTTTCATGCAGGTCCCCACGTCTGTACCCTAGAGTTCAGAGTGGGGAAGGAACCTTGACATGGTGGCAGAGCGGTGGGATTAACTTGAAATCATTTTGAGATCAGTTTGAGATTTTTTTGAACCAGAAGCACAGATTTTAAAAGGAAATATTTTTTTTCATTTGGGCTGCTGGAAAGCAGGTTTTAAGCAGTTAGGATTTTTTTTTTTGGGTCTCTGCTTGGAGGCCAGAGCAGAGACAAAAGGGAGTTGTCTTTTGTGAGCTTGAGTTTTCTCTACCTAAAGGCAGGGTAGTTAACCTCCTGCAGGGAAATTCACAAGTCTCCACAGACCTGAAGAAGTGTGTTTTTTTTTTTTGTTTTTTTTTAACCTAAGAGCAACTAGAAAGGTTTTCTGTCTATTTGCCTGGAGACAAAGGTGTTAGTTTTTTTTTTTTTTTCTTTTAAGGATTTTTCTGTAGGCTGACAATCACTATCAGAGAACATAGGTATCCAATTACAGTGCAGCAAAATTTTACAAGCCAAGTTTTGTTTGTTTGTTTTATTTCTAACTCTCGGGTGTAAAGTTAGTTAAAAACAGAGAGGCAAACATGACAGAGCCCAAAACAGAAACAGCCAAAGAGGCTGCCCACAGGAGAGCTATGGAAGCAAGGGAAAAAGAACTGCAGGAGAAGGAAAAAGAGAGGAAGCATGCACTGGAGATGGAGAAGGCAAAGGCTCAGCAGAATATACCAACAAACCCTAGCAATCCCTCTCCAGGTAACACTTCCCGTCCCAGAAAGTTCCCCACCTACAAGGCAGGCGATGATACCGAGGCCGCCTTAGAAAACTTCGAAAGGGCCAGCCTTGGGTACAGCATCTCTACAGACCAATACATGGTAGAGCTGAGGCTGCAGCCTGGTAGAGCTGAGGCTGCAGCTCGGTGGACCCTTAGCTAAGGTGGCGACTGAAATGCCTAAGGAACACATGAACAAGTATGAACTGTTTAAAACCAAGGCAAGAGTCAGAATGGGGCTAACACGCAAGCATTCCCGTTGGCAATTCAGAGCCCTAAGGTGGAAACCAGACGTGTTGTTTACCCGACATGCCTACCACATTGGGAAATATTGGGATGCCTGGATATCAGGAGCAAGTGTTGAATCTCCAGAAGATTTGCTCTTCCTAATGCAAATGGAGCAGTTCTTAGAGGGTGTTCCTGAGGAAATAGAAAGATACATCCTAGATAGAAAGTCCAAAACTGTAATCAAGGCGGGGGAGATTGGAGCCAAATGGGTGGAGGTGGCAGAAAAAGAAAAAAAACTGGTCACAGTTGGAGCAGATACCAGAAGGGACAACCTCAGACCAGACCCTACTACCAGGGCAGCCCAAGGCCCCAACTAACCCCCAAGGAACCCTCCAGACCCCTTATCGTCCCGCCACACCGTTGTCCAGCTGATGGGTCACTGGGGCGAGGTGGGTTGCTGGAGGATGTTTTAAATATAATGAGCGGGGACATGTAAAGGCCAACTGCCCCAAGAACCCCAACAGATTACAGTTCATTGCACCGGAATCACACCAGAGGTCCTCAGGCCCAGATACCTCCGAGATACCCTCGGAGTGGAGGGAAACTGTGAGTGTGGGAGGGAAGAAGGTCATTGCGTGGAGGGACACCGGAGCACAAGTGTTGGCTATCCATGCTTCCTTAGTGGACCCCAATTTAATCAACCCAGAGATCCAAGTGATGATTCAACCCTTCAAGTCAAACTCTTTTAATTTGCCTACCGCCAAGTTGCCCATCCAGTACAAGGGCTGGTCAGGAACGTGGACTTTTGCAGTCTATGATGATTATCCCATCCCCATGCTGTTGGGGGAAGACTTGGCCAATCATGTGAAGCTAGCCAAGAGGGTGGGAATGGTCACCCATAGCCAGGCTAAACAAGCCGTGATGCCTAGCTCTGTTCTGGAAACTTCTACCAGGACCCGGTCAGAGGTGATGGACCCGGACCCCAGCCCAATGTCTGCAACAGCAGTAGTGGATCCAGTCCCAGAGACCCAGACAGAGCCAGTCCCAGAACTGGAATCGGCAGAACAACTAGCACCAGACCCACTGCCAGCACTGAATCCAGTACTTGCAACCCCAACACCAGAGGGCCCCACCGAACCTGAACCGGCAGCAGCCGATAACCCTACATGAGGCTCAGCCAGAGGCTGAACCCCGACATAGTGCACCAGCGGAGAGTGATTCAGTCAACGGAAACAGCTCCATCCCCTACATCGCTTCCACAGGGACCAAGCATAGGTCCACAATCCAATGAGGAACTGATGTCTCCAGCACCAAGGGAACAGTTCCAGACTGAACAGGGAGCAGATGAAAGCCTCCAGAGAGCTTGGACGGTGGCACGGAGCAACCCACAGCCTCTCAGCTCTTCTAATTGATCCAGGTTTGTTGTAGAAAGAGGACTTTTATACAAGGAAACTCTTTCTGGTGGACACCAGGAAGACTGGCATCCTCAGAGAGAGTTGGTAGTTCCAACTAAGTACCGGGTCAAGCACTTGAGCTTAGCCCACGATCATTCTAGTGGCCATGCTGGGGTGAACAGGACCAAAGACCGTTTGGGGAGGTCATTCCACTAGGAGGGAATGGGCAAGGATGTTTCTACCTATGTCCGGTCTTGTGAAGTATGCCAAAGAGTGGGAAAACCCCCAGACCAGGTCAAAGCCCCTCTCCAGCCACTCTCCATCATTGAAGTTCCATTTCAGCAAGTAGCTGTGGATATTCTGGGTCCTTTTCTGACAAAGACACCCAGAGGAAAGCAGTACACACTGACTTTCATGGATATTGCCACCCGGTGGCCGGAAGCAGTAGCTCTAAGCAACACCAGGGCTAAAAGTGTGTGCCAGGCACTAGCAGACATTTTTGCCAGGGTAGGTTGGCCCTCCGACATCCTCACAGATGCAGGAACTAATTTCCTGGCAGGAACTATGGAAAGCCTTTGGGAAGCTCATGGGGTAAATCACTTGGTTGCCACTCCTTACCACCATCAAACAAATGGCATGGTAGAGAAATTTAATGGAACTTTGGGGGCCGTGATACGTAAATTCGTAAATGAGCACTCCAATGATTGGGACCTAGTGTTGCAGCAGTTGCTCTTTGCCTACAGAGCTGTAACACATCCCAGTTTAGGGTTTTCACCATTTGAACTTGTATGTGGCCACGAGATTAAGGGGCCCTTACAGTTGGTGAAGCAGGAATGGGAGAGGTTTACACCTTCTCCAGGAACTAATATTCTGGACTTTGTAACCAACCTACAAAACACCCTCCGTACCTCTAGCCCTTGCTAAAGAAAACCTACAGGATGCTCAAAAAGAGCAAAAAGCCTGGTATGATTATCATGTTTTTAGGCACCTGTCTCTCTCCATTCATTGTATAGGATCATAAGAGCTTAAGTCAGGCTTTGTGGATCATAGTGTTGTTCCTGTGATTTTTTTTTCCCCTAGGTGCCTAAAAGTTAGGCATTGTGCTGCTCAGCTTTGCAATGCCTAAGTCTCTTAGTGGACCCCACCCATTGTCACCTTACCCAGCAGCTTCAAAACTTTTGTATGGCTCTCACCTGTATGGAAACAAAAATGTCATCCATGAAGGGCTTGTGTTCAGTGAAGTTATTCTCTATTTGCCATTTTACTATGATTAAAATTACATTTACTAAACTGATTTTGCATTAGGTTGAGATTAACTCATTACCGCTAAGTATTTCCCCCTCAACATGATAAATATGACATAAGACCAGTGATTCTGTTAACAAATTACAGTCGATCTTCCGTTTCCTGTTTTTAATATTAAAAGATAATTATCTGTATTAAAAAAAAACAACAAAACAACAAAAAAAATTGGTCACCTGAAAATTTGACACTGGTGCTATGTGTTAACATCACAATAAGCGGTTAAACTGTTGCACTGGAGCAACCAAATGAAAAAGGCAAGACCATGCCACCAAGTCTATCAATCCATTTCAGTGCAGCCAGAGCTCTTGTACAGAAGTACCTGTTCCCATAGGACTGGCTATAGACAGACCCAGACCTCCAAACCCCCAAAATACTTTTTCTGTCCGTTCACATTTCTTTCAGCCTTTCTGAAATCACACCTGCTTGCAGCTGGACTAGTGACAGAGAGGAAACCTATTATAACAGCACATTAGAATAGAAAGTGTCATGCCTTAGTTCTTTAATGGTAGAATGTTTTTATTATACTTCAGGAAATCCAGTCATTATGGCAGTGATCTAGGAGCAGATCTTGTTATCAGAACTAGAGTAACACTAGAGTACTCTAATATTCTTCCGTTATTAGTTTAAGGCTAAGTGGGGATTTCAGTGGGAGCTGTGGTAGCTCAGTCTTTCCATATCAGCTCCTTAGTGAACCGTGGCAATTAAATGTGAAACTGAAATGAGAAAAGTAATTAATATTACCAATGACATTTGTTTAAATGTTACTTTTCAAAAGCACTTTAATTACAATATGCTTTTCATGTTGGTTGAGTTCATTTATATAGGGAATACAATCATTAATTATCATAATTAAGACACCTGAATCCAGCATGACTGGCATTGCTTCCACCCTGAGTTGTATCATTGTTTTATCTCTGACAGTTAGGTTTTTCAATTTGATGTTATCTACTTTTTTCCTAATCATTAAGAAATGCTTTACTAATTAGCGCATGAAATTCATTCTACATCAGACTGAATTGAATCAAGGTCTATTATCTTGAACAGGAAGACACTTCAGAATTCACAGTAATAGGGCATGAATATGTGATACAGTTCATACACATTTCATGAACCTCTGCATTACCATCATTTTTTTTTCAAGATTCTGCCATTAGTTATGCCATTTTCAGGTCACTTAATTCTCTCACACTGTTTAACAGTCTGTTAGATTAGAATGCTCTAAAATCGTGAGTTAACTCCTCCTGTGCTACATTTTGACAAGTTATTTCTATTTGCTTATAAATGTACCTGAACTATTTTTTGAAGCACCCCTTCTTAGAATTGTACTGTGGAATGCACTGTCCATGTACAAGCCGCTGAATTATTTTTTTTAAACTGAATGTTATTGCTCAGGAAAGAAAGAAATGTTTGCAGTTGACTGTTGTTAATCCACCTTTCCTCACTTTAATTCCTTAAAAAAAAAAAGATTGACAGCACTCTCTTTATGTCCTGTGAATTTCCCCCCATGCTCCCCAACTAAAATACTTTGATCTTCATCTGAAGCAGGTGTGGGCAAACTTTTTTGCCCTAGGGCCACATCGGAGTGTGAAACTGTATGGAGGGCCAGGTAGGGAAGGCTGTGCCCCTTATTTGCCCCCTCCCACTTCCCACCCCCTGACTGTCCCCCTGAGAACCCCCAACCCATCCAACCCCCCCTGCTCTTTGTCCCCTGACAGCCCCCTCCTGGGACTCCCTGCCCCAAACTACGCCCCCCTCCCCCCAGGATCCCACCCTCTATCCAACCGCCCCCTGTTCCCTGACTGTCCCAACCTATTCACACCCCTGCCCCCTGACAGGCCCCCCGGAACTCCCACACCCTATCCAACCCCCCCGACCGCCCCAGGACCTCTGCCCCATCCAACCGCCCCCTGTCCCCTGACTGCCCCCCAGGACCCACTATCCAACCCCTCCCACTGCCATGGGTGCACCGCTGCCACCCCCTTACCATGCAGCTCAGAGTGGCGGGAGCTCTCAGTCTGGACTAGCCTCCTGGGCCAGGAGCTCAGGGGCCAGGCATGACAGTCCTATGGGCCGGATGTGGCCCGCGGACCATAGTTTGCCCACCTCTGATCTGGAGGCACTACCTATAAATAGCAGAGGTTAATGGGATAGGTAGGTCAGCCTCCATGCCCATAACTCCAGTGATACACTTCCTACTAAGATTAATTAGCACCAGTTTAAATGGTGGTTATTGTGCTATGGTGCACAAGAAACAAATTGAGACCAGCAATTGAGCATCCCAGAGGTGATCTTGGAGTCCTCACATGGTATTGATATTCATAATTAAGAGAGCTGGCTAAAATATGAGCACTTTCTCGGGAAATATAATGGTACCATCCCCCCCCCCACCTTCTCACTGGAAAAAGTTGAACAGAAACTTTCCAACCAGCTCCTGTTAGTCTGAGCCCTATTTAACCATTGATCTAGAGGTTTGTATCCTATTGCCAGTCATCTTCCCCTCTACTGAGCATTCTCCTGAGACTTTTCTCCTTTCTGTTCTTTCTATTCTTTCCGAGGAATAGTCCAGCAATCTTGCAACAGTTCTGTGTGGGGAGTTAGCTTTCCTTGTATTATGTAAAAGAAAAGGTGCTGGCTTTTATACAATGTTACCATTGAATTGTAAGATTGTTCAGCAGATGGGGTTGTATGTTATAAAAGACAGAATACATTAATTCACAAAAGAGATTAAAATTATACTGTACAATGTGAAGACTTCTCAAGTAATAAACCTTATTACACAGTCATTATGTTCATATGCTTGGCACAAATTTAAGACAGAAAATTTCTTATGTGGATATATTTCAAATATAAGAATTTGTGTCAACCTCACAAAAAATCTTTCTGTGGATGAAGAATACTTAAACTTCTGTATAATATCTGACTTTGATTTTTAAAAACAACAACAACCTAGAATGATATAAAATTAACATGGCACACATTAAATAGATTCAAAGCTGGCTAACTGATAGGTCTCAAAATGTAATTGTAAACAGGAAACCAAAAAGCAGGTATATTTCGAGGAGAATCCCTTTAGGGATTGGTTCTTGGTCCTACACTATTTAACACTTTTATCAATAACCTGAAAGGAAACATAAAAATCATCACTGCAGATGACACAAATTGGAAAAGTGGTAAATCATGAAGAGGACAGGTCATTAATAGAGAGAGATCTGGATCTCTTGGTTAACTTGGTGCAAACAAACAATATATGCTTCAATATGGATAAATGTATACATTTAAAAACAAAGAACGTAGACCATTCTTTCAGAATAGGTGTCTCCTATCCTGGGAAGCACTGACTCAGAAAAAGATTTGGGGTTCATGGTGGATAGTCAGTGGAACATGAGCTTCCAGTATGATGCTGTGGAGCAATAGACTAATGCAATGCTTGAATGCATAAACAGTGAAATATCAAATAGGACCAGAGATGTTATTTTTCTGTATTTGGCACTGGTGCAACCACTGCTTGAATACTTTATCCAGTTCTGGTGTCCATAATTCAAGAAGGATGTTGATACATTGGCGAGGGTACAGAGAAGAGCCATAAGAACGATTAAAGGATTATTCTTCTTATCAGGTTCAGAGCTTGCCAAACCAATTTGTGGCAGTCTCATCTGTAAAGTGCAGAGCCTTCAGACTGCCCTCTGACCAGATGTGATGGTAGTCATCACTGATATGTGATGATGTCTGTCTGTCTTTGGCCATGACTGCATGCGGGATCCTCTCATTGGTGCTGAGTGTGAAGGCTGGCTGCACATTGACCCTGGTCTGTTAAAAATTGGTTCAGAAAATCCCATGAGTGGTGTATCAAATCAAAGCCAGGTACATTTATGACTGACCCAACCATACAAGACTTGTTTCTGATATCCGATGCAGACCATTCTTCATGCCACTTTGATGTCTGATATAAATCTGGGCATGGCAAGTGGGCCCACAATGGATGCCTCGATGAAAAATGCACTCTTGGGTGGTTGAAAAGGTCTGTATACAGTGTTTATTAGGCTTGGATTTGCTCCAATTTTCTCAACCATTCTGGCTGTAGCATGTCAAGCATGGATGTGTAGGAGGAGTGACGTTGCTTAACACAGGGAGCCATGCTTCTGGTGAGGGCAGAATTGTCCCAGTTACAGTGCACATGGTGAGTGTAGTTGTGCTTCAGACAACTTGACCTGAGACTTATGGAGCCAGACGGGAGTACTGTATTCTGCTGCAGAGTAACAGAGGCTAAACCTGTTGATTGGAGAGTTTGGGCATTTGCTCCCCAAGAAGTGCCAGCCAATTTGCTTAGAAGGTTGTTACATGACCTCATCTTAGCCACAGTTTTCCTCCGCTGATTAAGACACGTGTGAGATCTATCTAGCGTTACTCTGGGTGTGACTGGGTATGATTCATGTTTTGAGCAATGTTAATTGAGAAAGATATTCAGTTTTTGGACTGGTCTAGCATTGTAAAGATGTAACACATTTGAAACTCTCTTAATCAGACTTGGTTGCAGATGCCACCAACTGCGATATTCAGCCATCTTAATAAAGTCAATGATTAGGGCATCTTCCAGTTCTAGGAATGACATTTGCTTCGGCATCAAAGCACAGTCATCTGCGTATGTGAACGTGTGCCACTGTATAAGGAGGACTTGTGGCTCCTTAGAGATGAACACATTTATTGGATCATAAGCTTTCATGAGCTACAGCTCACTTGCATCCGATGAAGTGAGCTGTAGCTCACGAAAGCTTCTGCTCCAATAAATTTGTTCATCTCTAAGGTGCCACAAGTCCTCCTTTTCATACCTGTTAGGCTATAGATATTCAGGCCTGTCTGTAAAGGCCGATACTCTAAGAATTTAAGTGTATTCTTATCACTTAGCTAGTTATGGAGGTATAAAAGAGAATAAAAATCACTGTCTGCAAGTGTAAGGGCCTGCTCTTACTGTGACTGTCTGAGGCCCTGTTCTTAGACTAAGGCCTCTGGTTAAGCAACAGAGGCAGCCATAAGCTGGGAAGCGAACGGTCACATCCTCACATTCCAAACTAGTCACATTGAAATAAGGTGCTATTGGGCTGTTAGGCATTGTCGGGAAAGCATTGTATTCCTATCACCTCCAGAAAAAGGGAAGTGCCTAGAAAATGTAAAAGGAAACTTAGTTTGATAGCATCCTATCTGGCAAGAACTCACTTATCAATAGCTGGGATGTGAAATCCTCACTTCTGTATTGTTTTGTCATTATAGTTCCCACTTTGCTATTGTTTATTTGCATGGTCTCTGTCTGGTTCTGTGAGTGTTTCTGTCTGCTGTATAATTAATTTTGCTGGGTGTAATCTAATTAAGGTGGTGGGATATAACAAGTTAAATAATCATATTACAATATGTTAGGATTGGTTAGTTAAATTTCAGTAAAATGATTGGTTAAGATATAGCTAAGCAGAACTCAAGTTTTACTATATAGTCTGCAGTCAATCAGGAAGTGTGTGGGGGGGATGGGAATGGGGTTGGGGAAATTGGAATCGTTTTGCGGGAGGGGGGGAATGGGAACAGGGACACAGGTAAGGCTCTGTGGTGTCAGAGCTGGGAAGGGGGACACTGAGGAAGGAAACTGGAATCATGCTTGCTGGAAGTTCTCCCCAATAAACATCAGATTGTTTGCACCTTTGGACTTCGGGTATTGTTGCTCTCTGTTCATGCGAGAAGGACCAGGGAAGTAAGCGGGTGAAGGAATAAGCCCCTAACAATACCTTCTTGTCAACTGTTGGAAATGGGCCATCCTGATTATCACTACAAAAGTGTTTTTTTTCTCCTGCTGATAAATAGCCCACCTTAATTGATTAGTCTCATTATAGTTGGTATGGCAACACCCATTTCATGTTCTGTGTGTGTGTGTGTGTGTATAACACACCTGCCTAATGTATTTTCCACTGCATGCATCCGATGAAGTGGGTTTTAGCCCACAAAAACTTATGCCCAAATAAATTTGTTAGTCTCTAAGGTGGCACAAGTACTTCTCATTCAATATTTTGTCTAACTCTGTGACTGTGAACAGCTCTGAGTTGTCAAGTGGCATTTCCCAAAGGAACTAACACCAATCATCATGGACTTGTCATCTGACATGCTTCTCATTTGGGGTCTTTGACACATTCACTTGAGGTCCTTTCTAGGGCTGAATTTCTTGCCAGCCAACGTTCTGGATGCAATTATTTTCTGTCTCTCTCCTCTGCCTCCCCCATCCTCCCACGTTAGAGTCTTGAGGCCCAAAATACTGCTGCTCAACATTGAAGCAATGTCAACAGCCAAATGCAGCATTATCAGCAATTAAAGGATTTGAAACATGTCTTATAGCGATAGCCTTCTCTGTGTTAAGCTAAATAGATTCAAGGAGCTAAATCTAAGGAGTAACTTGATTATAGTCTATGTTTACATAGAACAATGTTTAATCTTCAGTCTAACAGACAAAGGTATAACATGATTTAGTGTTTGGAAGTTGAAGCTAGATGAATTCAGACTGGAAATAAGGTTTGCATTTTTAACAGTGAGAGTAATTAACCATTGGAACAACTTACCAATGTTTGTGGTGGATTCTCCATCATTTTTAATTTTTAAATCAAGATTGGATCATTCTCTAAAAGAGAGAGGCTCTAGGAATTATTCAGGGGAAGCCCTATGACCTATGTTACGCAGAAGGTCCATCTAGATGATCACAAAGCTCCCTTCCAGCCTTGGAATCTATGAATCTAATAAATTAGGCAAAATAAAATACAGGTAGATTTTTAAGCCCTCATAAGTAAAAAGACATGACCTAAGATGAAGACACCAGACAGATCCACGACTCCTTTATTTAGGCATCTAAGTATAGAGAACGTAACGGGGACCATGTCTTTGATTCCCCAGGGCCTGAACTCTGAAATCAATGGCAGTAAGGTGCCTAAATACCTTTCTCTAGCTTTGTTTAGGTGTTTACCCTAACAGTGCTGGGTTTGGGAGCCTACATTTGGGCACATGGGTTAGGATTTACCAAAGAACTTAGGCATCACAACACTCAGCATAACTTCCAAGTGCCTAGAAAATCAAAGGAACAGCACTGCAATCCATAGAGCCAACTTGGGTATTTAGGCTCCTTGTACAATGAATGGTGGTTCACAAACAGGAACCTGATACCTCGAGTTAGGTGTCTTAGGTGCCTTAGGAGTTTCTTCAGGGAATGAATTGGACATCTTCCTTGCTCCATGCAAAAGAGCCTGAGGAGGAGGAGCCCACTTTAACTTTTTTTAGTCAGTAGTTAAAGCACTTGCCTGGGATGTGGGAAATCCAGGTTCAATTTCACCCTCAGGCAGAGAGGGAGACCATTCAAATTGTCTGCCTCTTAGGAGGGTGCTCTAACAACTGAGCTTTAGGACATTTAGATGTGGGGCTTCCCCAGTCTGCCATGTTGAAGCTGTTCTAGTTTGGATAAATGCTTAGTATGATTGGAGCAGGAGAATTGGACTCTGGGTCTCCCACCTCCCAGAAGGGTGACCTAACCATCAGTCTATCAAGTCATTCTTTCTCTGTGGACCACTGACTCTTAAGTATTTATACATTGTGGAACAACTTCAAATATTTAGTCACTAGTGGAGACAGAGAAAATATGAGAATGATATTCCATAGGTCATTGGTTAGAAAGCCTGGTTCAAATCCTTTCTTCTCCTCTAGCTAAGGGGGAATTGAACTTGGGTCTCCCACCTTCTAGATGACTGCTTTAATCACTATATTAAAAGTTAGAACCCCATCTGGTAAGCGGCCTACGAGTAAGCCTAATGGATCAGGCACTTCATGGTATTAAGCAGGTGAATGCCTATCTTCTCCAGTTTTTGGATCATCTGGGACTTAGGCAGGAAATAGGTGCTCAGATGCCTAGAGGGAGGCATCACTGCACATGCTCAGAGGCAGAAACATAGGTGCCTAGAGAACTTGTACTCTGAAAATTCAGGCATAGAGTGATTTTAGGCCCCTACAGTGTTCAGCAGAAGTTTTGTGAATTGCAGTGGAGCCTAAAACTAGGATTTAGACTTAGAGGAGTGTTATGATGAACTCAGGGATGAGACAATCCTGATGATGAAAAACGGCTTAAAAGACTAGGAAAATTGCATTGATCATGGACTGTTTTTAGAAAAACTCACTGAAATATCTTCTGGTCAAATTCTGTTCACAGATGTGTGTGTATGGGAACTGTTTGCCTGTATCTAACCTAAGTATCTTCGTGAATCTGGGTCCATAGGTTTTCCAGATGGGGAAAATATTTGTATTGGGACTTGACTAAAACTCATAACCACTAATGTCATCATCCAAGTCAGCAGCTTGGATAGGTATAGCAAGATTAACTGCTATTTTTTCCTGTATTGATAAGCCATCGAACGTCTGTTACAGAGACTGGCATGAGGAGTATCTATCCCAATAGATCAGAAGGGTAGCCATGTTAGTCTGAATAAAAGTGGCAAAGAGTCCTGTGGTCCCTGATAGACTAACAGATGCATTGCCACAGAACACTTTGCCGCTTTTATCCCAATAGAGTAGCCCTTATCCTCAAGTCTGGCTAAGCTAAATTTGGCACAGGACCTAAGGGAAAGAAAGTGTGGAAAAGAGGTGGCTGTACACCACTTGACCAAACATCTTCTCCTATAGGGCACTCTACTCCCCTTTTCTCCACCACTTCATCTGATGGTGCTGGTCTGATGCTGACAGCAGAGCATCAGCAATCCACTTTTCTCTGGGGACCTTAGGGAGGCACCGTGCATCTGGAAAAAACACATTACTACAAATTCCTTTTATTCCTGCAGTTGCAACAGAGGCCAGCCACAACCTGGCCTATTTGTATTATTCGGTCAGCCCTAGTAATTACCTTCTGGCAGCTGTTCAATGCTTTATGAAATGAGACAATCACAATTCAATTCTATCATAAATGTTTGTCAGTCTCAGCAGTGATGCTGAGGACTTGAATAGACCACAGAGTTTCTCACCATTGGAAGTGATTTGTTGATCAGAGATGAGGCACAATATGGGTGCTGCAGTTTTAAGAAGGTATAACTTTGGTTTTCTGGGCTGTCTACTTGACACCTTTCATGAACTCTAAATTTGCATTAAGGAAAGAAAAATGGAAAGTGAACAGTGGAAGTGCTACACAGAATGGCATTATCAATGGCCACATAAATATTTGATATAGGACAGGAACTTGGAGGATAGATGACCAAAATTTCACACAGATAGACCTTAAATTAAAGTTCCTTGGCTCTAGAACTCGCAGGATGCTTAGCTGTAGTAATACCATTAAGACATACAAGATGTGAAAGACTGTAACAGTAAATCGTTGGGACAGCCATTTTGGTGGTCTCAAACTCCCAGCCCCCACCTCTAACTTGGAGAGTTCTATTTATGTTTTGTAGTCAGGGGACAGGAGGAGGGGGGGAGGGTAATTGTCATGTTTTCATCATCCTTATTTCTCCCAACCTTTCTTTGCAGATGTCCATCTCTCTGCTATGGCCTACTGTTTAGTTATAAAGCAAATCAACACACTTTTCAATTGTGTGTAATGGTCTACACTCTCCTGTATAATTTGGACCAGTATATTGTAATATTAAGAAAACAACACTTAAAAATTTACCTTATTTCCATATATCAGTGTTTTCAGCTACTTTTTTTTTCAGTCTGATGGGTTGCAAGACAAGATTTTAAGTATTTACAAGCATCTGTAATAAAATGTTTCATGGATATTTATAAGATGCTGTTTTAGCAAGCTGTATTATAATATTAATCAAAATCCAGACTGCTGCTTGGAAACACTCTGAGTTAGGTCTTTAGTAAAATCCTTCCAGGGATCTCTATTTTCCCCACTGCTTTTGGTGGTTGTTAATTTCCAGTTAAGTTATTTACTTCGTGTATTTGCATGCATATGAATGCAGAGTTTTCAAAGAAAGTCAGAGAACCCTAAAATTAATCTTTGTTTGAATATTCTTTCCCCTTGTTCTTAATATTGTGTTAAGCACTGGGTCACAATTAACCTTTTTAGGAAAGACTGAAGGGGAAAAAAGGCATTAAACACAGCCTTCTCTGTGTCATCTGTGGCTTGCTCTCCTTTACAGTTAATTGACTTGCATTTTCGTTTGTCTTTTTCATTACTTCTAATGTATTTATAGTATCTTTTCTTATGTCCATTTGCTAGTTGTAATTCATTTTTGTGCCTCAGCTTTTCTGATTTTTGTCCCTACATGTTGTGCTGTTCTTTTGTACTCCACCTTAGCAAATTGTCCTTGTTTTCACTTTGTATAATTCCTTTGGATTTTCAGGTCATTACAGAGCTCCTGATGCTCCATATTGGTCTCTTACTAGTCTTCCTATCTTTTCTCTGCATTGGGATAGTGTTTTGTTTTTTTTTTTGTTGAGCCTTTAATATTCCTTTTTTTAGTAACAGTCCGCTCTCCTGAACTCCCTGTTCCCTTAGATTTTCTTTCCCTGGGTCCATATCTATCAATTCCTGTAGTTCACTGAAGTCTGCTTTTTTGAAGTTCATTGTCTTTATTCTTGTGCTCTGCTCTCACTCCTTCCTTTCCTTATGTAAGACAAAATCAAAGCAAAGAAAATGCAGAGAGTAAAAGAGCATAAATGGTTTAAATAAATTTCTTATTTTAAAATTATTTAGTTTGTTGTTATCTGAGATGGTGGCATAGACTAAGATTTGGGTTTTTAACATATAATTTTAAATCTGTCACTTTTACTGTCCTTTTCAGTACTACCCTTGCAAATATTTCAGAGATTGGAGGTTAGTGCTTGATCATTTCTAAATTAAAACACAGCCCTTGTTTGTTTAAATGCTACACAATACTATTAATCAGTTTTGCAATTGCAAAGAAATTTTGCCATTCAAGTGTGAACATTTTCCAGACTTGCTGTGGACACAGATTCACAGAAATGCATAGATTAAATCCCTGTACATTATGTCAGAACCATCTGCTTGCTTCATCCAATAAATTGTAACATCTGATCTATCTGATCTCATGGACACATCCTCTCTCCTTACCACAACGTTTTTTCTTAGAATCTAATATTGTAACATTTGGTCAATCGCTTCAGGGAATATCATGGCAACCATATCTGAGGGAAGATGACAAAATCTGAGAAATAATAATGTTGATGTTCAAACAGTTTTACAAGAGCCTTAGCAGTTGTCGTATCCACTTTCCATCTTCTGCAAAACCTCACTTAGTTCTTCTATATTGAATTTTACTCTAAGGGCCCAATTCTCCTCTCTGTTGCACTGGTCTGATGCTAATGGAACTCCATTGACTTCAGTGGAGCTGCTAACGCTTGCCTGAGGAGGTTGTGAAGGCTAGGACTATAACAGGGTTTAAAAGAGAACAAGATAAATTCATGCAGGTTAAGTCCATTAATGGCTATTAGCCAGGATGGGTAAGGAATGGTGTCCCTAGCCTCTATTTGTCAGAGGGTGGAGATGGATGGCAGGAGAGAGATCCCTTGATCATTACCTGTTAGGTTCACTCCATCTGGGGCACCTGGCATTGGCCACTGTCAGCAGACAGGATACTGGGCTGGGTGAACCTTTTGTCTGACCCAGTATGGCCTTTCTTATGTCCTAATGGAGAGGAGAATGAGGCCCAAGTTATTCAAGAATTGGTCAGTCCACTTTCATATTGTTAGCTGACAATTTTGCATAGATGTAACCAAAGACTACTGCTGCTAGTCTTAGAAATTTCTGATGACATGTCATTGCTCATTTTCTGCAGTGCTGATGCAGCTGTAACCCACACACCTTCTGGGAGTGGTGTTCTGTCCCGTCTAGTGGCACCGAGACCACTTAGAGAGAGATTAATGAGTTTGCTCTACAGCCTGGCTTTTAGCTCATTCCATAGAGGCTCATACATTAAGCTCTAGAGGCCCCAGGTTCAAGCCCGCCCGCCGACGCCCAGGGTTTGTCGGTTGGTGTTACAAAGGTGGGGCTCGTCCAGGATTTCAACAGGGAAGTCCCTGGAGCTCTGGACATGCCCCCTCAGCTACGGGAAGTATGTAACCCACACACTTCCTGGGTGTGGGGTTCTGTCCCCTCTAGTGGCACCAAGACCACTGAGAGAGAGATTAATGAGTCCACTCTACAGCCGTTGCTAACAGCGATATGGCTTTTATCTCATGCAGTAGAGGCTCATGCACTAAGCTCCAAAGGCCCTAGGTTCGATCCTGCCAATGACCGGGGTCGGTCTGTCGGTCGGCGTTACACAGCACATCTGTATTCTGGGCTAGACTATGACTATTTGGCCTTGTTGTTAAAATGGGAAATTTTGGGGGTGAAAATGCAGAAAACTCCCGTGGTTGTTTTTTTTTTTCTTCATCTAAATTTTCAAGGGATTTTTATTTTCAAGATCTCTTACCACAAGAGGTTCTGGAGGTGCCACAGGTATTTCCACAAGGCTGGACTCAGCATAAGCCACCCCATACTGAACACAAGCTACCGACTATGTGGTCAGCAGAGCTCCCTTTGTGACCTGTACCATCTCTGCTATAATAATATTACCAGTTTGTGCTCCAGAGATACAGACAGAAGGATTCTGGTTAGACCTGTGCAGAAAGCTTCTGGGTGTGGCAGCTCTACCTGCACAATTGCCTCCTCTCTACCCAATGTGGTACTTAAATGGTACAAAGATCCTTGTGTTCACCCTCTGCACTACGATGAATTTCTCCATAATAGAGCAATTGAACAATTTCACTTGGAAATTCAGGCTTAGATTAATTTTTTCAAATCTTTGCATTTGTCTGCAGAGTGAATACAAATACAGCGTAGCCATGAAGGCTGTATGTGGAAAACTGCTCTGGCTGAGTGAAAGTGCATTATTCTCAGTGTATCATTTTGCAAGCTTGGTCGTTGTCCTAGTGACCTCCATTCAACTTTGCACTGAGGGAGAAAGAGAGTTGCATTACAGCAGTCCAATTAGTGGGGCTGTGGGGGAGGTGGTTTATGTATGCAAAATATTGATTGAGTCTGCAGATACAATATCTTACCAGGTCAAAAGTAAGGAATAAATTGGGCCCTTAGATCCATTATAAGGGTGCCACATAAAACATGCAGTTAATTATACCATTTTCATGTTGAGACAGTTCTGCATACACTCAAATTGTTGGGCTGTTTTTTCTTAGTGGCACAGAGTTGTATTTTATGTGTTGTAGGGCACAGGTGGAGAGCAGGCAGTCTGTTGAATTAAGAAAAGCACAGAGGAAAATCTGTTGTATTTCATCATCTTTCAGTAGTAATCATTTGTATTTAGAGGAAGTCTTTTATCCAGTGTCTTAAAATGCTTTACAGACTGTTAATGTAGCTTTATCAGCCGGTGAGGAAGGTACATAGAGTACAGTTGCTTCATTTTTATAACAACTCTCTGAAATCTATATCTGAGCTACAGGCTCAGATCCATGAGTATAAAAGAGATAGGGAAGTCCCCTTTGCAGTTCCTGGATTGTGGGGAGATGGTCACCATCCCCCGTGTGAATCTGAAAATCTCCCCCATTGTCAGTGTAACAGGAACTTCTAAGCCACTGGCTGCACATTCAAACCACCGTTCTCTGGATCAGAAGTGTAAACCAGAGGATTCCTTCCCAGAGTTTTTGCTTTGTGGCAGAGCTCATCATACCACATCTATGCCCCCTGTGGATCTGTCTGCAGGACAGCCATTGCAGGTATTGAAAGTAATGGCCAGATATTTTAAACAGAGACATTGTCATTTTTGGCTGCCTCTCAGTGGTTGCAGCATGATAAACCCAGGAAGTAGTGTGTCAGTTAAGTATGGTCTGGGCAACAAGGGGCTGCTTCTTAACCTTCTGCTTGTTCTTTTGACGCAGGAGATTATTAAGGAGAATGGGTTTTGAAGTGGGTCGTCTTCTGAAGGAAAGAGTGACAGTATGTCCCTGCACTCCCAATGCTAATTTTTCTCCTTTTGGGAGCTGTGGTATTGGTAGCTGAAACACTACACTATGCTCTCTTAATGTGCAGAGCACGTTTACCCTGCCTTTGGGAATTAGCTGTTACGGTCAATCCCCCTTAAAAACTATTTGGACATATTTCCTTTTTGCTTGAAGATAGCTTGACATCAGCTGTTCACGTTGTCCCTATATCGTATTGTTGATAATAAAGGGGCACATTTTATTCTTGATGAACCTGTCAAGAGCAAGTGAATACACTAGGAGTGTAAGATACTCCTAAGGGTTTGACTTAAATCCAACAAAATTAAGGCTAACTGAAGGGGAATCTGCATCTTTAAAGTAGTTCCATTGTGCTTTAGCATTTTAGATAAGTGAAGGGACAGTGGAAGTTTCACTCCAGAAAGAGCAATACAATTTGAAATGTTGGCAGCTGATAAGTGCAGGTGAAGATAAATGACTGTCTGCCTCATTCACTTGAATAACATTTTGAATATTTTTCTTTGTTGGAGAATCCTGCAGACTTATCACCTCTCTGCTTCTCCATCCACAATCTCTCACCCCTAGTGTGTTCAATTATACCCTGCTTGCAAAATCTTCAGTTTAACTATTCATTAAAAATATGTTCCTCCCTCCTCATCCTCCAATCCTGTGTCTGTTGAGACCTCCAACCAAATTCAGTCTGAGATATGTATTTACAGTTTAAAATGTTTTCTTCTGGATGAATGAACAGGATATAGTTAGGCTATTTTGTAAGATAATGCATCTGTAACCTATGCTATCATATCTTTGTCCCCTTCTCATGCTAACTTCCACTTCCTGAAATGTTGGCCCATAAGTCTTTTTTTTTCCTTCAGGTCCCACAATCTGTGTATTTCCATGAACATTTTAGTGCATTACCAGTGATGAATTTAGGGAGGTGAAATGCATGTGCAAATCCCCATTTGTTCCTGAACATTCTACCACCTGAATGTGCAGAGTTTTATAATCTCAAATGTACATGCAGGAGGCAGTGCAACAAAATGCATATGCAAGTTTGGGGAGATTCCATTTCAAATCAAGCTTTTTAGTGTATGAATCTGTTACCATCCCTGGTGGAGTATACTCTATGGATCCAATCCGGTCTACTCTTACTCATACACTTTTATTTATTTCACCTGGATTACTTATATATGTAGCAAATTTGTAGGATCAGTCCTGATTGACTGATGACATTAGTTGTAGTGTGTTTGATTTCTATCTTAGACAGAATAGACTTTCTTAAAACATATTGGTTCTGTTTATTTTGAGTCTGTGCAAATTATTTTAATGACAAGATTTCAGATGAGTGTATTTGACTATACACCTTGATAAAGTTAGTGTCATGCTATTATTCTGCTATTATAAAGACAAATGGTCACATTGATTTTTCATTTGGAACCTAGGAAAAGCATAAAGGAATGATGTAGGAGGTAATCAATGTGCTGGGGCTGCCCCAGGATTTCTTCTTAAAATGAGATTTTAGGTTCCATGTAGCCAGAATAGTGTGGTGTGGTGGTGGTTGTTGTTTTTAAATAAACCCGTTCAAATGTATTTAATTAATCTGTTTGTTTATATAAGCTCAAAACTTTCAAGGTACTATCGCAAGATGAGTCAGAAAGAAAACGTGTGCCGTAAGTAATCCCCCTGGCATGATTATATGTTTAATCCTTATTTTTCACATTTTTATCTTTACTTTCAAAGTATTAGATCAATAAATATGATTAGCATATGCAATCCTCTTGTTATAAACGACTTTAAAAAAGCAGTTAGACTGGGTTTATTTTAATTTAAATTCCATCCTTAACTTTTACAAACTGTGGTTCCCCACCCTGTCGCCAATTGTCCTTTTCTCTGGAAGCATTTTAGGTGCCTACAGATAGTGGTAAAATACAAATCTAAATACACTGGGCAAGTTTTTCAAAGTTGGGTGCCTAAAGTTAGACTCAAGTTTATATTTAGGCATTTAAATAATAGCCCTGATTTTTTTTCAAAAGTGCTGAGCAATTCGTAATCCAAAATCTGGCCATTTCTTTAGGTTTCTAAATGCATATTTAGGAGCATAACTTTAGGAACCCAACTTTGAAAATCTTGACCACATTGTGAAAACCACTAGAAATATTCTTGTAGCTGCATCCTGAACTTCCTACCATGCTAATTATGCCTCTTATTGTGTTATTTGCTAATACTTGCTAAAACCAGAGAAAATACAATGCTATTCATGATAGAGAACCACATAAATGTATGTTGTTTAACAAATCATATTCCAAAAAATTTCAGTACATGCAGCAGAAAAGTGGATTGAAGTGTGTGTCCTTTTTAGCTGCAGTCTGAACACTTAAGCCCACATTTTTAAAAGATACTGCTCTACTCAGCCTAAGTGATTTAGGATTCAGTCCCCTAGGTGCCTGTCACTTTTGAAAATGTGGCTTGAGCTCCTAAGTCACTTAGGCCTTGTAATGCTGAGTGTAGAAACACCTAAATACCTTCAAGAATCTGAGTCTTAGTTCTGAGGGGAGGAAGGAAGTCAGAAGGTTAGAGCACTAGCCTTGGATTTAGAAGACCTGGATCAACTTCCTGCTCTGCTAGGGCTTCCTGTGTGACTTTTGGTTAGTCGCTTAGGGAACGTCTGCATGGTGCAGCAATGTGCACTACAGGGATTTTTTTTTTTTTAAGTGCAGTAAAGTGTTGTGCACTAATTGGCCTGTGTGTACCAGTAGGGTCTACACTAAAAGTTCCATGGTTTGCTCTAATGTAATGCAGTTTGAAATAATACTACATTAGAGGAGTACTTGCAAGAATGATGATATGATAAGAAGTTTTTTTAATCCCCACAATATGTGTTTGATAGAAGGAAGTATACTTACCTTCATTTTATATATGGAGAAACTGACCCATAGCAATTACATTCTGCCCACCCCTCCCAGGCCTTAGACAGAAATAGTGGCAAATCCAAGGTTAGAATGTGTGACAGGATTCCTGGCTCCCAGTGCTGCATTTAGACCTTTGGTGACATGAATCCTAGTGAGGGGTGTTGTCAAAGCCTGTTCAGTTAGGGTCATTGACAACGTCTCTAGACATGGCTATGTGTTCAAATTGGCAAAACTGATTAATAAATGCTTGAGTTTCCTCCTCAGAGAGAATGCAGGCTAAACTTCTATTGTGGAGGGAGAAAAACCTGCAATGCATTTATCCCAGACGGAAAAAAAAAGTAGACTTTTAAGATTTAGGCTTTTCATCACATGTAAAGAGTTGATATACGTTGTGAGGAAAGCACTCTCCAAGGTTGTATTTCATTTAAGCTTTTAGGGTCCTCTAAATCAACTTCTTTAGCTTTAGGAAGATAAAGATTGTAAAACAAATTATCTCAGCATTGAGAGACCTACCATGTTGATGTATGCTTTCTACATACAGTAAATATACAACTCACTTGTAAATCACCAAGGTGATTTCTCTTTTCAGAACTGTCTCTGTAATTGGTTTGTGCAAATTTTAATGAAGTAATATGAGCATGTGTTTATCATATGTAATACAAGAAAGAATAACAGGCCAGAAATATTAAAAATGATTAAATGTACCAAGAACACACAGGACATTTTTTTCCCCTTTAGTCATATTTTTCAATGTTTAAAAAGTGAGACTTCTGCTTGGAATAGCCTGCTGAAGCATTGTTTGTCAGTAACATTACTTGTATAGACCAGCATGACTTGAAATTCACTCAATTTTCAGCTCCCCCTTTATAAGGCTGTGTTTGAAAACCAGACATCTTACACACCTCTTGTGTGAATTCTCTAACAAATCTTTGGTTGTGTTAGCACTCATCAGGTTTTTTTGCCGTTTTTGATAACATTCTTGTGCATACAAGCAAGCACAGTTTCCACCCTGCCCCACAAAAGCGGGAGGTGGGAGACAAACAAGTCATCATGAATTGCCCTGAAAAGAATCCGTGGATATTTTGCAAACACCTTGTAACCACATTCATCTATCTCTATAGTCTTCTTTTATAGTCATTGTTACCTCTGCTTTCTTGGGCCAGTTGCTTTGATTTGAGATACTTTCCTCTTCCAGACCATGGCAAAATCCTGTTTGCCTTACATGTGTGAGTAGTGTAATTGATCCCATTAGATAGGGAAGATGGTATTGTAAAGATGGAACTGGACTGAATTCAGAGTATCTGGGTTCAGTTCTTGACTCAGGAACTCAGGCTTCCTGTGTGAACTTGGCCAAATCACTTAAGCAAGGTCACTCAACTTCAATGGGAGTTAGGTGTCCAAATACCTTCAAGGATCTAGACCTTAATCTCTCTGTGCTTCAGATCCTTGTCAGATAGTATAGTAATAAGTATGTAAATAAAATGACTACGCACTTGAATAATTTGAGGATTTGGCTTCATATAGAACTTCTGTCTCAACTGTGGTCTTTCATTATGTACCACAGCAGAATCCTCTGTTGCATTAAAGGAAGCTCACTGATGTTTGTTTCTGAAAAACCTTCCATTTCTGTCTCTTTAAAATAATCTACAGAAGCAGATAGTTCCTGTTTAGAACTTATTCCCAGTCTAATGGCTACAATAGTGTGCCATGGAAGCTGCTGCTGCATCTGGCTCCCTCCCCTTCATTTGCCTTGTTCCCTAATGAATATGACATGATGCCCACAAAAAGACTAGGGCTAATTAATCACAAATTCTTTTATCTGTAGAGCTGTCTTCCAATTTTCTCACAGTTTACTCATAGGGATGGGGGTTAGGGGGGTGGGATTTTCTTATGGTTGCATGTCGTTGTCTTTGCAGCATCTCTGAGAGGTGGTAGCTAGGTAGAGAAGAATTCTTCTGTCAACCTAGTGCTGTCTACTTGGGAACTTGGGTTGACATAACAATACCACTTGGGGGGATAGATTTTTTTCGCACCCTTGACTGATGTAGTTTAAACCAACCTAATTTTCTAGTGTAGACCAGGCCTAAATTCCACCTTGCTATGCACTGCTCTCTTAATCTATAATTTGTGAGCCAATAACACACAGGGATAATCTACTGTGCTTTAAGAGTTAACGTCTGAGTGTGATAGGCACTTCAAATTTCCATGGCAACAATTTAACATGAACAGCAAGCAGACTGGACTAGTTTGATATGAGGTGCCATTAGAAACATAAAATAATTCATGCTGGGTTACACACGTGGATCATAGAATGAAATCTCTTCTCCACACTTTTGAAAATAGTCAATTTCTCTCTGGTGCTCCATATTGATGCATTGTTTCAAAACTGCCATTATGCAGAAAATGGAAACAATAACTTACGTGGCTTTTAATTACAGTTTTGTGATTGCAATGATATAAATTTAAAGACCAACAAATTTATGTAAGAAGTAATCTGATGGCTGGCATTAAACCTCTTATTTACAAAGTGTATTGCAAAATACTCTTATTGGTTTTTTGTGTCATTTTTCTCTTGCTGGTGTGCTGCATACTTCTTTCCCATGATGCTAAGGATGGGCTCAGCTGCTGGTTTAGTCAGTTCTATTAAGAACATATTGATAGGAAGTACACCAGTGGTGTCCAACCTTTCCAGCCGAAGAGCCAAATCTATTACTTTAAAAAGGTTAAGGGACTACAATCAGTGTTACAGGACAGATTCTCTATCCTGTTCAGCTCTTTATTTGTCACTTGGGTGTCACAATGGGAGTGGAAACCATCTTCAAGTCCCTTGCTGGAGATTCCTGTACTGC
This sequence comes from Lepidochelys kempii, assembly GCF_965140285.1. NCBI lineage: Eukaryota > Metazoa > Chordata > Testudines > Cheloniidae > Lepidochelys > Lepidochelys kempii. The sequence continues at coordinate 30,123,075 of NC_136391.1, read as the reverse complement.
ACACCACCGCCCACAGTCTTTGGCACAAGGGATCTGTTGGTAGTGGGCAGGAGGATAGCTGGATTGTGCTGCATTATAGCTACATATACTGAGCTCTTTTGAAAAGCTGGCCGTCCGATTTGTGGGTGCTGAGCACTCTTCAAACTTCTGGCCTTTTATGGAAGTGCTTATGTCAGCTTCCAGCCAAGTCAGGGCACTGCCACTGATTTGGGGGCACTCAGCACCTTGCAGAATCAGACCATTTAGTATAAGTACCCTGTTAATGTAAATCTACGCAGCCATCGGCCAATAGCCTCCTAGACCGGGTCGTCAGACTCGGGGTGTTGCTACCATGCTAAAAATAGCTGTGTGGACAGTTTTTAAGTTGTGGCTCAGGCTGGAGCTTTGGCTCTGAAATGAAACCCACACGCCTTCCTGAGATTCAAAGTTTTGCCTACCCTCAGCCTGACCCACAACATCTACACAAGTATTGCTGCTTGGTAATGTGAATTTAAGTGTATCGACCCAGGCTTGGAGGCTCACTGTTGCAGGCTGCATAGATGTACCCTTATAGATACCCCCTCCCTGACCCAATCACCCTCCCAGGAAAAAAAAACATGAGTGAGGAAGTTATCATTGGTCCTTTTCTTTTTGAGTCCTAGAAGCTAGAAGCCTTGTGGCTGGGGCAGCTTTGAGACTTTTTGGCAAATGGTGAAGCTGGATTTCTGAACACAGGCGAAGTGGAACTAATAATTCCTTTTGCCTCTCTAAGTCCAATTCTTTTTCCTATTACTTTGAAAGCTTTCCTATCACAAATAAATGCTTGAAATCACTTTGACCTGGCATTTTAAAAAACAGAGAGCCTGTCTTTATCATAGGAGATTAACACAGTATGACTTGACTCTCCACAGTATGCTCTAATCCCTCTTTCTTCAAATGTTCAAAGCTAGGTCATGAATATGGTAGGGTCATAAGTAATAAAGTTTGATGTCCATTCCCAGCCTCTCCCTTACTTTATTTCTCTCTTGTTTTCTGTCCCTTTTCAGTCACTTGATTCCCATTCTTTGGGTTTTCTTATTCTGCTCCATCCCATAAACTACAACACTATGTGATCTAATCAAAATCAGATTGTTTAATGAAATATGAAGCCTGTTCCTTCCAACCTCTGATGAGCAATCCATTTGCCTCTTTATCCCATTTTACAGGCCAGAGCATGCATGAGCAACCAAATATAGGTGCAATATGCTATGGAGGAAGACCTATCTAGGAATTAGAGATATTCCAATGCTGAAATTTGAGGCCAGGCACAATGAGAGTCATTTGGACAACTGATTAGAGAAATCAGGTATGTAGAAGACAATGTGCTTTAAATTGTGGGAGAGGAAGGATATTCTTGTGATTAGGATAGTTGACTGGAACTCAGGAGATCTGGAGTTCATTTCCCAGCTCTGCAATAGAAATCTTGTGTGACATTGGACTCATCACTTTATCTCTCTGTGCTTCAGTTCCACATCTGTAAATTGGAGATAATACCACCTCCTCTTCCCCACCTTTTGTCTGACTTGTCTAGTTCGACTGTAAAGACTTCTGGGCAGAAGCTGTCTCTTACTATGTGAACGTACAGTGCCGAATGAAGTGGGGCCTTGATGTTGATTGGGCCTTCCAGGCACTACTGTTTATATAAATAAATTATTATTAATAAAAAAGTGGTCCACTGACTGTGTGCAAAATTATATTAACAAGAAACAATGTTACTCCTTGGACAAGGAGGAAATATACAATACATGTCAGCTGAATCCATAAATTAGCTTGTCGTGCTCAGTTAGTCAAATATACCTTAACTTGGCTTTTACTAAGTATCACCTCTACTATCCCTGTGTCATCACTGGTGGTATCATTGCACATAATTCTATTTTAATGCAGATGGTATATAGAATGATCCTGCATCTTGGAATCTCAATAAGTTTGTTACATCTTATTGCTATCAAATGGCAATGAATACCCGTCCCACTTATGTGAGACACCTCACGAAGAATGAGGCTGATATAGTGATGCAGCTGCATTCCTTCTTTCCATGCACCTCATGGAAATCAATGTGGACGTTACCATATCCATTTAAATTGCAAACTCTGAGGGGGTGGTAAAGCTGTCGGATCATTCATTTAAAAAGTAGCATCAGAGTTATTTGGTCAAATAGACATGGCAATAGTCTGGGACCGAGGCTTTGTCTTCAGCTCTGTCATTGACCTGCTATGTGATGGTACAAATCATTTCACCTCTTTGTGCTTCTGTATCTCCTCCCACCCTTAGTCTATCTTATCCACTGAGATTGTAAGCTCTTCCGGGCAGGGACTGTCTCTTACAGTGCTCATGCAAAGGGTCTCTGATCTAAATTGGGGTTTCTATGTGCTACTGTAATATAAATAAAAGCAAGTAACATTCTGGAAAGAAATCTAAATTTCAGTGCTCACCCTCTAAAAAGCTTCATGCATTTTGGAGCCACGGTCTTTGTTCAGCTAATCAGAAATCAGATATAGGACACCCTGCTTTTCAGGGGTATTTGAATACATGTTTGTGATTTGGGCCAATCTCTAACTAAAATTAGAGATAATCTTTTAATCAAGTCTACGTTTAAAAAAAATCATTGCTGTTGTTAATCCAAATCTAAACACCTTCTGCAAAAGCTACATACTGACCCTAGGTCTAAACAAAAATATGTTTTATGTAGGCAGTCATCTAGGGGGACACATTGCCTCCTGTAACGGGTGGGGAGGGAAGAGGCAATAAGTTGCAAATCCCAAAGCAGCCAAGTAAGAGTGGAAGAAACTGCCTTGGGTTTGCGGTAACTGTAAATTGTGTTTTAGTGATCCCACTGGAGCCTAGGGGAAATGAAAAGAAAAAGTTATTTTTAAAAACTAAGCAGAGAAGAAAAAAAGTATAGACAGCTCTAGGAGGCTAGGGTTCTGTCATGCCAGGTGCTCAGCAATTCCTGAAGAGACTGCATGCCTGCAATTCCCTTTGAAGTCCCCTGGAGTTTTGCTCAGCGCCTCTGAGTTGATCAGTACATACCAGAATTTGGCCTTCCTGAAGAAGGGTTTAGTGTATTGGGGGCTTGGGGAAACCACCTTTGACATAAATGTGAGGTATCAGAATGAAGGCCTCAAGAAAGCGGCTACTGAACGTGAGAAGCAGATTCAGTTCTGAACATGTTAAAATATTACAAATGTGCCTTATATCTCTGGTCTGACTTTGAATGCCTCCGAGAATGGATACTACTCCATCTTTTTGATGTGAGAAAATAACTGATAAATGCTTTTGGTGAACAAAAGCATATATATATATATATAAAATATGTATTGTAATTACTATACAGTAATGTAAGTCTAGTGAAGTGGAAAAACTTTAAAATTAACCTGTGAAAATGGGTTCTGTCACTAGAATCTAATGGGGATCTACCCAATAGTTAGTGCTGTTAGCCACAGTGATCTCTGTTAATTTTAACTTTGCAAGCTTTACATCAACATAAGGCTCAATTCTCCATTGCAATGTAGTTGCCATATGCTCTGTCAGAAGATCCCCTAGCATACACAGATTGGTTCTGTACCACTCAACAATCTAATATCCTCTACTACACAAACTTCCCAAGTCTGGGAAAAAGGGGCCTCAGCCAGGCTATTGCTGACAAAATGGCTCATTGCAGCTGTTGCACTCTCCAGGCTGCTCTTGGTTCCACAGGGAACAGTTTGCTCAGGGACACAAGCTTACCACCTCATCTCCACCACAGGCTGTATCCATTGATCCTAGCCAGAGGTGGGAATTGGGACTCCAATTCCCATCTTATTTCCTTCTGAGTTCACTCCTGAGTTTCCTAGGCTTCCCTGAATCTTTACAAAGACAGGAAATCTAGCAGCAATAAATTGAAACTGGTCAAGCTACCAATGAAGCTGGTGTTTGGGCACTAAGCAATACGATTGGTATTTCATCACATTCCAACAAACAGTGCTGGGTGAACAATCAATAGCAAATATTTTATTCAAAGAACTAGGCTTATTTATCTGTCTGAATTGTCTGCAGACTGATTTGTGGTTTTCCACAGCTATTCAAAATTATACTTCAGATAATCTTATTTAGTATTTCTTGGTCCACATGTTGCTACAGCAATTCATTGCAAATAGAGCTGGTCAGAAAATGAAATAAAAAGTGTCACAAAAGTATTTCCATATTTCGTCTATATTTTATTTTCCTTGAAGTTTTCCAGATAGTGCTAATAGCAAGTATTTGATTTGATGTTCAAATTGCAGTTTTGTTTAGTTTTGATTGGCTACATAGGCCACATGGTATTCTCCCCCCCTCCCCCGTTTCTTGATTGGGTAATCATAATAAATCAGATTCCTGGTGCATTCAGAATTGAATTAATTTTTCATGAAAATTCTTTAGTGTTGGAAGAAAAAGCTATATTTAGAAAACATTCCCCCAAAATATCCATTTTACTAAACTAAGCAGAGGAACATGAACATTTTCTACCAGTGTTTTCCCGTTCTACTCACAAATGAATTTAAGACAGTTAGCAAACTGAGAAATAAAATCCTTGTTTTGGTGTTGTTTCCTTCCATTTTAAATATTAATGCATGATGTTACATAGTTATGTAGTACTTTTCACAAAGATGATATAGGCTGTTTGTATAAAAAAACGGAAGTCTCTGAAATGAATGTTCATAAATGTTTACAAGAGATAGCGCAGTTAAAATCATAGGTGGGACAAATTAGGTGTACATAAGCCTGCAGAATATTGGAATGTGGGTCAGGATCCACCACAAACTTTGGCAAACATCCCAAGCTATGTCTCTGGATGACAGTTCCTTTCCGTCATGATTTCATTATTGCATTGCTGGCCCAGAAGTGTCCATGTTCACAGAACCCATCTATGTTGCAGGAGAGAGTCAGTGCCATTCAGAAGATTCTCTTCCCCACTCCAGCTCCTCTATGACTAGTAAAAACCCTGGAATGCCCTGCCAAAGGAAGATTGCTCCAGTGCAGGCAATCCTGAGGACCCCCTTCCAAGTCTTGGTGTGCTGGGGGAGGGAGGAGGATGTTGGGAGTCGGATTGCAGCATGCATCTTTGCTGCGCTTCTAGGCAGAGTGATGATCCACAGGGCAGTGTGGAGAGGCTGAGCAAACTTAGTCCTGGGAGCCTTCTATCTAAATTATTCTGGGGACTTCTGCAGCCCCCCAAACAACAGTTCAGGCTCAGGAGGCCATAAAGGTGGCTTAAAGCTATGCAGCCTGCCCTCCTTGGCTGCAAATCTCACTTTGGGTACATCTACACTGCATGCACCTCACGGTGGCATGTACAGTACATACACTGCACACCTCCTTAGCATGGTTATGAATAGCAGCATAGACTGTGAGGCATGGTTTGGGTGAATGGAATAAAGACACCTGAACCCTGTGGGTATGTACCCTATATGGCTCTGTACGTGCCCAAGCAGTGCCTTTCCCCACCTATGCTGCTATTTCTAGCAGTGTACTGTCCTGTTGCTGGAGTGTTTCCCTTCTGTGGGGAAAGGCTCTGGCAGTGAGGAGGCAGCAAGGAAAGGCTCCAGTTGCTGCCCCCGGTAGAGCCTTTCCCTGCTGATCTCCCCGAGCACGTGTAGCTTTGCACCACAGCATGGATACAGCTTGCTTTTCGTTGTGCCGTGTAGCCACACACAACCTACATGCCACTGCCAGTGGTGGGCAGTGTAGACATAGCTTCAGAGGGCAGATACCAAGAGTGCCGATTCTTCTGAGTCAGTGCACCTACTTATGGTGGATGTAAATGCACTTCTTGTTGTTAAGTGCCATGTGGATCCCACAAGGCTTGATTCATGAAAGGGTTAGTGAATTGAACCTTGTAGTTAGGTAGGGGATGGAAATGAATCATATGACACCAGTTTGATTGGAGATTTATCTTTGGAAACACCAAAGAGAGAACACCAGTCCTGGGTCTCTTTCTGCTTTGACAGCTGTAGTCATGAACCTAATTCAATGTCACAATATTCAGGTTTGATTCCGATAGTTCATAAAAAATGCCTGAACCAGTTTGCCCAACCATAACCAAGAACGCCATCACAATAATCTGTCAACGTTTAAATTAGGTGAATTATTTAATTTTCTTAATGGTACCTGAAGAAATTATGAACGATAAGGCCGTGGATGTTGTGCAGGAAAAAAAGCAAATTTAGCTGGCAATAAATACACTTGAAAACCTTTCCTTATTTAACAATTACTTGTGATAGTCTCTTTAACTATCTATCAAAGTTTTGGTTATCCTGTTGTTAGTTCTAGCAAACACAAGTCTTCCAGACTTGTAGCTGTTTTAACATGCCACTGCTAGCTCACGGAAATTTGACGAGTACCGAAGAATCCAATCAGAATTTCTCTATTACAGTATTATGCTGTGCCTACCGGTAAAAAATGCAGAGAAAATTGAATCCTAAAATTATCTCTCTCTCTTCCATTTACTCTTCAGGCCATTTCTTCTAGTTTTCAATTATCATCTGGCAATAACTGTTGTAGTGCAAGATGAATCCCCTGTGGGATACAGTAACATAGAGGAAGGGTGGAGAGTTCAAGAATATTCAAACTCGTTTTGGATGCAGATTCAGTCATTACAGTGAGTATGAAAGAAATGTACTGTAGTCAAGCAGTAAAGCCGTGGAAATTTCCTTTTGTAATGAAACAAGCCCCTCCTCCACTATCTCCTCTATCACTGCTATACCACAGCCTCCCTCTTTCTGAATGAAAGCCACCCCTAGTAAATGCATAGCAAATTTAAGGCTGTGATCTAGTAATTGGATCTGTGTGAGTGGAACCATGCAGGGGTCCCTTTTCTTTAATGGGCTCCACCCAGGTTTAAGGATCTGCCCATGCAGTTTGGATTGAAGGCCTGGGGCCTAAGTGGTAAATTATCCCTAAATATTGAAAAATCTCAACATGGTTTTGGGCATCTGTCCACTATATCAATTAGATGGAGACCACAACTCTTTTCATGTGATGGTCATGTGAAGCAGTTTATAGAAATGGAAGCAAAGTTCACTTGGTGCTTTTGGGTCTAATTCTGATCATGCCTATATCATGTAAAATCAGAAATAATTCCACCAAAGTCATTGGTGTTAAATCAATGTAAAACTGTTGTGAGATCAGAATCTGGCCCACTGACTCCAACATGAGTACTTCTCACTGACACCAATAAACAGTCAAAGGAAAAACAGGGCCAGACATTTTATAGGATACAACATTGCACATTTCTGATTCTTTGAAAAGCCTTGGGACAAACCATTTAAAGATCAGTATCTCAAAATGATGACATTAACATTTCTATGACAGAATTACATCCCAAGACAGGAAGTTTAGCTTCTTTAATTCTGTCACCAGTGGAAAGACATAAAATAAAGAGCATCTAGAGGAGTCTTTCTTACAGTTCTGAGAATAAAATGAAAATAATGTGAATATTCCCTTGTGGCTCTCTTTCTGGAATTAGAGAAGTGGTACAAGAGTATCTAGTGCCAATATATGTAGTGATGATGATGATATATCAGATGCTGGTTGTATTGCTTGTGGGCATAGATTTCCAAAAATGGCTAGTGATTTTTGGCTGCCCAATTTGCAACAGCTTTTAAGGGGCTGGATTTTCAAAGTGCAGGTGCTCAGCCACTTTAAAAAAGCTCAGGTTGGACATCCGAAATTGAGGCACTGTCGGCCATAAAGTTTAACCTTTTTAAACAGACCCCCAACCACCTGTAAAAATTATAGTGATCACTTCTGATGAGATAAAGATGTATTTCTAAATGCTGTTGGTGAGTATCTGAATCTAATCTTGCTTTCTCCTGGTAGCATCCCAATGTTCTGCCTTGCTGATTCATCATGGCATTTGAGCAATGTCAGCCGAGCCGTTGGGGTGCCTCGAGGACAAGGACTGGAAGTCCTGATGAAACATGGTGTCACCTAGATGCTACCTGACTCAAACCCTTATCCCCTTGCAGATCACCATGGAGATGCATTTGAGTGGGATGCGTCAGACCATCTATAGTATCTCCTTAACCAAAAACACTGCTTGTGTCTGATCGTAAAAATAGCAACAGATTCCAACACACTGACTCATGCTGGGCAGCGACTTGCCCCACAAGAAGTCCCATTGATTTAAATAGGATTATTCATGGAGTGAGGTGCCAAAGTGTAGGAGTATTAGAATGCAGCTATATAAAAAAGGGTAGAATCTATCGCAGAGAGTAAAGAATAAGACAAATTACTTTGCAGCCTCATTTTTCCCCCTCTTCCCTAAATTACTTTGTCCTCAGAATAGGTGCAACAGGGGCAAGCCAGAGTTCAACCTCTCCTGTGCCACCAACATGCCTGACCTGATGAGACCATTGCTTTATAGGGTTCAGAGAATAGTTCAAGGCATATGCCTGTTCCTGCATCTGCTGTGATATTCAGCTAGGGTTCCAGCTCTTGTCACAAAGGGGAAGTTGGGTCTCCTATGCTCAGCAATTTCTAACATAATATTAGTCAAGTTTAAAAGAGGTAACCCCACAAAGTCCTCTCCAAAGCTATTATCTGTGAGGTTCAGTGTAGTCAAAGTCTGACTTTATTTAATTTAAAGCTTCCAGCAGGAAAACTTCAGACAGTACGGTTGGAAAGGCAGCCCCCTTGCTATTGTTCTCCACTTTTGATTTGCTGTGAAAGGATGCTCTATTTTAAGAAACATGATTGTCTTCTTTTAAGGGCAATTTCAGGACTGTTCTCTTCAAGCTGAAGTAGATGGAGATGGAGATAATAAATCTAGCAAAATACATTATAAAGGCCTAATAAATGCTAGGGCCGCAGTATGTACTTTAGCCTAAGGGGATAAAGACAATTCTCAGCATCTTTCAAACACACACACATACACACACTTATTCCCTGATCTTAACAAGATGAAATACACCTTTTATTGCATTTATATGACCATTCTATTCTGGATTAAAACCAGTGAAATGGAACAACTAGGCATCTAAACTGAAATAAGATTCCCAAGTATTCTTGCAATGCTTTAAAAAAAAATCTGCCTCTTTTAAAGCACTGCCTCAGTTAAAATCGGTCTTGAAAACAGGTCAGTGTTGAGAATCAGCTACTCTACAGCTAATATTGTTTTGAAATTAGATTTGATTAAATATTTTCCAGAGTTCAAGCTAACAGGATTATTTATAAGTCATACTAAGCATGCCTGCTGTACTTTGGTTGGAGATGGGGAAAGAACAGATGCAGGTAGGTGTGTGGCAGTTGCATTAGGGCTCATGCTATAAAGAGACAGAAGATTTTCTACAAAATTGGCTAGTTTCTTCTGGGCTCTAGATGGCTCCCCAGCTTTGTCCCTCTGCAATTTTCATACTCTGCATTTTACCAGTGAGCTTTTACATGATGACAACAAAAGACCTTGTCACATAACCTTAGTCTGCTCAAAGCATTACATGGCTGTTCTTTGCTCTTGTCTTTTCTATTTTTCTTACTAGAAAGAGAGTAGAATCAAAATAGCACCTAAGCACTGTGGAACCTGCAACAGCAGTAGGTACAAAGCATCTGCATCTCTGTAAGGATAGGATTTCAAACAGCAAGGCTGAGCTCATGGTAATCTCCAGCTCAGAAAGATCTGTTAAGTTCCAGAAATCCAGGTAAGAAAGCAACCAGACCAAAATTTGTATGGAAAAGCATCTGAGGTGTTTATGCACACTGAAGAGCAGCTCCCTGGCTGATGTAAATTATTGGAACTAAACTGTAGTCAATGGAGCTATGACAGCTTACACCAGGGGAGATTCTGCAGTTGAATATTTCAACATTTTGAGGCTTTGTGATCATTGTTAATCTGCCCAGTCAGAAAACTCACACATTCTTGGCTTTAGCTGTCCTAACTTGGGGTCCCCAAAATAAAAAAGATGCATTTTTTCCTCACTGTGATGCTGGTGTAAATCAGGAATAATGCCTTTGACATCAGTGGTATAAAACATCAGAGAGGAGAATTTGCACGTTGCATACGACAAGCAAGTTCGCAGAGCAGCAGTTAAAATGCAAATCCAACGCAGCTAAAGCAATTAGGCACAGAGGCTAACAATTCGTAGAGCTTGGCACTCTTGGAGGGGCTCTTACCATGTAGCCTTTCAAGTATGTAAAATGCATCCATAATAACGTCATTTATGACTATCTTTGGAATCCTTTCCTAAGCTCTAGCTATTGAAATACATCAAAATCAGCTGCTTTAACTGATTTGTAGACCAGTGTTATTAGGTATTAAAATTCTTCTGTGCACACATCCTTAATATCCATCTACCTTGATAGTTCTTTTATTGCTAATTCTTTTTGCATGACTGGGTTGCGCTGATATACTTCTATGGAGAGGAAGGGGGAAAGGATATGAATATCGCATCTGAGCAAGGATCCAAAAGGCAAATAGAATTAGATTTGCTGAGCTCTTCTTCTCAAGAAGGGTCTTCTAGAAACCTGCAAACTGCAAAAAGACTACATATTTCTCTGAATATCTGGGAGAAGCAGTGTAAAAATAAGTGCAAAACAAAACAATGGGGGCATAATGGGCCAAAATCAGAAGTGAATTTTATTCCTGCATGAAGCTCAAATGCAACAGAAATGCTACATTTGTGCTATGCTTGAGAGCCAAGCAGAGCATATACTATGTACTGGGAACTGTGTATCTTCTATGCACTGTATGAGACCACTGCCCCAGTAACAGGGCATGTGCTGTCCCTGTCTTCAGATGCCACAGGAACCTCTCACACTCTGTCCGTTGAGCGACAACTTTATGTGATTTTTATTCCCATCACCAACTCCAATAAGGTCCCTGTGCAGCAACATTCTATGCATTGCTTTTCTTTCTTTAGCCCTTTTCCACCTGGTTGGGGAGGAATAGTGGTCTCCCTTCCTTGAGATCTCTGCACACACTGGGCTCAGCTAGCCCTGGCTACTCTCTGTTCTTCCTTCCAGTGTCCTCCTTATGCTCTCCAGCTGATGGCATAACTGGCTTATCCTGCCTCCCAGTCAGATCAGCCAAATAGCTTGCTGACTCTGCAGGGGAGCTGAGTGAGGCCTAAGGGATCAGAGTGCTGGCACACAGCTAGCTTCCAGCACACTCTCACAGGCACAAACAGTGAGGAGCTGGCAAACTGTCGGCATGACCAGAGGATAGTAATACTGCTCAGGTTAGAGGAGAACTGCAGCTTATCAACTATCTCTCAGAACCTGTGTTCTCGGGCTGTGGGCCAGCCATAAAGGACAATGGGGGATCTCAAGCATAAGTTGAGGTTGAAGAATATTTCCATCATCCCCACTGTACTTGGTAGTCTCCTACAAATGCCTTTTTACTGAAGCTTTGTTTTGGTTTATTGGGATGTGGCACCATCTTTGAATGTCAGAGATTTGTTCACTTTAGTGTTGTAAAATAATGTTCAATCTTTACCCGTATTATTTAAATTTGCTTTCTGACATCAATATCATTATGTCCCCTTGGTTTATTGCAATGATTTTGCTACACAGACTGTTAATCAATCATTCATTACTATTATTGTTATTAAATATGCTCAGCTGAATCTCTCTTGGGGACAATCCTTCTGTGGACAAAATTTTGATTGCTACACAGAACTTGATCTTGTAAATAGCTATACCATAACCTCCTCATTTAGAATTCTACAGTTCAGCAATAAATGGCCTGGGGCTACCATTATTCATCCATGAATACCAAAAAGAATATTCAAGTAGAGATGTGCTCTGGGAGACTTAAGTATCTCTAAATATAAGAGGTTTCTGCTGACCTTAAATAGTACCCAGGTGACATAGACAAACTGGGAATTTTTTTTTAAAGATGCTGTTTTCTATAAAAACAGAGCAATTAAATTGGATACGGGTTTAAAAATAATAAAAATGAATTATGAATTACTGATACTTTGGAATCGAATTCACAATCCTGCATTTGCTAAATATATATATTGCAGCCTAGACGGTTTTTCGGTAATAAATAGTTGAACGGACAGATTGATGCTCCGGCTTCTTATTGTTATGTGGATACCAAGATATTCTGTTTTATAACATTTAACTGTATGTGGATCTTTCCCCACATTTTGGATCATAACTCAGCTTTATTTCTTCTCTTTCATTTGTAGATGTTCTTCAAGAACTTTATATAGATCTAGTTTTGTTCAACATTCAGTCCCACTTCACTCTTACATATTCTTACAGGCTTCTGTCTCAGTTCCCGCCACTTCACATCCTTTTAGGTCATCTTCTTGTGATAATGGATGCTCAGGCTTGTAACACAAGCAGTGCAGACTCCCTGGCTTGTCTTAAATTTACAATAAAGAGACACCTGAAGTGGTTTGTCTATAATATAACCACTGTTCTGTTTGTTTCAGTTAATGAGGAAGAACAGGTATGCCTGTAACGGGTGTCCTATTGTGCATGCTAAGACTTCTTAAAGTGTGCAATCAAAAGTGGCTGAAATCCAGAGCCCATTTAAGTCAATAGCCAAACATTCATTGACTTCAGTGGAGTCAGGATTTCACCTGTCATTTATTTACACTGGTTGGGATTGTCCTGGCAGCCTAAGGAAGTTAGGCACTTGATTCCCAGTGAATTGCTGTGGGAAGTGCATGCCTATGTCACTTCGCCTTTGAAAACCCTAGACTTTATATACAAAGTCACATTCAGTAAAGGAAATATGGAAAATTTGCCCAATATGAAATCTTACTCATACTGAGTGATACTTAATCATGCAACTATTTCCATTGACCCCCAAAGTGATTATCAAATTGGTAGACACTGAGTAAGATTGCTTATGGGTCCCTGATCAGAGTACTAGTATGGTCACACATTACTGAAAGCTAAGCCGGAGATTTTGATAACGCAGTAGGATGCTTAATTGCAAAAGGAACAATTATTCAGACATAGCACATTATCTCTAAGATCTTTGATAAAATTTTTTCTGAACCTAAGTCCCCTTTTCAAAAGAGATTTAGGCACTTTGGGACAGATTTACAAATGTATTTAGGCACATAAAGATGACGGTAGGACACTAGTGATATTTACAAAAGTGCCTAGGCACCAAACTCACATTGATTCAAAGGGGAATTAGGTACGTAATATACTCTGTAAATCCCAGTAGGCATCTATCTACAACATTAGGTCCCTAAATATCTTTAAAAATCTGTCTGTAGGTGCCTAAATGCATCTGTGAATCTGGCCCTTAGAAGTCTAAACCTTGGGATTTAATTTCGTAAATAGAGATGCATACATTTTTTTTTTGTCCCAAATCTTTTTTCAGCAATACAGAAACATTTTGGGAATGTGTGTCAGTTTTGCTGAACTGTCTGTGTTGGTAGAGGGGGTTCCACAAACCATGAACCTTCTAAATGAAATATTTTATCTTTTTTAGAAAGTGTTAAAATTATTCAGTTAAATTTTGGGGTTTAAAACCACTATTTATCTTTTTTAAAAAAACTTTTTAAAATAAATTTGAAGGAAATAAATTTGAAATTGGAACAAAACATTTTATTTGACCTGAAACACTTTTTTTCCTTTCTGATCTTCTGAAGATTTCTAAACATTTTGTTCATGGTTCAATCTGAAATTAATTTTCCCTCAATTTTTCAGAATTGCAAACAAAACAAAACCATCTTTTATTCACACAGTTCTACTCCTAACTGCATAAATCACTTTTATGAAAATTGCTTAGCTAGGTACTTTTCAAAATTTTACCTCTGATCTAGATCTGGATTAACGTGGCATCTAAAAACTGGGCGTGAAGAGAGCACACCCTGATTTCAGTCATTTTTGTTCCTATGTTCCTTTTTGTTTGTGGGCTGAAGAGTTAATGATCTTTCAGCAGATTCAGCAAATGGAAAAAGCTAAAGCCATCTCCCTTCCCATTTGAGTTTTAATTGGATCAGCCCATTCCTCTCAAAGATAAAAGCTTTCCTTATTCTTAGATCTACCAGATTCACCACACAACTGAAGTTGTCTTTTGCCCAGTGATCGCTCTCCCTATCTGTCTATTTCTATTTGCTGTAATGGAATATGAGAAGCAAGCTAAGTTACTGCACAGACACATTTCAACTGCCAGAGTCTCCACATACACATGACCCTACAAACATGGCTCTATTTTCACTTTGCTAAAACTTAACTTTATGCCAAACTTCTGGCCAATTTCTATACTTCAGTCTTGACCTATTAAGTGCAACCTGATCTTCCCTCAGTTTCCATGGGGAAGTTTTTTTAATTTTTTTATTTCATTGGCAATTGCTCAGCTCAGCTATCTGTACAATTTCTTCTCACAAATCTAAATTTTCAGAACAGCCCACGAGTTTCCACAGCTGTTATTAGAGATTTAGCTCCCACAGTGCCTTCAGAGCAAAGGTTTCAGAATTCCTCTGCTTAGATTAGTTTTCTCCAATTACTTATCATTTTTTAATTACAGATTCCTATCCATACTGGGTTTTGGGAGGTATAACATGCACTGCACTATGGAAGCCTGACTGATTAATGTCCAGATTAGATGTATTGTTTATCTCAACATTTCATCTTTCTTTGTTCACTTCCAATCTTTTGAAAACTAACTAATCATACAAGGCTACATGTATAAGGGGGAATTTAAATCTTTAAAAGGAAAGATGTATGTTAATTATGAATATCAATAATACAGAGAAACTTCTCTAAACTGCTGCTCCAAAACTGTCTATCTCGCTCCACCTCTGAGTAAAGATGTATTGACACAGATTGTACTGAGATTTTTTTTCTAAGGCTATGTCATTTCTTAAAAAATATTGTAGAGAACATTTACTAGTATGTTCTGAAGAGCAGTATTATCATAAATACTTAAAAGTGAACTGCAACTGAAAAATTAAATGACCAACTATGATGTATGAACTATGCTTTTTCCTTGTGTTTATTCCCTTAGGGACAAATCCAATCCTTTCTTATTCAGGCCTGTGAAGCAGAACAGGTGAAATTCTGCTGTGGGAGATGGGGGGGAGGGAGGGAGGAAGGACTCTGGAGTCGCACAGGAGAGGAGACCAAGTGTACCAACCCCAATGCCTGTGGGGTTGGTACACCTGGTCATTAGAAAGTTTCTGTCTGAGACTCTCAAAGGTTGTTTATTTCAAATACCTCCTCCCCAGTATAATGTTATCACTGTTGTTAAATATAAAAACATCCGTCCCATAAATATGACACCTTTTGCTATCTTTTTCTAAGGATACAAGAAATCTCTGATGATAAGAGCTAGTTGGGAAATGGAATTTCTATCACATGAGAAATTCTGAGATTTTGAAATTTTAGTTTTATCCTGAACTGGGACAAAATGTCTCAATCTCTGGATTTTTCGTTAAATGAAATAATCTGAAATATTTTGGTTTGACTTTATCAATTTGACTTCTGTGGTAAATATAATAGTCAAAACAATAAAATCAAGGAAATGTTAGGACTGTATCAAAACAAAATATTTTGGCCTTAACAAAATGAAACACTTCAATAATTTCCTGTCAAAAAGTTCAACTAAATTGATACTTTCCCATGAAATAGATGAAAACTTTGAAAACATGAGCCCCAAACATTCCAATGCTAGAAGGCTAAAAAAAAAAAAAAAAAAAAGTATTGTTTTTACATTAATAATTTTTAAGATAATCTCAATTTTTTGGAGCTTGATTTATGATTTTTGGATTCTTGAGGCTGGCAGTATTGTATCAGGCAAAGAAGCAAAGCACCTGCTGCTGTAAAGGGAATCCATCTGAAGTCTGAGTGGAACCATTTTTATCCTTCCATTTCCCCCTCCCCCCCCTCCTCTGCAAGCCAGAAGGATAGATGTGGGTTGTCTGGGCAATTTTTATTTGCAGGGAAATGAGACACTGCACACTGCCTGCACTAATAGTCATTCAGTCTGTCACATGTCAGAATACCTGTGTGTGTGTGTGTGTGCACGTGAGGAACATAGCAGACAGTGTTTATCATAAAACTTGCCCCTAGGCAACTTTCCAAGTACATAGATAAAAGGAATTCGCTTGTGCCCTGATTGTTACGAAGATGCTCTTCAACAGACAGAGACGGAGACTGACTTTGCCTTGACAGTGATGGTCTGCTTTGTATCGATGGCAAAATGTTTGTGCTTAATGATGCCCATAAATGCCACTGTAACAGCTTCCTCCCTCTCTTGATGCATCTTTAGAGGTATAAATATTCCCTCATTCGCTTTTGTTTTCAGAGAAACTGGAAATATTTGGATTCCTGACAGCACTCAACCTGTAATGGAAATTGAGGAGAATGACAAAGTAATGGTAGTTGGGTATGACCTGTAATATTTTGCTTCTATTAGAATATCCCCTGATAATTTCCTAACTGGCCTGCATTTACTGCAAGTATGGTTTCAGTTCTGCCCTTGAAACTTGGATCAAACATTCCACTATTTTGGACTCCTGGATTAGCTTGAAAGCCATATTTTTCTGCCAGTGTTACTAAAATAATGCTTCCTATGCCTTCAAATTGAATTCATATTCATTCAAGCAAATATCAGTTTATTGGTAATCCCTGGCTCTGCATCATGCCCTCTAGCATCTCCTTGTTTCTGGCAGGATGGAGATGTCTGAATGCAATCATGCATTTGGCCAATGGTCTGCGTGTCTGGGGTGAGGTGAACGTGAGGGCTTCAACCTTTTTTTAAAAATTTATTCCATGTTCATTTCTGCAGCTCTATACATGGTTTTCCTAGGGAAAAACAAATCAAAATAAAACATTGAGAAGAACAATAAGTTAGAACCCGGGAACATGGATGAGCTCCAGACCACATAACGAATGGCGTACTGCTATGGAAATGAGAGTAACAGTGCCAGTCCACCTTGAATTTCATTGT
Source organism: Lepidochelys kempii (assembly GCF_965140285.1). Lineage (NCBI taxonomy): Eukaryota > Metazoa > Chordata > Testudines > Cheloniidae > Lepidochelys > Lepidochelys kempii. The sequence goes on along the minus strand of NC_136391.1, from coordinate 30,106,178 downwards.
GTTTATACAGAAAAGAACTAAGCAACAGCCTGCTAGGGGAATTGTCTGTTTGCATTTTGGCAGACACTGAGTGGTGCATTATGAGGGATCATGTTTCATATTTCTGCATTTATATTTCACTGTTTTATTTAGCCACGTAATTATGCCTGAATGGGACATTTGGTCCTACAGTGTTGTCACTGTTGTCGCAGTCCTGCTAGGTCTCGCAAAATAGCCACAAAAACTTCGGCGAACCGCGTCTGGGACCCTGTCTCGCTTCTCTTTGCACCTATTCCTTCTGATTATTCTCATCATATTCTCATCTCATCCTATGTTCTACACGACATAGGAAGTGACTAAGGGCACGATGTTTAAGATGGCTTTGTGACAGATTGCATAGTGTTAAAAGCAGGCCATTCTTCAGTCTCCTCTTAGGAGTTGTAAAGAGTATGCAAACAGCAGGGTCCTCACCTGTGCCATCTGAAATACTCTCCAAAAGTATATTCGCCTCTAAATAGTGGCAAGGCTGCAGTATCCTACTCAAAGTGTGTTCCCATTACATGGCATCTCTTGATTTCTTCAGTTTCATTGCTCATGTGTGGCATTCCTAAATATCTTGCTGAGAGAGATGCTAGTGATTAGTGATTCTCTAGCCAGAATTTTCCTCCTTAAGTTAGTTTGGTATCTGAATTTAGTTTAGAATAAAAGACAGATTACTTTTCTAACATCCCACTGAACCAAAATATATATATTACTTGAAACACAGTGGTGAATCCAGTCATTTTTGTTTGCAGTGAAGTTGATGACTTGGCCGGAGTTTGGGTCATGGAATAACAGGGTGGTGAGGAAGCCAAGAAGTGGTGTCAGAGGGCTTAGCCTTGGAATAGACAGAGATTCATCCTCTGAGCCTTTCACTAGAGGCTATCATGAGGAAAAAAAATATCACTGTTTAAACAAAATGAGGAACAGAATATACTTCAAATAAAAGCAGGAGGGCTGGCTAAGAGTGCGCTGAAAAAGATGAGTACATTGTTATGATGGACTTAATTTTACATTTCCCATTTAATTAAATAATATTTTTAGATAACTTTCTTGATAACTTAGTTGTAAAGACTCTGCAGGGAAGGAATATTCTCAAAAGCAAACTGCTGTTAACATTTAATACTTATACAGAAAACATTATTATCCCCTTAAGCGTTTTTTGAAAAGCTGATCAAAGACATGGAAATAATGTATTTCAAAATAAAAGTTGTACCCTCAATTGCAAGTATTAAAAGGAATTTAAAAATCTCTATCCTCTCTGCAGCTTTATGTGCATTTTGAATAATACTCAGCCACATAAATATACATAAATATTTTCGCACACACACATATCTGCTTTTATGCCTGACTAAAGAAGGGTAAATTAACAATTCTTGTGTGAAGCTAATGCCTTCCGGTTCACTAAATATAAGTGGGTATTAAAACTCTAGAGGCCAGATTCTAATCTGTTATGCCATTGTAAAAGGAGAGTGATTCCACCAAAATTAATGAAGTGAATCTGAATTTGACTCATTGTAACTCAGATCTGAATCTAGCACTCTACTAGGTTCTACTAAGTAATTCACAAGTAGGCCTAATGATTTCAGTGATATTACAAGTAGAGTAAATACTCCTCTGTCTGAGTATGGGTGGCAGAATCTATCCTGTTGTTGTTTAGTCAGGCATATATAAGAAGTCTATATGTCTTGTGTTTTAAAATTTTCCATTTTCTGTCTTATTCTAGATTTGGCAGCTGTTCTGTTGAATTAGTGGTAAGCATATGTTTGAGGAGCTGAGAGTTTCGTTGCCACTAGTCCATAATAATAATAATAAAAAAAAATTGCCACATCTATAATGTTAAAACAAACACAGCAAATTTGTATACGCCCTCCCCCTATTTTTCTCTCCTTGAGGTTTACATGGAGCTCATGAGCTTTTTCCAATTATATCCTTGGGTTTTAGATTTATCTTAACAGATGGCATACATGTGAGGCCTTTCTCAAATTTATTTGAGGTTGTATTTGACTGGGAGCAGTTAACTGACTGAATTGCTGAATCATGGAACAATTATTGGAGAGATTCCCTGCTCTTCTTTTTTACGAACAATATTATAGTATGTTTCATTCACTCTTATTCTTGCCAGGACTGCTAAAAACTAAGTTAGAATTGTTGCCATCTGGTAATCTGAAGCAGCATTCCTAGCATGTTCCTACTGCTCAGTAATTCTTCACCACTGGTAACCGGCCATACTGTTACTCACCAAATATCCCATTTACTGCTTTCTCACTCCACTTTCTTGATGTGGTTGCTATGTAGGGACTAGATTTACTGAGAGCAGGTTGCCAAATGACAGATTAGCTGTGCTGCTCAGGTGCAGATTCAGGAGGGAACTATCCCTGGCTTTGACTTTGCTGTAGAAGGAATTAATCTGCCACAGGTCTAAAGCAAATTACATCCTCCTTTATCTGCTCAGCTATGCTGACCAATCTGTTGGGTGGGACGCAGCCTTGGCTCTGGACAACTGTCACAGTCACCTGTAGTAGATGGGTAGAAGAAGCATCATGGACTCTACTCTACCATCTTTGCTGGGACCCACAGGGCACATACCTCCTTACTCCCCTGCATGGGATACTGTAAGAGTAGGTAAGTAGGGCAAGAGAGAGTTTTGTCCTATATAAACCTACATAGAACATGTTCACTTTTGGTGGAACTGCACTGGAAAAAAATGAAAAGTAGTGAGAAACAAACAAACAGACAAAATGGTTCAGTGACGTGCAAAAATGTTGTTTGGTTATAGCACTTAAACTGAGCAGAACTGTAATTGAGAATCACATTACTCTGCAGCATTAAAACTTCCCTTTCTTTCCACTGGTGACTTATAAGATGAGAACTTATAAGATGAGGACTGTGGAACATTTTCACTCTCATCTGCCTACTTTTTCCCTACAGTGGTAGCTCTATTGCTAGCCAGTCTTCAAAATTGCCCAAGCATCTCTCCAGTGCTAATGTTCCAGCAAAACGTCTCTCTGATGTAGCCATCACCATTTTATAAGCATGAACATGGACTTGAGAATATTGTGTGAGGCTGATGGTCAGAATGAAATAGAGAAAATAGTAGGAGATCTTTCTGAGACAGATGGTGCATGAAATGATGGGGAATTCTTTGTTCCAGAATTAACTTTAAGATCTGTCAAAGCATATGAAATAGACCAAGGAAAAATCACCCTCCAGTTGCGATCTAGCAATTTTTTAAAAACCTATCATGCTCCACATTTTTGTAGGTTTTTAACTGCTTTTAAACACCAGAGATTTAATGATTAGCAAACATAGTTATCATTAGTCTCTGACATTTTCCTTTACAAAGCTATGCATTGCTAGCAATAAATAAGAACAGACAAGTGGACAATATAGGAGTGACAAATGTACAATGTATAGAGTTCGACAGTATAAATGGCTATTTCAAAACCTGTCAAGAAGATAGCTGAAGCAAATTCACCTATTTTAATACTCAGGTAACCAGATTTATCAGTTCAAAGGGTGAACTTTCAGTTTACTATAATCTGATTCAAATTTCATGGGAGATAAATAGCTAGTGGGGTAGGGAATTCTCATTTAAATAATTTTAATTGACAAGCTATTATGCCTCATCTGATTTTTCCCATGTACTAGGCTCTGTCTTGCACACATCTCACTCTGACTCCCTCTGATAAAAATTGGTTCCGAATATCCATCACATCTACTTAGTCCTATTTTACACCAGTAATTTCCCTTTCTAACATTAGAATACTGTGTGTTGTTGGTAATTTACTATTTTATTAACCAGAATAAGGCCTACCATAATAACAAGTAGCATTACAATATCATTTAAATGAGAAAGGTCCATGTTATTGTGAGCAGAGAGAGACTAGTCCAAGGTTAAATAATGAAAAAACAGATCTGGGCCTCACTAGATTCCTTTAAGCTTTCTGTTTTGTTCTAGGCCGAATGAAGACTATACACATTTTGGAGTAGGGATGTGTCTTCCATTGTGTTGGTGAAATGCCTGACTCAAGAAGACCCTAAGCCTGACCGTAGCCTCTGAGCACAATTGCCATATAAATATTAAATGCTTGTAACAGCATGACAATTAACAGGACATGGACTCAGATGCTTTTATATTAATAAATTACAGAATCTTCCCTTTCCTTTTCAGGCTTAGATTGTGACTCTAGGCATAGTCCTAGGTAAGGGGGAGTGAGGAAACCACGCCACAGCTGCGGGAACAGATCAGGGTGGCATTGTGATTCAGAGACATACCTGAAGCATCAGGGATGGCTGCAGCTGGATATGGGATATTGGACAGGGTAGAAAGGTGTTCTGCGGTGGTACTGAGAATTCTCTCTCCCAGGTGCTTGGATGGACAGGGTTTAACTGATTATCATATTAGGGACAGGAAGGAATTTTCCCCCAAATCAGATTGACAAGGACCATGGGTCTTTTTCACCTTCCTCTGAAGCATAGGGTGTGGGTCACTTTCTAGAATAATCTGGATCTATCTCATTTTAAATAATTCCCCTTCATTGCAGTGGCCTCGGGCATTGCTGCACCTCAGTCCCTCTTGTTCTCTTCCCATGGCACATAATACTTTAGTCTCATGGAATACTTTGGTCTAATTGTGGTGTTTCAGTTTTGTGTGCAAGGTGATGGTGGCCTGAGATATATAGAATCATCGAAGATTAGGGTTGGAAGAGACCTCAAGAGGTCATCTAGTCCAATCCCCTGCTCAAAGCAGCACCAACCCCAGCTAAATCATCCCAGCCAGGGCTTTGTCAAGCTGGGCCTTAAAAACCTCTAAGAATGGAGATTCGACCACCTCCCTAGGTAACCCATTCCAGTGCTTCACCCTCCTAGTGACATTGTTTTTCCTATATCCAACCTAGACTGTTCCTACTGCAACTTGAGACCATTGCTTCTTGTTCTGTCATCTGCCACCACTGGTCGCACTAGTCTGATGGTTCCTTCTGGCCTTAATATCTGTGACTTTATACCTCCCTAGGGAGCAAGACTCGGCATAATTTACTGCTGAGTTAAGCCACTTTGGACTGCTCAGCAATTATGTTGAGCAAGTGAGGTGGGTAGAGCCAAAGATCCACCTATTTCCGTACCCCTTTTCTTCCTTCTGCTGCCCATTCATCTCCCCTGGAAGGTGGTAATGGGCTGGATAACTCTGTTTATCTCTACTCATCTAGACCTAACTTCTGCGGACTGTGCATACGGAAATAATGGAGGAGCCTAGTCCTTCTTATTCTTCTGCACTGGTGTTTAATCTAAGACACAATCTACCCTTCAATTTGCATCTTGAATGGATTGGAGAAGAATATACAGTAGTTAAAGGGACAGTATTTGATTACAGGCAAGTTTTTAGCCAAACTGTCATAAAGGGAAAATGCATTTTTCTAATAAACAAAGGGCTGCCAAAAATATGACAGATTGGAGACAGTGCACTTGAATTACTGAAAGCAGCACATAGGTCACAACTTTCATTTGGGTTAACAACCAACCACCTGTCAACTAAAACACCACCTGGGGCAGCACCACCAGGAATTCTTCCGAACTGCATTGGAAAACCACAAAGACAGAAGGCCTGGCCACTCAAAGAGCTGCCAGCAGCTGAGAGATACTTACCCCTCCCACATACACAAATAGCCTCCCAGCAGTACCTACCGGGCCTGAATTTGGTTAACTATGTATCCCTTGCTCCTTCCGCTACTTAATCATATCCTCAGATGGCATAAATGCTACCCCGCTGTGGAGAAATAAGTAGGAGTGTGACCTCAGATGAGCTTATATTTTGCAATTTCATTTTATAGGAGGGCAAATTATCTAGTGTTGGATATGTATATGAATAGTCCCATACTGAAAAGCAGGAATCACTGAAGAACACTGGTACCTACACAGCACCTGGCACCCCATATTCTAGTACTCCTGGGTAACTAATATTAAATCTAATCCAGACTCAAGGTTGGGAAGCCTGGTGACCTAAGCAGCCAGGAAAATAGGTTCAAGGTGGTTTACTTCTGCCCAGCTGCATATGTTAACCATCTACCTTCATTCCTCCGCTGATAGAAGCCCCTAAGATACAATTTTCAAAAGCACTTAAGTCCCATTTTCAAAGGGACTTCAGCATTCATCGATTCAAAGGCCAGAGGGGACCACTGTGATCATCTAGTCTAGCCTCCTACATAAAATCATAGAATTTCTACAAAATAATTCCTGTTTGAATTAGAGCACATCTTTTCTTTTTTCTCTCTCTCTCTTTTTTTTGTTTTTTTTTGTTTTTTTTTTGTGGGGAAGGGGGGGGCACCACCTAACCTTCATTTAGATTTGTAAGCCTAAACCTCATTGACCTTTCATGGGACTTAAGTCTCTAAGTAACTTTTGAAAATGGAATTTAGGCTCTTAAAACTAGTGGCCACTTAAAGGGAAATGGCTGCTCTCCACAATCTGTCTTCGTGAACTTGTCTTCAACAGACTCAATTTGAGAACACAATTCCTAAAGTAATTTGAAGACTCAAAATCAGTGAGTACTGAAAATCCTATGGTTGTAATGTGACTTTTCCAAACTGATTTCCAGAACAGAGAGTCTGGACAATGTACATTTATTGTAATGAACATTTTGAGATTCATTAATCTCTATTTAAAAACACACATGCTATCATTTGCAGTCCCCATACCACCTTGAACGAAAACAATGCCTTCTTCCTGGTGGATTTCTCTACTGCATTTACAGTAGCCTCATGACCTGCACACAAGGATATTGTCCTTCCATTCCAGAGTAAAGATGTTTGCACGAATATCAATTTGTACCACAGCATAAATGTTTCAATTATGTGTAAAGGAAACCCTGTCGCCACTGTGGCATAATGGCTGTTTTTCAGTTGGGATGTTGATATTTTATGAATGTTTCAATTCAGCCAGATGATCAGCATATTCCCAATGACATGATTTGCCAGGGAAGTAACTGCCTTTGCCTACATGAACATTAAAGCTCTCCAAGTGAAGCACTGTACATAAAATCCCACCATTTCTGTTTGCTGTTACTGTGGTTGATGGCAATACACTTCAGTTTTTGAATGGGAGGCCTCTGTGCAAACATTTGCAGTGTATTATGAAAATGTGCATTCTTCAGAGGCGTTTTCCATTTTTAATATGCTTCCTTATGCATGCTCTTCTCTGTCTGCTTGAGGAATTCAGACACCATATGTCCTTGTGATCATCTTCAGTGCTTCTAAATCCAGTCTCTCTCTCTCTCTCTTTATCTAGCTTCTTTTATTGATAAGTGCTGCTGCTGTGGCTACAGCTGCTGAGCACAACTGCACACAGATCCAGTGACTAATCTCATTTAGGTTAATGGTGTCTGCAAGGTCACTTGGGATGGAATTGAAGACCTTGCTATCCACCTGGATGCTGTTGCGTAGGCAGAGATGAAGCAGGTACGTTTATTGCTCTAGAGATGTCTGTAAAGATTCTCTGACATTTCTAGGTTATTCTGGTAATTGTTTCCTAGACTTGGTGGGGATTTTTTTTTTTAATAATTGAGGCTTGAAAATTATGTAAAAGATATGCACAGAGTTCAAGTGTTGCTGGAAATTATGTACACTCAGCTGTCAGTCCTGCCTGGTTACTCAGGCAAGAAAAGAGACATAGGGCCCACATCCATCTCTATCACCCACACAGACCTATTGATATCTTGAGTCTAGATGTGGGGACAAAAGCAGGGGCTGTGCATTCAATACTCCCTCTCTCCCATCACCATGAACAAGTAAATGAGGAGAGAATGGGATGGAGGTGGGGGAGGGGGACCATAGCTCCATCCACCTCTGTGACTGACCTGAGAGGGGCTTAGCTATCTGCATCTGGCAATGGGCTGATGACAAATACTTCCCCTTTCCTTTCCTCCTCCACAAACCAGGAATCCTGGAGAGCAATGACTTCAAAGTGTGTCTCTGGTTCACAATTCCTTTCCAGAATTCCACCTGAGAAACCATCCCTTGCGCATGGCTGAGAACACACTCTCAGGCATAAGGCATAGCAAATGTTGATTATTCAACAAAATGCTAAATCCTACAGTCTAAACTTAGTACTTGCTTGGTAAATTCCTGATGACCAGGGCAAGGATTTGGCCCAATAATGATGATGATAAATTTTTAAAAGTTAAGAGAACACTGCCAAACCCCATACTGTAAATAAAGGACATCACTGTGCAAACCAAGAATTGCACAGTTGTTATTGTTGGATAAATGTTTTTACAAAGTTCAGGTAGAATAAACACATTTTTATTAATAAATTTCAATTAGTACTTTCATCTGATTGTAAGTAACTTTGGTGTTGGCTGTGCAAAGAGGCCAAATTTTGCATATGATCCAGAACTTCTTACTCATCTAAACATTCCACTAAAATTTTCAATGTAATTGAGCATGGCATGGGAATTTGAAACAGTGTTGGCAAATATAAATTGACCCAGATCTCAGTGCAACTTTAAACTCTTTAATTGATTTTTTTTTAGATACTTTTTGTTCCCTTTTGGGGAAAGGAAAATAATTGGAAATACCGATCATCTCAAAAACGTAACATGGTTTTCCTTTGACATAAGCTTCTTACAACATTGGCATTGTTTATATGCCATCCTAAATGGATCGTACACATTTTGGCCAAGATTGAGAGATTTACCCACCCTGTGTAGTAATTTATTCTACAGGAGGTCCTATTGGCCTCACTGGGGTTACACAAGAGTAAGGGTAACACAATCTAGCATGAGTTGCTATGGAGAAAGTGGACAATTGCCTCTTGAAACTTTTCATATGTCTATATGCTCCACTTATTGTTATCTCCCCCATGGTTTTTATATGTGATTATATTATATTCTGCAATGTTCTATATGCTGACACAACTTTGCTTCCTTCCCCCTGAAATTTTATGAAATGATGCCCCTGGCCCCTGCCTGGCTTTTGATGAAGTTTTAGAGCCTTGATCTGTTTTGCATTAGTAACATTTCCAAAGTATCCTTTATTCCCCTATATGTTTGTATAGAGTTACATAAAATGGCACTGAATGTTTACGTCAAAATACTTGTTTTCTATCTTCAATTTCTTTTACTTATTAGCCATCCTGTACATGTAAATGAGACTGGATAATAGAGATGACTCACTGAGCCATTAATCTAATTCAGCTAATAGGGAGCTTGTTTAAACCATTTATTCTGTGTGACCTAATATCTGATTTGCAAGCATTATCCGTACCAGATTTGCTCTTAGTGAACTTGGGTTTAGGGATAGATTGCTTTTCTGGTTCAGAAGCTGATCTAGCTGAAATTATAGCTGATTTTATTGCATTATCTGTGCTGTTTGCTAAAAAACACTTCCAAATTTGTGGTTTACAGAGGCATTGGTGTCTGTACTGCTCTGTCTTTAACATATACAGAGGTTCTTTATCCAATTTAAACATTAGGTATTTGAGCTTGTATGAGAGAAGATTAGGTAAGCTGATCCTGAGTCATTGTGAAAGGCACAGTTCAGAGGTGGACAGGTTCAGCATATTAATTTTTTTCTTGTCTAAGAAACTAGCTGTGAATGTTTAAATTTTGGGAGGCAGGAAGGTAATTGATGAAATAGAATGAAATAAACCAGATTTTGCAAGCTTTGCACCTGAACGCCATAAGTATTTGAACATGGTGGTTATTGTTTCCCTCTTGATTCTGCTTCTGTTGGAGTTCCTGGGAATGGGGATAGTTTGGCTGGTATAGCTCACTCTCACTGAAAGGTATGTGGAATTCACTTCATTCAGAGTTTTCCATCAGACTTTGGGGGTTACAAGAAATGCTGGCTTTGCTCAGCATAGCATACCTTGCCCAGGTACTCTGACTTATAAATTTCTATTTCTTTCACAATATGTTTCTATTCAGAAGGAAGACTTCTTTCCCCCAAGCTGTTGTGTTTTTTTCATAACTGGACAAAGTCAAAATTTACTAAGGACAGGCCCAATCCTATGGTCATTACAATCAAAGGTAAACCTCCCATGGACTTCAATGGTTATAAATTTTGACCTAAACCAATCACTATTAATAGGATTTTTTTTAAATGACAAAGGTATGATTTTTGAGAATTACAGAAAATATATGAAAAAAGGGCCATGCTTTTCAAAATATAATTTTAGTACAGTGTATCTCTGAATCAGTGGACCACTCCTTCAATGCGAGAGATACTTTGAATAGCAGTTAACCTCTACTTGCAGAGGCAACACTTTTGATTAGCCAAGAGGGCCTAGTTCCTCAAAGGTACATAGTCTCCTAAGTTCTGTTGATTTCAATGGAAGTTCAGAGTACAAATACCTTTTGAGGACCAGGGTCGAGATTTCTATATGCAACAATACCTCTATCTTATAAATAGTTCTTGCATATCATTTTAACTGGGGAAAAAAATTTTTAAAGGAACGTAAAGTGAAATGGTGCAAGTTGGACCAAAAATCCTCATGTCAAGAAACAACCATATTGGTATACAAGTGCTGATACCATCGCTGATTCGTTAGAATGCCCACCACATGGAACAGCTATCTGAATTAGGGCTTCAAAGATTTCAGACTTCTTCAGTGAGTAAAGAAATCAAATCTTTGGATCAATGTTTTTATTTCACTGTCTTCTCTAATTTATACCATCAGTTGTCTCACTAACCTGTTTTTCTTCCCTACATGCAACTTTGGGGCATACTTTGTATGAAAGAAGCTTTGCCAAAGGACTTTTTTTTAAATTTATTTTATACTTTGTTCTGTATTAATATTGAATGGATTTCTGGAATGGTAATATTCTACATACAATATGTGTCTGAGAAGATTATATCTTATTTTGCACACCAGGATTTCTTTACAATTATTTATTATTCCTGTTATATTTTAAACTGGTTCTGGTCTATGCAGATTTTAAATGTGTTTGTCATATACCATTAGTCACTGTGTGAAATCTCTCAGTAATAGTTAGCCCTTGAATTTTCTGCAGCTAAGGAGAATTTAACACTGATTGATGGTAGATCACTTAGCTGGTTGGCAGACTTTCCAATTTACAGAAGGGAAATTGCTCTTTTCTTTATGCTCATTCCTTCTTCTACAGGGGGACAGTAAGATATATGTGCCAGGGTGCACATAACAGTGAGAATCTGACTGGCAATACTGCAGGTCTTTTTTACAATTATGATTTTATCATTTTCAAAAATTGTATACTGAATGTCAAGTGTTTCAGATGCATTGGAAAAAAAGCCCTCTATTTATCAAATGCTGCTGCTATGTCTGCATCATATTCCATAGTAAAAATATGGCCTAACACAATCTTGCATGTGAAAATGACTAACCTGTCAGCAAATTGCATTTCATTCTTTCTTCCCAAAATTCCTAAATTGTTTACCCTCCAATAGTTGATAATCTAAGCAGCTAAATATATAGTTAAAACTATAGACGTGGGTATATGGCATGAGGCAATATGCCTCACTGCTAACATTCATTCTGAAAAATATAAACTATTCTGCACTGAAATAAATGTTGCACATAGGAGGTAAAACCCTGATCCCATAGATGTCAATTGCAAATTTTCCATTGATTTCAAGGGAGCCAGGATTTCACCTATGATGCACATAAAAAAACGTTACATGTAATGTGTAGAATCTGCTTTTCTTCAAGGCCTTGGGAAATGCTCTATCGTTAAAGGTTGGAACGTATCTTAAAATGTACAAATCTATTGAAACTTCTTCCATAAACTTAATTATTTTGTTCTGCAGATTTATTAAATAAAAATGTTTTCTATGCAAAATTAGGTTCTGATTTAAAGCTAGTTAAAGATAATTGGTGTCTTTCTCCATTTTCTCCTTTCTGAAAAGATCAAAAGAAGAACCTAATCTTTATGTATGTCTTAATGTTCTACAAGATTTCCAGAGTGCTATGGAAAAAAGTGCTGACTCTGCTTAGCTTATGCACAGAGGTACTTTTCTAAATTTGTACACATGGGGAGTGGGGAAAATAATTCACATTTTTGTGTTGCAATTTTAGAGCCTATAGCAAAGCAAAAATAACCCCTCCAACATTTAGATAGAAAGCATAGGAATAAAAACAAATGTGTTAAGTGTACGTTAGGGGCCAATTATACATTTTCTCAAACACTTCACTGGGAATTCTGCATGTAGTGTAGCTGCAGAATTGTTTCCATAAGAGAGGAGGCAACAACGAAGAAGGCTGTTACACTTACTGTCACAATAAGCCAATTACATTTGGGAGTCCATTTTCGGTGACTTCCTCCACTCTCCAGTGCAACTAATAGCAGACCAGTGGTACTACAGCTTGAACTATATGCAAGACTAACCATGTAATGAAGAATTCACCAGTGGAGGAGGAGGATTATTTCAGGAATTTTATGGAGGCCATCATCATAAGACTACAAGTGTAATAGAACCATTACCTTGTGTCCCTATTTTGTGTGTGAATAATCCAGTCTACTGAAAATATGACTCTATTCAACAAAATGGAAAGCAGATTATCCTCCAAAGTAATCAGCATAAAAACCATGAACATAAAGGCAGTATCTTTATTTTAAGTCTTATATTCTATCCCATCCTACTCCTGTCACTTTCTTATCTGTATCTATAACATTCATATCTGATTGGATAATTTAACTTTCCCATAGAGGCTGTTTTTGTAAATATTCCGTTTGTTTTTGAAGAAATGAATACCCACTGTCATAAATATAAAGGGAAGGGTAAACCCCTTTGAAATCCCTCCTGGCCAGGGGAAAGCTCCTCTCACCTGTAAAGGGTTAAGAAGCTAAAGGTAACCTCGTTGGCACCTGACCAAAATGACCAATGAGGAGACAAGATACTTTCAAAAGCTGGGAGGAGGGAGAGAAACAAAGGATCTGGGTCTGTCTGTATGCTGGTCTTTACCGGGGATAGACCAGGAATGGAGTCTTAGAACTTTTAGTAAGTAATCTAGCTAGGTATGTGTTAGATTATGATTTCTTTAAATGGCTGAGAAAAGAATTGTGCTGAATAGAATAACTATTTCTGTCTATGTATCTTTTTTGTAACTTAAGGTTTTGCCTAGAGGGGTTCTCTATGTTTTTGAATCTAATTACCCTGTAAGATATCTACCATCCTGATTTTACAGGGGGGATTTCTTTATTTCTATTTACTTCTATTTTTTATTAAAAGTCTTCTTGTAAAACACTGAATGCTTTTTCATTGTTCTCAGATCCAAGGGTTTGGGTCTGTGGTCACCTATGCACATTGGTGAGGCTTTTTATCCAACATTTCCCAGGAAAGGGGGGGGGGTGCAAGTGTTGGGAGGATTGTTCATTGTTCTTAAGATCCAAGGGTCTGGGTCTGTAGTCACCTAGGCAAATTGGTGAGGCTTTTTACCAAACCTTGTCCAGGAAGTGGGGTGCAAGGTTTTGGGAAGTATTTTGGGGGGAAGGACGCGTCCAAACAGCTCTTCCCCAGTAACCAGTATTAGTTTGGTGGTGGTAGCGGCCAGTCCAAGGACAACGGGGGGAATATTTTGTACCTTGGGGAAGTTTTGACCTAAGCTGGTAAAGATAAGCTTAGGAGGTTTTTCATGCAGGTCCCCACATCTGTACCCTAGAGTTCAGAGTGGGGGAGGAACCTTGACACCCACGAACACTTAGTTTTGACCTAATAATTTTTTTTCTAAAATAATAATAAGACATCATGCCTTTTTAAAGTAAAAGTACTTTAAAATCTCAGTCTTACTGAAGTTGGAGTTAAGGTTGTGCATTTAAATGTGAGGAACTGGGCATGTGTATTGTGGGTGGTTGTATCTTGGAATTAAAATAGCACTTATTGAAGAGTCTGTGTGTGTTTTTAAGGTATTATGATCTGAGGTCAGGCACCTACATTGGTCTGAATGTGAATATTGCTTTAACTGGTGACTTCCTTGATTTGTAGGGATTGGCACTGATAGGAAATACCATACAATACAGGCTGCTCAGGGGTAACAGAATCGTTATGTTGGAATAGTAACGATAGTGTCTTCCTACACTTGTTCCCGTTGAAAGGGTGAGCAGTTTACAGCATGAGTGATCTTTCCAGAATATGACTTCTTATAAGATTTCAAAAGGTTAAGAAGGCTTTTAAAAAATACCGTTTGAAACTGGACGTGTAAACACAAGCCTACAGACCTTACTCATGCGAAACTCCTGCTGAAGTCAAAGAACGCATTGCTAGAGCAAAGATTTTTGGGCGCAGGCAACCTGCAAATTATGCTACTTAGAACAGTTCAGACATATGTGGACCAACAGATTTAAAAAAAAAAATCCCAAACTCCCATCAATCTCAAAACCAGAATATTTAGTAAACTATCTTGTCCAGTAGCATCAGTCATGCTTTAGAATGTAATATAAAGTGATGTGACTGATGCAACCAGATGTGACATCTAAAAACTTAGCATGACAGCTTGAGAAATGTTAATACTTGTGGTCTCTAGGACAGCCAAAGATAAATTAGGACTCTTAATATTTTCCCTTAAAATATTTTATCACTGCCTATGACCATATTACCTAAAGGAGTAAAACATATCACTTCAATATGCTCTGATTGGACAGTGGATATGAGTTTCCAGCTAGGGTAGTAAATAAGTATATTGAACATACTAACTTCTACGGGACCAGATCCTCAGCTGGGGTAAATTGGTGCAGCTCCATTGAAGTCAGATTGTTTGCGCCAGCTAAGGATCTGCTCCATAAAATTCAATAGTATATTACCCCTCTATATTAGTAGAGTTATCTCGTCTTTGTGTGACTAGACCTCAGTAATACCTTCATAACACAGTGTTCACTACCACTGTTGGATGCTTTTTCCATTGCTTTATTGGGCTGAAATTACTGTTCGTCTGAAAACTAATGTATAATATAGGAGAGATGTATAGGTTGGGAGATTAACTGAGTCAATGTTACATCATTTACACCAGACAGGTAGGAAACCAGAAAGTAAAACATTTGGATAAGTGGCTGAGACAACATATGTTAGCTAATGCAGGACAAATCATTTTGGCTAAAGCACCCTTTCCCTTCTTTGAAAACTCTGAGCAGCCGCTTTTAAAGTTAGTGAACAATGTAAGTAGGTTTTCTTCACTTTTGACTCTGTTTTTGGAACTGGAACCAGAATACCAAAATAAGAGAAGCTGCATTGTGCCTGTGCCAGCCAGGAGCCGGATCGGGGATGCTGGATCCATCTAAAAAGAGCCTACTTGAGAAGATTCCTGTTCTCCTGAGGTTCGGAAACTGTTGTTTAACTGAGCATTGGATAAGCAATTCACTGTGATCCATACATTTGTCACCTCCAGGCTAGATTACTGTAACTTGATAGGTGTGGATTGATGGTATAAGTAACATGAAGGCTTCATCTTCTGCAGAACACACCTCCTCAGGGGACTAAGCTGCTGAGAAAACAGCACCCTTCTGCTCTACTACCTTCACTGGCTTCCTCTTTGCTTTCATTGATCATTCAAACTCTTGGTCATAATCCTGAAAGCCATCCATGGCTGAGGACCCATTTATATCCGAGATTTCTCTTCCATCCTCTGGGACAGCTCAGCTGACAAAGGCCATGCCGAAGTGCAAGTGAGCCAGAGACTAATGCATGCTTAAATTAATGAGTTAATTCATGGAATGAAATGCCAGAGGGATTTGGACTGACCCAAGTCTTATACATTCTAAAGCACACTGCAAACAATTTATCCACCTATTAACAGATGCAATCCTACCATAACCAATATGTGAGAAATGCACAAGTGAAACCTAGGAAGACTTTCCTAATACAGGTTAAAGGCTGAATCCTCTATGAATTCTACTTTTGATGTCCTCATAGTATACCAGTTCAGCACTCAGATGCGAAAACATAAAACAGACAGAGAATGTGCTGAGCAGATTATTCAAACCAAACTCTGAATTTGTTGAGGATAGTAACTCACTAATTGTATCTCCAGGTCCAAAAAAAAAAAAAATTCAGACATTTTTGCCTCATAAATGCTTCTCATAAAATTAACTCCACATCGCTCTTATTACTTCAAAAAAACTAAAAAAAGTGTGTAATTTCAGTGACTGCCCGTTGAAATCTATTAACCATAATGAACACCTTTTGTTTTTAACATCTGCAAACATCAGGCTTCTGTAGCTGTATGACATTTGATAAGACTTACAAGCAAAAGTGGCATTTCATGGAGTAAATAGATTTATATAAGATTAAATGCAATAAAATTATTCTTGAAAAGTCTATTCAGTTGCACACTAATTACACTGAAATACTTTCAGGTAAAAGGAGAGATTTGGTGGAATTTGAGTAAGTAAATTAATTCCACTGTAGAGACAATTCCAGCCTATGGTACAGGTGATGTAAAAGCACAACTCCTCAGTGCTGAGCAATGGCCCAGCTGTTTCACAACAAATATAAAAGACCCATTAAATCTCAACATCACTGTTGTGTGCCACATCCTTGGGAGGGGGAAAAAAAGTCATTTGTTTGTAAACTACTATCACATTAGCCATTGAGGCCAATTGACAGAACCTCCAAATCTGACAGAATGATTTTGAACTAAGAGTGTAGAATTGTTTACTAAGACATTGAGTGGCAGTCTAATATATTAAATCAGTTCAGAAGATTGTAAAATGCATTAGTATTAGCAATTTAATGCCACCAACAAATTTAACTGTCACTCATGAGCATATCCGTCCTTGTTAAAAGAAAAAAATAAGCTCCTTCTTCTTATTGATGGACAATGATGTTAGAGGAGACAAATGCCTTTCTGTGAACATTGGGCACTACAGGGCTGCATTTCATTTATCATAATTAACTTGCACAGATGCACTGGTGGCTTCTTTTGGGGCAGGGGGAGGGGAAAGCAAAAAGTGTTACTTGTTCAAGTTTGTGTATGCAGTCTGTTCATTGCAACCAAGTCTTAGCTTGTGACCATCTTGGGCCAGGTTTTCAATCAATTTAGGAGTGTAATTATATGCCAAATGTGTACATGTGTTTACTTTGATTACACATAACAATTGTGCAGTTGCATATGCAACTGGTGGATTATGGGCATGTTTTTGGAAAAATACCCATTTTGAGGGCAGAATCATGCAAATGGGGTGTACAATGACATCCAAACATCAGAATAAAGCGGTTGCACAGTTGAAAAAATTAAATAAACAAAATGCCAACCAATTGACTTCTGAATATTTTCGTGAATAATACATGGAGTTTGACTCTCTGGTACTGGTGTTCAGATACCATGTTATTCAGGCATATTTGGATGACTGCTGGATCTTTGTGTAAAAATTAATGAATTCCAATATTTGGATGTTAGTTAGCATAAATCATCTGAAGATTTATAGATGTTCATCATTTGGTAATCTTCTGTTTAAAAAGTTTTGGTCACCCAATCATGAAACAAAAACAATACCATGTGATTCTTACCAACCACATCACAGGAAAACCCAATACTGCACAGATGAAGTAAATAAAATGAATATACACAAACCATAGTTACAAATCTCCCCTTATAATAAGCTGTAATAAAACCATGTCAGGAGAACTGTGTGTGTCTGAACTGGAAATAGAAAAGACATATGGTAAGAGATAGTTTAGTTCAAGATTGTGTCCCACAGTGAATTTTCTACTGCTTTATCAGTGCACTTTTAAGTGATGAAGTTTACACCTCACTCATTGGGAATTCGTGTATGCCTTTGGTATGTTACACAACATTTGGTACCTAAAATTGCAGGGGGGGGGGGAGTGAAAAAATAAAGCTAAACTGAGACCAGAATGGCCAAAAAAAAAAAAAAAATCCTACTCTTGTCCTTCTTGAGGGGTAACAATGACTAGGAAGCAGAACTTGTCCCTTCCTTTTCCTCTTTATGGCAACAGTTTCAAGCAGATTGGAGTGTATTCATCAAAATAGCTCAATTACTAAAAACTGGGAAATTACTTTTGACAATGTTTGATTTTCCCCCCACCCCACCCCTTTCTTTTTTTACAAGTTACTATATATAAAATAAAAACAAAACTGTTAGCTGACAGTTTACATTTTGCTCAGCTGTCAGTTAACATCCTCCCAAATCAGTTAAAATGACTTTCTGAAGCTACTAGTAGCTATAAAGCTGTTAGGTAACCATGATGTTGAAACCCTTCATAATTGACACAAGTTGTTTAATAAAACAAATACAGCATAATACAATTAAATGCAACACCATCCCCAAGTATGAGCAATATCAGTCACAGATGATGGATCAAGTAGAAATATTTATCCTTGGCTTCACAGTTTTCTCCCTGAAAGATGTTTTCATTGTTAGACTGTCATTGTGAAGCTTAGCTATCAGTGGGGGTGTCTTTAACATCGTGCAACTTTCAGCAAAAAAGCAGTGTTAGCTCTTTTGCTGGGCTATTTGTATTACATAATTAAAGTGCCTGATTGTCAGTAGTAACTGGAAATGTTTGAACATGATTTCATCTCTGTTATTTGTAGTTGTGTTGAGCTGTGTTAGCTCCAGGATATGAGAGAGACAAGGTAGGTGAGGTAATACCTTTAAGTGGACCAACTTCTATTGGTGGAAGGTACAAGCTTTTGAGTGGCACAGATCTCTTCTTCAGGTCTGGGGAAGGAAGCAGAGTGTCTGAGCAAATAGACCTTGAGACAGATTGCTAAACGGAAGGGGTAAGGCATGTTGGAGGCTGATACTTGAAGTGGGCAATTGTGGGTGAGATTGTTATGCTATAAAGGAGCTGAAGTGGGCATTGAGGGAACCGGCAGTGTTGTATGCTACAAATTGTTCTAATGAGCCATAAAACCAGTGTCCGTGTTAAGTCCATGGTTTCTGGTTTCTAGCAGAGTTGTGAATTTAAGTTCCCAGGCTTCCCTTTTGAATATCTTGCACAGGTGTCCTTTGAGGACAAGTATTGAAGATCAGATAAGGAGTAACCACTTCGTGAAAAGCTTTGTCCACAGATGATAAGGTTTCTTTCTTTCTTTCTTTCTTTCTTTCTTTCTTTCTTTCTTTCTTTCTTTCTTTCTTTCTTTCTTTCTTTCTTTCTTTCTTTCTTTCTTTCTTTCTTTAATCATTTTTCTGTGCAAGTTCATTTGAGAGCATAGTGATTGTCTGGTTTCACCCGCATAGTTGTTGTGGCATTTGAGGCACTGGATGAGATAAGTATGTCAAGGACCCATGAATCTTAAAATCTGTGTTGTGGAGGTATTGATCATTGTAGCAGTGGAAATATGTTTGCGAGTTTTGCATCTGTTGTTCTGGCAGGGTCTGGTGCTGCTTTGTGTTGGTAGTTTCTAGGTCTGTGGGGAGCTTGGCCTCTGTTTGCCAGAAGCTGGGAATGGGCGACAGGGGATGGATCACTCGATGAGTGCTTGTTCTGTTCATTCCCTCTGGGGCACCTGGCATTAGTCACTGTCAGAAGACAGGATACTAATGGACCTTTGGTCTGACCCAGTATGGTCATTTTTATATTCTTATGCTCTTACGATAATGAGCTTGATAAAGTCGGGGGACTGTTTAAAGGCCAGAAAAAGAGGGTTGGGAAAGATTTCTTTCAGGCTGTGGTCCCTATCAAATAAGGGCTGTAGTTGTTCAATGATACAATCTCTGCAGACAGCTTCAGAATTCCAGAATGGTATATTCTTCTCTATCTGCACCAAAGTTATTTATGCAGCACAGAACTTTAGACTTTAATCCATGAATTTGAGAGGAATCTTGTTTGGGACTAATATCCTAAAGCAACTCCAATGGATTGTATGGTGACAGTTGCTGTTACACATGTCACGATAGCCAAAAAAGAGAGTGAGGAAGATACTTTTGCAACCTTTTTGTGTAGTGTTGTCTGCTCTAGTTCATTTGTTATCCATGTCACTTGTATTTTTTTTTGCATCTTGGTTTCTTCCTCTTCATAAAAAATGGATTACCCTGATGAAGAATGCATTTGCTATCTTCCCTCAAAAAGGCATTGGAATGAACAAAGGATTTCCTCTCTCCAAAGCAATAGGAAACATTCCCAATTCTCCTGCCACAATCAATTCTCCAGACTTTCTTCTCCTTTCACCGAGCATATCAAAGGGGAAAAGCTTCAGACAATGGATTTATTTTGCAAACAGAGCAACATAAAACATGAAGTATTATTTAAATGACTTTGACCTTTTTTTATATAGTTGTAGTATCTGAGGGGGAAAAAAGGGTTTGGTTACTAAAATGTATGCAGTATATTACAAAGATATGCATCTTCCCAGATATCCTGGTTATGAATGTGCATAAGGTTCAGCTAGAAAAAGATACAATAGAACGGTTGATACGAAATGACTAATCAACCACACTCCTCATTTGGAACTGGAAGCATGCAATCAGCAGCAGAAAAGACCCCCTTTACCAAAAGAAAATACAATACAGTACTGTGCTAAACATAAACTACTAGGAAAAGGGAAAGTTAAAAAAAAAAAGATTTGACAAGGCTAGGAAACTGTTTTGTTTCTGTCCTTAGTGCTTGTTTCATTTAAATTAAGATGGTTAAAAGCATTTTTCTTCTCCATAGTAAAGTTTCAAAGCTGTATTAAGTCACTGTTCAGTAGTAAACTTTTGAAAGAACAACATAACATTTTGTTCAAAGTTACGAACAACCTCTGTTCCTGAGGTGTTTGTGACTCTGAGATTCTACTGTATGCCCTAAACTAGAAGAAATGGATCTTTCTTTCAGTCTCCTTTTTGTTGTGAGATGCACAAGTTAGAAATTTCCCTGCAATTACAATAACAGGAAACAGTTATTTGAATTGGTGGAATTTATTTTTTAGAGTATATAAGGCAAAAATGTTTCCTCCTTTTTAAATAAAACTGTCATAAATTCAATAATATGTATACATTCTATGTCCTTCCCCCCCTTATTTTTGCCCATAGCTGCACTGGTTAAAAGTGAGGTTGCAGAAAAGATGATAACTTTTATAATTTTATTTTACAGCTGTGAACAATTTTTATGAAAAATGTAGATTTAGAGGCCTGAATAATTCATCTAATCTGTGGAACATGATTGAAGCCATGTTTTGAAGGAGCTATCTTTGGTCTCCAAGGCTAAAGGGAAAGTGTTATATTTGAATCAATTCTGTTATGTACTTTCTTGAAACATAAAGTGTCAGTTTGATTATAAAGGTAGTAGAATGCTCTCGCAGCAGTGATGTGAGGATAAATACATTAGAATTTTTGAGTGCTTGGTTTTTTATGGTAATAGGTACTTATATGATCCCTAAGTTAGACAGATGTACCTTTTTTAATTATACAACATTTGAGGACAGACCATGAAACTTCCGGGACTGCTTTTTAGGTAGCCATACTGAAGTCACACCAAATGAAATTTTGTTAAATATTTCTCTCTTGCTTAAAGTAAGATGACAAGATCTCAATAAGACACAACTCCCTAAAACACAGTGCCATTAACCTTGCCACAGCACTGGATCAATACCAACACAAAAGTAAAAGACACAAGCTAGTGAATTGCTGACTTCAATACCCCAACTACAGGTGGTTAGAAATTTTCTGATGAAAATGCCTATATGTTGAACCCAAAATCTCCCACAAAAAATCTCAGGTTTGCCTTGTCTGACTGGCAGGTTTCCATCAGAGGCCTACCTGGATCCTTGCCAGCTCCCCTGGATCTATCTCCAGGTTCAGAGGTAATCCCACCATATGGACTGTATCAGGGCTGTTGGCCCCAGGGCTTCCAGGAGTCCTGCCATGATTTGGAACCTGGATGTCCTAGGACAGCTTCCAGGGTCTGCAGCTCTAGAATAGCCCTGAGCAGTCTACCTGGAAGGTCTGCCCAGGAGCCACAGACCCTAGGACCCCCTGCGGATGCTCTCTGAAAGTGATAAGAATGGTCTTGCCAATCCAAGGAACCATGTTTTTGTTTTGGAAACACTATGCCAAAATGGAGATTTGGGAGGCTTTCCGATTTGTGAGAAATTCTGAAAAACTTTCATTTGGATTTGGAACTAAACCAAATTTTTGAATGTTGAAATTTGTTGTAAACTGGAAATCCCAAGTTTCAGTCAGCTCTAAACCCAACAAATGTCATTGTACATGGACTGTCTCTCCCAGGGTTTTCCTCATTGTATAGAACTTGTTAAATATGTGTTCCCAGGCTTTAATTCCAAAACAGGAACTGTCCCTTCTTTGGACATTAATGCTAATCAGAATGTTGTCTCCAACGCAATCGGCTATGGAGTTTTACTAGTGCAGTGTGATGAAAAGAGGTGTCTGCATACATAGTTTTGGTGTCATCTCTGACCTAATTTCTGTGAAGAGGAAGAGAGCATCTGCCTTACGGTACGGGATACTGGTATAATTATCCACCTTGATTCAAATTCTGTGTCTTCCAGCTAAGAAATAATTTTAAGAGATGTGATAGCAGCTGCTTTCTTTCCTATGACTTATTTCTGTGTGGGCTAAGTCCAGGCAATTCATTGATAATCGGATGCACATCGGATGCTTAACACTGCACTGATGAGGTGGGTGGGGAAAGAAAGTGAGGAAGGGAAAAAGATAGGTAGGAAGATAAGTTTCTTGACCATATGATCTAGACATATTTGTCTTCATTTTCAGCCTTCAGCTGGTCCTTCCGTACTGATTCTGCATTTTTGTAAGCACAGGTACTTGTGAGAGCAATTTTACGTCTATGTACAAGTAGGATGTTAGTCATTTTAGAAGTCAGTAAATATCTTGCATATACAATCAAGTACTTCGATATTGAAGTTATGCTAAGAAATAGTTTTGGGAGCAAAACTGCACCTTCAGTTTTTTTGCTCCTGCAAACAGAGGGTGCACAATGAGGGGTCAGTTGGAAAACAACATTTTTAAGAAAAAAATTGGGGATGAAAATTATTTTTGTTATATTTTTCCATGAAAAATATTGATTTTTTTTGTCCATTTTAAAGAAAGGAAAACTAGAAAACTGAAAAGTTTTCCATTTTGTTTGTTTGGGATTTCAACAAAAAATGTAAAATGATTGAGGAAACAGATACGGTCTATGAAAATATTTCACTTAGATGAAAACCCAGTGTTCTGTTTTGGGGGAAAAGAAGTTTCAACAGAAAATTTCCAAACAGCCAAAGTAGCCAGGATTTGGAAATCTGGCCCTTGTTAACATACAGTGCAGAAATATTTTGCAAATGGCAGTCCCAAACAAAAAGTCCTTGAAGTTAGCCAAGGCCTCTCACAAACATAGTAGTGCTCTGTAGTAACAATTTTCAGCACTTCCATTTAACATTTTAATTTCTGTTTAATGGACTCTTGAGTTTGTGCATATCTGCTTCTTCCTCCACATGTACAAAGCTCATAGGGTAACATCCCTGCTCCCAAGATCAGCCTGATTTTTAACCAATATTATTATTTTAAAAGCATAAATGCTCTGGCTGGCATATGTGGTTGCACAGAATGGTTCCAATTAGATTCTGACAGAGGTAAATAGAACTATTTTAGACAGAGTGATGTTTATAGATCTTTTTTGTTTCCTAGAAGGTGACCTCCTGGCAAACTCAGACACTAGAATATAACAACATAAATGGATATTATAAAATTAATTCACTAGTTTGAAATCCATCAGCTTATGTAAGTCCCACATCCCTTTCCAGTCCATTTAATACTCTATTTTTTAATTGAAGTTATCATATTTATTTTCTCATTCTCACCTGTTTTGGTATGCTACATTTCTTCTGTAATTTCTCTAGTGATTTGTGCTTGGATTAGTCTATTTCTTCTATTATCTCTGATTTAAGTGCCCCTTATCCTATAGGAAAGGCTCTGTGCCATTTTTGAAGTTGGTTTTCATAGTTTGGATTCATTTATGTCTTGAAAGTTTCACAGAAGGTGCATTTGTCATTGTTTTACGGAAAATATTAATAATAAAATTCCATCCTACCAAGGACACTGTAAATAGTAAATATAAGACAAGACAACTGTATTCAAAGATCAAACTCTCATTTCAGAGGGTTAGAATTTACTTGTTCTCTCTGTCAAAAAAAAGAATTTATTCTTTCTCAGTGAAATATATATTACGAGCATAGTAAAGCAATCGTTCAATATGCTGTAAAATATATCACTTAATGGCTGAAATATTTGTTAGCTGGAAAGTGTATCCAACCATAACATGGTGGGGTTTGATTGTAAATCTCTGCTTCATAACAGTAACTGAAGGGAGGAGATTTGTGTTTATATATTGTCATTTCACTGCGTTCTACTTTTTGTGTGAATCATGTGAAAGTGAAGATGACTTTTAAGATTGTAAGCTTTAAACTGGTGCTTTAAATTCATGGTTTATTTGCAACAGTCATTCAACTGGGAAGATCATCTGGGACCTATCCAATGAAAGAAGTGACTTCAATGGACTTCAGATCAGGTCCTTGAGTTTGCTTTATTCTTGACCACTGGTGAAGGTTTGGGACGATTACCACTGTGCTAGACTCACTTCCAGGGACTCTTAACTGGAATAAAGGCTCCTATACCGCAGATAGAGAGGGCACAGCCGCAAGACATGAAGTGAGGCTGGAATACTTCTGTAATGTGGTTATTCTCAGGTATGATTTTGGCCCCTGTGGCTTGTTAGCACCTGGTGTAAATTACAGCAGCCCTCTATTTTTTACTGCTAATCAGCCCAGTACACATCGACTGCATCAACAGGGGAGGGCAAAAGTGAGCTCTTCAAGTTTGAGAAACCAAAGTTTGAGGCTCTGTGTACTAGAGGATCCTTTTGAAAATGCCATCTTCACTATATTTCACTCCAGGAATGATGTATACTAAAAAAACAAAACAACCCCCCTTCTCTTTTCAAAGTAAAATAAAGCCAAGTTCCTTTCAATATTTGGAAAGTCTCTTCTACCCTTGGTGCAGTCACTAATATTTTCTGTTCATATACCCTAAGGGATGACTAGATCAAATACAATAGCACTTTGCAATCTCAGTAATTCTCAGGAACTTGAAGTGCTAACAAAATGCTGCTGTTTGAAACTTATGGCGGAATTTAAACCTGCTGGATGTTGTTCAAAGTCAAGGATGTTTATGTGGATTTCAGTAAAGCTGGAAATGAGTCCAATAGTGAACTGAGGGGTGACTTTATAATGAATTAGTCTTATAAAGAGAAAGTATTTAATTTAAAAAAAAACTGATAAGACACTTCTCGGGAATATGCCAAACTACATAGGAAAGTTAATTTTCCATGTCTTGACACCCTTTGTGACACACCATTGGATAAGCCTCTCATATCTCAATAATATGTGTAAATCCAGTAACACTGTGATTCCAAATTGACAGATCTGTAGGAAGCTTAAAGGAAAGACATTATGGAATTACACCAAATCCAGATTGCAGGCATTCAGCTTTGGGTAAAGTCTGCAGGCTGGATTCATAAAATAGATAGCAAACAGAGTTTCTGCAGTTTTGAATTAATGAACAAACGGTATTCTTATCTGTTATATGCAAAGGCAGAAAAATGTTGAATAATTAACATGCACTGGATCACCACATGCCTGTTAAAGCCCACAAAGAGTTTAAGGGCAGTAAACCTCAGTGAATGCCCCCTTTGTAAATTTCCTTCCTGATCCTTCGGTCTAGAGCCAGGATTTGACCCCTTCAGAATCAAAATGAAGAGGTGCTGACTTGTTTTTGCCCCTCTCTGCCCCCTCCACCACCCATGCACAAGCAGTAGGCAGGGCCTTGGTGGGAAGAGGCCAAGTGGGGGTGGGCCCTCAGGGCAGAGCACCAGTACAGCAGGGGGCAGGGCCACGGTCCAGACAGCGGGGTCCACAAAAGATTATTCTGTCCCTGCGGGTGCTGAGCACCCCCTATTTTTTTCAATGGATGCTTGAACCCCAGAGCACCCCTGGAGTTGGTGCCTATGAAACTATGCCTCCACTGCCATTCTGCCCCCTGGCAACTCTCCCACTCTGCCAGCGTGACACCACTGGAGCCCACGCTACCATGGATTACTCCTAGCCCAGAAACTCTCTTAAAGGGGGAGTCCCACTGTGGATATTCTCTGTAACATGCCTGGGGCTGGATGGGGGACAGAGTGGACCACTCTCATTCCTGAACTTGCCCCTCCCCTGCCCCGCCTGTCCTCTCCAAGCTCTGCTCAGTCCCAACACCATCTACCATACAGATTCCCTCAAGCCTGAGAGGAGCCTCCATGGAGTCAGCAGTACCAGAGAAGTGGCTGAGGAACCCTACCACATGGGATTCAAAGAAAGTCCCCACCACACCAAGGCACAGGCCCTCACTTTCTTTTGGCCACATTGAATTATATCAATATGTATTCATTGGTGTTGATCTGTACCCTCCTGCCATAAAGAGGTGTTCTTTGTCCTTTGCTCTGGGTGCTTCTCGACACATTTTGAGGTGGCAGTTATAAAACTAGGTCACTTGATGATAAATTAATAATGACACAGCATCTGAAAGCCCTTCAAAAGCATTACAGCAGAGCCCTCCTAGCTAGGGAAAACAAATGACCTCTGCAGTATGCTCTGAAGGTTGATAAAGCAAAAAATCAGGATGATTTTGGACTGAGGTGGGTGATGAACAAGAGAGTCCCTCACAGAGAACACCTTGCCTGTTGCCCACTCTCTTATATAAGTGGAGTTGTAGCTTACATTGATCATCACTGTGGTAGTCCAGCACATAGAAAGGGAAAATATCTTAGATGGGTAGGTCTTCTTAAACTAGGACCTCCAATTCTGTCCTTCAGTTCTCCTATATGATGAGCCTGATACCCCATCACCTTGTATCCAGTGCAGTATTTTTTGCAATGGCTGGCAGTTCAAAATAGACAAAGCCAGTCTAGAAATAAGGCCAAAAAATTAACAGTGAAGGTAACTAACCACTGGAACAAGTTACATCACTTGAAGTCTTTAAATCAAGATTGGATATGTTTTTCCTCCAAACTATGCTCTAGCTCGACTGGAAGTTATAGCTTGATGCTGGAAATACTCGGTGAAAGTCTTTGGCTTGTGTTATGCATGAGATCAGACTAGATGATCATGATGGTCCCATCTGGCCTTAAAAATGATGACTATATGAAAGTGACTACACAGTGGATGAAAAACACTACCATTCTCATTCAGTAATATTTTACAGCCACTTTGTACAGGTGTGAATGACTCCACAAGGTGCAAGGTAGGGGAAAATTAGGTTAGCTGGGTATAAATGAGACAGACAGTGGATGTAGATGGAAAGCTTGTGTGATTTATACAAATTTTGCCTTCAGTGGCTATGCAAATTCAGGTTATGGGCAGACCCTTAACAGACCCTCTGTTAAGATCAGTATTTAGCTACTGTTTCAATTTCACATTCCGGATAACCATTATATATTACATCATGCCCCAGATCGGTGCATATTTAACGTTACTATGTGATTTTTTGTTGGAGAAGAGTTAACAAAACAGGAAGAAGTTTGCAAAATGGAAAAGAAAGTCTGAAGGGATATAGAAGACAAATATTTTCAGTTAACTACTTAATTTACTTTGATCTGCACTAATACATTTTGTTTTGGAATAATCCAGCATTGCCTGATGAATTCTTGTCTGCTTCTTTCTTAGTAAACAGACATTTGTAGATGTTTGTTTTCATGAAGCAACGTAATGTTTTCAGAGCATTTTGGGCAGCACTGTAATCTGATTTATGTGTACAAGCAAAGTCACAAGAAAGTCATAGATTTTAGTATTCACTAGTACTTTCTTAACTTGAGCAATACTTGCTGTCCTGTTTCTTTGATGTACTGGATGCTTGCTATTGCTAGCAATATAAATCCTTGCTTCAATCTTATTTACATAGACAGAAGTTATGTAGTGAAAAGGTCCCTTCAAGGCTTGAATGGTTTGTTAATAACATGTACTAAATAGCATCTGGTATCAATCTTGTCCAACAGTCATGCCTGTAGTAATTTAAAGCTTTCATTCTTTGAATTCAAAATCTAATTTTTAATGCACTTTCTGTCAGCTGTCTTCACAGCTTTTAAATGAGATTCTGTCATCTTGACATACTTCCAGATAAATTGAAATTTAACTAGAAAAAATGGATGTGAACCCCCCTCAGCTTTAAATATAATATCTATCTGTGTACATATACAATTGAGATGATCGGTTTTCTGTGTACAGATGAATACAGTGATCAATGACCTTTTATTTGTTGATTGGCAATTTCTGTTTTATTTTACCAATGCGATTTGGACATAGAATCATAGAAATGTAGGGCTGGAAGAGACTTTGAGAGGTTATCTAGTCCAACACCTTGTGCAGAGGCAGTTTTGTCTAAGCTGTTCTTAAAAACCTCCAGTGACAGGAATTCCACAACCTCTTTTGGAAGCCTGTTCCTGAGCTTAACTATCCTGATAGTTAGAATGTTTTATTTCTCACATCTAACCTAAATCTCCCTTGCTGTTCCATTACTTCTTGTCCTATCTTCAGTGGACATGGAGAACAACTGATCACCACCCTCTCTATAACAGCCTTTAACACATTTGAAGACTGTTATCAAGGTGTCCCCTCTGTCTTCTTTTTTCAAGACTAAACATGCCCAGTTATTTTGGCCTTTCCTCATAAGTTAAGTTTTTTAACCATTTATTACTTTTGTTGGTCCCCTCTGGACTGTTGCCAATTTGTCCACATCTTAAGGTGTGGCATCCAAAACTGGACACCGTTCTCCAGCTGAGGCCTCACCAGTGCCAACAAGAGTGGGCAATCAACTCTGTTACAAACAACACTCGTGTTAATACACCCCAGAATGATATTACCCTTTTTCTCAACTGCATCACATTGTTGGCTCATCTTAAATCTGCAATCCACTATGAATCAGAGATCCTTTTCAGCAGTACTAGGCCTAAACATGACTTTTATTAGGTATCATTCAAACACAGCTAAACAACACAATGAGCTCTAACCTAAAATCTCAGTTTGGAAAATGTGCTGAATTATTTTTAAAAGGCCTAAGTTAATTTAATGACTAAGAACATCACCTACCAGTCAGCACAATGAATCGCTGAATGCTACATTCCTTTTGCTCTGACACCTAGCTGTGATACTCATGTGCTGAAAGCAGAGATGCACTAGGAATGGCATACTTAGAATTTTGGAGTGCCTATGCATGAAATGTGTTTCAAACCAAAGTTATCCTTCCCCTTAGTCCTTTTTCCTCCTGGCTGTAGATTCAGACCCTAAACCCCATTTTTTAGATATATTTAACATTCAGGGTATCCCACTGGTTGGCACCAGTAATGCAGTTTGGGAAACCCAGGAAAGGGGGAGTAAATTGGTCTCACTCCTTGGTCCGGTGCAATGCATTGAAAAGAACCCTTAGTCACAATTAAACCTCTATGAGAATGTCATTGGTAGCGCTGATGTTGAATATGTGGCCACCAAGCCACGTGCAAAACTGTAGCACAGATATTTAAGGCCAGAATGTGATTTTATTTCTTTATTTACTACATTCTCATGTGAGGGAGTAAGACCTTCCTTAAACTCCTCTAAAGGCTACTTGTATCTTGGGTCCAGGTGCACCTGAATAAGTGGACATTGAGAACCTTGTACTTCCCCATGGAGCAGCTGGACAGTGAGTGAGCAAGAAGGAGGGAATGGACAGGCTTTTAAAGCAATAAAGAGAGGGTTTCATTAGTGGGGCATAGGCCTAACTTACCCCTTATTACCATCTCCCTCTGTCAATAAACAACATATAAAGTGGTGTCTTCCTTTCCCACCATTGTGACCATGCCCCCTCTCCTTTAATGCCTCCCATGGCTTCCTGTCTGTTACTCTATCAAATTTAAGCTCCTTACCCTCCCCTACAAGGCCCTATATAAAAAACCTTGCTCATGTCTGCACTTCATTGCAACCTATCCCAGTTCTTCCATAATGTCTTCTATGCCTGAAGCATTGTCCTCTTCTTCAAGCACCCAATCACTTCTCTTTCAGACCCCCTCCTTCAAACCCACCTCTCCAAACAGTCCCTCTTCTTCTCTTTCCCACATCACTTATCCCTTTCTTCATCCACTCCTGAAATGTGCTGTCTTGTGTGTATGTTACCTCATTAATACCGCACACATATTGGGGGGGGGGGGGGCTGAAGTGAACAAGTGGCAATCATTCTGACAACAGTTGAGCTCTCTGTGATGCCACTGGGAGCGAAAGACCCTGCGAGGTTCCATGCTGGTGCTAAGGTGGGTAGGGCTAAAAGACTTGACTAACACAGTCACAGTCTTGCCAATCGAATTGTCACATGTGATGAGATTCTCACAAAAATCCCATAGTTGAATGGCTAATGTAAATATATAGCTGCCTAGAGTCTCAGTATCTGCAATAACTTTTAATAGTAATCCTTTGTACGACTGTTGCATATTTTACCCATGAGTACAGATGATTTAAAGTGACTTGCCCAAAGTCACAGAGCCAGTCTGTGGCAGAACCAGGAATAGAACCCAGGAGTCCTGAGTCTCATCCTCTTCTAATCTTTAGAATACACTCTTTGAATGGCGGAGAAGATATGAATAGGATAATCATGCCTTTTGTTCCTATGATCTATTGCTGGCCCTGACTTTTCCTCCACTTACTATTAAGGTGTTTGGTGACTAGAACCATAAGAACTGGATACAAAGGAGGAAAAGGAACTCTGCTACGTAAACTTGAAAGCCTGAGCAAATATAATTAAAGCTGACAAAAGAATTTAAGAGTAAGTTAAAAATGACGACAGTGAGAAATAGCAATAAAAAACCTAGGTATCTTTATAAATTGTTCCAGGAAAAGCCAGAGGGGCCTAACACCTGTCACAACTGATGTATGCAAAGACATATATCAAGGAATGGCATGTACTTTTTTGCTTGTGATTATTTTCTGCATTCTCTTGTTCATCCAGAAAAGGCTGTATTTTTTTTTTTAAAAATCTCTATATATTTATTCCTAGATGGCATACATAATCCTATATGTATTTATTTTGAGATGACATACATAGCCCTTGAGGATAGATTCAATTAATTTTTTTGAATACTTCCATTTCATTTCTGTGTTCCTCACCTCGTTGTTTTGTCCTGTTCAATTTCACTCTACACTTAATATATTCTTCCAAAATTTGCTCTGATTAAATTGACTTTCTTTATTTTCCCCTTTTTGTATCTTACATCAGTCTTCATTATATATCTACAAAACGTCATTGGCATTATGCCCCTGGCCAAATTCACAAGGACCCTCCCTGCATGGATCTCCCCTCATTCATGACATATTGTCAGACCTATGGAGGTCTCTCGGTAGGTCGGGGGATTCACATGTTGGCTCTGAGCCAGCTACGCACTCAAGCATGTGCTTAAATTTAACTGTATCACCCCATAGTTAAACCATTTTTTATTTCTGATATAATCTCACGTAATGCAGAGATGCTTTCTATATAGGAATTTATTTTCTTATTTTACAGTATATGTTTCATGCATTCAATGGCTTGCTATTTGAAACTGAAAATCCAAATTTAGATCTGTTGCTCTCTTGTGGTTCGTCACATGGTATTCCTGTTCCTTGACTGGATGAATGTCATTCTAATCAGATTTTTTTTTGTACAAATACCCACAGAAAGGAAGCTTGAAATACATTTCAAGAAATTGTTTGAAATGGGGAGGGTAAAATTTGTCTTGTACACATTTTTACCACGAAAGGGGCACAAAACTGGCTGACACAAATACATCTAAAGCATGCATAATATTCACTGAATGTTCTTTTGCAGGCTTTTTTTTTTCCAGCTCAGTGTGTACTGGTTTAGGAGGAAACATACTGAAAGCTGCCAGCCTTTCTATATTTACATTTTATCTGAATGTGGGAAAGAGGATGACTTAATGTTCAAGCACAGCTAATGTGCTTGAGTTTTTTACAGTTATGCTGAAACAGTTTTTGGAGTGGGGGTGCTAAGCTGCACCCCTCTTACCCTGTCCGCACCTCTCACCACCCACTAGAGCTGGGAGCAGGGCCATGGCTCCAGGATGGGGGGATGTGGACAGGGGTAAGCTGGCAGAGGCTGGGACCATAGCTGGGGGTGGGTGCAGAGCTCCGGGCATGGGTCTGGTGGCTGGGACCCCACATCTGGGGCCGACATAGAGGCCCAGGGCACTGGGCCAGCAACTGACAGTGGAGCCCCCGGGCGTGGGGCTGGCAGCCGGGCATGACTCTGGGGCTGGCAGTAGAGGCCCCGGGCATTGGGCCGGCGACTGACAGTGGAGTCCTTGGGCGCGGGGCTGGCAGCTGGGCAGGACTCTGGGGCTGGCAGCAGAGCTCCCAGGGCCAGCGGCTGAGCGGAACCCAGGGCCAGCAGCAGAGCCCCCAGGCACAGAGCCAGTCACCGAGCAGGACCCAGGTCCAGCGGTTGAGCCCCAGGGCAGCAGCGGGACTTGTGGCCGGGACCCAAGGCAGCAGGGGCACGGGGCCAGTGGCCAGGAACCCGGATACAAAACCCAGGGGTGCTGCAGCACCCTCTGCACCTCTACTTCCCATGCCTATGTTTTTTTAATGTTTGAGATTCCCTCACCGAGCATATTCAAGCCCTCCCCTACATTCTGTTATTCAAAAAGAATTTAATGATGAAGATTAATTTGTCCTAGTCTGAAAATATACTCTTCTCATTTTTCAGATAATGTACATGACAATTCCAAGCATCATTAAAATCTCCGGATTCTAACCATTTACTTCACTTTCTGTTAGGTCAAGTTTACCATTATGAACTAGCAAAAGTTCAGTTAAGCATATTCAAAAAAATACTCACACTTGTCTGACTTTGGATCAATAGCTGTGTTTTTTGTTGTTGTTTTTTTTTTTTGTATTTTTTTTAAAACCAATGGGGATTAATACTTAATCATCTTTAGCTGGGAAATGGTGATTTAAGTCTCATTTGTCTCAAAGCACAAAACATTATCACATGTAAAGTCCATTAGGTTTTCCTTCTACAATATATTCCATTGGGAAGGCACATAGCGCAAAACATTATTTCAGCAGTTTTACCATTGTAAGGCTTTCATTTTAATTGCCACAATAAACCATTTATAGAGCTTAAATTTATCATGCTTACAGCTGAGGAACTGTGTGTTCTTCACATCTAGACATTTACATTTATAAACTTCACAATCCTATTGTTTCTTGTGCAATAAGTAAATATACTTACTGATTTCACTCTTTAGTTAATTTTCACTTACTCTGTGGAAGACAGAACAAACTCGTCATAGAGAATTTAAGGAATGGCAATTATTGCCATTTTTTATTACTATGAAGTTGTACCAGGTGATTTTTATTTTCTTTCTTTCTTTCTGTGTAAAAATGAAATGAAAGCCCGAAGGAACTTGCAAATAATAATGATGATTTTATCGCTCTAAAGACTTACTCAAAATTCTGTAATAGCTAAGTGTGCACCTTCTCAAGACTCAGAGTTTCAATCACTTTTCTATCTCCTTTATAAAGAGATTTTCCTTGCATCTAAAATAATCTAAAAGTGTCTCTAAGATCAAAATGATTTACTGTTTGCTTCTTTCATAACTATTTTAATGTTTGGTTTTTATTAATACCATATTAACTGTAGTTTACAGGAAGCCAGGTTCTTAAGCTCCTTAGATGATAGCTGTGTATTTGGTACATACAGGCATACATGCCTTACTGTACGTACCTTTATTAAGATTTCTTTTTTCCTCTTAGATTGTGTGAAATACAAACATTAAAATAAATAATAATAAAAAATCACATCACAATGTTATTTTAAATGTTTCTAAAATAAATCTGCAATCTTAGTGCTTAGTAATCTGTAATGTGATTGGGCTCAGTACAGGGGTAAGTGGATGAAATTCTCTGGCCTGTATTATACAGGAGGTCAGAGTAGATGCTCTAGTGGCCTCTTCTGTCCTTACAATCTATGATACTATCTATGGGCTTCTCTCCACTTAGCGGGGGATCATCGTGTGGTGATCTATCCACTGGGGGTCGATTTAGCAGGTCTAGTGAAGACCCACTAAATCAACAGCTGATAGCTCTCCTGTCAACTCCAGTACTCCACCGGAATGAGAAGCATAAGGTAAGTCAACTGAAGAGTTTCTCCCATTGACCCAGCATGGTGTAGACACCGCAATAAGTTGACCTAAGATACATCGACTGGGTTGCGTAACTTAGTTCGAATTACCCCTGTAGTGTAGACCTGCCCTATGTATCTCTTCATAACAAAGGAGGCAGAAAGGGTTATTGTTAAAGCTGTCCCTCCCTCAGTGGGTTTAGTTTACAGGGGGTTCATGCCATTTTCTCCCTCCCAGATTTACTTCATGTGAGTTCTGAACACCTTGAGTTTGGGGAATCAGGTGAGTCAAAACCCAAAGTGAAATGCTGCAAAGCCTCTGGATTTTGCCTAGTTGCAAGTCAAAATCATACCCCTCTCCTGCCAATTCCTTGTGTGATTTCTCCTCCAAACCATGGCCTGGATCATCCCGCACTGAGGAAATCTCCATGAGATCTCCTTGCAATGCCGCTCTGAATGCTATGTCCTGGAGTACGGTTTGACCCTGCTATGTAATATGCCACAGGACTTGCTCTCCCATCTGGGAACTGGATTTCTGGGGATCTGCATGAAGCTAAGGTTATTAGCATAGTAGTTCTACACCAGGTCTGCTCCCCAACATCTCTTCATTGTACCGTGCTATGTGGGATTTCCCAGGGATTCAGCTGCCTCTGTGGAGGAGCATGCCAAAGGTAATATAATGCAACCCAATATTGCATGATCTTTGATGTGGAATATATTTGAGACAGAGCTGGAATAGTCCATCCTACCCCTCGCCCACCCACTCATCTTCAGACTTGCTATATCTCTGGCCCCTTCTGCATCTCTGAATATAATCTGAAATTTAATTCCAATTCTGCATGGTATGGAAAGCCACCCAAGGAGCTGCTAAAAATATAACCTGGGTTACACACACCAATACCTGCAGAATGTTTTATTGTTACTTATACAGCATGTGTCATGAAAAAAAAATATGTATATTAGTTTATTGCAAGAGGTATTTCTAAGTATAAATGGCCTTTTTTAACATGTAGCATCATCTTCCTTTCATTGCCTGCCACGCTAATAGGGAAGCAGCAGATGCTCAGGCAAGATTCAATTCACCTTAATTCATTCAAGCTTAATTAGCAGCTGGGATGCATCTGGCAAATAAACAGGAAGATAGTGACAGTCTGAGTTAGAGGGAGAAAGTAAAAGGCTTTTGTTCATTAACCACATGTTCTTGGTTGTGTAGTACTTCATGCTCAAGGCAGCAGCATTTCTATGTTCCTTTTTTGCAAGAGGTAGGAGCAGAGCTCTTAACAATTTCAGGCCCCTGTCCTCCAAACACTTATGTAGCTAAGTAATTTATGCATGTGAGTAGTCCCACCATGGAATACTGGAGTGTGTAAAGTTTGTAGGATCAGGACCTACATTTGTGACACAATTTTTCCAGATAGTGGAGACAGGTTTATGCAAGAGGTGGGTATGAAAAACAGATTCCTTGAGGTGTGCTTAGAAACTATTTGTAACGCGATGTAAGGATCACACAGAGTCTCGCACAAAGCAAGGTAAGCAAAGTCTACCCAAAGGAGCTCTTCACTGCCATTAAATACGTGACTAACTAGCAAGATGAGGACTACAACTATAAGGAACCTGTAACATAAGTGCAGCAGTTTTACTTTCAGTGTTCATGCAAATATGAGTTAAAGGTATGTTAACTGGTTATTAATATACAAATAGATGGAAGAGGACTCTTTTTAAATGATTGAGTTTGCTTTTTCTTCTTTTTTTAACACATAGGTTTCCTTATCTTCCCTTTCAAGAGTCAATATTTCTGTCAGTAATTAACCATGAGGAAGCAGCAGGTTTGCATAGGATGGAGTTAATGTGAGTTATACTATGTGCTAATATCATGAGAAAGTACACTTAAGGGGTTTTGGTAGGGGACATAGAGGTAGAGTTTAGTTTTGGGATTTAGCTGTGGTTTTAATTGCCACAAATATAGCTAAATTTCACAGGGACTATAAGAAGATTTCTTCATTCCCCTAATTCATGTGAAAAATGCCATTTTCTTATTTTCTATCACAATCATAATCTCAGATTTGAATTAATTAGATTCCTACAGGAGATGAGGCTAGGTGGGTGTTAAAACCCACCAACATGCAGGGTGTCTGAAATAAATTGCACCCTGAGAAAATGGTGCTATCTCCTTGAGAGAAAGTCACTGAATTTTAGAGAATGATTTCGTAAACAGTGACCAGAATAGTGTCGACTTCTTCACAAAACAGTGCAAGGTGCCAGGTGGTTCATGATTTAGAAAAACTGTATATCTTGAGGTTTGAAGATGGCAATAATACAGCTGTTAGCCTCTCTGTTTTTTATTGGTTTTTTTTTTTAAGCTTCTTTATCTTCTTGGTCTGAAAACTACTCCAGGATTAGTTTAGGCACATCTGACTGCTGAGGGCCTTACACCATCTTCATATACAACAACAGAGGCAGTTACACAAATGTGTACAGCTATTTTGGAAATGAGCTCCGATAAAGATGATTTTTTTTCCTCGCCTTTTAATGTCCTGGGTAGCTGCCCTGTCCAAACAAGAGAGCCAAGCTACATGTTGGTGTTTCTAGATATACCAGCTAATCAAATGCATTCAAGGGCTTTGTTGGGGTCTCTCTTCTGTCTGGTACAAACAGCAATAGCCATCTGTATTTAAATTTAGAGGAAGTTAAATTAAACTCTGTGTGTATGTGTGTGTGTAATCTCTCTCTCTCTCTCTCTCTCTCTCTCTCTCTCTCTCTCAATCTATGTTTGGGTTTGAGAAAGTATTAAAGATAGGCTTGAAGGAGGCAAGATCTGACCCTGAAGATTAAGCCAAAGACTGAGGATGAGGAGTGGAATCTCAACTGCTCATTAGTGTTTGATCATTTGAAATGGTGCTTTGGTTATTAGGCCAATAGGGGATGAGTCAGAGAAGTGCAAGAGGTTAGTGTTCTTCCTAACAACACAGAGGTGAAGGGATTTGAAGAAGTTCTGAATTTGTGGATACTTATGTGCCTGATGAACAAAGAACAGGCATACCCTATGGCTATATTTGTGCTGCTCCTTGGAAGCTCAGAATGGAGAGGCTGAGCAAGGTGAATTTAGAGTGATAATAGATTATACTAGAGATGGTCCCAAACTGGGACCCGTATCTTTAAATACCTCCCCAACCCAAACATTGGGAGTATAGGTAAAATAAAACCTGAATCTAAAGCAACCCTACTTTGGTTCGTTTTGTTTTGTCAGACTTGCCCATTATGCAATGGGGAATAAAACACAAACCATTTAGTTTACCTTTTGCAGTCTGGTGCTTTCAGTAAAATGGACCCTAGATCTAAGCCACACTTAGCTTGGGTTTGCAAACCCAAGCTGAGAAACAAACTGAATGTGATACCAATGCAGTCTTCCAATCCTTCCCAACTCAGCCTCCTTTCCCACCTACGTAACAATCAGGTATAATCTGAACTTTAATGAATATGCTAGGGTATTTATTATTCGGTATATTTTACCTTTTATAAAAAGTGTTTAGACTGTTTAAGTGTGTGTGTGTGTGTGTGTATATATATATATATATAGGATGACTCATTCATTTATGCCTTAGTCCAGCACAGTGCTTAAGTAGATGATTGACTTTAGCATGTGAATGGTCCTATGGGCTTTTAAAACTGTGTGTGCTTATGTGCTCTGAGAGATCAGGGCCATAGAACTTAGTCCTGTTCCCCTTGAGGTCAATAGTAAAGTACTCACTGGCTTCACTGGTGAAGGATCAGGCCCACAATGACTTTTCAGCAACAGATCTGTCCTGCAAGCACAACAGTACCAACTGGTTAATTATTTATAATGGCACATTTTGGGCTATGAGAGTGAGTATAGCTTAAAAACCTCATGAAAAGCTATTGCATATGGTTCCTGGTTTTTTTTTTTTAATAAGTTACCCAAAGATACTGCATTTCAAAACTATTTTAGAAGTAAATCTCAGTATTAAGGCTGTTTCCATAACTTTGTAATGTTAAGCCTCTTTAGCTCAACAATGGGAACATTTAACTTCACAGTTTGACAGAGATGTGTATTAGTGAATGTCATAGAATGGCTGTCTTGCCTGTAATTCATTCTCCTCATAAAAATTATGCAACAAAGCCTGTATGGTGTGTGAGAAGACATGAGCAAAAAAAAAGGCTAACAAATGAATGATGTGGCATATTGTTCTTTTTAAAAATTGTTCAAATTGTTCATAGCAGACCTCAAAACTTTCAAATTTATTCATTCTTTGAAATTGTTCACCATTTCCCTCCACCCCGTACAAAAAGTAATACCATTCATAAAGAAACGGCTTGTTGTGAGGATCTGAAACTAGAAATGTGTGTTGTATTCATTAGTTGCGGGCCTGATTCTCATCTCACACTAGCCTAAATTGGAAGTAATTCAGGTACAAGGAGATCACAGTCAGGGTCTCTCAGGTAGGTGGTATTGTTTCTGTTCCCTGACTTGTATGTGGTACACGGAGTAGGGCATTAGCCTAAGGGGTTGTCTGCGAGGTGGGGCAATGTGTATTGTGGGAGTGTGATTTCTAAACTGTATTAACGTGTTATGCATGAATTGGTCCATGTAGACCCTGCATGGACTAAATGTTCCTCAGTGTGCTTTCACGTAGTACAGTACTATATTAAAGTACAGAAAGGATCATTTTGGATGCACCAGCAAGGTGTACACAGACCAATTCATGCACAGCACATTCGTGGACTTCGGAAATCACAAGTGTGCATCACTCCTCCCACCCTCACTCCATGTAGACAAGCCCAAAGGCTCAGGAGACCTGCCTTCTGTACTTAAATCTGCTACCATTGTATTGAATGATTGAAACAAGGCACTTCTGTCTTCCTTCCCACCCTTTTGTCCATTCGGTATTTTATATGACAATGTGCCTTGTCTATTTGGATTGTAAGGACTTGGTGATTTGTACAGTGCCTACCACAATTGAACCCCAAACTCAGCTAGGGCCTGTGGTTGCTACTGCATTATCAATAACTAATAATAAGCAACCCATCTGACATTGCAAATATAAAATATGATATGTGAGGCTGTTGATGCCAGATTATTCTTATGTTTCTTACTTGGTGTAGTATCTTTATTATGCAAACAGTTCCAATGAGATCAATGGGACCACTAGTGTAGTAAGGTACTACTCAATGTAGGTAAGGGTATCACAATTTGGCTCATCATTACATAAATCACATAGTATATATTCTGTTTTTCTTGTTTGGATGACTTATGAAATTAACCAATACTATGCAGTACATTTTACAATTAATTATGCAAACCTAATTTTGATTTTTAGCAACTATTTTAGCTTAAAATTTACATTTTGTTATTGCTACCATTAAGTCAAGTTTGTGCACACAAATATTCATAGAAAGTGAGCAAGTAAGAGTTGTGACTATGGTTGTACCCAAAACGGCCAGTGAATAGTCATATGATTTTTG
This sequence comes from Lepidochelys kempii, assembly GCF_965140285.1. NCBI lineage: Eukaryota > Metazoa > Chordata > Testudines > Cheloniidae > Lepidochelys > Lepidochelys kempii. The sequence continues at coordinate 30,066,583 of NC_136391.1, read as the reverse complement.
CACTGTTTGTTCACTTCTTATCATGAGTAATTGCACTGATTATAGACATCCTATAGAAAGGGATCAAAATGACAGAATATACTTTCTCATAGACAAAGTAACCCCTGTAAAAATCAGGAAGAGTCAATATTCTCAACATCCTACATGAAGAGAGATACTCCAAGAAGGAGCTAGAATGAACATGTATAACAATAAGATCTCTCATTTAAAATCTGAAGAAATACAGCAGCTGCTGACAAGTCCAGGAAAGATGGCACACACCACTTGATGGCTTTCAGAACATGCCTTCCTCAAAGTGCAATGTGAAGTCTTGCTTCATTGTCACTGCTTGATTTTGAAAAGTCACAAAGAATCTGGAAGTTTAAACACTCTTAAAAACATGCTTTGATATTAAGACCCAATGACAGGAAGTGTCTATTGGGTAATTTACTTGACAATATGCCAGTCTTTGACACTTTTTTTTCATAGATATTTCAATGAGCAAGGAAGACTCGGACATCCAAGTACTCTTAGTGCTTTTTTGAACCTTCTGTGACAGTTTCACAGCCAAATTAAATTCTAATATATTTTACAGATTGAGATGATCTGCTTGCATATATATTCCAAACTGTTCCAGGGCATATTCTAATGAGAGAGTCTGCAGAAAGGGAAACTGCACCAAACCAAAAACATTAAATTGAAATCCTGTTGGTTATTTTTAAACAAACATTCTAGATTACACTGAGTTTTTATATTAAAGACTTATCTAAATTGTAATTATTTTTACAACCCATATAAGCAGACAAGAAACTGTATGGATAGGTAAAAAGACAAAGCTCCTACTCTAAGGGCTTAATAGACAGTGTGCAGTTAAAAGCATAAAGGATGGGATGTAAATGAAATGAGACATCTCAGCAGTGGAGTTAGACCTGTCTTGCCAGTTTCACTACTTTAGGATTTTTTTGTTTAATTCTGAGTGTTTATTTTGTCAATATGTCTTTGAAAAGGATCACTAGAAGCTATAAAATGCTTTCAGGGGGTGTGTGAAGGAGAAGAAGATGGGACATGGCTGAGAGGTCAGGGCAAGTGCTCCAGTTAGAGGAGGTTGCATGGAATTGAGTAGGTATCAGGCATGAATACAGTTAGTTTTTCCCCTTAGGCAAACTGAAGAGAGTAAGGGTGGAATGATGACAGAAGAGCAGAGGAGGCAGCAAGAGATAAATTGTGCAGGGCCTTATAGGTAAGGTCCAGGAACTTACACATGATTGGAAAGACTATGAGGGAAACCTGGGTCTCCCCCTTCCTCAGTTACTACTAGTACCACTTGTCCTGTGGGTTGGGAGATGCAATCTGTTCCCCCTTTCTTAAGCTGCTCTAGGAGTTACTGCTCCAAGGAGAAGGAAGGGACTTCTGAGTTCCCTGCCCCTTTCCATCTCTACCCTTCCTTTCCCTTTGACCCTGACTCAGCCCCTCCTGCCCCTTTTGGGGAACTCCCATCATTCTCAGAATTTGGTGCCCTCCACTGAAGGGAAGGTAATATAGTAATGTGACTAACTGGTTAAATCTAGACTGCAATTCGGGCGTGTGGCTGCATCACGAGTAGACATACCCGAGCTATCTTTGATTCCGCTAGCTCGAGTTGCAATAGCAGTGAAGCTACAGCAGCATGGACTTCAGTGCCAACTCTACAGGCCTGTCCAGGGACCTGCGAATGCATTTGAGCGGCTAGCCCCTGCTGAAGTCCATGCTGCTGCAGCTTCACCGCTACTGTTATTCAAGCTAGCTAGAGCAAAACTGGCGTGGGTATCTTTACAGATGCCGCAATCACATCTTGGGTTACAGTGCAGGCGTACCCATGCTTTCCCACACACCCACTCCGTACATAGTTTTTTTTTTTCCTCTCTCTCTCTGAATAGGCACCTTCCTGTCAAAATGGGATGGTGTCATAGCTAATGAAGAGCAAACATCGAAAAAGGGGTGAGATTTGTTTTGGGTGAAGCTTCTCCAAACCTTAATTGAACCCCTGATTTTCCTTCTAAGTTTTCTGGTGCTTCCTGTTTTCAGTTCCACTGGAACTTGGAATGTCTGAGCATGAAAAAACTACAAAAACAATGTTTAAATTTTATATATATATATATATATGGACCTTAACAAATTTGGGTTTTGTTTGAATTTTTGGTGAACGTTCAGGTCAGTTGTTTTTATCAGTACTGATTCAGCCAGCCCTATCACAGCACCCACCAAGGAGAGTGATTGAATGTTGTTCTGTTTCAGATTTGGGGTGAAGGTGGGGCTATGTTGTATAATTACATCCAACATATCTAAGCTTTCTACTCTGCATTACAAGTTCTGCTGAGGTTGAAGAAATACCAAATTGTGGAGTTTCAGTAAGTCACAAATTTCACTTACTGGTAAAATTATGCAAATCCCAAAGATGTGGGAACAAATACTACATTTTGGGTCTGATCCTGTAAATTCCTTGCTAACTTAAAAACTTCTTCTGAAGTTAGTGGGCTGGGTCTTCATCTGGTATAAATTCTAAATGAAGCTATGCAGATTTACACCAGGTGAGGATCTAATGGGGTTTGAGTGCCCAAAGAGTGAGGATTGGACACTTAATCAGATTGCCCGACAGTGAAAAGTCATGAGAAGGGAGGACACATAATATTACCAAAGAAAGACACTGTTCAAAGGAGACAAAAATAAAATAGGCAACTTTTGTCAATTTGCCAGGAAGGAGTCTGAGACTACAGGCAGCATAATGAATCCTTTCTACAGCCCTGGGTTAGAAAATGAAAGTGGATTTAAAAACTATCTTTCTTTTCGGAGGAGATGCTCAAGCAACTATCAGATGAACCAATCACAGAAATTTAAAAGGATTAAGCCAATGATTACAGCGACATGACACTGCCACTGAGAGCCTGAGTTTAATATCATAGAGGTTAAAGAAAGAGCAACAAGGAACAGAGAGAAAGAGGTTAGTTCTAAAGGGCAGAGGCAGTGGCTTTTTTTTTTTAAACCAACAAAAGGTTAAAGGGAAAGACTGTCACAAGGTTGGAATGATAATTCAAGGTGAGGAGGAACAGTGGCTGTTCTCAGGATGCTGTGAAAAAGAAGCAAAGAGAACTACTTTCTTCCTATACATATAGAAGCTGAAAGAATCTGGATTCCTATTCAAAACACTAATAAAAACTAATCAAAAATAACACTAATCTTAAGGGTCTATTAACTTCTGAAGGGAAGCATTAATGAATGCAATGTGGTGTACAATCAGAGCGGTACATTAAGAAGTATTTCAGAGTAACAGCCGTGTTAGTCTGTATTCGCAAAAAGAAAAGGAGGACTTGTGGCACCTTAGAGACTAACCAATTTATCTGAGCATAAGCTTTTGTGAGCTACAGCTCACTTCATCGGATACATTAAGAAGTATGATTACATATATTGTAGATGTGTGTGCATTTGTGTCTGTGTGAACAATGTCTGAGAATAGAATTAGTTTTGAAGTGTAGGAATAAAATGCATGTTGATTTTATATAAATGAAGCCTCTTTCTTGCTGTTTGCATTTCTTTTTCTGTCTAATTTAGTTTTTGAAGAATGAAGCATTACCGTTATGATAAACATCTCTGCACTATGCTATTAAGATTATTAATTGATAAAAAGAGAGAGATGATTTGTCCCTACTGAGGTGTTTTGTTTTTTGTTTGGGTTTGTTTCATAGTATGGAATTTCAAATGCCAAAACTGAGCGAACCAGTAAATCTAATTGCCAATGCCCTTATTGAACTAAGAAATAAATTTAGATGGGATTTGTCCAAATGCCATGCATGTGCGGTAGAGGGCAAATTGAGTTTAATCCACCATGGTGATTCTGGTAGGAAATAAAAACAACCTGGGTCCACAAGACCACTGTACTTCAGAAGCAGGCAGAATGGAGGGAAATTAAATCTAAACACATTAGTTTGGAGAATTAATTGCCTTTAGGGCATGCTCACCAAAGAGATGATATGCAGCTAGAGCATGATCAAAGTCCATTCAGGTCAGTGGGAGCCTTTTCATTGACTTCTGTGGGCTTTGGATTAGGCCCCTAGTGAAGGTTGGCATGGCATAGCTAGAGTCTACAGTTATTATTATTTGCTTTGCTCGGAATAAGTGGAGTTTTTCAGAGCTCTGCTAAACCTCACTGTTTTCCTTCTTATATTGTCCTCCCTCAAAGGCCCAACCCCTCTAGCAAAGAGACCTGGTTAAACTAGGGCCCTTACTCAATACATCTTGAGTCAAATCATTCTTGTCTTATTCACATGAGTAGCCCCACTGCCGTCAGAGTTTCTTTAAGGTTTATATATCTCAGCTGCCTCAGCCACACAAAAGCTAGGCTCAGATATTATCAGCAAGACCAAACTCACAATTATATGTGCCCCAGTGTGGTAATAGCCCTCAGACATATGCTTCAGTCCATTCTTATGCAGTACAGCACATAGATCCATAGATATTAAGGTCAGAAGGGACCATTATGATCATCTAGTCTGACTTCCTGCACAACGCAGGCCACAGAATCTCACCCACCCACTCCTGCGAAAAACCTCTCACCTATATCTGAGCTATTGAAGTCCTCAAATCGTGGTTTAAAGACTTTAAGGAGCAGAGAATCCTCCAGCAAGTGACTCGTGCCCCATGCTATAGAGGAAAGCGAAAAACCTCCAGGGCCTCTTCCAATCTGCCCTGGAGGAAAATTCCTTCCCGACCCCAAATATGGTGATCAGCTAACCCCTGAGCATATGGGCAAGATTCACCAGTCAGATACCCAGGAAAGAATTCTCTGTAGTAACTCAGATCCCACCCCATCTAACATCCCATCACAGGCCATCACATAAGCATTGTGGCTGAGATTTTTAAAGTTATTTAGGAGTTGCTGTACTCAACATTGTAACAACTCACTGACTTAGGAGCCTAGGTTTCATTCACAAAATTGATTAGGCAGCTAGGAGACTAAACTGTCATGTCCCCCCTGAGTCTTCTGTTCTCCACGCTAAACTAACCTAATGTTTTAATCTGTCTTTGTAGGTCATGTTTTCTAGCCCTTTTAATCATTTCTGTTGTTCTTTTCTGAACTTTCTCCAATTTGTCCACATCTTTACCCGAAGTGTGGTGCCCAAATCTGAACATGTTACTCTAGCTGAGGCCTTATCAGTACTGCTATTTAGTTTTGTGATCCACTGTAACTCCCAGATCCTCTTCTGCAGTACTATTTCCTAGGCAGTCATTTTCCATTTTGTATTTGTGCAATTGATTATTCCTTCCTAAGTGTAGTACTCTGCATTTGTCCTTACTGAATTTCATCCTATTTAATTCAAACAATTTCTCCAGTTTGTCAAGATCATTTTGTCCTGTCCTGTCCTAATTCTGTCCTCCAAAGTGATTGCAACCTCTCCCAGCTTGGTATCATCCACAGACATTTAAAGTGTATTGTCTATGTCATTATCCAAATCATTTTTGAAGATATTTAATAGAACTAGACAGGACCGCACTCAATATGCCCTTCCCCCTTGATTGTGAACCATTGATAACTACTCCCTGAGTACAGCCAATTGTGTACCCACCTTATAATGGGTCCAACTATGCTATAGTTCTCTAGTTTCTTTCTGACTTAGAGAAACCTAAGTTGCTTTGAAAACTGAACTGGCTCCTAACAAGCCCCAGGATTCAAGTGGGATCATAAAGGAAGTGTACCTTTACCCTTCTTCATCCTTGTTCCATCACCAACAGCAACCTATCCATGCTCAAGTCTTGGGTCTTTTTAGTTTATTGCAGTAACTACACTAATTTTGTGTTGTTCTAGAATTCATCTTGATCCATCGGTGCTTCAGCCCTCGTATAGATTTCACCGATCACGACATGTCGTCCATTCCTTTTTGGGGGGGTTCTTCTAGAATTACATTACTTAAAATACTTTAAAGTATCGAAAAAAGGAGAAATAACAACATTACAATGATATTACAAAGGCAAATTAATCTCTTCCAATATAAAGAAAAGCAGAGAAGACACTGATGTGTGAATTGTGGCCCAGATGGAGGGAGGCTGAGAGAGGGGGGGAAAGATTCATTGCAAAAAAAAAAAGGTCTTAATATAGCAGAACAAAAACAGCCTCCTTTTAATCTCTCATTGTTTTTATTCTGGTGTAACAGTTAAATAACATGGGAAGAGTGTTTGCTACTATACACAACAAACATTGGTCTCATGAGAAGGAAGAGATAAACTAAAAGAGGGCAAGTAATAGCATTTCATGTTTCTGAACTGTCAAGAATCACCCTTTGATTAGTGTTATCAAAAGCTGCACTGATTGTGTTCGACTAGCTCTTGTTTTGAAAATCCTAATCCTCCAGGGTTCTATTTTGCTCTCTACTAAGTCTAAAGGAGGCTTTTGGAATTAGATTTAGACATGTTAGGACCTATCCTATGAGGTTCTGGATTCTCTCAGTGTAATGGCATTTAAGAGTTCCTCAGAACCCCTCAAAGCTTAGGAACCAGATCTTCAAAATGTTGATCAGTCACAACTGGGCCCAGATTTTCAGAAGAGCTCAGCTCCTATTGACGCACCTAAATGAAATAACCAGAGTTTATTTCTCCAAGTGCTCATCACTCAGCAACTCCTACTGGGAAGAATGCAAGCTACAGGTTCCTGAGTACTTTTGAACATCATGTCCTAAATGTCATTGCCCAAAGAAGAAATGTTTAGGAAGCAGAGGGGCATGTTGTCATAAACATTCCATCCCCTAGAAGGAAGAAGTAAACCACATATGTGTTAAAGAACATCAACAAAACATCAAAGTGTGTCATCAAAACCTTATTATCAATATTCCCACAGTGGTGTTTCCATTTGCAAGCATATTCAGATGCACTCTGAATAAAAAGTCAAATTACAAATGTTTTTGTATTTGTCTTTTTTGTTAAATGTGTTTCAGACTCATTCTGAAACGATCACTCAGCCATCCTCCAAAAAGATTGGAAGATTTAATTTTGAAAAGACATGGATGCACATAGAGAAGGAAGGCCAGGATAAGAGAAGAATGGAAAACGCATTGTGGTCGGTGCAATCTATATGATGGCTCAAGGATCAATCAATCAAGGTGACCATGGTGTTTATTTTACAGAAATAAAAGAACCAGGAATGTTTACACTAATGAGTGGGTCACATGTAACCAGAGATGTAATCTGGAGACACTCCTTTATACGATTGTCTTTATGCAATTTATCTAGAGAGAGAGAGGTACCATTTAGAATATGCATATCCTGTTTCTATGATTTCAGGAATGGTCTCTGGTCATTACAATTTAGGCAATAGCATCTAAAGGTCTAGGGGCAGGGCTTGGTGTCAGGAGTGCTAAATCCCAGTCTTAACTCTCTAATTCAGTCAGTGAGTGGCGCTGGGTGAACAGCTTAATTGGACATTCTCATCTTTAAATAGGGTAATTGTTGTTGTTTTGTTTTAAATCCCTGTTTTATATAAGCTTTATTCATGGAGTTGTTGCTTCACAGAGCCCTTCTTTGGAGGCAGTTGAATGAGTTTGAGAGTCACAACAACAAACATGCTTGGAGACAGCCCTTCCCCTCCTGCTGCCTTCATGCTCTCCCTTTAAGTTATCCTGGCAGGGAGCATGCTCTCAACCCCTCTCTATACTTCCTCTGCTCCCTGGATTCCTCTAGAGCTCCATGGAGTAAAGATTTCTATTCTGTCTGTGTTCAGCTCTATGCTGGGGAGCCCATGGAGCAGTTATAGACAGGCTGTGGGGCTGGATGATCCCTGATGATCATTGTTTTCACAAACCTGATTGGCTCCTGGCTCATATTGAAGGAGCAGTCATGGGGCAAGGAGTCCTTGTCATCCTGCTGCCACTCCCAGCTGTAACTGGCCCCTACTTCTGTTTGTAATTTCTTCACCTCTGTGCTGGGTATTGCATCATGCTTACCCATCCCAGAGGGGCGTTGCTTAAAGTAAAGCCAGACTTCTACATTTAGTTCCTGACTCAGCTAACAAAGTTTTGTAGGATTTGTATCTCATGACTTCATTTTGCCCTCTTTGGACACAGCAAAGTCAGGATGTCACTTACTTTAGGTCTTGAAGAGGAGGCCGAATGCAATGGGAGCTATTCCCAAGCAGGAATTTCTTTGTGGTGGCAAAAGCCACTCAAGGTTCTGTACAGCGTTGTCTTCTGAGTGACACCAGTGTGAACCCCAAGCTCCATTTGGCTTGATTCACTCGATAGATCTGATTCTTTCTACAAGAAAAATGTCTGTTGGGAATGGCACCAGCTGTCTACTTGGAGCTGTTCACAAAGTATGCCCAGAAGGCCAGAGGTAGTGCAGAGTACAGCCAGAAATGCAGTATTAATACCATAGCCTGCCATCCATTCAAGCAAATCCTCCTTTCAGTGAACTAACATAACTGTAACAGAGATTGGGATCTGACTCCTGTCCCCAATGTGGGTCTGATTCTCCTGCGCCTAGCACCTTGTGTCATCACTCACAGCTGTGCAACATGAGTGTAAAATGTTTCCAAATCAGAACGGCAACATTTAATACCTGAAGCTCAACATCTGCAGACTGATGCAGCAAAGAAGTCCTCTTCCATTGTAAGTTTTTCAGAAGAAAGACTGTCTTCCTCCACATGTGTACAGCACCTAGAAAAAGTGGGGACCGATCCTGAATGGGAGCCTTGGGCACTACAGCAAAATACAAAATAAGATTAATAATTAGCAACATATATATTCATATTTTTATTTTACTCAAATAACTTGCTTTGGAAGACAACAAATCTACTCGTGAATATTTACTAAAGACTTGTTTCTTGGATCTGTCTGAAAAAGCACTCTGGGCCAGATATTCTCCTGGCGTAAATGCACATAGCTCCACTGATTTCAATGCAGCTACACCACTTTACACCAGTCCTCTCGTGTGCTTCTTTCCATATGGAAGACATTGTGTTTTTTACAGCACATCATATTGAAACACTCTTCTCTTTTGAGCATTTGCTCCTGAAATTGGATATATTCATTCAATAAATATTTGATGACTTTCTTTTTAATTTGTACAGAATCTTTAATTGTGTTGTTTGCAACGTTCATTTTCAATTAAGTTTCAGGGACATGTATTTCCATATTGTTCATATTTTGGGAACAAACATTGTCATTATTATAAAAAATATTTAGATTTTCTCTGAAGCTGAATTTCTGCACATGATTTGTTGACTAGCTCAAGGATCTGCTTTGTGCTTAGTAGTTTGCTGAGAAACCAGACTCCAGCTGACTTAAGGATTGAGTCTGACTTAAGTGCTGAGCACCTAAATTACCACTGACTTCAATAGGATTCAAGCTCACTCAGCATTTTGTAGGAGATTCTCAGGATTTGCCCTTTATCTGTTTGGAATCCATGTCAAAATAAGTGCAATAACATTTCAATTCAAGCTCTTGTGTATATAAATGTATCAGAAGTGTCAATATTAAGGAGCCAGATATCAAAATGCTTTATCCCTAGACCATATAAATAAGAGAAACAGCAAAAGAAACAGATGAGTTTATGCACAAATAATTATTAACTAATTTTACACTGATTCCTATTTCACTATCTAATGTTTGTAATGATCTGGCAGCAGTATAATTCAGCCATTTTTCTTTTATTATTTTGGAACTTCCCCCTCCACTTGGCTCCTATCCCTGCAAATAAGATCTTGATTTTCAAAGGGCCACAGCATCTATTGGGATGCAGACGGAGCCTGACTAAACGGCCATACGCAAAGCATTTCAGCATAATGTCAGAAGGAAGTCCAGTTTGTGATGTGCCTTGTCGTCACTAAGAAAAAAAGGTGTTTCCAAACCATGTGTTACCTAACATGAGGTAAAATGGTAGTGAAGACAAGACCATTGCAGTTTTATCAGGGTAAAGTAAATGCTAGGCTCCCCCTCCTATTTATCTTAGTCAGCTAATGTGAAAACTACAGACTACCTTGTTTTCACCAGCATTTTATCTCATGTTAGTTACCACATGTTAGCTGACAAATGGTGAGAAAACACCATTTTTCCTTTTCTGGATGCACACATCCAAGGGTGGCCTGTTTCGTAGCAGCAGGTGAAGCAGAGTGATAGGAATGAAAACTGTATTAAAAATGTCATGTTTTACAAGCCCTTGATCACTAGACATTTAGGGAAAAGTGAGATACAAAGAATAAGAATCTTCTCACACATTGGTATCTGAAATGTCAGTGATTTAGTTTCAAGGTAGGTACCTAGGACCTACATTTTCAAAAGTGACTAGTGGTGTTTCTTGTTTTAATTTTGGATGCTCAATTTAAGGCATTTCAAAGGGATGTTATTTTCAGAAAGTGCTGGAAACCAGCCCTCTGAAAATCAGACTTCTTTAACTAGTCTCAAGTTAGGAAACCCAGCAATTAAAGCACCCAAAGCCATCAGTTACCCTTGAAAATTTAGAACCCAACTTTTAAAGTTACTTTCTTCATGGCAGGCAATGGGTTCATCGTAGTAAAGGCAATTAAAAGGTTACACAGCAATCTGCTACCATTGCACACATTCCTGGCTCTGCAGGTAGGTTCAATCTCCTTGTGCCCTAACAAATCACAAGGAAGGAACTGAAGAATTTACTACTGTACAAACTTGTGGAAGTAGCTACTGTTCTTTGAAGTCTACCAATCAGCTGAGATTTCAACAATCGTCAATCATCAAACAATATCCTCTAGTCCAGGATGTAAATATAAGGTAAAATTGAACCTTTCATATAATACTTTTAATCAATCAAGTATAACATTTTTGGGACGGTAGGTCAACGAGACTGGCTGTTGGTAAGTGTTCTAGAGTTTCTTCAGCAAAACTGGCGTGTCCGCTCAATACTTGATTTTATTTTGTTATGTTGCACATATTCAGGTGCACCAATTTATGGCGTTATGAATGAAAGAGAGAGATCAGTAGTGTGCAGTGAATACTAATGTGCTATTGATGATGATTTAGAATGCAAAATGCTGTTTAGTTATGATGCAAAGCAATGGATTTGACACTATTGTCAGTGAGATGCTATTTCTAGAGATGAGCCTCAACCGAGCTTCTGAATAGAAGAACTCCTGAACTCTGGGAAAGTTTTTGGCTCTGGAACGGAGGTTTCTGGCTCCAAGCCATCTCTGACCATTTCACAGTCTAACAGATAGAGGTCTGGAACTACATGGAGTGTTAGAAAAAATTCTTAATGTGTAAACTGACCAGTGATAAGCTTTCAACATTTTACTGAAGGACTGTCCCAAATATTGTCTCTCTTTTTCGTGATGTATATGGTATTCTCTAGATACAATATCTTTTTGTTCTTCTAGCTAGTGTGGGGCAGTGGACTCATCAGCCTGAGGGATGGGGAATCAGCGCCCCAGGTTACTTCCTTGTACTACCAACTCTTCAGAAGCCAGGTTGGGGCTGAGCAGCTAGGGATGGCAGGAAGAGATGTATGGCAGAGTGGTTATGGGATTCCCACCAGGACAGCAATAGCTTGACCCCATCTTCTGTCCTCATCCTCATGTGCTGCTGGAGTGGCTAATGACACAGGTGCAGACCACGCATCTATAAAGACTGGTGGAAGATGCTGCTACATTCATATTTTAACAGCAAGAGCACTCAGCAAGGTCTGTCTTTTAACAATCAGATCTAGCCGTAGCTCTTTGGGGCAGATTGCAAAACAGTTTTGCGCTGCCTTTCCCTGTTGCTGTGCACAAAGCTGGCCTATGGACTGTGGGGAGAATTAGTGACATGATACTTTAGGATAGACTCTAAACTTAAATGACTCAGTCTATACAACAAGGCATGTGTAGGCATATTTTGAGCTCCATATTCCATCCTCCTGCTGCAGAAACAGAGCCCAGCTGCTAAAGACATAATTGGGAAAAGTGAAGAGAGCTGAGATCCTCGTTTACAGGCTGTTTAACTCCACCCCCATGGCTCCTCAGCAATCCTGATATTTGGGCAGCTCACTGATTGATGTGCACTTGTCAGTTTTTATTTTCGCCATACTAGTTTTATATGCTTCTAACTACATACCCAATCACCAATCTTTGCCTCAGCCGTGGGTCTCCAGAACTGAATTCGCTAGCTTCCTCCATATTTTAACCTCAATGCCTCCCAATCATTACATGTTCATTATACCTCAAACATTAGCTGCCTCCTTTGTGTTTACACCCTTTTTTCCTTCCTTGAGTAAACATTGGGTAGCCAAACTATAAATATTTTACGGGTCTTTTAAAAAATGCCCTCACAAATCAGTCCCTCCAGTCACTTAATTCGCCCAGAAGGAACCATTAGAGAATCTTGCCTGATTTCCTCTGTAACACAGAACATAGAATTTTACCCAGTTAGCCCTGTGTTGAGCCCAGTAACGTGTTTGACTAAAGCATATCTTTGCTGTTGTCTGAATTCCCTCCAGTGTATCATCATCATCGAAATAGGAAACGTTAAGTGACCAGGCATGCTTAACTAAATTTTCTATAAGAAAAAAGGACCTTTGAACCTGTCTGACCCTAATCTCTCTTCTTATAGCCTGACTCCTTGTCTGTCACAATTCCAAATTTATAAGCTGTTGCTGGCCAAGTGGTTGATATTAATACATCACGTACTGATCAACCAGGGCGACAAAAGAAAATCAAGGAGAATAATATCAGAAAACAGTAGTGTTATTCTGATCCCAGCTGGAGAGCTCCTTTTCTGTCTTGTCAGTGTTACATAGACCAGATATGGGTTACAGAAAACTCACTACAGTGACAGTTGTTACTTTTGGGATTAGATCAATATTTGTCTGTTTCCAGGAATTAGTAGAACAACTGCCTGGAGTAATATATATCAGAGGTGAACTTGCTATCAGTACAGAATGCACATGAGTTTAATTCTGCCTTTCAAAACCCCATTTACTTTTCTAATACTTAAAGTCTTGAAGCCTCACACACCACTCACAATAAATCCTGCAGGTAAAGAGAAAACAAAAGGATACAAGTTAGAGGATTAGACATGATATTAGAATGTGAAGTCTTATGTAAAACAGGAAATCAAATTTTCTGGGAGATGTTTTGTAAAGAAATTTTGAATGTGGCAGGGCATTTAAGTTATCTGTCACTCCTTGAAGATCAACAGAAAAAAAACTAATAATGCGTTCACTGTTAAGAATGATTGTCTTTTGTAAAGCAGCCATGTTTGTGGCATTATAGAGGGGGAGAAAAATGTCAGGTTTGTCATCTTCAGGAGCTTCCTCATAGAAAGAAACTTGCTTAACTTCAAAGGACCAAGCCTGGATAAAGTACTTTTTCTCTCTCGCTCGCTAAATCCTTCTTTACTGTACTCTTCTAAAAACTAATACTAAATATGCAAATATTGTGCATTGTTCCTAGTTAAAATTGAGTGAAAATATGTTGATAGTGTTCACCATTAAGAAGCATCACAGAGTGTTGTCTAAGGTACACTAATATCTAAGATTGCTGCAGTATGGCGAACTGTAATTGCTTGCAAAACTTGATGTTTGGATAACAACCACTATCCCTAGGCTAGGGCAATGGACTGAGACTCAGGAGATCTGGGGTCAATTTCTGGCGCTGCTACTGGTTTTCTTGGTGATCTTGGGCAAGTCACTTCCACTTCCAGTTTCCCCATCCGAGATGAAAAATGACATATAAGAGCTAGTGGTTGTTTTTTATTATTTTATTTTTATTTTATTATTATTTATTATCTTATTTACTTAGACCAAACCATTTGCTCCAATCTCTGCTATAAAGTTTTATTTAAATTGATTTAACCATTGCATATAGCCTTTATATAATATATATTACACATACATTATTACATTTAAAAATACTGTCATCATAAACATCAAAGCCTTTATTTTTTCTTTCTAATTGTACACCTTTGTTTATGACCACATTACTATTGAATACACTGAAACAGCTAATATACAACCTACATTATATAGAAGCCAAACGTTTGTTCAAAGTTTGTCTAGAATTAGGGTCAAATGCCAATTTATTGGCAATAGGCTCTAGATTAGAGCCTGGGAAGAAAGTTTTGCTCTTTTTTGCAGGAGACCAGGATTAGGGAGACCAAGAGGTACAAGTGACCCAAAGAGAAAACTTTCAGTATCCTAGAATGCCACTTTGTGCCCTCAAACTTCATCAGTTTATAATAACTGTGAACCTAAAGTAGCCCATTCATGACCACTATCATCTGTTGTCTTCTCTGCAGTGTTTATATAGTTATATAGCACAGCTGTGAGCCAAATGGCAATGAACAGTCACTGCTTACACACACACACGCATGTGCAATAGCAGTAAAAGATTTATTTCTTATTCATCTGCTTGTGTCAGGGCTTCTGCTACGCCTAGTTTATTTAGCTCTTGATGCTTAAGGAGTGGCTTATGTTTCTTAGCACCATCTGTGCCGCTCAATAATGTTGCATCATTGATGGCTGCATCAAAGAGACTAACAGAGGATAGCTCAAAGATGGGGTGCCACATGGAGAAAATGAGGATGATAATAAGAGTCTGAAAGCAACACAGGAACCCTTGAAAATAAAAGCGAGATCATTCACTTGAATGATTGCAATGTTCTAAGGCTAAGATAAGGAAGACAGTTCTAAGGATATAGACACATCTATCACCACTAGTACACTGACCTCTTTCTTTGAGGATGATCATTACCACGCTCCTACCATCCTTCTCCACCAGATCTGCATCAGATGTTAAACTTTTTAATTTATTGTGTGTGGGGGGAGGGGGCAGAATTTATAGAGCAAATTCAGCTCCCCAAGGCTACAGAACAGCTCCACTGAAGCTGCTTCTACCTAATGGTTGGAACAGCCCAATTAATCCTAGTGCATCACAGCCCAGGGGATAATGACCAAAGGATCTATGCAGGAGTGGATTGTCTGATCCTATGACCATCCCTTCCCTCCCTCCAACTCCCTTCTTGCACATTATTGGACAGCCTCTGCTTAGCTGAGCTCCAAGCCATGGAAGGTATATGCACCATATTATATGGCTGTCCCCACAGGCAGGTTCCATCCACATCCCTTGTACAGTGCAGCTGTTCTAGTTCTACTCTCAGAGAGCTCCCCTTATGTGGGACTAGAGGGAAGGAGGGGCATTGCATTAGTAATAGAGCGGGCTAGGGCCTTAAATGTAAATCTGTTCTTAAGGAAAGCATTTGCACCCTTAACAATACCTGGCTTGAGAATGAGAACACACACAACGTTTCCAGATGAAAACATATTACCCTTTATTATTTTTTATATTAAATCTAGGCTGTACAGACCTGATGTCCCATTCTTAGGCTGAGGAAAGGAACAATAATATGAGTAACTGAGTGACATTACATCCCCAGCTGCTTTATCTGTATTTGGCTAGAAATTGAATGATTTTGTTATGAATGATAATGTATTAGTACCTCGCACCTGCCTTTCCATCATTGCTAGCTGTTGACTGCAGAGGGTCAAAGGTGAATGAATGGATTAAAAGAAATACTGCACAAGTATTGTTGCATGCACTAATATCATATGCTTCATTGCTTCTTTGATTATTCATTCTTTACAACTGTCTTCTGGGACAAAATCAGTGAGACACTTTCTGTTATGCTTCAAAAGTCATAATAATTGTTTAGTTAGAAGCAACATTTGATTTTTCTTTTTTTTCCTTTTGTTTTTGTTTTCCCCAACCAAACTTTCTGCTGAAGTACCCAATTTTGCTGCAGCAGTCAGCAATGGAACCAAGAGTTTTTTTAATAATAATACAAATAATAATTAATAACCTCTGAAATGCTATTATAAATAATCTCTCCCTCCCTCCCTCCAGAGAGGAGTGGTAATATGGAAAGACCCTGTGGTGCTCTTCAAACAAACAGCAACATTGAGCATTATTTATAATACTTGTGTGACAACAAGGTGTCATTGCATAATTAAAACATTTCAGAAAATGTGTAGAGCAACATTTCCTGCTGACAGCTGCTTGAATGATCAAGTTTCTATATAAAGAATTTGGAGCATGGTTTCTCAGGAAAGGAGCAGAATCATGCTTGTTCCCTTCCCCCTATGAAGGATACTTCCATGCTATTTGTTGCACACCCATGCCTGTAAGCCCTTATTCTCTACCTTTGCAAATATCTACTTTACAGTAGATCATTAATAAAGGAATCAAAATCAAGAAGATTATGATGTTTATGACAGTCCCTAGAGGCTCCAGCTGAGATTGGGGCCCATTTGTTGTTGGCACTCCTCAACCACATGATAAAAGACTGTTCCTGCCCCAAAGAGCCTACATGACAAGTGATGAAAGATCTAAAGAGAGGTGAAGTGACTTGCCCATGGTCTTATGGCACATCACTGGCAAAGCTCCAGGGGATGGAAACCCTGTATCCTGACTCCAATGATATTGCCAGAATGCCTTTCCACTAAGAAAGGTATTACTTTGGGGGAAAGTATTTCAGAAATACATTGTTAGCATCCCTATGCCATGCTGAGACTCTCTGGAGACACTACTTGGCTGCTTGTAAGCGTACTTTATGTAAAGCAGAAATGACTGAAAGCTGAAGAATTTCATTCCTTGTAGGTCCCTTGGGCACTGTGACATTTACCGAGTCATAGGACCATGCATTGTATTGGCCGTTCCTTGAAAGACCTGGAGGCATGAACAATCTTGCTTTATGTTCAACATATGATATGATGACTGTTTATGATAACAGTTCTTAAAATATTTAGTATGTATTGTGTGTAATCTTTGTTTCTGAAGAGTGTTTAGTGTGCATACATCTGTCATGCCTTTCTAGCACTGTATAACCATACAGACTGTGGACATATAGGGACAAACTCATTAGTGGCATTAAATTGACTTCAGTGGCTTTATCCCAGGGATGAATTTTGCCATACTCTCTAAACTGGTAAGTATTGGACTGAAATTAGCCAAATCCTCTAGAGTCTAATGGAATGCTTATGGGCTCTGGCAAGATAGTGCAAATTAAATGTTGAGCTAAGCTAGCCAAGACTGTGGAAGCATGAAATACACTCTAAAGGGATAGCTCTGCTCTCTTTGAAGTCAATGGCATAATTCCTGTTGTCCCTGATGGAAGTAGGATTGGGTCTTATGTGGCATTAACTCCTTTTTACTACAGACGGACGTACTTCTAAATACTAATTCACTGGACCTGCAGTTTTGAAAACTCCAGTGTCCTGAGGGTGCAAAAATGTCACTACCCAAGAGTTCCAGGAAGTGTTGCACTGCAGCAGACACCTACCTGGAGGCTGAAAAATTGTGATTTTCTTGTTTAAAAATGTTGTGTATATATAACCTGGGGGGAGAATGAAGGAGAGTAAGGAGAAAAGCCCTTTGTTCAGCAACTAGAAATGAGCAACTACAGAGATCCAATAGAAAAGACAAATTTCTTAAAGGGCCAGTGCTTGATATTTGATACTCTTATTATTGCACTTCTGTTCAGCTGTTTCCTGTGGAGCCACACAGCTTTGAGATCAGCATCAGGACCCAGCTTACCTTATTTAATACAGTCTTCATTAGCAAGTATCAGAATGATGCTGTCAGTATCCCAACTCAAGAGAGCTGGCTGCATCCAGCAGAGGGCATTTGAGAAGTGGGTTTTAGATTGGTCTAGTGTGCAACTCTTCAGCCAGATAAGTGACTGTTTCAGTTTATCCCTTTCATAAGAGCAGAGGTTTTCTCTTTTATACAGTCACAAAAGGTGAATGTGTAGTGTTTGGAGAGAAGGCAGCTCAAGGGGTGATTTGGGCTCTGGGTATGGCCTCAGAGAGAGACCAGGAAAAGGAAGAAAAAAGACTTTAAAATAATCCTACTTACCACGAAGTGACTGGTGTTATGGCACAAAACCAAACTGACTGCATCTGACTTGGAGATAAGGTGGTGTGTAGATAAGGCAGGTGTGACAACTGATACTAGGGAAGATTCTGGGGCAGTTAGGAAGCCTGGAGCAGCCTTTCTCCTCCCCAGCATTGCTCCCTGCCAAGGTTGGCTGGCAGGGAAGAAGAGCTAAAGGGAGCAAAAGAGAATTTGGTGGCTGGCACTAGCTGCTGCAAGATTTCACTGTGAACAGGTGACAGGTGGGGAATGGGGGCACAATTTTGGAGAGGATAATATATAATAGGTGGGTTGTACTTAGGATACAATTTTATAATTTGGCTTCTGCAGACTAGACCAATGCCCCCTGCCCCCAATTTGATTTATTATTAAACAAATGTGAAAAGAATAACTGATATGGCCCACTAACCCTAGCTGAGACTGAACTACATCAGCCAAATCTGGCAGCTTCAAAAAGTGAATCTGTTTATTTTTTAAACCATCCTACATTTTGATTTTTGACCTTCACTGAACAGAGGAAATGCTGAAATACCACAAGAAAATCTATCTTCATAGTATTTGGAACCAAACTACAACAGGAAGTACTGGAAATAATAGGTAATTGTAAAGCACTCATGAGAGTTGCAGATGAAAGAGATTAGGATTCCAATCTCCACCTCTGAACCTTTTTGAGATGTATCCATTTTTATTAGTGACATGAAATTGATAATATGCAGTCAGTGCAGACTGATAATATTTAATGTTATATAGTCCCAGGCAGTTGTTATATCTCAAAGATTTTAAACAACTGAGACATTTATTAGTGTTACAAGTATAAAAGTATCTTAAGGATGATAAAAAACTACAATAGAATCCACTGAATTAGGAGATTGCTTAAGATACAAGATGATACACTGAATACACAGGAGCAAAACATAACAGAAATAATAAAAAATAACCCTTGTAACATGAAATATCATAAATAAAAAAGGATTATGATTAGATTATAGCTGTGTTTTATCTTAACCTCGTCTTCATTTAATCTTTATTTGACAATTTTTGCATTAAAAGACTGGAGCTCAGGATTTCACCTGTTTAACACATAATTCAGCACATTTTAACTAGATCTATGCAAAATTTGATATTTGCAGGTCTATGGGGTTGAAAAGGACAATTTTCTGATGTCGGCTTTCATGGATTCAAGCTAACAGCATTTAACTTTGAGTTGCAGACTTTGAACCCAAAAGCTCAAAATGAAACTCAGTTTAAAAATAACCAACACTTCCCTTACCCTCAGACAAAAAAACAAAACAACAGGAGGAAAAACAATTCAGTTTTGCTTGGTTTGAAGTTGCACAATTTGAACTCCAAACCATAAATCATCCCCAAGCACTCAAAAAAAGAGTCCAGGTTCACATAAAACTCAGCTAAGATTTGCTGCAAGGTTCTCAGACCTCTCTGAACACCTGATTTGAGCTTCTTGTTTCCCAGCCAGTCCTAGACATGAGATGTGACACACTTGGGTGTGAGCTCAGAAAGACCACAAAAGGGACTATGTGCAGCTATTCTTGGAACTGTGACATGCCATTCACTGTCATGATGAAAAAATCACCTGGTAGATATTCTAATAAAATATTTGTCTTGATTAAATATGTCCCAATTAAATGGACTGTATATTTAATTTACATTTAAAAGTTACTGCAAGTGTAGAAATAGAGACTTTTAGTTTCCTACCTTATTTTGTATGTCATTGGCATATAAAGGGATTCTCCATAAACAATCTATAGACCTAACTATCAAAGAATCACAATAAAAGTTGACTTTCTGATGTCAAGTTACTGAATCAATTTCTAACAATATAATGATGGATCTGGATGTTAAGTATGACTCATTATACAATAATTACCTGCATATCTCTCTTGCTCTCATATATACAGATATCTTATTGGGGAGATATATATATATATATATATCACACACTGAAGGCAAACATATGTTTTTGATCCTCCTTGCCTTTTTCACAGAAGTTTTTTTGAACAGGCCATACACTCTTTCCAGCTCCTACCTTATTTGGAGGACAAAGGTCAATAATCTTAACAGAAATGGCATTTGCACTTGCCTACCTTACAGTAGTTCAAATAGTAAATACCTCATTAAAGCTTGCAGTATCTGAGACTGAGTACAGCCACAAATCTCTTTGATGTTAAAGGCCACCTCGTTAGTATGGCCTTAAGATTCTGCTTGGAACTTTCAAGCAGACCATCAATTTGTAGCTAATAGGGAGTTTGATAAATGCCTTTTAACCCTAATTTGCTATTATTACTGCATTCATCCTTGACAGAACCTGTGTGTCATTGCAGAGATAATGGATTTCCAAATCCCTAGATTCTGTGTCATTTCTTATGCAACTCTTAAATTTTACTCATACAAATGCTTGGGGATAGCAAATGTTCAGTGTGCACATGCAAGCATTCATGCACACTCACCGAAAACAGGGTCAGAAATAATGCCATCTGATTTATGGGACCAATCACAATTAGCCAACTCAGCTCATCTATTGAGCATTGAATCCTTTTGGAGAACTGCTCTCAGTCAATCCACAGAGTAGAACAAATCCCCCAACAAACTTGCATAAAAGTTTGTTGAATGAATTCAAATAAGGAATTAATTTTGGGAAATCACACTCTGCTTGTGGACATTACTTAAGCTGAAAAAAAAAGGTGACATTCTTCAAGGAACTTATTCCTTGTTAATAATTTGTTCAGCTGTCCTAGTGGCAAAGCTGTTCTGATTGCACATGAAGAGTCACATTCAGAAATCTACGCTGTGAAGTTTTATAAGACCTCGAAATACCTTGCTTTGACTTTTGATCCTTGCGCTAGCCTAAAATAATACCTCAAAAACAGTACATTTTTGTGCCATGTTCCAAAAGGTCCTCTTAATCAAATACCATTGTCTGAGGCTGTAGCTGATGATTGTTAGTATTTTCATTTCTTCTGTATCAGTGGGAAGCCCATGTATCAGGATGTTATATGGACACAGTCCTAGACTAAAATCACCCCTGTTTCTCCATCATTCTTGTCTACTTTGTTATGTTTTGATATTGGGGTAAGTGCTTCTTGACAATTAGAGTTTTTCAAGATTTGGGAAACACTCTTTAGCTTCCACTTAAGAAGCACTTACCACTGTGTAATTTCTCTGTTGTACTTTTTTTAAGGTTTCATGACCAGATTTTTAAAGGTAAATAGGCATTGCTGTGCTCAGCATTGTAATGCCTAACTAAATTTGGAGCCTAAATTTAATTTTCAAAAGTGATTTAGGCACTTAAGAGCCAAAATCCCATTGACAGCCAGTGCTGAGTTCAGCAATGCCTAAATACTTTTAGAAATCTGAACATCGGTGGCTTGCTCTAAGTGGTCGGAGTGAATTTTTTTAAATACAAAAAATAAGTCGTCATTTTCCACTCCTTACCAGTGTGTAAAACACGCAGTCAAGAAAACCTCATATACAGTATAGTTATTCCATATAATAATATAAGTTCCTTATATGATGGCAATTTCTAGGAGTAACCCTGCACTGTAAGATGGAGAATTCCTGCTTTACAGCAGATTAATTCATGCCCTTTTAGGGCTCTGACCTTGAAACATACATGCCTAGAAAAATAACTAGATGCCTGCTAGTAGTCCCCTTCAGTTTAATGGGTTTACTGACGTGTAAAATTTTGAGGGATGGATGCCTTGATGAGATGCATAGTCTGAAAACATTAAAACTATCTGGTTACCAAGGAGAACCTAATTTATATTATATTGCAGTTATAAATTGAAAATTATTCTTTTAATCTAACTGGAGCATTTCAGATGGTACTTTGCTTAGTTTTAAAATACTTTATTACATCCTGAGTTATAGACCTATCGTGCGAAGACAAGTATGTTTCTTATGTGATTGATTTCATGTCCGTATAGACGATCATATTCAGAGTGTGAAAATTCCCGTTTAAAACACCAGCAGTTCATGTTTAAGTTTATTCTGATGGATTCAGTAGATATGTGTAGGTCGTATGGGTAGGGGTTTTTTTTGAGCTTAATAATAATTTCATCTAGGAAAATATATGTGCATCAGGACCTGATCCAAAGTCCATTGAAGTCAGTGGGAGTCTTTCCATTGATCTCAGTGGGCTTTGGATCAGGCCCCGTACATTTTATATGAACATGAATCTAAAGCTGAAATTTTGAACTGAAGCTTTTTTGAAGATAAGTTAGAGATTTTAAAAAAAATCTTTATCACAAATCCTCTAAATTATGTTGTTTTACAAATCTATTGGGATATTTCAATTGCATATATAATTCTCAGAGTGCAACCCTCTGGGCAAGAGTAAATGATGCATGCCAGAGCTCTGGAAGCAAATTAGACAAACCTTTGCATTGCTACAACGTGTACTGTAAAAAAAGGATGAATGGGAGGAATGTGTGACAAATTTCTTTAATTATCACATCAAACATGTATGTGCCAGAAAGAGAAATATCTCTGTGGAAGGATTCTTAAATGATGTTACTCAACCTTTTGCCTGCAACATGATTTTTTAGCTCTGATTTTTTTTAAAAATCCTTTAATGAAACTTTCTTTATTAATTACAGCCACAGCTCTGCAAACCTGAATGTTCTGACTGGTGATTTTTTTCTGGAAAACTTTTGGGAAATCTCAATGTCTTCTGCCAAATATTCTCCTTATTGCCCAGCACTTTGCAAATTCAGTGCTAAGTGATCAAATAGAAGCCCAAAGCCATTCAAGGTAATTGAATCCCATGGTTTGAGACCAGGTGTACAAAGATGTTCAAACTAATTATTTAATAATTGAAAACAATAACCAATGTAGTGAAATCTCTTGCTGATTTTTCTAATGTTTATTAATTTAGGCACCTGTGTCTTCTGCACCACTTTCTTTCAAAATGCTTGCAAGGATACACATAGCATATAAATGTACAATTAATGGGATTACTTTTTGACGCACACTTGAGGTGCTTAACTGATTTGAAGAACATTATTTCTTTAATTGTTTTGTAGATTTCACTCTTTTTAGCATACTTATTTATTGTTTAAATTCTTAGACATCACAGTGTTGGATTTTAATTAAAATCTCAATTTGTTATTTTTTCACATGTAATTTAAGTTGTCCCAGAAATGTGATGCCCCTATTAATGGAAAATACCATTAATGTGTTTAACTGCTGCCCTTCAATTCCAGACAAATTAAATCATGTATGTGATAGTTGACAAAAATAAAAATAACACAGCAGCAGCACCTTTGATTTTTTATGCTATTCTACTTTAGCTTGTTTTTGTTATGTTTAATGCAGACATCCTTGAAGAGTCTCAAGACTGAGAGCTGCCTAGCAATTAATATAATGCATTAGTATTTTATTATATTGCAAGTCAGCACCTGTCATCTTTTCCAAAGGGTGGGTGTAGCAATGCAGATTTCAAACCTTGCATACTTGCTTTGGCTGCTGTTACTTCACTTAGCTAACTGTACTATTTTAATTAATTATCCTCCCTGTCGCAAAGGCGATTCCTGTCACAAGTCTTTACTCTGCTAATGCACCTGCTTAAAGGAGACATACTGGAAGTAGGGCACTCTGGGAAGGTTAAAATAGCAGATCTCTTCTGATTATTTTTGTTGTTCTTGTTATTATTTTATTTTTTACTAAATAATAGATATTGGAAGAAACAAGTTTTCTGGAGGGAATTGGCTGTTATTTTTGTTTGGTCCCAGTGCTGCTAATTAACAGCAGCTTTGATAGGTTATATAAAGGTTAAAAAAATCCAATAAAAACAGTTTTTACCTTCCATTCTTATTCTACAGAAGGTATGCTGCTTTAGACTTAGTCATATGATAGCAGCATGAATATAGCAGAATAACCACACTATTTAACAGCATGAACAAAATAAATGGGCAGTATTAACTGTATCATTCCAGCAGCCTACACAGCAGTCCTAATGCCTTAACAGAATGTGTGAAAGTAAATGAAATGGCAGCATGATTACACTGATTACAGCAGTTCCAAATATGTTAGGCTACATTCATGCTTCAGTGCGGCTGTAATTATACTTCGAAGAACTGCATGCAGGCAGCCTCATTCTTATGGCAACCCTGCTGTTTGTTTCCTGCTATTTTGTTCTTACTGAGATAGGCCCTGATCCTGTAACACTTATACATCTGCATAACTTTCCTCACGCGAGCAGTTCCATTGGTTTCAGTTGGACTACACAGCTCCAGAAAGGCACCCACATACCTTTGGCTGGATCAGCCCAGGGAACTATTATAAAAAATGTAATACATATGACTAGCTGTGGCATGCTGCTACAGAAGTGCCATCAAAGTAAAGGTTTTGATATGATTTAATACATTTTTCTCCCTTGTAGAATAAATCCATTCAGTGTTCAGTAAATCAGTTGGTAAATGGCGTGGGGAAATATGGTTCCTTGATATCAAACGTCTCCTTCTTCCACCATGCCCCTAGGTGATAGTACTGAACAGAAGAAATCAGAACCTTTGTGATTTGTCTTTGATTAGATCTGCCTCATGCTGCAAGCAGTACTTCAAGAAGAAAGACACATTTGCTGCTGTTGTTTGTCACTTCCAGAATGTAAGTGACCAGCAGCACCAAGGACTAAAGCTGACCGCTTTGTTTGATTTTAAGAAGGTGTAGAGAAAGAAAATGCACTTTGATGTGTCTGCGTTTTTTCCATACTTCAAAGGATACTACTAACATTTTGCAGCAGGCTCTTCTTGCCTAGCTAGATACTGAAGCGGCTCCATCAAGATGGAGTGCCACAGCAAGAGGTGGTCTGGTCTGCACTAGAGGCATTTGCAGGCTAACCACATTCAGTCGTCCTGTCTCAACTGCAGCACTCATTTTCACACACAAAATTGTTTGCAATGGCACACAGGTGCTCACAACGTTGTTTGGATTAGATTTTCTTTGAGGAAGGCTAACCACTAGATGGTGCTCCATTGTGCCACTCTATGCCAGTACAATGTTAATGTGGACAGGGATGGCTTGTGTAATAGCCCCCCATAGCTCATATAGTTCTCCACTACAGTTCCACAGTACTGCTTAAGTGGCCTGCCTGATCTTCTCTCTGGACTCCACAGCACAGATGTCATGTTTGCTAGAAGCCACTTGGTGCCACAAAGGCTGTGGAATTCAGTTGTTTTTTTTCATATTGATCAACTTTTTTGACTTTACTCTGCTTTTGTCATTATCATGTCTCAAAGATGGCCTTCCTAGGAGTGTGCCCCAGGCGAATGGAGGTTGACATATGAACATCAGGGGAGATCCAGGGCCAGCGGAACTTGATCATTCACAACTTTGGTGTATGACTGTGTTATCTAGCACCTACTGAGATGAGCATCACTCAGGGTAGTAAGCAGTGCTGAGAGAAGATCAAGGTACTTGGGCGAAGGGATAGCTCAGTGGTTTGAGCATTGGCCTGCTAAACCCAGGGTTGTGAGTTCAATCCTTGAGGGGGCTATTTAGGGATTGGGCAAAAATTGGGGATTGGTCCTGCTTTGAGCAGAGGGTTGGACTAGATGACCTCTTGAGGTCCTTTCCAACCCTGAAATTCTATGATTCTACTTAAAGTCCAAAATAATAAGGCCTGGGGACACATCAGTAAGGCATAAAAGATATCTGTTCTATGATGAATAGGATCAAATCCTCACAGCTCACCCTTCCTTGAGGATGAGGTGACCTGGACAGCACATGAGGTGACCTGGACAGGTATCTTTGCACTGAAGTGATTAAGATTGAGAGGAACTCTGTGAGGACCAGAAGGATGAAGAGATGCTTGAGATATTGCTGGGATCTCACCATTTTTTTGCAGGAAACTAAGATCAGAAACAGCAGTTTAAAGGCAGATGAGAAGGTTCAGATGGAGGAATCAGTAGATGAGAGGTCCCCTTGACAACAGGTTAACTTCATTAACTTCAAAGACCCAGACTATAGCTTTAGTGAGTTCAGTGGAGTTGTGCCATGTATGTTCATAGTGAATTTGGACCATGATGTGTGTGCACAAATCTTGCACTTTATTACAGCTCAAAGTACAATCAGGCACTTCATGGTCCTCAGGCAGCAGCTGTATGAGGTGAGGCAAAAAGAGAGGCCCCATCTGGCTGAGCCGGTGAAAGCTGAGCTAAGCCCCCTCAGCTAGAAGTTGCTCTTTGCTTGTCATACACAGTGATATATGAAGGTAATTGCTTTAGTGTGCAGTTAATTACAATATTGTAATTAGCAGGTTGCAAGAGCAGATGTAAGGGGTCCTTGCATAGTTCAGACTCTGATATGCCAGGAAAGCATCTCAGAAAAAGAGGGCAGCACAATGTCACAGTGTAATGCGACTCTTTGTGCCTGGAAAAGGGGGGTGATTAGCTGAATGCTCCACTCTTCATATAGATTTCTTTTAAGGCACAGGGGGCTAATATCTTCATGAATTTAATTTTAAAGAACTAGCAAACAGTAGCAAATCTTAATTCCTCCTGGGCAGCAGCAGGGTAAAAAAGGGACCAGAATCTACCTTTAATCTCTTCAACCTTTCCTAGGAAAAGGAGAATGAGTCACAAATTCTTTGATAACCTTCTCCATGGCAACTGGACCACAGGCCTGACCATTGGCCAGCTGGTTATGGCTACCAGAGGAAGAGAAGCAGTGGTGGCTGTAGGTTAGTATTCTCTGGGGTCCCCTGTAAGTTACCTTCATCTTATGAGTACTTGTTAACAAAAAGTCACTTTTCAAAGTGACCCTCAGTTTTGTGCCGTTGGTAGCAGGCTATGCAATGGGGTTATCCAGATCAATTTAGTTTCAGCCATAAGGGAATCTAGGAAGGTTTTGATGATCATTTAAGCTCAGATCTGTTTGGTAGATGAACTGGCATGAAGCTGGGTCACACACTACTTTATGATGCAGTGTATCAGCATGAGGGTTTCAGACCACCAGCTTTGATGTCGTTTCAGGCCTTTTAAGAAAGCTGATTTTCTTGTTAGTTTTGTTGCCCAGAAAGGGAACTCTGTACTGTGGGTGTTTACAAGAATACAAAATAACTCAAAAAGTGGTCAATTGTTTTGCTGTAAGAAAACAGATAAAGCTGAGCTAACTTTCTATATATCCAGAAGCTTTCACAGCACTCTCTATTCTTTAACTGACACCATTATCCAAGTAAATTATCAAGCCCTGGTATTAGTATTTATTGAAATGATCTATTAAAAGGGATTAAAGTGCATAGTCTCTTGAAATGTTTGCTGAAGTCAGTACAAGTTGCACATTTAATTATTGTGTACTTAAAATCTAATAATCAGAGAAGATCAAATACACAGCTAGGTTGAATCAGAAAGTTTTTTTAATAGGGTAGTATTAAATTATAGAGTTAAACATTATTAAATATATTTATTCATGAGAGATAATTTGATATGTTACAAAATAAGCCAATACATGGTGTAACCTATTGCAGTCTAATTTTCATGGATGAGCTCTTGCATATTTAATATCCTTTGAGGATATATTTTAACCTACTCTAATTACTGCTTTCCTCTTATTTCTATTCAGACATGACAGAGACATTTTGGTGAAAAAAATAGTATTGTTATTCCTGAAGAAATGAAGTAAATCTAGCTTATTAAATTTGTAGCCTTTGTTTACACTGTAAGCATTAGTAAATTCCTGTATGTTGTTATAACGAGTGTGTCATATACAGAGGGAATATAGTTACAATGGAAAGGAAGACCAACATGTTAAAATAATTTTTATAAGGATATCTTATTCATGCTGTATATCATCACCATCAAAAAGAATATTTTCCAGCCAAGCAACTGCTTAACTGCTCTGATTTAGCTCTGGTAGGTCTAAAACAAGTAGTAAACTGAGAATTGAGTGGAAATGTAGATTATTTGTAGTGAAATAGTTAAGCATAGTAAATGAGCAGGACAGTTAAATGGGAATGAAGCCAACCAAAAAACATATAGGAGATAGACTGAGGTGGAGGGACTTTGTATTCACACATAGGCAAAATGAATTCATCCAGGTCATGTGTGGTAGTTTTGATATTTGTGTGAATTTTGAAATTTGAACACAAGGACATTTTTAATGAGGCTTAACATTTCTTGTCATTGTTTCCAAAGCAAACAATGTCCTATATGTAATATGTCCTGGTAGCTCAGGTAATACTTTTGCATGCAATATTCTACAACTCAAGTTGTGTTGGCTTAGACAATTTTGTTTATTTTAGTTAATTAGTTTTCAACACCAAACCATAAATCCCTCCTCAGATAAATTCCTCCTTAGAAGCAGGAGAATGGAGAGAGAAGGGATTTGCTCAAAATGAATCTCAGATTGATGTGATGGTTTCCAAACCTCTTGGTGAATTTCTGCTACTAAGTTCTGAGTTTTGTTGGCAATGTCTTCACAGCACACTCACTTCTGAAAAGCAAGTATTGAGACAGGAAATCCTGGGGGCAGGGGAAAATAGACACAGAAAATTTAAAACTGATTTCACAATATTTAGATTTACTTTACATTTATTTCTATAAATCAGGGATCAGCAACCTTTGGCATGTGGCCCATCAGGGAAAGCAGCTGGCGGGCCGGGATGGTTTGTTTACCTGCAGCGTCCACAGGTTCAGCTAATCGCAGCTCCCACTTGCTGGGGTTCACTGTTCCAGGCCAACTGGGGTTGCAGGAAGCGGCCTGGGCTGAGGGTTTTGCTGGCCACTGCTTCCCGCAATCCCCATTCGCCTGGAACGGCAAATTCCAGCCAATGGGAGCTGCGATCTGCCAAACCTGTGGACACTGTAGGTAAACAAACTGTCCCAGCCCACCAGCGGATTCCCTGATGGGGTGCATGCCAAAGGATGCCCACCCCTGCTATAAACTTTGATGAGTGAAAATGGTCAGTCTTACTAATCAAGACTGATGCTAATAAACCACAGCCTGGAAAATGTTCATCCACAAAACTATAGATGAGATGGCAAATTAGAAGCAAGATGGTTGTGCAATAATGACTCAATAAGACCCTATGTCAGTATAAATCAGGAATAATTTCATTTAAGTTAATGGATGCAAAACTGGTGTAAATGAGATAAGAATCAGGTTTCTGAGCTCTATAAAACTTCTGTGAGAAGCCCAAGACCACACAACAAATGGTCATTTTTAGAATTTCTTTACAAATTCCTCCGAGTTCCACAAATCTGTGGTCAGAGTTGTGCTTTGAGGATGAAACCTTGTGAAAATCAATTGTTTCTCACCAACCTGAAACTTGATGAAATCAGGCAGCTTTAAATAAAATTCACTTGAACTTTTGGAAGTTTGAAAACATGAAACTCCATGGTGCAAATCTATGTGAAACAAAATCTGATCAAAAGCTTGGTCTGAACCACTGCCAGATCACACTACTAGGCACAGTTCCAGGTGACACCCAGCAATGACCATGTGGTACTGTCATTTAGTACAATAATAAATTCATTATTAATGTTGTTAAATTCATTATCATTCTGTAGAGTTCCAGAGATCATGCATGTTGACTATATAAATTCTATGTGTCACCAACCAGGATATCCACTGAGCTTAATATAAAGCACACTGAAGGCCTGGGTGTCTTCGACAGCCCCTTATGCATGCTGATCATCTGACATAAGCTCTCATAGTCAATAGTCAACTCAGGTGATCAGCTCTTCTCAGGATGAGACCTGGAGGTTTCAAAACCACCAGAGTGAGGTAGCTGTGATTGAAAAATGGTTTGTGCTTATTCTGAATTTTGAAAAATAACAGGTTCCATCAGTTACTAGAGAGAAATAGAAAATGTCTTTACAAATAAGACAATCAGGTTTCTTTACATGAGTCCATCATAGTTTTCCAGAGATTCTCAAGATTCTTAGCTACTACCTGCAATATCCTACACAGGCCAGTCGTTGGGTCTGTTAAATTCTGTATTTTGCTGGTCAGCTGCCCCAGAGCAGATTTGAACCTTGAGGATTCCTGAGCCAGGGGAAAATATTCTCCTGCTGAATTGCTGCCAAAGAAGATCCTACACTACAGCCCTTAGCACAGGTGGTATGTCTCGGGTGATGGTGATCCCCAGCTGCCAAAATGGCCATGGGGGTCAATAATAACCAGAAAAAAATGCAGCAGATGACATTAGAATCTAGCCTATTAACTAACTCTTCAGAATTATCTGATTATGTTAATACAGGAATATAGGATGCTTGAAATCTTTGGATTTCAAGAAGAATAAAATTAAAGAACAAAATTAGCTGCATCTTATCCTTTCAACATTTGTTTGTTGTTTTCTAGTCATCACACCTGGGATTTTTTATTGCCTATTTTCAGAATCGATGGTTCACTATTGCCCATAACTTGTTTCAGAACAATATCATCACAAAAGATTTAGCCTGCTATTTAACAACTGATCATTCTTATTTCAAGTAACAAACACTTAGCAGTTTTGGATTTACTTTTGCACTTCAAAAAGGACTCACAGCAAATTATTTATGCACTTACCTTACCTTGGTAGACTTTTATTTTAATTAAGCTTCCCTGGATACAAGCAAGGCCATTCAAGTAAACTGCCTTCATATTTAAAGATGAAAAAATATGTTCAATGCTTAAGATCTGCCTCTGATAATCTACATGTGTCTTAACACTTTAAAGTATGGCTTAACTGATTTTATGTGAGACCTGTGTAACTCTAGTTTATGGTAAGAAAAATGAAAAGTCTAAATGAAAAAGAACAAAGCAGTTGTGAATACAGTGTTAAAATTACAAGCTATCAGTTTTTAAGTTTTAAAGATTTCCTTGGTCCTGCTTGCAGGCTACAGGGTTTGTAGGGAAGCGTGTGATCTGCATCATGAGCAGTCAGTCTGCAAAAGAGCGAGCCTGGAGCAAGGTGTGTTGAGTTGTACGTCTCTGTTTTCTTTCATTCTGTATTTAATTGTTGTGTGTTAGAATTCCAGATTCTTAGAAATAAAGTAGTGTTATACTGCAACCTTTCAGAAACAGTGAGCCAGACAACTTTTTGGTACTATCTGAGTGGGCAAATCCCTATCTTCTTTGTTTGAAAGGGTCTGTGCATACACATTACAAAAATATGTACTAATTCTGCAAGGTAGCTTAAAGACGGAGTTAGGCCTGTTTCCGTGATGGAAATCATACATGGAAGGCACTCAGAGAGAAATGGGTATGGGCCATATTTTGGCTAAAATGAATACAGCTTCACCCAATTTGGGGTAATTAGTTTTTTCACTAAAATAATGAAAACTGTGCACATTAGTTTCTTTTGAATTGATGGTTGCCACATCAACTGTTAACAACAGGGTGAGGCATGCTCCATGTGAAAAAATATTTTGACTCCACAGGCATTAGCATCATTAGTTTTCAACTATAAATCAACTTGTATGTAGGTGTTGCATACAATAAAGTACTGAGAGCTACAATTTATATATTTTCTCTTTGCTTCTGATTGGACAGTGATGCGGTTATGATTTCTGAATGAATAATGGAATCTGATTCAGAGGTTCTCAAAAAATGTCCACAAACAGAGCAAAGGGCTAAAAAAATGTATGATATGTGAAATGGAGGCTTCTTTCCCAGAACTGACCAAACCAAGAGACCTGGAATGGAAGACTCTTTTAAGAGTGACAGCAATCCAGAAATGTGCTGCCATTAGGCAATATAAAGATACCAGTGATGTTCCTAGTATATCTTATCACCAACATTGTAGAAAGATCTTCACCCACAAGGAAACGCTGCAACAACTTGAAAAAACAAGCAGAATTTTGCAGCTGTAGTGAAGAAACTGGCCGTGAATCATGCAAATCAATAAGGGGAATGAGATCATCATTCACCAGTGTGTATGAAAAAGTCTTGGATACTATGTCACAAAATATACAGCATCTGAAAAGGACCAATTCCTGAGAGCCACTGTGTCAATCGCTAGCTCTGAGGTCAGATAGAAATGCACGGAAAAGAGTAGAAGAGGAGATGAACAGAAAGATATTGGCTGTGGCATCAAGAGAGCTGGTAGCAGCAGAGGCACACTATCCCGGATCTGGTTACAGAGCCTGCACAAGGCCAACAGAAAAGCACAAGTCTCATCAAGATGAAGATGATGCCTAGAGCACATACTCTCTTAGAGACAAAGAGGCACATGGCAGGTTATTCAGTAATATCAGCACTGTTTCGTTTTCAATGCCTCATGTTGTATCAACGGTGAACCTCACATGGAAACTGGCCAATATGAGCACCCTTGGTGCTGAAAAAATCAAGACACAAGCAAAGAAACTCATCTAGAGAAAAATGGAAGCAGAATTCAGTAGTAGCCTGGAGATTATCATCATCAGATGCTAATGGCAACCTGTTTATGGCAATGTTAATCAAGGAGAATCTAAGAATGGCCTTTGAGCTGGATTCACCTTTTGTCAGAAGACCCTGACCTGGTCTTTGAGCAATATCTTTAAATCTGCTCGTATGACCATGGGATATCTAACATTGATCAACCAGGGCCTCCACAGCCAGAGAGGCTTGATAACGATTAACAACAATACCAAAACCTCTCATGGACTTCAAGCTGTTGTAAACAGGGGATACAAAAGGGATTATGCCACCCTCACAAATTCAAAGATTCATACAGTCCTTTTCACAAGATTGCATATATGCCATTAGTGCAGGTGTCCAGACACCTTCCAAGCACATCCCTGCATCCCCACAACTATGGCATATGATAACATTGACAGAGTTGAAGAGATACTCAGCAGTGTAAGAACACCACAGAGACTAAATGGTATTGCAGTGCAACCTCACATACCAACTATTGGACAACCCAAGTAGCCTCCACACACAGAGAAAGTCAAAAATCACAGCATAACTTCTCTGCCATTACTGTTTCCTCCTTAAAATGCAGTTAACCAAGCTGACCCTGATGTGATGGAACCAGTGGAGATAAACTATGAAGATTTCATTCAGGATGCTCAATTTAAGAATCAAGTATTGTGTCTGATCAGTCAAACAGATGCAAATAACCAGATGGTCAGCTCCTGGACATCCAGAGAGACAAAAGGTCAATGTGACTCAGAACAATGTTGGGTGTTTGCTGGCTTATTCATAGTTGGCAATGGAGATGTCCATGGTCTGCAAAATCTTTAATTAGGCTCTGAAAATGTTGGAAAAACTTGATTTGAAAGAGATAACATGTTTGTTTTGACCAGACACTGTATGCTAAGGCTGCAGAACTACTGTGGAAGAATGATAAATTCCAGTCCATAATTATCAGAATGGGAGGATTTCATACAATAGGCAATATAATCATAGAATCATAGAATATCAGGGTTGGAAGGGACCCCAGAAGGTCATCTAGTCCAACCCCCTGCTCAAAGCAGGACCAATTCCCAGTTAAATCATCCCAGCCAGGGCTTTGTCAAGCCTGACCTTAAAAACCTCTAAGGAAGGTTTTTCCACCACCACCTCCCTAGGTAACGCATTCCAGTGTTTCACCACCCTCTTAGTGAAAAAGTTTTTCCTAATATCCAATCTAAACCTCCCCCACTGCAACTTGAGACCATTACTCCTCGTTCTGTCATCTGCTACCATTGAGAACAGTCTAGAGCCATCCTCTTCGGAACCCCCTTTCAGGTAGTTGAAAGCAGCTATCAAATCCCCCCTCATTCTTCTCTTCTGCAGGTTAAACAATCCCAGCTCCCTCAGCCTCTCCTCATAACTCATGTGTTCCAGTCCCCTAATCATTTTTGTTGCCCTTCGCTGGACTCTCTCCAATTTATCCACATCCTTCTTGAAGTGTGGGGCCCAAAACTGGACACAGTACTCCAGATGAGGCCTCACCAATGTCGAATAGAGGGGAACGATCACGTCCCTCGATCTGCTCGCTATGCCCCTACTTATACATCCCAAAATGCCATTGGCCTTCTTGGCAACAAGTGC
Source organism: Lepidochelys kempii (assembly GCF_965140285.1). Classification (NCBI taxonomy): domain Eukaryota; kingdom Metazoa; phylum Chordata; order Testudines; family Cheloniidae; genus Lepidochelys; species Lepidochelys kempii. Next base: position 30,032,757 of record NC_136391.1, on the reverse strand, counting down.
ACACTGCTGACTCATATCCAGCTTCTCGTCCACTGTCACCCCTAGGTCCTTTTCCGCAGAACTGCTGCCTAGCCATTCGGTCCCTAGTCTGTAGCTGTGCATTGGGTTCTTCCGTCCTAAGTGCAGGACCCTGCACTTATCCTTATTGAACCTCATCAGATTTCTTTTGGCCCAATCCTCCAATTTGTCTAGGTCCTTCTGTATCCTATCCCTCCCCTCCAGCGTATCTACCACTCCTCCCAGTTTAGTATCATCCGCAAATTTGCTGAGAGTGCAATCCACACCATCCTCCAGATCATTTATGAAGATATTGAAAAAAACCGGCCCCAGGACTGACCCTTGGGGTACTCCACTTGATACCGGCTGCCAACTAGATATGGAGCCATGTCCATCTTTGGGAAAAGATTCTAAGATGCTGGTCTCAGAGATCTTGCAGTGTAGTCTGGTATTATTGCTGAAGGTTCCATCAGTGGTATAATGGAGGGACTCCAGTACAACTGAGCTATTAGACTACATAAATCAGAGCATGAGGCCCTGCTGAGAGAAGCCCCGAAGGATGGATGGAGGAACACCACCTGGTTAATTTACAAGGCGTGAATGACACAATAATACCAATGGAGAAGCCTCATGGCAACATTACACAGGACCAGTTGAATGATGTCCTCAACCATAATCCTGTGTTTGGATCATTCAGCTTTTCAATGTGTACCTGAACTTCTTAAGGTATGAAAACAGTGACCTATCAGCATTCTGGAGGAGTTACACTGGTATGGGTGATCTGGTTCTTGGGTTTATTTAATCATCCAGAGAAGGTGACCGGCTTCTCCACCTAGCTACGTAAAGAGCCATAATACTTTGGTGTTTTGCTTATGACAAGCAGAATTATGAAGATATCTGCCAGTGTGCTACACACAAATGACATGGAGTACTTGTGGCACCTTAGAGACTAACCAATTTATTTGAGCATGAGCTTTCGTGAGCTACAGCTCACTTCATCAGATGTTTACCGTGGAAACTGCAGCAGACTTTATATACACACAGAAATCATGAAACAATACCTCCTCCCACCCCACTGTCCTGCTGGTAATAGCTTATCTAAAGTGATCAACAGGTGGGCCATTTCCAGCACAAATCCAGGTTTTCTCACCCTCCACCCCCCCACACAAATTCACTCTCCTGCTGGTGCTAGCCCATCCAAAGTGACAACTCTTTACATAATCAAGTCGGGCTATTTCCTGCATAGATCAAGGTTTTCTCACATCCCCCCCACCCCCATACACACACAAACTCACTCTCCTGCTGGTAATAGCTCATCTAAACTGACCATTCTCCAGGTTTAAATCCAAGTTAAACCAGAACATCTAGGGGGGGGGGGTAGGAAAAAACAAGAGGAAACAGGCTACCTTGCATAATGACTTAGCCACTCCCAGTCTCTATTTAAGCCTAAATTAATAGTATCCAATTTGCAAATGAATTCCAATTCAGCAGTTTCTCGCTGGAGTCTGGATTTGAAGTTTTTTTGTTTTAAGATAGCGACCTTCATGTCTGTGATTGCGTGACCAGAGAGATTGAAGTGTTCTCCGACTGGTTTATGAATGTTATAATTCTTGACATCTGATTTGTGTCCATTTATTCTTTTACGTAGAGACTGTCCAGTTTGACCAATGTACATGGCAGAGGGGCATTGCTGGCACATGATGGCGTAGATCACATTGGTGGATGTGCAGGTGAACGAGCCTCTGATAGTGTGGCTGATGTTATTAGGCCCTGTGATGGTGTCCCCTGAATAGATATGTGGGCACAATTGGCAACGGGCTTTGTTGCAAGGATAAGTTCCTGGGTTAGTGGTTCTGTTGTGTGGTATGTGGTTGTTGGTGAGTATTTGCTTCAGGTTGCGGGGCTGTCTGTAGGCAAGGACTGGCCTGTCTCCCAAGACTTGTGAGAGTGTTGGGTCATCCTTTAGGATAGGTTGTAGATCCTTAATAATGCGTTGGAGGGGTTTTAGTTGGGGGCTGAAGGTGACGGCTAGTGGCGTTCTGTTATTTTCTTTGTTAGGCCTGTCCTGTAGTAGGTAACTTCTGGGAACTCTTCTGGCTCTATCAATCTGTTTCTTTACTTCTGCAGGTGGGTATTGTAGTTGTAAGAAAGCTTGACAGAGATCTTGTAGGTGTTTGTCTCTGTCTGAGGGGTTGGAGCAAATGCGGTTGTATCGCAGAGCTTGGCTGTAGACGATGGATCGTGTGGTGTGGTCAGGGTGAAAGCTGGAGGCATGCAGGTAGGAATAGCGGTCAGTAGGTTTACGGTATAGGGTGGTGTTTATGTGGCCATTGTTTATTAGCACTGTAGTGTCCAGGAAGTGGATCTCTTGTGTGGACTGGACCAGGCTGAGGTTGGTGGTGGGATGGAAATTGTTGAAATCATGGTGGAATTCCTCAAGGGCTTCTTTTCCATGGGTCCAGATGATGAAGATGTCATCAATATAGCGCAAGTAGAGTAGGGGCTTTAGGGGACGAGAGCTCAACCCCTCAGACAGAGACAAACACCTACAAGATCTCTGTCAAGCTTTCTTACAACTACAATACCCACCTGCAGAAGTAAAGAAACAGATTGATAGAGCCAGAAGAGTTCCCAGAAGTTACCTACTACAGGACAGGCCTAACAAAGAAAATAACAGAACGCCACTAGCCGTCACCTTCAGCCCCCAACTAAAACCCCTCCAACGCATTATTAAGGATCTACAACCTATCCTAAAGGATGACCCAACACTCTCACAAGTCTTGGGAGACAGGCCAGTCCTTGCCTACAGACAGCCCCGCAACCTGAAGCAAATACTCACCAACAACCACATACCACACAACAGAACCACTAACCCAGGAACTTATCCTTGCAACAAAGCCCGTTGCCAATTGTGCCCACATATCTATTCAGGGGACACCATCACAGGGCCTAATAACATCAGCCACACTATCAGAGGCTCGTTCACCTGCACATCCACCAATGTGATCTACGCCATCATGTGCCAGCAATGCCCCTCTGCCATGTACATTGGTCAAACTGGACAGTCTCTACGTAAAAGAATAAATGGACACAAATCAGATGTCAAGAATTATAACATTCATAAACCAGTCGGAGAACACTTCAATCTCTCTGGTCACGCAATCACAGACATGAAGGTCGCTATCTTAAAACAAAAAAACTTCAAATCCAGACTCCAGCGAGAAACTGCTGAATTGGAATTCATTTGCAAATTGGATACTATTAATTTAGGCTTAAATAGAGACTGGGAGTGGCTAAGTCATTATGCAAGGTAGCCTGTTTCCTCTTGTTTTTTCCTACCCCCCCCCCCCCCCCTAGATGTTCTGGTTTAACTTGGATTTAAACCTGGAGAATGGTCAGTTTAGATGAGCTATTACCAGCAGGAGAGTGAGTTTGTGTGTGTATGGGGGTGGGGGGGATGTGAGAAAACCTTGATCTATGCAGGAAATAGCCCGACTTGATTATGTAAAGAGTTGTCACTTTGGATGGGCTAGCACCAGCAGGAGAGTGAATTTGTGTGGGGGGGTGGAGGGTGAGAAAACCTGGATTTGTGCTGGAAATGGCCCACCTGTTGATCACTTTAGATAAGCTATTACCAGCAGGACAGTGGGGTGGGAGGAGGTATTGTTTCATGATTTCTGTGTGTATATAAAGTCTGCTGCAGTTTCCACGGTAAACATCTGATGAAGTGAGCTGTAGCTCATGAAAGCTCATGCTCAAATAAATTGGTTAGTCTCTAAGGTGCCACAAGTACTCCTTTTCTTTTTGCGAATACAGACTAACACGGCTGTTCCTCTGAAACCTGTCACAAATGACATGGTTGGTAATGGAACATCCCGAGATGTATATTTCAAAAATGAAGGTTTCTATATACAGATGGGGTCATGAGACCCTTTTGGAAAAATCCCTGTGGGTCAGCACATAGAAGTGACAGCCAATAAGAACGTACAGACCGCAGGTGGAACCAAAAGATTCAGGCTGAAGGCTGGGACAGTGAGTGGGTATTATCTAACTGCGGAGTACAGAAGTACCTGTCTTAGAAAATAGAGGCAAATGGTATAGGTCCAGACACCTGGCATATCTCAAGCAGATCTTAACCCATCAAGGATAAAGAGAGATGGAAAAGATGTGCAGTCACTGACAGATGCACTGGAGAAGATGGGTCAATTCCTCTGCAGGACCAAATTAATAGCTCTCTCTCTCCACTGGTTGTGTAGCTCCAACAGACATTTGAGAGAACCTGTTATATGCAAAGAAGAAAGGAGAAGATGCATATACAGCATTTAGAGATAATAGACTAGAAACAAGAGCAGCCAACCCAGAATTTCTACAGAAGGCTGCCAAAGTAAAAAGTGAAGACATTCAGTGACATAAAGGAATCTAGGCAAACAGAAGCCTCAGACAAGGAAATTATATTAAAGTCGGATTACAAGGTTTTTGGGCATATACATTTGGTATCCATAAGTAGGAATCTGGACATCTGGGAGGTGTTGCAGCACTACTGAAGTCTATTGCCCTGGGCTCTTGCTAACTTTGAGGTACAACAAGGAAGACAAATACAGTAGCCCTGTCAAGGAATCTTGAGAAAATAGTAACAGCAGCTGACACAATCCCTAATTCTTCTGCCTATATCACAGATGAAATGGCTTTTGTACACAAAATGAATGTTGAGAACAAAACATATGATGATCTGTCTTTATGTTGGACTTGAAGACTGCAACTGACATTGACAGAGTAGATGTGATTTTTGACGTGTACAATGACATCTCCATTAAAAATTCAGATTCAGAAAATAGAAGGCCAGGTCCTGGAGTGCTATTGAACAATTTGAATATGGCCATCTGTCTTCATTCAAAGACTACCTCTACCTGCATGCTTTGTGTACCATATACTGCTGTCTGGTGTAGGAGCCAGGAGAAGTATCCTATCCTATCCAGCCATGAAACAGAGCATGACTGGCTTATGGAGGAGGGTTAGCTGAAGATAACATGGATGAAAGGCCTACCTGTCCCTGAGGTATTCTTGCATATGATGGCTTGTAAATGCATCAAAGAATGTAAACTAACTAATTGTCACTGCCTTGCTAATGTACTCCACTGCTTTCCAGCATGTAGGCTGCAAAAGTGTGAGAACATGAATGAGAATAAGGAGAATGTGAGAGTTACTATGGAGAAGCGTTCGACAATGAAGACGGTGCATCAAAAGGAGATGACATTCCAGTCAGATGCTGACTACAGGATTGTTAGTCAGTTATCCATTCTATATTATTGTGGGCTTGATATGTCACTCATCTGTGTAATTACTACAGAACATATCATAATATTAGTAGCACTGAAAAATCTTCCAAAACCAATGGAGAGAGACCATTTCTATTGCATTATGTAGTATTTAGATGGCAGGAGTGGTTTAATTATATATTTTAGATTTGAAATTAATATCCACAACATGATACCAAAATGTACAGTTTTGCTTATTAATGAACAATGTGTTGAATAAAATTGTGTTTCCTTTCATTTAAGTCATTATATAAGAAAAATCTACATAAAATTGATGACTAACAAAAAATGCTCAGTTCTACCAATAAGCTACGCTACAGGAAGGTCCACCATGACTTTTTATCATTTGTTGTGACATGGAGCTATTCAAAATGCAAGAAGAGATTATGCCCACCCAAATGGTACTAATAGGCTATTTTTTAGGCTATGGCTCATGGACTAGTTATATTTTGATTCTTTGGGCTAAATGCCTAAATGCTATTTTTGGTGCCTAAATCCCAGAATCAGGCCCCCAATGGGATTCACCGAACCCCCACTCAGTTGCCCCCAAGACCTGGAGGTGCCTTAACTCCTCTGGTACCTAAAGTAAAAGTTAGCTAGGTTCTATGCTTCTCCGTCTGTGAATGTGTGCTGCAGCCCCATGCCAAACATCCAGATGTGTTAGCCTCAAAGCAATGCATGAGCCAGGGGAAGAAAGGTGTCCCTCTACTTAATTTGCCTGTAGGGCTTGATCTGGCAAGCATGCTCAGAGCTTGACTACTACATCGGTTCGTAAATTGAAAAGCATACACAAAATGGGGGTGGGAGTGGAGGTGGCCCAATGGCTAGAGCACTCATCTGAAAAGTGGCAGATCTCTGTTTAAATCCCTTCTCCTCTCAGGCAGGTGGGGGACTTGAACTGGGGATCTCTCACATTCCAAGTGAAGCTCCTAGGCACTGGGCTAAACATTATGAGAAAGCTTCTCCTCCCCCAGGTTGTTGATAAAAATGGCAAAGGTACCTTAGGTGTCTATTTTGAAGAGAGGGTCAGGGCTTAGCACACTTCCCTCAGCTTGGCACCCCCCTTGCCCCATGTTGGCTAGGTTATGCGAGAGGCCACCTAGCATACTGACTTTTCCGAATCCCATTCTGAGGGATTCATCTCTCCCCATCCATTGTATAGGAAGACTAAAGGCTGAACTCAGGTTTTGTGAATCCCAGGGATTTTCTAGTTGCCTAAAATTTAGTTATGGTGACACTGAGCATCATCCCCATTAAGTTTCTTTGTGAATCATTGTGTGTATGCCATGAACATATCAGCAGTGACCTTGTTGGAGTATTTTATGGATTCCCACCCGGAGTGTGCAGGTTCATGGTGTATGCAGTGTAGTTGTAGCTCTGTTGTTCCCAGGATAATAGAGAAAAGGTGGGTGAGATAATCTCTTTTATTGGACCCACTTTTATTGGTGAAAGAAAGATGTTTTTGAGTATCACAGAGTTCTTCACTTCTGGGAAAGGTTCATGTTGGCAGTTTATTTAATTAAAAAGAAAATTAAATGCCTCTTTTTCTCATGGAGTCAATACAATCCCATCTACTGTGATGAAATCTCTTTTTGAGCCATTCATATCCTGTGAGCTCAAGTTTGTAAAATGAAAAGTCATTTAGCAGGCAACAGATAGTATAGCAAGGTTTAGGGACTGATATATCTTGAAATGCATAGGAACTAAGAGTTAGTTATTTATAAAATAACTTTTTCATTGGAAAGATAGTGCTAAGAACTCCTCCGAAATTTGTTCCAAACAATTAAATGTATTGGAATTACATTTAATATTTAATTTATCCTGCCAAAATTTATCCCTATGTCCATTTGCCCATTTGGTGAGCTCATTCTCCATCATCTTGATGTGAAAGTAGGACCTGGACTATTATCTGCAGTGGACTAAAATCACATTCCTGGATTTCTGATGGTCTAAATCTCCTCTTATTAGACCTAGAAAGGTTGTGAGATACCAGAGCTCAAACCTGTTAGTTGTTCATGACTAAATATTGCCTATCATCAGCCTGAGGCCAGTATAATTTAGGGGAATGCCCACTACAACATTTTGGAGTAGATATTCAAGAATTTCACAGGTGTGGGATTTTGTTTGTTTGTTTTTTTTAAATGTTGGCCCTTGAAGTTACTCAGAGGTTCAGAATGTTAGATGTAATCTCAGTGGAAATTCCTTCCCAAACACTTCTCTGAACCCATAATAATCTATGGATCGTCTGGTAGAATGGGCTTGTGCTGTGAGAGGCTATTGTACTCAAAGCCATGTCCAGCATACACATTAATTCAGCTAGCGCAAGGAGCTGCAAACCTGACACCAATACCAAATGTTTGTCTCTGCCAGAAATGCACCATGTGAAGCTGCCTCCAAGTCACAGCAATGTCTCTTCCCCCACCCCAGAGCCCCCTTTTACAATTGTTTGCTTGATTATTCTTGATGACTGTTCTGTGCAATGGGCAAAGTGCAATGATATGTCACACCTTATCTTTCAAAATGAAAGAATTTCAATATCCCGTGAAGAACCATTTCTGGCTCAATTCATTTCTCATATGTGAGTTCATAACTCTGTTAATTTTCTTAAATTGGCTACCAGAATACGCTGTAACTTGTTTAATGAAATACATCATGATATCTAGAAATGTCTGGCAATGTATGTGCCAACGACTGAACATTTGGCCCTATGTGATTTACTAAACATAACATTTGTCTCACTTACTAAATTAAATCCCATTCTTACAATACTTCATTAAAGTTTCAGAACCTTTCTTACTCTGCTTTCATTACAAAGATGCCTTCTTTAAAATACACTCTCTGAGGAGTGAGTCAGGAATCTTCACCCTGCTCTGAGGAGGTCAACTCCTATATATTCATCATGTTACTTTATTACTATTAGCAACTCTAACATACAGAAACCCAAAACAAGTAACACTTCAGTTTATCCACATTTTGCATGGAAGAATTTCAGCATATGGGAATATCTGGTAACCTATTTTATGAGTATTTGGCACCCTCTTTTATGAATAAATATATTTAGCAAGTCATTTTTCTCCATATCTACCAAAAAATAACAACATGGACTCTAAGAGGTTGTCAAAGTATTTCTTCCCAAGGGAGAATTTTGCTCTTCTTTCTCATTTATCTAGGCATGTGTAGAGGCTTTTGACCCAATTTAGCATAGATAAATGACCCATGATGTAAAATTTCCCAACAGTTTAATAATGCATTTAACTCAAAGTGACACTTGCTTGCAGCTGCCTTAGAGCAGTTTCCAGGCTATATGTGTCTCTTTGAAATGATGTATGACAAGTAGGAAAGCTTCCTTGATAGAACCCCTACTCCCATGGGTGAGTAACAAGAAAATCCTTTTTTAGATTGCCAGCAGCAAATTTATACTTTGCAAGTCTTTATTTATTTAATTTTATATGTTTTAATATAATTTACAGTTATGACCATTAGTTAAACTGTAGTCTAAAGCTCATAGTAACTGCTATAATTTTTTTTTCCTGACAGTACTAAAAGATTTTATTGATTTTAAGTTTTTCACAAAAAAAACAAAAGCAAACCCCTGGGCTTATTGCTTAGAATGTTGTCATAATCCATGTAATAATTTAGCAGTGGTGAAATTGCTTTATATTACGTTTGAAACCAATGCAGTAGAACAGAAAACTTTACATTGTGTTTGTTAAGCTCAATCACTATAAAATCAAGAAACACTCTCTTAACAAAACTCCCATTCAGAAGTACTCTTATAGGTTTAAAGACAGAATGCTAAATTGTGAGTTCCGTGATTTCCACTGGCATTGTTTAAAAAATCCCTCTAGTTACATGCCATTTTTTTTTGTGTCAATGTGTTTTAACTTAATCAGCCTCTAGATTAGTAACAAGTATCAGAGGAGTAATCTGGTTAGTCTGTATCCACAAAAACAACGAGGAGTCTGGTGGCACCTTAAAGACTAACAGATTTATTTGGGCATAAGCTTTCATGGGTAAAAAAAAACACTTCTTCAGATGCATGCAAGTGGGGGTTTTTAGCAATGAAAGCTTATGCTCAAATAAATCTGTTAGTCTTTAAAGTGCCACCGGATTCCTCATTGTTTTGTAGATTAGTAACAAAAATTCCCAGGATACATGCTTACATACTAACAAGTAGTGCAGGGTGAAATATGTCAGTTAAAACTACATTTTTCAGCAAATAAACTATTTAGCACAAACAAGAGTATTTGCAAATTGGGTCAAATATGTTGAATACTTTTGTCTGAATGAAAAAATGGAATGAGTCAAACTTTTCAAAACAAAATGTCTTGATATTTGGTTTCAAAACGTTTTGTTTTAAAATTTCACCAGATTTGATTTTTAAAAATTGTAAAAGGCTAACAAACACCTAAAAACATAACCCAAAATAACAAAAATATTTTTTTCAGTTTTTATTTCAGCTACGAAACTGAAAAAATCAATTTTTCACTCAACTCTAGTAGCAAGAACTGATGAGATGGGTTTGCAGGTATGATTTACATCAGCCATAAGTAGAAAGAGCATATGCTGTGTATTTATACAAAATAAAATAAAGTTTGTTATTGTTGTTCATTTGACTGCAACTTTAATGCAAATGTTAAAGCTCCCAGTCAGAATTAGGACTCTATTGTTCTGGATGCTGAACAAACAGATGACACAGGCCCAGTTCCATTCAATGATGATTCCCTGTTCCACTCTCCTTAAACTCACAGCAACCTTTGCCTGTGGGCTCTACGGGAAGAGGATCAGACCATGATGAGATTCTAATGTTTGGATTGGGAAGAGGACAACCTAACCACCCACAAAACAGATAATTAAAGAGAAAATGCTGAGAGAAAATGAGGTTTGTCACTTCTGCTGTATTGCATCTCTTACCCTCACCCTTCATCTTTTTTGTCCAGGGGGTTTCAATAGGAGCAAGGGTCCACCTGCATGTTGGCAGGATCTGGGGCTTAGATTGTAAATTCTTCAGAGAAAAAAACTGTCTGTTACTGTGTGTGTTGGTACAGCCTTCAGCACAATTTGGCCCCAACCCTGACTGTGGTCTAGGGGAGTTACTGTAACACAAATGTTAATAATAGAGTGTAGAAGTACACTTTGGATACATGTGCAGAAGTCTGGATGCTTACTCAGAAACACTTTGAGTGTTTGGAATTGATTTGGAAAATTAGGGCCCAATCCTGTTAAATCCATTCCTACAACCTGTTTAATCAGTAGTTAGTAGGGGCATTCTAGCTCCTTACATTAGCATATCACAGAATTATTTGAAAAAACATAATATTAAAAATGGATTTAAAAGTTATATTCTAGTAGGAACAGTCCAATATCCTCTATAAATGTCCTGGAGACATTTACATGCATGAAAAATCCCATTGAATTCAATAGGATGACTCATTAGATTTGGGCAGGAAACATTTTTCCCATTTGTGATGGGGCATGTACCCACCCCACGCAGGCAACTAAAAGGTGAAGGTGGGCCTGAGAGGCCAATTATGCTACTTGGCTGCTCCTGGAATGTGGGCCAAGTTTAATTTAAGATGAAGTTCAGCTGGACAATGAGCTGAGCGCTGACTATGAAGAAAGGAAGTCTGGAGCCAAAGGAGGCTGTCCTACAGCTGTTCTGATTTTCAGCATCATTATCACGTGTATTGGCAGTTAAAAGGGGTACCTCAAAAAGGAGGAGTCATCTACTAAATTAAATGTTTTTGACTACAGAGTTAGCGGGCTTGGGTATGAACATAGCATTAGCATGTATTCCAGCACATGCAATGAAATGGCAGAGAAGGAGGTGAAAAATGAAGAAATTGATATAAAAATGCCTTTGAATTAGCAGGAATTTATTAATTTAGTTTAAAAGGGATTAAAAATGTAATGGCAAGAAATATGGACCAAGGAGGAAAGAAGAAGATGATTCGATGAAGTATGCCCTAAAATAGAGGATAATGTGATGCACCAAGGTTATGATGGGATCAATGTACTCATATTTAGAAACTGGCCACTGTGGTTTGAATATTAATTTATATTTATTGAATAGACACCAAGATGGATTATGTAATACATGGAAGGTTACAGAAACAGTTGATCACCTGACATAGAAATGCACAGAGCATTCCCAGGAAAGAAAGGCACTTTATGAAGAACTTTAGAGGCTTTAAGGTGACAGACTATACGGCTTTAGTGAGAGTATTGGGAAAGCAGGGTAATATTATAAAAAAGCTCTGCTACTTTTCTTAAGAATATAGAGCCGGGTAAGAGAGGGCAGAGGCATGACCGTAAAAGGAATATGGTATGTAATATAGACTCAGTAGAGGAGTCTGCTTCACCACAGAACATAAGAAATAGAAGAAGGCTGCAGGGAGAGAGGGAGGAACTCTACAGTCTAAAGAGGGGAGGGACCAGGAAGTTCAGGGAGGAAGCCTGGGGCCAGCTGGCTCTGAGATCCTCTCCTAAGTAGAGAAATCTGGCAGGAGGCCAGGGGAGACATGGAGCAGCCACTGAGCATGGAGCAGACTTCTAGGGAAAGAGCCCTGGGAGCCATTTAGTGGAGGAACAGATCAAAGGGAACATGAGAGGTATGAAAGGATTAGCCTGAGGTGGGCTGAAGTTTGGTTTAATATATATACTTTTGGTTTGGAATTTATTGGAGGATTCTAAGGGATAGTCCTGTAAGTCCCTGAAACAAGAGGGAACCTTAGACAAGCTGTGGGAGAGGCCTGCTGATAGGCTATGGTAGGAAGCAGTCTAGGAATGCAGCAGCCAGGAGTCTGAAGGAGCAGACTGCTGGTAGTCATAGTGTCCCTGTACTGGAACCTAGTGTCATGGGTGGGCCTGGGTTCTGCTACCAGCCACGGAGAAGGTGGTGTGAGACCCTTTAGAAGAGGACAAGGATGAGTGAAAGCCCTTAGAGAAGAGTATGGGGACCATGGACCCCAAAGTCAGGCCAAAAGACCTTTTGTAAGGACACTGGACTGTTATTTGTTGGACTTTGTGTTACTCCAGAAGGGATGGCTAGAGGGCTGAGTCAAGAGAAGAGGCAGACCACTGTGGAACTGGAGCAACTGTTGACCAGGGATGGTAGAAGAGGAAAGCCTGCTACAGCATGTCCAGCCATGACGGGGCACACCTGTGGTGAGTCACTTATTACACACCATCCTACAAAATGTTTCTGATATTTAAATCCCATTTGAATTGGGACGAAAAGTCAAGATCTGAAATTTCATGAGCCAAAAATAAAGTTTTCAATTTGGATTAATCAAAATATTATGTTTCAATACTTTTGAAACATTTCATTTTGATTTTTACTATTTTAAATGTTTGTTTTGTTTATTTATTTATTTATTTTTTATTCTGGTTAGCTTAAATTTCTAAATGAAAAGTTGTTTTGAACTGGAAAACTGGAATTTTTTCATTATGAAAATATTGAAACAGGACATTTTCAACAATATTCAAACTTTTCAAAAATTTGAGAGTCCAGTAATCAGTCTAAACAGGCCCTTGCCTGCTAAAAGTTTCATTTTCAACGAATTGGCATTTTCTGACCAAAAGAAAAGGTCAGAAAATTCCTGACCAGCTTTACTACGCATGTACTTAAAGTTAAACATATATCTAAGTCTTTGCGGAGACAAGGACTATTTTTTTTTTACTATTTGGTGTGTGTTCTTGTGTGTTTAAGTGGAAACAGTTGCTCCTTGAGTTCACTTTGTCCCATGTATGGGCCAATATTTCCAGTGTGACTATTGATTTTGGGGGCTTAAATTTTTGGATGCCCAACATCAGACACATTAAAAGGGCTTAGTTTTCAGAGCATGAGCATTCAGCATTTTGTGAGAATCCATGTCCTTTAAGATGTGTCATGTTGGACAGTTAAGAATTGAAGCATCCAAAACAAGTAGTTATTTTGATGATTTGTTACTGGTATTTTTATAAGTTCTTTACCTATTGCCTGTATTTAAAAAATTGTATATTTTTCACACTTATAACAACACGATTCAGTCTTTTTCTTTAGTGACCTGTATGGCAAACACTGGGAGTCAATGCTGCAAAATGCTACTAAAATGGCTTTCTCTTTTGTATGATTAATAGCCATTTTCTAGCCATTATTTGCTCATAAAAATGCAGACATGCTGATGGAAAGATACCTTCCTTTCCCTGTGACTTTATGAGTGCTTAGGACTCTTTATTTCAGTGTGGGAGCCAAGAGGAAAGGGTTATACGTTGTAGCATTCTCAGTGACAGAAGGCAGTAAAAAAAAATCATTTAAAAAAGTGATACTTTTTCTTTCTACATCTTATTTTTTATTAATTAGCAGTTTCTGAGAGGGTCATTTTGTGTCCTGACTTTTGGATAATTTCCAGAGTTTTGATTGATGTGCCAGTGTAATGTTATGTATATTGCATTTATGCTGTTGTAATAAGCAGTTGTTTAAGTGGCATACCATGACATTAATATTTTTATTAAGGTTCTGGAAAGATTTTGGTCAGGTCTGAACTTGGGAATACAATCCTCCTCCTTTGTATCAAAACTTGAAGCAGCAACCAGGTGCTGGGTTTTGATCTGGATATTCAAATGCCCCTGAAATTCAAAAGGAGCCAGATTCAAGAATATAGCTTTGTTGCCTCTCTAATTCTGAGGTGACTACCGAGGATGTAGCTACCAGACTCAGAAAGAACCTGTAGGATCATCCTTAGCCATAAGTAAAGAAATCACCTTTCATGTATCTGATTTTATTTGCCTTTCTTGCTTACTTTCACAAACCCTCTTCATTTGAAACCTTTCCATTTGCCCAGGGGACTCTGAAACCACCATATCTAACCAAAGCTGTAACACTACTATTACAACAACAAAAAATACTACTCATTGTCTTCCAAGTTCCTGAGGGCCTGGATGACCTCTGCACTTCATGGTTTCATTCCTTGATCTTTCTAGGACTCCCTAGAAATTTGATGGTCTTTTATACACTTCAGCTCCCCGCTCATCATTGACCTTCTCCTTGGTGAATGAGAGGTCACTTGAGGGTGCGTCCCCCTCAGGTTCTTCCCAAAGCACAATTCCCAAATCATTATCATTATTATCTATAAGTGGTTGTTGGTGGTGGTTGTAAAGTTAGGATAAAGGTCAGATTACGATAGTTGTCAAGGCATGCTTCTTTCAGCTTTCTACATATGGGATCTGTAGAACAGCCCCTAGGAGTTCAGTCCACACTTATGTTTGACATTTCTTTTAGAATCAAAGGGACAGATTCTCAGCTGGCTCACTGACTAAACTGAATACTCCTCTTCCTGGGGGAGCCCTTCCATTTTTATTTAGCATTCCTCTTCAGTGGCTCTGTGGGCTGAGTACTCCTCATTGGTCTCCAGTAGTGATGGAGGCAAACCATGGAGCAAAGGGAGTTTTTCTGGTAGGCACTTTTGCCTTTATAACTCCACATTCACTCTCCTTCCATTCCCATGTGACTTCTGAGTCCTGTGAGGAGCTGAATGGGACAAGGTCTATATGTCTCTTCTGGTGTTAGTGCCCTCTAGTTTATACAGTAAGGCATGGGAGCCATAGCTAGCTGGAATCTTCTGAGCAGAGCGGTGTGAAGTTTACCTTTAACCCTGAATCCACCTGAAGACAGAGTGTTTGGAGGTTCTGGTGTGTCCATGAACTTCATCCCAGCTCTAGAAATGGTCCAGATTTGAATTTATCTAGCTACTGTGCTGGGAAATATAGGGTGCATCTGGCCATGAGGTTATTCAGTAAGGCTTACTCTACACTTAAATATGTTGACAGCATAGTTATGTTGCTTAAGAATATGAAAAAAATCACATCTTAGCTGTGCCAGCAAAAGCCCTACTGTAGATTCAGTTTCACTGGCAAAAAAAGTCCTGTTGCTGATATAGCTTATTTTCTCCCATGAACTGGTATAAGCTATATCAGCAAAATAACTCTTTTCTTTTGGTGTGAAAGGGGCACAATTTGTTTTTGTAAAATAGGAGAGTTTGCCCGTATAGCTTTACCAGAATAGTAAAATAAACTCTTTCCAGTATGGACAAGGCCTGAGTCACTGGCAGCAGTGGTAGCTTCTCTGCTCCCACTGCATGATTGGTCACTGGAAATGGACCACATTGTGCCACACCCTTTACACAGAGAAGACTCTTCTAATGACCAGGGTGAGAACAGCACATACCAGGTGAGCCCTCAGAAAAGCCTGCTGGAAGGGAGCCGTACTAAATGCCCTGGGAAGACTTAAGCATTGGGCAACAGAAATACAGCAGAAGTGGGGTGGAGAAGACCACTGGGAATCCTGAAGATATTAAAGACAATGAAGAAGGTCTCCGGTTCCAGGAAAAGGAGGATATTGTTCCCGGGGTTCAGGTTCATGTGAAACTGGAGAGAGCAATTCACTCTGACCCATCTATTATGCTAGATCCAAGTGACTTGATTTGATCTCTCCAACAGCGTAGCTCTGAGGTAGTAACATATTCAGAACCCCAATAGCAGGAAACAATCTCATTTTGTATCTAATACTTGGATTTCCATACACTCATTGAGAAACAACATTCCAGGATGACATAACTAGACGAAGCATTTAGCTAATCCGCTGACAGAAAAGACCAGTGATCAGTAAGACTCACTTTTTAAATGTTAAAACGAAGTTATTTTTTACCTCTTTCTCTACTAGACAAACACTGGATCTGTAAATATTAACTGATTTTTTTGAAAGCCCATATGATTATTGCAGGTTTTCTCCCAAATCATATCTGGTTTCAAACATTATGGCATACTAGACTTGTGGCCATAAATAAATAAATAAATAAACCACTAAAGGAAACTTTTTTCAAGCCACTTCTTTAAAGTGCAATCTGATTTGATTTAGGCTCCTTCACCAGTCACTGCTAATGAATAATTATTCAGCTTTTCAAACTGAAACAGATAACTTCATTTAGTATGATTAATACTGATGTATAACCTCATTTTTGTAATTACAATATATAATAAAATAAATCCCCAATAGGATGTTTTGTTACTGTGTGCATATTTCCAAAATTGGGTGAAAGCGTATTCCAGAAAATAATTTTGTAATAAGTAATGTATTACAAGACACAACTGTAACATTCCATGCTATTGATATGTAAGTTACTAGCTAGATTTAGCTAGAACTAGCTTTTCATCATCTTGCGTCACAAAGGCAAGATGGGGGGAGGGATAGCTCAGTGGTTTGAGCATTGGCCTGCTAAACCCAGGGTTGTGAGTTCAATCCTTGAGGGGGCCATTTGGGATCTGGGGCAAAAATTGGGGATTGGTCCTGCTTTGAACAGGGGGTTGGACTAGATGACCTCCTGAGGTCCCTTCCAACCCTGATATTCTATGATTCTATGAAAGGCATTGATATATGCAGGTTTGTATCTCTGGGGAAGATATAGTTGGCCTGTCAATTGCATATACCTGATTAAAAGCACCATTCTTCAATACTATTTCCTTAATTTTTAATATTTGTGGTTGTTCTATGTGAAGCCTAAATAGCATTCTATTTGGTTGTTTTTGTATTACTTAGAGTATTTTTACTTTCTCAACTAGTGCTGTTTAAAAGCAACCGTCCCTTATTTTACAAATCTGAAAGTACTTTTTACCAGAATAAATTTAGGGTTTCGTTCTTCATTAAATGCAAGCTTAGCTTAATGCAAAGTGGACTTGGCAGACTAGAGAATTTGGTGCTTAATTTTTATATACTGTAATGTTCTTTATAGTTGTTTAATCTAATGCTTTGGTTCTGGTCCATCTCAAGACAAATCCATGTGATACCACGGAGTTTTGCTCAGTTGCAAATGAAACCATAAATCCCTTCCTACAACCTATGAAGAGGGATGTAATTCACTCAAACCTGATCTGACAATTGGGTTTCATAGTCATTTGGGTCTTAGAGTCATGTGGTAGCACAAATGAACACGAATACAGTGATTGGAGGATCAGGGGAGTCCCAGTGGAATCTTCCTCATGCTCCATTTGAATCTTTCAGTTTGCCTATCTTGTGTCAACTGGTCCCTTTTGTTTTCTACTGGAACAGCCCCCAGTGCAGACTGATCAGTAGACTCATTGGTCTGTTACACAGCTTACATGCCAAAACACAGCCAGGCCAAACACTTCAAATGGAATTTTCATTAGGGAAGTAGCAAAAAAGAGCCCAAAATTGGAGGGGTGAAATAAGTGAGTAGGTAGGTGCCTATGAGGTTTGAAAGCAAGGGAGCACAGTTTTGAGATGGCTATTTGAATTTGGAAATGACAAAGATAATAAACATAGGTTGATCGGTGATGATTTGTTACCACCTTGCAAAATGAGTAGGTAGCCTTGTATAGTGGACCCTTTGAAATTAAAGAGTAAAGAATTAGGAAGACTGTGCTGTACCTGTTTCTGTAAATGAATATCTGTGAGGGAACAGAGGTCTTCTATTTCTGGGGCTTCCACCAGAACTGAAAAGTACAATATTATTGCACCAGAATCTACAGATAAGTACAGTAACATTGCTAGGATACTGAACACTAGATGTTTCTATTGGATCAGTCAGCAATAATAAGTCCAAGTGTTTCAATACTTGATATACTGAAAATTCCATAGAGTCTTCCCTTCCCTTAAATTACTGCGTAGGCTCAAGACACAATCCCAGTCATTGCACACAAAGAGCAAAAATAATTGCTCCAAGCTAGTTTCAAAAGCAAAGGTAATAGAGGACAAGTATCCTGTCTTCCTCTCCCTTCCCACGCACAGACCACTAGAGCTGGTCTCATACACAGTTTCGGACAAGAGATGGAAAAGAAGAGCATATCCAATTGCAAGGGAGGATTCTGGTGAACTGAAATTTGGCTAAGCGCTTGAGCTTTTAACACCTTATGAAAAGTGAACTAGAATCTTTAAAGGCCACAAGTGCTCAGGACAGGGGATTTATACCATCTCCCAAGGAGAGCACCCCACGCAGCACAGTGCTTCCTAACATCTGCCTGTTGTATATGTACAATATTGACACAGAAGAAAGACTATAACCCACTGAACCTCAGCACGATTCCCTGTGCTGAAATAGCTGTACTATGCCCTTTCCACTGAAATAAAGCATCGTCACATTTTTATGACTATCTGAATGTGGCAGGTGGACATGCACTGTGATATTTATAGTGGAAAAATACAATGCTTTCATTATAGTGTTGAAGTTTTTATCTACCCATCATTGGTGAAACAGGTAAATGTACCCATTTTCCCTTTGCTCATCCCTTAATATAGGAAGTAACTAATAGTCATATTATTAATTTTCAGAGTAACAGCCGTGTTAGTCTGTATTCGCAAAAAGAAAAGGAGTACTTGTGACATAAGTACTCCTTTTATTATTAATTTTTAAATTTAATATCTAAAACAAAATCAAAGTATTTAAAGGAGGGGGAGAACTCTCTAGGGTGGTGACCAGAAGAAATTCTACTCTCTCGGAATAGTTTAAAAGCCAACCCAGCTGGCCTTTGAATTTTTACTTTGCTGCTCATAAAAACCTCTAAAATTATCCAGAACAATGGATGTAGGAAGTTTTGAATAGGGAGGAAAATTCTTGCCATGTACAAGTGGTGTTTTGTGAGCCTTTCAAAATGAGGCTTGCAGCTTCTGATTGTTCAGGAATGATTATAGGATTAAAAGAGTGATTACAAATGAAGACTGTAAAAACAATAGCTGCACTTAAGCCTTCTTTTTTGACAGAAAAATTAGTGTGATCACAGGGAATGTATGTGAACACTAAGCAAAAGTAATTTTTATATGATGGTAATGCTATAGTGAAGCTAAAGTGCAAATCACTATCCCTTTTCCCCTACACTGAACGTTGCTGATAACTCCCATTCAAACTGTGACAAAGGCAGGGACAGAGAGAGAATGTCCTATAAAAATAAATTATGAATGAAAAATATGAAAAAGAACTTTAAAATAATGTTGGATCCATGTCAGTATATTGTCAAATCTGACTGTCTATTCACAGAGGTTCTGGCTCATGCCTCTCTTTCCCCACCCCCTACACACACAGCTTTAGCACACAGACTGCATCAAAGCCCTTTCAGAGTCTCTAGTCCAGCCTCTGGATCTGGAATAGTATCTCAGCCCCTCTTTGTGAGAGTTGTGGACCACTGGGTCCGTGTGAAGTCTGGATCCAGTAGATCCTCATTCAGGCTGCCCCAGGCCACTTCCCTTGGCTACCTCTGCAGCCCACTGTGGTGCAGAGGTGGCCTATGAGGGAGCTATGTCGACGTTCTCTTCCTACCCGGGAAGGGAGGCATGGAATTTATCAGTGTAGAGGGTATTATGCAAATCCTCAATATCTGGATCTATTTAATCTCTCAGCTCTGCTTTCATTTGGTAATCAATGCATAATAGCACACCACTAGGTTTTAGCAGATTTTCATCTAAAAGTGGGTAGCTTGTTTTGGCTTAATACTCTTACTCTGAATTCTCTGAAAGTTTGTTTTACTTTCTGAAAAATATAGCCTAGGACCCCATTCTGCAGGATACAAGTAGCTCCCATTGTCTTCACCTGGGACGTTAGAGTTTAATGATTTGAATGCCACCAGCTGGTGAATGGCCCAAATCTTCTGGTGTGAAAGCACACACTATAAGAAACCAGAGAGGAATGAATCCATTCAGTGAAATGTGTCTGTATTTGCATTAAAGTGCCTGAGACATTGTGGAAAACATGAGACCTCTCCTAAATCCAAAATAGTCTGTAGGCCCCATCATATTTATGATCAACCCCAGGACAATTGCTTCCGGAAATGAGATTGCAAACATAGAAAGTCACTAGTTTGTTGATGCCTTTCATATCATTCCAGTAACATCACCTTTGGGAGGCAGCATGTCCAGGAGCATGCCAAACCCCACCTTGCTGAGTACCTTTATTTAGGTTGGGTAGTTTTGGGGGAGGAGCATTTGTTAGTCCCCAGAAGGCACAGAGTATTTCTAACTGGGCAGCTATCTAATATCAAACCATTAACAAAAATAAATTTGGATCAAAACTTTGACATTAAATTGCAAATATGGAGATCAAATTGCTATGGGCAATCTAAAATCCAGCAATTATTTAAAGGGTTTAATTAAGTGCCGTTCTTCCTGTATGCTGATTGAATAGGACATAACCTAACATTTGTAGCCAATAAAATGTAAGGAATAAAAGACTCCTTTTCCATTTATTTCTACCATAAAATGTATGCTGTAAACTATCAGGAACATCTGAAGATATTTCACAAGCAGCACCATCTGTCTTCTTGGCAGACTGTCTAGGCAATGTGGGTGGCTTTGAGTTACTTGCCTCTATCTACAGCATGACTTGCTTAGTCTGCTAGATGGGCTGCCCTTTTCTTTTTGGAATGGTTTGAGTGTCTCATCTTTGGTTCCATTTTTTAATGTGCTCACTCTATACACCTATATAAATTACCTGGCAATTCACTCAGGGAATGTGTATACAGGTAGGTCCCTTGGCATGAAAAGGAGAGATTTCGTATCTATGTGTATGTCCTACATAAATCTCTGTTAGTGTTAAAAGTTTATCCCAAGTGTATCCCACTCACACTGCTTTCATGCTAAATTAGGATTACAATGGACAGACATACACAAACACATAAAGCATGTTTCCTCTCCCTTGAGCCTGTTCAAGAAACTCCTCGATGGACAGGTCCCTCTATATAAGATTTTAAGTTTCATTTCAACTGCATTTTTTCCTATTACTAACATATCATATTTCATAGAGGATTTAAAGATTTTGGGCCAAAACTTAACACCTGCATAAGCTCAACCCTGTTGATTGTGATGAAGTTACCCCTGCAGGTGATAATAGAATTTGTCCCTTTATCATACAAACATGGGGCCTGATCCTGTGAACTCCTGAGGCCCCTGCAAGATCTAGTGCTTATAACAAAATGTTTCCTACTTGCATATACATAATTTTTGTATCAGACATACTTTTATAATATATGATAACCTCATTTATATTAAATAAACTCAAAGATACTCAGCTTGTCTTTTTGCTGTTGTCTGTTTATTTTTACGTGATAGTTCCTGTGATATTTGTGTCACTTGGCAGCAGAGCTCTAGCCATTGCGCAAGACAAAACAGTGCCCAGGCTGCGAAAAAAGCAGCTGACAAGAAAGACTAAGCATTATACACACATTAAATAGCACAACACAAAATTGTGATGTTATTCCACAGACAAGGAGAAAACATGTATTTGTGCACTGGGTGGCTTTTATATTAGATAGACAAAATTAAGAAATACTAGGTATTCAGAAGAAAGTGCAGTCTGTGGGACTTGTCTTGAACTGATTCCAAGGTTATGTCCATGAAGTAGGCTGGGGGTGGCCAACCTGAGCCTGAGAAGAAGCCAGAAATTTACCAACGTACATTGCCAAAGAACCACAGTAATATGTCAGCAGCCCCCCATCTGTTCTCCCACCCTGCTCCTAGCGCCTCCCCCACACTGGTAGCGTCGCCAATCAGCACCTCCCCACACCTCCTGATCAGCTGTTTCGTGGCATGCAGGAGGATCTTGGGGGGAGGAGCAAGGGCTCAGCAGGCTGCAGGGAGGGGGCGGGAAGGGGTGGAGTGGGGGCAGGGCCTGTGGCAGAGCCAGGGGTTGAGCAGTGGGCACGCGCCAGCCAGGGGTGAAATTAACTGAGGACACTTACCGGTATGGGGCAGGGCAGCTCCAGCCCCAGGAAGGGGCAGGGCTGGGGGGGTCAGCATCCCCCAGCCAGCCCTTCCAGACGACCTGGCCCACACCGCCCAGGGGTCCCGTGTTGATTTAAAGGGCCCGGGGCTCCTCTTGCCCTCTGCAACCCCATTTCCGTACCCACACATATGCTAAGGACCTGACCCTGTGCCCACTGAAGTCAATGCAAAGATTCCGATTGACCTCAGTGGGTGCTGGATAGGCCCATACATGAATACATTAGCAAATGTTATTTCTCATGGAGTTTAGGCTCCATCAGAGCTGACATGCTACTAAAGTCAAGAATACATTGTGTGTATGTTCTAGTAGTTTTAGGACAAAACATCCCTGGAGCTAGAATGCCTGCCTGAAAAACAAAAGAGGAAAAACAACTATTTGTTACTGTGTGTGTCAATGTTTTCTGCCAGAGAGAAATATCTCTGTGCTAAAAGCAGTGTACTGTACTATGTCAAGCACTTGCTTTATGGCATGTGCTGTACTTTTTTTTATGTTAAACTAATGAAGCAGACCAGAGTACTTCCCCCGCCCCCCTATCCATATATTGCATTGCGGTTTCTTTTTAGTAGAAAAGAAGCTGAGTTTTGCAACAATCGCTGCTTGTATTTACAAATAAATTACTCCTAAGGAAGGAGCAGAATTTGTTCTTTTCTCAGGAGTGCACTTCAATCCTGGTAAATACTCATCAAGAACCTACTGAATGACAAGAATGTCATAATGATATCTCTGAGTCAAGTACATCCAGAATCAAGCTCCCAGTTGTACCCTCAGGGAAGGTAGATTGAATAAAATCCTTTTCAAACTACTAAATTGCCCATGTGGATACAAAAAAAGATAATTAGAGCAGATAAATTATAATATTCCCCAAGTCAGCCTAGAAGACAGTACTATAATGTCATCACTACATATCTTAGTGATATAAATATATTGTGGTATACATGGAAACTTTGATAAGAATGACATGCCCTCTGCCGGAGGCTACGTTATGTATCATCCCTCTACTCAGCTGAGCAGAGTAACCCCTGCATTCGCTAAAATCTACTCAGGTCAGGATTCAGATCTAGTGCTCTGCTCTCTCTAGATATTTCCAGCAAGAGAGTTGGCAGAGAATGGCTCCATCCTAGTGCTTACTACTGACCAGAATAGCCGGCCAGGCATGAGGAGAAAAGTCAACTGTACCATTTGAAGGGCTACAGTAATTTATTTCCTTCCCTGGAGCAAGAAGAGAAGAATTGTACCTGGGAGGAGTGGCTCCAAGGCACAATGCTTCCCAGGGCAACTCCAGAGGTGGCATATTTTACTTACCACCCCTTGCTCAGGGCTGTGCCTAAAGGCACAATCTAGCCCTATCTGAACAGCAGACATTTTTAGTTGTTCCTTTGTATGTGACTTTGGCATCCCTTTCATCCCAAATGAAAAGTTCATTTTATATGCAGAACTTGGATAATGCAAATACTACAAAATCCAGTCCAAGATTTTGTTTAAAAGTTGCCTTCCTCTCATGTCTGCGATGTGGCTTCTGTTATTTTTAAAGATCGTCTAATGCAGAAGTCCTGTTCTTTGGGATAAGAAACTGGGAACATGGGTCTTATTTTCAGCAGCCTTTCGTGGGAGCTAAATGCTTATCAGGAATTACGGTCTGGTACAAGAGAAGGATCAAGTTCTTTGGTTATAGTGGTTGCTGCACAAAGTTAGGGCACTACCTTAACTTTCAGCTTCATGGCGTGCTGCCAATGCAATTAAACGGTTTGGTTCTTCCACTCTACTCATTTTGTGCAATGTTTTGTTTCATCAGTGGGATTACTTGTGGAATAAGGTGCTATTTAGCATATCCGAATCTGGCCCATAATAAGTCTGATTAATGATCAGTAATGGTCAGTCATGGAAGGCCTGCTGCTGAGCTCCTACCCAGGCAGAACTTCCATTGACTTCAACAGATAGTTTGTCAGAGCAAAGAGTGCAGGAGTCACTGGGGAGCTGGCATTTCATGCAGTTAATTAAGACTTTCTGAAAAGATGAATGGTGCTTTATTGGTTTTTACCCCCTCAAAAAACTCCAGTGAGTAGGCTGAGTGAGTATACATGGGAACGTTGATGACTATGCCATACAATGCTCTATGGGCAACTGTGCTCCTGTCTAACTGAATGAAACAGAATAGATCCCAGGTCCTTTAGCAAGGTCATCTGAGTACATTTTAAATGATTTCACAGAGTAATATTTATCACCATGATGTGAAGAAAACTTCTGGAGGAGATTCAGGAAATCCCAGGCTCTGTTATACCAGTATAGAGAACAGAGAGAGCCTGGGATTTCCTTGGATATATTTATTCAATGATTTTTTTTTTAATTTTTTTATTTGTAGGCTGATTGCAAACATTGTACTGTGAGAGGAGCTGGACAACTGGCAGTGAAAAGTGTGTTCAACTAATTTTACTATTCCGGGGCTTTGATTCTCTTAGGGCAAGCATGGGAACAGTTTGCAGAATTAAAGGGAGCTGGGATGGCAGGATTAGGGAATTTATTTGGATATTTTATTTTTTCTTCTTTTTGAAAAGCTTGATTTAGGCCATCCCTGCCCCCCCTCCCCAAAAAAAAATGCTGAGGGTGATTATAGTGCTCTTCTGAAATTAAAGTCTATGAATCTGTGTCACTTACAATTAACTTTCTTTCATCACACTCGCACAAATTACTGTCATTGTTGATATGCCCTGTGTGTGCAGTTCCAAGATGCATAGTCAGATCCTTTTCTATCTTGTTTAGTTACCTCTGTAGCGTAGCTGTGTCCATGGGTTTTAAATGGTCCCACCTACAAAGGGTGCAGTAACATACCTATGTCCATCTCACGGCTATACTTTATGTACAATAACAGGATGATATTCAAGGTCTGAGAACAAGCTCAGAGGTCTGTCCATGGGCATGTACTCTGTCATTTCCTGCAATAGATTTGAAATTTATCTGAACAGCTATCCTCCAGCTGAGCATGAGAGACTTAATTATGACCGACCCCCAACTGAATGTGTGGGAGACTTAATTATATAGTCATCTCTCTGATTCCCCACAACTAGGATCAGGCATTATAAACAGCCATGAACTCAGCCAAGAGGAGGCCCAGGAGGGAGGAATGAACAAGTTCCTTCTCTGGGAAAGATCTAGTGAAGTCAGACTGGAAGAAACCTGCTGGTCTGGCTCCCATGGGGAGCCCTGGGATAGGGCTTGTAAGGGGCAAGAATTGCTCTGAGGGGAAGCTGACAGAGTCCCTCAGAGGGGAGACAGTGTGGGAAAACATGCTTGGAACCAGCAGCATAGAAGTAACTCTCCAGGAGGAAGAAATAGGGGAAAAAAGGCAGAGATTGTTGGTAGCTCATTAGGGGCAGAAGAATTATTAGTTTCTATATTTATTTGGACTTTCAGTTACTCTCAGAAGGGGATTGAAATTTTAAGCGACCTGGCCAGAAGTGGTCAGTAAGGGATGCTAGATTGAGATCCCAGTAATGCAGCGTCCTGGCACAAAGGAGTGCTCTTGAAGTGAAGACACACTCTTTACATACTTACACAGATATAAACTGTGCAATGGCAGACAACTCAGAAGAAGCCCGCGCTCAATAAACAGCATTAGCTGATTTACCAAGGCAGGGAGGTGTCCCTTAAACTTGTCGTCAGAAAAGGTAAAGGGTTCTTCAAAACCCTGGGTGACTAGGGAGTAATATACCAGGCCTACTTCGGCTTCCAAAGGGTGGAATAGTATACTTGAAACACAACATGGAGGCCCTGAACTGTACATTGAACCAGTCAGTGGCCCGCTTCTCTCCTTTAGCTGGTCCCTGCATTTTCCTAGGTCTACTTTACAATGCATAGTACTTAAACAATGCCATTAGCTCAAGGAACACAGGGAGAGCTGCCTGCACTATTACAATGAGACAGTTAATCACCTCTGACAACATTCATTTATGGCTGAAATGAAGCATTTACTGCCTAGAAATGTTTGACACTTTGGTATTGCCTTGCCGTTAACACGGCTATCTCAACAGATGTATAGAGAGATAGGTGCTGCCCAAAGTTTTGAGCATTTATCAGATTCAGCAGAACCTTCAAATTCACTCAAAGGCTGTGGGTTTGAAAATCTTGGAACAGAACCAAACACAGAGGTTTATGATCCATTAAGTAGCTGTCTTTTAAAATTTGAGTCGGGGAGAAGGAATGAGTCTGAGTAGGAAATGAGGCCGCCCCATGAGTTAGTCATAGGGATAGATCCTGCTCTCATTGACCTAGTGCAGAGCCAGGGTAGCTATGCTACAGGCAACAGAGTTGGGTAGGCTTTACGATGATGTCAGTAGAGTCAGTCAGGCCCTTGTACCACTGGCAGCCAAGTCCCCCTGCTCAGAAGGATGAACTGCTAACTGCAGGACTGGGTTAAGGCCATTTAAGACCCAAGGCACACGATGATGCAGGGCTCCCAATAGCTCTACCCCCATGCTGTGAGCCTCATTCACATAGGGAGTGACAGGGGTCTCCCTCCCAGAGAAAAAGGGGCAGCAGCATGAGAGGGCTCCCTTCTTTCTCCCCAGGAGTGGCAGCAGGGTCTCATTGCACCTAAGCAGCAATAGGAGATGATCTTTTCCCCAGAGAGGTGTGGTGGCAGTAGTGGGTTCTCAGTACTTACCCCTGCAGCTGGCGTGTGTTTACCTGTGTTGGCAGGCTGATCCCCCAGAACAGAGGGTCTTGGAGTCAATGCCCTATAGAGATGCATGAGACCATTACCTTTCTCTGAGCATTGTTTTAGGCTGTCTGCATACTCAGGCAGACATTACTGCAATGTTTACACTCAGCTCATGGTTTAAGTTTTTGATTCCTGACCATGAAGGCTAGAAACTTCCCTCTTATTTATTTTTTAAATGAAAGTTGAGATTCTGATGCGATCACAGGACTCCAGTAGTTGAAGCTGTAGGAAAGGGCCTGTAGTGGCTTCACCTTATTCTGAGCCTGAGTAGGTGCAAAGGAGTGATGCTACAAGGAAAAAAATAATGGAGGCAGGGAGGGTGCAGATGGAAGAGGAGGAAATTAAAATGGTGATAAAATTCCTTTAAGCAGAGAGATGGGGCTCACAGAAGAAGCGGGAAGCCTGAGGAGCAGAGAGAAAACAGAATGAAGTGCATCCCCAAGATAGGGGATATTATTGCAGTAGACAGACCACAAGGATCTCTCTGTATAAGGCAATTGAGGGGCTTTTAAATTATTTTTATTTACAGTTTCAACAGACATAAAGTTACACACTGGTTAGGCTGGGATTTTACAGAGGGCCTAAGGGAGTTAGGTGTTCAAACCTCATTGACTTTACTTGGGACTTGGGGTGAGGGAGGGACTTTCAAAGCACTTAACTGAGTTAGCTGTATGAGACCCACTGGCTTCCAATAAGTCACTTAGGCTGGCAGCTTCAAAAGCGTTTAGGTTCCTAACTCCCATTGACATGAATGGGAGTTAGGTGCTGAAACACCTTTGGGGATCTGGACATAATACATTTTTGAAATCGGGCTCCCTTGAAAATTCCAGCCTGAATAAAAACTACACTTCATTTCATTTCATTTCCACTGAGGTGCTCTAAATAATTTGAATGCTCTGTAAAATACTGTAGGAAAGAGTTGTTTTCTTTGTTTTGTTTAAACTTAGAACTTATTACTTTTTCTCATAGTATAAGCTACTATGTTGCTACTTTAATTCATCAGGCTTTAAAATAGCTCATTAAAAATTACAAATGAACGTAGAACATCACCCACATGTACTTAAATAAATGCACTGTCATTTATCCACAGCTGGAATGGGAAATGGACAACTGGGCTGGGAAATGAGTCTAATCAAAATAAATTAAAAAGGCAAAAGTAGTGGCACTAAGAGATTTTTTTCAAAGCCAGATGATCAGAGTATGGTGGAAATGATAAGGTTGCTGATCTGATTTCTGTTCTAACACAAGTCTATTAGTACTGTATATGGGTAAACTATGAAGAAAGTGAGCAATGCCAGATTTAGGATTAAGTAATGCATTTGATATGATTGATGATATATTGGGAAGGGAAAATCTGGGAGGCAGTAAATGCGGTTTTATTAGGTTGAATGCTGAGAAATGAAAATTAAAGGTGGCAAGGTAAAAACATTAATCTTTGGCGTGTCAGGACTATACTGTACATGAGTCCAGTCAAATGGAGATGATGTAGTGCAATGGACTAACACAAAGGGAAATGGAAGCAGCTCAGTGGGATATAGTCTAAGCATTAGGGCAAGACATTGTGTGCACAAGTCAAAGGCTGGATGCACAGAGATGGGGCGGTAGATGGCGCAAGGAACCTGTCACAATGTTGTTTTTCATAAGCATCCAAACACTGTAGTGCTTATTGATACCGACTAGTGACTAGTCCTGATTTTGAGGTTCAGTTACCACTAGATATTGGAACTGCTATTTCTCTTGTCCAAACACTGAGGCACTGGCAAAGGCCAGCAGCAGTTGCTTGCAGAACTTGCACTGAAACAGATACAGGAAGCGGTGGAAAGTGAGCTACATGGATGATTGATGAGGATATTAAAGCTCAGAGGCTGACATGGCAAAGATAAGCTAGGAGTGAAAATGACTCCTACCCTATGTGTATCTGGGGCATCAATGAGACCACCCCAGTTTGATGGTTACCCACCCGTCTGTAATGAGAGGACATACATAACTGGTAGGCTTATTCTCATTGTTGTTGAGTTTGGTTAAATTATTCTGAGGTCAGTGATTGATATAAATAAGAGATGGCATAGACCAGGGGACAAAGGGCCTTGAGAAACCATGTAAAACCTCAGTCAAGTTTTACTAGCCCTGATTGAGAGCTGATGAGAAAAAGCACCCACAATACAGTGCATCCAGTGATGCATTCAGAAGGGGCTACAGAAAGATATCATTTGAGCATAGAATAGGATTAAAAAAAATAAAAGAAAACATGTGCTCAAAGCTGGATGGAGTTCAGGACAATGGAAGGAAGCAAGGAGATGGAAAGGTCAGAAGAAGGAGGAGGAGAAGAAAAAAGCTTCAACATACTCTGATAGAGAGAAATATATCTGTTATATTTATGTTAGCAAGCAAAGATTACCTTGTGATTAAGGCACTGAACTAGAGCTCAGGCTTCAATGCTCTGCCAGACTTCTTGTGTGACTTAGGGTAAGTCACCTTATTTAGGTGCCTAAAGGGGAGTGGTTGGGTGTTCAGCTTTCTTGAAAAATGCCCTTAATCTCTCTGTACCTCTAATCCTTATCTGTAAAATAGGGATAATGCTGATAATCTTGCCTTTCTCCTACCTCTCACCAGTTTTTAGAGTATAAGGCCTGGATTTTTAAAGGTATTTAGGTGTAGCTGTGCTTAGTATCACAACATCTAATTTATTTAGGAGCCTAAATCTCATTTTCAAACGTGATTTAGGCACTTAAGAATCTGAATCCCATTGATAGAATTTAGACTCCTGAGTACCTAAATCCCTTTTGAAAATGAAACTTAGGCTCCTAAATCAGTTATGTGTTGTGAGGATCAGCATAGCATCACCCTAATATCTTTAAAAGTCTGGGTCTAAGCTCTTTGTAGCAGGGAGCGTCATATTTTGATATGTACAGTACCTAGGACAATGGAGCTCTGATCTCATTTGGGGTCTATAGGCTCAACTTTAATACAAACCATCATGATTATATTTGATGCTACTCTTTCCACATACAAATGAAGGCAAATAAGAGGGTTGTGTATCCCAGCAAACCTTTGGTTCTGACTGTCATCCTTTGAAAGCACAATCTTCTAGTGCCTTATTGGTAGTGTGTGTATTATCAACAGCCCCTGTTGGAACACAATTCCTGCTGCCACTGAGTTAAAATTTACTATCATAGTTCACAAGTATGTCTAGTCTCCTCCAGCTAGTCACTGTAGCTATTTCCTTTCACTCTCTGAAGGGAGAAAAAAGTCCTATTCTTCAAGTAGATCCCCAAGGTAATCTTCATTTAGCTGTCGTGTTCCACATTTTTACTCTGGAGAACTAAAAACCATAAAGTACTAAGCCCTCAAAAATGATTTGATAAGTCCAGCAGATGCAGCCCAAATGGAGAGGAATTATTGTATCATAAAAGGTCCATTAGACAGATTCCAACCAGCATACAATATTAAGAGACATAACCTGAAGGGTGAATTGGACTTCTTTGATGCAATAGCATCATAGCCTTGCCAATGTGATATAACCTATCACCAATCACTTCCACTTTTCTTTGGGACATCTGATACAATGAAGAAAATGCGTAATTAGGTATGGATAAAAGAAAAGATGTTGTTCAGTTTCTGTATTTCATTTCCCTTCGCTTGTCAGACACACACTATAAAAAAAGAAATGCCCAACAGAGTGAAAAAATCCAAAATATTATGTTCTGTATCATATCCTTTTCCTTCAGGTTTCTGCAACCAAACCCCAAATGGAATATACAAATTAGAATGCTGATTATGATTCTATGTTTTAATAGCCTAATTGTAAAAGTTAATTCTGCAAAACTAGAAGACGGCTAAAGAAATTAAAATCACTGATTGGTAGAGAGACCTAATTGATCTAGCCACTCAACAGTGTTAACATTTCAAATGAATGCTAAAGCAGAGACAAAATGAACCTAGTTTTCTGCAAAAGTATGATAAAATATATACTGAAACAGCTGAGCTGGTTTTCTTTGGTATAAAAATACTAGTGTTTTACAGTTTAATTTCTTGTTGTATGTATTTGATGAGATGTGACTGCTGCTGTTGATTGGCTTTCGATAGCGAGGTTCTCAACCTGAAGGCCACAACCTTCAGGGGAATTAGAAATACATCCTGGTTAAATGGCAGTTGAGATGGGAGGAGTTCCTTCTAGATCCCAGGTAGATGGGAATGAAGTCCAGGAATGGTCTTGGCACAGCAAAGGGAACAACTGGCTTATTACATCTATGAATTGTGTGCAAAGCTACCTACTCTACACTTAAAAATTAGATCTAGCTACATTGTTTAGGTCTATGAAAAATTTTGCCCCCTGTGTCACATAGTTAAATTGACCTAACAGGCACTTGAGATGCACCTCTGGGTGAGGTGGATTACCTACACTGGCAGACAAAAACCCTTCTGTTGATGTAGGAAGTATCTACACTACAGCAGCATGGTCTATTCTAAAACATCCTGCTATTATTGGTACCCTATCCTCCTTCCCCCTTTCATACTTGTTTGTCTTGCTGAGCTCTTAGGTCTTGTATTTTTACAATGTAAGCTCTTTAGGATAGATACTGTCATTTACTATATGTTTATGTAACGGAACTCATATATATTTTAATATATATGATAATAATTAATAATAACATGTACGTGCATATCTTAGTGGGGAAAAAGCAACCCAAGTATAACAAGAAGAAAGAACCAGAAAAGTTACTGTCTCCTGCAGTGTTTTATATATAGTATGCACTTATGCCAATCTGTTGGTCAGTTTGTTGTCATGAATTTGTTTAAGAAGAAACATTTCAAAGACTTCTGGATAGAACTGGCCTCAGTCAGATATAAATTCTTCATCATTTCAATGTAAAAAAAAAAATCTATGTCCTATAGTTGGATGTGATTTTTATACTTTTTATTCCTTTTAGTAGTAAAATTGAATGTATACTTTTAAACCAAATAATATGATCTAATGAAGTGAAAATCATGCCAGTGCAGATGGCCTGTGCAATGCCCTATACATAAATTAGCAATGGATAGGCATTTATTTTTAGTGGATGCGTATTTACTGTCACACTGTCTGGAGTGGCTCATAACTGTGAGTGACTAATGATGATTTAGTTGGGGATTGGTCCTGCTTTGAGCCGGGGGCTGGACTAGATGACCTCCTGAGGTCCCTTCCAACCCTGATATTCTATGATTCTATGATTAATTCAAGGCAGACTGTCGGAAAACAGAGCAGACGCCACCAAGCTGGTGGTGTGTTCTGTAATTAGATTTCAGCATGCCAGTACCAAATGTGAACTCTTGGACCACTATACCAGTCTTACCATGAAGTCACAGACTGTCCTCTTATACTCTCCAATCTATCTTGCCACCCTCCCAGTCAAATTGGACTTTGTGCTAAAAAGTCACTCAAATAAAAAATCACACCATATCAGGTTGTTCCCAGTCCCAAGATACCAGTCACCTACCCCAAATGAATGGTACTCTAGATCTTACACGGAAGACAATTGTGGTAGCCAATTCTATAGTAAATTAATTAAAGGTTTATTATCTATGGAAAAGGAATAAGAGTTATTGAGAGGTTAAAGCAGGTACAATACATGCACTGGTGAGTCACATATCAGAGGGGTAGCCATGTTAGTCTGGATCTGTAAAAGCTGCGAAGAGTTCTGTGGCACCCTTATGGACTAACAGACGTATTGGAGCATAAGCTTTCGTGGGTGAATATCCACTTCGTCCGATGCAGTGAGTCACAGTTTGTAATTCCAAATGGTGGCAGTGATGTAAAAAACTGCCAATTTCCTAAAAGTCTTTTCGGGGTACCTAGAATGTCTCTGGGGATCTCCACTTTGCATCTGGTACACTTTCCTGTAAGAGTCCAAGCAATCCAGATATGTAGGATCTTTCCTTGAATCTATATTTATAACTTATTTTGACAGAAAGCAAGCTGACAGTGTCACTATGCACATGGGCCTTTTCTTTGAAGATAATGGGTGAGGAATGCACTTTGAGTCTTTGACCTCCACGCATCACACACAATGGCAACTTGCTTTGAAATTAGCTCTTTTCTGTTAAAGTCCTTCATTAGCATTCCACAAGTCTTCTTTGATGGGTTATTTACTTTTAGGGGTATGCACAAATGCTTGCTGCTGCATTATAACAGGCTACAGAGAAGTGAAAACAATGCAAGTAATGTCTCATTAGTTTTATAACATCTTAACGCCAAATACACTGTTCTAACTTCAACAATCACTGAAATCTAGACCAAACTGTGCGAATATTTGGGTAGGGTGCAGTGGACCTGGGCCAACCCCTGGGGCAAGCGGGGCGGGACTGCCACCGAGCCTTACAGCATACCCAACTCTGCTCTGGCCATGGCCCCAGCTGCGTCTCCACTTCCAGCCCCAGTTCCAGCCTTGTCTCCAGCCTTGACCCCTGCCCAAGGCCTGGCCATGGCTTCTGCTCCCGGCCCCGGTCCCAGCCCTGGCCCCAGTCCCAGCCATAGCTCTGCTTGTGGCCCAGCTACAACTTCCACTCCCAGCCTCGGCCCCCAGCTGAATCTCCCCCTTCCAGGCCCAAGATCCACCCCCAGCTGCAGCCCCAGCCTTGGCCCCTTGCTCCTGTCCATGTACCCCTCTCTGGAGCTGTGGCCCCACTCCCGGCCCTGGCTCCTGGAGGGGGCGGTGCAGACAGAGGTAAGGGGGCATGTGACCATGAAAAGTCTGGGACTACTGATTTAGACTAATACATAAGCGAATTGGCCTGAATGCAGTTAGGCATGACCTGGTCTGCCAGCATCACATTTACTTTCCAATAAATAAATAAAAGAAGGAACAATTGAGCCTCATATTAAGAATGTATAATGCCCAACATGTGTTATCATATCAATCTGTAATATGTGATCATCTCTGCTTATATTCAGGTATCATCAGTAATAGATATAGTATGGCAAATATAATACCCCTACTACCCAAGCATAGCTCCCAGTAACATTATTGAGAGTAGTTCACACTTATTTGATCTGTCTTAAATGACTGGACGTTGAAGTCAACATTGATCCAATAGCTGGAATTTAAAGTCAGCAAAATTCAAACTGGAAAAATTGTGCATTTTTTTAACAGTGAGGGTAACCACTGGGACAGATAACCAAGGGATGCAAGAAAGGCTCCAGTATTTGAAGTCTTTACCTCAAGAATAGATGCCTTCTAATGATATGCCCTCATTCAACTACAGCTGATTCAGTTCAGCAAAGGAATCAGTGAGTGAATATTCTAAGTCCTCTGTTTTGCAGGTGGTCAGATTAGATTATTATAGTATCCCCTTCTGCCCTTAGAATCTAAGAAATGTATTAAATAAACTGACCTGTAATACTTATATATTTCTAGAATGCATGCTGCATAATACAAAATATTTCCATTTATCTGAATGGGGCCTGGCAGTGTGAGGGGGGTACAAATGCCACACTGATGAGGAAAGGGTTAAGGAGCATCTCTGGGCCAGAAAGCCCCACCCAGCTGCCCCTGATGGGCATGCTCACCGTGGAAGCTGAGCTGAAAAGGGCAGCAGCTCACCTCAGTCTAGGTTGCCTGAACAGGAGAGCAGTTGTGTGGTGCAGGCTCCTGCCAAGAAGCTGCTGGGGATCCAGGTGGCTATAGACCTGATAGTCACAGAGGATGGCAATGACGAGCCCTGACTGAGAGAGGAAGACCCTCCAGGCTATGACCAGAGAGGACTCCTGGGGGAACTCGCCAGTGAACCAGTGGTACCAGCAGAGAAACCAAAGATGGGGTAGGAAGTGGTCCAGGGAGCAGGTGTAGGGGCACCAGCCCCCTAGTTGGCGTATTTTGAATTATTGTTTCATTGGGTCCTGCATTCAAAGCTGGCTGAGCAGGGAGGGCCCAGGTTTCCCCTATCCCCTAGTCATTGACTCTCAACTCTAGGCAATGTGGCCATCAACTCCTGCTGCTGGGTGACAGGGCTGTAGACTCTTGCTGCTAGGTTTCACAGCTCAGAGTATCACCACTAAGTAGCACTGCTGGCACACCAATCCCTCTCCCGACAGAGGGACATCTAAAACTTTTAGTTAAATGGGCATCTGAATAAGCAGAAATGCTGCTTTGAGCTTCAGTTTCACTGACATAGAAATCCTCAGAATGCAGGTAGTGATGCAGATGTTTACTTAAGGGATTAGATCTCCATAACTGCAGGTAACTGCTCAGAAGCAATAGAGAAACACAAAGCCATTGATTAGCACTAACTAGCACTAAGAGTCTAATTGAGAAAATATTAGCAGGTGATTAACCAACATGGGGGAGCTTCTGTGGATTCAAATAACTAGAATTTTCAGATAAAGGGAATCTGGATAACTGGAATTATGTTGTATTATGTATATTCATGGAGCAATACTTGATACCAGTTGGTGGATTTTAATATTAAATAGTTTTTTCGGGAGGTGAATATTAGTTTTAGGCACAACATTACTGTGTATTGCTAGAAGCAAAAATGTTTGTAATTTGTATCCCATTTCCAATTTCTCACAGTCCTGAAGGTACATTCCTCAACAGCACAGATGCCTTCTCTTTTATGACAGACATCTGGGCAGAAGATGCAGGGTCAGAATTTATACTTAAATGTTTAGGAAGTGCACCTGAATTTCTGAAAGTCTAGAAATTGCAGCAACTTTGTTTAGCAGAACTCTTGAAAAAAATCCAATTTTCACATCTTCACTGTTGGTTTGCCAAACCTAACAGTTTTGTGGAAAATCATGAATTTATTAAAAGGTATAATTCTTAGTTCCTGTCAATAATGCCAAGTTTTGATGCAAAGAAAGATTACATTTTCTTCCCACATTGTCAGTCTTGTTGGCAACTTGATTAGAATGACCTTAAGGTTGGTCCTGCTAGAAATTTTTTTTTCAATTAGATCAGGTTTAATAAAATAACAATAATAATTAATAATTAATAAAAACCATAGACACCTATAAAAAGAGTTTTTGGCCAGTTCAAAAAATGACTGCTGACTGACTTTTTTTTTTTTTAACAAAGAAAAGAAATATACCTTCTAGCTAACAAATTGTACATAACTTAGTTTATTGATGAGGTTATAAACTTGCCAGTTATAAAAGGTTTCTGATGGAAATAATAGGACAAGTTGAAATTTCCCCATCAATATTGTTTTGGGGGGAGAAACACACTATTTTTCTGCCTTTCCTCAGATATTTTCAATTTTTCATCTGAACACATACTTCCAGGGGAGTTACTCCTCCCCAAGAAGGCAGACAATGACTCTAATTCAGTTGTTAGTCCTTAAGAGACATTTCAATGAATACATTGCTGGAAGTTTACCTCCCACCATACCTATATTGGAATGACCACATTCAAGGGGCCCAGGACAGACAAATGATCTTTTAAATGGATAAAAAGATGGCCTCCTCAAAATGGGAGACAGAGAGTCAGCAGAGAAGCAGGCAATAATTTGGACCCCAGAAAAATGGGAAAGGGAATACCAAGGCTCAGTTGAGCCAAGCTACTTGCATGAGGCAAATACTAAGTTTAGCTAACACAACTGGCATTTAGACTTTTGTCATTTTTAATCAATATCTCTCTGCTTGTGGTGTTCCTAAGGACAGAGAAATCATACTCTGCTTTTGAACAAGCTGTTCTCTCTCACTGTATTTACCAGCTGGTCACAGCGCCCAGAGAGAAATCTATAGCAGTGGGCCAAACCCAGTTGGATCTGCTAAAGGTAACCTGGTTGGTAAACAGGGGATGCTGTAATCTGGTGATACAGTCAACAATGAAATGCAGGTGACAGCCAGTCACTGTGAAAGAGGTGCCAAGGGAGAGAGAGACAGACCCCATATTTGGGGTCGGGAAGGAATTTTCCTCCAGGGCAGATTGGCAGAGGCCCTGGGGGTTTTTTGCCTTCCTCTGCAGCGTGGGGCATGGGTCACTTGCTGGAGGATTCTCTGCACCTTGAAGTTTTTAAACCACGATTTGAGGACTTCAATAGCTCAGACATAAGTTAGGGGTTTGTTACAGGAGTGGGTGGGTGAGATTCTGTGGCCTGCATTGTGCAGGAGGTCAGACTAGACAATCATAATGGTCCCTTCTGACCTTAAAGTCTATGAAAATATAGCTCACCCCGAACCATAACCAGTTCCCTTTCCTGCTGCTTCCCAAGATCCATCAGCTTGAAAGAAGCCCACAAAATCTATAGCTCCCTTAGTCCTTCCACCCAAAGGGATGCTTTAGGGAAAACTGTAAAGGTATATTTACGTCCCCTCTTTAACCCTATGAGTTTTTCCAGGAGCGTGGTGGTCTGGTCCATCACTGTTTCATCAGCAATAGTAGTGCCCCGGTACAATGAGACAGTCCTTCTTGGAAAAAGTAAAAATAACTTATCAGGGCACTTTTTAATGAAATTTGTTTATACCATCAAAGCAGGGTGCAGAAAATCTATACTGCTGTGATAAGTTTTCTGAATGCAATGCAAAAAGTATTGAAATGTTTTAATTTCATATGTGAAGGTATGAAATGTTCAAACTCACGCTGCCTCTATAAAAGAGACATTGAATTTATATTAATTGGCCCTAATCTGAAATTTGTGAATACATAAAAGAAATATAAAACAAGTCATCCGTGATACAAATGTTCCAAAACATACGATTAAAGAAATATTTTGATTTTTATATTTCTCTGGTCTCAGTGTAAATCTATAGTGTCACTAATATAAAAAATGCTTGTTACGGAAAGTGGAGGCTATTACGCAGCACTGCTACAGTATAACAATTCAGACTTAATGAAACATTTAAAATATGCTATTACTGATATTGTTTCATTATACAATTTCATGTACACTGTTTTCATGCTTAAGTGACCTCTAAATTGGACTATTGCAAATCACTACTAATGGGTTTGCAATGTAATACTCCAGACACTTTTTTTTTTTGCTGGGACAAAATGCAGCTGAAAAGGTACAGTGGTCACCATTACAATTTTACAAATTCCTTTGTAAGTCACTACTAATAGTGTAGCATTCACAGTATCTCCTAGATTAGAGACACAATAAACTGCAAATTCTTCAATAATCATAGCTAGCTGTAGAGGCAAGTATTTTTACGGTGTCTTACGGGACTTGCAGAAGCTCTGATTCAGGAAGTCACTTAAGCACATATTAAAACTACCCTGATTTAGGAAGCACTTGGATACATCCTTACCTTCAAACATGTGCTTATATCATATTGATTTCAATGGGACTTAAAGTTCAGCACACACTTAAATGCTTCCCTGAATCAGGACCAGAAGTCACAAACAATATGGTTTAACAACGCTAAATCCATAAAACTAAGACAAAGTGAAAATGAAGGCTAACACCCCAACCTTGCAAATACATAGCCACATGCATAACTTTACACCAAAGTCAATATCTCATTTTTGCAAATATAATCAAGGTGCCAAATCTCCAACCACTCAACCTGTGTGTAAGTTTACTCACATGAATAATCTCATGGACTGTAATTGAAAAACTAAAGAGTAAAGTTACACATGTGCTTAGAGAAAAGGAGTACTTGTGGCACCTTAGAGACTAACCAATTTATTTGAGCATAAGCTTTCGTGAACTACAGCTCACTTCACCGGATGCATACTGTGGAAACTGCAGAAGACATTATATACACCGAGACCATGAAACAATACCTCCTCCCACCCCACTCTCCTGCTGGTAATAGCTTATCTAAAGTGATCACTCTCCTTACAATGTGTATGATAATCAAGTTGGGCCATTTCCAGCACAAATCTAGGTTTTCTCACCCTCCGCCACCCCCCCCCCCCCCGCCCCACTCACTCTCCTGCTGGTAATAGCCCATTACCAACAGAAGAGTGAGTGTTTGTGTGTGGGGGGGGTGGGGGAGGGTGAGAAAACCTGGATTTGTGCTGGAAATGGCCCAACTTGATTATCATACACATTGTAAGGAGAGTGATCACTTTAGATAAGCTATTACCAGCAGGAGAGTGGGGTGGGAGGAGGTATTGTTTCATGGTCTCGGTGTATATAATGTCTTCTGCAGTTTCCACAGTATGCATCCGGTGAAGTGAGCTGTAGCTCACGAAAGCTTATGCTCAAATAAATTGGTTAGTCTCTAAGGTGCCACAAGTACTCCTTTTCTTTTTGCAAATACAGACTAACACTGCTGTTACTCTGAAACATGTGCTTAGGTGTTTCAGGGCCTCAGTCTGTAACCATACCATCTTGCTGTGATCTGCTGAAAAAATACATCTAACTGCAGAAAAACAAATCAAAGACCTTTACAATGAACTCAGTCTCCCACTGAATAGTGAGAGTTTTGCCATTGACTTGGATGTGGGCAGTCAAGCCCCAGATACTAATATAATGAAGCATTATGATGATGATGTGGTTATTATTTCATAGGGAAAGTGTTGCCAGCTCACGCTGATGTTTTACACCTGACCCAGAATGCTTTCCTCTTAGCTACTGGAATCCCTAGCTTATCTCAACCAAAAGCTACACCAAGTCTAAAGTGAAAAGTTATCTCTTCTTGGGGGACTTTTTACCAAAAGTAAGAACAACTAAACTGGAAAGGGATTGATTCTCCTCTCACTCCAGTTTTGCACTGTGCAAAGCCCTGAATCTCAGTATAAAACTCCATCTTTACATGAACATAAATGGAGACTCAGGCCAGGTACTCTAGCCTAAACTTTAGTCCAAGGCTTAGCTTGTATAAAATTTCCATCTTGATACCCCCTTGTCTCAAGTTCTAACTTCCTTTCTTGGAAACTAAACCTTCAAAAAGCCACCCCTGCCTCAGTTAATGAGCAGAAATTAACCTCTAAGACAACTGTGAGCATCTTACTGCCCTGATGCATTTTTGAATAGCAAAAAGGTAACTACAAGTTTACTGATTATTTGCAGAAATTCAAGTCAGTTTAATATTGGTGGACAAAAGCTGAAATAATCACACTATAGGGGAGAAAGCTGTTTCCACTGTAAATATTGGAACTAATATTTTCAAAAGTTTGGCATTGTTTGTAATATGTATTACCAGTGTGCTGTGTATATGGTCTTCAAAGCTTCACAGGAATTGCTATCAACACTACATTGTAACATTGGGAAGAAAAATTACATTGTTTTCCACAACGAAAAATATCAGTTGCTGGTTACGACAGTTTAAACATTCAGTCACTGACAAGTAGGAAGTACGGTATAATGCATTACTATGATTTATTACAGTACAGCTCCAAAGAGGAGAGGCTCTTCACTGAGGCTTAACTTCACTGAGTGCCTGAAATAAATGCAGTCAGGAGAGGTACAGAAATGTCTTGATAGGACCTCCAAATTTCTGATAAACAGCATTTTGCATCTATTAAAGGTGTACAGCAAAGTTTCTCATCAACTTTCCAGTCCTGTAGAAGTATCAGCTGCTACATTTTCATAAAGAGAAGCAAGGCTGAAAAAGAAGTTCTTGCTGCTTCTGTGCAGATCCTTTGCCACTGAACTGAAGATGAAAGGTTCGAGCCAGTCTCGCCTTCACAACATCTGACAAAGGCTGTTTTTCAAGTACAATGGAAAGAAGACATATTTAACAATCATCTGGAGGCAGTAGCAGCAAATAAATTTCTCTACTGTTGTCTACCATTCTTCCACCATCAGAGCAGCAGCAAAACTAGCATACTCCACATCAGTTGAATCACAGCATTTGACAGACAGACATATTTAGGTCAGGAGAATGTTGGGTGAAGTAACACAGGAAACAGTTATACTATTTTTGATAATGGAATTAGCTATTGTGATAATCAAGATAGTGAAGTGCCCACATACACCTGGCTCCACTAATTCAGGGAATGTGTACATGATAGAATAAGTAAGCAGAGTGAAAACATATAATACATAATTATTATTGTCACTGTAAGTTTATGAAGTGCTTTACAAAGATGTGGTAAAACACGTTCCCTTTGTCAAAGATCTTACAATCTAGCTAAGACAAGATGAAAACAAGACAAGAGACAGCTTTGATAAGGAGGGAGTAGAGATCACTGATTATGAGTAAAGGGTAAGAATGCTGTTTGAAGAAGTGGGTTTCAGTGAGGGATTCAAAGGAAGAGGGTGGGTACCTGCATACAAAATCAGTGGGATTGTTTCAGGCACAAAGAGGAGAGGGGGAGAATATGATGAAGCGTGGAATAAAGTGACAGAATTGTGAGGCGTGTAAGGACAAGAGACCGGAGAGGATGTGAGAGCAGAGATATACATGGTGAAAAGCTTTATAGAGCCTTGTAGCCTTTGCTATATATACTGGAAGTCATCAAACCTTCCACAAAAGCACTTAGCAAGAGAAGAGGCAATGAATATAGGGAAATTTAAAATTCAAGGGGTTTAAGGGGAATGAAGGAGTCAAACACAGAGCAGAGCTGAAAGCAGAAATAATGAATGTGAGGTGGGGAGAGGGGCTAAAGAGAGAAAAGGCGGGGGCAGTAAAGTCAGTGGTAATTATGAAAAGACTGAGTGCTGTGGTGAAGGAGAGGCTGAGGATGGTGGATAGTACAAGAGAGTATAGGGGATTACAGAGAGGGAATGCTGGTTGTAGTAATCCTGCGAAGAAACAAGCTCAACAGTCTGAAAAAATTATGTAGGGAGAGAGCTTTGTATGTTCCAGACATCTCAAAAGAAATGGGAAGAAACTTTTACCTGTGGCTAGAGTTTAGTAGCTTTCCCCATCAGTATGCTGATAACCCTAGCTATTGCTGTGGCTGGTGATTCCTGCTTAATTCCCTCCCCAAAGGCTAATACTATAGCTGGCTGTATCTGCTATTAACCCAAGATCTATACATTCTAGTGCTTGATCCAGCTTCAAAGATTTTGCTCAAATAACTTACTAGGCATGTCCCTGGACAAACTGCACAAAACAGACAAACCCTAGGGTACATATTGAGATTTTGAGAATGTCAGGGGCTGCTTTTCACTTTGAGCAAACAATGCAAAGGGATTCTGGTGAAACTAGTTTCTCACACATCTGGAATGCCTGAGGTTACTTCTTTCTCAAGAAGACATTTTCTATTTGCATGTGAGGAAATGTATCTATATTGATAATTTGTTACAGCTGCACATGACTAAAATCATGCATGTGTAGAAAGGCATTTACAGTGTGTGAGCATAGAGGAAAAAATATTGCTACAGTCGTATTACCAGAGGTGATTACTGAATATATTTTTTGCTTACATAACAATGAACAAATTCAGACTGCATTAGACACAGACCACCTACGGCTCTTTTTAAATGACTGAGGAGAAATCCTTTTTTTTTTCTGTTGACATGACTTGTAGCCATACTTCAATAATTATTTCAACCTACTTTGTCCCCCTCCCCCGACATCTGCAAAAATTAGGTAAACAATAGCTGTGCTTGTGACCAATACATTTATTCCATCAAGACCTATTATTTACCTGAGGTAAATATTTGGTGTCTGATATAGTTGGTATTATTTACCAAGACTGTTTCGAGTGTGTTCTATATTTACAATGTCACAGCAGATCAAGAACTAAGTATCTTTCTCAATGGACCTCACTTGAAATATGAATCCCATCCAGTCTACCTTGGAATAAACCTCAGTAGATCTTGCACATATCGTAACCACCTGAGGAAAACTGTGGCTAAAGTGGGGATACATAATATCCTTCTAAGAAAATTGGTAGGAACTTCATGGGGAGCAAATGTTCAAACTCTCTGATCATCTGATTTAGCCCTCCATTACTCTGAAGAAGAATATAGTGCTGTGGTCTAGCTCCATTCACCTCATGTCAAGTTGGCTGACATACAACTACACTCAAATATGCATATTGTAACTCGGATGATTTGACCTGCCCCAGTACTGTGGCTTCCCATGTTAAGCAACATCACTCCATTGTGAGGATGCTACAGCCAGAATGGTTGAGAAAATCAGGCCAAATCTGAGCCTACCAGTACACACAGACCTCTTTGACAACCCAAAAGTGCTCTTGTCATTGAGGCTCTTATTGTGGGCCCACTTTCTCTGCAACATCGATGTAGCATAAAAATCTTCTGAAACCAGTCTTTTATAACTAACCAGTCCATGCGTGCACCCACAATTGATTTGCCACACTACTCATGGGCCTTCCGAACAAATTTTGAATGGGTCAGGTGTGAGCTGGTGTGCCTGGGGCAGCCATCATTGAAAATGCCAAGGGCAGGGAAGGCTGTGAAAAGGAGAGCAGATTCTCCCAAAATTGGTGATTAACACTGAAGTTAGACTCACCAACAGACACAAACTATGCTCTTGATCCCCCATACTGGTTATCAAGAAGCTAAAAAAGAAATCAACAGCCCCCTTTATTGCATTCCAGTTCTCTGGCTCCCAGTCAGCACATATTCCCAGTTCAATGAAAAGTTATTTAAAACTCTGCTCACTAGGGCCAGCCACATTGCCATATCAATATTAGTTTGGATCTTACCCAAAATATCATGCTGCCAGCCCATCCCTTAGTATCTGAAAATAAAGGCTTATTATACAGAAAAAAGAAAGAACAAGAAGAGAGTTGTTAAATGATAAAGCACTCAAATGCAGACAGAGAATTCAAAGTCCATATATCAGGTTCTCAGCAGTGTTGGTGAGTTTGCTGGCTTGAAATTCCCCCTGGAACACATCACAGCTTGGATGGGTCATTCAATCCTTTGTTCAGAGCTTCAGTTTGCAGAAAGGTTACTCCAGAAGCAAGAAGCAGGAATGAAGACAAAATGGAGAAGATACAGCTGCCTTTCATATTCTTTTGCCATGTGGCTGGTACTTCCTTTGTCCTAAACACATGCTCCACAGCACACGGCATGGAAAAGACTTATAGCTCTCTGTTCACTGGCATGCCTCTACATGACTGGCTGACTCATAAGGTGTATCTCCTGGCTCCTTTCAATGGGTTCATTGTACAGCTGATGACCCCAATGAACCATCAATCAAACTTAGTGCTGCTGATGCCATTCTGTCTTGGGGTGTTACCCAAAAACACAGTACCAGTTTTGAAATACAAATATACCCTACATATCTATAACTCATAATACAAAGGTGATACAAACATATAGACAAGATTATCATACTTGGCAAATCATAACATTTTCATAGATAGCTTACACCACTGATTCTCAAAGCCAGTCTACCGCTTGTTCAGGGAAAGCCCCTGCCGGGCCGGACCGGTTTGTTTACCTGCTGCTTCCGCAGGTTCGGCCAATCAAGGCTCCCACTGGCCATGGTTCACCACTCCAGGCCAATGGAGGCTGCGGGAAGTGATGCGGGCCAAGGGACATGCTGGCCGCCCTTCCCACAGCCCCCATTGGCCTGGAGTGGTGAACCGCGGCCAGTGAGAGCCGCGATCGGCCGAACC
Organism: Lepidochelys kempii; assembly: GCF_965140285.1. Lineage (NCBI taxonomy): Eukaryota > Metazoa > Chordata > Testudines > Cheloniidae > Lepidochelys > Lepidochelys kempii. The sequence continues at coordinate 29,988,554 of NC_136391.1, read as the reverse complement.
TGTGGATGCGGCAGGTAAACAAACTGGTCTGGCCCAGCAGGAGCTTTTCCTAAACAAGCAGTGGACTGGCTTTGAGAACCACTGGCTTACACGACCTATCTGGCCAGATTCCTTGCAATTGGTATCAATAATATCATAAAGTGTTCCACATATTCCCTACAGCATCACACCAGGGTCTGTGTGCAATCAGCATTCACACCTGTGGCAAAGGAAAGGATTCCTCCATGCAGCTGTGGCCAAAGACAGAGGTCACCCATCACTGATGATTGTCCACTGATGGTAGTTTGAGGGCTCTGCACTTCACTGATGAGGCTACTGCAAATTGGCTTGGCAAGCTCTGCATTCGATAAGAAGATTTACTTGAGGTAAAATTCATATTCCTATTTGTTTGCATTAGATATAAACATTGAATATTTTCCTTACATACTGTCTGGCCATACATAATTTAAAGCATTTTAAATCTCTTTCACTACCTGAAGGGGAATGCAAACTCTTCATTCCCTGTGGATGTTATACTGTGCTAAAGATTTGCATTCTTTAGTGTACATATTGGGTAGTTATGGGGAGTTATGTGATTCCTGAATTCTCATCAGCAGAGAAAGCAAAGTTTATCTGCAAGTGTCAAGATAACATGTTCCTTTACTTTTGATCAGTACAGTTCCTTTACTTTTGATCAGTGCAAACATGGCAGACATATAGAAAGGATTCTGGGTTCTATTAACAGCTAAGCATTTTGGATTAACAGATTTCAGAAAGTAACCTTCTTATCTTTTGATCAGAACTGAAGACTTGTTGAAAGATAACAACTGTTACATGCTCTCCTATGTGGCAAAGTGGTTGTTTTGTTTTGTGGCAAAGCAACATGTTACAACACGACTAGTCAAAACTGTAACATTAATTCAGCAGATGACAGCATTTCCCTTCATTTCTCATCACTGACCTTGTCTAAAAGAGAAACTTGGTGTATTCCTGATAATGTTTACTTAGTAGGTAAGCAGTATTCACAGTAACTGAGTCTACACTGTATAACATTTCAGCCTATGCATGCTTTAAATTCAACATCTTCTGAAGTTACGAAATATAGATCTTGAAACAGGGGCATCTTTATTAGAGCTTATAATGTATGAGAAATAACTTTGATGAGTTCTTACTGTACATATTCTGTGATTACAAATTTTGAAATGAGTGGTGTGTTTGGTCTCCAAAGTTTATTTCTATGTAGGCTTTTCTATGCTGCTCAACAGTATAGTATCTGAGCACCTGTTAAACAGTAATTAACCTTTACAACACCCCTGTGAGGTATAGAAGTTTTATTATTAAATGGGGAACTGGAGTACAGGGAGATAGAGGGCTTTATTCTTTAGCTCAGTTGGTGCAAAGAGGCTGTAAATCCAGCTGCAAATCAGCAGTAGAAAATTCCTCTTGTGCTGGGGAATTTAGACCTGCCTGTCATTTTTCTGCAAGGAAGCAAAGAAATCTGCAGGGGACATGCACAGTGGCACAGAATTCCCCCAGGAGTAGGTTTATGGCTGACATTGTGTGAAACTCAGTAGTTCAATATATATATTAGGGCTGTCGATTAATTGCAGTTAACTCATGATTAAGTAAAAAAGTTAACTGCAATTAATCACATTTTAAATCTCACTGTAAAACAATAGAATACCAATTGATATTTATTAAATATTTTGGATGTTTTTTACATTTTCAAATATATTGATTTCAATTACAACACAGAATACTAAATGTACAGTGTTCACTTTATATTATTTTTTTATTACAAATATTTGCACTATAAAAATTATAAAAGAAATAATATTTTTAAATTCACCTGAAACAATACCATAATGCAATCTCTTTATCGTGAAAGTGAACTTACAAATATAGGTTTTTTTGTTTGTTACATAACTGTGCTGAAAAACAAAACAAGTAAAACTTCAGACCCTACAAGTCCACTCAGTCCTACTTCTTGTTCAGCCAATCACTAAGACAAAAAAGTTTGTTTACATTTACAGGAGATAATGCTGCTTGCTTCTTCTTTACAATGTTACCAGAAAGTGAGAACAGGCATTTTCATGGGACTTTTGTAGCCAGTGTTGCAAGATGTTTACGTGACAGATGTCCATGCTGATGATGCTCGTTAAAAAATAATGTGTTAATATAATTTGTGACTGAACTTCTTTGTGGGAGAATAGTATGTCCCCTGCTCTGTTTTACCCGCATTCTGCTGTATATTTCATGTTATAGCAGTCTCGGATGATGACCCAGCATATATTGTTCATTTAAAAAATACTTTCACTACAGATTTGACAAAATGCAAAGAAGGTAACAATGTGAGATTTCTAAAGATAGCTACAGTACTTGACCCAAGGTTTAAGAATCTGAAGTGCCTTCCAAAATCTGAGCGGAATGAGGTGTGGAGCATGCTTTCACAAGTCTTAAAAGAACAACACTCGAATGTGGAAACTACAGAACCCAAACCACCAAAAAAGAAAATCAAACTTCTGCTGGTGGCATCTGACTCAGATGATGAAAGTGAACATGCATCGGTCTGCACTGCTTTGGATCGTTATCTAGCAGAATCATCAGCATTGACGTATGTCCTCTAGAATGATGGTTGAAGCATGAAGGGGCATATGAATCTTTAATGCATCTGGCACATAAATATATTGTGGCACCAGCTACAACAGTGCCATGTGAACACCTGTTCTCACTTTCAGGTTACATTGTACACAAGAAGCGGGCAGCATTGTCTCCTGCCAATGTAAACAAGCTTGTTTGTCTGAGTGACTGACTGAACAAGAAGTAGGACTGAGTGGACTTGTAGGCTCTGAACTTTTACTTGTTTTGTTTTTGAATGCATTTATAAGTTCAACTTTCATGATAAAGAGATTGTATTACAGTTCTTGTATGAGGTGAATTGAAAAATATTATTTCTTTTGTTTTTATAGCACAAATATTTTCAATAAAAATATATATGAAGTGAGCTGTATACGGTGTTCTGTGTTGTAATTGAAATCAATATATTTGAGAACATGGAAAACATTCTATTATTAACCATGCGATTAACCGTGATTCATTTTTTTAAATGGTGCATTTAATCACAATTAATTTTAATCACTTGACAGCCCTAATATATACATATATTATATTATATTTATATTATTTTTGTTGAAGTTTGCAACAGAAAATATTGACATTTTGTCAAAATATCAAAAATTTCTGTAAGAAACCAAAATATTTTCATTAAGATGGTAGCAATGTGCCTCATGGAATTTGTAGTCCGGGTTCCTTATGCTCCCATTCTATTCCGTGGGACAGATTTACAAACCAGAATACAGCTCCCAGGATGAACTATTTTCTTCCCTCTTCATGAAGGGAGTGGGGTTGTCATAGAAGTCAGAGCCTGTGGGGTATCATGAGAGATGTAGTGTGGGCAGAGTCAACAGGGAGAATGAGAGCATAAGACATCTGAATGACAACTCCATGAGGCATGGTGCCATCATTTTGAATCAATTGATTTTGGTTTTCAGCCAAAATATTTCAGTTGTCATACAAAATCATTTACAATTTTGTCTTTTCAGTTTGGGGGCTTTCAGTTTTTCAGGGAAAAAAATCTAAATTTTCTGTGAATAGCAGACAAATGTAAAAAATTAACTACCTCTGTCAAGGTTCCTCCCCCACTCTGAACGCTAGGGTACAGATGTGGGGACCTGCATGAAAAACCTCCTAAGCTTATCTTTACCAGCTTAGGTCAAAACTTCCCCAAGGTACAAAATATTCCACCCGTTGTCCTTGGAATGGCCGCTACCACCACCAAACTAATACTGGTTACTGGGGAAGAGCTGTTTGGACGCGTCTTTCCCCCCAAAATACTTCCCAAAACCCTGCACCCCACTTCCTGGACAAGGTTTGGTAAAAAGCCTCACCAATTTGCATAGGTGACTACAGACCCAGATCCTTGGATCTTAAGAACAATGAACAATCCTCCCAACACTTGCACCGCCCACCTTTCCTGGGAAATGTTGGATAAAAAGCCTCACCAATTTGCATAGGTGACCACAGACCCAAACCCTTGGATCTGAGAACAATGAAAAAGCATTCAGTTTTCTTACAAGAAGACTTTTAATAAAAATAGAAGTAAATAGAAATAAAGAAAACCCCCTGTAAAATCAGGATGGTAGATATCTTACAGGGTAATTAGATTCAAAAACATAGAGAACCCCTCTAGGCAAAACCTTAAGTTACAAAAAAGATACACAGACGGAAATAGTTATTCTATTCAGCACAATTCTTTTCTCAGCCATTTAAAGAAATCATAATCTAACACATACCTAGCTAGATTACTTACCAAAAGTTCTAAGACTCCATTCCTGGTCTATCCCTGACAAAGACAGACTATAGACAGACATACAGACCCTTTGTTTCTCTCCCTCCTCCCAGCTTTTGAAAGTATCTTGTCTCCTCATTGGTCATTTTGGTCAGGTGCCAGCGAGGTTACCTTTAGCTTCTTAACCCTTTACAGGTGAGAGGAGCTTTCCCCTGGCCAGGAGGGATTTCAAAGGGGTTTACCCTTCCCTTTATATTTATGACAACCTCATTATCCTCCTTAGAACTCTCATGTGCTGTGATGCTTGTGACAGATATGGACCTGGGTAAACCTTACTGAATTAAGTTAAACTTTATTGAAATGTTTAAATATTTTTGGAGTTCACTGTATTAAAAATGCAACATTTATGTATTATTGTGGAACTGTATGCAATGTCTATGGTGGTCAGGCAGGGGGGTGGGGGGGAAGGCAACATGACCAGTGCAAACACTGAGAAGTGTTTTGAGCTTCAAAGTACCTTAGAACTGAAGCAATTACGTTGTTTGTAGCCTCTGAAGATACGTCTACACAGCAAAGAAAACCCAGCCAGCTCAGGCTTACGGGCCTGAGGCTACGGGGCTGTTTCATTGCTGTGTAGATGTCTGGGCTCAGGCTGGAGGCCAAGCTCTGGGACCCTCCCACCCCTCAGGGTCCTAGAGCCTGGGATCCAGCCTGAGCCCAGACGTCTACACAGCAAAAAAACAGCCCCGTAGCCTGAGCCCTGTGAGCCTGATCCGGCTGTCACAGGACAGCCATAGGGTTTTCTTTGCTGTGTAGACATACCCTGGGGAGAAAGCAAAGCAGGCCTGCATAGGCAGGATTGCTTGCTGGGGAATTCACAATTTAGGCAGGGAACTGTGCAGCCTAGAAAATCCCCAGTCAGGAAGAAGAGAGATGCATGTCTCCAACCAAGAGAAATGATGGCTGAGGAGAGCCAATAGCCTAGAGTGGGTACCGTTGCAGGACTACAGAGGGGGAATACAGGTGCAGATGCCCTGAAATGTGACAAATGCCTACAGAAAGCTTCACAACTACTAGGCTGATGGTGTGCTGGAAACACAGCCTATCATGCTGACCAATCTTGGCTTATTGTTTCCTTGTGCTCCGTCATCTGCATGTCTGCATCCACCAGTTGTCTCTGGTCTTATATTTAGGTTGTAAGCAATTTGAGACAGGGACTGTCTTTTTTATTCTTTGTCTATGCAGCACCTACCACAGTAGCATCATGGACCATAACTAGGGCTCCCAGGCACTACAATAAGTGTGTGAATGACAACTGTCTGACCCTGCTTGCTCCCCTTTCTCAAGTTAAAAAATGGAGGGACATTTGTGTAACCCTTTCTTGCCATTCCAAACTTTAGTAACCTCCTTCCTATTTCAAAACAGCAAAGGTGATATAATAATATTAAGAACCTCATGTCTAGGTTTAAGAAGAGTTACCTTCTCTAATGAATTTTTTTCTCTATTTTCCAGTATATTATCACCGCTTCTTTCTTTCTTTCTTTCTTTCTTAGAATTCTCTATATTTATTTTGCATGCATAATTTCTCAAGGATTTTTGTCATTACTTTCATATAAAGCCAAGCTGTATAATACATTCATAATAAATAAGCATTGGTATTATAAGCTTGAGAGAGAATTAATTAGGAATAGGATAACAAAAGAGCATCTCAAAAAAATAAAATATGAAAAATTAATAGATTTATTGTAGAAGAACAGAAAGCAAAGAGAATATAAAAGAAAGTTTATGGCAGGAAAGTATGTTTAATGTTTATTTATGTAAAAACAAAAGGTAAAGAAAGTTGGATTAGTGGGTAGATGAAAAAAGACACCTGATTAAGATAAATAAAAAATAAGAAAATAATAATGTTTATTGAAATTCCAGAAATTTCACATTTGTCTCATTCTGTTTTCTATGTCATTTGTTCTCTCAGAAAAAAATAAAATAAAATAGAATTAGCCATGATCATAGAATTCATATTACGTTTCTTTGTACAAAAAAAGTTGATGTCTTTAAAAATGCAAATATATTTTACATGAAAAATTAAGTTTCCCAGTAGGAGCAAAGAACAGAAATAATAATATTTGTGCAGTAGCTATTTTCACTATTTTCTCAAAAGCACTACTTTAACTGCAAAATATATTACTTCCTTAGTATCTTATGAAAATGTTTCAGGTCTGGTGAATAATTACATGTCTGCAGCCATACACACAAATCTTTTTGGCTCCCAAATTAAGTCGTCCTGTGGTATTTCATTCTGATTTGTGCATCTGTATATACGTAAATCCAAGTAGTGCTGGGGAGGCATTGCGTACACAGGAAGAGATCATAATTTTGAATATAGGCTTCACACCTATTCACATCATTAAACTATCTAGACAGTACAGGGTGAATGGCATACACCATTGACTGGGAGAGACAAGATACCATTAGAATGCTAAATGTCACATCTCAGCTTTAAAAGAATTCTGATAGTTGCATATTACAGCCCATGTTTTGGGAACTGTGCACAAAAAAATCCCTGTACATGATTTGTGTGTCTGTAATTACCATGTCTGCACATGCATTCATAGTGATTTATTTACTTACTCTAATTTTTAAAGATATGCCTATCTATCTGGGAAAACAGATAAATCTTGCAGAATGCCACGAAGATCAACAGATTTGGGTGAAGGCAGGGAGTGAACTCTAGTTGTCTTCTCATGGCTAACCCAATGAGCTGTCAGCTGATCTCAACTGCAGTAATATCAAACAAGGAGATAGATGGTTTCTCAAACAACCAGGGTATAAAACATCCAGGGTCCCCATTCAGCAGAGCACTTAAATATATCCATAACTTTAAGCACATGGTTAAGTCAAACCCTATTCAATCAAGGGGACTTAGGACTGTTTCATGTACCATATGCACTAGATCATCACATAAGAAGACTCAGTGAGTCTAAAACTATCTTCATTAAGAAAGCTATTTACAGAGACGTTGCAACTGTAACTAGCATTCATGCCATGTGTACACAGACTGACTTCCTTGTGCCTTCTCCATACTCTTACTTCCTGCAACCTGTGCTCTTCCCTCCAAGTTCTATGCAGGTTGTTACAAGGACTATATTTAAACTTAAACACATGTGTAAGTGTTTTGGTGAATCAGGGCTTTATAGAGCAATAAACTCTTTGACCTGGATTTTGAAATGAATTGGAAACCTGTTTATGTCTTTGTGCACAGATGTGATGTGATTTCCATGTGAAGTATGGCTGAGAAGAGTAGACTGCCACATTCTGCACTAACATACATTTCTGAACAGTCTTCAGGTGTGGAGGGCATTGCTGTTATGCATTCTCAGAATGACATAGGGTGGAAATATGTGAGGTTTACATCTGAGATGTAGTTACAGCTCTTTAGCCAGTCTCATATTGTAAAAAGATGTCCAGGCCAGTTCTTTCAGCAGTAGTGATGGAGGGACACAACAAGACCTCAAGTTCTGAATCTATATGGTAAACAGTGGGCATCTGAGTAGGGAGTATCAAATTGTGCAGGGGTAAAAAGAAAAATTATTCAGAAAAATGTATGTAATTAAAAGAGTTGAATTTGGTTGACTGTTTTGTGGGTCATATTAGTTATTGATAAGAGGATGAACAACAATAAACAGGAAACATCTCTGTAAAATTCAACTTATTTTAGAAGCCTGGACCAACTAGTCATCATATCACCTACACAACACTGTACTGTCTCCCAGCAAGAAACCAGAACAATGAGCAGTTTAAACATAATCAAATGAATAAATAACTAGAATAAATAGACCCAAGGTGCTAACATTTCATTGGTAATCCAGGTTTGCTTAAAAATATATATTTTGACTCTTCTGTCAACAGCTATTTTTTTAAAATCTCCTGAACTATCATGTTGTTGTTCATTTGTTTATGGATAAAATTTTTCACATCACTGTAAATAACTTCTGAAATGTTGTTCTCTCAACTGTGCTAAGCTTTAATACAGCATGGTAATGAGTGGGATGTATAACTTCTGCTTATCTGGTATATTATGGGCAGTGCCAGTGGCTCATGCTTATTAAGGATGTTGGCAACGAAACTGAGTCCTTGCTTTCCCAGCACTAGATAAACAGTGTCTGAGCTAACATTTATAAGTAACTTGGAAGACTCATTTAAATACAACCCCTAAGGGTACATACTTTCCTGGATTCAGAACAGCACATGAAGCTTTCACGTTTGGAGAGGCATTTGGAACTGATGATTGAATATTACAAAGTCTAGCCATCGTTTTGTAGACGGCACAAAGTAGCTATATTTGAACAGCATGTTCAGGCCATTTTCTGTTATATGTAGGCCTCTTTTCTGAGTGAGCCATGTATTCTTTCAATCACTTCAAGCAGAAGATAGAGTTCATCTTGACATCCTGTTTTTATTTGTACCATAAGATTCTTCAGTGTTATAGACTTTATTAGCCATCCTCACTTAAGAGAAATTGAAGGTGATATTTCCTCCTTCCCTCAATACTAATAGTGGATGCATCACCTTAGAATCAGTGCATTGTGTCCTCTTCATGCTATGCTAACCTGTGAACAGTATCTTTACTTAATCAAAACATTTCTTTAATCTAGATGTGTCAACTTTGCATGTCTGTCTGAAAAGTGTATGTTCTCTAATGGTCTAATCTATTTGAATCAATTCTGCTGTTAAAATATATCAGCAGTTTAGCCAATGGTCTTTATTTCATATTATCACTGTTCTTAATTCTCAGTGGGCAGAACCAATCTGAATATAGTTGGGCTTCCCTGAGGAGTCAATAGGAAAGGTCAGGTAGGCAGTAGGCACTAGGCAGGGTCAGGTATTTGCCTATCTTCTGAGTCCATAGTTAATATCGCAGGTGTTGATCTATGTCAATAATTGTTACCTGTGCATCATATAGATCTAAATAAACTGGGCAATGGAGAAGTGGCATTTCACAGCCTGCTATCTTAGGTCTCTAGGACATGTGATGTGGAATAGCCATGAGATAGGGAAATGCGTGTCATGTTTCCATACAGGGACATATTTTCAAAAGACTATATTTTGCATTTTTCTGATCTGTGCAGACACAACTTTCTGTGTTTGTGCACAAGTTGAGATTTGTATGAGCAAACCCTGACTTTTATGTGTGCTAAAGAATTGCAGATGGACAAATCTGCTGCTTTGAACATCTGGATCATAGCTTCTATTGTGGGAAAATTTTATATTCCAGCTTCCAAAGAAAGGAAACATACAATCGTGCTGATGGTACATAAATGCCTGAAAAGCCCAAACCTTTGATCTGAGATCCCCAGAATTTGTAAGGCTAGGATTTGAATCTGGTTTTCATCACTGTTCTTTAAGCACTTGATCCTGCTTCCTTTCCAGATCGTGGACAAACTCCTATTTACTTGAACAACACAGGTAACCGTCATAGCCTTAGCCAAAATACTAGATGTGAATATTGACTGCTTTGGAGAAGCTTGAATTCAGATCCTAACTTTTGTAGCAAAATCTTATCTCTTTGTATGAAAATACTGCATGCATATTGAATCTGACCAGTTGTTGGCCCAAGGACTGTAAGAGAACTTGAAAAACAATGACAAATCTAACTGGAAAGGTGGTGCAACAATTCTGAAACCAGTGGAGTTATACCAGCTTGCGCCAACAGCTATTGTGACTCAGAATTCAACTGTAAATTATTTTAAATGCAAAATGTCATTAATTGTAGTTGTAGCTGACATCATGCAGCATTTCCATCCCACGTGTCCCATTCAGGGGCAACATGCTGCTGCCTTTCTGAAACTCTGTCCATTGGTTTAAAATTTTACTGCAAAAGTTCCTTTTGTACCAACATTTTCCTTGAAAAGTACTTATTTTGGGGGAGGACTGTCTATTCAGTGCTAGAAATTACAAGGTTGAGAAACTTTTTGCCATAAAATCATCTTGCTCCTCTACCTCTTCCCCTTTATGTTTTTTTCTGACCAGAAGAGATTAATATGTTTCCTTCCCAGCACTCCTGATGCTCTCAATTAAGGCAGACACTCAGGCTGCCCATTCTGCTGCTAGTAATCTCTCTCTCTCTCATTCACATGGAAGGTTGAGAGCAAGATCTGTTTTAGTATTTATTGTTCTTGTTCAATAAAAAAGAGGTGTATCTCGTTTGAATAACACTGACACCAAATCCTGATAAGATTACTACAGTTAGTCACAGGATATACCAGTAGGGTGTACGGTGACCATACAATTCAAAGAATCAAAGAACAGCTCTAGATTGTTTTAATAAATCTGAGCATTTTGGCCTCTCTGTTGACTGTATAAGCCAAGAAGATAATCATAATGTTAATATCTGTCATCCAAGAAATTGAGAGAGACCATGAATTTATCAAGGAGGTATCAGATGACAATGCCTCGTATTCACTCCTGACCTGGGCTGAATTAAAAATAGCAGCCTATGGGTATGTCTATACTTTGAGTTGGGAGTGTGAATCTCAGCTCAAGGAGGCATACTCACAACAGCTGTCATGGAGCTAGTGTGCTGAAAACAGAGTGTAGCCATGGCAGCATCGACAGTGGTATGGGCTAGCCACCCCAAATACTTATCCCAGATACATGCCTAAGATCTCAGATGTGTAACTAGCCCATCCCACAGGTCACTGCAGTGGCTACACTCTATTTTTAATGTGCTAGCTGAATGAGAGCTAAAGGGAGTATGTCTCCTTGAGTTAGGATCATACTCTTAGCTGGAATTGTAGATATACCCTATGTCTACATTGCAACCACAGGTGTGACTTCAGCATGTGTAAACATATCTGAGCTAGCCTTGATCTAGCTATCTCAAATAACAATGGCCATGAAGCCACAGCAGTACAGGCTATACAAGTTCACCGAGGATTCTGGTTATATATTCAAGCAGCTAGCCTGTAATGCTTCCCATGCTGTAATGGTTTTGTTGCTGTTGGTACCTGAACTAGCTAGATCAAAGCTAGCTTGAATATGTCTACATGAGATGCAGTCACATCACAGTCTGATTATAGTGAAAGATGGCAGAGTTCATTGCTAGCCCATCAAACCATCCAAAGTAAACCACCTAGGGTGGGCTTTTCAAAAGCACTTGAGGTGCTCTACTTTTGATCCCTCTGAAGTGAATATTAAGTCTCCCATTGACTTCCATGGGAACAGCTTTAGTTCAATACTATTTGAAAATCCCACCTCTAATGACTCAAGCCTATATCAGCTTTACATGAAAATAACTGATACATCCACAAAAAATAGTAGAATTAAACAGTTCTAGAAGGCAGCTTCAACCTAATATTCAGTAGTAATGTCAAGGGGCCCATAGACAACTGGATCCAAACCTCTTGGAATTCCAGGTGGAAGGAGTAGAGAGAACATATGGATTCTGAATTTCAACAAAGCAGGTTTTGGAAGTTTGAAATGCTTGGTTCATTCAAATGGGATTATAGGAATTGTGGGGTGGGGAGGAAAACTTTTATTGTTACAATATTGTGATGGGTTTGGTCACAGAAACCCCCTTGGGACTGTCACCTGATGTGCTAAGATTACATCTGAGCCCATTTTCTCTGCCAGTTTAGACCTTCATAACCCTACCTTGTTGACCCAGATATGCTAATCTGCTGCAACCCAGACCCAGTATCTGACCCATGCCCCCAAAGCTACAGATTTAACTGAAAATGGCTTAGCAAGTGCTCCTGTCTCTAGCACCCAGACACCCAGCTCCCAGTGGGATCCAAACCCCAAAATAAATCTGTTTTACTCTCTATAAAGCTTATACAGGATAAACTCATAAATTGTCCACCCTCTGTAACACTGATAGAGAGATATGCACAGCTGTTTGCTCCCCCAGGTATTAATTACTCACTCTGGGTTAATTAATAAGCAAAAATTATTTTATTAAATATAAAAAAGTAGGATTTAAGTGGTTCCAAGTAATTACAGACAGAACAAAGTAAGTTACCAAGCAAAATAAAGCAAAACACACAAGTCTAAGCCTAATACAGTAGGAAACTGAAAATAGGTAAATCTCACTCTCAGAGATGTTTCAATAAGGTTCTTTCACAGACTAGACTCCTTCCTAGTCTGGGCCCAGTTCTTTTGGCCTGGGTCCAGCAATCATTCACACCCCTGTAATTACAAATCCTTTGTTCCAGTTTCTTTCAGGCATCTCTTTGGGGTGGAGAGGCCACCTCTTGTGCCAGCTGAAGACAAAATGGAGGGGCTTCCAGGGCCCTTTATATTCTCTCTCTTGTGGGCAGAAACCCCTTTGTTCTTCTGTGCAAAATCACAGCAACAAGATGGAGTTTGTAGCCACCTGGGCAAGTCACATGTCCATAAATGATTCAGCTTTCTGCAGGCCGACACCATTGTTTACATGTTAGTTTGAATGTTCCCAGGAAAACTCAGATGTGGATTGGCTTCTCCCAAAGTCCATTATCAGTTAAGTGTTTCTTGATTGGGCACTTACTGAGAATAGTCCTTTCTCAAGAAGCTGACCAAATGCTTCACTGAGGCTGCTTAGTATCAAACACATTGAGATACAAGTACATAGCCCAATATATACAAAATTGATACAGACAAAATAATCATAACCAGCAAATTACAACCTTTCTATAGACATCTTATTTAACCTCCTTTGTACAAGATTTGGTGCAACTATAGGACCTTGGTTGCAACAATGATCTATACTTTCACAGTTCATGTCAATAACATCACAAATATATCAACCCAAAAAATAAAGCACATTTTCATGGTTAAAATTTTATTAAAATTCTTTCTTAGTGTTCCACAAAAGAAAAAAAAGTTATAAGTTTTGGTGGAGCTGTGACATCTCTCAAGAAAGACAACAGAAATTCTCAAGGCAATTACCACTTTTTTTGAAAAGGCAATAATATAATTAGAGTATCAATAACTAGGACATGCAACGAATGAGTCAAGAATTATAAAAGTACTGCATTAAGAAAATAGGAGAAGTTTTTGTAGATCAAGTATATTCATTTTGTAGGAAGTGAGATACTGATAGGTTCTAGCAGCAATGAAAAAGATGCTAGAAATGCTAAAGCAACAAACAGGGAAATGCGGAAAATTACTATTTAATGGACAATAGCATGTATAAATAGCTCTGTTCTCATTTTTGGGGAGAAACAACTGAAAGACTTCACAGAGGGTGGAGATCATAGATGTAGTTGTCTTGGAGGCTGGGGACCCTGTGAATGACAATAAACAAGAACTCAGTCATTACAGATTTAGACTGCATTGTGACTTCATTGCACTGCAACAGAAGATGCACAACTCTGAAAAGAATAAAGAGATGGAGAAAAGGTGACTCGACTCAGTGTCATATCGCTTAAGGGAGTATGAACTTAAAGTAAAGGGAGTCTGGCCCTAAAAGCATTTTACACATATTTCTTAAAAAAAGCAACAAACAAAATAATGTCAGAGTTAATGTATGCTGGCCTTCTTACATCCTGCTATGTCATGTGTCCCTACGGCAGATGGATAAGAATGCATTATTTACGCAGAACTGTCTTTTGAATTCTCACAGTCACATTTTTCACCTACTTGTATGTTGTACCCCAGGCATCTGGCTGCAGAGCAGGTTATTCAGAGAGGGGATTTTTACCATTGTATTCTTACATCAGCCTCTCTTCAGCCTTTGGTATGGAGATGAGCCTATTTTGCAAACACGTGTGCCTAAATTATTGGTGTGCTCTTGAATTCTGAAGAAGCCATCTCAAGACTTCCTTTGGTAAGGACAGTGGACTGTTTTCTTTTGGACTTCTTGAGCTACCAGGGTGGAGGCAGTGAGGGGATGTGTGGCTAAGAATGATGGGACACTTGAGACTATATTTAGTCCTCTAAGCAAGTGGAGAACTGTGACAACATATGATTATCTTGTGTGAGGGAGGATATACCTGACTAGTTTCCCTCCAGTTAGAGCATTATTCAATTATTTTATAAGCCATGATGATTTCACATTGGTATTTTTTTCTTCCAGCCCATCTTTATTCTTAATTATATTTATGGTTTTAGAGCCTTGATAGCTTTATAATTGCATATTCTCCTCTGTCAGATAAAGACTGAATCGGTTAGTTCTTCTAGGACTTTGTTGTTATTGGTTTTGTTTATAGCTTAATCATAGAATCATAGAATATCAGGGTTGGAAGGGACCCCAGAAGGTCATCTAGTCCAACCCCCTGCTCAAAGCAGGACCAATTCCCAGTTAAATCATCCCAGCCAGGGCTTTGTCAAGCCTGACCTTAAAAACCTCTAAGGAAGGAGATTCTACCACCTCCCTAGGTAACGCATTCCAGTGTTTCACCACCCTCTTAGTGAAAAAGTTTTTCCTAATATCCAATCTAAACCTCCCCCACTGCAACTTGAGACCATTACTCCTCGTTCTGTCATCTGCTACCATTGAGAACAGTCTGGAGCCATCCTTTTTGGAACCCCCTTTCAGGTAGTTGAAAGCAGCTATCAAATCCCCCCTCATTCTTCTCTTCTGCAGACTAAACAATCCCAGCTCCCTCAGCCTCTCCTCATAACTCATGTGTTCCAGTCCCCTAATCATTTTTGTTGCCCTTCGCTGGACTCTCTCCAATTTATCCACATCCTTCTTGAAGTGTGGGGCCCAAAACTGGACACAGTACTCCAGATGAGGCCTCACCAATGTCTAATAGAGGGGAACGATCACATCCCTCGATCTGCTCGCTATGCCCCTACTTATACATCCCAAAATGCCATTGGCCTTCTTGGCAACAAGGGCACACTGCTGACTCATATCCAGCTTCTCGTCCACTGTCACCCCTAGGTCCTTTTCCGCAGAACTGCTGCCTAGCCATTCGGTCCCTAGTCTGTAGCTGTGCATTGGGTTCTTCCGTCCTAAGTGCAGGACCCTGCACTTATCCTTATTGAACCTCATCAGATTCCTTTTGGCCCAATCTTCCAATTGGTCTAGGTCCTTCTGTATCCTATCCCTCCCCTCCAGCGTATCTACCACTCCTCCCAGTTTAGTATCATCCGCAAATTTGCTGAGAGTGCAATCCACACCATCCTCCAGATCATTTATGAAGATATTGAATAAAACCGGCCCCAGGACCGACCCTTGGGGCACTCCACTTGATACCGGCTGCCAACTAGACATGGAGCCATTGATCACTACCCGTTGAGCCCGACTTGTTCTAATTAGGATGATTTAATATTAAACATTAACGTATTCCCTTTTCACTTCTCAGAAACAGGCATTTTAATCCTCTCTAAGAGGCATCATATGCTGCAACACTGACTTAGTGATTTTGTCTTGTATCAGCAGCCTGCATGGAGCTGTGGCAGCAAGTTAGAATTCAGACACCAAAGACTGCATTAGTTAAAATATATGCATAAGCCTCAGGCTTCAGCTCTCTGTCATGTCACTCACATAGTTGATCCCTGCAAAGAATGTCAACACCCTCCAGAAAAAAAAGAAAGAGAGAGATAGAGAAAGAGAGAGAGAAGTGTTCTCCTTATTCTAATAATATCTATTGTTCAGTTTTAGGAAGTAACGCTCTGAGTTCCTTTTGCTTTCATCACATGATGACTAGATAATAGTCGAAGTCTTCTTTAATTAGCCATGGTGCCTAATTTTGTTCTTATCCATGCCAGTTTCACACTCTTTACAGTTAGGTAAAAGGAGGATCAGACTTGTAAAATGTAGAAATGGGAAAGTCATATTAGATCTTCAATACATCTCCCTTCCAATGATAATCTTCTACAAAGTATTCTCAGGTGTTTTAGCCTTTTCTCATTGATCACTCCTTCCAAGACTTCAGTCCTCTTTAATGCCCTTTTCTAGATCAAATCCAATTTGTCAATACCTTTCTTAAATTGAGGCACTGTCAGATAGCTTTCCAAAGGTGGAATGATTCTGATGATTCTAATGAGGAATTGTTACCTCCTTGGTCTGTGCTCTTATGGGCTCATATGTACAGCCCAATCTGGTGTAAACACTTAACATTTATAACTTTATAACATTTTGTAAAACACTGTATCCTTTCTGGTCACAACTTAACAGTCTAGCTAGCCTATCTATCTATTTTATCTCTCTTATCTATCTGTAGGCTCTCTCTATTAATATCCACAATGAAGTAATTTATTAGGACAATAATGAACTTGATCTTACAAAGGGAGTTTTGCTGCAGAACTTCAGAATTGGACTGAATGTTTTCTTTTCCTTTCAGAAGTGAGACAATTTCACAGCAGATACACAGTCCATGCTTTCCTCCCTCCCTCCACTTTAATTCTGTTTCTGTCAAAAATCAGAATCCTGTGACTGATGTTCCAAATGAACTGAGGTGATATTGAGGTTCTGAACTTTACCTGAGCATGTCATTCACTTGAAGGAGCTCTAGACCTCAGATGGCTCAACACTATTCTTCAGAAATGGGAGAGGAAAAAGTATTGATTTTTTTTTCTTTTAAACTGAGCACCTAATGAGCAAATGAAGATATAGTCGGCCCTGGATTTATTAGGTGATCTAATAGGCTTCTTACAGTTCAAATCTACTGACAACAATTTGCTGCAGTCATCCCTTTTTCTATCTATGTAGTCTGACTACCTATCTATTGAGAGATAAGTATGTTATCAATTATATTGTACTGCATTTCTATAGCAAACTCAGAGTTCTCACATGTAAAAATATATGCTTTGGACCTGACAGGAGTCTGGTACAATATTGCTGCATGTTCTTGTTGGCTACTTAACAAAGTGAACAAAATTAAAAACCATGGAGAAAGAGAATATGTTCTTCCCCGAAGGCGCAAATGTTTCTTCAAGTTGAAAATTGCACATTTATGAGAAAAGTCAAGTGCTTCACAATAGAGAATGAGGTATCTCAAATCAGCTGAAGTTAAATGAAATACACATATTGAATAGATAACTGAATCAATCACATAGGTTTAAGGTAAATGCATGCTGTCTTTTCAAGAAGTTGGTAATGAATATATGCTTGGAAGATCCTACTAGCAACTGGAATCAGGAATTATTTCTAAGAAAATATTTATATTAAAATGTAGGACCTGATCCTCCAAGTTGATGATATTCCTGTGAGGATAAAGCCAATGGGCATTGAAGATAAAAAGCACCAGACTTGCAAAGGTATTTTTAGGCACCAAAAGGTGCCGATAGCATCTAGTGGGATTAGCAAAGTTGCATAAATGAGTTAGGTGCCTCTCACTGACTTTCACTGACAGTTAGGAACCTAACATGCTTAGGTACTTTTGCAAATTTCACTAGGCATCTATCTATATCCTTTGATGCCTAAATACCTTGGTAAATCTGGGGGCTTGTCTACACTGAACAGTAGTGCATGGCAAGTCAAGGAGTATATCAATGCACACTGTAGAACTTTTAGTGAGCTGCAGCTGTGTCCACACAGGACATTCCTGCTCAGCAAGCTAAGGTGCTGTAGATTCACTAACTTCCCATTTAATGTCCCACACAGTGTAGCAGGATTGGTTCCTAAAAGAGTTCCCCCCAGCCTCCCTTCTCTGAAAACATAAGGGATCTCTTCAGTCAGTTGCCTTCAACAAAATCGTTGTTTCTTCTTTTTCTAAACTACAAAGATCATCAATTTACCTTAAACCTGTGACACAGTGTTCAGCCCTGTATGTTTTCAGAGTTAATGTAATTGAACTCAAATTGCCTCTTTCAAATTTGTAGTGCTAATGATAATTGATATTATTGATTCAACCCATTATGTTTCCTTGTTCTTTAAAAGAAAGACGCACTTTACATTTGATGTTTGAATGCATTATTGCTGAAGAAAAGACAAGAAAGTGCTCGGGTTGAGAGGTAGAGACATGGGGAAGACATCTCCAACATATCAGATAGGAATCTTCTGCACATTGATGAAGGCTCTGTATTCATCTCACTTTACTTTTTATCCATAAGCTCTTGTGTTGGGTTGCTGGACTCATAATAACTACTACGTTCTTCTTCAGAGGTGGCTTCATTTTGGTGCTGGGTAAAGAGACTTCTCTGATTGGGTGAAATTCACCCCAGTTTGGAGGATCATCACATGGCCCTCTTCACCACTTAAACCCTGCTTAGGGTCTAAGTGCTGAGCACCCATGCATCGGACCCCTTGTGTACTGCTGTCAGAGTCTCAATGCCAGCTACACTGGGAGCAAGCTAGGGATGGTCTGGTGTCATTCTGAGAGAAGGGCTGTGGACCTGTGTTTATGTAGTTCCGGTGGCTCTGCATAACCATTGTAGAAGGGCTGCAGATGCTATTCCAGTATCCCGACTGCTCCACACTTGGCCCTCATGCAGCCAGAATACTCCATCTCTATGCAGAAGGAAGGAATTTAACAGTAATGAATATGAATACAGTGACACTCTATTTGTTGTTCTGTGGAAAAAAACAAAACAACACAAAGCAAAAAAAAAAAAAAAACAGCTTCACCACAAGAGGGTACAATTATAATTTGCAATTCCCCATAACATCTGAACATGTAAAAGACATGAGGCAAAAGGCACAAAGCAGGAACAATCGATATACATAAGGTAGGAGCCTTTTGAAATTTCAGGGAGGTGATTTTCCTATTTAAAATGTTGCATGGAGTTGAAATGTTGTAAATATACAGTTGCATATGTTATTAATTTTAATTGGAAAGAGCCAAGATATCATTTCCCTTTTACTTTGGACTGTGACATGTGTTGTAACATATGATATAGTGTGCTGCAGCAGTGGAGAGAGAAAATGCTATATTCCTATTGTACATAACCTGCAGCACTGTAGGAAAAGCTGCCTTTAAAAACAACAATCAAATGGATATTAACATGGATAATTCATAGTCATATAATAATTCCAGGACTCTTTTTAGATCTGTCTTCCTACAGCATAAACAATTCAATGTAGTAAATCAATATATAACAATTAGCGCTGAATTACAGAATCCAATTTAATGCCAAGTGATAAGTCTTTATGCTAAGCTGGAAATTCAACTGCTGTCAATTTGTTATGAAACAACCTCTGTGAGAATCTGAAATAACATAATGTACTGTTCAGGTCATGTATCATCATAATCTAAATAGTATTGCTGAGATTAGATAAGATAGCGTTGATAAATTAAATGCATTTGCAACAAAATGCTTCATATAAAAGAGATGAATACTTTGGTTATTAACTTTTAACACAGGATTATATTTAAAATACTAGACCAAAATGTTGGACTAAAAATAATTCATTAATTGATAATCCTTTATTATCTTTGCTTCCCTCTTGGGGGAAAGAAGGTTTTCCAAATATTAATCAATCAGTCAGTAATGTGGAAAATTTCAGAATGATAAATCCAAATTTTGAGAATACTCTCATATTGACATGAGTTGCTCTGTTGAAGTCAATGGGATCAGTTGTGAAAGTAACAACTAATCCTGTGAGAAAAGGTTTCAGGTCTGGAACCTTCAATCAGCATAGGATAATTTTTAGTAGAGCTGTATAGCAAACCTAAAGCATGCAAGCCTAGAGTTAATTAAAGTAAAAGAAGAAATCACAATGGAAATTCAACTATTGTGTTGGATTCGTATTTGTTGTCTTTGTTTGCTACCCAGATATTTTGTCTGACTTTGAGGACAGTAAGAGCCATTGCTCCAGTAAAAATTGCAGAGAGGAGGCAAGTGAGATGGACTGGATGGGGGAACATAGGGTGAGCATTGACGCTTGCCTGTTCCACTAAGCCTTTGGCTCACACTGTATTTGCTCTAGTTGTGTGTGATCGTGGCTCAGAAAGGTTATGCAGGAAATCAATGTTGCTGTAAGTATAGGATGTTTTCTATGGCTTTTGCTGGGCAGCTAGAGAAGGGTAGGTTAAAATGGTAGTAAGTCTTTTAGAAAGCTATGCTAGTTGTGGACACCATGGATTATCAGCGAGGGAAGACAATCCAGCTGGAAGCTTTGGTATCACAGTGTTTGGCAAGGATCCTTGGACTCTGTAGGTTAGAGGCCCAGGCCTCTACTCTCTTCATGACCAACTCAACTTCTTTCTGTCCCTGGTTGGAGCAAAACACACAAATGAACTTTACAAAATGTCTGGGCCCCCCATCCTTAGTAAAGTTTCTATGGTAGGGTACAAAAGGGCTGTGAGTACTTAAAGTGTGTGTCTTCTTTGTTCTGGGCACACAAATATGTTCTCTCTGAACCAATTGTGCTTTCAGAATCAACTACGGATAGTCCAAATGTAAAAATATACAAATACTGGCAGCCAATAGGCAGCTTTTCATCCCAAGCAAGAAAACAGAAGTAATTCTGAAAGCTTTTCCAAGAGATGCCTGGAGGGGTTTATTTGCCAAAGTTTGAATCTCTAATAAACAGCTCACTGCTGTTCTTATTTTGAAGTCCTTATATTTAACATTTGTTGATGTATTACTATATTCAGAATGTGTACAAACAAGGCGATGAAAAGAGGCGCATGCATGAATGTCATCAAGGCAGACTGTTTACAAGGACTTTCATCTTATATAGGAGTTTTCCTTTAATTTTACATTTTATGAAATACTTTGGAACCATTAAATGAAAGACCCTTTATCAGTGTTTTTGGTATGTGACTAGCACATTTACCAATGATTTCTGCCCTGGGATGAGGGGAAAATATGTCCTGGAGGTTTAAAATGCTACATATCTTGCAGGAAAGGAGTATGTGTTTTAGAGGAACTCAAAGTTTTCCATGAAATTCAAGGCAGGTTCTACTTTTCTCATTCTCCTTTCTCTGCAGAAGTGGAATTTTAATATGCCAAGGCACAAATCCTTCCCCTCTATCTGCAGGTGTGGAGGGCCCCTGACACAGCAGAATTACATTTAATTAGAAATTATTGATTAGAACAGAGCCACCATAGATTTATACCTATGAGACAGAACAGAATTCAGAACCTTGTTTATAATGGTATGATTTTGCAGGTATGAACTTTATACTTCATGGTACACGTACTCTATTAGGGGATGGTGAGGCATGGTAAGGTGGTTTTATTGGCATGATTTTCGGATGTCTGTATTTATAAACCATGAGGGCATGCCTCAGGAGTTTCTTTGTGCGCCACCACAACATCATGTATTCTGTGTAGAGCATACCACATCAATTACAGAAGAAAAAAACCCTATGATCAAGATGTTTTAGACCAGTGGTTCCCTAACTGCAGTCCACAGAGCACTTGCTGCTGTTGGTCCCTAAGGAGCTGATTGGACACACACTGCTGGCTTCCGTTTATTATTTCCAGCTGCTAAATTGCACTAAAAGCTAAAATACATTAAACACTTTCCTCATATTTCTTTTCTATGTAAGCAGTATGTGAAACAGTAAATGAGAGTCTTGGACTTTCCTTGCTATGAACAAATAATTGTGGGGTGGGGTGGGCAGGCAACCCAACCCAAAGTAGAACTATTTTAAACAACTTTTATTTGACTCAATAATGGTACACAAAATCAGTTCCAACCTTGGGGATTAACTTGGTAAGATAACACAGAGGCGGGTGGTTTTCCAGCATGATATTTCCTAACCTATATTTGAGTCAGACTCCTAGAACTCAATAAAGCTAGTTTATAGAAACTAAACTTTCTTACCTCAAAATGAAAATGAGTTTTGTTATTTACATGTCCTCCTTGTAATTCACTCTGTTGCTGAATAGACCACATTTTCTTCTAAAAACCCATAGTATATCAAATGAATTATTGCTAAAGACTTATTTAAAAGTCATATCTAGTTGCTCCCTCTTTCTACCCATGTGAAAAAAAAGCAAAGCTAGTTTTAACACTGTACTCCTAAAACTTATGTTTTGCTTTTTCCACCTTGCTATATTAGCAGTTTTGCTAAAACCTGGCTTCTTAGTAACAGTAGCAAAATTGGTTTTATATGCATTTTACTATGTGTTTTCAGGAGTCATTTTCATTCTTTACATTAGGAAGTCTCAAAGCTCAAGGGAAATTTAGGTAAAAATCAATGGATCAAATTCAGACCTGGTGTTAATAGGTACTACTACCCCCAGATTCAATGAGAATTGTGTCTGCTTATTCCAGGGCTAAATTTGGCTCAAATATCTTATGTCATCTGACTCCTTGAGGCAGATACACCCTTCTTGCACATCTCAGGCATTGCAAAATGACAGAATCCACTGTGATGGGGCGTATGCCCCGTCCTGGCACTGAGAGAATTAACATGGGCCTGAGCAGCCAATGATGCTACCAGGCTGCACCTGGAGATGAGGGAGGAGAGTCAGGCTCACCAAAAGATGAAGACTATCTGGGAAAGGAGCTGGTGCTGACTATAAAGAAGAGAAGTACAGATAAGCATAGGGGATTCCTTAGAGAAACTCTGCAGTTACTTTCAGTGATTAAAGACTAGCGAGAGTTAGTTGAGTGATTCTTTATGCTCAAATAAATTGGTTAGTCTCTAAGGTGCCACAAGTACTCCTTTTCTGTTTGCGAATACAGACTAACACGGCTGTTACTCTGAAACCTGTCATTATGCAAGGCACTGCATTTAGCCGTATGGAGTGGAAATCTATCAACTGCATGAAAAAACTTGTACAGATACAGACAGACATCATCTTCCTTTCCAAATGCAAACAGATGGACATCGTACCAAAAGGACTGAAGGTAAAAAATCCATTACAATCTACATACCACACAGACTATGCTGACAGCTTGTGCCACACGCTCTCAAAGAAACTGCAGAATCACCTGATCAACATCCTCTACAGCAAACAGGAAAAGATTAAGAATGAGCTCTCAAAAATGGATACTCTCATAAAAAAACAACCTTGCACACAAACTTCCTCGTGGCTGGAATTTACTAAAACTAGACAAGCCATTTACAACGCACACTTTGCTTCTCTACAAAAGAAAAAGGACACTAAACTTTCTAAACTACTACATGCTACAAGGGGCCACAGCAATGGTTCCCTCAACCCACCCAGCAATATTGTTAACCTATCCAACTATATTCTCAGCCCATCAGAAGAAGCTCTCAGGGCCTCTCCTTCTGCCCCTCCACCCCCACGAACATGATACACTTCTCTGGTGACCTAGAATCCTATTTTCGACGTCTCCGACTCAAGGAATATTTCCAAAATACCTCTGAACAACATACTAATCCACAGAGGCCTCCCTACCAACATTACAAAAAGAAGGATTCTAGGTGGACTCCTCCTGAAGGTCGAAACAGCAGACTGGACTTCTATATAGAGTGCTTCCACCGACGTGCACGGGCTGAAATTGTGGAAAAGCAGCATCACTTGCCCCATAACCTCAGCTGTGCAGAACACAATGCCATCCACAGCCTCAGAAACAACTCTGACATCATAATCAAAAAGGCTGACAAAGGAGGTGCTGTTGTCATCATGAATAGGTCAGAATATGAACAAGAGGTTGCTCGGCAGCTCACCAACACCACTTTCTACAAGCCATTACCCTATGATCCCACTGAGAGTTAACAAAAGCAACTACAGCATTTGCTCAAGAAACTTCCTGAAAAAGCACAAGATCAAATCCGTACAGACACACCCCTGGAACCCCGACCTGTGATATTCTATCTACTACCTAAGATCCATAAACCTGGAAATCCTGGGCGCCCCATCATCTCAGGCATTGGCACCCTGACAGCAGGATTGTCTGGCTATGTAGACTTCCTCCTCAGGCCCTTCGCTACCAGCACTCCCAGCTACCTTCGAGACACCACTGACTTCCTGAGGAAACTACAATCCATCGGTGGTCTTCCTGATAACACCATCCTGGCCACTATGGATGTAGAAGCCCTCTACACCAACATTCCACACAAAGATGGACTACAAGCCGTCAAGAACACTATCCCCGATAATGTCACGGCTAACCTGGTGGCTGAACTTTGTGACTTTGTCCTTACCCATAACTATTTTACATTTGGGGACAATGTATACCTTCAGATCAGCGGCACTGCTATGGGTACCCGCATGGCCCCACAGTATGCCAACATTTTTATGGCTGATTTAGAACAACGCTTCCTCAGCTCTCGTCCCCTAATGCCCCTACTCTACTTGCGCTATACTGATGACATCTTCATCATCTGGACCCATGGAAAAAGCAGCCCTTGAGGAATTCCACCATGATTTCAACAATTTCCATCCCACCATCAACGTCAGCCTGGTCCAGTCCACACAAGAGATCCACTTCCTGGACACTACAGTGCTAATAGACAATGGTCACATAAACACCACCCTATACCGGAAACCTACTGACCGCTATTCCTACCTACATGCCTCCAGCTTTCACCCTGACCACACCACATGATCCATCGTCTACAGCCAAGCTCTGCGATACAACCGCATTTGCTCCAACCCCTCAGACAGAGACAAACACCTACAAGATCTCTGTCAAGCATTCTTACAACTACAATACCCACCTGCGGAAGTGAAGAAACAGATTGATAGAGCCAGAAGAGTTCCCAGAAGTCACCTACTACAGGACAGGCCTAACAAAGAAAATAACAGAATGCCACTAGCCGTCACCTTCAGCCCCCAACTAAAACCCCTCCAACGCATTATTAAGGATCTACAACCTATCCTGAAGGATGACCCAACACTCTCACAAATCTTGGGAGACAGGCCAGTCCTTGCCTACAGACAGCCCCCCAACCTGAAGCAAATATCACCAGCAACCACATACCACACAACAGAACCACTAACCCAGGAACCTATCCTTGCAACAAAGCCCGTTGCCAACTGTGCCCACATATCTATTCAGGGGACACCATCACAGGGCCTAATAACATCAGCCACACTATCAGAGGCTCGTTCACCTGCACATCCACCAATGTGATATATGCCATCATGTGCCAGCAATGCCCCTCTGCCATGTACATTGGTCAAACTGGACAGTCTCTACGTAAAAGAATAAATGGACACAAATCAGACGTCAAGAATTATAACATTCATAAACCAGTCGGAGAACACTTCAATCTCTCTGGTCACGCAATTACAGACATGAAGGTCGCTATCTTAAAACAAAAAAACTTCAAATCCAGACTCCAGCGAGAAACTGCTGAATTGGAATTCATTTGCAAAATGGATACTATTAATTTAGGCTTAAATAGAGACTGGGAGTGGCTAAGTCATTATGCAAGGTAGCCTATTTCCCCTTGTTTTTTTCCTACCCCCAACCCCCCCCTCCCAGACATTCTGGTTAAACTTGGATTTATGCTGGAAATGGCCCACCTTGATTATCATACACATTGTAAGGAGAGTGGTCAGTTTGGATGAGCTATTGCCAGCAGGAGAGTGAGTTTGTGTGTGTTGGGGAGGGGGGTGTGAGAAAACCTGTATTTGTGCTGGAAATGGCCCACCTTGATTATCATGCACATTGTAAGGAGAGTGGTCACTTTGGATGAACTATTACCAGCAGGAGAGTGAGTTTGTGTGTGTGGGTTTTGGAAAAAAAAAATGGGGGGGGGGTGAGAACACCTGGATTTGTGCTGGAAATGGCCCACCTTGATTATCATACACTTTGTAAAGAGAGTGGTCACTTTGGATGGGCTATTACCAGCAGGAGAGTGAGTTTGTGTGTGGGGAGGCAGAGGGTGAGAAAACCTGGATTTGTGCTGGAAATGGCCCAACTTGTTTATCATACACATTGTAAGGAGAGTGATCACTTTAGGTAAGCTATTACCAGCAGGAGAGTGGGGTGGGAGGAGGTATTGTTTCATGGTCTCTGTGTATATAATGTCTTCTGCAGTTTCCACAGTATGCATCTGATGAAGTGAGCTAAAGCTCACGAAAGCTTATGCTCAAATAAATTGGTTAGTCTCTAAGGTGCCACAAGTACTCCTTTTCTTTTTGCGAATACAGACTAACACGGCTGTTACTCTGAAACCTTTCTTCAGTAGGAAAATCTGGGAGGGGGTCAGAAGACCTATAGAGAAGATACTGGTGATAAGGGACCCTGGTAAAAAAGATACTGTTAAAAAAGCAGGAACTGGACTTCTAGAGACAGAGTGCCCTGGCACGTGTTCAACTGAGGAACCAATTTGAATGAAATATCCTGCCAGAGGATGGAAGAATTGGATTTATATTGTACTTTTAGTTTGGGATTTTTCTTGGGGGTTTCTACTGAAGAGTCCTGGCCCTGTGAGAGGGTGAACTGCTATGGGAAAGACCTGCTGATATGCTAAAGTAGGAAAAAGTAAAGGAATTGAGCAACAAGGAGTCTGAAGGAGAAGACATTGGCTGCTGGTTATAGGGTCCCTGTGCTGGAACCCAGTTTAGTGGGGTGGGGGGAGGAATTGTTCTCCTATCTGCCACTGGGGAAGGTGGCATGAGGCCCCTGAAGTAAGCCTGAGAGCCCGCAAGAGAAGGACGTAAGTACCATGGGACCCAGGGTTAGGGCTGAAGACCCTAGCCCTGGACAGTAAGGCTAGGCTTGCAGTAAGGACAATGGGCTGTTTTCTGTTGGACTTTGTTACCCTAGAAGGGGTGAAACTAAAGAATGACATAGCAAGAAGGCTGTATTATGAGAAGAGAGGCTACTGCAGGATAGGAGCAAATGTCGGCGAGCCATGCTAGAGGAAAGAGCCTGTTATGTTACACTCACCCATGAAAGAGTACTGCAGACGTGAGTCTACCCTTCTACACCACCCAAGTTCTCCCAGCTGGGAATTTTGCTTGCTGATAGGTTCAGTGCTAATGATGCTAGTGGCCCCGAAAAGGGAATACTTAATAATCATACAGATCCCTGTTGCTATTCCCAGTGAAGTCAATGACTAAACTCCCATCCACTTCATAAGGAGTAGGGTTGGCCCACAAGATAGAGTCATTCATTCTAGTTAATGACAAACTAGTGGCTCTCTACATAGCTGGTCATTAACTACCAGAAATTGCCCTACTCAGAAGTAATTTTTGCTGTTGTAAATATAATAAATTATTGGCTCATTAAATTTTATCATCTTGCATGCATTGAATAGTAAACAGCTGAGCTGTAGGATTTCCTGGATGTGGAGTTCTGGTTACTGTGCCAAGGTAAAATCCAATTTACTTAAATCATGCCAGGATTTCACCTCTAATCTTTTTCTTTGCATGAGAAGACTATCACAGTAACTGATATAGAAAGGAAGGACTTCATTTTAGAGTTCTGGTAGGCCTATAATGCACCCTAACAGATATTGTTCCTTTATAAACAATTATTTTTAGTGACTAGGCTGCTTAAAGTAAAAAAAAAATGCAAATATAGTCTTTGTAGTGCTTGCTGTGTTTTGGTAAATCAATATGATTATGACATTATCTTGATTTTAAAAAGTTGATTGCAGCTGATAACAGCTGAGTTTTGAGGGGAAAATAGGCTATAATTTGCCTTCACTAATCACCTTGGACACCCTTCCCACAAGAGAGGATTAGTGTGGTGGCTGCTTTTATTAATTACAGAACTGGAGAACATTTTCCAGTGGAAATTAATTAATTAGGTTCCTTTGGGTGGGAGAAGTCTAGTGTGGCAGAGGAGTTAGGGTCATGATTCCCTATATCAGGTTTTTTATTGTTCATGATATTAGATCTGACAAGTTCTACATTGGAGTCAGTCTTGTTCATACAGTAACAATATTGTTCTCCTATTTTGGTGCAACTCTATTTTGATAAGAGTCTCTTTAGTTTTTGTACTCCTTACTTGTTGAGACTTTGGCTTTCCCTTATAATTACAAAGTATTTCTGAAATTCCTGTTTCCTTTTTTGCATGAATTCTGAGATAGGAACCCTAATTATGTTTGTTTTATTTTGGCTAGGTACCTTAACCATTTGAGGGAGATATCAAATGTGTACTCCCAGGCCAGTAAATTGTTGTGACATCCACTGGCAACTGAGGTATAAAGGTGGTTTAACAAGATAACTTATCCCTGCAAGTTTAGGGGAAACACACTCTTCCAGCATAAACATCTTTTATATAGGATCCACACTAGGGCTTTCTAAACCAATGCAGTTAAATCACTCCAAAAATTGTGTGTGGATAAGCCCAAACATGTTCATGTTTTATTGCCCAAACTAGAAGAGCAAAGTGAGCTTTTTCCCCCCCACACTGTCTCTCTCCCTGTAAACAAATCCCACTCATTTACAAGTATATTTTCATGGTTTTGACTGGTTAGTTTTATTTGCTTTTGGGGGAAAGAGCTGTTCTTAGTCCAATTCATTGCTGATTCACTTTCTTCTATTCATTCAGTATTATCTACTACAGCAGGGCAATTTTGTTTGTTTGTTTGTTTTGCCCAAAATGATGTTCTTTGTTTGGAGAGAGTGGAGGTAAAAATGCAGATTTGGTGACACTGCTATATACTGGTATAACTGTCCACAATAAAGGTTGTACCAATATAACTAGTGGTATAAAAATCTCACTCCTAATCAAAATAATTGAACCAATTCAAGAACTAGACCAGGCCTTTGTTTCAGCAATTCTGGGTTTTCTTTGTCCGTTGACATACCTAACAAATCAAATTATATTTATTTTAAAATATTTCTCCAAGGGTCTGAACTTGCATGTGAAATTGCTGCACAATATGAATTCAAAGTATGAAGTTGCAAGTACCTAAAAGGCAGGGTATGTGGGCATGCGTGTGCGGATTTATAAATTATAATGGAAAGTCTGATGGAGCTCTAACTCTAGAAGCATGACGACTGCAGTCCATGGCATTTGCTGCTGAAATAGTGGTGGGCAGATCCTAACACTCTCAGAATTAATGTACAGTAACCTCCTCTTGGTGAGGTATTGCCCAAGGTATGGTGTTTTGAAACCTAATATATCAAAATGATTATACTTCTCCATTTAAGTTGGTTGGGTTGCTCGCCACACACATGCTGCTTCAAAGTTACTTTCCATAATTTCAGAATAAAATGCACATGGAATGGAAGAACCTGAAAAAGATTCTGACTTGTATTTTCCAAGTCCTCATTAATACATGTCACAATTTGTCTCTGCTCGAGCAGCTTTATAGCTGGGTCAATTTTATGGCACAGATTTGCCTTGTAAGATTGGGGTTTTTGTTCTTTATCTCCCTCTCCTCCCTTCATGAGCAAAACGTGTTTGGCCCAAATCAGCAACCACTCCGTGCCTGGACTGCCCATTGTTTTCAGTGGGAGTTCTACTTTAGAAACATAGAATCAGACCCCCTAGAACTGAATTACAGACCCCTCTCTCTAGAATTGTAGTAGTGATAGCCTGATGCATCCCAGAGAGACTAACACTTGATATGCATGTACAAATGAAATGGGGAGCCCGGTCCTAAACTTGATCCAACAGATGCAAGCAATTGTCATGTGGTAAGTCTCTAAAAAGTTCATCCTGCTGTATTTAGTTTCCTTTAAAAATAGAGAGATCACAAAGAATGATTTCTAGGTTGTTTTTCTTTTTCATGTGTTCATGCAATCACTCAGCTCTCTGCAGGCACCAATGGTGTACGGCCCACAGTCTGAAAACCATTGCTTTAGTGTTTGCAAAGCAAAGGTGCTGTAGAAATGCAAAGAGTTATCAGTAGTATCTTAATTGATCAGTGGACTGTAATTAAGTATAATACTTTTTAAATTGGATGAGTTTCAAATGGGGTCTGATCATTTCCATGCCCTCTAAGAAAAATGACCATATGCTGGACTGAGTATATCTGTCAAAAACAAACAAAAAAAACCCCCAATCAATAGTCATAAACCAAGGGAGGTGATGGGGTGAATTTCAGATCTGTACTGGGAACAGGGGCAGCAGAGCCTTCCCAAAAGTGGTGGAGTCAGGGACCCTGCCCCCTCCATGGCCTCATCCCTGTCCTTCCTGTTCTGATCAAGGCCCCTGCCAAGCTGGAGTAGGTTGGGAGCTGCAGATGGATCCTCCACCTGCCCTCGATGGGGGAGAAGAGCAGGCCCTGGCCTGTGTCCCCACCTTGAGGGTCCCCCACCCCGGGTGGGAGGGTTGATGCTGCCCACAGATGTCCAAATGGCTCTTACCCCGACCTGGCTCCAGCTGGGGGCCACAGCCCGGCCATGGTAAGAGACATGCGAGCAGCTGTGGGGAGCCACAGACCCTCCACTTGCCCTGGATGGCAGGGGCCCACAAGACGGGAACACAGGCAGGAAGCTGCTCTCGGCTCCCCACCCTGGGCAGATGGAGGGTCCGCAGTACAGCACCCCACAGCTGCCCGGGCTCCCTGGCCAAGCTCTAGCTGCCAGCCTGGGCAGGGTGGCGGAGCCTTGGGGGTGGGGGGAGATGAGGGCAGGGCCCGTGGTGAAAAATAGGAGGGCCATGGCCTCCCCATTCCAGCATCCCTAACTGGGAAAACAATTGGGTAGATGCCAACAGGACAATGAAAAGAGACCGGAGTTGGTGGCAGGGTAGATATAACAAACTAATAGTGAGACCACTCTTGCCCTCCTTCACCCCCCCTCCAAAAAAAAAGAAAAAAAAAGAAAAAGAATAACAAATTAGCTATTTTGGACCAAAGATGATGAAAGAAAAATAAAAACTACCCTTGATTTCTGCATGCAAGCCCCAGTCAGTGCGGTGAGGATGATCCTATTGACATTGCTATTTACATTATTTTTCAAAATGATGTTTGTTGCAACTTAATGCTAATGTAAGCGTCCTTCCCTTTTTATCAAGAGAATGATGTACTCAGTTTTAACTACTAGCCATATGATTTAATCCCTTCCTTCTCCTATGTTGCATCATTGGCAGGTGGTCATGTACAAGCTATTTTCTCTGGGCCTGATGCCAAATTATGCCAATGATTCCTTCATGTCTCCAGTTTTCACTCCAGTCCTTCAATTTCTTCTACGTGGGCAGACCCTTTCCCCCAGGCAAAGCACCACTGAAGGCACCTATACAGGCTCAGGGACTGCCTGCATGGAACAGGTTGCAGCAGGTTTGGGGTCTTCGCTAGGAAATGTTTTACACTGTCATAGTGAAACCTGTCTAGTTCTATGTTAAGATCTTGGAAAGTGGAAAGTTAAAGGGACATAGTCAACTTAAAAATCATACATCTGTTTAAGGGCCAGCCTGTTTCGTGGTTTGTGAACAAATTAGTCAGGTGCTTGCATAAATTCAATTACAATTGTCTAACATCAGTTATGTCAACAATTTATTTTAGTTACAACTTGTAGGTGCAAAGCTCAAGGCTATTTTTGAAAAGTTAATCCTTAAAATGCAATTTGTGTCTGCCATTGATTGTCAGTTAAATTATGCCCTTTGTGGGTATAAAATAAGAAATCAAGGTGGCTTTTCTTATGAAAATGTAGTGCCAAAGTCATTCATTCCATTGGTTTTAATAGTTGCATAAAGTATTAGCATATGGATTTTTTAATGTGTTGTAGATACAGAGGCAAATACAGACACATGTACACTTACGTTCTTCAGTGCTAGGTGTACAGCCTTGAGTTAAGAAAGACCCCACCCGCACTGTCAAACTTGCATAAGCACCGGAAACACACTGTAGATGCACCCACACATGTAGAGCGACATTAAAATAGGATAATGTTGAATTCAAATTGTAATGTCTTTAATGTGAAAAGCCTTTTTATTCTTTGGATTTGCTATATACTTGTTCTTTAGAAAAGTCCTTTTTCAAACCAGATGGCTTCCCTTAATTAATTCTTATCACAGAGACATCTTTGTCATAAAGTACTTTTATAACAGATGAGCAGAATTTTATAAGTGCTTTTGTTTACAAGATTACTAAAAGAATAACCATTTCACAGGGGAAGTGCTGTTGTGATTTTATCTTTAATTCTTCCAACATCCTTGACATTTAAAGACAATTCTAATATTATTGCTATTGAATTGCAAAAAAAAAAAAAAAAAAGTGTTGGATTTTTATTGATTTTTAAATGCGTACGTGTGCTCTGAAAGATGGCATTTCAAAACCTCCTCTAAATATAAGTTTTCATTTTCAAAATAAACACCACATAATAGGCTTCATTGATGTTGGTGCCTGAATAAGGAAGGGGAAATGTTAGTTTGTCCCAAAGCTCTGAGGAACTTAAGAATGTACTTTACAATCCACAGAGAGAATGAAAGGTAACAGCAATGTCAC
This sequence comes from Lepidochelys kempii, assembly GCF_965140285.1. NCBI lineage: Eukaryota > Metazoa > Chordata > Testudines > Cheloniidae > Lepidochelys > Lepidochelys kempii. The sequence goes on along the minus strand of NC_136391.1, from coordinate 29,956,127 downwards.
TTATTAAGTTCAGAGAATTTGACTACAAGCACCATGTCTTCAGCAGTGACAACAACCTTCAATGTTGAAAGTTATCACTTTCTTTTGCAATGCCAAGCATAAAATCACCCCCTCTTTAAGGTAACTCAAACTTGTCATGCATGGTTATAATCATACTTGCTTTTTTTTATGAGCTCTGTGCATTTTTAAATGTGTTGCAAATAAACAGCTCAATTCCATAGTGACTGTAAAAGGCAGACTGATAACATTTGCCCACTCTTATGTTATGAAGGTTTCCTTACATACACTAAAAAGAAAAGGAGTCCTTGTGGCACCTTAGAGACTAACCAATTTATTAGAGTATAAGCTTTCGTGAGCTACAGCTCACTTCCTGATGAAGTGAGCTGTAGCTCACGAAAGCGTATACTCTAATAAATTGGTTAGTCTCTAAGGTGCCACAAGGACTCCTTTTCTTTTTGCGAATACAGACTAACACGGCTGCTACTCTGAAACCTTACATACACTATTAGCTCTCTCACTGTATCTTAGTCCTGATCTGCAAAAGGCCAAACTTCTTTTTAACCTTAAGATCTGTGATCAGTCGTACCTAATTATGTAGTGGTGATTTTATGATATATACACGTCTATTAGATTCCAGATTCAGGCCATGAAAGAAATCTGCATTTTTATTTGAACCCAAGTCTCCATCGCCTTCCACTGCATTGTTTTCTTTTGTGAGTATACAACAGCTTTTGCAAGAAGGTGTGTATGACTCCATTTCCAGAAGAAGATTATAGTTTACATTACTGTATGCAATCTTTTTGTAAAGGGACACCAGCTTTGTAAGACAAAAACACTTTGCCCCAAGTGCACAAAATTCAATTCAGTTTATCCAAGATATATCAATATCCATACCTCTCTTTTCACCCACAACAGTCATCACAGTTTGAGTACTCTGATATGCCAAATGTAAAATTAGGTGGAGCTGGGCTTGCATGGGATTTATAGAACATAAGAATGGCTATACTGGGTCCTACTAATAGTTTATCTCGCGCAGTAGCCTGTCCTCCAGCAGTCGCTAGTGCCAGATGGTCTAGAGGGAATTAGTGGTGCTGGAACATTTTTAGTAGTGGGGGTGGTGAAACCAGCCCCCTTACCCTGTCCCCACCCCCCACCAGAGCTGCAGCTGGGAGCAGGGCTATGTCTCCGGGACGGGGGGGGAGTTCGGGACCCAGAATAAGGGGGCTGAGGCTACGGCCACAACTGGGGGCGGGTGTGGGGCCAGGAGCAGGGGCAGGGCACAGGGCTGGGGGGCAGGGCAGGGCAGGGCAGGGCTGGATACAGGGCGTGCAGCTGAGGAGCGGGGCCGGCGGCCGGGCTCCCAGCAGCATAGCCCCAGGTGCGGGGTTGGGAGTGTGGGGCCTGGACAAAGGGCCAATGGCCGGTGTGTGGAGCCGGGGACTGGAGTCCTGGGTGCAGAGCCAATGGCTGGGGAGCAGGGAGGTTGACTATGTTTTGTGAAGAAATATTTCCTCCTTTAAAAAAAAAAATAAAAAAAAAATTCTGCCAGTGAATGACCCTTGCTTCTTTGTGTGTCAGATAAAACAAAACTTCACTATTAACTTTCTCCTTACCATACATGATTTTATAGACCTCTATCATATCTCCTTTAGTCATCTCTTTCTTTTCTAAACTATACACTGTACATTGAGTGGATATTTTTCAGATAACTATCCACACTGACTCCAAGATCTTTTATGAGTGGTTGTAATGGGTGCAATCCCCTGGTGTACTGCTGAGCCCTCTGTCTTACCAACCTGGGCTCCCTCTCACACTGTGATGCTGTGACAAGCTGCAAACCTCTCCAAGTACTGCATTTTAACACAGATATCCACAGGCAGGGACGCACCCAGCTGCATTACATGAATGCTTTTGCCAGCCACTCATGAACCTACAGTAGAGAGGCTCCAGCCAATTTCCCACTGCTCCCCAGCCTAGGACCCCAGAGCTATACCATCCTGCCCTAGTCAGGAGCCTAGCCAGTGTAAGTTTATTACCCAGTCCGTCCCTCCCTCAATGTGGGGGGGACATTCACCTGTTTTTGTTCCTGAGCAGATTCCCTAAGCACTTTGAGCAAAACACACTGTTTTAGGTAAAGTATAAACCAGATTTACCTACAGAAAGATACATTTTAAGACAGGATTTAAATCAAGGAGTGTCTCACCCTGATGGTATAGTAGAGTTCCTTAATAGTACACAGGCTGGGATTCTCCTTTCCAGCCTGGGACCACCTCCCCAGTTCAGTCTTTGTCCTTGTAGTGGGGTGATCACCCCACTCCGGCCCTGAAGAGGTTAAAGCAGCCCTGGAGAGGGCTGTGGCAGGGAACATCTAGGCTAATGGGGGAAACAGGCACAGCTGGGGCTGCACCTCAATCAGGCCACAGCTGGCCCTTATAAGAGGGCCGGAAGCTGAAGGAGTCTTACTCAAGCCCTGGAGTGGGAAGGGCTAGCTCCCTGAGAGCAAGGGACCTGACCTAGGCAGCTCTAGCTCCAGCTCGGTAAACCCTCAGGCTGCAGGCCTTGGTAAAGGCCCAGAAAGGTACTGGGGCAGCCTAGGCAAAGGCAGTAGGTCCTAACCCCTTGCCAATGATGAGAGGCCATTACAGATTGCAGCCTGCCCATGTGAGCGGGGGTTAGATGATGACTGGCAGTAGCCACTGAGGCAAGGTGGATTTAGAGGGTTGAGGGTTCCCCTGGGAGGGGTGACCCAGAGAATGTGGGGGCACTGACAGAGGGCAGGACTCCAAGGTAAAGGGGCACTGGGGTCTGGGAGAGACATGGGGGCCAACGGCAGGCAAGGCCCTGTCCAGTAGGGGGCACTTTGTCTGCTGGAGAACTAATTCCCAGGACAACCAGCAGGAGGTGCTGCACCAGTGAGTTGTCACCTCGCTACAGTCCTCCAGACATGTTTCCAGTTGAGTTGTGGAGGGGAGTGAGGCCAAATCATGATTTCACTTTCCCTCCTTTATAGGTTTTTCCAGCTTGATGGAAAGATCTTATACTATGATGTGAGTCAAGCAGTCTCCATTGCTTATGTGGTGTCTCTGAGAGGTTTCCATTTTATACAGTTCATGGGGTAGTCCTTGTGAATGTTTATTCCCCTTAGTGGGCCATCATCAGTGCCTGGCTGCTCCATTGTTGTAACTGAAAGGCCGATTGTGGGTTTCCAATCTTGCAACATATTTCAGGAATACATGCATAGCAAAACTTCATAACGCCACATACCGTGATAGCACATACAATCCAACTGGATATTAATGTTCAACAGATCAGGACCTTTAAAATGATACCTCATAAGGCATATGTTTTATACAAAGTATCATAATTGTATCACCATTGTGAATATGGGGGCGCTAGGGTGCGGCTCAGTACTAAGGTAATGAGAGAAAAATGTGTTTAAAGAATTTTTTCATTGTTTGCCCAAATGTCACCCTTTTGGACAAATGTGGATTATGTATGTTTACCAACTACAAAGTAGTAAAGGGGAATTGCATAGGCTGGTATTCTATTCTTTGTGTGCATAAGTTGTGCATCTCTAGTGATCTTTAGTGCATGTCATACAGTTCTAATTCTACTACAGCCCATGGAAAACATGGGCTTGACTCCTCTCCCTCTCCTATTGATGCCAGTAGAGCTACATCATGTGGCTTCTGTTCATGTGAGTGGAGAATCATTCATGTTGTGAAGCAAACAACTTCAATTACTTGCTTTCCTCTAGCTAACAGATACTTCATCTGAAATTGTGTCAAGGTACAAGGGGGAAAAATAAGAGGCTTCAGTGGCGTGAATAAACAATGCAGTGTGAGATTTAACCATCTGCAGGATGAGTGAATTTCTCATCTTCTAGACAGCTGTGGTTCCTAAGGAGTTATGGTCTGCTATATTAATGTGACTGACTGTCATGTAGTAGTCTCCTGTGTTGACCTCATAATTACACATACACAAGATTGGGACAATATTCTGATCTACTGGACCTTGGTTGGCAGACACTGAGATTGTGAGCATTTCTGTATTTCCAAACTACATGAAAAGTCGTCATGATCTGAAATGACTAATAAGGTCTTTTTGGGACACCATGGAGACTTTTAGTCTTCATTATTGCCTTAAATTAAAATAACACAAATTTACTTGTGTTTAAAGCCCTTGATGGGATGACCTAAACAAGGGAGGATGGAAGCTCTAACTACTTGCATCCATGGCTGCAGATTAAAAAGGCTTCTGACCTAAAAGCTTCACACCCATTGTCCTAATTGATGAGTCTGTATGTAGTGACTACCCTGTCTAGCGTGCACTAGATTTATATTGCCATCTTGCCCCACATTATGTACCTGACATGTATGAGTCCTGACTGTAATGGTATATCCACAGCTGTCTGTCCTTTTGCAAAAATCACCAGATGTAAGATCAAAATGCTGAGAGGAATATGGCCAATAGTAGTCTGAACTGTCATTTTCCACCAACCTAAAGTGGATTATCTTTGTGTTAGTGTCGTGTCTCATACCTATAAATCAAACAGTATCAAAAACTGAAATACTTAAATGAAGCATTTGTTTTGCTGCAAAGGTGTTGCTGAAGGTAAACCCAGAGGCAGAAATGATTACTAGAACTCATGCTTGCTGTATGCATGTCCCCTTCTAAAATGACAAAGGATACACATTATAATCCTAATCTGTTTGTTTTTTATCTTCCTGTTGTTTGATATCTGAGATTTAGGCATCAGTTATAAACTGCTAAATGCAAGATAAATGTTGTCTTTGAAGAACCTTGCATTTCTACCTTCCTGGATGGGTGGAGCTCAGACACAGATGAGGCAGAATTTGTAGCCTTATAAAATTCCTTCTGAAGTCCAGAGATGTCTTTCTGCTGAATTCCGTGGGAGTTGGACTGGCCTGTAGGGCTTCAAGAAAGTACTGTAACTTTCTTTCTAATCTATGGATTGCTACTGAAAACGAACTGGGGAAAATGCCATCCTCTTTTTTTTTTTTTTTCTCAGTTGGTGGAAGAGTGTTGTGACTGTCTATATAAAAAAAAAAAAGTTTTGTAATAAAAATGAGAACCACTGAAATCAAGCAATTAGAAACTGTATCAAGTCTGGACCAGTTTTCATATAGGATTAGGTTCTTTGAGGGGACAATCTTCATAGCTCTCAAATATTAAACTGGTTGTTTTATCATATAAAAGTTAGATATGGAAGACTGACTGTCATTTAATCTCTTCCCCCTCAGAGTGCTGGATTACTTTATACAGTACATCTGGTAGTATCCACAACAATTTTTCTTTGACTATTCCACACTAGTCAGTCTCCTCCTTGAGTACACAGATATCCCTCTGTAATTAAATATAGATCCAAATAGTCAAAAAGCAAGAGCATTTATTCTGTGGTAATGCAAACTATAAATAGGTTTGGAGGGGGAAAAAAACACTGGAAAGCTTCTTAGTGATCTGTTCATTCTACTGTTTCATCAAATAAAGCTCGTAGAAATTAAGGAAAGGATCAAAAGCACTAGGCACTTAAGTAATGAGAAAAAGGAAACATACAGCTCATTCTCCTGTAAAATGTTTTAAATTCATTTCTCGTTCCCATGCACAAGAGGAAGATCACTGCTCAAGTTTAATCCAATAACTATTCTACAAAACTCCTTGTGTTTATTGCAAGCCTTGATGCCTTAAACTTTGATTCTACTTATAAGGCTCCTACTCTCTGATACGGTGTTCATCTCTTCTGTGTGTGTGTGTGTCTTGACCTTTTGGAGCTGCTCCCCTCCTTTCTCACACTCCCATTCTCTCCCCTCTTTAATCTTTCCATACATATTAACTCTGCAGGATTTTTGCTCTAACCTTAATTTTCCTGCATCCTGAAGCTTCATAGCTAAAAGGTTGCTGCTAATCCTTTTTCTATTTCTCCTTCGATAGAGTGTATTTTGTTCATCCATTTTCATCTCCTGAAATACTCTGAGTAAATGTCTATGTATACAGAGTTGTGTATGCTCCATAAGACACTGCTTTCATAAGCCATTTTTAATACATTTGAGAGTCACAATAGGGGTCAAATGTAGAAAAGTGTCTATATGTTGGGTGGGGGGGAATTCTATTCAAACTGTATTCATGATACATCATTAAAGCTGTACAGTACTGAGAAGTCTATCCATAATGATTGGGTGTGGATGAAATGACTCCTGTTCACAGGGATGGCAAGGCAAAGGAGGTCTTTGTACCTGCTCTCTTGACTCAAAATCGGGGAGCAAGCTACTGATCAATGTTTGGTGACAAACCAGATCGTCAATGATTTGTATTACGTAAGACTGGATTCTTTACATCTGTTGGCACAAACCTGGAGGGAGGGTCAGGGAAAAGGACTTTAAACCACACTTCTGCTTCACAATCCTTGTGCCAGCCAGCATCATCCTGGTCCCCAGAGCAGGCAATTTTTGGTAAGCAGCTCTCTCTTACTGTTTATCCCCAGGTACAAGGGAGGTTGCAGGTGAGGTTTTTGGGACACGTAAACAATCCTTGGGGAAGAACCCTAGAAGCATCGAAACTGCAGGAGGAGAGTTGAGCTGGAGTTTGTTGGAAAACTGCTTTATAAATAAGTTAGTTAGTTTTGACCTTATTCAGGCTGGAGGGCTGTGTTGTGGAGTAGACTGGGACAGTCAGTTTCTCTAAACCAGAGGCTTTATAATTTCTCTTGTAATCCAACACAGTTTTGCAGGAACTGTGTTTTTTTTTTTTTTTAAAGGCTTCTAACTGATAACCCAGGGAAGTGTAACTGACCCTAAAGTATCCTTTATACTTCTGGAATTCCAGAAAAGAGACGCCATGTTGTCCAAGAGGACTGGAAGTAATTAACAGGAAATTTCTGAAATACTCTAGACATACACCTGTTTATGTCCTAGAGATAAAGAAACCCCAAGTAAAGTTGTAAATCCCCGATGAAGGCCTTAAATATAAAATATTAAATAAACAGAAATTTTTTTGCTTAAACTTCTGTCCGCAGGCAGAGAGGCAACCTGCTCTGGAGGAATGAGCATATACCTCTGTCAAGAAATCCTGGATGCAATCCTGACCCCATTGAAGTCAAAGGCAAAATTTCCCTTAACTTCAGTGGAGTCAGGCTTTCACCCCCTGAGTTTTAATCTTGATGCCTTGGCCAAAGGCAAATCCTACTTTAATCTGATTTTTAGTTTCCCCAGCTGTTAAATGGGGATTTCAATACTTCTGGGGCTGGTGGAAGACATTCTTAATGTTTACAGAGTGCTATGCAGAAAAGATGCTAATAATTATGGCTTTCTCTTCATTAGAAAGCACTTTACCAACTGGGATTTGACTGCAAAGGGGAGAGGTATTGGGACACTATTTACTACACATTCAGAAATGATTTCCCTACTGAAATGTATTCACATCTAGACTGGAGCACGAGCAGCAGGGAGTCAGCATGTGTGCTGTGCACCGCACAACAGACAGAGAGGGACCTTCTACTCAAGCATTTTAAGTGTCCATGTGAGGAGTATGTGGGGCTTTTCATCACCTGGTGCATTGAGGACACTGAAACTGATGCCTGTTTTCCTACTCTAGAAAGACTAACAAATTGAGTCAAAACTACTGGGATTTGAACTCTTCTAAGCTTTCTCCTCTGCTTTTCACTTCAGCATGTGCTTGCAAAACATCAGGTTAACATGCAACAAATGTCAGAAGGAATTATGGGGTGGGAGAGGTGTTTTTTTTTTTTTCCAATAAATCAGCAAACTTCTTAATTTCCAAAAGGTTTTGTCAGGGAAAATATAAACAATTACTTAAAAACTGCCCAGCAACTCCTACCAGACTAGGGGTATGCCACCACCTCACATGCAATAAAAGTAACACACAGCACGTGAAAAGAATCTGGGACATGATTTAGATGACACACATCTTCATAAGAATGTGTACAAGGAACCCACCCCACAAGCTTGTCCTTGCCTAGTTCGGAAGGACATAATCATACACTTGAGTAGCACAAAGATGGCTTCACTCAAATCTCTAAAAGGGTGGTATGATGGCTGAGATCTAGATTCTATCCCAACTTGTTCACAATACTCAGCATATTTAGGCAATATAGAGGGCTCTCCATGCTTCTTGGACTAGTAAAAATGGCAAATATCTTCTGCAGGGGAAAAAAGCATGTAAAACAAAATGTTTTGTTTTTTATCAACTTATTTTTGGGTTTCTCTTCCCCCCCCCCTTGTCTCCACAGAAAATGGAAAAATTAAAAGGGGGGGAACCCCAGAAAATTCAAACATTTACAGTATTTCAGTTAAAATCTGAAGGGTGGAATTTATTTTTTTGTAGGGTTTTTTGGAACCACAATATGGTGTTTCTATTCAAAAGGGTTTTGGTGAAAACTTTCTTACCAGCTCAAAAGGCTACAGCCTTATGTGTGTATTAGCAGCCATACTTATGTTCTGGATTTGATCTCGCAACTTTTTCCTCAGACACTGAAAACAGTTTGAATGTTTCTCCTTAGTGACAATATCAGAGGTTTTCCTGCCCCTCCCCTTTTTTTTTTAAATGAGCTACTCTGATTTTGAATAAAGCTGCCATTTCTCTCCTCAGGCAGAATAAAAATATCTTGTACTCTTTCTCTGGTATTTCAATATCTTTTTATATAATTTGGGGGGGGGGGGACAACTAATGATGATTTCTGGTCGTTCTAAGCAGTGCACAGCCAAACCTACGTTACCCTCTCCTCATGTAACCTGGTACAATGTGATCTATTCTGCTAAGATTGTAAAATTTCCCCCTCTGAGGGTTTCATTTTTAGAAGCTGTTGCTGATAACAGGTGGCAAAATACTTGCATTATCCCAAAGTCATTAGTTACCCCGTGAACCTGCTGACACAAATTAAGCCTGGGTGCTCACTGCTGCTAGATGTTGCAAGTCTGTGGAGTAAACTTTGCAGGAAAAAATTGTTTTCACCTGGAATGTACCAAATCTGTTGCCAGTGGCTTTTTTTTTGCATACATGCATCTTCGTGCCTGATTTTTTTTCCAAACCTGTTTGCATAGTTTCACATCCAACTGTGGGCAATTTAATGCCTAACCTGCCAATCATGCATTTGTATGGGAAAATGATTGAGTGGGCCTTCTACTGGCCATTTGTACACCCACACCTGCCGTCCGCATCCACTCCTTATGCATTCAACTGTGAACCGAATCATCAACTCTCTTAAAAGATCAGGCCTTTAATCTCCTTGTAACTCTGCTGTATGTGAGGTTTTCATAATGAATCTTAATTGCTGTTGTGTTTTCATAGGGTAGTCAGTTTATAGAAATGAAATCTATGCACGTTAACAGGTACAGTAGTAATTGGTGTCTCTTACAGGGTCTACTCCATTTTGGGAGTAGTCATTCTGCACTTCATTCTACATGTAAGGTCCTAGTCAAAGATATTGGGTCAGATCCTGACTTCCCCACAGTGACTCTGAACCACGCACACTCAACCCCCATATGGCAGGTAGTATAAAGGAGGGGGAGTGTAGCCTACGTGTTTCAATACCCTGGTGATCACTGGCTTATGGAACAGTCCTTAAGGGGTCTTGGTTGCTGGTGCAAGATGAAGCAGCTGTTAGGCTTGTTTAATATAAAGCAACTAGATAGTCCCAATCTAGGGTGGGTAAAAGTTAAACTTGGTGCCACCTTTACCCCATTGTGAAGATTTAAGCTGCACCCAGTGTAGCACATATCCAGCGTGAGATCTAAGCCTGAGTTCTCTGGCTTGTATAAATGGTCTCTGTTTGATATTGTACATAAGCATTTGGGCTAATTAAATGGGTGAGGCAGGGATGGCAGGGATAGCAGTTGGGAGAAGCCACCACAGTTAAGAATGGCAACATGAGCACTCCAAGGGGTTGGCAGGTATATAAAAACTTGAACAACTTTTAGTATAAATTATATAGTGGCATGTTAATTGTTTTTTAAAACAACCATGTGGAATATTGCAGGAAGGCACTTTAACACCTGAGGATATTGCTATATGGCTGGGGAGAGAATGTAAGTGCAGGTTCTATCCAGCAGTCATGACTGGGATCACTTTAAAAATCTTACTGTGCCATCCAGACCCTCAGGGCCTAACACAACAGTCCTACAAAGAGGATATTTCCATAGCTAGCCCACTGACAATTATTTTAATTTGTTTAAATTGGTATAGCCCTGTGGACAGCTTACTTAAAAGCTCCACACTATTATGTGTTCATTCCCTAAAGGTGCTTTTTACTTTAGGCGCACTTTATGAGTTGAATTAATTATTGCTCAAAAAGCACATTTTTGAATCAACCTAGTTCTAGTCAGATGAAAAGGCAGTGGGTGGAGCACTGGTGATTATCACATACAATAATTTAGAGTCCATAATGGTTTACAAATGTCAGCTCAATTAGTCACTTAAGGAAACCATGCCCATTGTCCTGAAATTCACCGAACTGAGTCTTTAAAGGCTATTAATTGTAATGGCATATAGTGTACTTTAACATTATTAGAGGCTCACAAGAACTTGAAATCTCCTCATATGATCTTGTGGAATATTCAGCACAGTAACTTCTGAAAAAAGATATATTGGTCCTACTTAAATATTGAGATAATTGAACATCAGGAAATATGAGTCTAATCTAAAATCCATGCCAAGTCAATTGGAAAGACTCCCATTGACTTCAGTGGACTTTGAACCAAGCCCTCAGAGGAGAAAATTAAGCACCCACATTCATGATAAAAAAACATCTTCACAGTGAAACTGGAGGGAAAAATGGGCTGAACCTGTTGCATTCCCTTCTGTGGTCACAGAGCTTTGCCAAGAGTAGATCCAGTGCCTAAGGTTCTTGGGTACTGGAGTACCCCTCAGAGATGTGCAGTTAATGTACACTTGTGACCAAGCCGCAGAGATGCATGATTTACAAGTAGGCTGGGAAAAAAGGGGCATAACTGTGGATCTACCAAATGGTCCTTCCCATAGGGACAACTAATGTAGGTGGTACAAAGGATGCTTCAGCCTTAACTATAGAGATAGGACCACAGAGGAGTGCTACTGCCACTATGCGTCCTGGCTGGTTACCTGGACTTTGTGCCAGTGAAAGAAGCTGGAGCAGAATGAATGCTCAGGAAACATCCAGATAATCTATTAGCCACAAACACCACTTATCCAGCAGTTACTCATTAGCTAGCTATCATTTTTTATCCAAATCTAGTCTTTCATGCCAAGTTTCTATAAAAGAAAAAAAAAAGACTTACAACCCTAAACAAGCAAGGGCACCCAACATTTTATATATTGGAGTGGACATCAATAGATGCAACCTAATAAGGTAGTCATCTCATTGTGGATAATATAGCCACACTAATGCTGTGGTTCCATTATTTATGGGGAGAGTCCAGCGCACTTCCCATTCTGATGATGATGCTCATTTCCTAGTATGTACCATTACAAAGCCATAGCTTTGGATATGAACACAGGTTTATAGGAGTTTGGGGTGGTGTAGGAACAGCATGGAACTATTGACAAGCAGTATTACCAACTCCAGGAGACTTGCAATAACTCACTGATATTTAATATTGGTGTTTCAGGACAGACATCTGGAATCAAGAAACTGGGGAGGGGAGGAATCTCAATGGTCCCTTTTTAAAAAAAACAAACAAAAGAGAACTACATAAAGTGAGTTGCACACAAATGGTTTGAATCAGATAAAGAAACCAAAAGTGTTCATTTAAAAACAAAACAAAACAAAAAACCCAACAATTAATTTCATGCTAGTGTCATGATCTTTGGTGGCCCGATGCATTATTTTTGAATGTTTGGGTCTGGCAAGGTGTTACCCTAGCACTGGCGTGTTGTGCATACTAGCACTGGGGGCTTATTTTAGATTTACATTTAGGATTAAAACAACTTAATATGTAGATTTTTTTTCCCCCCGAGGGCTCAATCCTACTGTCTGGGTGTGGGAAGGCTTGTGCTCTGACATTCAGAGCAAAGTTGGTGGAAATAGAACCCCTGGGAGGGCGACCCAAGCCAAGCAGGTTGAAGGGCAGGGGCCGCACTAAAGGCAGTTCACCTCGTCATTGCTCAACTCACAACCTCTAACTGCCCATTCCCCCACACATGCTTTCTGTTACAGAAACAAACCAGAGACCAGCTGAGTCTGTCACCATTTTGCATATGTGATTGACTATGGAAAACCATGATCTGCTGGACCATGATCAGCAAGATAATATTGTCCAGTCCACACAAGAGATCCACTTCCTGGACACTACAGTGCTAATAGACAATGGTCACATAAACACCACCCTATACCGGAAACCTACTGACCGCTATTCCTACCTACATGCCTCCAGCTTTCACCCTGACCACACCACATGATCCATTGTCTGCAGTCAAGCTCTGCGATACAACCGCATTTGCTCCAACCCCTCAGACAGAGACAAACACCTACAAGATCTGTATCAAGCATTCTTACAACTACAATACCCACCTGCGGAAGTGAAGAAACAGATTGATAGAGCCAGAAGAGTTCCCAGTAGTCACCTACTACAGGACAGGCCTAACAAAGAAAATAACAGAAAGCCACTAGCCGTCACCTTCAGTCCCCAACTAAAACCCCTCCAACACATTATTAAGGATCTACAACCTATCCTGAAGGATGACCCAACACTCTCACAAATCTTGGGAGACAGGCCAGTCCTTGCCTACAGACAGCCCCCCAACCTGAAGCAAATACTCACCAGCAACCACATACCACACAACAGAACCACTAACCCAGGGACCTATCCTTGCAACAAAGCCCGTTGCCAACTGTGCCCACATATCTATTCGGGGACACCATCACAGGGCCTAATAACATCAGCCACACTATCAGAGGCCCGTTCACCTGCACATCCACCAATGTGATTTATGCCATCATGTGCCAGCAATGCCCCTCTGCCATTTACATTGGTCAAACTGGACAGTCTCTACGTAAAAGAATAAATGGACACAAATCAGACGTCAAGAATTATAACATTCAAAAACCAGTCGGAGAACACTTCAATCTCTCTGGTCACACGATTACGGACATGAAAGTTGTGATATTACAACAAAAAAACTTCAAAACCAGACTCCAGCGAGAGACTGTTGAATTGGAATTCATTTGCAAATTGGATACGATTAACTTAGGTTACCTTGCATAATGACTTAGCCACTCCCAGTCTCTATTCAAGCCTATTTCCCCTTGTTTTTTCCTACCCTCCCCCCCCCCCCCCGACATTCTTGTGAAACCCTGGATTTGTGCTGGAAATGGCCCACCTTGATTATCATACACATTGTAAGGAGAGTGATCACTTCAGATAAGCTATTACCAGCAGGAGAGTGGGGTGGGGAGAGAGAAAACCTTTTGTAGTGGTAAACACCCATTTTTTCATGCTTTGTGTGTATCAAAGATCTTCTATACTTTCCACAGTATGCAACCGGTGAAGTGAGCTGTAGCTCACGAAAGCTTATGCTCAAATAAATTGGTTAGTCTCTAAGGTGCCACAAGTCCTCCTTTTCTTTTTGCGAATACAGACTAACACGGCTGTTACTCTGAAAGATAATACTGGTCAGTCAGCAAATCCAGTTGATGCTATGATGGAGAATCAAAGTAATAAAGAAGTTCTTAATCTTACCTGTGAAGATAATCTGAAATGAGGTAAGACAAGAATTGGGTGTTGGCATGTTAGGTCACTTTGGAGCACAGGTAGACTGACACAAGTTATGAGAGAAATGAAAACCTTTGGCCTACATATACTTGTACCCAGAGAGAGAGAGAGTGCACTGGAGGATGCAAATTATCACTGGAAGTTGTGATTTTTATATTCTGAAAGAGAGGATGACAAACACTGGAAGATGTAGGCTTTTTACTGAGCAAGGATGTTGCTAAAACCCTGAAGTAATGGGAACCTCTCAACTCAGAATATTGACTGCTCACTTTGTGATGAGCCATGCAAAAGTGACTGTTTAAAAAAAATAGTGTTTTTCATTTCAATTGTAATGGTCTTCAAGTGCAGGCTTCTATCTAGCACTCTGGACTGAGCTTCTAGGGAGTCTCGCTATATGGACTACAACAATAATGGCTACAGAGCTCTTTGACACCATACCCAGCATACATGGAGTCAGGTGTGGGGAGAGAATGAACTAGAAACTCCTGCTGAAGCCAATAGGGAGGTCCTTGCATGAGTCAATATGCAGTTTGCGGGGTCAGCAATGAGCATAGGCTGCTTGGCCCCCTCAGTGGGAGGGGATAGCCTGATCCCAAGGCTAGTTTTAGTTTGTTTGAGCTTTGAGTTTGGGACCTGAGAGAGAGGCAGAACAGCTCGGGAGTCCGCTTTAACTTCCCCCTCCCCCATCACAAAGGGAGTCTTTGAACTGCCGTGGGAACTAGCACATGGGTCCACCGTTCCAGTCCTGTAGAGACCAGTGTCCAGAGTGGAAGACATCCAACCTGGTGCTAGCTACTGAGAGGCAGCTAAGACGTCTTCAGGATTCTAGTCCAGGGCCTGAGGGGTTAAGGCACTGCAAGAGGATGACTTTTTAAGCCGGCCAGTGTTCACAGCATAGCAGCACTGATCTCTGAACTAATCCTCAGCATACCATCTGCTTGGGAAGAATTGTGAGAGATGGGAAATGAGATTTGTTTTGTTAATGTGTTAAGTCGTTATTAATTAAACCAAACCCTCTCTTTTCCCAGATCCTATTCTTGTTCCCAATAATGTCCTTGATTGTTATATTTTTGGGGGTGGTGGTCTCTTTTTTTTTTTAACCCTTGGATATGTGTTGATGTACTGTGTTGTTTTTTGTTCTTATACTCACAAGCAGGGATGGCATTATTCACTTCCCCAAGAGTCAGCACCCCCAGCATCTCAGGCATAGTGAGGACTCACCTTGTGTGGAGGGACCAGCCATCACACAAAAAAAACCTCTAAAACCAAAATAAACAACTACCTAGGATGCAATCCATATGAGGAGAGGGAAGAAGTCACTTCAAATTGCAAGAACTACAAAGGAGAATTGAGCCATACTTCAAAGGAGTGGTAACACCCTGTGAATTGGCTGATGTTGGAATGGACCACTCTACTGATCATAGCAGCCAAAGCCAAACCCAGAATTCCCCTCTTTCCTTCACTTCTGTATTTATAATGCACTCTTTAAAAGAGAGGGGGAAATATTTGCTAGTCATATTGCAAGGACACATCAAATCAATGGAAATAGTGGAAGAAAACCTGGGGAAAAGGATAAATCAAAGAAACAATAACAGAAGGGTCTTGCATAGTATTCAACGATTTAGGAATTTACCACCAGGTGCACTTTTTTAATGCAAATATACTTTTAGTCTGTAGTTTGCAAACCGTTACTTGTGGTGGTATTTCTGCTGCTGATTGTGTATAATTGAAAACAGTATCTGCCAAACATCTGTGCAGCAGCATTGCAGTGATTGTCTTCAGGTACTCCTGGGATATCTCTAATGAACACACATGTAAAATCTCCCCCTGTCCCCCAACAGTAAACACTGCTAAAATTTCATTCTGAACAGGAGAAAAATATTAGGATTTGGAGAACGTGGTTATGTTGTAGGGATTTTTTTGATTTTTTTTTTTTTTGAGAAGTAGAGTTGGTCAATTACTGGAAAAATATATTAACTTCTCTTAAGACTTGAGTTTAATTCAAATGTATGCAAGCCCACTAGCATATTTGATATCAGAAAAGTTTGGAATTAACCTGGTTGCAGACATTTTTCTGAAAAGTAGTGACATGGATTTGACTGCAGATAAATATAAGCTGAATAAATGCATTGAGTTGCAGTTACATATTTGGGTAAAATACTTATAGTCAACCTCCTAGATATTTGGGTGACCAATTCTGAAATTCAAATACTGACTCCTGAACACCCACTCTTTTTTCTTTACATTCACAAAAAGAATTGATGCCCAAAGAGTCTGAATAAAAAATTCAAAAGTGGCACTTTGTGGGTTTTTCTTGTTTTTGTGTTTAAAAACACTAAAATTGGCTGTACTCTGGAGTTCACCTTGGTTTTGTAAGGTTAATATTATTGAAAGAATGCATCTATTCTATGACTGACTTGTGCAGTGTCAGGCTAAAGGACACATTAGAAAAAGAATCCAGGCAATCAATTGATCACACAAGGAACATCAGAGCAGTAGTGGTCAACCTGCGGCCCGCAGGCTGTATGCAACCCATCAGGGTAATCCACTGGTAGGCCAGAAGACAGTTTCTTTACATTGACCGTCTGCAGGCACAGCCGCCTGCAGCTCCCATTGGCCGCGGTTCACCATTCAGTGCCAATGGGAGCTGTGGGAAGAAGTGAGGGCTACAGGGATGAGCTCATGCAGTCCTCCCACACTGATAGGGAACAGCAGAATGCATGGAGGCATTCAGTGGCAGAGTCCAGGAAAGCATTAAGTGAGCGCAGTGAGAAGAGGCAGGATGCAATGCTGAGGCTAATGGGGGAGAAAATGGACGTGCTCAGGCATCTGGTGGAGCTACAGGAAAGCCAATAAGAACACAGACCACTGCTGCATCCACTAAACAACTGCCTGCCTTCTTCCTCAAGTTCCATATCCCCCTCACCCAGACGCCCAAGAACGTGGGGGGAGAGGAGGCTCCGAGCACCAAGCCATTTGGAAGGCTGTTATTCAAACAGTTTGCTTATTGTAGCCACACTATAAATCAAATTTGGCCTTGTCTTCCCCTCCTCCTCTACCCCACCAGGTCTACTTGTCACACTGTAGCCTGGGCAGTCATGAAACTTTGCTGTGCTCTTCTAATCTCCCTGGTGTCTGGCTGTTCAAAATTGGCAGCCAGGCGATCTGCCTCAACCTCCCACCCCACCATAAACATCTCCCCCTTACTCTCACAGATATTATGGAGCACACAGCAAGCAGTAATAACAATGGGAATATTGGTTGTGCTGAGGTCTAACCTAGTCAGCAAACAGCAACAGCGAGCTTTTAAAAATCCAAAGGCACATTCTACCACCATTCTGCACTTGCTCAGCCTATAGTTGAACTGCTCTTTACTACTGTCCAGGCTGCCTGTATATGGCTTCATGAGCCATAGGAGCAAGGGGTAGGCTGGGTCTCCAAGGACAACTATTGGCATTTCAACACCCCCCACAGTAATTTTCCGGTTTGGGAAGTAAGTCCCTTCTTGCAGCTGCTCGAACAGCCCGGAGTTCCTAAAGATGCAAGCGTCCTGCACCTTTCCCAGCCATCCCACGTTGATGTTGGTGAAACGTCCCTTGTGATCCACCAGTGCTTGCAGCACCATTGAGAAGTACCTTTTGCAGTTATGCACTGGTTGGTAAGGTGGTCCAGTGCCAAGATAAGGATATGTGTTCTGTCTATCGCCCCACCACAGTTAGGGAAACCAATTGCAGCAAAGCCATCCACTATGACCTGCACATTTCCCAGAGTCACTACCCTTGATAGCAGAATGTCAGTGATTGCATTGGCTACTTGAATCACAGCAGTCTCCGCAGTAGATTTGCCCACTCCAAATTGATTCCCGACTGACCGGTAGCAGTCAGGCATTGCAATAGCCCCATGGAAGCTTGCCACTCGCTTCTTAACTGTGAGGGCAGCTCTTATCTTGGTATTCCCGCACTTCAGGGCAGGGGAAAGCAACTCACAGAGTTCCAGGAAAGTGGCCTTACACATGCAAAAGTTTCGCAGCCACTGTGAATCATCCCATACCCGCAAGACTATATGGTCCCACTAGTCTGTGCTTGTTTGCCGGGCCCAGAATCGGCATTCCACTGTATCAACCAGCCCCACTGCCTCCATGATGTCCCAGTTGCCTCATCCCATGCTTTCAGGAACGTCTGTGTCCATGTCCTCCTCACAATCGTCCTAGTGCTGCCATGTCTTAGCCAGGTTCTGCACATACTGCAGTATAATGCGCAAGGTGTTTACAATGCTCGCAACAGCAGCAGTGAGCTCAGCAGGCTCCATGCTTGCCATGCTACGGTGACTGCATGGGTAACCCAGGAAAAAAGGCGTGAAATGGTTGTCTGCAGTTGCTTTCACAGAGGGAGGGAGGGGAGACTGACAACATGCACCCAAAACCACCCGTGAAAATGTTTTTGCCCCATTAGGCATTGGTAGCTTAACCCAGAATTCCAGTGGGCAGTGGAGACTGCAGGAACTGTGGGATAGTTCCTCCATGGGTCGATGCTAGCCATGGTAGTGAGGATGCACTCTGCCGACTTAATGTGCTTAGTGGGGACATACACAATTCACTGTATACAATCGATTTCTAAACATCAACTTCCATATAATTGACCTAATTTTGTAGTGTAGATATCGTTGCCCTAACTACAACGACATATGCCCTACCTCTCTCATGGAGGTGGAGTTATTATGTTGGTGTAGTAGGGCACTTACATCTGCAGGAGCAAGGCTGTAGTATGTGCACTGACATAATTAGGTTAGCGTAAGCTGCCTCAGGCCGACCTAACTCTGTAGTGCAGACCAAGCCTTAAACTTATAAATGTTACTGATGCAAAATGGCATCACTTTCATCCATATAGCACTTACTTTCCACAGGTGTAAATGATTGCATATTCTTCCACACTGTGGAGAATCAGAGAGGTTACCAGTTGATGAGTGCTCCAATTTGTTAACACCAAAAGAATGCTAAATACCTAGTCCACCTTGTTGTAACACTGAGGTCCATTTTTAAAAGGTAGCCTTTCAATTTAACTTGATGTGCAAATATTTTCACTCTTCAAAAGGCATGCTGAATTTTGTACCAGAGGGGAGGATATTGTGGCAACTGGACCGAAGACTTCAAAGGTAATGCATTAGCTTCAAAACTAGTGGCCAATTCCATCTGGCTGTAGTACTCAGATTCCCTTTTTTGTGGAGTAAGAGTCAAATGTTTTTTGTGCTTGTTGAAGATCACTAATTTTGTAGGAAGTGCTCTGTAGTTTTCAATTTGCTGTGTCATTATTCATAAACTTCCCTTTTTAATGCCAGAACATAGCTTTTGATCTGACTATTAAACATAGTTTTTTTTTATTTTGTTTGTTACAAGCCTCTTTGAGTCTGCTTGAGATGAGTCAAATCTGGAAGAGGTATGGTTACAACTGTTATAAACAAATCTATTGTAAACTATCCAGTTTTACCAGACTGCCACATTACCTTGCATTTCTGCTGTGAAATCCGCATATGAAGTGACTGAGAATTTCCCAAGTGAAATCTAGAATAAATCTAGATTTGGCAAAATCTCAACACTCTGTCAGACAGGCATATTTAGGCCGATATATAGATTATGTAGCAATGTATAACTGGATTAAATGGAAGAACCTCAGCTCTGCACTGTAGCTGTAGCTTTTTAGACAAGAAGCCCCTACAATATCATTTGGATCTTCCCCCTCTCTGGTCAACTGAGCCATTTTGTCAATATACAGCTCCACTCAACCATCATAGTCAGTTAGTTGGCTTGTTTCACTTTGGTGTTTTCTGCATCAGAGTAACTTTTGTTGTCTTCAATTTATCCATTCAATGGCACTTTTTTTGTAGTTATGACTTCAGTGAAAGATTAAATCTTATTTTATTGTTGTATAGCACATACAAATCCCTTGCTTTGACCACTCCTCTCCTGAACCATTGCTTCATTCATAATCACTATGTTCAATTTCACAATGAGCTGAACTGTTTACAGTGTTTTATAACCACCAACAACACGGCTTGATACATAACATTTGTCACTACTCAGCTGTTCCCTTCCACCTCCCCTTGCTTTTGAAAGACATTTCTTCCATCAGAGGTGGTTTGAAACCTCCACCTACCATTGTACTGTACCAAAATAAGCATGGTTGGTTTGCTTGAGGGGGATCCTGAATAACATCAATGAATAAACCAGTCACTTTCACATTAGGTAAAAAGATGTGAGAATTTTCTTCCCTCTAATTTTCTCTTTGGATAATTATAGACACTTTGAGTGATAATGTGAACTGCTACATGGCTTCACTTTCTTTTCATAAATGAGAGAGGAAAATACGAAACATTTTGACGAAGATAGAAAGGATCTGAAGTAGAACACTTAAACTGAGTTTTAAATGAATCTATACCAGCAAGGAGAGTGCAATTGTACCAAAGTTCACTGTGCTATAACTGTGAGGAGATATGAATGTACTGATGCCAATCCAGCATACTACATACTGCTCAGTCTAATTTAATTAGGAACCCTGCATAAGATGTGAGCAGGGGACAATATATACATAGTTTGCAAGTAGGTTGTATAACAGACTTTTAATAAAGTAAAGCTAGAGATGTACAAATAACTGGCATTCTTGTTTACTGTCAGGATTTTTTTTTAAATGAAACAAATTTCATGTGGGGTCTACCCAAAACCGTTCTTAAAAAAAAAAGGGGGCAAATTGAGAAGTCGGGGTGGGTGGGGGGAGGAGAGAGATCATTTAGGATAAAACAAAAGATTTAGTTTGACCTGAAATTAAATGCTGTGGTTTGATTGTGGGCATCTTTATCTTTTGTTTTTAATAAAAGCAAAGGAAATGAAGGTCTATGTTAAGAAGTGGGGTTAGGTGCCATTCAAGGAAGAAGAAGTGGTGTTCTCTTTATACCCCATAGTCTGGTGGTTAGGGCCCTCACGTGAGGGGGAAGATCCATGTTCAAAATTCCCTACTGGGGCAGGGACTTGGACCCAGATCTCCCTCCTTCCAGTGAGTGCCTAATCATCAGGTTATTGCGTATGAGGGGGATCATCATCTCTGGGCTGCTTGGGTTCTGATGGGAGGAGATCTTAAACGATTGGACAGAGTACCCCAAAACACCATTCTGGGAAACCTTGAGGAGCTTATGGAGAACTAGGAGACATCACATCTCTGCATCATTTGGACTACCACTTTGATTCACTTATAATATATTTTATCGACTTTAACCTTTCAATAACTCTAATTTCTTTTTCCTGGTGAATAAATCTCTGGCTTTAATTTACTAAAGGAATTGACAGCATTGTTTTTGGTAAGATCCTCAGTATCTGGTGATCTGTGGAGAGTGACTGATCCTTTGGGGTTGGAAGATCCTAACATATGATGATTTTTGGTTTGAATAACCTTTCATCATAAAGTCCGGTTTGTCTGGGTGGTAAAAAAAGCATAGAGAGCTAAGGGGACTGCCTGTGACTCCATGGTGAGGGTAGCAGAGTAATCCAGGGATGCACTTCTGCTACTGGTTTGGTGAAATCTAATTGTAGAATATACCGCCAGTCTGGGGTGTCTCCTCTATTTTCTGACAGTGTGACCTGAGTTTTGCTCTCCCAGTTGCAGCCACATACCAGGCAGTATGACACAGATGTGTGTGTTTTAGAAATTACAGCCCTTTAGAGCACATTGCCCCAAGGTGAAGACAAACCATTAGTGTCATGTACTGGACACAAGAGATCTACAACCAAATTCCAGAGTTATGTCAAAGTCAAACAGTAGCATCATAAAATTATCTACGAGGCTGAACAATAGAACCCGCCTTGGTGGCAGAGGAATCTGTTTTAAAGGTAATGGCTGAAATGCCACCTATGTATATTAATGAGTATCTGCTTTTGTAGTGTGGTGGCTCACTACTGCTCTGTGCCAATGTTCGTCCACTCTCCTGCAGGCTCAGACCCTAAAGTAGGTGCTAAAAGGGTTAAGGAGTTAATTTCAGGTGGCTTTGTTCCCCCATCCCCCACCATGGGTTTTCAAGATGATCATGATTATTCTGCTTCATAGATAATATTTTAAGTGGTGCCACCCAATGAAGAGCTGGCTAAAGAAATTTAGAAAAGGAGAAGACTTGAAGGTGGAATGTCCCAAAGCAGACCATCAAATACACATAGAATCAGAGGACAACCCGATAATATAAGCATACTAAATAACAGAGTTGTGTCAATAAATATAAGCATGTTACAAGTAGCAATCAATCTTCATTACAAAAACAGAAGCAGGTTGGTCAATTTGTGCCTAACGTTCCCAGTCTATGGATTGTTTTTTGCTGAACATCGGTGAGGAAATTATTTAAAACTGAAAATTTTACTCAGTGAAATTAACCTTTTCTGGTTGAGGGTTATTCCCGAACATCACAGGGTTTTCTAATTTAATTTTTATTTTATTTTGTGAATATTTTTAACTCTAAGGATTGAGTTCTCATTGAGTATTTGATATTCAGTATACAGTAGTTACTTAGATGTGATTGGTCAGATAATTCTCATGCTACTGTTTCTGCTTACTGATTTGATGAATTTGCTCCTTCTGTGAATACTCGTGAACTTAAAATTCAATTTCCATGAAGAATCTGTCATTCATGCACTTGGGAGTCTTCTTCCTGTGAAACTAAACACCAGTAAAACTTGATTGTATGCATGTTTGATGGAAGCAAAAGCAGGAAGGGTGCAAAGGCAAACAAACCAAATTCACTGAAATATCCAGGGGTACATGTGCAGAAAATCTCTTGCAATATTTTTCCTGCTCCATGCTGAATGTAATCTTAAGAAAAGCCTGTTTTAAGCACAGCATGTCTGAATACCCTTAGTTTGTCATTTTCCTCACTTTATAAGCAAAGTGATGGTAAACTATGGGGAGGGGGCATAAGAAGAGGGAGGGAAAAGCTCTTGTAGCACACCAAGAAAAATGATGATACTTTGGCATCTTGCCTGAAATGATATGCCAATTTTGGCATTTTGCCAACAAAAGATGAGCATTACCCAGGAAAATATTGAAGTATCAGCTTTTTAATTTATCATATTGTTTTCCAGATGTATTCTTCGGGTACAAAGTGACTACTAAGCAAGCACTTGAGGACTTATAGGAGAATTACTGGTTTAATAATATACCACTAATTTGTTTGATGGTTGCAAGAAGTTGCTCTAAGACTATTCTTAGATGTTCAGAAATGATTAATACTTGATGAGAGGAAAACTCTTTTATCTCCATGAATGATGAATTGGTATTGTTAAGGAAAAGTTAGCACATGTGACTCCATTTTGGTTTGGGGCCCACCATTGTTTAAATGCCAGCACATCATACACCAGAAGGAGTGATCCTTATACTGAATCCCTGTGAAAACCCTCCTCCTTGTCTTCAGCCTGCCTTGACTCCCAGTATCTGTTTTTTGTCAGTCTCTAACTCCCTGTCTCTTGGCCTTGATGTGAGGCCTCCCATCCTGATAATAAAGGTTACTGATGCATGGCTTTAGGACCATGCTGTGTAATTAACATACTGATATAGCACGAGGGATGCACCAAGCAGGGATAGGCGGTAGATAAGACAAGGGTTTGTTTATTGGCTAAGGTTTCCGATGCACGAGGGCAACATGCTTTGCTAAAAAGTATATAACCTTTGTATAATCTGTATTCAGGGTCCTCTCCTGGCTAGCAGGGGGGCACCACACTCGAGCGTAATACACTTAGTGTCTTTTGGGAACTCTGCAGTTGTGGACTTTGTTTATGTGCCTCAGCCTAGATTTGAGCTGTGCGTGACCTATCAGGTATAATTCGCAGCATTTGTGTGCGTGTCCTACCAGGTGTAATTCGTAGCATTTGTGTGTGTGTCCTACCAGGTGTAATTCGCAGCAGTTGTGTGCGTATCCTACCAGGTGTAATTCGTAACGGTATGTTGTGATATTGTGTATTAGGCATGCTTCCTGTGGTGGGGGTGGGGAATGGGATAGCCAGCCGCACACTGATCTGAAATGAATATAACCTCCTAAAACTACAGTGCAAACCTGTGTAACATTCTGTATGGTTCTAACGTTCATTTTATTTATTCATGTGCATTTTTCACTTATGCCCTAACTTTTTTTTATAATACTGAAAGATAGTGTTTGGCATTGTTTTGAATGTATTCCCTCCTTTAAAAAGAGGTTATACACGTAATTGGAAGAAGTGCATCACACTATAATTTGGGGAATCGAACCTTGTATCTCTTGCTATAAATCTTAGACTTCTACTACTTGAGTGAAAAGACCATCATCACCTACTGTGAATTTGTAACTTATAGACACAATTCTGAATCAAGTTCTGAACTGGTATAGAGAAGCATAAATCCACTGAGTTTAGTAATGCTATCTTCCTACAACAGCAGTAAAACTGGCCCATGTTAACATTCAGGATATTAAGCGTACCAGCAAGTCACTGCCTTTCTTGTTTTCAAAACCTTACAGTGCACTTAGAAGCTATAGAAACAAGTAGTATGGTAGATTGTTAATTTAAGATGATCTAATGAGACTGTATCCACAGAAGTATGTTAAGTGACACAAAGAATCTTTGAGAAGTATGCAGCTCTGTCGTCATCTCTGGGTCTTTTGTTGTTGACATAATGCAACTAGTATGGAGAGTCATTTTCTAATTACCTGGATAAAGGGAGGTGTGAGTTGGTTAGGGGGAAGACAATGAAAAGAAGCTTTCTCTTTTTTAATTAAATTGTCACTGGCATAATATATTCTTTTAAGAATCTAGTTCTCTCAGCATTTTAGAAATAACATCAGTCTGTTCTTACTGTTGACTTGAAAAGTATCAAGGCAAAATTAAAATAACATTTATCCCCCTACCCCCAAAAAATCTGCTCAGGGAAAATTATTTTAATTAAAAAATAAAAATAATTTAAGAGTAGAACCAGAATACTTGTCTGTAAGCAAGTACCTTCAACTACCAAATCTTTCAAACATTCAGCATCTTTTGGGTTGGTTGCTTTGTTTTCTCAGATGATAACTTTGGTTGTGACAAGCCTCCATTTCACTTGGTCTTAACACTTGAACTAAAATCTTTTTCTTTTGGAGTTCCAGAATATTCAGCTACTTTGTGACGTAACACTTCTGGGATGTGCCTGATGCCAGAGACAGAAGCCCTGAAATAGTGCTAGAAAGGATGGTCCTATGATATTTCTATCTGAGTCTGGAAGTGACTATTTCAGAGATGTCATATTGTGTGACTTCTCAGCCTAATTGTATAGGTTGGAAAAGTTCAGATACTTTGAGCAATATCCCAAAATGTCTGGATACTAGAACCAAACCTGTATTCAGACTGCAGGAAGTTTTCCCATCAGTATCATACATACATAGTTGGTCCATAACGGGGAATCCTTCTTATCCTCTGTATCACTATAGTAGGACATTATAGGCTACATTTGCAAGGAGGGATGTACATGCCTAACTGCCACTTTAGGTGCTAAGTCCAATATTCAGGTGCCACCAGCATTCATAAAATCACTACTCAGCTGCTGTCTGGTGGTGCTGCAACCCCCATATACTTGCTTAAATATTTTAGTATTTAAATATTGTATAGAAATTGGAACAGCTTCAATGGGAGAGAGTGAGACCTGGTGTACACCTAAATTTTATGTCAACCTAACTATGTCAGGGGAGTGAATTTTTCACACCTTTGAGAGACATAGTTAAGCTGACCTAAGCCACAGAGTAAGCTAGCTACCACTTGTCAATGCGGTAAATTTACTGCATCAATGGGGGGGAAAAAAACCACTCTTCCATCACTGTAGCAAGAGCCTAGAATACAGCGGTATAGCTGCAGCTGCAGGACATTTAATGTGGACCTATCCGGAGAGATACACCCCAGAATATCCAATGGTAAGGGCAGTCTCCTGGGCTATGGGAGACCCTGGGTTCAGATCTCTGCTCCATATCAGGCAGAGAAGAGATTTGAAGCGGGGTCCCCCACATTCCAGGTGAGTGCTTGGAAAGGGCTGATGTGCCTTAAGTATCTGACTCATTGGCATGGTTCACAGCTGTGAGTCTCAAGTGGCAAATAGTGCCTCCTGTGACCTAGACATCTTTTGAAGGGTAAGGGTTAGGCCTCACCACTCTTCTCAACATTTCCTACTGTCTAGTTTGCTGGCTTTGTGAATCAATTTTATAGACACCTAACTCTCTCACCCAGGGTACTGCACACGGAGCTTGAGTGCCTAACTTGGGATTGTGAATTCCATGAGGCAGCAAGGCACCCAAAAGTTAGCCAGTGCAATGTCTAAGTCCACCATGTGTATCTAGCCCTATGATGTGCACATGGCTGCCATTGTAAATAGTTGCACATAATTTGCTTCTATCTATGCCATCTCATCTGATCATAACAATAAGGGCCTGATCCAAAGCCCACTGAAGTGAATGGGAGTTTTTCCATTGACTGTAATGGATTATGGATCAGACCCTAATAGAATAAGAGGGGGGTAAGGAACAAATGGAAAACGTTTGAAAATTGAATAGGGTGTGAGGAGTAGAAAAGTCATTTGCTCAGGCTTGAGGTAAACAAAATCCTCACCCAGCATCCTGCATGAATTCACAGCTGAAAAATATTTACTGAATATATTTAAACAAATGGATTTAAGAGCATATAATCCATTTACAAAACATTTACAACTCTCGGGTAAATTGAGCTCATTGTTTGTATGGTTGTCTTTGCAATCGAACTGTAGTCATGTGTAAACGATGTGCAATCATGTGCAGTTCATCTGCAATTACTTACAAACTGTTTTGTGTAATCCAATTGTATTACCAGTGATAATGAACTTCAATGTGTAATAGTTTTGCAAACATTTTCTTTAAAATGCTTATAGTGCATTTTCCCTTCATATACTAAGACTTTTGGAAGTTAAAGACCTTTTAATTTATGCTATAACTTTGGGATTCCCATATCATGTATGTGGTAAGTGTCATTGAGCAATTGTACAGCCACGTGACAACCTGTATTTCACATTCAGTTCTGGTCACCTCCCTTGCAGTTTTCCCCATAACCTGTCTCAACAAACTACTTTTAGCATTCCAAATAACCACTGTTTCTTCTTCTTAAAAAAATCAGACTTTTTCCATCTTTTTTCACAATTT
Organism: Lepidochelys kempii; assembly: GCF_965140285.1. Classification (NCBI taxonomy): domain Eukaryota; kingdom Metazoa; phylum Chordata; order Testudines; family Cheloniidae; genus Lepidochelys; species Lepidochelys kempii. The sequence goes on along the minus strand of NC_136391.1, from coordinate 29,929,221 downwards.
TATCTAAAAATTGAATTTAATAGATAATTACCAACTTGCTAATTTTTCCCATAGAATTTTTTGTCATGGATATAATTCTATTGGAGGACTAAAACATTGATGGGTCATCTTTCTGTATTAAAACTGAAATATATAGAGAGAAATTTTTTTTCTATATTTAGTTCTAGACTAATCACAAGTTTAAGACCCAACATCATGTATTGGATAGAGCACTGGACAAGGAATTGGGAAAACTGGGTTCAGTGTCTCAGTCGTTTACCTGCTGAACGGCCTACCACAATTCATTTCACATCTCCATGATTCTGTTTCCCTGTCCATCACTCCTGTGTATGTCAGGTCAAACTGCGTACATAGAGACTAGCACAATGGAGACAAGATATCATTTGCCACCTCTAGGTGCTACAGTAATACAATTAATTGACAAAAAACAAAACAAAATAAAAAACCCTACTATTCCATGGGCCAGTAGGGCTAAAATGAAAGCTTTAAACCACAGGAGAGCTTAGAATCCTCTTTATGACTGTTTCTAGTCCTAGCAGATGATGAGACATTGGACCTTTAAAATAATGCATCTAAATAGATATTTTAGATCACTTTCAGGGCTTCTAAAATGTATGTTACAATTTGCCTCCCCATCAAGGTCTGCACTGGTTAAATTCTTAGTACTAATGCACACTGGCTTTACATGGGGCAAGAAATGAAAAATATTAATATCATTTTTTTTCAAATACTCCAAAAAGTTTCTCTGTAAAGTACGTAGCGCAAAAAAATCCAGAAAATTGTAGTATGATACAAAAGATTTACTTGTACCAATTAAACATGACTCATAAATCAGTTGCAGCTTCAGCACTTGCATGTAATATATTCATTCCAATAACTCTTTTATGCCAAATCACGTCTTATTGTGTTGTCTCTAATCCTAAAGTGCACAGTATTGCTCCACTATAGGTTTTTCTGAGTCTCTTTTGGTTTGTGACACATAAAACAGCTGAAAAATGGACCTAGGCCCCACTTCATTTCACGATCCTTCTCGGGTGCAAAGGATTGTGGGTGTTGGGTCATGGGATGACTTTTTGTGGGATGTAGATCAAAAAGAGAAGGGGGGTGGTTGGTAGTCTTGCTGGTGTTGTGGTTTTGGAGAGTATAGTGATGCTGGAGTGAATGCAAAGGTTGGAATGAGAGAGACTGGTGAGCTTATGGTAGTGATGGGTTTGATAGGGAGCAGGGGCTGGTGCAGCTGAAGTGTGGTGGAATTTGGCTTCCTTCTTCCCCTATCATACAGCATTCTGCCCAGGAGAGGTAGGGGAAGGTATTGGGCAGTATATTTCCAAGGGGCTCCAGAACTCTTTGAAGCACCACTTCCCTTCCCTTGACCTGAGCCTCAGGTAGAAGAGCTGTTCTCTCATTGAGTAGAGGCCAACGGGAAGGACCAGTGTACAAGTTTGTGGCTGCAATGTCAGAGGAATTACATATCACAGTGACGGGGAGAATATGGTTCTACCAGTCAAATTCTTCAACCCTTGACTTCCGTGGAATTACCAGTGTAAGTGCTACTCTTCATGAAGGAAGTAAAGCAGAGTCCATCCTTCAACTAGAGTGAACAGCAGAATAAGCTTCCCCTTCTTAGTCTTAGATAGCAAATTATGCCAGCAACTGTGTACACTGGTGACTAAATTGTTGTGTTTCTGTAGGTGTGTCACTTCTTTACAGTTTCACCTAAATTTTGGTTTTTTATGAGGTGTCTTCCAAGAAACATGTCACAGGACAGTGGTCTGCTACTAGGAAAAAATATTAGTGAGCCTAGTAATGTATCATCTCTAAACACTGAGGCACAAGAATTTCAAGGGACAAGGTATTTATCATGTGATAGTGTTGTATTATGACTTTATATTTCTGTTCTGCCAGGTGATTGATGCATGGTGTGTGTAATCATTCTTTTAGTGCATGAGGGTGTCAGTTGCTCACTGTACCTTTGTTAAACTGCTGCAATCTGATTGAGTTCAACAAAAGACTTGACAATTTGAAACTAGGGCATTAAAATACCAGTGTATAAGATTTATATGTATTAATCAAAAAAGGAGTTTTGATTATTCTTTGCACTACAGCACAACTTTGTCATTAGCTTGTAATAAATACTAGTTAGACAAAATTGATGGAAAATAGATGTGTAATCTGGAAAATAACATGTTACTTTAGATCCCAAATGTGCATTTAGCTGAACATGGGGGGATCCCGACATCCACACAGAGCCCCATAAAAATGGCTAATTGTATTGGGGTTTTTAGAGACATTTAATGGCCATTATTACACTATGGCTAATCCTCCTTTATTTACTCATGTGAGTTATCCCATTGAAGTCAATGGGAGTAATCGCAGTTCATGCACAGTCATTTGTAATTATCTTAACTATAAAGAAAAGAAAAACACGTCTTATGTTTTGAGCTTTAACTAAGGAAAATAGAAATTATACCCGTTGATTTAAAAAAAAATGTTTTCTATACATGAGCTATTCACAAACAGATTCTGATTTTTATAAATGTGCTTATTATTTATTATCTTTGCCAAATGTTTGCGGAAACCAATCCCGGCCAAAGGGTTGTTTGTGGCCTATCCATTTCCACATTCAGCTTGGCATTCCTGTGGTGTTTTTACTAGATGCCAGGGATTTGTAGTATTTTGTCTTCTGTATGATTTGATGTCTGACCTTTCACTTTAAACAGAAGAATAAATAATGCCCTTCAGGTCAGAAATTTCCATCAGATAATCATTCATGCTAAACTTCATGAACCTGTTGTGATTCACGAATGTTTTCATGAATAAACCAGGGACTGTCCAAATACTTATGAATAATACGACCTCACAAGTTCCAGCAAACTGAGTTGACCATATATAGTTGCACAAATATTTATGCATTGTCCTATTCAATCAGCTCTAGCAGCACTTAGAGGTGTGGAGCCTTATAGTTCTTTTGTGTATATCATCATAGAAATAGTCTTGTTTGTATGTAGTCCAACAGTAGTGGAGATCTTTATTTCAAGCCTTCAGTACTTTGACACTTCCACAAACTTTTTCCTCCTCTTCCCACAATGTGACTGAGAAAAGAGGGGGACTCTATTTAGAAAGAATCAGTCATCATGTGTGTAGGTAGAAACATATTTCAGTGCTGCACTCTTTAGTGAATATGAAGTGGAGAAGTCAACCGTGGTCAGTTAATTTTCTTTAATTGACTCCAGTTAAAACACATACAGTAGGCAAAATGGGGCAATTTTCACCCTTCTTCTCTTTGCATTCCTAGGTCAAAGGGAGGCAGTGTGGTCTAATATTCAGTGTGCAGGACTCTGATTCAGGAAAGGTGGGTTCTGTTCCTGGCTTGCCCTGCAGGGTGACATTAGACAAATCACTTCCCTTCCTGTGCATTATACCCATCTATAAAATAGGGATAATGCAAAACACTTTTTATCTAATGATGAAAAAAATCTATGTAAGAGCTAAGTATTATTATCTGGGGATCCAGACTGGTGATTGTCAACTAACTTAGCTCTCTTTATGGTTTGCTTAGGGCCAGATTGCAGGTGTAATTACTGCCCCATGTTGTGGGCTCACTGTTCCACTGAACACACAAGGCCTTATGAATCCAGGCAATACCTTCTGGAGCAATCTGGTAGATAGTGGAGTGCTTTAATTGTGTCACCCTTTAAGGAGGGGTGGAATTCACACCCCTGCATAAACCTGCCAGCTCTTCCAGTGAACTATGGAACAATGGATTAATTGCCTCCTTCCTTTTCCTTCCCATAAGTTTTGGGATAGCTTGCTATGAAAAGGAGTTTAGCAGGGAGCAGTCTGAGGAACTGCAATTATGGCCATCCATGAGGAGGGAGTGAAAGGCAGGGTGGATGATTCCTTCCACCTTCCCCACACCCTATTTTCATTCAAGGACCAGCAAAATATTGGCCTGAGCTTGATGCTTTCATATTGGCTACCAGAAAAATCGAAAACAAAACATATGGTTCCATTTAGAATTTAGGAATGTAAATGTTTTTCATCCTTGGGATGTTGCTTTGTAATAAAGGATTTGATTGGGGTAGAAGTGCTAATAGGAAAAAAGATCCGAGTCCTTGTTTCACCTAAGTACATTTGATTATTTTCTTCCATTCTATCTGAAGAGCTCATTCAAGTCATATGTGGAACTGATTGTTTAGGAAACAAGGCTAATTTGTTTTTAATTCAACAACCTATTCAGATAAATAAACTCCAACTCTATGACTTTTATAATAACTTTATTGTGCATTGCTGTCCTGTTTGGAAGGAGATGGGTTTTGAGAATGTCATGTGGTTTTATTCTTTTGTGTGTGTTTCCAAAGTTTGAAAGACACCTTGAATAATTTTGGCCTTAATTTTCATTTACACTAAGGCTGCTTTGTACCATTCTATCAGTATAAAGGAGTCTTCAGGTGAGTGTAAATTATAATTACATTTCTTTGACAGTCCCTTCACACTGTGAGAGATGTGAAGTAGTCTGAGTCTAAATAAGAATTTGGGTCTTAGGTCACTTTTAAAAAATCTAATTAAATCTTCCAAAACACAGGACTTGAATTCATCTACAAATTTTGGTTATTGTGGGATGTTAGTTAAACCACACCATGGAACAACAGGCAACTTACAAAAATAGAACATTTTTTGTCTATTGGCAAATTTCATGTTTGGCAAAATTATTTAGGAAGTTTAAACCTATTGCTGCAATTGCTCTTAGATAAGCATTAGTAAGGCATGGCATTTTCTAGAATATTATTCTGGTAGCCCAGATAAATACTGGGGAGTAGAAAACACAGTTGTTTTGACATTGGATCAGAACTGGTGTTTCAAATAACCTGAGTATTCCAACTCAGACTTCCATTTATGAGTAAGGGTTTAATAATGTTAACATCCTAGAAGTGATGTAAACAATGAGCAAGATTGTCCATTGGTCTAGGCACCTGTGGAGGGACATAAGAGAGGGTAACTCTCACCCTTATGGCCCTGTGTGTTTGGGAGTGAGAAAGGGGTTGAATAATTTGCACAGGAACAACGGTGAAGTAGGTTGGGGAACTGTTGCATCTCTGAGCCGCCACTGGATGTTCCTGGGACAGTACAGCAATTTTCTGCCCCTTATTATGGGCTGTGTCCTCATGGGACAATGAACAACCTGAAAAATTAGCTGGTTGAAGAACAGTTAATTCTTTGTGTCTTGTGCTGGATTACTTGTGAGTGAGACCGAGGTTTTTTCCACATCTACTAGCAAATATTGAAATGGATACCAAAGAATTTAGAAAGATGAGTTTGCACAAATTGGGAGCATGGGGCAGATGAAACAAATGTGCATGTGAGCATGAGGGTGATCACTTTGATTTGACAATGATAATCCACTCAACCCTATGTGCATTTATGCATCTGCAATATATTTAGGGATAGATGATCTTGTACTGTATCTGCACTGAGATTGGTTACTGCTTAAATTCCACAGAAAAGGTATGTCTGTATTTGAGCTGGGATTGTTATTCCTGGCTCACATAGACATACCCACATTAGCTCCGCTTAAGCTAGTGTGCACATGATAGCATGGGTGACAGCCACCCACTTACATATCCAGGGGATCTGGGCTGGTACATGCTCAGGCAGCTAGCCTGAGCTGCTGTCCATGCTATCCTGGCTACACTGCTATTTTCAGTGCACTACCTTGAGCAGAGCTAGCATGGGTATGTCTGTGCAAGTTGGGAACGACACACTTCCCAGCTCAAATACAGACATACCCAAGGAGAGACGTCAAATACCTGTAAGGTGGCAGGGAAGATAATAGAGGTGAATTTATTGTATGTAATTAACTTTGTATACCTAATGAGCTCAAGATCCAGGCTTAATTAAGTTCCACTTATGCCCTGTCTTGAGAACTTAAGAGCATAGAAGATGGTGAATAGATCATCACCTCACTTTGACTGACAGCAGTGTTTGAAATAGAGTTGGTTGAAAATTTGAATTTTTGTTCAATGGAAAATTCAAACATTTCGACATCTCCCTTTTTCCCAAATTAGGTTGAAAAGTCAAAATATATAATTTTTTAATGGGGAAAAATGTCTTCAAAAAATAGAAAATGTTGAAATAAAAATGTCAATTTCAATTGAAATTGAACAATTCAACATTTCTAAATGAAATATTGTGTTCTGCATTAACATTTTGAAACCAAGCAATTTGTTCCCCAACAGAGTGTCAGAACATCATCAAAACTAGTATTTTCCCCATGGAATATTTTGACGAAGCCACATTTTCCAACAGTAAATGGTTTGTGTGAAAAACTTTAACCTGCTCTAATTCTGAGCTGAGGACCTTTAGCACTGAAAGCGTGAGCCTTTAACACTTGAGTTAAAGGACTAACTCTCCACTCAAAGCTTGCAGGTTTACTGTGTAAAAACCCCTTTGTCTTCAACCACTGCAGCCATGTGTCTCCAGTTACATGCAGAGCTGGTCGAGAGATTTTTCTTCCTACACAAAAGATTTTGAAGAAAACTTTATCACTGATAACTTTTCTTTGAAATTATATGGGTTTTCATAGAAAAAAGCAAATCTTCCAAAACCGAACATTTTTCAGTTAAAACAAAAAATCTTGTCAGGTTTTTGGTTTCTCAATTCCCCCCCCCCCCCCAATTAAACACAGGGAAATTTTCACAAAAAAATCTGTAAAAATCTGTAAAAATTTAATCGAAAACCCATTTGCCTTCAAACATTCTGATGGATATTTTTTTTTACCAGTTCTATCCATGTTGTCCTCCAGACAGAGCTAGGGCTTAAACTCCTTAGCTGGAAGCAGTAGCAGAATCCTATACATACTTGTGTATATCTAAAAACCAGCCATTAGAGGGGGACAAACAGTCCATTCTCCTTATGGGAGTTTTGTACTGGTTCCCTGCACAAATATGAATTCCACCCATTCTGAACAATTTGATGATTACTAATTATATGTTCTAACTGTACTGAAACAATTTAAAAAGTTGTCAACACTTGAGCCTTCTTCTTGTAAATTGGGGAGAGTCATTTCTCTCCTGCTTCTTGATGTCTGGGTAGTGTAATCCCTACGTCTTTACTCAGCCCGTAGGAACTCCTCAAACATTTGTTCTAACTTTATAAACAATACTCTTCAGACTCTAATGACATCATCAACAGTCATTGCTTCATTTTTGGAGTAGAAATCATTTTAATAGAATTGACCTTTCTCCCCAGGGGTAGGTGCAATGGCTTCCATCTGTCAAAATCTTTGCAGGATTTTAATTAATGGTGAAAAATGTTTGTTCCCCGTATGATATCATTGAGATTATGTGAATCCCAAATACCTCAGCGCTTCAGAGTGTCCTGGCACTGTTTTAAATAAAAAAAAATCTATGATGAGAACGGATTTCCTGGAGCAAAATCAGGAAAGCGGTAGAACTGACTTCTCCCAGTTGCTTTTGAAGCCAGAAAATAATGAAAAATCATTAATCATGTTCAGCAGGCTAGGAAATGATAAATCCAGCTTCTAGAGGACAAGCATTGTAGTAAGACAGCCACTTTTTTGAGAGAGAGCACGAGAGAGAAACTGGTTAATTTGAATTGTGTATCAAAGATTTGCCGTCGTCTCCCCCTAGAACATTTAGTGTTAACAGGACTAACAATAGGGTCAAAGGACACTGCTGGCACACAGCCCTAGTCAAATCACTCTCCTTCGTTTGTGGATTGCAGAGCTGTACTAATAGTTGTTGTATTTTGTTGTCTTTTAAGTGATATATGTTGCTTTTGTCTTTGGTGGGGAAAGTTTTGCCCTGAAGGGAAGGCACAGACTCAGAGAGGGATAAGATCCAGGGACAGTCCCAGGCCTTTCTCTCAGGGAGCTGAGAGGCTGCTCTGTCTGAATGCCCACTAGGATGCACATCTTCTCCAAATCGGTAAGAAGGAGTCAGGGCCACTGCTCTGCTTCCCTCCACTCCACTCCCACATGGCTGGCTGGGTACAAAAGGGGCAGCAAGCTGCATTGTCCTAGGGGTTGCACCATCCCTTTAAGCACCTGGGGCCTGTGAGGGAACAGTCCCTCAACCTAATCTTTGTAGATAGCATGGTTCGTCTACTGAGGGCTGTGTCTAAATGCTGCAATCCAGCCTTTGATATTTGCATTTGCCCAGCAACATTAAATGCTAAATCAGAGCTCCTTCCCTTACAGGTCTCTGACCACGGTGCAGGTCACCTGACTTGTGACTCTTTTGATAGCTGCCCAGGCTGCTCTGCTATTTCATTATCCTTAGATTTCAGTTAAGACTACTTCAGCATTCACAGCTTCTTACATACATTAGTGAAATATGTGTTGTTATATGACCTGTATACATGAGTAGAAATGTGTTCTCCATTTCTTGTACTACTGTAGCGAGTCTTAATTCCCCACAGTGGCTCTCTCATATAGAGAAGCGGCCACCATCAGTACATGCAGTACATTCCCACCGTGGGAAAGCATAGCAGTTATAATATAGTGAGATTTCACGTGTGTAGGTGTTCTGGGTCTCTCTCATTAGTCCTGCTGTATAGTTCTCAGTTTCAGCTTCATTACACCCGGCTCAGGCATTGCACTCCATTTAGAAGCAGTCCATAAACAGTCAAAGTGATAGCATAACAAGACAGTGAGGAGGGTTCAGTTCAGACCCAGTGTTAGTTATTGAGCAAATACCAATACCAGCATTCATTACTTTGCAGAGACAGATGGTCTGGACTGAGAGACATGCAATTAATGTGCAATGTGTTCTGTCTTGGCATTTACCGCAAAGGGAACTTTTTTTTTTTTTGTCAACTGTCTTATTTTTAAGGCTTATTGTGTTTGGTGGCTGTAATGTCTGTGTGAGGGGTGGAGGGAACTCTCTATTGGCATAAAGAGGAGAAATCACTCTCTCACTCTCACCCACATTCTACACTGTAATGACTAATATATATATATATATATTAATTGCTTTTTAAAGATTTTTTTTCTACAGGTACAGTTATGGAGTCTTGATATTTTGCCTGTGTTGGAGAGGTTTTCCTGCCTTGTAACGTGAATGCCATTGAATAACACTGAGTTCCTGGTTTGGGAGGGGAGGGTTTCCAAGACATTTTCTTTTTCCTGCACAACACATGGCATTTTAATACTTCAGGACTGAATAAGTTTGAGACAGTAACAACACTTCCTTGGGCAGACTCTCAGCTGGTGTCCAACAATTTAGTTCTATTGCGCTAAGAATTTGGCTTTTTTTAAAAAAAAAATTAGTATGTGTTACTTTTATTTTCCCTGTTCAATGAGCAGATCCCAGCTTTGTTCACTACATGCTATCCAACCTGATCATGGGAAGAGCACAGATGACCATTGGGTCTGTCTAGTTTCCTGTCTCATTGACTGTACATCATCTATCCTGTGCCTAGTTCTTCTTTCAGTTACACCTGTGGTAATTCCACTGGATTTACTCTGGATTTACGCTTTTGTAGTAGCGAATACAGACCACAATCACTGATGCATATGTGCAACTTTACTTGCCTGCGTTAACCCCATTAAAGTCCACGAGACTAGTGATGTGAGTCAAGGTATGCCAATACTTCACGATTTGCAAGATTGGGGCCATAATTTGATCCAGAATGAGGCGCATATCTACAAAATTCTTTGCTTCAATATGCCCCATGCATCATTCACCCTGCTGTGCCCATTCCCTTCAGTGGGACTTTAAGGTTCTGAACGTTTCCCAGGAGGTGCTCAGCACCTTATTTGATCAGGACCTGAATGAAGCTCCGTTCCTGATGAAATACTATGAAGAGATCATGTAGTTAAAATCTTCATCCTCATGGACGAAGGCCTGAATTAAAGTTGTTGAGCATCCGCACCTCTGGCACTGCCTAAATTCTGAGTGCTTCATTGTGCAACCTTACTTTTCTCTTAAGTATGTATATATATATATATATATATATATATATATTGGCATAAACCAATTTAACTCAGGCCTTTGTCCATGAGGATGAAGATTTTAATTCTCCATAAATGTATATTGCACCTACCTCTGCAGTTTATGTATTTATGGCTTCAGTTTTTCCATTAGATAACTCTTGTATGTGTAATTAATGTAGGGCCAAATTCTGTGTTGACACAAATGGATACAGCTCCTTTGAAGAAACAGTCATTTACACCAACAAAGAATTTGCCCCATTAACATCAAGGAACTGCCCATATGAGTAAGCACTACTTGTTTGTAATAATTTGCAGTATAAGGCCCAGCTGCTGTTACTCGTGTTGAACTGGAAATCTTCTTTCCAACGCAGACAATGATGTCTTAAGCACAATCTGTTTCTCTGAGTATCTTTCTAAATGAGAAGTGATTGCCATGCAATAAATAGAGGAACGTATTTAAGTATTCGGAGCTGGCAGATGCTGATGATTTGTTGGCTTTTTTCTGGCACTTGTTACATCTTCTAATTTTTTAAATTAGCAGCTCCAGAAGTCTCATCTTTGTTACATGTTCTGCAGAAAGAGCAATTTGCCTATGTTCTAGGTCTATGCGATGATAGTATTCTCAGCTCTCACTTGCATTATTAGTTGTTGTTGTTTGTTGTTTGTTGTTGTTATGCCCAAAAGGTGTGTTTGAGTGTATTAGTACTAGCAGGCTCTGTACATTGTATCTATATTATCTCTTAGCTCTTCAGTTAGTTACATGTTGTTAAATATGATAGTGATAGCTCTATAGAATACTTTTAAATGCTTTTCCAAAAACGAACAAGGTATATTATTTTCCATTTCACTTCCTCTTTTCTTACTCTGATTTGTGATAGACTCCAAAATTATAAACATGACAAACAGCACAGTAATCACTTGGGTAGAGTTGCTTTATTCAGAGCAGCAGTCCATTTCCCCCAAAATAAATAACAATAGTAACTAGCACTTAGCATATGCTTGAAACACACAGACACTAACTAACTAATCCCTGCAATAACCCCATGAATTAGGTATCAGAGTGTTCAGGGGGTAATCCAGACCAGTGAATGATTGTCACCAGTTGCCCTGTAACTCTGAATGCCTTTCTATGTAGCTCCCAGCCTGTGATCCTCACAACCAGCCTACAAGCATCCAAGTCACACCCTGATGCATCTGTGTGCTAGACAGCCCTGGTTCAGCAGCTCTGACCCCAGCAGCCTGTCTACAATCCCACTCTGAATGCCAACAGCCTTGGTTAAAACCAGTGAGGTGACCCCAACACACTCCCAGTCCCAAGTGGCCCAAAAACTGTGTGTTCTGCAATGTCGAGCCATCTCCAGGACAGTTCAGGGAAATAATAAGGTTTGTTTGTTCTATCCCAAGCAAAAGGCACAGACTTCCATTTAGATTACATTTTAGGAAAAGCTTCCTAACTGTGAGAATAGTAGGACAATGGAACAGACTGCCCAGGAAAGACATGGAAGCTTCTTCAGTAGAGGTTTTCAAAAAGAGGCTGGGTAACCATTGATCTTGTATGGTATAAACACAACAAATCCTGCATCTTGCCAGAGGGTTAGACTACATGACCCTGGCAGTTCATTCTAAGCCTATGATTCTAGTTATAAAATTGATTATTTGGGTTATTTTGGTGGTGATGGTTTTAATTGAATTCCCTTAAATAGGGGAGAAGAAATACATTTAGTGTCTTTGTGTTCTGTGATTCCAGGATGGCTAGCCCTGTGGTTCCTGGACCAGAATGTGGGCTCCTGGGCTTTACCCCAATACAAATAATTAATAAATAATAATAATTATGGGGGGTGAATGTTTGAAATCTTGAATGTTTTCATGAATGCTGCAACCCTTTGGCAATTTGTCACATACCATCTACCTTTAAAATATTTTCTCTATCAGATCCACTATATGTGAAGCATTTGATCCTGTGCACCTAGAACCAATTCTCATTCTTCCACTGACCTCTTTTAATCTGCATATGGGCTGCAAGATAGGATCCACAGTGAAAGCCAATTTCAACACAACTTCTGTTCCACAAGCTCTATTAAACACATCTCACCCCAAACTACTGGAAAGTCCATTGAATTGCTAGAGTCATTAGAGAGAGAGAGATTCTACCTCTTTTTTTTTAAGGGATGAAAACCTGCAGAATGTTTGTATGCAAACAAACATGGTAAAATGTTTTGTAATAAATTAGTCTAAGACTCTCTCTCTTTAGTGTATAACTCTTTTCTGAGAGGCAAAACATTAGATAAAGGCATAATCTCAATTTTTTTTTCTGACTGTTGATTTGAGATTTCCTTGATATTTCACAAAAGGTAGTTAAAATAACGCAATTTCTCACTTTTTCGTTCCCTCCTTTGCTGCACTTTTTTCTGACGCTTTGCTGAGATGCTGACTTTTCTTCAGTTATTCTTGTAGAAATAAAGTTGAAAGTGAAACATGTTTTTTTTTGTAAGTAGAATAAGGCTACATCTACTTTAGTTGGAATCAAATGTCTTACACTTTGGTGTCCAACAAGGCAATAAGAAAGCATGAATCAACAGCCCTCTTACTAAACAAACAACTCTCCCCACCCCAAACACACACCTTTTATGGAGGTGAGCTTGGTGCTTCTGGTATGCAATCACTCTTTAACCTTCTTGCTATTAAAAAAAATAAATTGAGCAATCGTCGTGGTATGATGGAACGCAGATTAACTTCAATGAATGTAATATGGATTTACAATGAGTAGATGAATTAATCCTGGCCTTGCAGGGATAAAAATAACGGGGGAACATATACCTAGGTGACACTACCTTTTCCCTTGTATGTGTGGTCTCCAATTTTAATGAGTTCTTAACATAACTCTTTTATTCCATGTGTATCCTACTCACTGTTATAGCATCCCAATTTTCTTCCCCCAATTATTATTTGCAATTAATATTTGATATTAATTTGTAATATTAATTACTGATAATTTCCAGTTACCTGCTGTTACTCTCAGCGCTAGCTTTCAAAATCCAAAACAAAACTGATTTAACAATGTTTATATTAAGATTCAAACCCCATAGTGCCAATGGCTTTCTTCTCATGCCTAAGGGCAGCAGGCAAAGTACAACATTCCTCCTGATTATCTGGATGGCTGAGAGTCATTTTTTCATTATGAACTAATTTACTATGCAAGAATCTCAATATCATCTGTTTTACTATCTTTGCTTTCTGTAGTGCTTGCCAGGAGCACTCACTTAGCTGATGCCACTTTGAAGGTTTGCTATACTGCTGAAGTCACAGGAGGAGACACCTAGTCTGACCAGAATGTCATACCTAGGGACATTGCAGCCTAAGCTTTGGATTCAGATACAAGTGTGATCACATGGCAAAGCCCACCTATTGTCAGAGGGACCATTTGTATGGCAGAACCACTGCGTCACTCATGCACAAAGATTGGAAATGGCTGGAGCAGTCATACAGGGGGACTTCTGTCAATTCTGAACACTATGCAGAAGAGCTCTGTGATGGTTGTGAGGCCAGCATGGGTAATCCTGGGAGGGAGGGGACAAATGGGGCAGGCAACTGGATCCAAAGTTCATAAAATGTCTCAATGGAGTCACATAAGCATCATTGCTAAACTTGGCCCAAACACTTTTTTAAAATTCACAAAAGAGATTGAAATTTCAGAGCAATGGTGGTGTTTGTCCTGTGGGAGGCCACTTACAAAGCTCAATTCTGGGGGCCCCAGCAGTGACCTCATGTGTACAGTGCATAAAAGGTCACATTGTGTGGAGGATGGCATTTTGTAGACCAAAATGGTGTCCTCCATGGGGCAAGGTGAGTACAAGGTCACAGTGTACCATTTTGAACCCCCGGTGGCACTCAGCAGAATGGAACAGCTGATGCCCAGTGGACTGGATCTGGTTCTCAGAGGGCCCCTTTCTTTCTTTGGGCCCCCTGTGATTGCAGGGGTTGCCAGTGCCTAATGCCACCACTGTTTCAAGGTAGTTCATATCTTGTAGGGTTTAAAGCAAATCCATCTTCCATGTTTTCAAACTGTTTTTTCATCTATTTTTAACTGCATTGATTCATCAAAAATCTTACAGAAACTATTGCCAAAATGGCTATCAACTTTTAATGAAAACCGGGTTTTGGCAAAAGAGAATTTTGATACCTTTGTAAAAAAATCAGTTAAAAATGTTGGGAAAATGAAACACATTGAAATTAAATTTTCCCACCTCCACACAATCCATATATTCAAATGAAGATTTCTTACCCAAAGTACTTTAAGTCTTCCTGCTGCTGGTCATGTGAGAGTTGCTGCTATTTGTATGAGCAACAACTCCCTAATGCAGTGGTTCCCAAACTTGTTCTGCTGCTTGGCCCGCGCCGCTTCCAGCAGCTCCCATTGGCCTGGAGCAGCGAACCGCGGCCGCTGGGAGCTGCGATCGGCCGAACGTGCAGACACGGCAGGTAAACAAACCGGCCCAGCCTGGCAGGGGCTTTCTCTGCACAAGCGGCAGAACAAGTTTGGGAACCACTGTCCTAATGATTGTTGCCACTTTCTTTTATTCTTAATACAGGTGAAGCTACTTTAGGGTCAGAGTTTTCCACCAGAGTTGTTGTTTTCTTCTCTGCTCTCACTACTGAGAGTTTAAATGCTACTAAATGCAAGACTGACTTTTTGTATCTAGACCTAGGGAAGAAACCAGTGCATCAACCGTGAAAATGAGCCAGAAAAAGTGGCTTGTTTTCCCTTTAATGTTGTCCCCCACAAGCTATTTTCACAAGAGAAAATGGTGACAGAGGCAACCCCCTATTTCCACCCCCTACATTTTGCCTGGGTCACACATTTGTTTAGTTACAGATTAGAATTCCACTCTCTTCTGTATCAGTAATGAATACACTGTGCCTGGGATCTTATTGCTCCACTGTGTTAGGTGCTGTATGAACACATGCAGTGAATAATTGAACTCCCATATTCCATTATAAAGCACACCTTATGTCTCCACTTAGCACTAAGCAGTCACTTTGACAAAACCTGCTTTCGCTGTATGATGAGAACTCATTAGATAAAAACATCAAAAATGTTGCTGTCTTTTTTTTTTCTCCCCATCTCTTTTGAAAAGAAACCTAAAAATCCCTGATCTGCTTATTTTACTCTGAGCATGTCTCTGTGCACTGGGCAACTCCTGTGGGCCTAAAGAGTGGCCATGGTATCTCTCGGGATGTCTATACTACCCGCCGTATCAGCGGGCAGCGATCGATCCAGCGGGGGTCGATTTATCATGTCTAATCTAGATCAGATAAATCTACCCCCGAGCGCTCTCCAGTCGAATCCTGTACTCCACCGCCACAAAAGGCACAGGCAGAGTCTATGGGGGAGCAGCAGCAGTCGACTCATTGCAGTGAAGACACCCCGGTGAGTAGATCTTAGTACGTCAACTTCTGATACGTTATTCATGTAGCTGAAGGTGCGTAACTTAGATCAATTTTCCCCCACCCCAGTGTAGACCAGGCCTCAGATGCAGTGGTACCAATGACATTCTGCTACATAGAAGGAGCAGCAGCTCAACAGATCCACTACTCACCCTACAACTCAGCTCCAGTAGGGTTTCCATGCACCATAACCCACAGGAAGATCTATGTCCTGATGAGGAATGGGAGAGCAGCAGGGTTTAGAGGAGTGGTCCAGTCACTGCATGGGAAGGGGAGAACTGAGCTGCAGGGTCTAGAGCAGCCTTATCCCTGTAATAGGGGTGCAGTTCTACTGCTGATCCATGTGTGTGTAGGAAGATACCACCAGCTCTCCCCAATACACTGTATGTGATGCTCATTGGGACTGTGTGCTGGGGAGAAGATTTGGAACATCATGCCTGCTTTGATATAGCTGTATAATAGTATGCAGTGAACAGCATAGAGCATTAGCCACTCACTGACACAAATACAAATATATTTCTGGTAGCTCGTGACATAAAAACACGGCTTATTTATTCTAGAAAGGTACTAAGTATTTTGACAGGAGTGGATGCCTCCTGAGGTCCTGCTGTGAGCAGGGGGTTGGACTAGATGACCTCCTGAGGTCCCTTCCAACCTCGATATTCTATGACATCTTTGCCCTAAGAAATATCTATTAATTTGACTGAAAAGTACTTCAAATGAGGACGATGTTATTTCAGAAATATTTGGTTTATTTTAGAATGCATAAGAACAGAATGTTATGAAATGTCTCAGGACATTTAAAAGGATGTGACTAATTTTACTCATGTGAGCTACAGTACTGAATAGTGAACTGAGCAGGGCTAGAATGTGAATAAAATTTCTCACATGTGTAAGTGTTCAAAGGATCCAGCCATTAGATGATATCAAGTCAGATATTTTAACACTAACAACTCTTATGGTCATTGACAATAAGTGGGGATCGATAGACACAATGCTGTAACTTCCCACCAACTGTCAGATAACATTGTTGCCTTACAACAATGTGATCAGGCTTTAACATCTATATCATTTTAAAGAAGTTAATTTTGCAATTTCATTACAAAATGTAATATGTAATTGATAAAATGTCATAAAACTCTGATTGCTTTATTTGATTTTAAAGATCATTCAATAAGGTGATTTTCACTCATTAGCATGAAATGCAGGGAACCATATGTTAAAATAATCTTGTCTGTTGAATGAGTACACTTAGTCTCACATTTTTGTGCTCATTTTATTAGGCTTTCTGCTAAACATTTTTTTTTAAAATCTCAATTTAAAAAATCCTCAAAAATTCATTAGGACCAACCAAATCCTACCAAGGGTAAATCACTCCATTTTTAGATTGCATGGTATTTTGATATTTAAAATGCATAAAATCTGGCAATTGTTTAGAAATGAAGCATCAGCAAAGAAGATTATTGATCTACCTAAATAATAATACAACCATTAAGATGATAACATTTTCCAATTGCAATTACATGCCTTAATTTTTAAGAAGCTATCATTTACAATAATTTGGCAGATTCAGTCCATATTTCTTTAACAAATTTATTTCTTCATTATGCCTCAAAACAAATTTATGGTGCATTTATGTTAGTGGAGATAATTTGCTTAGTTTATTATAAATGGAAATCAGTAATTACATGCAATCTCATTTTCTACAGACATAAAGTTAATTCATGGTAGTAATTTTACACAGAATATTAGCCTGTGTTAGTTATGATGAAAATGTTACTGTGGCAAATGCCTCTATTATGGGTATAATTTGCTTGGACTTGATGAAAAAGGAAATATTGACTTAGTAATAACACTTCAGTGGTTGATTTTCTGACAAATCTGGGTCATTCTAGTGATTCATTATTGGTTATAGACAAAGCTTTCATCTGTCCCTAAAATAAGAACTTCTGCAAACTTTTCCAGTGAAGCACAGAAGCTTAGTTAAAAAAAATAAGGCAACATTCACAAAGTCAACTGGTATAGAACATCAAACTGAATATCAGGAAAAGCTCCTCAGCACTAAGATGTGTTAAGCTCTAGAATACATTCCCAAGGGAATTTGGAGGAAGTCCCATTGCTTAAAAACTTTTAAAGCTAAGGTGGACAGAAAAATATATATATTGGTAGCTGGAGTGAGTGAACAATTCTTCATTAGCAGGGAGCTGACTTGGATGTTATAACAGGCCTTTTCAGTTTTCTACCTTCTATTATTCTATGAAAGGACCATTGACATTTAACAAAATGGGCCTTGTTTGCTAAAGTATTAGGTACATAATTGCACAGGCAAAATTTGAGAACACTTGCATGCTTATTTTTTATGGACAGTTGCCTCCTTTATACGTGGAAATTGGTTAAATGTATACCTACATGACCTATTATTATAGGCTGTTGTTCTTATGACCTATTATTGTAACTTGTGCTCACAGTTACCTATATGCAGTTCAGCGGTGGTAACTGCATGTGTAAATAAAGTACAATTTCACTACTAATTACTTTTCCCCTTTTAAATCAGGCCCATTGTGTCAGACTGGAATTTTCTTATAGTGGTGAAGGGAGCCACTAAATATTTGACATTCTCTTTTATGTGATTGCAGATCTGTGTATGCTTCTGGCTTAGGTATTAAAAGTGATGAGCCAGTGTCTTCAATGTCTTTTGTACCCAATATGTGATGCAACTTACTTTTTTTGTATGGAATAATATCAGTGGGTGTTTTCTACCTATTTTTTGTCCACAGGGGCTCCATGGATTTGATCAAATATTCCATTTGAAATTGCTTTTGAGATATGTACTTTCCAATTTCAGTGATGGAATTAAAAACAAACAGGGATAGTAAGCTTTTTTGGAAGTCTAACTTCCATGGGGAATTGGGTAATGCTAAATTGTCTTATTCTTCCAAATGTGTTGCTATAAGTAAAGCTTGTGTTCTCCTCACTGAGCAGAAGGAACACAAATCTGTCATTAGCCTTTATATCACAGAATGAAGAAAAAAAAGATACACACTGTAAAATATCTACCATCTCATTAAAAATAAATGAGCTTTGGCAAACTCTAAATGTTTAGAAATGAAACGATTACCCAAGTGTTTAAACTGGGAAGGCTGAATTACTTGTGGGATAGTTTAAGGAACTGTTTGACCTCAAGAAATATTATAGAAATTATTGATTGCTACTGTGTCACATTTGTAGAAATATTTATTTAAACATTTTGCCTTAAACCGTATTTAAAGTCAAGAAAGTACATGGGGCTCTGGAAACATTTGAAAATGTTTATTGCAAGAGGAACTGACATGTCATAAAATATTTCTTGCATAAATTAACAGGATCAAAGATGGCAAGTTCCAACACCAACATTTTCCAAAGCAATGAGTGATTTTAGGTGCCTCAGTCTTCTGAGCATTCATCTTCAGACCTCTGAGATGATACTAATTTTCAGAACATGCCAAACACCTACCCTGTAATAACTAGGTTGCTTTAAGGCACCTCAAGCTAGGTACCCCACAATAGAGGCACTGGTAAGAACATAACGAGTTTCACAGGTTAGTTGCGTGTTGTATGAAAAAATACATTCTCTTGTTTGTATTAAACTTTCTGCCTATTAATTACATTGGATGTTCCCTGGTTTTTGTATTGTGTGAAAGGTTAAATAACACTTTTTTTCCACATTGTGATTTTATAGAGCTCTAACATAGCCACCCCCCCATCTCTTTTCTAAGATGAACAGGCCTAATCTTTTTAGCCTTTCCTTATATGGAGGCCGTTCCATACCCTTCCATGGTCCAGTAATCACTATGTTGGAAAATATTGACCAAAATGAAACTCCAGTATTTAAAAGAAATTACAATATGCTTTTTTGGGCAGCCATGGTCTCTGATGACACTTTTGGCAATATCAAACCAAGTAATCATATATTCCCTCTTATTATCCTCCATATTTATGCCAAACCCTTAAGCATCCTCATTATCATTTCACCTATCTCATACTTTCAAGGTCCCATGTCATGGCCACCATCCTTCTGAAAGAGCAGAGTTAGATGACAAAGCTCCCTTGACAATACTCTTTAATTGGCTAAAAGGATTGCTCTGAATCATTTCCTCTCCTCCAATACATGACTGCTCTGTGTCCATTGGCTGGGTGTGGGATATTGAGACCAAGACAGACAATAGAACACAAGACTTGAATAACATGAGAAGAGCAGAATAATATAACCAAGCTAGTGGGGAAATAGCTTGGATTAACATTAGTTTATATTGAGCAATAGTATTGTCACAGAGTTCATTCACTGCTGGGGGCTTCCTTGTGGCTACAAGGAAGAATCTGGGGAATCAGCTCTCTTTCAATCTGACACTCTCTTCTGTTGTTCATTCACCTCACAGACTCTCTTTCTTCACAGAAATCTTACAAATGTAGGGCTGGAAGGGATCTTGATAGGTCATCTAGTCCAGTTCCTGTAATGAAGCATGACAAAGTATTATCTAGACCATTCCTGACAGATGTTTGTCTAACCTGTTCTTGAAAACCTCCAACCTCCGTAATATCAGAGGGGTAGCCGTGTTAGTCTGTATGCACAAAAACAACAAGGAGTCCGGACCTTAAGGACTAACAGATTTATTTGGGCATAAGCTTTTGTGGGTAAAATAACCCACTTCTTCAGATGCATCTGAAGTAGGATTTTTTACCCATGAAAGTTTATGCCCAAATCAACCTCCCTAGGTAATTTGTTCCAATGCTTAGCTCCCCTCACAGTTAGGAAGTGTTTCCTAATGTCTAACCTAAATCTCCCTTGCTACGGTTTAAGCCCATTACTTCTTGTCCTGTCCTCTGTGGTTAGGGGGAACAATTTATCCTCCTCCTCTTTATAACAATATTTTATGTACTTGAAGACTGTTATCTCCTCTCTGTCCTCTCTTCTCCAGACTAAACAAACCCATATTTTTCAATCTTTTCTTGTAGGTCATGTTTTCTAGAGCTTTAATCATTTTTTGCTGCTCTCCTCTGGACTTTCTCCAGTTTTTCCACATCTCTTCCAAAGTGCGGAGCCCAGAACTGAAAACAATACTCCAGCTGAGGCCTTATTCATGCTGAGTAGACTGGAAGAGTTTTTTCTTCAGTCTTGCTTACAACACTCCTGCTAATACTGAGCATGACTGAGCTCTCCATCTAGGTCACTATATAATCCCCACTTCTGGTGTATCAAAGTCCCTCTAGACCAGCTGTCTGGATGGCATCTTCCACAGTCCTGTGCCACTTCCCAGTAGATGGTAGGGGAACCCAGGCTTGCCTGCTACTCTGGGTTCCAGCCCAAAGACCCTACAATAAGAGCCAAGCTCAGCATTATCTCTAACCTTGCAGATCTTTTCCTGGGTTGCTTCCTACTCCACCTCCCAGAGGCTTCCTTCTCCACCCTTATTGGTAAAACTTTCCCTCAGAGCCAGGATCCCAAGGCTTCTCTCTCCCTGGGTTTCCTCCTTTTCCCTCTCTAAGCCCAGAGAGTGACTGCTAGCTTCCACACTGCAGCCCTCCTCTGTTCTCAGCTTGCTGGCTTTATACAAGGTCATCCTGACCATGCCCACCTGGGCTTCCTCATCAATTGGTCTTTCAGTGTGAGACTGTCCCCCAGATACAACCTATCGGGTTAATTGTCCTAACAATCTGCTCTGCCTTCCATGGGATGGACACACCACAATACATGTGTTCATATTTTATAAAGAAACTACACCTGGATTTCTTAAATTCAACTTTAGGGCTGCTCATCAGGTGACTGGGGAGCAGATAGGAGCATAATTTTCTATTACCTCATGGTTTCTCAGATACTATGATGTTGGGGACCATAAAAATACATAGTTAATACCCATAAGAATGGGGAATTAACCCAGAAGCACAATAATGAATATAGTCATTTAACATATTTTGCATCCACTCCATACACAAATTTAGTGGGTAGATATCTTAAACACACTAGTCCTGCATTGCTTCAGTCAACAATTGAGAGTCTCTCCCTCCCCCCCTCCCCCCCCCCCCCCAAAAATGATGCATGTGGAAGCAAATGTTTGACCAGTAATACATCTTGAACTATGGGCTTTCCCCTGCTCCCACTGAAGTCGATCATAGAACTCAGCAGAAAATGGGATATTATGATCATTTTAAAACATTTTTAAACTTTTTTTTAATTGGCATATTTATCAAAACTGACCCTTCCCTTTAAACAGTTTCAGTTTTGATGAATCAGCATTTTCTGTTGAAATAACATTTCTTCAGAAAAATCCCAAACAGCTCTAGTCAATGGCTAAACTTCCATTGACTTCTGTGGTGCAGGACAAAGCCCCAGCCTCTGAGGGAACACCTACACAGAGATAAAAGACCTGTGACACGGCCACAGCTGGCCCAAACCAGTTAACTCGGATTCACAGAGCTTTGGCTATTGGGCTAAAAATTGCTGTGTAGCCATTTGGGTTTAGGCTCCAGCCCAAGCTCTGGGATCCTTCACCCTTTCCGGGTCCCAAAGCGCAGGCTCCAACCCCAGGCTGAGCGTCTATACAGCGATTTTTCAACCCTGGACTCCAAGTCAGCTGACCCAGGCAAAACACTGTTTTTTAATCTTTGTGTAGACCTAGCCTGAAGATCAACAGTAGGATTGGTAGGAGATTTTGTATTGGAATAATCTTCTGGCACAAAAGGCCCTTTTTGCAAAATCAGAATTTTCTTCAGGAAAATTTCAGTTTTACCAGAAAACTTGGATATTTTTTTCCAGTCAGCAAAAATTGAAATGATAGCTCCCTGGCTGCCTGTGTGGATGACTTGTCCATTTCACTTTCAGCCTGCAGGGAGAAAACAAAATTGATGAGCCTTCCAGACAGGAAGCTGGGGAACTGCAACCAGACTACTGGGGGCATGGAGGCTGAGCGCTCTGCAGTCTGGCTGTCCGAGAGATAGTTTGTGGTCTTTTGAATGTCCCCTGGATGCCTGAGATTCTTTATAGGGAAATGCTAATGCTACATGAAAATTTTCCTTAATGAAAGGAGCCCTGGCCTACTGCCATAAAAGTGTTAAATATCACAATTAGAAAAAATGAACACCCAGTTTGGTAAAATCAAAAAAGAAGTCTTTCAAAGGAAAGTGTCAGAAACATTTTCTTATAAGGTTGTGTGTTTCTGTGTCTCTGTGTGTAAAAACAGTATCCTGAGATGTTCTGTAGCTTTGGATCCCTGAGTTCAATGTTTTGCCTATGGGAATGAATTTCACAGTATATAAAAGTCTGCGTCATTTCTAGGAAAAATATTGAAGTGGTTAATGTCAGTATGTTCCTTATAATCTTTGCAGTCAGTGTCCTTTTTTTTTTTTAATCTTGACTCCTATTTTGCAACATACTCAGAGGTCTAAGATGTAAGGCTACCTTCTAAAAGAAATCATGTATATAAAATAAAATAGTTAAAACATTATGCAAATCAGAACATCTCAAGGAGAAGATGAAAGAAATTGGAGATTACAATGTCATTCCAGAATAACATTTTTGTTTGAAGAAATACTTTATTAGTTCAAAATTAACTCAGAAGTGGATATTACTTTGAAGAAAGATTAAATGGACTTTCAAATGGTGCAGTCGAGCATCCAAACAGTTACAGTAATGGTTATGATTCTATGGACTTTATTAGCAATAGCTAGCTCTGTTAAAGTAGATCTTTCAAATACAGTGAGATTTTTTTTAACAATTACAGAATAGACTCAGAGCTGAAAAGCAGTTCAAGAGAAATACAATGAGATTTCTCCCACCTCCTCGGTGATCAGAGAACTAAACATTCTGAAGTATTAATTTTATCTTCTTGGAAAGTAAAAGAAAAATCTACAGTATGTAGAATAATACAAATGTTAAATTCTGCGGCTATTAACAACTTCAAGAAAAGTGTCACCATATAAAACTCATTTTCTCTTGCTTCTCTATATCAAATCAAGTGCTATTATTTCTGATCATTTCAGTCTTTAAGTGTTTTATATGAACTACTCTAAAGGAATATGAATGTGGTGTTTCATACTCTCATTACTCTTCCAGAGGGTTGGCTAAAGGCAGATGTCCCCTTCTGCACTTATATCCTAAAATTCTCTTAACTACTAGCAGTTGGAAATAGGCAGTTCCAGAAGTACCCAGTTTTGACTTGAGCCAATGGCCACTGAACTCAGTGGAAAAAATCTCATTGAAGTCAATGAGCTTTTGTTCAGGCCCATTTTGTAGATACTGTGGAAATATAGCTGTGTGTGGAGGTCACTAGAGATACAGGGTAACACAGTGTGTGGCGTGGAGGAGAGTGGTTTAGAACATCTGAGTTCTGTTCCTGGTTAGACCACTGACTTTGCTGAATGACTGTGGTTGAATACTTTTCTATAATTTAATATGGAAGTAATCTCAGGCCTGGTCTACACTAAGGGGGAGGAAGGAGGATCGATCTAAGTTACACAACTTCAGCTATGTGAATAACATAGCTGAAGTTGAAGTACTTAGATCTACTTACCACGGTGACTTCACTGTGATAAATCGACTGCTGACACTCCCCTGTCGACTCCATCTGCACCTCTCGCTCCGGTGGAGTACCGGAGTCAACAAGAGAGAGCTCGGCAGTCGATTTATCGCGTCTGGACTAGACTCGATAAATCGACCCCGGCTGGATCAATCACTGCCTGTGGATCCAGTGGGTAATGTAGACAAGCCCGCACTGTACTTGTCTTACTGGCTGTATTGTGAGGTTGGATTTATTTATGTCTGCAAAGCACTTTGACATTGTAAAATAAAATGTACAGTGTTGTGTTGGATTATTTTAAAGCTGATCTGCATCTTCATGTGTGGCAAAATCCTTCACTGAGATAACATTTTTGAACGTACCGAGTCTGTGAATGACAGAAACACATGTGATCTCACCCTGTGAATTCATACAGCAGCTAGGTGCCAAAACATTCAGCCCAAGATCTAGAAAACTCCTTTCTTCAAAGTACTCACCCTTCTTTCAGCTGATGTATTCATTTACCAACAAGCTGACTCTTGCAGAAATTGTGTGCCTCCAGTGCATATAGACACTTCCCAGAAGCATTGTGGGCACAGACAAGGCATTTATAATCAATTGTTCTACTCTAAAATTCCCTACAAACAAATCCTGAATCTGCACAGACTTCCTGTGTGACCACAAACACTTACTCCTTCAGTTCCCCCTCAGTAGAATGGGGATAATCCTTCCTTCTAGAACTCTCTTTAGATTGTAATTTCCTTTGGACAAAGTCTGTCTCCTACTATGAGTTTGTATAATGCCTTGCACAATGGACCCTGTTCTCATTTGGGCCTTTAGGCACTTATTATAAATAATACAAATAATAGCCAATTAGCTGACTGGGAATGCTAATGCAATATTTAGTAGAATGTAATATTGTATGTTGTGCATATTGTATGTCAGGCAAACTGTAATCTCTGCCCGCCCCATTTCATTACAATTTATTCAGACTCATCAAATGCAGCTCATTTACCACCTCTAATCCAAATACTTCCCCACAGATAAATATGCAAGCTCTACAGGTTGCTAATATTTTGTTAAGGATGTTCCATTTCCATGCTATACATATTAGATGCAACATTTTTGTGCTAGCCTGAGGATTATGAACAGATAACTTTGCCTCCCCCAGCTATGTATTTCGATGTAACTCTCAGTAGTCAGGAATGGTTGATTTACCTTTCTTGTCCCCATAATTTCCCAGTGCCTTCCTCCATGGCACACAAAAATGATACCTGCTGTTTCTGTGCTCAGCAGCCTGATTACATATGACTCCTCACTGGAGCTTCTCTGGGTATCTTTCCATTCTCACAGAACATTGCAGAGACAATACAAACAAATTACTACAAATCTCTGCACTGAGAGGCAACATGGCCTAGTGGATAGTGCAGTGGACTGTGTCAGGAGAGGGGGTTTTATATTTGGATTTCACACTGACATAGCATGATAGGCACAGTACAAACTCAATGGAGCACCAATCTCAATTGGATACTGTTGGAGCAAAACCTATAAATATTATGTGATTCTGAGAAAAAAAACATTTCTTGCCATATCATAGCCTTGTTGAAGTTTATTTAATCAGGTTTTATTTGTGGGCCTTTGTGCACTCAACTAAGTGTTTTCAAATCATATATACAGCACACTTGACTAGCTAATGGTTGTTATGGTTTCTTGTCACCTATGCCCTAGTGAAACTGTCTGACCAAGTAAACGTCGCCACAGGGCAAAAATCATCATGGGCATGAGGCATTATTGATATATTGTTTGTTTAAACCCATGTGTTGTTTACAAAGTGTAACTGAACAGTAATCAGTGTCAAGGTTAGAATGAACCTTTGCACTATTACTCTGATGTGGAAGTTTTTTGTTCATTGTGCTAAGTGGATTTTCTAAGTGAAAATATAAGGATGTCCTTTATAATTTATCAATCCGTGCACTGAGCTGTCTCTCTCCTATTAGTGAGCTGTCTCATGTTCAATGATTTCCAAGAACCCTGAGTAGACACATTCTAACAGTTTACATTGTAAGAATGGGATGTGCAAAGCTCTAGCTCTGTTTCTCTTTTCAGAATTCTAAACTCTATCTGACAGAATGAAATTGAGACAGCTTATGACTTTCCCAAAGAAATGACAGAGGAGCATTAAGCGTTTCAGGTTGAATAGCCAAAAGCATTCTGGACTCTCTTTGTAGTGCATGAAACCTTTCTGGGACTCTTCCACTTTGACCCTCACTTTTATTCTGCAGATGTAGTTCCCCTTCCTTTCTGGGGAGCTGCACTCTGGGGGAAGTTTGTCAGCCAACCTTTCCTTGCTCTTTATAGGGCTTGTTGGGGGCAGATTCTAGCCCTTGATTCGCCAGTGCCTTGCACTTCATGTCATTATTTACACCAGTGCAAAGTGAACATAAAATGCTCCCAAATCAGAGTGATACTATTTCACAGCCCCCATGTACTTACTTTGCACTGGTGTAAGTTACATACAAAGTAAAGGCAGACGAACACTGCCATTCTCTCCACTCCACACTGCAGGAGTCAT
This sequence comes from Lepidochelys kempii, assembly GCF_965140285.1. Classification (NCBI taxonomy): domain Eukaryota; kingdom Metazoa; phylum Chordata; order Testudines; family Cheloniidae; genus Lepidochelys; species Lepidochelys kempii. The sequence continues at coordinate 29,902,721 of NC_136391.1, read as the reverse complement.
TTCAAATGAAGGATCTGAATCCCGCAATTGGAAGGATTCTTGGAGTCAGGAAAGATCTTCCTCCTTTTCCCCTTGGCCCTGCATGAAATTGTCTCAGAGCGGGCTGATCAGCTCTTTCCATAGCAGCCGTTGGCCTGTGGTATTTAAATTTTGATGGAATAAATGGGCCCAGAGAGTCAAAGGACTTAACATGACCCTGTCACTGTACAACACTAAACAATGAAATATGTTTCAGGGTTTTGACTACACTGACCTTGGCCTGCTTAGTTCCATGGCAACAGCCACCACTCAAAATCTAACCTTTCATTAAAGATACAGAAAATGAAGGGAAAGCAGTTAAAGCATTTAAATGAAAAGTATTAAGTAGGGCTTTCATTTTTAACAGTATTTCAGATTCCCTTTAGCTATACAGGGTATTTATGGGGTAAGCCCCCTGTTTGGCAGCCTTTAGATGGTATTAATTGTCCTTTGTGGGGAAAAGAGAAGAAGTTAGTTGAGATCGTCTGGAGCTGTTGTTGTTATAGTTTAATCCTGTTTACCTGAAAATAAGAAAATACACAAAAGGAGACAGAAAAGAACAGGAAAGAGAGAAAATGAAGCTTCTGTCTCTACTGCTAACTCTCACTTGCACCCGCACTGTTGGACACATGGGCACAGCACACAGTCCTATCAGTCACTCTGAGACCTGGCAAACTTGTGCTGACATTGGGCTGTTTAGGGATTACTCTGAGCTTCTTCACGACTCATGGGTTCACAGCAATGTTGCAAGTCTTTGCTGGCTAAGTTAGACTCTTATTAAACAGAAGGCAAAAGGAGAAAGAGAAGAAATAAAGTGGGGAAGGACAAACAAGAGAGGAGATGATAGCAGGAACTGAAGTCTCATAGTGCAGGTGCTGTTCAGCACTTAGTAAAAGCCAATGACCTGATCAATGGAGGTGGGCCCTAGTTCTAGGCAGCAGAGGGAGACTAATACTGAGGAGAGATGAGCCACTAGTAAGGAGATTCAGAGTCTGAGACACCAAACCTCATGCGCATGGGATTTGAACCATCAACCCTTGCATTCACAGGCCACTGCTCTAACCCCCTGAGCCATGCCCTAGATGCTAATGTCCTCTGAAAAGGATGCCTTTCGAGATCAGGATGATAAAGGACTAATGAGGTCATGGTGGATCCTGGGGATCTCAGCACATGTTGGGAGTAGCAGCCATGATGGTAAAGCTCACTCCTTCCATCCATCCGAAGATATTTATCTGCAGATAAACCATGCAAAGAAGCATTACCTCATCACATTAACATTAACCAATCAAAACACATTTTGAGGATTTCAGCTATAAACATTTCATCCCATTTCTAGAATCTTTCACCTCATTGATACATAAAACCATGACATTACTAGGGGCTTTGAAGACCCCATATCATAGTTATTTCAACTTAAACAATCCAGTTGGTACCAGTCTACTTGTCTTTAACTTTTGAAAACCCAAAATGCAGTGAGATTTTAATCAAAATGTTGATTCAAAATGAAAATTTTCATTTTGTTTCGATTCTTTCACTGGCCAGAGAGACAGAAATGGCTTCAGTTCCATTTGACATGAAACAGTTTGTATTTTTCCTAAATTGCACCCACAAATCCCATTTATATGCTGGAGCTTTACTCTCAGATAACCTTTGCCTCTGTGTTGTAAAAATGAGAGCGTGAGCATTCTTCAGCCACCTTTGCCTGAACAGCATTTGCTTGGGTTGGCAATCCATCAAGTCTAATCAAGTCCAGCTGAGTACTAGCTCACAACAGCAGCTGGAAGAAACTTTATCTAGAGCAGTGCTGATGTTTCAAAAGGGTATTGGGCACCTGAACAGCATCAAAGTCAACTTCAATCTGACCAAAGGGACAAACTCTCAGTTCTTCAAAGCTCAAGAAGCACCACTTGCCATCAGAGATGCAGTTGACAAGCAGCTGGAATGTCTGGAAGGTATGGCAAAACTATCTAGGATCAACTGAAGTGAATGGGTGACTCCCATTGTTCATGTTCTGAAGAAAAAATGTCACATGGTGATATGTGGCACTCTGAGAATATGATGATACGTGATACTCTGGGCAAAAGTCAACATGTTTTCTGTAATGGGAAATCATGTCTTACTAATCTATTAGAGCAGTGTTTCCCAAACTTGGGACACCGCTTGTTCAGGGAAAGCCCCTGGCGGGCCGGGTTGGTTTGTTTACCTGCCATGTCCCCAGGTTCGGCCAATCGCGGCTCCCATTGGCCGCGGTTCGCCGCTGCAGGCCAATGGGGGCTGCGGGAAGTGGCACGGGCCGAGAGACGTACCGGCTGCCACTTCCCACAGCCCCCATTGGCCTGGAGCAGAGAACTGCTGCCAGTGGGAGCCGAACTGCGATTGGCCGAACCTGCGGATGCAGCAGGTAAACAAACCGGCCTGGCTTGCCAGGGGCTTTCTCTGAACAAGTGGTGTCCCAAATTTGGGAAACACTGTATTAGAGTTCTTTCAAGGGGTCAACAAACATGTGGACAAGGGGGATCCAGTGGCATAGTGTACTTAGATTTCCAGAAAGCCTTTGACAAGGTTCCTCACCAAAGGCTCTTACGTAAATTAAGTTGTCATGGGATAAGAGGGAAGATCCTTTCATGGGTTGAGAACTGGTTAAAAGACAGGGAACAAAGGGTAGGAATAAATGGTAATTTTCAGAATGGAGAGGGTAACTAGTGGTGTTCCCCAAGGTTCGGTCCTAGGACTAATGCTATTCAGCTTATTCATAAATGATCTGGAGAAAGGGGTAAACCATGAGGTAGCAAAGTTTGCAGATGACACTAAACTGCTCAAGATAGTTAAGACCAAAGCAGACTGTGAAGAACTTCAAAAAGTTCTCACAAAACTAAGTGATTGGGCAACAAAATGGCAAATGAAATTTAATGTGGATAAATGTAAAGTAATGCACATTGGAAAAAAACAACCCCAACTATACATACAATATGATGGGGACTAATTTAGCTACAACTAATCAGGAGAAAGATCTTGGAGTCATCGTGGATAGTGTGCAACAGCAGTCAAAAAAGCAAACAGGATGTTAGGACTCATTAAAAAAAGGATAGAGAATAAGACGAGAATATCTTATTGCTCTTATATAAACCCATGGTACGCCCACATCTTGAACACTGCATACAGATGCGGTCCCCTCTTCTCAAAAAAAATATATACTGGCATTAGAAAAGGCTCAGAAAAGGACAACTAAAATAATTAGGGTTTTGGAATGGGTCCAATATGAGGAGAGAATAAAGAGGTTAGGACTTTTCAGCTTGGAAAAGAGGAGACTAAGGGGCGATATGATAGTGATATATAAAATCATGAGTGGTGTGGAGAAATTGAATAATGAAAGGTTATTTACTTGTTCCCATAATATAAGAACTAGGGGCCTCCAAATGAAATTAATGGACAGCAGGTTTAAAACAAATAAAAGGAAGTGCTTCACACAGCGCACAGTCAACCCGTTGAACTCCTTGCCTGAGGAGGTTGTGAAGGCTAGGACTATAATAGAGTTTAAAAGAGAACTGGATAAATTAATGGAGGTTAAATCCATTAATGGCTATTAGCCAGGATGGGTAAGGAATGGTGTCCCTAGTCTCTGTTTGTCAGAGGGTGGAGATGGATGGCAGGAGAGAGATCACTTGATCATTATTTGTTAGGTTCACACCTGGCATTGGCCACTGTCGGTAGACAGGATACTGGGCTGGATGGACCTTTGGTTTGACCCAATATAGCCATTCTTATGTTCTTATGAGAATGCCAGATATATTTTATGAAAGTCACCAATATGAGCAGCATATAATAAATTCATACTCAGGTAAAATATACTACAGTGTAAGAACAGCTTACAGAATAGAATATGTACATAGCCACCTAAGTGCAAGTAAGTTAGCTTGCTTAAATAAAGACAAGTTATAGTTACTAATTTGATATTTTCCTGGTGGCATTTTATGTTGGATCCACCAATGGACAAATAGTGTAAAAGACTAGAAGAGAAAATAAAACATGAACAACATTTTACTGTTTTGTTAAAGAGTGATAACTTCTCATGAACAATCTCAGACTATAGTGAGAACCAGAGCACCCATTCAATCATTCTCTTTGAGAGAGCTCAGATTTGTTTTTTCTATTTGTCTTTCAATTGGTTTCTAAATTAAACTTAATTAAACTATTTAGAAACCCCTTCTCTTTATGTACTGAACCTTTTAAAAACAAAATAAAAAAGCCTTTCAGTTCCTTTCATTTCATTGATCCCTTCCTTTTAACTACTGTATATCATCAGCAATTGTCTTCCTTAGACTCGAAGAGCTTTATGCCATTTTTAGATTGCCAACCATGCACTCCATTTCCAGATCAATGAGATGTGATTAAGTGCAATACTTGAAAGACTCTTGAGTGATACAAGATCCCAGTACCTTTGCACATGAGTAAAAATGCTGTTCAAAAGTTGTCTCATTTAAGAACTTGGAGGCTTAGAAAGAAAACATTGTGTAAAAAAATGCATCAGTAGTTTAGTCACATATAGTAAGAAGACTTTTACTTTGTGCAACATTAGCTGATCTTCTGAGACCAAAAAAGCAGCATAGTCTAGTGGGTAGGGTCTGGATTGGGTGTCGAGATGTAGGGTTTGTACCCAAGTCTGCCACTCACTTGCAGTGTGATGTTGAGCAAGTTACTTCACCTCTCTGTGCTTCTGTTACCCTTCAATTGTAAGATCTGTGCAGTATGTACTGTCTTAGTATGTTCTTGTACAGCACCTTGCACAACAGGGTATAGCTTTGCTTGGAGCTTCTAGAAAGTACTATAATACAACTAATAAATAACAACTTAAATATAATTGATACACAGCCCTGGTACTAGTAGACCTGAGGATGCATAATTACACCTACGAACAATCCATATATGTTGGTGAAATAAATATATGACAATACACAAACTGTTACATTCCTGCTACTTTATTTTTTGAGACCAACATGTTTTCAACCGTGCATTATGCTACAGATATTTCTGCTTCTTTAAAATGTTGTGGGGGGAGGTTTCATCGCAGGAAGTTAATAATAGTGCTGAAAAAAAGCAATTAAGCTAAAAAGTAAAGCTTCATTTTAAAGAATAAGCAACTTGTAACCTGATTTAGAGCTGATGCTGCACTAACATTACAGCACTTATGATCTAACAGGGAAAATAAAAAGCTTTTTCTTCACGTAAGCAAGTGCCGTCAGGGCCCTAAAATGCACAATCACCAGTTATAGCCTTAGAATATATATTAATATCTATATAACTCAGATGTTTCCTTGTGAGTAAAATATCCCCCATTTTAGCAATTTAACTAAATAGTTTATTTGAGATAAATATATAAACAGTTATAATGGCTTTTAAAGAGACAGTAGCAGCACAATAAGATTATAGGGAAACATAAAAGGCTAGATTCTCCTTTCAGTTACACTGGCATGAAGCCAAACTTATTCCTATTAGAGTTAGACCTCTGGAAAAATTGGGGCAAGGCAGAGGAGAATCAGGCCCAGAATTTTAAAATCTTGAGCCATGATTAACTTCTGTTTAGTTCTGGGGATGTGTGAAAAGGGGTGAAGTTTAAATCAAGCCTGGATTTTCAATAAAGATTATTGGGGTCTATGCAGAAATCACTGGGTGAAATTCTCTGGCCTGTGCTATGTAGGACATCAACTAAATTATCATAATGGTTCCTTCTGGTTTCAAAATCTGTGAATATATGAAAATAAAAAATTCTTCACACCAAATTGAACCTGATCCTTTCCTGAGGTCCAGGATTGTTTAGCTAATATTTGTATTTGTTTTCATTTTGCTTGCACCTTTCCATTTCTGGCTTTTATAGGAGCTCTGTGGGTGGGGGGGAGGGATCTCTTCTCAATGTATTTTTGACCCAATGGAACTGGATCTCGGGGGGTGGGGAGGGAGTCTCATCTTCTCGAATTTTAAGCCCGTTTTCCAAAACTAACAAAGTGTTAGTCTGGACCCAGGAACATGCCAGTTAAGACCTGGACAGGGAGCTATGTAACCTGCTTGTTTATTCAATAGCCACATTGCTCCTTGTTCTGCCACACTCTACTGCTCCACTAGTAGGATCTTGATACATACAGATGCCTCTAGTGGTGAGGCATGGAACATGCACAATTACATTGCATATACCACAGTCCTTCCCACTTACTGAGTTGTTACTCCCCCCGAACATGTCTAACCTAACATTAGAAATTACAGCTATGCATAAGGACATCAGAATAGACTATCTGCACACTCCAGACAGAGTGAGAGGATTATTCTGCCTCCGTACCGCCCATCAGTCTTAACTCTCAACTATTTTAAATACAGATTGAATCACGCAGGTGGTTTCCTTTGGTGCACAGGGTAGCATCTCTCCTGTTATGGAGTAGTCACTTGCAACAGATGCTTCGGAAGACAATTCAGGTTCCGGTTCCTCTGTGCTAGGAATCAGTGGAGCTACAGTGTCATGAATTTCAGAATTCAAATCAATCAGATCAGGTGCAGCCAGTGTCATGACTCTTTGATTGGAGGATACATTCCGAATTGACTCAATGTGGTGATGCCATATCACATCAGGTTTCACTGTGATCACATAAAAATAAGGTCCCTTCTAAACTCGGATTGTGCAAGGAACCCACTTGTGATCACCTCTGTAATCCCAAGCAAGAACACATTGTCTGATACATAACTCTCTAATTGAAGAGTGTCCATGGTCCTTTGCTTGATCAGTCTGCTTGTTAATTGCCTCTCTTCGCAGATCAGGCTTTAACTAATCCAGGCGAGACAGATGGTTGCATCCTAGGAACAAACTTGCAGGCAACTGGTTTTGTTGCATGTGTGGCATCTCAATATGCCAACAAGAAGTTTTGCAGTTTGGCCTGTAGTGAACTTGGTTGTTCTGTTACACCTTTCAAAGATGGTGGGGGTGGGGGAAGCCAGCTCCTCTGGCCACAGGGGGCAGAGGAAAGTGCTCCTTCAAAAGCGGCCAAATTTTTATTCCTGTGCACACCCCTGCCTTCGGTGAAAGAATGGCTTTAAGCTCTCTACTGGTTCTGTCTTCCAGCTTCATAAACCTCTGCTAAGGTAATGTCTTTACTCAGTTCTTGTTTCAGTATTGCCTGAGTAATAGGAGTATGCTGATTTGTGCCACATCTAACATTGCAACAGCTGTAAGTTCATCTTGTGGTTGTGTGGAGCTTGTACCCAACAGTGACAGTCATGATAACCTATCAGAATTACAACATTAATCTGTTCCCTTAAATTTGACATCATTCTTATGGGCCCCCAGGAATAAAGCCCATCTCTGAATATGAGCAACATCCATTTCTGGCACACCCCTCTTGGGGTTAAAAATGGACAAGTGATTATGGTCTGTCATGACCATAAACGTCCTACCAGACAGGTAAAGTCCAAATTTTTTAACTCCCCAAACTAGACTCAAGGCTTCATGGTCTCTCTGGTCATAGTTGCATTCTGTTGGACCTACAGATCTGGAAGCATACGTGATAGGTTGTTCCTGACCATCAGGCACCACCAGTTCCATAGGGTGATGCATCACATGCCAAGGAGACTGCTGGCTCTGGGTCGTATTGAGTTAATATGTGCTCAGAAGTAACTAGCTACCTTGCCTCTAGAAAGCTTCTTCACATTGCTTAGTCCATTTTCAGCATTTTCCTTCCTGAAGAAACTGATTCAGTGGGTGCAACAGATGACAAATTGCCCCTGTGTGCCTTAAATGAAACATGCATTTATCCATGTGGATTCCCTACAACACAATACAGTGATTGTCTAATCTGCGGCATGCTCCTCAAAAAGAACTTGAATGTATAACCAATTCAAGTAATGCTAATTCATGAACAAAAGTCAGATTCTGTGAAATTTTGGGCTTGACAGAAGACAGTTTGGGGAATTTTAACTTCACCCTTGTAGTGCAAACAAACCAGCCAATACTGACAGCAGCATTTGAGTAGCAATTTTACTAGGAGGAAAAGGTCTGTGTCTCCAGTTCTCTGGCCCTTTCGTTTAATGTATTTGGCATGGTAGAAACCTAAAGTAGTCATTGTTACCAAAGTAAACAAAATCCCAGACTCTATTTAAGTTTGAATTCCCTTCTGCCCTCTCATACATTTTACTAGGCTATTAATGCATTCCAGGATTTGTTTCAAACCTGTGTCTGTTACCCCCCTTTAAGACTGTGTTGAGGAAAAGCAATAGCCAGTGTTTAATTATGTTCTGCACCAACAGTTCTGCCTCTGGGGAATAGACATTTATTTTTCTCATGTCAACATTCAAAAAAATCCTTCATGTGCCCTTTGACCCACTTACTGAGAACCTGCAGAGACAATACAAGCAGAGGATATAAGAGCAGAAAATTACTGAAGAAAAGAAGTGACATTAGCATTAGCAGGAACCGAGTGAGTTAAGACTGTTCTTTCACATTTATGTTGTGATGCTTTGGAGGTCTGTACACTCAGGGAAGCTGTGTAAAAGAATATGTTGGCATCCACTCAGCTGTACTGCAGGCACTAAAAATAAGTCATTGATGTGTGGGACTGGTTTGTTGTATCTGACCTTAGTAAGACTGGCTCAGCTAATTTTTCAGGATATATTTTCAAATGGGGATACCCCTGCCAGGTTGCACTTTTGTGCAGCATTGGTGGAACTGCCAAAGGGTGTTTGTGTTGGTAAATATGCACACAAACACCTACTTGGATGTACATTTGCATGTGTAACAGGCAACTGTATTTTCTCTAAGTGTGACGGGTGAACATATATTTATGGATGCATACTTCTGTATGGAAAATTAGTCGCCTAGTGTTTCCACAGACCTCTGAGAACAGAGTATGGTGAAGATTGAAACTATTTGTGCAAATGGAACAAATGGATTTGGTTTGGACACCCTTTCTCCCTTTTTCTGTTCACTTCCTGTGAGCTTTCCTGGACCCAAACTGCAAAATCATACATGATCATTTGCATCTAGTTAGTATTTGTGCTGGAAATGTTTTGTGGTCTTGTCCCATCAGGGAGTATCATTTCTACAACAGATTGGAACATGCTTTTATATTTCTCCCATGACAAATTTTGTCAAAAATTAAAGCTTTTATTACTTTGTCAAAATGTTTAACAGAAAATTTAAACTTTTCATCAATAAACAGAAAAACAAACTTTTTTTTGGCTTCTGTTTCCAGCTCAAATTCTTTGGGTTTGGGTAGTTTTTTGGCCCAAACATGAAAAGTCTTCAAAATGACAGGCACTTTCAGTGAACATTTTCATTTAGTTGAAAACCTCATTTGCTGTCCAAAAAAAGTTGACAGAAAACGCTTGCCTTGCCCTGGCCAGTTCTTACAGGCTGCAGACCTGTGATCACAAGTCCTGGGTTGATGGAATGCAAGGAGACCTAGGTTGGGTGGACACAGGGAGGGGGAGGGTTAGAGGTCCATCCTTGCTTCTCACAGGGCTGGAGATATTTGATGTTTCAAGTGTGTTGGTGGAGTGGAAATGGTGAGGAAGTAAGTATACTTTGCTCTATGTTTGGAATAGGCCCCACAATAAGTGAGCAGAAACAAATCCCTATGACTTATCTGACCAATCACAAGTAACCAACACACTTAAATATCTAGTATCCACGACTTGATCAGAGAGATCTGTTTCCCATTAGAAAAAAAACAAAAACAAAAACTTGCTCCCAAAATGTCAAATAACTTTGAATAAGAAATGACAATCTGCTTGCAGACATTGTGCAAATAGAAAAAATAGCTAAAATCTTGGTAAAATATTTATTGTGAATTATTTGCTCAGCCTTCGTACACACACATCAGCAATTATTGACTGAAGCCACTATGTCTCAAGGTAGGTTAAGAGGAGAAACAAATATGTTGCTATTTTAATTCAGCACAAGTAAAGGTAAAGAGAGTTGAAGTTTTTATTTTGGTTGTATTTCATTAAGCTAGATTTAAAGCTAAGGTTAGAGTGATAAGAACAAGTTTCAGATGATGAGAATAGTTCTCAAGGGATGAATTAATTAGGATAAAAAATTAGAATACGAATATTATGTTGTGACAATCACTCATTAGACTATGCTTGGAAGGGGTGAGAATATAAACCATTAGATTCACGGGAGGTACATGTGCCATCACTTCTGGTTGGAAGATACAGGTTTTAATTAAAATGGTTATTAATTTAAGCACTGTAACATGTCAGGTATGAATATGGGATGAACATCTAAGGTTAATTAATAAACAGGTAACCTGTTGTCATATGACAACAGAAGTGACCAAACCCCATACATCAACACAATGCAAGTAGGGGATGTAGCTCATATCTTGACTTGTACCATTGTTCCAATGTTCTTAATTATAGGCCTTAGGGGACACTGGTGAGGGTCACATCATTCACATTTTTATTGTTAGGTCTTAACATCCACTGTAGGAGCGGGTTGGTTTTTCTTTTTGTTTCGTTCTTTTTCTCCGTAGTCATGTACTTTGTGACAATCTGGCAACAATTTCAACTTCATGCTCCATTTTCACTGCATACTGGGGCAATTTGCTATCAGTGCACTTCGTTATTTCCTCTGCTTTGTCTTTCTGACCTGTGAGGTGCTTCACAGCAACAACTGCTCTTTGAATACAAACATTTAGGGAGCTCTTCAGGCTGAATGCTGTCTGTGTAAGTTTGCAGAGCATTTTTAATCTATAGGTACTAGAATTCTGTTTAAATGCATTGTGTTGGCTGCAGGCCAAGTTATTATTTTACGGGTCATGTTCCATTGACTACATAATATCACGGCATAGCTTCAAAATGATTAGGGCTGGAATAACTCAGAGGTTTGGAGTTTGTTTTCTGTTGCATGATCATAGAATCATAGAATCTCAGGGTTGGAAGGGACCTCAGGAGGTCATCTAGTCCAACCCCCTGCTCAAAGCAGGACCAGTCCACAATTTTTTCCCCAGATCCCTAAATGGCCCCCTCAATGATTGAATTTACAACCCTGGGTTTAGCAGGCCCATGCTCAAACCACCAAGCTATCCCTGCCCCCAAGGCAATCCCCCAGGCAATCTCAGACATCCTCAAATTTAACACAGACCTAAAGTAAGACTCAAGTGTTAGTCTTCTCTGGTAGCTTCCCAACCATTATATAGGAATGTTGGAGCCCTATTTGAAAACAGATGGTATTTTCAGCACTGTTTAAAAAAAAAAAAAAGAAAGGGGAAAAAAAAAGCAATGGCCAGCCTTAGGAGCTGTGGCGTACTGTTAGAGTGATACAGTACTGCAAAACAGGAAAATATGTTGCATCAAGTATATTTGCTAGACCAGTGGTGGGCAACCTGCAGACCGCGGGCTGCATATGGCCCATCAGGGTAATCCACTGGTGGGCCGCAAAACAGTGTTTACGTTGATTGTTCTTAGGCACGGCTGCCCACAGCTCCCAGTGGCCATGGTTCACCATTCCCAGCCAGTGGGAGCTGCAGGTGATCATGTCTGAGGATGGGTCAATGTAAACACTGTCTCGTGGCCTGCCAGCAGATTATGCTGATGAGCCACAGGCTGCCCACCACTGTGCTAGACGAACTCAGTGTCTAATATGCTGCATATACTGACCAATGTTAAATACTGACATCTACAGCCTATATATAGTTTTTCCTTATGTTAGCTATAAAATTGGAATTAATAGTTTTGTACACATAAAGACACATATGGGTCAGCATGTGCCCTTGTTTTCTTTTGTTTAGAGCATTACTGCTAGAAGCATGGAGTAATTATTTTCCATTTATCTACAATACACTGTGTGGATAAAAAAATCAATAATGCTATTGCAAACATATATCCATACACAATCTCCATCATCAGAGATTGCCCATGATATTGCACCATTAAAAGGAGACAAATGCAAAACACTGAAGGATCTATCTTAAGACCTTCACACCTGACTATTGTACATTTTGAAAGTAAATATAGCAGGTTGATTTTATAGTTTGGTTCCTTTGGGTAGCCTGAGTGATACATAGACCACTTTTAGCCAATTAACTATTGTGTATCACTGCTAAAACAACTAATAACAAATGTGTCCTCTGATTATAATGCTACTTCTAATAACTAGCTCTTACATAGCACTTTTCATCTATAGATCTCAAAATGCTTTGCAAGGCATTTTATCTACCATTATCCCCATTTTATAAGTGGGGAAACTGAAACACATACGGGTGAACTGACTTCCCAAAGGGCACCAAGCAGGCCAGTAGCAGACCTGGGAATAGAATCAGAATATAATGGCTACAAGTCTAGTGCCCTATCCACTAGACCACATTGCCTCTGTAATATTATTTGCATAGCCAACAACTGTATGCTCTGCTTCATGTATATGCACACACACACACACACACACAAATATACGTAGGCTAAGGAAGTCATGTCTGTTGCCTAATGAAACATTATAGTTTAACTATTCTAAATTGTCTTTTGCTCAGACACTCCTAATATAAACAATATTATCAGATTCAGGAGCTTCTGTCCAGCTTAAGGTCTGAATGATTGGAGATTAGATTAAAAAAAAAATCGAATTGGACATCCACAGCAGTAAAGGCCCCAAAGCATGATGTGTGCTTGTTGTCATGGGGGCATCTAGACTTGCATCTACTTTACTTGTCAAGCATCTATTTCTTGTGTGCCTATTAGGGAAACCGCTGTGCCTTTTTCTTAGAGAACCAGTATTTCCCTTCTTTTCAACCAAAGGGTAAATCTCTAACTCCATGACTCTTTGCAGTAGAGGCGTCTACTTCTTGCATTTTCATGAAATAAATTCATAGGCCGGAAAGGTCCATCCTTATATTCGAGGCTGACCTCCTGAACACAGGCCATAGATTGTCATCAGATTCTCAATTCCTTAGCCATACTTTTTCAAAGCAAATTGTTCCTCTGTCCAGCTTTTAACTCCCGCCTTTGCCTTTCACTTTAATATTATGATGATCACTGTTATTCAGATTAATATAATCTTATCTTGGCTGGAGTTGTTTCTGCTGTGAGTGAGTCAGGAAGTAGCAGATGGAAGAACAAAGCTTTTTGGTCAGAGGTGGTATTTAATGAAGAATGAACTCATTTTAATTTCCTATGTTCCTTTTTTAAACATTTTTATTTTATCATTATTAATAAACATGAACTTTCCATTCAGGTATTAACAGATTACCTTGCTGTTCTTAAAGAACATTTTTGATAGGACTCCTGTTCCCTTCTCGCTGGCTTCTTTATATTTCTGAAGTTCTATCCAGGAAGGGTTAGGAACTGATTCAAAGCCCACTGAAGTCAATGGAGAAGCTCTTGATTCAAAGCCCTTGACTTCACTGTGCTTTGAAGCAGCTCTTCAGCATTAGTGAGGAATGATGTATGGTTTGTTAAAATGCATAGTGATATCCAGGGTGTAAGCAATTACATTCTCCCTGTGGGTCTGATAGTTAAGTTTGTTCTGTATATAAACATAAAAGTATATATAGCTGTACTAGGAAAACATTCAGATAGAGATGCTATAAAAACAGCTATCATCATTCTCTCAATAATGTAAAAAGTTTAGCCATTAAACCACCTTTCTGAGTACATGAAATGAATTGTTGTCAATAATTTGCTGACAAATCAAGTATTTGAAACTTTGTACACTTATGGCCAGGAAGTATTTGTTTTAACCCATCAGTATCTCACCAACTATTTGCCAGCGATACGAGCCTGGCATCCAGGACTCGCATCACACAGGGCATGGATTCTCTAGGAAGAATAAATAATTTCCTAAACTAAACTTTTTTTGTACCAGTTTACAGGGGCAACTCTTTGGCAGTGGGCAAGTGACGAGTGATAAATTGTCTGTCCCTTTCCTCTAGGTGTTAAAGGCACCTCTTGTTTTGTAGAACTTGGTCTTTGTCTTATAGATTCAGGCTATTTCTACCATGACTGTTAATATTTAAAAGTTCTCATCTATGGTTTTGTAGCTAGCATCTGGTATAGAGCCAGTTCGTACCGTACCATAGAGAAGGTATGGACGTAGTGGGATGACGCCACTTATTCATTCCTGGTTTTTCCTCCAGTTTTCCCAAGGTTCAGATCTCCATGGGGCTGTTAACACATCTTTTAAAGATCTTAAAGAAGTAACAGACTCATCTTGAGCAATAACATAAAAAACTAGAACAAGAACAACAAACCAGTGGGCTCATTACAATAACAGCATGGCTTTGTCTGACAGCAAGGCAGGAACCTTTAAATTGGACTTGGTACTAACTGTGTATATTACAGGAATTATGTCACATTTAGGTTACCACGGCACGTCCTGTTTCTAGTCACTGTACTAGCTACCAATTCCATCCTAACTTTTGACTTGTTTCCAAGGGTGACTGTAGTGTTGCATTACAATTTCTACATATTTTCCCCAGGTAGCTTTAAGGAAAGTATTACTGCTGAAGATGAGCTACAGGTAGATAATAGTTTCCTCTCTCTCTCTCTCTCTCTTTTTTTTTTCTAATGAGACTGTGTATGGGCAGCTACATGGCTAAAGTAACCAAAAAAAATCCTTTCACACAGACGTTGTAAAATATTGTATTCTGGTATGCGACATAAACACTGCAGAATAGGCCCTTTGGCCCATCAAACCCATGGACTAGGTCTTCTCTGGTTTGGGAAGTATGGTGGAGTGTCCTTGGACCAATTAACCACCTAGGCTGTACCTGGAGGAGGAACTAGGGAGCAAGAATGACTAATTAAAGATGAAGCTCAGCTGGACGGGCATATGAGGGGCCTGTATAGCAGAGAGTAGAAAGGGGATGCAGAGAGAGAGAGAGAGAGGCTGCAGTCTCTCTGTGTGAGAGAAGGCAAGCTAGGAAGTGCCAAGGGATACAGCAGTAAGGCTTAGGACTATGCAGACAGTGACTGCTTGTTGTAGGGTCCCTTAGCTGAAGCCCAGTGTAGTTGGTGGGCCTGGGTTCCCCTACCGGCCACTGGCACCATTAAGGTGCAGTGACAGGGAAGATTGCCTGGCACAGTGGGTTCTGAAAGACCCAGATACATGCACCCCTCAGTCCCACAGAAGGGGAGAACTGCAGTGACCTGACTGTAGGGCCAAGTCATGAAGCAGGAGCAGCAACAATTGAAGAGTATCCTATGTAATTATCTTACAGGCCTGCTCCAAAATCCTGTCCCACCCCATTCCAAAACACTGTGATTTAATGATGGACAGGAATTGGTTGTTTGGATAGGGGGAAGTGTGCAGGGTAGGGGGAAGTGTCCCGAACAGTTTGCCAATAGACTCAGAAATAATCAAGCTGGCTTTGAAATGGAGATAAAGTCCATGAGGGTGAGGTGGGGGGCTGAAGGGGAGACAGACTTGTATACAATGGTAAATGTTTAGTATAGTAATGCACACTATTTTTCATTTGTATGTGCTAGCTCTGCTTCTGACTAGGAACAGAAGTGGGGAAATGCTTTGGGAGAGCCCAATGAGTTTCCAGCCCATATTTTTGTGCCCAAAAGATTCGGCTGAACGTCAGTTCTGAGATGAGTGTGAACCAAAACCAAACACCATTGTGGCTAAATTCAGTTTTCCGATATACATCCACACACCTATAACTTCGACTGCATGTGCATATCTGTTTTGACCTCAGGACTCTAGAGAGATTTGAAATTCAAACCTAGAGATGGATCTGAATTTCACAGATGGCACCAATTGTGAACATGAAAGGAAATACTGTGTGCTGATAACTAAGAATAATCTAGGCACACATCCCTATTTTTAAAGAGTAAAAACTAGAATTCATTGGAGATGGGCCATAAGAATGACTAACGTGCTGAATGGAATGAGGCAACCAGAACGTAGCCTGTGAGGTACTGTATAGTTCTCTTCTTTGTGTCCACTTCATCAGGCTTTAGAAGTGCTTTAGAAATATCTTTAAATAAACCAAGACAATCCCTTGCAATGGAAAGGAAGCCCTCTTTCAAGGCTTATTCATGCAGAGACAGAGGAACACAGAATTTCAACTGTATCAATATTTTACTGCAGTTACAAATCTAACACAGATGCCAAGATACTTTATGTTGCCAAATGTTGCTTTTATTTTGCAGCACATGTTGTACATTCTTTTTTAGAAGTGAACACATCTGTTATGACTTCCTCCAATATATATGTTGTTCCTTTCCCTGCAATTTGGGCTCTGAACATTACAGATACATAGATCAAAAATGTTACAAATGCAAGAGAGATGATTTACAAATATGGTTAATCTGCATTGTTTTAGACACCGCAGGTACTGCAGTGAAGCTGGTGAATCCATGGCTTTGGGAGATGATACTCTCTTCCCTTTTGGGGGAGTTAAGTGATTGGAGTGCTTCTCATTTGACTACATGTTTTAGCTTTCAGTTATTGTTTAGACTCCTAGCTGAGCGTGAAGATTAAGGGCAGCAGCTGAAATGTAAATTCTCCCTGGGAAGGGGAAGAGAGAGGCAAGGAGGAGCAGATGCCCCCTGTTTGTTTTGGTATCCAGCTGGTCTTTAAGCAGCACAGATCTTTGTTTTCCATTGAGGCTGGTTGCCAGCTTGCCATCAGAAATGGAGTAGAAACTGGACTTCTATATTTATGTGCTTTTGTATTGCCAGGCATTGCTCAGCTTAAAATTGCCCCTGACAGTCCATCCTTCCTTCTGCTGCCATCAGCCCTACTTTCCCCTGCTCAGCTGACTCTCAGAAGCAGCATCTCTGGAGTGAGTGGTGAGAGGTGCCTAACTGAGAGGGGAGTGAATGATTTTTGCAAGTGGAAAAGAGGCAGATAAATAGCAACTGGTATGAAGAGGTTGGAAACGCTGGCAGTGGCTCTTAAAAACTTGCAAATAGCATTGAAGAAGTGAGTTAAATGACAAGGGAAGAAGTGGTGTCAGGGAGGGGAGGGGCAGAAGAAAATTGGTACTACTTATTGGCTCTAGAGTTATCCTGGAAGAGACCGCCTCAGTTACAAGACAATTCAGCTGAAGCTGAATGACCCAGCGACACACACAGATTTTCCTTGTGAAGCTATTTTATCTTATATGGTCTCAGGCCTCTCTGCTGTGGATTCAGGTTCAAATTCTGGTCTCAGGTAAACTTTCCCTGTAATTTAGGTTTGCTTCAAGTCCATATTTGGCCCACGATAGCCATTGGTCTGAGAAGACATCTTTGGACCTAGATTAATAGACTTAAGGACAGAAGAGGTCATTTGATCATATAGTCTGACTTCCTGTATAACACAGGCCAAAGAATTTCATCCAGTTTTTGTTGCATTGAGCCTAATTAAATGTGTTTAACTAAAGTATCTTCCAAAAAGGCATCTAACTGGCCAGATCCTCAGCTGGTGTAAAATGTTTTTTACTTTACATTTTTGACTTGTCTTTTCTAAGCAGTGGTTGCCAGGTGGACAGTAGCTGTGGCCGTTGGGGCCGAAAATAAGTGAAAAGATTGAGACTCATTCCAGATCCTTCCTACTCTCCTCCCAGTGCAATCCCTCTTACTCCCACTCCATCATTCTCTCACTCTTTCCCTTCCTCTCCCACAGTGCAGAAAGCCCTCCAAGCCCCTCCCTTCCTCCTACTCTGCAGAACCTCCTATCACTGGTTCCTTCCATCTCCCACCTGACTTGCATTACCCTCTGTAACACAACATGGCTCCAGAGACACCACACAGCCCCTTCTACATCCCACTACTGTCTCATTTCCTCCCTGCCTATCTGAACTCTAGGGATATCCTTAAGCCACCTCTACCTTCCTGTCTCTCTTGTCTCTTCCACAGAGAGACATCCCCTTAGCTAACCATCCTTTCATAGTATGGTATGAGTATTAGAGAGGCCTCTCTGAGTTGGGGTAGATTCTGGGCCTCCTTTTCCAGATCTCTGCATGGCAGAAGTGCATGATGGGAAATTTTGTGTGAGTTCCAAATCCATACTTAGCCTTTGGTGGCGATCCTAGAAAATCACCCCCACATACTGTGGAATTCCCTGTCTGCTCATGCCCTCTGGAGAGTAGAGCCGTCACAAACATCTCCAAAAGTTTGAGATTTGGATAAACTATGTGTGTGGGGGGAAGTAATCGGGGATTTCTTTTACTGATCCCTCCCCTCCCACACATTTTTTGACCAGCTGTATTGCAGGATGGTTTGGCTGTAGGGATTCAGGAGGGCTGGAGCAGTATCAGTTCAGTTGGACTAGAGTGCAGGGTACTTGTCTAGAAGACCTCTCGAACTTCCTTCCAGTCCTACGATTCTATGATTCTCTGAATTCCAAAAAATAGCCAATAGGAGTAAAATGTTCAATAGCAAATCTTTTTATCATCACAAAAATGTCTACACAAATAAAGGAGTGGCTGAACCCTGCTAGACTTTAGTGGCCAATAACCACTGGCCACCATTTTTATTCAAGTGGGTTGTTTTATTTTACTGATGAAATGTAGTATGAACCTGACTTAATTTTAACTTGAAGCATTAAGAGAAAAATTAAGTTGCAATAGTATGATCAGTAATTCATTTACTTTGCTGTGAAGCCTTCAGTTACACTGAGCTTTCATCATTCTTTGATAATCAATGATATTTATAGTTGGCACATGTCTCCTGTAGCAGCAGCAACAACTGTGTTGCCTGAGATAACCTACCATTTAAACCATTTAAAAACACTCTTCATTGAAGTTTAACAACTTTAAAAATTCATTATAAACCTCTTGAATCCTCCGAGGATGGAGCCAATGAAAAGATTTGTTTGTAGCTGGAATGTAAAAGACTATGGACCCGATTTTCAAAAGTGCTCCGCTCCCATTTAGGCACTTAAGTATTCAGATTTTCTAGAGCTCAGTACACTAGATGTTGATTGAGCCTTTAGAAACTGGCCATGTCACGAAGATAGCTGCTGGATGCTGAGAACTCTTAAATATCTAGCCCTAACATAGATGCCCAAAGGTGGGCTTCTTTTGAAAACCTGGCCCTAACTATGGCAGCTAAGCACTTCACAATCTGGTCCTGATTTCTTTGCAATATCTGGCCCTATGCAATGTTCATCTTGTGTGCTGCTGTGGGACTTCTGTTTTATTTTCTTTCATATAAAAACATCATTGCCCTACTACTGTCCTATGTGTTTACATAGAAAACTTGTGGGATACTTGCTATATTGTCCTTGGATTTAAATATGCCTGACAGTATTTATGATAAATAAATGTTTCAAGGTGCATATGTTTTGGGCATAGAAACTGGGTAGTATCCCTTTAAAGAGCTTGTGAGCCATCCAGTGGTCCACGCTTGTTTCAGAAGCCACCAGAACCTGCCAGAGCAGCAGTGTGTATATGTAGCCCAGGCCTTGCATGTTGTGTATAGTTAGTAAACATGGTTATTTGATCTCTACTGTGCCTGTTTGGCTCTTTGATATGGCATTTGCTGTGTAAAGATCAAGCACAGAACAGTGTGGATAGGGAGGGAGTTTGAATCCTTAGCATCATCCTTCCTGATACTGTCTGTGCATACCCTTTGGGTGATTCAACATATCACTTACTATGTTCAGTTACGCTCAATACTGAAGTGTAATGTTGTGGCAGATGTCAATTGATGGAAGCTTAAATTAGCAATAGGGACTAGCCACAGACTTTGCAAGTTAATCTGGCTTTATTTTTGCTTTTCCTTCCTGGATTCAATGTATACTTATCATTACCAGGGAAAATTATTTTCCGTTGTGCTGCCCTTTGGAATTGTGAACAAATTGTACCAGTACATAGAAATTGAAATGTTAGCCTTACTGGTGGTGCTGAGATTAAACTTGAATGCTGTCAAACTGCTACAAGTTAGTGCACTAAACAACCACAAAAAGCACCTAGGGGGAAAAAGGAAGATACTGAATTAATCATGGTATCATAAGTGTGCCTTAAAGAGCTAACAGTTGCAGAAAGATATGTATAGGCAGAGGAGGGAAACAGAAAGCTTTGTGCACATTGGAAAATACACAGGAGAGACACCTACTGGCACCTGTGAAGAAACACAGCTAAATGGTTAGGGCTGATTCCAAACATTCATGCCATGAATGTAAAACAAATATATCAAGTTGCAAGAAATAACACGGATATCAAATATATTATATAGTTACTAATATCTACAAATCCTATTAATATATTAATGTTGGCTAGGAAATTATTCCATATTGCATTGCAGGATTTTTTTTTAAAAATCCCTTTAAATGTCTAGGGCCAGATCCTCCGCTGGTATGAATTGGCATAGCTCCATTTCAGAGAACTTTACTGATTTACACCAGCTGAGGATCTGATCTTCTGAGTCCTTTCCATGTTGTACAATGATATGACTAGTAGGTGTTTGAGTTGGCACTTTATTTTTTCCCCTGGTGTCCTTTGGCACTTTCAGTCAATGCATTTATTGTCCTTATGACTATTTCCCTGGACTCTGTGGGTGGGTGGATGTGTGTGAAAATGAAGACCTAATTCTCTGCAGTCCCTCTTATGGAGCTGTCTCTTCCCATCAGAGGTAAAGCTGATGTGTAGTGACTGCTGTGTCTATAATTAGCAATGCACAGCAGACGTTTAAAGTCAGTTCCCCATAAACAAATGCATGCATTGTCATAATTTGTACATGTTTGCCACTGGCTCAACATAGTAACCTACATTTCGCTTTTGTACTCAGGGTTTCTGGCCTTGATGCATCAAGACAAGGTGTTTGAGAAGTCTGATGGGCTGATCAGTCACTGCTGAGATCACAGGGTCCTTTTTTGCATCAGATTTCTTCATACTACCACTTGGGCTGATGTTACTGGTGTCATGTAGCGAAAGATCTGCACAGAGTCCAATGGAAAATTTAGCGATATAACATCAATCCTGATAAAGCAACAGTTGAATGCATTACCATTAGTTAGTATATGCTAAGGCCCCCAGTTTTCCTGGAGAGGGGATTTAGGTTTTAGGCTCATCCTTGTGTAGAGTAGAATTATGTTCTTCTCTTTGGACCATGGAATCCTAGCACAGTCTGAAGGGAGAATGGGAAATTCTACCAATTCTGGCAAATGCAGCCCCAATCCTGATTAGAATATGTAGGCCTTTCCGTAATGCAAATAATAAGTGCTGTTAATAATAATTAACATAGATAGTGCATTCAATCCTGTTTTGTTTTGTTACAGATTAATCAAAAGGTCTGATTAATGCTGGTAGAAACTTTGTGTTTAAGTTGTGAAACTATCAAAAGTTTCAAAGCCCCCCTTTCACTGGGATTTCAAACAGATTTTTTTTTCAAAATGTTTCTGCAGATTTTTATGGAAACGTTTGTTTGATTTCAAATCAGAAATGTTTAAAGGGGAAATGTGGCTATGTGGATGCTATAGGGTAGGCCAGGAAGTGCTGCATATAGGGCTTAATACTGTTTCCAGTGAAGTCAATGGCAGGACTCCCACTGGTGTAATTGGAGCAGGATCAATTCCATGTTCCTGCGCCAATAGGGTGATATGTCTCCACATCAAGTCAATCCTGAGTTTAAGGGGCTGCTTGTTCTCTGGGGAAAGGAATTATGTCCTTTAGTAGTGTGATTGGCAAGAAACTTCTCAGGTGGAAGTAGACCGTTTCTTCGGGCCCTGATATAGGAAAACATAGTGATAGTACATTGCCCAAGTCTTCAGCCTCCTACTTCTGGGTCTACTGCAGGCGTTTGGAGCAACTTCTACAAAAGTTTGTTTATTCAATATTAAACTTTAATGACAGATGAATATTGAAGATACTATTTGAGAGAGCCCTTGAGAGTTTAATTTGATTTTTGGATAAAGCAATAGTGTTAATTAAAAGTATATAACCATTTATCTTCCTTTTCTTTCTCCCATCAGTTTTAATTTATTTTCATTTAATGCTCCTTTTGGGGACATTCAATTAATCCCACCCCATCCCCACTCCTGTTTTAATCGGACATTTACAGCATTTGTTCAGGAGCAACAAAATACATTCTACCTCTACTTCCCTTACAGTCCATCTCTTGAAAATGTTCTCATGTAATACCATTTTCTAATGTTCTCCTCGTCTTCTCACCAGCACATCCCATCCAATTTGTACACTCAAATACATAAAGTAGTTTAGTAATGAGCTATTTGCCATAAAAACATATTATGGGCCAGATCCTCCAATGATATGAATTGACATAGCTCTATTGAAGTAAAAGTAACTAATTTATACCAAAGGAGTACTTGTGGCACCTTAGAGACTAACCAATTCATTTGAGCATAAGCTTTCGTGAGCTACATCTCACTTCACCGGATGCATACTGTGGAAACTGCAGAAGACATTATATACACAGAGACCATGAAACAATACCTCCTCCCACCCCACTCTCCTGCTGGTAATAGCTTATCTAAAGTGATCACTCTCCTTTCAGTTTGTATGATAATCAAGTTGGGCCATTTCCAGCACAAATCCAGGTTTTCTCACCCTCCGCCGCCCTATACACAAACTCACTCTCCTGCTGGTAATAGCTTATCCAAAGTGACCACTTTCCCTACAATGTGTATGAAAATCAAAGTGGGCCATTTCCAGCACAAATCCAGGCCCTCTCACCCCCCCCCCCCAAACATACACAAACTCACTCTCCTCCTGGTAATAGCTTATCCAAAGTGACCACTCTCCCTACAATGTGCATGATAATCAAGGTGGGCCATTTCCAGCACAAATCCAGGTTTTCTCACCCCTCCACTCCCATACACACACAAACTCACTCTCCTGCTGGTAGCTATTACCAGCACAAGAGAAAAGTTGACCTTTGTAGTGTGCATTAAAAATTCATGAAGCCAGCCTATGGGATGAGCAATATGTTTTAAAGTCCAAGGACTCTTGCACCTGGATTTGGTCCATGTTTTGATAATCGTTGTCCACTCAGTTCATTTATTCACAGGATTAAAAGGAAGATGTACATTTCTGACACTTTGTAGACAAAGCTAAGAAGTATTTGCTGAAATCAGTCATGCTAGAGTCACAGTGCAGTTATGTGTTTATTAATAATGCAAGTGTTTGTTTGTAATACAAAGTAAATCTTGTTTTCACTGATGCATTGTTTTACTCTTTAACCAGAAATTACTAGGAGAATGATACCTCTGAGATAAAACCTTCTAGATATATATCCTTATACTGGGGCTCATCCAAAGCCCATGGAACCTTTCAGCTGATTTCAATGGGCTTTGGATTAGGTCTTCCATCGATGTTGAATATTTTTCATTTCTTCGTATTTTAGCATTGCCAACTTGTTAAGGAACTTTCAAACTATTCTTCTAAAGAGATACATACTGTCCATTGAACCTTATTATCAATGAACTGCACCTGATCATTCAAAGTGATGTGTAGGCACTTGGCATCTTGCAGTTTTCAGCGTACAATATTTGCTTACTTCAGGCTCTTCACTATTGTTCCAAAATGTGCCTCTAACATACTTTGTTGCATAAAAGAAAAAGTGCCTTTATTTCTGTGAGTTTCCGTGAGTGCTATGGAAAACAATATTTAAGGCTGGTATTTTAGGAGCCTGGATCCCTTAGAATGGGATTTGCAAAGAGGTCTTAAAGAAGAACTCGTTCTGAGCAATGTGTGTTTCTATGTACTGTATGCACAATAAGAAAAGGAGTACTTGTGGCACCTTAGAGGCTAACCAATTTATTTGAGCATAAGCTTTCGTGAGCTACAGCTCAGCATCCGATGAAGTGAGCTGTAGCTCATGAAAGCTTATGCTCAAATAAATTGGTTAGTCTCTAAGGTGCCACAAGTACTCCTTTTCTTTTTGTGAATACAGACTAACACGGCTGTTACTCTGAAACCTGTCTGTATGCACAATGTATTTTTGTTTGTTTTGCAGTTGTTGGTTGGTGATGGTGGTGCTTCTTGATACATGTAGAGTTTGTTGGTCCTTATTTACTCTAGGCACCTGCATTTAATTTTAGATAAACATTCTGTTCAAAAACATGAATTGCAGCATTATCAGAAGATAAAATGAATAATGTGCATAGTAATTTGATAGCAGGAGGTAATATATGCTTTATTCCAGCTGCAAGAGCCTTTTCTTTCAAAGTATTAGTATTTCCCCCACACACTTTGATTTTTTGATGCACTTCTGAGACCTTTCATATCACTCTGATTAATTCTTATCATATAATTCAGTCCAAGAAAGAGGTAATAAGCAGAAAAAAATATGTACTTCTGGCTCCAAATACATTCCTATTTCAGTAATGAGGAGTTGTCAGCTATAATTAGCTGAAAAATAGGCAATTTTACTCTTTGGATTACAAAATACAGGCTATCAGAGGTAAAAAAAAAGAGAGAGAGAGAGAGAGAGAAATTTGGGGAAAGCTATTATGGACAAAATTATGCCTAAGTCTAAATGATCATAGGTGGACAGATGTTAGCAGGAAAGTAGCAGATGTCCTATAGTAATACTCTGGAGGAGAGCGGTTCTCATTTCAAACCCCAGAAATGTAAAATAAGATGGAGACACAGAGGATCTATATCCCTTTTGCTCAGTGAAAATGACACTCACTCACTCAATACCGTTCATGTTTGAAAAACAGATCTGACACAGACTCATTGTAGCTGTTTGAAATGCTGATGACATCATACTTGGTTTCCTTTAGAGAATGCTATTGTTATGAATGTTTAATTGGACCGCCTCATATCTTTTCAATCAGGGACCACCTGGCAATGAATATTCTCTTTGGTAATAACATTCTCTACTAAGGGTTATGGTGGTGCCTAAATTCAGAATCCAAATTCTGTCCTCAATTACATCCAAGAAACATAAGGAAGTCAATGGGGCTGTGGAGGTATGTCCTATGTCACAGTTGGGCGCATACCTCACAGCACAGGTGGACAGACACACACTAGCTCTGCTCAAGCTATCATGCTAAAAATATTAGTGTGGATGACGCATTGGTGGTAGCGCTGGCTAGCTGCCCCTGGACATGCCCTGGGTACATACTTGGGTAGTTAGCTCGAGCCTCTCTGCCAATGTCACAATATCCACACTGACATTTTTAGCTCACTAGCTCTGCTTGAGCTAGCACATCTGTCTACACAGGCTAGTAGGCATGCTCTCACCTGCAGTGTAGACGTACCCTGAAAGGGTAACTGAGGGCAAGAATGTAGACATATAAAGAATAGACAAAGCATCTCTTTATATATAGTGACAAAGTTCCTCCTCTACCTTGGTGGGTCTTGCACTTATTGGTGGATTTGCTTGCCTTGGAGCTTCACAGCAGCCCTCAGTTTGGCCATTTTCATGAACCCACAGTCCAGGTCAACTCCTCCTGTGTCTGACCAGGAGTTGGGAGGTTTGGGGGAAACCCAGGCCCGCCCTTTACTCCGGGTTCCAGCCCAGGGCCCTGTGGAATGCAGCTGTCTAGAGTGCCTCCTGGAACAGCTGTGCGACAGCTACAACTCCCTGGGCTACTTCCCCATGGCCTCCTCCCAACACCTTCTTTATCCTCACCATAGGACCTTCCTCCTGGTGTCTGATAATACTTGTACTCCTCAGTCTTCCAACAGTGTGCGTTCTCACTCTAAGCTCCTAGCGCCTCTTGGTCCCAGCGCCTTACAGGCACACCACAAACTGAAGTGAGCTTCTTTTTAAACCCAGGTGCCCTGATTAGCCTGCCTTAATTGATTCTAGCAGCTTCTTGATTGGCTGCAGGTGTTCTAATCAGCCTGTCTGTCTTAATTGTCTCCAGAAGGTTCCTGATTGTTCTGGAACCTTCCCTGTTACCTTACCCAAGGAAAAGGGACCTACTTAACCTGGGGCTAATATATCTGCCTTCTATTACTCTCCTGTACCTGTCCAGCCCGACCCTGTCACTATATATATATATATATATATATATATACACACACACACACACACACACATACTTTTGTAATCCATGTTGGCCTGATCCGAAACCTGGTGATGACATGAATGTCTTTCCATTGACTTCAGTGGGCTTTGGATCAGACCCTGATAGAGCTGGGAAAAACTGAAACAACAGGAAAAAAGAATGAAGACAAATCTGAAAAGTGGCTATTTCTGTAAATATACTGTAAGTGTCTTCAGTATAAGTGAAAAAAAGTGTGTTGGTTGTAATACCAGGTTAAAAATAGATATAGTTTAAGTCATAAAGATACCTTTAATTTGCCATTCAGTAGGTAATGCTGAAATTGACAAACATACAGCATAGCAATAAGATTTAGGGAACTGACCACTTTACTTCATGCAGATCAGATTTCCATAAAAATTCATACATGGCAGGACAGTAAAACTGAAGTCCAATTCTGTTACTGTCCATAGTGGTCAAAGACCATTTCCAAAAACTAGCTGGGTAACATATATGTCTCACAGCCACCATTACATCCAACAAACCTTAGCTGTCACTTGTTGGGACCATTAACTAGACAAGTCCAAAATAAAACACAGGCCAGAAAAGACATGTCATGCATTCTATAAATTGTGTGATCTGAGAATCTATTAAAGCTGACAGGGAAGAGAGTTCTGAATTGGTGAGCAGGCTGATTACACCTCGTTCTGTATTCCCTATTGACGTTGGTTATGCCATACCTTTCCATTTCCTAGAGAAATAAATTAAAAGTCAGAAGTAATTTGCCTGATGGAGGGTGCAGGTGGAATTTTGCTCTGAAGAGCATTCGCACACTGTGAAAGCCAATTTAACCCCTTAATGGAGGATGGCTTTTTTTCTTTTGTTGACAGCTTTGTGGCAGCTAAAATAGGAACCTGATTAAATAGAGACAGTGAGAGATTGAGGTCTTGTTCTAACAGCAGGCAGATCAAGGCCTCTAATCTTATCTCTCAGAACACCCAGATGAACTAAGGATGTTGGCAGAGAGATAATCCTGGCTATTTTTGAGCTATAAAAGACCTCAGCAAAAAGAAACAGGGAAGAGTGGGGGAGAGATTTTTCACACATAATAATAACATGACATTGTTTAAACACACTTGGGTCAAGTGCTTGAAATTCATGTGGCATTATAAAAGTGGAGATTACCTCCTACCCTCTAGGCTTGAATCAGAATAGGAAAAACAAAAGAACTCATTTGTTCAAAATATACATGTCTTCAAACTTCCAAAGATTTATAATCAGCTTGAAATATATTAATATAGGCTGGGAAAAGTCACTATTTCTGACAAAAATGAATAGGTTCCTACCAGAATATGACTGGTGTTTTTGGTATTTTGAATGTCGCCAGACATAGAACCATTAAGTAAAATATTCATCTATGTACTTAAATACAGAACTGATTGTAAAATGGGGAAACGATTGAGTGAAAAAATACAAATTTTGAAGTTGTTTGCATTTCATAAGGTTCACAGTTGAATGATTTTTCTTTCTTCCCTCTTCACGTTTTTTAAAATACTTCAAAATGTTGAATTTTTTTTTTACTTCTTTCTCTCTTTTTATCTCTCCCCCCAACCACCACCTTTTTACCACTGAATGAAATAACAGAAATTATATGCAGGTTGAGATCACCATCCCCATTTTTTTTCCTTTTACTACTTTAACTTTTTAAAAGTTGAGGCAATTTTGAAAAATTACATGCGTAGGGGGGAAAGGAAATGGAAAAGTGTAAAAACCCAAACCCACCATGGATATAATTAATTGTATTGCATGTGGCAGGGGGCGGGGGAGAGAAGAGAAAAGTAAAAAGGAGGGATAAACACACAAATAAATCAACATTTCTAAATGTGACACTTTTTTGTTTAAATTAAAACCAGATATCTTGAGGGGGAAAAACATTTCAGAAGTTTTCAGTGTTGATTCATTTTATTTTATTTTACTTTGGTTGGAGAAAGGTTGCAACTGAAAATTTGGAACAGCTCTAATTAAATATTAAGTACAAGAGACTCAGCTGGTGTAAGTCATTATAATTTTATTTACCTCAATATGGAGCCACAATGGTTTACCCCAGCTGAGGAGCTGTGCAGTTGTATAGTGATCACATACAATTTTGAATTAGATCCTTTTCCCACTTGGACATGCTTTCAAAACTCTGCTGATTTTAAGTTTGTGAAGGATCAGACTGTACTGCTAGCTGGCTAATTGGACATCTGTAATCAGAAAGGAAGATATATAGTAAGAGGAGTTTTGTGCCACCAGTTTTATAAAATACATGGGTCTAGTCACTAGAAGTATTCTATTCTCATAAAAAATGGTACAAACCCAGTTCTGTTCTCAGAGTTTGACTTTCCATTCCCCTTTTGAATTGTGCTTTTTAATATGATGCAAAGTCAAAATTCTCATCTCCAGTGTGCATTATTGATCTCTGTCACACACTGCAGCACCTGTAATAGAAATCTAAAGTAGAGACTGGGAAGGATAATTTTGCTCTGGCTTTCATGTGCTATTTTAGTCACTGCTAATGATCTATGGTCAGGATCAAATTTTGCTCTTAGATTTCTATGATGAATGTTAGCTCTGATTTTTTTTATTATTATTATTTTTTTTTGCTTTCCCAATATGCTTTGATGTCAGTAGGCCAAACTCTGTCCATGGATATTACTACACAACTGCCATTGGTCCAGTGGCAATTGCATGTTGGTATCCAAAGCCAGAATTTTGCTCACTGAGATATTGATGACTGTAGACAGTACAGAAAATCAACCTCCACTCTATGAATATGAGAGTAGAATTTTGCCCTAACCCTCTGTCTTTCCCTTTTATGTGCCATGCAAGATACTGTTAAAAATCACTTGCAAAATTGTTTGTGCTCCTGTAAGGCTTTTTAAGAAAAGTAGAAAAGCTATTTAAAATTAATGACAGCATCAAGATTCATAAAAGACTTCAGCTCTTGTCTCTCTTGCTCTCTTTTTTTTCCTCTCTGATGATTTCAGAGTATCACACTAATAAACTAGTAGACTAGTAGTTGTTTGACTAGATAGATATGAATAGCTTAATGGCTGTCATGTATATAAATTCTGCTTGTCACTTAGCACTTTATTATTATGCTCATATTTAAAGTTTGATACTTACAGGTTAGATTATTTTTAATCAGGCAAAATTCAGTTTGAGAGACATCTATTGGTTTATCTAATAAAATTCAGTTAAAAATTTGCATGAAGAAGGAAATAAAACTGAAAAGAGGGGAAAAAGTCAGAACTGGCATTATCTCTTGAATTGCATACAACAGAGAAGGATTCATTCAAAATGGGTTTGTGTTTCATGCATATATATGTATTTCTGAATGTATATTTAAGGCCTAATATGGAGATAATTGGGGGCCAAATAATATTAAATAGAGGAGTCCATTTTTGCATGCAAAAATATGTGCACAGCTGCTCATCTGTTTATGTGTGAAATTACTAAAGCTATGTGCTTACATGTGGTACTTTTGTGGACAAATTGACAGTTGGATGTCAAATCTCCAGTTAATTGTGTAATACTGTGAATATCCTTGAAAACTAGGTAATAATTTCATTTTGCAGTCAAATAGGCTTTTTCTTTTAATTTTGGCCCTTAAATTGATATATAACAACTTCCTAATTCATGAAATATTCCTATTTGAGGTAATAAGTCATTTTAATGGAAGCCAAATTGGGTTGGTTGGTTGTGTGTGTGTTTCAAATTATGTCCTATGGAATCCCATGGAGAGAGAATTTTCCCCTTTATATAGAGACTTCTGTCATTTCCTTTGAGAAATGACTCTGTGACACCAATCTGTGACATAGTTGCTATCAAGATGATAATGTATGGTGAGACAGATCAGCCATGATGATGTGCCACAATCCACCACAGATCAGGCTGCATTTTCACTGGTGAAATGTTCCTTCTATAGAATTTGTGAACTCTTATAAAGTACTTACGTATCTTTCTGTATGAAAGTCACTGTATAAATATTAGATCATTATCAGTAGTGCATATCTGCCACTAAAATCTTTCAGACAAGCTCAGCACTGTTTAACAAGGTCTGAGTGTGTCTAACACTGCTTCATCACTTCATGCATAATGTAATGTTCCATTAGGTAATATGAAGAGGCACTGCCATTTGGAGAGGAGGGGAGCTATATTTTTCATTCCTGAATCTTCCACAATATCTTAACCTCGTGAAGATAGGAAAGCTATAGGGATCCATTAGCTTCTGTGGCATTATGACGATTTGGGAGATCTGTGTGTACAACTTTTTTATTCTGTGTGACATTATTAACTGTGGGTCTATAACTTTACCAAGCTGCAAACTCCATTTTGTAATCTCTGGTGTCCTTTCAACTCCATGTAACATTTAAATTCCAAGAGGGTACTGATTCAGTGCTGATAATAGAGTTTTGTTAAATTGGGATGGTCATCTAGTCAAATCCAAATGTCCTTGACAGTAGACTGGCTTCCACCAAGGAGAACTTGTTTGTCAGGGGAGAGATTGCCAAGCAATGAAGTTACCTGGTATGGGTCTGGGATCATGTGAGGACGCTAATCCAAAAGTCACCTGATAGAGGGACTTGTAGGTTATAAAAAGGCAGGAGGTGATTTATTTGGGGCTTTAGCTGTTTTCCCAAGCTCAGTCAGAGGGAAGCTACTGCAGGAATCTGATGAGGTTGGGGGGAATCCTGTCTGTCTGAACTCAGGTGGTCTCTCTAGGACTCCCAAGGGAAGGGTGAGCTAGAATGATGGGCATTGTGTTCAGGATGTTGGGGTTTTGGTGTTTTTTTTCCAACATGATCTCTACTCTCTGCTTTTTTTTTATGTTTACATAAAGGACAATAGTGTTTTAGAGTCCTGTGCAAAGTAAGTCTGAGCATGATATGTGCTACTCCTATCCCTTGCCCTTGGAGAATTAACCTGTGGGCCCAGGACACCCACATGGCTGGAGTGCTGTGAGAAGGCATGTTTAAGCTGTGTGGAGTCTGGGGGTCAGTACTGATCCCAGAGGTCAGTCAGTTGGGCCACCAAGTCTCCGCTGGGGATGCTAGACAGAGAGTCTTCACCCTGACTGTGTGCCTACAGGCCGCAAGCCAAGGGACGTGCCTGGACTTGGTTCAGTGCTTGGATTCCATAGGCTTAAAGCACATGGGATCCCATTACAGAAGTATGGTGAGTGGCCAAGAGGCAGTGTGAAAATGGAGTTATGATGGAATCATTTGTCTTGGAACATCTACGTTTTCCGCCATTCAACCAGGAGCTCCTCACTGAAGATTTCAATCCTGTATCAGGGAAAAAAAAGTGTCAAAATATAAAGTATCAGAGGGGTAGTCGTGTTAGTCTGGATCTGTAAAAGCGGCAAAGAGTCCTGTGGCACCTTATAGACTAACAGACGTAGTGGAGCATAAGCTTTCATGGTTGAATACCCACTTCATCAGATGCATGTAGTGGAAATTTCCAGAGGCAGATATAAATATGCAAGCAAGAATCAGGCTAGGGATAACGAGGTTAATTCAATCAGGGAGGATGAGGCCCTCTTCTAGCAGTTATATAAAATATATAAAATATAAAGTGTATTTCTAAAACTGAGGCAGATACAATAAGTATCAAGGCAATGTACACACAATCCATTTCACTAATTCCCACCAGTGACTTGCACATTCACTACACACCACGACAGAACCACATCAACTAGCCAATAAGCAAACAAACACAGCCAAGGACAGACCGTACACAGGCTCAGCCCGGAGTAAAAGGGTGGAACAAATCTGCCCCTTCCTAGTAGCTTCCCCAGAAGCAAAAAGGCACAATGCCTCCTGGAGTTCATCTGATATACCACACCTTAGAAGAGTGCCTCCCCCCACTTAATATAGCAGTAGGGATATATTACTGACCACCTGACTAGGATGGTGATAGTGACTGTGAAATGCTCAGGGAGATTAGAGAGGCTATATAAATTAAAAAACTTCAATAATAAGGGGGGTTTCAACTATCCCCAAATTGACTGGGTACATGTCACCTCAGGACGGGATGCAGAGATAAAGTTTCTTGACACCTTAAATTATTGCTTCTTGGAGCAGCTAGTCCCGGAACCCAAAAGAGGAGACTCAATTCTTGATGTAGTCCTAAGTGGAGCACAGGATCTGGTCCAAGAGGTGAATATAGCTGGACCGCTTGGTAATAGTGACCATAATATAATTAAATTTAACATCCCTGTGGTGGGGAAAACACCAGAGCAGCCCAACATGGTAGCATTTAATTTCAGAAAGGGGTACTACACAAAAATGAGGAAGTTAGTTAAACATAAATTAAAGGGAAATGAATGAAATCCCTGCCAGCTGCTGGAAACTTTTAAAAGACACCAGAATAGAGGCTCAAATTAAATGTATGCCCGAAATTAAAAAAACAAAACAAAACAAAACAACATAGTAAGAAAACCAGAAAAATGCCACCATGGCTAAACAACAAAGTAAAAGACACAGTGAGAGGCAAAAAGGCATCCTTTAAAAAGTGGAAGTTAAATCCTATTGAGGAAAATAGAAAGGAGCATAAACTCTGGCAAGTGAAGTATAAAAATATAATTAGGAAGACCAAAAAGAATTTGAAGAACAGCTAGACAAAGACTCAGAAAGTAATAGCAACAAAAAATGTAAGTACATCAGAAGCAGGAAGCCTGCTAAACAACCAGTGGGGTCACTGGACAATTGAGATGCTAAAGGAGCACTCAAGGATGATAAGGACATTGCGGAGAAACTAAATGAATCCTTTGAATCAGTCTTCATGGCTGAGGATGTGAGGGACCCGTTCTTTTTAGGTGACAAATCTAAAGAACTGTCCCAGATTGAGGTGTCATTACAGTAGGTTTTGGAACAAACTGATAAACTAAACAGTAATAAGTCACCATGACCAGATGGGATTCACCTGAGAGTTCTGAAGGAACTCAAATGTGAAATTGCAGAACTACTAACTGTAGTTTGTAACTATCATTTAAATCAGCTTCTGTACCAAACAATTTCAGGATAGCTAATGTGACACTAATTTTTAAAAAAAGGCTGCAGAGGTGATCCTGGCAGTTACAAGCCAGTAAGCCTGACTTCAGTACCGGACAAACTGGTTGAAACTATGATAAAGAAAAGAATTGTCAGACACATAGATGAACATAATTTGTTAAGCAAGAGTCAACATGGTTTTTGTAAAGGGAAATAATGCCTCATCAATCTACTAGAATTCTTTTAGGGGGTCAAAAAGCATATG
The DNA here is from genome assembly GCF_965140285.1 of Lepidochelys kempii. Taxonomy (NCBI): domain Eukaryota; kingdom Metazoa; phylum Chordata; order Testudines; family Cheloniidae; genus Lepidochelys; species Lepidochelys kempii. The sequence continues at coordinate 29,869,537 of NC_136391.1, read as the reverse complement.
GACAAAGGGGATCCAATGGATATAGTATACTTAGATTTTCAGAAAGCCTTTGACAAGGTCCCTCACCAAAGGCTACTAAGTAAAGTAAGCTGTCATGGAATAAGAGAGAAGGTCCTCTCATGGACTGGTAACTTGTTAAAAGATAGGAAACAAAGGGTAGGAATAAATGGTCAGTTTCAGAATGGAGAGAGGTAAATAGTGGTGTCCCCCAGGGGTCTGCACTGGGACCAGTCCTATTCAATATATTCATAAATGATCTGGAAAAAGGGGTAAACAGTGAGGTGGCAAAATTTGCAGATGATACAAAACTACTCAAGATAGTCCAAAGCAGACTGCAAAGAGTTACAAAGGGATCTCACAAAACTGGGTGAGTGGGAAACAAAATGGCAGATGAAATTCAATGGTGATACATGCAAATTAATGCACATTGGAAAACATAATCCCAGTTATTCGTATACAATGATGGGGTCTAAATTAACGGTTACCACTCAAGAAAGAGATCTTGGAGTCATTGTAGATAGTACTCTGAAAACATCCACTCAATGTGCAGGGGGCAGTCAAAAACTCTAACAGAATGACGGAATTCATTAAGGGATAGATAATAAGACTGAAAATATCATATTGCCCCTATATAAACCCATTCTATGCCCACACTTTGAATATTGCATGCAGATGTGGTCACCCCATCTCAAAAAAGATGTATTGGAATTGGAAAAGGTTCAGAAAAGGGCAACAAAAATGACTAGGGGTGTGGAAAAAACTTCTGTATGAGGAGAGATTAATAAGATTGGGACTTCTCAACTTGGAAAAGAGACAACTAAGGTAGGATATGATAGAGGTCTATAACATCATGACTGGTGTGGAGAAAGTAAATAAGGTAGTGTTATGCACTCTTCAGATTGCAAGAACTAGGGGTCACCAAATGAAATTAATAGGCAGCAGGTTTAAAACAAACAAAAGGAAGCATTTTTTCACACAACCCACAGTCAACCTGTGGAACTCTTTGACAGAGGATGTTGTGAAGGGTAAGACTATAACAGGGTTAAAAAAAGAACTATATACATTCTTGCAGGATAGGTCCATCAATGGCTATTTGCCAGAATGGGCAGGGATGGTGTCTGTCAGAAACTGGGAATGGGCGACAGGGGATGGATCACTTGATGATTACCTGTTCTGTTCATTCACTCTGGGGCACCTGTATTGGCCAATGTTGGAAGACAGGATTCTGGGATAGATAGACCTTTGGTCTGACCAAGCATGGCTGTTCTTAGCCCTTGATATAGGTATGTAAGGAGGAGGAAGACATCCTTCCCCAACCCCTTAAACATTCTCACATGGATTGACCATTAATAAACAACAATCACGCTGCAGGGAAGGTATTTGTTTTTGTCAAATTAAATCTAGTTTTAATTTTCAATGTGAATGGTAAATGGCAGACGTGACAATTTTTTATTTTTATGGGCTTGCTGCTGCTACTTAAATCAATGGGAGCTTTGCCATTAACTTCAATGGGACCAAAACTGGACCCTTTATTTTCTTACAGAAAAGACTAAGTCTTAGTAAAAGGAAACTTCACTCTAGCTCCTTGCTATTACATGTCTGCTGAGAACAGATGAGACACTGTAGTATTTGAGTGTGAATTATGGGACATGTGGATTAGCCAAGCCCCAAATGATCAAAGTTATGGTATTGTAGCATTTTTGAAAAAAATCACGCTTTAATATGCACTGGAAGATAGTACTTGAAGCTGAGATTGGGCCTTATTTTACTTCCACTGAAGCAAAAAATCAATGGCAAAATGCTCGTTGACTGCAGTGGGAACAGGATTAGAGCTACTGTTCAAGAGATTTTGCTCCCAATGTACCTTAGCTCATAGAGGTCTGTGCCATAATTCTTCCACTGCTTTTCTTTATTTTCTTTATTTCACATTGCAAATGACCATTATATTTGACAGGCTTCGAATGGGGTGCTCAAGTTCCCAGAAAGGTAGCTAGATTGGCCATAATGTCTTGTGGACAATCATTCTTATGTATGAGCTGCAACAAGTCACTAGCATTTTCTTCACAAAGCCACAACTGACTAAAGTAGGGGTTTTTTTAAAAAAAAATCCTTGATGGTCAAGATATTTTTTACTATACAAAAGTTCTACCATTATCACAGTCATCAGTGTATTTTTATGAACAGGGTCAAAACTTATCTGACAATCTTGTTCTTCATTCATGTTGAAATGGCACTAAGGAAATGACAGTCATAAACTAAGAGGACAATACATACAGTATATCCTTTCAAAACACAATTACTTATATAATGCAGGCTCACTTACTGGTGCTCTGAACTATTATGTCCATCTATTTCATGCAGTATTCCTAACAGTCTTCCTTGCCCTGTTAATTCAGTCATCTTCTCTACAAAAAAGCAGGGGATTTAAAGCAGGCGTGATATCATCAGCTGCTTATCATTCATTTCCTGTTGTGATCTCCTGAGGAAGGATTTTTTTGACACTGCTTTTTTTTTTAATTCATCACTGCTTGATGAAAGAATAACATTGTTGCATCATCTGATTGTGTGTGTGTGTGTGAAATATGTAATAGAAACTCAACCTTAACTATGGAACCGCAGACTAGTGCTTCTATAACAATAATTGAAAAACAGATGGCAATACTTTTCCTGAGTAAAAATGTGAAGAAACTTTCCAGGCAGTACAAATGGAAGGCTTCTATTCCCAAACAGACAAACAGATATGTTACTTTTGAGAGATCCTAGACCCGTGAGGATTAAAATCAGGTTCTGGAACCAGATTTATAGTGTAAGAACAGATGTCATTGTTTGTTTGCACCATAACATCTTTCACCCAAGGTGTCCCTACAAGGTAAATTGTTCACTAGATAGCAATAAAATGTCCAACAAATTAATTGTTAGAAGCCTTTGAAAAATAAAGAACACACAAATGATGGGAGACAACTCTTTCCCCCTCGCTTTAATTTGTTTTGGGCATTGATTTTAGTGTTCATAATAAGTGGAAGCACTGTCAAGGGATGAATGTGCTGGGGGCAGCCACCATAGAGGTGTTATGAAAGTGAGCCCTGCTGTGCAGGACCCCTGCTATTCCAGAGTGGAACTGTTCTGGGCTGAGTGTAAAGCTTGTATGGTGTCAACTTGTTTTTTGTTTGTAAAATATATACACTTGTTAGCTTGAGACCACCATGTTTATTTAATCTATGGTCTAGGCCACATTTGAACTGGTATCTCCAGAAGTAAAAATATTAAGAGTATTCAGCTCCACCTTCTCTCTCTCTGTCTTTTACAGACTACAAACAGACACAGGATGGGACAATGGCATAAAAATAATCAATAATGCTACATTTTATATTAGCCCAATCAGATTAAGTCAAATGAATGTGTCTTTGTGCTGCAGAGACATTATTTTGAAATTGTTTTGATTAACACCATTGGCCGCTTTCCTGGTGTTATGACTCTTCATGCATGCATGATGGATGTCTCTTCATATAGTGGTGACAAGCATTAATACTAGCTTTATCCTAGACTAAGAAAACGCTCCTGGTACATTTAAATATCTTTTCACAGCCCATTATTTTTATGGGAGACCATTTTTATGGGAGACCTCTTCCCAATGAGAAATCTCAAGATGGGTATAGAATCTGTAGGCTTTTACAAATGAATCACAGCCAAAGGCAAAAATAAAGCTGCTACTGACTTGGATTAATAATAATAGTAATAATAATTATTTATTGTCTGTATGGGTATTATAATTAAAGATGTTCTCCACACATCACTGAAACAGGAAATGATTACATTAGAGGATTGGTGTTGTTTTTTAAGGAGTTACTAAACATCCACAGCTACTCTTGAAACCAGTAGGGATTGCAGGTGAAAATTAAGCCATGAATGTATTGAACTCCCAGTTTATCTTTCTCTCAGGTTTTTTTAACATTTTCTTCTTAGATAGTGAAGTTACACTATTTCAACTTTTTCCCTCAAATTTTGTTAAAGAAAACATGTATTACCAGAAGTGTTTAAATAAGAATTAGGTTCAGCTTTTCTCAAAGTCCTGGCTAGATCTTTGAGTGGATACTTTCTGCCCAAAGTTTTGGAAGGAGTTTTGTATAGGAGAAATGGTGTTTTTAAATTATCCCATTAATTTATCATATGTATACCTGAGTCCCTCTGTATTCTTTGCTTCAAAATGATTGGTATAATGGTGGTATACTTTTATTGTGAAGCCTTTTGGAAATGTCTTGTAAACAAATATTCATTGACGCCTCCCTCAAATACGGTTGCCCATGGTAAACTTGGTGGACCAAATTTAGGACCGAAGTATCATAACAAAAACTCATATCTTCAGTAATAAACCAGGCTAGTCACCAGGGTAGATTCTTCATACTAGAAGCATGACGAAACCTAGCTGATGAAATGCAGTATGGACCTCAAGGTATGTGCTAAAACAGTGGGCTGTGATCTTTGGTCTAGACAGAACCTGCCACTCAATGTCCCCGCATCCCAATGCCCCCTCAATAGCTCCAGATGCAGTGGTATCTTCACTGATATGAATTACACAGAATACTAAAGTTCTCCCTCACATAGCTGCCCATTTTCCCATGTATGAGTCACAGGCATCTTGAATGTGGCCAATGTATGTGAGGCACTGAAACTGTGCTGAAAATATATATATGGCCCAGTCCAAAGCGCTTCAAAATCAGTGAGAAGCTTTCTACTTATTTCAGTGGGTTTTGGATAAGGACCATAGAGCATCCATTGTTGGGAAGCTCTCAAAGGAAATTTCCAATTACATAACATATAATACCTATCTATTTTTTAGATATTTCCTTGTAAGTGAAGGTCAAGAGCCTTGATGCCTGAAGTCTATTGTTAATCCAGAGGGCACATTGAAGTAGGAGTTTTGCCATTCATTTAAAAGACAGAAAGATTGGGCCCAGAAGCAATACAGGAACTTACAAGTTTAAATTGATAAGTTAATATATCTTATATTATACTCCATGACAAAATCTTCCTTCTAATGAGTGCATGCAGCTTCTACCAGAGCTATATGTGCATATATCCAATGGTACAATATGGCCCATAAATGGCACATAACACACTTCACATCTTGATGACATTTTTTGCCAATATTATTGAATTTACTGTTTTTTTAAAGCAGGGCATGCTGTTAATTCTTGCTCTTTTCACTCAAATTTTATTTAAATAGTCTTGTTATGGGAAAGATTTAATCTGATTTTTTTCAGTAAGATTTAAGGGAAATAAGTAGTTGCTGAATTCCCATAAAAAAATCAATGACTCCTTTGAAAATCCCAGTCCTTTCATCATGTCGTTCATCTCGAATACAATAATCACAGCAGGATGCAACATAGCTGATGTGCAGATTCTTAAAATGTAAGAGAAATTCATAGGGAGAATACAATTGTAAACAATAATACATTTTAGAGGCCTCCCTTGCAGTGTCTTTGAATGTTTTCTAATTATTTAAATGCAGAACCTCAACTCAACCTTAACTATAAAGCCTCAACTGACACCTTCATAATGTAAAGTATTAATGAATAAAAAACATTGAGTGCTTTAAAATCACATTTAATTGTGCTACAATGAAAGAAACGAAAATGTTTAGGTTTTTCAAAATGTCTCCATTAGGTAAATAATAATCTCAATACAATTGGGATCTTTATAGGCTATGAACATGTAACACTAAATCTCGTTTCCAAGCATATTTACAATTTTCTTGTGCACTTTCATTGCAGATAGGAGAAATGCTATAAATTTCTAACAGTCTTGTAAGTGTGATAATCGTAATTGGAAGGAGCGCATTGAAACAGTGGAGGCATACTTGGATTTAGTTACTTGCACATTCAAATCATAGGGCAGTGAAAAAAATGTTCCTCATGTATTACAGTTAAATAGTGCAAAAGCAGATGTGGCATTTGCCATGCTTATTACTTGTTAGTTAAGATGATCTGTAGAAGGTGGTGTGTGGGTTATAACATGCTTTTGGCATAAACTGCTTTTGTCCAGTGCAAAACTATGTTACATGGTATGTATCAAACTGGTATCTATATTTCTATCACAATGTAATTATACGTTAAAAATGATGTAATATGTCTCATGTAGAAAAGAAATCCCAAAGTTCATCAAGGTGCATATGAGAATGGTTATGGCATGAATGGGACTGTTCCTGGGAGTAAGTGCTAGTCATTGTAAGGGCTACAGCACTGGGCCTTACGGCCCCAGCCTAACAAAGCACATAATTTCAGTAGGACTACTCAATGTTTATAGGTTTCAGAGTAGCAGCCGTGTTAGTCTGATGAAGTGAGCTGTAGCTTATGCTCAAATAAATTTGTTAGTCTCTAAGATGCCACAAGTACTCCTTTTCAATACTTACAGTAAACCACATGCTTAAATGCTTTAGGGTAAGATTTTATATGGGGGAGGAAGGCAGATTATCCTGCATTTGTCCACTCCAGGGTTCTTACACTTTCTTCTGATTCATCTGGTCACTGCTGGTGATGGGACACTGGCCTAGATGGACCTTTGGCTTGACCTACCTAGTAAGGCAATTTCTGTGTTCTGCCGCAGTATTCTATTCAACATGTCTTTGTGAGGATACTGCAGCAAACTAACAGGTTTCAAAGTAACAGCCGTGTTAGTCTGTATTCGCAAAAAGAAAAGGAGTACTTGTGGCACCTTAGAGACTAACCAATTTATTAGAGCATAAGCTTTTGTGAGCTACAGCTCTGATGAAGTGAGCTGTAGCTCACGAAAGCTTATGCTCTAATAAATTGGTTAGTCTCTAAGGTGCCACAAGTACTCCTTTTCTTTTTGCAGCAAACTAGACTTCCTGCTGTGTGCATGTGTGTTATTTCTATCTATATCAAACTTCACCAATGAAATGCTGACATAACATCCTGTTTGAGCATGGCTGAAATAATGGGAAAATTAAATCTCTTCTTTCAAGGCATAACTGGACCAACATACAGGTCACAAAGGATTTTCTTTTGCTTATGAAGATTGCTACACAGGCATCTAGGTCCATTTTGGAGTTGTTTTCTATCTTTTTCTGAACTCAGTATCAAGTATTAGTCACTGTTGGAGACAGGATGTTGGACTTGCTTATGTCAGAGGTATTGTTCCTTTGTCCAATTTATAATAAATCGTAGGCTTCCCAGCCTAATATAAAAACCAAAGAGTTTCCAATAAATCTGGGTTTCTTGAGAGTTTTACCCACCACTCAAAGGAGTGGTGGACATAATCAATGACACATTCTGCACATGGTTTACAGTTTCCTCCAGCAATTAGACATAACTGTATTGCAAGGAAGCACAGGGCCAATTTTGGTGTTGAGGCATAAATCAAGCAGTTTTGCCTTTCAGATATTTCAATGATTCTGGAGTCTGCAGGCACTTTAAAATTGATGGCCTAATAAGTGGCCGCATGTCTTTTTTTTGTTTCATCTTCTCTTTTCCCAGTAGGGCCCACCACAGAAGAAGTACCATCATAAGTCTCATATTAGCACTGACACCACAAACGTCCAGAGTGACCAGTTCAGCTGAATGGAAGTTGATAAGTAAGCTGGCAACCAGCTTGCAGTGGGTGGAATAACAACAACATCAGCTTTTCTGATCCTACCCTTCTCTAATGTAATTAAATTCTGAGTCATGGACCTGCAGGCAAGGCATACTTCCAACTGATGCTGCAATTCCTGAAGGTCACCTGGAGAGTCGTATATTTCACAAACTGTAATGTATATTGTTGCAAGTTTCCTGATTTAAACTTGCATTTGAAGAGCTTTGCAAGGCCAAACTTAGTTGATGACTTCTCCAGTTAAACAATAGGACATGACAAGGGTTGACAATGCTGTCTAATGTTACTACATTCAGGGTAATTTGTGTGAAATAAAAGTTCAAAGATGATCTGATTTGAACTTTCCTAGGCTTAGTGATAGTAAGCAGGTCCCTGGAGTGTCTTATTACTATTATAAAATAACTCTGTCAACAAATTGCATTCAAAAGACATTTAATGTATTCCCCGGACTTGTAGTTGGAGTTGATGTGTAGAATATCTAGGGCTCATATTTATTGAGCATCATATTCTTGCATATCATAGAATATCAGGGCTGGAAGGGACCTCAGGAGGTCATCTAGTCCAACCCCCTGCTCGAAGCAGGACCAATTCCCAGTTAAATCATCCCAGCCAGGGCTTTGTCAAGCCTGACCTTGAAAACCTCTAAGGAAGGAGATTCCACCACCTCCCTAGGTAACCCATTCCAGTGCTTCACCACCCTTCTAGTGATTTTTTTTTCCTAACATCCAACCTAAACCTCCCCCACTGCAACTTGAGACCATTACTCCTTGTTCCATCATTTGCTACAAATGACATTTGATCTACCATTTAATATATGCAGATCACATGACTCTGTCTTTAGTGGTCTTAGATGACGCATTTATGTTCACCGCAGGATCTGTGAAATATCCATTTGAAGAAGAGCTTTTTGAGGACAACAGACATCAAGAATCATTTTAGGCATAAGTATGTCTAACTATTTTGAAGGGTCACCAGCAGAGGTTGAAAGGAGTTAATGCTGTAGATCAAGTGGTAGAATCCTTTGCTTTGGGGCTAAGATCCAGAGTCATTAGATTTATGCATCAGCCCATAGCTAAATCCTGAAGTTTTCATATTCCAAGATTGTTCTGCTGGGTAGGATGTTTGTTTTTATTGCCACCATATTTGATAGTGCCTCTTGGTTTGCAGTTTTCACACTCAGAGGAGTTATATGAGGAGAGACTATGTGTAAATTATGTGTAACTTTAAAATAATACCTTCTTGTGACTGGCCTCATCCTATTGAATAAACCTTCTCCTCTTCGTTATTAGACTTAATGTCTCAGTCCTTAATCTCACTTCTCACCTCTGTCTGAAGTGCAATTGAATGTTCTATCTCTACTCTTCTCCATAACTTGTTGGGCATTTTTTGTCACTGGAATTACGAAGGTGTACTTGAACATAGCACTGCCTTGGGCAAACACTGCCAGGAGGAAAACTCAAGAGTATATAAACAGGCATCAACAAATATCTCCAAGATATGTTTGTTTTCCCCACAAATTATCTGATCCCTCAAAACACATTTAACTTACCCTTACAATGCATTTGCCACCTCTTAAAAGTGCTCTAAAAATTAAAAGAAACCAGTCTGCATCTATATATCCTTCTATTCTGTTAATTCAGGTAGTATACGTTCAATTTCTCTTGCAAAGTAATATAAAGTACACCTTTGGGATCTTCTGGAGCTTTCTGAACCTTTCTACAGCACAGATTTACAAGCTGCCAGCCTTCATGAAAAATGAAATAGTTATTCAACAATATGGGTTATCTCTTTATATATCTTTCCCTGTCTTTTCAGTTGCAAGACTAGTTTTGTGTCATGAACTGTAAACAGTAAAAATAGCAATGTAGAAGGGGGAAAAAAACAGCTTCCTATCTGTAAATGAAGATTCAGTAGTGCCTGTCCTCCGGGAATTTTTCTTTTGCTGTGGAATGGATTATTTCCCCCCCGCCCCCCTAGAAAAAAAAACAGAACAAAAACAAAACAAAAAACTAGAAATGTCATAATTTTTGTTTTGACATTTTTGGTCCAAAAGAAACATTTCAACATTCTGTAAACTGGAAATGTTTCATTTTAGTTTATTTAGCTGACATGACACACTTTGTTTTGAGTTAGTTAAATATTAAATTATATTGTCCTAAAGTGGTGCATTGCCTGAAGGGAACTGTTGTTTCAGAGCTGCTTGCCTCCATACTCCCCTGTGTGCCAGGTCATACTTGATAATGTTCCAGTTACAAATACTTTAACACAAGCGGTTAACAAATGATGTGTTACTTGTGGGGTTTAGAACCCAAAAGAGTGGTAACTTAACTGTTTCACTTCAGGTGGTGTCAGGAATAAATTGATGGGAACACTGTAAAATATTTGATAAATGATTAATACAAGTAAGCGTGCTTTTATTTAAAACTACAATTTATTAGATTTAAGCATACACAGATATAAACAATAGGTTTAGGACATCCCAGATATAGTTACCCACAGTCTGAGATAGTTTTGAGTAATCACCAGCCGGACTTCTAGGGGCCCGCTTTCCATCCAGCTGATGGGGAGTTTAGATGTCAGCTCCTTTCCCAAAGAAAAGCTCCCTCTGACTGCTCCAAGATATTTACTTTTACCTGTTTTTTATACTTAATGCTAACAAAACACATATCCTACAGTGACTCCTAGTGGGTTAGCATAATAACCTCTACTGGGTCATGAATTCTCCTAATTTTAACAAACTATTCATAATTTCAAAACATTTCTAGTCATAAAAACAAGGTTTGGAGCACCTAAAACCAAGGTCGCTATTCACTCACTCTTTTCCATAACTTTTTATCCCATCCTTCCATTCTAATTAGCAAATAGGCAGCTGTCTAAACTTGTCTCACCAAAGCCTAAAATTATTCCTAGCTATGAAATGTTAGGGTTCGACCAGCAGTGGCTGAACATGCAAAATGGCTGACTGCACTACTGTCAAGTTTTAGAGCACACCCAGAAATGTCAAATCAAATGTCAAAGATTAATCAATTGTTGTAGAGTGCAGCAGGTTAGTAGGTTGTTTATAAGAATATAAAACACCTTCTTCTCATGCACATATAGATTCCAACATAAGAAGGGATTGTTTTTGTCATCATGTAGTCTGACATCCTGTATAAGACAGGCCACAGAACTTCTCCAAAATAATTCCTTTTGAACAAGAGCATATCTTTAAAATAATCCAAATATATAACCATCTATAACACATACTGGTCATATCTGCAACATGCTTATAATCATTTAGTCATTTATTTAACCCCTTCCAAACTGTTGATAATAGAAACTTAACATAAAGTGTGGCTTTTTTTTTTTTAAAGAAAATTAGTAACTTACAATCATATGGAGTTTTGGGTAGCTTGATACAGGACATTTGGAGAAGCACTGCAGGCAGTTTGGGATGGTGGGCTACACACGGAAGGTGGATCTTTCAGCTAAAATGATCTTTTGTGAAGGGAATCAGGAATCAGCATAGTTGATTTTGAAATGATCATCTTTATGTTTCAGAGTTAAAAAAACATTGAGACAAATGTTCATACATCTCAAAACCATTGTTTCAAATCATCTGCTACCTTGGGAAGAAAATATTGCATTCTTTTAAACTCTGCTCATGTTTTCAAGGGTCTCTTCACAGTCCAGCTGATTAGAAACATATTTCCTATTATAAAAAAAGATATAATTCTGGAGCATAGATTTACTGCCACGGATGAACAGGTGGATATGGATACCATGACACATTTTATGTCTGCAGAACTTCAAAATACATAGGTCTCTGAATACCTAGTACAGAATCAATATGTTCCAAGCTCACTAGTAATTTGGGGTGCCTGAATTGATGGGTGCCCGATCTGAGATTCCTTAAAGAGGCCTGATTTTTAGACACTGGCTGCGCAGGAGGCTTCTAAATCAGGCCCCTTTAAAGCATGTGATTTGGGGCACCCAAAATTCACCTTTGGAAATCTTAGTTGTCATGTGTAATTATACCTACACGACATGTGTAATTTATTTTGTGGGGGAGAATCAAAGGTAAGTGAGCCCATTGAATTCTAGTTTGAGTTTGAGGGAAGTTCTGCTCAAAAGTTACCTATATTTTTAACCTGACTACCACTTTTAACAAAGGGGAAATTTTGATAATGTCATTGTAACCAATCAAAACAATGTGCATGTTCTGAAAAAAGAAAACTAGATTGGAGACCAATTTACTTAAGCATTGTTTTTTTGCCCCTCCCCTACCTATGCTCTTTACCTCCAAAAAGAATGAAAAGAGCTAGGAAATCCTGTTAGGAATTCACAGTAAGATCAGAAGAGACGTTTCAAAGGACATACTTGTGGATATTTATCTAATACACCCAGAGGATAATCATATAAAAAAATCGCATAGGGCTAAAGCTAAGCTGATTATGTTCCATTGGAGCAGTAATTTTCTTCTGCCCCAACTACGGAAATGTTTATTGTCTTATTTTATTTTAAAAATGACATGATTATCATAAAAGCCAATACTGTGAAGTTAAAAAAGTTTCTGCCAATTCTGCAGCATCCTTTATTTCAGTTGGGAAAAAAATCACTAGAAAGGGGGAAATGCACTGTCTCCCAGCTGGTATGCAGTGAAACTGATGCTTATTTGATTTTGGGAAATATGATGGATGGAAAGGTATTTACCTACTGATCTACAATGTATTAACAGTAAAAAAAAAATCATTACCATTACTTTCAGAAAATGAGATGATCTCATGATGCTGTGAGGAAATGTATGGCTTTGTATCAGCATTTTTCCCCAATAAAGCAAAAAATAAAGATATAAGCTTAGTAACTACTTTAATGAAAATATTTTGACAGAAGTTTGAACTGTTACTTCCAACTGCCTTGTTGCTGTTGCCTAAATGCATGCTATTTACAAAGTAGTTAAAAAAACCCACAATAGGTAAAAAGAAAAGTAGGACTTGTGGCACCTTAGAGACTAACAGATTTATCTGAGCATAAGCTTTTGTGAGCTACAGCTCACTTCATCGGATGCATTCAGTGGAAAATACAGTGGGGAGATTTATATACACAGAGAATATGAAACAATGGGTGTTACCATACACACTGTAAGGAGAGTGATCAGGTAAGGTGAGCTATTAGCAGCAAGAGAGCAGGGGGTGGGAGAGAAAACCTTTTGTAGTGATAATCAAGGTGGGCCATTTTCAGCAGTTCACAAGAACGTCTGAGGAACAGTGTGTGTGTGTGTGGGGGGGAAATAAACATGGGAAATAGTTTTACTTTGTGTAATGACCCATCCACTCCCAGTCTCTATTCAAGCCTAAGTTAATTGTATCCAGTTTGCAAATTAATTCCAATTCAGCAGTCCTCATTGGAGTCTGTTTTTGAAATTTTTTTGTTGAAGAATTGTAACTTTTAGGTCTCTAATCGAGTCACCAGACAGATTGAAGTGTTCTCCAACTGGTTTTTGAATGTTATAATTCTTGACATCTGATTTGTGTCTATTTATTCTTTTTCGTAGAGACTGTCCAGTTTGACCAATGTACATGGCAGAGGGGCATTGCTGGCACATGATGGCATATATCACATTGGTGGATGTGCAGGTGAATGAGCCTCTGATAGCGTGGCTGATGTGATTAGGCCCTATGATGGTGTCCCCTGAATAGATATGTGGACACAGTTGGCAATGGGCTTTGTTGCAGGGATAGGTTCCTGGGTTAGTGGTTCTGTTGTGTGGTGTGTGGCTGCTGGTGAGTATTTGCTTCAGGTTGGGGGGCTGTCTGTAAGCAAGGACTGGCCTGTCTCCCAAGATCTGTGAGAGTGATGGTTCGTCCTTCAGGATAGGTTGTAGATCCTTGATGATGCGCTGAAGACGTTTTAGTTGGGGGCTGAAGGTGATGGCTCGTGGCATTCTGTTATTTTCTTGGTTGGGCCTGGCTCCACAGTATGCCAACATTTTTATGGCTGACTTAGAATGCTTCCTCAGCTCTCATCCCCTAATGCCCCTACTCTACTTGCGCTACATTGATGACATCTTCATCATCTGGACCCATGGAAAAGAAGCCCTTGAGGAATTCCACCATGATTTCAACAATTTCCATCCCACCATCAACCTGGACCAGACCACACAAGAGATCCACTTCCTGGACACTATGGTGCTAATAAGCGATGGTCACATAAACACCACCCTATACCGGAAACCTACTGACCACTATGGCTACCTACATGCCTCCAGCTTTCACCCAGATCACACCACACGATCCACTGTCTACAGCCAAGCTCTACGATACAACTGCATTTGCTCCAACCCCTCAGACAGAGACAAACACCTACAAGATCTCTATCAAGCATTCTTACAACTACAGTACCCACCTGCTGAAGTGAAGAAACAGATTGACAGAGCCAGTCGGGTACCCAGAAGTCACCTACTACAGGACAGGCCCAACCAAGAAAATAACAGAATGCCACTAGCCATCACCTTCAGCCCCCAAATAAAACCTCTTCAGCGCATCATCAAGGATCTACAACCTATCCTGAAGGACGACCCATCATTCTCACAGATCTTGGGAGACAGGCCAGTCCTTGCTTACAGACAGCCCCCCAACCTGAAGCAAATACTCACCAGCAGCCATACACCACACAACAGAACCACTAACCCAGGAACCTGTCCCTGCAACAAAGCCAATTGCCAATTGTGTCCACATATCTATTCAGGGGACACCATCATAGGGCCTAATCACATCAGCCACGCTATCAGAGGCTCATTCACCTGCACATCCACCAATGTGATATATGCCATCATGTGCCAGCAATGCCCCTCTGCCATGTACATTGGTCAAACTGGACAGTCTCTATGAAAAGGAATAAATGGACACAAATCAGATATCAAGAATTATAACATTCAAAAACTAGTCGGAGAACACTTCAATCTGTCTGGTCACTCGATTAGAGACCTAAAAGTGACAATTCTTCAACAAAAAAACTTCAAAAACAGACTCCAATGAGAGACTGCTGAATTGGAATTAATTTGCAAACTGGATACAATTAACTTAGGCCTGAATAGAGACTGGGAGTGGATGTGTCATTACACAAAGTAAATCTATTTCCCCATGTTTATTCCCCCCCCTCCCTCCACTGTTCCTCAGATGTTCTTGTGAACTGCTGGAAATGGCCCACCTTGATTATCATTCCAAAATTCCCCTCTTCCCTCTCCCGGCTCTCCTGCTTGTAATAGCTCACCTTACCTGATCACTCTCCTTACAGTGTGTATGGTAACACCCATTGTTTCATATTCTCTGTGTATATAAATTTCCCCACTGTATTTTCCACTGAATGCATCCGATGAAGTGAGCTGTAGCTTACGAAAGCTTATGCTCAAATAAATTTGTTAGTCTCTAAGGTGCCACAAGTACTCCTTTTCTTTTTGCGAATACAGACTAACACGGCTGCTACTCTGAAACCTGTCACAAAAGGTAAAAGGTACTTCACTGTGAGATAAGGGGGAAATGACTCAGAGGTTTGTAGATTAGACTTTTTGGCAGAAGGTAAAGCAGAAGGCTTGAGAGAGAGAGAGAGAAGTAAATATATAAATAGTAATAAAAAGAGAGCTAATATAATACCCTTTTCCTGAAGAAGAAAATCTGATCCTTCCTTATACATCCATTTTATTAATCCATTTTTATTCTTTTACATCCATTTTATTAATCTGGACCATTTATAGTACAAGGTACTTAAATGTGTATAATTTGAAGTTAGTGTACAAAATACTAACTAGAAAAATAGGGAAATTTACACTATATATTATACCTTTAAGGGAGAGCTGATAGAAAGAAGTTGAAGAAGGCTGTGAATGCTGGTTTCAATAACTGTTAACTGCACTCAGTACCTGGTTTGATTGACCTCTTATTAAGGTTTCCAATGAAAAAGACAAATGCTTTAAATACAACTATTTTTAAACATGAGAGGGTGCGGAGGGGGAAATCTAAGGCCAAATTTTTCAAAAGCATGAAGGGGTGTTTGTCACCCAGAGCAGATATTTGCAAAAGTGACTAACTGATTTAGATGCCTGGTTCTTATTGAAATTTAAAGTCAATTGGACACCGACTTCCTACAGATGCTTTTGAAAATCCTATAGTAAATCCATTTTTAAGTACCTAAAGAATAGGGCCGATTTCAAAAGTGTTAAACACTCAGCAGCTCCCAATAAAATCTTTAAAAAGAAAAGGAGTACTTGTGGCACCTTAGAGACTAACCAATTTATTTGAGCATGAGCTTTCGTGAGCTACAGCTCACTTCATCGGATGCATACCGTGGAAACTGCAGCAGACTTTATATACACACAGAGAATATGAAACAATACCTCCTCCCACCCCACTGTCCTGCTGGTAATAGCTTATCTAAAGTGATCATCAAGTTGGGCCATTTCCAGCAAAAATCCAGGTTTTCTCACCCTCCACCCCCCCACACACACAAATTCACTCTCCTGCTGGTAATAGCCCATCCAAAGTGACAACTCTCTACAACTCTGTAGCTCACGAAAGCTCATGCTCAAATAAATTGGTTAGTCTCTAAGGTGCCACAAGTACTCCTTTTCTTTTTGCGAATACAGACTAACACGGCTGTTACTCTGAAATAAAATCTTTGACAGTGTGTATTGTAACTCAACCACCATGAAAGTGCTAAGAATATAATGTAGTACCAATTCCATGTAAAATTTGGGTGGAAAAACCCTTAAAAATCAGAATATTTTAGACCGGGGTCTCCCAAGCTGCAGCCAAATTTAATGTGGGATGTAGTCTGATAATTCAGGCTGGGATTTTCAGACACCTTAGGCAGTTAGGGCCAGATTTTTAAAGATATTTAGATGCCTGTAGGATTATCAAAAGCTCCTAGGTGGTGTCTATTGAAATCAAAGGGAGCAGGCACCTAAGGACTTTTGAAAATCCCACTAGGTATTTATCTGCATCTTAAGGCACCTAAATACCTTTAAAAATCTGCCCTGTAAGGTCCTCAGTCCATTAGACAGTTATGAATATCTCACCTGAATTTAGAAGTTAGGCACCTATATTGCTTAAGTGCTCTGGAAAATCTCATTCCTGGTTCCAAACTCATTCAAGGGTACATTTGTGTATCAGAATTGTTTTTCAATGATTGTTGCTAAAAGAAACTTTACCAAACAACTTGTTGGGTATTGACTAACCAGCATGGCAGAGTGCTTTAATTAATGTCCATTAAAAGTGCTATGATCAGGTCTGGCACTGTGAGATGCACCTACAAATAAATCTAGTTGCATTAATTCAGTAGACAGCTGCTTCATCACTAATGAAGAATTAAGCAAACATTGACCAAAACTTGGGAACTTAAGTCAGCAGTTAGCTATTGAAACCCAATTAAAAATACTTTCTCTGCACTTGTCTGTAAATATTCATGCTATTGAACTGTTCCCACTAAATGTATAAATGACAACATAATATCCACCTGTAACAGTTGGTGGAAACCATTTTAAGTAGCAGTTTAACAAACAGAGATGAATTTTAATTTGTAATGCCAATTGAGCTGTAATAAAAATTAGTATTCCAGCTGTGAAAAAAAAATACAACACAGCTTGGTTTAGCATTATTTACAGGTGTGTGTGTGTGTGTGTTTTAACAGTATAATAGACCATCTTGTGTCTATCCATACCAGAAGTTTTTAAATCAGAAGCCCCCTTGTGGAATTAGAGGCATATCTGCAGGAAAATAAATATTCAATTATGATGTTATTTCTCTAGTTTTTGTTGATTGCCTAATTCGGTTTCACATACGGCAACTGTGCAATGCTGTGTTGGACATTTGTATATTTTTTATGGAATGTACTGAACTTCGGTTTCATTTCTGAGTTGGATGGTACCATGCAACACTTAAATAGTTTCTACATATCAGTGTTGCCAACACTTGTGATTTTTATCATGTGTCTTATTGTGTTTTTTTTTTCCTCAAAGGGCCTGCTCCTGGTGTCATGGACTTACATGAAACTCTGAGCTTTTATTTTTAAACAAGTAAGCATTGAGGCCTCATGATTGCAAGGGAAGAAAGTTTTAATACATGACCTCAGTGCACCCTAAAGATTCAACATCAGAAGGCAAATGTAAAAAAAAAAAAAAGCTTTTTCTTTTTATCTCATGATTTTTAAGCCAGTCTTGTGATTTTTTTTTCCGGGGGGACCTGACTCATGATTTTTGAATGGTTGAGGCTGGCAATACTGTGCTGAAAAATTAGTGAGATTAAGCTATCTTTGGGGTTATTCCACTTTAAGGGAATATAATGCCTCACATTGACATGATGGCACCAAATAGCCACCAGGAGCCAATATATGCACAGTTATATTTGAGCTTCCATGAATTATTAGAGGGCACAAATATTCTATAAATAATTAGAGTGCAAACTTTTGCTGTTTTTGGGGATGTGATTTGATCTATGTATTTTTGGGCTTCAGTGCAATGCCAACTGGGATCAGGCAACACTGACATCAGCTGAATTGGTCTTAGGTTCAACAGGCAGTTAGAGAATTGTATGTTTGTAACTGCTACCTATAGCAACATAGGGTGGGGTTCAGGTGCCACTTTAGGCACATAAGTCCAAAATTTAGATCTCAAAACCTTTGCTCAGTTGCTGCCTAAGCCTGTAGCCACTTGTATTCCCTAGGACCTAATATTCTCTAAGTAAAATCCCCTAAATACCTAAATTTCCCTGGTGGGCCCGCTCACAACTGTGTCAGTCCTGACACCACTGAGCAGCTCAGCACCTAACTCATGCCTTAGCCCCAGTGGAGTCACAAAATGGTATCCTGCACCTATCTTGATGGAAGGACCTGATTGATAAACATGCTTAGTGTCTATATCAACTGAATTGAGCCAGACACATAATATAGCCACCAGAGGTGATGATTCCTCATCTTATACCCAATAGCCTAGTTAGTACAGCACACACCCAACATGTGGAATTCTGTTTGACGTGGAGCAGGGTCTTGAGCCCAGGTTTCATACCTCTAAGATGAGTCACTAACCACTGAAGTATTGGGTGGGGCTCTCTCAATCTCCGCTGTTGAAGCTGTTTCATTTTGTGTAAAACACTTAAATATTCCTTGCAGCAAGGACATGCACATGGATCTCCCACATAAAAAGCAAAGGCCTTAACCATCGGGCTCTGAAGTCTCTTGGATACAATATTTAAGTAATTTACAGACAGTGGACTAGCTTCAAGAGGAGAGAGCACTCCACATCAGAATACCAAATAGCCCAGTGGCTATGGCACTCAGTGTGAGAGCTGGGTTCAAGCCCTGATCTTCATAGACAGAATGGGGATCTCATCCTGGGTGAGTGCTCAAACCATTGGATATTAAAAGCTGGGGTCGGGAGGACACCCTCTCTTTTTTTTCTTGAAAAAGGGCTGACCAGGTTTAGACACCTACCTTCAGGAGAGGGTTCAGTACTATGAAACCCGAATGCATGGAAGTACCTCCCCACAGTCTGGAATTAGATGGCTATCTCCCTTTGGGGCACAGGGCCTAGGTCACACCTCTCTCCATGGCATTTCCTATTGGTTAGCTTAGACGGCTCCCCACTCAGTGTGCTGCCTTCTGTGAATCCCCTTTTTAGGTTCCAAGGCTCCCCAGGCATTGTATAGGGAGCCTGTGTGCCTAACTTGGAGTTTTGAATTCCACTGAGCAACAGCACCTAAAACGTAGGCATTCATAGATTCATAGATATTTAGGTCAGAAGGGACCATTATGATCATCTAGTCTGACCTCCTGCACAACGCAGGCCACAGAATTTCACCCACCACTCCTACAAAAAAAACCTCACACCTATATCTGTGCTATTGAAGTCCTCAAATCGTAGTTTAAAGACTTCAATGACCAGAGAATCCTCCAGCAAGTGACCCGTGCCCCATGCTACAGAGGAAGGCGAAAAACCTCCAGGGCCTCTTCCAATCTGCCCTGGAGGAAAATTCCTTCCCAACCCCAAATATGGCAATCAGCTAAACCCTGAGCATATGGGCCAGATTTATCAGCCAGATACTACAGAACATTCTTTCCTGAGTAACTCGGATCTCACCCCATCTAATTTACCATGCCTATTTACCAGCCTATTTACCATGAATATTTAATTACCAAAACCATGTTATCCCATTATACCATCTCCTCCGTAAACTTATCAAGTTTAATCTTAAAGCCAGATAGATCTTTTGCCCCCACTGCTTCCCTTGGAAGGCTATTCCAAAACTTCACTCCTCTGATGGTTGAAAACCTTCATCTAATTTCTAGTCTAAATTTCCTAGTGGCCAGTTTATTCCATTTGTTCTTGTGTCCACATTGGTACTGAGCTTAAACAATTCCTCTCCCTCTCCGGTATTTATCCCTCTGATATATTTATAGAGAGCAATCATATCTTCCCTCAACCTTCTTTTAGTTAGGCTAAACAAGCCAAGCTCCCTGAGTCTCCTTTCATAAGGCAAGTTTTCCATTCCTCGGATCATCCTAGTAGCCCTTCTCTGTACCTGTTCCAGTTTGAATTCATCCTTCTTAAACATGGGAGACCAGAACTGCACACAGTATTCCAGGTGAGGTCTCACCAGTGCCTTGTATAATGGTACTAAAACCTCCTTATCCCTACTGGAAATACATCTCCTGATGCATCTCAAGACCGCATTAGCTTTTTTCACGGCCATATCACATTGGCGGCTCATAGTCATCCTATGATCAACCAATATTCCAAGGTCCTTTTCCTTCTCCGTTATTTCTAATTGATGCGTCCCTAGCTTATAACTAAAATTCTTGTTATTAATCCCTAAATGCATGACCTTACACTTCTCACTATTAAATTTCATCCTATTACTATTACTCCAGTTTACAAGGTCATCCAGATCCTCCTGTTTGATATCCCGGTCCTTCTCTAAATTGGCAATACCTCTCAGCTTTGTATCATCCTCAAACTTTATTAGCACACTCCCACTTTTTGTGCCAAGGTCAGTAATAAACAGATTAAATAAGATTGGTCCCAAAACCGATCCTTGAGGAACTCCACTGGTAACCTCCCTCCAGCCTGACAGTTCACCTTTCAGTGGGACCCACTGTAGTCTCCCTGTTAACCAATTCCTTATCCACCTTTCAATGTTCCTATTGATCCCCATCTTATCCAATTTAACTAATAATTCCCCATGTGGCACGGTATCAAATGCCTTACTAAAATCTAGGTAAATTAGATCTACTGCATTTCCTTTGTCTAAAAAATCTGTTACTTTCTCAAAGAAGGAGATCAGGTTGGTTTGGCATGATCTACCTTTTGTAAAACCATGTTGTATTTTGTCCCATTTACCATTGACTTCAATGTCCTTAACTACCTTCTCCTTCAAAATTTTTTTCCAAGACCTTGCATACTACAGATGTCAAACTAACAGGCCTATAATTACCCGGATCACTTTTTTTCCTTTTCTTAAAAATAGGAACTATGTTAGCAATTCTCCAATCATACGGTACAACCTCTGAGTTTACAGATTCATTAAAAATTCTTGCTAATGGCCTTGCAATTTCTTGTGACAATTCCTTTAATATTCTTGGATGAAGATTATCTGGGCCCCCCAATTTAGTCCCATTAAGCTGTTTGAGTTTCACTTCTACCTCAAATATGGTAATGTCTACCTCCATATCCTCATTCCCATTCGTCATGCTACCATTATCCCTAAGATCCTCTTTAGTCTTATTAAAGACTGAGGCAAAGTATTTGTTTAGATATTGGGCCATGCCTAGATTATCCTTGACCTCCACTCCATCCTCAGTGTTTAGCGCTCCCACTTCTTCTTTCTTTGTTTTCTTCTTATTTATATGACTATAGAACCTTTACTATTGATTTTAATTTCCTTTGCAAGGTCCAACTCTACTTGACTTTTAGCCTGTCTCACTTTATCCCTACGTGTTCTGACCTCAATAAGGTAGCTTTCCTTGCTGATCCCTCCCTTCTTCTACTCCCTATATGCTTTCTGCTTTTTCTTAATCACCTCTCTGAGATGCCTGCTAATCCAGCTTGGTCTACAACTCCTGCCTATGAATTTTTTTTCCCCTTACTTGGGATGCAGGCTTCTGATAGTTTCTGCAGCTTTGATTAAATAATCCCAGGCCTCCTCTACCTTTAGATCCATAAATTTTTCAGTCCAATCCACTTCCCTAACTAATTTCCTTAATTTTTGAAAGTCAGCCCTTTTGAAGCCAAAAACACTAGCTGCAGATTTATTTTTATTAATCCTTCCGTTCAGTTTGAACTTAATTAGCTCATGATCACTTGAGCCAAGATTATCCCTTACAACCATTTTTTCTATGAGGTCCTCACTACTCACCAAAACCAAATCTAAAATGGCATCCCCTCTAGTCAGTTCAGCAACTACTTGCTGAAGGAATCCATCAGCTATCGTATCTAGGAAAATCTGAGCCCTATTATTATTACTAGAACTTGTCCTCCAGTCTATATCTGGGAAGTTAAAGTCTCCCATGATCACACAGTTTCCATTAGTATTTACTTTATTAAAAACATTAAAAAGGGCTCTATCCATATCCAAATTAGATCCCGGCGGTCTATAGCACACCCCAAGCACTATCCCAGGGGAGGCTCTAATAGTTTTCTTCCCCAATTTAATTTTTGCCCAGACGGACTCAGTCATATCCATTTCATCGCTTCTTATTTGTTTACATTTTATCTCATCATTGATATACAGTGCTACTCCATCACCTTTACCTTTATTTCGGTCTTTCCTAAACAGCACATATCCTTCAATACCTGTAGTCCAGTCATGACTACTATTCCACCATGTTTCTGTTATCCCTATATTATCTGGTTTCACTTCCTGCCCCAGTAGCTCTAATTCCTCCATTTTGTTACCTAGGCTCCTCGCATTAGTGTACAAACATCTTAATTTTCGCTGTTTGGCCTCACTCACATTCTGTACCCTATTAGGCACAGTCATTTTACTACCAGTATAACCTATTAGACTTGTATCTACACTGCCGTTCCTCCTACCCACGGCTGTATCCACTCTTACTTCATTTTCTTTCCTCTCAATGCTAAATTCTGGCATGGAGATTACCTGGACATCTCCCAACCATCTCCCCCTAATTCCTAGTTTAAAGCTCTCTTAATCAGTTGTGCCAGCCTCCATCCTAGAAGTCTATTTCCTTCCCTACTCAGATGAAGTCCATCCCGAGAGAATTGTCCTCTATCCATGAATGCCTCCCAGTGGCCATACATCCCACAGCCCTCCTTATAGTACCATTGCCTAAGCCATCTGTTGATAGTCATAATCTTGTCACACCTTTGTTGCCCTTCTCTAGGAACAGGTAGAATCCCACTAAAGATCACCTGAGCCTCAATTTCCTTAAGCATCTTCCCCAGCCTAGCATAGTCTCCCTTAATACTTTCCAGCAAGATTCTAGCTGGCAATCTAAATCGATATATATATCCAATATCATTTGTTCCCACATGAAGGATAATTAGGGGATTCTTTCCCGCTCCCTTTAGAATCCTTTTCAACCTCAGGTCTACATCCCGTATCTTAGCACCTGGAAGACAGCATACCTTCCTATTCTCCAGATCAGCTCTGGTTACAGGCCTATCTATTCTTCTCAGTAAAGAGTCCCCAATCACCTGTCTTTTCCTAGTGACGGTGCTATTCTCCAGTCTATCCCCTGTTCCCTCTAGCTGCAAGTTCTTTCCATTCCTATTCTCCCTTGTAATCCTCTTTTACCCATCCTGTATCCTCCTGGGGCTCATATTTGGTGTAATCTCCATTAACTCTTCCCCTTTTCCTATAGGACTAGCCGCTCTTCTCTTCTTCCTTGCCCTTCCACCTTCATTGACTACCTGCTGAGCCCCTTCATTTTCCAACTCTGCAAACCTATTCTTAAGCTCTGTTTCTCCTTCACTAGCCCATCTTTTCCCTGCCTGGTTCTTTTAGTCACATGCTTCCACTGACCACTTTCCTCACCCAGTCTCCCCTCAGAATTCCCAGTCCCGCTTCCATCTGCAAGTCTGAGCTTTTCCCTTCAGATACCTCATGTCTTTGCTCCATAATCTGCTCAAACCCCTTCCTAAACTCTACCAGACTTTCCACCTGCATCTCCAAACCTCGGATCTTTTCCTCCATCAGCTCTATCAGACGGCACTTCATACAGACAAAACTCTCTTACCAGGTGCCCCCTCCAGGATCACGTACATACAGCAGCTTCCACATCCAGTCATCTTCATTGTGTCTTCCGCTACATGGGTCACTCCCACTGCTGCCTCTGTATCTGTCATAGCCTTCCCCCCTGAATCCTGTTAATCTGGAAAACACAAACCACACCTAAACACCACCCCCAGAGCAAAAAACAAGCACCACAAGACAAATTCCCCTTTCAACCCCCCCTGTTTACAGCTCTGTTTGCTGCCTCCTGTGCCGCTGCAGCTGTCTGTGCCGCTGCCTGACTGGCTGCTACCTTTTAGGACCCCTAGTCAGAGAAGCCCTGCCCCCTAATCAGGGCTCAGCTTCTCTCCCAGCACAAAGCCCCTGCAAGCCTCTACACATACAAATACTACCAATACAAAACCAAACACAAATACCTTCTCCTCCAACCTCTCTCTCTCCATGGCATTTCCTAGTGGTTAGCTTAGGCGGCTCCCCACTCAGTGTGCTGCCTTCTGTGAATCCCCTTTTTAGGTGCCAAGGCTCCCCAAGCATTATATAGGGAGCCTGTGTGCCTAACTTGGAGTTTTGAATTCCACTGAGCAACAGCACCTAAAACGTAGGCATTGCGATGCTTAGCTTAAGTCCCCCTGGTGAATCCCACCAAAAGGTTCCATAGAGAAGGGCCAAATACAGTTTAATTTGCTCTAGTCATGAGTCTGAGCACTTTAACTGGGAAATTAGCATACTTTAGGAAGAAAAAAACTGGGACAACATCAAATTCACTAAGGAGTTTTGATTAGAAATCTGAAATGCATGGGAAAACAAGGTAGGGAAACTGTGAATGTGGCATACCTAATCAAACAGCTGGGCCATAAACTGAAGCTTCAGTAGAAGATACAGGAATAAATCCCTAAAGCACATCATGAGCAGGAAGCAGCTCCTTTGACCTCCTGTAGAAAATCGGCTTAAGCCCTGAAACCTGAAATTTATCACATTAGCCTACCTAGATCTTGTGAATAGTCATACAATTATCAAGAACTTTTAAATAACCCAACTATAACATTGTATTGTAATGTGCAGAAAAGTTGAAACTATTTCAGCAACAAATGGAAAGACTGCAAATTAAATGTCTGTTAACTATAGTCTACTTCTACCTTAATTGGCGGTGGTATCAGCAGAGTTTAACATCTGTTGTTGTCATCCAAACTGCATGTATGTGTGGTAAATTATTAACTTGGCATAGTTATGAATCGTTCTGGAATGGTAGAAGGTTACTGTGGAAGGGTTGGACTCTGTAATCTAGTGAATGTTAAAAAATAGAAATATCCTTGAACTCTTCATCCCACTGCCATAAAAATAGATATGGGCGATCATGACTTAAAGTAGGAGAAAGGTCCAAAAATCCACTAAGAACTGAAAATGATTCTGAAAGATTCTGCACCATTTATAACATGCAAAATATTCCATTGTCTTGAAAACTACTTTAACCACCATGCACAATTCCCAAGCACTGAAAATGTTAATTTAGCAAATTGTCTCTTTCTATCCTCTTCTGTTTTAGTTTACGGTGCTTAAATTACAAAGTTGAATTAGAGAGGGACTTTTTAGGATTTTAAATGCTTATTTTGTGCTGTCTTCTATGCTGAAATCCTGATTGTGGCTTCTTTTCAGTTTTCTTAATTTTTAAAATTGTGTTTAGTAAGGGGATGCATTATTGCTGCTACTCAAATCATTTAATTCCTCAAAGTGATATCAGTGAAAGCCTCTAAAAATGACATTGCAATGTAGGGCAAGCTGAAATGAGAGGTAATGAAAGGTAATGAAAAAGTCAGCAGTAGACAAGATGATGCCATGATGTGAGGACAGGCAAAATAAAACACTTCGTAGAAGTCTGTGGAGTTGGAATTAGCCACTGTGCAGAATGGGAGTCATGTGTCACAGAAGCAATACTCTCGTTGTGAGTGGGTGGATGCAGAATGTCAATGTGGTACAGAACTCTAACTCCTTTTGCTCCATGGAGGACTAACATTGCATCTGTGAAAGAGGAGTTAACATGAGCATGTTCAGTTGCTGTGTGTAGAAGAGAGGATGGGATTACTTGAGAGAAATGGTGGAGCAAGTAAACCATAATTTTGCCAAATTATTAGATCTATGCAAAATAGTCATGACAAAACGGAAGGTGCTCAAAATGTGGCTTTATTTGGCATAGAGGTGCTACCAAAGACATGATGTTGTTAAAATTAGGCAAAAAACTTTTACTGAGAGTGAGTGCAATTCACCCTTTGGCCGAGGGCCAGCACAAAGCTGGTGCATCAGCTACACTTAGGTACAGAAAAATAGAGTGGTGAGTGTGCAGGGAGTACATACCGCGTTGGCTCTGCATTCCTGCTCCCAACATGCCAGTCAGCATAATACAGACCAGCAGGTGCTTGCTTGCCCGTGGAACAGTCCAGGTTCATTATTTGTTCTGGGGAACATCCAGCTTTTTTATTTATTTGTATTTCAATAGTATTTCAGTGATGGACCAGGATCCTATTGTGCTGGGTGTTGTACAGTTACAAAACAAAAAGACAGTCCTGGTCCCAAACTGATTGCAGTCTAAGTCTAAGAAAAAAGAGAACACGTGGATATAAACAGATGCACAAAGTTCAAAGGAACAAAGAAACAATGGTGGGGCATGTCTTCTCACAAACACATTCTACCCGCCCTCCACTTTCTACAATGATTTCTCACAAAATATCAAAGCAGGTTCAAATTCTTGGTCCATATCTTCAAGTCACTCAATGATCTGGGCCCAGGATACCCAAAAGATCACCTAAAGCTCCAGATAAAGATGGTGATCAACAACTTTGCTGCTCTAGCACAATGGAATGCTTTACAAAAAGGTTAACACTAGTCTGTGTGAGAGACAGGGCTCTCTTGGGCGTCAGTTTAAGACTACGGAATGAACTCTCCCAAGAGCTAAGGATCATCACAAACCTCTCTACCTTCCACTCCAAGTACAGGACACATTTCTTTGACCTGCTTTTTCTAACATGCACACAAAGAAGCATATATACTTAAAAAAAAAAAAAAAACCCTACCAGAACAAGACAATCCACTGCACATACTTCTCCCCCTAGGGAGAGGATGAGAAAACAAACAACATATGACAGATATTAGTCACATTGCTTTACTCACTGCTGGAAGGTGCTAGGATACCATGGTGATGTGTGGTTTAAGAACCCGTATAGAATAGAATCAGCATGCTAGGGTATTATCAAGATTTTTTGTAGATAACACAGCAACGGACGGATTTGAAGGACAATGATATGGCTTTGTAGAGGTTTACAGAGAGCTCCTCCGATGTGTGAGGGGCAACTCCGTGCTGCCCTTTACTCAGGACTAAGTCCTTCATGGCCAGAGAAGGTAATGGATATTCACATAGGCAATCTTGTTTCCAAAAGAGAAGAAAACTCTTTTTGGAGTTTCCCTTCTCTTTCTCTCTTCCTGGAGTTCTTTGTCTGAGGAGAAAGTTATATGCTATGACTTCCTTTTTTTGTCCAAGAGTCTGCAGCATGTGTTTGAAGCCCTATGGGTTTCCTTTCACTGTAATAGATTCAATATGTGTTCAAGAGGCTAAAACTGGGAAGGAAAAGGAGAGAATATTATATGCTATAGAAGGAATTACCTTTTTTCTTAAAATAAGAGTACAGCTGCTCTGTGTGTGTGTGTGAGAGAGAGAGAGTGGTGATGAAAAACCAATAATGAGGTACTCATTTAAACTTTCTAACAAAAAAACACTTTAAATAAAAGTTCTCATCTACATTAAAAAATGTTTTGACTTGTGAAGAAGAAACAAATAATGAAGATCTCCTTAGTTTCTTTTTTTCATCCATCCAAAACTAGAGCTGTTTTCAGGCCAATTTTAAGAAGAAAACTCTATTTACATATATATGCTTGTTTTACTCAGAATAAATAGGCAATACCCCAAAGCGAATCTAAGTCTCCATAGTTAGTGGATCAGAAGTCTGATTCATATAGCTTAATGGTGGAGTAGTGTACATGCTGAGATGCAGAAAATAATGTGGATCTTATGTCTATATCAGTATTACATCCGTTTGTTTATGGACAGAATAACTCAATGTATGTCCCCCTTCTGCTTTGACACATTACAATTGCTTTTGTGAAATTAACTGGGAGAGTCAAAGTGCTGTTTTTTAAAAAAAGTTTGATTTTATACAACCAAATATTTTGGTGAATCAGAACTAAACATTCCAAGACTTTGAAGTTCTTGAGCTTTGTACTCTCTCTCTCTCTCTCTCTCTCTCTCTCTCTCTCTCTCTCTCTCTCTCTCTCTCTCTCTCTGAATAGCCTACATGTTCATAAGTTGATTGGGTTACAAATTGTGCTGAATATTCTTTATGACCTAATGGATCATTTCGCAGTTAACTGAGTCTTAAACACACTTGTAAAAGTTTAATCCAAACTTTGAATGACATTTTTAGTTTTAACAAGAGTGTTTTCTTGTGAACTAGTACTCAATAATCTTCTCCAGGGTAGACTAGAAGTAGAAATGGAAACAAGATTGAATCTTTTATTTTGTATGTGGTTTTACCCATTTTGGAGCACATGGCAATAAACCATTAGACTTTTATCTCTTCCAATCTGAGTACAAACTATTTATTAAAATGTCACATTTGGCTGCATGATTGCTAAGAAATTCATTTTGTGTAAGGCTAAACATATGTCAGGAAATGGAACTGTTGTTGTTTTAGACTCATATTTTCAGTCAAGGTTTTTAAAAGACATGTGGGTTAGTATTAAGCCATTTTTATTTTTAGTTCTTAAGAATTGTGGCCCTGTCTTTAAGATTATTAAAAAGAAATATATTGGTTGCAGTTTAAAAAAACAAAATTTCAGCTCCTATCTGATTTTAATTATTCCAGTGAGATAAGTTTTAATTTTAACTATTCCTCTGAAGGGTAGAAGACTGTATCTGTAATTCAGGAATAAGCCTTGTGAAATAAATTTAAAATACCATCAATATCTCCATTATAACTTTAAAATAGTTACACAAGAAAGGGGCATGTCATGAGGAATGTAGAATTTCTTCACAAGCCAAACTCTTTGAATTCTGAATTATATTCATATTGTCCCCCTAAGATTAATTATGAGGAAGTTTTTAAGGTCAGAATTTCTCCAGAGCAGCCATTTGGATTTTATGGCTAGGCTAAGCTATGTTAAAAGAATGAGAGGAAGTAAAAGAAAAACACATTAGTACAGTAAAGATATTTAGAGGTGATGGACTGGAAAAACATTGTAAAGGAAAGGCTGAGAAGCAAGATGGAGAGGGAGGCCTTCATTATGGGTACTTGGATTGAAGACAGAGCAATGCGTGGGAACCGAAGCCCAAAAGGGTGAGATGACATAGGTTTGAGAAAGAGGTCTTGGAAGTAGGGAAAAAATGATTACAAGGGAAAAGGGATACTGAAGTGAGAGAGAGACATGGTGTGCTGTAAGCAGTGTATGTGGGTCATGTTTTCAATTGGGTTTGCTAAGCTATACACCTGCATTGCAAAACAGAATTAGCATTCAAGTCCAAATATACATGTGCAAATACCCCAGTGTTAGTGCAAATCAAGGTATTTGCAGACCTAATAGAGTTTTGTATTTATGTGCGCAATCAACATATAAGGTCAGTTTTGAAAATTTGGACCTCTCTGTGAATGTGTCAGAGATGAACAGATGGTCTCAGTGAAGTAGGGAACACATGAATATGGATATCATAGTGATCAACTGACTGCAGACATGCATCTTCCAAAACCACAGACGTTCCAAAACCACAGCCCTCTACTATTGAAGATAAATCAAAAGTATCACTAATTCATCCATTAGAGGGGCTGATATGCATATAGGACAGTCTGGCATATGCCATTCAGTGGAGAAAAATGATGCACTAAAACATGTTCCAGACTGTAACAATCTCTGTGTTTAAAAAAAAAAAGGAAACCAGTATTTGTCAAAAAGAACTATGGATATAGCACAGGCAGTCGAGTAAATTTTGTCGAATCATATTGCCAGAATTCCATACAAGAGCAGCCTATAGGGTTGTGAAGCTAAATTTATAGCAGACTACATTTGTGTGGATTTGTGTGGTACAGAAAATCTTTACAAGTTCAAGATTTCTCCATGTAGAAATCTTGTTTTCTGACAGAACATAAAATACCTTCTGAGGAATTTCTGAGGAAAAAGAGGTGAGGAACTGGAGGGAGAGGGAAATGATATAGACACGGATAAATCATACAGCTTTGTGGAATTTGGGTAGGCAATTATGGAGTACTATACGATTCCACAGATTATCTCTCTAACAGACTCGATCACTGATTACACAAGAAAATCAACCCAGCTGTTTCAGCCTCATTATTGGAATAGATAGGTCTCCCATCTTTATCAAGATTTCATTCTTTCCCCTCCTTTCTCATTTCAAGATGTCTTAATTTACACATAAACTAATAGGCTAATCCTGTCTGTTATATGAAACCATCATCTAATATTAAATAAATCTATTTCCATTCTGGCTGGGAAGAAAAATAATAAAAATGCATCTGTGGTAATGCTGAAGGCTTATCCAGTGTATTTAGAATAAATACAAAATTGCTATGATATTCTTCCTATGATTTCATGCCAATATAAGAAGGATTAATATACTGTCTGAACACACCAGGCTATAATAAAATAGAGGAATTAAAATCACTCTTCAACATACAGTAGATAAACCTTTGAAAATAAGTTAAAAATTGAGCCTTAAATATCAGAATTGGAATACGAGTCATTTTTTACAGGAAAAGCTATTTTGCAAATGCTCATAATCAGGATATAACAGGAGGCAGCCATTGCATTTCCAGAGATTACAAAATTTACAGGGACTTAAAATTCAAAACATGGAAAAAGTCTACAGAAGTTTAGAAAAATACAAAATAACATACACATTTATCATTTCTGCCATAATAAATCGTACTATCTGAAGGAACAGTGTAAAGATCTGGGAACAATGAGAGCAGTATTATTCTAATATATTTCCACTGTCCTAGGATGACCATGGATATCTCACTGACCATCAAGTGACTACATTACTATAGTATTAATCATCACAAAAATATGATCCTGTATTTTTAGTACAGCTGCAGCTTGCTGTTTACCAAAATGTCTACTTTTGGCAAAGAAGGAATCCCCAGAATGTGCTCTCTCGTTAAATCTGGACTTTAAAAATATAGTCTTGTGTGTCAGTTTTTTAAAGAGTGACAAAGAGCTACTTGAGGTCTCAAATTGACACTATAGTGAATCTTCAAAGTTATGTTGCACCATCTCATGCTGGATGTGACCTAAAACCATAAAAAAAGAGGAACAGATGAGAGCAAGGGCATGAAAGAGGAGTACAGGTATGGGGAGAATGATATTCATTGGCTTTGATTTTTTTCACGGCTTGACTGAAAAAGTAAAACACAACACTTTAGAAACTGTTAGATACATTTTGCACACAAATAAAAACTTGCAAAATGCGGTTTAGTTTGAAACAGGTCTATCAGTGATAGGTAGCTTATAAAATTTAAAGGAAAAAATACTTTGGTTGCCATGAAAAGGTCATTATTTCCACACAGTTACTCATAAGTCATATCTAAGATCCAACATGTATCCTCCTTTTCCCAAAATAGGGAGTTACTATGTTTTTTCAAATACGGGTTAAGGAGAGTCATGTGGTTCAAGCACTGGACTGGGACTGAGAGAGTCTATAATCTATTCATGACTCTGTCTTAGATTCCCTATGTGACCTTGAACAATTAATTTAATCTCCCTATACCTAAATTCCCCATTTTAAAAATGCACATAGCAATACTCTCTTTTGTCAAAGGGCGTTGTGAGGTCAAACTGATTAGGAATAGAGCTGGGTGAAATGTTTTGGCCAAATCATTTTTATGCTGAAATCTGCAGATTCAAGTCAACTGAAACATTTAATGTATTTTGGTGAAATTGTTTTGTAAAAACAAACGTTGAACAAATTGAACTGATTTGATGTTTTCATTCAAAATTAATTTTAGTTTTGAAATATCCTTCAGTTTCATTAAAAAAGGTTTTAAAAAGCTTGAAATCAAATCAGAATGTTTCATTTCAGGTCAAACAAACCATTTAATTGGAAAAGAGTCATAAAAGAGCTGTGAGAATGAGTAGAGGTTTAGAAAACATGCCTTACAGTGAGAAACTTATTTAGTTTATCAAACTCAAACAAAAGAGTAAGAGATGACTTAA
Organism: Lepidochelys kempii; assembly: GCF_965140285.1. Classification (NCBI taxonomy): domain Eukaryota; kingdom Metazoa; phylum Chordata; order Testudines; family Cheloniidae; genus Lepidochelys; species Lepidochelys kempii. The sequence continues at coordinate 29,837,441 of NC_136391.1, read as the reverse complement.
TTATTAATTTAGTAGGGAAACTCATAACAAGATCAAATAGTTGGAAGCCAAAACTAGACAACTGCAGACTAGAAATAAGGGACAGATTTCTAACAGTGAAGGTAATTGACAATTGGAACCATAGTTGCCAACTTCACATGGTAAATAAGCACCCCGACTTTCACAATAAGCCGGAAATCAACCTAATCCCATTTCAAAAGAAACCCAAAACAAGAACCCCAAGAACCCCAACACTCTGTGACTAGATCCCCCAGCGGGCAGTCTGGTACTGTGGTGGGCCCGCTGTGCATCCCTGACTTTCTCCCCATCTTGCCCCTCCTTCCCCCCCTAGCCCTTGCTTGCTGGAAGCTGATCAAAAAAAAAACACAAAAAAAAACTACAAGCCAAACAAGCTACAAGCCAAAAACTAGCCAACAAGAAACTCCCATGCCAATTTAACCAAAAACAAGCCCAATTTCTGGGGGTTTTTTTTGTTGTTTTTTTTGCAGGTTTGGCATGATTGATTGGAACAAGTACTTAGGGAGATGGTGGTTTCTCTATCACTTGCCGTCTTTAAATCAAAACTGGGTATCTTTCTAAAAGCTATGCCGTAGTTCACCAGAAGTTATGGGCTTTATGCAGAAGTTAAGCAAGATTATCTGGCCTGTATTATACAGGAGATCAGATTAAATAATCATAATGGGCCAACCGGGTCCTAAAATATATGAATTAATATTTGTGACTCACTGAAATATTGTGATGATGGGGTCCAAAGAAGCATGAAAATACAGTTACTAATCTTGGTAACTGAGTAAATGATTACTTTAATGGCAATCACTTTATGGAAGATTTCCTGGGAGAGAGACACTGAACAGTTCATGGCAACATTTTCTACTAATTAATTCTGTGAAGGGCATTCCCTACTCTAGAGCAACACAGAGCAGCTCCATCTCCCATCTCCCCCCCCCCCCCCCCCTTGAATGGCTAAAAGGGGGCACATAAAATGTCACCACTTTTGAGAAAATTACTCAACCTGGCTTCTGTTAACCCTCTTTTTCACATGGGCTTGGTTCAGTCAGTTAGAACACCTGATCCAATACCCTGTAACTTGTGTGATAAAATAGCAGCCACACAATTTGACTCTGAATATACAACACAGTATTTTTGCAATTATACTACCCTTCCCCCATTATTGATTATATTATAATATATTAGAAATGTGGAATGAATGCTGCAACTTCACATATATTTAGCAAACTTACAAAAAGCACATTTTGGCAAAAAAGAGAAAAAAAAAGAAAACATCACTGTGACTATTTCACTAGTTTGTGAGACTCTTCATACACAATCCTAATTACCTATTACGTTACTTCTGCTGCTTTGATGGTAGGTGATCTTTTATAGTTTTGTACTCAGACAGACCCATATTCAGAAAGAAACTTAAACACATGTCTAACTTCAAGCATGTCAGTTGTTCCACTGTCTTGAGCAGACTCCCTGACTTGAGTGGGACTACTCACATATTTAAATATCTTGCTAAATTGGCACCATAATATACTCCTTAAGTGAAACATATTGAAATAGACTGGGCCTCATTTACCACTGCATCACATCAGTGTAACTCTACTTAATTGGGTAAAGCTGGTGTTACGATGTACTGAATCAGACCCAATGTCTTCAGAAATCAATTTTCGTGAAAGGGAAGACCAAACGGAATCTGGCATTTAGTCAACTGAAGGACAATGTGCCCTCATCCTGCTCTATAAGAAGAGAAAAGATTAAACACACAAACAGAAAAAAAATCAATTTCTTTCTCTTATTTCTTCCCTGTCCCAGGACCTCCTACAATGAAGGTCACACCCACCTTCATTCATCCCTTATCTTCTGACATTTTTCAAGCCATACTTTGTGCTGGATGTTCATGCCTGGAGCATTGTGTGCCCTTGGCACATGCTTCAGGACAATACAGAACTCTCTTATCTCTCTGAACTCAGAAACATACATCATAGTCAGAGAGGAGGCTATAAGTTCAGTAAAATGATGGGTCATTGAGGTCATTGTCATTGTTCCTTATTGTTCTTGACTCAGGGGGAAGGGGGAGCTGTCTCTTGTTTTCATTTTGTTTATTATAAGTTTGAGGTTATTTTGATGAATGTTACTGTTTCTAGAAGGTTGACGCTGGTGTAGTATAACATAGACCTCAGAGCGAGCAGCTCTGTGCAAAAGCAGTTTTGACAATGAATATTCATCCTGACCTGCAGACCTCCTGCTACCCTAGCCATGATCCTCACAAAACTAATCACAGCCAAAACACAATCTGCATTAGTATAAGAAAGAGAAACAGAGAGACATCAAAAACTAACCCCTGGTTAAAGGAATATATTAGGTGAAATCCCGGCCCTACTGCAATCAATGGGAGTTTTGTCACAGATGTCTATGGAGCTGAGGGAAATCTTATTAATGTGTTTTGTGCGTGTAGTAGCTTAACCAGCTCTGGTTCAAATGAACTTATGCTAGAAGTAACATTAATTTGGTTTCAGAGTAGCAGCCATGTTAGTCTGTATTTGCAAAAAGAAAAGGAGGACTTCTGGCACCTTAGAGACTAACAAATTTATTTGAGCGTAAGTTTTCATGAGCAACAGCTCACTTCATCGGATGCATGTTAGCAGTTTCCTGCACTTTTGAAAGCAGAGCTCCGCACTTACCCTCTTCGGGAAAATGAAACCAATTGTGCCCTCTATGCAATCCCTCCATATGTTTTTAAAGACCTACTCCTCAGTTTATATATTTTCCTTCACACACTCCTCAGCTGCTGCTTTATGTCCTTTCCCTGGGAGAGGGCCCCACACTTTGGAAAATACTTCTTTAAGCAGTCCATGGTGGAGCTAAAATCTGGGAAGGCATTGCAGTGCTCTTTACAGACCATTGAGGGTACTGATTACGGCATCATGAGTTATTCCTCCATTTGTTTTTGCTCATTTAGTCCTGTATTAATAGTCTAGAAAATGAATATAAGCAGGGAAATTAGGGGATCATGGCTCTGGCTCTGCTTTAATTTTCCTGCTTATGTTCATCATTAAATGTGATATAGTTTTGATGAGCTTTTTGATAATATCACCATTTCCATATGATGCACATGGTAATTTCCTTTGTAAGTAGCCTTACTATGTGCATTGTGTGCTCCAGTACTTATATTTGATCTGAAGATGCAGAGTTTTCATCTGTAAACACACAGTATTTTTTCCTTATGGATGCCAAAGTGGATAAAATATACCCTTGGGAATTAGAAGATAATGAATGACTGGCATTTGGTACAACTCCTTAGTCTAGTGAGATTTTGGCATGCCATTCATTTGGAAATTTGGTCTATTGAATAACACCCACATTTACCAGATGGGCTGTCAAGGCATACTATGTGTTAACATCTTTCCATAATATTGCTTGAATCCTGGTTCTAAATTTATTCACGGGAATCTGATTTGATTTTCCTGAATAAGTTAGTGTACGCATTTATTTCCACTCTACAATGCCTCCTATAACCCTACAGCATGTGAAGCTATTGCTTTACTCCCACCACCCTATCCATGCACAGGGTGTGTGTGTGTGTGTAGGGGCAAGAGGATGCTGCTTTCCATGAAGCAGTGTGTGTGTTCCCCCTTGCTCTATGAAAGGAGTAAGCATGCCTCTGAAGAGGTCTGTTGCTACTTGCCACCCAGGGCAAAGCAGGGTGTAAATGGCGCAATCGTGTATCATAGACAGGTTTGGTCCAGTTTTTCAAAAGTTACCTTCAATTTTGAGAATGTTGGTTTCTGGGTGTTCAGCACCAGAAATCTTGGGGTGGATCTTTCAGAGCTGATGAGCAGGCACTGCTCCATTTAATATCAGTGGGGGTTTGGTGCCCCTGAAATTCAAGCCCTAAGTGTCTCAAAATAGAGGCCACATCACATGAACTAAGTGATGTGCCCTAGGCTACAAAACGTGTCAGTATCAGAGCCAGGATCATAACTCAACAAGTCTGAGCTCTCAGATCTCTGCTCATACTACTTTCCCATGCCACTCCTTGGTAGCTCTTTCAGTGATGCTTAGATACCATGGTGTTCTGTAGGAGATAAGCAGATAATATGGCTATTGGGCTTGGTATTCTATGAATATTAATGATTGAGAAGCAATGAGTGTGTGTTGACACTATGAGCTAGGGGTGGGATTCCCCTGCTTGAGTACACCTGCTCACACTAGCTCTCACTGAACTGGCATGAGTATAAATAGCAGCGTAGCCATGGTGGCCTGGGTAGTGCCAGCAGAGGCAGAGCTGAATAGCGCTGAGGACAAACCCACCTCAAACTGGTGGGTATGTACTCGGCATGGCTCGGCCGGGCCTCCACTGCACCTAGCTATGCTACCACTGCTATGCTGCCTTTTCTACCTGTGCTTGCTCAATGAGAGCTAGCAGGAATATGTGTATACAAGCAGGAGAATCACACCCCTACCTTGTAGTGTAGACGTAGCCTAGATGTGTGTGTATAATATATGGATGTTGGGTCAGCTCTCATCATAGTGGTAATCTCTGCCTGTTGATTTGTCTGGATTTGGGCATAACAGAAGTGGAGGAGTGGTCTGCATAGCTTTCCTGAGCAGGTTTTGTTCCTGGCTACTGACCAGTCTAAATAAATATTTTTTTGTAGGGGCCCGTATCAGCTGCTGGTTAGCCCAAATAACTAGAAGCCAGAAAAATTCAAAGGTCAAATTGTAATTAAACCACTTGTGTGACCTTGGGTAGATAACTCTGTATGCAGCCATCAACCCCAACTCACAATCTCTGAATTGAACTTCTCTCTGCGAACATATTAAATAGAAAAATGTACAGGAGAAGCTATGTACCTCCCCAACCATGACATTCTGGTTGTACTGAATTTCTTACCTGACCCCAGAAAATCAATACAAAATACATGTTTTCCTTTATCTATTACTTTTGTGCCTATTCATTTCAATGGGTTTGTGGTTGCATTATGATTAGCATAGGTATCTGCACAGGTAATTTATCTGATTGTTTTTTAACACAGCTTATTGCCTTATTTGACATTAAAGAAAGATGGATTTTTGTGGCTTGAATAAGACCATTTATTTTATGAGAGATGTGTGTAATCCATAGTAGTCAGTTCACAAGGTTCAAAAGACGAAGCTACTGCTGCCCAGTACACTAATAAAGGTTATACCACGAACCTGAATCAAGCTGAATGTGGACTGTATGCAGAAGGCTAATGAGGTGCGAGACATAGGGGAGAAAAGAAGGAATGAATGATTGATGTGCCATAGGTCAGGGACACTTGAGCTTTTGCAGATGCCTAGGGAAAAACAACTGGGGAGGATGTGCTCCTGCCGACATAAGAAAGCTCTAACACATCTTAGCATATACTACTGCAGGAAACCTTTTATGGTATGTATTTCAAATACTTAACAATTCAACCAGACTAAACTGGTCATGCCAGTTTGCACAGACACCAGTTGATTTACTTGATCAGAAAGGAAGCGGGATGTATTTGTAATGTTTGCAGAGTTTATAATAAAAAGGAATGCCAGGCAGAGGTGTTTCTGCATTACTATTAGCAGGGGCAGATTTTGCAATGCTGGGTCATGCAGAGTGCTTTACTCCAGGTGTCATTCTGTAGACTGTTTTGGCATGAATCATGCAGATAACTGCTACTAGTAGGAGAATGGGATTGAAGATATGCCCTTTGTTTATCAAGCTAGGCATGATGAGCTAACCAAATAAATAGAAAGACACAGTGCACCCCCAAAGAGCTTCTAGACTAAATGTAGACAGAACCACAGACAAGGAAGATGTCAAAAAGGGGTCAAAATAGAACAGGGGAGGGCAGGGTTATGGGAGAGGTACATCACAGGAACCACACACTCCTCAGAAGGCTGGAGGTGTACAGTTTGTTTTAAATATGTTGAATTATGTTTGGTGATAGTTACGATTTCTATTTGTTTATTGGCTGGTGTGATGAGGCATGAGGCAGCTGAGGGGAAGCCCAAAGGGGAAGGAGAATTAGTGCTTGCAGGAGGGAAGTGGTGTGATATGGGTCATGGAGATGGACATTGGAGCAAAGGAAGGCACAGAGGGGGACCATCTGCATGGTTAGGTGTGAAGTGAGGATGCAGGGATATTTAGATGAGAAGGGGAAGGTGTATAGGAAACTGGTGTTAGAGAAGTCAGGTAGCGTGGGCACATGTGTGGGACAGTAGGGAGCAGAACAACAAAGGACACCAGTGAGCTTGTAAAATGGGTCTGAAGGTGCCAACGTGGAGAGGGATTGGAGTGTCCAGTGTTTTTTTTCCTTGCTTCTTACTGGAGCTCAGAGTGCTGTGGTTGATGAATAACAACCAGAGATCAGAGGTCACTCAGAGGTGCCCCTTGAAGCATTCTGGGTATAGTGATGGTAGGCAGACTGGGGAGAAGACACAGCTGGGACCTAAGGTATTTTTTCAATCAGAGCATTTTAGGTTACTTTATCCTTGGTTCAGCCACTGTTAGTTTAGCCAAAGATATCCAAACACAATAGAATTTATCTTAAATCTTTGGTAGTATCCTGCATAGCGCTAAACTTCATTCCCTGTGTTTCAGACTAGGGAAGATCAGCAGGATGGTGCCTTCACGGTTGATTTTTCTAAGCGTTAAATACAAAAAGGAATTGTGCTTTGATCTTCTTTCTAATCTGATGTCATCTGATGAAGCAGTTGTTTCCTTATAAGGAAGAAGGGGCATTTGCCAAGTGTGCCCTGAAATATATGCATGTTCCCTGCTGACCACTGAGACACATGCTAAGAGAAGTAGTTTGCTTAAAATCATGATCTTCTGCTGAATATGTGTCAGTGTAAGGTGCTGACTGAAGTCCTTTGGAATGCTGTACTGTGATCCTGTTGGACCTCACAATTTAAGTACAATTAGACCAGGTAAGTGTCTGGAAGGGAGATTTCTCAGGAACAACTAGAGTTGAACAAATTAAGGTGTTAATATTTCCTTTTCTAATGTTGAGGTTCATCTGACACAGTGAGAGTTTTTGCAGATGAGTGGTATGAACACATTAATTAGCAAATAAAAGTTATTGCAATTTATTTGCTGTAATTAAAGTTATAATAAGTAAAACTAACTAGTCAAAAAGTAATTAGCCATAGGTCACTATGTTGGGCTATGTCATAGACTCATAGAATATCAGGGTTGGAAGGAGGTCATCTAGTCCAACTCCCTGCTCAAAGTAGGACCAATCCCCAATTTTTGCCCCAGATCCCTAAATGGCCCCTTCAGGGATTGAACTCACAACCCTGGGTTTAGCAAGCTAATGCTCAAACCACTGAACTATCCCTCTCCTAAACTTTATTTTTTGATAACGTTCCCTAAGGTGGCTAGAACATCCTAGCTTCCCCATTGTGACCCTATAACTGGGGCCTAGTAAAGGGTGGTTAGTGGAAAACATCAATAGTAGTTATGTGAGGAGTTATTTTCATTGCAAACTCTGAATTAATCTCCCTTTTCCTGACACACAAATGGCAGGTTCCCAGACAGTCTTACAATAATTAGCCTCTTGAAGAAGAGTGAATAGTATCAATGCTCTTTCACTAACAGCTAATACTAGCTGGGCTTTGAATCCTAAGGCTCTGAATCCCTTGCCATTTTGCCTGATGATAAGTTAGTACACATGTTATGTGTTACTTCTAGTGGACCATGACAGTCTTATCCCTAAAGGTGATTCTGGCCCTAACTTGAGCCTGGAGCACATCCACTTTATCAGTGCACAGTTGCTGCTACTTCTCAGGAACACACTCCAGTGAAGGCATAAGGTGGAAAGGGGAGAAAGCATGTTGCTATATCTGATGGCACCCTAATTTTTATGACAGTGGTTAAGGCTTTAGGGTAAGCCACTAACTGTTTTATGCTTGCTTATAAAGCTGCACCGGTGAGAAGAGATTTTTATTCTATTTTAATGTGAAACTGGTGAAAAGTCAAAATTCCTTTTCATGAGGAATGGCCCTATCTCCCTAACCGAGCATCCAAGTGTCCATTGCTCAATTTGCTCACTATTTATTTTAGAACACACACTATCATGGGTCAAAAAGCTGCCAGCATTTACTTCTTGGATAAATCTGGGGTTATTGTGGAGGCTGATAAAACTTTTCATCATTCTTGCCAAATGTTGCTCCCACCCTTAAAAAAAAAAAAGAAGTCAAATTCCATATCAAATATGGGGGATGACAGCTCTGAAAAGTGGCCATTCTTACAGCAGGCATCATTATGGAGCTGTCACAAGTACATGCTACATGCCATTTTCCCTATGGCCACCTCTGGGCATGAGACACTATTAAGAGTAAAACCACAGGTTGAAAATCAGGCTGAGAATAATTCACCGGTGTGTCTTTAGGGGTGGATGACCTACAAAATATACAAGCATTTGCAGGAAAGTCCATGAATCATGGGCACACCATGCATGTAGTGCAGGGAAGGATGTTTATGCATCTGTGATGGACTCTACCTACTTACTTCTATGTTTTTTTCCAGGGTAAGACCAGGTAGACAAATCTCTAGCTAAAAAAATATGCTGGCTCTGTTTGCAAAATGGGCTTCAGGCTGGTGAATCCAACTGTGTTCTTTACTGAATAGAGGGTGGGAATGGAAAGCTATTACAGAACAGTAGAGGCATACTTCCATCTCAGTGGCCTTCCTTCCCACCTTGGTGCTTTCTCTTCCACCACTGCAATACAGCCATCCTTGTCCAACCCCACTCGGTCAGGAATTGGATCTATCAGTGAGGAGAAAATTCTAATCTCCCCTCTTCATGGGAGTGGAATGCCCAGAATGCAGAAGAATCCATCCTGTTCTGCTGAGCAGGGAAGAAGGATGTGGGGCACTTGCAGACAGACATCCTGCAACAAAGCAGGTATGTGGCAGGCCAGGCCAGGAAAGGGAGAGCCCAGGAGCTATGGAGCTAAGGGACTGCATCCATGAGACTGTACTCATGACTGTAGAATGATTCTGCTACTGTTCTGGAGGCTGGTAGGGGTGTAGAGATTCCATTCCCCATCTCTAATTCCCACATACATCACTCTTTGTGGTTTATTAGATGTGCTCTGGATCTAAAGTTTGGTCCTCTCCCTAGTACCTGGGCCAGGTGCGAACTAGTAGCATCAGTCAGGGATAAGGATTCCCCTCCAGAAGAGGATGACTGTGGAGTCCCAATTGTGAGAGCTAGCTCTGCAGCCATTTAGGGAATTCCCAGCTCCTTGCAGGTGAGCGAGGTCAGGAGATCCATGCATATATGGATCTTCCTGCCCATCCTCTCCCCTCCCCCAGTCTGTCCATGTCCTGCCTCAACTTGCCCTGTACCTATTGGGGGTACCACAGAGAGCTGAGCTGCGCACTGCTCAAGGGGTGTAACAAATAAACACCCTATACAGCCCCTTTCCTCTTCTGCCCTTGCATTGCAGAAATGTATGACGGGCTTGACTTATTGATGTGTTGGCCCCCCTCCCCCGTGCTGTCATCTACACCAGTGCAAAGTGGGTGCAATCAATACCACCAAATCAGAAGAGTAGCATTTTGCACCTCCTTTACTCCACTGTAAATGAGCACACCAGGTGGAGAACATTGGGCAGGTCCTGGAGAGGTGTTGGAAGGTTTTGCTGGCCCTTTATGAACCCCAGAGCCAAAACTTAACGGGTAAAATATGGACGTTCCTGGAGTCCCAGATTTATTCCAGCCATAGGAAAGCCTGTATAGCATTTTGACTCTAGCTCCTCCCTGCCCCCCATTGAAATCTAAAAGCTAAAATTCCAATTTTCTTTCCCTTTTTAAATATGATTTGCCTCCCCTAAACCTGTTTTCTAATCTAGATATAAGAAGCTTAGCTGGTTGAAATACACAAACTGCCCATAGACAATTTCCTTTGCAAAATAAGGAAGGTAATGGTATTTTGCAGTATGCACACAGTAGAAAATGATCTTCATATGTTATTCAAGGCAATTGCTTTCTCTTTTGCAAGAAAAAACAGGCAATGATACTGATGTAAATATATATGGGGCCAAATTCAGCATGGTGCTGAGCATCTGCAAATCCTGTTGAAGCCAGTTGAGTGGCAGTCACCCAATATCCCTCAGGATTTGGCTGCCATAGGGATAGCAAGAGTATTAAATATAAAGTATATAAAAACAAGAGTAAAAAAGCAGACCTCAGCCCCTCTGAAGAGGGGTTCTGCTATGCTAATAGGGAGTGAACCAAAGGATGCGCTCCAATACCTGTACATCTGTCTAAAATAGCACTAGAGCCAACATTTTCACTGATTCCTCTGAATAATATTAAATTCTAAATGCCAATGAATAGGTTAGCATGCTCATTGTCTTCCCAAATAGCCATGTATCATTATGTTTCATCCTGCCCAAGTGATCACAGATGTATTTCACTCCAGGTTTTCACAACTGTTTATGTTAGCCACAGCAGATTGCTCTGAATAAAATGTGTCAAATTGCTTTCAAGACCAACCACTTTGTTCAAACACAAAGGCAAATATTTCTGTGTCTATTTACAGCTTGAAAATGTCCCTAAAGAGCACAGCTGGCTGAATTGCAGTTAGCTCTGTGTAGATTTAGTGCAACTGAGGAGAACCCCCCAAAGGCTCAAAAGACTAAGGACTTGATTCTCCAACCTTTACTCATGAGTTATATTCATTTCTGGTCAAATTCTGATCCCATTAAAGTCAATGGGGATTTTTCCCTTCAGTAAGACCAGGATTAGTTGCAAGAATATAGGAATTAATTGCCTGGATAGGAGCTGTTGTTATTTTGAAAGTCTGGCATTCTCTTATCCACGGTCAGATGTCTTATGTGTCTAATTATCTGATTGTGCTCACTTTGTAGTTTAGCATTTCCCAAAGTGTAGGGCATACCCCATGAAAGGCATGAGGACTAGCTGGGTTTAGGGGCACGGAAGATGTATATATTAAGACAGGCTGGCCTTCAGCAGCACATGGCAAGGTTAAGTTAGGGGGAAAAGAGTTTGTTTCATTTTCCTAAAAGGAGTGGGGAGAGTGCTAGGGAGCAGAGTCTGATTTCAAAAATCTGGGAAATGCTGAATTAGCCAGATGGGGAAATAATATGAATTACTCCCCAAAAATTGTAATGTAAGAAAAGGAGGGTAGATTGAAGCCAGGCTGAAAATCAGACCTTCAATTGACCCTTATTAAACCAATCAGACCTTATTAAAATCAGATTTATCAACTCATATTGCTTTTTAAAACAAATATTCAGTCACCTCCTTTTGAAAATGGCAACAATATATGTATCCACTCTTTCTTGTATCTTTGGAACACAGACAATTGGCTTGCAGATAGTAAGAGTATTCCCCTAAGTTTACGTGCGATAGTGTCCTGTCCTTGATTCCAAGCCACCACAGTGAGAACAACTGATCAAGGGAGGACATGCATATTAAATTATAATATGTATACATCCAATCATGATGCCTGTGTATCACTGTATAGAACAGGCAGGAGTCAAAACAAGTCTGCCACCCTCTGACATTCTTCTTGCCTGAAGGGCATCCAATAAAAAACAAAAATAAATGTACACTTAAAGCACAGATTTTGGATCATAAAATTAGCATCAAATAGTATTTCAGGGGTATACTGTGAGTGGTTAAATAGCACTTTAAACTCTATTCTGCCAGGGGAGGGGTGTTGAATTGGGCCTTTTTATTTGTTCGGGGCAGAAATCTAGCACACAGGGTCTCAGTGCAAAATGCTTTTGTTGTATTTATTTTAATTTTTTTCTATATACATTATCCATGTATTTTTTAAAAATTATTATTTTGCATAGTGTGTGAGAACCAAATGGGTGTGTGTGACAAAGAAGGGGAAAGGGAGAGAGCATGGCATCTTCATTTCTCCATTTTTTAAAAAAAGGCAAGAATTAATCCATAATAAGACTCCATCCTTTTGGGTACTTACAGTGTTTTTGTTTTGCTTTGTTAACAATAGGTCTATTCTGCAAGGTGGTATACATGTCCTGAGTGCATTCAGTTCAAACTAAGTGGGAATTGAGGCCATGCAGCATCTTGTAAGAGGCAGTAGGCAGACTGCGGGACCGAGCACAATATGTGGCACTTGCCTTTTCCCCATGTCATCCTGGCATGCATTTTTTATAATATTGACAGTTTGCATCTTAAATATGTATTTACACAACAGCCTGGGACCACTCCAGGATGAACAATTTCACTTTATTGGTCTATAATATGCCTTTTAAAACATTTATAAATAGGTATTTCACCATCAGACTAGAAGAAGCTTCTTCAGAGACAGTCTGTGCATAATACACATTTGTAGAACTCTTATTTAAATACATTATTTACCAAAGGGAGACAGGAAATGGCTCCTTCAGACAAATTCCAGTCTCTCAGGAAGATATTACACATACTGAGAAATATACAAACATATCATATACCTTAAAAGGGCTGCTAAACTATCACTTGATTCAGCCTCAGCCATCTTATTCTTGCAATTAAACCTCACTCAGGTTATAATATTAGTTCCCATCTGTATAAGTGCCACTGTTGAAACATGAGATCATTGTCATCATTATCAGAATGTTTCTTTTGAAAGTGAGTGAACAAAGGTGGGATGCACAGACAAAAAAATAAATCAAATGTTTATGAAATGCTGGAGATTCAAAGTTTGCTGTGATGTCATGTTTCTTAGATAAATGTTTCTGGCCAAAGCAAGAGTCCAATTTATCTTCCTTCCAGAAATTAGTACACATCAATACTTTGAAAGGGTTCACACCCACTCACCTACCCCATAAAGTTCACACTTGTTTTTGGGCGGGTTTCGTGTTTAAACCATACAACACCGTGTATTTTTAAAAAATGTCTTATATCCGCTCAGGATAATTTAACGTGGGTCCATCTTTGTGAACTTCAGTGAAACTTTCATTGGAGCATTCTCTGAGCCTCAGGTCTGAAATAGGACCCTGAAACATGGTAAGATTTATGCTACTTGTGAAGAACATGGGAGATATCTGTATTAATTTAATGAATGTTATATGTTTATCTGTGGACTGGGTGGCTATTGTGTTGTTAGCTAAAGGATATCTAAGAATTAAATAAAAAGAAAAGGAGTACTTGTGGCACCTTAGAGACTAACCAATGTATTTGAGCATAAGCTTTCGTGAGCTACAGCTCACTTCATCGGATGCATAAAGTAGAAAATGCAGTGAGGATGTTTTATACACACAGACCATGAAAAAATGGGTGTTTATCACTTCAAAAGGTTTTCTCTCCCCCCACCCCACTCTCCTGCTGGTAATAGCTTATCTAAAGTGATCACTCTTCTTACAATGTGTATGATAATCAAGGTGGGCCATTTCCAGCACAAATCCAGGGTTTAACAAGAAAGTCTGAGGAACAGTGGGGAGGGGGAAAGGGGTAGGAAAAAAATAAGGGGAAATAGGTTAGCTTGCATAATGACTTAACCACTCCCAGTCTCTATTCAAGCCTAAGTTAATTGTATCCAATTTGGAAATGAATTCCAATTCAGCAGTCTCTCGCTGGAGTCTGGTTTTGAAGTTTTTCTGTTGTAATATCGCAACTTTCATGTCTGTAATCGCGTGACGAGAGAGATTGAAGTGTTCTCTGACTCATTTATGAATGTTATAATTCTTGACATCTGATTTGTGTCCATTTATTCTTTTACGTAGAGACTGTCCAGTTTGACCAATGTACATGGCAGAGGGGCATTGCTTGCACATGATGGCGTATATCACTTTGGAAGATGTGCAGGTGAACGAGCCTCTGATAGTGTGGCTGATGTTATTAGGCCCTGTGATGGTGTCCCCTGAATAGATATGTGGGCACAGTTGGCAACGGGCTTTGTTGCAAGGATAGGTTCCTGGGTTAGTGGTTCTGTTGTGTGGTATGTGGTTGCTGGTGAGTATTTGCTTCAGGTTGCGGGGCTGTCTGTAAGCAAGGACTGGCCTGTCTTCCAAGATTTGTGAGAGTGATGGGTCGTCCTTCAGGATAGGTTGTAGATCCTTGATAATGTGTTGGAGAGGTTTTAGTTGGGGGCTGAAGGTGATGGCTAGTGGCGTTCTGTTATTTTCTTTGTTAGGCCTGTCCTGTAGTAGGTGACTATGAGAGGCTTGTTCACCTGCACATCTACCAATGTGATATATGCCATCATGTGCAAGCAATGCCCCCACCCCGTTCCTCAGATGTTCTTGTTAAACCCTGGATTTGTGCTGGAAATGGCCCACCTTGATTATCATACACATTGTAAGGAGAGTGATCACTTTAGATAAGCTATTACCAGCAGGAGAGTGGGGTGGGGGGAGAGAAAACCTTTTGAAGTGATAAACACCCATTTTTTCATGGTCTGTGTGTATAAAACATCCTCACTGCATTTTCCACTTTATGCATCTGATGAAGTGAGCTGTAGCTCATGAAAGCTTACGCTCAAATAAATTGGTTAGTCTCTAAGGTGCCACAAGTACTCCTTTTCTTTTTGCGAATACAGACTAACACGGCTGCTCCTCTGCAACCTAAGAATTAAATCAGATTCAGGTAGATGTGACACTACCAAAATCAATGGCTATAGAGATCTCTTTGTAGTTTATCTCCATGAATGTGGAACTGGGGTTCTGGCTGGTCTCACAAATGGTGACGGGGAAGGTTTTGAAAGCATTTAAAAAGCAGGCTCTGATGAGTCGGGGAGACAGAGGGTCTGCAGAAAAAACAAGCTACATCATCTTCCTCAGGAGAACAGGAGGGAGATAACAATGCATGAGGGAAATGGTAAGTTTAGGTAAAATGATTTCCATTTAGGCTTTTGTTATTTTAATCCTTTTCTTTCTACCTGTCATGTTCCTATGGATAAATCAATCAGACTTTGTTTTGAAGCAGTTTTATTTGCCACTGAAGTTTCATTGTGTCACCAGCTCCTAGAGAGAAGTTTATAGCAGAGTCTAATCCAAGTTAACCATCAGGTAATGTGGTTTGTTAAAAAGAAAAAAGAAAAAAAAGGGGGGAGGGTGTTGTAGTCTGGTCAATCCAGACTAAGAGAGGGATGAATTGTGGGATTCCACTGTGAGAGAAATTCAGGTCTGGGTCTGTCACTTGGAAAGGGCAAGAGAATGGCAGCATGAGGTCTGCCTTTACCCTTAACCATAACACCAACTATAAACCCAGCAACTCCTGTTTTCCTCTCCACCAGTTTCTCTATTTTTGAATGCCTTACTCATGTTCCAATTTTGAAGACTGAATAAAAATGCAAAAGGCTAAAATAGGGATAGTCCACCATCCCCACCTCTTTACTCTCCCTGCAATTGCACGGAAATGATTGTGTTAAATATTCTCACTTAATCCCATGTGATGATGAATTCTCAGTGCTCCAGAGAAAGATGTGGTATGGAGGGGCGGGGAAAGCCTATGATTCCTGCCACTATGCTCTTGAGAATTTGTTTTCCTGAACCTAGACACGATGATCAGTTTATCCTTGACCATGAATCACCATACTGTTTAGGAAGCTAATAGCTTTTATTCAGTATGACACTATCAATGTCCATGTAATTTTCTATTTTTGGCTTGAATCTTAGTGAGGTGGACTCTGTCGATTGGGAGATGTAATTTATAAGGTAGATTCTTAAAGGGCAGAGAAGGTCAAACATTGATTAACCTCTGAGAAAATATAACCTTTTTTGTGAAGGTACTGATTTTCTAACTAGAGGAACCTCAGAGGATTCTTTATCCCTTCTGATGAACAAGCCCCACAATGTTAACAAGGATTTTAACATTTTTCTACTAGATCTTCCTCACAAGCTGGAATAGACTTATAATGCTCATGCTGAAGGGTGAGAAGAAAAATACTCATTTAAAATGGTGACAAAGTCTCCGAAGACCTAAAGTTTTCAATGTTTCTTCCAGTAGCATCCTTTTCTTGAA
Organism: Lepidochelys kempii; assembly: GCF_965140285.1. Lineage (NCBI taxonomy): Eukaryota > Metazoa > Chordata > Testudines > Cheloniidae > Lepidochelys > Lepidochelys kempii. The sequence goes on along the minus strand of NC_136391.1, from coordinate 29,821,489 downwards.
GTCATTCTCTGAGAATCCTCAGCTGGTGGGAATCATCATATCCCAACTGACAATGGAGCTACACCAGTTTCCACCATGTGAGCAAGGAGCTCATTGGCTGTAGCCTTTAGCAGAGCTTTCAAGATTCCTAATTCAGAAAAAAACATTGGAATTTCTACCAGCTCCCAAACTATTTTCAGCTAATGTTTCTGTTTGATTCTCAATAAATTTCCATATGCAGCATACAAATTTGTATAGCATATACGTATTCAATATTCCTTTTCCCATTTTCACTGTGTTCATTGACCTTAAACCACTTTCCCATCTTGACATATTTTAAACCTCCCACCTTGCCTTCTTTCTAGATCTTTTTTTAATGAACTATAGCCCAGTGGTTCTCAAACTTGGGCCGCCGCTTGTTCAGGTAAAGCCCCTGGAGGGGCGGGCCAGTTTGTTTACCTGCCACGTCCGCATGTTCGGCCGATCACAGCTCCCACTGGCTGCAGTTCGCCCCTCCAGGCCAATGGGTGCTGCGGTAGGTGGCGCAGGCCGAGGGATGTGCTGGCTGCCCTTCCCGCAGCCCCCATTGGCCTGGAGCGGTGAACCACGGCCAGTGGGATGCGGCAGGCAAACAAACCGGCCCAGCCAACCAGGGGCTTTCCCTGAACAAGCGGCAGCCCTAGTTTGAGAACAACTGCTGTAGCCTACTTAACTTTAACTTTGTACTTAATGGGCTTCTTAACCTGCTTTCAGCTTTTTTTTATTTGCTTAGTCTTTTATTCAATACTTACCTGCTCTATTTATTTTTGATTCCCACCCACCTCACTTCTTTCTACTTTAGCCATTGCATTCTAGCTGTCTATCTTCTAAGTGGCCTTTTCCCCAACACCTGGGTCCTGTACAGATATTTCCTAAAGAAGAAAACATTGTGTCTCACTTTATTTTCTAGGGACAAAGTTGCATCTAATTGTAAATACAGGTTGAGAATCTGTTTTTATCAGTAGTAATTAACTATCTGTAATGTAGTATACCTGTACTATAATTATCTGTTATTACTGAAATTAGGAGTCAAAACAACAATTAATAGTTCAAATACAGCTTCCATGTAAAAATACTGCTGTTAAATATAGTTAGTACATATTCAATTGGAAAGGGGAATCTAAGAATTTTGTTCCATGCCACCCATTCCCCCTTTCCCGTAGGGGCTGGGGGTTTAGGCTGCTCTAAGATACACTGAGGATCATTTTTGCCCCAGACTGGGTCCTGTTCAAAGGATGTGAAAAGAGACCAACAACCACCTTTCTCCAACCCCCTTTCAGATGTGCTGAGGATAGTTCAACAAAGGATTGAGCTCTTGTTTTCTATGCCTTGTAATAATAGATCTGTGTCCTCCATACGCTATTGCCCTTGTAACAAAATGCACTACCTAACTCTCAAGTAAAGATCAAAATGCCAATAAAAGAAGGAGACAACGTGGATGAGGTAATTTCTTCTATTGGATCAACTTCTGCTAGTGAGAGAGGCAAAGTTTTGAGCTTACACAAAGCTCATATTCACGTCTATGTAAGCTCCATGTAAACTTGAAAGCTTGTCTCTCTCACCAACAGAAGTTGGTCCAATAAAAAACATTACCTCACCCACCTTGTCTCTCTAATATCCTGGGACCCACATGGCTACAACAACACTGCATACTAAAAGAAGGGGATATTTGGTTATGCAAATGAATTTGGATGCTTTCTTTTAGTCAGGTTCAGACAGCTGAACTGGGTTTCAATAAGTTCATTAGCAATACTTTTTGCCTAAATCTGATTTCTTTGACATTCAGATTTGGATATTTCTTGGTTTAGTTTCCATAGATATCCAGGGTAGAGCTAACAGTACAAAAACTGTTTCCCATGTTAGTAAAGGGGTCTTTTAATAGTCCTTTATAAAAGAAAGATATTAAATACAGTGTCAGAGTGCAATCAAGAAACTTTTGAATACCCTCCAGTTCCTATATTTTTTTCATCACACTGTCTATCAAAAGGAGAAAATCCTATCAGCATAACTAAATCCTCCTTTAGGGTTTCATTGATCTTAGACTTACAACAAGATTATCAAAAATAGTCCTACATAAAGATAATGTCTAGGGACTTTTTGGCTAATCTCAACACTTAATTTTAGATTACATCTAGTAGTTTTCAGACTCATAGCTATCCTTGTAGTTAACATATATATATATCCATGTTTACTCTTAATTAAGAAGCAATAATTATTTTTGTTTACTATGGCTCCAACATGAATAACACAAAGCATGCCCATAGACATTCTACAATAAGTCTTGAACTCGTTTACAAAGTAAATAAATAAATCTTACCATGTTAGAGACAGTTTGTTTCTCCTGGGCAAGGAATTCTCTTTTCTTGTGTCTTGTATGTCAGGAATCACATAATTTCATGTACCATAGTCAAACATAACCAGTTCTGAGTCTGCTAATTGTCTTACCCTTGCTACTTTTGTCTGGCACTTATACTGTGTAGACGTTTGGATATACAAGCCCCACACATGTCTCTGTGTTCTTCTACCAGCAGCCACATAATAAATTTGTGTAAAAAGGCAACATGTGAAAGAGAATAGTTTAATATGAAGGCAGGAATCCAGAAACACCAATTCCACTACTGAGGAAAGACAGAGATTCTCCAAGAATAAAAGCAATTTAGAAGAAATACAGTGATGGCCCAAAAGACTAATCTAACACCATTAAAGACAATGGAAAGATTTAATTGGCTTCAATGGAGTTTGATCAGTCTCCAAATATAGGTTACCTGAGAAAAGACTGAGATGAAAAATGTGTAAGGATGGCAGAGTTTGGCCCCTAATTATAGAATAATAATTCTATTGATATTCTACAGATAAAGTTATTATAAACTCATCCTTTACCACCCTGCTGTGATTTTGATGTCATGATATCTTCTATTCTAAGAAGAGGAATATATTCTTAACACTATACCTGCATGGCATAGTGAATGTTTAATTTTTGAGGGCACCCAATTTATGTGTATGCATGTAAATTGCATATAAATTATTGTCTAAATCCGGGGTGGGCAAACTATGGCCTGTGGGCTGGAGCCATTTTAAGCCAGCCCCTGAGCTCCCTCTGGGGAGCGGGGTCAGGGACCACATAACACGGCCTGTCCCTGCTCCGGCCGGGGTGCTGGTTCGGGGGCCTCACCAGTGGCTCGGCCCCAATCCGGTGCTCCTGCCAGGGTGCTGGGTCAGGGGCTACACCATGCTGCTCAGCCCCGCTCTGGTGCTCCAGCTGGGGCACTGGGTCAGAGGCTGCACCGCTCCGGGTCCTACGTGCTCCAATGGGAGCTGCAGAGGTGGTGCCTGTGGGTGGGGCAGAATGCAGAGCCGCCTGAGCCATGCCTCCACGTAGGAGCAGGAGAAGGGACATGCCACTGCTTCTGGGAGCTGCTTGAGGTAAGCACCACTTGGAGCCTGTACCTCTGAGCCCCTCCCAGTGCTCCAACCCCCTGTCCCAGCCCTGATCCCCCTCTCCAAACCCCTAAATCCCAGCCTGGAGCACCCTCCTGTACCCCAAACCTCTCATCCCCAGCCCCACCCCAGAGCCTGTACCGCCAGCAGGAACCTGCACCCCTTCCCACACCCCTGCCTCAGCCCCAATCCCTTTCCTGCCCTCCGAACCCCTTGGTCTGAGCCCAGAGCACCCTGCTACACCCCAAACTGCTCATCCCAAACCCCCTCCTGAACCCCAATCCCAATTTTGTGAGCATTTTGTGAGCAATTCACCATAAAATTTTTATTCCTCGATGTGGCCTCGGGCCAAAAAGTTTGCCCACCCCGGTCTAAATCCTTTCTTTTCACCTAAAATAAATATAAAGTGGTGTCAGTGGTCCTTTAGGAAATTTTTTACTAACCCTATCTTGCTCTCTTTAGAAAAAGAAAATAACACACACACCCTTTCCAAGGGACATAAAATGTTCTTGCAGCTGGTTGCTTTCTTTGCTAGAACATTTTCACTTGCATTATTAGTTAATAGCGGGAGGAAAAATGAAAAACAAAATTGCCACTGCATAAATACAGGGGTGGCCCACAAATTCCTGCACTATCCCAGATGATATTGCTGGAAATTGTATGATTTATGTTTCTGCAGGTTGAATAACATAATAGTTAATATTACACAGTTTGCTTGCTGGCACATTAATAATAGAACTCTTTTGGAACCTGACCTTCACCCATTAAAGTCAATGACTTCACTCTCCTTAACTTCATTATATGCAGAATCAAGCCCTGGATTGTCGGAGACATTTGTTTTCTGTAGCTAAAATGCTACTTTTGTCAGCAGCAAAAGAAGCATTCCTTTCCTATACAAATGTGTGGTACAAAACTGCCAAAGTGTCTTGCTGCAAGTGTTCTTAGATAATATGTTCATAGTTTGTTCTAATTTACAGTAGGGCTGGAGAACATTATGCACATCAGTCTTATAAATAACATCACATAAATAACAGCTGCACTCAGTGCTGAAGCAATCGCTCTCCTCCCGTGTAATCATTCATTTATAATGACGATGGGACATTCTTAAGTAGCAGCAACTGAAGTCACATCCCTACATAATTTTGGTTAGATTGCTCAATACTTCATTACAGCACCCATTTTTTCCCACCCCCTACTTTCTCCCTCATTGTTTTGAAATAATTAATTTGGATCTCAGAGTTGTAGGTCCTTATTTTAGAATGCCTATCTGGAGTAATGGAATTTGAATGTGAAAAATACAATATGCAAGATGTGACTTTACATTTATAATAAAGGATGAGGGCAGGAATAGGTTTTGTTGCCTTCATGTTAGACAATTCATAGGTTGAAACAATGCTGAACAAAACAGCTATTTACATTACACGTTATGTACATGTAGAATCACTGGACATTGGCTTGTTGCTGTTAGTTAATAAGCCCCCCAAAAGCTATTTAGCAAAGCACTTAAGAAAATACTTAACTTTATGAACATGCTTCAGTTCCAATGATTTGCATGGGACTCAAGTATATCCTTATAATAAAACATATGCTTAAGTAATGGGATGGACATAAACATGTGCTTAAAAGCATATTTTTTTTAAAGTTCATGCTAGCTCAGGTCCTAATGGAACAATTATCTCCAAGAAAACATTCAGTTCCCTTCTGTATTTAGGTTCACCGTGATATCTGTTTTTGGTCATCTTCAGATTCATCTGAGTCAATGTAATTTATCCCATTACCAGTCAAATCAATAGAAGAACTTCAGAGGTGCAAGATCAGATCAGATGCCATCTCCTTTGCTCTCCATTTCATATCCCTGACCATTGCATCAAGATATTTAGATGTTTCAGTGTCTGAATTGCAATTTTCTTTCATGGAAACAGATGCTTCCCATACATCTTAAAGCTTTTCATCCAAGTAAAGATTAAAATAGTGCACTGCATTTATCTGATCATAAGTCTAATAGATATGACATACTTAGTCATGACATACTCCATACATATTTCCTAATAAAGATTATTATAGCTATTGACATATTAGGGCAGGTTTGCCATAGATGTAAGATATAGAATTTATGGGAGCTTTCTGGGTTCTATTCCTATCTCTGTCATACATTTGTTGTAATAATTTTTGCTATCAAACTTGAGTGCCTGAAGTTAGGCATCAAAATAAGTGTCTTGGGTCTTTCAGAGGTGCTGAGTACCCAACAGTTCCCAGTGGGCCTGATTACCAGAGGTAACTGAGCATCTGCAGTACCCAATGAAGTCAATGGAAGCTGCCCATCCTCAGCACCTTTGCATCTAAATGCACACTCTCGTGTTGGAAAATGTTGGCTTTAACTCTGGTCTCCATTTCCTCATCTGTGAAATTGGGATACAATCCCTACCAAATGTTTGGTCAGAAAATGGAAAACAAAATTCAATGGAATTTTTGCCCTTTGTGTTTTTGTCATTTTTTTTTATTTGTTGTAATTTTCTAACCAGATAAAGTAAAGCATTTTGAGATCCTTTGATGGAAAATACTATGTACATACACGGTGCTGCTGCTGGTAGTTGTGTTACATGTAGCATATTAAGTAAAAGGGGTCAAAAAAGTGTTAAAAGAATAGCATAGTGATTCTCAACGAAAGCCAGTAAAAACAGAAAACAGTTTAGCCTTTCTTATACTCCTAGTTCAGAGAAAATTTGCTGTGGTGTAATGTACCAGTAACAGTACAGAAATCTTTTATATGGGACAACAAAAAAGAGAGACCTACTTGCTTAAAGGTGGACTGATATATGATCCCATTACAATATTGCATCTTTTCAGTGAGGCATCTTAATGTATGCACATTAGTTTGTGAATTTTGGGGTACCAACCCCCGAATACACAGGCAATATAATTTTCATGCGCAAACCCCATTTGGACAAACGGGTTTTGTATGTGACTATTGTATCGCCTGACCATTCAAATGTTGGTCCATTCATAAAAAATGGGGATGATAGGGTCTGAAAATCAGGACCACGGTGGCAGCCATTCTGTTTCCAGCACTGTGGCAGAAATGCTGAAAGAACCAGTTGGGGTGGCTCTTCAGGAAAAAGTGGGGTGACCAGATGTCCCGATTTTATAGGGACAGTCCCGATATTTGGGGCTTTTTCTTATATAGGCTCTTATTACCCCCCCACCCTCTGTCCCAATTTTTCAAACTTGCTGTCTGGTCACCCAAGGACAGTGGTTCCCAAACTTGTTCTGCCGCTTGTGCAGGGAAAGCCCCTGGCAGGCCGGGCTGGGCTGGTTTGTTTGCCTGCCGCGTCTGCAGGTTTGGCCGATCGTGGCTCCCAGTGGCCGCGGTTTGCTGCTCCAGGCCAATGGGATCTGCTGGAAGCGGCATGGGATGTACTGGCCACTGCTTCCAGCAGCTCCCATTGGCCTGGAGCAGCGAACTGCAGCTACTGGGGGCCGAACCTGCGGACGCAGCAGGCAAACAAACCAGCCCGACCTGCCAGGGGCTTTCCCTGCACAAGCGACGGAACAAGTTTTGGAATCACTCCCCTAAGGAAAAGTACCCAAACCCTATCGGGTACTTGTCATATTTGGAAATGTTCAGAGAGTGCAGTAGCATTACACATACTGTGCTTCTAAACAGGGTGTGCCTTTTGAGGCATCCACACTTATTGTGCTCTTCTAATTTATTGCTGACAGTAATTATATCTGATTATTATTTTATTCTATCTTCTTTGTAATATTTCCAGGGTGTCTTTAAATATTCATGCCATTTTAGCAAACAAGTTGTTAGCTTTTTCAAAGGTAAAGACATCAGAGCCTGTCTTTTGGAGAGCAGAGTACCGCTTGAAGACAGAGGCCACCTTTTCATTACTTTGAAGATAATCAAAATATGGAGAGCAGTAAGTCAGGAACAAAAAGATCAGGGGGGCATAACTAAAGCTTATTGAATTTGTGCTGAGGAACCCAAAAAAGGCAGTTCAATTTGTTCCACATAGTTTTATCTTCCAATTCCTAATCACATGTGCTGGCTTATTGTGTACAATAAAAAGGCTAATTTGACTAAATCCATTCATAAATGACAAAATCAATAGTTCTCCTTTTAAAAGTCACTCAGCATATAGAATATGAGAATTTATGGTTAGTTTACTACTGTCATGGATGGGTCTGTCTCTGGTAGTAACTGATAAAGCAGCTTTTGAAGTCAGACTGTCACAATAAAGTACTTAAATCCATCTTAATGTACCCCAGGGAAACGAGTCTGAATTAACCTAGTACCTTAGTTTTATAACAATAATAAGGTGAAAGGGAGTATGCATCAGAAACTGATTATAATAAGTGACACAAAAGGAGGCAGAAACAATGAGGCAAAAATAAAATGGGGACTGGGATTAAGGGATTCTCACCCAGCCATGTGCAAAAACGTTAAAATTAATGTTGTATTGTTTAGCTAACAGCTGTCAAGTCATTGTAATTGTGCAGTGTGCTTGCTTTCCTCTTCCCCCTCACCAAGAGCACATTAGAAATAATATTCTCCTTCTTCTGAAGACTGACAAAGTTAATCCTGCCTTGCATTGCTTTTAGGGCTAAATCATACTGCAGAATGTTTCAAAATTTGTGAGTGAGGATATTAACTTATTGTTTAACTTTGATGTTACAGTGATGTGATTAATGGTGTTAAAAATTACTTAGGGCCAAATTCTACCCGCCTTTTATGCTGGTGGACAATGGAGAACGGTGATGGAGGGTACAAACAGCCTCCCCTCGCATGGCTTATGCAACCCTCAACCCACAGCCCCCTTCCACATTCCGAATCCCTCAGCCCCACCCCCCACCCTGGAGTCCCTTCCTGCACCCCAAACCCCTCATTCCCAGCCCCACCACAGAGCCCACAGCCCCAGCCAGAGCCCTCACCCCCTCCTTCACCCAACTACCTGCCCCAGCCCGGAGCCCCCTCCCACACCCTGAACCCATCTTTTCTGGCCCCACCCCAGAGCCCGCACCACCATTTAGAGCCCTCACCCCCTCCCACGTCTCAAGCTCCTACCCCATTCCAGTGAAAGTGAGTGAGGGTGGGGGAGAGCAAGCTACTAAGGGAGGGGCAGAGGTGAAAGTAAGCCAGTACAGGCCAGTACAGCATACTGGCAAGAGCTGGTGCTTTGTAAGGGACCAGCTTCCCCAGGCCGGTGATTTAAAGGGCCTGGGCTCCTGGCAGTGGCTGGAGCCCCAGGCTCTTTAAATTGTAGCCAGAGCCCCGCTGCCAGAGCCCCTGGTAGTGGAGGCAGCTGGGAGCCCTGGGGCTCTGGCGGCGATTTAAAGGACCTGGGGCTCCGCTGCAGTAATGGCAGCTGGGAGCCTCTGGCCCTTTTAATCACCGCCAGAGCCCCCGGCTGCCACCGCTACCCCAGGGGCTCCGGCAGCGAAGCTCAGCTGCGATTTAAAGGGCCTGTGGCTCCCAGCTACCACAGCGGAGCCCCGGAGCCCTTTAAATCGCAGCCCGAGCCTCGAGGTAGCTGCGGCAGCCGGGAGCCCGTGGGGCTCCGTCGGGAATTTAAAGGGCCAGGGGATCTGCTGCGGTAGCGGTGGCTGGGAGCCCCTGGCCCCTTAAATTGCCCCCAAGTCCTGGGGCTCCCAGTTGCCTTTGGAGCTGGTAGCTCTGACGGTGATTTAAAGGGCCCAGGGCTTCTAGCTGCCGCTACCACAGCCAAAGCCCCGGGCCCTTTAAATCGAGCCCAGGACCTTTAAATCTTGATTCAAAGGGCCCAGGGATTGAAAGGCCCACCTCTTCTGGTTGAGGCTACACACCTTCTGGTTGAGGCCCTACCTCCCGCTCAGAACTCCAGCGTACCAGTAAGTCCTTTAAGTTCCTTTCACCCCTGGGAAGGAGGAATGTAATGAACATGGATCGGGGCCTCGGGGAAGGGGCAGAGCAGGGGGTGGGGCCTCGGGGAAGGGGGTTAGGTTAGGCTAGGTGGGGCTAGGTTTTGTGCCAATAGAAAGTTGGCAACTCTATGTGGGAGAGGAGAGGTAAATGGTCAGACAGTGGGAAAGGGAGAGGCTTTTAGCAGTAGTGCATTGGAAAGACTAAAGGTGATCCGTGTGAGACTATTAGAAGCTGGAAATTAAGAAGTTGCAGTATTCAAGGCAAGATATGATAAAACCCTAGATTAGTTCTTTTAATAGCAAAGTTGGAGGGACATGGAAAGATTCTGGAGATGTTGTAAAGGATGGACTTAATTTTTGGGTTTTTTTGGCGGGGCGGGGGGGGAGAAAATGAGAGAGGGAGTCAAATATTACCCTGAGATGGCCATGCTAAGTATTGAAGACTGTGGACATTTAGACAGGGATGACAAAAGGAGAGAAAGGGGACTTTATAGGGTAGGATCATGGTCAGTTTTCATTGGCTAAGTTGTTCAAAGGTAACTGGTGATTTGGGGGCCTGTTTTTAGACTCCCAATTTGGGACATGTTGAAAGGGCCTGATTTTCAGGGGGAAGGGGGGAGCAGGGTTCAGGACAGTCTGAAAACCTGGCTCCTTAAAGATATCTCAACTTGAACACCCAGAAATTGAGGAATCTGAATCACTAGTCACTCTTCAAAATTGTGGTGAATTTATGCTTTAGCTTAGTAGTAGTTGTAAATAGTTATATTATAGTAGTACCCAAAGGTCCTGCTCAAGATTGGAGCCCATAGAACAGAGTGCTATGCAAGCACGGATATAGTATGATCCCTGACCTGAAACATTGGCATAGTTTTACAGTATTAGTTGCATGTATAACCCCATAGTTCTCTATCTCCCTCTAGTAGCTGTACCACATAGTGGTTTATGAATCAGCTACAATCTTTGGTTTAACAAAACTGAATCTTTTAGCTGGGGCAGTACATGCTTATAATTTTAACTCTGGATGCCCCAGGTTCAATCCCCATTGCACAAGGGCCATCCAGGACATCAAGTTAGAACTGGGTGAACAGAGACTTGAATGGGACTCAGGCACATGTTTAAAGTTAAGCATTTCCTTAAGTGCAGTGGTGAGTTGGAGCCGGTTTGCGCCGGTTTAGAACCAGTTGTTAAAGGGGTGGCAAACTGTGGCTCGCGGGACAGCCCTTTCCGTCCCACCTGAGCTCTCGGCTGGGGAAGCTCCCCTGAGAATTTTTACTCACCCAGTGGCACTCTGGGCTTTCGGCGGTCCTTCAGTGCTGCCGAAGACCCAGAGCGACTGAAGGACGTGCCGCCGAAGTGCCGCTGAAGACCCGGAGCGACTGAAGGACGTGCCGCCGAAGTGCCGCCGAAGACCCGGAGTGACTGAAGGAACCGGTTCTTCAGCTTCTGGCATCTCATCACTGCTTAAGTGATTTCCTGAATAGGGATGCTTTCCTGAAACAGGACCCAGATTACATAAGAATGAGGTAGGAGACCTTTATGTCCTGAAATTGCTTTCTACTATATTTTATAAATGTGAATCTTTATTTGATTCTGAACTGTTTGCATGTTATTGATTTGAATTGTGTCTCTTGTTTTCTAGAATTGATGTAACTGTATATAAAGCAAACAACAAATTAGACATAACAGTTCAGGATTTTAATTATAAAGGGAAACTCATGCCGGTTAGAAAATTCTGCTTGTATTGAACTCAATGTTATATACACATGGTTTTGTAAGAAATGGCAGGAGTATAAAAGCTACCTCAACCAAAAAATAATAATATATATATTCCTCAATGCTTTCACTAGTCAAAATATAAATAATGGAGAAAGTCATTTTATAAGCTTTATGGGAAGGTGTTTTTTTAAAGGTGCCCTGTTTTAATTTATCATTCTAAATGTGCTGACAGCAAGCACATTTTAAAAGCTCATAGAGCAATACATCAGGTTACCTAATATTAATTTACTTTTTATAGTTTATTTAATATAGTATTGATTGAATTTGCGTTTGGATTTATGACCTTTTAAATGCTCAGGGACTAAAACAGTTGTCTAGTAAGCTGGGGTGGCAGTTGTGAGACTGAAATAGTTGGCCAATCAGCTTTTTAAATAAATTAAAGATTGTGTAAACCAAAGCAATGTTGAAAATTAGAGCTTTGAAATGAGATCATCAGTTCTAAATCAATACCAATACACTATAACCTGTGTGCTGTTCACTGTCTACTTGGGAGAATTTCAGTAATCAATCACTGGCATTCTGGGTCACAGAGTCAAAGAAGGAGTCTAATTCAGTAAAGTTATAAGACTATCAAAGATCCCTTAGAAAGCATTATGTCTTTCAGTTTCTTTAAGATCAGATACATAGACAAATAAAGTCAAGTATGGTTATTAATAGGAATAGGAGAACTTGTTACATTAAGTATAAAACTTATAAATGGGGCCAGATTCCTGGCTGATTATATGGCTGTAACTTCACTGAAGCCATCTATGAATTTGACCTTATCTTTGATTTTTCAGTGGGTTCTAAATGTCGAAAAAAAGGCATTTTCTCAATGGCGTCAAAAGAGTGATTTTGATTCAGGGGTTCTAGCTTGAGAAGAAAGTTCAAAATATTTGAAATTTAAATTCTATTTTGACTTAGGAAAATTTAAGTTCTGGGCTCCTCCATGTTATATGCGGATATTTGTTTGTTTGTTTTTAATAATTTGGTTCCCCTTTGATAACTTTGTATTTTTCACCTCTGTATTCTATGGGGGGAGGGATAGCTCAGTGTTTTGAGCATTGGCCTGCTAAACCCAGGGTTGTGAGTTCAATCCTTGAGGGGGCCATTTAGGAATCTGGGGCAAAAATTGCGGATTAGCTCTGCTTTGAGCAGGGGGTTGGACTAGATGACCTCCTGAAGTCCCTTCCCTGATATTCTATGATTCTAACTTTACAGAAAAGGAAGATTATTTTCCAGTAAGACATAGGGTAGGATTTCTGATGACATTTAAGGGATTTTGATGCTAAGCGCTCATTATATTTTATGGCAAATGAATGTCTATTTCCCTTATGAAATCTGAACCTTTAAATATTTCCATAGCCCCAGATTCCATTTGGTTAGAAATACACTGGTTCTCAAATTTAAAATTTCGCTGGAAACAGATTTTTGTTGCAACAAATAAATGTTTCCCTTTCTTGTTTGCAATATGAATGAATGCACCAAGAGTACACATTGCCCCTCCTTGCCAGAAATGTCTTCTCCCCTTGGGCCTGCCCCTCAAACTATTACAGTCAATGGGAGCTTTGCCGTTAACTTCAATCAGAGCAAGATCAAGCCTGTTATTTCTTCCCTGCTACCCAGCTCTTTTTACCTTGCTAGTTTGAGGAGAGCTAGCACATGTCTGTCTACCTATTTTGGGAAGCACACTCACAACTGCAGTGCAGACATACTCTAACCAGTCATGCAGGCCCTGCTACCACACATTAAAAAGTTCCATAGTGCACCCAGTTTGTGTGGATCAGGCTACAGATCAGTGCTGTAGATTTACACCTGAACTTACCACACACTAACTGTCTATATAGACAAACCCATTAATTTCAATGAGTCTGTTGCTGGAGCAAAGTACTCGGCAGTTCCCAGCCAAAGGGAGTTTCGGAGTCAGCATTCAGGGCAGGGGCAGCATGCGGAGACTCCCCTAACTCTCCCCCAGGAGCCAGAGGGATGTGCTGGCCACTTCCGGGAGCAGCGCGGAGCCAAGGTAAGTAGGGAGCCTGCCTTAGCCCTGCAGTACTGCCAGACTGTCAGTGCCTAAATTTTCCCAGTTTGGCCGCAGAAGCCTCCTGGAAATAGAGTAAAAAGAAAAGGAGTACTTGTGATGCCACAGGTAGTCCTTTTCTTTTTGTGAATACAGACTAATACGGCTGTTACTCTGAAACCTGGAAATAGAGTGTGATTCCGATAAACTCGCTATGAAACTGGGAAGGTTTCCAACCCTACCAGCAGACGAACTGCTGTCAAGTTTTTGTAGGCATTGCAGCAAAGGAGGATCATGAGGTTGCTTTTTGGATGTTTGCTTATCTCCACTGGGGAAATGGAAATGGGGAAATATAGCACAAAAAGAGCAAAAAATGGCATCCAGGTCAGAGAAGAAGTCTGTGGAACAGCTAGGAATTGAATCCTGATCTCCTGATTTTAGGGTTGCCAACTTTCTACTGGCACAAAATCAAAAACCCTAGCCCTGCCTGTTCCCAAGGCCCCACCCTACCCCTTCCCTGAGGCCCTGTCCCCTTCACTACATTCCCTCTCCCTTGGTGGCTCGCTCTCCCCCACCCTAACTCACTTTCACTGGGATGGGACAGGGGATTTGAGTGCAGGAGGGGGTGAGGGCTCTAAATGGGGGTGTGGGATCTGGGATGGAGCCAGAAATGAGGGGTACTGGGTGTCTGAGGGGGACTCTGGGTTGGGGCAGGTAGTTGGAGTGCAGAAGGGAGTGAGCGCTCCAGCTGGGGTTGCGGGCTCAGGATGATGGGTTTGGGGTGGAGGAAGGGGCTCCAGGCTGGGGACTGGGGCACAGGGATTTGGAATGTGGAAAGGGGCTGCGGGTTGAGGCAGGGAGTTGTGGTGTGGGAGGGGTGAGGGCTCTGGGTTTGGGGGGGCTGGGGCAGGGAGTTGGGGCGCGGACTTACTTTGGGTGGCTCCAGGTCAGCGGCACAGCAGGGCTAAGGCAGGCTCCCTGCCTGTCCTGGCTTCATGCTGTGCCCCAGAAGCAGCCAGCAGGTCCATCTCCTAGGCAGGGAGTGGGGGCAGGAGGCTCCATGGCGCACTCCGCTCTCACCTGCAAGCACCGCCCCCCCAGCTCCCATTAGCCAGGAACCGGCCAATAGGAGTGTGGAGCTTGTGCTCAGGGCGGGGGCAGTGTGCTGAGCCCTGTGCCCCCCCACTAGGAGCCGGACCTGCTGGCTGCTTCCAGGGCACAGCACGGTGCCCCAGGACAGGTACGGACTAGCCTGCCTTAGCGCTGCAGCACAGCCAACTGGACCTTTAAAGCCCGGTTGGCAGTGCTAACCAGAGCCGCCAGGGTCCCTTTTCAGCCGGGTGTTCCTGATTTCCAGTCCAGTGCTTTAATCACAAGGCCATCCTTCCTTGGGCCTTTAGTTAATATTGGACCATATTTTTCAGTTGAAAGTTCTGCTTAAGGGTAAATGGCATGACATGGTTCACTGTAACTTACAATAATAAAAATCATTTTGCATTCATTGTCAAAAGACTTAGAGCTATTTCAGTAAGGTTATCTTTTTCCTGTTACAGATACCTTGGCCACTACTAACTAGGAAGCTGTGAGAGTTACCTATACATCATCTTCTTTTTACCAAATATCTGTAACGGGGTCAAACTAAACTAGCATTACAGAATCAAATTTAGGGTGCTATTCAGGCACTTAATATATTTGATCAATTTCATTGCAAATTGGAGTACATTGAAAATTTCAGATTTAGGAAAAAAAAGGAATTACTGAATTATCCTTAAAGAATGTTGGAGAGAAAGTTTCTCAATTGCTGATTCAGGAAGAAAATGCTACAGCTTTGACTAGTGTTCTTATGAAAGATAATTATTTTATTCATCATAAAATTGATGTCCTCAAGAAGGTAGCTAAGATTAGTAATACCAGAAGCCTTCATTCCCCTGAATTATTTAATGACATGGATTTGGGTTAGTCTACATTTTTTATTTTTACATTCTTACCACTACTGAAAAGTTTAATCTGTCCTTTCAAATCTAAAACTTTTGTAGGATCCCTTTACATTCTTTTTCCAGATTTTTGATCTAATTCTGCTGCGACAAGAGGACTTTTTGAATCTTCAGAACAGGATTATTTTTATTTCTTGGAAATCTGGTGAAATATTTGCCATAATAATAAGAGACTACACAATTTGCCAAACAGAATCTAGGTCTACTGATGTTTGGAGATAATCGTAGTTCATTTTACATGCTGAATGTTTGTTTCTGGGATATTCTGCAACTGCAATCTTCTCTGCCAAGCTTTTTGTAATTAAGGATGATAACAATACATTATTGTTATGATGCTAGGGAAAGCAGAAACCATTGCATCAAACTAATACTTGGTAAAAAAAAACTATATCACCAGGGTGTGGGAGGAAATCTTGGCCCTATTGAAGTCAATGGGAACTTTGGTATTGATTTCAGTGGAGACAGTATTTTACCCCACCTCTCTCTCTATCCACTTCTCTTTTTTTTTATCTTCCTTGTCTATTTTTTTTCTTCCTTTTCTGCTCCTTCCCACCTCCCAATCTCTTCCCATTATTAACCTTCAGGTACCCACTTAAATAGTTTATCTTAATCAAGTATGAATGGAGAAAAGATAGTATGAGGCATAATCATCTTGTCTATTGCATTAACATACTTTATCTTTTGTATGCTATTTTTTATCCTTCTAGTATGTTGAATTTTATTTGCCTGAAAATTGCTACATGCACTCTACACATTACAACCTGATTCTGATCTTGGTTACACCAGTGAAAATGAATAATAATTTCATTGAATATTCCATGGTAAAACTTTCTCTGCAGGGCCCCCTTTGTGGTTGTGAACTTCCTTTAAGATGGCAACTTCACCCTGGCAATTGGAGTCCTTGATAGTGAGAAGGGAGCAGGGGACTCATATAGGCTGTGCATGATACCTGAGAATCAGAGGCAGTGCAGAAGTACAGGGTCTCTGCATGTACGATGGCTCTTGTCTGCTGTGAATCCCAGGGGTAGAGACAATGCACAATGTTTGTGGCCTGGAACCACAGTCTGTTCTGAAGGGCCTGTGAGGTTTTTTGTCTGGCCCTGCAGTTTTCCTGGGGTAATCAAGCCTATTGCTCTCATTTACTCTGGTGGATATCCAAATTAGCTCATTTAAATTCAGTGGGAGTTACTCATGATATCCACTGGGAAACGAGATCTGAATCTATCCACCTGTGGAGACATTTCCCCATTCTATTAACTGCTAAGGCTCTAAGGTGAGATTGCGTGCCACACCTCCAGGGGGCATCACACACCCAAGTAGAGTGCAGTGGGAGAGGGCATAAAGGTAGCTGTAAAGCATCTTTGTATTCTCAGGATTCTGGAACTGCTGGAGACTGATGTGGTCCCAACACAACTTAGAGCAGTGATGGCAACTTTATTTACCAACTCTAAAAGGGGACACAAATAAGCACTGCAAAATGATACACCTTGGAAGGAGGTTAATGTAGCTCTACTGATATTTGGAAATACCTTGCCAGCTAATTAGCCATTCCCTTATACAATCATCACTGCAGTCAGGACATTGTGGGAAATAGTGTTTGCCTAAAGCACCATTAATTTTTAAGTATTGTTTCAAATATAAAATATTGCTATTTATTTTTAAAGACCGTTTTACACAACTAAGGAAAAATACACAGGGCAAAGAAAGAAAAAGAAAAAAATACACCCAAACCAAAGTAACTGCAACCATTAACGTCAAATATTCATGATAGGAGTCATAAAGCACTGAAGCAAAGACTTCGTAGGTGCCGGCAGTACCTGCAATGAAGACAAAGTATGCAGGAACTATTACTAAAATCAATTCAAAGCAAACACCAAAGCAAACATACAATGCTACTTTTGTTTATATTCTCCGTGTCACCTTCTGCCCCTTCATTTCCTTTTATAGTTATTTGGGTGTAATGTTTAATAAAGATCATTATAAGTTTTATTGTGATTAGATGCCACCTCCATCAGTCCAACTGCTATTACTTCAGTTTATAGCCTTACCTGATATATTCTAGGATAACTCTGCTAGCGGGTGACATTCTGTACAAATTCCACTGTCTCTGTTGGAGGTGTGATATAAAGAAAGTCTGAGGATCCCATGGAGATTATAAATAAGTAATGATCAACCTGTCCTTGTTCTGCATGTGCAACATGACATTTGAATTTTCTTGCACCCACATGTTGCAGGTGCAAATATCTGATTAAAATTCTAACACTTGAGCAACATTATTGCAAAGTCTAACACCTGAATCCATGGGGTTTGGAGCTGTATGGTCTGATACGTGTACATCTGGAGATGTTACATTCTTTAAATGACATGCATAAGAGATTTTGAGTAGGTTTTTACACCTACAAAGTATGTGTGTAAATATTTCTTGGGATCAGTTATAGATTCTAACATAAGGCCAATGAAAATGCACTGTAAGAGGACCAAGAGATGAGGGTGTCTAGGTGAAAGGAAAAGTGACAGGGTGTCCAAGGCAAAGGGATGGAATTAAATTAACAGTTAACATACACATAGAAGAAATCTGGTACCTAAATTGTTTTTCTCCGGTGCTTTGGGATATAGCTGAGTTTTGTACAATTTTTTAAGGGTTAAAATGGATCAATATTGGAGAGACATCTAACCATTTGTGGTGGCTGTTGTCACAGGTCTTGACAGGTTGTGGCAATGTTGCATGGCATGGTTGCAGGACACAGCAAGGGGAAGAGAATAAGGAAATAAAATAAATATATCTGAAAGGAGTTTCAGTTGTCCAGAAGGCTGAAAGTCAGAGAAACAAATTATATCTGTGTGCTCCATAATTCTTATGTCAATAATGGAACAGTAGTTCTAGGTGGATAAGTAGAGAGCTCAAGCTTCAGCAGGAGACTGATTGTTTTCCTTCTACCAATGTACAACGGTAGGCAGGTACTGCAAGAATCCTGAAATTGAGGCATGGGGGTTTTAACTGCCATTCCATGGCGGCCCTCCCAAATATGCAAGATGGTACAGGAGGAGCAGATGCCCCAGAAAGTGAAGCAGGTGACTTCTGGGCTCTAGCTGAATGCTATGGGGAGAGAAAGAGGTCAGGTCACCAGGTGCCATCCCAAAAACAAGGGGACCCTGCAGAGGTGAGATCTGGTCTCAACTGTAAAGGTACTAAGTAGCCCATCTGAAATGTACCCTGAGAAATCATACATTCCAGGACAATAGTCCACAGCACCCTATCCCTTTATTTCTGTCAATAAATAATACTGAGTTTGTTAGCAGCTTTTGTTTTCTAGATGTGAAAAGAAATGGCTGAGAACCAGAAGTTTGTGGGTTGATATATGTATTTATCTGATGTCATCAAGTATCTAAGGATCCATGCATAACAGAATAGTTGCCCAGGGTGGCATTTTCAAAAGTGCTCAGTGTTAGCTTAACCCTACTCCCATTGACATCTCTGATTAAACTCTCCATGGCCTTCTGTGGGCCCAGGGTTAGACAAATGCTGGGCACTCATGAAAATCCCCCCTCAGTGTTTTAAACAGATGCATGAGTATGACTTAACATTTTCTTTTATTACAGCCCTTTCTTCTGTCCTGTGTCCCTATGCTCCCTCTGTGGATTGAACAGATCCTTGCTTGGCAGGAGATAGATGCCACTCTCTGGCATACATATGTACTTTTCCAACAGCAGCATCTGGATGTGTGGCTGGATTCCATTTCTCCATTTGCTTGTGGCTATACAATGGGCTCTGGAGATGTTTCACAATTAGTCAGCTGTAAGGTCTTGCTTGCTGCTTTGTTGCCCAGGCAACCACTTTCTCTTACTTTTCTTTTATTCCTATCTTCTTTATTTTATAGATAAGAACTTTGTCCCTAAAATATTCCTCACAGGAAGTATCTGAGAGGTCATTCTGTGGTGGGATAGCATCACGCATGGTACCAGAAGTTAAGATTGTGTCCTGCTATTGCTATTAATTTCCTGTTACTTAAAATTTAGCAGTAAAAGAAAAAAAATCAAGATGAATCTTTGCGTACAAGGTCTCTTCCTGGGAGTTACTATCTGCATAAAGAAATTAAGTATAAGAGAGCCAGAATCCCTATACTGATTTCATGAGCCTTAGAGAGACAGTTTTGCACATGATTGCTTATGCTTGCTCTGTGAAGTTTCTATTAGCATATATGTATATTGCTCTACATACAGGTCCCTCCTTCTTCCTGTGATTTCACCTCTGTGGTAGCTGTTATGCACCAATTATTCTGTCTGTAAGCTGGAATTTCTTTTCCTTTGGAATGGCTTTTATTTTGGCTAGACTGCGGATGGTCAGGTGAGAGGAGATTTTGAATAGGGGTGCACTGACACAAAAACACACCTTTTGGGGCTAACTACAGCCTCTTTCAGAAGCGATGGCACTAATACTGTAATGCTGTCTCTTTGATCCACAATGCTGGCCACACCACCCATCTCTACTAACATACTTAATGAGCCCATTTTTTTAAACAAAGCATTTGTCATCTAACCAGCTCTTAAAGATGATACAAACAAGGTTGTGTACTCATTCTATTTCCAATTAAGCAGTAGGGGGACACAATTACAAGCTGTAGGAAAGGAAAAGATTGTTTAATAAACCAACAGTGGTATTAAGGGTCATTGCCTTGGTATGCAAACTTTAAAAGTATGAGTCATTAAGGCATACTCTTTCAAATTATGTAACAATTACTTATTGTTGTCTGCAGTTGTGTCAGCATGACTGAAATTCAGACCATACATCACAGTAGAAGCCATTTCTCATAAAAGCCATAAGAAATGTGAAGAACATCAGATATATTTATAGTATATATATTCATAGATTCATAGAGTTTAAGATCAGAAGGGACCATTAGATTGTCTAGTCTGACCTTCTGTGTATCACAGATCATTAAATTTCACCCACTTACTCCAATAACTTACATTTGACTGAAGCATAAATTGTTTTTGGGTAAAGCAAATCTTCCAGAAAGGCATTCAGTCTTGATCTGAAGACACCAAGAGATGAAGAATCCACCACTTCCCTTGGTAGTTTGTTCCAGTGGTTAATCACACTCACGGTAACTAAAAATAAATAAATAAAATCTGCCTTATTTCCAATTAGAATTTGTCTGGCTTTTGCTTCCACACATTGACTCTTGAAATGCTGTTCCCCACTGGATTCAACAGGCCATTTTAGCACCTTGTATTTTCTCCCTGTATAATGTACTTATACACTGTAATCATAGATTTTTCCTTCTATGCCAAGATTTATTAAAAATTAGCATTAGCAAGCCAGAGATCTCTTCAACCAGCTCTTTTAGGACTCTTGAGTGAATGTGAGATGATTTAAAAAAAAAAAAACGTTTATCCCTAGCAGATGTTGTTTAACATCCTCCTTAGTTACAAATAGACTGGGAAAGTACTTCATTATCCCTTATTATTATTAGACTATATCATCCTTCTTTCCAAATACAGAACTGAACTTGCCTGCTTTTTCTGAATGATTAGTAACAATTTTACCATGTAATGGTAATGGGCCTATACCATTGCTAGGATTCTTTTATTCTGAATATACATTCACAGAATCATAGAATCATAGAATATCAGGGTTGGAGGGGACCTCAGGAGGTCATCTAGTCCAACCCCCTGCTCATTAAAAATCTCCTCTCTTTTGTCCTTAGTCCTGCCAGCCATGGATTTTTTCCCTGATGTCCTTAGCTTCCTTTATCAATTTTCGATACTTCATATCTTCTAATTTATATTGATTTCTATTTATTCCCCCATCTGTTATGTATTGCTCTTTTATTTCTAATTGCTGTCTTTATTTTGGCACTAAGCCAGGATGGTTTTCTAGCCAAAGTAGTAGGTGTTCTCTCTCTCTGCGAATAAAAGGTGCCAGACTGACAACATCTAAAGATCACAGTAACCTGTTTTTTCCCCCATGGAACAGTTATAAAGCATGCATTATTGCAATGTAAGAGTCACTCCTGGTGTTTCTCCAATGTGTCTCAAGAAGCAGTCTCCCTGGGGACGATAGGTGCATTCATATCTGTGCCCATTACATCTTTGGTCTCTGACGAGACTGCTAACATGGGTGTCAAATAACGACAACTGTGACAGTGTTTTTGTGATGTTGACACCTTAGCATCAGTAAGTGGTGTGAGACCATCAACTCATTTTACGTAGGCCATCAAATAGCTGTCAGAGTAGTAGAATTGTTAATAATATGCATACAGAGGAGAGACAGTAATGAGACTTCACATGAGAGTCAGTGCCTATACCTGCCTAGAAATTGCTAGATCATTAAATTTCCTTCTTTCCAGTGTCACATGCCTTTTGGACAGAAGTTAATTAATGCTGGTTCTAACTTGTCTTTACTCTCATATTAAGAAGTTGAACTTTTCCAGTGAAAATTAGGGATGAAATAATCAATCTCTTATAAGAATGAAATGATTAATTAATTAACCTTGAAGAAAATAATTCATTTTCACTTTAAAGAAGCACTGTATTGATGGATATTATAAAGGCAACATACATGGTGATAGCTGTAATTAAACAATGTTGATTCTACTTGCAAATTTATCTTTTCCTCCCCCCAATTTTTGTTCTTTTAGTTAATTCCTCAAAGATCATTTAATTTAATTTAATTAAAAGCTGAGAAAAGCATCTAATGGAGAACTGGTAGGGTAGTGGGGCTGTTCCCTCTGCTCTGAAATAAGATTGTGGTACAATTGTCCTCTGGTTTCTTCTACTCCCACAAAAAGAAGAGAAAAGCTGTGGTTTATAAATCATAAGCCCCAGCTTTGTTACAATATTGTATGGAAATATAGAAAATCTATACATAACTGTAAGTCATCAGAATAACATAAGAGAATTGGGGACAGCTCTCCACCTGGTGTAAATCAGCATAGATCCACTGACTTCAGCAGAGCTACACCATTTTACACCTAATGAAGATCTAACACAACAACCAGTATAGTCGATAACTTTGAAACTCAAAAGGAAAGCGGGAGAGCTGTTGCATTTTCTTTTGCACTACCAATCTGTTCCTCTGCCTTATATATTTAACTGACACAAGGCAAAATGATATTTCCTTTAAAATAAAGGTAGGCAACTGTGTTTCTCCTGAATTTTCATCTTTGTCAACAATCTCAGCATAGAAGTTCAATATGGCCTCGTCATGGAGAAACATCTCTCCTCTCTCCCGCCTCTCTGAAATGGTTGCCTCCAGTTCAGGATTGATGCACTAAGCTTTGCTGCCACACATTTTATAACTATGCTGTGCTTTGAAAGGCGTTTACAAATAAGGAAATAAAAGGTAGGCCGTGCTCTTCATAGAAGAGTGCTATAAACTCTGCCATACTTCTATCAGCGTGTAATAGGCTTCTTTAGAAATTGTTCTAAAACTCCACAAAACAGAATGGAGCATGATAACCTTTCAATGGATTTTTGAACCATCCTATACCGAAGAAATACAAAGTACTTTATATTAGATGATTTTAGAAGTATCATTGTTCAATATATGTACTATAGAAATTAGTCCAATATGAGGTTTTTGTTTTTACCTCTGTCTGGTTACAGATGACATTATTACATCTAAAAATGAAAATTATTTTTATCAGAGATTTTGCTCACAATATCGCCAATGTAGTTCCAGTATTTTAGATCTAGCCAGTTACTTAAATGTTATAACAACTTTAGTCATAATTTCAAGGACAGAAAAATCCTGGATGAGTTGCAGCTGACCAACAATTTAAGAAAAATATCAGTAAAAGCAAAGAGGTTACAAGTCATTGGATCTCTACTTATAATATGCTTGAGCAATTCCTGGAATTGCTGTGATGCTCAATATGTATGCAATTACCATAGATGGTGAAGGGAGAGGCTGCCCTTCATATATTTTAATCCTGAAGCATTTTGGATTGCCCTTCTGCAGCTTTTTTTTTTTTTTTTTTTTTGCAGGGAGGTGAAAATATTCGATAAATTAGTTTCAAGCATTTCAAAGCATGGTTCTACTGCATAACAGATGTCCACATTTTTGCTTGGATCAAATAAGTTCCATTTTGAAAGCAAAACTGAGAACAACAGAAAACAGTATGGTTTTCAAGCTTTATGTTTAAATGCCACATAACATAAAATATTAAACAGATACGATTGTTGGTAAGACTCATTGATCTACCATTTAAAGGGCACATAGAAACTATAGAGATAGGTAGTAATAAATCATGAAAGGTAAACACTTCTGATTTGGAGAGACTTTTATATATAAGTTGTCTAGATGATACATGTCAGATTGTTCATTATTTCTGAGTATGCAGACAATCTCTGAGTATTTGTAAAAATGTTTGAAGCAAACTTTTTCCAGATTTTAGCATGAACATTTATTCATTTTTAAATTTGTATTGTGAAGTGTGTTATTTCCTTGTTGGCTATTTTTAAAATATCATTCATTGAATTGGGAAGCAAAATCAACATAATATGACTAAAATGACTGACCAATGACTCAAATAGACAAAAAACAAACAACTCACAATAATCATTTGCCTGAAAATTATTCATCAGAAGTATTTGTCAGATATTTGTGTGACAGTATATTGTACCTTAAGGACTCAGGAATGTAAGGAGTGTGGCCACATGAAAATCCTGGGGAGGCTTGATTAAAAGACATCAGAAGCAGCTTGGGGCATGTTAGCCTCCCTGAAGCCCAGCCTGGAACATTTATCTGACAGAGGAAGTTAGTTGCTAGGGGACTTCTGGGATTGGCTGAGCAGCTCAGTCTATTTAATCTCCATATACCAGGCAGATCCTCCGGGAGCAGCTCAGTATGACTGGTTCAAGGGAGGTCCGCTTCTGATCAGGGGAACACTACAAACTTCATTAAAACTCCACTTTGTTTTAGAGGCTGTGTTTGGTTACACACTGTTCAGCTCACCATTCGTAAAGAAGAGTTCAGAAACTTCAGTTCACTCTTCAGGAGAAAAAGATTCAGGATCTGTGTTTTGTTTTGTTTTTTACCCTGACTAAACAGGTAAAGTTTGCTTAGAAGACAGAAGAAATTCTGAATGTTGTATTATGATTTGTAGCCTGACTATGATCTCAGGGCCTACACCTTAAGAGACAGAGATTCCATTTAGCTAGGGAGACTAATATGGTCTGGGGAAATCGACAGAGGGCATTTTGAAGCACAGAATCAGACTGCTCTTTGTTCAGAGCAAAGATTGATGCTCCAACGTGCAGGGTGAGTGAGTATTACCTACCCTCTTCTCTTTGGTACTGAATGACAGAGCCAGTGGTGGGAAATGTCATGTCACAGAGAAATATATTCATAGAAATCAGGTTTGGTTCACAAGTAATTTCCTAACCAAAAAAAAAGTTACTGGAATAATCAACATTGGACCAGCTCATCAGATGGTGTCAATCAGTGTAGCTCCATTTCCTCCTGTGGAGTTATGCACATTTCCACCAGCTAAGGAATCCGGTCTACTTCTCCAAACACAAAGTTCAATTAGATCTTGCTAAAACTCACACTTGTAGGAGGTTTGGATAGCAATAACGGGAAAGGTGTCCCAGGCACAAAGCTATCCAAAATTATGCCACGATACGGATCCTGCATTGCTTACAAACTCTAGTGAAGTCAATGAGAATTCTGTGTGCACAAGGAATATAAGAGCAATCCTATAACCACTTATCAAGATAAATATCATGCTATAAAAAGAAGCAATAATTATAATCAGCACTAGCATAAAAAAAATCAAAAATAGATGTATAGAAAGTGTACAGATTTCAAATTACCCTATTTCAAAGGATGGAAAGGAGTAATATTTAGATACGTATTTTGAAGTATTCAGCACTTTAGAATTTTGTTGGGTTTTTTTTTTTACACAAAAATGCTGCATCACAGCAAAGCTATCGGTGCAAAAAAAGAGCCTTTGATTTATTGGATAATGCAAAGGTGGTTCTAGCTGGTTTAACAAGCTTAACAAGCTGTACCAGGCCAGTTCACCATTAAATATTTTCCTGGAAGTTAGTGCTGTATGTGTAATTTGCTAATGATATTTTATTTAATCTACCATAGAAAAATTAAATAAATATTTACTGCATAGGGAATAGTTGATTTTTCTACATAAATTCAGTTGACTTATAATATATTGAAACCACTGCTTGCACATATATCACACATATGTGTATTTAACATCCCATGGAAACTAGGATGGTCAACACTGTTTAAAAATCTGAACATTAATGATACATCCTTAGTTCCATAAGGGAAAAGTAGTAAACCAAAACTCCAATTGAAATGAATGGGGCATTCCATAGAAATCAGTTATATCATGAATACTGGCTGGCTGTTTATTTCTTTCCCAGGATTTCTTTCTGGTAATTTTCAATGAGAGTCATAGATTTCGCAACCAAAAGGGACTCTTGTGATCATCTAGTCTGATTTCCTGTATAACAGAGATGACGCTAGGTGATTGTAAAATACCATGAAGATTCTTAAACAGAGTGCAGGCATAATGCTCTTTTCTCATAGGCATAACCAACAAGTTCTCCCTGGACTCAATTCAGGAAAGCACTGAAGCATATGTTTAACTTCAGGCATGTTCTAAGCTCCATCAGACAGCCAAACAAGAATTGAGTTGCCTAAAATTAAGCATGTGCTTAAGTGCTCTGCAGAACAGAAATGGATTGTTGAATCATGGCCCCTATGAGAAACTCCCACTGAGACTCTTTAGATGAAGTCTGTGTGTGGAGGTCTTGGAGGATCAAGACCATAATTATAGTCCATCATTTTACTACTAATGCATGATGTGGTAGTTGAAAATTTGCATGCTTTATTTGAATCCTGATGGATTCATTTTACAGCATCATTAAAACCTTCCAGGTTTGACCAGGCACTTTTAAAAATTTTCTGTAGTGGAAATGGAATTCTGCAGGCCCAAAGGATTCTAAGCATCTATACCACCAGTTTTTGAGCAATGCACAAACAGTCAACACCAAATATCGTAGGGAAAAAAAGATCCATATTATGGATTAAAGCAGATCATGAGATAGTGGATTTCTGCCTGAAAGAAGGAACTTGCTGTCTCTGGAGGTGGAGTGGTGGGAAGATGAGATCTTAAGTTTCTTGAATAGGAATCATAGAATATCAGGGTTGGGAGGGACCTCAGGAGGTCATCTAGTCCAACCCCCCCCAAGCAGGACCAGTCCCCAGTTTTTGCCCCAGATCCCTAAATGGCCCCCTCAAGGATTGAACTCACAACCCTGGGTTTAGCAGGCCAGTGCTCAAACCACTGAGCTATCCCTCTCCCCCATAAACGGGAGCCCAGCCTGCGCAGGCTCCCCTGGGATTCGAACCCAGGATCTCTTCCACTACACACACATTTATTCTTAATTGTAGGATATGTCTTAATTGGAAGAGATAAAGATGTAGGAGTTCACATCCGGAACTGCTGGACCATTCTGTTCTCAGTTACACTGGTATAAATATCCAGACTAACACTTGATTTCATAGGTACAACCTTGAATAGAGGGAGATGAAAAGTATAGTCTAGTAAGAGCAAGGGCAAGTATTGTACATTGGGCCAGATGCTGTCTGGCATTTGTCATGTGTACAAGATAGAGGGTGCAAGGAATTATCACAGAGATCTGAGTAGTTTTGTTGGTTTTAGAGGCGGGGTGGGCAGCATCACCCCACTGCCTTGCTGCCACTGATTGCGTAGATATTTTTGAGCGATGTTAGCAGGAAGCAGTCTCTTTGAGAATACAGTGGCTGTAACTGTGGTTGGTCCCCATGCAGTAAAGAAAAGTGAAGCAGAAGACTCCTGATATAGACAGCTATACCACCCCTCCGCCCCCCAAAAAAGTGTCGTGATTTTTCACACTTGCTATCCCCCTAGTGTCCAGCATCTGTTATGTTTTCCTCGTCTCAAGAGCATGGAATAAAATACTTTCCCCTGGCATATTTATCATGGCAAAGAAGAATCTACTTAGGGGCAAAGAAGAATCCGCTTAGTGAGGAAAGGCAGCTTTTACATATATGTCTCATAGTAACTTTAAACTGTTTAAGGTATTTCTATTTAGAATAATTCCTGAGGTGTGTCTATTTATCTCCTGCATTAAAATTCAAGAAGTTAGTTTAGCTTTTGGCTTGGCTTCAGGGCAAAGCAGTGTGGAAGACATGCTTCTCTGAGATAATTTGTTTCCTAATTGCCATTCGTTTGCTGAAATACAATTAAAGTTATTGCTCTAATATTAACATCAACATCTTGATTGCCGTATAGAAATATGAATATGTATTTTTCTTACTCTGCTCCAAGACATCTTTCACTAACTTTCTCTGAACATGTAACTCTTAATTAAAGAGAAATTTTAATTCATCCTCCAACAGTAATGCTTTTCTGGCAACTGATAGTCTATTGGAAGGTCACAGCTTACATCTGCGTCCAGTCTTGCATCACACATGCTCATTATAAAGGTGCCAGATGTTAATCTTCAATACCTGGGTTTTTTTAAACTGCATGAGCAAATAATTTGAGCTATGTGCAATTTCCAAACTGAAATCTGAAAGCAGGTGAAGCTCATCTACTCAGTACTTTAATTAAAAGCTGGAATAAGACAAACTGTTGTGTGAAAGAATTGACTACAGACCTAATCCAAAGCCTGCTAAATGTGATGGGAATTCAATGGGTTTTGGATCAGACCCTAGAATGAGAATGGCATTATAAAGGTTACTGAAAAATAGTGAATAAATGTCACTTAGCTATATAACTATTTCTAGTAGCTTTGATTGTGCATCAATCAGTTATCCAATCTAAAGGCAAAACAAAATTATCACATGAAAACAGGGATGGGAATTCTTTTTAAAACTTTCTTTTTAAACTGTTTACTCCTATTTTCCCCTTAGCACTCTCTCGTTAAAACATTGCACTGCACACAATTCTTTCAATGAGCAAAAGCACGGGAAAGTTACATGGTTTCATGAAAGAACAAGCCACTTGGGACAGCACCAATCAGAGGTACAATAAAGTAGCACTTCAATTTTGTGAGGAAAGTGTTCTTTTATCTCAAAGAGATCCTTTTAAAATCTTTTTTTCTCATTCAGTAATTTTCTTTTTATGATACAAAAAGTATTTCCCACACCTCATATTATTTTCTGAGCACATATGAATGTCGCTCTGAGTTACATATGAGATTATTTTTTTGAATATGATACAAAAGGTAAAATTCAATCTTCATTTTGAAAAATAGCAATTAAATTGACTTTTATGCTCAAGTGAGTTGTTTTCTGTAAAATGGATTCAGTGCATAATACCTATCAGAAATTAATTTGTAATTTATGTAATGTTTTGGGTAATTGTTCTACATTATAAAGCAATAGATTTTAAAAGTAGAGTAGCAACCTTTATTGATTTTAAACAGATCCCAGGTTGCACTCATCAAAAGTTTGTTTATATATGTATTTTGTTTCCTCATGGGGAGCATAACAATTATCTACTGTTTCTTGTCATAATTTTTGAAAACTGCTGAAGTCTACACTTTCCAGCTATTTGTTAGCACAAGTAAAATTCACAGATTACCTTTTTTATGTAATGATAAAGGGGCAGCTGACATTTTAGCCCTGATCATTCATATTTTCTTCTGTCTTTGGGCACATTGTTATGAAGGTTCCCTGATGGATAAATTGTGCTTCTCACTGACATGTGGAGAACTGCCATAAATGACCTTAGCTAGCCAATATCAGGAGTGTCATTCATGTCAGAACTGAAGATAATTATATGGCTGTGAATGGACAACACTTTATAGCTGCAAATGTGAGTAGCCTACAAAAGACAGAGAAGAAAAAAAAATCTATAAATGCCTTGGAGAAAAGAAAGACGATCGAAAAGAACAGATTAATTGAATTGGCTGCATTAAATGTGTGTTTTGTAAGGGAGACTGAATGAGAAGCTTTATATTTATGTAGGGCCAATTTCTTGTTTCACAAGCAATGTGCAGTGTGTTTGTGCAATGTGCCCTCTTTTTTAATTTCAGGAGTGACCAGATTGTACCAGATTACTTGTGTAAATTATGTTCCCCCCCACCCATATTCTCTGCTGGCAAATTATACGTTCTCACTGGCCTAATGTACTCTCTGGAGGATACTGGCATGCCGGTGGGTCTGCAGATTTGCTGGGTGTCAGTACTAGCCCAATAAATTCACAGGCTATTTCACTTTTTGGTGAAAATCGGCTGCATACAGCAGATCAGAATCAGTCTATGAACACCATGCTATCTCAGAGCGCAAAGCTGACAAGACGTGTTCTCTTAGCTCACCACACTAACAGACTCATTACTTCTGCTGAGTGATTTGAAAACTGATCTTTTCTGCTCAGTCTTACACAAAAAGCTATCTGAGCAACAGAATATAGATGGTGGTATATTTATATATTGAGCAGTTTACACCCTACTACACTTGCAGGGGCAGCTCTGTATGTGGAGAAACAGCAGGCAGTGGTGCTGTAGAGTTCTGCCATGGGAAAGCAACTGCATATATGACTCCATAGGAGATCTGCCAGTGGTAGGTACCATGGAATCTATTGAGTTGACATGTAGCTTAGCTGTTCTGATCCTGCCCTTTCTAGGCTCAAGTCTTTCCATGAATTTCTAGTGGTGTTTTTATTTGAAAACAGATTTGGGATCTGCCAGTTTGGGATCTGCCCCAGAACCAAAAGTGTAGGGATGAGCTTGGTTCTAAGGATTCTGAGCCCTCCTAAGGTTTGCATTTAAGTTTAGTGCCCCAGCAAGTGTCACCAGTAGACCTCGTGGTGTACCTTTAAAAAATGAGGCCGGATTCTCAACAAGTATAAATCAACACAGCATCATTGGCTTCAAAAGACCTATGCCAATTAACACCTCCTGGCTTCATGAGCCAGGTCCTCCGTAACATTTTTCAGCAGAAAATACCTAGCCGTCTTTTTGCTGTGATAAAACAAATACTCTCAAGAACACTGCAACTCCATTTCCCAAATATCATTGTGACATTCAAGGTTCTCATTTGAGATTCAATGCGATAAAATCTATGACATTTATTTAGCAGTCAGGATTCAGGTCTTAACAAACTGCTAATAACCACAGTGCTGTATTCAGGGGCAGTCTGGCTCTCGGCTGTTTCATGGAACCAACGTTTCCTATTGCTTCACTGTCTCCTGTTTTGAATTACATAAAGTGCCTTTTTAGTCCATAGATGCTGGATAAAAGCAAACTTGCCTCATTGATTTCAATGAGCAGTTCCAAGGTCAAATGTTATTCATCTGTAAAATTATCTATTAATTTTTTTTTACTAGGGGAAACCAACTGAGCATTGAAGGACAAGATAATAATCCATTTACGGAATGCATTTTGTTTGTACAGAACAGTGTAATAACGGGGATGTACTTGGCTTCTCAACTTTTATTTCTAGTATTAGGAATCTCAGGGTGATCACTAGCTTATGAAAAACAATATATAGCTATACAAAATGTATCTTTTTAATGCCCCCTTTCAAAATATGAAGGATGCCATGATTTCTGTTCACAGAATAACTGCTTAAAAATGCCCCAAAAATTTAAAAAAATAAAAAATCTGGATGTTAAAGAAGAAAAACATTTCACTGAAATTTCCACCCCCAAAAATGTGGTTTCCCCCCACCAAGAACCCCCCCCCCCCCCCCCCCCGAAAACAAGTGTTTTAAATGAGAGTGGTTTCTGGAAACTGATTTTTTGTGAGGAATTTTAATGAAAATACAATTATTTTTTTTTACAAAAATAATTAGCATTTTTCAAATTGTTCTAGTTTACAAGGAACTGGATGGGGAATTGGATTTTTGTTAAATAAATTGGTTTTTAGATTCCACTGTTTTATTTTAAAAAGGAAAATGTTGTGGAAAATGGCTTTTTTTGTGCAGAAATGTTTGAGGGTTTTTTTGGTTAAAAGTGCATTTTAATGAGAAAATTTCAACCAGTTCTACAAATAACATTATATTCCTGCATTCATATAGATTAAAATAATAAAACCTCTTGGGCAAAGCTTAACACACTGTGCCAGACTGTGAGCAGGTGTGTAAGTAAGTGGGGAGAAAGGGAGGAAGGGCCATTCCCCGTTTTCTCTCACAGATTCTGTAGGCCACAGCAATACTAAATTCTTCAAAAGGGTGATACAGAGAGTGGCCCCATAGCAACAAGCACAGTGTCCTTAGGTGATCCTATAACCGTACTCCATCCCTTTTCCCTAAACTCTGGGAGATATTATCCTTTGCCAGAGGAGCAAAATTCCTCTGGTAGATCCTGTGTACCTCCTTTTCTCCCACTAAGGGCTAATCTTCCCTAGAATATTACATCAAGTTAGAATATGACCTTAAGGAGTCTTGTTAACCTTTAAGAGTCCTTGTTAAGTGATGTTGACCACAACTTTACCGTCAGTGTAAACAGGGATAAATTGTATCTAATATAATCCAACTTTTACAATGTTGAGCATAACGTGATCCTGCCTGCAAAATCATGGGCAACCTCATGTTATTTTACGTAACTTGTTAAAGTCATGTTTTAACATGATCTCATTTCCTAGGGAAGGTAAGTTCATTGGCCTTCTTCAAATATAAACACCTACCCTTCCATTTCTTCCAGCTAGTATTATCTGGTATTTCTAGTTAGGTCTTAATAGTGCTACTGGTATTCTGCAAAGAGGTACCTGTGCACCCCGCCTGTTAACATTGTATTCAGGAGTTTTACATTTCAGGGTACCTCAAAGTACTTTCTTACTTAACAGTGATTTCTTACATTTGCAATAATTTTGTGAATTGGTGGATAGCTGACTGCAGTATGATACTCACCCTGTTTCAAAAAGCTCGCCATGTTAACAAGCAGTTACTAGCTAAACTGACAATTGTAAAAATGTTCCCGGATAAAGTGTAACAAATTTCATATCATTACACCAATATTTCCTGTGGGACTGTGAGAATGATGCAGATGTGTTATGGTAATAGGAGGTCTTTTATGATGCAGTAAAATAAATTGTATTTTTATAAGCTGTCTTTAATGTACAGTAGTACAAAACACTTTAGACACAGTCAATAGTAAACTGAAGATAAAAGGAATCTTTTAAGGCCAAGATTTCCAAAGAGCTCGTTAAGTGGCTAGTAGTTCTCAGAGAAGGACGTGGAGCGTAATGATCTAACAATATTGCCAAGATGAGAGAGTAACCACCAATTGTGGAGAGACATAGTGATGCTGTATGATTCTCATGTCCTGCGTTTCTGTGCTGTAATTTTTTTTCTTTAGAAATAACCAAATTTTTCACATTAGCCATAACACTAGTTCATTCTCTTTTTGCATGTTTGTGTCTACATGGGATTGATCCTGAGAGATGTTAAGCACCCTCAACTCCCACTGCTTTTAACAGGCATTGAGGCTACCCGCATCTCACAGCACTGTATTGCATGTAGGGTTGGGCCCTATATCTTCTTGAAAATATTGGTTTTAAGTGCTGTAAAACATTTTTTTTTAATTGTAGAAAAAATAGATATTTGATTATGCTCAGTACTTTCCTCACAAACAATTTAATATTGATTAGAATGTTACGTGCCATCACATTTTGATTATCTTCATGACTTTTGCATTTTTTTGTGATGACTTTTCTTAACTTTTACCCTGACAACTAAGCTAGATAGGTAGCCAAGAGATAAGAGCCTGATCATGTACTATTAGAGCCAGTGTCATTGACTTGTATTGGATTAGGATCTTGCCCTCCGATCAGAGCTAGGAAGTGGAGAGGGCAGATTCAAGGCCTCAGAATGGCAAGAAAGGCTGAAGGACTACAGTTTCCCATGTTTCTCCACAGCCTCAGAAGACTGGATTGAGCTCAGAGAAGATGAGAAGATGGCAGGCCATAGAGAGCTCCAAACACTAACGGAGCAGCTTTGGTTTAGATTCACTGATGAATAAGAAGTAGTTTGGAATGGAAAACAGTGGAATGGAATGGAAACAGAAAGGAATAGAAACAGTGGAATTCCAATAGAAACAGAAGTAGTTTTGTTTTTTTTACTTTTGGCTTCACTGTGCTGACTTCCCTGAAGTTGACAGTGTAGGGATTCAGAAAGACCATAAGAGAAAGCATTTCAAATACTAAGGCAAGAAATTAATAAACAGTGGTTACCACAAGTCTGGAAAAAAGATGAATGGTGATTTGGGGGCAATATTGCAGCAGTGGCAAACTGAAGGTATCCTGATGGGAAGTGTGGGAACAAAAGTTACATGCAGCAATTTTGAAATTCTATCATTTTTTGGTGCTTTTGAAATATAATCCATCCTATACTATGACATTGAATGAAAATTACAGTGGTGTTCATTGCTTTAGACAATTGTAGGAAGAAAATTTATTTATAAATATATTTTTTTCTTTATATTAGGCTGGAAACTGTGTTCTTTTTTGTTTGTTTTTATGCTCACTCTTTTGGGAGTTACTGGTTACTGTAAAAGTAATTCTGGAATTGGGCCTTATAACACAATATAATTGAATATCTACATTCACCCTGTCTATACAAAGTCCACTGTCATTATGTAATTTAGGTAGGGTGACCAGATGTCCCAATTTTATAGGGACAGTCCCGATATTTGGGAATTTTTCTTATATAGGCACCTATTACCTCCCACCCCGTCCCGATTTTTCACACTTTATATCTGGTTACCCTAAATTTAAGATGCTTTTATACATATATAATCTTAGGTACTTAAAAAGCATTCTTATTTAGATGATTCTGGCACAGTGAAGAAGTTCAATGGACTTTTAATAGAACTCTGCTAGGCTTCTAATTCAAATGAACACTATCTAATTATAATTTAAACACCTCCAAAGGCCTCAGAAAAAAAACATAGAATAACACTCTTCTTACAGGCAGTTCTCCTCATATATAGTTTGTATTCCTCTTCCTCATTGTTTAGTTTAATAATGACGATTTGGTGAAAATAGACTCTTTGGTGTTTAGGTGCTCATCATTTCCTGCTTCTTATTTGGGTCCTGAAGTTATCATTGGCTCTCTGACTATTGTGTCATCATCACTAGTGTTGCTGTGGCAGTGGTTCTGATGTCATGTCACAAAGAAAGTAATGGGTGATTTCAGATGAGGAATAAGCAGCAGAAGGTGACATCCCAACCAAGAAATATCCTATTTTATTGCAGAAGTTCAGAATAGGAAATCCCCTTCAATACATAATACATTTAGGTGCTCATGAAGCCTCAGAATGAGGTAATCAGCATGGGAGCTGCAGTAGTAGTTCTCATTAGAGCCTTTTCAATTACATTGTTGCTGAAGTGTTGAAAGAGAGGCAGAGACCTCTCCATTTGTGGATAGTGATATGTGTGCAAGGGTGGAGGGGTCAGATTCAAGTCCTCAGAATGGTAAGAAAGGTTGACAGACCACAGGTTCTCCCCTCTCTAGGAAGATTGCTTTAGGTAAAGGTCTACCCCAAGACCTAGAAGTGGTATATTTTATACGGTTCCTCACCAGAGTATAACCCGAAACGTGTTTTATACTGGGTGAATTGAAGGGGATGAAAACTTTGGTGGTTCCTCCTTCCGCTGATTTTGCTTGATGACACTTATGCCACAAATTGGAAAGGTAGTCTTTTTCATAGCCCTAGTGCAAACTCTGGGGTCTTGGATGGATTCCAATTGGGCTATATATTTTACCTTCCTAAAATACTCCTGTAGTACCTTTGCTTTCTGTCCAACAGTTGTTTAGTCTTGCTGGGGAATGATAACCACATTTCAGTAACAAGTCCAGCTCTTACATGTTCTTTCTCTTTTTGCCTTCTTGTAAATCTTTTCAAGTGCATTAGGCATTTGGATGAAGGGCTACTGTGTCTAATGATCAGTTATTATATTTACTATTATTATTTGAAGAAAGGAATGTTTATACAATTAAATCAATATGCCAGTAAAACCAAAGCCTAGCTAGTGCTCTAACGGTTGCAAAGATTTGGAATTGGATTTAATGAACACTCAGCAGGCTAGAAAATATGCTTTTATGTTCACTCAACACAAAAATATACAAGCGGAGAACAAAAGACAGACTTCTAGCCAACCTTATTAAATGAGAAGTGGTTATGGAATTATTTATTCCATCTAAACCAAATGCTGATTGTTAACTCTCATATGAAATAAATAAGGAATTCTCTCTGTGTGTCATGTTGAACTTTACATTTTGTATTTCTTAACACAGAGCCAGCTCAAACTGTATAATTTTGAGGGGAACTAGAAGTGTATGCCCTAACTTTGCACACGTAAAAAACCAGAGGATGTTAAAATAACAGGTTGGTGTGTCTTATGGATCACACACACACACGCCCCCGACAGACACACATCAATCCCTCCATAAACCAACTCTCTTTCTTCTCACTTACACCAGTGTATACCAGCAGTAATCTATTTGAAATTGAAGGAATTATACTTGTGTAAGAGGTGAATCCGACTTAGTGATTGCTGGAATTTAAAGACATTATTAGAAACACCCATCACATTCAGTGGAATATAGCGTAAGGCTCAACTCTATTGGGAATTAAACGTAAAGGACAAAAAAAAAACAACCCACCTCCCCACACTAAGATTAAAACACCTCTCTGGACTTTAATTTCTCTCTCCATAGTCCTCTAGGACCTTTAACCGGCCAGCTGTTCCTCTCACAGGCAAATATGACAGGCATGGATCTAATGCACAGTATGTCTTTGGGGATTTAACTTTCTGTGAAGCCTCAGAATGTGCAGGTGACTTTGGATGATGAGATTGGCCTAAAGCCCAGGAGGAGACCAGATGGGATACACAATACCAGTCTATGAAGGTAGATGCGGGGGTGGGCTAAGCAGAAGGAATAAAAGGATGGATGGAAGACAGGAAAAATTGCCCACTAGTTAGGACACAAGCCTGAGATTTGAGAGACCAGGCTCAAGTCCCTGCTGTGCCACAGAATTCCTGTGTGAATGTGGCCAAATCACTTGGTCTCCGTGCTTCATTTCACCCTCTGTAAAATTAGGATAATAGCACTGCCGTACCTCCGAGGGATCCTGTGACATTAAATACATTCAAATTATGAAATCCTCAGATATTATGATAATGGGAATGATATGTAGGTGAGGAAGTACTGTTGAAAGGAAGGCTAACGGGCCTGCCTGTTGATAGTGGTGCAGAAAAATAAGGATAGGACAAAACTGTATGGTTGCAAAACAGCACTGAGCTTTACCAACGTCCTTATTTACCCACATAAAAAAAAATATATATATTTTTCAATGAAAACCTGAAACATTTTTTTAAATGAAAACAAAAATGGTATTCACTGAAATTATTAACTGAAAATAAAAAAAAATCATTTTTCTGACATTTTTCAAAGCAAAGAGCAAGTCTAAAGGCACAATGAGATCTAGCTCTTTAAGTACTTATATGGCCATCATCGTCATTGTGTCTGAGCTGCTGCATCTTCCTAATATAACCCTCCATCCTGTCCTCCACCGTGTGGTGTCAGACATCACAACCAAAGTAAAAAGATTAAAATGTACGGGAACTGTATCCCTTTAAAGTCACTTATATATGCAGCACTATTATAAAGCAAAAAAACAAGGGACCTGCATTTCAGGTGATGCTCAGGTGCCATTGATCAGGCTGTTATTTATGGTATTTGTTAGTGCTAGTGGTAACTTTTCTAATGTACTACAGTAGTAGAAAGATTTCAAATTACAGTTATTTTACATGGCAGCTAATGAATACGTCTCCAGAAACCAGACCTAGGTACTGCTCACACAGTAAAAAGAAGACAGAGATACCACCACCACCACCACTCTCTCTTCCATTTAGCTAGAATCATAGGGATGTGGGAGAGATGCATGGGCTACTGTCACTGTCTGGCCCCACCAGAAGAAAGACAGGATGCAATGGCTATGGTTTAATTAGGCTGCAGCTTTATTCACTGTAACATATCTGGGAATATCTGGCAATAAATGGTATGGTGTAGGTCTTTATTAATTCCTTAAGTGTTTCCTCCTATTTGGGAGGGCTGCTGTCCCCCTTCCCCCTCCAAACCTGGTCACAGCCAGACCTTTGCTGGAATCCCACTGTCCTCCCCATATACGAGGATTAAGGAGGCTGACAAAGGAGTGGGGTTGAATCCCTGCTGCACTGGATGTTAATTGCTACAAAATCCCTTCACCAGCTTCCTTAGGGGACGTTTTCCTCTAAATTCTTTTCTAATTCATTTTATCCAATAACCGTATCCCTTCCATAAGAAGTATCTGCACAGATGACCTGCCACATTTTGTTAGTTACTAAGTTGCAACATGTTAACCTAACCTTCCTGCCCACCCTACTGGGCCCCCAACCTGCTGTGGGGAAGGTGACCCCCCACTCCCACCCCCCACACTCCACCGTGGGCAATCGGCAGTGAGGGCGGGGGGGAATTCTGAGCCCACACAAGGAAAAAGGACAAGTAGCATAATGCCCAGAGCGGAAAATGAAGAAACCCAAGAGTGAATCCATGGTTACCCAGCTACTTGACTTGGACCCACACACGGGTACTACTCACTTCAGGAAAAAAAAATATTGAACACCTTCCTCTTCCTATGTAGCTAGACTCTGAGGGATGGGAGAGAGCTGCATGTGGTACTGTAATTCTCTCTTTGAGAAACACAGGCTACGATTTTTGCTTAAAGGATTTAGATGCCCAATTCCCATTGAAATTAATGGGAATTTGGTACCCAAATTCCCTAGTCAGCCAGAAACAAAGGAGAATCCAGTGCTTATGGCCAAAGCCTAGGACTTATGGAGAACTTAGTTCAGTCCCTACTCTTCCATATACTTCCTGTGTGACCAAGGGCAAGTCTCATATCTTCTCTGTTCCTCAATTCCCCATCTCTAAAATGAGGATAATAGTACTGCCCCTACCTCAGAGGGGTGTTGTTCAGATAAATGTAGTAAAGATCATGAGGTGCTCAGGTACTATATAGTACTTAGGATAGATTCTAAGGTATAGGATAGGTACTATATAGTACTATAAGTACTTAGGAGAGATAGAAAGCTCAGCCACACTTTCTATTGGACAACTTGTCTTCTTATCATCAGAAGAATTTAGGCCCTGGTCCTGGCAGCTGTAGGTGGACTCTTAAAGCCACATGGAACTGCATTAAAGTCTCTGCACAGATACATAGGTCCATCTGCCCAGAGAACCTTGCAGAGTTGGAGTCTATGTTTGGGATTCCTACTCCAAGTGACGCAGAACATGTAACATCCTGTGTGAGAGTAACTGATACAATTTATTTTCTTTGATTTGCTTTTTCCATAGACAAAAAGCTGTAATTTGGGACTTGGGACTGTGTCCTTTTTATCCCCCCAAATTGGACAATTGTCACAATGACTCCTTGCCTTTTTACCACAGCTTTTGAATAGTGGAAGATTCTTTCTTAGAAAAAGAAAGATGCACCCAAACTCCTTCAGGCCCTCATTGAGCCAAATTGTTACTTTGACATCTCCCTGCCATCTCAGCAAAACAAAGCAAAGAGCTTTATTTTTTCCCCTTCTTGAAATCAATATGAAGGAAAGGAAAGGAGAAGAAGAAACATAAATGTCTGTGTATTTAGAACTGATGGGTTGATGCCTTTAGGGTCTGCTTCCTGACTGACGCCAATGTAAATCCAAAATAACTCCACAGAAGGCAACAGAGTTACACCAGTGTAAGACTTTTGGAAGTGGAAGAAAAGTCAGGTTCACTGAGTGTAGAATATTTATACATTGGGGGAAATTATGTTCTCATTTACATGGATGTAAATGCAGAATAACGCCACTGAAGTAAATGGTTCAAAGTTATCTGTGGCTTTCACGGGTGTATATGAGATCAGAATGTGAGCCTATGCTTCACTTAAGATTATAATACCCATGGGGTGTGCATTAGAACTACAGAATGTTCAAAACAGGTGAACAAATGAGCCAGAGAAATACACAATACATGATAAAATAAAATTTTAAAGCTAAACATTATTTTATTGAGAACATAAATTCATGCTATTGAATGACGGTATGGCTAGACTGTTATAAGCCCAGCAAAGCTGTGGAAGAAAATCTCACCCAGTTATGAAAAATACAGTATGTGAAAATTAAACATTATGTGCATATATAATGCTGACAGACTCTGGGCGTCGGGATTGAACGTGGGGCCTCCAGAGTTTAGTGCATGAGCTTCTACCACACGAGTTAAAAGCCAATTAGCTGTTAGCTAAGGCTGTAGAGCAGTCTCTCTCTCTCTCTCTCTGTAAGTGGTCTTGGTGCCACTAGATGGAACAGAACACCACAGCCAGGAGGTGTGTGGGTTACCCATAATCTAGGGTTGTAATGGTTCAAAGGTTCGCCCTGCACGATAGACACACAATTTTGACTATACTGAATAGTATTAATATTGAGCTGTCTGCTGGTTTTTATTGCCTGAGTGAACTGACCGAGATGACAGACAAAATAGATTCCTAACTATACTTTTTATGATGACAAAAAAGAGAGAATTGCAATCTCTTGGAAGCTACAGACTGTCCTTTCAGTAAAGGATTGGATGCTAAATTTAATTGGATGTGCTGCACTTGAAAAAATAATGCACTCATTAAAACATCAAAACTCTAAGTTCCAAGGTATCTGGCTTCTTTTTTGAATTACAGCATGTGTAGAATATGGGACTTGATGATAGTTCATCCTGATTATACTTTTGTAACCACGATTTATAATTTGGATGCAGTCTGTGGAGGATAGGGAAATTCGGGTATTATTGCTCTACCCTGTCTAGATCAATGTTATAAGCATATTCACATTTATAAAATAGAGGGATGGTTTTATTCTTCTCCCTGAAGCCCTAAGTCAATAAATCAATGCAAGCCTTGTTTGCTGCTTTTCTTTGTTTTTATTAGAAAAGTTGAAAGACTCAAAATAAAATATAAAAGTATGCAAACAGCCTAGAGTTCCATGCACTGTAAAGTGGCATGGGCACATTGAACAGGTATTTCATTTCCACAATACAGTTCTATCATGACCTCTGTAGGGTAATAGCCCCAAGTGTTATATGACAAACCATAACGTATTACAAAGACCGTGTCTATGGCAGCATTGGAGAAGCTATCTGGAAAAGAAAAGTCTTCATTTTGTTTTAAAAAGGGCTCCATGTAGCAATAGATTAAATATCAGCTGCAAGATACTCACACGGTTGGCATGATCCACAGCTAAATGCTCTGCCACTGGCACTTTGAGTCTGATATCTTAGAACATGTAGACAAGTGCTCAGACAGCGTGGATACAAGACAATAAAGATGTACTGTAATAAGCCTGCAGTGTTCTTTTTCAACATGAACTCTTTCTCGTTAAAAACCTAATTCCTTTAGTAACTGGAGCTTCTTAAATCGGTGCTTCCTTCTCATATTTTAGACACTAGCTAAAAAAAAGCCATATATCATTCATCTTCTGTAGATGTGCCCCTTACTAAAATCCCCTTTTCCTCTTTCTCCAAGGAGCCTTATTATTCCAAATATGGCCTCACTCTACAGTATTAGAGTAATTAACTTGACTTCCTGTGAAATCATCACCTCTAGTTACGCATCTCTTAATTTGGCAGCATAGTTCAGGAAATGCTAAGGCTAGGTTTGATGTGGCAGTTGGAAGCTTTAAGAACTTCACATAAGATTTTAATCTTCCCGATTTCTGTCAAAATAGATAAACTGACTGGAAAAAAAAATAAAATTTGACCCTAATGTTCAGTCACCCCAAACTGGAACTATATTTTTATTTGGTTTGACAAAAGTATGGTTTAATGTATATACATGTGCACATACCTCTTTCATGTGTCTCTGCTGTTTCTCATCCTACCCTTATAGCTAGATTTGCAAAGAAACATAGGTGATGCTGAGCATTGCTGTGCCTAAGTTTTAGGATCTAGAAAATCACTGGGATTCATAAGCCTGAGTTTGGTGCCTCAGCTCCAAATACAGTGAATGGAGATAGGGACTTCAGAATGGGATTCATAAAAGCCAGCATACTAGGTGGCTCCTTGCGTAAGCCAGCCGATAGGAAGTGGCAAACTGAGGGGCAAGTGATAACTCCACCCCTCTGTCAGAGAGCCAATGGATCAGGGGGACTGGATGGCAGAGGGTACAGAGTCATTCTTATACTTGCATTTGCTCTCTTTTACCCAATGACTTTTTAAATTTTTTTATCCACAGTGAAAAAGCTTCAACAGGAGAGACTGAAGGGGCAGCACATCAGAATATCTCATAGCCCAGTGATTAGGGTACTTGTCTGAGAGATAGCAGATCACTGTTCAAATCCATTCTGCCCCTCAGATGGAGGAAGGACTTTCATCCAGGATCTCCCCCATCCCAGGTGAGTGCCCTAACTACTGGGCTAAAAGTTAAGAGGAAGCCCCCCCCACCCCTGCACCCCTCACCATCTTAATAAGTTCACCTACAGGGGCCCGATCTGAGAGGCAAGTTCTCAGCACACATACTGGATTGGGCCCCACACAGGAAATTAGGCTGACAAACGCCTGTTTTCCTTGGTTCATGCATCACACTGGGGAGTAGGCATCTGGACATATGGCCTGGGGCTGCAGTGTGCATGTCCAGAGGCAGAAACATAGACATCTAGGGAAAATTTAGTGCAAATATTTAGGCACTGAGTGAATTTAGACATCGACAGTGGTCAGCGGCAGCTGAGCAGGGGCTTTGTGCATCTCCGCGGAGCCCGATTCTAGGACTTAGGAACCCTAACGTGGAAGTTGGGTGCCTAAGGGCATGTCTACATTTGAAATGCTGCAGTAGGGCAGCTGCACTGGTGCAGCCATTCTATTGTAGCGCTTTAGTGAAGCTGCTTCTATGCTGATGGCAGAGCTTCTCCCATCCACCTCGGTGACAGGCGGTAGCTATGTCAATGGGAGAAGCTCTCCTGTTGACATAGAGCTATCTACGC
The DNA here is from genome assembly GCF_965140285.1 of Lepidochelys kempii. Lineage (NCBI taxonomy): Eukaryota > Metazoa > Chordata > Testudines > Cheloniidae > Lepidochelys > Lepidochelys kempii. Next base: position 29,779,348 of record NC_136391.1, on the reverse strand, counting down.
AGGAGGACAGGTCAGTATAACTGCATCATTCAGGAGTGTGGATTTTTCGCACCCCTGAGTGATGTAGTTATATTGATTTAAGTCCGTAGTGTAGAGCTGGCCTGAGTCCTTTTGTGAATCTAGCTCTTAGTGCCTAACATTTTGTGTTCTTCCCCTCCCCCTGCATCTCTATGCATTAAGCAAAAGTTTTCATTGAGCTGGTTAAAATTACATGCGTGCCTTTCCCCAATTGCATACAGCTAATTTAGAACCCACCGATGTGTATGAGTAGTTCAAACTACTCTTCCCAATGCTCATTAACTCACATTTTCAACACTGAACTTTATCTGCCTTTGTGACACCCTTTCACCTAACTTTTCTAAATCCCTCTGAAGTTCCTCAGTCTTCCTTAGTCTTGAGTAACCTAATTCATCTGCTTATTTTGATTCCTCACTGTTCATCCTCTTTTCTCAGTCATTAATAAATATTTTAAACCATGGTCCTAGGATGGAACATTGGAGCTTCTCATTGTTAAACTTTTGCCATTATGACAGGGCTTTAACAGTGCAATGGTCTTGCAGGAGTCCTCACTGAATTTCACTCCGAATCTCTTCTGGAATATAGATGTTAGTTTCCTTATAGTCCTTTCTAAAGGAATTCCATCTCATGCATATCTTCTGCAGGCTTACCTGACCTGCTTTCATTTTGTTTTGAATTCTAGGATGGATCCCAGCTCACTTTAAAGCTGTGTCAATCTTCAGGTGCAGTTATCTCTTGATCTCCTCTGATGTGAAACTGATTCCCTTTGATAGATGTCTGGCATACTCTGATAGTTTTGTTTTCTTTTGGTGTCTCCCATGTTCCTTTTCAAAGAATTAGCTGAAGAACATTTTTAATTTTATATCAGTGATTACCACCTTTGTCAATAAATTACTCCTGTTATCTCTTGCAAAGCTTCTATGGATTTTATTTTATTTTTTCCCTTTATATACTTGACATAATAACCTCTGGTGCAATTTTTCTTTCATCCACCACCCTTGCTCTTCTTATCATTGTTATACTCTCAACTTTATTACACTACTTGTGTGCCAGTTGTTTTATGTTTCAGAAAGGTCCATTGCTTAACCTTGATTACTTTTTATATTCAGACGTTTTTCTTGTTGTTCTATATATTGTTAGATGTTATGTTTTGTATAAACCTTTAGGGATACATTAATATCTGTGAACAATTTTTATTTTTTTCTGTATCCCCTTCCTTCATTTCAATTAATTTCACCCAAGTCTTTCCATATTCTTCCATGATTTTTAAAGCTTATGTCCAATACCCCTATTATTCCCCCTTGAAGACCCACAAACATAAATAAACTAGAGGGACTATTGTTGAACTAGCTACTCCATCATCTTTTGATCTCATGTTGAATTCAATTGATGCCTTTATATTTCCTATTTTATCTTATATACTGTGTAAATACTGTATCTAATTCTGCGCCACACTCACCTGATTCCTTCCTCTTAGGACTTTATATCCAATATATTGAAAACTCATATTGTTAATTGTACTTTCATATTGGTTTTTGTTTTTGGCTATCATCTGATCAAATCCACAAATCCATCAAATCCACTTCTTCAAATCCACAGATGTTTCTGCCAACTTTCTCCTCTTTCATTCTGAACTCTAATTGGTTCCCATACCACAGAAAATGCTTTTGAGGGATATTTTATTTACTTTTTTAAAAAGATTTTTCTTATACATTTCATGACATTCTCATTTCCATTCTTCATAAACTTTTCTAAATAGGCTGTTGTCCTCAAAATTTAGCACCACAGATTTTTGATTCACAGTCTAAAAGCAACAGTGCATCTGAACATTTGTATCGTATATTGCAATATTTACTAAGACACCTAAACATCAGTAAAATATGTAACAAGCTGCAAAAATATAGCCACATAATCTCACAGCCAGTATCAAATTAATACATGAACGCACATCCAGTGCCTGTCAACCTACAAGGTCAAACATTCAAACAAATATGATAAAATCAGTATCTCTTAACCCTCCGTGTATTTTGCCCAGATAACATTTTTTTTAGTTGCTCTTTCAACTGTTGATCCAATAGATGGAAAATTGCCTTGCATAAGCAACATTTTACAGGATTCAGCTGTCCAATCTTGCCTTAAGGTCTTTGATCAAAATGGGCTAACAAATATACTTAAACATCTATTCAAAATAATCACTAACAAATGATAAATTTTAATGCATGTTAATAGCTATCAGGTTCCCCCCTTCTCATTTCCCCCTCCCCCGCACACACCTTTGATAGCAGCTCAGCTTTCTGGAAGTTAAGATTTTCTATCAGGGAAAAAATAGACACCAGTTAGTATGCACAGTAATTGGCATTTGGTGAGTGTCTAGTTTAAGTTTAAAATATATCTTCCTCAGCTATTCTTTTAGATCCTTTCTACCACTTTAAAATACGCAGGTCAAGAGGGTAAGTGACATCTGCAGAAGGCCTTTTGGGATTATACAAGATATATGAAATGTGTGCATATTGCCCATATCTGCCACTTGGGAACAATATATTTAATTAACCTTTGGTTTTACATAAAGGAGTCCAAATAAGGCTGGGAAACACACCAGTTGTTTCTATGAAAGAGACTGTTTTATTATATTTTATTTTTATATTATTATTATTATTATTATTTATATTATATATTTATATTATATATATTATATATATTATATTATTTATATTACAATATTATAATAATATTATTATATTATTTTATATTATTATATTTTATTATTTAAAATCTGTTCAGAATGTTACAATTTCTGAAATATGGAATTTATTCATTTTGAAAATTGTCCTTGGGAGAAGTAGACAATAAAATTGTATCTGTATGGTCAACCACCTTGGGAGAGGAAAATAATCTCATTATATTTCCAAAACATGTTGATTAAAAAAGGTTAGAAATAAATAATCTTTACAGGAATAGCATTTTAAAAGAGAGGTCTATAATATGAATAATTTTAATATACTGCTAATAAGATTTATATTTAATATATAGCTAATATATTAGAATAACATGATAGTGTGTATTATACAGTAAATAATCTTACGTTAAACGTACTGGATGAAATTCTGGCCCATTAACATCAATGGAAAAACTCTCATTGAGTTCAGTTGGGACTGAATATCACTAACTATTTATTGTGGGTATGATTATACATCAAATAGTATTTTATCAGTATTACAGTCCTATTGATTTTAGTACATTAAAAGGTTTTCTTTTTTACACATTAATTGCTCTTTGTTTTACTGGGAAATTAGTGTAACTTTGAATCAACACAAGGATATAATATTGTTACAGTAATTTTGATTAAAAAAGGAATCATTTGACAATGACACCACTGAATTACCACAGTTACGTGTCGGGGGGGGGGGGATCTCTTGCATCTCAGATTCCATTGTGTGGGATCTGTTAGCAAATGTGAATATTTTTTTCAGGGCAGCCATTGGTATGTGCAGATTATGTCCTCCTCCAAAAGTAAGTATCCTCCTCCTTATAGAAGAAGAAAAAAGAATTTGGTAACTCACTGGGATTTGCACTGCAAGTATGGCAGAGCCATTGATGTCTCCCAGATGACACACAACGCATGTGTAGATTGCAGCAGTATCTATAGATCTCGGCCCTGGATGAAGATTGTGCTTGTGTCACCATAAAAGATCTGCTCCAAAGTCCATTGAAGTCCATGGAAAGCCTCCCATTGATTTTAATGGGATTAGGATCAAGCCCCCAATCTCTACACATTCCATTCCCTTAGCACAGCCCCCTCACCTTTGTTGTCCAGTATGCCTGAAAAGGAGGATGTGAAGACACAATGAATGAGTAGGTAAATCAGGCAGTAGCCAAACCACGCTGCATGTGACTTTTCTGAATCTGTCAGTCACACCAGGAACAGTGGTTTCTTTGTGTTTCTCTTTGATTCTTTGCTCCCCAGCCATCCAGCCACATGATGCAAAGAGCCTATAGCATTAGACTATAAAAGAGGGGGCAGGAGGAAAGACCTTATGTCTCAATGGGGACAGGAGCAGCAATGGGGCCCTCAGGGCTGATGGGGAAGATGCTGGAGGAAAGGCTTACAGATAGGGCAGTGGAGGAAAAGGAGAAAGGGCCCTCCGGGCTCACGTCAGGGCTGTGTTGAAGGCCTCTCAGGGCTTGTAGAGATGGCAATAGAGGAGGAAGAACGCCTCTGTTGCTTTCCAGGGGTCAATGGAAGAGAAGAAGGAGCATTGATGATGTAAGCTCTGGCTCTTCAATGCCACAGAGAGAGATTTCAGTGATTTGTCAAGTGATTTTGCTGCAGAAAAATGCTAGAAGAGTGAACCTGGTATGCATGTTTGAGATTTGCTGAAGGATGCAATCTAGTCATGTTGTACCATGAAAACAAATAAACAAACTGGCCCAGATGGTGAAACTCACTCTTGGCCAAATGTCTGAATTAGCAGGGAGATGCCCTTTCCTGTGCACTCGTAAATATTACAGAGTTCACTTGAAAACACTACCTACAAGGAGATAGTTATAGAGTAGAGATGAGAACTTAGCAGGGACATAGGGGAAATAACATTCTCATCTTATGTCTGCTGCACTAATGACATGTACTTTTCTCATCTTGATCCTCTTTTCTCTTCCTTCCCATTGTACATTCTCATGGCTCTCCTCACATTATTCTCCAGCCTGCCTTCCAACTCTCTGATTCATGGAGTGTTTTTTTTTTTTTTTTTAACCTTTGGTAGCAATGTCCCTCTTCTCGATTTAGTCACTTTTATCGCACCTTTTATCCTAATTAACTCCTCCATTTTCACAGTCCTTTCTCATATGCTCTTCAATTTCATCTTTCCTATGGATTGACTCTTTCCCTCTCCCGCTCTGACTAATCTTGTTTTATATTTACCTTTACCGTGAAGAAGACGTTGCCAGAGTGTCACCTCTAACCTTGTTTCCTATTTCTAGCATTTAATTTATTAATCTTCTTTCTTCCCTCTCTCCCCCTCTTAGTGAGCAGGCTACGTACTAATACAGCTCAAGTTTTATTTTCGGATTGTCAAATAAATAATTTCACAAGTTTTAAGACTAGGGGAAAAATAAATAGAGCTTGGAAATAATGATCACTCCGTCTTTCCTCCAAAGCACTTTAGAGCTATACAAATCATTTTATTGAGAGGTGATGTAGATGTCCTATATCAGTGAAATTAATGATTGGTGAAACGCTGTCCTTTATCTGATTGATTAAGAATAACTACATAAATCCTTCACACTAATACAAACCTGCATTCTAAAATATATATCCAATAACTTCCAGATTTCTTTCTTTATCTCTGGCATGTCTGGCCATTGCTGCTGGATCCCAAAGGCCAGGAGCAAAGAGACAATGTTACTGTTATACCTTTGGCATAAAGGTGAATGGCCAAAAAATGCAAGCACAGGTTGTTTTCATTGCCATCACTCTCTGATAGGGTTGTATTATTTTTATTGACTTTTTTCTTGTATTTTCTTTTGTTTTCAATTGTTTTCAATTACATAAGAACTAGAACTGTGGTATAAATACCAGCTTGCTGTTGTTTGCTCCATTGTAGATATAATATTTGAATTAAGGCATAAGGCCCAGATTTTTAAAGCTATTTAGGTGTCACTTTTGAAAATGAAACTTAGGCTCCAACGTACGTTAGGTGTTGCAACCTCTAAACACCTGTGCCTTAGTGCTCTGGGGAGCTGTGTGCAAGGAAGAGCAAAGATCAATGCAAAGCTTCCTTTCAAAGGGATTCAGAGATCTCTGGTGGTGCTCAGGCCAGGAGTATCATTAAAAAAATATTTTGGAGGGGTGGGCAAAGTTGTTTCTGCAGCATCCAAGCTTCCACCTCCCTACTGAGGCCATGGCCGCTCATAGAGGTTAGCAGCCCATCCCATCCTGGAAGGGAATAGGGAGCTGGCATGCCAGCCCTATCCCAGGGAATAGTCTGGAGCAGTGAGCCAGAGGTGCATCACTGATGGCTGGCCCAGGCCAGGGATAGGGGCTTGGGTCACTGTGCTCAGCTCCGGCCCACTACTCTGCTTCCTCTCTAGCCTGGTCTGCTCCATAACAGCCCCCGCAGGCCTCAGAGAAACACCCCCGTGCCAGCTAGCAAGGGGCTCTGAAAAGTCAGGGGCAGGGAGGCAAACCAAGGTCTGGACAGGGCAACGTCCTCCCTTGCCCTGTATCAAATGACACTCCTGATTCTGGTGTACCTTTTAGTGCATCTCACGGCCCAATTATGCAATTCTGTTGTTGCTCCCATTATTCTTCAGACAGTTTAGAGCCCTGAACCTGCTGCTTCCACGTTGTTCATCATCTCTACCCATATGATCAACCTTCATTTGTGAGCATGAATTTAGGCCTGCATTTTTTTTAACCACTAGAACTCGACAAAAATTGTGAAATGTGTAATTTTTTGTGCAAATAACATCCAAAGTGTTATGCTGCTGAAGCATGCTTGATCCTGTGACACTAGGATTATGGACAGCTTTAAATTAGAGGTGCCATGTGAGGCCCAGTACAGAATGAGTTAGGTTCTGAGATCCTAGAAGATTAATAGGAGTTGTAATTGACAGGGCAGGTGGATAGTCCAGGGGCTAACAGTAGGGAGATTAGGAATGATGGACACCTATCCAGTTACACTTAACCTCCAGACAGAACCTCCTGCTACAGGCCAAACCCTCAGACACTCTCCAGAAGTGGTTGGTAATGACAATAAGGAAGGCATTGCTGTTCCTTATTTAAAGAAAATAAAAGTCACCAGAGCCAAAAAGTGACATTAATCCCAATTCACACCTCCTTTTTACTTGGTACATTGGTGACACCTGCTGAAGTTGCTCCTCCCCAACATCCATTTCCACCACAACAAACACTGCATGATTCTTGGGCAGAGTTTGTCACATTACCAAACATTGCATTCATATTCCATATGGATGCATAGTTTTCTTTGTTTTATTTTGACATTAATTCTCTTGCAGAGACTTCTATCTAGTAAAGTAAAGAAATTAGTTTGCATATGCTGGCTTGGTAAAGTAAAATTAGCTACACTTTTGACTTTCTGTGGTTTTACTCTGAATCGGAGAAGCAATAAAAATGAAATAAGGCTAATCACAGTTGTTCTATGGTTTCCTCCATGGTGAGTTAAGAGAAGAAGCACCCATAATGAAAACCTATGAGTTCACATCTGCTTAAAACAGGTCTCTAATTAGTTTCTGTAATCGATCTCCCTGCTCCAGCAGGTGAACCAGGTAATTATCTTGTTTATACTGTAGGTGAGTCACCAAATGCTAGCTCTCTGTGTGTCTTTAAATGATAATGCATTGTAACAAATGTTCCCAATATGAATGAACTACTGTCATAACTTTCACTATCTGCTTTACATGCAGTGATGTGGATCTCATTTTATCCTTTGCTACAAAGAGCTCTAGACATCAAAAAGATATCCCTTTGACCACTGTCTCAATCAAAGGTTTCGCCTAGAGGAATCTCACTTCTTCTCTTGATTCAAATGGTTCAGAATATTAGGCCTTTCCTAGTATGATTAGAAGGAATTCAATCACCACTGCATTCTCTAAGGGGTAAATCCTGCCCTTCTCAGGTCTGCTAGCATTCAGAACCCCAAATGAAGCATAACTATTGTGGCTCTGGGAACCTGGGAGTGGGTCAGGCTCTGCCAAAGGATGCTGTAGTGCAATACACATGATGCAGAGCTGCTCAGTGTTGTGTGTCTATCTCTGTGCGGGCTGCCAGGTGGGATGGACGACTGGAAAATCATCTATTAACAACTGACATATGTACAGACCGTTTGGGTAGGGCGCTCTCTTTTAACCAGTGCCACAGACTACACAGATCTACAAACTCATAAGTCTGTGCTCTGGCCTATCAAGGAACTACAGCCACCATTGGAGCCTGTGGTCTGGAGCAGCAGTCATGGCATAGGTGTGGAGAAAGAAATCCTACTTCTGAATTGGCTGTGAGGAAGGAGATATAGACTGCAGGTCTTTCTAGTGTAATGTGGAAGTGATTAATCTCTCCCACACTAGGGAAAAGAACTCCTGGTTTATGGTGAATGGCTGAAATATGAGACTGCATATTTTCTGTAGTTGTTAGAAAAATAGTTTACCAGTTTCTCCCCAGATTAAAAGTAATCCTAACAGAGAAAGAACTGTGCATCTTCTCCTTTATCACTGTATAGTTGAAGTCAAACTTCCCCACAAGTAGGGTTTTTTTTTTCTCTTTTTTTCATAGACTTGTCCCTAGCAAATTTAGTTTCAAGGTCTTTTATTTCTGTTTCTAAAGTAATTATCCTTTGGGCTTGTTTCTTTCTTCCTTGTATGATGCTAGACTAATTATTCTTCTCCTAATGAATGCTTGAAATGGATCCCATATGGTGGCATATGTGCCTTCAGATGGAAGCTTAATTTGAATAAAATAAGAAAATTCTTCTCTTGGGGCTTTCTTATATTTTTCATTCTGTAACGATGATGAGTCAAATCTCTGTCTTGGGAATAGAGGCAGCCAGCTTCCATTCTATTGTACACGGAGCTTCATCTGCATCAGAGTGTCTCTTGTTACGTCCTCCCAGAGTGCAGGACTCAACATTGGAGAGAGCCTCTTGTATACCTCAAAAGGTAACAGCAGTATAGCTGCGGCGGCATGGGCAGCATCTCAGGATTAGGCCTGAGCCATCACTCATGCCACCGCGTTCACACTTCTATTTTAATGTTTCTATGTGTATCTGTATTGGGAATTACAGCTCCCAGCTGCTGTGCAGAACATACTCCTTGACCAGGACTCCATTGTACCATGTACAGAGAAATACCTCAGTGACAATGTACAAACTGTGACAGCTCATTATGGGTCTGATCCAAAGTCTGCTGTAATCAGTGGGAGTCTTTACATCTTTGGATCAGACGTTGTATGCTAAATTATACCTTAGCTTGTATGGTTGATCAGCAAGAGTGCAAGTGAGGGGAGGTTCAGCTAGAACCAACTTCAACAATAATTGTCTCAAGCCCCCTGCACAGCAGGATAATGGCATGGGAAGGAGTGTTTGCTACACTTTTAATGATGTTGGAGGAACCTACTCTGCACCACATACCTCACCACACAGAAGATAATGTTTTTCAAAGGCATTATGGTAACAGACACTGATGCTCACCTGACGCTCTAACATAGCTGATCCTCACAGAAGGCATAATTACTATTATTATTTATTTGTATTGTGCCAGTCATGGATCATTCATGGAACTGGACCCCATTTTAGTGGGTGATGTACAAACACATAGAGCAAAGAAGACTGACCCTGCCCTGAAAAGCATACAACCTAAATAGAATCTGAATCTTTTGTATTTATTTTTACAAATGCAGTCTTAATACATCAGATAAAAGAAATAAAGTAACATCAGATTTCATTTAAAAAAGAAAAAAAAAACACAAATAAATGGCTTCAGTTTTTCTAATGGTGTTGCCCAGATTGCTGCCAAATTCAGGACTTGGTGCTTTTTTTAGTTTTATTTTTTGTTTTTTAACCCTTAGGTCTATTATTTTCAGGGATGGTATAGTAACACTTTCCTTTGGCAGGAGTGGGGCTATAGATCTCAAATCATATTCTATCTAGGCCTTGGGAAAATATTATTTTAAAAATTCTAAATAATCATTGAACTAGACTTGGGAACTCTTTCAATGTGAACATCTAACTATACCAATGTACTATACTTGCATCTGCTAAGGGGTATTGTGGTGAGTGAATAAGGATATCTTCCCATTATAGGGATAATTTTGTTGAAGTGGATCATTCTGAAATAGGGCAAAGGTTTGTTATTGTGCCAGAACATCTATGACAACGTTGAAGCATTTATAGAACAGCAAATGTGAGAATGAAAACCATTTTTTAAAGGAGATACTGATCCTTCAATAAAGTTCTTTTTAGAATATTATTATTTGAATCATGCCAATAACTGATGAAAATTTAATCATTTTATCTGAGGCATGAACTTCTCTTGCTCCCAGTGAATCAATGGGGAAAACATCCATTGATTTCCATAGTAGCCTATGGCCTCCATATTGGTAAAGAAAAAAGGTAGTTGCTCATTCTGCCATTATTGACCTAAAGTGCTGTGCTCTTATAGAAGACCCACAGCAATGATTCAGCAAATCTGGGGGTATGTTAACCATGGGGGAAAACAAACAAACAAAAAAGACCCTTAAGGCCTAATTTTAATGAAATGAATGTGAGCTTCTGGCTCTGGGTAGTCTAAGCCTCTGTATATTAGGCCAAGAACATTGGAAATACATCTTGTGTTTTGGTTTTTTTTTGCAAATAAGCATATTGCTGACTTACTGGCATTTTCATGCTTTGCTTTCTCCTTTATGAATGAATAATTGTTAGCATTCCAGCCACCTGAATGTTTTTTAATAAAACAAAACAAAACAGATTCTAGCTGGTAAAAATACGCTGACAGTTTTCAAGCTTACAGATTGTTTCAGGGTATAATCCTTGATTTGGATGTTCAGCTTTTGCTTCTGAAGATTATTAACAGCCCAAACCTGGAAGAGTCCCCAGTGATCTGTTCAATAGCTTGTGTCCTCTACCTGACTTTCAGTCATTGGCTACATATAACCAGGGAACATAAACCATCTTAGGGGATAATAATTTATCTTTGGCAGAGCAGTTGGTTTCTTTTCTTTCGTTGTCTCAATATAGAGACTGAGTGGAATGCTTAATTCAGAGTTCAGACAAATATTTCTTGCTCAGTTTTCTTATTAGAGTTAAAAATACAGGATCACATTCTGATAGGACATTGATTTCTCATATGTGCCTGCCAGAAAACCCATATCCAACAAAGCAAGTGTATAGTACATTATGTTTGTCTTGATACTGGCTCCCCTTCAAACCTGCTGGGAGCCCATTGTGCAGGCCCTCTGCAACAGGAGCACTACAGAAAGTATTATATAGCTCTAGCAATAATAAGAGTGATGGCAAGGTTGTCTGAAGTTACAAAACAAAGGCCCAAAATCTTCAAATCCCTATTGAAGTATCTAAAACATAGTGGGTTGACAGTGGGCGGTTAAAAGTGCTGAGCACACACAACTCTCAGCTGACTGCAGAGGGAGCTGCGAGTACTCAGATCCAGAAAAGAGGCCACGGGGTGCCTAACTTTAAATAATCTGGTATGAAAATCTGGACCTAAATGGCTAGCTATACAGGAATGATATTGCCCTGACTACTGAACACAGGACACTAGTCTCACAAAAACATTTATAACTGAAATGTTAGAAATTCCTGTTCACCTGCTTCTTGGGATGGTGAATGGAACAGAGTTTTTCTGGTGGTTCTACGCCACTCAGTGACTCCTCTGTGCAGAGGAATTACTTAAGTAGTTGGATTTAAAAACCTGTAGGGCAGGTTTGTGCTAGTGGAACAGTGAAAAGCTGTTCTAATACACCATATCTAACTCAAGATTTCTGGCCAGATTTATAAAGGGATTTAGGCACTTGAAGATGCAGATGGGTGCCTATTGGGAATTAGGTGTCTTAACATGCTTAGGCACTTTTGTAAGTCCAACAAGGCGCTTATCTGAATTTTTAAGGTCCTTTTATAAACCTGGCCTTTTATGCCTTCTAAAGTGGAAAAACCATTGATCACGTAGACTAATTTGCTTCTCCAACCAAAAGTGATGGTAGAATCCCATGTAACTTCTTTGCAGCAGAATGCAATAAAAAAAGTTTTTGTTGTTTGGTCCCATAGTTATTGTGAACTGGAGAGGGAGGAACCTAGATAGCCCCACAGTTTAAGACCACTTTGAAAGATAACTCTCTTCTAGTGTGGCTATTCAGTATAGATGTCATATGAATGGTTATGTTTGTAACTTGGAACTTTTTAGTATTTGGACTGTTTTGGATAAGATAGGATTTTAGCTTTGTCAACTTCACAGCAAGGAACAGAGTTAAAAATAGTATGTATAATCCAGTGACCAGAACAAAAAATTACTGTTTTGACCCCCAGTCTGAGGAAAGTCTTGTTTAACTCAGCAAAGTTATCTTATCTGTTATACCTCTTTCTAGCCAGGACGTGATTTTTCCTTGATGTAGCATTCATCTTACCTGGTCATCTTTTCTGCATGGTTGCTTCAAAGGGAGTATAATGAGAAAAAAAATTGCAGCAAAATAATTAATTTGTTTGTGAAGAACTCCAAGCAGAAATCCCTAAAATCCCTGCTGATTTTCTTCAGTTGATGTATTAATTTTTTAAAAAAGTGAATTCAGTGTGCCCCCACCAATCCACTTCACTTGTTTAACAAAATGGTGTATTGATTTTGCCAAAGCTTAAACAAAGCTGCCTACAAGATTCATTGATCAAAAATTTGGGTCAGTCCATGTGATCATTAACTCAGTTGTCAAATACAGTCATTTATTATAAGCTTTTTTATGGAAAAATCCTTTGATAGGCTTCTTGCAAAATGACAGCAAAATGACATATCTACATGACATGATACTGAGCACAGAAGACAAAACAGAAGGTTCTTTCAGCTTCAAACTTTTTGAGTCTTTTGGTAGACAATCCAGTAATTCTGGAGGTTTTAAAAGAAGTGCAGGTTTTAGTATCATTTCGGGACTGGAAATCACAAATATAAAGCTCTCCGAAGTAGGAAAGGCCAATGCAATTGATAGTAGTACTATGATGACATGGAGAATCTAAACCAAATCTGACACAGTTAGTAGCTGAATTAATAGAGGCAAGACATGCCCATGTGATTTGGTTAGGAAAATGCTAGCTGCACTGATATAAATCTTTCCTTCTGCTGGAGAGTTCTTCATGCAAAATGTACTCATTGGAACCTTCCATGTATGAGTTGAAGGGCAATTATAAAATAAAATCAGACTCAAACCAACAGCTTTCTCCAAAATATGAAACCAATTCAAATAAATTTGTCTTCCCTCTTTCCCAACTGTATGACTCACTCCCTTCGGATCACAGACGTGGATGATTTAAATTCTCCCTACTGAACATGGGTCTTTTGTATTCCAAATTTTATCATGCCCTGGAGCTTAGTTCAAGCCAGGAGATTTAATATATCAGTTCTTGTTTTTTGGGAGGGGAAGGGATATTCCATTCTGGACCCTGTGATCAAGGTAAATTTTAAAAATGGGATTTAGTCACCTCAAACCTTAGGAGATACCTAGTCAAGATTTCCAGTAATGACAAGTGATTTGGGGGTGCCTTCATGTTTGGGTGCCCAGTTCAAGATGCCATAAAGGGGCCTGAGTTCTCAGAAAGTGCTGAACACCTCTCTTCTTACAGGCCCATTCAAGGTGACTCAGGTTGGGCTCCCAAAATCTGACCTACCCAAAATTACTAGTTCCTTTTGGAAATACTTCCCTTTGTTCCTGTGGGATGGCTGACCATAACCCTGTTATATCAGATGTTCCGTTATCAAAACCGGAGTGAGACAGGATGATTTTATATATAACCATGCCAGAACCCTAGTTCCCATGCTGAGCAGCCAAAGGGAAAGCAAAAGCACATTTTGCCTGAAGCAAAGTTCTTATTTAGTCTCTTCTATATCAATACCAGTCACAATGCTTTTCTGCAGAGAGATTTCATTACAAATATTCTTATGCTGCCCAACCTTCATTTGATTTTACTTTTCTTCTTAAACTGAAACTCAATTTACATTTGAGCAGAGACAGTATTTTTATTATGTGCAGTACAAAATGATACATCATAAATATGTATTTATATGTATGTATTCTCTGCACACACATACACACACACGTGTATATATATATATATATATATATATATATATATATATATATATATATATATATATATTCAGAGTACACACAGAGTATGGAAAAACATTTAAAAATCTCTTAAATATTAATGCCATAAATACATTTTTCTGTTAGCAACATATTTGCTTTACATTTTCTTTCAGTTAAAAATTGAATATGTGCCACAAGAAATAGGCTTTAAATGGATGCACAATAGCGGACTACAATGGATAATTTCATTTTAGGCACAGTAATACAAAATAGCCATTTTTAACTTCAACTAGATTACACATTTACTAAGTCCTCCATAAATTCATCATTTGTGTGAGTCGCATCAAGAATTGTTTTAAATAAATCTATGTGAAAATTAAATTTAAGTTGAAAAGCAGCAGGAAAAAGATGTATAGTAAGCAGTTCATTTGTTGTAATAGGACTGTTTGGAAGGAATACAAATGCATCTCAATTTGTAAAAGGCATAATTATTTTTCCTACCAGCTGAATGAAACGAAGCAGCTTCTGCCACTAAAGCATCAGGTAACAGTTATCCCTGGAGAATTCAAGCTGCATGTTTAAAATAAAGCCTTTTCTTGGTTTATGAATTAATCCTTTCCCACCTGGTCTTCAATATTATATATATATAGACATAAGGTGCATAGGAATTTTCTTATGAGGTTAGCTTAGGGGTTCATTTTCCTGCCCTTGGCATTGGCCACTACCAGGAAGGTTCTCCAGTCAGTGAGTGGTTGTCTTGGGCTCTGAAAGCTGATTCTCTCTCTCTCTCTCTCTCTCTCTCTCTCCCTCTAATGTTTGTAGATAGTGAAAACATCCATATTTACATGTCTAATTCTTTTTGAATCTTACTAATGGTTAGTGTTGCTGACTTTAATGGATTTGGAGCTGCCCTGCAAGAATTCATTAATATTGTATTTGGCCCTGGTCATTGTGGTGTTTTCTATACCACTGTAGTTGATTTAACTCACTTGGGGTTAGTCTGGAATAAAGGCAGGAAGGAGGCAACAAGCAGACACTCATCCCTTGACATTTCAAAGACATTCAGAGACAATGCCAGAACTATTGGCTTTGATGATTTTGCCTCTGTCTCTAGACAACCTACTTGGTTCTGATTAGGAATGACCAGGGACCTGCCAAACACAGAAGAACAAAATAAAGCTTGCAGGGTTTAAAGGAATGCTCTCTTAAGAGAAAGCCAGTATTTTTTCAGGGGAACCAGGCTGAAACACAGGCACCTGCTGGTGGTGTCTGAAAAAGTTAGACTTGAGTAGGTCAGGGGATGGTAAGACTTTAGGTAAGATAGACATACACATAGACTATTATTTTAAAATCTGTTTCTCCCCTTACTCTATAAGTTTGTTCCTACTACTGAGTAAGCAATACTTTTATTTTAAGAAGGCTGTTTTGTTACTGTATACCTCTGATTACAGCCTCCCAAGGGAAGACCTGCTGGTGTTTGAAGTTGGTCAGATATCCAGAGTGAGAACAGTGGATACACAGGGTACTGTAGCTCAGGTCCTGGTCTAGGAGTGGGAGAATTGCAAAATTCCACTCAAGATATATAAAATCATGATGCCTGACATATGGAGGTGCATTGAGAGAGACCAGAAAGGGGACAGAGGATAGCTAACCCTGCAGCTGTGCATTGATGTGGTATGGCAATGAGTTATGCTATTTATATATGCTAAAATATTTCCCTTTGCCAGTTTTAATTTTGTTGCCTTTCAGATTCTTTGAATGTTCCTTTGTGCCTATGTTGGGAGGAAGGGTAAATTGGAGCTCTTGATTAACCTTCTCTATACCATTTATTGTTTTTATGCTTCAGTTCTGTCCTCCCTTATTTATCTCTTCTTAAACCAGTCCCATTCTCTTCAAAGTCTCTTGATATGGAAATCTCTCCATATCTCCAGTCAGCTATAGTGTTAATTAACTGCCTTTTGGGGTAGGTAACAGCACCATATTTTCCCTTTGAGAGATAGTGGTAAGCTGTGTTTAAAAATAAAGAGAGGCCAAAGAAATTGCATGCTTTTAAATGTCTAGTTTATAAAATATGTTACTGCCTTGGAAAAGAAACAAATGTAAATTCCAGTTACTGTGCTTGAATCAAGTGACAGGAAGAAGTGCCAACATCTTGGCTTATGTTGTTTTTTTATTGTCACAAATTGTTAGTTACATGTGGAAATAATGGATCTTGCTCATTGTGAGTGTTGTGTCTGCCAGCTGGTGGCCGTACACAAGAGTGGGTTTACCCAATTAGCAGAGTCTTCCATGCAGTGCTTGGAATAGCTATGTGTGCATCCTGAATGTTACTGCAGCTGAGGCTCATCCTGGGACACTAGTGGTCTGAAGGCAATTGCTCTACCAGGTGAGCTAAATGGAGCTTCCCGCTCACCAAGCCAGGAGAAGCCACACTAGAATTGTCTCAGCTGGAAGTCAGCCTTGGCATGTCTAACTGATCTATAACTCTCGCTCTCTCTGACAAATTACATTTGTCTCTTGATCATGAAAGTCCTTTTACAGTGTGCAGCAGCAAGACAATATTGCTCCACCCCAGTGCAGTTGTGAAGAAAAGCAACTCGCAGGCACAACTAACTCTTTATCACTAAGTTTTGAATCACTTGCATGCTGGCTCTGTTACTCTCAAGAGAGTGAAACTCACCCCTTTGCAGCAGGCCAACACAGCGCTGTGTACCCCTCAAGTGCTATTTGAGGGGAGCCTAAAGGCAACTGCTTTATGTGGCGGACATAAGTGGGGCTTATATGTTGAATAGTCCTTGTAGTGGCACACTGCACTGGGAGTAATTTCACCCAAGAGTAATAAGTAAATAAATAGATAGGTATCAGTGGAGAATGAGTGTGTCTGAGCTGACATGGGCTTCATTGCATTTCTCAGGATGCAAATAAGGGGCTCAGCCGTATGTCCCACTGTTTGGCCTCACTCTTGTTAGTAACTTAGGGTATGTCTACACTACAAAATTAGGTCGAATTTATAGAAGTCGGTTTTTTAGAAATAGTTTTTATATAGTTGATTGTGTGTGTCCCCACACAAACTGCTCTAAGTGCATTAACTCGGCAGAGTGCTTCCACAGTACCGAGGCTAGAGTCGACTTCCAGAGCGTTGCACTGTGGGTAGCTATCCCACAGCTCCTGCAGTCTCTGCCGCCCATTGGAATTCTGGGTTGAGATCCCAATGCCTGATGGGGCAAAAATGAGTTCAATCCTTGAGGGGGCCATTCTGTGTGACAGTTGTTTTTGTTTCTCCTTGATGTAAAGCCACTCCCTTTGTTGATTTAATTCCCTATAAGCCATGTCATCAGTTGCCCCTCCCTCCATCAGAGCAACAGCAGACAATCGTTCCACGCCTTTTTTCTGTGCAGACGCCATAGAACGGCAAGCATGGAGCCCGCTCAGATCACTTTGGCAATTAGGAGCTGTCATAAATATAAAGGGAAGGGTAAACCCCTTTGAAATCCCTCCTGGCCAGGGGAAAGCTCCTCTCACCTGTAAAGGGTTAAGAAGCTAAAGGTAACCTCGCTGGCACCTGACCAAAATGACCAATGAGGAGACAAGATACTTTCAAAAGCTGGGAGGAGGGAGAGAAACAAAGGGTTTGTGTCTGTCTATATGCTGGTTTCTGCCGGGGATAGACCAGGAATGGAGTCTTAGAACTTTTAGTAAGTAATCTAGCTAGGTATGTGTTAGATTATGATTTCTTTAAATGGCTGAGAAAAGGATTGTGCTGAATAGAATAACTATTTCTGTCTGTGTATCTTTTTTGTAACTTAAGGTTTTGCCTAGAGGGGTTCTCTATGTTTTTTAATCTAATTACCCTGCAAGATATCTACCATCCTGATTTTACAGGGGGGATTTCTTTATTTCTATCTACTTCTATTTTTATTAAAAGTCTTCTTGTAAGAAACTGAATGCTTTTTCATTGTTCTCAGATCCAAGGGTTTGGGTCTGTGGTCACCTATGCAAATTGGTGAGGCTTTTTATCCAACATTTCCCAGGAAAGGGGGGGTGCAAGTGTTGGGAGGATTGTTCATTGTTCTTAAGATCCAAGGGTCTGGGTCTGTAGTCACCTAGGCAAATTGGTGAGGCTTTTTACCAAACCTTGTCCAGGAAGTGGGGTGCAAGGTTTTGGGAAGTATTTTGGGGGGAAGGATGCATCCAAACAGCTCTTCCCCAGAAACCAGTATTAGTTTGGTGGTGGTAGCGGCCAGTCCAAGGACAACGGGTGGAATATTTTGTACCTTGGGGGAGTTTTGACCTAAGCTGGTAAAGATAAGCTTAGGAGGTTTTTCATGCAGGTCACCACATCTGTACCCTAGAGTTCAGAGTGGGGGAGGAACCTTGACAGGAGCACATTAAACACCATGCACATTATCCAGCAGTATATGCAGCACCAGAACCTGGCAAAGCAAAACCGAGCGAGTAGGCAACGTCAGTGTTGTAACGAAAGTGATGAGGACATGGACACAGACTTCTCTAAAAGCACGTACCCTGGCAATGTGGGCATCATGGTGCTAATGGGTCAGGTTCATGCGGTGGAACGCAGATTCTGGGACCAGGAAACAAGCACAGACTGGTGGAACCACATAGTGTTGCAGATCTGGGATGATTCCCAGTGGCTGCAAAACTTTCACATGTGTAAGGGCACTTTCATGGAACTTTGTGACTTGCTTTCCCCTGCCCTGAGGCGCAAGAATACCAAGATGAGAGCAGCCTTCACAGTTGAGAAGCGAGTGGCAGTAGCCCTGTGGAAGCTTGCAATGCCAGACAGCTACCGATCAGTCGGGAATCAACTTGGAGTGGGCAAATCTACTGTGGGGGCTACTGTGATGCAAGTAGCCAATGCAATCAAAGATATGCTGATATCAAGGGTAGTGACCGTGGGAAATGTGCAGGTCATAGTGGATGGCTTTGCTGCAATGGGATTCCCTAACTGTGTTGGGGCCACAGACAGAACCCATATCCCTATCTTGGCACCGAAGTACCAAGCTGGCGAGTACATAAACCGCAAGGGTACTTTTCAATAGTGCTGCAAGCACTGGTGGATCACAAGGGACATTTCATCAACATCAATGTGGGATGGCTGGGAAAGGTACATGATGCTTGCATCTTCAGGAACTCTGGTCTGTTTCAAAAGCTGCAGGAAGGGACTCTATTCCCAGACCAGAAAATAACAGTTGGGGATGTTGAAATGCCTATAGTTATCCTTGGGGACACAGCCTACCCCTTAATGCCATGGCTCATGAAGCCATACACAGGCAGCCTGGACAGTAGTCAGGAGTTGTTCAACTACAGGTTGAGGAAGTGCAGAGTGGTGGTAGAATGTGTATTTGGACATTTAAAAGCGTGCTGGCGCAGTTTACTGACTCGGTTAGACCTCAGCGAAACCAACATTTCCACTGTTATTACTGTTTGGTGCATGCTCCACAATATCTTTGAGAGTAAGGGGGAGACGATTATGGCGGGGTGGGAGGTTGAGGCAAACCACCTGGCCACTGGTTACGCGCAGCCAGACACCAGAGTGGTTAGAAGAGCACAGGAGGGTGTGGTGCGCATCAAAGAAGCTTTGAAAACTAGTTTCATGACTGGCCAGCTACAGTGTGAAAGTTCTGTTTGTTTCTCCTTGATGAACACCCCCGCCCCCCCCGGTTCACTCTACTTCCCTGTAAGCTAACCACCCTTCCCTCCTCCCTTCGATCACCACTTGCAGAGGCAATAAAGTCATTGTTGCTTCACGTTCATACATTCTTTATTAATTCATCACACAAATAGGGGGATAACTGCCAAGGTAGCCCAGGAGGGGTGGTGAAGGAGGGAAGCACTGGGAGGGGTGGTGGAGGGTGGAAGGACAAGGCCACACAGCTCTTTAAAAGTTTAAAACTTTAAAACTTATTGAATGCCAGCCTTCTGTTTCTTGGGCAATCCTCTGAGGTGGAGTGGCTGGGTGGCGGGAGGGCCCACCACTGCGTTCTTGGGAGTCTGGGTGAGGAGGCTATGGAACTTGGGGAGGAGGGTGGTTGGTTACACAGGGGCTGTGCTCCTGCTGCCTTTCCTGCAGCTCAACCATACGCTGGAGCTTATTAGTTTGATCCTCCAGCAGCCTCATCATTGAATCCTGCCTCCTCTCATCATGCTGCCGCCACCTTTCAGCTTCAGCCCTCTCTTCAGCCCACCATTTACTTTCTTCAGTCCGCCACCTCTCCTCCCGGTCATTTTGTGCTTTCCTGCACTCTGACATTGTCTGCCTCCATGCATTCATCTGTGATCTGTCAGTGTGGGAGGACATCATGAGCTCAGAGAACATTTCATTGCGAGTGCGTTTTTTTCACCTTCTAATCTTCACTAGCCTCTGGGAAGGAGAAGATCCTGTGATCCTTGAAACACATGCAGCTGGTGGAGAAAAAAAAAAGGACAGTGGTATTTAAAAAGACACATTGTATAGAACAATGGGTACACTCTTTCACTGTAAACCTTGCCGTTAACATTACATACATAGCACATGTGCTTTCATTACAAGGTTGCATTTTGCCTCCCCCCACCGCATGGCTAGCCCCCCCTCCCCCCTAACAGCGGGGAACATTGCTGTTCAGCCACAGGCAAACAGCCCAGCAGCACCTCTGAATGTCCCCTTAAGAAAAGCACCCTATTTCAACCAGGTGACCATGAATGATATCACTCTCCTGAGGATAACACAGAGAGATAAAGAACTGATTTGTTTGAACGCCAGCAAACATACACTGCAATGCTTTGTTCTACAATGATTCCTGACTATGTGCTACTGGCCTGGAGTGGTAAAGTGTCCTACCATGGTAGACGGAATTAGGCTGCCCCCCAGAAACCTTTTGCAAAGGCTTTGGGAGTACATCCAGGAGAGCCACGAATGCCAGGGAAAATTAAAAATTAAACACACTTGCTTTTAAACCATGTACACTATTTTAAAAGGTACACTCACCAGAGGTCCCTTCTCCACCTGGCAGGTCTGGGAGGCAGCCTGGGTGGGTTTGGGGGGTACTGGCTCCAGGTCCAGGGTGAGAAACAGTTCCTGGCTGTCAGGAAAACCGGTTTCTCTGCTTGCTTGCTGTGAGCTATCTACAACCTCATCATCACCATCTTCCTCGTCCCCAAAACCTGCTTCCATGTTGCCTCTATCTCCATTGAAGGAGTCAAACAACACAGCTGAGGTAGTGGTGGCTAAACCCCCTAAAATGGCATGCAGCTCATCATAGAAGCGGCATGTTTGGGGCTCTGACCCGGAGCGGCCGTTTGCCTCTCTGGTTTTCTGGTAGGCTTGCCTCAGCTCCTGAAGTTTCACGCGGCATGGCTTCGGGTCCCTGTTATGGCCTCTGTCCTTCATACCCTGGGAGATTTTGACAAATGTTTTGGCATTTTGAAAACTGGAACGGAGTTCTGATAGCATGGATTCCTCTCCCCATACAGCGATCAGATCCTGTACCTCCCATTCGGTCCATGCTGGAGCTCTTTTGCGATTCTGGGACTCCATCATGGTCACCTCTGCTGACGAGCTCTGTACTCACCTGCAGCTTGCCACGCTGGCCAAACAGGAAAAGAAATTCAAAAGTTTCCAGGCCTTTTCCTATCTACCTGGCCAGTGCATCTGAGTTGAGAGCGCTGCCCAGAGTGGTCACAATGGAGCACTCTGGGATAGCTCCTGGAGGCCAATACCATTTAATTGCATCCACCGTACCCCAAATTCGACCTGGCAAGGCCAATTTCAGTGCTAATCCCCTTAGGATGTGCACAGCACCTCTGTCATTAACACAGGACCGGGTTCCTTTGCATTTTCTCCCCTCCATTTCTCTTTATACTTTGTGTTTATACATACAACCTTCTGCACCTCTGTTTGAACTATGTGCCAACCTAGAGTTTAATAGTTGAGTTCAGCACAAAGCTAATTGTGTTATGGAACATGACTGTGACAGATTGGACTATGGAACATAATTTACCTGACCTTAAATTGATGATAAAAAACCCACAATCCTTCCCAGATCTGCACTCCACCTTATGAACAGAAGGTAGGTTTTGAGGCGATATTTTTGTTTGTGCTGTACAGTGGGAAATGTTCTCTTTCTGTTTAGAAGGAAAAACAAATCCTCTGTAGCACTCCTAATCAGTGATTTGATGATCTGCAAATCATTGCATGCTTTGCTATATTAATTGGTCCCCTGTCAACAAAAGTTGCTTTGTTAACTGAACCACTCCAACAACAAGTAAGTGCTGGGTAAATGCTGAACATATTAATATCCATCACTTTCTTAATGCCCTGCGTGTGTTTGAAATATCTCTAGGTTATTTTGAGAAACATCACCAGTTCTTATTTAATATTGAGCTCAAAGTCATTGAGACTCACATCCTAAATATTTTCTTTATCTTCTATTTAAATATAACTTCCTGCCTTCCAAAATTATTGAGATTAACTTTTATTTTACCAATGTGTGTGTACTTTCCATAAAAGGTATCAATGTATTAAGTAGCTCCCCTCCCCATATGAACTGAGGAGTAAAATTTACCATTTAAGTCCTGCTTAAGCCTTCAGACCTTGTGCACAAGGATGCATTTCATCTACAGTGAATAAATAAATGACTCAGGTTAGGGAGTTTCTGCAAGGGGAGGCAAGGCTGTAGTGGAAGAGAAGAGGGTGTTGACCTACTCAGGTGGTCTCTCAAAGCAAAGAGATTAACTAAGTAGCAAGAGGAAGAGATCAGGAGTGGGTATTATCATACAATATGCCCAGCATCAATACCCTGAGTGAGATCAAGAGAGTAACACATAGAACCTACATTGGGAACAAATATTTTGTAATGTGCTCTTCAGTCTACAACATGAGCCAATGCCCGGAAGTTTAAGATAGACATATTCAGATTGGAAATTTGGCATAAATGTTTAACAATTAAGGTAGTTAACCATTGGAACAATTTACCAAGGATCAGGGTGGATTCTCCATCACTGGCGATTTTTAAATCAAGATTGGATATTTGCTCCCCTAAAATAATGCTTCTGTAATTATTTTGGGATATTTCTATAGCCTATGTCATGCAGGAGATCAGAATAGATGATCACAGTGGTCTGCCCTTGGAATCTATAAACCAGCGAGGAAATCTGACCAGAAGAAATGGAGTGGGAGTCTAGGGTGATCAGATGAAACAGATAAAATATCGGGACACATGGGGGAAGTAAAAAAAAAAAAAAAGCGTCTGGAGTTGCCGAAGCAAAAAAAACCCTCCAAAACAAAAAACCCTCTGGAGTGGCCAAAGCTGGAATATCGGGTCGTGGGACAAAGAACTAAAAATCGGGACAGTCACGATTTTATTGGGATGTCTGGTCACCCTATGGGAGTCACAGAGTGGAAGGGAGAAGAAATAAGTCACAGAGATTTTGCCTGAATGCCATAAATAAGACCTGGAAGGTTGCTGGAAAGGGCTACTGAGGACTTCATTGCACATGTACATTACAGGATGTAGAGTTTGGCAGAGTTGGGGGCTTTTATTGTTGCTAGCAAAAATATACTGAACAAATAAATCTCATTTGAGGTGAATGCTGAAGCCAGTTTCCAGGTGTAAAGTGGCCTCCACATGAGACTTTTCATCATTTCTAATCACTGACATAATACAGTGATTTTTCACTGTCACTAGTATCAGCTTTTTTTGGTGTATGTGTGTAGTATTTTGCTTGCTCTAATTTTCAGATCTTGGCATTTAACTGAGCTGCCCATATACTCACTTGAATGCTCACATTGGCATAGAGGAGATTAAAATGGGTATTTACCCGACTAAGAGCTACTTTGAGCATCTAAACATCAGCTACAGATGCCCTACTAAAGACTGCAAGTTTGAAAACTGGGCTCCCCATTTTAGACTGATGTGAATTTTCATACACATTGCAATTTATGCCATTTGATCATTTGCATTGGTGCAGCATTTCGAGGCAGCACCGTTAACTTCTACATCCTTCCCCATTTCATTTTACGTGAGCCCTTCTATGTTGTGCTTCCCACTGTAGCCACCCTGTCTGTCCCTCCTGCTGGGAGAACCTGAGCTGACACAGTTGCTGCTAGCAGTGTCACTGTCTGCCTTTCATCCAGAAAAATGAGTTCTGTGTCTTAAACACCCTAAAGGAAGCTGAATTGGATGTTTTGTGTCATTCTGCATTTCACTCAGCAAGCAAAGTGTACTCCCTCTGCATCACATTCATACTAACTGAAGTTTTACTCAATTGCAATTTTAAGGCGACAGGAGCTCTTGGGCATAAGTAACTTGATGGCCATGATCGTTAAGGAAGGATCTAGTTCTTCCGTGTTCCATGTTCTGTTCCTCACTTTTCACCTTGTGTCTATATGCACACCAAAACAGCAAACCAATTCATGAACATGATTTGTAGAAAAAGCCTATGTGAGCAAGTACACTATGTGGTAGATTGACTTGACTCATTTGGAAAGATCTATGCATTTTGTATCTGTTTCAATTTGTCCTCCTGTCTATTGCAACATTAGTAAGGGCAGCACAATAGGGAGACACAATCAGGACTTTTTTATTATATACATCCCTTGTTTTTTTGAGTGCTATAAGTACAGTCATTACCGTGAACCTGGACCTAGATTGGTACAGTACTTTGAAGCTTTCAGTGACATGCACAATGCATGAAATTCACCTTTGTGCAGAAGTCTCACCCAAGGCCTATGGACTTGACTTAAGTCTGTTTTGAGGTGAATGGATTGAATGGATTTAAGTGGTGCATATGCAACACTGCACCCCTGGATGGGTTATCCGCAGCAGGGATTGACCCTGGGGCCTCTGGAGGTTAAACCATGAACCTCTGCTTGAGCAAAAAGTCTCAGCTGTGTTAGCCAAGGCTGTTGCAGGTTCAACCTTCTCTATGTGATTCAGCCACCACTAGCAGGGGTGAGAGCACCACACTGAATATATGTGGGTCACACATAACCTTTGTGCACACTCTCTGTACAGGAGGACTTGTGGCACCTTAGAGACTAACCAATTTATTAGAGCATAAGCTTTTGTGAGCTACAGCTCACTTCCTCAGATGCATATCGTGGAAACTGCAGCAGGCTTTATATATACACAGAGAATATGAAACAATACCTATTCCCACCCCACTGTCCTGCTGGTAATAGCTTATCTAAAGTGATTTCCAGCACAAATCCAGGTTTTCTCACCCTCCACCCCCCCACACAAATTCACTCTCCTGCTGGTGATAGCCCATCCAAAGTGACAACTCTTTACCTGGATTTGTGCTGGAAATCACTTTAGATAAGCTATTACCAGCAGGACAGTGGGGTGGGAATAGGTATTGTTTCATTTTCTCTGTGTATATATAAAGCCTGCTGCAGTTTCCACGATATGCATCTGAGGAAGTGAGCTGTAGCTCACGAAAGCTTATGCTCTAATAAATTGGTTAGTCTCTAAGGTGCCACAAGTCCTCCTTTTCTTTTTGCGAATACAGACTAACACGGCTGTTACTCTGAAACCTGATCTCTGTACAGGAAGAGCTTGAGGTCATATGCATAGGAGCCGCTCACGCACTGGTCTGTAAGACTTAGTTATACTCTATACCAGTGTTTCTCAACCTTTTTGATACCAGGGACTGGCTTGCTGCCTTCCTAAACTGTGTCAGGGAGATCTCAAGGACCAGCATCGGTCCACGGACTGGTCGTTGAGAAACACTGCTCTATATAAGACAATGGTGTGCCATCTGACTGTGATTTGCTAAATGTTGCTGTCTTGGTCAGTTACCTTTTTCATCGCATTCCTGCAGACTGTGGAGGGAATGGGATATTAAGGCTAACAACATGTTAACTGTGACTTGCTACTCCACCTCCGAAGCTTGAAAAAGCATTCTGCAAAAGCTCCTGAATAAAGAAACTTTATTAAAAAAACAAACAAAACAAAAAACACAACCCCCCCAACCAAACATTAAATGCAGTTATTGTCTGTTCATTCAAATTAATTTGAGGGAGTTTGGCACATTTAGAACGAATATAATGAATGTGGAGTTTTGTACTTATATATACGTTACATGTTTTGCTGTGATAGGGAGGTTTTGCTTCATAGAGGCTTAATTGCCCCTCACTCAACTATGAGACTAGACTTTCCAGGTGCAGTTTAAGATGCATTGCTGGAGACAATAACAGCTTTCCTCTGTATTAATCCTTGCCCTAAAAACATTAAAATACCTGTCTGGAATAGACATGGAACATAGGACCAAGACTTTGTTTTCTCTGTTTCTATTTTAGAAAAGAACTCTCTAAAGTCACAAGCCACATCTTTTAATTTTAGGAAAACTTAAAAACCAGATGTTTTTATAACTATCAGACTGAGAATTTTAAAAATGACAGTTAAGGAAGGGATCTGTTTTTAAAAAATAATGTTTATAAACAGATTGTCCAGGATACTGGTAAAGTAATGTTTTTCTTTTTGTTATAAATTCTGTAAATTCAGCATTTTTAAAGAAAGAAAGTATGATTTATATATACATATAAATATAATAGGTAAAGTCATTGTAGGCCTCATTCCAGGACCTCTACCACCATGGAGTAATACCTTGCTCAGCTAGTGGTCTCACTGACTTGGGTAGTGCTACTCCACCTTATTGGTGGAACTAGGCATTATGAACAGCCTGTGAGAATTATTAGTGAACAAACTAAGTGATGAGACATTGACCTTAGCTGTGTAGCTACATTTCAGCACCCCCCCTGCATAAGCCCTCAAAGCAATGAAAACAAATAATTAGTGAGACAAAATTTCATTCTTTAAAGGCAATTTCTCATCCTGATTAATTTACATGGAAGTCATTTTCTTGACATTTGCAAATAATGAAGTGATTTTGCAGCTAACTAATAATATCTTTCTGAGGTTGCAAGGATTACATTGTGGGAAGAAGAAGAAGAAGATGCACATTCCTTTGAACATCATGTGCAGGCCAGTGAAAATTACAAGACACAGGTTTGATGGACTTGTTGACCTGATACAACATGGAAGTTCCTACATTTTCTATTTTAAGTCCCAATTCTACCACAGCATCCATTCAGGTGAGCCCTCATACTCCCATAACCCTCATACCTCCTTGCCAGATTTTGCCCAGGGAGATGTAATTGCAGGTGCAGTGCCTTATTATGGACACAATTCATTTCTTTCTTCTTCAGTGCATCTGTATGACATTCAATATAGGACAGGGTTTTTGTTTTGCTTCCTTAATATACATGTTTTCCTGAAATAACAACATCCAAAATGTATTTGAGATAATCACACAGAGCCCATATCAGAATACAGTATGTGAGATAATGTCACAGGGCAAAAATATCAATTAAAGCAATTTTTGCAACCTTTAAACAAGCACAGGACTCTCAGGATGAGTGGTCCTGTGCTGCTCTGTGCTATTGCTTACTCAGAAGTTATTCATTCATTCTAGTTAGAACAGGGAGATAAAAGTTTATAAGGCCCTGGTGCATATCTTACTAAACATAAAAAAATGCGCTTATTGTTAAGCTGACATTGTAAAGTATTTGATTTTCCTTGAACGGGTCATATAAGTGAAGGAAAATAACTCATTTTGACTCCATTTGCCTTCTTCAGAGTCATGGATATTATGTGTGTGTTGGGGGAAAACCCAATAGTTTATTATCACAATGTAAGAGTAAGTGTACTTCAAAATATATTTAGTGATCATAGTAAGGTGTCAAATGTACCAGGCTGGATATGGAAGACCTCTGTTTTCAGAACACACCCTAGAAGGACAACAGAAATGGAAGCTTCCTTGTGTTGATCTGCCAATGAACCTCAACCCTGACCTGAAAGGCAAACCCTATAGGGGTGAGAAAGAAGAACATTCTTTCATTGCTCACTGAATGCTTTGCTTCTCTGCAAAACCAATCTGATTTGTTTTGTTTTGTTGCTTGGGTCAATACTTGTCCATGAGGAACTGATATGAGACCAACACTTTATTAAACAAAGTCAGTTAAACAATCCTCAAACAACAATGACTTCTTGTAAAAATTAACTTTGGCTAGATTTGAGCCAATGATCTAGACATGAGAGGTCCTTTAGCCCATAAGAAATCCAAGTTACCTAGTCTTCAGAGTATGCAATTTTCAGTTTTATCTATTTAATGGATGTAATTAGATGGTATATTTTGATAGAATTAGCATTTAGAGTTTTTTATATCACTTCAACTGCACGTTATATTGAATCTTCCAAAACATCTCTGGTAAACTATTTATGTACCAGTTATACATGATGTGTGATTAAACATGAACGATTTTATATAGAGTATAGTACAAGGAGTAAATCAATACTGGTTATTTCTTGGGACCATAAAGTCAGTATCTTTCTAAAAAATAATCTGTGCCTGCAGTCAAATCTCAATAACATGCACTAATGGCAGGGAGAGTTATTGCAAATAACAGGTTTAATGACTAAACATTGCGTATTTTCAGGAGATTTTCAAAGACACCAATGAAAGACAGGTGCCCAGCACCTCTCAATGTGTAGTGTTCTTTGAAAATCTCCTCCTTTTATCCATTAATAGCTTCACTCAATGTCCACTGAAGATAATGGAGAATACTCTTCCCATGGGTTTCTGTGGATTTTCAACCTGGCCCACAGTTGAGAAGTACAAGTTTTAACTACATAAAGTAAAGTTTCAAGAGTATTTCAAACCTGGAGAAGGGCTAATGGAGTGCCCATCTGTAAAAGCAGGGGTTGTGGGGGACAGGAGCCAGGGAACTATAGACTAGTCAGCCTGAACGTGATACCTCGGGAGCTACTTCACACCAATGTAAAAACATTCAATTTGCCTATGCCTGGAGGATGAAGGGGTGATCACTAGCAGGCAGCATAGATTTACTGAGACCAAATCATGCTAAACCAGCTGGTTTTCCTTCTGGGCCAAGCCAATTAATTTGGTGGATAGGGGGAATGTGGTGGACTGAGGTAACATGTGCTGTGGACTTGTGGGGTTGCGTGCCCCTCCCAGATTTCTGTCAGAGTTTGCTGGCCTTGCTTGGTCCCATGGTGCAGCTGGGCCCCCTCCCTGTACCAGCTGCTAGGCAAGCAGTGGCTGCAGGGAGAGGAAGCAGCAAACAGCTGGGAGCTGCAGGGAGGAACTGCTGAGGATAAAGGTCCTCAAACACGTGAAAGGCTGCCATAAAAAAAGATGGAGAAGGATTGTTCTCTCTTGCCACAGAGGGCAGGCCGAAAGGCAATGGGTTCAAACTACAGCATAGCAGATTTAGATTAAATCTCAGGAAAAGCTTCCTGACTGTGAGAACAGTAGGCCAATGGAACAAACTGCCTAGGGAGGTAGTGGAAGCTCCTTTTCTGGTGGTTTTTAAGAAGAGGCTTAGATGGTTTAGACACCACAAGTCCTGCATCTTGGCAGGGGAGTTAGACTAGATGATCCTTGTGGTCTGTAGCTCTATGATTCTATGACCCTTTATAGAAATAGGACGGCAAAATTCATCACCTGGACCCTCCGTCACTGCACTTGATTGCATGGGATATAAAGCTTTCATGACCTTGAAAAGCCTTGCCTTTCAGAAGTGCAACATATATTGATTAACTCAAGGAAGCAATCAACTAGAAGGTGTTATGATCTCAAGTGGACTAGGTTAATAAGGTGGATTTGTGAGAAACATTGATCCACTACTGGCATCAAGTCAAGATACTTCACGTGAAGCTTTCAAGTCTTTCCATTCCTTCTTTGAAAGTATACTTAACAGCTATCATGGCACATCACATAGTCATAGATAACAAGTCTGTCTTTGCTCACAGTACAGTTAAGAAATGTATAAAAGAACTTGTCAATATGTATCCAGCAATAAAAGACACAGTTCCAACGAAGGACCTTAATTTAGTCTTCATTAATATCATGAAGGCTCCATTTGAATCCATGGCAACTTGTTCTATGTTTCACGTGCCTGTTAAAAGAGCTTTTATAATATCCATAATGTCAGCCAGGCCTGTGATCAAGTTATATGCCCTCAAGTTAGATCTACCATTCACCATCTTTCATAAGGTTGTGCTTTGTCCTAACTCTAAATTCTTTCCTGAGGTGGGACTGCCACATTAATTAAATGATTAATCTGCCAGTTTTCTTCCCCTTTCTTCACAGTCACATAGGGGAGTCAAAACTACACAATTTAGATGCTAAGAGAGCTTTAGTTTACTATCTTAATAGGAATAGGGAATTTCAAAAGTCTCCCAAACTCTTTACTTCATATATGGATAATTTTCTCCTCAGCTTCAGCGTCATAATAAAATTTTGACTCTGAGAAAGTGGTGTAAGGGATTGAGGTAGCAGAGTGTGCCATACCCCCTTTAATAGCCATGCCCTCAGAACATGTGGGAATACTGAGGAAGGATAGGAGAGGTCCATAAGTACTGTAAAGGGCATGGCTATGATCAGTCCCACCATCTGAACTGCACTGGCCGGCACCTACATGAGCATGAATATGAAGCGTCTATTTTGAGGAACTCCACTTACAGGTAAGTAACCTCCATCAGTGGGTAATTTTACTCTTTAAAGTGCTTTTAAAATTTGGGCTTAATCTGTTTTAAATGATCTCAAGGTGACTACACTAAGTGAAAAATAAAAACAAATAATTATTTATTTCTAAGACACATTATTGTTGAAATATATTGTATTCTCATCATAATAGCAGAGCTGACAGTCATCTCACTCTCAGTGTGCCTGATCCATTGACATTTAAGAGAGCCATTCTAATTTATTGAATGGGCTTTTGGATCAGGCCCAGAGAGGGCCATGCTTTAGAGATGTGAGCACACAATTGAATCAGGAATTCTTAAATTTTAGTCTTGGCTCTCGCTATCTTTTTTGCCTTTAAACAAGTTATTTAAGTCAATGGTTCTCAACCTTTCCAGACTACCATCCCACTTTCAGAAGTTTAATTTGTCTTGCATATCCCCAAATTTCACCTCACTTAAAAACTACTTGCTTGCAAAATCAGATATAAAAATAAAAAAAGTATCACAGCACACTATTACTGAAAAATTGCTGATTTTCTCATTTATACCATATAATTATAAAATAAATCAATTGCAATATAAATATTGTACTTACATTTCAGTTTATAGTGTATATAGAGCAGTATAAACAAGTAATTGTCTGTGAGAAATTTTAGTTTGTACTGACGTTGCTACTGCTTTTTAGGTAGCCTGTTGTAAAACTAGGCAAATATCTAGATAAATTGATGTGCCCCTGGTTGAGAACCACTGATTTAACCTTAAAAAAAAAAAGGAAAGCTACCTGGCAAGGATAACTTGAATGCAGAATTGTTCAAAGTGTATCCTAAATTAGCAGCATCTGTGTTGGCCCCTCTATTTACATCAGATTGGCAAAGGGAAAATGTGCCAGATGAGTGGACCAGTGGGGTTATAGTGAAGATAACAAAGAAAGGAACTCTCAGTGATGGTAATAACAGGCATGGTATCACACTTTTATCTGTGCCAAGCAAAGTATTGTGGAAGATCAGTTGATAGTGTTCTCAGGAGGCAGTTGACAGTGTTCTCAGAAAAGAGCCAGCTGGTTTTTGGAAAGGGTGTGGCTGCAGAGACCAGATCTTCACTCTACAAAACATAGATTTTATAGACTTTGAGAAGACTTTTGATAGCATTCACAGGACAACCCTATTGTGCATTGTGTGGGCATATGGAATTCCTTTCCATATAATCAACATCATCAAAAGCTTTTATTTGAACTTTACATGCAGTGTTGATCACAGTGAGCTCAGTTTTGAAGTCAAAATAGGAGTACCGCAGGGGTGTGTCATGTCTACAATCCTCTTCAACATTGCCATTGACTGAGCAATGCAGCATGCAACATAAGACATGCCAAGAGGCATTAAATGCACACTTCTCATCCCTTGAAGACCTGGACTTTGCAGATGATGTTGCTCTCCTATCACATACCCAACACCATACACAAGAAAAAAATGACTTGATTCAATACATTCTGCCAGCAAATTGGTCTGAAAATCAACTGCAACAGGACAGATCTCATGACCTTTAATTTTAATATTGCCTCACCATCACCAGTACGGATAGAAGATTATGTTCTCATCAGTGTAGAAACATTCACATACTTGGGCAGCACCATCAGCCAGGATAGTGGAACAAGCCAGGACATCAGGAACAAAATCAATAAAGCCAAAAAAATGATCATTAAAACACCTTCAGGAGCTTACATACAGTCTGGAAATCATCAAAATACAACACCAAAACCAAACTCAAGATTTATCAGAGCTTAGTACTTTCAACACTACTTTATAGTGCAGAATGCTGGAGAATGAAAAAGTATGACATGTCCAAACTGTCTTCATTCCATATAACCTGCCTTAGAAAAATCTTCCATATCTTTTGGCCCAGAACAATTTCAAACCAAGATCTATTGGCACAGTGTAGCCAAGAGGATCTGAGCACCATCATTGCCAGGAGGCATTGGAGATGGATCAGTCATGTGCTTTGGATGGAAACTGATTCCATCACCAGAGTAGCAATAAGATGGACACCTGAAGGCAAGCGAAAACAAGGCTGCCCAAAAACAACATGGCGAAGAGCTGTGGAAGCCGAGCTGAAGAACCTGGGGCACAGCTGGGGAACCACTGAAAGACTTACCAGAAACAGACAGCAGTGGAGGAGCTTCGTCACTGCCCTAAATGCCAGAGGCGTAATAGGAACATGATGATGATACTTCAGTAAAATGAGAATATTCCTGTTTACTTTCCTCACCGGCATGTTGTAAGACTTAATTCAATGAGGCTGATAAGATGTTTTGAAGATGAAAAGACGTATAAATGGTAAATACTATTATGCTTAACATCATCAAATATTCTAAGAAGTCTCTCATCAATTTTTAAGGCCAGAAGGGACCACGCTGATCATCTAATCTGACCCTGGCATACCACAAACCATAGAATTTCACCACGAAAGCTTATGCTCTAATAAATTGGTTAGTCTCTAAGGTGCCACAAGTCCTCCTTTTCTTTTTGTATCAATCCAAATATCTCTCACAAAAAAGTACATACAATAACTAGCAAGCAAGAGGAATAAATTATACTCAAAGCCCAGAACAAAAGTGAGATTCTAGCCTGGACTATGGCACTGACTAATTCTAACTCAACAACGATGCTACTTCAGGTGCAGAATGTGCTCTTGGGATACCTCTTTTTCATATTATTGGTATGCTTTTGCATTGGAATACAATGTGCTTCCTTGAAATATCTATCAGAGCAAAGCATTATGAGTAAAATGACATAAAAAATCAGATTGAAAGCTACATATTGAAACAGACTTTCCTATAATCACATGCTCATAGATATACTTACAAATATTATGTGTGTGTGTAGTGTACACACACACTAATACAACCATAATATGTGACACACACAGACACATTATATAAAATGTATTTTGTGTGTAGTATAATGAGATTTCCATTATATTGCTTACCATGATTGCTGTTACTCTGTTACAAGATGAAGATGAAAGGACTCCACAGATACATTTCTTTCTCATAACCTTTTATTTCTCATCTCCTTTGTCCTTTGAGATAGTCATAAAGCAGTTATGTATCTTTTCCATTGGATTCTGCCAGATGTCTACCAATTGTGTATATCTGGAAAAAGCTAAACTTGAACTAATGGGGTTTTTTTTAGGTCCCAGTTCAGGAGAGCATCTCTGTTCAGGAAGGGTGCTTAACAATAAGGTTAACTTTAATCGTCAGCTCAATTCTCATGAAAATCAACCAAACCAAAGTTTACCCCATGTTTAAGCACCTTTTCTAAACTAGGGCCTTAGTCAGTGAGGGTAAAGCCTTCTGAACAGCATGAAGAATTACTCTTCACCTGCCGAAAGCCATTTTCCCCCTCCCTACCATTCTTCCATGTGTCTTATGCTTGCCAGGGGCTGAGATTGAACCTGAAGTACCTTTTATTATTTGCTTGTTTTCCTTGTTAGTTTTCTATTTTTCTTTGATTCATTACTCTCTTCTTCCTATGACAATGCTGAAGTTGGCTGCTCATCCCTTTTTTCCCATCTGCTCTCCTTTCTTATGTTGCTAATCCCATTGTGTAGGTGCAACAGAATTGGCACCATCAAGACTTCAAAGGAAGCAAATCAGTTCCTGGAAAATCGAGGGCCAGCTTTGCATGTCAGAGCCATGGTGAAATTATACACACTAGTGGGCCTAACACTTAATCTAAGAATCAAGCACATTAAGATGCTATTTGAAAGTGTTATTTTTCAGTGTTTTCTAAGGCATTTAATTTTTTTCCGAAAATCCTGTCAGAAGTCTGGAGGAGGAACAGCAACATAATTTAAATGTCACTTTGCTTCCCAAAAATGTATTTCGTATTCAGGCATTGAGTTGTAGTGACAAAGCTCATTTCTATGCCAGCACATCTTTGCTTCTTACTTTGGCCCCTATTTTCAAATGGAAGTGCATAGAAATTTGAGTGCATTTTTGCACACCCCCATTTAGAAATCTGGACTTTAATTAATACATAAAAAATGGCTTGGCTTGGAGAGTAGAATGTGTATGGAGGTCATAAATGAAGAGGTCATCTACTGAGCAAAGCCTAATGGTACTTTTACTATAATGAGGGTATTCTGTCCTGATGTTAGATGTTGGCTCTCTGACTATCAATATTAGTAAGACCTTTTCAGACTCCTGTGCAACATTCAGATCATTAAAACACATATAAAAGTCTTTAAGGGCATACAGGCTTCATTGTGACACTAATTTACTGTGGTA
This sequence comes from Lepidochelys kempii, assembly GCF_965140285.1. Lineage (NCBI taxonomy): Eukaryota > Metazoa > Chordata > Testudines > Cheloniidae > Lepidochelys > Lepidochelys kempii. Next base: position 29,744,691 of record NC_136391.1, on the reverse strand, counting down.
TTAATCAGAGCTGACACTCCAGTGGCAGCTTCAGACTGGCAAAATGCCTCCTGGAGTATGAAGGAATACAGCTGACACACAAGTGATGTGCAGAAACTCCCCATATCTCTTGTGGGGATTTCCTCTCTTTCCTGGACCGCCGCCTCTGTGAAACATAGGACTGGCTGCAGTGCTTGACTTGCATAATACTTGTGTATCTTCTCAATTATGCCCACTCCCCTTTTATATCTGTGCAGGGGACTGGGCACAACTGAGCCCAAATATTAAGCTCCTCAGAGCAGTTTGCTGGAGAGAAGAGTGCCTTGTATATACTTCTAGGACACATTATTGCTCATTTCATCCTAAAGTGATTCACGGGTATATATAAATGACTCAAGTTAATCAACATTAAAATACAACCATATTTGGGATGGCACACAGCAGCTGCTTAACAGCAAATAGAAACCTTACATAGCAGTTTAGGGTAGCGTGTGAAGAAGAATGTTGCATCCAATGGAAACTGAAGGCAGAATATAATTACATACACCAGAATTTGGCCACAACAGTCAATTAATATCCCTTTCTGAAGGTGAAAAGTGCCATAAGACTTTAATGATCAAGGACCTTCATTTTACATCTTATTTATAAGACAGCACCTCCATCTTCACAGTGAATCAAACATGCTTCTGGGACACTTGTTTAGTGCTGAACCAGAAAGATTTCTTCCAACTATTGAATCATCAGTATAATAGCCTACAGCCCCTGGGATTTCCTTGGAGGTCTCCAATCCAAGCACTGACCAGCCCCAACCTTGTTTGGCTCATGAGAGCTGATGAGTTTACAGCCTGAGGGAGTACTGGTCTACTACAAATTGATTTTTGTTTGCAGCAAGTTTAAATTCCACTGGAGAGAGACAGTGAAGCAAACAGATCTCTCAGAGCTCAGGATAAAAGGTGTATTTTTTGGTATTTGTGAGGTGAGCATGAGATCTGACTGGCGATTTCAGTAGAGAGTGAAGGAAGAGACAAGGGGAGAAGGAGAGGTCATGCACAGAGCCTTGACTCTCACTTTTAAAAGAAACTGATTCCTGAGAGCGAGTGATTGATATTTGGTCCAAACCAGACTCTTAAATACATGTCACTTGATTGTGTATTTTCAAAGGCATCGTAGAGGCTTGAGAACACAGGGGGTCCTGAGCAGGAGCCCTAGAAATGCACTTTAGTTGCTTTCTAGCAAAGATTCTGGAACAGTTGGTGTCCACATAATATCAAAAGCAATTGGCAATGCTCTCACTGTGAAAAAATTCCAATCAAATTTCCCTACATATCCTAATTACCAAAGCAGCACCTGCTGTGCTCCTAAATGACCACCCTATCACAGCAGACTGGTCTGCCTTCCATTTTGCTTTTATTTGTTCTTAGTACTCTGATTGCTATAATTGCTCAGCTAATCTTACTGAACCAATTTAAGAAGTGTCTGCTTCTGTTCACTGCCACTTGGACCCATTGCACTTGGACCCATTTATTTAAATCCTCTATATCAGGAGGGTCATGCTGTGTTTTCTCACCTGGATTTAGATTTCTCCCTACCCCAGTTCAACTCCAAAATAGCACACCACATTATTGGATCTTTCCATCCACTGGGCCATGTAATTCATGAAAACAATGTCTGGTTTCACTGGTTATGCTGATGATACCCATACCTAGGTATCTATCCTTAGCTCTAACCCAGACATTTCAATTCTATGGACCTCTTTCATTGCTATGAAGAGCTAGATGAAGAATAAGTTCTTACATTTAAAACAGTTGATGATAGACCAAAAAAACCTTACGAACACGGAGAACATGCTTCTCTCCACTGCTCTGAATGTCTCATATTTACACTCATTCCTTGGCACTCAATTTGCACAGATGGTTCAAGGCACTGATGACTCAGGCCCAAACACTCTGTCATTGTTAATGATACATGTCACATGACAGTGAAATATTAATGCAACAGTTAATTTGTACCCTCACCTAGGGCCTGATTCAAAGCCCATTGAAATGAGTGAGAGTCTTTCCATTGACTTCAGTGGGCTTTGGATCAGGCCCCTAAAAAAGTCATCTCTTGAAAAAGCTTATACATAAAAGGGATGCAATACTTTGATTCTACTGGGCTATTTTAACAGGCCTGCTGGTCCTGTTAGAGTAAATGAACTCATTCAAAGCTTAATTGTTAACTAAAGCTATTAAGAAGAAATATATTGCTATAACTCCATCTTTGCTATGCTGACACCCAATTAAATTTTACTCCAAATATTTAAATCTTTGGCTAATCAGGCCATGGATTATTTTTCCAAATTAATCCAGAGGTATGTCTCTGTTTACACTTTCCAATCACTAATACAGAGGTGCTCTTTGAAAGTCGTTCTAGTACTGAACTTTACTCATAAATCCTTTTTCCACTGTGACCCTGAAATCTGGAACATTTTCTCTCTCGGTGGTCATGATGAAAATTGTGTTCCCAGTTGAAATCACAACTCATGATTTAACTACTCTTAGTTTCATGCAGTTAGTCACATATGGTGATTTTACTACAAACAAATCATAGAATCATAGAATATCAGGGTTGGAAGGGACCTCAGGAGGTCATCTAGTCCAAACCCCTGCTCAAAGCAGGACCAATCCCCAATTAAATCATCCCAGCCAGGGCTTTGTCAAGCCTGACCATAAAAACTTCTAAGAAAGGAGATTCTACCACCTCCCTAGGTAACGCATTCCAGTGTTTCACCACCCTCCTAGTGAAAAAGTTTTTCCTAATATCCAACCTAAACCTCCCCCACTGCAACTTGAGACCATTACTCCTTGTCCTGTCCTCTTCTACCACTGAGAATAGTCTAGAACCATCCTCTCTGGAACCATCTCTCAGGTAGTTGAAAGCAGCTATCAAATTCCCCCTCATTCTTCTCTTCTGCAGACTAAACAATCCCAGTTCCCTCAGCCTCTCCTCATAAGTCATGTTCCAGACCCCTAATCATTTTTGTTGCCCTTTGCTGGACTCTCTCCAATTTATCCACATCCTTCCTGTAGTGTGGGGCCCAAAACTGGACACAGAACTCCAGATGAGGCCTCACCAATGACGAATAGAGGGGGACGATCATGTCTCTCGATCTGCTCGCTATGCCCCTACTTATACATCCCAAAATGCCATTGGCCTCCTTGGCAACAAGGGCACACTGCTGACTCATATCCAGCTTCTCGTCCACTGTCACCCCTAGGTCCGTTTCCGCAGAACTGCTGTCTAGCCATTCGGTCCCTAGTCTGTAGCGGTGCATTGGGTTCTTCCGTCCTAAGTGCAGGACCCTGCACTTATCCTTATTGAACCTCATCAGATTTCTTTTGGCCCAATCCTCCAATTTGTCTAGGTCCCTCTGTATCCTATCCCTGCCTTCCAGCGTATCTACCACTCCTCCTAGTTTAGTATCATCCGCAAATTTGCTGAGAGTGCAATCCACACCATCCTCCAGATCATTTATGAAGATATTGAACAAAACCGGCCCCAGGACTGACCCCCGGGGCACTCCACTTGACACCGGCTGTCAACTAGACAAGGAGCCATTGATCACTACCCGGTGAGCCCGACAATCTAGCCAACTTTCTACCCACCTTATAGTGCATTCATCCAGCCCATACTTCTTTAACTTGCTGACCAGAATACTGTGGGAGACCATGTCAAAAGCTTTGCTAAAGTCAAGAAACAATACATCCACTGCTTTCCCTTCATCCAATCAATTTACTTTTGCCCTGTTTATGTTCTATTTCAAAATACCCCAGCTTTTGACTGCCACTATTGCTTTAGAGACTGTTAAAGAGACACTGTCAAATTAAGTTTTGTCCCAAATTTTAATTTTGCATAAAAATCCACTTTATAAAACCTCACACCAATTGAACTGTTTAAAAACACCAATGATAACAGATTTAAAAAAATAAATAAATGACAGTTGATTTGCATAGTCTAAAGTTGAAACTTTGAAGCCCAAGGAACTTGAAAGTGATACTGACTATAAACAAATGTGAAACTGACTACACTCATTGTCATCAGCCCAGCTTGGAGACATGTAAAAGGAAAAAAGCCTAACCAGAAACAAATAGACTGGGTTTAAAAAAAAATTATGACTTTTAATAATATAAGGTAGTATTAGTCAGATAGGTAAAGAAATGTGTTTGTTTGCAGTATTATTTATGTTATTGTCTGCCTTTAACTTGTTTTGTGCATTATAATTAAATATTTAATCACTAACAATTTTGTTTCAATGGGAAAGTTTCACATCCACCCCTAGCACAGAAATTAGCTTTAACATCTGCCATCATAATGGAAAATTTTAGCTTCATGGAGAGATGCATCCTAGACCTGCTCTAAGGCTTAGGAGATGCTGCAAGTCATTACCACACCATAAAAGCATCTCTACCATCATGTTGCTGTTCATTTTTCCGAGACCAGGCCTCATTTGATGTTTGCTCCTGCCTCAGGTGCCTGGGCAGGATCTGACCTTAAATCCAGTCCTGCTTTCTCTGCCTCATAATCCCCTATCTCTTCCTTAAGTCTCTGTCTTTCTGCCTCTTTTTCGTCTCCTCCCTTAGTTTCTGTTGTAGACAGATGGTAGTGTGCTAAGTAGTAATCTTCACCCTAATAAGGTGATATACCCACTTTTTCTTTGTTATCTAAACTATTGCAAATACTTCAGCACCCTCTGTAACTTTAAATATTTTCCATCCATTGACCTGTTTGTGCATATTTTGAGTGGGGTCTCTTTGAATAGCCTGTCCAACGTGCTCTTCTTGTAGATTGGCCTATGTGTGTGAAACACAATCTGAAGATATAAAATAAAGTCAGTCTATTTTTATCATTAACATGGAATTAGTGTCTACCCCAAAGATTAACATTTCTGAAGTGTTTATCGACAAGTCATCAAAAATCTACATTAACAAAGAAGAGTCTGGTGGCAGCATCTGAAGAAGTGGGTTTTTACCCACAAAAGCTTATGCCCAAATAAATCTGTTAGTCTTTAAGGTGCCACCGGATCCTCGTTGTTTTTGTGGATATAGACTAACATGGCTACCCCTCTGATAAAGATCTACCTTGTTTACTATAAGAGGTTAGTGTGTATGCCCTAAGTGTAGCACTGCATCGGGTGCAGTGAAGAGCCTTATCACCCTATCTGGAGCACTGTGATTATGCCTCAGTGAACTGTGAGTCTCCCTGAGCTTTATACTCATAACTTTATACACATACATCCTGTGTGACCTCACAGGCTGCACCTGCCTTTAGCATAGGCAGGCCACTCCCGCTGGAGCACCGGGCCTGCACCAAATGGATGGAAGGATACAAGAAGTCATGGCCTGCCTCATCTTCTGTGCTGCTCCTTGTCCTCTTTAAGGTGTGCTGGAGGAGGGAGGCAGATGAAGAGTAGCCCCTGTGCACCCCTCAGAGCAGGCATTGTCATTGTCACTTGCCTTGCCATGGGACAGGAAAGGGGAAAGAGATGCTTCACTACATTCCTAATCATACTGTTGCATATCCCCATGAGGGACAGTCACAACCAGCCCAATATATCTAGTCATAAGGACTCCTGGGTTATTGACCAATTCAGTATTTGATCATTGACAAATATTTTCATTTTATTTTACCTTGTTAATACTGACTCGTCTCCTATGTCAGTATTTCATTTTAGTTTTCATCAGATCTAAGCACTTTGTGGCCTAGTTGTGGAAGGTGCTACTGTATACAAAATAAAGTTGTGGAGTGTCCCATTATTAATGAGACAAAATAATTTGTAAGAAACTGAAGTAGGTCTGGGTAAGAAAAAATCACTAGTTTCCAAGTCTGTAGCAGAAGTAAAACTACACTTCAATCTATTACCATTGCTATTAGTTTTAGATGTCCTCACTGAATGTAACTGAATGTACCTAGGCTCTCAACTTAAAGAATTCAGATAAGCTATTTTCACACACACACAAAAGCACAATTGCTTTCCAGGAACACGTTTTCTTTTTCTCTAGCCCTATCTCCCTCTTTACATGATTCTAGATTGGTTTCTCTTGATTGTTACTTGTTTTGACTTTGCCTCTCAAAGTAGAGTTGGGCTCAGGTAAGCATTGGCATGGAGTGACATTGTGACGTGGGGCAGGACAGAGGATACAAGCTGATCCAAAACATTGTCACACATACCATCAGCACACAACACACGAAAGCCAAGACAGAGAAAGAACTCTTCAGACACATAAAGCTGGGATGTCTATAAAACTGCCACCTTACAAAAGAAGCCAGCTGTTTAAATGGTCATGTTGTACAAGGCACAAATAGGGAGGTCTGCCCCCTGCCCTACCCCACCAGGTACGAACACCCGTCAGAGGTCTCATGTATCCTTAATACCAGTTATATTGCATGTTATTTGACCATTTAAATAGCTATGTCATTCTTTTCTAACATGGCTATTTTTTTTTTTATTTGCATCACATCTTTCATTTGGCTGTACTGTGCTTTTCCTAACCTGTTTTTTTGTTATAGCTGCAGCACTGTAGATCAAATGTAGTGTGTATTAATAATGAACCCTGGTTTATTCCATGCACATTATTAATCCTTTGAGAAGCCTCTTGCATATGTGTAGAGAGACAATACTGTTAGCATTTATAAATTTTATTCACTGTAGTAATGTTGCTGGAAATTACGATGCTGCGCTAGAAATAAATGACACAGTCCCAGAAACAGCAGAAGGCAAAAGACTTAAGGGGTTAATAATGAGCCACTTGTCTTCATTTTCAGTACCTTTAATCCACTACTGTGCAGTTTTCACACAGTGCTACATTGAATTACTGCATCATTTTTTACAATTTCTTTGTATGGCTGACCCAGTTTATAGCAGGTTTGAAAACATTATCGTTACTTAAGGTTCAAAGATCCTGCAGTATATTGCATTATAAGTCAATCAGTGCAGGAGTATTTTGATGTCACTTTGCTTTTGGATAAACACAAGCAAAACAGTGTCTGAATATTCTGGCAAATGGGTGAATAAGCCACACGGATATTTACTAGTTCTTTAAACTTGAAGGATGGTATAGCATTGTATATTTTCTCATGATAATTTCACTTAATACGGCATAACTTTTTTGTGTGTGTGTGTGTCATGAAGGGTCACATTTTGATTATATATATTTCTGTGCACCAAGGGCACTAACGGCGTGAATCTGCAATCTATGCTTTGCTGTGTTTTTGCTAACTGCTACACGGAGCATATTGGAAGAGTTCTAGCATTTTGTTGATATGTAGATGGATACAGATATGTTCAATGGCATGCCACTAAAACCCTAGAATTAATACAGGTTTGAGTTTCTGAAGTGTACTGCTTTTATAATTTGGGGAGTGAGAAATATTCTATCTGTTCTGAAATCTTCCTATTCTATCTGTAAAATGTAGTGTTTTCTACAGCTTCTTTTAGAACATTATATATATATATGAATATATATATATATATATATATATATATGAATATAATATATGAATAAGCAGTGTTTTGTGTATAAAGCATTTCATTCTTACCAAGGTCATTCTTTACGCTTCAGGTGCTTATTTGTGTTGTTCTTGAAGCATTCGTATTACTGATAGCACAGTTATACTTGGTACATGTTATATTGAAATATTGCTAATGTATGAAGTGTAACATTACATTTCTAATCAAATGGCATACATATGCACTAGATGCTTGCTTTTACTAAGATTAATTACCATGTGCAGTGAAAACTAACTCTATATAGTGAAATATTGCATGCACACACACACACACACACAAGAAAAGGAAAAGCAAATTGTGCAAAGGAATGAGCACTCTAATAAATTGACTACTTCTGTCATTCAAAACATATGCATAGCCTTTAAGACAACACAAAACAAAGATTAAAAGCATGCTAAATCAACTATCTATTAAAGCATTTAGAGCTTTTCTCCAGATTCTACATGAAAATTATGCAATCTGTTGCAAAACTAAACACTTGTCTCCCAGATGGTGCTCAGAATCTGTCTGAGCAAACACTCCTTCCATGCTCTGTGTAACAAATTGTGCATATTTTTGTTGAGCATGCTTCATTATGCAGTTGAGGAAATCTACACTGAACACACTATGTGGAGCTGACACAAATTTGCATTGTAAAACCTAGTGATGTTGTATTAATATAGACTTCTGAGTGCAGTCATAAAGTGGAAGACACTGTTGCCTTTTTCCTTGATGAAGTACCTCCAGCTGAGTTGGCTGAAAGTTACAAATGTATTAGGCATGCTGCAGATCAGTAAATTGGGTTAAAATTCTCACAAGCCATTGATAGTTTTCCATTAATTAATTAGGAGCTAATTGTTTTGTTGGAATCCTATTGCAAAGGTAAGCTTCTATGACAGGATGTTCTTAAGTGTTTTGAGGGGTGTATTAACAAATAATATTTTTGACTGAAATAAGAAATAAGGTTAAGGATACATCCACACACGTGCTTTTATATAATATTGTATAAAAATTCTGATTTTTTCATGCACAGGGAATATAGAACTTGCCCACCTGGATCACACCAGTGGTCCATTAAGTCTAGTATCCTACCTCTGTCACTAAAGAGGAAGGATGGTCCAGGGGTTAGGGCAGTAGCTACAACTAGATCTGAGTTCAAGTCCCTGCTCGGCAATAGACTTCCTGTGAAAGCTTGAGCAAGTCACTTACTCCATGTGCTTCAGCCCCAATCTGTAAAATGGGGATAATACCTGTCAACCTGTGGAACTCCTTGCTTGAGGAGGTTGTGAAGGCTAGGACTATAACAGCATTTAAAAGAGAACTGGATACATTCATGGAGGTTAAGTCCATTAATAGTTATTAGCCAGGATGGGTAAGGAATGGTGTCCCTAGCCTATGTTTGTCAGAGGGTAGAGATGGATGGCTGGAGAGAGATCACTAGATCATTACCTGTTAGGTTCACTCCCTCTGGGGCACCTTCCATTGACCACTGTCGGTAGACAGGATACTGGGCTGGATGGACCTTTGGTCTGACCCAGTATGGCCATTCTTATGTTCTTATATCCTATCCCTATCCCTACAGAGATGTAATTAGCCTAATTTCTATTTGTGAGGTGCTCTGATAGTTGTATGATCCTCATTACAATAGTACCTTAGATAGACAGACATAGTCAAGGCTATTCCTATAAAAACCTCTGATTCATCACTCTAAGCTTCCTGCAGCATCATAGCTGAATAGTTTACCTTTTGTAATTTATTCAGATATTTGACTTAAGAGAAGTCTGGCTGGAGACCCCTTTGAGACTATTAATTTGACCCATTTGTTTTAGGCATGGAGTTTACCATTAAGTTTCCTGGTTAAATCCCCATCTTTGGAAATTTGGAGGTGTTCATGTAAATAATAGTAATAAGCATGAAACTTCTGCAATGAAGTCCAACAGGCGAAGTGGCACTTGCTTCACTCACACAGGTCTCTGCAATACCTTTCTTTCTTTTGCCCCATTCACTGTGTTTTGTTTCTGACAGAAAAAGGTGGATGGTTTTACACATCATGTGCATTAAATACATGGAGAACTGAATAAACAACATGAATAATATCCTCTGTTTAGTCTATTTCAATAACTTTTAAATATAAGGCATAAATTGCCCCCAGAAATTTTGTTAACATCCATGGGTATTTAAAGACTTTATGGAAGCAAGAATGATATTGTTCTGTCTATGGAACAAGAGTACTGTATTTTGAAAGATGAAAACAATAATGTTCCAACAAAACACATTCCCTACTCAAGATGCGTGGAAAATACATGAAAAGTCTGAGTGAAATTGAAGGTATATTTTATGTCTTCAACAAACAAGAGAAAGTAACTATATTATGAACTCTTTAGTTCAGGGGCCATGTTTTTTCATGCCTGAACAATGCCAGAGAGCATCCATGGCCTTATATTAATAATACACAAGAACAATTGTTAGACAATATTTTAGCATGGAATGTCAGATGTAATGATATAATATTTAGTAAATTACATCTTTAAAGCATGATGCCGACACTAATAGTAGAATGAAGAATGTAATATAATGAAATAGAAATCTCTAGACAAATATATACATTAGCTAGATTAATTATTTTCCCCATTTTATGAGTAGGGAAACTGATAGTGATGTAACCAGTTCAAGGCCAGAAAGTGAGTCGGTGTGATCAGCAGGAGTGACAGTCAAGTGTCCCTGGTTTCAAGATTAATGCTCAGTCTACTAGACCACATTGCCACTCTTTGCCCATCAGGAGAAACTCCCCCGTTTTAAAATGAAAGAAATGGGGGTCATCTGCTGTGCTGAAATACACACATGTGGCTGCCATTGGTTTCAGTGAGAGCTCAGCATGTACATCTGAGGGCAAAATTTGGCCCTCGATAAATAAACCCAAACTTAAAACTCTAAATTTGTTCCAAAACTAATCTGTGCCTGAATTACAAAGAGCTCTCTGAGACAGGCCTAAAGCTGTACTTCACATACATCTTGCTAGTTCCCAAAAAACCCCTGTCCTGCATTATAAAAGGGAAGTACTTTGTATTATCTCTATTATAGCCAGGGTGCCCCCTAAGCTGGGCACAGGCTGCATGGCAAATGAGATCACCTGGTATGCTGAATTCTGACATTGCTCAATTGGCTCAATAATAGGTGCTATGCTTGCCTCGGATTTACAAAGCTGAGCACTGATCCCCGGCACTAGTAAACACCTTGCTCCTTTTCTGTATTTCTAGTTATCCTCCTGTTCAGCTTACTGCACTGACTTGCTCTCTTTCTCTTGTCCTTGTCTTGCACGGGGGAAAAAAAAAGCAGCAGCTCATAGGAAATCTGGTACTTGGGGAGAATCCAAGATCAACAGACCAGCAAGCCTACTCATTGTTCTTTATCGTTTTGGGCTCTCTTCCAGCCCCTCTGGGTTTCCATCTCTCTCCAAACTGCTTTCTGCATTCTCACATATGTTATAGAAAGTATTATGATTTCAGAAAAAGGTACATTCATATTTTAACAGCTTGATCCACAAAAGGATTTGTCCATTTGTTTTGCTTTTGTTTGCTACATCTCTTCTTAATGTATAAGCTTGATTATCCCTAATGAGAGCGCTGCGTGTGTATGTATCATCAGAGAAGGAATAGATGCCTTGGCAAGTAATTACTGGGCATAATTATCTGCGAAACTGGGTTATTTTTGGACTATCCTGTCGGTGCAATAAATATTTTAAATCCAGCACACCTTACAACTGAAGACACCTATATAGTCAGAAACAAAATAGTTGAGCTTTTCATTCTGTCACAAAAGTGATCAGTCTTTCAAGCATTATGGAGGGAGGCTTGGAGTGCTGATGCAAAAAAGCATTGGCAAGGAGTATATTTTATAGTATTGTTAATAGATTCCTTCCAGACATAACAACTTTTGAACATTGCTGATAGGATGTTCATGCTACCAGAAAGGCTGAAATATTCTGATTGATGGTGCTAAAGGGTGGAAGGAGTTTTATAGCAAAATAACTCAGTGGTATAGCAAGTGCAATAGTTTAATTGTTATTAAGATAATTCTCAAGGTTTAAAAAATAAGGGCAAACTTTACCATCCTCACCCCAGCAAAACCTCCCACTGAAGTCAATAGGGTGTATCTTACCCCTTTGTCACAGACACACACAGCTGTGGAACTGGTACGGTTCTACTAGGCAAGTTAGGAAGAATGGGGGAGGCTGCAGAGCATACCTAGCATGAGGCTGGGCTCTCTGAGGGCCCCCTTTACCCACAGTGCAAGGGGGTTTTGTGGGGGTCCTTGATCTGCAGCTACTCAGGTCCACTGGTGAAATACCTACATGGTGAGGGAGGGACATCATTTGAGGCATAATCATGTCTGGAGACCCCTCTGAGGCTATTAATTTGACCCAATGCATGCAGTGAGCATACGGTATGTGGGATTGTCCTACGACCCATTGGAGGGGATGAGCATCCATTCCACTGAGGTATTACAGCCTGAGGGAGGATCCCTTCCTCATGCTTGGTCCCTGCAGAATTCTCAGATTTTGGACCAATGGGATTAAGGTTTTCAGGATTTGATTTTCATTCTATTCCCCCAGTCATGGCCTGTGATTGGTAGCATATGGAGTGAACATCTCTCCCTGGCAGCCGAGCTCTTTTACTGCCACCTGGTTGCAGGTGCCAAACAGGGAGTTCAGTTGGGGCTTACTGGAGCACGCAGAATATTTTTTCCAAACACAGTTGTAGGCCCTGACATTTTACAGGAATTGCAGCTCCAAAAAATGGTCTGCATTTGCCATACCACAGGAGACAACTTACTGTCACGTTTCCTTTCCATAAAGACAAAATACCAGGCCTTACAGTGAAATGCTCTTGTGTGGCCTGGTGATTGTTTGGATTTTTTGTAGGGACATTGTACCAGAAGTCTTGAATCAGGCTCTGAGAGGATGTGTATAACCAAATGAATTTCAAGAGCATTTGTTTTCATTGCTCCTTTCATAGCTACATGCAATAATGGGTAAAGCAAACTGATCATCAAAATGACAATTTCATGGTGCCTGAATAACCTAAACATTTTAAAACAAGTAAAATCTGCATGTTTATTGGCACTTAGAAGTGGAAATCTTAGAATTTGGGTACAGAAGATTAGAGTTAAGGGTTTAGTCGCTTTATTTTTATTAACCATCAAATAGAATCCCAAGGAAATCGATGGCAATTAGCCAACTCCACACACCTTTCTACATACCATATTTTCTGGCAATTAGCACATCGTGTTCTTCTAACAGGTAACATTTTAAGGCTCTTAAAAGTGATGGGTCATAAGCACTCATCATTGCTAAATGTTTTGCAGATTAGTGCCTACAAATGCATACACAGGTCTGCCAAAACACCTTACCTCTGAGCTGCAAAATCCTTATTGCCATTCCAGGCTGTCCCTGACCAAGGCCTAACAACTAGACAACAACAGATTTGGAAATCCATCTATGCAGATTTATGCCAGCTCAAAACACAGCCCACCAAACCCATTTGATCCTATCACTTTCAGAGGTAAGGAATGAAAATGTAAAATCACTGCACATCCTAGCTGTCCCTAATATTCTTTCTGTTAGGGTCTTTTTCAGTTCTCGAGACAAGGAGGTTTTGTAAAGACATATTTTAATGCTCACCTCAGTTTTTGGTTTTCATCGAGTTAGTGCAGCCTTCATTGCAGCCTTCAGAAAAAGGAAAGCTACAGTGACCTGTGTGGCTCACTGGGCTGGGGATATATATGCACTGCATTTGCAGGAGGCATTCTGACTGTGGGTGTCAGAAGTGACAGCTACAATAAATTTTAATTGTGTAGCCTGCGCTCTCCCCCTCACCCCTCCCTCCCAGTGCTGGCCATCAGCTTCTCACCACTCTCTCCCCTTGCAAAGCAACAATTCCTTTGGAGTATGGAGTGCCTGGCCCATACTATGCCCTACTCCAGTGGTTTTCAACCTGTGGTCTGCAGAACCCTGGGGTTCCGCAGACTATGTCTAAGGGGTCCAAAAAAGGTTGTCATCACCATAGAACAGTGGTTTTCAATATGTGGTCCATGGACCTCTGAGGTTCCGCAGACTATGTCTAAGATTTCGGCACCTTCATTTGAAATTTTTAGGGGTCCACAAATGAAAAACAGGTTGAAAACTACTGCCCTACCCTATCTTTGAGTCACCCGCATTCTGGGTGTATCCTCTGTGACCACAGAAATGTCTCTGTGTCTTCTTTCCTCCTTTCTCAGGGAAAGCTAGGTATTAGCTGTTAACAGTCATAGTACAAATTATTCTCAGCATTGTGACTGGAAAATTGGGAAGAGTTCAGCATACATAAGAGGGATTAGATTCCCCCTGGCTCCCATTTAGGCACCTAAATAGGCGGAGAAAAATGTAGAAGAACTCAGTATTCAAGCTGACCAAGAAATGTTTTCTTTTCCCCTCTAAAATGTTTAACAAATAGGATTTGTTTTTTACATTTTCATCCTTTTTTTAATTTTCAAGCTTTAATTGAGAACGAACTGTTTTAATATATACCTGATATGTTTTCAATTTTCAATAAATGGAAATGTAAAAAAAAATCAGTTTTCAGGTTTTTAGTTTTTTTGATGAAGACCCCATTTTTTGGTGGAAAAAATCTATTTTGCTAAAAATCTATTTTCCATGTAACAAACCTTATAAAGAAAAATTGGCTTGCTCTATTCTTTATATTAGGTGCTAAATGCTGTAGAAATCTGACTCTTATCTAGAAGTGGGATTTTCTGAAGTGACCAAATGACAGAGGAGCACAGTTTCCATTGAACTTCAACAGGAAGTCTCAACCTTTGTCCCAATGAAGAACTGAGCTCTTGAAAATCTGGGCCCCAGTTTTGACTGCTGCAGATTTAAAATTTGGATCTGAGTAGTTTTGAAATTATGACCCCAAATGTGAGTGCTAAATTCTTTAAAATCAGAGCCTGGGCTCTCTTGACTAGCTGCTCTTGGATGTATTAGCACATTGAACTGCCAGTACATACCACATGAATTACCTCAGTAATGTTTCACAATTGTTCATAAAAGATATTGTTTTGTTTTTTTCCCTTCTCTAAAGAGTAAAGAGTACAGCAAAGATACCTTACAGCAGGGCATATTCATGAATTAAACAACACATTTGGCTGAAAGGATAAGACTTTAATGAAATATAATGTTTGAATGACACATACTGAAAACTGTTAAGGACACAAATAATCTGTTTAACCCTTTTGTAACCAGATTGTTTTCCAGATTCTTTCTTGGAGTGGGGGCGGAGGAGGGGCAAGGGCAGTGGTGAGCTGGAGCCGGTTCTCACCAGTTCACTAGAACCGACTGTTAAATTTAGAAGCCCTTTTAAAACCGATTGTTCCGCGAGGGACAATCGGCTCTAAAAGGGCTTCTAAATTTAACCGGCCAAAAGTGGCGCCTTTCCAAGGGGAAAATTTCGTGGGTGCATAGCACCCACTGGCAGCTCCCCGCCCCGTGCCCAGCCCCAGCCCCAGCTCACCTCCACTCCACCTCCGCCTCCTCCCCTGAACGCGCTGCCCCGCTCTGCTTCTCTGCCTCCCCAGGCTTCCCGCGAATCAGCTGTTTGCGTGGGAAGCTGGGGCAGGCTGAGAAGCAGGCCGCGGCTTGCCGCTCAGGCCCAGGGAGGCGGAGGTGAGCTGAGGTGAGGGGGCGCGAGGAGGGCCGCCCACGCCGCAGCAGGTAACCCCGGTGGGGGGGGTGCAGGGGAACCGCTCCCCACTCCAGCTCACCTCCGCCACCCTCGGCCTGAGCAGGAAGCTGCCGTCTGCTTCTCTGCACTCCCCGGCTTCCCGCCGAACAGCTGATTCATGGGAAGCCGGGAGGCGGAGAAGCAGGGCGGGGCAGTGGGTTCAGGGGAGGAGGAGAAGGCGGAATGGAGGTGAGCTGGGGCGGGGCGCGGGGCTGGGAGCTGCCGGTGGGTGCTCTCCACCCACCAAATTTTCCCCATGGGTGCTCCAGCCCCGGAGTACCCAGGGAGTCAGCGCCTAAGGCACCACTTTTGATGTGATCAGTGGGGGAGCGGCCGCTCCTCCTACTCCCCCCCAGCTATGCTCCCCCACCCCTAGGAGCCAGAGGAACCTCCTGGATGCTTCCTGGGAGCTGCCCCAGGTAAGCACCTCCAGGACTCCCCACCACGCCCCCTGGCAGGTGCCTTTGGCTCTTAGGGGTGGGGTGGGCGCCCACTACGGTAGCCCATGAGACCCTCCTGCCCAGTTCTGGGGACGGGGTGGGGGGTGGATAGGGCTGGAGGGCATCAAGTAACGCGGGGGGTTTGGATAGGGCAGGAGTCCCAGCGGGCGGGGGTGGGCAACGACCCCCTTGTGGGATGAGGAGGGAACCCGTTGTTAAGATTTTGGCAGCTCATCACTGGGCAAGGGCACTTGAAAACTGGACGACAATGCCAGAATCTTCCATATGCAATAACTACTCTCTCTGTAAAGTCCACTTTCTCTTTCCTCGTTACAAATCAGAGACAATTTTCATTAAAAGTTATGGGATTTCCTCCATAACTTTAATGGATTTTAGATTGAACTCTCGGTGAATACTGAAACACTCTCACCAAAGTCTAGCATGGTATGGAATGTAGACCAGCCTGGATAGACTCAAAGACGTCAGTCAGAGGACACCAAACAGATTGTTCTTAATTTGAGATGCCAAGCTGGAGCTTCTCTCACTATTTCACCAAAAGCACAGGATGTCCACTGCTGCTCATCAATAAAGACAAAGAAGGTTTTGGCAATTTAAAAACATCTTTACTAGCAGGTAGCGTAATTGCAAAGCAAGGACTTTAAGGCAGTGGTTAGTTGATTCTAGTAACTTTATTGTCCATTTTATACTGAATATTTTTTTATAGCAACAATGGAAGCTCCACCATTCAAACAGCTTATTTTTTTTTCTGGTGTTTAAAATTCCCAGTTGCTCAGCAGCCTCAGATACATAGACGAAGGACTGTTGCTTTAAGACCCTGTCTGCATTGTAGGAGACTAGGAAGATGAGCTGTGGACTAGTAGCCACTTCCAGAGTCTTCCCCCACAACTCCTTGAACTGGCTTACCTCTAGCCAAAATTATCACTAATTTATAATCTCCTGAATGTGTACTCAATGTGTCAGATGGTCTCAGTCCTGCTGTATGTGGTCAAGTTTCTATATATATAAAAAAATCCAATCACCACAGCAATGATGTTGCCTTTGTTGGCAGTTAGCATAGACTGAATTGGGATGGAAATCTACTTACCGTCTCACTCACTAACGGTGGTTCCTCCAGAACAGGAGATAATGTAGAAACCTCTGTTGGTGTATGCTGCATCCCTTCAGTGAAAAATAAAGACACTACACCCTGATACTCATAGTGATGCCTCTTCACACTCTGGCACACTTTAATACCCAGCTATACTTCTGGAGAGTTGTAAAGGGGTCTTAAAATAACAGAGAATCAGGCCCTTCAAGGTGTGTCTACACAGCAGAAAAAAAAACCACGTCTGACCCATGCTAGCTGACGGGTCAAGCAGCAGGGCTGTTTCATTGCTGTGTAGACTTCTGATCTCGGGCTGGAGCCTGGACTCTAGGACCTGTGGAGTGGGAGAGTCGCAAAGCTCGGACTCCAGTCCAAGCCCAGAGGTCTAAACAGCAATGAAACAGACCCAAAGCCCAAGGCTTGTGAGACTGAGTTTGCTGGTACGGGCCAGCCGTGTTTTTTTCTTTTCTGTTTAGACATACCCTCAATCTCCATGACTGTCAACCTAGCACTTTTTACAAGCTTTAAAATAAAACCTTTATAAAAATACAACAGTATTCTTAGACAGCCCAAACACTGTGGTCTGGTAACATGATAAAGGTGCAAGGTATAGGATTTTATATATAGCATACCCTCATTGTTTTGGGTTTGTTTTTATTTTTTCAAGTGAGGAAATTTTCCTCAGTTGTGATTTCTTGTTTCCATGCTTGGTGTGACAATTAATTTGACATACACTGAGCGAAAATGTTTTGGTGAATAGTATTTTTACCAAAACTATTTGCTAATTCAGGTCAAATTTGACAGTTTTGGCTGAAAAAAAAAGAAAAAAAACTAAAGTCAGAGTTTCAGTTTGACATGTTTCATATAGAAAATTTCAAAATGTTTCATTTTTGACTTTTTGTATTGAAACAGCAGTCTGTTTTGAAACTTGGCCATTAAAAAAGAAAAACACCCCAAACTGAAATGAAAAACTAAAACCAATAATAAAGAAAATACTAATAAATAAATAAAAATTAATGTTGACCGAAAATAATTTTGATGTTATTTTATTTCATGAATAATTTTTTTTTATTTCATGAAAAAAATGAAAAAAATCAACTGCAGTTCAAAGTGAACCAATTTTTAAAAAATGTTCAGTTCGTCCCTTGTGACAGACTTTACCCCTGTATTCACACCTTGCACACTATTGTAATAATCTCTGTACAAGTATGCCTTATGAGGTATCATTTGAAAATTCATAATTTTCTGGTCAGTATTTCCTGATAAAATATTTATGGCAACATTGTATGGAAAGTTACAACATTCCACTGTATAGTATTATTAACGCATGTTCCAAACCACAGCCATGCCCAAATGGAAGTTGGCACACAGGTCTCAAACAAAACAATGTGTGCTCATCATAATTTGCATTTAAGTAGTAAACAGAGTCATCAAACATAAAGGGAGTTCGAAAAGGTGGGAAAACCAGCAGGAAATATCCTTCCCTTGTCTCTTGAATCTTAGCTGGAAATGTTTTCTAAGAGGAGGACTGACACTATAAATATGAGGGACAAACACATAAAGCAACCCCTTCTCGCTCGCTCTCTGTCCATCAATTTGCTGCACTAGAAGGAACAAAAGAAGCAGCCATTAAACAGAAGAAGGGGTCCTGGCCTAACAAGTTTCACCAGTAATATTGTTGAGAGCATGTGGTGACAAAAACTCTACTTTGAATTTAACATAATTTGTTAATTTAGGTATTAGTTACATTTTATCTTTATTTTTCTTGTACCATTTCTGATTTTTATGTCTTATTATTTGTACTCAATATCTGTCTCTTTGTAGTTAATAAACTTGTTTTATTGTTTTATCTGATCCAGTGTGTTCAAATTGAATTGTTTAGGGAAACACCATTTGAGGTAGAAAAATCTGTGCATATTACTTCCATTGATGAAATAATGGACCTATATACATTTGTATTGTCCAGGAGAGGGCTGGCCAGTGCAGAACATATATATCTGGGGGGAAATCTGGGACTGGCATAACCAGGCTGGCAAAAACCAAGGTGTGGCTGGCTGCAGCCCCCACACAGAAAAAGCTGGGAGTGACTCTCTTGCTGGAGGCTGTTTGTGAGGTGTCCAGGATTGGAGGTACAACAACTAAGCAGTGTAAAGGGCACCCCAGGTTAGAGGGTAGGGGGACACAACTACTCATTAGTCTTGATTGCCTGAGAATGTCACAGCCCCCAGACTGAAAAATCAATTAATCACTTATCTCTGCTTACAATGATAACAACAAATCTCTCTATATCTGACTATATTATATTGGGGATGGGAAAGTTATTTGGTGCTATTAATACAAGTAAACTAACAGTGTTTTCTCTTGCCAGTTGTTAGATTAGCCAAGTGAACCATGATTCATCAACCTTAAAACGTGTGTGAATTCATAAACAGGTCACAGTGACATGCCTGGAATTTTCCTGGCAGTTTGTGTAGCTAAAGTCAAAGGGAAAATAAATTGTGAGGCAAGGAGCTCAAGGGACTTTGGAAAGGGATGGATTTGTAAAGCCTGTAGATAGCTACATGTGATCAACTTGATTTTATGTCTCTATTTACATATTAATTGTAATTCAACTATGGAATAATTAGAGAGGTTCAATACAAGGTTTTATCAAATCATCGACTGCATCAACAATAAGTCTAAGACTTTTGAAGATTGGCATGGGGTTCACTTAAAATGCAATGACAGTGCTTATCACTTGATTTTAGACATGTATAATTTGCTGGTTTAAGGACTGCTTTATTCTCATTCTCAGGAATTCATTTATAGGGATTTATTAAATGTAGGTGAGATGAACAACATTGGATACAAAATTTTAAGAGGGGAAGCAGATATGTTATTCATTATTATATCTATTACATATTCTTTGTATTACCATAGTAAATATAATTTGTTAGGTGCTGCCTTCCACATATTGGAAGGTGCTACCACACCTAGAAGATAAGAAACAGATGAAGGCAAAAGGTGGAGGACAGAGATAGCTCCTCCCCTATGCAGCGTAGCTCTTAAGCAGATGCTTAATTTTAAGCATATGAATAGTCCAATTGACTTCAATGGGACTCCTCACATGCTTTAAGTTAAGCACTTGCTTAAGTAATTTGCTGGATCAGGGCCATAAAGAAAAAAAAGTTTTTAACCTACCCATTATTAATTGGCTAATATCACAGTAGAATGCATCCGATGAAGTGAGCTGTAGCTCACTAAACTTATGCTCAAATAAATTTGTTAGTCTCTAAGGTGCCACAAATACTCCTTTTCTTATCACAGTAGAAGTGGGTCTTGAGGTGGGGTCTGAAGGATGAGGGGAAGGGCACCCTACTTGGCGGGGGCACCATAGTGGGTAGAGTGAAGACAGTTCTGGGAGAAGTGGACAACACAGTCAAGAGTTATTGCTGGTGTGATGGAAGGGTGACAGCACTGTGGTAAGAGGAAAGATTCTGTAAGTTGGAAGGACTAGGTGGGATGCGGAGGATGACAGAAGAGGATAGAGGCTCTAAGTGTTACTGCAATGCAAATCATAAATACTAATAAAAGTGTTCATGATACAAAAGATTCACTACACTCTGAGCTCTCTCAGTTACTCGTCCTGCAAAAAATCACATGCTTAACTTCCTGCACTTGTCAATGGGTCAGTTCACACATGTAAATCTAACATGTATCATTGTTTGCAGGATTGGGGTCTTAATGAGCAGTCTTATCCTCTTCCCACTA
Source organism: Lepidochelys kempii (assembly GCF_965140285.1). Lineage (NCBI taxonomy): Eukaryota > Metazoa > Chordata > Testudines > Cheloniidae > Lepidochelys > Lepidochelys kempii. Next base: position 29,724,135 of record NC_136391.1, on the reverse strand, counting down.
TCTCAGTTCAGCCCAGATATTCCAAAGAAAACTCACCAATTTTCTCAGTACCTAATTCTGAGCTCTTTTTTCCTACCACTCTTCTCAATCTCTCTCTGGATTTACATCTTCTGATCTCTTTACTTTGACTTAATCCTTCAGTTGTGTGAGATGTCGGAAAAACTCCACATTAATCATCTGAGTTTTAGAGACAGATCCTGGTTCAATGGCAATAAATGTGAGTTTGCTGTGATATATTTATTTTGCAAAAGAAGTTTTGTGCATGCATGCCTCTTGATGTACTTTGAATGTGTTCTCCCCAACCACTGTATAGTACTGAGATTTTAAGATCAGTACGCTTTTGTCTGTCTCTCCAGCTAAGAGGACTACTTGTTCTTGCTCTGTCTTGAGGAACAAATGCAACACTGGCACAATAAAAAAAAAAAAGTAAAACTAATTAATGTAACAAATTCAGGCTGAAACATTCAATGTTTTATGTTCAAGCCCTGGATGCTTAAAGGGTTACTAAGAGTGTAATTAAAATCATAACAATAAAAGCAGAGAAAATTTACAAACACAATGCATTTATTGCAATGTATTAAACATTATTTGCTCTTTATAAACAGAATGTGCATTCTACAAGCCCCTAAAGCTTTGTTGCTATTAAGCCATTGTGCTCCTTGACCTTGTGCTAATTTCTATGTTCCACAGAAGTAGAAGTACATGATGTACTGTCTCTGTATCTTTTGTTAGTCTAAGAAATGGTATTTTAACTATACGACTGTAGAAACAGCCAATGGAGAATGAATTCACTACATAATAATCACTCCACTCTCTAGCTCTGGTTCTTATAAACTTCACTTTCCTCAAATGTCCATTGCTTCATATATCGTTCCCATTACCCCTCTAAAATTTTTGGTGTATCAGCTCAACACATCAGCAACAGAAACAACATAATGATTATTTCAGTCACTTAATTTATGACTTCATATCTATACCAGTCGTTTTAACCTCCGCTCTTATTTACATTTGCCCTCTATTTCCTCGATTCAAATGGTCTTTCTGAGGAGAGTGGTTTCATGCAGAGATGGGATAATAATCAGAACTATATTACCTCCCACACAAGAATTCATTGTAATATTTATTTGTCACCAACATTGGTGGGGAAAAGTATTAATCTAAGATTTCAGTATATAATATTTAATCCATCTTTGTTTTTTATTGCTAACAACATAGAATACAATTTTGTGTTTGTTAAAATGCTTCCAATGCTGTGTTTTACTCTGAACTGCAAAGGTTGAAATCTCCATATTAGAAAGGTTACTAAATGGCTGATGGCTGAAATCATGAACAAACGTCTTACGGTCATAATTATAAGAGGAGAATTGTTAAGACTGTTCATCAGAGAATTGGGACTACTGCCATTTAAAAAGAAAATACAGTAAAAAGCTTGTGACCCACATATGTAGGTGCATATACTTTCTAGTCACATGTGGGATGGTTTTGACGCTTCTGTTTATTGCCACAAACACGCTGAGATGAAGTGAGATGGGACTGTGGAAAAACCACCTTCAACAATGGGTGAAGATGCATAAATTACTGTGAAATTCAAGTCAAAGGAAATTGGCATTCAGGGAGGCTAGACAGTGCAAAACAGTCCATTATCCATTTAACCACATAACGGACTCAGACACAACCACCTGATCAATCTGGAGCCAGATGCTCTAACTAGAAAACTGTTTTCAACAGCTTGGCATCTGGGTGCTGTGATTACTAAAAGGAAGAGGATTGGTACAGTCTGATGAGTTGAATTGCAGTGTGCTGTGGCCTTCAGTTTATTATTTAATATGTTTTCTTCACAGGAAAAGCAGACAAAGGAACACATGTGATTAGAAAAGGCAACTTATATTTGTCAATTAAAAATAATCTGTACAGTGTAGAAAACTAGGAAGGGGCTCAGATTCTCTAAATGTATGCCTATATTCCTATATGTGTGTCTATGCTAACAGAAATTTTAATAGGAACTTTAGGCAATAGTTAGTGTTTGTATTTAAGGCTGGGGCCCTGATTCAGCAAAGCACATAAGCATGTGAGAAATCCCACTGAAGCCAACAGGATTACTCGGATGCCTTGCTGAATCAGGGCCCATGTTAATAATCATCATAATGTCCTGATTTATTATTATTATTATTCTTCACAGTAGGGAAAGAGTCTAGGAGGGGGGAAAGGCTCTTCCAGATCCCCACTGCCGGATCATTTCCCCTCCATGGAAACACTCCACCCTGCCAGCACCTTTCTGCACGACAGGAAAAGACTCCTGCCACCTTCCACTAGAGCCTTTCACTGACATGTACTTCACACGGCAGTGTGGACGCAGCCGCAGGCTATTCACTTCAGTGCATAGCTTTACATACACTCCAAGCCACCATCAGTACTGTGTAGTGCACACACAACCTTAATGTTATATAAACAAAGAAAGAGATAAGAATGTGGCCCTTGTGTCTGTAATGCCACATGGAGAAATAAGGGCAGTATGGAATTTGTTTAGTTATTTAGGAGTATGAAAATTACCTATGTTTCTGCTTTGTCAATATTTGATGGAAAAGCTTCTATGAAGACTATTCAGTTTAATGTGGAGCAATGAAAAGTGCCAAAAGCATGCATGCTCCACACAGTTATGAGCTGATCATATTAAAACTTTTGTGGAATACCCCTATATATAAATTTCTATCAGTCTGTGCTGCAAATGGGATCTAAAATGAAAAAAAAAACCTTCCCTTTTCACTCAGTAGGACAGTGGCTTTGCTGTACTGGATAAGGACATTGGTCTATCCTGGTTTGATACCCTGACTCTGGCAAGGGCCAAGGAAATCCTGGAGCTGAAGAGGACATGCTTTCTGCAGTATTAGTCACATCTCTTCACTTATTTTCTATTTATTTCTGAAATCCTTTAATAAACAGCTGGAATCTAAGGGTTCTTCCTAGCTTTTGCCTACTCTTGTAGCTGTCTACAGTCTCAAACTCAGTCTTCTTCTCCTAGACAACAAAGTGAGCAATGGGCCAGATTTTGATCTCAGCTGACTCCACTTCTCTTCCCCATTCTTCACCATCCCCATAAGCTCCCAAGGAAATGTAGTTCAGTCTGGCCCTTAAAGAGATGCTGCAGGAGTGAGAAGATTCCAGGCACCCTCTCCCGTCTCACTTCCAGCCCTCTGGTGCACCCACACCAGGGCCAGCAGAACCCAGCCCATCTGGTGAAATACGATCCAGGTCTCAGACCATAAGTGCTCATTAACCAGCCTCCAAATATTTACAGATGATTGAGAACTGAGAGAAAACGAACATGACAACAACAGTAATTCATCACACAAATAATTTCTGTGAGGGTTAGCTAAAGGGATGTGTTCTGCTTTGCTCATCATCTACAGTCTGTCTTAAATTGCCTGGTAGATTTAAATACTCTTTCTGAAGCTACCCTCTGGTGTCTGTCTTTTCATTTTATTTTATCCCTGGAGTGGTCTTCCCTTACAGCCAACAGGTCTAAAGATTTGAACGACTCTCTTCTTTGCAACACTATGGCATTCTGCCTCCCGCTGACTGTCTCAAGCATCTTAGAACCCTCATTCTGTCAGACAGATTTAAAGGAAGCATCACCCTAAAAGGGGTTTCTTTTAAAATAAGCCAGTGAGAGGTCACAGAGCAAGAAGAAAGAGCAGGTATGAAGGGGAAAGTACCATACCTCATGTGTCTACTTAGCTGCTCTACCCTATCATTAGACAGGGGGCTTGAAAACATCAATGAGCAGTAAAAGGACCTTGAAGGAACTAGGGGGGATATGTGAGTATTTAGGATGGCTGAGTGTGGAAGATAGGACACTTCATAGGGAACTGAAGTCAGTTACAAAGGTCTCTATCCCAGATGAACCTAAAAGCCAAGTAGATACTGAAGCTAAATGCATGGGTATGATTTTAATCAAACAGGAATTAGTTCAAGGATGTCTATAGCTTGTATTATGCAGGAGGTCAGACTAGATGACCTGGCCTTATAATGTATGAATCTATGAAATAATCAGACTTCAATGATATCTGAGATGTTTCTGAAGAATTTTCAGGTGGCACAGCAGAGGAATACAGAATTTTTTTTAAGCTAGACATTTAGGGAATTAGACACAAGTTAAAGAAAATTGATTGGAATCAACTGTTGCCCTGGATATCTACTGTGGAGAAGTATGTGATATTTAAAGAGCAGATAGTAAAGAAACAATCTATAATCACTCAAGTGAAATCTGAATGCCAATAACAAAACTAGTGTGATTATTAACAAGGATACAGAAAACTAAGAAAGACAAAGTTAAACCACTGAAAAGGTGTATGAACAATTGCAATATAGGTGATTTTTACAAGAGAAATAAGGTGGAAAAAATATTAGGAAAAGTAAAATAGAACACAAAATGGCATAAGGCACCCTACATAAGAGTTAGAAAATGTGCATAAAATATTTTTGCACAAGATAGGGCTATTTAATGGGAAAATGATAAAGGAAAATTAATGAGTGATTGTACAGTGTTCTGAAGATATAAAGGGATAATTGTTATTGTTATAGCTGTGCTTGAAACAAAAGCCTGGATTCAAACACTCCCTAACTTAGGGGCAAAGGGACTTATTCAGCTTTTGGAGGGGCAGAGATTGCCATTTTATTATATGTTTGTACAGCACCTAGCACAATAAGGACCAGACATGGTTTAGGCCTCTAGGAGTTACCACAATATAAATGTTTAAATAAATTAATAATAGTAATTTATCAGCCTGGATCTAGATCTGAATTTTGCAGCCCAACAAAAATGCAGGATATGATCGCCCAAATATGGGCTGTTCAAAATGTGGATCTAATTTCTGTGTCTTAATCTCATCTGCAATTATTCTGAAGAGTGAAATGGCTAGGTCTTTCTTCAGATCCTATGGATTAAATGGTAATTCCAGGGCCTACCTTTTCAAAAGTGTGTGTGTGTTGGGCGGGGAGGGGGGCTTAATTTTTGGGTGTTCAATTGGACACTTTAAAGGGGATCTGACTTTTCAGGAAGCATAGAAAATTCATCTTCTGAAAATGGCACCCTGTTAAAGTGTCTCATAGTCCCCAAAATAACTAGTCACTTTGTCAGCGTCTCTCTTGTCTCTGTAATGTAGTGAATATTTTCCATTGATAATCACAGATGTGAGTTAACCAGCACATATGCCAGAAATAACAGTTCTGGTTTAATGAAGATTCTTTTTCCTGTTGATAATGAAATTCAGTTCTTGGCGCTAGACCCCCGCTTTATATTGTGAAAGTAAATAGATGAACAGAAATGGCATTTATTCATTAAAATTGCAAAATAGCAATTAAATCTCCTCCTCCTCCCTCTGATAAATCTGATAAGTGGGAACTAGCTGTGGGCTTATTAAAGGAGGGAAGGCACAGACAGACATTTGAGAAAGATTGATAAATTTCTTCATCCTTATAACAATAATATTTGACTCTTCTATAACACTTTAGATCTCAAAGTGCTTTACAACAAAGGGTAAATATCATGATCCCCAATCATAGGTAGGGGAGCAAATACACAGAGATAGAGTTGTTTTCATGAAGTCCCTGAAAGAGCCCTCTTCCTCACGGGGCTTTCCCATGGTTCACAAATCACTTGGGCAAAGGTCTGCACTAGCCACAATATGTTCTGTCCAAGATCTGCCATTTTCCATTTTGGTCTCTGTGTCTATGGCTCCTGTAGCAACAGCACAGATATGGTGGAGCCAGCTCTGCTGCTAGCATAGGTGTCCCCTATGGTGAAAGTATTGCTCGGAGAGCCCTAAATGCCTGCCCTGAGTTCCCTTAATGTGAGCCTAGCTAGGGTAAAGGGGCCATAGCGGAATGGCAAACTCCTGCATCTACAGTGATCCATTATGAACTGTGCAAATTCAATGGCTAATTGTGATACTCCTTAATCCTGCCTCCAGCCACTTTAGAAAAGTGATGGGTAGTTGAAGAGCAGGGGGTAGATTTCAGCCCCAAATAGCTAGGGCTTTATCATCCTTGCAGCAAGACCAGTTTGCAATAGAATCAAACCTGCTTATAATGGGGAGCAACAGCTCACAGTAAGGCAAGAAGCTTCCATCTCATTCATTTTTTTTAAATCACACTACACCTTACAGCAGAGACATGAATGACAGCTGACAGGCTGAGGCCAGGAGGAGGCTGGGCACTGGTAGAAATAAATTAATTAATAATACAAAGTCTGCCTCTGATGCAGATGCAAGGACAACATAAAAAGCAACAGGACTCTATTGTGTGTCTGTTGCCTAGGGAAACACTCTGAGACATGCTGCTAATAAGAAGGTGTCAGCTCCTACAGTCCATACATCACTTGATGTTTTACCTGAGTCGTGACCCCAGGATTAGTCAAGTAATTTATTTCTATAGCACAAAATTAAGTAAAGTAGTCTAGATGCTTTACAGTTAATTAGTATGGTTTAAGCTTCAAATTCTCCCTTGTGTTTCAATGGAATTACATACGTGTGGCATTCACTGATTCAAAACACACAAGATTAAACTACGATAGTCAGTGGTATAATCAATGTGGCAAAAGTTTACAACAGCACTAAATGATATATTAATACACAATACCTCACCTTCCTCTGCTCCTACATCACTGCTATGCAGGGAACTTCTGCACTGGTTACTCAGACAGAGTTCAGGGAACTCCTTCTGCACTGGTTAGTCAGACAGAGTTCCCACTTGTGGGAGTTCTGCATGAGTAAGGCCTGCTGGATCAAGTTCTAAATTTGGTTGTCTTCCTTTCCAGTCAGAGGCCTGATTTTTCCACTGCCTTGCAACTTATGTCATCATTTTCACCCATGCAAAGTCAATATAAAAAGCTACTGCCTCAGAATGGTAAAATGTTACCACAGCCGAATGATGTCAAGACTGCAGCATTTGGCTCATTGTTATTATCAGCACAGTTCTTATCAGCACAGTTACCCTAGCAGAAAGGTAGTGTTTGCCACTAACTTTGTACAATGATGATGCAAGGTGCAAGGCATTAGAGAATCAGGCCTTATAACTGAGACATTAGTCCCAGTTCTCAACTTGGAAGGGTTGAGGGGAAAGGTGTTTCTAAGCAGAACTGGATAAGAAACCGTTTTCCTGTCTCAGGAGAATTTTCAAGATTTAAAAAAAAAAAAATCTCATCTCAAATTGGGACAAAAAGTCAAAATCTCAAACATTTTGGGAACAGAAAAAAAAAATCACATTGGGTCAATAGAAAGAGTTTGTTTCCAGACATTTGAACTGTTTCATTCCAATTTTGACTATTGTCATAAATATAAAGGGAAGGGTAAACCCCTTTGAAATCCCTCCTGGCCAGGGGAAAGCTCCTCTCACCTGTAAAGGGTTAAGAAGCTAAAGGTAACCTCGCTGGCACCTGACCAAAATGACCAATGAGGAGACAAGATACTTTCAAAAGCTGGGAGGAGGGAGAGAAACAAAGGGTCTGTGTCTGTCTGTATGCTGGTTTCTGCCAGGGATAGACCAGGAATGGAGTCTTAGAACTTTTAGTAAGTAATCTAGCTAGGTATGTGTTAGATTATGATTTCTTTAAATGGCTGAGAAAAGAATTGTGCTGAATAGAATAACTATTTCTGTCTGTGTATCTTTTTTGTAACTTAAGATTTTGCCTAGAGGGGTTCTCTATGTTTTTTAATCTAATTACCCTGTAAGATATCTACCATCCTGATTTTACAGGGGGGATTTCTTTATTTCTATTTACTTCTATTTTTTATTAAAAGTCTTCTTGTAAAACACTGAATGCTTTTTCATTGTTCTCAGATCCAAGGGTTTGGGTCTGTGGTCACCTATGCAAATTGGTGAGGCTTTTTATCCAACATTTCCCAGGAAAGGGGGGGTGCAAGTGTTGGGAGGATTGTTCATTGTTCTTAAGATCCAAGGGTCCGGGTCTGTAGTCACCTAGGCAAATTGGTGAGGCTTTTTACCAAACCTTGTCCAGGAAGTGGGGTGCAAGGTTTTGGGAAGTATTTTGGGGGGAAGGACGCGTCCAAACAGCTCTTCCCCAGTAACCAGTATTAGTTTGGTGGTGGTAGCGGCCAGTCCAAGGATAATGGGTGTAATATTTTGTACCTTGGAGAAGTTTTTGACCTAAGCTGGTAAAGATAAGCTTAGGAGGTTTTTCATGCAGGTCCCCACATCTGTACCCTAGAGTTCAGAGTGGGGGAGGAACCTTGACAACTATACATCAAAACACTTGTTAAAAATATTTGAAACAGAACATTTCTGGAAACCAAACCTTTCCTGTGAAAAGTTTTGGTTTTGCCAAATCTTCATTTTCTGGTGATAACAACTTTTAATTGAAAATTTCCAATTAGCTCTAAGCAGAGTCACGTGTCTCCCCCCACCTGCAGATTTCTTGGGACGCCTCACGCTGGGACACCCAACAGCGAGATGGCAGGGGCTCCCCCTCCCGGCCACACTCACCGTGTGCTCATGCAGTGCGGGAAGGGAGAAAACAGCAGGGTGCTTGGCTGCAGGCTGAGCTCTGCTCGCCTGCTAAATGGGGCTGCTTATCCTTCCCCACTGCTGGAGTCCCAGCGTTTTCAGCTGCCTGCTTTGCAGACAACCCATTGAGATGAGTCAGGCGCTGAAGGCACAGGCAATGCATGGGGTGGACATGTGCTGTCCCCGAACTTTTCAGTTGTGCCCCCCCCCGCTATCCGGTTACATGTCACCTCTGTTTCTTAGCCATCTCCCACAGCACTGATTGCAACACCTTTTTCCCCTAAGAATCAAAGACTATGTTTGACAGCATGCAGATATTTCGGGGTGGTGAATAAAAACCATAAGCACTGCTATATTGGTCAAACCAATGGCCCATCCAGCCCAGTATCCTGTCTCTGACAATGGCTTGTACCAGAGCTTCATGGGGACTGTACAGAACAGGGCGACTACAGAGTCACCCACCGCCTCTGCCACTCCCAATTTCTGGTAGTCAGAGGTTTAGGGACTCTAAAAAGCATGGAATGTATTCCTGACGATCTTGGTTAATAGCCATTGATAGACCTATCCTCCATGAACATATCCAATTCTTTTTCAAACCCAGTTATCATTGTGTGTGAAAAAGTACTTCCTCTGTTTGTATTAAACCTGCTGCCTATTCATTTCATCAGGTGAACCTTGGTCTTTGTATCGTGTGAAAGGGTAAATAACACTTCTCTATTCACTTTTCCCACACCATTCATGATTGTATTGCCCTCTCTGATATCCTTCCGGAGTCAGAATGATCTTTTTAAATGCAGACCATTCTATCACATAATAGTAATGATAAAGTCATTATAATGCTTAAAAGGGAGTCATGGGTGCTGTTATACTAAAGACACAGGTGGATGCTGCATGCAGAATTAGGAGGAAGAGCCAATAGGGGACTACCTGAAAAATCCAAGTTGGTATCATTGGTGATTAGTGGGTGGTAAATAGTGGGCAAGGCAGGATAAGGAGATTCTAATGAACAACAGCTAACTTTGCTCCTCCTGATACAATTGCAGGCTTTGCAGCAGCATCTGCCTCTTCTAATGCCTTCACCAAAGTCTAATGAAATCAACAGGAGTATTTCGTTGACTTCAATGCGTCTTGGATCAGGCCCCCGATCCAGGAATGCATCTCTCTCTCTATATATGGTAAATTGATAAGGTACAAGAACATGGTGCATCAAAATAGGTAGCATAGTTGCTGGGATTTGTAGGCCCAATAAAACGTATTGTTATTGTGAACAGAAAATGGCTTCTGTGACACTGCACTCTATATGTTTATGAAAATATGATTATAAGTGTAAATATAACATAACTGGAATATGCTTTATGCTAGATATTCCATGTAACATATCTTTGCAAATGTTATAATCTTCTGAATATATTCATCCTTTCTGTATGCATGTATCATTTTTATATCTGAAGTTATGAGTGTTGGCTCTATGCTTGTATTTGAAGTGTTTTCTGTAGGAAACACATAAGAGAGGTTTGGCCAACATATTGCGAAGGGACTATTCAAGTAATGGGGAGTACTTAACTAACAATGGACTTTGGGAGACACCACGCCACATCTGAGTATTCCTGGGAATGTTCAAACTAACATGTAAACAATGGTGTCAGCCTGCAAAAAGCTGAATCATTCATGTACATGTGACTTGCCCAGGTGGCTAAAAACTCCATCTTGCTTTTGTGATTTTGCACAGAAGAACAAAGGGGTTTCCATCCACAAGAGAGAGAATATAAAAGACCCTGGAAGCCTCTCCATTTTGTCTTCAGCTGGCTCAAGAGATGGCCTCTCCACTCCAAAGAGTTGCCTGAAAGAAACTGGAACAAAGGACTGTAACTACGGGGGTGTCAGTGATTGTTGGACCCAGGCCATAAACTGCAATGTTGGTCTGAAAAAGATTGTACCTGAGATAACACCTAGTATTTGTAACTAGATCCTTAGTGTATTAAGTTAGGCTTGCATATTTTGATTTATTTCACTTAGTAACTTACCTTGTTCTGTCTGTTATTACTTGAAACCACTTAAATCCTACTTTTTATACTTAATAAAATCACTTTTGTTTATTAATTAACCCAGAGTAAGTGATCAATACCTGGGGGAGCAAGCAGCTGTGCATACCTCTCTATCAGTGTTATAGAGGGCAGACAATTTATGAGTTTACCCTGTATAAGCTTTATACAGAGTAAAACAGAATTATTTGGGGTTTGGATCTCATTGGGAGCTGGGTGTCTGGGTGCTGGAGACAACTGAAAACAGCTTCAGATGTGCTCCTAAGTCTGTAGTTTTGGGGGCGTGGTTCAGACCCTCGGTCTGTGTTGCAGCAGGTTTGCGTGTCTGGCTCAACAAGGCAGGGTTCTAGAGGTCCAAACTGGCAGAGAAAACGGGCTCAAAGGTAGTCTTAGCACATCAGGTGACAGTCCCAAGGGGGTCTCTGTGACTGAACCTGTCACAGCTTCCTCTGTGCAGTTCTTTACATCGGCTCTTAACAGCTCCTATGGAGAAGAAATCCTTTTTCTGTAGATTAGCACTATAACTTGGACCCAGTGACAGGATTAAAAAAAATGTGGCATGACCAAAAAATTGAAATAATAATGATAATTAATAAGAGACATAGGAAGAGGGGGAGGTGGATGAAGAAGTGAAAACAGAGAGGGTCATCAACATTCTGACCGGAATAGAATTTTGAGACTTATTACAGAACCAAATCTTGGGACGTTTTTCAGCCTTATATTTGGCTCTAGTGAATAAGATAAACAGGCTAGTGGGATGTAGCAGAAAGAATACAATGGGAATCAAAGCAGGTAGAGGTATAGCTTTGCAAGGAACTGGTTATACTTCACATAGAGTACTATATCCAGCATTTGTCACTATTTCTTAGCTACAATATAATTTCTCTTGAAAGAATGCAGCACTGAGTAATTTAAATGATGCCAAGCTTCAAAGATTTAAGATGCGAAGTTAGAATGAGAAAAAAGTTGTGTATGCAGCCTGATTAAAAAAAAAAACAGAAGTCTTTAGTTTCTGTTCTCAGCTTGACATGTTTATATATTAGAAGAAGGGTTCCCAATCATTTTGTCTCCTCCTCACTTCTCTTATTAGCTTGCTGTAATTGTGCCACTTTGGGTGAAGGGCACAGGGTCAGTGGTGTTCTATAAATAACTATTCAAAGATCAGCTAGACAGAAAACTATTTTCCACAGGAATTTTCAAGATTTTTTAAAAAATTCCCATCCGAAATTGGGACAAAGTCAAAATCTCAAAAATATTCACAAATCAAAAATAATATATATATATATATATATATATATATATATATATATATATATATATATATATATATATATATATTATTTAGAGAGAGAGGAATATAAGTATAATAAAAATAAATAGAAAATATGTGATAAAATAAATGATCCCAATCCAGTCAGAACATTTTGCTTTTATTTTAGCCTTCTATTTTTTACTACAGAGCAACTTAAATTTTGAAATAAAAGAATAATTTTAAAGCAAAAAAAAGAGTTCATTTGAAAATGTCAAAGTGGGACATTTGAACAATTTCATAACTTTTTTTTAAAAAAAATGGAAACCAACCCTCCTCTGCAACGAGTTTCAGTTTTGATTCAATTTTAATTACAAGAATCCTTGTCAAAATAATCTTGATCAGTTCCATTTCAGTCACACTGCCAGCACTCTACCCCCAGCAAGGGCAAGATCCAAAGTTCATCTAAAGGCTCTTACTGTCTTCAGCAGTCTTGGATCAGACTCTCTAATGACCAAAATGTAACTAAAAGTTTAATATGGCACTTTGCACTGAAAATTGACTATTAATAAACAGAGAGACCAGGTGGGTGAGGCAATATTTGTATTGGGCCAACTGCAGTTGGTGAAAGAGACAAGCTTTCAAGTTCCACAGAATTCTTCTCTGTTAATAAATCAGCAGTAGAGATGCTGTCTATCTCAGAAGTGTGACTGGTGTCTCAGAAGTGGGAACAGTGCATTGTGTGGGCTCATTTGGGTTTGGTGATGTTAAATGTTCCAACCTACGGAGACTATTCAGAGAGCAGAACCACCACGTTTCTAATGCAATGCTGCGACAGGGCAGAGTTTAGCTATGCAAAAGCTTCACACACCATGACCACTACAGTACAATGCTTCTCAGTGGCTTCATCTATCCTAGTATAGTGTTACAGGAGGGGTAGGATCCTGGTCAGAAGAGCTGTGAATATAGGGACCCATAAATCACCATCTTCCCAGTGAACAACACTTGGCATTTCTATAGTGCCTTACAAGTTCAAACCCTTGGGACAGACATTAACTTTCTCACAACCCCGCTGTGAAGTGAATCCCTTGGCCAAGCCTCCCCCTCTTACACATGTTGGGAACACAGCAGCTTGCACTTCTACAATACCTTTCATCCAAGCTAAAACAACTTTGCAAAGACGGGTAAGTATCATTACTTAGATTGCAGGCTCTTTGGGGCAGGGGCTGTCTTTTTGTACAGTGGCTAGCTCAAGGGGGTCCTGGTCCATTACAGTAAATACATTACAAATAAATAATGTCCCCCCTTTCTCAAATAGCAATCACACAATGGCTGTGCTGTCACTCTGCATCCTGAGGAAGGAGGTATTCCTGTCCCCTCCTCCCCACTGAAATGGCATAGATCTGCCTCTGCACAAAGTCCATTGTGCAGGGAGGGGAGAATTTGTCTCTTTGTACTTTACTAAGCCCATGAAACATTGAAAACGTTCAGATCTCACAGTAATTCACAACCAAACATCTGGTGCCATATTGCCACCCAGCAGCTTGCGCCCTCACACATTCAGGGATAATAAACACAAGAGTAAGCTTAGCAAGCACAAATCCAAATTTAGGTGAAAATGGCTTGCAATTTTGTTACAAACCTGAAACTTTTTCCAGATTCAGCTTTTATTCTTTTAATACAAATCTATGCACATGGAAAGCAGACTAGCACCCAGTGATCTCAGTCAGAGAAAAGTTTCAGAGTAACAGCCGTGTTAGTCCGTATTCGCAAAAAGAAAAGGAGTACTTGTGGCACCTTAGAGACTAACCAATTTATTTGAGCATAAGCTTTCGTGAGCTACAGCTCACTTCATCGGATGCATACTGTGCATCCGATGAAGTGAGCTGTAGCTCACGAAAGCTTATGCTCAAATAAATTAGTCAGAGAAAAAGGAGTTAAAATACTGCAATACTAGCGTAGATTAAAAAAACAACAAACAAAACACTGCATGTTAGAGAAAATGGATGAATTAATATATATGGAGGCAGAGGCAATGTGTGAGGGGATCACGTGCCCCTGCCCCCAAGTTGTCTCTGGCAAATTGTACCTAGCTGTTGTGCACATATGCAGGTAGGGGAGAGGGCACAAGGAAGCCTCAACCCTTCCACTCTTTGTGCATGGCCAAGGTGCCTTATAGGCTTTGCTGCAAGCAGGGATGTCTGAGGGCTAGCACCCCCAGGGCTGAAGTCATTCTGAAGGGGGAGGAAAGGATCTGGCCAGTAACAGAGAGGAACACACACTCCATCCTCCTAGGGACAGGTTTGATGTGCACTCTCCCCCTGCCCCCCGCACACTGGGTAGGTGAGGGAGATGTATCCTTCCCAGATTTCCCCCTGCTCCATGATGCCTGTAATATGAATACCCGAGTATGGCCTACAGTGAATGGCTGACATAAAGATACTCTGCTCACTCTTCCTTCACATCTCAAACACACTTATTATTAACAAATGTTTAACAAAACTGGAGCTGGTCGAAACTCAGAATTTCTATTCTACAGGACATTCCCACATTTCAAAATTTCCTTTGGCATGGATTTTTTTTAAAGTTTTCATAAAAATATGACTTAATTCTTTCCTGCCCCTCACCTTCCATCATCACTAACACGGGCAGAATGAGTGCTGAGTGAGTAAGTTCTACCATTCTGATTTGTTAGCAGTTTACCGCCCATCCTTTGCATGCACAATATCTAATTTATGCACACGTAAACACCAGCTTAATGGCAGATTAAAGGTCAATTTAAATTTCTGACATATTGGGCGTGATTTGCTAAATTGCACATAAGCAAAACTGCATGCACAAAAACATGTGAGCAACGAAGTGCCTGAGTGACAATGGATGAAATGCATAAAATATACACATGATGAGACATTCACATTTTCAGCGGGTTACCAAACATAACGGCCCTTTTGAAAATTTGGCTTCGTGTTTCAAAATTCTACTTTTAAATCTACCTTTAAAAACAGTTGGAGTCTTAAAATTAGACTCAGAAGCCATTGATTTGTGCCTGTGGATGCAGCAGTATTCCATCAGCAATAGAGTCAGTTCCCGTGAAGTGTCATGACTGTTTGCATAAATAGAAATGACAGTTTACAGGTAAATCCTACACAGTCCGTTCATTTTAAATGTTATGCTTAGAAGGCCACAGCAGCATAATAATGCAAAGATGGGCATGACACCTTCAATAAACTTGCACCCACTGGGTCAGTGACACTGCATAGCATGGTTTGGCTATTTACAGAATCGTTATGCACTAGGTGGTCAATCAGAGCCCAGTCTGTGTGTCAGAAATACTAAGCCCAAAGGCCACAGGAGCAGACTGCACTGAACCATTTCTTGTGTCCATGGTCACCAGGGCATGATACCTACATACAGCAGTTGTCATCATTCATTTAAGCCCTCCTTAAAGTGATTCTTCAACACACTGCACCTGTTGTATTATTTTATTAAGTGTACCCCTTGACACACACCTCTCCTGAGAACTGCACTGTCACTTTCTCATCTTCCCTCTTCTCATGGCAGTATATAGACAACATTACCAATAGAATCAGGAAGTCTGCTCCTTCTACCTCCAGCTGCCAGTTGATGGCAGATGGTTTCGGGGGTCTCTGGAAGACAGACACACATTGCTAACGTTGCCTCAATGTGCTGAACTTTAGTTTTCCCCAGCACCTGTTTTTCATCAGCAAAAGGCAGAGGCCAGAAGAACACAAGACCCCTGGTTGAGTGATGTAAACAGTTTTTGTCACAGACACACAAGTCACAATAGTCTCATTGAGCCAGAGTGAGCATAAATAGCAGGGTAGGCACGGCAGCATGGGCCGCAGCAGCGGTGGTATGTCGTAGCTGTGCCGGATACATTCCCATGTATTTCAGGTGGGTTTGCATTCGGCACGGCTAGCCTGTGCTGCTGCCACCTGTGCTACCATTTATACTCACGCTAGCTTGATGAGAGCTAGCACCAGGGTCTTAGTGTGAGCTGGGAATCATACCCCTTGCTCGTAGCAGAGACAAAGCCTTACAGGTACAGCACTGCTGTGAGCTGAGCTGCTCTATGACTTTTTTCCCAGTGAATTGTGGGAGAACTTGTCAGCATTGCAGAAAGGCATTGGAGGACTAGCATCATTTCAGTGACCCTAGCCTGAGTCCACAGTACGGTGTGGTCATATTAGCAAGTGGTCAAGTTGTGCTCACTGGAGTTTCATCCTCAAGCCCCTCTGAGGTGAGCCAATTTAAGTGAAAAGCACCTTTACTCTCCAATTAAGGGGTTTTGTGTATGGACGAGAGTCGAGTTTCGGGCAACACTCAAGTTAATTTTGCAACAAAGACAAGCCCTTCTGAAAAGTCTCCTGTATGTCCTGGCTCTACCCAGTCAATCCCATCCAATGGATGGCTCTGGGGTCCCTTGGGGTTGTGGACCACTAGCAACGCTACAAACACCCTCCACCCACATCAGACAGACCTTGCACCACAGGGAGCTTGCAGCTCCCAGGTCTGCCTGTGGCAATCAGGGAACAAATCACATGCCCTAGACTTGCTTTTTGTGAGGGGGGAGGCTGTTTCATGCAGAATAAGTCAACTGTCAAATTTCAGCCAGAGGCTAGAAGAAGTCATTTGTGGGGGCTATTTTGTTTTTTGTTTATTTTATGTTACCAGAAGATTACTGAAGTCAATTTTTTTCATGAAATTGCAAAACATATACCATCAATATTTAATATGAATAAAAATGTAACTGTTTTATACAATGTCCACAGATATGAATTAGCCATTAAAGGAGTCTCTTGTGCCTCATGGAAGATTTTAAAAAATATAATATTGGGGCACTGTTCACTTCTATTGAAAGTTTTATAATCCAGAGCAAATATTTATTGCAGAATACTAATCCTCTGTTCACACATATAAAATACGTCAAGAAACTGGCAAATTCTTTCATTCTCTCCTGAGAGGAAAGCCCAAATCCACAAAATTATTTAGGTTCCTTCCATTGTGGAATTTTGGAACATAAATACCTTTGTGGGTCTCAACTGGAGGCACTTTTCACCAATAAATGAGTCAAATTATATTGCCAAAATGCATTTGAATGAATGGGCCTATTGTTGTTATAAATGGGTCAAATCCTGAGTCCTCACTAAGGAAAAATTCTCATTGTAGTCAATGGACATTTTGCCTGAGTAAGGACTGCAAGTTATAGATCTCAATCTACACTGCAAAATACAGATGCAACTACAGATTGTCCTTAGAATATGGAATTCAGTCCTTACCACTTTTATTTTGAAAGCCATTTAGGAATATTTGCAAGTGAATCCTCACAAAACTCCTGTGTTGGAAGTACTGATTGCTCTTTCTGTTTTGCAGATGACAAAACTGACAGAGAGACAAGAATACCTAAATTCTCATCACGGGCATACAAGAAGTTAATTTCCCAAGGTCACACTGGAAGATAGGATAGACAATTTGTGAGTCTCTGACTCCCGATCTTACATTCAAGCTTTTCTTCTTTCTCTTGCCACTGTTACAGCATGACCTTTAATTTAAATTACCATTAAATTTAGAAGGTTACACTAGGGACAAATTTGGCCATGGTATTTGTAGGAAAACAGAAGAATATCACATATGGAGGGAGACTTGATCGGTATTTAGAGTTATTGAGAAGCAGAAGTTTTTGTGACAAAAGAGATCAGTACTAGTATTAATGTAAATGGTTTATAGGTATGGTGGCAGTAAATGGGGCTCAATAATATGTAACATTCTTTGTTTTTTGTAGGACCACTTTAATTTGTTGTTGGGCATTGCAACTGTTCTCTCTGTGTAGCTCATGCCATGCATTTCTTAACAGGTTTAGCAACTGCTGGCTGAGAGGTCCTGAACCACAGCTTTACTAAGGGATACAACACAAACAAATCCTCTCCTCTGCTGACTACAGAAAAGGAAAATGTACAAGTCTGTTTAACATTTCTTCCTGACAAGAAGGCTGAAGTTCTGATTTTCCTCTCATGCCAGTTTTAGGTTGATTGAACTCCATTGACTTTGATGGCCTTACTTCTAAATAAGTTACATAGGTCTGAGGAGTCTAAACCTTGAACAACAATTAATGTCATCTTTTTAAACTTTCATTTTAGTATAATAAAATACAAGTGTTTTAGGCTCTTAGGGCTCAATCCTGAGTTCAGCAGAAAATCCATGTTTGCAGGACCAAGTCCATATTATAATAAGTGAAACTTCAGAAAGAGGGTCAGATTTCAGAAGGAACCAAATCCAGTATGCCAGCAGAGGGCTCATGAATGCAAGCTGAGTAGCAATAGTTGAAACTCAGAATTTGCATTCCATGGAAAATTCTGACATTTTGAAATTTCCTTTTATCCCAAACCTGGAAATTTGAAAATTTCCTTTGAAATCCATTTTTTGGATGTTTTTTGTAAATATCAAAAACAGGTATTGAAATATTTCATTTTGATAAGTTCAAGCACTTCTTTATGACTTTATCATTTTGACTATTCTATCATATAAAAGTAAAGCACATATTATATAATATAAAAGTTGAAGCAATAAAATCAAAACAAATTATTTTGACCGTACCCAAAATATTTCAATCATTTTTTCACCAAAATTTTGAAGAAATCAATATACTCTCACAAAATGTTTTGATTTCATCACATCATTTTTTGGTGGAAAACTATTCGGTCAGGAAGTTTTCAAACAGTTCTGAAGCTGGTCCATAATTCTGGTTGTCAAAGTCTAGAACCCCAGAATTTAATATTGGCTATTCAGCATGCTTAATGAAGATCTGTTTCCAACAACTCTGTTTGCTTGGCACATCACTTATTGCCAATGACACAAATGAGGCTTAATCCAAAACACATTGAAATCAACAGAAATATGCTAATTGATTCCAACAGACTTTATATCATGCCATAGTTTGCAAGCTGTATTTTCCCTTTCTTTTTCAGCTAGGAGACTCTTACATATTTACTTAGACACAAACAAGAAAATAAACAAAAAAGGAAAGGAGAAATTGCTAACTGAAGCAAAATAAAATACGGGCAGCAGTACACCTAGCATAGGTCTCCTAGGTAAGCATGCTTTCTTAACTAAGTCTCCTGCTTTGCAGCTTTCAGTGTCTGGGGGAAGAACTTTGAGCTGGTCTTGCAGCATCATTTCTTAATAAGGTACTTTCTCTCGTCTGCTAAATTAGTGGCCCCTATGATTACATGAGCCACAGAGCCGGAGAAGTAGTTTCTGGATAATGTAATTTGACTGTATGTACAGAACCTTTTGCATAGTGGTATACAGTATTACTCTCCCACGACTCCAACGATGCTAATGATTCCAGGGTGCTTTTTTTGACTGTGCGGAAAGCTTTGTTGGTGTCCAACCACAACGCCCCTTCAACCCATGTTGTTTCTGCCCTTCAGTTCTTTATGTTGTTGCTTCTATTGCCCGATAGTAAATCTTCCTTTCATTTGTCATTCTCAGTTTTTAAAAGAGAAATGCAAACAATAATCATTTCACATCCATACTTGTAAGAAAAAATTGACCAGTTCAAATTTGGAAACATATTCACCCAATTAAGAAATATGAAACAAGAAAATTATTAATTATTATTATTGTATTGGTCACTACATAGGCACTTGAATTTTATTATGTGTTATCAATGAATGAAGAAAATGCCGAGACAAATTCATACCCATTAGACTTTACCATAGTTAGAGCAGGTAAACTGATGCTAGTTACCCATAGGTAAATATGTATTCTAGCTATGTTCAGAGATACAGCCCAGTGTGTGCTTAATAATTTAGTACATCTTTAGAGTAAGATTGCCAGTATTTTACTGGCAATAAAAATGGTTTAGTTAAAGCAGTAGCGTTAGGTTTGCGGCAGTTATACCCACATAAATGTGCTTATACTCTTGTATAGTGTATTCCCATATGGGAAGGGGACTAAGCTATACCAGTAAAAGGTACCTTCGTACCAGTGTAACTGAGTCCACATTAAGGATTTTACAGGTCTAACTTATCAGTGCAAAAATCTCACCTGTGACACTGCATGTAGAACAGACCACATTTCAATAAGGAAAAATACAGAGTACTTCACTTAGGAAGGAACAATCAGTTGCACACACACAAAATGGGAAATGCCTAGGAAAGAGTACTGCAGGAAGGGATCTAGGATCACAAGTTGATATGAGTCAGCAGCGTAACCCTGTTGCAAAAAAAGCAAACATCATTCTGGGCTGTATACACAAGAATGGGCTTAAATTGCAGCAAGGGCGGTATATGTTGGACATTAGGAAAAAACATTAGGAAAAGGTTAGTTAGGCACTAGAATAAATTGCCTAGGGAGGTTATGGAATCTCCATCATTGGAGGTTGTTAAGAGCAGGTTAGACAAACACCTGTTGGGGATGGTCTAGATAATACTTAGTCCTGCCATGAGTGCAGCGGACTGGACTAGATGACCTCTCAAGGTCTCTTCCAATTCTATGATTCTGTGATCTGTGCTCATCAATAGAA
This sequence comes from Lepidochelys kempii, assembly GCF_965140285.1. Lineage (NCBI taxonomy): Eukaryota > Metazoa > Chordata > Testudines > Cheloniidae > Lepidochelys > Lepidochelys kempii. Next base: position 29,703,776 of record NC_136391.1, on the reverse strand, counting down.
TTCTGCTCTGCCCTGTAGCAGTTTCATGTTGTTCTTCTAGAGTAAAGCAGTACCTCAATAAGATTATATTTGGTTCTGTGGTCCTATAGCACATAGCATGATAGCTCCATTCAAGTCACTGGAGCTTTGCCAATTCTTACTGAGGATCTGGTTCATCACCTACGATTACCTTAGGCCAGTGGTTCCCAAACTTTTCAGCATCACGCCCCCTTTTTAATTTTCAGAAACCTTACGCCCCCCACCTTTCTTTTACTATCATCCAACACCCCTGATTCTTGTCCCCTGACCTCCCTCTCCCAGGACCCCCCACCCCTAACCACCCCCCCGGGACCCTACTCCCTATCCAACCCCCCATGCTCCTTGTCCCCTGACCGCCCCCTCCCAGGACCCCACCCCCTATCCAACCTCCCCGCTCCCTGTCTCCTGACTGCCCCGACCCCTATCCACCCCTGACAGGCTCCCCAGGACTCCATGCCTATCCAACCCTCCCCCCCCCCCGCTCCCTGTCTCCCCCCCACACAGCCTCCGCCTCATCCAACCACTCCCTGTCCCCTGACTATCCCCCGCCCCTGGGACCTCCTGCCGCTTATCCAACCCCCCCACTCCCCTCTGCCTTACCGGGCCGCTCAGAGTGGCAGGACTGGCTCATTGGAAAGCCTGGGAGGTGGGCGGGTGCAAGCCGTGCTACCCGTGTGGTAGCACAACGACAGGAGAGGGTGGACAGGAGGGGAGGGGCCGGGGGCTAGCCTCCCCGGCTGGGAGCTCAAGGGCCGGGCAGCCTCGCACCCACATTGGAATTTCTACGCGCCGCCCAGTTTGGGAACCAATGCCCGAAGCAGAGCAATGTGAGTATCACAATCTGTCAGGTATACCTTACTTCAGAAGCAAGTAAAGATGCATAATTATTTATGAATGACCGTTAATCTTCCCATACACACTGGCAGAAATGATTAATGGGTGAACTCATCAATGAGTGACCCATCATTGTTTAATAATGTATCTTTCTTATTAGCCTTGTACTTGGTGTTCAGGCAAAAGTGGTAGAGGTCTTACATTATTTGACAAATTCTGCAAACATCTGCCTCAACATGTATTTAGCAATATTCATTCTAGTTCAACAATTCATTTTAACCCCATTGTATCACATTCAGACCTACTTCTATACAATTAATGGGAAAAAATTCAAAAAATGTCATGATTTTTTTCAAATCAATTAATGGACACATTTTCCCCTTTTAATTACTGCCCAGCTTTAACCACACTACTATAACTTGGCAACAGATACTATGTTTACAAAGATTTGGCACATGAATGAAAATGACAATTAGTGTTATGACAACATGGTTTCAGTAAAAGAATTGTGTCCAATTTAGACTCTCAAAATGCCAGGTTATATCAATTTATTTTCAAGAGTAATGTAATTTATACTGGCATATGAAGCGCAGTGACATTCTAGTAAACAGACAGATCAACTTTGAGGATGGAAGTGAGTCTTAGAAGGTCACTAAATTAACAGAAATAAATTGCAGGATGTGGTAAAAGTGAACACATTTGGAAAACACCCAAACCACAGAAAACACATTATTCCAAAACTTTGGGCACTAGTGATTAGAGAAAGACATACGAAATCTAAAGAATAAAGCAGGCATGTGCTACAAGGGATTCACGTGAAGTATAAGAACAGTATTAGAGGCACTTGAATTAAACCTATAGAGAAAGCGATAGTTAAAATGTCCTAATATTTTCCATTATAAATCCATTTCCCCTCACTTATAATTCTGCCAAACTTTAGACAGTCGGTCTAAAATTTTCCATGCTCACACACTAAGTGATTTTTTTTTTCTTAAATAAAAGTTTCAGCAAAAACAGTTCAGCTTTTCTGAAGACAAGTTTAGGGTAAATGCGTAGTTTTGCTAATGTTACATATCCCATTCCCCCCCCCATTGTTTTTTTGAAGAGCTGTAGCAGGACTCCACATTTGGCAGGATAATAGTCTTGGGGTCAGAGAAAAATGCCTTTTGCTGACCTGGTAACTTAGTGCTTGACTTTACAACCATAATATTCTTTTATTGTATATTTTATAGAGCTTGTTACCATGTCTTGTTGTTTTAAAGCTAAATGAGCATGCAATGCTACTTATGTAGAGAAGAAGGTTGGCCCAGGGGTTAGGCCACTACACTGGGACTTGGGAGATGTGGACTCAATTTCCTACTCTGCCACAGTTTCCTGTGTGACCTTGGACAAGTCATTTAGGCACAAATCTGCAAAGGTACTTAGGTGCCTAACTCCCATTGATTTCTTATTCACTTTTGAAAATGAGACTTAGACGCCTAAGGGCTTGTCTACACTATCTTGCAGTTCAGACCGTGTGGGTGTCAATAGCAGCGAGCACCAAAGTGCTGCGTTGCAACTCCCCCGTGTAGACTCTGTGGGCTTGAATTAAAAGGTTAGTAGTTCACATTAACATAATCCTCTTCAAACCAGACTACATTAATATGAATTAGGGCCCTTTAGTTTGCACCTGCAGCACCCAAATAGGGGAGTTTCAGGGCAGTATTTTGTTACTCATTGATATTTTGCACCTCCACAATGTCAAGTGTGCGGTCAGTACAGACATAGTCTAAGTCACATGGGGCCAGATTTTCAAAGGGATTTAGGTGCCTAAATATATGGATAGGCACCTAGTATGATTTTCAGAAACATCTAAAAAAAGGAGTACTTGTGGCACCTTAGAGACTAACCATTTAAGTAAATTAGGTGACTAACTCATATTTCAGTCAATGCAAATTATGTGTCTAACTTTAGAAAATCTCTGATTTAGACCTTGCAATTCTGAGTGGAGCAACACTTAAATACCTTTAAAAATATGAGTCTCAGTTCATCATCTGTAAAATGGGGATAATACTATTGCCTCATCATCTCACTGCAATGTTGTGAAGATAAATACATTAAAGATGGTAGATTGGTCAGATACTACAGTAATGGGGGACACTTCAGACAACACTGCAAGCAAGTTCCTATAATTGTAATTATGTTCCTCTCTCCACTTCTTTAATAGCTCAGCAAGTACAGATGTTCAAGTTCCACTAGCATCAATACCTCAGATCTAGAGTTACCAGGGATTTACTTCCTTTTTATCTCTTTTTCACTGCTATTTTAAATTTAGGAAAACAATGTCACTTTTCCTGAGTAAACCATCATATATGACTGATCTGAGGACAAATCTCCTCAGGCATTTTCCCAGTAATAGCAAAGTATTTCTTCAAACAAAAATGCCTATGTGATTGGGTGTCAGTTACTGGATTTTTCTGTTATTACTTTCCAATTATTTTTTCTCAAGTATATCCTGCAGCCGCTTCTTTATATTACATCCCTCCCATTCAATTTTATTTTATGCTGCTCCTAGCTAAGAAAAAATATTTTATATTCAAGACTTGAAGCTCTTTAGTGTTGGTATCAATCAAGTTCAATTCTAGAAAAAAAGCAGGCACAACTATTACAGTGACAAAAGTGGGCACCACAATTACAGTGATAAAATATTTTCAAGGGCACTATTATATGCATTCATACCAGCCCCTGAATCTACTATCTTGTCAGATCTTATAAGCAGTACAGGGTCAGATGCAATTGTATTTAGATTTGAGATGGCCAACACCCAAAACAACCTACAGTAAATGTTAGTTTCCCCTTTTAGTCAGTACTAAATCAGTGCCTCAGAGGGTGGTAAAGGTCCTGGTGCTGTTGTACGTGTCAGTGGCAATGTGGTCTAATCAGTGGCTGTGAGATAGGAACATCTGAGACTTATTCCTAGGTGCATCTCTGAATCTCTGTTTGCCAAATTACTAAACCAGTCAGCATCAGATTCTTCATTTCAGTTTATACTCAATTCACCCATTGATACTCAATGTATGGGTGTCCAGCTTGAGATGTCCTAAAATGACCTGACCGTCAGAAAGTGCTAAGCAACCATCCACTGAGGACCAGGACTCTTTATAATGCTCTCAACTTGAGCACCTCAAAATTGAGAAACCTAAAATTGCTAATCACCTTTGAAAATCTTGGCCAAAAATGTTATCATGTGCATTTATTGGACTGAGCTATAATCAGACACTTAGATTAGGGTAGAAAGTTACAATAGCCATGGTGTCTAATGAGTCACCTCCTCTGTCTCTATTACTTGCCCAGCTTTGTTTGACCATCCCCTCTCCAGCCCTTGGTTACTAGTGCTCCCACCACAGCTGACATCTTCAGTTGTGGCTCCTGGTGGATGGCCTCCTAGAAAGGGAAGAAGTTACCTAATTATGCTTATGTGTAACATGGTGAAATAATAGACTACACATTTGGATAGAGAAACATCCAATACTTGTTTGAGGGGGAGTATGTAATTAATTTATCTAAAATCAGGTGTAATCTGCTTATTAAAAATTAATATCCCCTTTCTACAGTCTATTATAACTTAAAATCAAGGTTTTAAAAGAGCATCAGAGCTTGTTGCAGTCAGAAGTATATGCTGCTCATGATATGTCCATTTTTTTTTATTTTTCTGCTCCATTGTGGAGGACACAATAAAAGCAACACAAGCTGCATAAGAATGTGTTTTATCATAGAGGAAGTCATCAAGAAACTCCTTCAGAGGAGTAGACAATATGCTGATCAAAACATTTTGCTGTGCAATTCATCTATTTCTAGAAACAAGTGTTGGATGCAACACTACTAGTAAAGGAAAAGGCCACTGGGACAAAAAATTATTTCCTTTGGTGATGCAAATAACAGAAGCATGCTAACTCTAATGTTGGCACAGCTACCAGAAAGAAATCTTCTATCCCTTTTAGTATTCAAGACATTGCTCCATTGCCTTATTCATATGAAATTCAGCATCTCTTTTGAAAACAACAAAACAATGACTTTGTCTCCATTTTAATTTGGATGGAGTCCAAATTTAACTATAATGGGAGATAAATGATATAATGAGAGCTGCATGCAATTTACTATAAAGAATGAACAAGCAAAATGACCTCTCCGATGTTTGCATTTTTCTTTCTTGAACTTATTGAAATTTTAATGTTCTAGGTAGTAAGTCAAGTTTCATATTCAGCTCTCCTGTTAATGGTAACATGCACATGACAGATTCCAACTAAGCAGAAAAATAGGACATTAGGATGCCAACCTAGCCTTCCGTTATTATCAAGAATAAATGAACTCAACTTACATAGAATTTCTGTATTAACCCTTTGGAAAATGTACTCCTACATATAATACACCCTTCTAAATGTTAGTTTGGCAAGCAAATGTAAAGTGTTTCTGACATTTAGAAGAAATTACCAAAACTTTTATTATTATTTTGAGGTTCTAGTTGTGAAAAGAAGATACACCAAAAATAATGGTGAAAATTGTAGCCCTGCAGCTTGCTTTCCAGCAGAAAAGTTCACCAGCCTATAAAAAATGGCATCTTCAGTTTCACAACTCCAGGTTTTTAATCCTGCATAAATGATCCAATCAGATATAGTGATGAACATATTATGTTAGTGGGCATAATTATGCTAATGCACATTTCTTCAAGGATTCTTTATCCATTATTCTTTAGACAGTTAGATATCATTTGAAACCAGTAGAACATGTTTTGAAAAACTGGTTTAACTTCTGCAGGGCAATCATGGACCATAAAAGATTGTCCTTTATCACTACCTCCCCCTAAATTCTCAAGACATGAATCTACATAAAATTTCCATCACCTCAATGAGAGTTGCCTGACTTCTGTAACTTTTTAATTTTCTTTCAACAGTGCAATAATCAAACAAAAAAAACCAATACTATTCAGTTTCAGTATCATCCATATTATTCCTTTTTCAATCCTTATTCACTTGCAGAATATGGCAGGAATATGCCCCCCCCCCCTTTGTGGAAATATGCCCAGTTGCAGTAGTGCAAAGCACTAGGATACCCTTTCCACTTGGGTGTCAGAGCCAGACAGTGCAGAACTTAAAGTGGGTGTGGCCAGCCACGAAAGGGTATGGACAAAGCTCTTTGGCATTGTGCTGATCACATCATCTCCCAAGAATCCTTCAACAGAGTTCCTAAGGACTCCTAGCACCTGTTAAACTGGACTCTCCTGGCAAAACTTCAGGATAGATTAGTAGTGAAAGAAATTTGTCTACCCTTGGCAAATAAATGCCCTCTCAAGTATAGTTGCCCCCCACCCCCAGTCCAAGGAGATGCAATTTGCACCTGATGTAGAGGTTAGATTCACCCTCACTGGCACAAGAGTGCTGCATATTATATTGCATTCTGTAATGCTGGCAATATTTACCATGCTCTATTGTATGGGCCTGATTTCAGATTCCTGACCTCCACCTGTGTACATGCGTGCATACTTGTGGGCACACCTTTTTTGCTAAGACATGCACAATATGGAGACAGTCTAATAAAACTGCATGCCAGTCATCGGTTTTGCATATGAAAAAACATTCTCCAGATTGGTTTAGCACATTTGAAATTACTACCTGTAGGTGCTGATATTCGCAGCATCCAAATGTGTGCACACAGTACCATGGGGGCCATCACTTGAGGCCAGAAATCCACACTCTTGGGGCTAAGTCCTCAGTGGATATAACTCAATCTCTCTCCAAGGAAGTCACTGCCACTTCACACCAGCTAAGGATCTTGTATATGTTCATACAAGATGAAATTTTCTGATGACTAAAAAAAAAATAAAAAGCCCTTGGGATTTGATACAAGAAGTTTCTTTTCACTGTGCAACTGGATTAGTACAAATTTGCATAAGCAACAGAGTATGTGATCTATACTGTATCTAATAGTCTTTTGCTTTCTACTCTTGGATGGGAAGGATGGTCCGGGATAAAGCAGAATGCCGGTGCTGTTATTTCATAACCCAAAGACCTTAAAAAAAAAAAAAGACAGCTGAAGTACATCTCTGTGGCAAGCTATGGAGGCCCACAGCATTTATAATAGAGACTGATTTATGAAGATTGAATCTTGTTGGGATTGTGGATATTGGTATTTAGTTTTGCCTACGTTTTTCAAAATCTACCTTACAGAAGAACAGACAAGAGAGCAATCAATTTTTCTTTGATCATTATTTAAGCATTTATATTTCTTAACTTTATTCACAAAAACCTAAGGCCTCAGGAAAAGGATATACCATAAGTAAACAGGACAAACATTATGTGAAGCCATCTTTTAGATGCCAGTCTGCTACACAATATTACGGTTCTGATTTAACATGTAAAGAAAATGAATGTGTTTGTGAGTCAGTGTTTAGTAGTTTAGAAAATGGGATCTGAAATTGCTTTAAACAAGGTCATAAAGACCTTTCAACCTTTCTTTTTATTATTATTATGATTTTTATAAATGTATTGACTGGCTTGACAGCGCATCACAGGTCAAATATCTACATGCTTTCCATAATGAAACAGGGTCATTACTTTATCTTGACAAACTCCCAGTGCAATTGTAACCAAAATAAATGATCTCGGAGACAGCAAAGTGTCAAAACAGGAATTGGTATAGCATAGACCTGAGATATTTTCCATTTGCAGACCTTCATGTGAGTGTCTTTTTTCATAGTTTTAGCCATAAATTGAATAGCATAATTTGATGATAGATGTGAAACTGTGTATTAGTTTTTATTTTGACAAAATCATTAAACATCACATAGCTTGAAAAATGAACCATGAGGCACTAAGCCAGCTTGAGAAGATTGCACTTCATAAACTGAATTGCTCACATGGGCAACATTTTGGTAGAAGTTATAGATTTTCTAGCATATCCCTGATAGATAGCACTAATATAACTTCAATAAAAACTCAGGATATGTCAATATAAAAAAAATCTAACATTGAAAGATGTAAGATACTTCAGCTAATAAATGGCAAGACTACCTGTTCCTTGAGGTACACTAATTTACACACTGTATTACAAGTAACAAAACCATCTAAGTTATAGTAGGCAGCTGCAGGTATGCTGCTTATATAAGTTGCACCAAGTTAAGTTACTGATGCACAACACGGTAGTAACTGCAAGCGCAGAACTAGAAAAAGCATTAGAGCAGTGTAAAACCACCTGGATTGTTTTTAATTGCTTGAGATAATTCATTCTTTAATTGAAAAATATATTTTTCATACACAATCACTGTTCTGCTCTCTTTCAATATGTTTCCATCACTTGGTCTCTCATTTACCTCCCTGATCTCTATTCATTCTTGTCACATTGCTACCATGACCAAATCGCTGGTTTGACAGGAGACCAAGCAGATCCAAGATGTTGATAAATGTGAATTTACTGGTATGCTGGCATAGGTGTCGTTTGACTTCTATATTTGGGGGGGAAGGGGTTTAACAGTATTAATAATAGGTATAGGTCTAACTTCCAGATTGTAAATGGTTCCATGGGTGTTCCCACTTATTTTAGCTAGTACAGACATTATATTTCTAGCCTGCAAATCCATATACCTCCCTAAACCTGTCTCCCAAGAAATGAGACCTCACCCATGTCCAATTACTCATGTCAAGCCAGGCCTATATAATTATACTGGGCCTTTGTGAGTTTTAGGAGCAATTTCTTAACAAAGGTCATGAATCGATGGTACTGATGGGCTATGATCATTTAAAAATGAATACTGATTGTAAATTAAATACTGTGTTGTGCTCCTAAATAAATTATGTTAAGGCAGTGTTAATAATGCATAATGAAGCTCTCACAAGTCAGAATGTGTGAACATTAACTCAGCTCCCACGGCATACACAAGTCTGTAGTTATATGATCACAAATTAATCAAAAACTTTTTAAAGGACTCAGACTTATTGTAAAGTGTGGACATGAGGGGACAGAAGAAACATTCTGTGTTGAACCCTAACTTTCACATTTCCTGACTTTTAAGCACCATATATGCAACACTAACTTTGCATTTACACAGCTTTTTGCATTTTGTTTCTAAAGATCACATGTAAAATTGTAAATGATTTTTCACATTTAAGACCCTGATCCTGCAAACATTTACATTTTTGTGTTTTACTTTATTCACATGAATAGTCTCATTGAATTAAATGAGACTGCTCAAATGAGGAAAGTTAACATTGTACTTAGACATTGCATAATCATTGCCTTACACTTTAAAGATTTTTTTAAGAGATGAAAGGAATGAAGAAAAACATGCCCTCCGTGCTACAGAAAACAGCAGAAAGATAACTCATTTGATGTCTATAAATTACAGCACCTCTTTGGCAAAAGGCAAGTAGTGTCTGGTGGTGAAATTCACCAACGACCCAAACCCTATGTACCACTGAAATCCCATTTAAGCCATCAAAATAGGGTTTAAATGGGACTTAAGCAGTATATAGGTCAGGAGGAGGACTCCAGAAGAATTTCACCCTGTTGGCATTTCAGACTAAGTATACAGCCAAATAAGTGCTGTTAGATACACAACCGACATAGTGCTATGTGCAGACATTGGCTTATACTTGGTCAGCAATGCTAACAGGGTGAAATTCTTATAATAGCTGTTATTTCTTGTGTAGCTAACAAGTTCTGCTGATGTTGCTGACCATGGGTTGTCAAACCTCTTTTTTAAAGACCTAATCAATCTGCCCTTGCTACAAAGTTAATGAATATGTGGAGCTTAACTGTATGTGCTCATGCATGCTCACCCAACCCATAGTTAAGTGCAGAGCTACCAATTTAGCCACATTTTCTACACAGCATGCCAGCTCCGGTATTTTCAAATATGTATATAATTCATATTTTAAAACTATTTAACTTGATTTTCAGACCCTAGACAAGAATTTGTGAGCATGGTAATATGCATCTCTTTTGCATATGCACTGATGGATATGGGTGAGAAAACCCTAATTTCCTCATTCGTCTAACTGGATAGATAGCTACCTATCTATGTGCATTCAGAATTCTGCCTCGTCACAGTTTTGCCTGAAAAAAAAAAATCATGGCAATGAAAGGCTGAAAAAAGCAAGCACTTTTTTTCAAATTTTGCAAAGAGCACAGGGGCAGGTTTTCAAAAGAATTCAGCTTTCCAGCAGCTCCCATGGGGATCCATAGAGCCAGGTTTTCAAAAGAGTTCACTAGCCAATATATTAAGGTCTTTTTAAAATGTGGCTAGAACTATCTGTGCGGAGGTAACAAATGTTTAACCATCTTGGTGGAGAAAAATGGTAAGCAGACTTTTCTTACAATGGGAAAAATTTCCAAAATTGTTGTGCTTCTTTTCTCAAAGTTTCAACACACAAAACAAAAATCAACCAACCATCTTCAGGCAGAGACTGAATATGGAAAATGGGAGCCCCAAAGGACTTCTGGACAATTATTAGTCTGAAAATTGCAGGTTATAATGGAAGTGGCTTTGCATTTTTTGCTCCAACCACAGTGGTTGCTGTAACATTGACTTCAGATTAGGCCAAAATAATTGCTAGTGCTGTAACTCAAATAAAAGAAATAAAGTGTTTTAATGTTTATAATTTGTTTCCCCTGCTTAACAGCGTAAATAATTTTTTTGGAAAAAAGCAGTCTTTTGTAACAAAGATAATAAGTTACCCAAATATGTCAGCCCTTATTTTTCCATTTAAAAATCAGAGCAACAGACAAGAATATTCCCTTCAGACCCAAAGGTTAATTCCCCCTAGTACACAGCAGTATGGAGTATTGGAAAATATTTAAAGCACTAATGTGAGTAGCAGTAAGTATTTAAAGAGGAGCTTTCATACAGAGGAAGGTTCCAACGGCTGACATATAAAAGTCCTATATCTGATCATTTAAGTCTGTTAATTTTGATATTCTAACACATGATGATAGTCTCACTGAGCTTTCCCCTAGTGTTTCAGGACAGCAGTTAAAATGTGGGGCTAGATAGCAAAGTCACGTTGCCTCTGCCCACACAAAACAATATGAAAACATCAAGGCAGATTTTTCCATTTGGATTAAAAAAGCATAAAGGGAAAATTAGAGATTCCCAAATTTACCTTACAATAAAGACATCTCATCGCCTATCAAATCTTCACAAATTTTCAGTGTGAGCTGCAAGCAGTGGCTGTGCTCGCAGTAAGGCTGGTTATTCAGTATAAGGAAGAGAAAATGTTTCTCCAAAACCTGTTTTAAAAATGACTTCTCATATACAGCACTCTAGAGACCAATAAAACCTGCTGCCTGTTTCCATGCAAGTCAGTGCTGATATCTGGAGTTCCCTGAAAAGATGTAGAAGTTACATGCATACAGACAGTGTAGATAAGTAGTTAGTACAAATGATCTTTTGAATCTTAGTGGAAAGTCTACCCTGGCTATAACAATAGAAATGGTCAGTAGATTACGAGTTAATAGGGGCACCTGATCTGGATATCGGTGTTGCCATACTTGTAGATGGCTGTTAGTTCTGGAATAGTGTTCTCACTGGAGTACATGCTGTTGGGAGGGCAGTGTGTTTCGACTCAGTTATGTCTCTTCCAATGCCACGCTATGCTAAGGAGAGAGAAGTTGAGCACTGGAGCGCCCATGACTTGTGTAATGTCTCCTGAGAACCAGGGAGAGCAACTGGAGAAATACCCTTTGTTACAGTTATTGAAAAGAGGTAATTCATGCTTCTCCAGTACATCCATTTTGGATATAGAGGGGTGGAGTCATAAATACTTCCTCGTCTTACCCAGACATGCTCTCTCTGAAGCATCTGGAAGAAGGAGATGGGGCCCCTTGCATCCTCCCATAATGCAGGCATGCTGGAGTGGCCATATCTGGCCCTTGTATTCTCCAGTAGTAAATGCTGGCCAGAAACAAGAATTCCATTTCAAAAATAAAAGAAAATGAGGTTTTGAAATTTGTTTTCATTCCAATGCAGAATGAAACTGAGACCTTTCAAAATGTTTAATGAAAAGAGTGACCAAGCAAGAGACTCACCTGAGAACAACCAGTAGTTCAATGATCAGGGTGTTCACCTGGAAGTGGGATCCATGGGTCCTACACACACCTATCACAATATGTGATATACCTCACCCAGTGCATGAAATGCCTTGACAACTATGTGGGTGAAACCAATCAATATGCTCTGAAATGAACTCGCACAAAAAAATGATGAAAGACAAAATACTATCACCCATGGTTGAATACTTCTGACAAAGCAATCACTCCCTATGTGACCTATCAGTCCTCATCCTCAAAGGAAACCTGCACAACATGCTCAAAAGATGATCCTGGGAACGTAAATTCATAACTCTGACTGAAAAATCATCATCTCTACAGAGAAACTTGTTTTATGTCTCATTATAACAATTTGTAACCTACTAACCCTCCTTTGTCCTATGACTACTAAACTGTTAAATGCCCACTTTATTTTAAGGGATTTCTTGCAATATGTGTTAGCCGCTTATGCTTAAAAATCTGTCCCACCTTGTGTTTATCTTTCACACGCTGGTTACCTTTTCCAGACCTGAAGAAGAGCTCTGTGAAGCTTGCAAGAGTGTCTCTTCCACCAAAAGAAGTTGGTCCAATAAAAGATTGTCTCTCTGTTGTACAATTTGGCATTAGCCCATTATCCTTGCTACTCATTAGTGTTTGAAAAATCTCAACATGATCAGTTTGGATCACATTCATTAATTACAGAACTGTAAATTCACTGCACCCAAAAGACCAGATGCATATCTAATGTCAAATTCCTGGATCAGCAAAATTAGGTTGGAGAGCTTGTGAGGGCAGAATTTCTTGCAAGATTTCTGTTATCTCACTTGGGATAAAAAAACCCTGTGAATGGGCCTTTTTTTAAAAAAGGAGAGAACTTGAGACCTTCTTTCTTTTCTGTCAGGTACCAGGCAATGAAGAGGTGCACAAAAATGAAAGGCAAATAAAAGGAGTCAAGTGCTGAGAAATATCAAACCTTTAAACAGCTTTGTTTTGAGGTTTGGGTGAATGATTGGATCAATTCTTCTCTCACCTGACCCAGTTCAATCATTTCCTATAATATATCCATGAAATGTAGAAATATACAACACACGGATACCATAAAATTTTCTCTCTCTGGACAAAGCAGATTATCCTGATGCCTACACTGCATTTCCTTCCAATGTGATTATTTCCCTTCTGTTGGGCTCAGCTGACAAGTGCATAGCATATGACACCATTCTATTTTTAAGACCAATATATATCATCCTTAGGGATCCGTTCCCAAACTGAGCATTGGGAAGAGACCTTTAATTGAATTAGAGAAGAACTTTTACACACAGTCTCTGGATGAAGGTTAAATTCTAGGAAATACCACCTTGTAGAGTTCACATTGCACTGGAATGTGAGCTAACTAAATCAGTTCCTGAGGCATTCCCACAATATTTGGGTAAGTCTAGATGCTCTCAAAACATCGTCTTTTACTTGCTCTGTATCCACACATTGTTTTAAAAAAGAAACATCTCTTTGGAGCTGGAGCCTCTTTTGAAGCCATACCAATAGTCAAAAGGCTCTGGGGAATGCAGAGAGTGGAAGGTTTAGAAGACAGAAGTAATGGCAAAATTGCCAGGGATGCTCAATAGTTGGCATTGCTTTGTCCTCCTGTTGGAGAAGAAAGCCAATCATGATTTTGAATGTCAGTTTTGTTTTGTTTCATTTCTAATAGCATAAAAGACACAGCAAAACCTTTTTTTTTTTTTTTTGCAGCTCTGTACAGTTCAGTGCAATTTGCTGTGCTCAACAGGCTCACGGGTCTAGACAAGTTAGAAAAACAATCTTATAATACGAGGGGCCAACCTTGAAAGGTTCAGTGGTTTGACTTAGTTCAGATGAGCTTAAGAAATCCCTTTCCTTTCTCCCACTAGTACTGCATGCTCTGAGTGGAGTGTTCCATCAGCAGTGCTTGGTGCATTCATTGCATGGAAGCAAACAGGATGTCTGGAGTGTCCGCCTATGTGAAGCAAGTGGTGGTCAGGGAAGAACAAAGAGACGGTCACATCTCACATGTCCCCTTTAAGATTTTGAAAGGTCATGGGTAGGAAACAACAATGGGAGTGAGGAAAAGAATTGGATCACAGGCTGGAATGGGATGGGTGTGGGGCAAGCAGTCAGAATAGCAATAAGAACAGAACTTATTCTGAGCCAAACATGAAAAGTCCTTCCCATGACTTGGAGATTTAGAAAGACGTTGGCTGTATGTTATACACCAATTATGACTGCAAAAATCAATATGGGTTTAATACATGAGCAATGGGTGTATGCTCACGTTTGTAGGCACAGTTGTATATGATTAAGTAGGCACAAAATATCTGGGATGTCTTAAGGCTCGCTGAAAATTGTCCTTTAGAGTATGAGGCAACTTGGCTACAATTTAAATGTTTAATTTCAAACTGAATAAACAGTCTAGTTCACACTACAGATTAGTCCTATGAATTTGCATTTATACAATTGGCTTATGCATAGTGTGCATATTCCTAACTTTAAAATGTATACAAATTATTTTGGACATCACAACTGTTAAAAATTTATGCAGACACAGAAAAGGAATAATGTTGCTGAATGTTTAATGCTATTCATTTTCCAGCACTGTCTATGAGTAAATAGAAATGACACATTCCTTTCTGATTATGGGCTGTGAGTAAGAACAGCCGGCTTCTTCATGCTAATTTCTCTATTCTGTATGTTTTTCTCATAAACCTTCACATCTGCCTTAGTCTCACTCCCAACTAGCATATGGTTCACTTGTGTGCAAATGTTGTTGGTCAAAACAAGAGTAAAGTGCTTTTATATTTCATGTATTTTCTTTTCCGCAATTGTAAGCTTTTAAGTTAGATTAGACTCTAATGATCCCTAACTACTCTAATTGCTTTATAATCTTTCCTCCTTTATTTTAGCTAAGCTAGGATTTTCTTCTTGTCCAATATCCTATTTCCTAATACAATAGAAAAATCTAAGAGCAACAATTACAACAGGGAGAATTTAGCTGTTTACTTTATTCTGGAATTTACTTACAGTGCTGCACGGCATTTGTCTTGCCTGTATCATCCTTGGATTGCTTTTTCCCATACCTCTGGAGCTAATGGGGAGATGTAATTGAAATTTGATCTTCATGTTCTGTTTAAACTAGATGTGAATCTCAGACAATCATATTTCATTCATTTAGCTCTATGGACAAAAAGTTTGAAGGCTGAATATTTGAGAAGGGTCTTAGTAGTGTGTTTTTAATTCCCACACAGGCATTCTTCAAACTGATGGTCAATGAGCTGATTTTGACTGAACAAAGCTGTAAATCAGATTCTCAACATACCACCTCAGCATACACAGCTGGTGATCTGCGTTAATTAGTCTTATGTAGTCCAATTTGTAATCTGTATATGTTTTATGGGGATATAAGTGGTAAAACATTAGCATGTGTAATCTTTCTCTGACAAGCTTCTGCTGAGCAAGTGACCAGTAAATTGTCCTTAATACAAACATTAATCAAATTGAATGCCAGTATGTAAAGGGTCTCAGCTCAGATGGAAAATCAGCTGTTTCTACCCATGCACATTTCTCAGGAATTTCAATTAAGTATGAACATGGTATGTTCTGAATCTACAACAGCCAAATAAATATATTTGTTTTAAATCCTCTACTGCTACTGCCTCCTTTTGGCCTACCTGGAAGAGCTATTCATTTGATCATTATATCAAATTCATGACACTCAGTTGCAATGGTGAATTACATTGCCATCTGTTGAAAAACAACAAGGACTTGGGAGAAAGCATGTAAGTGTTCAGATGAATTTATGCAATCTGTTAGAGGGGAGTTTAGCACATTTTTAGATAATGAAGGTAAAGATAATATGCAATAAAGTGACTTGGATTTCATAGGAATATAACAACAGGTCATGACAAACTGATATTCGGCCTGACCAAGCTATTGCATGAGCATCACATAATAAATTATTTTCAAACAAACATCTATGATTTTTTAGTCTCTATAGATAAGTAGTAACATATGTATAATGTACTGTGTGCTGTCCTGAAATTGGAAGACATTTTAATAATGATGTTTCAGCATAAAGTAATTATAGTCCTCACCCTTCAAAATTTCTCCTCTTCAGGGGATTTTCTGCCCTGCAGGAAGAACCACCATTGAAATCAATGGACCTGACAATCAGGCCTTTTGTGCACATGCAATCATCAAGAGATTGAGATTTACTTATGGAACTGGACTGAACTTTTTACAATAAAAATGTTTACTTTAAGGATTGGCTTAGAAAAGAGAGCTTAATTGAGTTTGTTCATTTCCTCTCCCCCTCACCCGCCAGCTTCTGGGTTGAAATGGGAAAACTGAATGTCGGAATAGGATAAGTTCAGAGCAAGGAAAGAGGGAGAAATCAGTGATCAGCAGACAGGTTGGGAGTGTTTGGAACTAGGAGAGGTGAATAAAAATGATGGAATTCCACAGACAGTACAAATTAAAGAAGTGGCAGGCCTAGAATAAGGAAAAGGCTTAAAGGAGAGGTAGGCCTGTAGAAAAAAAGAGTAAGCAATGCTCAAAAAAACTGAGAGGGAGAGAGCGCTGAACGCTACATGTATTTATTTTATAAACATACATGTATCAGTAACACTGTACGCAGATACAACCACCTACGTACTCTCTCCTACACACACATATTGACTAACAACAGCTAAAATATGCCTTAAATATCCCTTTCATACATCCCACTATCTTCTCTTCAGAAAAAAAAAAACAAAAAACAACACTGTGTGAATAGATGAAGCTTAAACTAAACCTAAAAATCTACAAACTCAGGCTCTGTCAAATCAATATAGGCAGCCCTCCACTGAGAATGGCCCAACTCTTGTCTGCATGTATTTCTGCCTAGGCACCACAGGCAGACGATTCCCAGTTGTTTGCCGCTGCCAGGATAATACATAAAAGATAGCTTAGCAGAAAGGGAACATAGAAATTAAGAAGGAGGAATGTAGGCCAACTGAAAATGACAAATGATCTCCTGGAAGAAGAATAAGGGACCATGACAAGACAGAAGATGGGAGAGTGACCTGGTAGAGGGGATGAGAAAAGTGAAGAGGAAATTTAAGCCAAGTAATGGGAGGAGGTAAACAGAACATACCAGTTGAAGAGACAGAAGCTGGTATCTTAGTCCTGTGAGATGCTGAATGTCCTCAACATCCATTGATTTCAATAGGCACTGAGGGGACACAATGATTCACAGCACTGGGCCCTAGGCAACCAGAATGGAGAAAATATTAACCACCGAGAAGGCTGGAGAGAAAGAAGGAACAAATGAATGAATGAAAAAAGGAGCCTTTAGCCTCGAGAGAAAAATAAGAGGAATGGGGCCTTGCAAAAAGAGAGATCAGTGCCAGACTATATCCATGAGAGTCCCAATCAACCAAGAGATTGTTTTTTTTATTATTATGGAGATTATTTTTCCTCCAATTCTTATTTTCTTGATGTTACAAAATGAAAGTTTCATTCTGGTTATTGAGAAATAGTTTATATTTGTTGCATTTGGGTTAATTTTATTTATTTAAAAAATGTTCAAAAAGTTATTCTTTTATACAAAATATGTGTAGTATTTGAGAGAACATCCACTGTATGAAGCAGCTCTTCCAGTCCATATTGGGCTGTTAATGAGTGCGGCAAGTACATTTGCAGATCAGGTAGAGGCTAATTAGAGGAATGTTACATTTTCTCAGAAAAGAGGTGACCTGATTCATTTCTATGTTATTAAGTCAGACAACTCTTGTGCTCAAGAACACAGTTTGTGGATATTTTATACATTAGTGTTTTTAACCTAATTGTGCACACTTTATTTTGAATCTCTGGGTTTGGTTTCAGTAACACTGTCACCTAAAGAGAAATCTCTATATATATATTGATATAGATGAATGACATTTTGACAACAGTGATAGTCGGGATAAAGAAAGAACATTAGCTCTCATTGCAGTAAAACATAATTAAAGCACCGTTGCAAAAAAAAAAAAAAAAGATTGTTGAAAAGATGCATTGAGGGGGTAACTTAATCATTATCAATTATAATGCTGACCTTCAGGTATGTCTCAAAGGACAATTAGGGATTGGTGTCTTCATTAAAAAAAACATTTTGTCAAATAAAAACATTTTTTGTTTTCAAAGTCAAGATTTCATTACATGCCAAACATAATATTTGTGGCTGCTGTAGAGCACCAGATACATAATGTTCTAGCTGATGTAGCATATGCATATATAATATACAGCTCATGCAACTTTCATAAACTCCTCTCTGCTGACTCTCCTCTAATACCTCTCTAAAGACATTTGTGGTATCATTCTTCATTTATTTTGCATGCTGCTTGCACCCACTGTGGATAAACATGAATAAAAAATTCTGGCGGTAAGAACAGTAATCTATGCTGAGGCTCGGTTAGGTTTGAGTAAAAATATACATAACACAAGCTGCCAAACATGGATTCATCCAAGTAACAGAGCAATGATGAAGTACAAAGGTAATTATTGTTATACAAGTATGCTAGATTAAACAGATTTCAATCACCTGTGAAGTAGACAGGGCCCTTCATTTCTGGTTTTTATTTTGTTTAGAATTTCCTGGGAATTTATCAATATTTATTAGAATTGTTTTATACAGTGAAAAATCAATGCAAAAAAATAACTTCACAATTTTCTAGGTAAACATCAGGGTTAACACTGAGGGATGAAAGGACAGAAAAAACAGCAAAAAATAGAGAAAGTAGGAATAATAAAAGTAAAAGCAGTTTAATATCATTTATTTAATTAATTGTATATTAAAATTACATACACTTATGCATGGACATGCCTATGATTGTGTGTATGTGTATTACCCACTACATTGCCTTATTTTAACAGACAGCCTTACAGTTACCCTTAGACTAATTTATTATTAACACAAACTCATCTAATATAATGGATTGGATAGTCTTAACATGACCAGTATTTTCATGTACTTGAGTGGTCCAAAATTCAGGTGAAAATCAGTAAATACTGAATAACAATTTTTGTACAAGCAGGAAATTTGTAATAAAAATCAGTAAAAACTGAAAATAAAGGGCCTTAGAAGTAGATGGAATTAATTGAATTAATTGTATGTTCTCGGAGCTTAGAACAGTGTTGCAAATGCTTGTTTTTTAGAAAGTACTTGCCAAACTTGTCAATTTGTGGAGAATTTAATGATCTGGTGGTCCTTTCTAGTCTTAACCTCTGTGACTCTATGACTCTTTTCACTGGCAACCATTGATCCAAATTGGATCATGGTACATGCGTTAAGAGGTCTAATCAGGTGCCTGATGAATCTGCTTGTGGCTGGCAAACCCAATTCAATGGTTGGGCCACGGCTTCTTACAAATCTCACAGATCCATGTGTTGTCTGAGTTAGAGTCCAAGATTATAGCACCCTGCTTTCTTCTTTCTCACTTTGCTTCCATCCTCTGGATCAAAGCCGCTTCATGTTGAGCTGCACCAAGTGCCAGATTGTGCATGCTCCTCCCAGCTTTCTACATTGATGTTGAATGACTTCATATAATTTTTGCACACATCGTGGTACTGCCATAAAGGGTGACCCCACTTTCCAGATCCAGCCTGGATCTCGCTGCACAAAATATTATTGGGGATACAGTCGCCTCCCATTCTCCTGACATGACTGAGCCATCACAACCTCCTCTTCCTGATAGTGGTTTCTAAGGCCTGGTCTACACTAACACTGTAAGTCAATCTAAATTATGCTAATGAAGTTATGTAAGTAACAAGTTAAGTCGACAGACCTTAGATCGACTTGCAGTGGTGTCCACTCTATGCTATATCGACATGAGGCACATAGCTTCCGCTTCAACATAGCTTCCACTTCAAGCCTAGCAGACCCACTAAATTGATGCTGCTGAGCATATGCATGCACAGTAAATGGCCATGTGGGTTTGTTTGCTAGTTAGTACAAAAGAGCCAAATTGCTCCAGAAGAGTGTGCCTGGAGAATCTTTCCCCTGCATGTAGAAAGCTGGAGGCCAGAGAAGTGTAATAAGGCTAGAGTGCAAGTGATAATTCGTAACTGTGTGTGAAATAAGTCAGAGTATGTCTTGAGTGATAGTCCTACTAAACTAGCAACCAATACAACCTATGATCTGTGCACCTAATGGCGAAAACACACCTGCCACACTGAAGTAAAGAAACAGAGTTGAGAAATAACAGATTTGATCATCTTTTTAAAAAGCTTCTCCAAACCACATTCACCAAATTCCCTAGCAAATGTTTGCTACTCATGAGGGTTATTTCATTATTACACCACAGCATGGAAAACCTAGCAGATGAAGCATGCTTGTGCAACGTCTAAAAGCAAGTCTTTATTTATGACAAATTTAATTCAAGGTGCAGTTCTTCATAAACTACCTACTGAGGCACCTTTTTCATAGGCACGGCAAAGTCAGAAGCCTTACCATCAAAGCAAAGGATTGTACTCTACATCAAAAGAAAGGGTAAGAACCAGTATGAGCCAGAAGTATTCAAATGCACCAGTCTCTAATAGAGACAAAGGCCTTGCAAACTTGCCTTTCCATTGACTCCCAGTCAGAGAAGGGGGAGTTCATAGGGAGAAAGAGAGAGAGGAAAGATGGAGGAGAAAGAGGAAAGAGGTTAAGACACTGCCTAGGACTTGGGAAACCAGAGACCTGTGTTCCCAGGTTTTCCTGTGGAACACTGGGAAAATCACTACAGCCAAGATTCTCACACAGGATTTAGGTGTCTAACTCCCAAATCAATGGGAGTTATGTGCTTAAATAGCCTTGACTATCTGGGCTTCAGTCTCTCTCCCACCCCCCCACCCCGTGCCCCATCTCCAAAATGGGGCAATAGCACTTACCTACCTCATAGGGGTGTTGTTAGCATAACTACCGTAAAGATTGTGATGTGCTCAGATACTATGTTAATGGGGCCCTTATAAATACCATAGACAAGATAGCTAGACAGACGGATGGATAGAGTGTCTCCTCCTTCAAGCCTGCCAAAGCCCTGTCCCTGTTGAGGTGAAATAGGTGTTATGGGTTTGATTCAAAGCCAATTGAAGGCCTTCCAAAATGGATCATTGTTGCATGTTCACATTATGATAATAGCCCTAGCCCCTCTCTCTTGCAATTTATTTCCTCAAATCTTCTTTTCAATAACTGATCAGCTTGCTTTTTTGGAAGCTTTCTTATTTTGATTTTTTTTTCATACTTCCTGGAATAATGTTATTGGTCATAATAGACGGTTAAAACTGTTCAACACATTCAGCTCTGTTTGGAAAATAAACTTGTGCTTTGCTAATGGCACAAGCACTCAAAGATATAGTTAGCATGCCTTTCTTCACGACCACAAAAACATCCACACGTCACTAGGAGTGATTTTTTTTATTGCCTTCTTTTGAATCACACTACAAATGTTGATTGCCACTTAAAAGACAATGTAATTTGTGTTTGGTGCACATATCCCATTTGGAGGAGAACAGGACCTTTTAACCCCTGGTTAAAGCATCCTAATTTTAGGGCAATATGGGCTACAGTTTCACATATTAATAAATATTTTCTGGAAATAAATCAAATGTCAGTTTTAACTATCCTTTGGATAATTCAAAGCCCTGGTGCTTTATCCCTAAATAGCTAAAAGCTTTCAGCGACTGTATATGCTCAGATTGAGACAGATTCAGACTTAACTGCACCTGCCATACAAAATTTATTCTGAATTACATATCATGAAAAACAGCATTTTTAGCTCACAGTATAAGCCTGCCTCCCCACCTCAGCATGCAGCAATATCCCCAGCATACAAAATTACAGATACATTTCAGAAGGAAACAAATAACAGTTTCTATATCCAGTTTAAGTCTGTTGATGGTTGTTGGTTTTTTTGTTTTTTTTTTTGCATTTTTGTGCACAGCTGAAATTTGGTGCATTAGCCAACAATGAAATGAAGCAGGAATTATTTCAAATCCTGTAAGAAAGACTTTTCTCAGGAGATTTCAGCCTAGTTTTGGGGACTTAAGAGGGTCAAACAAGCATAAAACTGTTTAGCTGACCAGTCACACTGAGTTGCAGCTTTGAAAATTTTTGAGATTCAACCAGTACCATGAGGGATAATAAATATCTTTCTTTTAGCTAAAGAATGTGCCTTTCTTTGTGTATATTACATATCTTTACAATTCCTTCCTTAGTAAGCAAACAGCTGTGTAATGTTGTTATACTCTTGTCTTTCTGTTGACTTCAATGGGCTTTGAATCAGATCCAAAGATAAGATGACTTTACAAGAAGTTAAGGTGGTTTGGTGGAAGGGAAAGTGTCAAAAGGGAGAAGGAGTGAGCATGTCTAGTGATTAAAGCAGAGAAATAGTAAGTATGAGTTCTGGGTTCTGTGCCTGACTGCAACTGACTTCATAAGATACAAGGTGGGGGAGGAAATACCTTTTATTGAAACAACTTCTGCTGTTGAGAACAAAGTTGGTCCAATAAAAGGTATTACCTCGTCCACCTTGTATCTCTAATATCCTGGGACCAACACAACTACAGCAACACTGCATATTGACTTGATGGGTAAACTTGGAAAAGTCACTTCATCCTCTATCCTTCAGTCCTCCCATCTGTAAAATGGGAGGAACACTACCGCAGAGGGGTGATGTGTCTCATAATGCATTGATATTTGTAAATACAGAATACTTCCAATTATCCAAATGGAATGGGGAACGCAGATCTTATTTGGACAATCAGGAGTTCAGATACTCGAGAGGGTGGGTGTCATTAAGCAATGGGATGGGCTGTCATGCTTGCCATCCTCCTCCTCTCGCAGTCCTGGCCGGGGTTCTTTTCTCCACCCCACTCATTTACTCCCATGACAGTGGGGCTGCACAGAGCTCCCTGTGCTGCCGCAGCGTTGGCAACACCCGATCCCTGCAGGCACAAAGTGTGGGACAGAGCAGATATCCTGGCCAGACCTCTGCTCTGCCCCTCCAGGACCACAGCCTTCCTTTCACCTGCTGGGATTGGGGGTTATCTGCCAGCAGAGCCATTCAGCAGCAGGGTGGCCTCCCCCATGGCCAGGGGCTCGTCTTACTCCTCCTCCGCTTTGCAGGCCTGGCTGGGGTGGTCTCTGCTCTATCATCCAAACTTCTGCATTATTCAAATCCCTTTCTTGTCCCCCAGCATGAGATACCTGGGGGACAAGGAAGGGATTTGGATAACGTGGCAGTTCAGACAACAGGATTTGGGATACAGGAGGATACTGTACATAGAAAGGATTCTATGAAAGATGCAATCTATGTCTCTAGTCCTGCACACTGCTCCATGTTGAGACCCATTGATTTCACAGGGGTCTACCTGAATAGTACAATTTACAGGATCATGACCTAAGTGCAAATAACAGCTATAATAAAGGGAGCCACTTGCTGGGACACAAACGGAAATAAATACTGCAATAGCGGCTTGTAATGTTTTGTTCCAGATCACACTGGATGTCTGTGAGAAGGAATGTTAGTGGAAGAAAAGACATAGCCTAGAATATTGGTAAACAAGGTTTAAAAAAAAACATTAAAATGAAAATATTGTTGATGAAAGGTGCATTTAAGGCAAATTCACATAACTGTTTGCTGCATTTTATTGTTTAGCTATGACAAAAATGAAAAAGTCTAAAAGGTAAAAATAACAAGAAATTACTCTTTTTCCAAATGGAAAGTACACTTAGGTGAAGCTGAAACTGTATTTCTAGATGGAACTCTATTGTACCTTGTGAAACTACCTAAATCAAAGAGACAGTCAGGCCAAAGAACTGAGAAAGATGTCACAACAAATTCCTTTTAAATACAAAATAATTTCAGATGCTCACCAGAGTCCACCACTTTGTAGTTTTAAAGAGATATGAGGGCAATTCTTTTACTGGGAGTTGTATTTCAAATGTTCTTTGCTCTTATCCTCTCTCATTTTTGTAGGAATTACATTTATTTTGCTCTATTGTCATATATATCAAAAACAGATCTATAAAAGGTGCCCTATGTGATACTTCCTCTAAGCTTGTCATCTTAGAGAAATCTCTCTTTACATTATGTTTCATCTGTATTTTTGTTATCAACATTTTACGTGATTAACCTGTGTAATTCCTTTTGTGAAACAGATCTTTTAGCTCTGAGGAAATTAGAACTATTTTTTTAGATCATTAAGTAGTGTATAATCTTCAAATGGGACAGTCAGAAACTGTAATCAGTGACATCACCATGACAACCGATTAAGAAAATCTCTAAAGAAGCTTCTGAAAATGTAATTTTTAAATATAATGCATTTAAATGAGTTCATCAGAACAAAGAGGCCAAAATAGATTTATTGTGAATTAAACCATCTGTAAATAATTTGTCTATTCAATGAACACTTCACTGAAGTCTAGCCACACTGACTTCAAAGGAATACTGTGCATTTAGAGCAAGGGAAGAATTTGGCCATACGTCTTTAATAAGAACTCAACATCTTTGCTTCAGAAACAGTGGAAGAGTCAGTTGTTAGTTGCATAAGGCCAGATTCTGCCACCCCTACTCACCTGGATAAAACTTAATTCCAGTGGCAGCCTCATTCATTTGACTGGTACTATTCATGGAAGAAGGTGCTTCTCAAAAGAAAAACAGCAGAATCTGGCCCAAGATGCTGTTGCTTATTGCCCCACTTGCTCTAAACAAGTGAAATTGGAAGCAACAGAATCATTATGATGTATGTTGACACCAGTAAAATATAACTAAAACTTGTTCAAGTAGTGCCTACCTGCAATATATTGTGTTACAAGGTTCTATAATTTATATGGTCATTAATTTAGGAAGTGCTTCTCCTGAGAGTGAAAAGGCACTAATCAAAATAATTTGTGTGTGTGTGTGTCAGAATCTGAAAGAGAACGAAAACATCTTACAGATAACCTGCTCGAGCAGGTTAGAGTTCTATCTATCAAAAGCTACTTAGTCAGCATGCTTGCTATTCATCTCCTCAACTCATCTATGATTTCCTTCATATCCCCAGGTATCCAGTCTGTCCATTCAAGTTACATCTGTTATTATGGTTTGTTCCCAGCTTTTATGTGAGTGTCTCCCAATTTTGTCAGCTGTGTTTCTTACACTATTTTTGCAGAGCGGGTCTTACTTATTCTGCAGACTTGGTAAATAATGTTTATAAGAATAAAGTATTTTCCAACATATTTGACTGTAATAAATGTTATATTTTTTGGGTCTGTTTTCTACAGAATGTAAATTTTTTTCATTTAAAAGACAAGGTTCTAGCCTTTTTCCACTGAAAAGGCTTCACCACAGGGCCAGATTTTCAGCAGGTATAAATCAGCAATGTTCCGTTTAAAATTCCCAGGGTTAAGACAGTTTATATCAGGTTTGCATCTGGCCCTATAAATCACAGAAATATAGGGCTGGAGTGACCTCAAGAAGTCATCTAGTCCAGCCCTCCACTGTTCTGCTGCCCTGTTAACCCAGGCTTGTATAATGCAGTCCTAATATGATTCGAGAGAGTGGCTTGCCAGTATGAAAAAAATTTGGCCAAGATTTCCAAAAGTGTCTAGTGATTTTGGAGTGCCCAACTTGGAACATGTTAAAAATACATGAAAATTAGCTTTCTTTAAGATGTTTCAATCTAGCACCCCAAAACAGAGGCACCCTAAATGACCAGTCATTTTGGAAAACCTTGCCCCAAAGATTTACAGAACACTGACTTTCTGTTAAACTCCTTTTTATTCTTTTACTAATGAGGCACTTTACCAGCTTGTCATCACCCGTTGTGTTTAATTCTCTACATGTAAAAAATGTAGCTCACTCTCTCTGCTGATATTAATGTGTTTTGTACCAAATAAGAATGAAGCTCATGTTTACAAATCTTGTCCGAAGGCTGCTTTAAAAGCACTTCCTTAGTTTACAGTAATGCGATCAAATGTAGGCTATTTGTTAGTTGCCCTAGGATTAGTCTAATTTTAGCCACATCTACAGTTCCAGGGCAATAACAAAAAACAAACAAGTAAATAAACATTCCCTGCCCCCCACCCACATGAAATCATAGTGGACACCAGCCTATTAATCTATGTTTGAAATTACCATGTAGGCCCAGATAAGCTCCCTTGCTTCCCAGCAGAACAACTGCCCCCAGGCATGAAGAAGTTGTGGGACAGAACCTTTCTACAAGGGCTCCTCCACGGAGATCACTTCTTGACACTCTAATGGAATTTCCCCCCTGCAGTACAGTAAATCAGAATTGCCTGCAGGGAAGCCCTGAGCCTGTGCACTGGCTCTGTCCCCTCACAACTCTACTCTTTCCCGTTGGCTTCCTAGGAACATGGTTCTATTGCAGCAGTGTTCTACCAGCCTCTTCCCCTCATCATGGTGGCCCTTAGGACTATGGGTAGGCATGTGGATGTGAAGACCCTGGAAATCATAATACAGCTTAAGGACGTTTTACAGTGTGCAACCCCTTAGGCCCCTCCTGTGGCACTTCCCCAGCCCCATTCCCCTGAACAGGCTACAGACTGATATAACACCTAATGGGGAATGGCAGAGGAAGCGGGGGATGATACCGTGAAATTGTGGGATCAGTATGGGAGATGATCTGGGATTTAAATATGGGAAAAGAGAGCACTAAATTATACCTTAGCTGCACATTAGTCAGCATCGCTACTGTGATGCAGTATTGGTTGTCTGGATGTCCTTCTCTATAAAATAAAGGAAATTCAGAAGTTGTACTGTCTTGCAGTCAGGGAAGACAAGACTTAATTCATCTAAAAAGCACAGTGGTCGTGTTTAGTTTGCAGACCACTCAGAAGCTAATGTAATTAGGGAGCTTTTATGCTGGAGACAGCTAGATCTACCCTTTTTTCATACTAAATAAATTTCAGTAAATTAAATGATACAAAGCCATCTGCTTTCTATTAAAAAAAAATCTGTTCCAATGCCTCACAAATCTGGAAAGTCAAAGAATGGCAGTACCTTGCTACAGTATTTGGCTTCTACATGAACATTTGTTTCTAATCCTATTATTTCTTTGCTGTATTTTTATTTACCAAGAGAACAGAACTGTGCACGTTTACCTTGTGATTCAACATGTTAGTTTCTGTTGTCTTCCCAGAGTATGCTGGCAACTCCATACCCATCACGGGACCCTGCTTCTTGTTAAACAGAAGAATAGACAGATGGAACTCTGTGTTTGCTTTAAAAATAAAGGAGACCTGTTGGGAAGAACTCTAGCAAGTAATAAACCGTAGTGTGTGTGCAAATTAGCAGAGGTTCATCCAAAGAGAGAATGGGAACCAAATCATGATGAAGATGGAACAGAGAAGGAGCTAACAGCCACAATCAAAGGAAAATAAGCTGTTGAATTTCAAGACCTAGGTTTTTTTTCCATCAAGGTAAAAAATTAAAAATCCATGATCACCTCTTTCCAATTGAAGTCTGAATTAATCCTCAGAATCATGAGACTCCAAAATGTTACTATCCAATAGCAAAAAGAGAATTCAGTGGAAGGATTTTTAATCACAAGATCTTGATAATAACTACTACTATCTCTTGTATGAAATTTTGCTCTGACAGAGGAGAATCATTGAAAAATAAGTAAGACTCAAATTCCCAGTAAAGTTACAAGTAATTTGATGAAATAATGCAAAACTTTTAAGCTCAGATAAAGGTGGTTGGGTTTTTTTGTTTGGTTGATTGGTTTTTAAAAGCTGTATAAACTAAATTTAAAAAATCCTGCGTTTTATTTTATGTAGCTTAGTCTGAAATGCCTTTATTAAATATTTACAAAACACCTTTCTTTAAAAATGAACTTGCATTATATTGTCGTCATTTTCCATCCTATGGCCCTGATTTTGCAATCCTCACTCATCTGGTTTCTATTCACTTTAATAAATACAGGTCATTGAAGTATAAGCATGTTATATCTAATATAGATGTTTTGCTGGCTAATTCTGTTCTTACTCAAGTCAATGGAAGTTTTGACATTGGCTGCAAAGAAACAGGGTGAAACCCTGAGTTCCTTCTTCCCCAAATAGTCTCAGTTTTTTTTTAGAAATCCTCTCCTCATGCCAGAGTGACATCAGCCTTCTGAAAGCATGAGTAAACTTATGTTCTTTTAAAATACTTAGCTGGTTGCTAAGTATGGTGGTGGCTTTGGTGGACACCTATCTACTAGGGTTGACAAATTGCTATTTGCAGCAAACCAAACACCCTCACACCCCAACCTGCCTTGCCCCTTCTCAGGGACCACACCCCCTGGTCACTCCATCCCCCTCCCTCCATCACTCGCTCGAGTCTCCCCCACCTTGCTTACTTGTTCATTTTCATCGGGCTGGGGTGGAAGGGGGGGTAAGGGCTTCAGCTGTGGGTGTGGGCTCTGGGGTGGTGCTGGAGATGAGGGGTTTGGGGTGCAGGAGGGGGCTCTGGGCTGGGGCAGGGGGTTGGGGTGTGGGAGGGGATATGGGCTCTGAGCTGGGGGGTGTGGGCTCAAGGGTGGGGCCAGAAATGAGGAGTTCAGGGTATGGGAGGGGGATCTGGGCTGGAGCAGAGGGTTGGAGTGTGTGGGGAGGGAGGGAGGGCTTCGACTGTTGGTGTGGGCTCTGGGGTGGGGAAAGGGTTTGGGGTGCATGAGGGGGCTCAGGGCTGGGGCATGGAGTTGGAGCATGGCAGGGAGTTCAGGGTGCGGGCTCCGGGTGGTGCTTACCTCAGGCGCCTTCCAGGAAGCAGTGACATCTTCCTCCAGCTCCTAGGCGGAGGTGCAGTCATGTGGCTCTGCACGCTGCCTGAGCTTGCAGGCACCGCCCCCTCAGCTCCCATTGTCCATGGTTCTTGGCCAATGTGAGCTGCTGAACTAGCGCTAGGGGTAGCGTGCAGAGCCCTTGTGGCTGTCCCTCCATCTAGGAGCTGGAGGAATATGCTGTCAGCTTCCTGGGAGTCGCAGGGAGCTGGGTAGGGAACCTCCCTGTGCCACCAACCAGACTTTTAACAGCCCGGTCAGCGGTGCTTTTCCAGTTGAAAACCGGACACCTGGCAACCCTACTGTCCACAAGGAAATGAACTGAGACTAACAAAGTATTTCACAAAGGCTTAGGAATATTTCATGTACCCTGTACTGTGAAATAATCTCTTTATTAAGAGAATGATGTATTTACAGAGCCGCTGCAGCTAGCATTCTAGCTTCCTGCACAGTGACGGAGTTCTTCGTGCCTCCTACAAACTGCTCCACCTGTCGCCTGTTCTCCTCCCTCCAAGTTCCATTCGGGTTGTTGTAATGGACAGTCATCATATGATAACAGCTTTCACTCATGATTGACCCAGGTGGATCTAAACATCTGAACTAGAGGTGTAAATCTCTGAATCTCACTCACTCCTCTGAGTCATTGTCTTAAAAATATTATTTTAGGTTTCCATACTTCCATATAGAGGAACTACATTTTTGATTAATCTTTGTGTATTACTGTTTACTGCAAACTATGTCCCCAGTCCTGAAATAACTACACTGAAGGACTGGTCCCAACACCACAAACTCTGACCAGTGGAAGTAATGCTTACTCTCCAGTACCACCAAGACTACTCACATTAGTAGTCTTTGATAGGACTGATCCTGTTGCCAGTGGCATCAAATGTGAAAACTTCCATTAATTTCAGTAGGAGCTGTCAACCCCTGAAACACTGTGTGAGAAATTGTTTGCTTGTTTTTCTATGTTACTGTGTTTTCATTAAAATGAGCAGCCTTACTTACTAGAAACATGTCACATTGATAGGGATTCTCTCTCCTGCTACTTTCCTGAGATACATTCCACAAAATAAGCAAATTGCTCTGTGTGTTTTGGTTATTTTGACATTTTAATTAAAACACAATTACCGTTTGCAGTATTGTACAGGTTCAGCTTTAGATAATGTTGTGTGCTTAATATACTGTTGAAAAACTGATCAAGAAACAACTATTCTGGAAGGGAATTGGAAGTTGTGGGTTTAGGAAAATGAGATTAGCCTTTCTGAATGCAATTTAGAAATTTTATTTTGTGACAAAGTTAGGAAAAAGGCATTTGGAAAGCAGTTCATGCTATGCAGTTATTTATCCAGTGATGTTCTTTGTGCAGGGCCCAAAGCCATGTAGTTAAGTCGTGTGTCTGAGTGCAGCATTGGATTAGCTGCATTACATCTTTTCAGTTCTCCACAGAGCCTTCTTCAGTCGTGTAATCAGCTATTGTGGATCGCTTCACAAGTGTGCAATCCCACTGAAGGCAAGCAGACACCACATGGGTGCAAAGGCTCATGCTAGCAGACTGGATCACAGGATCAAAGCCATGGTTGCTTACACTTATCATTCTCTTTGACCACTAAATTGATGCAAAGTCACCAAAGCACTAAACAACGTACATGTTTTAGAAACGTAAATAGCTAATAGCAGTATCACCATAAATTAAGGTGACATTTCTGAACATTTTAATAATTAATAAATATAGGCATGGTTTAAAATAATTTCAAGGGGTGCCACAGTAGAACATGCTTGAGAGACATGCATAAAGAATATTAAAATACTTAGTAGATGATGACATACATTATTACATAGTACTTACCCATTAAAATGCCAAACTAGACTTTAATGTCTGTTCAACACATCTCTTAATTAAGAAAAACAATTGATATTAATCATTTACTAATTACTAATAAACTATTTATAAACTCCATTAATTTTAAATGTTACTTTTAAAAAATGCTTATTCTTGAAGGCAAAGATATGCTTATTTTAATATTCAACCTTTGTTTATGTGTTTATAAGCTTGACAGCATTTAGATATGATCTTGTCTGACGAGAGCTATGGAAGAACTTTTACGACTGGCAGTGATGTACAATAATAAAGTGCTACTAACTTTGAAAGAAGTATAAAGTATTTTGAAATATACTTTCCAAGTTATAAATACCACTTTCCCTATTCCCAAACGGATGGACATCATACCAAATGGACTGAAGGTGAAAAATCCATTGCTATCCACATACTACAGACCACAGTGAGAGATTATGACATACACTATCAAAGAAACTGAGGAACCACCTGATCAGCATCCTATACAGCAAACAGGAAAACATCATAAAGGAGCTCTCCAACCTGGAGACTCTCATAGATAACCAACCTTCCATACAAACAGACTTTACTAAAATAAGACAGGACATATACATTACACACTTCACCTCTCTACAAAGGAAAAAGGACTGTAAGCTGTCTAAAATCCTACCTGCCACATGGGGCCACAACAGTGGTACCCCTAACTCACCCAGCAATATCGTCAATCTATCCAGCTACACACACAGCCTGGCAGAAGAGTCTGTTCTATCTCGGGGACTCTTTCTGCCCCACCACCCCCACAAATATGATACAGTTCTGCAGTGATCTGGAAGCCTACTTTCGTTGTCTCTGACTCAAAGAATACTTTCAAGATAACACAGAACAGCACACTGATACACAACCCCCCTCCCACCAACAGCACAAGAAGAACTCCACATGGACTCCTCCTGAGGGTCGAAATGACAGTCTAGACCTATACATAGAATGCTTCCGCTGACGTGCACAGACAGAACTTGTGGAAAAACAGCATTGCTTGCCTCATAACCCAAGTCGTGCAGAACGCAATGCCATCCACAGCTTCAGAAACAACCCTGACATTATAATCAAAGAGGCTAATAAAGGAGGTGCTGTTGTCATCATGAACAGGTCTGACTACCAAAAGGAGGCTGCCAGACAACTCTCCAACACCAAATTCTACAGGCCACTTTCCTCAGATCCCACTGAGGAATACACTAAGAAACTGCACCATCTACTCATGACAGTCCCTACACTAACACTGGAACAAATCAACATACCCTTAGAGCCCTGACCAGGGTTATTCTATTCTACTACCCAAGATCTACAAACCTGGAAACCCTGGACGCCCCATCATCTCGGGCATTGGTACTCTCACTGAAGGACTGTCCAGATATTTGGACTCTCTACTCAGACCCTACTCCACCAGCACTCCCAGCTATCTCCATGACACCACTGATTTCCTGAGAAAACTACAACACATTGGTGATCTTCCAGAAAACACCATCCTAGCCACCATGGATGTAGAGGCTCTCTACACAAACATCCCACACACAGATGGAATACAAGCTCTCAGGAATAGTATCCCTGATGATGCCACAGCACAACTAGTTGCTGAGCTCTGTAACTTTATCCTCACGCACAATTATTTCAAATTTGATGACAATATATACCTCCAGACCAGTGGCACTGCTATGGGCACCCACATGGCCCCACAAAATGCCAACATTTTTATGGCTGACCTGGAACAACGCTTCCTCAGCTCTCGTCCACTCATGCCCCTTCTCTACCTACGTTACATTGGTAACATCTTCATCATCTGGACCCATGGGAAGGAAACCCTGGAAGAATTCCACCATTATTTCAACAGCTTCTACCCCACCATCAACCTCAACCTGGACCAATCTACATGGGAGGTCCACTTCCTAGACTACACGGTGCAAATAAGTGACGGTCACATTAAGACCACCCTATACTGAAAACCCACCAACCGCTATGCCTACCTTCATGCCTCCAGCTTCCACCCTGGACATGCCACATGATCCATTGTCTACAGCCAAGCGCTGAGGTACAACTGCATTTGCTCCAACGTCTCAGACAGAGACCAACACCTACAACATTTTCACCAAGCATTCTCAAAACTACGATACCCACATGAGGAAATAAGAAAACAGATCAACAGAGCCAGACGTGTACTCAGAAGCCTCCTGCTGCAAGACAAGCCCAAGAAAGAAACCAACAGAACTCCAGTGGCCATCACATACAGTCCTCAGCTAAAACCTCGCCAAGGCATCACTGATCTACAACCCATCCTGGACAACAATCCCTCACTTTCAAAGGCCTTGGGAGGCAGGCCAGTCCTCACCTACAGACAACCTGCCAACTTGAAGCATATTCTCAGCAGCAACTACACACCACACCATAGTAACTCTAACTCAGGAACCAATCCAAGTGACAAACCTCGATGCCAACTCTGCCCACATATCTACACCAGCGACACCATCACAGGACCTAACCAGATCAGCCACACCATCACCGGTTCATTCACCTGCACGTCCACCAATGTAAACTACACCATCATCTTCCAGCAATGCCCCTCTGCTATATACATCGGCCAAACTGGACAGTCCCTACGTAAAAGGATAAATGGACACAAATCAGATATTAGGAATGTCAACATACAAAAACCTGTAGGAGAACACTTCAATCTCACTGGACACACAATAGCAGATTTAAAGGTAGCCATCCTGCAGCAAAACACTTCAGGACCAGACTTCAAAGAGAAACTACTGAACTTTAGTTCATTTGCAAATTTGACACCATCAGCTCAGGATTAAGCAAAGACTGACTGGCTAGCCAACTACAAAAGCAGTTTCTCCTCCCTTGGTGTTCACACCTCAACTGCTAGAAGAGGGCCTCATCCTCCCTGATTGAACAAACCTCGTTATCCCGAGCCTGATTCTTGCTTGCATATTTATACCTGCCTCTGGAAATTTCCACTACATGCATCCGACGAAGTGGGTATTCACCCACGAAAGCTCATGCTCTAATACGTCTGTTAGTCTATAAGGTGCCACAGGACTCTTCACCACTTACACAGGAAGTTAACAGAAATTTTAATCCTGATTTCAGTGGTAATGAGATTAGGCCTTTAAAGAAATAGGCCAGACCCTCAGCTGGTGTAAATCGCCATAGCTCTGTTTGGATTCAGTGGTTAATTTCAAATGATGGAGGACCTTTACAGAGTCAGGTTTTATTTTAACTGGTTCACCCATCTCTAAACTAGGGCCTGATCGAGTTCCCATTGAAGTCAATGTAAAGGGCTCCCAATTGGAGTTTACCGGGCACTCGGCTATATCTGCAAAAAGTTTAAACATAAATTATGCCTCCCCACTTGTCTGTGTAAAATATATACAGAAAGAAAACACATGAGCACTGACAGCAGCAGTAAGGATGTGAATGGAACTTAGACGTGGACTCAGACTGCAAAACTCAGACCCTAATTTTGAAGATATCCAAGTATGTGAGCATTAGAACCACAGTTTTGGTTCAGGCCCATATCTAGAGATACCAATAGTTCTCCCCTATTTACTGTGGTTTGTATTCATGGAATGACTGTCACTGGGGTCAGCTGTGGGTTGGCCACAAGCCCCATGTAAAGTTACACTGCCCCAGACGCAACTCAGAAACCAGCTGGAAAGCCAGTCACAGTCTGGTCCCTGGTTCCCTCTTACTCCAGGGATGGATGAAAGGAAGTAATTTCATGCCAGCCCTTTACCTAGGGCATATTGTTTCCCCACTCCATGACAGCTTAGCTGGCCAACATGTGGTGAGGAGGGAAGGGAGCCAAGGCTTTGCCCACTCCATGTTGACTTGCAAGGAAGAGGGAGTGCTGTCCCTGTAGGTTGTCCATCCCCCTATTCTGTTACCCACAATAAATGCAGGCAGCACAGGGCAGGTTACAATCTTTCCCTGCATGCTATGGACAGATCAACCATGTGTGATTAAATGTGGGAATAAAAAGGGTTTCTTATTGTTTTAAAAATATTTTATGTACTTTTAATGTTTTTACCGTAACAACCTGGAGGAAGATGAATCCAGTACCAAACCATATCTGCACTAGTTTTATCAGCTGCACTGCTAATGATGATACCCTCTTTCTCACATGCCCCAAGGCAGTCAGTTTGATACTATAGATAGCTCTTTTGAGCTACATCTGGAGTCATCTACTGAAGTAAAAAAAAGTTTCCAAGTGTTTCTTCCTCAGACAATTTTACCGTATGATTTTTCCGAATGTCTATAGAGTGTTGTTTCATTTCAGTTGATTATGCAGAGTCTTTGCAATGGGAAGATTGTGAATTTATATTCCTCTTGAATGTGGAACTCCTGGAGTCTTGGGAAGAATTTTACTTTTCTGCAAATTATTTTTAACTTTAGCGTAGTTGACTTTTCTTCTGTCTTTTTGTTGTTGCACATGAAATGGTGTTTAGACAAAAGCACCCTTTGGTGAGCAGCACCTGTTCACCATGGTAGCTCAGTTAAGCACTGCCTAATAACTAAACAGGCTCATATGTTCACTTACACTGCTTCCTGGTTTATATGCAAACTTTGTTCTTTGTTATGTTCTGCATTTCCTCAAGATATTTTCTCCCTGGTACAACACAGTGAAACATAACAGGATCCAGCAAATTATGTTTCCTTGAAATATACAGTACATTGACTACAAAATGGAACGTACTGCAACCCTGAGGGTAGCATTTCTAGGAGTGACTGTGCATCAAATACTGTGGACAAGCCTCAGAAGGTTTGAAAGCTTATTCCATGTAAACAAAGCTTTCCACTCTTTTTTAAGCATCCCAATCACCATGGTATGTAGGCAGCAATAATACCTAGTATTTTACACATTGCGTGTTATGCACAAATATTAATGAACTAATTTGCATGACATCCTGGAGCTGAGGTGCCCAAATTGTATTATTACCTCTGTTTTACAGATGGGGAAACAGAGGAAGAAAGGTGGCATGACTTTTGCCCAGGGCCACACAGTGGGTCTGGGTGAAACCAGGATTAGAACTCAGGGCTTTTCAAATCCCAACCCTGTCCTTGTTCCTCTAAAGTAGACCATTCCCAACTGCCTTATATGAGCTATCAAAATGTCTTCATTCTGCGAACATGAACTGGATAGCTCATGAGAACAGGTTTTTATGAGACATGTTTTGTACATCTTGCTTTCCAGTCAAGTTGGAAATACTATCAGCTGTAACCAGGAAACAGAGATTTTGGAAAACATGCCCCCCTTCACCCCGAGAAACAATTTGGGTAAACTCACTCCCCCCGCCCAGGCCAAAAACCCCTCCAAAACCAGAAAAACAAAACAATAAACTTTGCTAAAAATAGTTTGTTTTAGGAAAAGGTTCAGGTAGTTCTATATTTTGTTTACCACAGTAGCTCACGTGGATATATATTTAATGACCCATTAGACTATTTGGTAACATTCTCTCTCCTATTAACATTCTTATTTATGTATTCCAACATCTCTTAGTACTTCTATGTACAGGACAGCCTCCTCATGTAACTAATAAACTTTATAAGCCAAATTTCTCATTCATTTATGCTTGTGCAACCCCTTCCTTTTGATGGTGTCAGCAAGGGCAGAACTTATTATAATGTAGATCTCCGTAGCTAATCTAATTATGTCAAAATACAAACTTCATAGTAGTACCAGATGGTGTGTTGGTTTTCAGATGCAGGCAATTGCCTACATTCTTGAACCTATGAGAAAGTCCCATGGATCTGAGAACATTAATCCTCACATGTGAAAGGCGAGTGAAGACAATAGGTGCAACACCTGAAAGGGAGACCCACTACAAGACATGGATATTCATCAGAGTTTCTCAGAGTCTGAGTGAACTAGATGGATCAGGTGAATTGGTACTGAGATGGGTAGCCTTTCGAACCTATATTACCTATTTGAATATAGCCCAGATTGGTAGCAATTAAAAATTGCTATAATCGTATAAGGGCTGATATTAGCCAATCCTAACATCATTTTTATGTTCATTTACAGATCACCGCAGACTAAAGGGTTCATAAAGCAGCTCATGGATACCTTGTCAGAGATGGTGGTGAGAAACCTGACTGCTCATGCTAGGAGATTTCAACACATATCAACAAGGCTGCAGATACAAAAGAACAAAAGCTCATCTCATCATTTGCCTCCCAAGGACTTTCACAAGTTATCTTCAGTCCAACCTATACAGCCAGTCACACAATGGACCTGATGTGTGTCAGGTTTAGGTGTCAAGACAGGACATCACAACCCAGCCATTTTCTTGGACAGACCATCCCATCATTAAAGCAGTGGTCAGAGACCTTCCATCCTCCAGGCAACAAGACCAAGGATTCTGATTTGACCCTGAAGACTCAGACTCCAGCAAATTCCAAAGCCTGTTAAAGGACTAGAGCACTTCATTCACAGGATGAGGAGTTGAGGACCGGGTGAATCATAACCATTTTACACTCACCTCAGCCATTGACATGCTGGCCTCCAAATGGTCCCTTTCACCTCCAACGTGGACAGATATTCTTCATTTTTTGACACCCTGTACTAAATGAAGAGAGACAGGTGGAAATGTCAATGCTGGCAGTGGAATATAAAGTCTGATTCAGACAGGGAGAACCTTTCTATCACCTCCAATGAGGTTGTCAAATCCTGCCCCAGGAGCTATCCGGGCTGGTAAATAGCTTCATCAATCCTGAATGACTACAACTGGCATCAGAGCTAAGCACCAAGCTCTGTAAAAACTATCCTACTTTTCTGAAAAGATCACAAGCATTTGAGAAGCTTTTTCAAAGAGCATGGATCCACTATGCCTCCACACACCAGACAACATAGCCTGAATTCCCAGAATTTGGTACATTCACTCCTCAAAAAGTTTTGGATATCCTAAAAAAGTCTTGACCCAAGATTTGTGAATCCAACCCATGCCCTGCCCGACTTGTGAAAAAAGGGCATGAACAACTGATGCTACTCCTGATCAAAACAGCCATTGCCTCATTCAGAGAAGGAATCTTCTCTTCCTCTTTTGAGCACACAACAGTCCACCCAACACTGAAAAAAAAAAAAAAAACACAGGCCTCAGTTATTCACACACTTGTCACTTTTTGGCTGGATTACAACAATCCAGTATACCTGGCCATGAAGCCTTTAGCATTTAGGAAACTCCAACTGGTGCAAAATGCTGCAGCATCTTCTCAGCAACACAGGCTACTGGGAACATATCAAACCTGTCCTCCACTCCCTACACTGGCCTCCCATAGAACATCAAATCCAGTTTAAGGTCTCAGTCTTTATCTTCAAAGCACTCCGTAGCCTGGACCAAGGATATCTAAAAGATCATCTAAATCTGTTGAGAATTACACTCCTTTATCACAATGGAACACTTAGCATAAAGAATAAAGCTCATCTGTGTGGGAGACAGAACTTTCTCCATGAACGGCCTTAGACTGTGGAGAGAACTTCCCAAGAAACTAAAGTCCATCACAAATTTCCACCTTCTGTTCCAAGGCATATATATTTGATTTTGTCTTCTCAAACATAAAACAGATATAAAGACACACTACCAAACTATGACATTCCTCTGTACATTTCTCTCTCTGAGGAGGGAATGAGAGAACAAACACTTGACAGATGAGTAGTCATTTGGCTTAATATATTACTGAAAGATGCTCAGATACTATGGTGATGAGCATGATGCAAAGACCTGAATAGAATGTGTGGGGATGAAAGAGGTCTTAAACTATTGTTTTGTAAGCAAATGTCCAGACCACAATGCCACCACCACATCTAGTTGTAACTCTCATCCTTATTAATGGAATCAACAGTCTATCAAATAATTTAATGGTCACAGAGACTGAATACCTTCTCTTACACATTAGGCATATAGATGAGGCAATGGGGAAGCAATGTGTTGTCACTGACCATACTATACCAGCCATGTAGATAAACAGAGGGATTTTGTTTTTCCAGGGCTGTCAGTCTTCCATTTCCCATAAGAACTAAATTTACTAACAACAACTAACAAAAAACATCTAAATCAGGATTAAAATAAATTATAAATGGTTTCTAAAACTGTGTTTCATATCCATAATGTGTGCCACAAATATCTGGGGGGCAAATGAATACTACAGCATTGTATTGACATAAAACTGATTCTTTGTACTATCACAGTCAGAGGCCCAAACTTAACAAGTTGCTACCCTTCAAACTATTCAGGAACAACAAACTAGATAGCATGATAGATACAATTACTTCAGTACTTTTTAATACAGCAATAGCTTCAGCCTAGTTAGCCATTATGGATGGGAAATTCATGTGCATTTTTTATTTGTATCATGGCAAGTAAATATCAAGATGTTGACAAATTTATTAGGAGACTTTGTGAGATTTACTTTGAAACCTCATGATGAAAAAATTGAATGAC
Source organism: Lepidochelys kempii (assembly GCF_965140285.1). NCBI lineage: Eukaryota > Metazoa > Chordata > Testudines > Cheloniidae > Lepidochelys > Lepidochelys kempii. Next base: position 29,664,746 of record NC_136391.1, on the reverse strand, counting down.
TACAAAGTTTTTGTGAAAAACCCAAATCCTGTAGTAATCGGTGTTGGATGAGACTCATTAGATTTACAACCTTCTATTCCTCTAATAGAGAAACATCCAAAAGGTCAGATGCTTATTTCCAGTTTATGCAAACTTGTCTGAACCTCTTTAAATCTAGTAAAGAAGATGGAAATCTCACATGGACATATTCTTATGGTATTTCTGGTACCTCCTGCTTCTGGATATGCTGGAAATGTGGGGTAAAATGATTTCTTGTGTCTTTTTATGCTTCCACTTCCATTTCAAGCTTAAAACCAGGACATTTTAACATTACATCCTACAGTGTTTAATGAAAGTATTGATATTTGTTTGAGCATTCAGCCTTATTAGGCCTACAATTTTAGTAATGTGGACATGGCAGGCAATGAGAAACAGAAAATCATGTGGTTAAATAACAATGTGCTGGTCTTGGTGTACAGATATGTATCCCTTCACCCCATTTCAAAGGTTTAGCTTGTGGATGGGTCAGATTACTGAGGGTCATGTGTCAAAAGGGTGATGGCAGTTCTTCTTGAAGAGGGAGTCTGCCTAAAAAGGGAAGAGGTACCCAGGGTCAGGGATAAGAGCTGGGGGGGGCGGTCCACACTAGCCAGGGAAGACTTGGTGGGATACCTCTCATGAGCAAGGATTGGGGGGAGATGCTTTGGGAAATGCCAGGCAGGAGGACCTGGCTTTGGATAGGAACAGTAGAGTCTGGGAAAAATTTGTTGTTGACTTGTCATTGAACTGACATATTGTGTTAATAAACTAGATCCTAAAAGGGGGTGTTACTTGACTCATTAGAGTCTATATGTAGTTATTGGGGCAAACCCAGAAGAGGGAAACTGTAGCTGTGGACATAAGTGTCAAAAGAAATCAGAAAACCCTGTCACAGAAAGCTATCAGTTTATTAATATATGCACAGTCTGACATCAGTAAAGATACCTAAGCTTAAGGGGGAAGGCTACTCTTAAACTTCACTATCACCATGCTGAAAAGGATTTGGTTTTGCCAGAATTCCCTGCATTTCTCTCTTCTTGTGTGTGGAAATGAGGTCCCAATTAAAGGGTACCTCACTCTGTCCATTAAACAGACCACCACAATTCAGTTGTGACAATAACAGATATAAGCTGTCTACCAACCCTAAACTAAGATAACACCTTCCAATGCTAGTCTACAGTCTGGGAAAATTCTTCCTCCACCCAAGACTTCCAAAGGACACACAGTCACACCACAAACCAACCCAGTCATTCAAGTAAAGAAGGGGTGGGGCTGCTAGGTAGAAAATGGCTGAGAGAGCCAGACCAACATCCCTTAGATCTTCTGCTCCCCAGTCAGGAACAGAGCCAAATGTGGCTACCTGTTGGTCTTAAACAGGCAAGCAGAGAAGCAGAAAGGTAGGGAAAACCCACTGCATCTCCAGCCGTGCATGAAACCCTCAGCAATCCATCCCATCATGCCCCCACTCAATTTGAGTAAATGGCCACTCAAATGCTGCACCATCCTCGGTCTCCTTTCCTTCTCCCTCTCTCCACCCTCTGTCAGAATTAAAAAGGAACTGAGGGATGTCCAATGAAGCAGAGAAGGAACCAGGAAGTGTCTGTTCCCCATCAATCTCACCCTGGTTATCAAAGTGGTCACTTCCAGTTATATTAACAGTGAAAACAGAGCCCTACATCACCATTATTTCTTATGATCAGACAACAGAGACTGCATAAAACACAAGGGTCATGTGCACTAAGTCAAGAAACTTGCACCTAGAAAAAAAGGTTACAGATGTCACATCTGACTCAACAATGACAAATTCTGGAGATGGCTGTTTTTAAACCATTTCAACACATTTAAGCCTGAAATTGATTACAGATGGGTGAGCTGGTTCAGCTAAAATAAACACTCAAATTTCCCTCCCTCAAAAAGTTTCAAATGAGTTGTTTCTGTGAGAATTATGCTGAATCTTCACTTCCAGGTTCCTATGAAGACAAGGAAATGATTGTGCTGCCACGTGTTCTCTATAGTGTTAGTCAGGAAATGGAGGTTTTTCCAACAGAAAATTTGAACAAAAACAGATTTCCTTTTTACTTTTCATTGAAATACACAAAATCTGAGGCCTGTCCAAAACTGAAACATTTTGGCAAAAAAACAACAAAAATTGGTTTGGGGATTTTCAGCTCTCTGAGGAAAAGTCAGTTTTTGAGCAACTGTACACTTTCTTCAAAAACAATAACTTTGTCAAAAAATGTGCATTGAAAAAAGTTTCAAAGGAAAAATTTCAACCAGCTCCAGGGAATCCCAACCTCCAGGGAGTTCTTGAACAGGCAGGTAAGATAGGCAGGATGGTCACAACCACCTATCTGTCCCAAAACTTTTTTCTCTGGTAACATGGGCTCATGGTATACAAAATGTTGAGAACCACTGTGCTCATATATTGTAAGACAAGTTTTTCTTCTATTATTATTGGCCGTGCTGGAAGTAGGAAGTACCAGATATCTTATAAAGAAGACAATTCTCTCATGATTATGTTACTGTTCAATTTTCCAGGCTCAAGAAGTTTATATCATTGGTATGAGCTTCAAGTAAACAATGAAACTTTTGGATGTTTAGCTGAATTGAATCTCTGAACCTTTAGATATTCTCCCATTGCTCAGAATAAAGTTTTACTTCCTTCAATCATTTAATCCCTGGGAAGACAACACTACAGCTCATTCTGTCTAAGATGCCTGTACATGAAGAATGCATGAAGTAGGTAGGAATACATATGGTTTTCTATCACAACTAATATGTATTCTAGCAGTCAATCAATGCATTGCACATCTGCAAAGATATATAGGACAGTTTGTCAGTGAGATGACTTTCTGTCACCCACACAGAGGGTTACAGATTTTATTACCCTATAGGCTACAACAGCAATTTTGCTCATTGTATAAAGGTATCTGAGGCTTTCACAGGCTAAATGAAATAACGCCATTGTGACACTAGGTTCTGAAGTATATGTGAACATATTTGCTTGCCACTACCCTCTATTCTGATGGTCAATTTGTTATTCTAGCAGAAATTTCAGCTACTTGAAGTAATCAGCTACCATCTCACTGAATACTTTATTAGTTATAGGACAGCATAATCCTCAAATTTGATCTCAAGGGTCTACACAGTAGCAAAACCTTCTTTCCTCTTGTATTGTCTTTGGCCCCATACAAAGCAAAATGAACCACATTATTTCCTACATAATCAACAAGAACTATGTTTCACTCCTGTTAGGATAGAATAATTAACACATACATTTAAATTATAGGAGTATCATTCCACTGACTTATGAGATCAAGTTTTGAGAAATTCCCAGAAGACATGATTCAAAATGTGCCTTTTAAAAATTCATCATAGTCAGCAACAAGACACAGATCTGATCCTCCTCCCTTCTACTTATGTCTTCCCATCTTCCCTCTCTCTTTTCATGGCACTTCCCTGCCATTCCCCTTCCATCCTTTCTATATGTTCCTCCAGTTCTTGACAGTGCAGAAGGTGGCTGGAATTGAAGGACTGTCTAGGCATATCAGTCTGTGGCATCAGAACAAAATCAGTGAAAATGAGCTTGTGAATCATAGAATATTAGGGTTGGAAGGGACCTCAGGAGGTCATCTAGTCCAACCCCCTGCTCAAAGCAGGACCAATCCCCAACTAAATCATCCCAGCCAGGGCTTCGTCAAGCCTGACCTTAAAAACTTCTAAGGAAGGAGATTCTACCACCTCCCTAGGTAACCCATTCCAGTGTTTCACTACCCTCCTAGTCAAAAAGTTTTTCCTAATATCCAACCTAACCTCCCCCACTGCAACTTGAGACCATTACTCCTCGTTCTGTCATCTGCTACCACTGAGAACAGTCTAGATCCATCCTCTTTGGAACCCCCTTTCAGGTAGTTGAAAGCAGCTATCAAATCCCCCCTCAATCTTCTCTTTTGCAGACTTAACAATCCCAGTTCCCTCAGCCTCTCCTCATAAATCATTTGTTCCAGTCCCCTAATCATTTTTGTTGCCCTTCGCTGGACTCTCTCCAATTTTTTCACATCCTTCTTGTAGTGTGGGACCCAAAACTGGACACAGTACTCCAGATGAGGCCTCACCAATGTCGAATAGAGGGGAACGATCACATCCCTCGATCTGCTGGCAATGCCCCTACTTATACATCCCAAAATGCTATTGGCCTGCTTGGCAACAAGGGCACACTGTTGACTCAAATCCAGCTTTTCATCCACTGTAACCCCTAGGTCCTTTTCTGCAGAACTGCTGCCTAGCCATTCGGTCCCTAGTCTGTAGCGGTGCATGGGATTCTTCCGTCCTAAGTGCAGGACTCTGCACTTGTCCTTGTTGAATCTCATCAGATTTCTTTTGGCCCAATCCTCTAATTTGTCTAGGGCCCTCTGTATGCTATCCTTACCCTCCAGAGTATCTACCTCTCCTCCCAGTTTAGTGTCATCTGCAAACTTGCTGAGGGTGCAGTCCACGCCATCCTCCAGATCATTTATGAAGATATGGGTTTCACTGACTGTGAGGAAGCAAACGGGTCAAAATAATTCTTTTTTTTTTTATTACACAAAAAATGCGGACAATTTTTTCATGAAAACTTTTGTGAAAAGATGGTCGCAATTTTTGACCAACTCTAGCGAGGATACTGCATTTATTGTCAACTGAATTGATCTTTCTCCTTCACTGGAAGCTCCCTGACAGTGCATCATTTATTTGTATTGTGCTGGTCAGCTATACATAAAGATGATGATATAGGTCCTCATTGGACAGTCACCATTAGAAACCTCTGTGAAGGTCACTGAAATACCAAACATGGTATAGTATTTAAATATGGTGTTGAATCACATTTTTCTTTACCCGATTAATAATACTTACATTCACTAAGCATCCCATTATTGACGGCTATAAGTTTTGATGCTGCAGAATTGAAATATTGACATATTTGCTTTAAAAGAGGTGGTTTTATTTTCTTTTTAATTAAGGATTAGGCACATCAGAGCTGACATCTTGTATCCTATGTTTCAGCTGAATGCCTTTTGAAACAGCCAAGGCAATGGTAGGCCTGCAAATAAGTGCCTTATAATGTAAATGTCAATAAATAACCCCTATAACATATCTTTGCAAATGCAGTGCAGTAACAAGGTATAATACCTGCCATTCTTTGCCTGTTTATGTTATTACTGTATTCTATGCTCACTTTTAACAGATAATCCTTACATTACTGTAAAGATCGGAAAAATAAAATATATTGTGACAGAGCTCCAACCTTGTCCCCGTGGGTCCAGCACTTCCAGGCGGTTTATGCTAGCCTCAGAGGCTCACTGCAACCCTCCACATAGCCCTTCTCTCTCTAGGGCCAGGGTTACAGTCTACTGAGCCCTTTTCATCATAAGCCAGCAAGGAGGTTGCTGAGACAACTCCCCCAATCTCTGTTGTCCCTATGGGCTTATTCCAGAACACTTTAGCCTCCTGTCCTGACAGGGGCCTGTCTTCTAATTTCTGTAGTGGCAGGTTGGGGGGAACCCGGGCCTGCCCTCTACTCTGGGTTCCGGCCCAGGGACTCTAATGGCAGCAGCTGCTGGCAGCCAACCTTTCACTGCCAAAGTTGCTATATTTCCCTGGGCCACTTCCCCACAGCTCTCCCGCTTCTCTCTCTTAATACCTTCTTCACCCTTACCTTAGGGCTCCCTTTCCAGTGGCTTGAGGGTGTCTCCATTACCCAGGCCTTCAGCCACACTTCCTCTTCTCAGGCTCCCTGGCTCTCTTCAGCCTGACTGGAGTGAGCCCTTTTATAGTATCAGAGTGGCCTTAATTAGAGTCAGGTGTTCACATTAGCTTAACGGCCTCACCTGACTCTTTGCAGGTTAATTGGAGTCAGGTGTTCTCATTAGCCTAATGGCTTTAACTGACTCTTTGCAGGCTAATTGGAGTCAAATGTCCACCCTAGTCTGGAGCAGCCCCTGTTCTGGTCAGTCAAGGAACAGAAAACTGCTTCTCCAGTGGCCAGTAGATCAGCCTTCGACTACTCTGCTGTACCCAACTGGCCTGGGTCTATCACGGTATATAATGATAATTATAAATGTTTTGTTGATTACACAAGAAAAAGGGGAAATGAATATGCATACATTGTACAACATTCATGAGAGTGCAGGATAAACATGTAACTAATTAGGAAAGATTCAAAAAAAAAACAACCCTTCGGTTAGATGATGGTTAGCTTTTTCAGCTGGAATTGTCAAAGGAACTTAAGAGAATTAAGCACCTAACACTCATTTAATTGAATTACAATGGGAGGTGGGCACTAAAGTCCCTTAAACTCCAGTGAAAATCCCAGCCTACATGGCCACCCAAGGAGAAATCCTGGCCCTACTGTAGTTAATGTGATATATTACTCCAGTGGAGCCAGGCTTTTTCAACCCCAGTGAGCAACCTGAGCAGGGGCTGGACAGAATTGCAGGGCTTGCTCCCAAGAAAGTGCAACGACTGCTTCCAATTTGCTCCTGAAGGGGGTGGGGCACTGAGTAGGCATAGCTGTGGGCATGTGGGGATGGGTGTGTGGCATGCCTGCCTCCTGAAATGTCCCATTCCTACCCAGATCAGATGGTAGGAAGATGCCACCCACAACAACTACTGATTAACTTGGTGTTGTTAGATCAACTATTGAGGTTGCTGTAATGAGTTCACTCCCTTTTTAAGAGGGTGTTGCTGCCCCAGGTCATAAAGTTGGGCAGTGCACAGGATGCTGCTGATGGATTGGCAGATTCAGGGCTCCCGGATTGTACGTGGAAAACTGATAGGGCCCACGTACCTAATATTTGTTCTCCACAACAAGTCTTAGATTTCACTGGCAGAAAGGGGTATTTCTCCCTGGTAAGGCCTAATTGATTGCTGTGGTTGTCTCACCAATAGGTCCAGGAGTCCAGGATCTTTTCCTACCCCACCCCCAGATGTTCTGGTTTAACTTGGATTTAAACTTGAAGAGTGGTCAGTTTGGATGAGCTATTACCAGCAGGAGAGTGAGTTTGTGTGTGTATGGGGGTGAGGGGGATGTGAGAAAACCTGGATTTGTGCAGGAAATAGCCCAACTTGATTGTCATGCACATTGTGTAAAGAGTTGTCACTTTGGATGGGCTATCACCAGCAGGAGAGTGAATTTGTGTGTGGGGGGTGGAGGGTGAGAAAACCTGGATTTGTGCTGGAAATGGCCCACCTGATGATCACTTTAGATAAGCTATTACCAGCAGGACAGTGGGGTGGGAGGAGGTATTGGTTCATATTCTCTGTGTATATATAAAGTCTGCTGCAGTTTCCACGATATGCATCTGATGAAGTGAGCTGTAGCTCACGAAAGCTTATGCTCTAATAAATTGGTTAGTCTCTAAGGTGCCACAAGTACTCCTTTTCTTTTTGCAATTAAAACTAGAATTTTTCTTTCAAGACCCTATGGACATTAATGGTGCAACTTGTGTCACCATGAATCCCTTATATCTTGATGCATTATGAGACATCTCTATAGCCTCATAATCCAGTACATGTCAAAGTAGCTAAAATCTCAGGGCATTGTTCACACTGCATACTCAGAGTCAACTATAAGAGCTGTGTCCTTTTGCATGGTCCCATCCAAAGGTCCTGGACTTCCTTACCTTCTAGAGAGAGAACTACATCCAGTCCTATCTTAACAGAAGTCACCAGAATTCAAAGACATCTGAGCGCTGTTGGAGCAAATGCAGAAAAATGGACATGCCCATGGCCCAAGGCCACAGCAAAGCCAAGGAGCTCTGGCAGAATTTTAAAAATTCTGGATACAAAATCAGAATAGAGTTTTGTCACTACCAAAACAGATTAATTAATTAAATTGGGCTAAGACACCACATAAATCTAAAAGGACTCTTATATGGATGCAAGTTTTTGCCCCCAAAATAAGTTACACCGAAAAACTTTCCCATGTAGACAAGACCATAAAGCATAATCGATCTGGGACAGGAACCTTAATTCCTTAGCTATTGTAAAGAGCCTACCACACTCCTGATGCTATACAAATGATAAACAATGCCTTCCCTCCCATCCGTCACAACCACTGTGGTACATCTCAAGGAAGAAAGATGGGAAATGAAGATGTTTCAGGCCTGATTGCTAAAGATGTGCATGTGAAATTGCATAGCAATAATATGCATACAATTAAGCAGTTAATTTATATGCAAATTATTAGAGTAGACTAAATAGTGCAAAAAAGGAATATTCATCTGAAGAAATAACTTGTATTATTTACAATTCTGTTACTTTTTTTAAAAAAAGGAAATAAAAATGAACTCGTCATCAGCCATTTTCCTGCCTTTTGTGTTCACTTTCTGTGAACATTTGGGCAAGTGATTTTTACTAGCACAAAAGAGACTTGTAGTCTTTCAGGCTCAAGCATGCACAAAAAGCAAATTTTAAAGTGCCCCAAGTAGGTACTGGTAGCAGAGATAGTCATTGAATCAAGGAACAAAAATGTTGGCCTCGATTTAGGAAACTGTTCTTATAGGACAGTTCCTAAACACATAAATATATCTTAATTAAAGTATGCATGTGCCTAACTGCTGCCCTGAACTGGAGCCATAGGGAAAACTGAGCCATCACAACTAAGCAATGTAGCTCAGCTTTCAGTTTGCAAGAATACTTTCAGAAAACTGCTTATAAGGATCCCATTGAGAAAATATATACACACAAATAAACTCAAACAACAAATACATTAGAGGAATTCCTTATCTGCCCATGGATATTTTGTGAACAAAAACAAAAGGAGGATATATTTATTGAATTTACTACAGTCTATTTGCTCAACTCTAGTAATTTCTTCAGTTGCAGATAGAAAATTACCAGATATTTTTCTAATTGGCTACTGGTAAGTGCAATGGCTATGATTCTACATACAATCATGGTAACTGTGCACAAAAATTGGATCTGCACTTTTTGACAATTAGGACCTATCTGATATTTGCCATGCTTTGCTGATTTCTGTTAAATGTTTCATGCTTAGTGAGTGGGGAATTAAGTGTTCTTGAGTGCATTTTATTTATTATTTTTAAGCACTGGGTTTACTGGCTCTGTAGCTTAGCATTTTGCTTTATCATTTTATATTTTTATAAAGTTTGTATTAAATATTATTAAGGCACTCAGAGGCTGTTAAATATTTGGTGCCAAAATATTAAAACATTGTATTGTTTTCCTTTAAATTCACCAACATTTAGAGACACCAGATCTTTCAGGTCCCATTTAAGCCTAATTTTAGTACACATCACATGTCAGGACAATGCCTAAAGACACAGGATTCATCTGTTTGGCACTCATTTGCCACTACTCAGTCCAAATCAGGTTTGATCCATAGATCAACAAATAGCTTCTAACCCTCTCTTTTGTCTCTGCCTCAGGGAAACAACAAAGCACACCTTTATCTGTGCCCTCATCCTAGTTCTGAAATATTCCACTACAATACAAACATCTTTCCAGGTGTTGCATACATACTACATTCATTACCTCAGTGCCCACACTATGCTTCTGGATGTTTATCCCTATATTCAGAGAGCCTGTAGCTATATACACTTGTAAAAGATAGAGTTAGGAACAGCGCTACACAAGGCTTTCATAGTTGTCTGTTTTACTGCAAGCTATATTATTAGTTTTATTACCATAGCTTAGGAGGCAAATAAGGAACTGCCACAAGTCATACCCCACTTGGGCTTGGTCCCACACTCTGGCCCCAAAACAGCAAACCACTTAAGCACATGCTTAACTTTCAGCATGTGAGGAGACCTGTGACTATATCTCCCATTCAGGAGGCACGAAGGAGCTGGAAACTGGCTACAAATACCTGGCAGAGATGACCCCTGTTGTAGAGGAATGCTCTTCTGGTGCAAGCATGCCAATCCTGTGCCTGCTGTCTCTGCACTTTCTCACCAGAGGGGGGTGTGGGGAAGGAGCATGGCATGGTGGAACTTTGGTCTGCTACATCCACCCTCCTCTGGTGTAGGATCCACTAAAGAATACTGGTGGAACATAGAACTGTCTCACTGTAGCTGTAAATGGTGCTGGGGTTGGGCTGGTCCCTGAAAATTAGGGAGCTAGAAGCAGCTCCCTGACATTCACCCCCTCTCTCCTACCCCAAGCAAAGTGCCGCAGCAGGCTGGAATTGTCCTATCGTGTATAGTTTTTGGAATCTTAGCTAGCTGGATATCAGGATGGGAATCTGTGATAAAAATCCATTGGGAAGGTGTTTTTCTCTGCAGGATCAGAAAGAAGACATAGTAGTCATACCTCTGCTATTAGTATTGTTGCTGCAATGTCTGCAGACGGAGAATAATCTTCAGCCTTGTAATCGTGCCCACTGCTCGAGACTGAGGCATTAAGTTAACGAGATGATGCCACTGCAGTATTTCTGAAACTTGCCAATAGTAAGCAAAAGGAATATTTTAAGTACTGCGTATATTGAGGTAACCTTATCTCCTTGTTTAAGATATCACCTAAATGGTTTTCAAGGACATCACTGTGTGCTTTTAACATAAATCCAAGGGGCTCAGGTCAGCCCAATAGCCTGAAATGTCACTTGGTCTGCTCTAAGCTTCTAAACAAGTTCATCATCTAAGGGAACTTTGGGGGCCTAGGATGGGGGAGAGTACCATAGCTTTGGGAGGAGATGAATTATTTATCGGCATAAGGGCCCTGCTGAGCTTGGGATTGGATCCTGCTTCCATTTATTTCAGTTGGACTCTGACATTGACTTCAGTGAGAGCAGAATCAGACCCTTAGGAAGAGAACTATACAGTAGTGGAAGTTTCGCCTTCAAAATAGTTGTACCTTTGTATTTTTGGACTCTGTGGCAAACAACAGTCAATCATTGAAAGGGACAATATGGGGACTATAGTATCCCTCATGGTAAAGAAAAGACTGACCTTGGGTCACTTGATGAAGAATATGGTATAAGAACCTATTTCGATTATATTAGGACATACCAAGGGGATTCTTTCTGCAGCATGGTGGACTCACAGGGACAACATAGTTTTCCCAGGTTCTCTAAATCAGAAGCTAGGGACTGCAGAATATAGATAAGGGATGCATACGCGCACAAGGAGAAATCTACAGCCAGCAGAGTTACAGATGACCAGGAGTTTTTAAAGTGCATTATGAACAAAAAGAATCCTGACAATTATACTGGTCCATTATTAGATGGAAAAGGTAGAGTTATCAATAATAATGCAGAAAAGGCAGAAGTGTTCAATAAATATTTCTGTTTTATATTTGGGGAAAAACAGATGCTGTAGTCATATCATATAATAATAACACTCTTTCCATTCCACTAGTATCTCCTGAGGATGTTAAACATCAGAAAATGTTTAAATCAGCAGGTACTGAGAACGTGCATCCAAGTGTTTTAAAAGAGCTGGCCGAGGAACTTGGTGGATTGTTAATGTTGATTTTCTAGAAGTCTTGGAATACTGGGAAGTTCCAAAACACTGGAAGTAAGCTAATCATGTCATTATAGGCAACCACTGATCTACTGGATCGTGGTGTTCATATAAAAAACCTAGTCAGGTGCCTGATGAATCCGCTTATGGCTGATGAGCCCAATTTGAGAACAACACAGATCCATGTGTTATCTGAGTTAGAATCCAAGATTACAGCAAGCTGCTTTCTTCTTTCTCTTTTCTTCCATCCTCTGAATCAAAGCCGCTTCATGTTGAGCTACACCCAGTGCCAGATATTCCCTCCAGATTGACTGGATGTTGAATGACTTCATACCATTTTTTGCACACATCATGGTGCCATCATACGGGGAGACCCCACTTTTGAGAGCCATCAAGAATCTTGCTGTACAAAATATTCTTGGGGATATGGTCTCCTCTCATTCTTCTGACAGCTAATGATGTGCCAATATTTCAAATGGGTAATTGGGATGAGGTGGGTAATTATAGGCCTGTGAGTTTGACATTGATCCTTGGCAATATCATTGAACAGCTGATACGTGATTGAATTAATAAAGAATTAAAGGAAGGTAAAAAACTAATGCCAGTCATCATGGGTTTATGGAACAGATCCCGTCAAACTAAGTTAATATCTATAACCCTAAGAAACCCAACTGGCAGAGGGTTCACTGTTCAGAAACAGTAACTTTTATCAAGCCTGATTAAATTCACTATACCTAACACTTTGCTGTTATAGTATTTATCTATAAGAAATGTTGTGTGAGATCTTAAATGAAAGCCACGATCATGCTGGTCATTAATAGTGTTGTGACATATATGTACTGATTATATTTTAAAAGTTATGTCTATACACTTAAATTCCAATGTATAGTTGGTTTTAAGGTGTTACTGGACACAAAGGTTACTGCACACATAATTGGTTTCTCCAGAGAAAGGGATATATATTCACACATCTGTCTAAGTTCATTTGTAGATTAAGCATTGCAAACCAAACACAATGGGAGCTACGTCTGCATTTCAAGCCAACACAAGGATGTGAAGACAACTTGGAGTCAGCACACCAGGAAGGAAACCATGGTGGGTAAATCTGACACTGAGGGCAAAACAATGAGTTTGGGGAACTACACGGAGAAGCAAAAAAACAAACAAACAAAAAAAACCCGTCATTTTAATATCCAATTTACTGAGGAAGCCCCTTGAAAGAAGTGGGGTATATTAATAGATTCATAGAATTTGAGGCCAGAAGGGACCATCAGATCATCTAGCCGGACCTCCTGTATATCACATTTCACTAAAGCATATCTTTCAGAAAGGCATCCAGTCTTGATATGAAGACATCAAGGGACTGAGAATCCATCACTTTTTGTCCCATGAAAACTTGGATCCTGGTTTTGCCTGAAAACCAGCAGCTCTGTCAAAGACTGAATCCTCTGGAGAAAATCTACTTTATTAAATAGGAAAGGTAACCATTAATAAGTGCAGATCTAGAATTGCATTTTATATTTTGTTCTATGTGTAAACCTTGTTTCCAATACTCTTACTTATTACTCATTTGAATCTCTATTCTTTGTTAATAAACGTATTATGTTTTTTCTTATAAGTACTCAGTGCTGCGGTATTAAGTGTGAATCCTCAGTTGCCTCAAACAAACTGATGTGTATACTGTGTCCTTTGGGGACAGCGAACTTGGAAATTTCGATGAGTGTCCAGTGACAGGGGCTGAATACAATAGGGAACGCTCTGAAATCTCAGAGGTTGGTATGTACTAGCCTGCACAGAGAGGGTGAGGTCTGAGACCTGGACGTCAGTGCTTGTGGGGCCAGATAGTATTGGTTTCAGGGAGATGACCCCCAACAGGCAGAGACAAGATTACTTCTTGCTAAGAGCAGGCAGTGGTGAGGTGCATCACAACCCTGGATACCCTTCTAGGGAGCATCACTATCATTTTTTGATGACATCACAAGTTTGGCTGATAAAGGTAATAGTGTTGATGTACTATACTTAGACTTCTGTAGGAAGTTTGACCTGGTACCACATGACATTTTGATTAAAAATCTACAACAATATAAAATGAACATGGCACACATTAAATGGCTTAAAAGCTGGCTAACTGATAGGTCTCAAAATATAATTGTAAATGGGGAATCATCATTGAGTGGGTATGTTTCTAGCAGGGTCGCATCAGGATCTGTTCTTGGCTGTATTTAATATTTTTATCAATGACCTGGAAGAAAACATAAAATTATCACTGATAAAGTTTGCAGAGGACACAAACATTGGGAGAGAGGTACATTATGAAGAGGATAGGTCACTATTTCAGAGTGAGCTGGATCTCTTGGTAGATGGTCAAGAGCAAACTATATGTGCTTTAATATGGCTTAATGGCAAATCTAGGAACGATGAACCATACTTAAAGGATGGGGGACTCTATTCTGGGAAGTGGGGACTCTATCCTGGGAAGTAGGGACTCTGGGGGTTGTGATGAATAATCAGGTGAACATGAGCTCCTAGTGCAACTCTGTGTCCAAAAGGGCTAATGTGATCTTTGTATGAGTACACAGAGGAATCTTGAGTAGGAGTAGAGAGGTTATTTTACTTCTGTATTTGGCACTGGTGCACTGCCGGAATACGGTTTCCTGTTCTGTTCTCCATAATTCAAGAAGTATGCTGAAAATAGGAGAGGGTTCAGAGAAGAGCCACAAGAATGGTTAAAGGCTTAGAAAACATGTCCTAGAGTGACAGATTCAAAGGGCTCAATCTATTTAGTTTAGCAAAGAGAAGTTTAAGGGGTGACTTGATTACAGTCATCCCTTAATTACATGAATGAGAATTAGGAACCTTTTAGTTTGTACCCACAGCATCCACATGGGGTAGTTACAGAACAGCACATCATGCTATGCTATTCACACCCCCATAATCCAAACAGTGATCCACTGTAGATAGGTCCCTAGATAATCAAAATAGTCCCTTCTGGACTTGAAATATATGAAGTTACCTCTCAGATGCAGCAACACAACCTATGCTGAACAGTGTTGTCAGACATGAGGTCAAAGCCTTAGTTGGTGTAAACTGTCACAGCACAGTTGCCTGCAACATAGCTACACCAGTTTAAAGCAGCTTAGACTCTGGTCCCATGTCTGGACCAAATTAAGCACTCATGGAAATAATTGCTGATGTGCTACATTTCAAAGGCAGGATCAATGACATTTTGAAAGTTGTAGCTTGCCCCCCAGAAGCTTTGGTGATGAGCAGAGACCTCAGAAAATCTATCCAGATTTGCTTGTTTGTTGTGTTACAATAAAATATAAAAATTGGGTTGCGGGGAGAGGGGAAGTGAGCCTTTTATTTATTTAAACAAGAAAATGATCTGAATTAAACAGAAGTGTTTTTTTCTTTATAGTTACAAACACCCTCGCATGTCTGAAAACTTTATGCTTGAAGTAGTTTATCATAAATACACATTTCTGAAGGTCCCCCAAGGCAGACAAGTACACTTCTAGTGAATTAGACACAGCTTTGTTTGAAGCTGTCCTGAATTTCTTTAATTTCAATGACAGAAGAATTGTCAAGTAAGATGTAAAGTCAATGCTGCACTGATGATCTGTGATAGAGTCTGTCAGTAACATCAGTTCTTAATTCAAAGTAAACTCATTTTTTCTCTTCTCTTTATTTCCCAAACAGAATTTCAGTCTAGATATTGCTGCTTGTGAAGATTATAGAATTGGCACCAAAGAAAACAAATATCCTCTGTTTATCCACAGGCAATCAGTGCAGACATCTTGAACAGTTTGTTCTGATATTGCTTCAACAAAAGCCCAGCCCTAGGAAGAAGGTGTCTGTATGAACTAGAATTACAGTCCCCATAGTAAATGGTCGGGGCTTCACCTTCTGAGTCGATCGTTCCTGCTTTGTGCATTTAGTTTTACCTAGCATGGTAAAAGTGTTACAGTCAGGAAGTGTTTTGTTTAATTACTTACAACAATATAACAAACAGAAATGCAAGTAAGATTTCCATGTATTAATGCAGACACTGTAATGAGATCCAGCTCTAAACAGGTCCACTGCCTCGAACTGCTCAAGCTCCTGTGTCGAATTTCACAGCAGCAGAAACCTGGAGTAGCTGTATGGACATCAGTGGAGTTACTCTTGGAATTTCACCAGTTTAACTAAGATCAGAATGTGGCCCTCAGCTTCTCCAAAACACTGATCTACTCAGAGAAAGGTCAATGTGTTATAGA
The DNA here is from genome assembly GCF_965140285.1 of Lepidochelys kempii. NCBI lineage: Eukaryota > Metazoa > Chordata > Testudines > Cheloniidae > Lepidochelys > Lepidochelys kempii. The sequence goes on along the minus strand of NC_136391.1, from coordinate 29,649,013 downwards.
AGACAGTTAATAAACAGAAGAGAAGCCATCTCTCTCTCTCTCTTTCACATATACACACACACACAAAAGTATATGACAACTGGTCTGGCAGAGTCAGTGACTGAGGCATCCCAGGCAATTACCATTCATAGGATTGAATTAGTCTTCCCTCCGTGGTGGTAGTTAAGAATGCCCCCTCCACTCCCAGCATAATCATTAGGCTAAGCAGCTACAGAGGTCAGAAGGGTCAATGAGTTTCACTGAGCCTCACAATCACATGCATGATTTTCATTTGATTTGGGCCCTTGACTTGACTAGTCCTTACGGCTAGAAATCCAGAAAGGAGTTTCTGGTCTGGATTGATGTAAATCAGCAATACTTACTCCTTCCTCTTATACATCAGTCACAGCAAGCCCTGTATGGAGGCAGTACTAGTTCAGGACTCTTGGTTCTATTCACACCTCTGCCATTGATATGAAAGAGAACTGTTTGACATGGAACTTTCAAGCCATTATGCTTCTCTGTACTTCATTTTATGCATCATAAAATGGGTATAATATTTACTTCACATGGATGTTATGCAGCTGTTGAAGTTCTCACTGGACACAATTGGAATTGCAGTGGTGTCAAGAATCAGACTCGTACTGGATAAATAGTTTTGAAGTACATAAAATATTGTTACAAGGAGGAGGGAGAAAAATTGTTCTCTTTAACTTCTGATGATAGCACAAGAAGCCATGGGCTTAAATTGCAGCAAAAGGCAGTTTAGGTTGGACATTAGGAAAACCTTCCTAATTGTCAGGGTATTTAGGCACTGGAATAAATTGCCTAGCAAGGTAGGGGAATCTCCATCATTGGAGATTTCTAAGAACAGGTTAAACAAACACCTGTCAGAGATGGTACAGATAATACTTAGTCCTGCCTTGAGTGTCAGGGACTGGACTAGAAGACCTCTTGAGGTCCCTTCCAGTCCTACGATTCTATGAAATATCACTCAGTTGATGAAGAAGAGCCATAATGCTGGCAAAGAATGTTGCTCAGTTGGCTTTGGGAGTACAGATTTGAACATGCAGAGATACTACACTAGATAAAGGGTGTTTGCATGTTAGAATGCATAGCTGGTGTTTGCACCTGCAACATGTAAATCTAAGCAAGTACATGTGAAACTTTACATGCATGAATACAAATGATAAGATGCCTGGCTGACAATGTCTTCCAATACATCAGTTTTTATTAGGGCCGTTGATTAATTGCAGTTAACTCACATGATTAACTCAAAAAATTAATCGTGATCAAAAAATTAATCATGTTAATCACACCGTTAAAGAATAGAATACCAATTAAAAGTTATTAAATATTTTTGGTATTTTTCCACATTTTCAAATATATTGATTTCTATTACAACACTGAATATGAAGTATACAGTGCTCACTTTATATTATTATTTTTGATTGTAAATATTTGCACTGTAAAAATGATAAACAAAAGAAATAGTATTTTTCAATTCATCTCATACAAGTACTGTAGTGCGATCTCTTTATCATGAAAGTGTAACTTACAAATGTAGATTTTTTTGGTGACATAACTGAACTCAAAAACAAAACCATGTAAAACTTGACAGCCTCCAAGTCCCTCAGTCCTACTTCTGGTTCAGCCAATCACAAAGACAAACAAGTTTGTTTACATTTACAGGAGATACCACTGCCTGCTTCTCATTTACAATGTCACCTGAAAGTCAGAACAGGCGTTTGCATGGCACTTTTGTAGCCAGCATTGCAAGGTATTTACATGCCAGATATGCTATACATTCATATGCCTCTTCATGCTTCAGACATCATTCCAGAGGACATGCTTCCATGCAAATGAGCAGATTTGATAAAATGCAAAGAAGGCACTAATGTGAGATTTCTAAAAATAGCTACAGCACTCAACCCAAGGTTTAAGAATCTGATGTGCCATCCAAAATCTGAGAGGAACACAGTGTGTAGCATGGTTTCTGAAGCGTTAAAAGAGCAACACTCTGATGAGGAAACTACAGAACCTGAACCACCAAAGAAGAACATCAACCTTCTGCTGGTGGCATCTGACTCAGATAATGAAAATGAAGATGTGTTGGTCCACTCTTCTTTGGATCGTTATCAAGCAGAACCAGACATCAGCATTGATGCATGTCCTCTGGAATGGTGGTTGAAATATGAAGGGACATATGAATATTTAGCGCACCTGGCACATAAATATCTTACAACGCTGGCTACAACAGTGCCATGTGAACACTTGTTCACACTTTCAGGTGACATTGTAAACAAAAAGTGGGCAGCATTATCTGCTGCAAATTGTAACCAAACCTATTGGTCTGAGTGATTGGCTGAACAAAAAGTAGGACTGAGTGGACTTGTAGGCTCTAAAGTTTTACATTGTTTTATTTTTGAATGCAGTTTTTTTTACATAATTCTACACTTGTAAGTTTAACTTTCACGATAAAGAAACTGCACTACAGTAATTGTATTAGGTGAATTGAAAAATACTACTTTTGTTTTTTACAGTGCTAATATTTGTAATCAAAAGGAAATATAAAGTGAGCACTGTACACTTTGTATTCTGTGTTGTAATTGAAATCAACATATTTGAAAATGTAGAAAACATCCAAATATATTTAAATAAATGGTAGTCTATTATTGTTTAGCAGCACGATTAATCACCATTAATTTTTGACAGTCCTAGTTTTTATATTTTGCCATTAATTTTTGACAGCCCTAGTTTTTATATTTCTGAAGTAAACCTTTGGGCTGGAAAGAGCTATACATGTATAAAATATTGTAATTGTTTTGGTATTTAGCAATCTGCAGCCTTTGAGACAGATACAGATATGCCTAAGGTACATTTTCTTTCACCCAGTGTAGATGAGAAGTCAAAAATTTGTCACAGAAAATCATTGTTAAGTACACAGTAGCCATGTGTCTTTCAGTCTTGGTTTTAAGAGAAATTCCTTGCAGATTCATTGGTCCAAACCATTTCTAGTGTAATTCAAATAGAACTTTAACCTTAATAGAATTACACCAGTGAGAAATTTGGTTATTTTTCATCAATTGCTCATATGTTTCAGCAAATGTAATTTATTGATAATTTTCATGTCATTAACCACTTTTTCCAAAGGAGTATAGTATGGTACCCAGTATTTGTTCTCTTAAGTAACTGAACAAAGAAATAAATGTCTAATGACTGCACATGGGGCAAGCTGTCTAATATCTATTTTCAATACAAAATATAAAAGCTACATCCTTCCTTAGAAATTCAAACCAAGTTTTAAAAATATCAACAATTGAAAAGTATGACAATTTTTGTGTTCTCTTCCGCCCCTCTCCCGCCCCCCGACTGGTCTTTGGATAGTGAAACTTATATGTTTCAACATTAAGAAGTGATAAGAGACTTAAGAATAGATATACTCTGAGGAGATGTCTTTTAAAATTCTTTATTCAGTCAGGTGTGAAACAGTATAATATCTTAAAAGGACACATTTGGTAGCATGAAAGACAAGTGCAGTGAGGCTTGAGTTTACTAAATTCGCTGCATTCTCCAACCTTAAAGCTGCAAATAGATTATTTTTTTAAACAATCAACAGGATTGCAAGTATTCCCCAAGCGGCTAGGGTTCTGAATAAAGTTAATTCTTTTTTGCTGTTATTTGGCATAGAGATTTCTAAACTGAACAGTTTAGGTTTGTTATAGGCTACTTTTTAAAAAAACGTTATTTTGTTTGGTAATTTCTAATCTAATTGGTTCTGATTATAAACCCAGTGGAGAACAGTGCTTCTCTTAATTTCAGATTCATGCAAGATGGATGTGAGAGGTGCAGTTTTAAGAATGAGTAGCTCAATTTTCGAAGTTGAACTCCTTGTGTATGTAAAAATGTATCGATAATTTAGTAAGGTCATAACTGGAGATTTTGTGTACTGTCAACATGCTTAACTATTTTTAAATGATGTGAGTCATCCATAAGCCATTATTTCTGTCTTCTAGCAAACTGCAGTGTAAGCTAGAATGGCAATAAGGTACTCCAGTCTTTTGTATTTTCTAGATCACTGGAGTCAGAAATGTTCTGCAAAATGACAGAATTCTATTTATTAAACTGGGAAAATCCATTTAATCTAGGTGACAATTAAAAAAAAATATTGGTATTGACTATCATTTCAATCTGGCAATATTTTTCTAAAGATTTCAGTGGCTTTCTCTTACAAAAATCTCAGACTGTCCCTTCATTGTTAATTGATGTACATCGCTAATTTGCTTTTGAAACTCATGTTTAGTACACAGACAGATGGGTGCATTGAAGCATGGTATTAATCAGAAACATCCAAAAATATGCAGTAGCATACAGGCATCTTAGGCCGACCACATAGTTGAGTGTGAATTTCCAATCTGGGCAGAGAGTTTGAAATCCTCTTGGTGGTGCCTAGAATAGTACACACATTCGCATGCAGATAGATCACTTTACATGGTGCTTATCAACCACGAAGGATCCTTCATCGAGTCTGTTAATGCGGCTTGTTCTGATGCTGCCACTTCCGATGCCCAAAAAGCTGTTGCTTCCATATGCTCAGTTGCAACTGCCATTTTAAACTCTAAGCAATTGAGAGCACGAACACATGCTGCACCTTTGCATGTGAAGATGAGGAAAATCCCTTTCTCTGTGTAAAAGTCAGAAATGCTGGCGCAGCAAGTCACAAGCCACTGGCAGTTTTTCTTTGGCACTGGGTGAAGACAGAATTCTAAAAATGCATAAAAACATGTTTGGAACACGTTCTGCTATGCATTAATCTCTGGGTAACATTTACAAAAATATTAAGAGTATCTTGCATAGATTAGGGTGAAAATCCCCTGGCAATTTCCTTAGTAGGAGTCTTTAAATTAAAAAAAAAAAAAAGGCACCTATGACTTATGTTGATTGAATATGTATGAGTTTACGGGCTTGTCTACACAGTTTTAGTACTGATTTAATGGTAACTAACTTGATCAGTTTCTAACACTAGAGTTTAAATTGGTGCAACCCTTTAACTGGGTCAGGTTATACTGGTAAAAATGCTCAAATTAGCATAGATTATTTGCAGACACAGCCAAGTATGATACAGTATATTTGCTCCTCCTTTCTATGTGGCTGCATAGCCCACCTTAGGGTCATGTCTAAGCTAGGAAAGCTTTACCAGTAAAGGAATGCTTGCGTACTATACCAGCAGAGTGCTCCTGCTGTGGACACAGCTATACCAGCAAAGCTGTGTTTTGTACCTCTACAATAAAATCACCTCACTACTCAAAACAAGCTATACAGATACAAGTGCAGCTTTGCTAGTATAGCTGTGTTTACACTAGGGACTTCTGACAGTACAGCTGTGTCACTCAGGGATCACAGCTTTTCACTCCCTTGACCCAAATAGCTTGGCCGGCAAAAGTCTGCTATGTAGTGGAAGTCAATGTAGACCTGGACTACGAATGATTGGCCTGCTTTTCTGTGCTTCTTGGGCTGACGGGAGGTCTCAGCCCCTAACTTGCTGCTTATTGGAACTAAACTGGATTCCCAGTTTGTGGAGACTCCACTTCGTGCCTGAGTGAATAAATATACAGTCTCTATGACTTCTGGGGCATGAAGAACTCAAATTAATCAAGGACCCAGCAATATTAAAGGGGAACAGATAAGGTTATATTGGGAAGGGGTAAAGATAGTAATTGGGATAAGGGAAAAGGCAGCAGAATCAAACGGAACAGAGAGGTGCTTGACTGGATTGGCTAGCTGGTGCTTTGTTGGCTGGTTTTTGCTCACATGCTCAGGGCCTAACCGATGGACATATGTAGGGTTGGGCTGGTAGTGAATTTAATCATTTTCCTGCTATTGCAGGGACCTAGGCAATGCTTAATTTGTACCAGGGCTTTCCAGGACTGAGCCCAGCACCTCTAGGCTTGGCAGTTCATAGCCCTGCACCTCTGGGCTTGCTGCATCAGTTATGACATTAAAAAAATGGCTTGACCCCTGGCACCTAATTGCTTGAGCCCCAGCACCTCCTTCATTACAAATTAAGCATTGGCCCTAGGGCACTGGGGCACCTTGGTCCCTCCTATTCTCTCGCTCTGTCTAGTCTCCTGTACACTGTAATACTTTAGTCTAATGTTGGTTGCTGGGTTTAGTGTGTGGGTGTTGGGTGGTGGTGGCAGCCTGTGATATAAGGGATGTCAGACTAGATGATCCGGTGGTGCCTTCTGGTCTTAATTTCTATACAGACAATGGGGCTGGTACTGCAATATGACATACATGAGTCTCCCAGTGAATCTAAGTGGGGATTCATAGAACAGCAGGCTTGTGTGGTTGAGCCCAATATATTTCTACCTTAAATACAGTATTCTAAAAGCTCCAGTCTTGAGCCTGTTTTGTGCTTCATCTATTTTAATATTTTTTGTGTGTAGTTCATTGCTATAATCTATCATACTTCATATTGTCATTCAGTTACTCCAGTCTAGCTCTGTCTACATGAACAATTAAACTCGGGTTTGAATCTTTCCCACATTACCCTGCCACTGTCTAGCTGCCTGTGTGCACCCTGCTGATGTGCATTATCAGGTTGTCAGAGTGCTCTGAGCTCTCCCTCTCTGAAACTGAACTAGCTCAAAGCGCATTAATGAACTGTTAACACAGGTCACCCGGGTGCACATGGACAGTTAGACCATGGCAGGCGACTGGGGGGTAGATTGAAACCAGACCTTGCCCCACTTTAATTGTTCATGTAGAGAAGCCCAAATCCTTCTATCTGAGCTGTGAATTTGTTCATTTTCATTTCTCACAGAACCCCAAATTCAAAACAAAACACAAAATATATAAACAGCATCTACCAGAACATTGTTAAGTCAATGTCCAAAAATAAATAAAATAATGGTCTTTCCAAGAGCAAGAGAAATTAATAAGAAGAGTTTTATAAACCCTTTGAAGCACAACAAAAGGAGCCATGGTTAAAATTTTAACAAGTTAGAATCATTAGCTAAACAAATTCTGACAGCCTATCTTTGCATTTCCAGGTTTCAGAGTAACAGCCATGTTAGTCTGTATTCGCAAAAAGAAAAGGAGTACTTGTGGCACCTTAGAGATGAACCAATTTATTTGAGCATAAGCTTTCGTGAGCTACAGCTCACTTCATTGGATGCATGCTGTGGAAAGTGTAGAAGATCTTATTATATACACACAAAAAGCATGAAAAAATACCTCCTCCCTCCCCACTCTGCTGCTGGTAATAGCTTATCTAAAGTGACCACTCTCCTTACAATGTGTATGATAATCAAGTTGAGCCATTTCCAGCACAACATTTCCAGCACAAATCCAGGTTTTCTCACCTCCCCCCCCCCACACACAAACTCACTCTCCTGCTGGTAATAGCTTATCCAAAGTGACCACTCTCCTTATATTGTGTATGATAATCAAGGTGGGCCATTTCCAGCACAAATCCAGGGTTAGTCTCTAAGGTGCCACAAGTACTCCTTTTCTTTTTGCATTTCCAGTCACACATGCTCAGAACAAAGGCTTGATTGGTGAGGCAACTTTAATAGGTCCCTCTGCATAGGACTAATTTCTCTCAATCTTTTTTTTACTTACCACGGATCCTCAGAAGCTACACTCTATTAATCTGTGTCACTAGCACAGATTACTAAAAGAACAGACTAGCATTGAAGCAAGTGCATCTTGCCATTATCATAGGTACTCGAGTAACAAAGGGAACATGTTAAACAAGCTAAGTAAGAGTTATTAAAAGTAACACAAGATGTTCTGTATTTCATGTTTCTTCAAATTGTGTTTATACACAATCCCTTTACTTCCATGCATACATGGGTCAGCTCCTCTACTGGTGTGAACTAGCATTGCTCCATTGGCTTAGATAGAACTATACCAACTTGCACCAGCTACAGAGCTGTGCATCTCATTTGTGTGTGTGCGTGTTTGTGTTTGAACACACAATCAAATATACACCTATGGCCCTTTCCTGGTCTGTGTTTCATCCCTACTTCACCCTTCTCCACCAGCACAATTCAGCATCAGTGTCTCTGGCCATGAGATGATCTAACCGGTTTGGGGGGTGAAAAGGGGAGGCAAGAGGATCTTCAATTTGCATTAAGCTACCATAGTAGCACCCATCAACCTGTTCCCATTAACTGCACCTCCTACTGTCAGTATAGGCATGGCTGTGGTTTGTGCACGAAAAACAGAACAAACATAAAAACTCTGCATAGGGTTCTTATCCTCTCTTAAACACACACAAACAAACAAAATGGTTAGGTCCTGATGCCCCAAGCTGCTCTGAACAAGCATAGGAGTCCATCTGAGTGAATCACACGGCAGAATCGGGGCCCTAGTGTGGTGACTGAGGAAAAAAAAAACATTTGACTTTATCTATGTTATATGCAAGCATAGGAACTGTGTGATGTAGAGTATCATCATACTGAAGATGTATCCTGGTACAGTCTTGGTGATAATGCCAAAGCAGAAACAATAAATTATCAGGAGTAAATTAACTGATGGTTTCATTAGATAATACTGATTAAGTACAGCAAATATCCTCTAATGAGACACAATAGTGCAGAAATTTAAATAAGCACGGTTGACTTGTTTCTTATTGAAACTATATAGTGTGTGTTAGAAAAAAACAGTCCATGTTGATAAAGATGATTTGAGCACTGAAGTCAGTGTACATATAAAAAGAATTGTAACAATACTACACATTTTAAGCACACATTATACATAACTCAAATCTAATAGCAGAAGAACAGTGAAGGAATAAAACAAGAGTGAATTAATAGCAGACAAACTACTCAGCAGGTACTGAAATGACAACAAATATGGAGCCTTAATATGAAGACCATTAGCCGGATAAAATTGCCAATACAGGTTGAGATATTTGCCTGAGATATGGGCAAATATTTGCTCAGAAAAAGAGTGCTTTAAATTGTTACTATTTGACATTTCCTCCATAAAAGGCTACAAAACTGTATAAGACTACACAAAATAAAATAAAAATAACCAGGTTGCATTGGTAAAACATGAAAGGAGAGGACACTGTTAAATGGGAAGAGCTGTAACAGAAAGAGATCCCACTGTTTTCATCCACTAGATGTTACCTAACATTTGGCATGAATGAACACTTCTAAACATTTTTAATTTGACATTATGAAAGGAGTTATTTGGTAATGATCTCAGCTGATGACCCACATTTATACTGCAGCTGTTCTATTTACTCTTTGCAGTACTATCTGCTTCTAATTACCAGTATCACTTCCTGGATGTTTACACTGTGGACTAGTTTCATTCCAAGGAGAAGCTGGATTGGATTAGACAGATATCCTCTTCCATTCTCTTGTTGAGAAGGTGCAGATGAGCAAACTGAAAATGAAACTGACAACTTTCCCTTTAATTGATTTAAATTAGGAGTCTCTCCAAATTTCAAACTGTTTTCTAATTAAGTATTATATGAATGATGGCCCTTACTCTAGATGCTTGAAAGTTGAATATTTCAAAATATTAATGAAGCAGAAAACAATCTGGTTTCAAGACATTAAAACAGTGATGGGAAAACAATCCATATAGGTCAAAGACATACACACAATGAAAACACAGTGAGCCTAACTTCTGCTGCATTATAGGATATCATTCATTGTCTTTTGCATTTATCACTTCCCAGATTAGACTCTTTTGTATAAAGAATATTTTTACAATGACTGCATGCTGTCACAGACTCATGGTAGGATTTGGTTGACTCCATGCAATCAGTTCTCTGAGTCCCCCAACCAATCACTGTCTCCTAATTTTTCCATATCCTCTTTAATCTACTGACTTTCTCCACTCCTAGGGGTTAGCAAGAGCAGGAAAAAAGCTTGGCAGCCTGTTCTTTCCCCCCCCCAGACAGGAGTACTGAACGCCATACCATTATTCATTCTAGGTCTGATCCAGAGCACATTATAAGAGACCCACTGACTTTAACTGGCTTTGAACCAGGGCTTCTGCTAGCTCTGCCTTAAACTATGGTCATCTAGCAGAACACAGATGACACTAAACTGGGGGGAGAGGTAGATATGCTAGAGGGTAGGAATAGGGGTTCAGAGTCACCTAGACAAATTGGAGGATTGGGCCAAAAGAAATCTGATGAGGTTCAAGAAGGACAAGTGCAAAGTCCTGCACTTAGGATGGAAGAATCCCACGCACTGCTACATGCTGGGGACCGACTCGCTAAGTGGAAGTTCTGCAGAACAGGACCTGGGGATTACAATGGATGAGAACCTGGATATGAGTCAGCAGTGTGCCCTTGTTGCCAAGAAGGCTAACGGCATATTGGGCTGCATTAGTAGGAGCACTGCCAACAGATCTAGGGAAGTGATTATTCCCCTCTGTTCAGCACTGGTGAGGCCACACCTGGAGTACTGCACCCAGTTTTGGGCCCCACACTACAGAAAGGATGTGGACAAATTAGAGAGAGTCCAGAAGAGGGCAACATAAATGATTAGGGGGCTGGAGCACATGGCTTACGAGGAGAGGCTGAGGGAACTGGACATGTTTAGTCTGCAGAAGAGAAGAGTGAGGGGGAATTTGATAGCAGCCTTCAACTACCTGAAGGGGGATTCCAAAGAGGATGGAGCTACGCTGTTCTCAGTAGTGGCAGCTGACTGAAAAAGGAGCAATGGTCTCAAGTTGCAGTGTGGGAGGTCTAGGTTGGATATTAGGAAACACTATTTCACTCGGAGGGTGGTGAAGCACTGGAATGTTTTCCCTAGGTAGGTGGTGGAATCTCCATCCATCCATAGAGCTTTTTAAGGCCCGGCTTGACAAAGACCTGGCTGGGATGATTTAGTTGCTGTTGGTCCTGCTTTGAGCAGGGGGTTGGTCTAGATGACCTCCTAAAGTCTCGTCCAGCCCTAATCTTCTATGAGTCTATGATTCTATGAACACCAGTCAGTATTGCTCAGATGTGCGGTTGGTATAGCTACATCTCACACAAAATAATTTCACAAGCTTAGGCATGACACTGGATAAGAATTGCATGGCAGGATGTATACAAGGAGATAGCTGCTTGTGGGTACTATGAATAGTTGGAAGTCTAATGTGCACACACTGGCTTACAAGGATCAGGTGTGTATACAAACAGCTCCCAGTTATCTGCTGGAATCTATCTAAAGAAGATTCAAAATTCACCTGAAATCCTTTGAATGTCAAGGGAGAAGTTTCAAATTTGAATCCTCGTAACCAAACTCTCCTATTTTACGATTATCACTTTTGATGGCAAAAATTCTGTAGAAGGAGCTCAATTTTTTTTGTCTGTATTAAATAAAACTCAAACACTAATCTTGCTTTGACCATTAACCTGAACCCCAAATCATAGCCTAAACAGAACTCAGATAACAATTTAATCCACAACAGGCATAATTATTACTGATGCTTCACCTTGGATAATTAGCAATACGTCTTTGGTTTGCAAGACTGTGCAGGAAAGCTCAGGAGTATGCCCTCTCTCTCTCTCTTTCCCCACCCTCATTTACACTTTTATTTTGCTTGAAGTCTAATATGAGTTTTTAAGTTTCTCAGGGCAGGAATCTTTTCTTTTACCTTTATTGGGCACTGTTAAAATAACAAAGAAGCTAAAAATATTTAAAAACTGAAAACAACGAACAAAACAAAATATCCCCCAAAGCTATAGATATTGTGCAAGCTCCTAAACAAAGTTTTCCCATCATTATTTGAACTGGTACATCTAGAGATGTGGAGGGGAAAACAATACAACTTTTTCTAATCTCAAAAAGGGGTTGCTTTGAGTTTTAGGTGAATGTAAAGATCAGTTCATGTTTTATGCAAATTAGTTTGCCCATCCTAATACAAAGAAATGTTCAAACTTTTGTCAATGAGTAAGGATTAAGAGTGGAACTGTAGTTATATAACCAAAACCTAGGGCTTGTCTATATGGTGGGACAAAGTGTGTTCAGGAGTGTGGTTTGTAAAGTGCTCCAACATGTTGTGCTCTATCTACCTCATGTAGTCCCTGCTGGTACGCTCTAAAAGATACCTCATTAGTGCTCACAAATACATTAGAGTGGGGAAGTCAGATTGCGGCACATTAAGGCACTCTGCAAATCAATGTGCAGCTTGATGTGCCACGTACACAAGCCCCTCTTCCACCCACCATTATGTGTCCTAATTCCTGGAAGTTTTACTTAAGGAGAGGATCAAAATACAATACTGATGCATTACCATTTCCAGAACTAAAATGTCATTCTCACATCTACTGTATCTGGAGGTGGTAATGCACTTTGATGATTGAAAGTGAGTCCCAGAGGTACTGTTAAATGCATGACTTCCCTACCCAGGTGTCAGTGGATACTCCCAATTTACAAGTACCTTAATCTTCACAGGAGCACATGGAACATCTCTAGTTTGAGGATATTTAAGGAACTATATTTCATGGATTTTAGATGTTTTGTAGGAAGCTTGCAATCAAAACCTAACATTTACCCTTTCTCTTTGGGTGCAAGACTGTTCCTCCATTGTTTCATGAAAAATCTTTTCAAGTTGTCACACCCAAATAGCTGGTGGTAATTACATTTTCACCATTTTCCTTAACCCATTTTCTCACTGTAGGCATTCTGTATGCAGCTTCAAGAAGCAAACAGAAAAAAGCTCCCCAAACTTTCTGACAAATATTTTTTGGCAAACACACTGCACAAATATGAACTGTCAGGATTTCAAAGACTCCCTGAGGAGTTCAGCAAACATATCCAAAGAAATCCAAAGGAGTGATTATGAGTCCTTTTCAAGGCTGCTAGAACCTTCTTCAAAAAAACATTCAAGGCTGTGTAAAGAGTCAGTTGTTTATCCTGAAAGACCTTTTTGATAAGGGAGAAAAATATATGGGGATAACGAACAAAAGATTGTTGATGTTAAAGCTGATTCAGTTCTAAGATAATATTGTTTTGTAATGAGGTGATCTGGAATGTTCCATAACCATTAATTAAAACCTTTACCAAACCTGCATGCTCTCTCTCTCCTCTCAATAGAAAAAGAAACCTTTGTTTGTGAGCCTAATAAAATTAGGCATTGAAGTAAAAACATTGAGATGAATGCTGTAAAGGGAAATTCACATCTTCAGTGCTTCCCAGTGACTGAATGTGGAGTCCTTTTCTTACCCCCTGGTGCCTTCCACAGGCTGCCAGCTGACCGTGGTGGGTCTTCGATGGTTTGGAGGGCCAATCACAAAGTCCAAATGACCCCCTTTGAGAGTACTAAAGAGTCCAGGAAATAAACAGTCTCTTTGCTCTTTCAAAGGTCTTCCATCCCAGCTCTAGACCCTTTAAATTCAGCCCTTGTTCAGGCTCCCACACAAGCCCTGTCCCCTTTACCTGTGGCAGTAGGGGAACCTGGGCCCATCCACTACTCTGCACCCACATACTGCTCAACTTCAGACCTCTGCTGTTATTTCCTTCGGCCTCTTCCTAAGGGCACTTTTATCTCCAGCCCTATCTCAGGCCTAATGTCCTCAGGCTCTTCTCCCCCTGCAATCTCAGTGTACGTTCAGGCAACCATGAACTCTGGCTACTTGTCAGACTTGTGTGGCCAGAGAGGAGTCACCTTCTTCACCCATCTGGTCCCAAGCAGGAACTGAGCTGCTAAAGCCTTGCAGCTCCTTTTATCTGAGTCTGCTGGGCTATGATTGGCTGTCACCAGCCCTGGAAGGACTAGGTCTCTATAGCTTCTAAGATGGCTGCTCCAGTGAGGACTCCATAGGAAGGCCTGGAAGACCCACCAAGGTCAGTTGGCAGCCTTACTGCTCTTTGTTTCCCACCTTGCTGCTTCCTGGAGCAGGATGTAGAAGAGCAGTAGGGCCTTCAGCAGGTCCATGAAGGCCTGGTCCATCCCATCACAAATACACTTAAGTGAAGGCTTCTCTATAAGGCCAAATGCAAATGGTTTTAAAATTCAAATTGCATAGAACCTTCACACAACCATTAATCTCAGTGTATAAATAGATATAGGGATTGACCATGAATTAACAGCCTGATTCTGACACCTTTCTTTTGAGTAGTACCTGACTTCATGCGTTGCTCTGTTGAAATCAATGAGATTAATGTACTGTCTATAAAGCTATATCCATGGTAATGTTAACAGAGTGTTAACAACTGGCAAATTGTGACTTCTTAGTATCTTCAACTGTAACATAAGGGTAATTACAAAAACATTGATTAAAAAAAAATTAATTGGGGCACCTAAGATTTTCACAACTGCAACTACCAGCCATCTGTGAAACTTTCATGCCTGCATTAGTTTTTATTCTAAGTGATGCCCACTAGAGGGCAACATGATCACTCAGACAGTGCTACATGTTAGACATTCCATCCACTTGAGGACAGCTCAGGTAGATGGAAACAGAAAATATCAGGTTTCAGAGTAGCAGCCGTGTTAGTCTGTATTCGCAAAAAGAAAAGGAGTACTTGTGGCACCTTAGAGACTAACCAATTTATTTGAGCATAAGCTTTCGTGAGCTACAGCTCACTTCATCGGTGCCACTAGTACTCCTTTTCTTTTTACAGAAAATATCTTTACTATGTACAGTGCAGCTGATTGAGAATTTTCCATCAACATGTTTTTGATAGAACAAAACATTTTTTGGGAAAAAATGTGTGGGTGAGGAACAAAATTGACATTTTCCAATAGAAAATGTTGATTTTAGGAAACTGACAATTTTGCTCCCCCCCACTTCCAATTTTTTCCCCAAAAATATTTGTTCTGAGTCAATTTTGGTTGAGATGCCTTAGTATATCAAGGGAGATATAGTTTGGGCAGAGAGCCAGGCCCAAAGGAAGAATAAGGGCATAAGATACCCAAACTATGACTCCCCCTGTATGTCTGCAGCAGCTCAACTGGATGCAGTTTTACATTGAACCAATGAAAAATGAAATATTTGGATTTGGGAATGTCAAAAATGCTTTGTTTGGTTTAAAAAGGTTGAAAACAAAACATTAACGTTTCTGGATGAACATTTTTTTGGAGCCCGTCATTTGCGAAGAGTTTGATATTACCACATTTTGCCCAAGTTAAGGATGAAAACAAATGTTGAAATACTGGATTTTCCCATGGGACAGAAATTCTGTTTTTTGACCATCTCTAATATAAATAATTGAATCAACGCACTTCCCAGATATACTCCCAATTCCAGTGGATTCCCTCCTTCATAGAAATTCTCCGTCAACCTTAGCCATCTTCCCTCCCCATTGGTCACAGCTCCCTCTTTCTCTAGCCTTTCTTCTTCTCAGTCACTCAGAAGGCCAAAAATACCTCCTCATTTTCAGAATATAATACCTTCCAATCTCTCTGATGACCTCACTTCCACCATTACACCCTCTGCTGATTACTCTTCCCCTCAGCAGATGTACATGCTTCCTCTGTCATAGGGCAGAAAAATCTTGTCCTACTTAAGAGAAATTAAGAAGGAAGGCTTCCAATTTGCTTAAGAGCTAACTTTAGGAACAAGAGTCGATTCAAATTCAGACCCTGAAGCATTGTGAATGTTGGACTTTGAGGAATGAGAAGCTCCATAGTTAATTTCAAGATGTACCATATCGTACAGTATATTCAGAAGATGTTATCAGAATTTTTACTGGCATCCCTGAACATCACTGACATTTTCTTAGTTGGTATCAGGAATTGGATTTCTTATTATAAAAGGCAAGAGTAAGTTTCATCCACTTTTTCAAAGGTTTAAGGCCTCAATCCTGCAAAGACATATATGTGTTTAATTTTATGCACGTGAGCAGTCCTATTGAAGTCCCAGTAAATCTCTGCAGGCAGAACTGGGACCCACAGCAGGCCTAGCAAAAGAAAGAGGTTTATAAAGAGCACTTGATTTGCCTAAGAAAAAGACACCTTTTGTTTGTGACCGCTAAGACTTTGATGGCAAAAAAGATAACATTTTAGCGCATTAAGACTATGTTAAATAAGACATACAGAGAAACGGGTGAGGGGGTCAAAAGGATATTCATAGAAGAGGAGAAAAGAACTGCCATCATCTCATTTAACAAGCATAAATACACATCTATGGCCTTATATAATTACATGTCACTCAATGAGCTGTGCAAATCCCCGCTCATTCTTCTGTGACAGCAGTAAACATGTTTCGATGGAAACTGCTAATTTAAAAATTAAGCACCAAAAATAGAATCTTAATCTGCAACTTCAAGCAATCATGATTATGTCAGGGGTAGATTAATGTACAAAATGCTATTGCAGACAATATGATCAAAACCAGAAAGATTATGGATGCTGAACCTAATGAGACACTACCTCATGGTATAACCTTGGGAAGGTCCCTTGACCTCTAGTCTGTGTTTCAGTTGTAAAACTAGAGAAAGGAAGCAGGGGTTCCCTGTAAATAAGGTGATATATCTAAGGTGAAGATTTCTTCCCACACTCTCCCAAACACACACACACATGTAATGCCTGTCCTGTATCCAAGTGAAGTAGTAAAATAGGTACAGTCAATAGCTTTTAAAAATAACCTTTAAGAACAAATGAAGATATTTGTTATAATTAACAATCAACTATACAGAGACTTGGGTTTGCATTACAGTTTATAAAGACCAAAGTGGTGGGGGGAAGAAAAAAAAAAAGAGAGAGAGAGACTATATCAATAATCTACAGGCAAAGACCTAAGCCTGCACTGGGATCTGCTAGCCTGGACTTGTGTACCAATGTGTAATCCCACTGAAATCAATGGGACTCAGTTGGGGTGAAGTGTTCCATGCTAGATGATCCTGATTCAGAATCAGGGCTTCTACTAGACAAAAAAGAACCAAAAAATAGACAAAGGAAGTAGTTTTGGAAAGAAGGGGAGGGATTAAAAAAATGGGCAAGCACTGTAAGTAACAGGGAAAATAAAACACAAAAGTGTTGCTATTGTTTAGAAAAGAGTGAGGTCAGACAAGTGAGTCGATGGGTCAGGGTGGAAGCCATCAGCAGAAAACACAACGAATAAGCCAGCTCTGAGGAAGGATGGAAAGTGAGATACATAGTGAACAGAAAGAGGAAGAGGTTGTTGTTCCAAAGGAGGGGATCAAGATTAAAAGAGGCACAAAGGTGATGTGGGATAAAACAAAAGGAACAACAAGGCAGAATGGCCCCCATCTGCCCAGGGCTAAGCAGAAGATGATGAAGAGCTGTTAAAACAGTTTCTTCCCCCATACAAGTTAAGGTAGTAGCTCTATGGCTGCTTTGCATTGCCAGAGTGGTACAAAGCAGCTGTAAAGAGCAAGGCTGAAAATCTGGCCCTTTGGTTTTGTGAATCTTACAGGGATACCAGGACAGGCCCTCACAAAAGGAATCCTTGGTTTAGAGGAACAAAAGGCATGTGTCACCATGTATGCTATCTTGATGCTGGTGACGTCCAATATGGAATGCAACAGAGAATCTCAACATGGAGCCTCCCTTTTGTGCCCCTGAAAACTACTTTTCTCTCAGTGATGTTAAATGACTGCAAAAAACCAAAACCCCTGTTCAGTGAGAACCAAGGCAGGTGCAACAGTATCTTCAGGAACGGATTTACCATGAAACAAACCATGCGGTGGCATGGGGCCCCCAACGACAGGGGGACCCTCAAAATGCAGGACAAATCTCATCTGACCACCTGCCCCTGAGTCCTGGCTGGTGGTGCAGCAGGGCTCAAGCAGGCACTCTGCCTGCATTCTGTGGTCGGTGGCCCAGCTTGCTGCTGGCATGTCTCTGCACACCGCTGGTGGGGGGAAAGTGGCACCACATGCTGCCCCCGCCCCAGGCAGCACAGGGAGACCTGCTGCCCCCCTCCCCTCAAGGGGCACACAGAGACATGCCAGCAGCAGGGCTAAGGCGGCTCCCTGCCTACTCTGGTTCCTTCCCTCCACACCGCACCACTCCCAGAAGCGGCTGGCATGTCCCTGCGGCCCCTGGAGGGGGGTTCTCTGCACACTTCCCCCGCCCCAAGCGCCGACTCTGCAGCAGCCATTGGCCAGGAACTGTGGCTAATGGAGGCTGCGGGGGCGGTGTCTGTGGGCAGCAGTGCGTGGAGACCCCTTGGCCCCCCGCACCTAGGAGCCACTGCCAGAGGGATGTGTGTGCCAGTTGCTTTGGGAGGCACGCTGCCCAAGTGC
Source organism: Lepidochelys kempii (assembly GCF_965140285.1). NCBI lineage: Eukaryota > Metazoa > Chordata > Testudines > Cheloniidae > Lepidochelys > Lepidochelys kempii. Next base: position 29,630,855 of record NC_136391.1, on the reverse strand, counting down.
CACCCTCCATCCCCCTCCCACACCCCAACCCCCTGTTCCAGCCCAGAGCCCACACCAAGCACCCAAACTCCCTCCTAGAGCCCGCCCCCCCCACCTCCTCCTGTACCCCAACCCCCAATCAAGGTGCTTCATATTGTTTTCATTTACTTCACATTACTTATAATATAGGAGGAGGAGGAAGAAAAAAAGAAGGAAAAATGGGGGACAGATAAAAGAGAATGTTCTTTTCTTGGTTGGGTCCCGAGAGGGGTCCCTGAAAATGAAGCTGCACACAGGGTCCCACTAACTTGAAATCCGCCACTGAATGTATTACACCATGAATTCAACTAACAGACATGCATTTTTGAGTGATGACTGAGCTAGTCATAGTGTCTTATGACCAGCTGGGGAATCCTGGGGAGCAATAAGTCTTGTTTACACGTAGGAAAGCAGTGGTTTGCTCTCAACCCAATTCAAAAGTCATTCTGATAGCACAGCTCTTAGAGCATGTTATTTATTTACACGTTTTTCTATGGTTCTCACCACTGCAGTGTCTGAGTGTGTATATATATCTATATCTATATCTATAAGAAAATTTATCTTTGCAAGGCAGGTGAACTTTATGGGAAATTGAGGCATGGAGCTATTTGCCTATGATTACACAGGCAGAGCCAGAAACAGGGCCCAACTTCCCTAAGTCCCAGTCCAGTGCCTTAGCCACAAACTATGGCTACCTTTTGAGCAGGTGTGCTGGGTTGAGATGGACTTAATGTTCATTCGACCACCTCTAGCACAGCCATACAGGCCTCTAAATGTTGAGCATAGAGTTAATTGCAACACAACAACTTACATTGTGTTTTTACTCCATTCCCTGTGCAGCTTCAGCCTAAATTCAATATGTTGCTACTGTAGGCTATGTTTACTGAAATAAAGCTACATTCAGCTATGGGTAACCTGTCTTTGAACATATGCTGTAGGCAGCAATCTAGCAGAGAAATGGGCAACAAACTGTGAGACTAAACTTTTATCATCGTCTCTATAAATCAAGATGAAAGCTATAGAATTCCTCCTGTGGACCTCATACTGCCTTCAGAAAGAAAGTTAAAATATTTGGATGGAAAGAAAGAGAAGATTCTAAAAATAAAGTTATGAGAAATATTAGCCTGGCACAAACAGGAAGTCCAGTTTCCCTTAATGCATGTTTTCAAACAAATAATTCCTAAAAACAATGAATACAGTTAGTATTAATAATGATTGTGGCCATGTCCAATTCTTTCTGTTCCATTCATATTACTAGCACAGAACACAGCTAAGAATGAAACCCCACTAAAGCTACTGAATTTGCAAAGCCAAATAATAGACACCACTGGATCATTTTGATTTGTCAACATATCAAGCAATTTACAATATTCCAGGTATGCAATAATATAACCTAATGTCCCTAACGTCACTGATGAGGGAAATCCATACAGTTTCTGCTAGGAATTCAAGAATTTTACAGCTCACTATATTAAATTATTTTCTGTATTATAGCTATTAATAACAATAATGAAACATAAAAATACAGCATCTAGTACCTACCATTTGAGGATCTCAAAGTCCTTTGATAATATGAATAAGGTAACACTAGTGATACGGCTGTGAGGAAGATGTGCTCATAATGAAGAAATAAGGCATAGACATGTTTGGTAATAGGACCAATGACAGAGTTATTCTTTAGCAGAGCCAGGAACAGAAGCCAGTTTTCTGGAATCTCAGATCAGTGTTTCAAACACTAGATTATGCATCCTCACTTCATCTTAGGAGACAAACAAACAAAACCTTTGCACTCCTAGTTTACGTATAGAACCAAATCAATATTTATATCTTGGGAGACAGTGTGGTCCAGAGGCTAGAGTGCTGGACAACAAGTCAAGAAACTGGTCTTATATTTCTGGCTCTTGTCACCAATCTGATGTGCAACCCTAGGCAAGTAATTTCATTTCTCTGTACCTCTGTTTCCTCACCTATTTAGATGTCAAGGTTTTCAGGGTAAAGACTTGGATTATAGGATTTATACTGTAGGATTTATATTGCCACGTGCAGTGCGACTCTGATGTTGGTTAGAGAATCAAAGCACTATTATAACACAAATACTAATGAATTTTAGTCTTTGAGAAACACTTTTGGTTCTGTTTGTTTTCTTGGACAGGTGTCTTATTTCAAATGTCTCTCTACTGTAGACACTATTCACTTCCACACTAATGAGACTTGAACCCAGCTCCACTACATCTAAGAGCTACCCTTTTTTTGACTAGTTACCATGCTGATCAAAAATAGGAAGAAGTTTACGTTAAGCACTAGATCCAAATGTAGAAGCCACTTTTAAACATTCAGCCCACATCGCTTTTTGATGTTGTTTTTATACTTAGGGCAAAATTTTCCTCTCAAATCTGCAGAGCAGATCTCATCTGTGATATTCTGTTTTTACTCTATATACAGATGTCCCACTGATCTCACAGGGAGATCCACTCATGGAGGGAGAGTAGAATATCAGAGTCAAGCTTTGCTGTGGAAATCTGAGAAAAAATTTTGCCCATAAGATGAAACCACCATAAAGCAAGGATTTTTAATAAATCTATCAAACTGGGGTGGTACTGTATGACTAGAGAATAGAAAACATAGTACCTATATTTAAGAAAGGGAAAAAAGTGATCCAGGCAGCCACCGAACTGTTAGTCTGATTTCAACAGTATGCAAGGTTTTAGAAGAAATTTAGAAGGAAAGAATAGTTAAAGACAGAAGAAAATGGGGTAAAATATAACATAGGTTTACCAAAGGTAGATCATGCCAGACTAACCTTATATTTTTCTTAAATAAAAGAACTGATGCTCTACACAGTGGAAATGTGGTAGATCTCATCTAACAGGACTTCACTGAAGGACCTGATACAGTGACAGATGGGAAATTATTAGTTAAACTAGAGAAGATGCAGTTTAGTACAATAATTGTACCACAGGTAAGAAATTGGCTAAACGAGAGATGACAATGTGTTGTGCTGAGCTGGGGTGAGAGAGGTTACTAGTAGAATTCGTCCTCAAGAACTGGTCTTGGAGCTGATCTGATTTAATATTTACATTAGTGCCTGGGCACAAAAAGTAGGTGTATGCTAATGAAATTTGCTGATGAAACAAATGTGATGTGGCCGTGAAAAAGGCAAATATGATCTTAAGCAAATTACACATAACGTCAGCACTATGTGGATGTTAAGGAAGAATAATAAGTAATAGGTTTCCATCTGTTTTCCTTACCCCTACCCCCATTGCTCAATAAATAGATGAAGCCATAGTCACTGTAAAGTTATCCTCCCCTATGCCAGCCAGGACCCTAATATTCCTAAATGGATTTTCCCAGATGAAGGGAAGCACCACCACAACCTTTTGTCTGGCATTTTTGACATGGAGGAATCAACTGTAAGTTACAGCTCTGCTCCTTAGCTACTGTGCCCAAAGAGGCTTCTGGGGGATGTGCTAACTTAGTAGATCCCATGATCATTTTAGCCACCCCCTTTTCTGGCCAGTGCTCCCTGCTTTGAGCTTCACAGTCCCTCTGCAGGACCCCCAGAGTGATGGCTGTGGCCCATTTATCCATCAAAACCTCCCTTTATTCTCCATCACCAGAGGTTCTCCATCACTCAGGGTTTGAATCCTAAACTGAATGTGACTTTCATTATCCTGTAAATATGATAAGCAGGGGCTAACATGCTCATCTCGGTTGTATTTATTTGAATGCACTGGTAGCAGAGCAAGAAAACATTCCCTCCCCTTAGCCCCCCCCCCCCCCCCCCCATTAGAGATTTACTAACCTGTACTTGGAAGCAACAAAATCTCCCTTTCAAAATGAAAAAACAGACTGGCAGCAAACAATCTAAAAGCCTGGACAGAGCCAACATAAATGATCTATTGTACATTGCATAAAGGCCAGCAAACAGGAATTCCCTTTTTAAGATTAAAAAAAAAGAAAAGAAAAAAATGGTATTTCCCTTCAAAACATTATATAAGAACTTCCAAACAGCCCATAGGGAATGCAGAGAGACTCTCCCTGTTGTTAACATGAACAAGCAGCTGCTGACATGAGAGCACTCCAGGAGTAGCCAGTTGGCAAAGAGACTGTTAAAGAGAAGGCTAGCACAGTAGACATCGCCCATGGTGTTTATTGCACTGTGCATAAGGGAATAGCTGCGTTTGCACAGAACACATGCTGTCTTGTGTGTCCCACAGACCTTTTTTATGACATTAGGGCCTAATCCCCAAAATTTTATCCCATGAGTGCTCCTTACTCTCACAAATAAATAGTCCCACTGAAATCAATGGGGCAATCTGTATGAGTGAAAGTTTGCAGAACTCGGTCATCGTGCAATATCAGTTGATTAGTGGAAGGTAGGCAGTGGACAGCACATATACTGCCTATCATGATGGGTACCACTCCAGCTCTCCCCACCCAAACCTGGGTTGTGTGGAGTGGGTTTCAGTGTAGCTATGTAGTTGCTCCTTTAGGACCCAGTCCAGCTAAGCACTTAAGCACGTAAGTAGTTCCATTCACGTCAAAGGGACTTCTGATGTGCTTAAAGTCAAGCACATGCTTAAGCATTTTTCAGGATTCGGATTTTATAACCCCAAATCATCATTATCCAGGAAGTGGGTGATAATGGCTCCACTTTTATCCTGTTTTGCATTTTTCTCAGTTTATATACACAGCCCAGATATCCTCTCTCAGAAGCATCTGATGTATCCTGGCTTGGAAAAGGCCAGTTTGTCTGCAGCTGAACCAACATGGGTTCGTTATTTTATGGTATTCAGATTTCTGCTTTGTAAAGCCATATGCAATGCACAGGTCAGATGCAATAATGTCTTGGCTGCAGAACAAGAGTGAGATCCTCGCTGGGACATGAACAGTAAGCATAATGCTGAAGTTCACTCTTGTGCGTGTTCAATTGTGTGTATATTTTCTTGGCTAAACTCCATTTTGCCTTTCGATCCTATTACTGCTGATGGGGTTGAGTGATAATGACCTGCCTGCCTGGCTGATTGAGATACATATATAAAATGAATAGTATAGTTAAAGCCCGTTGGGAGCTCCTATTTACTCTGCCCCAAATTAATAGAGCAAGAAAAACTCAATGTCACTAAAAAGCAAGAAATGTAAAGCCTTTTTTGTGACCTATAATTAACATCTAAAACCACAAGGCTCTGTTGAGACAAATTGATTATTAAGATTCAAAATAGTATTAGGCACTGTATGAACTGTACACAAATAGTGTAGCCAACTATACTAGGTAGGCCAGCATTACAAGGATTCTCAATCCTCTGGCTTTATAGCTTAAAATAATTGGCAACTGTAGGTAGTACTAAATCCCTCTTCTCCATACTATAACAAGTATTTATCTTTACTCTGAAGCATCCATTATAGACTGCTCCTGGAAGCAACATGTCAAGTAGGAGGTCCATTGCTCTGTTCTATGACAATTCCTCTGTTCCCTTATTCACATGGGCACCTTTGCTGAGGAGAGTAAAGAACTTGCTGAAAGGGATATAAGAGGCTCCACCCTCCCACCCCCACACACAGTGACATTTTTGAGTAAAATATTTGTGATTTTAATATAATAGTAATAAATAATAATGCCAAGCTCTTACATAGCATTTTTCATAAATAGATCTCAAAGCATTTACAAAGGAGGGGTGTATCATTATTCCCATTTCGCAGATGGGGAAACAGAGGCAAGGGGAGGTGAAGTAACTTGCCATGATCACACAGAAGGGCTTGTGGCAGAGTTAGGGTTAGAACCTACCTCGCTTGATTCCAATTTTTAAAATGATTTCAATTTTAATAGTCAAAGGAGTTATTTGCGATGTGAATTCTTCATAGCCACTCTAGTTGGTGTAGAAGATATCAGACATTAGCTTTTGCTGATGTTTCCATTAAAAAAGGCAGAAAACCCTTTGTAAGTTAAGCAATAGATCAAAACACTGCACAGCGAGTCAGGATTGTATATCTTGGTAGTCATACAGTCTGATCATTTAAGTTCCATGCTTTCTAAGTCCCATAAAAATATTTGCAGAGAAGACAAAAATCTAAGATCTAATAGGATTAAGAATATGTAGAAAATCATTCTATAATTGAAAAGTGAAGCAAAAAGGAAACAAGGAGAAATCTCTGGTCAGCAGAGTTAAAAATAATAAAGAGGGTTTTTTAAAAAGTATATTAGAAACAAAAGGAACCTTAAAAAATATTATTCTGTTACTAGATAGAAATGATAGAATTGTCAACTCAATAATTATATTTATGGGAAATCCTGCAACTGTCTAATTCTTCAAAGTGTTAAACTATTTTTGCACCTGAAAAATTTGTGGTAATATCAAATTTTGCACATAAAACCAAGATTTGCTCATGCCAGATGCTAAGTGTGTATGCAAATGTACATTTTGGAGCATATGCCAAGGTCTATGTAGGATAAAGTGCTATGTGTTTAGTTAGGGAAGGAAAGGTCAAAAGAATGAGCTTTCCCTTGGAGGAGATAGTGGTGAGGTTTCTTAGATACTGTGGGAGTTCAGCTTGGACATGCTGCTGAGAAAGATGTCTCCTGTACTCATGAACTACACCCTTGTGGTAAGCAATTCCATTGTGCTAAAGAGGCAATGTGATTGATGGCATATTGATCTTGGAATTGCAGGCAATCTTTTGGGTATCCTGAGCACAGATCATTAAGGATTAAATCCTAGCTCTACTGAAGTCAAAGGCAAAACTCCCACTGACTTCACTTGGGCCAGCAATTCGCCTTGAGTATCCTGAAGACAAGGACCAAGGTTTTGAACCGGATGCTGTCAAGATTGAGGAGGGCCAACTGTCTGTGGACCACCAGCAAGTAGACAACAGCCAATAGTTTGATCACTGCTGCTTTAATGTGCAGTAACCATACTCCGAGACATCTTGATTTAAAATGCAGGGCTCCTTACACACACTGATAAGCTGATCACTTTATTAAGTTGTTTTGTTGATTTAAGTAAAATGGCATTATCTACAAGGATTGATATTATTACAACAGATGATTTTTTTCCTGAGAGACTGTAGACAGAAAAGTGATACTTTAGATGTATATAATTAGATTTAATCAGAGTTCTTTTAAATAATAGTTCCATCTTATTACAATTTGAACCGCCCCTCCATGAACCACCAGGCAGTGTGTCTTCATCTTTTATTTCTAATTGGGTCATAAATCTACAGTTGCCAAAATGATACCCAAATGTTGGCATTCCTGCTCATTAATCATAATTTGTCTTCAGTAATGTGCACTCCATGCTACGACTTCTGCACAAAATATCTACAGGAAATAAAAGTGCATTTTTACAATTACCTCTCTGTAATCGGTCCATCAAATTGTCTCCCCAGTATTTTGTTTATCGACTGTGTGCTGTAGGTTAGAATAAATCATAGTTTGTGCATAAGAAATGAAAGCACATTCATATACTGAGATTTCCTGAGGGCAAGATTGGGGAAAATGGCACAGTTCCTAAAGCTTATAAAGATGAAAAAGAAAGGAAAGCAAGCAGTATAAAAAGATATAAAATCTGTGTTGCTGGGCAAAGGTAGAAAAAGTTCACCTTTCTGATTTTTTAATTATTTTGGTTTGGATTTTTTAAAATTATTTTTGTTTATTTTATTTTATCTTTAGGAATAAGTGACAGTTATGATGAAAATGATGCAGACAGAGGTGGCAAGATACACTCAATACTCAGTAATGCTTCCCTTACTAATAATGTTGGGGAAAATAAGCATCTCAGAAATTAGTTTTCATCTTCGAGGCTTCATGAATTGTGTTGTAAAAATGAAGTCCAGGCTATGCTAAGGAGGCACCTGATCATGATTCTATACTTAAGGTCGCATTCTATAATGGGCTTAGCATGGGGCAAAAATGTCTGTTTTTTCCCCCTTAAAAAGCAGGTGATTTATCTATGTAAAATTTCATAGTTCGCTTTTTGGGTTTTTCCTTGTAGTTTCTGGTTGGTTTATCTTTATACATTTAACAGGAAGTGTTTTACTTTGGACAATGCCAGTTTTCCATTGTTACCGGATATCTTCTTTTCTTAATTGTGTGTCTACACCAAATTTGGTTGATGAATGGTAGATTTTTGTGTCAGGGATAAGTTGGTTTTGTTTTCTAATTTGAATGTAGGGCTATTTTTAGCAGAGCTGATGGAAAAGCTTCCAACAGAACACTTTGTTTGTTATACAACATTTGTTTTTTTCCTAAAGGGTGAGGTTATTAAAAATTGCAATTACACCTTTTGCAAGTGAGCAGAAAAAGGAAACAGAAATTACAATACAGATTTAGTAATGTCAGAGACAAGACAACACTTATATTTGTTTACTTTAAATTCATGTGTTTAATTTCAATTAGATTGCAAGTTACACATAGAATAATGTGTTTTTATTGTACAACCCATTCAACTTTGTACTCAGTTGATTTCTACGCATTTATTTAGTGACTGTTTGGGCACCACCTTCCTTAACATTTAGGCTTATAGTTATTAAAGACAGTTATAGATAAATAGTGATGTGTTCAACACATTATTTTATCCCTGGTGCATATTGATGAAAACTTATAGGTTGCTATTACATCCTTCTCTTTTCCTTGGATGGGGTTTCATGTGTGACTTCACAAAAACACACTAACAGACAGTACCAGTAACCTACTGAGAGCATACAGGGAGATTTCCTCCTTAAGCAAAGGAAAAGACAAAAGGGTTTTAGAAATGTTAAAACATTTTTGGACATTATGCTGGAGTTATTGAAAATGGACTCATGCCTCCCTGTTGACAGGCTCAGGTATTGGCACAGATGTCATAAGCTAATAGGGTGATACAGGCAGATGCAGTCATTAATCAATCACCTCTCTTTGCATGTAGTCATACTGGCAGGGCAGGTTTCTCCTGACTCTATCCAGAGCACAGATTAAAAGGCTCCATAATTGCATTAGGATAACTAACAAGGCAGTTAAGAGAGATTCTGGTTACACTGATGGCATGTTTAGAGCCTTTCAATGGAATGACACCAGATGGCAGCTGCCATCAGTATCTAGTAAGGAACATGTATTTACAGATATGTAAGGGGTAAATTGTTTTCAGGATCTACTCTCGTGGTTAGCGTTTTGCTGAAAGATGTCTATAATTAAGTCAAGTGCAGCTATACTATTACTTTTTCAAAATGTATGTCCCTGAAATTTTTTTCACATTACCATTCCTCCTCTGTCACACGTGGAAAGCAACTGCTCAAGTGCTGAGGTCAGCTTTCACTTCAACCACTTCTGGGTCCTACAAAGACATGATGCAGGCAGAGCAGGCACCCAAAGGGAAAGACAACAACACAAAGTGTCCTCCCACCTTGTACCTCTGTACTTGTTGCATTCAATATATTTTCTCTAAGTAAAGGAGCTGCAGTCCTCATGCTTCCCCCTCAAGAGCAAAAGGGCTGCACAAGACGAGCACTCTCAGATGCATTAGTCTCACATATTCACCAGCCATTTTAGATAATGGAGTAAAATTTGCAAGGTAAGGTAACTAACCTCAATATTTAAAGTAATGACTGGAGTAAGTCCAGCCCAAGGAAGCACAAAGGAATACTGCTGACCCTAAGGTAACCATATCAATTTGGTGGAACTGGCCAGTTCTTCCAATAACTTTTTTATATATAAATAAATAAGAGGGAGAGAGAGGCATATTTCTGCATGTAGAAATTCTTACACTTCATATCCAGTACAGGCATGCTCTTTTACCCAGTCCCCCACTGTGTCTCCAGCTGGGAGAATTAGTATGCTTTCCTTAGCTGAGAGCCTACCAAGGGGAAGAAACTTGCTGGCAGCTGGAGAGTCAGCAAAGTCTGCCTGTGTGTCAGTTTTTAAGTTAACATTTCTGCTTGCCAATCATGTTTTATGTTAACTCAACTTGCATTGCTCTTGTTTAGCCTTGCTGTTTGGGGGGTTGTTTTAACTTGGTCTGAGGGGAAATGCTTGCCATTTTGTATTCCAACTGAAACTGGTACAGATTAATATTCTAGTCTGTACTTTGGAGGTGTCTAGTTTCCTCCTGATTTGGTTTGCAGGAAGCAGTGGTAGCATCTTCCACTGTTTCCATCACGTTTACCTTCTCTCCGCTTTGTTTTCACTCTTCGTCTTGCCATCTGAAGTTTTCTTTTATCTTTAAGTCCCAGGGCTTAATTATTTAAAAGACCAGAATTCAAATAGATCATGTGTGGCCGGGGCCAGATATGGCATTCTATAGATAGGGAATAATGAAACATTTGAGAGAAAGAGACACAAGCACTGATGTACTACGGGCCTGATCCTGGGTGACACTGATATCAACGAGAGAGTTAGGACATGCATGTAGAAGAAGGTACTTGGGAACAGTGCAGATGCCTGCACTGAGAATTAATAAATGCAATCAAGAAGAATGAGAAATTAATTAATTAAATATATGAATACAATATTAATGCTAAATGCAAATATTGAGGCAAGAAAAATAGAAAATTCAAGGGAGTACTTTGACAGACGTATCCTTGAGAAAAGCAGTGAAAGCAAATAGTGTAATTAAAAGTAACTGTAATTAAAAGTATAACAAGAGGCATTATAACAGGAATAGTAGATAGCAAAGCAGTAAAGAGAGACGTGGATGATATTCCTTTCTCCCTGCGGTCTTGTTCTATGATGTGTATCTAAGTCATCTTTCCTGACGAGGCAATAACTCTTTGGATGCAGACCAGCAAACACAAGTGGAGTAGAACTAGTCATAAGGGAGAAACAAAACATGTGAATGATATTGAAACTTTGCATAGTACATAAGCACGGCCAGCAAGCCAGCCAACTGTTGTCACACTGATTTTTTTTAACCCAAAGAAACCCAACACAATCTATTCTGTAGTAACTTTTCTGACATAAACACATGCTAAAATATAAGAGGAATCAAATCTGTTACTTATTGTAATTCTGACTTCAACTAATCAGAAATAATAATGGCACCTTAATGAAAATTAAGAACATGAAACAGCAAGAAAAGGGAAGAACACCAAACTACTAAAAATGAAATAGCCACAAACTTGGAATACTGGGTGGAAAACAAGGAAATTTAACAAAAAAACCACAAACTACAAGGAGGCAAAAACGAGGAAGAGTGAGGAGAAAATGAAAAATAAATCCTTAAACCATTGCTTAAAGTACAAACCAAGGCTTTCTGGTGTTTTGAAAAGTTTATTTTTTTCCATTCCTTTTTATTGTTTCTGCACTTCTGCTTCTTGATGAGACAGGAAGTAGTCAATTACTTTAGGGTGACCATATTTTCCCAAATGGAAAACGAGACACTGCACAGGGCCAGCCCAAGGCCCCCTGCCACCCGCCCGCACATGGCTGGCTCAGCCCAAGATGCTCTCCTGATCCATCCCTCCCAGGCAGGACTGGAGATGCTGCTTACCCCACCCTCTCATCCCTGCATGTTCCTTTGTGCCTCGCTGTGGGTTGCACGCCACTTTTTTTGGCAAACCTGTGAATTTGTCCAGTTTGCTCTTGCCAGCTGATTAACTGAGTATTATATTTAGCTGTGACGGTCTGAGTATGTTTCCCAGACCTGAGGAAGAGCTCTGTGTAGCTCGAAAGCTTGTCTCTCTCACCAACAGAAGCTGGGCCAATAAAAGATATTATCTCACCCATCTTGTCTCGCTAGTATCCTGGGACCAACATAGCTACAATAGCACTGCATATAACTTTAAGCCTGTGAGTAGTCCTACTGAAGTCAATGAGACTACTCGTATAGTTAAGTACATACTTTAATGATTTGTTAGATCACAGCCAGAGTCCTGTGCAAGATCAAGCCCTCAGATTAATCATGACCTTTGTCTACTCAAACTCCCATGGGCATGTGTGTGGAATAGCTATTGTTGTTGTGTAAGGCTCTGAGGGTAGCTGCAGAGTCTAAAAAGTGGGGTTCAAGGCTGCTGGGGACAGAACAGACTCCAAGTGACTGTCATTGCTATGTTATGTAATGGTTAAATAAAAATAAATTTAGTTAAATACAAGCTGTCTCTGGGTTAATAAGGACAGCCACCCAGCTTGCAAAGAACAGAGGATAATTTCTTACCATATGATCTTAAAACCAGAATAAATGATGCTTAATGAAAACAAATAGTTAAAAGGTCTACAGAGAATTCTAAGCAATTCAGAAGACATGAATGTAGAGATTTGCATCAGAAATTCAATACATAGGACTCAATCCTTCAGGTCTTCCTCTAGGCAGATCCTCATTCATTACATTCTGAAAATGTCTTTTAATGTGAGAGGCAGGATTAATGTAAAGGAATTTGGTACAGTTTCCTAGTAGTTGTTATTAATTCTGTTCATGCTGCAATGTGTATGTTTTTGCTATGAACACTGTTCCTGATATCACTTCTCTATGATGTAAGGAAACATGCTGCAATAATACATATGATTAAAATATATATTTTAAAGAAAAACAACTGGAAAAAAATGACCTCTTTTGACTTTCTATTTTCATTACATAACTGTTATATTCACTTAAAAAACGTACAAATGTCTCTCTTCCGCTAGTAGCTGCTAGATTATGGAGAGCCTCTGACTAGAAAAAAGTCTAAAATTATAGGAGTGGTTTCAAACTGTATGGGAGGTTGTTGTAATGGAAAAATTAACACACCCAAAAAACCAGAGGGCAGATACTTTGAGTATTGAATACGTGGTGACCAATTATTTAAGTACATTCATATACTAAATACACTTTTTAAAATATTAACTTTTGATTGACACACCTGGTTTGATACATACAAGTGGAGTCAGCACTTTCACTCAGGTTAATAAAAACCTCAGAAACAACATGGCCTGGCTAGTGTAAAGTGGCTTACTCTGTAATATGCTAATACTCTGCCTAATAGATATTTGATGATTATATTATTGCATAAAGTTCCCTAAACAGCATAAACTCAGTGCTGTGATGATCACTGTTTTCTTTCTGATGTTTACATGTCTATGGCAATTGTTTGTAAACTGCTAAAACTTCCTAAACAAACAGTTCTAAAAAGTGTATAAATATGATCACAAGTTAAAAAATAAAATGTGTCCTCGTGTCAGTGAATACAACATCTGTGGTGAAAAGTTTGCTCTCTGTACAGCCATTTTACCTGGAAAATAGATTTTCAATCCTTGGTAAAAAAAGAAATTTCCAGCTGTGGATTCTATCTTTCATCTTGTAGGTACCCAATTGAGGGGAGAACCCCAAATACTTAGCTTCTAAACAAAGCCATGAAAATGTGATTTGCACTAGTAGAGAACATTCATTTTCTTCTTTTTTGCACAGCTCTAGTCTTCACTTGCGACTGCTGAGAGAAAGCATCAAAGAACTGCTAACACTATATTTGAAAAGTACAGACCTGTGTAGATGCCAGTTGATGATCCCTCTTGCCTCCTATGCAACAAACCTATGTCTTGTCTCATAGCCGTTATTTGATTTGCAGATGTTGAAATGAGTTTGTCTGACAAACCTACAAGTAACCTGGGTATTTTAACCCTTGTAAAACTATCCTGTTCTTTAGGAGAGATTGCAGAATTCACAGATGGGCTTAAAATTCTAGAGCCAGGAACCTGACCAAGCGCTTAAAGGTCTTATTTTTCTTTCCTTGTTTAATGAAAACAACCCTGCCCTAACTTGTCTAGAGTGAACATCACTTGATCATGTGGTGAATACTGACTCAACTCAAAGGACAACTGTTATTGGGAGCGGGATGCTACAGCAGCATTTACAATCTAGGTTCTTACATGGTGCCATCACCATAGTATCTGAGCATCACATCTGTAAATGTGTGCTCACAACAGCCTTTTGATGTAGGGTAATTAGAGCTGTGTATTTTATGAAGAAATTAAAGAATTTGAAATTTGACTTTGTTCTGTTGGAAAAAAAACAAACTTTTTAAAGTTCTCCAGTGACGAAAATACTGAGGAAAAAAAAACAGATTTGAGGTTGATCAAAATGTTGTGTTTGATTTTGACTTTATTTTGTATGAAATCTGATTCTCCTTGGAAAACTCAAAGCCCGGCTTTCAATTTGGCATGAACAAATTGCTGCATGTATCTAATTTAGGCATGAAATACCAGATGTGCATGTACACATGGCTACTTACACACATGTCTAACGTAGATATCTAATTTAGTAGAAGCCACATCTGTTGTTTGAGTGTGTGCACAGATATTTGCACACAACTATAAAAATCCGGCCCATGCATTGTATGTAGGTGATAAATATGCACATATATTAGAGCACCTGATACCAGTATCTACCCTTGGCTATTGTTAGAGTACTTTTGTACTTAGTAACCTCCTGTGCGCCAATTCAACTCCCAGAAGCATCATTCCTGGAAAATTGTCTATGGACTGATGCTATGTCAACACTGGCAGTTCAGAGAACATATATTAATAGTAAGCAACATCTTCTGACAGGAATACTTCTGTGAATAATGTCATTATTCTTATGCCGTGTACTTGTAGCTGTGTCAGCCTCAGGATATTAGAGAGACAAGGTGGTGAGGTGATTTCTTTTATTGGACCAACCTCTGAAGCTATAGGAGAATAGAGAGCAAATCCTGAAAGAAACATGGACATAGGAGTCCAAAGATACATTTCAAGTCTTGCTAATTTTCATAAAGAGACAGAGAAATGATTAATTTTTAGCTTGCATTCAAAGTGAAATGTCAGCTGAGGGGGGAAAAAACAGCTGGAGGTCAAAGCATACTATGTGAAGTAATTGTAGAAGACTTCAAGCTTACTGAAAATCTCTTGGCTAAAAAAAACCATTTATCTAGAGAAGGAGAGGGCCATATAATAGGAGTATTCTGAGTTTTTCTAACCTATTTTAAGCAGACTCTAAAAACCAGACTGTATTTAGAATTATGAATTTGTGAAGAGAGAGAAAGCAAGAGTCATCTCTGAAATTCATGTGTTGGAATAAATAGTGATTTTGAATGCTATATTGTAGCAAACTTGTTATTTGAAGTTCGGTTATTGTAAAGAAGCAGGGGCACAGCAGAACAATGCCAGAGACTTCTTCTAGCTTCAGCAAGTGTTCAATGGAAGATGATCTAGGAACATAGTCTAGTAGGAAGAGTGGTAACTGAAAAAAAACTTCAAGGTTCTCATTTCTAGCTCTGTTTCTAACTCAAGACCCAACCTTACACCCATTCAGTTAATTCCACTGACTTCAGTGGAATTGGATTGAGTACTATGTTAAATGACCTTGGGCAAGTCACTTAGGCTTCGATCCTCAAAGGTATTTAGACTCCAAACTTCTACTGATTTCAGCGGAAGTTCAGAACCTAAATAGCGTTGAGGATCTGGGTCATAACCTCATTGTCCAAAGTTTGTATAAAATGGTTTCTGTAATACCACATACCTACCTGAAATTTAATTAATATCACTGCACTGCTTTGAGATACTTAGAGGAAAAGCATTATATCCCTTCAACACCTTCTTTTACCATTTGTTCATTTTTAGGATTAAGTCTTCAGAATTAAGATCAACAAAAGCAAGAAAATAAAGTAGGGAAATATACATTAATGACTTATCATATATGCATGAAAAGAAGTGAACAGTTGTCCAAAATGACCTCCAAGAAAACATAGGACAATTAATTCATTCAAATAAGGCTTCAAGCAACAAGTGGACCCTGCCAATTTCAGTAAACACACTTCAAAAATTGGATAGCCAGATCTAAATGTGATATTCAGGCCCAGTAGATGTCCAACATGATGGTGTTTCATACTGACAGTGTATTCATATCTATAGATTTTACTTCAAAAAATGGGACCTTTAACCATAGCTAAAATTACTTACTGGGAAGGAGAGTTGAGCTTGTGTTGTCCAATAGGGCTTTAAACCTAATTCAAATGCTAAATGTGCTTTGGAAAAATGTGAAAAGTTTAGTAATTTGGGCAAAACAGACCTAAAACTAGCTTTTTCAGCTGGAGAGGATGATCCCCTTTAACATCAGGACAAGAATGTAACGCACACATACGGTGACAGCCTCCCTGCTGTAGGAAGAGGGACAGAAGCGATTGGAGGAAAACAACCTTTCCTCAGTCACTTTCTTAATGACTCTAATTCAATATTTGAATATAGTCAAAGTGAAGTCCTTAACAATAAGGATGTTTCAAGGTTCAGAACATTTGATAATTTACACCCAGTTCATGAAAAGGATAAAGATTTTTTCCAATGATTTGTTCATATAAATTATTAAGCTGCCAAGTAAACTAATTTGACCCCCATTTTTTTCCAAACACTAATAAAACGGATTATGCATGACTTCAGGGGTAAGATTTGCAGTCCTCTGCAGATGATGTTCAAAGCATATCTCATACAGTAAAACCATCTGTTTTTCTAATTCAAATCTGCTGGTTGATTTATTGGTGGCTGCCTGTCACTCTTCATTCTCCTTAATAGTCTTTTATGGCATGATTGACCTGTTGAATTTTTTAATGCATGTTTAATTATTGTTCAGTGCTTTCCACAATGGATTGGTGCTTAAGTAAATATAATATATACTGGATCAAACCAATCGTCCATCTAGCCTCCTCTCCTATCTTTCGACAGTGTCCAATACCAGAGGCGTCAGAGGGAAAGTATGTATGAAAACAACACAAAATAATGGGTGGAACTTTGAACCGTTCCCGCTTTAAACTGGGAAATGTTGGACCTCAAAATAAAAAAGTCCAAGAACGTACATTGAGACCCTCTGAAGTGGTCTTTTCTTGGTTCCAAGGAGAAAGAGTTCCCACTACAAAATGGGCCAAATGTTTTTAATCGAGAATTTATGTTTGTCATAAATATAAAGGGAAGGGTAAACCCCTTTGAAATCCCTCCTGGCCAGGGGAAAGCTCCTCTCACCCGTAAAGGGTTAAGAAGCTAAAGGTAACCTCGCTGGCACCTGACCAAAATGACCAATGAGGAGACAAGATACTTTCAAAAGCTGGGAGGAGGGAGAGAAACAAAGGGTCTTTGTGTCTGTCTGTATGCTGGTTTCTGCCAGGGATAGACCAGGAATGGAGTCTTAGAACTTTTAGTAAGTAATCTAGCTAGGTATGTGTTAGATTATGATTTCTTTAAATGGCTGAGAAAAGAATTGTGCTGAATAGAATAACTATTTCTGTCTGTGTATCTTTTTTGTAACTTAAGGTTTTGCCTAGAGGGGTTCTCTATGTTTTTGAATCTAATTACCCTGTAAGATATCTACCATCCTGATTTTACAGGGGGGATTTCTTTATTTCTATTTACTTCTATTTTTATTAAAAGTCTTCTTGTAAGAAAACTGAATGCTTTTTCATTGTTCTCAGATCCAAGGGTTTGGGTCTGTGGTCACCTATGCAAATTGGTGAGGCTTTTTATCCAACATTTCCCAGGAAAGGGGGGGTGCAAGTGTTGGGAGGATTGTTCATTGTTCTTAAGATCCAAGGGTCTGGGTCTGTAGTCACCTAGGCAAATTGGTGAGGCTTTACCAAACCTTGTCCAGGAAGTGGGGTGCAAGGTTTTGGGAAGTATTTTGGGGGGAAGGACACGTCCAAACAGCTCTTCCCCAGTAACCAGTATTAGTTTGGTGGTGGTAGCGGCCAGTCCAAGGACAACGGGTGGAAAATTTTGTACCTTTGGGGAAGTTTTGACCTAAGCTGGTAAAGATAAGCTTAGGAGGTTTTTCATGCAGGTCCCCACATCTGTACCCTAGAGTTCAGAGTGGGGGAGGA
Source organism: Lepidochelys kempii (assembly GCF_965140285.1). Taxonomy (NCBI): domain Eukaryota; kingdom Metazoa; phylum Chordata; order Testudines; family Cheloniidae; genus Lepidochelys; species Lepidochelys kempii. The sequence goes on along the minus strand of NC_136391.1, from coordinate 29,613,062 downwards.
ACCTTGACAATGTTTTTTCCTCACTTTTCTTTGCCCTCATCACATCTCAAGATCTAGGATGACTTTTCCAACGCACAAACATCTCAACTTGGGTTTGTGAAATCTAGGCTTGTGCCAACATTATTACACAATGATAAGATGACCAGCCTTTTGTGGTGCAGTAATTACATTTTGATTAAGCTGAAAATGCTCATCTGTAACAAAAATCCTCCATATTACATTTTCTCTTCTGTCTGATAAAACAGATAGCCACAGATAAGTAATGCAGTGAACATGCTATGTGATGGTCCTATTTATTGATAATTATCTCTTACATATCTGAGTTAGCTTATGTTCCTGAAGGTTTAGGGAATGCCCTAGGAGAATATCTAGCAAAAATTAACACTCTACTGCACATTTTAATTAGGATTTAATTAGTTTGGGGTTTTTTTTTAAGTGCAGTGCATGTTTTCAGCAAGTGCATAATCACTGACTTATTGCTTGTAGGTTTCTTACATATTTTTCATTGTAAATATCCAATTATAATTGTCATTTTAGTTCAAATTTAAGAAATGAAAATTCTATTTTAGTTTAGAGGAAGAAATATTTTTTCCTCTAGCACATTATTGTCTATTGTGATTCTTTAATATTTCATCCCAATTTATAGTATTTTTCTACATTACTAGTCCAGCATGAAGAAAAGGAGTACTTGTGGCACCTTAGAGACTAAAAAATTTATTTGAGCATAAGCTTTTGTGAGCTACAGCTCACTTCATCGGATGAATTCAGTGGAAAATACACTGGGGAGATTTTATATACACAGAGAACATGAAACAATGGGTGTTACCATACAGACTGTAACAAGAGGGATCAGGTAAGATGAGCTATTACCAGCAGAAGAGCAGGGGGGTGGGGGCGGAGGGGAACCTTTTATAATTGTAATGATAATCAAGGTGGGCCATTTCCAGCATTGACAAGAATGTGTGAGGAACAGTGGGGAGGGGGGGAATAAACGTGGGGAAATAGTTTTACTTTGTGTAATGACCCATCCACTCGCAGTCTTTATTAAAGCCTAAGTTAATTGTATCCAGTTTGCAAATTAATTCCAATTCAGCAGTCTCTTGTTGGAGTCTGTTTCTGAAGTTTTTTTGTTGAAGAATTGCCACTTTTAGGTCTGTAATCGAGTGACCAAAGAGAATGAAGTGTTCTCCGACTGGTTTTTGAATGTTATAATTCTTTGACGTCTGATTTGTGTCCATTTATTTTTTTACATAGAGACTGTCCAGTTTGGCCAATGTACATGGCAGAGGGGCATTGCTGGCAAATGATGGCATATATCACATTGGTAGATGTGCAGGTGAACGAGCCTCTGATAGTGTGGCTGATGTGATTAGACCCTATGATGGTGCCCCTAAATAGATATGTGGACACAGTTGGCAATGGGCTTTGTAGACTTTAAAATTGCATTTCTTCATCCTTTTTCTGTATAAAACAGGATGTTCTCCATAAATTATACGATAACTCTTTTTCCATGAGCATCCAATCTTATGGTGATAATGGTTATGAACTATGGCTCACATAACAAATTCCACCCCAAATCAAAAATAGGGTCCAGATCTTTCTGTAATTTTCTTGGTCTCGGGACAGGAACATTATTCAAATTTCAAACTAACTTTTATTATACTGGTATTTCCCTCTTTCCCCCTGTTTTGGGCTCTCCTCACAAACAGAATTTATTTAATTGAAGGAGATAGATTAAGCTCTGTAAATTTAGGGAGCCTAAATGATCTGTAAATTTAGGGCCTGATCCAAACCTCAGTGAAATCAATGTGCTTTGATTCAAATCGTTAGTGATTTTTTAGAATGTTTCCTAATCCAGCAATGGAAAAATCCACACAAAAGTCATAAGTAAACGGATGCTATAGGTAGTTTTTGAAACCACTGCAAATTAATTCAGAAATCCACAATCAGAAATCAACTTATGATGCAAGGATTTGCTAATTACTTGACCACTCTTGGGATAACTAAAATCTTAAGAATCTTTGATTTGTACCATTGGTCTTGTTGCTACTTTTAACTATTGTCTCCCCAAATCCAAGGTATTCCCTAAGTGTAAGTGCAAGGTACTTTTACTCAGTTATTAATGTTGCTGTGTTCTATTGCCCTCTTCTCCAGACCAAGTTGTTTCAATGAACTTCTTTTGCTAATTCCTCATCTTTACTTCTCTGGCCACATAACTAAAGATGCTCTTAGGTTGTGTTCACTCTATAATTTGTTTTAGTGTGAGACCATGACTATAATCTCCTTTTGGGACTCTTCATTTACTTTTACTTTGCATCATTAACTCCAAAACATCTTTGATATGCATTAATCCAGCACAGAGTTCACATGCTCAATATCCCTGCTAGTGTTTTATAAAGGACTGGTTAAAGGGGAGACTACAAAGGGTCATACTGAAAGGTGAAGGGAGGTTACTAGTGGGATCAATCTTATTTAACATTTTTATTACTGACCTTTTTACAAAAAGTGGGCACGTGCTAATAAAAACTGTGAATGACACAAAGTTGGGAGGTATTGCCAATATGGAGGAGGACCTGAATATCATACAAAAGATCTGGATGACCTTGTATACTGGACTAATAGAAATGGGATGAAATTTAAGAGCTCGAAGTTCAAGGACATGCATTTAGGGATTAAAACAATAATTTCTGCTAGAAGCTGGGGATTTATCAGTTGGAAGTGACAGAGGAGGAGAAAGACCTGGGTGTATTGGTTGACCCCAGGGTGACTTTGAGCCACCAATGTGATGCAACCATGAAAAAGGCTAAATGCAGTCCTAGGATGCTATCAGGCAAGGTATTTCCAGTGGAGACAGGGAAGGATTAGTATCATTATAAAAGGCACTGGTGAGACTTCACCTGGACTACTGTGTGCAATTCTGTCCTCCCATGTGTAAGAAAGATACATTTGCAGAAAAAGGCTGCTAGGATGATATGAGGAATGGAAAAAAAAAACTCTTGGGAGGAGACTCAAAGAGTTTGGCTTGTTTAGCCTAACCAAAAGAAGGCTCAGAGGAGATGGGATTGCACTCTATAAATATATCAGATGGATAAATATGAGGGAGAGAGAGGAGTTATTTAAGTTAAGTGCCAATGTGGATACAAGAAAAAATGGCTATAAACTGACCATCAACAAGTTTAGGCTTGAAGGTTTCTAATCATTAGAGGAGTGAAGGTCTGGACATCCTTCCAAGAGGAATAGTGGGAGCAAAAGACCCTAAGTGGCTTCAACACTGAGATTAATAAGTTTATGGAGGGGATGGTATGATAAGACTGCCTACAATGGCATCTAGCCGATTGTGACTGTTAGCAGCAACTATCTCCAATGGCTGGTGATGGGACACTAGACGGGGAGTTATTACAGAGAATTCTTTCCCAGGTGCCTGGCTGGAGGGTCTTGCCCACGTGCTCAGGATCTAACTGATCACCATATTTGGGGTCAGGAAGGAATTTTGCCCCTGGTCAGATTGGCAGGGGTTTTTACCTGCCTCTGCAGCATAGGGCATGGGTCACTTGCTGGTTTAAACTAGTGCAAATGGTGGATTCTCTGTAACTTAAAGTCTTTAAATCATTATTTGAGGACTTCCATAACTCAGCCAGAGGATATTGGTCTATTACAGTAGTGGGTGGGTAAGGTTCTGTGGCCTGCAAATGTGCAGGAGGTCAGTCTAGATGGTCACAATGGTCTCCTGACCTTAAAGTTTCTGACTCTATCCTTTGGTTCGCTCTCTCATTACAGCATGAATTTATCTAGAGAAATGAACTAAAATTTTTGGTTTTATTAGTATTTGATTAAGTAGTGTACTTGCTCAAAGCGTCAATAGCTTAGACTGCAAAGGACAACCTTTCTAGCAACCAATGGAAGGACTCCATACAACAACAGCTATGGGAATCATAAGGACCAACAGTACACTGCTGATTTGGGGTGATGGTGGTGACAATTTTTGGATTGATGATGAATAGATATGCTTTCTTTGTTTTGGGCTGATGCATTTTTTTCCAACTTGTTCAATGACTGTGTGAAAGAATGAAAATAAAATGCAGAAAAAAGAAAGCGATCCAGCAATAAGAGCGAGTCCTAATCCAGTGTTTACCTGCATGTAACAACTGTTTTTTTCCTTGCTATCATTTAAAGTTTTCTTCACTGAAGTTGCTAGGGTACTACTTCAACACACACACAGGGAGGGAGGGAGAAAGAGAGAAATACTCGCTAGCATGGTCAGTTAGTCAACATAGTTGGATTAATCAGAAAGAAAATAATACCTGGTAAGTTAAGTGAACACACTTTTAAATACATTTATGTTAGTACTTTAATTCTATCTCATTTTAGCCATTGAAATATTTAAGAGAAAGACAGAGTTCCTGAATTTCTCCTATATTTGGAAACCACAGGACAAATAATATTTGTAATAAAAAGGGCGCTATTACAATTTATTCTAACAGAGAGATGGAAAGTAGTAGAAGGAGTGGCACAGAAAAAACAAAGTTATTCAAGATTCAAGAATACAAATGATGAAGAAAGATTAGCTACACATGGCTTATATACAAAAGGGAGATACAGTGGTTCCCATTCAAGACACACACCATGGTATCTGCAGTATCACAGTTAATGGAACTTGAGGGGACTCAGCAACTCCTAAGATTGTGCCTAATTAGACACCAATCCTGCAAAACATTTAAGCATAAGCTTAATTTTAAGCATGAGCTGTTTCAGTGTCTTTAATTGAATTACTCATGTTCTTAGAGAGTGAGTGTGTACTTAAATGATTTGTTGGGTTGGAGCCTTATGGTACACAGAAAGTCTAAAAATAAGAGAAAAACACAAAAATCTCTCTCAGAATGTCTTCCTTCTTTTGGTTTCCTGACAGTATACAGGTTTACCCACAGACTCAAAAAGTAGAACAAAATTATAATACTAGATAAGTGAGAAATTTTTCAATATGTCCAGGCACACTGATTTTGATAATTCAAATACATGCATTATCAATCACAGCACAAAACATTTCAGTTTAAGCCTGTTTGTAAAAGATTACAAATTAAATTCTTGAGAAAACACTTTTTTTTTCTAATCCACTGCATTTGAAACAATTTTCCTTTTCTGTAGCTATACTGCATTTTCGAACATCACATTAGATTATTCAAAAATGTAGAAGCAAAAGCAAAGCTTTTATTAAAATGCAGTTGCATGAAAAATATTTTAGGATGAATGAAATTTGGGAGACATTTTGTAGCTAATTACTAGGTCACTTTGGTCAAAAAGTTAGTATCTCTATTAGCCACGTGTACAATAAAGATGATCGATTTCCTACGGGCATTGTTTAAAGGAGCATTTTGGGCCAGATTTTACCTTGTAAAAGTTAATTTGGCCTTACACATCTCAAGTAATATAAAAGAATTGAAGTGATGATGTTTCCAAGGCCTAATGTTGCACAAAAAAAGCAGGAAAATGTGTTTTAAAATACAGTACCAGACAATGGCTGGGTAAAGGTAATTTAACCCCCCTTTGCTTTCTGTTGGATTTCTCGGTTTCTACCAGAAGATTTCAGTGATATCAAACCCTACAATACACACTTTAGTCATAAATAACATCTTGTTCTTATATAGCACTGTTCATTGGTAGATCTCAAAGTGCTTTACAAAGAAAGCCAATATCATTATCCCCCATTTGTTCTCTCAATAGATCTTAAATAGATATTTAAGAACAAGTTCTTCCTTTGTTTAAACCCATGTAAAACGGTTGACACCAGGAATGAATCTGGTCCATTTGGGATCAGTCCTTGAAGGTTCTCTGCTTCCATTGTTTCCATTAACTTCAATGCAACATCATTGTATTGCTTCTAGTGGGGCATACATCTGTATCAACTGGAAAGGAACATGGATTGGTTTACCAATCTCGTGCTCTGAGGCAGCTCCAAGGGGCTGTCATCATCTGTGGTCTGAGGCATAGCTTTCACAGCAGGTCCTATCCCAGACAATTAGTGCTGCTACAGCCAAATTAATCCAGGAGTGTACACCTTCTTGCCTTCCCTATGGCAATAAATTCAGTACCATGTAATAATGTCTTTGGTAGTCTCATTTCCATGTTCTTAAGGTGGAGCAGCTGCTGCTATCATAAGCACAGCAGTTTGTATTAACATTGAAAGTGATCAGAATATTTATTTAAACTTTTAAATCACTGTAATCTGCTATTAGAGCCAAATCCAATGCTCATTGTAGTCACTTGGAGGCTTTCCAATGACTTCAGTGGGCTTTAGATCAGGCCCTTAAAGAACTTTAGGTGTATAGCATTGTCTCTTCTTATGACACCATAAGTAGCACCATAAGTAGCAAGATGCTTTCCCAGTTGAGGAGAAATCAGTGACATGAAATCTTGGTATACTGTAAGTGCAACTTGTTTTATATACTCATACACACCAGTCTTAAAACAGAGGTGGTCAAATAGCATGGAGGACAATCCCTTCTTTCAGGAATCTCGGCTCAACAGAGTTCCCAGAGAGCAGCTTTGTTTCAAGAATTGACTCCAATCAAAGACCAACATAAAGAGAAAAGTCTTCTGCTATGGACCCAAGTCCTTCTACTCAGAACCTGCCTCTAACAGAGTTTTGCATAACCAGCATGTCTTCCTAAGACTGGACATTTGCTCACATGCTCAAAGATAGTCTGGATGACTATGGGTAACAGTGCCACACACTAAGGACTGCCATAAGCATAATACCAAGAACATGGACATTTTCCATATGAACATTTCTTCTCCTATCATGCAATAGCTTTTCCTGAAACTTTATCCTAACATATATTTAACACAAATTAATCAGAGTATTTACAGCATAGTTGGATTCCCTGGACTTAAGGTTCTGAAAAATTCTGAAACTCTATTTTGGTTTTGCAAAGCTTATTTAGCTTTGAGATCTTTTTCTGAAATGTTACCTGGGCAGGGGGTCCACAAGGGATATTTAATTGAACACATTTTCCCCCTTGCTACTAAATAAATTGTACGTAATAGATCACCCCTCCTTCCTCACAAAATTAATCTGGCACAGAAAGGTGCCATTATACATTACACATGAAGTGCCTGACCCAAGGTCCACTGAAGTCAGAGTCCTTCCATTGACTCCAATAAGCCTTGGCTTATGATCTATATAAACAATACTTAAATTAGTCAATTCACTTCTTCTGATCTGGATCTTTTTTACATTTCAATTTTCTCTTAAATTGAACAGGAAACTGATTGTGTTCAAGTCAAGTATTTGAACCAAGATCTTTTAAATTAGGCAAAAATCACCAATGTTCAGGCTTCTTTTTTAAAACAAAACAAAACATTTAAAATACCAAGCTGTCTAGTTCAGAGTGTTTATTTCTCTTTTCAGATAACAGAATCATTCTATTTGATAGTATTAAAAGGGCAAAATGTAAAGTGCTGCCTTTAAAATCACAGAGTTTGTAAAAATGGGTAAGATTAAATATTCATGGTGTTTCTGTAATCTAACTGACTATATCTACATCATCTTGACGAATGGGACACTGGCAGTGACAGTGTTGAAGAAAATCTTGCAAAAGCCAAAAGACAATTTCCCTTGTAATCCAGCTGTTAACATTCTCTGTGGTAAGACTGTCCCTTTCCAAAGCTGTTATTTGCTATCTCAAGATCCAGCTGTTTCCGATTGGTGGATGCGTCCCTTAGATCAGCATGCAGAGGGAAAACTTCCACATATATGTGGCCTAGGCTACCTCCACAGCCCTGTCATCTCCACCCCTGGCTGATGCAGAGGGTGCTCCATAAATCCAGAGACCATGCTAGGATAAGGTTTGGAGACTGGGTGGGCCAGAAAGAGGAAAGGAATTGGAACAAGGTAGGAGAGGAGGTAGGGGGCGCACGCTGGCCGATCTCCTGCATGGCTTAATCAGAAAGAAAAAAAAAACTGGCTGAACCATTTCTGCTGATCGCTGCCCAAGGATCCTGGAAGCATCTCTGTTGGAGTTATGCTGCCAGGGGGCTTGGCAGAGCACACAGGGAGAAAGGGAGACAAAGAGCCAGCCAGGAGGCACAGGGACTTCATGTGGATAGCTCTGGCCTGCAGTGTACTCCTAAAGATCCTCCTCAGATTTGGGGATGGGCCAGATGGTCTTTTCTATGGGGAGGGTGAAAATCACCCCTACACAATGGGGTAGCATGAAAGGCTTTCTGTGAGAGGATCTTAGTGGAGAATTCCTCTTGCAGTGTCCCATCCCATAGATTTTACCACAGGAGCGGGAAGTCACGCCTGACAGTATATTCACTCAAGTATATTCACACTAACATGGCTGAAGATTTATCTCTGCTACCAGTGATTATACAGAACAATCCTTTAAAGAGTTCACAGCACAACCTAATGACAACTCTCAAACTTCCACTAATTTTACTAGATCTTTTAAATCAATCATTTTCTTCATCACTGTTTCCTCCACCCACTTCTCCTTCCTAACTCTGCAGTTAAGTGAGAAGGCTGAATGTGTGCCATCAACAACCTAGATTTCTAAAACACATGGACTATATCATCTTGGATGGAACACTCCCTTCTTAAACTTATAATGTGGAAAGCAGTTTTGGCCAACATTGGAGATGGGAGTACATGACTTCCTCAATGGAAATTTGATGCTGTACTCATAAGATGCATTAGAGAGGGAATAGGCACCTTATGACTGACATCATCAACATAGGACTTCAAATTGCCTGCAGATTCAAAAGAGAAGAAACTGGGCTGTGATGAAGGAAGCTGACATTCAGAAATAAAAAGCTGTTTTCTAGCATCAGATATAATGCAAAGAATCACTGGCAAAGGAAATTACTTTTTGCATGTGAAATATTCTCTGATTTTCATATTTTCACTCTGGTGTTAAAGTTCTTCCTTATGATATGTCAACATTGTCATATTCAGCTATGAGCAGTCTTGTAGCTACAACATGTCATTATTTAATATGCATTAAACATATGTCTTCTATTAACACAATGTAACTCTCTTTGTGGGTTGAGAATACAAAAATGCATTGTGACAACTGTTCTGCTGTATGTCTTGGCTCTTATGTTAACAATACCTTTTGGCTTTGGCTTGCTTACCTCTTGTATCATAATCAAATGCTCCATGTTTATTCTCATTAGAACTGGGCCAATACTTAAAAAAAAAGTTGTTCACTAATATTTTCATGAATTAAAGAGCTAGATTTAGTTTGCTGTACCTGCAGATTTTGGATCATTGTTCTCTATTTGTGAAAATGTTTTGAATCCTAAAAATTTCAAAAATTTTAGGAGAAAAAGGATTAATCATTAACAATTAATGCCATTATTCACTATTTGTTATTCAGCATTGTAAAATTTAGTCATCCAATCAAAAAGAATAATCAGTATCAGGTAATTTCAGTGATCAACTACCCAACATAGATATTAAATAGTGGGTAAATGAAACTAACAGTTTGGAATAATCTACAGGTTAAAAATTATTCATCCAATATTTATATAAGAGCTAGTTGTTATAATTATTACTAGTAGTATGGATTAATTGATTTAACGACAATCAAGACCAGTTCATTAACAATTCACAAAAAAGGGGGTCAATGTGCAACAAATATTCCAAATAGGAATTAATTTTAATTGAGCAACACTGATCATAGAATCATAGAATATCAGGGTTGGAAGGGACCTCAGGAGGTCATCTAGTCCAACCCCCTGCTCAAAGCAGGACCAATCCCCAACTAAATCATCCCAGCCAGGGCTTTGTCAAGCCTGACCTTGAAAACTTCTAAGGAAGGAGATTCCAGCACTTCCCTAGGTAACGTATTCCAGTGTTTCACCACCCTCCTAGTGAAAAAGTTTTTCCTAATATACAACCTAACCCCCCTCCACCCCCCCACCCCCCCGCTGCAACTTGAGACCATTACTCCTCGCTCTGTCATCTGCTACCACTGAGAACAGTCTAGATCCATCCTCTTTGGAACCCCCTTTCAGGTAGTTGAAAGCAGCTATCAAATCCCCCCTCATTCTTCTCTTCTGCAGACTAAACAATCCCAGTTCCCTCAGCCTCTCCTCATAAGTCATGTGTTCCAGTCCCCTAATCATTTTTGTTGCCCTCTGTTGGACGTTTTCCAATTTTTCACATCCTTCTTGTAGTGTGGGGCCCAAAACTGGACACAGTACTCCAGATGAGGCCTCACCAATGTCAAATAGAGCCTCGATCTGCTGGCAATTCCCCTACTTATACATCCCAAAATGCCATTGACCTTCTTGGCAACAAGAGCACACTGTTGACTCATATCCAGTTTCTCGTCCACTGTAACCCCTAGGTCCTATTCTGCAGAACTGCTGCCTAGCCATTCGGTCCCTAGTCTGTAGCAGTGCATGGGATTCTTCCGTCCTAAGTGCAGGACTCTGCACTTGTCCTTGTTAAACTTCATCAGATTTCTTTTGGCCCAATCTGTATCCTATCCCTATCCTCCAGCGTATCTACGTCTCCTCCCAGTTTAGTGATTTACAGCAGTTGAGGATCTTTCCCTTTTAAATATTATATATTTATATTTAATGGCACCATAGTTAATTTGAGCAAATCATTTATTTAACTGAATCTACATCTACTGACAGCTTAAAGGGACAAAAGTAATTGAGGCCCCAAATATGATATGCTTTAAAACTAGTAAAAACAGATGAGGAGCATGTTTTGGATTCTAAATGTTTCACTATACTTTATATCTAATACAGTATGCTTTTATAGAATTGAGGTATACGCACCTCCTTTAGCTCATTCTTAGAGGTTTCTGAAACATATCCTAGTTGGAGGCCTTAGCCATTTGACTCCAGCTAATGTGGAGAGAAAAAAGTTTGAAACTAACATTTCTCAGATGTATTTACTGTAAAAGATGTGGTGCATAGAAATTGTATGAAGGAGTATCAGACAAGCTTGATTGGTATTCATTTGTGATGAGCAGCATAACTCATCTGTAGTTTCACCACTTGTGAGTAATGCCACCACTGCAAATTCAGCTGATAAAAGCTTTATACTGCACCTCATTGCCATGTATTCGTTCTCTATAATTATAATCAAAACAATAACGTTTTAAACTGCTGTGATAGTCTCTCCAAAGATCTGAAAGTGAAAACATGAGATCTGCCAAGATGCAGCAAAATATATTCAGTGCAGATATTTTTCAAAGGTGTCGTGTTGCTCACAGCTGTACCAGAGGTAAGTGGCATGCAGGGAAAGTCAGGGAAGGCCAACAGTTCTGAAAACATGGCTAAACCTCATAATTTGAGAGAGCATTTGAGTCTTTACAGCAAGAAAAGGAGATTAGGATGGTGCTAGCTGGGAGCTTTTCATACATATAGTTGCATGCTATGAGACAATTACCATCAGAGATGATTCTGCCTGGAAGTTTGACATGTTTGGAAAAACAAAATGATTTACTGAATAATGGAGTTTGTAGTAAACAGTAGCCATGTACAGCTGACTTGTATCAGTCAGATTCTTGTAAGATGATTGGCAACTACCTTTGATACAGGCTGGGATATTCAATATCTATGAAGCTCTTTAAACATAGTCAAAATGTCTTTTGCTAACTTTTTTGTTTTTAAATCTAACTTTTAATAGTGGGGAGTGCCCAGGTTTTTTGTGGCTCACAGGTCTCAGAGCATTTATCATTTTGAGGTGATGAGCTGTAGAAAGGGGAAAGAATTGGGATAAGAGTGGAAGTTATCTCAAAGGAGTTAATGTCCCCAAGCAGGCCTATAGCCAACCACTCAGAGCATGTGTTTGTGTGTGTACACATTTATAGCCATCCTGAGTATCATCCCAGGATATCTCTTCCCCATTCCTATTTCTTTAAAGGTCACTATTTAGATTTCAGCACTACAGAGAATTGGTATTGGTGCAAAAAACAAAAGTAAGGGTGGGGGAAGATAATTTTGAAAACCTGAGTGAAATTTCCCGCATTTTAGAAGATTTATGGTCATTGCAAAAGAGAAATGTTGTGCACAGTCCAGGAGGGGGGAAAGATGGCACATCGAGGTGGGGATCCCCTTCTATCTATCCTCAGAGGGGAAATCTGTTAGAAGAGAGAAGGCTGATGGGCTACGTCTTTGACCCATCAAGTGCTGCTATTTCGTCTATCAGCTGGAAATACTGGGAGTCTCAACATCTTCCCAGCCAGGCACCAGTTCTACCTGCTACTCCCATCTCAGAGTCCAGCGTCTTCACCCCACCAGTCTGTGTAGAAGGGAATACAGGGTGAGCAGGGCAGTCCTAAGCAAGGAAGAGGAGCAGGAGGGTAGCCTCCCAACTCAGCCCTAAAATACCAGCATTGGTGTCCCGAGACTGTTATTGGACAGAAGAAAAATGGTAAGTTAAGGTTCTGTTCCATTTACACAAAGCAGATGGTCCCCTGGCATTTCAGATAGTAAGCACATTCTATTCTATCAAAAACCTGTGGACCTGAGGCCAGATTTTTAAAGGTATTTAGGAACCTAAAGAGGCAGATAGGCCTCTAGTGGGATTGTCAAAAAAGCACACAAACATATTCAAATGAGGATAAATCAAGCCCAGGCAATAATGACTCTCCTTAGAGATTTTAGAAGTTACCTGGGAGGGCTTCTGATTTCCAAGCTGTGTACAAAAAGTAATTGTTTTTATTTTTCTGACCATCTTTTCATCTTCTTTGAATACATTTAGCGAGCAACCAAGCTGAATGTACTTTCCCACTGGCGTGCTAACTAGGCATTATATGAGTGAAGGCAGATATCTCACAGTTCAAACAGGTCTAGAGCCCAGCGAATATATTTGTTATTTCAAAGTGGATGATACTAAAGATTTTGTAAAAGAAGAAAGATAAGATACAGCAGACAAGCTATTAGGTCAACAGAAAGGTGAAAGAATCAAAAGACTCATAAAAAAATCAAAATGCATGCCATGCTTCTAATGCCATTTCTGCTAATACATTGGGGAGAAAAAAGAAGAGTCACTGGAAGGTGATTAAATGGGGAAAAAACACTATTCTTTTGAGAGAAAAAGGAAAAAAGGCAGACAAATCTTGAAGGATATTTCAGAAACCTGTGGTGTGTCTTTGAGAACAATCTTAGAGATTCATTTCAAGAGGTGGAGGGAGAGAATTGAAAGAGTTTGGGCACTGATTGCCATGTTGATGTTCATCATAGAATTCTTAAAAAAAAAAAAAAAAACCTAGAAAGGACAAAAAACAAACTAAGACTCGGCCTCCTCATTCTGTCTACGAACTGAGTGTGAACTGGACTCTTCTTGACCTAGACTATTTGACTTTGTCTCCCTTTTCAGACTTACTCTCCAAGGATAGACTCCTTGATGACATTTATCTGACCAACTATTGCCCAGACCTGGCATGGACACTGACCCAATACATTCCTACATATTTTGATATCAGTTCTGCAAATCATTTGGGCGGGTTTGTATTATCCCAAATTGTTTCCTGAGCCCTAAGATTGAAAACTGGGCAAAGAACTAAAGGAGAACAGAACATGAATCTCACATAGAATAAAAACCACATGAAGGAACACAGCCATTTGGGATAATATTTTCTAATGCCACTAAAAATATTTGGCCTGCACTTTCTTATCAACTTGTAATTATTATTTTTTGTTACTAAAAGAAGATTCTACCCATCTGCAGATGAATTAGAGAGCACACAAAGGGCCTGATCCCAAGCCCATTGAAGTCAGTGGGAGTCTTTCTACTGACTGCTAACTTTGGGCATGCTTCGAATCCTATTCAAGTCAATGGAAAGCTTTCCATTGACTTTAATGGGCTTTGGATCACACCCACAGATACTTTCTAGACCAGTCATTCCCAAACTTGTTCCACCACTTCTGCAGGGAAAGCTACTGGCGGGCTGGGCCGGTTTGTTTACCTGCCACGTCTGTAGGTTCGGCTGATAGCCGCTGCCAGTGGCCGTGGTTTGCTGCTCCAGACCAATGGGAGCTGCTGGAAGCAGCGGCCAGTACGTCCCTCGGCCTGCGCCACTTCCAACAGCTCCTAATGGCCTGGAGCAGCGAACCGCGGCCACTGGGAGCTGCGATCGGCCGAACCTGCGGATGTGGCAGGTAAACAAACCGGCCTGGCCCGCCCGGGGCTTTCCCTGAACAAGCGGCGGAACAAGTTTGGGAGCCACTGGTCTAGACTTATCCTTAAATGAGAATAGTAAGTATTTGCTTTGGTTTTTCTACCTCTTTTGATGTGCTTTTAGATAGAGACACTTCTATCTCTAGCAGGGATATCTCAGGCTATTGTAGATTTGGGACCAAACTCACCTCTGTATTCAATGAAGTTGTACCTGCTGAATTTTCTCCTGTGTCTCATAGAAACTACCTATTCTTGGAAGAGATGCAGATGTCTCAGTTAGGGTTAATGATCTATTTGATATGCACATTGCTCAAAAGTGAGGACCTGGCACAGCGTTTTGTCTAGAACCATGAAATCTTGAAAACAAATAAACCCTGATGAGCAAACTAATATTTTCCCAATTGACACATTCATACCTTTGCTGATACCATTGTCTGGCTGAACATTGTCTGGCCTGGCATTTTCTGCAAGGCTGGGTTAACAGTGCAGCAGAACACGTATTGACATTATGACAGCTGTGTCTTGGCAACTAAGACAGACATCTTCAGGTTTGCAAGCACACAGCATAAAATTGACATGCCAAGTCCACCCCTATGCTTCTCTGTTTTATTATGAGGAATACAAATGTTATTTGGAAAGTATTATAGATATTTCATTGAAGCACACCCAGCATAATAGTTCCACCAGCGTCTTGAGAACAGAAACCCCCGATACCCATAACCCCACAGAGAAAAATATCAAAGTCCTTCTGGCGACATTGATAGCAAGAGTTAGGCCTGTTGAAGTCAATTGGATTTCAAAAGTGGCATGATGAAAGCCAAAAGGATTTGGCTGATAACGTTTACAAAAGTTATACAAATCCTTCCATAAAATTCTCCTTTGCCATGATGCCTACAAAGAACTTGAAAACAGTTAGGTTGGTGATGTAGAGACCACAGACTGTCATATTGACATGTTTTGTCTCACTTGCACTCCAGCCCCCCATCTGTCAGTGTGTATCCACCTGTGATTTCTTGTCTTAAGGACTGTAAGCTGTTTGGGGGCATGGACTGTCTTTTTGTTCTGTGTTTGTGCACCACCTGGCACAATGGGCTACTAGGCACTTCTGCAATACAAATACAGATGTATGTGGGGATTTCATTAGGCTCTGCTAAACACTTAGCCATGCTCAAAAGTAATGTATCATTCTCTTATAATTTTTTTCAGACTTGATCACAGACATATATTCTAGTGACCTTATTCACATGCCAAATTCCACACTGTCTAGTCCCGCAATATCTTTTTCCTTCAATTTATTTTTTGGCTCATATGTGAACAATGGCCCAAAGGATTTCCCACTAAACACCATCTTTTGGACCAAGGGTGGCTATCTGCAGAGAGAAAGGTAATTTTTTTTAGAATGATTATGGCTTCACAACTTTAAGTGCAGCATTTCTCTTTAAGCGAATACTATAAACATTAAGAACAAATCTTTGGTCAACCTCTTGCTGTCACTTAAATGGTTAAGCTGTTTGAACTTGTATTAAACAAGTGAAGACTCTGTCCCTGGTGACCTGGATACAGATAGTTGTATGACAGAATCCATTGGCACAGGAGTGCAGCTTAGGAGGTAGATACACAAATACCTTTACTTATTAATTTAATTTGTGATTTTTCCTCTCTCTCATTCAAAACCCCTGAGTGTCACAGAGAACAAAGCAAACAACAAATGAAAAATTGAGCGGGCCTACTCTTAGTAACAACCTTTCTGCATTATCAGGAGCAGCACCATTTTACCAAATATTTATTTTTCTCTTAGTGATATTCAGATAGATTTGGCATGATGTAACTTGCAATGCTCTAACCAAGACAAAAGACTACAGAACCACTTTCCTAATGTCTGTGTTTAAACACAACACATTCTTAGAGTATTTTGTTATATAAAATAAGACTAATGACCTAGTCAGTTTAGTTTATTTTTTAGTCATTAACAGTTTATTCAACTTTAGTGTATCCTAAATAAACAATTATGGGGTTTTTTTGTTGTTGTTTGTTCTTAGAATTTTAGGCAATATCAGGATTTACAACTCACATTTTTAAAAAACTCAAAAGGTATTAGAGGCTTTCAATATTTTTCCCCTCTGGAAATGTACAATTACAATTAAAATTAATTGCCATGATTCAACACCAACACTTTGCTTCAATTATCCAAGCACTCACATTAGGAAAGAGAAAAAGTGAAATATTTATTTGAAAGAATTAGAGAACATTACTTTCGGCTTTAGTGAAGAATAACAATCCTTATTAAAGAAACTGAGTGAGCTTTGGAATACCCAATTTCCTATTAAAGCTAAAATATTGACCACAGCACTCTCATTTGTTCCTATGAGCTCACCTAAATGTCTAAATCAATTCTCCAATTGCATGGTATTTCCAAAGTGCTTCCTTCCTGGAAATAGCAGGACAAAAAGAAACTATAAGCAACATTCATCAAATGGAGTTAGTATTTCCCATTTTTCCCCCTCTTCTGATTCATAAAGGGCTTTTCTTAATTTTTAAATTATAGAAAAGTAATAGCTCCAAGTCCCTTTTTAACTAAATGTATTTTAAAACCATATGGGTTTAACAACATACAGCTAGGAAAATTATATACAATCTGATTTTTTGTATATAGTTTACAACTAGGGCACCAATACAGCAATTAACTTAAATAGGAATACTTACATTTTAAAGTCACCCACATCTATAAGTATCTTACAGGATGTACAGTAAAGAAGAAAATATAATGAAATTTCAAAATAAATCCATAAATGCCATTTACTAGTAAGTTTATGGGATGGCCGTCCTCTTGGTCAACACATAAGGGATTGAACTGAGGAAATTCCAGAGAGAGAAGCATGAGTTGCTACAGCATGCTCTGTAGTTGGTGGTTGTAACACATCATATCCTCTGTGGATTGCTACCAAGGGGGACCTGAAACACACAGTCATCTGTGAGTTAAACTTGCAAAACTTGTGTGTTGAACTGGGTTGGTTGATATGTCACATGGTATCAGTTACGGCAACCTGATCAGCTGAGGCAGCCTGTCCTATGTATTCTGGAAGGTAAATGGAAGGCATTTTGGCTCAGCTTGGTTGGACTGTAATGTGTGTGCTCTCTCTTGGCCAGACAGTAAACAGAATCAGAAGCAGTGAATGGATCTGTGTTGCTTCTTACAGCATTGGACATGTAAAAGGGTTATTTGCTGCTCCTTCTCTGTAAGATCCATCCAGCTACTTCGGTAGCCCCCTTGCTCTCCCCCCATCTACCTCCTGACACTGCAGGACAGCGTTCTATCCCCAGGATGACACAAACAGCAAGGGTGGAAAAATGTGTGAAACCTGGCTAGGTCTTCTATAGGCTCACAGTTTGGAGAAGCATCCAGACTTTAAACCTTCCGTAGGTATCCCTGACCCTAGATTTTTATGTAGGCTGGTTATGTTGAGGCTGAATTTGCTTTTCAGTATGCTTCTGCATGTAGTTTGGCTGTTAATGTTTAGGTTAACTCTTCTCTCACGGAAGTCAATAGTAAAACTCTCATTGATTCCTAAAGAAACAAAGTTAGGCAAATGCTGAGCAGTTTCAAAATCCCACCTTACCTATTATCTTAATTTTATTCTCCTTGTAGCCACAGTCATAAGTCATTGCAGACTATTGCTCACGACTGCAATTTTCTCAGACTGACTAATTGAGAAGTGACTATGTATAGTTATTTGGTTCGCCCCATGCAAATCTCTAAGAGATTTAGGTAAAGTCAGACTTTTCCTACTGATGCATACTGTTGCATGATGCAAGCACATTAATAATTGACCTAAATATCCTGACCTGAAAGCTTGTGTCTCTGGACAGAAGTTGGTTCAATAAAAGATATCACTTCACCCACCTTGTCTCTCTAAACATCCATAGATAGTTTTACCCATTAAACTTCTGGTGAAGAATACAAGGTATTTTCTTGATATGACTGACACCACTAAATAAATAAACAGAATTTGACCTTTTTTGCACTGAGCTAATGAGGTCTATGGAGCACAACTGTACAACAGACAATAGCACCTGGTATCACTTGAGGATTCTGAATAAGTAAATTGGATCATTAAAAAGAAGCTGTACGTTTTTTTTAAAAGCTTGTTATAATACCATTGGTTATTGTGGGAGAAGAGTGAAGTATAATTAGCATGGTCAAGGTCATATATTTAAATAGACATGTATCAGCCTGGCAGGCAGGCTGGTAACAGTTTCATTCTCCTGGTTGACAGACTTGGGGAACATTATATATTATTAATATGGCTGGCTAATTCCTAATTAGGAACTCATTAGCAGTTCAACAACTGTAGGTTTTGATGGATTTGCAGCCAACCTGGCAAAAAGGTTGTGCTAGATGACCTCTTCCATAGGATTTTTCCATCTGTCCATTATAATGCCATTATACCTATGCTGGAGATTAAAAACGAAAACAGAAAAGACTTGGAGATTTGTGTGGTGATCTTATTTCATGAGTGTATGAGATGTCCTCTCCTGATGACTTTCTTTCACAGATTTTTATTATTATTATTATGCAGTCAATTCACAGAGTATTTTTCCTCTCATTACCTTCCAAACCAAACTTTTTTTAGAGTATCCTGTTTTCCCCAACACTATTTGGATGTGTATCACACTACAGCCATAAAAAGGACATGGATAAAAATTATGACATATATAAGTCATATATACATAAGTGAAATGATGATCATGTAGCTAAGGCACTGTGTAGGATTTGGGTGATGTGGGTTCAATTCCTAGCTTTGTCACAGATTCCCTGTGTGACCTTAAGCAATATATTCAGTCTCTCTGAGCCTCAATTCCTTAGCTGTGAAATGAGAACAAAAGTCAATCTTTATTTAGATTATATGACTCTGCAAGGCTAGAACTGTTTTTCACTATGGGCATATACAGCACCTAGCACAAGTGAGGGGTGGAAGGATCTTGATTTTAGTTGGGACCTGTAGGGGCTACTGCAATTTTAATAATAAAGTATAGTCTAATATATGAGCACGTATTCATTCAAAACATGAGCAGAACATAACTGCATATTTGTGTGTGTGGAATTACCACAGCAACCAGCAAATCTACAATTATATAATGCAAGCATATTCACTCCCCGAAGAGGAAATCTCACCATAAAGGGGTGAGCCACCCTAGGCACTTCCCTTTGGCCAGGTGTGGCACTGAGGGTGAGCCCATCTTTCTTCCCCCACAATTCAGTGTCATTACATCCTCTTGCACAGTATCAGGGCAATAAGAAGTCAATACAAATTAATCAAAATAAGTACATCTCCTTTAAAAAAGCCAAGGCAAAGAGCAGTTGAAAGCACTTTATTAGGTCTGCTAAAGCTCGAAACCTTGTCACTCTGACCAACAGAATGGACAACTGAGCAGATGGATAGAAGTTGTTTGATTATCTATACCACCTGATTGGTTGCAGAGTCAGCCAGCTGACCCTTAAGCTCGGCAGCATGCTAGTGGCTGCTCAATGCACATCTAGCCCACAGCTGTGCTTGGTTCTGTCCCTCCCTCTGCAGTCTCTAGTCTTGCTTTAGCCTCTTGCTTCTATTCCAGACCCCAGCTTCTTCCTGATTGATGACTCCTGACTTACACCCTTGGCTCTGCCTTCTGACTGTGACTCTGATTAACCCTTCACCTCAGACTTTGGTTTCTGACACCTGGCTATGACTTTGGCTTTGCTTGGATGTGTCCTGCCTGAATTCAGTTCTGTTGGAGACCCCAGGACATGGCCACTAGTTAAGTCAAGGGGATGGAAGGCCATAAGGGTCGAGGAGGTCTCCCTGCTGAAGGCCTAAGGGCTTCTTCTTAACCCCTCTTAATAGAATTCAGGCCTGGCTGGTTTGAGTAAGCTCTTTTGCTCTTAAAACAATGTTACAGCTGCAGATAATGCCTTATAGTGTAAGGTTTGCTGATGCCAAGTTAAAGATAATAGGAGATAGTTACAAGGCCAGACAGAATGTGCTGGTTGTTTAAGTTGCTAGGAATGCTTGTTAGAGGTTGCAGGAAATAAACATTGTTGTAACCCATATAAGGAAGGCAGAGTATTTGTGCAAAGTTTTAATTGGCAGATGTGTAGTGCAGTAGCATTAAGGAATATAAAAGTGTGTGTAATGACCTGCTCTGGTGTGCAGGATCTGAGATTCTATTCTCCCTGTACCTTGTTTGCAGCTGCAAATAAATTTTTCTGCTTCTCCACCCCGTTGTGATTATTGAGTAAAACACACCGGGTAACGAACCCCTCCTGTTGTTTTGCCTCTCGGCATTGGGTGCCAGCAACAGTTCTGGTAGGCTGGACTCCTGCTCCAACCACTCGGCAAGACTACCCTCAACTTGGGCACTGACACACAGGGTGAGAGAAATGGACATAAAATTGAATATATGCAGTGCTAGTTGTAGCCATGTTGATCCCAGGATATTAGAGATATAAGATGGCTGAGGTAATATTTATTGGACCAACCTCTCTTAGTGAAAGTGCCAAGGTTTCGAGTTTCAGCAGACCTGAAGAAGAGCTCAGTGAAAGATCAAAAGCTTGTCTCTCTCACCAATAACAGTTGGTCCTCTAAAAAAAGATAATATCTCACCCAGCTTGTCTCTATAAAAGTGAATGTCTTTTTGAGCCCCAGTTTATTATATCTAAAATAGAGTATCATCCCCCCATGGCTAGGTGGCACATTGGGTTAAACAACAGTGATTTCCCCTCTGCAATCTTGTAATTTGGGATCAGATCCAGTTCACGTCACACTAGTCAAATCACTGTGGTGCAGCCCCAAACGCGACTTGGAAGATTTGTCCACATCACAAAGCTAACACACAATTCATCAGTATCTGCTGAGAAAAGCCACAGCAGTTACACACACACACACGGAGTTCGCAACAGAGAAATTGCAGACATTGAGAAAGAGAGAGCTGTTTTTTCCTGCCATGGAACAATTAATTTAAACAGAGTAGAGCTTGGAACTAGAAGAAAGGGCTGTGACTTTAAAAAAAAATCCGTAAGAGGCATTGCACATAACAGCAAATAAACTGCTGGTGCCCTGCCAAATCATCATAAACTCCAGGTGTCCATGTGCATAGTTCTTTAAAAAAAAAAATCATTATGTGCTTTTAAAATTTCACTGGGATTCAGTACACTGTTTTGTTTTGTTTTTTTTTTTTAACTGAAAAAAGAACTAATTTTATCTTAGATTTGTAATGGACATGTCCCACAATGGTTAATATTTAGTGGCCTTCTTTGGTGCAATGAAATATTGTTTATGAACTGAGCAAGTACAGTAGGAAAAGGCTAAGAATTTTCACAGAAGCAGGTTGTGATAAACAGCTGATGATTATCTTGCTGCCCAGTAGAAAAAGAGAATGCATCACATGGACAAACAACAGACTCTTGCTTGCAAGGTAAATGCTCAACAGGCAAAGATTGGGTGTCCATAGCAAGTGGTGTAGAGCTTTTGTTTTACATCTTTGGGATATTCACCAGAACAAAACAAAATGGGTGGCTGCACGAGATCCAGTTAGGCGTTCACAGATTTCTTCTAGAGTATTATGGGAAGCCAAGTCAATGGAAAAGAAATGAAGTTTAATTTTGATATGAGTTAATGAAAACTGGCCAAGAGATATTCTTGTCAGAAATTAGGCAAACAACTCATACATTCCCTTTTACTTAGATATGTGTTATGTGAATCTGCAGCCCCACTCTGTGTGCATGAGGAAGGGTCTCATACTTGCTTTTTCCTCTCTTTTGGATTGGAACTTGCAGTAGGCATCCATAAAACATCAGCCACGGAATCTCAGATTGTCCATATAGCAACGATGGATAGCAATTCAATTACAGAAAATAATAAAGAAATATCAAATAATATTAGATTGTGAGAACTAAAGACATGAGCAGCAGCAATATGAACTAAGACATGGAGATTGTTTTTATCTTTTTCCACATTGCATTAACTGTTTTTATTTGCCACAGTATTGGTAATGGGCATCTATTGGAATATAGAATATTGTAGGCAGTATCTCTGCCATTGCTATAGATTCTCATCCACTGAAATGCAAGGACTGCAGACAGTTTTATTTCTAAAATGTATGATGTTCTTTCCCAGCTTCCCTTAAAGATGTCAAACTCACCATTAAAATGGTCACTTAAAGTGAAACTCAAAGCCCTGGATAAGTAATGTGTTCTGCATACATTTGAATGAATGCCGAAGACAATATTAAATGATTGGGTGAGAGGAGGGAGAGGATGGGAGGAATGCACTAGCTGACCAGTAAGAGCACATGCAGGATTGTCAATGCAGATTTTTTTAGTACCATACTGACTGGCTGCCTTGGGATGTTTCCAGGTCATTTAGCAGCTCTACGGCTCTGTCACAATCAGTCATTTAATTCTTACTGCAGTACAATCTTTGAGCTTCAGAAGCTATCTTAGTGTTTTACTCACTGATTATTCACCTTTGTATCTATGGTTTAAATACTTATTCAGTGCTTCCAGATTTGGTCAGTAGGTATATTAAATAGAGAGTAACTGCACTTAATTTTAATGACTGTCTGCATTTCTATCAACCTTGTTCACTTTTTCATAACTTGATTTACAGGGAAGATTTTAAAAATATTGATACCCCAACTGGATACAAGTAGCACTGTAATCTGGAGTACTCTGATTCACAAGGGACATTGGGGATTTTTTGTATTTTGTTTGCCATTATTTGCAATTAACTAATAAAAGCATAGGAAGGCCTTCCTTACATTTTTCATGAGATCAGTCCCTCATTCTGGTGGGACACAAAGAGCTGTATTTTAAGAAAATGTAGGTGTCCTGCTGGTAAACCAGGTGGCAACTCTTGCCAAATCTGTAGGTGTAACCTGAGCACTGACAAATTCATAGCTGGGAACCAGACCAGCTCACCTATATGTTAATATTGTTCAAGATAGGTGTTAGACTTGTAAGGAAGTGTGCAGACTCTATAAAATGCTTGTAAGTTGCTGCATGCATTAGTCTTACTTGTAGTGTCTGTATTCCATGCTACAAGGTAAAATATAATATAATTTTTTTTATAATTGTAAAAATGCCTGCTCTGAACTTGTGAACTCAGACAGGAACAGTGGCTCCATCTGCCCAACCAGGAGCAATATCAAAATTGAGTTGGCCATTGTAGGACAAAATCTTTGTTAATTGCTCCATCCACCTATGGAGAAGTACATGCAGAAGGCCACATCCCATTGGTTTGAATGCTGGAAGAAGGAAAATAAAAATAGCTTCCATGAAGTTTTTTTTCATCTCTTTGCTGTTTGAACTCTCACAAGGCTAGAGATTCTGAACTAAAGACAAGATCCCAAGGGTTAACCCAGGGTAGAGTGCCCAGCCAGCAAATGTGAAAAATCGGGACGGGGTGTGTGTGTGGGGGGGCTAAACAGGAGCCTATATAAGAAAAAGACCCCAAAATCGGGACTGTCCCTATAAAATCGGGACATCTGGTCACCCTACCCCATGGTTCTCCCTGAAAGACACTGTGAATAGACAGAATGCAACAGCTCTGTCACTTTTAGGATCTAGATTGTAACTCATTTGTGTGTACATGCTTGCTCACTTTAACATGTAAATTACTCTTATTTCTTCTCCCTAATTAATAAACCTTTAGTTAGTTTATTACAGGATTGGCTACAGGTGTCATCTGTGGTGTGAGATCTAAGGTACAAATTGATCTGGGGTAAGTGACTGGTCTTTTTTGCTGAATCATCAGCAATGAGAGCACATTACTGCAGGATATACATATGTGCATGTACATTTCTATTCTTGTTTCAATAAAAAAACTAGCTGCTATTAACTTTGAGTTTTGAGAATGCATTTTGGAGGAAGCTGGGTAAAAACAACAAAAGAAAAAGTAGAGACCTCAAAGTTGACAGATATAACATAAAAAATACAAAATTTGCTCCTGCGAAAAAATCAATTGCTAGAAAGGGAAGAAAGTTGAAAAGCCGAGAGACTTGATGAGAGGAAAAGGAAAATTAATATCTCTTTGCTAGGCAGTGCAATAAGTTTCAAGTTGGAAGCTCCTGTCCCTTTTCAAATGACCAGAGAAGTATTTTATTTTGGAAATAGTTTCCTTTTCCACAACAGATTGATTACACACACAATTCATTCTGATTTGCAAAAAATAAACTGCATTTCAAGTTTCAGAAGAGCAAGATGCTACCTAGAAAATCCCTTTGCTTCAACTTCTCTCTTGGCCTGTGAACCAGACAATCCTTACCCTGAAGTTGAGAGAGAAAGGAAGATGGCGGGGGAGGGGGCTGTTAATATCCCCATGATTAAGTTTTGAGGAAGAGCAACTTTTTGGTCTTCTGACTCTTTCTGTTTTGCAATTGTTGATTTTAAAAAAGGTACCTATATGTTTATATGTACAGATCTAGTCTTATCTTTATATATGGAAATGCAACTGTGCTGATTAAGATGGTGATAAACTGTGTACAATGAATAATACATCATTACTTGATAGCGTAAAGATTTTGATAGAACTTCAAAACTAAATGAAAGAGCTGCATTGCTTGGGGCCCAGTGCAATGACAAGTTAGACCACAGCAATCTAGCCATCTGCCTATTTAATTTAATTACAATAACCAGCTCTAAGGAAAACACTGAACCCTGGTTTACACTGGGAAATTGGTTTGGTATAACTACGTCGGTCGGGGTGTGAAAAATTCATACCCCTGAGTGACACAGTTAAACCGACCTAATTTCCTAGTGTAGTCAGTTGACCTTGCTACTGCCTCTCAGGGAGGCAGACTACCTATGCCTTCCCAGTGGTGTTGGCAGCATCCTCACTGAAGCGCTACAGCAGTGCAGCTGCAGTGTTTTAAGCATGGACAAGCTCTAAGGAATATGAGGTGCTGTTAAAAATCCCTTATATGAATGTTAGAGACACACAGTGTGTGAGGTAGTATCTTTTATTGGACCAACTTATGTTGGTGAGAGACAAACTTTTGATCTTACACAGAGCTCTTCTTCATGTCTGGGAAATGTACACAGTCCTGGTCTACACTAAAAAATTAAGTTGGCTTAACTATGCAACTCCTGGATGTGAAAAATCCACACCCCTGAATGGCACAGTTAATCCAACCTAATCCAGTGTAGACCATGCTAGGTCAACAGAATAATTCTTCTGTCAATATAGCTACTGCCTTTCAGGGAGGTTGATTACCTATGCAGAAGGAAGAAGCCCTCCTGTCGCCGTAGGTAGTGTCTACACTGAAACGCTACAGAGGAGCGGCTGCAGCCGCACTGCTGTGCCACTGTAGTGTTTTAAGGGTAGGGCTAGTCTACACTGGCAATGCTAAAGTGCTGCCACGGCAGCGCTTTAACTTGGCTCCTGTGGTCGTGGCAAAGCACTGGGAGAGAGCTCTCCCAGTGCTCTAAAAAACCCACCTCCATGAGGGGCGTAGCTATCAGCGCTGGGAGTGCGGCTCCCAGCGCTGGTGCACTGTCTACGCTGCGCTTTATAGCACTGAAACTTGCTGTGCCCCAGGGGTGTTTTTTCACACCCCGAGCGAGAAAGTTGCAGCGCTGTAAATTGCCAATGTAGACAAGCCCGCAGATTTACACTCAGAGTGTCACAGCTAGATATAAGGTGGAACAGACTGTTTAGTGTAAGTAGTTAACACATATTTCAAGGGACTATACAAGGTAAAGTGGCCAGTTAACACCTTGCCGGTCATAGGGTGGGAAAGGAAGAGAGGGGAGGGAAAAAAAGGCAGCTGAGGGGGGTGTCCCTGGGTGATAGATTACTGTAATAAATCATAAATCCAGTGTCTCTACAACATTAAATATTTATACATTTTAACTCTTTCCTCAGATCCATAAAATGACGCAGGAATCTTTTCCCTGCCTCATGAATCAATACAGTTTTAAAGAGGAATTTTACATCTTCTCAGCCTGAATTCCAAACAGAATCATCTGCGGTCTTTCTTTTAGCAACAGAGTATGTCCATGCTTCCAAGGTCATCTATGCTGAAGAATGAAAGAAAATGAAGAAAACTCTTTGCCTTTGTTGTGCCTGAATAACAATTTGCTTATATTTCCCTTGAGAGGTTTGCGGAAAGTTAGGCTCAACTACTTAGTTTCATTTCACTTGCTGTGGGATTTGTCATGAATATGGAGAAATCAAGTCTAATCTCTTCCTAAACTCTGGTGAGTAAATCCCTGGAGCTGCACATGAATACTGTAGTTTCACCCCTTTTTTTACCTTTTAGGCTTATGTTTAGTTCAGGATTGCCCCTTGGTACTAAATGTACATTTATTGCTTCAGTTGAATGTGATGGAAAGATTCCTCCTGGCATCATTACTGACCACTACTGCAAGACAACCAACAAACTAGAAGCATGTAGGAACAACAGGTGGATTTTCCTCCCTATGCAATGTTTCTGTGAGTTATGGTTGAAAATAGGGACAGAAAAAAAAATTATGTTTGAATTTTCTTTCATTTGGATTTTCATTTTAAACAAACAGCACTTCAAAACAAGATTCATAGTGCAAATCTCCACAAGGAGTAGGAAGCACCATGGCAAAGGGGAAAGATTAAAACGAGGGGGATAGATATCAGACCCACCAGCGAAACCATCAGATTTTCTTACTGGTAGGCTACACCTGCCCCATCTGGTACATGAAAGGGTGCTGCCCTGTTATTAGGTATTCTAATCCTTTACCTAACGATTAAGTTCCTGGGCTAGTACTAAACTATGTTCTTTCTTCTTGAACAGTTGATCAAATGGTGCATTCCACATCCAGCTGAAAAGTTATCTGAGGTTTGAGACTAGTTTTCATCAGAATTTAAAACCAGCCTTCCCAAAATCCTGTAGAACCTCTCTTCAGCTGCCTTTCCACAGACTTCACTTCCTGAAGTGGGGCCAGATTCTGCTATGTATAAATATGTGTACATTATTAATGAGAGTAGTTCCTTGCTCTACAAACAGACCCATCAAAATCAATGAGACTATTTCTGGACTAAAATACTATTGAACTGGAGAAAGGGTATCAGAATCTGGCTCTTATTCAACAAAGAGTTGGAAAACTAAGTGAGACGTTCATTGACATATTTCTACAAATGGGTTGCTCAGAGTGGACTTGCAATTTGATGCTTACCTAACCTAATGCAATATTTAAGCAAAGTGTCAATCTCCTCCATCAATGGCCGGTGTGAGTTATAGTCCATTGCACTACACAGTGCCATCGTGGGCAGACCACAGAATGGGGTGGGATAAGTTAAGCTCCCTCACTTAGCCCATGCCTCGGCACTCACACACCCATTTATGGATGTAGACGGTTAAAGCAGTAGTTCACCTTTCCTCCTTCCCTACATTTAAATGGAGGTTTACCAGCTTAAAAAGAGAATGTGTTGTCATCTTTATTTGATGGCCACCTAACTTGTTTTGACTTCTTTTTCCTCCCTTTTCCTTTATTTCCCACTGAGATATACTTTTATTCTAAACAGATGTGAATTCATAGATGCCACCCTTTTTCTTTAGGTGTCCATGGTCTGGAAGAGGAGGAAAGGTGACAGTATTCTCAGAGATTTATTTGCAAGCCCAGCTAGGAGTTTACTTATTTATCACCTCCCACAACAGTTTGGAAGTTTGCAATGGTCCCTGAGCTTAGGCCTCTTAGAGAAGAAAGGATATTTTGTTTTATACAGAGGTTCTCTCCCTCCTCATCTCCAGGAAAGTGATGCTGTGATAGAAGTCCAGAGAGCTGGAGTTTTTCTGTGGCTTGCAGCCAGTGTCCTTTACAATGGAAGAGTGTGTCTGTTCCATTAATGAAACAGCTGAAAATAATTTTCAAGCATGGGAGCCTAGAGATAGGCACCCAAATCTATAACGAGGTACCTAAAAAGGCACCCTGGTTTCAAGCATACACAGTTTGATTTGGGTGTGCAGATTTTCAAACAACTCTATGTTCCTTTGTTTTTTGTTCTCATCAGCATTCAACAGTACCAGCACCACTGCAGGGACAGAGGGAAAAGAAAAAAAAAAGAAAAAAAAAAAAGGGAAAAAAAGAGGCTTTAAAGAGGAAAATGTTATTAATACTGTGATAGAGGGACAGATACTGTCCTGAGATATGCACATATGAATCCCACTGATTTCAATAGGAGGTTCATGAGTGTCTCTTAGGGCAGAATTAGGCTTTTTTTTCTTCTTCTTTTTAAAACTCTCCTTTTATCTGTATTTTTCTTCTATTTTGCCTGTATCAGACTCACTTCTGTGAACAGATCTCACATCCAACCCACCAGTCCTAGCACACTGGGCCCTTGTCTATGACTAGGGCTCATCGGTGCTACGATCACCACCACAACAATAATAATGGTTTCATAGCGTATTAGTTCCTTGAACGACAATTTGGCAGAGTAACCTTCCCAACCTATTTAGAGCAGCTGAAGGAATATAGGTAAAGAAATATACACACCAGAATGATACATCTTTGAGAAAAGTTGTTTTTAAATATCTTAACATAGTTTTAGTCTTGACAAACTGGGGAACAGATGTGGGAATCTGTAGCTGATAGGAGTGTACCTAAAGAGAGCAGTAATTTTTATACTTGTCACTTGTGACATGATGCCACAGAGAGAGAGCCTCACAAGTAGTATCCAAGTGGCAGCAGTCATATTTTTAAAAGAAAAGCATATAACTTTAACTTCCCTGTAGATGTGCAAGTTTTGGATGTCAAAGGAGAGTGTTTGCTAACAAGACTAAACTCACAAGACTCATTTTCCCCTAAGAAGTCAGCTTTCTAAGGTTATTATTGTTTAATAATACAAAGAAAAAGGAAGATATAACTTAAGTTAATCAATGTACATGGGATGACCATGTTACATATGCAAAAATACAGTATACAAAGCAATTAAATGTACAAACAGATCAAGGATAAATTTGGTGCTGCTTATGCTCTGGCTGATGGCACTGAAGTCAGGGAGGCTGACCAGGTATAAATGAGGTCAGACTTTGAAGCCCTGCATTGTTAACTAGTTCTCTCAAACAAAGTGTGAAATAATCTTTTAATCCTTTGTCTGGTTACAATAGAGTAGATCTACAATGCTCAGATAATTTCAGTAAGACTCTTGGGTGCTCTTATGGACTTTAATTCCATTTATTTAAAAAAAGAAGAAGAAAAGAAAAAAACAAAAAAGCCCCAAACCAACCAACAAACAAAAAACCACAACAGAGTAAGTAGATGTCAAAAGGAATCATACCTGACAGGCAATGCAGATGACATCTTAATAAATGCCTATCCTCTATTATCTGTCTCTAGCCTTCCTTGTGCTGTGATGGGGTGCATTACTGATATCTCATAAAGGGAATGTGTGCCTCTATAATGTTCATCCTTTAGAGACAGCAGGGTTGGCTGTCCCTTTTGTCCATTTGAATGTCCCAGTTTAAAAAAAAAACAAAAGAAAACAAAAAAACCCTACATTCCATATTTAATTCAGATAAATATTATGGAAACGTAAATGGTATGTGTTAGTGACGTCTCACATCCTTTCTGATCCTTTGATTGGGTCAGAAAGGGAATCAGACACAGTAATGTCTCACATCCTTTCAATGCCAAGAAATAAAAGACTTGACCAAATATCATAGGGTTATGCTGGAGGGTGCTGGGTGACTGCTTTGATTTATGGGCAATCATAGACCACATTGAAGCCGATGGGCTGCAAGCTGCCCTTCATCCTGGTTGAACAAGCAAAGCAATTAAGGGGTTTTTTTTAGGGAAGAAGAGAGCTGAAACAAAAAGAAGCCACTGCCCAAAGTATTATTCACGTGAAAAGCTTGAGCAAGTTCTAACCTAGGGAGAATGAAAGGGGTTTCCCTGGAAATTGATTGCTAACACATTGGCTAGGGCTTTGACTGATTACAGCTGTGTGGGTTTGTCTGTGTGAAAAGTGGGCAGCCAGCAAAAAGCAGCCAGAAAAGTCAGGAAAAAGAAGAGAAGTGCTGGTAGAATAGCCTTCACAGAAAACCACAGTGCTGTCTGAAAAGGTATAATGTGTTAAGTGTGCAATAATGTTTGTTAGCAAACATCAAGCAAGGAAACTGCATCCTTCTGTTTGTTCCTAGTGTGTTCAGGGAAACAGAACTTTGTGCACATTCTCTGTAAATAAACAGGATCACACCAAAGAAATACCTGACTATCACCTTCAAGAGTGTGGCACTGAAGCTGAGACCATTGGGGACTGGGAACAAAAAAAGAAGATGGTACAGTAACATCTAGGTCACTGAAGTGGGGAATATGAATAGCTGACATGTGGTTCAAAGGCCAGGGATCTTTCATGCCTAGACTTCACACACCATCTACTCCTCCCCTTCTTGCACACACATATACCCTCACAAGTTTTACAGTATTCAGACCCTTCAGATCATTAGTACTGATTAATGTAGGGACAGATTGCTCATTTGTAATGTGTCTGAACCATCGACAGCATGGGTTCTCAACCTCTTCCTTCTGAGGCCCTCCCTAACATGCTATAAAAATTCCAAGGCCCATGAGTAGCAAGCAGAGCAATTGCCCAGGGTCTCATACCACAAGGGGTCCCTGCAAAGCTAAGTTGCTCAGGCTTCAGTCCAGAGCTGCAGGGCTCTGGATTCAGCTTTTTGCCCTGGGCCCCAGTGAGTCTAACACTGGCCCTGGTGTCTGGTTTATTTTGACGGACCCCCTGAAACCTGCTTGTGGTCCCTGGACACCTGGTTGAGAACGCCGATCTACAGGATAACTCAGTTGTTAAGGTAGTCTTGTGTTACTATGCAAGGACATACTATAATTCCCATAAGTGTGCATTCCCTGACCAAAGACAGAACAGTTTAGCTCAAAAAGGAAACTGTATTATTGCTGAGGGACAAGAGCCCAAAGCTACCATTATCACTCTTGCACTGCCAACTATTAAAATTGTGTTTTAAACTTGCTGTTTAAATATTTTAACTCTGGAGCTCGCCAGATATGAAGAGAAATGGCTATTTCTGCTCATTAACCATTCTAATCAGCAGAGTCTTTTAAAAGTGCTAAGCTGTTTTATGATTGGATATAAAATTTGGTTATTTTTTTCCAAAAAACCTCTTAATTGGAAATCCCAAGTCTTCCCCCAAAGCAATTCATTATAAAATACATGAAAACAGGCAAATGTACAGTTTCCTTCTATCTACCACATATACAGGAGATCAGCTCCTTTAATTTATTGGTTTTACGCTTTTCAGGACATTATTTTTACTTGTGAGCAATCCCAAGTCTAAGGGGAAAGGGTAGGGAGGTGGAGGTAAGCATGAACCCATCTCAACCAGTAGGAATTTTGCTGTTGACTTCAGTGAATCCAGAATTTCATGCTGTATATCTACTGAGTTGAGTGGTGGTAGTGGTGTTTTTTAAATGGTTCCTGATAACCTTGTTAAACAACAAAAGTCAAAGTAACTAGAAAGTAATTGAGAGGTCAAAGGTTAAGATCAAAGGTCTCTGAACATCTACATGAGAACATAACAGTGGAAAAGACCTCTTGGCTTATACAGTTCAGCCCCTTGCTACTGCAGGCAACCACATGATATAACTCTATTCATAAATATATCTAGACAGACTTATACCCTTTGTGAGCAGTTGTAAAGCATTTGGGGCAACGTGACAAGTGCTAAATGTGGAGGCACAATGCCTGGATGGTAGGAGGTGAATAGGAAAGTTTTATATACTTTATCTTCACCTGGTTTTTTCACTGTTCTCTGGGATGAAGATAATACATTTCATAAGGGGCATTTGTTATCAAACAAAACTCTGCCTAATCTATCATCTCAAATATCTATTGATGTACCCATCAATTCTTATTGAAAGAAGGGGTAATATTTCTTACACCATCCAGCTGGTGCCAGAATATACAATTTGATATAAAGATTTCTCATTTCTATAGATGCATGCACATAGTACACAGTGCATAAGCAAAGATATTGTCTTGATTGATAGGTCTGGCTCAAGTGCAAACACTATGTTAAAATGACAAATGTGTATAACATATTTCAGCAATACATAAGAACTTCCAGAATTTAAATCCCCACTTCTTCCTTCAACTTGTCCTCATGTCCTATTACATAGCAAGGGTCTTGAGGCATAAATTGATCCTTCATTGCACCATGGGAGGAGGGTGGGGAGGAAGAGGAGTTCACTCTAAAGTTCCATCATCAACATCCACTAAAGGAAACTTAAGGCAGCTTTAAACTTCAGCCAGAGCTCCATAGGTAATCTGCCAATGGAAGTTCTCTTGCACATGTGTTGTTCT
Source organism: Lepidochelys kempii (assembly GCF_965140285.1). Lineage (NCBI taxonomy): Eukaryota > Metazoa > Chordata > Testudines > Cheloniidae > Lepidochelys > Lepidochelys kempii. The sequence goes on along the minus strand of NC_136391.1, from coordinate 29,580,575 downwards.
AGCACCTTCCCTTCATTCCCAAGCCACTCTCCTTCCCTCACTGTTCCAAACCTCTTTCAAAGCTGATTCAGGGCCCAAAGCAGACCACAAGTTGCTCGGGAAGACTTTCTACCACTAGAAACTACTGATTACTTCACAGTGGAAACACCAGAATGCAAGGAGAGAATTGGGCCTATCAAGTTAATTTCTGGCTTTTTTAAGATGGGTAAGTGTTGCTTTTTTAAGCACCACAAACTATCTATTAATAAACACTTAAACTAATATGTCTGTTTCTTCATTTATACTCTGTTACATTCTGGGGTGCAATCCAGATCAGTGAAGGGCTGTGTCACCTCTTACCGTGTAACACTGAGTGCCTCACAATGCCTTGCTACTGTAGCTCTCTCTGTGGAAGGCCCACAGTCAGCAATAAGCATGCACTCTATGGGCTTGTGTACACTTGAAACGCTAGAGTGGCACAGCTTCAGCACTGCAGCTGCACCACTGTAATGCTTGATGCCCCACTGCAGCTGCACTACTGTAATGCAGGGTAGACGCTACTCCGATGGGAGGTGTTCTCCCGCATGCTGTCTACACCAGGCGTTAGGTCGGCTTAACTATGTCGATAAGGGGTGTAGATTTTTCACACCCCATGGCAATGTCACTGGATTGACCTAACTTTTCAGGGTGGTACAGGCCTACTTCTGTGTATTGGGTAGCCCTAGTCCAATGCTTTGGATCCTGGAACCTGCCTACAATACCACAAATTTCCAAAGGCTTCCACCAGCTTTGGTTAACTACTGGTAAAGTGACTCCGCACTGTCCCCAGTCCCTAATTTCCCCCTTCCCCCTCCCAAAATGCATTTTCTGAAAAGTCCACCCTGTAACTAAAATTCTAGTAACTAAAATTTAAGCTAGACTAGGTTCAAGGTAAAAGCTTCATCACATGTTTCCATCAAGAAGGGTAACCCAACTCCTGCATCAGGATGTAGGCTCCCAAAGTCAAAGGGCTGATATCTGTCTTCCACCGAAGATGACAAGGTAACTTTGCCCCTCTTTTATAGTCCAATGAATCTTTGAAATTGAATCCTCTGAAGGATAACTCCAGACAAATGTCTATTTTCAGCTGTGAGGTAAGCAACATGGAGTTTGTCTTGAAGGCCCTGTTGCTTCTCCCACTGGAGTTGTGCCAGCTAAAATGAAAATTATTTAGTTCCTGCACCCTCGAGTGCAAGAAAAAGAACATTAGATATGTGATAGTCAATTTCCTCTCTTGCCATCATAGTGTGAGGTTTGCCTCCACTCCTTGTTAGCTGGATAGGTCTGTTAGGATACGTAAATACATTTTCATTGTCTTTCAAAGTACTTTGGAAGTAACTTCCAGGTGGGGAAACTACATTCCTTTCAGATAGACCAGTTTAACAACTTTTCCTAGGCAAGGATGTCTGGCCTTGAACATATGTTAGTGGCATCCTTCAAAGGGAATGTCCTATAGGAAAAGGGGAAGAGTCAATGGAGACTACACCAAATATGAGCCCCAGGAGGATACAGGATGGGTTGAAGAGGATTACAAGGGAGAATAGGAATGGAAAGAACTTGCAGCCAGAGGGAACAGGAGATAGACTGGAGATTAGCACCGTCACCAGGAAAAGGCAGGTCTATGTAATCAGGGACTCTTTACTGAGAAGAATAGACAGGCCTATAACCAGAGCTGATCCAGAGAATAGAAGGGTATGGCGTCTTCCAGGTGCTAAGATATGGGATGTAGACCTGAGGTTGAAAAGGATCCTAAAGGGAGCAGGAAAGAATCCCCTAATTATCCTTCATGTGGGAACAAATGATACGGCTAGATTCTCGCTGGAAAGTATTAACAGAGACTATGCTAGGCTGGGGAAGATGCTTAAGGAAATTGAGGCTCAGGTAATCTTCAGTGGGATTTTGCCTGTTCCTAGAGAAGAGCAACAAAGGTATGACAAGATTATGACTATCAACAGATGGCTTAGGCCGTGGTGCTATAAGGAGGGCTTTGGGATGTATGGCAACTGGGATGCATTCATGGACAGAGGACAATTCTTTCGGGATAGACTTCATCTGAGTAGGGAAGGAAATAGCCTTCTAGGATGGAGGCTGGCACAGCTGATTAAGAGAGCTTTAAACTAGGAATTTGGGGGAGATGGTTGGGAGATGTCCAGGTAATCTCAATGCTAGATTTTAACATTGAGAGGGAAGAGAACGAAAAAAGAAAGGATACAGCCATGGGTAGGAGAATGTATATAAGGAGGAAGGGCAGTGTGGATACCAGTCTAATAGGTTATACTAGCTGTAGAATGACTGTGCCTAATAGGTACAGAATGTGAGCGAGGCCAAACAGCAAAAATTAAGATGTTTATACACCAATGCGAGGCGCCTAGGTAACAAAATGGAGGAAGTAGAGCTACTGGTGCAGGAAGTGAAACCAGATATTACTGGGATAACAGAAACATGGTGGAATAGTCGTCATGACTGGAGTACAGGTATTGAGGGGGATGTGCTGTTTAGGAAAGACCAAAATAAAGGTAAAGGTGGTGGAGTAGCACTGTATATCAATGATGAGGTAGAATGTAAAGAAATAAAAATGATGGAATGGATAAGACAGAGTCCGTGTGGGCAAAAATTACACTGGGGAAGAAAACTATTACAGCCTCCCCTGGGATAGTGCTTGGGGTGTGCTATAGACCACTGGATATGGATAGAACCCTTTTTAATGTTTTTAATAAAGTAAATACTAATGGAAACTGCATGATCATGGGAGACTTTAACTTCCCAGATATAGACTGGAGGATGAGTGCTAGTAATAATAATAGGGCTCAGATTTTCCTAGATGCGATAGCTGATGGATTCCTTCAGCAAGTAGTTGCTGAACCAGCTAGAGGGGATGCGATTTTAGATTTGGTATTGGTGAGTAGTGAGGACCTCATAGAAGAAATGGTTGTAGGGGACAATCTTGATTCAAGTGATCATGAGCTAATTCAATTCAAACTGAATGGAAGGATTAACAAAAATATATCTGCAACTAGGGTTTTTGATTTCAAAAGGGCTGACTTTCAAAAATTAAGGAAATTAGTTAGGGAAGCGGATTGGACTGAAGAACTTATGGATCTAAAGGCAGAGGAGGCCTGGGATTACTTTAAATCAAAGCTGCAGAAGCTATCGGAAGCCTGCATCCCAAGAAAGGGGGGAAAATTCATAGGCAGGAGTTGTAGACCAAGCTGGATGAGCAAGCATCTCAGAGAGGTGATTAAGAAAAAGCAGAAAGCATACAGGGAGTGGAAGATGGGAGGGATCAGCAAGGAAAGCTACCGTTTTGAGGTCAGAACATGTAGGGATATAGTGAGACAGGCTAAAAGTCAAGTAGACTTGGACCATTGCAAAGGGAATTAAAACCAATAGTAAAAGGTTCTATAGCCATATAAATAAGAAGAAAACAAAGAAAGAAGAAGTGAGACCACTAAACACTGAGGATGGAGTGGAGGTCAAGGATAATCTAGGCATGGCCCAATATCTAAACAAATACTTTGCCTCAGTCTTTAATAAGGCTAAAGAGGATCTTAGGGATAATGGTAGCATGACAAATGGGAATGAGGATATATGAGGTAGATATTACCATATCTGAGGTAGAAGAGAAACTCAAACTGCTTAATGGGACTAAATCAGGGGGCCCAGATAATCTTCATCCAAGAATATTAAAGGAATTGGCACTCAAAATTGCAAGCCCATTAGCAAGAATTTTTAATGAATCTGTAAACTCAGGGGTTGTACCGTATGATTGGAGAATTGCTAACATGATTCCTATTTTTAAGAAAGGGAAAAAAAGTGATCTGGGTAACTTTGACATCTGTAGTATGCAAGGTCTTGGAAAAAATTTGAAGGAGAAAGTAGTTAAGGACTTTGAAGTCAATGGTAAATGGGACAAAATACAACATGGTTTTACAAAAGGTAGATCATGCCAAACCAACCTGATCTCCTTCTTTGAGAAAGTAACAGATTTATTAGACAAAGGAAACGCAGTGGATCTAATTTACCTAGATTTCAGTACTGTGTTTGATACCGTGCCACATGGGGAATTATTAGTTAAATTGGAAAAGATGGGGATCAATATGAAAATTGAAAGGTGGATAAGGAATTGGTTAAAGGGGAGACTACAACGGGTCCTACTGAAAGGTGAACTGACAGGCTGGAGGGAGGTTACCAGTGGAGTTCCTCAAGGATCAGTTTTGGGACCAATCTTATTTAATCTCTTTATTACTGACCTTGGCACAAAAAGTGGGAATGTGCTAATAAAGTTTGAGGATGATACAAAGCTGGGAGGTATTGCCAATTTAGAGAAGGACCGGGATATCAAACAGGAGGATCTGGATGACCTTGTAAACTGGAGTAATAGTAATAGGATGAAATTTAATAGTGAGAAGCATAAGGTTATGCATTTAGGGATTAATAACAAGAATTTTAGTTATAAGATGGGGACGCATCAATTAGAAGTAACGGAGGAGGAGAAGGACCTTGGAGTATTGGTTGATCATAGGATGACTATGAGCCGCCAATGTGATATGGCCGTGAAAAAAGCTAATGTGGTCTTGGGATGCATCAGGTGAGGTATTTCCAGTAGAGATAAGGAGGTTTTAGTACCATTATACAAGGCACTGGTGAGACCTCACCTGGAATACTGTGTGCAGTTCTGGTCTCCCATGTTTAAGAAGGACGAATTCAAACCGGAACAGGTACAGAGAAGGGCTACTAGGATGATCCGAGGAATGGAAAACGTATCTTATGAAAGGAGACTCAAGGAGGTTGGCTTGTTGAGCCTAACTAAAAGGAGGTTGAGGGGAGATATGATTGCTCTCTATAAATATATCAGAGGGATAAATACCGGAGAGGGAGAGGAATTATTTAAGCTCAGTACCAATGTGGACCCAAGAACAAATGGATATAAACTGGTCATTGGGAAGTTTAGACTTGAAATTAGAGGAAGGTTTCTAACCATCAGAGGAGTGAAGTTTTAGAATAGCCTTCCAAGGGAAGCAGTGGGGGCTAAAAATCTATCGGGCTTTAAGATTAAACTCGATAAGTTTATGGAGGAGATGGTATGATGGGATAACATGATTTTGGTAATTAATTGATTTTTAATTATTCATGGTAAATAGGCCTAATGGCCTGTGATGGGATGTTAGATGGGGTGGGATCTGAGTTACCCAGGAAAGAATTTTCTGTAGTATCTGTCTGGAGAATCTTGTTCATATGCTCAGGGTTTAGCTGATCGCCATATTTGAGGTCAGGAAGGAATTTGCTTCCAGGGCAGATTGGAAGAGGCCCTGGAGGTTTTTCACCTTCCTCTGTAGCATGGGGCATGGGTCACTTGCTGGAGGATTCTCTGCTCCTTGAAGTCTTTAAACCACAATTTGAGGACTTCAATAGCTCAGACATAGGTGAGAGGTTTTTTGCAGGAGTGGGTGGGTGAGATTCTGTGGCCTGTGTTGTGCAGGAGGTCAGACTACATGATCATAATGGTCCCTTCTGACCTTAGTATCTATGAATCTATGAATGTTCCTACAAACATTTCACCATGATGTTATTGACCACCAGGTTATTAGTTTTCAAATGATACCTTAGGGTCACATACTCTCCCAAACACTCTACTTAGTTTGATATTCAAATAGATATCAATCTATGTTAGTTATTTCTGGGCGGACACATGGGTCACAGGACACTGTTTCTGTGCCCTAACTGAATGAGTTTAACTCTTAAAATCCAATTTCAGGTGCAAACACTCACATTTATGAATTCCAAAAAAAAATGTCCATGAATATTTTCTAACATTCACTTAGTGCAGGAATAGTGTGACAATCTGTGGGGGAAAGTGCCATGTCAGAAGCAGGTTTTAAGGAGGAGACGGATGGTGCTCAGAACACAATGTACTCATGAGGGTATATACTGTGGTTGGTCCTGAAGTCTTTACAACACTCCGTTCTGAAGCCAACTGGGAGGATTTTGACATAAGCACTGCAGGTTCTGGCCCTTCACCTTAACCACCTCAGGTCAGAACCAGTAGGAGAACCAGGAGCAGCAGGCCTCAGGAAAGAAAACTTCTAAGTCGTTTCCTTCAAATAGTGTTCCAATTTTTGTTTCTGGGGTGAGACAGGGTCTCCTTCAAATGAAAGGAATTTAGCTCTCAAGCTGCAAGACTCTGCTGAGACCTGAAGAACTCAGTGTCAAGGATTCCGCTGCTTGCGGGTGGCCCTTGATGTCAGCCTTCACTGCATAAAGCCGTGTTATAGTTGTTTTAGCAGTGACAGCTCAGGATTGCAAACCCTCCCCCTGCCCCACCTGTTCTCAAGCTCTCCCTTCCTGTGCACAGCTCCAGAAAAGAGAGGGTTCAGAGCTAAAGTGACATGGGGTTTCAATTCCCTGTCCCCATCCTCCCTAGTGTTCTTCTGCCATTTGTCTCGGAAAAATGTTGCTTGGTTATTGGATCAGAGTAATTACAGTGGTTTCATAGCTGCAGTGTTGTCAAATGGCAACTGAATTAAGTCATGGGGGAGAAAAGGGCATGAATGCATATGCTATAAAACCACTGCTACCACACAAAGCTGACCTTTGTGCCTCTCTCTAGGAGGAGACTTTAATATACTTCTTCCCTTTAAGCCACAGCTCATCTTTGAACTTATTACACAGCATTAGTTTACAGCACATTGCACAGTTTATTCGATAATGTTCAATGCCACTTCTTGATGAGGATTAGTATTTACACATGACTTAACAATTAGTTTCAGCAGCAAATGGGACTGAAATGGAGAAGTAGTTCTGCTAGGACAGTAAATAGATAAACTTCACTAGCTCTGATTTAGTTAACCTGTATCAGTGCATGTTACCATGCAGGATGGAGAAAAAGCCAACAAATCAGCCTAAACCCCACATATTGTTTAAATATTTATGATAAAATAATCCACACTGGGTTGCCTTGTACTGAACATAATTAAGAGGAATCAGAGTAGCTGCCGTGTTAGTCTGTATCTGCAAAAAGAAAAGGAGGGCTTGTGGCACTTTAGAGACTAACAAATTTATTTGAGCATAAGCGTTCGTGAGCTACAGCTCACTTCATCGGATGCATTTATTAAGAGGAAGGCTATTCTCAAATAGGTAACATACAATTTGGAAAGATAATTGAATTATACTAAATCCAACATAGGAGCCATCAACTATGACAAAATGTAAGTCTCTAAAGTATAGGGAGAATGTTTCCTGCTTTGTTTCTTAAAAAGCTGTAAGTATCCTATTACCATAGGAAAATTCACATCAAACACATGAACTACCAGAGCAGAATTGTTAACAGAAACAAAACCTCTTTCTCATACATTTGTGCTCATGTATTTGGAATATCAAACGTATAAGAAATGTATATGTTAAGTGGTTCCAATGACCACAATTACAATATATATTTCCATTTAATCCTTCTGATTTTTAAGGTTTAATTGCTTTGCTAAGGAGAAAAAAAATCTTAAAATGATGAAAAGCAGGACTACATATAACTGTCTACTGAACAGGAAACTATACCAATAGAAATGTAGTTGCCTTTGATATCAAAGAGATAAAATGGTGGACTGCAAGTAGCGACAGAACAATCAAAGTACTTTGTGATGACATCCATGCAGACACCGTTGACATCATCTTCAGACAGATTCCCCCAGTCTTCACCACTATCGCCTGGTGCACACTACTTGAGCTAAAGGAGTAATTCTATTAGTTTACAAAAAAGAGTAGACTTATCCTTGTTATAGTAAGGAAGGGACCCTGAACAAATAGACCCAAATGTAAATGGAGCGCTCAGAGCACAGTCAATCCCACCCCCTCGGACAAATAAATTCACTGTATGCAGATCGCTATCAACAGACTTATAATTTGTACACTAGACAATGCAATTAATTTTATTTCACTATAAAATAGAGGCTCAATATACTGGACTTCATGATAAGATCCACTGTGTATACCAGTAATTTTATCCCTGTCTGATCCTGAAAAGCCATCAGCTATACTAATAAAGAGTCGGTCCACAGTTAAATACAAGGCTTTGTTGGTGGGTGGGGAGGGAGTGAAGTTCTATGGCTATGTGACACAAGCTATGCACACAGAAAGCCTGTTCTACTCCTGGGAGTGGACCAGGACACAGTAGTGAAATTTACAAGCATCTTTCTTTCCAGAGGCCAGATTCAAATCCCACTTCCTTCAGTGGGATCATTTAAATTGAGTTCAGTGGGATTCGTATCTGATACAACAAAAACCAAAACAAAGCAGGTAAATCTAATTTTGGTTTCTTCCTGGAAATGTATAGGAAAACCTTCTTCCCAATTAAATAAAGTGAATATTCCCTGCTATCTGTACTTAGATCTCAACAATGCATTCAGTCCAATATTTTAGACAGAGTGGCTGCCCATCAGGGATCACAGCTGTGCTACAGTAATTTTTCTGAACTAATGCACAACTGTACGGAATATCAATTAAAATAGATATTATATACCTAGCACACATATTTAATGGTGTAAATGAGAGAGGTGAGCACATGTGAAGGGGAAAGGAATCAGGTTCTCAATCAATATTTTAGGATTAGAGACTTTTGCCTCCCATAAAATCTCATAAAAAGAGAAACTACAGAATTTCCCATTTGTTTGTAGAATCTAGCACATATTGTTCCTGCTTTTCTCTGCTAATCATGAGTTCCAGTACATACTTTTCTCCATTATTGTCTTCTATACATTTTCTCAGTATGGCCCTTATGCCACACTCAGGCAAAATTCCCATTGACTTTAATGGAATTTTTGCTTCAGTAAGAAGTGCAGAATTGTGTCCTATATGCAGATTCAGTCCTGCAGTCTGTATGCCAACTAAACTTCTGCTGGTATTGGTTGGCTTCCCACTAATGTCAGTTTTTACCTTTTTTTTTTACCTTTGCATCTGAGGAAGTGAGCTGTAGCTCACGAAAGCTTATGCTCTAATAAATTGGTTAGTCTCTAAGGTGCCACAAGTCCTCCTTTTCTTTTTGCAAATACAGACTAACACGGCTGTCACTCTGAAACCAGTTTTTACCTTATACTCAAAGCACTTGAGGATTTTGCTTTTCATTTGTAGTTGACTTCATAGTTATGTACCAAGAAAAGATTAAATACAGCTGATTCCACTCATCTGAAGTGCTACTCTCTTAATGGCTGGTTCGGCATATTTTTGCATTTTTTATAATGTGATGTTTAGCAAAGACATGCTGTAGGGTCCAAATTAATTTGAGTAGAATTGATCTGTAGGCAACAGCTGACTTGTAAGCAAGACAAACACTTTTGCCATTCATACTTTGCAGTTAAAATATTTACTCCGAGCAAAACATTGCAACCAAATTTAATTCTGAGTATATGCCCTGAACAAAAGAGGAAAATGGGAAAACATATTTTATTTTAAGCACTCTGTGAGGTTGTCTTTCTGATGTCTTGGGTACCTCAATGCAAAATGTCATACAGGAGGAGAATAAAAATTAAGAAGTGGGAAAGTGCTATGAAAACTAGCAACCATTTTTGGTGGGGGAAGGGAATTGACTAGCAAGTTCAAATGTCTACTTCCTGAATTTATCAGTATTTAAACTTCTACCCCACACTGCCTCTTCAGGACAACAGTTCTTTCATAAGAAAATATGCACAACACACAAGAACTGATTCTGTGAAGGTTTGATGAATAATATCCTTAGATGATAAATTATTTTTCTTTCATAGTTTTTATTATTCAAAAGTGTGTGCAATAGATGGAAACAATTTTTGTTCAAGTATATTATTCTTAATAGTTTTACATGCCATTTATGTTGAAAAGAAATTTCCTCTGCTTCGGTTAAATTGTTTTTCAGAGAACCATTCCCTTGATTTGCTAGTATAACCCCCAAATGAGACATATTCCATGTCAAAACCATACAAAATATGACTGCACATGGGGATCTGTGAGAAATAACTTTGCAACCTGTTTCAGCTATGTTCCCAACATACCCACCACTCAATGAGCAGACCAGCAAGAATAAGAATGCACTTGCCTTGGAAGGGAATTTCTATTTTCTAGCTAACATTTCAGTGTACAAAGGATTTTGATTTTAAAAAGAGTTAATTTTCACAATTCACTAGACACTTCCCCCATAGACACACAGAACCACAATCACATTTGTTACTGCACCATTCTCCAACCTATCCTCAAACAAACACACACAAGAGCCAAGGGTCTGTCTGTGGTTTATTAACTGATTCTTTCAATTTCAAAATAAACTCCATTGGATCAAAGGTATGCTCTGGGTTTGTCTAAACAGATTGGAACAACATTCTAATTAGGAGAGAGATTGAGTATTTCTTCATATTAAAAAAAATACTTTTTCTCAATAATTCAATTTCACGTGGTCTTATTAAGATCATAAACTCCTAACTTCCCCATTCTTTGGAGGAGTTTGGATCCAGATCTAAAATTTGCAGCTGAGGTCAATTTCTATGCATGCAAACACTATCAAATATTATTAATGTGATAAGAGGAAAAACAGAATATTAAGTCTGGTAAACACACATTCACTCTCTTTCTTTTAGGCAAAAAAACCCTGCTGATTTTATACATAGGGTCTATGAGTACAGCCAAATGCAGTGGTCTTTTGAGGGCAAAGTAGAACAAGAAAATAGTGTTAATGTCCTTAAATTTCTCTGGCTTACTTGCCCTCACTGGAGGGCTTCTTCTCTCACTGTCTTCCTGATGTTTCAATATCACAGTTTCTTCAGGCACATGGATGGTATAAAAAGGCTAAGTCAGCCACTCATGCCACAAAAACATTACCTTGTGATTTAGGTGACCAATCACAGAGCACAAACAGTGACTCACAAATAGCCAGTACTTAAATGACTGCTTGAACCAGATAGTTCTTGATAATCAGAAACACAAAATGATTTATTTGACAATTATGAATAGAGAACAAATTTGTAAAAAAATTACAAACTGTTTGCAGATAAAGAAAAAGGGGTTGAATTTATCAAGTTATTTATTGTGAATTACTCTGCTCTAGTCAGCAGTCATAGTCCAGAAGAAGACTGAATGAGTCTTTGAATAGGCAAACAAGTTTGAAGCAGGAGACAGAGCTCTTTCAGGGGCCAGCAAAGGACTGTGCAATGAACTACCAAAGGAACTAGGGACCATCACAATACTTACCACCTCCCACTGTAAGTGCAAGGCACATTTCTTAACCTTGCCCTCTCTAACATAAACACAGAGCAACATGAATATATCGGAATTACATCTATATAATAAAACAGTTCAAAACAAAACACTCCCTGTAAACACTGCTTCCCCCAGAGAAAGGATGTGAGAACAAACATGTGCCAGATGTTAGACATTGCATCATGCACTACTAAAAATACTCAGATACGACGGTGATGAGCATGGAGTCAGAACGTATACCGAATAGGATACAAGCATACACTTACCCCTTAAGGGACCCTTCAGAACGTAGATGGAGCAGCTAGAGCGAGTTGCACTATTGCTGCCTGTTCTGTGGATAAGTCGCAGACTTAAGCCAACAGAGCTGATGATACAGGATTTTTCACAAACATTAATTTTACTTTACTATGTACAAAATATATAGCGTAGCAAAATGAACAGATGTGAGAACAAATAATAATTGAATGAGAATATTTAGTGGCCAGAAGATGATAACTATGTTGTTATATTACAATTTATAAGGATGGATTCATTAATATTCATTTTTAAGCACTCAAAAGAACTGAGCAAAAATTTATTCAAAACATTTATGATGAAAAATGCTTTTTTCCAATTAAATGGACATTTTCATCAGAAATACTGCTTTTCCTTTTCTTCCCCCACCCTAGGATTTCCCCCCCCCAAAAAAAAACAAAAACACAAACAAACAAAAAAAAACCACACACCTAAGCCATTTCTGGTTTCCAAACAATAAAAATGCTCAGGTTTGGGTCTTTTAAAAACCAATAACATTTTGTTTTTTGCATTATTGATGAAAGCCTAAACAATTCCATGCAGGTTTTTTTTTTTTTGATGAAAAAGAAACATTTTTGTGTTCAAAATTGTCATGAAAACTAAAATCAATTTCCCAATCAGCTCAGCCTAAAAGTGTGTTAGAAGAACTGTCATTGAAATAAATTTGATGCAAGTGAGAGGAGTTAGGCCAAGCATAATTCTTCATCTTTATTTAGAAAGATTAGGAAATGGGTCTGTCAGAGTGACAACTTCAGTATTCAAATGTGGGTTTCCAGCTATTAATGGAGCCAATAGTCCTACATTCATGATTTGGGAACAGCCAGAGTCATAGTCAACCCCGTCAAAGAGTCATTTCCTTTCACACCAGCTCCATCATGTCCAGTTTTCATCCCCGTTATGTCATAGATACAATAAGGTGAATTGAATAGTGAAATGCAGCTCTATACTATGTAAAGTGTATGGAGTCTGGGAGCAGGAGGCAATTTTTACTAAACCACTACTCAATTAAAAATTAGTGTTAGTTGTAGAGTGCAAAGCAGCTCCACAAATGCCACTGAAAACAGGAGAGAGAAGTTAAGTAAATAACCATAGAATATCATGGTTGGAAGGGACCCCAGGAGGTCATCTAGTCCAACTCCCTGCTCAAAGCAGGACCAATCACCAATTTTTGCCCCAGATCCCTAAATGGCCCCCTCAAGGATGGAACTCACAACTCTGGGTTTAGCAGGCCAATGCTCAAACCACTGAGCTATCCCTCTCCCTGTGGAGATCTCCTGAAATTAAATTGATATACAATCACACTGGCGGAATCCAACATTGCTGAAACTTTGATTGACCATATGTGGTACCAGTACAGTCAGCTAAATGAACAAAATTCATCAACATGTAGAAGTAGCTTCTTGCTATACAGAAGGAATGGTACAGCCTACCTATCCACTTTGACTATGTGAAATCAAGATGATATGCTCTGTGTTGTGACTGTCTTCATTATATAATATACTATAGAAGTTGCCTGTTCAGCACATTTCTGTTTCGGTGATTAAAGCCTGTGAGCCTCTTATTGTCAAGATGGTTGTTGGCAATTCCCTCCTCAATTAGTGAAATGGATTTTTCAGCTTCCTCTCGTTTTAAGATGTTTTGCCTGTTAGAGTGGCCATGTTTTCTGGCACTGAATGATTACTAGTACAGATGTTTTATGCGTCTGTCAGTATGTTGGTTTCAGACAGAGTGAGATTATAGTTTTAAGAAGGATGCCAAATAGCAATGTATTTATACATTTCCATCACTTTACTTCTGATGAGCCAGCATTGTCATTCTTTGCAGTACAATGCAGAAAAACATAAGAGGTGGAGAGCAAGATGCAGAGTAATACCAAGGAGATCAAATGTAATGTGGAGGTAACTGGAATACTTCAAAAAAAAAAAAAGAGCTGAAGTATTGACTAGACACCGTGAGAAACATGTCAGAGAGTAATATCATCTAAGTTAATTAGTTTTTGCACACTAGCTGTTAATGGCTTTACAGTTAGATAGCATGGGCCTAGTTATATTATTGAAAATGAATGCAATACCTGAAGCAAGAGAAGGGATGAAGGAAGTCACGAAGGTTATGAAATTCCTTTGCCACTTGATCAAGAGAAAAAGAGGAGATACCAATGGTAATATGACTGACACCAATTTTAAGTTTTTAAGGGTGCTGCAGGCATTCTTATTAAAACAAAAACAAACAAACAAAACAATCACCACAGGAGAAGTATCAGGAACTGTTTTGTGATGGCAGGGATAGAGGATTCACTTCTTTTCATGGCAAATATTAAGTTTTCCAGGGTATAGAAGTTCTTCGGAATTTGGGAAGCTTGCTCAGCAGAAATGACAAGATGCACACAGAAATCGGAAGTAAAGTAACCTTTGGAATCTGATGCAGACAGGGGAGTAGATTCCCATGATTGCCTGATAGGAGCCAATCTGTCGGGAAAGATGTGACCTTTAATCCTAGCAAGTATAAAAAGGCTAGAGTTTATGTTTACACTGGTATGTTAATGGGAAGCAAATGCATTGGTTGGTTTCTGTGATAACAAATGCAATTTCTCACTCATATTACATGAATAAAAACTATGTTATTCTAATTTATTTGTATTGTCCAATTTACACTATGCTCTCACAGAATGCTCAACAGACATTTTCAGTGTAAACAGGTTGTAGGATCTATAGATGTGGTAGGGCAGGGTGAAGAGTGACACCATGGACACATTTTAGGAAGACTGTTTGAATGCGGAAGCATTTAGGGGAAGCGAGAGTTGAATCCAATTGTCTTACTATAGAGAAGGAAGGTTAACATTGGGAGAAATGCAGGGCTTTGAAGAATCCTGCGTTACAGCCATCAAAAGAACACAGAAGTAGGGAAGCTGTTTAAATTAGAGTTGGCAGAACTCACGACATTTCAGTGCCAGGATGGAATGCCTCTCACAGGCAGGATGTACCCTTTTTTTGGTATATGAGCTTATGACTCTTTAATGGAGTGTAGTAGGCAGTACCCCCAATATTGGCTTCAGCCAGCCAGCGTAGAAGAAGGGGAAATCCTATGGCTTCCTACACTTCTTGAGAAGCATTTTTCCTTTTCTTTGTTACCTGACACTATATGACTCCCCTCACCCCCACTTAGTTTACATTGATGTCATTGGGGTGATATTTCCCTTGAACCTATTTTTTTGTTCCATCATCAAGAGTTGAAAGTGATCTGAATGTGAAACACATTTAGTCCCTAGAGCAGGGAGCTCATTGTCAATCAAAGCAGTAGCATTGATTAACTCCATAGGGAATCTTTCATAGCCTTCTTTAGCCTAGGAGGTTGCTATGACATGGACACTCAAAGGAAGAGGAGGGTTGAAATTGAGGAGCAGTCCCATGCTGAAGATGCTCATATATGCATACCACTTTGAGCTGTGATCCTGTCACATCTCACAAACTAAGTAGGACTGGACCAGTGCTGTTATGGGGACCCTCTCTTGGGAACACCCAGTTTGTGTAGGAAATGGAATCAGTAAGCTGTGCCTTTTTCCTCAGGGTCAGTACTGTGTGTGGTACGAAGAGGCTCTGTACTCTCTGACATGCACTTTTAAAGTCAAATCCTGTCTATATAAAATTCCATTACAATTTTCTTAGGCCAAATTTCATATCATATACAGTAATTATAATCTCTCCCTTACGCTTTTATTGTAGCATGGTTGCTGTTAAACAGTTGTTGCACTTCCCTGAAGAAATCTCTGTTGATAAGGACATGCAGGAGAATAAGACACAGACATGGGCAGATTTTGAAGCGGCATTTATTTGGGTCCCGTATGGAGTTTAAATGGCCTCTATGTCACATAACCAGCATTGAGGGTTTAGTTTCCTCAGCTTAAATCCTAGGATTCATCACCCCTCGGAATCCTCTCACTCTCCCTAGACAAAGGATGCAGGGCACTAAGGAACAAAATGAAAGCTACCTAAAGGTATCTACACTGCAATTAAAAAACAGTGGCTGGTTCATGCTAGCTGACTCGGACTCGCAGGGGCTCAGGGTGAGAGGCTCTTTAATTGCAATGCAGACTTCTGGGTTTGGGATGAGCCCGCGCTCTAGGACCCTGCAAGGTGGAAGGGTCACAGAGGTTGGACTGCTGCCTGAGGCAAAATAGCTATACTGCAACTAAACAGCCCCTTAGCTATATTGCAACTAAACAGCCCCTCAGCCTGAGCCCCACAAGCCCAAGTCAGCTGGCATCTAACTGAAGTGTGGACATAACCCCTGTCTGTAAAGACTAAATCTCCCCTTCTTCCTCCAGGCTAATAAGGTTCGTTGGTTGTCTCCTGGGTCTCATGCTTACGTCTGGGAACTGGCCCCTTTGAGCACTAGACACGGGACGCAAGCTGTGAGAAAATGACACACTTTTATAAATTTACAACTTTTAAATCCTAATCTAAATCCTGGGCCTCCAATGTATTGTGAGGAAGGCAAAACTGATCCCCCAAATTGGAATCTTGGAAATGCAGCTCAAACTCTCTCTCCATTATTAGGCAGAGAGGGTGGGGCAGCAGTGACAGGAAATACGACATCCCCTGAGGGCTTTACACACAAGAAGGGGGCAGATCATGAAAGAAACATCTCTACCTTCCTGCACCACAATCCAGTCAATGGCCAAAGGAAGAGGCAGAGAATTCAATCCTTCTCCTTGCCCCAACCCTGACCAGGAATATTCTTCATATGCATTCTAGGTAGAGGTCAAGAGGGGGAAAGGCGCAACATCCCCCCCACCCCCGCCCTCTCTTCACAGCTATTCTGATAGAACATTTCCTCCCCCATTGAGAAGCAGGATCAGGGGGAGAATTATTATTGTTTAACATTTATGTTGCAGTAACAGCAACAGGCCTTCACCAAGTCAGAGCCAAATAGTACCAAGTGCTTTCCAAATATACAGTAAATAACAGTCTCTGCCCCCAAAGAACTCCATTTCAGTGAGGCAGGAAATGTTCGCTTGGTATAGTTTGCATATCAGCTTGTAAATACTTTGCAATTGTTTTTTTTTTAAATCAGCCTATAAACTTCAGGATAAAAGTAACCACATTAAAAATAAAAGGATCATAAGCAATAAAACAGCTATAAAATACACGGTTACAATGTTAAAATGTGTTATTACATATTTCTATATTTACTTGAAATATTAGAATCACACGTCTAATTGCTAACTGTACTTTGCTACTTGCATATGTAGTTTTAAAATAGAGATTGTTGCAGTACTGCCTACACCTGAAATACAAATTGTAAACTTTCTTCTACAGTAAAGCAGACTTTTCTGCAGCAAAATGCCACCAGTGCAATGTCAGTTATTTGTATTTGCATGACATTCACTGGCTCTTTGCCATAAGCGTTGGTGTTGGAACATTTGGTCCAAACACTCAATCTTCCAGCTAAGAACTGTGCTGAATCTGTCACAAAGCATCAGATAAAATGTGACACCCGACAGCCTGCATTTGTACAATTTGAACTACAGAAAGTGCAAGTTATTGACCACAGTGCAGTCAGTATCAGTGTTGCATATACCTCCCACACAGCCATATAGTGTGACTGCCTCCATACAGCCAGATCTATTTTCTGTTTTAGGACTTTGCACTGACAACCATCCCTGTAGTACGTGTGTGCATTTTAAACAAAGGTCTCATTTAACACAGATGTAGACATTAGAAATTGGGTCTGAAATGCCCCTTCTATAAAAATCAATACATACATACCACATACTCAAATTGGTTGCTTATATGTGGGTGTTGACTCTAGATCCAGGTGCTCAAAGATTTCAGAGGCACATTTTGTCATCCTTACATTCTGTACCAGGTGGCAATCACCTCTTGCAAGTGCCCCTGTTGGCCAAGTGTAACCCACAATCTTCTGGATGTGGTGTTCTGTCCCATCTAGTGGCACCGAGACCACATAGAGAGTTAAAATGAGTCTGTTCTACAGCCTTAGCTAAGAGCCAGTTGGCTTTTAGCTCATGCAGTGGAGGCTCACACACTAAGCTCCAGAGGCCCCAGGTTCGATCCCGCCTGCCGATGACCGGAATCTGTCGGCGTTACACCTGCACAGTCTCTCTCCTTTGTGGTGAGTCTTCAGTGACTCAGCCCTCCAGCCGAGTAATACACAGTCTCCATGTCAGATAAAATCAATTCCCTTCTGGGGTACAAGTCCAATAGGGAGCCTATCTCAGTGCCCTCTGTAAGGTCCCTTTAGCTGCACCCCTATCCCTAGACTCAATCCTCAATCTGCCCAGCAGGGTGTATCCCAGTACCATGGTTCATACCATCTCAGCCCCTTCTGGTTTCTCTTGAATTGCCCCTGCTCTTCAAGCAGCCCCAGGTCTGGTATGGGACCCCCCTGGAGGCTCTTTGCCTCTCTGTGCCTTTTTGGCCCCAGCTCTCCAGCTGCGCTGCTAAAAAGTTCAGTTTGCCTTCTGGGGAGCATCCAAGTCCAGGCCACTTCAATAGTGGCTTCTGGAGGGGGACCTAGGCCTGTGCTGTACTCTGGGTGCCAGCTAAAGGACCCTAAAGACAGCAGCCCTCTGCCATGTCCCTTTAACTAAGCTTCTATGATTTCCTGTGGCCTCAGCATGTTCTGCAGCTTTATCTTAGGGCCTTGTCCTGGTTGAGTCAGCAGCCAGCCTGGAGCTCCTTCTTGCTCTTGCTCTTCCTTCCCTGTCCCCGTCCCCGTCCCCGTCCCCGTCCCCATCCCCATCCCCATCCCCATCCCCATCTCAGTCTCTGCCAGCACTGCTCTGTCCAAGGTCCTATAGCTCCCTCAGCCAGCCAGGCACACCATCCACACTCCTCCAGCAAGAAACTGAACTCACTCAAACCCTGAAGCTCTTTTTAGACTAGCCTGCTGGGCTCTGATTGGCTGCTCCCTGCAGCCCCTTTTGATTGGCTGAGTCCTACACAGCCACTCTAGGCAGCTTGGACGACCCTCTCTCCTGCCCCTTTCAGGGGTAAGATGTGGCACAGCTGAGAGTCCTTCAGCAGAGGGAGAGGTGATTTCTAAAGTACACCAGTTGGTCTGTGTAGACCTTGCTGGTGCACACTGAAAGTTCCCAAGTGTGGTTTAACATAGTATGGTTTCAAACAGCACAATGGTAAGGCACACTAGGAAACTTTTAGTGTGCACCAGAAGGGACCACATGGCCCAGTTAGTCAGTAACACGTTAGTGTGCTTTAGAAAGCATGCCACTGCCATGTGCATTGACCTGGACCTTGTACACAAGCGCTTTACTTTCTTAGGAGTCCCACTCTTAATTCTTTAGTCCAGAGGTTCTCAAACTAGGGATCATGACACCTCAGCAGGTCGTAAGGGGATTGTGAGCTGTCAGCCTCACCCCCAAACCTAGCTATGCCTCCAGCATTTATAATAGTGTTAAATATTTTAAAGTGTTTTTAATTTAGGGTGTGTGTGTGTCACACTCAGATGCTTGCTGTGTGAAAGGGATCACTAGTACAAAAGTTTGAGAACCACGGTACTAGTCAATGTGAGCAAAGGGGACCAAATCAGACCATTTGGCTCTACACTATATAAAATAATGGAACAGAAATATCACCAACCCCCTCCCACCCCCATTTTAGGTAACATTACCTATCTCAGACAAGGTTTTCTCAAGTACACTAATTTAATCTGCACAGAGGTTGCAGTGGTACAGCTGGAAGCAAAATTTGGCATATCAAGTCACAGTACAAGCTGCATTTAATATTCTTGTCTCTCCAAGGCTCTGATCCTGCTCCCGCTGAAATCAATAAGAGTTTTTCATTGATTTTCAAAGGGAGCAGGAGAAGGCCCAAACATATTAAAGATCACTATCACACAGACACTCTCTTCCAACAGGGATTCAACTGATGTTAAGAAAACTTAGTTTTGGTGTGAGCCGCAAGTGAGGAAAAATGTGAAGAACTATTAAACTAAAATGTAGAAAATGAAACCAGAATGAAACTTACAGTATCAGTTTTGGAATATTGGGAGAAGGGTTCCCAGGAAATGGAACTATTTACGTTTGGAGCAATGATAAAGAGATTAAAGGTGATTTAGATAAATAACAACCATGTTTGATAAGAATTTAACTGAACAGCAGAGGGGAGGAAAGAAAGGGATGGCTGAGCATCTATGGAACTGCATATCCCAAAACTGGCCAGTAGGATATCTAACAAGTGACAGCACCCTCGGACAATAAATAGTCCTTCAATGGCCAGTTTAGACTCTGGGGATGTAATACTGTTTCCAACAGCTTTTGAAAGATTCCTTAAAAAAAAAGTCCTTCATAGATGTTAAGTTAAGAAATTAAGAATGCATAGTGGTAAGAAATAACAAGGTGATTGAGTTCCAGTCCTTAGGGCTTTGTGGTGAATTATATGTTAACTTAATACACCCTGTTCCTCTTTCTTTAAATAGATGTCATTATGTTTTCCCATCTTCATATAACATTTGGGTTTCTTTTAGTTTATTTCTGGAGCTCTGGGTATTTACTTACCCAAATAAAAAAATACCATTTCCAATTAAACATGAAACTTATATTCATTAATTATCATTTAGCTGCAAAAAAACCCACCAAAAACAAAACAAAACATTCGTAGTTTCTACCTTTAACTCTTTGATAATATTCTAAATGCTCTTTATCATGCTATAGCCAGTTCACCAAAATCTACATATCTTTACACATTTCCTCCCTCCCCCAATCCTACATGGAATTTCACTTATTGCATAAGTTCAAACATATAAACTGTCCTTTTGAACTCAGTGGGACTGAGTATATGCTTCAAGTTAAGCCCATGTGTAAATCTTTGCATGACCAAGGCCTCAATTAATGTGAGCTCTCAATACACTTAGTAAGATACAATAACATAAATGATATATTTTCTCTTTAAATACCAACCTGAGGGCTTTACTTGGGTTTCATTCTCCACACCCACTGAAATAAATAGCAAAGACTCAGTTAAAAACTGAGTAAGGACCACAGGATTTGGCTCATCAATTTTCTCCCCCATTTAATTTCAAGATACTATACTGCTAACACTATGAATTATTTAATTACCTAACATACAGTAGGGTAACCTACTTCACAACCATTACACAAAGTGCTACTAAGACAGCATACAGGATTAGGACCCTGTGTACTTGTCTTTGTTTAGTTTGTGTAACACTGCTGATGGAATATACATCATTATTATTGCTACTGCTACGAATAAAACCCATCATCTTTAATCATATTTGTGGGTTTGTACATTGTTGGGAAAGGGTTCCATGCTCTTTGCCATACTAATAAAATAACACTTTGCTACTCAAACAAACAAGCATTTCCATTAAACAAAACAGTCTCAGCAAGACATTTTCTCTGTAACGAATACTTTGACTGACAAAGGATTAAATTACAGCTGAACATTGGTTATTTATGGCTCTTAACACCTGTGAGGTGTTAAATTTACCTTTTCACATCTCTGCTCTGGAAGGTATTTGATCACACTTCATAAGTGTCTTGTATTTTACACTAGTGATGATATTTGAACACAAAGGAATAAAATTGATTTTTTAATATTTCATTCAGAGAATTTTCCAATTTTATATTGAATAATTTATTCCATAAGTAGCATTTTGCAGTATTTTTTTAAATAAATTATTCTATAAAGAACAGAAGTGTTCATCCAATAATATATTTTAACCAAGTTTTTTTTTTAATATATGTATATAGTTGTTTTCTATTGTTGAATATGTTGCATGCACTTATTGGCAATTCTTTTTAAATGGAAACAGTAAGCAGTCATGGACATACTGTATACATGGTTTGGGACTGTCAAGAAACAATCCCCTTAACTATTATCCATAACACCCAAATGGAGCTCAATTTTATCAGTGCAATCAAATGTAATTAAACAGGAAATATCTAATTAGCACCTGAATTTTCTTGTATGTTAAAGAAAACCATTGTATGGCTGCAGCAGTACATACACCAAAGAATTGATGAAGTTTTCACAGCATCACAATGTATTTGTGCAGACAAGGGATGTTAAAATGTTTTAATAGGGTGCTGTGCAATAATAACTTCAGTGTGTCCCAAATCCCAGAATTAATTTACAGTCCTTTTAGAAAACTAAATGGGTTTAATAAAGTCTGCTCATAAATTAACACTAACAACTGATGTAAATTGCACTGTTAGTGAGATTTAACTCACTCATGTTACTGTTTATGGTTTTGTAAACCAGGCTTTTAATGTATTAAAGGCTGAAGGGCAATCTGTTTAATATGGGAAATGAATTCTGGGGTGGGAAGGTGACTGTTTGCAGAACGATCTTAAATCCCAGGACAATTAATATGGAAGCACTTATAGATAATCTTGATGGAAATAATGGAATGTGGCACTGTATCTTTGCTGTGTGCTTCCTTAGAAGATCTTTTCATTAAACAAATGCAATTGCAAAGGTAAATGGGAAAAGATACACACACTCCACATAAACATCAGGGTTTGATGTGGTGCGTTAAAACTGCCTAAACACCCTAAAAAGTGGGTAAAGATAGTGGTAACGTTTAGTAAGCCCTCAAGAGTCAAGTTTGTCAGAAGAGATGACACAAGACACTTTATAAAATGAAGTATCGTTTTGGTCACTCACAGCGTGCTCCTATGAATATCTACTTTTTACTGCAGGTGTTCAGAGGCTTAACACAGTATTAGCGTAGTCACTCCTGTACTAGAAATGTGAGAGCTATCCTTTCAATAATAGGTTCGATTTTATAGACAATCCCACGCCAGTCTCAAAGATTCATCCCCCAAATGCTGCCTGCTCTCCTGCTTGCAGGAGTTGCACAGATGAACACCTAACTTGTACAGGCAAATTTTCACCAGTTGTCACTGGGTTTTGTGTGCCTCAATTTTGAGTGCCCAAATTGAGATACAGAAGCCCACATTTTTCCACTGATTTTGAAAGTCTGGCTTTATTTTAAGCTATATGCAGTTGATGCACTTTATGCAATTTTTAGAACTATGAAATGTTTAAGAGATATTCCCTCTACTTAAAATGTGGAATACAGCTAGAACTAGTCTTATCTGCAGAACTCGCACAAGAATTTTAAATGTTCTCACTGTATACGTTGTTCTCTTTTTATGTTCTTTGCCAGTAGAAAGAATTGATTGAGATCTACTTTTCAAATGTTAAAAGTAGAGATTGACCAGAATCAAACCCCCAAATCAAACACTCCCAAACTCTGGAAAGTATCAGACTTGGATCTGAACTTAAGAGCTTGTTCCCACATTCCCACGTTATACACATTCCAAACCTTCAGTTAGTTTTCAGTAATTTCTCTTTGGTATACAATTTTGTAAATCTTTCTTCCTCTCCCTGAACACATATACACACACTTCGTAAACATGTCCAGCTTCTAATATAACTAAGAGATAAATCTTACTCATACAGGACACATGCTCCACCACAACTGCATAACAGCGTGGAGGACCAGAATACAGAGTATGATGCAAGATTCTCTTAGCAGTCTTCTCTATCCATACACAATTCTACCTGGATGTATATCCCCCAGGGAAAGGAAACAGTCACACATGAGAGTGACATAAGTCTCAAAGAAGGAGAAAGCTTCTCCTATATGACTGACAGGTCTGATGCCTTGACATGATACTTCCATTTTGAAATGGTAACAATGGAAATCACAGATTTTCAGGGCTAAGGTCTTAGGTGAGTACTTGTGCTTCCATTCCCACTTACTGAAAAAAAGTCCCTCTGTTCCTGTTCCCTACCACCTCTCCCACTATCGGATACCAAGGATAGTAAGGGAGGGAAGATAAAGCATCCGCTACAGCTTGAGGGATGGGAGTCTACTACTCCTCATTGAGGCAGTGAATCTTGAAGATATGTTTTCTGGACTTCCCCATACCACAGAAGTTTCATGCCTGAGTTACAAAATATATATATATTTTGCAGAGTCCACCTGAACATTATTTAAAAGAGAATGGGATTCTATCCATGTAGGGAGAGCAGCACAGCTTCATGGAGACCTTCCACATGGATTGGAGAGGAGAACACATCCCTTATAATTATTGTGGAGAATTTCAACAAAAAATAGAAAAAAAATGTTTCTACAGAATTTCACTCCACCACTGTTTTTTGACAAGTGCTACCTATAATACAAGCTCTTTTTCTAATGACAGATTTATTGTTTTGCATTTTCCTGGTATCTTCCCTATAAGTATGTTAGAACTAGGGGATGTCTCTGTCTTAGCCTCAGAGATAAATCCCTTTAGAGTTAATGAAAAAAAAACAACAACCTTCCATTGACTTCAACCCAAGTCTCCCGAGTCTCAACCATTGGACCATCCTTCATATTTGAATATTCCTCAACCATCATTTATAAATCCTTTCACATTTTTATTGTAAAAAAAAAATCAAAATAATGGTTTGGTATTTTTGTTAGCTTCAAAATCTGCAGTCTCTACTTCTTCTTCATTAATTCCTTAACTTTTTGATATTAATAATCAAGATTGGTATGTCTTCTCAATATATAGTGGTTATTGCAGCTCCAAAAATAAATTACTAATCAATTTAGGATGTATCAGGAATGCTGACTATGCTGATGATGTAGAGGCTGTTATATCTGAAACCAGATAAAATATCTATAGCTAAAACAATTACTGTGCCTGCTCTTTTTGGGGGCACTTAATGGACAAATGATTAAACACAGATCAAGACAGAGTTTTTATTATTATTAATTATTATCATCAAAAGAGGCTGCTTTTGGCATATTTTTAAACAGAATTAAAACAGGAAATAATATTATTAATGAAAACTTTGACACAGGTTAAGGTATTTGACCTTTCAGAAAGTGCACTGAAAAGAGTCTCCAACATTCATATCTACACTATGTGACTGCATCAGATTGATAAAAAACTGTGGAGAAGAGAATGGAGAAAATAGATTACAAAACAACAACTACCATTTTAGGTACTGCAGGGTAAAATATTCCAAAGACAACCTTGTGAGTAACTTGGACATGTATTTGAATTCAGTCATGCAATGCATTGCAAAAAAGGATATGGTTTATATAGATACAAATACTATGGATTGAGATATATAGATATATAATCCATCTGAAATGTCTATCTGAAATACAGTAGGATGAACAAAGAGGGAAAAACTATAATTTCTTTAACAGCAGGTTATTTTGAAATAACTGGTTTCTTTTAATAGCTTCCTGGATAACATGTGAGTTTGATTTATGTCATGTCAGGCTCTCTCTTCAATGATATAATATATGTTAACAAGGCAGAGTAAACTTTCAAAGGGGAAAAAAAAACAACATATATAGTTGAGGGTGGGGAAAATAATGTTTCACAATAAATTGCATACTAATTCAAAACACAATTGTATATACACAGCTTTTTGAACCACTCCAATAAGCTTTCACTTTAGGAGACCTGATTTCAGATATGCCCTATGATGATATAAAAAACAGTTTGATTCTCGAAGCTTAAATCTATGATAGGTGAGATGGTGGCAGTGTGCATGTGAAAACAGAGGTACACCATTTAGAGCAGCTTCCATCATATTTCTCCATGCTATAAAGTATATTCTCATTTGGCATGAAAAATCCCTGTAAAAATTCACATTAAAGGTCCACATAAATAGGGGAATAGACAGCTATATTATGCTCTTGCCAATACTCTAACATTCGTCAAATTCACCTAAAAGTTGATTACGTTTAAATGAAATAAAACTAGAGCAGAACATATTCTAATGTTCACCTAATAACTGCACCCTTTTGTTTGAGAAGTCTTTTAAGTCTCAGGCACAGGGAGCTTGCATGCATGTTAATCATACTACACTGAATATACTTAGTAGCCATCCAGTCTATCTTTACAATAAACTTATTATTGCACAGTGTTTTACCCCAACAAATATGTCACAAAACACTTCCTAGGAAGTTGTTAAACTATTACCAGCAGGACAGTGGGGTGGGAGGAGGTATTGGTTCATATTCTCTGTGTATATATAAAGTCTGCTGCAGTTTCCACGATATGCATCTGATGAAGTGAGCTGTAGCTCACGAAAGCTTATGCTCTAATAAATTGGTTAGTCTCTAAGGTGCCACAAGTACTCCTTTTCTTTTTAGGAAGTTATAGTCTCTCTGCCTACTAGTATGAGCAATGAGCATAGGTGCAATGATATCCTGATGATTTCAATGGGGCTCAATCTTGGTATATCAGTCAGCACTCCCAGATATAGTGGCAGGATTCGGTCTTTAGCCAGTAAGCACAGTGCTAAGTGTCAGCTCCCTTATATCACGTACATACTAATAAATTACCATAGTCTCTGCAAGTCTATTACAATTCATGCATGTGGTTATCACATTTTACTCCACAGGAGTATGTTTCTGCATGGATATCTTGAAACATATTTTTATTACCTTAACTGTTTCATATTAAATAACTCATAGTTAATTAAATTTTACTTCTATGCTACACCATGGGCATAATCATTGTATTAAATTAATATTTAATTATACAATAATTCAATATTTAATATTATGAAACAGATGAGTGACAAGTTTTGACCATGATGTGTTGAGGAAGATTTTGTCTATAGTAAAATGCTGTGAACCATAATCACTCCATTTTCTTATTTTTTGCACTGACATTAATTACGTCAGACTGTACATAAGTAAGAATAATGGTGCCACATTAGGAAATTCATGACTGCCATTCATTAGTTCAATAGAAAATGACAGCATCAGAGTTAGTTAAAAAAAAATCACTGTTGATCTAAAAACACGGACTGTATTTTATTTATTTAGATGTATAAAGACTTTAAAGAAGCACTAAGCCTGGGAATTTCAAAAGTATCTAAGGAAGTTAGATATCCAACTCCAACCAGAATTCCATGGAAGCAGGGTGCCTAACTCACTTAGGAGCCTTTGGAAATCACAGCCTGAGCATTTTTGCCATACAGAATTTTACACAATGGCATCTTGATCCATGACTGGGGCTCCTAGGTGCAATGGTAATGCAAATAAATAAAATAAAATAAATAATAATAATAATAATAATAATAATAAATAATAATAATACACTATCAGTCCAGTACAACACAAATAAATGCATCTGCCTCCTCAAATCAGGATGGCTTAAAACATGCAACTTCTTGCCTCCTCCAGCCACAGATCCAAGTCCCTGATGCACAGATTTCAGCCTTCAGCACACTTGTCCCTCTCAACAAGTTTGGGAATAGAGGGACTCACAGTGTGGCTGGAGGTCAAAGATCTACACTATTTTGGATCAAATGGTGGAATGAATTCCTAAGTTCTCACACCGAACCCTTTGCAAACAGCTCCTTCTTGTTTAAACTGTGGCAAAAGCATGAAGCATGCAAGCAAGGTCCACAGTATAAGAAATGGTCACAGCCTCTTGAACAGATAAAAAGATATTGCCCTTGATCTTGCTGTGATATGATCATTTCACAGAAGCAGGGGATCCAATGGAAACCTAAGTTTCAACTTGGCTACCAAAGAGCAGACACACACCCTCAATGGTAGACACACATATTACTGTCTGGACATTAAAATCAGTACACTATAACAAAGTTGTCCAGGTAAGACACATTGGGCTGTATTGGCCATGTGCCTAGCATGAATACCTGTATTTGAAGGGCAGGTTCTGGAGGGGGGTTCCTTCCCCTCCATACATATTGTTTAAGAGCTAGGGGCAAATGCAGGCTGCTCATTCTGTGCACAAATATCCTAAAAGGGGGAAAGGAAAGAGGCGTTGCCATGGACCCCATTCCCCCCAAGAGCTGTCTGGCCATAGTGATGCAGCGTGACCTAACAAAAAGTACACATTCCCACTGTGCTCCCATAATCTAGCCCACTGTGAGTTACAGAAGTCCTGTGCAAAGAAATCCGTGCTTTGTCTATTTTTTCTCTGCCCCTCATCCCCGCATCAACCCCAAATTTGAATAGTTTGTGGATGGGATTCTTGAAGTAAAACTAGAACAAAGCCACACTTTGATTTTGCTCCAGCAAACTGGCTGAAATGTAATCTTATTTGAGCATCTAAGTGCCCAGATTCAGAAGCACTCCCACAAGATAGTAGACTGTGGGGAGTTTAAATAGAAATAAGAAAGCTTGGGGCGGGGTGGTTGGGTGCGGGGGGGTGTGTGCAAAAGGGAGAATCATGCCTGGTAAAAATGAACATCTTCAAAGAACTCACCCCAGCAGCTCAGCAGCAAAAGGATTCAACAGAGACAGACGCCTGAACATAGTCTGTGGCACCCTGGGAATATCAGTCAATAAATGGATTGCTTGAAGAATTAGGCAGAGAATCAGACAAAATGTGACATTCCCTGGTATTGAGGTCTGAGGTTCTTGATATAGAATTTGAGCTACTTGCTATTCACACTGGATGGAAAGCTTCAAGCCAATGAGAAGTGGCTAAAAGAGGTGAAGGAGAAAGGACTTTCCTGGGAAAAAATAGCAACCAACTTGATGGACATAAGAGCAAAGGAATAGCTGTAAACTGGGGACAGAAAATCAAGGAATGTATGAATCCTTGAGGAATGCCAAAAAAAGGGAAGTAATGGATTTGATTTACTGGACTGAATATACGATCCCAAACCAGTTGCACATGGAAACAAAAGAAGATCAAGTTTATATGTGTGACCCGGTGTGTCTGGGGCAGCCCTCATTGGTAATGCTAAGGTCAGGGCAGGCTGCAAAAGGGAGAGCAGATACCCACCAGTCTTGGGAATAATACTGAAATTAAACCGCCCAACCAGTCACAAACTGCACTTCTGATCCCCTACACTGGTTATCAAGAAGCAAAAAAAAGAAATCCGACTTTATTGCATTCCAGTCTCTGGCTCCCAATCAGCACGTAGGTCCAGTTCAGTGAGAAGTTATTTTAAACTCTGCTTACATATACAAAATGTTCTTCTGACCCCAGAGGGCCAGTCACATTACCAGGTCAGTATAGATTTGGACGTTACCCAAAATACCACACTGCCAGACAATCCTTTAGTGTCTAAAACTAAAGGTTTATTATAAAGAAAAAAGAAAGAACAAGAAGAGATATTGTCACGGTTCCTCCCCCACTCTGAACTCTAGGGTACAGATGTGGGGACCTGCATGAAAAACCTCCTAAGCTTATCTTTACCAGCTTAGGTCAAAACTTCCCCAAGGTACAAAATATTACACCTTGGACTGGCGGCTACCACCACCAAACTAATACTGGTTACTGGGGAAGAGCTGTTTGGACGCATCCTTCCCCCCAAAATACTTCCCAAAACCTTGCACCCCACTTCCTGGACAAGGTTTGGTAAAAAGCCTCACCAATTTGCCTAGGTGACTACAGATCCAGACCCTTGGATCTTAAGAACAATGAACAATCCTCCCAACACTTGCACCCCCCCTTTCCTGGGAAATGTTGGATAAAAAGCCTCACCAATTTGCCTAGGTGACTACAGACCCAGACCCTTGGATCTTAAGAACAATGAACAATCCTCCCAACACTTGCACCCCCCCTTTCCTGGGAAATGTTGGATAAAAAGCCTCACCAATTTGCATAGGTGACCACAGACCCAAACCCTTGGATCTGAGAACAATGAAAAGGCATTCAGTGTTTTACAAGAAGACTTTTAATAAAAAATAGAAGTAAATAGAAATAAAGAAATCCCCCCTGTAAAATCAGGATGGTAGATATCTTACAGGGTAATTAGATTCAAAAACATAGAGAACCCCTCTAGGCAAAACCTTAAGTTACAAAAAGATACACAGACAGAAATAGTTATTCTATTCAGCACAATTCTTTTCTCAGCCATTTAAAGAAATCATAATCTAACACATACCTAGCTAGATTACTTACTAAAAGTTCTAAGACTCCATTCCTGTTCTGTCCCTGGCCAAGACGACTACAGACAGACACAGACCCTTTGTTTCTCTCCCTCCTCCCAGCTTTTGAAAGTATCTTGTCTCCTCATTGGTCATTTTGGTCAGGTGCCAGCGAGGTTACCTTTAGCTTCTTAACCCTTTACAGGTGAGAGGAGCTTTCCCCTGGCCAGGAGGGATTTCAAAGGGGTTTACCCTTCCCTTTATATTTATGACAGATATGTTAAATGGTAAAGCAGTTAGATACAAACAAAGACTTCAAAGTCCATATATTCTAGCAGTATTGGTGAGTTTGCTGGCTCGAAAGTCCCTCTGGATCACATCCACAGCTTGGATGGGTCATTCAGTCCTTTTTTCAGAGCCTCATTGGTAGAAAGGTTACTCCAGAGGTAAGAAGCAGGACTGAAGACAAAATGGAGAAGATGCAGCTGCCTTTTATAGTCTTTTGCCACGTAGCCTGTGCTTCCTTGGTTTCAAATGAAAAGGTGCCCAGCAAATGGCTTGGAGGCCTTAAAGTTCTGTCCATAGGCATGCCCTGCATGCCTTGCTGAGTCATAAAGTGTATCTGCCCCCTTCAGTGGGTCAGTTGTATAGCTAATGGTCCTTAATGGGCCATCAAGCAGGCTAGGCAGAGCTGACACCCAAACTGTCTGGGGGTATCCCCCAGAAGCATGGCCCAAGTTTGAAATACAGACATATATACATATCTGTAACTCATAATACAGAGGTGATACAAACATATAAATGAGGTTATCATGTTTGGAAAATCATAATGTTTTTTGCAGATATCTTACATGACATATCTGGCACAACTCATTGCAATTTTACAATATTAATATTCATAATATCCTCAAGGGTCGCCCAGAATCCATACAGCATCACAATATGGACTTGCATTTTTGTCCTAGCCAGAAAAAACAAAACAAAACAGAGAACGACTGTAATAGAGATTAAACCACCAGCAATAATCTTGGATTCCTGGAGACCAACAGCAGATATTGTCAAGATTCCACAAACAAAGTGATCCTGCAGTTGAAAGATTCTCAGTGTTGATCTTTTCAGATCACAGCCTGGCAACACAATGCAGGAGAAAGCAACCTAACGAGACTAATGAGAACTTTATTAATGCGGGCAATATTGCAGCAACATTTTACCCTAAATGTGCAACATACTTGCTAGATAAAATTAAAAAATAACCATGCTAGTGATGAAGTTGAAACATCTGAAAAGGACCAGACCCCATGGTACATAGGATTACAAGCTTAGATGTAATACTCATTGGACTTCAGTCTTTTTATTGTGGATAGCACTGCTAAATTTAAAAGGAATTCTAATCTAATTAATGTAAAATCCATGGTTAACGCTAGTTTATTAGCAGTGGTTGTTTACAGTAGAGGGCTGCATTGCCTTGCACAGCAGCATTATAATCTATGGATCAGATTCACACCTGATGTAAACTGGAGTATCTCCAATTACTTCTACCGAACTGCACTGATTAACAGCAGATGAAGACCTGGTGCTACATATTTATTTGAATGTCCTTTGGAATAATTAATCCATAGGGTTTAGTATTTTGTACTATATAGACATATGTGTATTAATATTCAATGCAACAAGCATAATGGTGCAATCTTGCTGTTAACACCACTAGCAAAGTCTTGTTTAAATGTATAAAGTAACAAGCTGCAATATGTGTTTAAAATATCTTAGATGTCGAGCAGAGTTAATCCTTCCTTGCATAGAATATTCAATCTCTGCTTAGTCACCTCTTTACCAATCACACCCCCCCCCCCAAAAAAACAAAACTGGTTGAACTGGAAAATAAATGTGTAACTCCTTGCATATGCTGTCAAGGAGACTGTAAAAATACTGTATTCTCAAAGACAGCATATGGACAATATTCTTTAGTAAATGCTCTCTGGGGGGAAAAAAGGAAAATTGCAATGCTTGTAATGCTGTAGACACAAACAAACAAACAAAAAATCATCTGCCTTTTATGGTCTAATATGTTGAGAGAAAGATCATAAAAAGTGTTTTTATTGTCCAGATTTTCAGCAGTGCTGAACAGGGACAACTCCAGTTTGTCACTGAGAATTGTTGAGCACCTTTGAATGCCAAGCCCCTTTGAAACTTTTTTTCCAAAGCAAATAGTGTATTGCATTTTGTTAAAGTTCTATAATTCTCAACTAGAAGATTCAGAACTCTTGTGAAAGAGTTTTAATATTGCTGCACTATCTATAGGGAAATGTCAGCAAACAGAAAAAGAAAATAATGTCCGTACATTCACTAGTATCCCCAGTGGCACAAAATCGATCACTAAATCCATTCCTGGCAGTCTTTTTACTCTCATTATACATACCTGGATGATGGCCCCAAACTATCAGCAAATTGTGTTTTTCTTTTAAAATCTATTAACCTCATCCTTGTTCTTACAAATGTGATACATGCCCAGAGAGAAGCTAAGTACATGGCACTATGAAGAGGAAGTGGGAAAAGTTTCTTGGCACTTCCATTATAAACAAGATCCTTCCCTCTGGCACTTCAAAGGAAAGAATAGTGTATAATGTACTCTATGTATGATAACAACTTTATTATTGTGATGCAGCAGGGAGGGGGGAGTGTTGACCTGGGAATGTGGCAGGGGAGTTTCAATGAGAGACCTGAGAGCCTGTAACCTGAGCCAGGAGGGGGAGGGGGAGGGGGAGGTAACACCTCTGCCCAGGAATGTGAACAGACGCTGCAGGAGAGAGCCTGATGAGGGGGGGTTTAGTTTTTCAGTTTGGTGCTGGGTGGTGGAACACAGGGAACCCCAGGGCTGGGGTCTAAGCACCCTGCTCCCCGAAAAGGACTTGACTGAGGGGTCCTGGTTGTACCCACAAGCTCTGTTTGAGACTGTGTCCCTGTTGTTCAATAACCTTCTGTTTTACTGGCTGGCTGAGAGTCTCAGTGAATCCCAGGAAGAGGGGTGCAGGGCCTGGACTCCCGACGCTCCGAGACAATTATCCCCTCTGAATCAATGTCATGTGTTCTAGGAGTTTATTCCCCAAAATGATTTGGGTGCAGAAGGGAGCATGGATTAATGATAGTATGATTTATGATGTATTATAGATTATATGATATTTATGATTTATGCATTAAAGATAAAAAGGAGAGCAATTTTAAAACAGTGCGCCCCCAGCAGAAGTGGGATGGCCATACTCAGATTTCATCTCTTGAGAAAGCGATTGATAAAATAGAGGAGAAGTGTGGGGAGGGGAGACATTTTTTAAAATATGGAAACTCTTCATGGAACATATTGAGAGGGATGAAAGTTAAAGTACGAAGATAAGCAATACTGCTGTAGCCATTAGAAGGACTGCTAAATAATAAAGTTTCATCAGTAAACAAGAATGTTACTTTTGAGGCATGCATTTACGTTTTGTCATCTTCATTTTTCCTGTACTTAGTGTTGATTTTGAGAGGGGGGGTTGTATGATTTGGAGTTTGGAAAGGTGAACGTATTTATGGGGGAAATGGTTTCACATACATTCCTTTTAGCTGTATAAAGAGACATGGTGAATGAGGTAATAGCTTTCATTGAACCAACTTCTGCTGATGAAAGATACAAGCTTTCAGGCTACACGGATCTCTTCCTCCAGACCAGAGTACCTTTCCCAGATCTGAAGAGCTGTGTGTAGTTTGTCTCTTTCACTAACAGAAGTTGATCCATTAAAATATATTGCCTCACCCACCTTGTTTCTAAAATCCTGGGACCAATGTGACTAAAACAAGACTTTGGACTATAAGGTGGATAGAAAGCTGGCTAGATTGTCGGGCTCAACGGGTAGTGATCAATGGCTCCATGTCTAGTTGGCAGCCGGTATCAAGTGGAGTGCCCCAGGGGTCGGTCCTCGGGCCGGTTTTGTTCAATATCTTCATAAATTATCTGGAGGATGGTGTGGATTGCACCCTCAGCAAGTTTGCAGATGACCCTAAACTGGGAGGAGACGTAGATAGGCTGGAGAGTAGGGATAGGATACAGAGGGACCTTGACAAATTGGAGGATTAGGCCAAAAGAAATCTGATGAAGTTCAATAAGGACAAGTGCAGAGTCCTGCACTTAGGATGGAAGAATCCAATGCACCGCTACAGACTAGGGACCGAATGGCTAGGCAGCAGTTCTGCAGAAAAGGACCTAGGGGTTACAGTGGACGAGAAGCTGGATATGAGTCAACAGTGTGCCCTTGTTGCCAAGAAGGCCAATGGCATATTGGGATGTATAAGTAGGGGCATTGCCAGCAGATCGAGGGACATGATCGTTCCCCTCTATTTGACATTGGTGAGGCCTCATCTGGAGTATTGTGTCCAGTTTTGGGCCCCACACTACAAGAAGGATGTGGAAAAATTGGAAAGAGTCCAGCGGAGAGCAACAAAAATGATTAGGGGACTGGAACACATGAGTTATGAGGAAAGGCTGAGGGAACTGGGGATGTTTAGTCTACGGAAGAGAAGAATGAGGGGGGATTTGATAGTTGCTTTCAACTACCTGAAAGGGGGTTCCAAAGAGAATGGCTCTAGACTGTTCTCAGTGGTAGCAGATGACAGAACAAGGAGTAATGGTCTCAAGTTGCAGTGGGGGAGATTTAGGTTGGATATTAGGAAAAACTTTTTCACTAGGACGGTGGTGAAACACTGGAATGCGTTGCATAGGGAGGTGGTGGAATCTCCTTCCTTAGAAGTTTTTAAGATCAGGCTTGACAAAGCCCTGGCTGGGATGATTTAATTGGGGATCGGTCCTGCTTTGAGCAGGGGGTTGGACTAGATGACCTCCTGAGGTCCCTTCCAACCCTGATATTCTATGATTCTACGATTTTTAGCTGAATACTCTTTTGGGCTTATTCAGCAAGGTAATTATATACACAGGTAACTGAACAACCAAAATGATTTCAATGGGATTACACGTACGCGTAAGTATTTTGCTGAATCAAGACCTTATACTGGTTTTACATCAGCAAAATACTTACTTATGTCCCAATTTACATAGGGTTGAGATCAGAATCATATCCTTAATACTTATAGCAGAATATAAGAATATCACAGGCTCTTGGGCTGTTGGCAAATGACTAGATATTTGTTGAATTCTCATTTCTTCTAGGTAGTTTGGTGATTAATGAAGTTGAAGAAGGGCATCCTTAATACTAATATCTGCTTCACATTGATCATGTTCCCAGGGCTCATCACTATACATGGACAAGCAGTCAGATTCTTAATTTCTCTTTGCTTAAATCCAAATTATTGTAAATTATTTACAACACTCTGTAGAAAAGAACAGAGCACACACCAATCTTACAGCTTCTTCCCAGATCTTCACAAACCAGCCCTTCTGGTTAAAGGAGTAGCACTGGAAAAACATTCTAGATTCTAGCACACAAAATGAATCACACATAGAACACCCCATAAGGAGTGCAGAGGGCTCAATTCAGATAGGGGCTGGCATGAAGCAGAAATGGGTTATGCTATAAAGCAAAGGAAGGAACAAAATGAAAAAAAATGAAGTCTAGATTTGCATCCTCCCCCACCTCCCCCTATATATGGTCTACTTAGATTATAAACTCTTCAGTGCAGTACCCTTACATCTTACATACCTGTAGAGTATCTACGATACTGTCCCTATGACTGGTAGCATTAACTGCCCTGCCACATGGAGAAGCTTCTCTCCTGTTTATCCCCCAACAGACCAAACAAATATGAAACTTGCCAGCTGTTCACCTTTCTCTATTCCCCTGGTCTAATTTCATCTACTTTGGCTTCCCTCTAGCAGCATAACTGGCAAGCAGCATCTAACCATATGTGAGTTAGTTACTTCGTGATGATATTTTGACAAACATGCCCCAGCTTGCACATGTGCAAAGCCTGCTCTGATATCTGTATCCAAATATAAACTCAAATGAACACATACTTAGAGCCTAATTCTCATTCCTATAAGGGCCCTTCACTGCGAGAATGGTGTAAAAGGATCTGAGTGTAAACGAGAATCTGTGTTATGCAAAAACTCATCTGTGTTTGTGCATGCATATCCCATCTGGCATTGGTTGTGCAAAACAGTATGCAAGCTCATTAGTGCAAGTAGATTTGACAGTCAGGGTCTATGTTTCTTTCAAAGACCATTGGGATGATATAAATACAACTGAGTCTTCAACATTCTATGAAAATCAGTGCATGTAGCAACATTGGCTATAGTGCATAATGGAACATATACAATCCTCCTAGAATAGGAGTTCAAATATACAAAGGGGAGTGTAAGTTTATCATAAAATTAGAGCTGGGGAATGTAAATAAAACACAATAACAGAGAGGCTGTCTTTTGTGGAGTTAAGGCCAGATTTCTACAGTAGTTACATATCTAAAGATGTAAATAGGCACCTTACAGGTTTTTCAAAAGTACCTAAACATTTCCATTCAAATCAATAGAAGTTAAATGCTTAGGTGCTTTTGAAAAACCCACTAAGTGACAATATGCATCTTTAGACACATACATAAACGAAAAAATCTAGCCTCTTTGGTGTAATCCTTCAGTATTGTCTCAAGGGGTATATACATTTATACAATCTTGGAATAAAAGGCAACTCATGATAGATCACAAAAATGGATCTATGAAGCACAAAACAGAGATCAAACAGTATGTCAAATCAGCAAAAGTATTGTACAATTGCAGAGAATGATCTATCAAAGATACAGATACATATCTATCAAAGATAAGAACTTTACAGAAAAGAAGCTGGTTATTTTCTCCCATCTCTTCTTCACAGTGAGATGAGAGATCTAAACGTAACCCACTGTTAATGTTTCACCAAAATAGTGTTTGAACAGCCTTGCTTATTTCAACTGCCAGGCTTTTTGTTCGGTTTAACTTAATCAACTTAGAGGAATTGTCGGGGGCCATTTGATCTACTTCTTAAGGAGTCCAGCCAACATAGAGTCCAAATAATTAAGGATGCACTTTGTGTAGGGCCCAGAGAAGAGAAGGACTCTCTCTGTTTCAGGGAAACAATAGTTCCCCTCCCCCCCAATCACTGATTCTTCTCCTTCTGCTCATTACAGGAGGATAATATCCATAGAATCCAGAGATCAGGAAGCCAAGGTTTCCCAGTTCCCACCACCCATATGTTTCAGAGTAGCAGCCGTGTTAGTCTGTATTCGCAAGAACAAAAGGAGTACTTGTGGCACCTTAGAGACTAACCAATTTAATCGAGCATAAGCTTTCGTGAGCTACAGCTCACTTCATCGGATGCATACTGTGGAAAGTATAGAAGATCTTTTTATGCACACAAAGCATGAAAAAATGGGTGTTTACCACTACAAAAGGTTTTCTTGCCCCCCACCCCACTCTCCTGCTGGTAATAGCTTATCTAAAGTGATCACTCTCCTTAAAATGTGTATGATAATCAAGGTGGGCCATTTCCAGCACAAATCCAGGGTTTAACAAGAACGTCGGGGGGAGGGGGGGGAGGAAAAAACAAGGGGAAATAGGTTACCCATGTGTGGTGCTGGTAACTTTCTCACCTCAAACACAAATAATAGCACTGCATTGCTGTGCTTAGGCATGGGCCCAGTGATTGACAACAACGATAGCTGCATGCAATCAGAGTGATGCAACATAGCCAGAACTCCATGTTTCTCACTTTAAGACTTCACTTTGGTGAAACTTATTACTATATTAAAAAACAAATACCACCACCACTTTCTAACTTTTCTTCCTTGTCATGTAAACAGAGAGGCTGCATTGATATCTCATACACACATGTGCTAATATCTTCAAGCAGCTGTGGTCAATGAACCATGCTGGCTAGGCCACTTTTTCTGTTGACTTGTCAAGATCAAAACACAAGTAGGTAATCTCTGATTTCTCCAGCTATAATGACCATTGAGGCATTTATCATTCACAAGCTAAATTTCAGCCATGGTTTGAATTAATTATATTGATTCTCTCCTCTTGTGCATTTATTGTGTATGGCAGGTAACTAGGGAACTAAGAGGCATTTCAGTTTATCTGGGAGTATTAGCAGTAGACAATAATGTAGGGTAAAAAACCTGACACAGTAAAATGAGTAAGAAGAATCTGAACACATTTATTTTCCCCCACATGTCTTTGTAACAAAGAACCCGCTAAATAATTTATAAAGCAGATTTTAGAGAAAGGCTTAAAAATTAATGGAAATTTGAATGATCAAACCTGGTGCACCCTGATGTGGACCTCTGTAGTTCTGATCAATTTGGAATAGCCAGGGAACTTCTGCCTATCCCCTCAGACACCTCTGGGAATACTTCCATAGTGACACCAGTTCAGCATATTTTACAAAGCTTGTTAAAAGGCAGTCTAATTGTATCTGACAAATGAGGGAGCTTTGGATTGTTTCATATTGAATGTGCATATCTCGGAGGCTAATCTAATGTACATTTTTAAGAAGGACTCGGAATATAAAGTTAAAAAGTAAAATAAAATATAAGTCTTTATGCCTGCATTAGATAGCTGTTAAACTTCTGGTGAACTCTGTGAGACAAATATATTTCAGTGTGGAAAAGTGATGTTAAAGGAGTCCACAGTGAAAGAAACACACAGCTATAGGAGGTTTTCAAAATATCTAAAGGAATTTTTATAAAGTAAATTGATTAAACAGCAAATATCTCTAAGTACCCTGACAATTAAACATACAACCACATAGATTCATAGATTCATAGATTCATAGATATTTAGGTCAGAAGGGACCATTATGATCATCTAGTCTGACCTCCTGCACAATGCAGGCCACAGAATTTCACCCACCACTCCTAAAAAAGACCTCACACCTATATCTGTGCTATTGAAGTCCTCAAATTGTAGTTTGAAGACCTCAAGGAGCAGAGAATCCTCCAGCAAGTGACCCGTGCCCCATGCTACAGAGGAAGGCGAAAAACCTCCAGGGCCTTCCAATCTGCCCTGGAGGAAAATTCCTTCCCGACCCCAAATATGGCGATCAGCTAAACCCTGAGCATATGGGCAAGATTCATCAGCCAGATACTACAGAAAATTCTTTCCCGG
The DNA here is from genome assembly GCF_965140285.1 of Lepidochelys kempii. NCBI lineage: Eukaryota > Metazoa > Chordata > Testudines > Cheloniidae > Lepidochelys > Lepidochelys kempii. The sequence goes on along the minus strand of NC_136391.1, from coordinate 29,542,063 downwards.
GTAACTTGGATCTTACCCCATCTAAAAACCCATCACAGGCCATTGGGCCTATTTACCATGAATATTTAATTACCAAAACCATGTTATCCCATCATACCATCTCCTCCATAAACTTATCGAGTTTAATCTTAAAGCAAGATAGATCTTTTGCCCCCACTACTTCCCTCGGAAGGCTATTCCAAAACTTCACTCCTCTGATGGTTAGAAACCTTCGTCTAATTTCTAATCTAAATTTCCTAGTGGCCAGTTTATATCCATTTGTTCTTGTGTCCACATTGGTATTGAGTTTAAATAATTCCTCTCCCTCTCTGGTATTTATCCCTCTGATATATTTATAGAGAGCAATCATATCTCCCCTCAACCTTCTTTTAGTTAGGCTAAACAAGCCAAGCTCCCTGAGTCACATAATAATGACCATCTACACTCATACATAAACAACATAACAACTAACGATTATTTATAGTGTTGGAGGCACCAGCTATTAATCAGCCCAGGACTACCCATTATACGACCTTGTTTTCTATTGCTTATAATTTTGTAAAACTTTAACCATTCAGACTGACATTTTCCATGGTGGGTGCCTGCCTCAGAGTGAATTTCCTTTTTTATTTTTACTTACATTCTTTTTTTAAAAGTTTCCAGTAAAACATTTCAGCAGCTCTGAGAATAAGGCTAGCGAAAAGTAAATTTTGCCTATTTAAAACATTCTGGTGACTTTTTCTTTGAAATGGCCTAGCACCTCCATGCTTTGGTGCAGGGGTTTGAAGTATGGCAGGAAGGAGAGTCTCTGTGTATGTCTCTGTGCTAGGTTGTTGCCTTTTGCCATTCTTATGAAAATCTACACACACTGAAAAATTGCTATTTGCACATGTTCAAGTAGAGGTTCTCTCAAACATCACAGATAAAACCTCTGAAGTTTTCACCCTCAGTGAACATGCTTGAGTCTCTCACAACTCCTAGTGCTGAGCAGTCTGCACATGCACCTGAGAAATGTGGGGTCCCCAACTGTAAAGGAGCCAGGTGGGCAAACTGGCAGGAAACCTGGCTGAACAAACTGTACCCTGCCTGTGAAACAGGTTTGAAAATCTGACTGGCAAGAAGGGTTCCATACATCAGGACTCTGCCTGGGTTCCATTATAAATTTCTTTAAAATTGACAAATCAGCAAATTCTGATGAAAACAATGCTTTTGCTTGAATTTTTTGCTGACCGGTTCTGCAGATAACTCAGCTATCCAGTACATCACAGCAACAGAAAACCCACCCACTCTTCCATATCTCTCCCTCCCTCCCAAAAGTGTACCTTTAATCTTCCACAGAACCTTGTCAATTAATCAGTTTCTTCAGCCTGTCCCGAAAGTCATCAGTTTCAGGCTATTTTACAGGAAGGGTGGGGAGGAGAAAATTCCAGACTTCTGTGTCCCCTTTCATGATGAACCTCATTAAAATATGAAGTAGTAGATGCTCAGGATCACACTCCCCCACCACTTTAGGTAACACAATGCCCATGGGTGCTGCTACACCTCTTACCATACTATGGGTTTTGACTTAAAGCTTCTCTCCAGCCTGATACTGTCAGGTAAATTGACAGGGTGCCTATATATATTAATTTAATTTATTGCAATTGCATACCACAAATAAAAGCATAACTTCCAGAAGCCAGCACTTTCAGAGACACTATTACAGTGGCAACAGCTGCCTTGTATGTCTGTGCATTTAGACTTGGCTCTTGAGAACTTTGTCCAAGCCATTGGATCACTTCTGCAAGTACTGGAGATAAATACCTGAGAAATCTCAGATACCATGGTGAGAAGAGAAGAGAAGAGAAGAGAAGAGAAGAGAAGAGAAGAGAAGAGAAGAGAAGAGAAGAGAAGAGAAGAGAAGAGAAGAGAAGAGAAGAGCTCTCATTTCTGGAGGGACTGTACCAGGAGTTTTCTCTGCACATCAGTGTTACAACACCTCTGAACATGATGATAAATCAAATTACAGCAGCAACTAACTTTACTGTCTCAAAAGATTAAAGTGACAGGCCTACCATTTGTAAAGGTTTATTTTTGATATTGACAGGCTTTTGGGAAGCTCCTGAAATGATAGGCAAGCCAGCAGAATGCACAATGTTCCCCTCCCTCCTTTTCTGTCTGGTCTCTTTTTAGGATGTATTTGATACTGAAATAAATAAATCAGATCCATTTGTTTCTTTTATCTATTGCTTGATTTCTAGCTATTCAGTCTCTATGATGCCTTGAATGTGAATTAATTCTCACTTTTCTTTCCTATGGACTGCTGAGAACATTTCCTCAAGCATGGCATTTGCATACAGTGTCAGTGTTGTTGCTTTTACAGTTCTTTTTGAAGCCTGAACATTTGGCAGGAAGGCAATCTAAATCTTAAACAACATATAGCAAAGTAGGGTGGAGAAGAGATAATCTTTCACATGAATACCAGTAAAATACTCCAAATAGAATTTAGTTTCTGGGCGATGGAGGATATGCAGGTCAAAGCTACAGACAACCAGTGTCACCAACAAACATCCCTGAAGAAAGCTCTAGATATAAACTGTCATAAATATAAAGGGAAGGGTAAACCCCTTTAAAATCCCTCCTGGCCAGAGGAAAAATCCTCTCACCCGTAAAGGGTTAAGAAGCTAAAGGTAACCTCACTGGCACCTGACCAAAATGACCAGTGAGGAGACAAGATACTTTCAAGACCTGGGAGGAGGGAGAGAAACAAAGGGTCTGGGTCTCTCTATATGCTGGTCTTTACCGGGGATAGACCAGGAATGGAGTCTTAGAACTTTAGTAAGTAATCCAGCTAGCTATGAGTTAGATTATGATTTCTTTAAATGGCTGAGAAAAGAATTGTGCTCAATAGAATGACTATTCCTGTCTGTGTGTCTTTTTTGTAACTTAAGGTTTTGCCTAGAGGGATTCTCTATGTTTTGAATCTAATTACCCTGTAAGGTATCTACCATCCTGATTTTACAGAGGTGATTCCTTTATTTCTATTTACTTCTACTTCTATTAAAAGTCTTCTTGTAAGAAAACTGAATGCTTTTTCATTGTTCTCAGATCCAAGGGTTTGGGTCTGTGGTCACCTATGCAAATTGGTGAGGATTTTTACCAAACCTTTCCCAGGAAGTGGGGTGCAAGGGTTGGGAGGATTTTGGGGGGAAAGACGTGTCCAAACTACATTTCCCAGTAAACCCAGTTAGAGTTTGGTGGTGGCAGTGGAGATCCCGGGACAAAGGATAAAATTAATTTGTACCTTGGGGAAGTTTTAACCTAAGCTGGTGAAAGTAAGCTTAGGAGGTTTTCATGCAGGTCCCCACATCTGTACCCTAGAGTTCAGAGTGGGGGAGGAACCTTGACATAATCATTTCATAGATTGGTCTCAGTGTCCATGGGGTGATTTAAAGTGGCCTCTTCAGTGATGGAACTCTTGCAATAATGTGAAATGGCATTGTGCAATAAAATTGAAAGATGCTTACTTCTCTTTTCCCATATAACACCGCAAATCATTCTTGCTTGCATTCTGCAATGGAAGGAATGTATCAATTTAAAGCTCTCCAGTCTGATGCCAGGAATGTTTTGCTCAATGATATGTTTAATGCACAAGTCAAAAGAGGGGCAGAACACAGCCTTTGTAACTGGACGAAAAGATGTGTTATTTATAGGTCAGTGACAAAACAGTGGTTAACATGGCAAATGCCATCAAAGAAGGGGAAAAACTCAACAAACAATTGGCCTGGAATGCACAAAATAAAGCATTTTTGTTGGTTCTTAATTAGTTTCAGGTTGAAATCAGATTTAGAGAACCTTAGTGGAGGGTCCAGGGCAAAAATATTGCAAGTTGACAGATATCCAAATGTTGGATTATGGCATCATCAAATGAAATCATTCAAGGAGGATGAAGAGGAGAGTTGTAAGTTACTATTACGCACAAAATGGTACCCATCAGTGATAGGAAAGGTACACAGGAAAAAGATCATGGGATAATGGGCTTAGCAAAGTGTTACAGAGTTTAAAGTTTGTATGGGTTCACTATACCAGTGATCCTTTAATACATGGACATTTTGAATGCTTCAGATCTAGATATCTACCATACCTGATCTCTATCATTCCATTATCTGATTACCCTACAATCATTTTAGCCTCACTATACCCTTGTATGGGGCAGTGTTATTATCCCCACTTCACACAAGAGGAAGTGTGTAAATCCAGGAACCTTGTCCAAGGTCACATAGAAAGTCTGTGGCCAAGATTTGAACTCAGCTCTTGAGAGTCTCAGGCTGTCTTAGTCACTGGACCATCCTTCCTCTCAACAACTTGTTAACCAAGGGCTTAGGTGACTGAAACCTCCATCTTTAACATTTTTTATAAAACACCATACATTTAAAAATAGAAAAACATGGAAACTGTAACCCAACCATATAAAAATATAACACAATTATTGTTATGGCAGTTACCTGTCCCAGCACATTCATAAACAACAAACAAACAAAAAAACAAAAGTTGTCACCACACAGAAATCAATCATCTGTTAAAAAGAATGGGGCATAGCTATCTGTAAACCCATCCATGTTTCTCACTCCATAAGCTGACCAGAGCAGTTGCTGAAGAGCATGCTAGCTGCTTATTACAGTCCCAACCCAGCAAAACTCTTAAGCAAGTCCTTAACTCAAGTATGTGAACAGTCCCAGTGACTTCAAGAAGCTATTTAAAAATGGACAAAAAAACTTAAGTATGCTCTTAAATTGACTTCAGTGGGCTTAACCATGTGCTTAAAGTTAAGCATATGCTTAAGAATTTTTCTAGATCAAGTTATAGGCCTCTGGGCACAACACACTTCTGTCAAAGCACCCCTTTGAACTGCCAGGGAGATGCATTTAAATCTGTTATAGAAATCCTGATGGTTATATCACTAAAAAAAGAACAGGAGTACTTGTGGCACCTTAGAGACTAACAAATGTATTAGAGCATAAGCTTTCATGGGCTACAGCCCATTTCATCGGACACATAGAACATATAGTAAGAAGATATATATATATACACATACAGAGAAGGTGGAAGTTGCCATACAAACTGTAAGAGGCTAATTAATTAAGATGAGCTATTATCAGCAGGAGAAAAAACAGGGCTTTGGAGCAGAGCCCGGAACTGGAGCGTGGAGCAGCTCCAGAACAGTGGAGCTGCAGGTTTTTGCCTAGAGCTGGAGCGGAGCCAGAGTACAGCTCCAAAGCCCTGAGAAAAAAGCATGCATGTATATGGCAGAGGGGCATTGCTGACACATGATAGCATATATCACATTGGTAGATGTGCAGGAGAGTATTAGCAACCACACACCACACAACAAAAACACTAACCCAGGAACCTATGCTTGCAACAAAGCCCGATGCGAACTCTGTCCACATATTTATTCAAGTGGCACCATCATAGGACCTAATCACATTAGCCACGCCATCAGGGGCTGATTCACCTGCACATCTACCAATGTGATATATGCCATCATGTGCCAGCAATGCCCCTCTGCCATGTACATTGGCCAAACCAGATAGTCTCTATGTAAAAGAACAAATGGACACAAATCTGACATCAGGAATCATAACATTCAAAAAACAGCAGGAGAACATTTTAACCTCTCTGGCCACTCAGTAAAAGACTTAAGGGTGGCAATTTTGCAACAGAAAAGGTTCAAAAACAGACTCCAAGGAGAAACTGCTGAGCTTGAATTAATATGCAAACTAGATACCATTAACTTGGGTTTGAATAGAGACTGGTAGTGGCTGGGTCATTACACATATTGAATCTATTTCCCTAAGTTAAGTATCCTCACACCTTCTTGTCAACTGTCTAAATGGGCCATCTTGATTATCACTACAAAAGTTTTTTTTTCTCCTGCTGATAATAGCTCATCTTAACTAATTAGCCTCTTACAGTTTGTATGGCAACTTCCACCTTCTCTGTATGAGCTGTAGCTCACGAAAGCTCATGCTCAAATAAATTGGTTAGTCTCTAAGGTGCCACAAGTACTCCTTTTCCTTTTGCGAATACAGACTAACACGGCTGTTACTCTGAAACTTCTCTGTATGTATATCTATCTATCTATCTATCTTCTTACTATATGTTCCATTCTATGCATCCGATGAAGTGGGCTGTAGCCCACGAAAGCTTATGCTCTAATAAATTGGTTAGTCTCTAAGGTGCCACAAGTCATCCTTTTCTTTTTTCGAATACAGACTAACACGGCTGCTACTCTGAAACCAGTTATATCACTGTCTCACTCATAATATTTGTTTATTGAAATGTTGTGCCTGTCTGTTAGTGGGACTAACCAATTTTCTAGCATCAAGAATCAAAGGGAGTTCGTGACATGGAGCTCAATAAAAGTCATCACACACTGAATTTTAAATTGTGTTGTAGCTGCTCACTTCCAGAAGTTGCCATAGTTCACAAGAGGAGGGCCACTCGGTACTGATTTCTAATGATCATGTTCCCTCACAAAGGAGCAAGTTCTGTCTCTCAGAGTCCGGAAGCAGTTTATCAGAGAAATAGATTTACACAAGCAAAAATAAACTGTCCCTCAAGGTCAGTGTTTACTATTGAATCCAATTACATGCAGGAGGTTAGAATGACTCTTAACAAGTTCTGGTATGGGGGTTTACAACGTAGGCAGGTACTTTCTTTCTGTAAGGCAAAGATTAAAACTAACAAATCCAGGTATTGTATTCTTCCCTTTTGAAATGAAAGGAAGTTCACAAATCAATGAGCAAGGACAAGGGAAAATGGTACAATGATAGAGAATAATAATAATAATAATAATAAACAACTAGGGCCAATGACTAAGCAAAACATTTGAGCATGTTCTTAGCTTTGGGGATGGTCTTAGGGATGTGCTTAACCGTTTTGCTGAATAGGAGTCTTGATCACTGTGGTCCAGCTCTTGCCTATTTTAAATAACACAGCAGTAAAAAAAGGAGGGGCTATGTTCTAAACAGATAGTGTAATATTTTTGCATATGAATTGCATTATATTCAATATTGTTCATGATGAGTGTTAGCACTGTAGGGCAGGGGTTCTCAACCTTTCCAGAATACTGTACCCCTTGTAGGAGTCTGATTTGTCTTGTGTTCCCCTAAGTGTCACCTCACTTTAAAACTACTTACTTAGATAAAAATACATAAAAGACATAAAAATACAAAAGTGTCACAGCATACTATGACTTAAAAATTGCTTACATTCTCATTTTTACCATATAATTATAAAATAAATCAATTGGAATATAAATATTGTACTTACATTTTGGTATATAGTATATAGAGCAGTATAAACAAGTAATTGTCTGTATGAAATTTTAGTTTGTACTGACTTTGCTAATGCTTTTTACGTAGCCTGCTGTAAAACTAGACCTATATCTATATGAGTTGATGTACCCCCTGGAAGACCTCTGTGTACCCACAGGGATACATGTAACCCTGGTTGAAAACCACTGCTGTAGGGTACTGTATAATAAGCCATATAGACAGCAAGCTTTTACAACAATTCACCACAGCAACAGAGATTTCTAGCTATAGAGTAATCTGTCTATACAAATCTACTAACAGCAGTGAAAAATGACATCTTCACTGAGGCAAATAATGCTCCAAACATACTGAGCCATGTAAATCACTTTAGGACAGCACATGTTTGTCTTCATGACTAGATAATCAACTGACAGGTAGATCATTCACATCATTAGTAGGCATGTGAAAGTTCTCTTTTCTCTTACACATATCCCTGATATAATTTTCTTATTTAATACAGTTAAGATAGTGAAAGTAAACAGCCAAGCAGACACATCCAACAATGAAGACATTTTCTGGCACTTCATACTCAACTTGCATTTTTGTTGTTATCAGATCTGCTGAGTCTGCAGACTACTGAAGGGGACTGCAATTGAAATAAATTCTTTTAGGCCACCCTAATTCACCCAGAACCCTGTAGGACTTTGTGAGTCAGAGTAGCCAGTCGATTTTCATCATATATTTTAAAGAATATAACAGACACAGTAAGTAATCAGATGTGAATTCATGTGTACACACACATACGTACACACACACACACACACATAGCAATTTTCTCATTTAAAATACCTCTTTTGATGTTAGTTTTTATCCTACATTTGTTTAAAAAAACCTTTTCTGATGTGTCTGACAAACTGTTAGGTTATCATTAACAGTAGGCTCACTAGGCTGTGGTTACATTAATTAAAAAGCAAAATGGAATAAAGTTGGAAGGCTAGTGGGAGTTTCTTAGAAGAGCCGTATATAGTAGGGACATATTAAATGTATTTTTAGGTTGGATATGTGATGTACTATGTACAATATAACAATATTTACTTAAAATTAGGCTCTACTCTGAGAAGTGACTCTGTAAAATGGTATTTGGTGCTCCATATTTATTAGCCCAGTTTCCACATCAAATGTGTTCAGCTTACAATTTTTTTTCTAACTCCCAGACATGGAAACCAGTCTGAGATTGGAAAGTCAAATTGAGTTCTTCACTAGTCATGCATCATCAGCAAGATTCCAAAGACTAAATCCTACCTTAAAATAAACCTGTTCATTTTAATTGTCTGCAGATTATACCTTGGACAATACCTAGCCAATCCTATTTCTTTCAATAATTTTCACAGGCATAACTGATTAGTCTTGTAATTGGAATTTAGGGCTTGTCTACACAGTGCAGCAATGCTCATCAAAGAGGTGCCAACTGTAGAGTGTGCTAAAGTATTGTGCTCTAACTGCCCCGTGAAGACCTTGCTGATGCACTATAAAAGGTTCTTAATGCACATTAACGTAGCCCTGTTTCAAATGGGACTCCATCAACGTGCACTAGATAGCTTTTAGAGTGTGTCAGCTGGGCCTACACAGGGCAGTTAGAGTGCAACACTTTAGATTACTGTACAATTTACACATTTCTGGTATGTGTTGCGCACTGTGTGGAAAAGCCTTAGTAAAATATTGGGTTGATGATAGACAAGAATGAATGGAATCCAGCACTCTCTCTCAGATTTGTTGACTCAACAGTGCTAACAGGAACAACAACCAAAGTAAACCATATTTTGGTCACTAACAGCAGCAGATATTATGTTGAAAACACAGATCGGTTAGAAAAAAAGATGCTGTTTTCACAAAATCACTTTTCAGAGCAGCAACACATGGTAAGCCTCAGAAGTTTGGTCCTTTAAAAAGTTTTTTAAATACTAGGCAATCCATATTTATTCTTTATCCTTGACAATAAGAGTGTGTACACCCCCTCTCCCAAAGCTTTTATAATCCAATAAATGATGGCCCGGAACTGTGGGAGTTTAGGCCAGCAAAATACAAATGCCCAGAGCATCAAAATATAGCAGTGTCTTTTTCCACTGACCCTATTAGATATTATAAGCCTGGTGAGTTATCCTCCTGTTTAAAAGTAACAGGAACAGAAAATTGCATTCAATTAAATATTTTTTTTGGTAGCATTATGGGAACTAGACTAGAACACAATGACAAAGTTTCATTGCATTTAAGACAATCTTGAAGGCCATTATAAAAGAAGCCTGCATATTCTTCAAGAAAAAAAATGGAGGATATTTTTTTTAATGCACAGTGTTCAAAAGATATTTCACATGTCCTAAAGTTGAAATAAAAAAGTACAATCCTATGTGTCAACAACATTCTACCTTGAGATTTTTACCATGCACAAAACCATAAGTCTGCTGACAAGAATCAGTCTGTAGAGTATTTCACAAAAAGAGTAGTAAGAACGTTTACAAACAACGTAATAGGAAGTTCACTTGATAATGTTGAATCTCAAAATTCATGAATGAATAAGGCCAAATTTACCAGTGACAGAAGTTGGTGTCACTCCAATGACTTCCCCTCTCTATTGCTTCCATTATTATTATTATAGTTAAGGGACTGTTGTCCAGTCCGGATTTCATTAAATGTCCCAAATTTGAGAGAGAATGATTTGGCTGGAAGATTTTGAACATAGAAGAGCTCAGCCAAGGGCTAATTCTACCTTTTTATGATTCTATTAATCTGTTTTACAATATTTTCAAAGAAAAATAATCATTTGAGCTATATTTCAATTACAAGAGTACAACATAGATGAAATCGTAAATGACTAAACAGGAGCAGCACTGGTGTAGTCCTTTTGATTCTGGGATCACAAACTCTTTACAAATAGTCTTTGATTTCAGATACCTTAAGTCTGTGGTTACAGGTACTTCCTTTGCACTCCTGTAACTTAAATGCTACTTTTTACCAAAAAGAAAGAAAGAAAGAAAGAAAGAAAGAAAGAAAGAAAGAAAGAAAGAAAGAAAGAAAGAAAGAAAGAAAGAAAGAAGCTAAACTGTTCCAGCTCTAGGTTTACATAATATTTAATATTAGAAGCAAAACTATCACTTCCCCAAATGCCCTCTTCCCTCCACAGCAAGGGAAATGTGCCTTGTAGGTCACATCATAAGAGAAAGGGTACTCTGCAGAACTGCTCTTCTCCTTCCTGTACAGGTATCTGAGCAGGGAATTGCCAGAGCCTTGGATCCACCCTACCCCTTTAACACCCTGGGCAGCAGAGCTGAGCTAGTGCGTAGTAGGAAGCAATTTCCTACTGGGATAATCACTGAAGTCAGTGGAAAGGTTCACATAGACTCTAGCCGGCTTTGGATCAGGTCCAGCATGCATTAAGCGACTTGCTTTAATGTTGTACTCATGAGACTTGTTATGCATATTTAGGGTTTGTCCCAGCAGAATGGCCACATACATCTGGAAGTTAACCATGTTAGTTTCATGAGCCTGTTCAGTGATTGTTTGGTGGCATCTCCTCTATCTGTACAGTAACTGAACTGCCATTCCATTCTGTCCCTTTCTCTGCAACAGATGTTGTTGACACTACATTTTTTGACCAAAGAATTCTCACCATTGATAATATAAATTGGAGCAAGAACTGAGCGTAGGTGGACTAAGCCACTACAAGTTGGCAAAGGATATAAACCTATTACACTCATGTGAGTCCCCAAGTCCTCAGATACTTTGCCCTTGTACTATGCCTCCCAATGAATTCACACAAGATACTTTCTCCAGTACCATAGCTTCAATCACCCAGGGCAGTACCTTTTGCTTTCAGGATTTTTTCTTAAGTATCAGTGTCTGCTAAGACAGGGACAATGTCTTCCTGCAAGTTTGTACTGCCCTTAGAAAAACAGATCCCCAATCCTGATTGGGGCCTCTGAATGTTATTGTAACAACAGAAATATAAAAATCTGTAGCAAATAACAACTAACATTAATTGACAATACATAGTTTTTCACTCATCATCTTGTTATCTCCTATTCTGGTTAACTATTGCATGATTAGCCCAGACCTGAAGAAGAGCTCTGGGTAGCTCTAAAGCTTCTCTCTCTCTCACCAAGGGAAGTTGGTCCTATAAAAGATATTACCTTACCCACCTTATCCTGCATAGTTAACGACAATTTAAAGGCAACCACTATATTTCCTGTACACCTCTGTTAACTTTTCCTTTAGGAAAGTTTTTGCTGGTATCTTAAGATACCCCTACCTGTTTTTAAACATAAGTATTTTCACATTGTAAATGCCCACTCAAACTCTCACTCTTCTAGCATCTCTGCTTTGCTTTCTCAGAGCCCTCTCTGTATACTCCCCAGGAAATCTTCCCTAATGCACAAAAACAAGACAAAAATCCTTCTCTGAATAGGCCTAACTGGGGAATACTCCCAGCCTCATCAGAAAATAATCAAACTGCAAAATCCTTGAGATAATTAATGCTTCCAAGGCTTAGCTAGCTATTCTTAATTAAACAACTCTTCTGTGGGAGATCTCTTCCTACAACAAATCTCTCTTTGGAAAGTATAGGAGAACCAAACTCTTTTAATGGACATTTTCCTTCACTGATCTCTAAAAATCTGAGACCTCACTCTACTCCAAAATGCTGGACAGACAAAAAAGATTGTTCTGGATAATCTTGTTAAAATATCACACTGATGAAGAACATTGAATGCAATAACATTTAGCAGCCTAGCTTGTTTTGATGAAGCAATTAATCTAATACTGACTGTACTGTGCATTATTGTCACAGTGAAGCTGGAGGGTGACATATCTCAATTGACAAAAAGTATTTACAATCCTGCTGAATTAAAAGGGTGAAAATTATACAGGAAGGTAATAAGCTGACACTATACACTCTAAATCATAGAAAAATATTGAGATTCAAATTTTGAATCAACCCGTTCATTTGCTAATTTGAGGACTGCTGTTTCCTGGATTTGATAGGTGCAGTCATATGTGTGGGATGTCTTTTATTATGTTAGATGTTAATGTTTGTTTTTATGTTCCTGCAAAATGAATATGTGTGCAGTTAAAAAAAAAAGTGAGGGCAAAATCAAAGGCCATTAACAAAATACTACCAATAAAGGATGATTTTACATTCTCCCTTTTCTATGTTTTGCAGTGAGAACCTGCAATCTAAACTGAAGACTCCTAATATATATATATTCTGTCCTTGCTTGTGGAACTCACATCAACAGACGTTCAGTCTGCAAAATGAATGTAAAATATACAGAGATCTGCAGTATGGATAAGAGAGTTGCAGTGAGGATCGGAGAAGAGAATTTTGCCTCAAGGATAACACAGAAAAGAACAGAAGAAAATATATGTAAAGTTCAGAACAGATGTTAGAAAGCTTAACAGGAGATTATACTTGTGAAATAGCCTACTACACAATGCATTTCTACATCTTGTAAGATGTTTAGCAAGAGGCATCATCAGTTGAGTACTAAAGGGGAGGGTGAAGTTTCCATTATTATTTCCAATTCCTATACTACTGCTAAATCTACCCAGGGTACTTCTGCTTCACAAGTAGGAAGACATTTCTTGAAATATTCCAGATCAGTTTTTATTCTGTTTCACCAGTACAGTACCTGCATATTAATGATCGTTGCATCAATGTAATAAAAGAGGAATTTGGCCTCTTAGTTTTTGGGTTTTTTTTTCTCCTCCTCCTTGGTAAACTTCTTCCCCTGGAACTATTTATTTGTCTTCTGCAAAGAGTTCAAAATTTATGGAGAGGAGCAGGGAGGAGGAGTAGTCTTGGTTCTAAACTCCTTCCACACTAGTCAACATTGCTAGTTGGTCACTGAAGGGAGCATTTTTCAGCAGCTCTTTGGGTTGCAAGTGTTCTTGGGAGCTCCAGGGATTACTGCAACTCCTGATTCCTGACCCACTATCCCAAACTGGGTCTTTTACCTAAAAAGGCACAATTTGGACCTTTACCTCAGAGCTTGGTACTCAGATGCCATGGTTACCATGTAAGAATAGAGATAGATATATTTACCCACATCATTCATAAGTGAAGACCCACTAAATCGATCACCGATCACTCTCCCATCAACTCCTGTACTCCACCGGATTGAGAAGAGTAAGGGGAGTCGACGGGAGAGCGAATCCTGTCGACATCGCAGTGTGGACCCCGCGATCTAAGCTATGTTGATTTGAATTATGCTATTCACGTAACTCAAATTGCATATTTTAGATCAACATTTCCCTTTAGTGTAGACAAGGCTTAAGTCTATCATCTCTGGCTGGCTAGGAAGTTCTGTCCCATTTTGACATATAGTGACCTGACTTCAGTTATTCACACCTTCATCACCTCTCAGCTGGATAATGTAATATAACTGGGCAAGAAGCTTTTGGCACTTAGAAAACTCTAACTGGTATGCAATACAGTGAGTCTCCTCAGAAATACTGGCTACCTGTCTTCTGTTCTCTACACCATCTTCCCATAGAATACTGAATCAAAGGCAAGGTCTCTATTCTTATATTCAAGGTGGCCCGTGGTATGGGCTTAGAATATCTGAATTTTTGAGTAAAGCTTCAGGACAAGGACAGTGTTTGACAACTTTGCTTCTCTGGCACAATGAAATTCTCTCTACAATAAGGATAAAACTCATCTGTTTTGGAGACAGAACTTTGTCCAGGGGGGTCTGAGACTGTAGTGAACTTTGCCCAGGATCATCACAAACGTCACCACCTTCTGATGCAAGTGCACTTTTTGCCTTGCCTTTTCAAACAGTACATAGCAACATACATATTAAAAACAACACACAAAAATACACTGCCCTGCATACACTTGTCACCTGGGGAGAAGATGAGAGAACAAGCAACACATGAGAGATGCAAAGTTATGTTGCTTAATGGACTACTGCAAGGTGCTCAGGTACATATGTAATGAGCGCTGTATAAGAACGTGTATAGAATAGAATAGATGATGATAGGACTTGAGGTTATCCTGGACACAAATGGAGTTGGCATAATCTGGTCCCCAGGTATATGAATTCCTGGTGTAGAGGTTGAGGTATGAATGAAGAAGGGCAGCAAATTGCCATGTTAGCAAACTTCGAATTACCTGTCTCTAACTAAGGGAAGTAGTCCTATATCTACTGTACCACCCTAATCAAATTGACTGTAAATGTGATCTTCCATTAAATCATGTTCTATATTTGTTCATAAATTATAAATGAATGAAATAAAGTGATACAAATTAAGTGACAGATCTGGCAGTAATCACTCAGGAATATGTACCACTAGTTACAATGGGATTTTTGCCTGAGTCAAGGCTCCATACTCCCTCCATACTCCCTCCCTTATAGTTTATCTGTTATTTAAGAATCATACAATAAATTAGACATTTTCCCTCCATCTTCCACAGATATGGTGTTTATTTTTGAAGATACCTCAAATGTATGATTACACTGTCTTATCTACCATATTTTCATATATATTTTATTCCTAAGAGCATATAACATGTATGCTCTTCACAATAAGCAAAATACTTTCATTCACATATCAAAATAAGACAATTTACAACAGAGATTGCTGAACAGTCTTCTGACACTAAATCTCATGGCAATTTAACTGTAAAAGAAAAGAAAACAGTTGCCAGATAAGTCAGTAATGGACTCTCTATAGGAATATTAACATTCTCCGTTTTGAACTCTGCCTAATAGGTGACATTTTCTTATTCAGCCATTTGTTGAAAGTTCAGATTTGTGGATACCACAAAACTCAGTTTTGAATTAGAATAGGATCCCTGGAGATTTTAATAGTGCACTTCCCATACTTTAGAGTCCCTGAACAAAGTCAGCTTTTATCAGCAATAACTGAAGTTGCAAAAATCAAGACAAGAACTGATGTGGCTACACACTGTGAAGCCATTCAGGAACAGCACAAATAGTGTGCACTGCAATTAGGTCGCTAACCATGGTTACGAAAAGAATCACATTCTGCACTACTGCCTCTTCATAACCACTGAAGAAAAGCATATGTTTGATGCAGTATATTTACTTGCAGGCCCATAAGCGCTTTGTGTTGTTTGGCAGTAATATGACATAATATTCATAACTCCACAGCTGGACATACAGGTTCTAAAAGCACTGTATCAAAAGAAAAACATCATGTGTCATCCTTGAAAAGATCGGCATCTGAGATTGGCAAAATTCCCATTGTTCTAAATTTGTGACTTTTATTATGTAAAACATTTTGGTGGAATAGCTAAAGAATTCTTAAAAAATAATTTTATTTTCCATCAAATAAATGTGACTGCCTTTTTAAGCCACTTTAAAGTCACTTTGAATTAATGATTTTTTTTTTTACTTCAAAGTACTGAGGTTACATGGGATCCCCCCCCCCCCCCCCCGCACACACACACTCTTGCAGTAAGTTAATTGTTGCATCAGTCGGAAGAAATGAAACATGAACAATGGGAAGAAAAAAAGGGAACATCTTGTAGACAAAGCTCTACAGCAGGAGGATTATGACTATAGTCATTTGTACTTTAACTTTTTCCGTGCACATAAAACTCAAAAAATGTAGAGAAGCATAAGAAAAGTGAAAAACATGCACATATATTTTGGTAGTTTTAAGAAATTTGTGTGCTGGCCACATGGTCATGTTGGCATGCAGAAGCTCATCGTTTTGCATGAAATGACACTGCTTCTGCATGCAGACCTCTACAGCCCAGAAGCTAGAATGGCAAGTTTGTCTGGAATTATGCTCAGCTACCAACCTTCATCAGCCCAAGTTCTTCTACTACAAGTTATTGAAGAGTGGTGAAAATTATCATCAGTAATGGA
This sequence comes from Lepidochelys kempii, assembly GCF_965140285.1. Taxonomy (NCBI): domain Eukaryota; kingdom Metazoa; phylum Chordata; order Testudines; family Cheloniidae; genus Lepidochelys; species Lepidochelys kempii. Next base: position 29,525,895 of record NC_136391.1, on the reverse strand, counting down.
AGTTGCAGGAAAAGTTCCCTGATGGGAATCCTTCCGCCTTGTTTTGTATACTTGTTAATGCTGAAGGTCCAGAAATGTGGATGTTCTATGCAAGTTACTTGATACTTTAATTTGCATACCTTATGAATATGTATTACCTCATTTACATAGGGAACAGAGTGTAACTAAAGTTCAGAACACACCACCCACTAGCTGCCTGTCATGAGCTCTTTCTCTCTCTCTGAGTTGTAAATACCCTATGATTTTCCTTAAAAGAACTGAAGGCCATGGAGTGATCTGAAGGCCCTGAGGAGGTAACTAACTGGTGATCGTGGGAGGAGGGGAGTTCAGCCCCATGTTCTCTATTGCACCTGCATATCTTTGTAGCAGAAGTCATGGCTTCTGCTAAGCACTATGAAGTTTAATCAAAAGCCGACAGCATGTTAAAAATTAACAGATACATGAAATATGTGTTGGCCGATGAGATATAAAACCAAGATACAACACAAAGGATGGGGGAATGGATGTTACATATCTCATGGGTCTTTTGATCTCCTCTGCACAAGGACTGCAGTGAAACCCAGGCTTTCTGGTCAAATCTCAGCCAGTAATATAACTACATCACTTTAATAACTCCCTCCACAATTTCAGCAGTAATTGCATGTCTCCCACTCAGCTCCCTGTGACCCTGATGTTCAATCTCCCCTTCTCTGAGGTTAACTATCCCCTTTGCTCTCCAGCAACCTTCTACTCAGAAACCCCTGTTGCACACAGCTACCTCTATTAATAATTGCTGAATTGCATTGCCTCAGATGCAGCTGCCACGGTCCCCTCTCCCTGCTGCCTTCGGCTCTTTCCTGGAGTACGGACGTTAGCATGGCTGCTCTCTGCACACTCAGAGACTCTCTATGGTCCTCATCCTCTCCACTGCATAAGCCCTCTCTCAGGATTGTCTAAATAACTGTAACTAAGTAACAGGAGATTCAGGAATCTACTCCTTATGCACTGAAAATTGGGAGTATTCAGGAGAAAATCAGGAGACTCACTATGCTTGTTTCCCAAAGTCAATTTAATCTCAGTTTGTCCTTCCATTATATGAGTGGAAAATATTCTTAATCTATTTTGTGAAATTAGTACTCATAAAAAAAATTATAACCCCAGAAAACATTAGAGGGGATAAGAATGCATGTGAAATTGGTTTTATGCCATTTGTGGAAATGTGAGAGATCTGAATTGCTTAGAGAACTGGTGCCATTCATGTGACATTGCTTCTCTCAAAATCATTCATTAAAACACAGGTGTGTCTTCAAAGCCTTTAATTAAAAAAAAAAATTCCCAAAACACTCCAAAGGATTTTTTTTAAACCAGCCTGAAATCTTAGCACCTGATTTTAAAGAGAGAAGGTGCACAAATGCAGCTCTAATTCGCTTGAAACTGTGGTAACTGCCTATGGAAATAGTCATCTGTATTCTCTGTTACCGTGATCATGCCTGCATATCAGTAACACTGTTGCTCAGGCATTTCAGAAATGCAAATGTGTAACTAACTTTAAAAAGGAGGTGTGTAGTGTCTGTGTCTGTAACACAGTGAAAGCTCCCTGAGGCAGAGTAGTTATGTCCTTGTAAGTTTGTAGTGTGCCAATCACACAAGGGTTAGGAGGCCTCAACTGAATGACTTACCAGAGACTATGAACCTGCAACACTCAAAACATTTGGGCCACTCTAACAGAAGCAACCTGTCCAATTTCTCATGCTAGATCATCCTCATTGTTTGGTGCAGAAGACAACTTCATGAACCAGAGATTTGTCACAGTAGGTCTTGCCTGAGCTCACCATGAAACAGCAAAAAAAGCCTTTCCCTGCAATCAGAGTCCGATTTTGCAGACTGAGAATATTCTGATAGTTTACATAAAGGAAGAATAAGCATCTAACACTTAATTAAACTCTTCCCATCACTATTCATAATGCATAAAATGACACAGTCTTCAGATAAGTGCAATGCGGCTCTTATGGTAGAACTGGGCTCTAAATCAGTAATGAATGGCTTCACATCATTAAAAACTTGTTAAACATTAAAAAAAAAAAAAAAGAGCAAGCTTTGGAAAGCTGACCACCCAGGAAGTTGTTTAGATACACATATGGTGCTAACTACAGATGACATAATGTCAATACTCAAGTAAATGAGGTCCTTTATAATTATATGGTATCTACTTTCTTTTAGAAAGCATGGAAAACAATTTCTATCCTTAGCTCTAAAACAAAAAACACTTTGATTAAAAAAAACTACTCATGCAAAGTCAGAATTAGAATAGTTAGTAAGATTTTTGCATTTGTGAAAGTGTCTAATTCATTGGAATAACTGCTGTAAACTAGCTGTTGCTTGATAGATCATCCTCTTTATAAAGAGCCAAACCTTTCTCACCTCACTGACACACAACGCTTTAAGACTTCAGTGGCTGGTTTGCATCAGCAATGTAAGCAAAATATGGCCCACAAATCTAGAAGATATTCTCTGGGTCATATGCTTCTAAAATTAGAAAACTTGTTAAAATTCTTTGTATTAAAACACTGATGCATAAGATCAGTGTCCCAAACTGAAGCCAATAGCATGACTCCCTTGAGCAAAGTAAGCAGGATGCAGTCAGGAATTAGAATCCTCATACAATCCTCACCACAGCACAATGCACATTCATAAGGTAACAGGTATATTACTAAAAGAATTTAGCTGAATGCTACTCATTAACATTTCTGTAAAACATCAAGATAAGCAAAATATTGAACCAAATCATTTTTGCACTTATAGTTTGGATAATGTATATATATATTGGGTGGAGTCTTTTTGTTTGTTTTTTGTTGTTGGTTTTTTGTTTTTTTTTTGCATATAGATATTCTGCAGTATTTTCTAGAAATTTAGCCAGAGAACTGCATTAGAATCAACTATCCAAAATGTAAACTGCATTACACTGTTAATTGCATATTGTTGCCTGTATTACTATGGTTTAGCTTATAGAAGAACAGATCGTTCTCCTGTACTCCAGATCAAATACTGTCAGTGGCTTATTTGATCATCTGCATTGGTTTTTTTTATTTAAATAATTGATGTTTAGCATTCTCTGCTCCTTAAATCTGACCTGCTTCTTGCAGCTCTTTTGACTTGTGGCAATTGTTGGCTGACAGCCAGCCGGTTTTTATGCTGACTTTTTGAGTGCAGTTAATTCAGCAATGAATTAAAAACAGATTTCTATGTTCCTTAGGACAATGCAGTCTCAATTCTGTTCTTCAGATAATTACTGGGAGAAGCAAACAAGTCCAATTAATAATTCAACCATTAACCACAAAGGAAAGATTTGTTTATCTCATTTCCAATTGGACAGTCTTATACCAAATACACGTCACTATAACTTGCTGCTTATACAATTCTTTAAAGTGCAGACATATAAAATATAAATACACCATTTATAACATAACATTTAAAATGTGCATTCTGTTTCTCTTAGCCATTTGTTTTTGTGCCATATTTATTGCAAAATCTTGACATTGCACTCTGCTGGCATTAACACAAACAGCAATTCATTTAATCTTTCCCAATCTTATCCCACCACTATCTTTCACTACATTGCATCACAGATTGATTAATTGAATCAAAACCATGTCCAGAAGTAAGTTACTGAGTCCTTTGATCATTAGTCATAAGGAAAAAAAAGAAGCAGATGGTTTCACTTGGGGTTTTGGTTCTCTTCTACCACTGAAACTAGATGTAATGACAAGATTATATAAATTCCTTCACATAGCAAGTGCAAGAAATGAACGAGCTAATTTTCTGACTTGAAATACTGTGGAACAGAAACTGGAAGTTATAATCAGCTGAAACAAAGGATTTGGTTATTAATCATTGTTTAGAAGAGGTTTCATTTTTAAACAAAGCAAATAAAGGAAATTTTTACATCTAGAAATACTGTTAATTCTTAGTAACCGACAAATGTTACGAAAATTTTGCTCACACAGAGCAAAATAACACAATGTTATGTTTCTAATCACATGAAGCTCAACACCTCACTTGAAGCAAGTTATATCAAAAGCATAAATTTATATTAATGTGTTTGTTGGACAAAATTTGGAATGCAAAATGGACCAAGGTTTGGAATGCAAAATGGACCAAGATCAGAAACAGAGTAAAGAACAGCAAGATTGTTGGACTCAAGATATGGTGAACTGTCTCAGATCTGCAGGACCTCAGTGATGGAGATTAGTCAAAATGAATGCTTTTCTGGAAGATATATTTTACTCAAATGCAAGTTATAGGACTCAAAACAGGAATAACTGGATTAAATTACACAGCCTAAATTATTCAGAAAATCAGTACAAATAGTGCTTTGTGGATTTCAATTGTTTTTAATCTAGAGCTTGTCAAAACTTTTCACATGAATTATTTTCCTGCCAAAAACACAATTTAATCAAAACTATTTTTTTTTTCTACAGGAAAATGTCAGATTTGATGGGGAAAATTGTTTTCCAACAGTAATTTTTAAAAAACATTTTTGGTTAAAATCAACATGAAATGAAACTTTTGGCCATGTTTTGATTAAAATGTAATTTTGTATCAGTTTTTTAGTTTAAAAAAAACAAACAATTCTGACATTTTCTGTCAAAACAAACAGAAAATTTTCATTTCAGAAAATCAATTTGAAACAAATTTCAGTTTGAATCAGTTTGAAACTTCCCACGAGAAAGCAGAAATTTTTCAACCACAAAGCTTTGAATGAGATTTGGGGTGGGTGGGGAGGGATTAATTTCCCAGAATAAAAAAAAAACAAACAAACATTTTTTTTCAGCCAACTCTAATCAAATCTCAGCCAGACTTTGCATTTGCTTTCCTACACCATGGATACCAATCTGCTATTGCAGAGCCAGTCAATTCAATCAGTCTTAATTAGGATGTAAATTAAAAATTGCTCATGGTAACATTCAGCTGTGTTTCTGACTAAAGACAGCCAAGATCTACCCGGCTGTTTACCACCTACAACAATTCCTCTGGTTTGGAGTTCAAAAGATATTATGATTGAAAGAAAATGTCTAACTAATGCGTGGAACTTTTTAAATTTTCTCATGATTAGGAATGTGATTTCTTCCACTTACCTTTGTACTTTCTTTGACACAGACCACCAGGATTACCTATACAGACAGAATTTATGGATATGGTATTAGAAACAATCTTGGCCAAGATTTTATATTGTACATAAACACATAACAAACTCCCTCTAAAATCAGTGGACATTAAGCACTTCTGAAAATCAGCCTACTTATTCAGGAGCCTACGTTTGAGCTCCTATTTTTGAAAATCCTGGCCAGTATCAATAGTTGAAGCCAAGAGAGGAGTACAGAATCTTACCAAACTACTGGCAGAGCTGCACACTAACTAGGTAATAAGATCTTTAAGATCTCTGACCTTTAAACTAGGCCCATTAATCTCCAAAAGCTAACCAATAAAATGTTTTAATGCATGCATTGTTTCCACAAAACCCAGGCCAGGAAAGTAGTGACTAATAAACTACTTCACCATTCACCTGCACAAATTGCTCAAAAAAAAAGGACAAGAGCAGGTAAGTAAGGACAGAAAAAATTTTGAAGGTGAAAACAAGAAGGTTAAATTTGATGTTGTGGAAAACAAGGAGTTAATGGAGAACTTCAAATAAGGTCAGGGGTAAGAGCAATAGGCAAGCGAGATAATCTCAGCAGCTGCATTTTGTATGATCTGGAAATGGGTAATGTGTGGGTGAGGTAGCCAGAAGAAGGTTGCAGTACATAAGTAAATACGACAGGAGATTCTGAGGTCCTGAACTTCAACGGTAAGGAGACAGACAGACAGACAGATACACATAGAGTCAGTTTTTGGATGTGATCAGTAATGGTGAAAATAACAGAAGTTGAGAATGAGGATGGAATAGAGGTCATAAGACTTAGGGCCAGATTTCCAAAGGTATATTGATGCATGAAGATTGTGATAGGTGCACCAGTGGGATTTACAAAAGCACCTAAATAAATTAGGTTTCAGAGTAACAGCCGTGTTAGTCTGTATTCGCAAAAAGAAAAGGAGGACTTGTGGCACCTTAGAGACTGTTAGTCTCTAAGGTGCCACAAGTCCTCCTTTTCTTTTTGTAAATAAATTAGGTTTGATTTCAATGAGAGTTAGGCACCTAAACTCCTTTCATTCTCTTGAAAATCCCAACAGGTGCCTATCTGCATCTTTAGGCACTAAATATATTTGGATTATGGCCATTTGTCAAAAGAATATCATTAGAAACTTTGGTATGAACAGTCTCAGTTCTTCTAGGAGGACAAAAGTCAGACTTGAGAAAATGCAGGATGGAATTCCAGGGAAGTAACTCTAGGTTTTAGACAGTTCATTCAATGAGTTTAGAGGTTATGCGATTATGGCTAGTTGCTGGAGTAGCAAGTGGATTCAAGGATTTTTTTTTTTCAGGATAGCTAACACTCTTTCTCAAGCACAAATTTTGCTTATGTACGAAAGTCCACTGACTTCAAAGTTACACACTCACTTTAAGTGCTTTGTAAGAATAAGGCATAGCCCCATGGGGAAAATAAATTCTTTGAGATTATTACCAGAAGGATTTGTATATTCAATGTTACTTCATCTCATAAATACTTAATCATAATTAAAGTCACTAGACGGATTTTTAAAAGTAGTTAGTTGTTAATGTGATTGGCAGTTTTCCTTGCTGTTGACAACATCTAATGATACATTCCAGGGTGGCATGCTACATTAAGAAATCCAAAAATATATCCTATGTGATCACCACATGTGATTATGCTCAGGCATTCTTTTCACAAAGACATATTATCGGTACCTCTCATTTAAGGAAGGTTGATGGATGTCAAAGACCCTTAAAGTATAATTTACTGATTATTTATTCCGTTAAAAATTATTCAAAAGGTTTTTAGTTGCTTTTTATATAAAGACGTACCAGCAAGCTTTCAAGTTGTTAACCAGATTGCTCCAAACTTTGACTTTTTAATATTTATCTCAATATGAAAGGTTGATTGAAGACCACCTACACCACCTAAGCCTTTGGGTAGACTATGCAGAGACCCATGAACAAACTAGATGCGTGGGGAAAGCTCTGGTACCTCTCTCTCTAATCCTATCAGAGGTGTTTTTAGCAAAAACAACAAAAGTTGCTAAAGAGCATAAGAAGTTTTTGGATTCCTAATTGTCTCTTCCTTTTGGGTGCCATAATTCATTAATACCTTGTCCAAATGATCTCCATTTCAACTTGAGTCACGAGATTTTCAGTTTTGTGTCTGTTTTTTATTTATTTCTGTTTTGTTTTTCGTTTGGTACAAATATTAAAATGAAACTCATTTACTACCATCCATAATTTTAAAAATCATTCTCCAGTATGGTGATTGTCATTTAGCTATTATGCTTAAATTTAAAATTTGGTTTTTTTAGAACCCATCATTTTGACCAAAATACATGTAACTAGGCCATATAACTCATAACTTCTGTTAATCATAATACTAATTTGAAGACTAAATTGTGTTTTAACTCCTACTTTTAAAAAAAAATCATTGTAATTTGAAATGAGAATTTTATGTGTGGGTGAAATTCCTAATACATTCAAATTAGCATTGATAGGAAATAGATAGTATACATTTCAATGGTGTAAACAGAAGTTGGGATGAGAAAGTATTTTAAAAATACTACATACCACAGTAATTTATTTGAGGATAAGTGTGTCCACATGTGCAGTTATTCAGGAATACTTAATCGTCTTTAAATTCTATCTTAAATGTGCATTATCTTTCAAGTTTAGACAAGTTCTACAGATACTGCTAATACTTTGCATGTAGGATCTCAGATTTCTGGCAACCATTAGCAAAGCCTCACATTATCACTGTACATGTTCTACAGAGGGTTTAAATAGGCATAGCCAGTTTATGGACCCAATTTCGTGAGGTATGTCTGTCTAAATACCTATATTCACCTCCACACATATGGAGACCCAATTCATCATGGTATTCATTGATTTCAGTGGGATGACAAATTTGCTTAAAGTTATGCACATGTTTAAGTACCTTGCTGAATCAGGGACTTAATCAGCAGAGTAACTCATCTCATATGTTTTATAGACTTATCTTCACACCTCCATTTAAGGCAAGCAAGCAAGCATTATTACCATTTTTGCACATAGGAAACTAAAGAGCAGAGGACCTGATCGGGAGTCCATTTAAATCAACTGGTGTCTAATTATGGACTTCAGTTAGCTTTTGGATTAGTCCCAGCCAGTACATACTCCAGGAAGTTGACAAAAGCTGGGAACTGAATTCAGATCTCAATAGTCCCAGTCTGACGTCTTAACTGCAAGACCATCCTTCCTCCAAAGCAAAACTCTCAGCTTTATCACTTCCCACTGACATCACCTTCTTTGGCATCTCTCAGGACTTATATTTTGCTCAGGGTCATTTCTCAAGAGGTACTTACTACCCTCAATCCTAAGTCACTTCAGTGCAAGCTGAACACTGAGGGTGCTTATTGCATCACTGGACCATTAAAAGTCAAATATTCTGATTCCTACATCCACAGGAGATGCATTATAGGTGAATTGCAGAGACTTTTTGTTTTTTGGTCAAACCATTAAAGATCAATGTATGCATATTACATAGCACATGCAGTCAATATCTGTGAGTGTCGCTAATTCACCATTTTGTATGGTGTAACTCTGTAAAATAATTTATTAATTCTTGTGCTGGAATATTTTTCTAACAAGACCAAACGAACAACTGCATCCTGTTCTTAAAATAAACAAACCATTTTGCTTTTCCTGTAACCTCTGACAGTGCAAAGCAAAATGATTCATTAAGTGACTACTTTATGGTTATTTATGAGATGCTAACTAGGTGTATGATGTGCTAATTATTAAGAAAATGCACATTTGGAACATCTCCAGGTGTCTTTCCATTCCCCCCTCCCCCAGGTGCAGTTGTTTTCAATCTTTTTCCATTTGAATTAACATTTGGGCATTTCTCAGCTTCTGCACTTCACTGAAGGAAGTTGAATCACTAAGAATGAAAGAAGCAAAGTTGGTTTAAAAATATCAATCCATCATGAAAGGTATATAATGCCCTTTATTGTGTACCCCAGAGCACTATCAAATAAACTAAAATAACTGAGTATATCACAAAAGCTGTTGGAGCTCAAGAAAAAGACATAAGAATTAGGTTTCTTCTTAACTTTTAAAATATCTAAGAACAAGAACCCTGAAGCTTTCATTTAACTGTAGAACAATACAGTGAAATGCACACCTTCCAAACAGACAGTGATATTTATGGGATATTTAATAACCTAACAACAAGAGATCATTGAGGCTGAGCATGAAAAGAAAAAAAGGGGGATACAGAGGAACTACTTTATATACCTTTGAAAAGATACTATGATTTCAGAATACACCTGGATTTTTACAGGTAGCCAGTGGAGTGGTTTAAGTAAAAGGTTAATGTCTGTGCACTGAAGTTGATGGAGTCATGCTGATTTACACTTAATGAAGGTCTGACCCTCGTGGTGTCATCTAAAACTGCTGAGTAGCATGGAAGTATATTAAAGAGCAAGTTCTAACCTAACCTAGAGTTAACAAAATCATGACCACCACCCACTCTGACCAAGATGTAGTTATTTTACTTTTCTTTAGTGTTAAGGGGACAGTCCTGGTCTTTCTGTATGTTGCTTCAGAAACTACTGTAGTACTGGGGCTTAAAGTTCTATGGCATCAGAAAATGGGATGCAAAGGAAAGGACTAGACTCCAAGAGGGAGCTGATCATAAAAATGGGGGACAGGGAAATGGTTGGAATTCTCTAGTAGCAACATTTTCATTTGGTCAGCTGAAAGTTTCCAGCACCCTCTAACCCACTAATAAATGTTTGTGGTGGTGAAAGATCAATTGCCTGAACATTCTCTGTCCCTGAGCAGTTTTGTACCTCATTCTCAAGAGGGGGGGTATAGGTCTTATCCAGTACTTCATATGCCCGCTCCAAATACGTGTCCCTTGTACAGAACTTAAGATTTGTTAACAGGACTTGGGCTTTGTCCCAAGAGCTGGTTGTATTTTAACTAATGAAGTTCTTGCATTTCTCTTGAAAATGGATTCAATGTACTTTATATCTAAAGAGAAAGTCATGTTGTGAAAGACTCTTGAAGCAATCAAGATACATCTCATGTAAAAAGCATAGGGCAGAAAGTTGAGAATTCTCCCTCCCCCCCCACGAAACAAGTTTGAAAATAATGAATGATCTGACAAGCACAGAAATAAGCACACTAGAATTAGAAAGACCATTTTTTTTCTCCCCATGGAAAACATATGTACTTAAAAATCAACAGCTTCTCAATACTGCTTCAAAGTACCAAGAAACTAGCCGAGCTTTGGTAATGTCACATGAGTGTAAATGCAGATGAATAACCACCTAGACAGGATCCACTGATTCAATGATATCAGGATTGTTTTACCAATAAGAAACAAGATAACTAAAAGTGAAGTTCACCCTTCCACCCCCCTTGGAAAGGTATAGTATAAGAAAATATGCATCATTTATATCTGGACCTTAGCATTGCAGAGGCTTTTTACACAGGGTTCAGATGATTTTCACCCCAACTGAAAATGCAGTGAACAAAGGTAAAGTAAGCCTGCAGCTGTTATCTAATTCACTGAGTTTAAAAGGACTCAAATAAATAAGTGTTAAGAGTGGAAGAACATCCAGTTGTGAAATATATAGATCCACAGGATGGATTTATGAAAGAAACTTCTCTAGGGAAAAGGAGAATTAGAGAGACAAAGCACCACCAACTACAGAAATGACTAAATGCAGCATGTGACCTTTAATATATTATCCCTGTTTTTTTCTTTTGACATCTGTCTAAACCAGTGGCTCTCAACCAAGAGAACGCATACTGCTGGGAGTATGCAGAAGTCCTCCAGTGGGTACATCAATGCATATAGATATTTGCCTAGTCTTACAACAGGCCACATAAAAAGCACCAGCAAAGTCAGTGCAAGCTAAAATGTCATATAATGACTTGTTTATTCTGCTCTATATACTATACATTGAAATATAAGTACAATATTTATATTCCAACTGATTTTTTTTATAATTACATGATAAACATGGGAAAGTAAGCAATTTTTCAGTAATAGTGTGCTGTGACACCTGTGTATTTTTATGTCTGATTTTGTAAGTAAGTAATTTTTAAGGGAGGTGAAATGTAAGCTAATCAGACTCCTGCAAAGGGTACAGTAGTCTGGAAAGGTTGAGAGTCACTGATCTAAACATAATGCGTGTTTGCACATGACATGAGGGAACCATAACTTTTTGTTTCAAATAAAAACACACTGAAACTGGATTTTCAAATGCATATTAAAATTCGCTAATTTAAACAACATTTTTTTTATTAAAAGAACCTCAGTGAATATTTTAATAAAACAAGGAATAGGATTTTATTTATTGCACACCAAGCTTAAGTCTCACTAAAACAATATCAAACCAAACCAAACCAAACCTGTGAATCCTGGCTTATCGGACAGACTTTTAACATGTTGAGTACGAAGTTCTGAATAATTCTGGCAAACTGCAATTTCTATAATGCTACATGCTGAATTTGTATTTGTTTAATTACTGATTCAAATTCTGCCCCTATTTCTTAGACATGGGAAAAACAAAACAAAAAATACTAACTTTTTTATTTAAAAGCAGATTCTTTGTAGTAACTTCTGATAAGTTAATGTAATTATTAAAAACTAAGTTCTTGTGCAATAAATTATTCCTTAGATTAAGCAAAGCATGGAAGAGGGGTGGGGGGAGAGAAGATAATGTTTGGTGAAAAATTCAAAAGTTTGTGAAATATACAAATAAAAAAAAGTTTGAGGTTTGTAAACACTTGGCTGATCCATTGGTAAATAAAACACATTTCTTGCTTGGTTGGTAGTAAATATACATCAAGGTAATTGAAGTTGATATATTAAAACAGGAGAAATAAGTTTGAATGTAGAACATGACAGTGTGAATGTACAGTTGATAAAGATAATTATAGCCTGAAGTCATTAGTTCATTCAAAGGGATTGTATCTTCTTCTATCGCCTCCCCTCCCACTCTCAAGACATAGAAACATGTCTCAATGATCCCCAGCTGCCATCCCAAAACGTGTTCCAGTTTGGGATTATTCATTAAACATTGTTGCCAGTCTCACAGAAGAGGGGCCAGTATTTAGAACAGAATGGTCATGAGAACATCTTAGGTTTTTTTTCTCCCTTGGGGGTTAAGGAGAAGCAGCAGCAATAAATCTGATTGAAATACAGATTTGTTATCTTCCAACTATTGCAGCACTCCATGAGATGGCACAACTGTTTGTGAAATTCAAGATTTATTCAAAATCAAAAAACAAGATGTGAAAAACCTCAGTCTCTGAGGTCTATTAACTTCGTTGTAAATACTTGGAAAAGATGTAGAAGTCCAGTAAATGTAACGGATCTCAATGAAAGTAAAGTGAAGCAGCAAATGAATCTGCAATTGAGATTAATGATGTTGCAATACACAAAATATCCTACTCCTTCAGGGCCTGATCCTGCAAACAATTATGCATATATGTAAATTCACTCACCTGAGTAGTTCCTCTCGTTTCAATAGGTAAGTATAAGTGTTTGTAGGACCAGACCCTCAGTCTGGCTGTTCCAGCACCAGCTGTAAACACTGACAGGCAATCCAGATCATAGCCAGACAAATAAACAATATGCTAAACTCCTTTCTTTTGACGTTTCAGTTTGTGTGGTGACCACTTTAGGTTTGGTGAGCTTATTCCGTTGTTCTCTAGCACTGCTTCTGCTCTGATTATTCTCTGTAGCTCAGTCTCCTCAGTTACACGGCTCCACTTCAATCACACAGCGCCTGTTTCACACGCACACCATTACCAGTTGCAAAGTCTAAGATCACACACTTTTCTCACCATCAAATAAGAAGAATCCTTTGTTCAACACACTTGCAATAGGCAAACAGGAAAATAAAAATCCTGTTCCTAATATTAATGAAAGACAACTGCTGGAAGCTTCACCTTCCCCTCAAAGGGAAAAATGACCAGAGCCTTTCAAAGACATTTTCTTGACAAGGTTTCCATGCTGTTGTCCATCAATTTCCATACCTTGATGCCTACATTTTCCAAGAGTGCTTTAGTGGAGGGAAACTTGTCACAAATCCCTGACTATAGATCCTCGCCTGGTGTGAATTGGCATAGCTCTATTGACTTCAACCAGAGCTAAATAAATTTACACCGCTAAAGAGCTGATCCCTGGGACGTGATTCTCTACCAACTCTTGCACTCATTTATACCTGCATAAATTGAGTGAGGTGAGAGTGTAAAACCTTAGCAAATCAGAAAGGTGCAGGTTCCCATGCACACTACACTCACTATATTCAGATTTAAATTACTACATTAGAGAATTGGTCTCAAGATGTGGTTTTGTGCTTGTCTATTAGATTTTGTGGGGCTCCTGGAGGTTTGGAGTGGGGGAGTGGGCTCAGGGCTGGGGCAGGGGATTGGGGTGTGGGAGGGAGTGCAGCTCCAGCTGGGTGGGTGGAGGGGTGGGTTCTGGGGTGGGGCCAGGGATGGGACAGGGGTTTGGGGTGCAGCAGGATGTTCGGGTTGCAGGCTCTGAATGGGAGTTTGGGTGCAGGAGGGGGCTCAGGGTTGGGACAGGGTGTTGGGGTGTAGGTGAGGGTGTGGGGTCTTGGAGGGAGTTTGGGTGCAGGAGGGGGCTCCAGGCTGTGGTAGGGGTTTGGGGTGAAGGATGGGGTGCAGGATGCAGGCTCTGGTTGGGAGGCGCTTGCCTTGGGCAGCTTCTGGTCAGCAGCGCAGCAGGGCTAAGGTAGGATCCCTGCCTGTCCTGGCTCCATTTTGCTCAGTGTCCCGAGGTGACCGGAATGTCCAGCCCCTAGGCAGAGGGGCTATGCCGGTCTGTGCAGTGCACGCTGCCCGTGCCTGCAGGCGCGATCCCCGCAGCTCCCATTGGCTGCAGTACCCAGCCAATGGGCTCTGCGGAGTTGGCGCTGAGGGTGTGCGCAGCGCTCAGAGATTCCCTCAATGCCCCTTGCCTAGGGGCCACAGGGGTACATTGCTTGCGGCTCCAGCCCTGGGGGAGAAGTGGAGGGGTGAAGCTCGGGGACCAGTGTCTGGCAGGCCGGAAGATAAAAGGAAGGAGTGGGCCACATCTGGCCTGCGGAGCCCCCCTTAGCTCAAGGCCCTGGGCTGCAGCCCCTAAAGCCCTGCATTAATCCGGCCCTGCTAAACAGAATATTCTTTCGTCTCTTCTGAAGGAAGAGTTTTGGTTATAATCTTTATGCCTCCAGCAGATTGTTTTCAGACTAACCTGATGATCACTTTAGATAAGCTATTACCAGCAGGACAGTGGGCTGGGAGGAGGTATTGTTTCATATTCTCTGTGTGTATATAAAGTCTGCTGCAGTTTCCACAGTATGCATCCGATGAAGTGAGCTGTAGCTCACGAAAGCTCATGCTCAAATAAATTGGTTAGTCTCTAAGGTGCCACAAGTACTCCTTTTCTTTCAGCAGATTGTTGTTACTTTGATGCCTCAAGGCTGTGCGATTAAATCCAAAACCAACTAGAAAGGGATCATTTTTTCCAGACGTAGTCCATATGTGGCAAGCACAGAAATGTACTTTGAGCGGCATTAGTAATTGGCACAGCTCATAAATCTGGAGAGAAATCATGTTTCTACCAGTGAAGGATGTTGAAGTTGCTTTTCAATTTTTCATTCTACTCCACCCCCTAGGCCTCCCCTTACCCATAAATGGAAGGGTAATTTTGTTCAGGCTTTTACAGGGGTCCCAGGCCATTCTCCCTGACCATGGAGCTCCATTGATTTCAGTGGCATTTGTCATGGGTGCAGGAGGTTCATATACATGGAACAGTTTGCAGGATTGAGACCTAGAACCAAGGGCAAAAGATGTGAACATTTTGGTGCTTTCTAAAGTGTAATTCAATCAGTCTTCACACCATAATTGTAGGCTTTAACTTAATTTTCCTTATCTTGTAAACATCACATTTTCACATCATAAAGGATACTTATGCAAAGCTTTGTCTATCAGTACTAATTGCAACCACTGATAACATTGTACCAGATATTATTTCTTCATCAGTGTGGTCTACCCACAGATGCTAGGATTTACATGATTTCTAAAAGTGTAGCCTTATCTTTTTACACAAAACACCAGGATTCAGAGCACAAATCCTGGCCTAATATAGACAAGAAAGACAAAGAAAATGCCAAGTAATCTGCAGCAGCTTGATGTAAGGGGTACTGCACTGGAAAATACCTCGTCAAGGATTAAAAGCATGACAGCTGCTCTTAGAAAACATTATCTGCCAGGGTGGATGAACAGAAAATAAAGCCCTTGTTAAAAATGTAAGATTCATTGATGTATGAGAAATGATAAACAAAATGCGCAATTTTTTTCCTCAAAAAGACTTTCTGAGCTTTAATGGAATGACTCAGGCTCCAGACCTCAGTTTACCTCTTGTCCTCATCACTAAAGGAACTTGCAGCTTCTAGCTGCTAAAACTATGTACATCAAATGTAAATATTGTATCTTGAAAACAATGAGGAGTCTGGTGGCACCTTAAAGATTAACAGATTTATTTGGGCATAAGCTTTTGTGGGTAAAAAAACCCACTTCTTTAGATGCATGGAGTGAAAATTACAGATACAGGCATAAATATGTATTGGCACATGAAGAGAAGAGAGTTACTTTACAAGTGGAGAACCAATGTTGAAGGACAATTTAGTCAGGGTGGATGTGGTCCACTCCCAATAATTGATGAGGAGGTGTCAATACTAAGAGAGGGGAAATTGTTTTTGTAGTGTAGAGAACGAGGTCTGTTTTCTGCTACCCTTACTCTGAATGAACAGTTCCATTGATTTCAATTTGAGTAAGGTACTATGCAGTGGGAGTAAAGATATCTGAAAATAGCTCTCAGTGGCTTTAACATAGCATCCTTAAAGGAAATATTAGGCTGCTATCCTGTTGCCACTGAAATCAATGGGAGATCTGCCATGAATTTCAATGGATTGGACCTCTAATGGGAAATTCTAAAGAAATGTGATTAATCTTTGATGTAAAAGATGCCAGATTCTGCCTTTGGAAGCTAATGCACAGCTCTGTTTAAAATCACTTAGAACTGAGCAAGTACATCCAAGATGTACATGTTCTTTATATGGTTAGATGATCAAATGTCTTAATTAAGGGCTTGATCCAGTGGCCACTGTGCATGTGTAACTAACAATGGAGGTGGTTACCACTGAATAATGCACAGAGGAGTTATATGCCTAGGACCTAAAAATATATTGATCATGAAAGTCTTTCAAATAATCAGCAACAAATAGATGATTCTCTTGTCTAATGTTTTATATTGTAATTGTATTTATGGAAGGGCTTGGGGCCAGATTAGGATCTCCAAGCACCCCCAAAGAGGTAAGGGCTATAATCTGATATTTTTAAGTCCTTGATATCAGCAGAAATTTTGGATATGTATGAAACAAAGCGTTAAAACAATAAGCATTGATTAGGGCTAGTGAAAAATACCAAGTTGTTTTCTGTGGGAAATTTTGGGAAAATATATTTTAAAACAAAATCTAGCAAAATTAATAAACAATAAATACATGTTTTCAAAAACTTTTTGAGAAAAAACAAATTTTTCAGTTTCTATTAAGAGATTTCAATTTTAACTTTTAAAAATGCATTTTGTTTATCAAAACACACATATATGGGTTTGGGCTGTTTTTTCAACAACATGAGCCAAAACTAAATTTTCCCATTAACATTTTAATCTTGGTTGAAAAGCCATTTTTAATTGAAAATATATATATATATTCAAAAAAATGCAGATCTGGGCTATAGCTGGTAGAAAAAAGTATTCTCCACATGCTTAATTTTAAGCACATATATAGTCCTAATGAAGTAAAGCACAGCCATATATCTTTCCAGGATCAGGGTCAGAATGAATCCCGACAAGATACTCTAAACAAACTTGTTAGCATGATCTGAAGAAGTGTTACAATAGAAACTACATGGAATTTTGTGGGGAAAGAGTATGTAGGGAATGGAGATAAACTAAGCAAAAGTTCTGAGAAATGCTTGGTAATTATCATAAAAAGACAGTGCTGAAAGAGAGCCAAGGTGGGCAAGAAGGCAAATCCACAATTAGTCAGAACATGGATATTGTAATACAACAGAAAACCTTATAGGTAATGTTAAATCCTATTACAATTTTCCACATTCTACTAGTAATATTAATTAATATGAGAAATAACAGGCATATTACTATGACAGTGACATGATGTGAGTAATTTTATTGAAGTGGAAAGCTAAGAATGATAATATACAATAATTATTTTATTGATGTGCAGGAAATTAATTATTCATGGCTTCAAAGTATCTGTGGATAATTCTAATTACCAGCTTTTAAAGTATATGAGATCCACTGAAAATACATTAACAACTTTGACTGAACACCTGCTATCTTGTAGCAGCTAGCAGGCACCATACCGCAACCATTTGACGCTGAAGTCATGGGATTGGGCCTTCTGTGCATATATTTTTAATTTACTGTTGGACTATGAACTCATAATGTGATGTAATCAAACTAATACAATAATGTAGAGTAAGCATGCTCATAAAAGTTCAGGCTGGGATTTTCAAATGATCCTAGGGGCAGTTAAGCTCTTGCATTCATTGCCCTAGGAGGAGGGCTGGGGATACTGGATGTGGTTTAATTAGGCTTCAACTTTATTAACTCTCTGGAGGTACCTGGCAGATAAAAAGTGTACAGCACAGGTAACTCCATGATCATTTCAACATCTACACAGAGAGTTTCCATCAACCCCCTTTTCCATCCTGGTTCCCAGCCAACCCTATCACAGTCAAGTTGTGGGCAGCCAGGCCTAATGGTCAGAGCCGGGGTCCACGGTCACAGGACAGGAGTCAAGAGTCCGCTGGGTCAGGACTGGGAGATCAGAACCACAAGTCAGATACCAGAAGTCAAGCTGGGTTGGGATGCCAGAAAGTCAAGCTACAGGATCAGGGTGGATCTCAGGTGCATGTACAACTTCCTGTTCCAGTACTGGGTTTATATAGAAGCTGTGGACCAGTCACGCCCCTCAGCATTCTGCCAATCAGATTTCAGAACTGCAGTCCTTTGCCAGGGTTCAGCTTTTGCCCTTGCAACTGTTAGCAGGTCCTGCGTGACCGGTTGGAGCTTGCTAACTCCTAAGATTCCTGTAGATCAATGTTTAAGAACTGTGATTTTTGACAAACCTGATTCTGGGACCTTACCATCTCCACCCCTTCAAAATGATGGTTGAGGGGGAGGTTGATTCCCTGGCATGTCAGCCATAGGAACTTCAACCTCCCCTGTTTCTGCTCCTTTAAATTCTTTACCATACAATTTATCTGATCACTGTATCCCTTCCGTATGCAAATACCTGCACTGGACACCCACCCCACACTTGCATAGCGAGCTGCAACATCATAGCCTTGTTCCTTGCTCCCGTGAACTAAGCCTCTCCCCCTGAACCCACTGTGGGGAAGACAAAAAACAAAAACCTGCTAGCAGTGAGGGAAAAATTCCTTTTCTCCTGCAGCATTCTTATTTTCTGCTGTCTCTTAAACCTTTCCTCCTCCTTCTTTTCTTCCTCCTGCATCTCATTTGACCACCACCATGTTTCCCTGCCATGACATTTCCCACCTTTGGTTTTGCCCCTGGTATTTTGTGCACTTTGTGAAGTATGTTTTCTCCAGTCCCCCCCACCCTCCAATCTAATTGGTATCATCATGGTTGGCTTGGTCCTAGCCCCATTTAACCTTGTCCTTAAATCTCAGACTAACTTCCCTATCTGTGAGGCTCCACTACTTTATTATTTGTTCCACAACCCATATTTTGTCCCCACGTTGGGCTTTTCACCCAGACGTCTATTAAGAGCAAACTACGTTGCTATGCAATCTGCTCTCCCGGGATCACTTTACAGTCTCTTCCTTCTTTAGATCTCTTCCTCTTGTCAGGAAGTAATTGATCTGGGACCTGTTAGCACAGCTCTTGTATATAATTAAGTGCTCCTCACTCTTTACAAAAGTATATGTTAGTCAGAGTCCATGGTCCGATTGTAGATAACTAAAATATCTTCACCGGACTCGTTTCTGGTTTCAAAGCCTCACCCTCCATGACAAGTTTCATAGCCCTCACTGTGTTCTCCGATGAAGTGAGCTGTAGCTCACGAAAGCTTATGCTCAAATAAATTGGTTAGTCTCTAAGGTGCCACTAGTACTCCTTTTCTTTTCACATCTTCATTGAAATCTACTCTGATAATATAGCACTCAGCTTGTGTTACTTCACTTATTACTGGAATTCCTCCTTCTCAATCGCACAACCAACTTGTGGTATGTATTCACATATAACTTTAAATATTTGTTCTCTGCTCAGTGCTATTCTAAGTTTCATCAGCTGGTCACTCCTCCTTTGGAGTGTTCACCCACGAAAGCTTATGCTCCAATATGTCTGTTAGTCTATAAGGTGCCACAGGACTCTTTGCCTCCTTTGGATGTTCACTATCTTATCTTGTAATATTTCTGCTACGATTATTCCTGATCCATTCCTCATTTCTACTGAGCCATGATATATTATCTTGTAACTTTTCCTTATGTTCATGGATTTTGACCCCTTCTATTTTGTTTATGCAGCTTGTCAGTGTGCACTCTTTCTTTTCAGTATCTCAGCTACTTCTCCTGATTTCCCAGTCTTTGTTCCCACTTTCAGGGAAACTAAACTTAGTTCTTGGGCTTGCTTCTTTAGCTGTGTCAAGGTTCCTCCCCCACTCTGAACTCTAGGGTACAGATGTGGGGACCTGCATGAAAAACCTCCTAAGCTTATCTTTACCAGCTTAGGTCAAAATTTCCCCAAGGTACAAAATATTACACCCGTTATCCTTGGACTGGCCGCTACCACCACCAAACTAATACTGGTTACTGGGGAAGAGCTGTTTGGACGCATCCTTCCCCCCAAAATACTTCCCAAAACCTTGCACCCCACTTCCTGGACAAGGTTTGGTAAAAAGCCTCACCAATTTGCCTAGGTGACTACAGACCCAGACCCTTGGATCTTAAGAACAATGAACAATCCTCCCAACACTTGCACCCCCCCTTTCCTGGGAAATGTTGGATAAAAAGCCTCACCAATTTGCATAGGTGACCACAGACCCAAACCCTTGGATCTGAGAACAATGAAAAAGCATTCAGTTTCTTACAAGAAGACTTTTAATAAAAAATAGAAGTAAATAGAAATAAAGAAATCCCCCCTGTAAAATCAGGATGGTAGATATCTTACAGGGTAATTAGATTCAAAAACATAGAGAACCCCTCTAGGCAAAACCTTAAGTTACAAAAAAGATACACAGACAGAAATAGTTATTCTATTCAGCACAATTCTTTTCTCAGCCATTTAAAGAAATCATAATCTAACACATACCTAGCTAGATTACTTACTAAAAGTTCTAAGGCTCCATTACTGGTCTATCCCTGGCAGAAACCAGCATACAGACAGACACAGACCCTTTGTTTCTCTCCCTCCTCCCAGCTTTTGAAAGTATCTTGTCTCCTCATTGGTCATTTTGGTCAGGTGCCAGCGAGGTTACCTTTAGCTTCTTAACCCTTTACAGGTGAGAGGAGCTTTCCCCTGGCCAGGAGGGATTTCAAAGGGGTTTACCCTTCCCTTTATATTTATGACAAGCTGCATGTACCCAGAACACAGTAGCCTTTCCCTATTTTCCACGGCTCTCAGGCAAATTAGTCACATGTCACTTCCGGGGAAATACCATGGCATTGTAGCGGTATACTCCCTAAAGATTAAGACTATCATAAATATAAAGGGAACGGTAACCACCTTTCTGTATACAGTGCTATAAAATTCCTCCTGACCAGAGGCAAAGTCCTTTTACCTGTAAAGGGTTAAGAAACTCAGGTAACCTGGCTGGCACCTGACCCAAAATGAACAATGAGGGATCAAGATACTTTCAAATCTGGAGAGGGGGAAAGGATTTTGTCTGTCTGTGTGATACCTTTGCCAGGAACAGATTAAGGATGCAAGCCCTCCAACTCTTGTAAAGTTAGTAAGTAATCTAGCTAGAAAATGTGTTAGGTTTTCTTTGTTTTGGCTTGTGAAATTAACTGTGCTGGAGGAAATATGTATTCCTGTTTTTGTGTCTTTTTGTAACTTACGGTTTTGCCTAGAGGGATTCTCTGTGTTTTGAATCTGTCTGCCTGTAAGATTATCTTCCATTCTGATCTTACAAAGTTGTTCTCTTATCTTTCTTTTTGTTGTTCTTCTAATAAAGTTCTGTTTTTAAGAATCTGATTGGGTTTTTTGGGTCTAAAAAATCCAAGGCTGGTTTGTGCTCATCTCGTTTATTCTCAAGCCTCCCCAGGAAAGGGTGTGTAAAGGCTTGGGGGGATATTTTGTGGAAATAGGAACTCCAAGTGGTCCTTTCCCTGTTCTTTGTCTAAATCACTTGGTGGTGGCAGCATACTCTTCAAGGACAAGGCAAAGTTTGTGCCTTGGGAAAGTTTTTAACCTAAGCTGGTAAAAATAAGTTTAGGGGGTCTTTCATGTGAGTCCCCACATCTGTATCCTAAAGTTCAGAGTCGGGAGGAAACCCTGACAAAGACCCATAAAGAATGTGTGATTGGCACACTTTTACAAACCAGCTGGCCAGGCCTGACGTTCTTGGTTTGAAATCGGAGATTCTTCTCCTATATGGACTGCTTACCATGGCTAACGAGCCGCATCTGCCCAGGATAATCTGGTTAAAAGGCACCAGACAACCACTTTTCATACTTCCACTTTCAGTTCAGGAAACCTCTGCCACAAGAAGGCAAGTAGTAGTTTAGCTGTCGGAGGCTACATATTATGCTGGCCACATAATGAGGCATTTTTTAGGGTGTGAGATCTCTTCCTCAAACCTGCCTTGTCCATGACCTCACTGAAGTTATCCATTTTCTTTTTAAAATATCTTACGGGCCTTACCGGGGATACAGAACACCTCAAGACTCCTTGCCCACTGGAAAGGGATAAAATAAAAAGGATCAGACTCAAGGTAGCAAATTGCAGTTTGTAAGCAGGTCTTCAGCTCTCCAGCATGGAGCCAGTTGGTTTGCTTTGGCCTTGTGCAGAAGAATGATTTTTTTTCTTGCGCAGCTGGAATATATGGGCTGTCAGGGCTCATTTATGTTCCACACTTAATAATAAATATTGACAGCATCTCTTCGCAAGAAGCAGCAGCTTTCCACCTCCTGTCTCAATCCAAAATTCTTAAATTTGAAATAGTTATAATTAAAGAGATTTCAACCCACCAGCCTCTGCTAGAATGTGGCTGCCATGGAGGAAAAAGTTCCCCCTTGTTCTCCGGTGTTATTTATCCGGTTTTCTCTCTTTGTGTTCCTTACAGGAGAATTTCACTGTTAAAACACTTTAAATGACTCAGTTATGCTTACTCTAACTTTTTTGTATGCAGAACTGAGAAGTTAAATCCATGACTGAAAACAAGATGCTTTTTTCCGTCTGCCTCTTAGCACTGCTTGCTTAATGGTCTAAAATCACGTTCCTGGGCCTGATTCTCCGCTCAGTTCTACCAGTGTAAATCAGAATTAAACACCATTTTAATGAATGGGAGCTGTGGGCACTCCATTCCCGAGAATCCAGCCACCTGATTCTGAGCACAGTTTTCAAAGTGCACCCTGTTAAGACCTGATGGGAAAAATATGTGCCAGAGGATATCATTTGCAGTGCACAGCAAGAAGTTTCATTTGTCCTACATAACCCAGAATTATACTACATATTCTTGAAAAGCAACTACTGACACTTCATTAAGTATTTACATATACAGAATCTAACTTTCCAGAGTCCTAGAGTTAACCAAGTTGCATTCTCATCAGTCATACATCACCATTATTAACATCTTTAATGTGTATTGGTATTTTCATTTCCCCAAGCTATTACATATGCTCAAGAAGACATAAGGATCTTTTTTTCTAGATAGAACATTTGTTTCCTAAGCATCCTGAAAATTCCAGTCTAGGGCTGCTCTATATTGGACATAAACATCTAATCATAAATTACCATTAAAGAAGCAACACACTATGGATATGACAGTCTAAACCAGACAACACTTACTATTCCTACAGTGTATTCAATCTCCACTAAATCAAATAATTTTAGGTTTATACAGAACTGTTTCATTTATAATTTTATTTGGTTAACTAAATATTGGCTTGCTTGTGAAGGTATTTTTAAAAGTATTTGCTAGGCCAGATGGTAATAGCTCAAAATATGGTAAATGTCAAGAGATACTAAGGCCTTTGAACGAAGTCAGATAACTTTTCTGTGTACACTTGCTTTATACAATGATTGTTTAACCACTCAGTAATGAAGCTGAACTCAATCTTCTCTTTTATTTACCTGTTTAATCAAGCAGGCAAAACAGAATTATTAAACAAACATAAAACTACCCAAGAGTTTTGATACAGAGATAACAAAATCATAATTAAAAAAATACCAAATCAAGTTAATATTTGCAATACTTGAAGGAGTAACACTGAAAATTGAAGTCTTCTACTTTAGTGCCATCTCAGTACAGCTCTAGCAGTAACAATTCAAGCTTCCATACATCAAGACTCAGATATATTTGAGAGAGTTAAAGACATTTGTCTTTATACCAAGTTCTTAGTCTTTCTGCTCCCAAACAAGAATGAACTTTAGTGTGAATTGTGATAGAGGAGCTTCTGGAATACAGATATTAATCCACTAGAAGATAGGCGGAGACCATCAATCCACGTTGTCTAAACCATCAAGAAGCCATCGGAAGATAATTATTTTATCCACTACCCATCCGTACTGTATTTCAACTGATGATCCAGACATAGAAGTTATGTATCTTATTATCAATCCATGGGCAATACACTCACCTCCCCCTTCTCAGCAACATTATTTAAAAGGCCACTCTTTAAAAAAAAATCACATACAGTTGACAAATATGCTTCCTTACCTAATTTACTAAATGTAAAAGTTAAGAACAATTGCCAAATGCAGAGGCTTAAATCATATCCTTCTTTCTAAAAACAATACTTACCCAAAATACATACAGCTTTTGAGAAGCCCTTCTTTAAATAAGAGACCACCAGCAATGTGAAAACAGTATATATGAAAGGGGAAGCAACAGCAACATGAAACAGGTGTGCACACACTTGGCAAATAATGACCAAGCATTATAGCGCGCATAACCATAATAACGATTATGGCCCCTTCAGTGGGGCTCTAGGCCAGAAGTCTGCTTGCACACAGCCAATTGCAGGCCAGGGCCTAATTTGGTAGCTCAACAGGGTGATGTTAGAATCTATAAACAAAAGACAACTCATGCCACCTGCCTTCCATCAGCAATTACTGACTAATATTTGTTATATGTAATCAGGAAAATGGTATGATTTTTGTGGCAAAAAAAAGAAAAAAAATATTTTAAAACAGCCTTCCTTTCTAAAGCTGGAATATCTTAAGTGATATTTTCAAATACTTAATATAACCGTCTGTTTTTTGGAATGGAAGAGGGTTCACAAATTAAATTCCTATCAACTTTGTATACACATATACACACATCAGTATTAAAAAAAGAGAGATACATAAATTGCATTGCTACAGGAATTATACCTTTGCTTTGATTAGCGTCCAGAACATATAAAGGGGGAATGGGCTGACTGAGGGAAGCCCCAGGCTGTACTAATAAAAGGGTTATGGTGATTGCCTTAGTTCATATGAGCTAAAGCAAATGAATTATATTCCAGAAGCCATACAGCTGAGAGATGACAATTAATCTATAGCAGCTATTTGCTTAACATAACCCGTAGCTTGGTGTAACTCATTGAAAATTATATTTCAACAGCATAAAATGTCAGAGAAATATAATTTAGCTACCTTCTGTAAACATTCTTTATTGCTTGTGGGCTCTAAACTGCATTTGTACGTCCAGCTGTTTTTTTCTATAAAAATTCTCATAGTTCTGTTCATGTGAAAATATAAACATTTACTCATTTATGGGATTCAGAATTGAATAGAACAAGTTTCCAAATGTAATAGATTGAACATTACAGAGGAGGCAGTACCGCTGGAAGTGACCACTCAGAATACAGTGGGGGAATACAGGCAGATTGCCCTCCTGGTCATGTTCCAATGGACTGCACACCTGTGTATTAACAAGTATATAGAGTGTACCAGTTTGCATCTTTTGCACATGGTTTCTTTTGCTCCTCATTTTGTTTTGCAGGAGTCTTTAATTTATTATTATAATAACTAAAGATAGTGGTTTGGGGATTTGTGTGTGTGTATGGGACATGGGGGAAGGACAGCTAAAGTCTGAAAACAAAAAGTTTGATAGATGGTAGGCGCTGAAGCTTAGCTTTGCAAGAATGTTAAAACCTATTTCATCTTCCTGACACTGAATTAAAAATGAGGTTGGAGCAGGCCTGTAAGTGTTGAGAGGAGTGAAGCAATTTCATGTGGCAGAGTTCAAAGGAAGTGGTTATGCATTTATAAATTGGCACAGAATATCCTTTGGAGATATTTTGCACTTAGTAAGGTGGATATAATAAATTAACTATTTCTTTATTGAGGGTATGTTCCATGTGAATGGACCTGACTAGTTACTAAAATGTATATATACACATTATTATAAAGGCATTCTGACTACAACTTCCATTGATAAATCGACCATTCAGCTTAATTTTGGATATGACACCAACATGATACCTTTGGTAAAACTGAAATAACCCAGCCTATTATACAATATTCTATTAGAGTAAAATACATAGGTTGGTTGAGCAGAAAGGAAATTCTACTCAGGATTGCACAACAAATTCTTCTAAATTAATTGCAGTGGCATAAATCTGAATAGAGATTAAATGGAAAATGCTCAACTCTTCATATTCAGCATAGTCTGATAGGGTAGAACTGTTTTTATTAACTTTCCCCATGTTTCAATTTTGCAGGCTATGGAAAGATATCACCCAAAATGGAAGAAGAAAACAGTACCAAAGAAATGAATTGTCCCAAACAACTTGCCAGAGTGTGGTGACTGTAAAACCTTTGGGATCTATGAACTCCCTAAAAGTAGGTGACTCATTTTAACACTTTATTCTGCAGTTACCCTGATTTGGGAAAGTCCATCAGAAGCCCCACAAGTGTAACTAATGGAGATTTCCTTTTAGTGCAACTGCTATAGCACCACCCATATTTTTGGAGCACAAGTTCTATCCCGCCTTGAAACTGAAGTCCCAGATGTTTATTACAGTGGCAACCACAACTCCCTACATTGACATAGGTATGTTACAATAAGGGGAAACGAAAAGAGAGTGAAGTGTGTAGCGGCTGGAGTGAAGTTTCATTGTGCATAGAGGACAGTTCAGTGGAAGCAAACATATGGGAGTTCCACCATGAAGCTGTGCTTCATGGGACCCCATCTGCAATAGTGTGAAGTAGATTTGGGGAGGCACTTGGGAAGGGTCTGGTCAGTGTACTATGATTATTAGAAGTGGTTGATATATTTTAAAATTGAAAACATAAATGGAAAAATAAAATCTCCATCTTCTGACGAACTATACTGCTGATCAAAACTTTTCTAATATTGAAATTGTGAGTTTTGATTTAAAAAAAAAACATAAAAACAACAACAAAATGTGAAGGAAGTGTAAGTTTTTAATCTTTTTTCCCTCGTTGTATCCAGCTCTAGAGACTATGGCAATCAACAGGTCAAACCCAATGAGAGTTGGGACAGCAAAGTACTAGTATAGCCTATGTTTGCAGTAAAGATTGCATGGGCATCAATAAATACCTCAGCTCTGTTCTTTTGTCAAGTGGTCATACCAGGCTGAGGTTTTCATTGTCCCAACCTCTATGAAGAATGGCTACCAAAAACAAATCTAGTCAGGTTTCATGGAGGATTTGGACATTAGAGAATAAAGACACAAATACTTTCTATTATAGTCTATATCACGGAGCAAACTCTGTTTTTCCTTATACCTGGGCAACTAGAAGTCACAGGGATTACCTGGAGGTAACTGAGGACAGAAGTTAGCCCCATGTCTCTATATCTAATATATCTGATCATATATCCAATGGGGACTGGTAAATCTTATTGTGCAGAGCACTGTGATATTCCCAAGACTAGAAAACTCCTTCATGTATGTGGCCCTTCACACATTACACTGCTGCTCTGGTATCTGTACTAGCTTCCAGTTATGTTCCAAGGGGAAATAAGGTGTTGGTTTTGACGATGAGAGTCCTTCTTTTATGGTACCAGAACAGAGTGCAACAAAACAAGATGCTTAAGCTAACAGACCCAGGGTTTACAATGGAAAGGGCAACTCACAAATATTTTTCATTCAGGTGGAATTACTTTATACATCTATACCTCTAAAACCTTCTACCAAGGGACTGACACAGCATCATTTTCTCTGATTCAGGAAGTAAACCAAATGGCTTTCTAGGAGAATGACATTCCTGGTTCATGGATTAGACAGCAGGTGGCATCTCTAGACACAACTAGTATTACCTTTCCTTTCAGAACCTGACCATATCACCTTATTGATACAAACTCCACCAGCTCATGGGGTAAAAAAGTCCCACAGTGTGGCAGCACATTGCACTACAATCAAATCCTGCTTACATAAAAGCTAGTCTAAAAAAGGAACACATTATTGCTTTGTGTACATTAGATTACAGAACAGATTTCTCAATTTTAAAGATATATATATAATTATAGAATAGAATCCAAGATATCTATTTCCCTTGTTATCTTAATAAATAGCACAAAATGTATCTTCTACATTTAACCTCAAAGATAGACCACAATTACCTTAATTCATTAGAGGAAAAAATGATGTTTGTGTGTTCATATTATAGAACGTGTGTGCGTATTACACACACACACACAGGAGTCTCAAGGCTAATACAGATCACCTTGAGAACTGTAATGGAAATCCTAATTATTTAACTTTGGTTGAAGAATAACTTTAAATTTCAATCTGAACAATGTAAGGTTAATTTTAGAAAATAAAGAGAGTAAGTGATTTTTTTAGATACACAGATTTATCATACATTGCATTATGAAACTGCCACCCCTGGAGTTTATTTGTTCTAAAATTGAAGATGTTTGTTTTGTAAGAAGCACTAGGAAGTACTGTTTTCTGAAATTATTGTTAAGGGATCAAATATGTAGAAAGTTCAAAACATATACACACATATATATAGTAATAATATAATAACTAAAATAAATCTAAATTTGTTTACCATGAAATGAAGACCTGCTCCAGAAGTCATTTCCAAGAAGAGAGAGAGTTTGAACAGAGAGAGTTTTTCCTGAATGAGTCCAGTTTTAGATTCTTAAGTGAATGCCTTAAACATGTTGGTACCCACTAACCCACAGGCAGATTGTGTACCTTCATGTCTTTGCACTGCTTATGCCAGAGGATGACTTTATAGTTTCAGAATCACTGATATGTTGCTGGTAATACATCATTCCCAAGACAACCACCCCTTGAAGTAGGCATTTTAGGAATTAAATGAACACATGGGAAAAATCTGCACATTGTGAGATTTACCTGGTTAGGTGTGCATGGGTAGCCACAATGGGGATGTAATATTGGGTATCATCAACCTCCTGAGGACAACTCTCCCACTGAATTCATATGCCGCACACGTATAAACAGAAGGGGCAACAAAATGGAAGTCTGCAGTACCCCACATGACAGAGCTCATAGATGAGATGAGCAATTGTACATTCTACCTCATATATCTCACACAAAAAGCAACTCCAACCACTCCCCATCATTAGTAACTGCCAAAGGATTCCATAACAGATTGTGGTACCAAAACCACAGAGATCTAAAATAATTTTCATGGAGCTTTTATCCTCCTCTGTTGGCAAGAGGCATTAATCAACCAATGTAATTTCTGTCACTGTACCCTTCTTAATTCAGGGAGGGTTCCACAAATGCTTCCGCAGTTAACCTGTCACAACCTTTTGAAACAGCTTGCCCCCACAAAATGGGAAGATTTTAGACATGCGATGGTAACTAGTGACATAATGTACATTAAGAGAACCTTCTTGAGCAGAAACCTCACAAACCCTTTAAGAATTTAGTGGCGCTCTCCCCCGCACAGGGAAATGTTGACAATCCCAGCTAGCAATGTACATGATGCCTCTCCCCTGGCCTTCACAAGCCTATCATCAGGACATAGGTTCAATCCCCATGCAGCAGCTTGAAGCTCACCCTGCACTTCCAGAACCTCAGTGATAGACACCAGCCAAAACTTAAACACAAAAGACTCGGTGTTTGTCAGGAGTTATATATTTATAATCTGACAACTAGAGCTTTATGTTCTGATTTGCCATCTAAAACTAGAGTCATTTTGAAATAAGAATTTATAGCCCTTGCAAGTAATGCAACCAGAAAATGTCATACCATAATCATGATAGATTATTTTGTTCAAAAGATGATCCTGAGAATTATTAGCACTCTTATAGTCCAATGCCTGTCTATACCTTGTTTCTTTCAGTGCCCAATTATAACAAAAATTTAAGGAGTATGGAGCATTTTCCCTCTCCCCCCGTTGCTTGGCCTTCTGAATCTATATTTAGCAGGATTATTCTTCATTCAGATAATTCAAATGATACTTAATATTGTTCTTAGAAATTATATGAAGTTTAAAGCTGATATTTCCTCTAAGTAGACAACAAAATATATGTTTGTATCATTTGGTATTCTCCTAGATAATGGCTTCTTTTTAGTATTGAAAATCATTAATATCAATCTTCTGCAAAATCAGCAGAGAGCTTATCAGTTTTCCCCCATTGAATTGCATTCAATTTTAGTAGTTCCCAATTAAATCTCAATTAAATCCAATTTATTTCCATTAATTTAATTACTTTGCATCTCTATCAATAGCCTTTGTTAATTTCAATTACTTTCAATAAACCTTCAGTTAAATCCTTTTACCTCTAATTCATTTCCATAAATTTCAATCAGCTTTCTCTGAATTCATTTGATAGCCGTAAAACCAATGTCACAGATATGGTGTCAGACAGACTCTTTTCACTTAACTATGTAGATATTTAAACTTACTGAAAAAGTTGCATAGAATAGAATTTAATGGATCCATAGAAATTTAACAGGGTTCTCTAGTATGACTCAGAACATCTGTAGAACGTAATAACAAATATTTGTTATCTCTTTTTGAAATATCTGTTAGAATTCTAGATGGGAAGGTTATGCCCCTCCAGATTTACACATCAAGGGTACCATCTACATGTGGATTTCTCCATCTCATTCAAACAGTTGTCTCAGTAGCACAGTCCTATCTTCCAACCTCAGTGTCAGGAACTCAGCAGGTGCTGGCTGCAGTTTCCTAGCAACCCAGTGAGCTTGACTGGGCCCAATACCCTCACTCAGTGACTGTGCTCTGATTGGACAAAAGGGCCACCAGATCCCTTTTTAAGCCTAGCAGCAACAGCAGCACTGCGGCTGCTCAATATGGTCCATGCCCGCAGCTGTACCAGACTTGCTTCCCTTCCAGCCTTTGTTCCACTCGTTGCCTGCTCTGCTCCAGCCCTAGTCCCTGCCTCCTCTAAACCCCTGATTCCTAACTCCTGGCTCTGACTTTTAGCTTGCCTCCTGACCATGCCTCCAGTTCTGGCCTCTGATTCTGCTCCTACTGCTAGGCCAGACTCCTGCTCCAACCACTAGGTTGCACCACCTATGCCTTGTTGTGTGACACCCAGATGACATGAAGACTCACCCATGTGTCCAGGGACCTGTTCTGGGGAAAGAGCAGGGACTAGAAAAGGATAGACAAACTGGCACTGTGTTGGATGGGGTATATATTTGTCCCTTCACACCCCTGGCCCTGTAGTAATTAGGAAAAGATAATACATGGTGATTTACAGATACACACACACACCCCTGAGGGCAATTGCAGCTATAAGATTCCCTGAAAAGGCACACTCCCAGGGTGCAGTGATCAAAAGTCCTTTGTGCTAGGTTCTATATCCCTGGGATCTAGGCAGATCATCTGGGCCTTGGAAGCTATGTTGAGAGCAACTCTTCCGCTCGGCCTCCCACTCTGGAACTATGGAGGGAGTCCATAGTCACCCCTATTTCCCTGAATCTTATCCCACAAGTTACAATGGGGAGCAGTGATCTAACAACAGGTTTATGATGCTCATTTCAATTCTATTGAATGGAGGGGAGAAAAAAAATAACAAATCTGAAACTCTTCAAAGGATGTAATTTTCTAATAAATAACATAGGATGTCTCCAGAAAGGTAATTTATCCCATTCAGATCAATGAGGAACTGTGTATCTTACATCACTAGGCAACTGGACAAATCAACAGACATAAATACACATTAAGAATTGTATCTCCTTTGAAGTCATGTATAATTTAGGGGTTCTGCTTCCTCATCTCCACCCAAAATCTACTGTTGAACTTTTTATAGTTTACTCAGATGGTGTTTTGGAAATTTTGGGCTCACCCTTTTCCAAAAAGCCTCATCAATTTTAAAAGAAAATGTTAAATTTTCTAAAGCAACATCACATAAAATTAAATAGAAAATTATATTCCTGATACAGAGTAATATGGAACACAAATATAGAAAGGTGCTCACTCTCTATTAAATTGTGTAAGATTTTAGAGTCATTTCTATAACAACCCTACTGAGTCCCACCAGCCTCTCACTTCCCCCTCCCTCCCCACCAACTAAATAGAATTCAGTGGGAATTCTGGGTGCTCAGAACTTCTGATAATTAGGCCATAAGGGATTCTTTCTATTGGGGTTTGGATTAGGCTCTAAATGCCTCAGTGTCCTTTCTGGCTTGTTGCATGCATGTAAATGAAGCAAGAATTTAGCCATTTTTGAGACTAAACATTTTTTGATTAAAACATCTAATGTTCAAAAACAAGATTTGTTTTTGTTTTCTCCCTGTATGGAAAAAAATCCTGTAGAATTTAACATAGAATGATATTGATATCTCCACTTTGGGATTTTTGAACCAAACATAGCATGTAACTAGTAGTATTATTCCTTTACAGAATTTCTCTGGGATGATTAACAAAAAAACAACAACTATGAGTAAAACATTCCTCAAGCTTTCAGAATAATTTCTAGAGAACCCTTTTGTTTTCACCTCTCCATTTCCATAGGCCTTCCCCCCAGGGAAGTGAAATGTTACTATTCAAATTGAGTTACCAACCTTTCCTTTCATTTAGATAATTTAAAACTGATATTCAAGTTGCTAAAACTGAATCTGAAATACTTTAACATTTAATAAGTAGCCCCCTCTACCATATGACATTCCATTGAGGTAGGTCCAAGCCAATTTTCAACTTCAGTGATTCAAATCCAATAAATTGTCATTTCATAAACATATCTTCATATATTAAGCTCTGCTATAGTGAAGAATCCAGGTGTACAAAATAGACTTTTGGAAATCACAGATTTCTGATTTGCTGAAGGAGGTGCATGAATGCTGAGTTTTAGTCAGGAATAAAATGTATACGAACAGATTAAAATGATTATAATTTAAACCATAAATATGCCCCGTAAAATCCTATGTGCAGACAATTCTGCTCCCATTAAATATGTGCTATATAATTATTCTACCCCCCAGTTCATTACTAAAATCAGAGTTTGGGTCTAGATATTAACAGGTTCAAAACTGAGGGTATTTGAACACAGCCTTTTTGGCTCAGACCTGTATCTATACTTTACTACAGACTGTTTGTCATGAAAATCTTTTGAGGAGTTTGTCTACTCCTGCTGTTCATGTCCCATGAGAAGTTTGGACCAAAAAAAGCGTTATGGCCAAAACTCTCTCCCTTTAAAACGTTCCTGAATCCAGGACTGTGTGTTCAAAATATTGTAAACAAATGTCAATAGCATATGTAACAGCCATTTGTATATGGCATAGACATATGTCTAAGAGTCATTCTTTTCTGGGATTCTCAAAGGGGCATAAGGGACTTGGGCACCCCACCTTAATTTCCATTGACTTCTAATGAGGTTTGAGTGTGCAACTCTGTAGACTACTGTTTCATATGTCTATGCTGGAGTTGCACTACTGGGTTGTTTCATAAACCATGTACATGATACTGGGAACAGAAAGGTACTTAATTCTATTCTATCCTGTTTTTGTCTCTCATTCAGTATTCTCTAATTGTCTAAGCCTTCTAATGGCAACACAGCTGGTATTTGTGCTCATAGTTGTGGCAAATATTAGTGCTACTTTAATGTGCTTCAGATTTTCTTGGTGTTTCCATTTGTATAAATATTGTATTATTGCTTCATTCCCTATTTTGATAGTTTTAAATGTCTTGAAAGTGTCTCACAAAGAGAAATATCTTCCAGTAAATGTGTCTATTTCTGGATATTTATAATTAATAAGATAATACTGTAAGCTAGCAAATAATATATGATATGATTAGAACTCAACTTTTTCCAAACTATTAAGGCAATTATAATGATTTCTTATTAACAATCTGATTCCTGAGAAGTAAGTCAAATACATATATTGAATATTGGTGATATCAAAGAAGAATTTTTGGAAACCTTCTTGGCCCATCACTAGGTTGAAGCACTCAGCTTCTGATGTCCTGTGATCTGCCACACACCATCAGTCCATCTCCTCACTGGTCATCCTCCGCTATGATGACCTGCAACCATGCCTTCCATGATAATTTTCTTGAGGTTATGTCCATCTCTGCAACTGATATCACCAAAGTACATAAGTTTGTGCCTGTTGCTTTCTGCCAGCACGGTCTGCCTCTTTCCTGGAATATTTCTAATATAAACATTCAACTTCTTTTCCATCCAGGGCATGTGCAGGATTCTTTGCTAGCACCACATCTCAAACACTTCCATTTTCTTATCAGCAACATTAATTTCCTACGATACACATCCATAAATCACTGTAGAAAAAAATTAAGCTTTTTGCCTGTTAAACCTTCATACATTATGAGATTCCATGTTTTTTTTCCAAACTTTTGAAAGGCAGGCCATGGGTGAGTGAGCCATTCCTTGTGTTCTCCAGATTTCTTTGGAACAGCTAGGCTAGGTATAAACCTCGATAATTGAACTGATCTACTGCCTCTACAGCTTGACCATGAATCATGATGACTACTTGCATCATATTTTTGTTAATTGTGTCAACAAGCATGCATTTAGTTTTAGGCACAGTCAGGGATAGGCCATATTCCTTACTAACGTTTTTTACAGACTCCAATAGTTGTTGCATTGCATCAGTGTTTGTAACAAAAAGTATTGTGTCATCAATGTATGTGAGGTCAGTTAAGAGGCATCAATCTATGGAAATCTCAACTCCTTCCACTTTGTCAAAACCTTCCAGAGACTGTCTCATACTAAATTCTGTGTGAATACTGAAAAGGTTTAGGGGAGAGAATACAGTTGTCTCATACCCTGCACAGTGGCAAACCACTCACTATCACCTGCTGCTGCTTGCACCTGGGTCCGCTAGTGATAGTAGAGATTTGCAATGAATTAAATGAGGTACTTTGGAATCCTTATGTCTGACAGCATTCTCCAAAAATAGTCATGTTGGATGGTCTTTTTGGAGTTTTTGAGTGGTCAGTGAAACGGGTGATTATACTCTGCATTTTTGAATGATGTGATGGATGGTCATTACTGAATAGATCACAAGGACCTCATCCTGCTCTGAAACCTACTTGTTGTGTTGGTGGTTCTGGTTCTATCATTCATGTCATGCAATCCTGGATTATGTACGGCAATTTTACCCACATGTGATATCAGGGAGATTATCTGACTATTATTACACTCTGTTATGTCTCCTTCCTTTGGTAAGGGTAGAAAGATTCCTTTCATCTAGTTGTTTAGCCAATTTCTACTCATTCGTACATCACTGCTAATTTTCCACAGGAGATCAATAGTTTGGTCATGAGACATTTTTAATAATTCCCTTGGCAAGTTATCTACCTTGGGTGCTTGATAACTTTTAAAATAAAATATTATGGATTATTTTACCATTGAGTCCTATGTAATCATGAGAACATTTCTGATATGTTTTAATGTGAAATAAAGGAGAGAGAACATTTTAAACTTTTTTTTTTTTTGCTTTATTTCCTTGTTTCAGAGTTGTGGGCATTTTCAGATACATGCTCAATGTTCAGTAGAATGGCTTTTTGGCAGGAGTGGGGGAGCGGGTTGTATTTAATGAGAATTTTTGCTCACTTGCTAATCACATATCATTTTACCTTCTCAACAGTGTAAATAATTCAGGTCTCTTTAGCACACCTGTCAAGAGTGTATGTGAAGCTGGAGGTTTACATGCGCCTGAAATTGTCAGGGCAATAGGGAGAAACACAAGCATGATACCCCCTGTAGTCCTCTTTGGCATCTGATAACTGAACAGTTCAAATATTTTCCATTACCAGAAAAAATGAATTCATATTGATCTACATCCTCTCTAGAGCATCCTTTGGAGAAATGATATATATGTATAGATGAGGCACTGTTCACTGCAGCACCGTATCTATTAGTTTCAGGTGAAAAATGAGGACAGCAACTCATTATACAGTACACATGGGGCAATGTCTTTGTTTCGTTTTCATTTCTTTCTTTGTCATGGTTAATGTTCTTATTTAAAACTTTATCACCCACACTATTTGTAGCTTAATTATAATATGAGGAGGCTCATATATTGAAAGCATAGCTTACAAGCACCATTTAAAAAAATCTGGGAGAGTGCACCTTCAATACTAGTCCTATGGTATATGGCCTAAATCACGGGGCACATTTACTGGGAAACAATTTGTTATACTTCTCTATTTATTTATCACCATTGTATCACAAACATTGATGAATAAGCCTCAAAATATCCCTGTGAGGTATCAAAGAGTGATTGTCCTTATTTTACAGATGGGAAAATTAAAGTTAAAGGAGATTAAAGATGCCAGTTTAAAAAGAGGACAGCAATTCTGAGTGCCTCTTTAAAAGGTGTTTCAAGTTGGGCACCCAAAAATATAGGTTCCCTGTGTAAGGGCAAACAGGAAGTCTGGAGCAGAGCCAGGAACAGAATCCAGATCTCATGATTCACAATCCTATTACTGCTTTTCCTCAGTTCATTATTAGAGTTATAAATTGGTTTCTAATAAGTCCCTCGTTGTAGTATCTGGGCACCCTACAAATTAAGAAATATATCATTCCTCTGAAAGGAAGAATTGTCCTGCATCCACTCCCAACCTCAATTAAAGTCTGATTTTTATAGTTGACAAATCCCACCGTATAACTGAGGAGGGTACCATTCAACTCAGTAGAAAAACACTCACTGGCTTCAACAGACTTTTAATATGGCCTAACAGTGTGTCCTCAGGAGACTCACTACAGTTATTTGGGAAACTCCTGCGTATGTCTTGGCACTTTAAATTTCCAGCTGTCTGGCAGGAAAAAAAGGGTTTTCAGGAAATCATGTATGGGTAAGAATTCCCCAGCAGAACAGATGGATTTTTAAGATTCTCAGGCTGTACGTAGGTGAAAATTTTCATTGCACTTTAAAAATCGGAAGACACTGGTGTAATAATGAATTCCATAGTCATGGGTCTTCTGTGGAGAGGGCACCCTGTTCTTAGCACCATATATATTCAAATCTCGGTTTTATTAGCGATGGATCCCTTCTTGGTCACGGAAGCAGCTATGAAAGATGCAACCTCTGAGATAACTAGGCTCTAATACATGTAAGGACTGGGATCTTGAAACAGACCTGGAACTGGAACTGGTAGTGGAGAGCACTGCTGTAATACATTCTCCTCAACCTTATACATATAGGAAGCAGGTTACTGTAAGCTGTACCAGCTTTAATTTTTAGATGATCACCATAGTCTGCATCACTGTGATAGTCTAGCCAGAAGGTGACCAACACATGGAACATCATGACTATTGGTGACATCAGTAGCGAAAGGGAACAGTTATGCAGTTAGGCAGACATAGATAAAGGTTTTTTTTCTAGCCACTGTCGCAATTTAGGCATCTAATAATAGCAGTACCAAATAATTCAATAGGACCTTGAGATTGCCCATCCCTTTGACCAATAAAGGAGAGATACTTTCAATGGGGGAATTTGTTTCTTCTTCCTCTACTACCATGCTCTTACCTGAGCTGACCTTAAGTCAACTGCTTTTCATGTGAATTTACCCAAGTATTGTGTTCAGCAGGGATATGTGCTTTGTGCACATTATTTAGAAGGTGGCATAGTTCTGGATGTCCTTCATATGCTGAATGTATCAGAGACCATCACATCTCAGTCTCTCCCAGGGGCTGCACATGGTATACATGTTCTTATGTCATGAGACTTTGCCTGGAGTACATTTTGTTATACATGTCTTTCCTTGTCCAAACGACACTTCCCCTGAAATACAGAGCATAAGAAATCTCCTTCCAGTGCAGAAAATTAATAAATGAAATGCAAATTCCTCATTTTAATACGGAAATGTGGTGGATCTTGCCATCTTAAACCCCATAGGTTTTTATTATTTCTCTGGGAAGAAGGAAAGCTGTAGAGAAAACCATGGGGAGATCCTTCAGGAAGGGAAAGTTTGCTAACCAAAATATTTTCTAACATGATCCACAAGGCCACCTGCCCCCTTCTGCAGAATACCCATGGAACTCAGGGTTAGGCAGGAGTAATGTTATGCAGGAGAAGCTACGTTAAATGGTATCTCCCCTTCAAAACTGCAGTGGAGTGTTAGTGTTGTCTGAGGCAACATTAACCCCTCTAAATTGCTCCTCTCCACAGGGTCTGAGTGCAGCAGGTTCAGCAAGCCAGTGTCAGTACATCCAACCAGGCTCAGGGTGGGATCTGCAGGGCAATGTGGAAAGAAGGCATCTCTCCCCAGCTGGGCACACTTCATGGGATTTGGGAGTAGGAACCCCACAGAAGTTTTATGGCCCTACTCCCCTTCCCATCCAATCACACCCCCCCACACACAACACACTTGCGTGGGAGTGGGAAGCGGAGAATGAACAAATCCCATTATTTTGCTCCCTTCTGGGCTCTTTTGTAAGAACAGAAAGACCTATTAGCTCATCTGGTCCTACATCCTGAAGTATTGTTCTCTATTCTGCATTTACTATTGTTTTGGCTAGTCTAGTTTGAAATATGTCAAGAGATGAGGTTTCTACTCCTTCACCCACGGAAAATATTTTATGGGTTAATACATCTGCCATAATCAAAACCCTTTCAATGGCCCAGCCCTGCAGCCATTCCATCTCTAAAGCTCCCCCTGATTTTCATGTGAGTTCAACATTAAAAAGGGAAGCAGGATAAGCTTGCAACATTGGTAGTCTGATTGCTGTTCAGCTGAGTTGCAATAGCTAACTTTCATGCTTGGAGAAGCTTGGTAATCCCGCGTGTATATATATTCAACTAACTATATGCATTTTTAATGGCAATGGTGGAGTCATATCAGAAGCAGGCACCATTATATTTAAAATACACGGTAAATACAATAGAATTATAAAACAAATTAGAATAATATACAAGGAATGTAGGGGGAAGAAGCAAGGTGCAAAACTCTCTGAAGAGAGGGACTGGATTACAGTTTTAGAAAAAGTAGCTGTGTAATCAGTAAAACATGTTTTATATCCATTGTACACAGTCTTCGGGCTTCTTTTGAATCAGAAACTCCAAAGTAAAAGCACGAGTCTCAACATCTCACTTAGTTTTAGCAATCAGGATTGTATGTCAATGTGGAATGAAGTAGAACAACACTATGTGACAAATGCAATGTGACAGGAAAATTTTAAAGGAGAACCTTCTAATTTGGAATCAGTAATTGCTACAATTCAAAAAAGCCCCATTACTTTAATAGTGGATTTTCAACTCTGAATTTTAGGCATATTTTTTAACCAGATTGAGTGTCAACTTCAAATGAGTCATTTGCATTTTTAAAAAATATTTCTCATCAACACAGAGTACTATTTATCACCTGGCAGGTAATAATTTCTTATCCCTACCTTTAGTATTGCTGAATATTTTATCCCAAAGAATATATTAAATCAAAAGAACACAACATTTTATGTTAATGTAATCTTTGTAAGGCTTTAGCTAAAATTTCAAGTGCTGATAATTACAAAAGAACGCCTGCAACAGGATTCCTGAAAAATTGTATTTTATCTATTTAGTTACATTTCCCCCCCCAGGGACTGAACTTATCCCAGTGAACAGAAGGATGTTCAGTGGCATGTAACTCTTGGGGTATTTTGACTATGTGAGCTAAATCACTACCCTGGACTCCTAAAAATACCTCTGGAAAAAACTGATCAATATGCATATGCACCAAATGCAAAAATTTTACAAAATGTTTCCATTTGCAGGTAACTTTAACTCCCAAGCTCTCTAGTTTATAGACTAAAGTGGTCACTTTTCAATCAGGCAGTTTTTTAATAAAACATTAGTATTTTAAAATGAGAAGAAGCAAAAGTTTTATAGGGTCACACAAATTGCTCCATGAAAGTTAATGCAAGGTGCTAATAAGCTCATTCTCTCTGTGTCAGCCCTGGAAGAGCTCTTGGAATGGGAATGAATAGAGTGTCTGGATGAAACAGTAGCATGTGCCTACAATAAGTGGAATAGGAAGTGCAA
This sequence comes from Lepidochelys kempii, assembly GCF_965140285.1. Lineage (NCBI taxonomy): Eukaryota > Metazoa > Chordata > Testudines > Cheloniidae > Lepidochelys > Lepidochelys kempii. Next base: position 29,486,084 of record NC_136391.1, on the reverse strand, counting down.
ATGGAACTGAATATGAAGCAATATGAATTTGCAAAACCACAGAGATAAAAGAAAATAATATCAGACCTGGGCTGGCAGGGAGGAACAATGAATTTAGAAAGGACTTTATGAAATATATTACTTTATCATCAGAGCCATTAAAAATTGGAATTTTTAAGTTACCATCTTGTCCTGCGATGCCCAGCGACCTCTCATAAGTGCTCAACATCCACATACAAACAATGTGTGCCTGTATACATACTCCTCCCAGAATATTAATGTCAAAGTTCATATGACATTGCTAACAATGGATAGAGGACATATTTGTGTAAATAACAAAACAAAACAAAAGATGCCAGTACTCATCTTTCTCATTCTGATACCTCTGGAAATGGAAACCATTGAAGAATCATATTTCTCTATTTTTTGTTATCTAAGAGGAGAACACATGCTCAGGAGAAATAGGAAATGTATGCTTTGTCTTGGCAGTCCTTCAGAAAACGGAGTGATTATTATACACAGTGCAAACTGGATTTGTTACAAACAAAATTTTTGTGTCTTTTCCAAACTTACCAAAACTCTCTATCATTAATATCTGTTATTTAAAATATGGATGTTCTATGGCTTTCATTTGCCGCTAGGACAAGTGCATACATTGAATACAATGAACACTTAAATAGTCAGAATTATATCTGAAAACTCACTGTTAGAAGTTCATGGTTTTGGATTTTTCCAATGAAATTTGTTCAGTTTTGAGTTTGTGAAAAATCATGACATAGTAGTATCAACCCTAAGAGGCACAACCACCTTGCATAATTTGTAGCATCCTGTGGATCTAAACTATATTGGGGACCGAGATGATATAGAACTGGATCAAGTTATCACAAGTGGCCGGTGCTGAACACATAGTGATCAAAACTGAGAATCTGGACCCTGATCTTACTTTTAGATGTCCTTCCTTCTTTGTATGTGTTACAGATGTTGGTCTAACACACTAAAAATCGGCACTTTGGTTATTTTTTTTAAATGCATGTCAGTACTATGACACATATACGCAGCACCTTCAAGGAAACACTCAAAGATTAGCTCATAAAAACATAATTAACACACAAACGTATTTTGCACTTTTTTCAAATTGTTGTCACAGTTTTAATTGGAAAAAAGATAACTGAACACCAGTCAGCAGTGGCTGATTATCATCTTCCTTCCTATTAGGACTGAAAAATCACTTGGAAAAGGTGATTGATACAACACTTATGGATGTTACACATTCAAAAGAAAAAAAAATCAATTTCATATGTAGTAGAACATTTTCCTTGGGGGAGATGGGGAAACCATTTCCTGACCAGCTCCACTCTCAGGTAGAAATGAACTTGGACTCTCAATACCCTTTGTGAGTTAGTTGAGTCTTATCTCCATTTACAGAAAGACCAAGTGAAGAACAGGGGTGTTACAACCAATATTTTCAAAAGTTGTCTCTGAATTTGGTTTCTTATGTTTCTGGATGCCCCCAAAGGTGTCTCAAGTTGTGAAAGAAACAAACAAACATGACGCACCAAACTCAGCACTTGCAAAGTCACTCAACTGGACTACAGCAGAACCACAGAGGATGCAAATTCCATGACTCTCAGCAGTTCTGTACCTTTCCCATGACACTATCCTCTCTCTCTCTCTCTTAAATGATGTATTATGTCTTTTGCATCTTCAATTTATATAATGAAAACCCTAAAACAGAAAAAGGATATTCAGTTTCACTTAAGTTATTAAGATATGCTTATGGATCAAATTCCTCTCCATGGAGAGATGACTCCAAAACAGAAGGTCATATCAAAACTCTGCTAAAGTGTGCATATTTTGCTGGTAATTACATATTTCCCCACCTCCTAACTTTACCTTCCCCTGTACAATCAATTATGCTAAAAACTGGATTAATCCACACTGGGGTGTGCGCACATGTGTGTTTTGGACCCATTGCCAGATCATTGTGTGACTATTCAAAAACCTAGAACTTATGCCCTTTGACCTTGGTTTAGGTTTCCAGGCAGAAGCCTACATACACAGTGCACTGACAATTTTGGTTATGTATATATATATTACTTAAGAACATTTTCTCCCTTAAATCCAACTCTCCCCCCCACACACAGACTCCGAAGAGATTTCCTAAAGGATTTAGTCACAATTCAAGTACCATCACATCCAAGTACCTACAATATGTATAATTTTCATTTTCTTTTTTCCCTGAACTTTGAATGATAAACAGAGTCCGAGAATTTTATTTTTTGTGGATAGTTGGTTTGGAACATTTTTAAAGCCAGAAATATTAGAAGCCCTCAAATCCCTCCCTTCAACACCACCGTACATTATCAGCTCTATTTTTCAGAACATCATACAGAGGCTTTCAATTCTCTGGGATAGTGTGCTAATGTTATCATGCATCACCCAGCTACCGTGGAGTACATAACCATTTCTAATCTCGCACATCTGTAGGTTTGTCATAGTCAATATATGTGATGTTTGCTTCAATATTAATTGCACAAATTTCAGGCAGGATTAGGCAGCATAAGAAAAAAAATCAGACAAACCAAGAGGAAAAGGTTTTTTAAGCTCTTTTAACAGCTTAGAAGTAAATCATAAAATGTCAAGCTACAGAAATTGGCTCAGATAAATATGATTTTTCCTGAATTAGTTCACTAAGCTTTTATCCTCCTGAACATTTTCAGTCAATCCTAAATGCTTTAAGTGCCTGCCTTAATATTGAACAGTTATGCTACAACACATACAAAAGATTGAAAGTAGCAGTTATTCTAGATGTGAAAGAGGTTTTGTTTGTCTTCGTTTAGACTAGGAAAGTAAAGAATTTATCTGGCATTTGGAAGGGAAAAAAAGCTAGAGAATTGATTGTATACATTTGTTCCATTCAGACACTTAAGTGATTGCATTAGATGCAGTCTTCTGTTATTTATATATTTCTGGAGCTTCATATCTTAAATATTATGTCTATTTAATGGTACATTTTTGTATTTTACCACAATGCAGTTAAGTTTATGTTAGGAATTTAATTATACACGCATGTTTTCAGGGGGTTAGAACTTACAACAGCTTCAAAAATTCCACACCAGCTGTCACTTAGCCTTCAAAAAGGTTTATTCTCCTCTTGATGCACATGGGTAACTCACATTAATGCTTAGGTGAGCTATGCACATGCATCTAGAGGAGAATATATCCCTAAGACTTAGAAGGCAAGTGTTATAAACCAAATATTCAAAAAATAATATCAAAGTTAATTGACAACTTTTCTTCAGTGTTCTGATTTTTTAAAAATATATACTAATGTTAAAATGAATGTCATATTTGTCTCATCCTTAGTCAGGCAAAGCACCCATAGACTTTTGTCTTCAGTGGGAGTTTTGTCTGAATAAGGACTGCAAGTCTGGGCTCCAAATTTGGAAACTCGATTCAGTCCCCTGGGGACAAAGGTCCGCATAACAGAAACCTCTTCCACAATTGACCCTGATGCTGCATGCTGGCCCATACAGAATGTCATGCCGAGCATTGCTGAATTGGGGCCTTAGAGGGTAATCTCAGCACGGAAACCAAGGATTGAAGGGTATGGGGGCAGAGTTCTTCTTTCTTCAGAGGTCAGGTCAGGTCAAGGTTGTTGGAAGGGTATGTGAGGAAAGTTATTTTGCTGCTTGCTAGGGTACTCCACCTTATGGTCTCTAACCCTGCATGCTCATCATCATTTGCAGCACCATAAATACTCTCAGAGATGGAAGCCTCTTAGTCATGTTTGCCTCCCTCTGCTAAGGCCTACCACTGAGTGCCTAGTGCAGGGTCAGTGCCTCCTATATTTCTACTCTCAACTGTCAGATCCTTCCCCCAGCTCTGAATGAAATCTGGAGCTGACAGTGGGAAGAGAGGCCATTGATTAGGACAATAGATTCATACTATTTATGTTCAATCCCTTCGTGGTTCAATGTGTGTGTATGTGAATCACTGTACATGGCAGGATGTGTGTGTGGAGGATGGGGATCCCACTTTTATGTAGTGCTTTGGGGCCCATCCAAAAGTCATTATTCCTCAACTAAATTTACCTACTTTGTGCCTGTTGTGTGAAAAGCTTTAAGTTCCTGTGGCTGGTAGCCCATTACTATACCCTTCACCAGCAATACATTCATACAGAGAAAAACAACTATAGTGGCAAAGTAGGTGTTACACACAGATATAAAACTCTGGTGCAGCACACAGAAATATTAGCTATACTGTGTAGGTATCTGAAGTGGGAACCCAGTCATATTACTCAACATGGTCTGCTTTGCAGCTCTGTTTGCTTTTATAGAGTGCAGAGGTCTCCAAGAGGTGGGGCCCAGGGAGCTTTCCCTTCCTCCCCTCCCCCCCTTGCTCCTCTAATAGTGACCAAAGATTACCCCAGTCCTTTTGTTTTTATGGAGTCAATGGCAGGTCCAGGCTACCTTCTTTAATGGCTACAGAATCTCAGAAGAAATTGAGGCAAGTCCATAGCCCTGTTCCTTCTCTGTACCAGTTAGCAGAGCTTGGCCCATGCACAGAGGAGCTATTGCCGCACCCTATTAAAGATGTAGCTAGGTCCTCTGAGGCACTGCAATCCCCCAGAACTCGTGGGGGCATTGCGTCTCAGGTATGATGTCTCCAGGAGATTGTACAGGGTCAGTCTGCTTCCACAACCCCACACTACAGGGCTCTGTTTTAAAAAGACAACCTAGATCTATGCTACAAATTTAGCCCAAATTGTAATCACTTGTGAAATTCTGAAATCAAACCAAAATGGAAAGGGTAAGATATTAAACTACAAATGAGATAATGTGGTATCTGTACATATGGATTGTATTTATAATCCCATACCCATCTTTTCATGTATACATGAGTACTCAGTTTACACCTCTCCAAGCAGCTGAACTCCTTGTTGGAGGCAAAATATTAAGGATATTAAATTTTTAATTTAATGGTCAAACCCCCATTCAGCTTTCCTAAGAATAAAATTTAAGATTTGCAGAAAATAGAATGTTAGTCTTCAAATGCTCAGTTTTAAATTCCTGGATTTAATTCATAATCCAAACACATTTTTTTTCTAAAACTAAACAGTGAATTCCCAGAAGAAAAATAAACACAAGCCCCCTGTATTAAAGCCTTTTGTATTCAAAATGCATCTTGCTTTGTTTTGCAGATTCAATTGGCCCCTGGATTCTCTTTCTGGAACTTTGAAATATGAATGTGCTGATCTATTTTTCACAGGTATTTAATGAACATTCCATCACGTCAACTGATTTTCTTGAACAGGTTCTCTCTCTTAAAAATAAAATCTCTTCCAAAACTCAATGAAAAAATTAAGGCAAATAATATTTAAAGGGATGCTTTCTCCTTATATTCAACATGATTTGGTGTCTCCTTGTGTCAACAAATGAAAAAACAGCCCTGATCTAAAGTCCATTTGAGTCAATAAAAAGACTCTCATTGAATCCGACTCAGGGAAAAAAACATATGAGACTCTAAGAAACTACATTTCACATGACATAGTAATTTACTCACTGGACCAAACATAATGGGCAAAATCAGAAGCAAGCTAAATCTAAACCTTATCCCGTAATTTTGAATTTCTCTTCTTTTTTAGCATTTTAGCAGTTTATCACTCAACATGAATTTCATTATACTGAATACCTTAGAAATAGATCCCTTTTTCAAGCACATAAGGAGAGGATGGAAGAATATAGTATTTTTTTCTGTTTTATTTGACAGGTTTAGAAACAAGGGTTCTCAGCTGTTTTATTGCATTTTAACAATGAAAATGTTAGCAATAAATCACTTTTTAGAAATCTAGACAGACAGACAGACACTAGGTTTTATTTCAAAAAGTCAAATATTTTGCTGTAGATCATTCCTTTGGGAAGATGCCTTTGCCATTAGCTATCAACTAGAATAAAGTTCAAGCATCAATTTGCATAGATCTCCAAGATACCCTATTATCATTCCCTGCATCACTAACAGTTTTATAAAAGAAAAGGCATGAGATTCATAAACAGAAAATCCCTTGTGATGTCATAAGAATTTCATTTATTCTATGGCAGAAATATTCTACTGAGTGTGCTTTGGAACTCATCCACTGGGATGCACAGATAAACATTCATATAATGCTTAGAGAAAAGACTTGTTGTGATTAGCCTTTACCATGATAATACTGAATCAACACAGTCTATTATGTTTGTGAACTACAGAATAAAAGCTCTCTACTCATCTTGTGCTATGAGGAGATTAATGGAAGTATTGGCCCTGCTAACTTGATCAGCTGCTTTTATCTGCTTATATTTCTAATATGAGAAAGGACACATTAAAGAAATGGAATAAGTCAGCAGTGAGCAAACCATTTTTTCCAGATGCCTCAGAATTTCAGAAACATGCCTCTCTCCTAAACATCTGGACCATCACAGATGTTAAATGAACGGATGCCTTCTGAGCATTAATGAAAGAAACAAGATTTTTTTTTCTGCTCCTACCTTAAAATGAAACACTTTGCAGATAATAAGGAGAACTGTCAACTAGAGGGGACAACCATGCAATATTTGCAGCTTGTCTGGGACTAGGACAAGAAACAAAAATAACGGGGTGAGTGGTGGGGAGAATGAGTCATAAAAGACACAAGCTCCAAAAGCGTAGCTCAGTAATTGCAGCTAGAATGGGAAGAATTTAACTCTATTGGAACCATGTCACAAGTAGTATCCTGGTGTGTGCTATTAAGATACACATCTAGGACCTCCTCCTGTTGAAGTCAGTGGGAATTTTGTAATGGATTTAAAATGAAGACAGACAAGGTTCCTAAACAAGGGGCATGCTCCAATTTCTCCAAATCTCTTGTATAAGATACTGTTTTCATTACACATAATGTAAAAAAAAAGATTTGAATACAGAAGACTATTAGGAAACATAAAATACATGGTGATTATAAAAAGGAGAATATCTGCCAATAGCTGCTACACAATAGTATTTACTATTGTTATAGATACCTATGCAAATCATCCTCTTGCAACTGTTGGCAAATTCTGTCTTTCATAATAAAAGCAAGACAATAGACTTTTTCAAAATCAAGTCTAGAGAGTAGGCTGACTTTATGACATGGAATGTAATAATTTGCTTTGCCATTTTTCATATTGTTCTATGTTCTTTGGAAAATATGGACACAGTGACAACTCACTTTAGTCCCATTCAGATAAAATGTCATAAAAATAAAAAAAATTAAAGAGACAAGATGGGTGAGGTAATATCTCTGAGCTGAAGAAGAGCTCTGTGTAAGCTTGAAAGCTTGTCTCACCGAAAAAAGTTGGTCCAACTAAAGATATTATCCACCTTGTCTCCATCCTGGGACCAACGTGGCTACAACAATGCTGCATAATACAGATTTGACACATAAATATGTGACAGAACAGGAAATGGAACTCAGAATCCTGAACCTCATTCTCTTGTTGTGACCACTTATTGAAAAGAATTGCATTGGTGCTTTCTGATGAAGGAAGGGTATGACAATTTGGGAATCTGTCCTTATGACTTATGTATTCTAGTTGATATTATGAAGGTATCATGAAGTGTTACTATCTAAACTACAAAAAGAAAAGGAGTACTTGTGGCACCTTAGAGACTAACAAATTTATTAGCGCATAAGCTTTCATGAGAAATGAGCTGTAGCTCACGAAAGCTTATACTCTAATAAGTTTGTTAGTCTCTAAGGTGCCACAAGTACTCCTTTTCTTTTTGAGGATACAGACTAATACGGCTGCTACTCTGAAACCTATCTAAACTACTTCATCATGAAAGCCTCTTTGTATGTATCTCCCCCATGTCTCAGACTGGGGACAACAGGAAGGTACTTAACTTTTAATGATGGTACTTGGTCGAAATAGCATGCTAAAGACAGGATTCAGAGTAGCAGCCGAGTTAGTCTGTATCCACAAAAAGAAAAGGAGGACTTGTGGCACCTTAGAGACTAACAAATTTATTTGAGCATAAGCTTTCGTGAGCTACAGCTCACTTCATCCGATGAAGTGAGCTGTAGCTCATGAAAGCTCATGCTAAAGAGTAGCTGCATGCTTGGAAATCAGTTTTATTTTACCCCTCTGAAGAGAGGGTTGGAAAGGGTTGTTTTTTTAAGTTAGTTTGTGTCACAAAGTGAATGTGGTTGTATTGAATACAATAGAAACAGATCTCTCTTTTCAAGTGCGTAAGAAGAGGATGGATAAAATATAGGGTTTTTTTTTTCCTTTTTCTGATTTACTTGACAGATTTAAAGACCAGGGTTCTCAAGAAAGCCCTGTTTTATTGTACTTTAACAGCAATGAAAATGTTAGCAATAAATCATCCATCACGTTTTATAAATCATCATGTATATTTTAAATAAAATAACTTTAGTTTTCATTTCCAAAGGGGTTAACTATTTCACTGTCGATCAGCCCTGTTGGAAGGGCTTGATCCGGACAGACAGCACAAAGGTAGCCAGGTGTTGGAAAGGAAGGCCTATAAACCTAAGAAAGCCAGATAGGAAAAGGAAGCACTGGGCAGGAGAAAACAAGGTCACAGAAACTGAGGAAGAGAAGTCCATGAAGGCCAAACATCCTAGTATGTAGCAGCTGCATGAGGCAGGGGATCTTGCCCAAGGATGACCTAAGGAGAGGCATTGGGTTTAGATTGTGTTTTATGTTCTATATGATCTGTATTCTCTTGTGATTTATATAATTAAGTAAAAGAACAACTGTGTTGGACCATGGGTAAAGAGTGTCCATGTGTTAAATGCTTCTGCCTATGGAAACAGTTCACACCTTTGGGAGAGGGTGTTTTTAAATACAGTGAAGCCTGAAAGGTCAGCAATGTGTCCAGAGGGGTGAGGCAGCTGGACAATGGGTAACACTTCTCAAAAGGGAGGGCAAGACAGAATGTCTGTGCCCCGAGCATGTGCCTAGGGACGCAAAGTCTGGGCAGTGGATGAATTCCGTTCAGACTCTGGTGGCTTAAAACACCCAGAGATCCAGGGACTCAGAGGCTTGGGTTCCGCTTACAGCAGTCTGGTGGGGAGTGAGCAAGGGGGTGTCCAATCGGATCTCTGATCCTTTCCTACTTCCTCTTCTAATCGCCACATTGCTACTCTGCTGCACAATTCCTAGCACTTGCTCTGAAGGTATTTCAAAAGATTGTTTGAAACATATGACTTTTAATATTAGAGACTTTTTGATGTCTTTTGGAAAGAAAATGAGAACTCTGAAAAGTTCATCAAATGGTATGAAAAACAGCCACCAGAACAATTATCTATAAGTATTCTAATTTTGAAGATCAATTCATGATGTCCTTCTAAAGATCATCCTAGTTTTCTAGCCTTCTTTCAGATTTGTGTAATAGAATGAAACAGTAACTCACATTGCTTTTCAAGCACAACCATGCCAATTAAGGTATCTAAATTACTGGATAATTGATTGCATTTTGACCTTTGAGAACTAATTTAGAGAATAAAATGGCAGCTAATTAAGGTCTCAAGAAAAACAATCCTTGTCTAAAAGTTACATTAATCCTTCACACAGAACAAGTATAAAAAATCCATATAATTACAGACATCACACTTTACTTATCAACATTTGTTCATTTTCCAAATCTTAAATTCAAAAATGTAAAATCCTAAAACATTTTTTTAACTGAAGATAGACATTTTAATATCAGTCTAATTTTCTATGATATGAGAACATAAGAATGGCCATACTGGGTTAGACCAAAGGTCCCTCCAGCCAAGTAACCTGTCTACCAACAGTGGCCAATGCCAGGTGCCCCAGAGGGAGTGAAACTAACAGGTAATGATCAAGTGATCTCTCTCCTGCCATCCATCTCCACCCTCTAACAAACAGAGGCTAGGGACACCATTCCTTACCCATCCTGGCTAATACCTATTAATGGACTTAGCCCCCATGAATATATCCAGTTCTCTTTGAAACCCTGTTTGTTATAGTCCTAGCCTTCACAACCTCCTCAGGCAAGGAGTTCCACAGGTTGACTGCATGCTGTGTGAAGAACTTCCTTTTATTTGTTTTAAACCTGCTGCCCATTAATTTCATTTGGTGGCCCCTTGTTCTTATATTATGGGAACAAGTAAATAACTTTTCCTTATTCACTTTCTCCACACCACTCATGATTTTACATACCTCTATCATATCCCCCCTTAGTCTCCTCTTTTCCATGCGGAAAAGTCCTAGCCTCTTTAATCTCTCCTTATATGGGACCCATTCCAAACCCCTAATCATTTTAGTCACCCTTTTCTGAACCTTTTCTAATGTCAGTATATATTTTTTGAGATGAGGGGACCACTTCTGTACGCAGTATTCAAGATGTGGGCGTACCATGGATTTATATAAGGGCAATAAGATATTCTCTGTCTTATTCTCCATCCCTTTTTTAATGATTCCTAACATCACGTTTGCTTTTTTGACTGCTGCTGCACACTGCATGGACCTTTTTAGGGAACTATCCACAATGACTCCAAGATCTTTCTCCTGATTAGTTGTAGCTAAATTAGCCCCCATCATATTGTATGTATAGTTGGGGTTATTTTTTCCAATGTGCATTACTTTACATTTATCCACATTAAATGTCATGTGCCATTTTGTTGCACAATCACTTAGTTTTGTGAGATCTTTTTGAAGTTCTTCACAGTCTGCTTTGGTCTTGACTATCTTGAGCCATTTAATATCATCTGCAAACTTTGCCACCTCATTGTTTACCCCTTTCTCCAGATCATTTATGAATAAATTGAATAGGACTGGTCCTCGGACTGACCCTTGGGGAACACCACTAGTTACTGCTCTCCATTCTGTAAATTTACCATTTATTCCTACCCTTTGTTCTCTGTCTTTTAACCAGTTAATTCAGTTTTAACCAGATCCATGAAAGGATCTTCCCTCTTATCCCATGACAACTTAATTTACATAAGAACTTTTGGTAAGGGACCTTGTCAAAGGCTTTCTGGAAATCTAAGTACACTATGTCCACTGGATCCCCCTTGTCCACATGTTTGTTGACCCATTCAAAGAACTCTATTAGAGTAATAAGACATGATTTCCCTTTACAGAAACCATGTTGACTTTTGCCCAACAATTTATGTTCTTCTATGTGTCTGACAATTTTATTCTTTACTATTGTTTCAACTAATTTGCCCAGTACTGACATTAGAATTACTGGTCTGTAATTGCCAGGATCACCTCTAGAGCCCTTTTTAAATATTGGCATTACATTAGCTATCTCCCAGTCTTCAGGTACAGAAGCTTTTTTAAAGGACAGGTTACAAACCATAGTTAATAGTTCTACAATTTCACATTTGAGTTCCTTCAGAACTCTAGGGTGAATGCCAACTTGCTACTGTTAAGTTTCTCAATTAATTCCAAAACCTCCTCTAGTGACACTTCAATCTGTGACAATTCCTCAGATTTGTCACCTACAAAAGACGGCTAAGGTTTGGGAATCTCCCTAACATCCTTAGCCATGAAGACTGAAGCAAAGAATTCATTTAGTTTCTCTGCAATGATTTTATCGTCTTCAAGTGCTCCTTTTGTATCTCGATAGTCCAGGGGCCCCACTGGTTGTTTAGCAGGCTTCCTGCTTTTGATGTACTTAAAAAAAAACCTGTTATTACCTTTTGGGTTTTTGGCTAGCTGTTCTTCAAACTCCTTTTTGGCTTTTCTTATTACATTTTTACACTTAATTTGGCAGTGTTTATGCTCCTTTCTATTTATCTCACTGGGATTTGACTTCCACTTTTTAAAAGATGCCTTTTTATTTCTCACTGCTTCTTTTACATGGTTGTTAAACCATGATGGCTCTTTTTTAGTTCTTTTATTGTGTTTTTTAATTTGGGGTATACATTGAAGTTGAGCCTCTATTATGGTGTCTTTGAAAAGTGCCCATGCAGCTTGCAGGGATTTCACTCTAGTCACTGTACCTTTTAATTTCTGTTAAACTAACCTCCTCATTTTTGCATAGTTCTCCTTTCTGAAATTAAATGCCACAGTGTTGGGCTGTTGAGGTGTTCTTCCCACCACAGGAATGTTAAATGTTATTATATTACGGTCACTATTTCCAAACGGTCCTGTTATAGTAACTTCTTGGACCAGATCCTGCGCTCTACTCTGGACTAAATCGAGAGTTGCCTCTCCCTTTGTGGGTTCCTGAACCAGCTGCTCCAAGAAGCAGTCGTTTAAAGTATCGAGAAATTTTGTCTCTGCATTTTATCCTGAGGTGACGTACACAGTCAATATGGGGATAATTGAAATCCCACACTATTACTGAGTTCTTTATTTTGATTGCCTCTCTAATCTCCCTTAGCATTTCATCGTTACTATCACTGTCCTGGTCGGGTGGTTGATAATAGATCCCTACTGTTCAATTGTATTTAAGCATGGAATTACTATCCATAGAGATTCTATGGAAAATGTGGATTCATTTAAGATTTTTATTTCATTTGATTCTACATTTTCTTTCACATATAGTGCCACTCCCCTGTCTCCCGCATAACCTATTCTGTCCTTCCGATATATGTGGTACCCCGGAATGATTGTGTCCCATTGATTGTCCTCACTCCACCAGGTTTCTGTGATACCTGTTATATCAATATCCTCTTTTAGCACGAGGCACTCTAGTTCACCCATCTTATTATTTAGACTTCTAGCATTTGTATACAAGCACTTTAAAAATTTGTTTATTTGTCAAACTTATTCTGATGTGTCAGATTCTTTTTTATGTGAATGTTTCTTGTCTGATCTGGCCCATACTTTGTCCTCTTCCATCCTCTCCTCCTGACTAAAACCTAGAGAATCTCTATCAATAGACTCTCCTCTAAGAGACGTCTCTGTCCAATCCACGAGCTCCTCTGCAGCAATCGGCTTTCCCCCATCTCCTAGTTTAAAAACTGCTCTGCAACCTTTTTAATGTTAAGTGCCAGCAGACTGGATCCAGTTTGGTTTAGGTGGAGCCCATCCTTCCTGTATACGCTCCCCCTACCCCAAAAGTTCCCCCAGTTGCTAATAAATCTAATCCCCTCCTCTCTATACCATCGTCTTATCCACGCATTAAGACTCTGAAGCTCTGCTTGCCTACCTGGCCCTGCGTGTAGAACTGGAAGCATTTCTGAGAATGCCACCATAGAGGTCCTGGATTTCAGTCTCTTTCCTAGCAGCCTAAATTTGGCCTCCAGGACGTCTCTCCTACCGTTCCCTATGTCATTGGTACCTACATGTACCACAACCACTGGCTCCTCCCCAGCACTACACATAAGTCTATCTAGAGGCCTAGAGAGATCCACAATCTTTTCACCAGGCAGGCAAGTCACCATATGGTTCTCCTGGTCATCACAAACCCAGCTATCTATGTTTCTAATGATCAAATCTCCCATTACTAACACCTGCCTTTTCAGGAGTCCTCCAAGGCAAAGGTATATTTATATACCTTTTATATGATCAGTTTATATGATCCAAATTAGATATACCAAGAATATGGAACAACAGAACTTAGAGACGGAAAAGACCTACTCAGTCACTTTAAATATCATTACACTGTCTAAAGGCAGTATTGATTCCTAAAGTATATTTTTGGGTATTTTGTCCTATCTGGTTTTAAAAGACCCACAAATGGAGCTTCCACTATTTTCAAGGGGGCAGTATTCTACAATCTCATATTTAGCAACATTCCATCCCATAACTTTTAGTTATTTCGCCCTTGATGCAAACTAAATTGTTATTATCATTCCTTGAAGTTTGCAGTCTTCACATACTAGGTGGGCGGAAATTCTGCAGTCAGGAAAGTGTGATTCACGTGCTGTCTCAGAACCCCCAAAACATACCATACTCAGCATCCAGTGCAAACAATTAGAGAGGTAGTAACATCATGTTTAGAAGTAGAACTAGGCAAACTATTTGCAAACAATGTATTCAATAATTTATATATCTATGATAAATTGATAGGAAAGAGGTTGCAAATGCCAGTAAAGTGAACGTGGGTGTTATTTAGAAGATTGCTTATATCAAATTCACCCCAGAGTAGAGGAGACAGAAAAGCTGTATGCACCAAAACAGGTTATGGTGCAAGTCTTCCGCACAGTAGTGAATTTCACCACTTGTGAGTGCTGTTCTGCTGCATTCACCCATCTCTGTTTAGAAGCACACATTTTAAGAAATGTCTGAAACTTTCAAAAATGAATAAATACTGTCCACTGAAGCTCTTTCTGTGTAAAGTCCATGTGTCAGCTAGCACATTCATGTATTCTTCAAATGTGTGATGGAATAATTTTGAGCATCTGAGAAAAATTTAAAATGGAACCTATCATTTTACATACAGTGCATCATGAGCTTCGGTATGATTTTTATATAATATAATTTCAGTACAATTAATTTATTACAGCTTCATGTTATAAATCATCATTAAGTGAAAAAAAACATTTTAAGTTCTTAAAAAAAAAAAAAAAAAGCAAAGGCACAGGCCATTTAGGTGCCATACTTTAAATGACTGCTTGGAGCAGCAGGTACAAGAACCCACAAGGGGAGAGGCAACTCTCGATCTAGTCCTGAGAGAAGCCCAGGATCTGGTCAAAGAAGTAACTATAACAGGACTGCTTGGAAATAGTGACCATAATATAATAACATTTAACATTCCTGTGGTGGGAAGAACACCTCAACAGTCAACCTGTGGAACTCCCTGCCTGAGGAGGTTGTGAAGGCTAGGACTATAACATAACAGGGTTTAAAAGAGAACTGGATACATTCATGGAGGTTAAGTCCATTAATGGTTATTAGCCAGGATGGGAAAGGAATGGTGTCCCTAGCCTCTGTTTTTCAGAGGGTGGAGATGGGTGGCAGGAGAGAGATCACTAGATCATTACCTGTTAGGTTCACTCCCTCTGGGGCACCTGGCATTGGCCACTGTCGGTAGACAGGATACTTGGCTGGATGGACCTTTGGTCTGACCCAGTATGGCCATTCTTATGTTCTTAATACACTTCAGGCAGATACATTTTAAATCACAGATAATGAAAAACAAAAGTGTTCTAGTGTCGAATATCTACAAGCTATTGAAAGCCTCATTTCACATGTCTGTTAAACGAAAACAATATTTTCCTCTCTTACCATTTAATAATACTGTAGATCTTTAACATGCACATTCTTGTAATGCATGACTTTTGGCCATTGTAGCTTATTGGTATATACTTAATGCTTTCCACTATATTGAATCTGAAATGCACATAGACTGCTGTGATTGACCATGTATATTGTAGTTGTGTGAAAAGTAAGTGACATTGTCCATTATATTACCTCCTACTCCATTTCCTTACATTCTGAAATACAAAAAACCCTGCAACCTCATTAAAAGTAAAGTCACTGAAAACAGCCCATGAATATCTATGTATCTGAACAAATGATATGAAGTAAAAGGAGGAAAACTTGGGAGAAGATAGATTCACCTCCCCTTATATGTGCAGGGATTTGGTCCCGAGAATTTGAATATCTCAAGGGATCTTCTGTAGGCAAATGGCAATCTGTGCAGATTTCAGAGGGGTAGCTGTGTTAGTCTGTATCAGCAAAACCAACTAGATTCAATTAGGGTGGATGTGGCCCATTTCTTGTCAACTGTTGGAAATGGGCCACATCCACCCTAACTGAATTGGTCTTGTTAGCACTGCCCACCCCCTACTCGGTAAGGCAACTCCCATTTTTTCATGTGCTGTGTATTTATACCTGCCTACTGTATTTTCCGTTCCATTCATCTGATGAAGTGGGTTTTAGCCCACAAAAGCTTATGCCCAAATACATTTGTTAGTCTCTAAGGTTCCACAAGGACTCCTCGTTGTTTTATCTGTGCAGAGGCAATGTTCATCCAACAAGTTCTAGAATTCTCTATGTTCCCTCACCCGCAGCTTCTTGGCAGTGCAACTCCAATATGCTGTGCTCCAGGGACTATACAGCTGGAGTCTGCTTCTGGAATCACCTTTAAGGCTGTAGGGACTTCATGGAATATTCTCTGTTGATGGGGTAGGAGGGGAAGATGCAAGGCCCCTCCTGTTACAAGAATGCTCCATGGCTGTATATGTGTGATTAATGGACAAGGTTCAGTAGGTACTGAAGAATGCGTAATATATGTGTGTCCTGGGTTTTGTAGTAATAGTTAAACTTTGTGGTTGTGTACTGCAGATGGTTTCCACGTGGTGTTCTTTGTATGTCTGACCCAACCCACACTAGAATTTTGCAGTGTCTTCCACCTTGAGATATGAGTGGTGGCAATCTCCCAAATTTACACAAACACATAGAGCTTAGGCAGGGTCAGATTCATGCATAATAGGTCCCATCTGCACATGAATCCAGAGGATATTGTCCAGTCCAAAATAATTGCCCTTAACACTTTCATTTTCAGCCAATAATAGCAAACAATTTAATGTTTATCGAGTGTAACAGAATTCACACAGCTCATGAACTCCAATGTCATACACCAAGTGATGGAAAATTTTACAAGAGTCTGAGACATTTCAGTATTGCTGTAGTGTTCCCTGTCACAGAGCCAAACTTTATAAATTATTACCAGAATTGTAAAATATTCACCTTCCAGATTCAGTGCAAACAAAATTAATGTTGTAAACTCAGAAGGATGAAGAATGTTGTAAAGTCTCTTAGGGATGAGAAGAGAACTTCTCAATACAAGAAGATGCCTGCAGAGCATGTTTGTTAGATTGTAACCATTTATCATAGCTGTTTATTTTATGCTTACCAAAATTACCATGATCTTGAGGTATTCACCACATCAACTCTGCAAATATAAAAGATTCCATTTGTACTGGACAGTACGCATCTCTTTACCTTGTTAGAAATTTATGGTACATTACAAGGAGAGATTTCAACACAATAAAACCCATTTTGCCGATTTCAACTCCATCTTCCTTCTTTTTTTTTAAACTATTTTCTTCAATCTTCATCTTCTCATGAAATGAAGTTCTTTAAATGTATTACTATACTTTGCTTCAATGGACCTTCCAGGTCTGATCCTGCTCCACTGAAAGCCAATGTTAAAACTCTCATTGATTTCAAGACAACAGGAATAAGCTCCTCATTCAATTTAGCCATTCCTCCCATCCTTAAGTTCCCGTGTCCATTATTAAATGGGGTCATTTTTGTCTTTCTCAGTTCATTCCATATTGCTGCAAATTTTTGTAGACACATTTAGCTTATTTTCTTTCCCACATAAAAAAAAATCAGCATTTATTGTATTAAAGTCTCAAGGAGTTAGGGGTTCCTTTAGGTTCCCCTATGCTAGACCTTTTCCAAGGCAATAATATCCTTCCTGTGTTAGGAGGACTAGTAACTGCACTTCAGAAGGGGACATATGTAGGCCTTCAACACTAAAAGAAAAATCCCTCTATGTGAAATTCCTTCCCATTTGCAGAACTTCCAAAGTCTTCAAAATATCTGAGGAATCTGCAATCTCCTCAAGGACATGCAATAAACAGAGACAGAGGATAAAGTGGAAGTTAAGTGACAAATAATCATCAGGAGCTGTTGGGTTCTTAGTACTTCTGAAAAGCTGATACTTTAGGTGCTTTAGTAAGAATTTGAGCCTAAATCTATGCTCCAGTTATTTTTTTTTTAAGTCTTGGTAAATGTTTTGAAAAACTTCCATGTAAATCTGTTTTCTGATACTGACAGACCAATAGATGCAACAATGTACTTGATGGGTTTTTGTTTTGTTTTTTTATGGGCTGGTCCATTGATTGTTAACACAGCTAGGGGACAGCATTCCCCAAATATTCATGTAAATCTTAACATAAAGGCAAATTAAGAGAGCCAGACAGAAAGCCAGACACCCTTCACAACCAGAAGTGAACACAAACACACACTTTGTGTGGAAACTTAAATGTTGCTAACCAAAACTAGCATAATCTTGTGATCTCCACATTTTGAAGAATGATATCTGAGAAGACAAGGTCAGCATAGCTCACAAAGAAAAAGATTCATAATTTTCTAGCATCAGTTATCTGCTACCATCCCCTTGATTGTTGCGCCTTGTTGTGAGATTCAGAAGCCCTGTGGCTTCTTTAGTCCCATTCTTGAATACAAGAGTTATGCTCATCCAATTAGGGAAAAGAAACTTCATATTACATGACCAATCACAACTAAACTAACCTGACTAGAAGTTTAATCAAGTTGTGACAGATACTGCCCCCCCCCACGTAGCATCTTTGGGGACCATATTGTATTAAGTTTATGCATCACTTTAGGCCAGGGACAGTATGCAACTCCATAGGGGAAGGTTACCACAGCTCCTTCAGGAACCAAAACAGTATGGGGTGATTAAGGTGAATCACTTAGGCTGTAAACACTACAGATAGTTACTACTCCTGGGGATACGTGTGTATACTGTCTCAAAATAGGTTTTCCAGAGACCGACAGAACAGGAAGGGGCTGTTGGTATGAAAATGCTATGTTTAGACTTATTCAGGGTCTTCCTGATCCAGAAAAAGTACAGGGCTATCTGACCAAGGGGGAACCCATCCCTTGTGGAAGGACTGGAAAGACTTTGGCCTACTACGGTTCCATAAGACTGATGTTCTTATACGCAGGTCTTTCATCGTTTTGAATAGGTTTTCTCTATAATGCTTTTAGCTTAAGAATAAAGGTGTTCACACAGAAACAGCTGTGCAGTAATTTGTAATCCCTGGCAACACACTGCTCATAGCCCTCTGAGAGAAAGCAAAGCACAGGTGCTGGACATTAAACTGGCTGGATTGCAGGGGATATTGCAGCATAAGACAGGGAGTTGTGTAGCCTTAAAGCCCCGAGTCAGGAGAAAGAGAGACGTAGATCTCCACCCAAGAGAGGTGATGGCTGGGAACTATACACTTTAAGTGAGTGCCCTCGAGGGACTATGGAGCAGCAACACTGGTACAGGTACTCTGATACAAGTAATAAAAACTTGCAAACTGTGACTATTCCAGAGAGTAAACATTCCAATAGGAAACTCAAACAATAAGTATATTGTTTGAAGAATCTGCAATCTCCTCAGTAAAGTATTCACTACCAGTAATTCACTCTGATCTAATAGTGATATACCACATATGATGAAGATAGTGAAGAACTAAAAATGAATACCATACACAATGAAAGATACTGTACTTCCTGTATTTCAGGACATGTTAGAAAAAGAAGACACATTAGTAAAGATGGAAGAAGCCAAAGCCACCCATTATGAATAAGAAAAGCTCTACAAATATCTACAAAGCCAGTGCATTCTTCTCCTTTGGGACTCACCTCTGCCACAGGGACTACAAAGCACCACCAGCTTACAAAGACTGAGCAGGTTATGAGCTGAGACCTCCTCCTTATTGTATATTGAGTTTCTCATTTTACTATTAACTTGACCTTCCTCTGCATCTCATCATGACTTATATTGTGAGCTCCTCAGGGAAGGGACAGTCTTTTTACCACACGGTAGCTAGAGTAAGAGGGCCCTGATCCTCAAATTGTGATTCTAGACGATACTGTAACACAAATGAGCACAATGCTTTGAAAGCTCACCATGCTAATTTCATCTCACTGAATGTATGGTGTTGACTAAACCATTGAAGGGTTAATAAGTTGACAAAACAATTATTCTTTGGTCAGAAAATAAAATAAATGAAAATCAGAAAACCAATATTTATACACTCTAGTGCTGGGTAAGCCTAAGGCTAGCTATATCTAGCTCAGCCAGTGTGGGAGAAAAGCTGCCAAGTTGATTCAGCAACTACATAGGTTTGTCATCTTCTGTGGTTGAAATCAAAGAACACGTCAGCACCTGAAAAAGTACTACAGAAGCTTAAACAAATCTTTATTCACACCAAGAGACAAACAATCTTTTAGCGGAGTTTTCTATAGGAATTCTAAAGCATCTTATGCCCATCATATAAGGGGAGCTTGTCTAATTAAGGATATTTTTTTTGTAAGGAGTAGACTCACAATACATGTGTTTGAAGACCAGCATAAAGAGAATGGCCCCTTAACCATTTGCTTCGAACTACATGAAACCTGGAAGCTGGAAAGCTTCTCTTTTCATCTCAGAATGCAATACAAGACTTTGATAGGCGTTAGAGCACACATGCAGGGCCTCATAATCTTAAATCCACAAACATTACAATACTCCCAATCTTTTTTCACATTTGCTTACACGATATGGATAGAGAGATATTACAGCTATCTGTTCTTCTCGTGATACACAGCTGCAGCTTCTCGTCAGCATTAGATCACTACAAAAGGTTTTTTTTTTCTCTCCTGCTGGTAATAGCTCACCTTATCTGATCACTCTTGTTACAGTGTGTATGGTAACACCCATTGTTTCATCTTCTCTGTGTATATAAAATCTCCCCACTGTATTTTCCACTGCATGCATCTGATGAAGTGAGCTGTAGCTCACGAAAGCTTATGCTCAAATAAATTTGTCAGTCTCTAAGGTGCCACAAGTACTCCTTTTCTTTTTGAGGATACAGACTAACACGGCTGCTACTCTGAAACTTGCTATTATTAGTACACATTGGGGACAGGCTAATGTCCCACTTCTGCTTCCATTGAAGTTACTGTCTTTGTTTTTAGTAGGATTTCAGTGTGCCCCTTACATCCTCAAACTTCATTTTGAAACTCACATTAACCAGTTTGTCATTCAACCATCACATTTTTGCATCGAGTACATACGCTCTCCATTTACTATTCTGATACTAGTGCAAGTTCTTTGAATACCTGATTCAGTCTATAGACAGGGGATTTAACTGAACTACAAGTGTTTTCTTGTGTGCAGCTGTCTGGATGCATGTTACATATTACAAAATTCAGGAACCTTGAAAGCCAAATGTTATGGATAAAGAATCCATCAGAATCTTATTAAAATCATGAAGATAAAAGAGAAAAAAAAATGTTATTTCTTGTGCCCATCTTGGACACAATGGTTCTATAGTTTGGGGAGACAGTACAGTAGCTGTTGCCAAACCTATATATATTTAATTATTAAAGAACTATAGCCCTCTCCACTAGCTGGGTTGCATAAAAGAGCAATACCAATTTTAAAGCATTTCCATGAAAGGCTTATTTTAAGCACAGCAGTTCATATGATGTGTTACTAATCTAATTGCTAGCTTCATTGCAACAAGGCCTTAAGTGGAAATTTGTAATAATTCTCACACCCACACATGTGTCTCCTTTATTCCATCTATAAAAAAAAGACTAACATGGCTTCCTTTTATATATGTCAGGGGACATAGTTGTTAGTGAGCTCGCCTCTGGGTCAGAGAAGCAAACACTTCTAACAATTTCTGACATGGTTTTGCAGTATTAAGTGGTGCTGCACTGCTATGGAGAGAACTGGGCAAAATCTACCAAAAAACAAAACAAAACAAAACAAAAACCAACCAAACCAAAACAAAACCAGTCAGAAACATTCACATTTACACTATTCACAAGACTTCTTCATTCACTTTCTACAAACAGATGCATGAGGGAATCTGAGTTCAGAAAAACTTGTTGAACGTGCCTCCAAACTAAAGGTTTGAACACTTATGTGAATACATGTTAACATGAATATTGTGTTAGTAGTGTTTGGTGGCCATCTTGAAAACACTGTGTGTGTTTGGCAGTTATCGAATCAGAGAGCAGAAACAATAACATTTGACCAACCATACAGCATATATAGCGAATGTGAAATAGCAAATACTCAAACCAATAGAGTTCATCACAGGAATCCATTTTCAGCACATAACAAGAAGAAATGTTTTCTGATCCTACAAAACTCAGGAAAAAAGCTGCATATTGTTGAATGCCAACTACTGACATCTTATCTATTAACTATTTGCATATATACAGAAATTCCTTTTTCGTGGAGTATTCCTGTAACACTTGTAACTAGCAGTTCAAGGCTGAAATATATTAATAAATTTTAATGCGGAAGGGACCCTTACGATCATTTAGTCTGACATCTTGCATAACACAGGCCAAAAAACCTCATCCAGTAATTTCAGCATTTCTGTTTGAGTGTAGCATATTTTTTTAAAAAAATAGATAACCAGTCTTGACTGAAAGTGATGGAGAATTCACTGCACCCCTAGGTAAGTTGTTCCAAAGGTTAAACATCATCAGGGTTAAAAAAAATATTTTTTTTTAGTCTGAATTTGTCTAGTACAGAGCACCCAACCATTGGATCTCATATTTATTCTGCCCTCTACTATCAGTAATCTCTTCCCGGTGTAAGTATTTGTAGACATAATTGACAAACTGTTTATTAAATCATTTCAAATAACTAGCACTTTAAAACCTGGAATCTATTTAAGGTTAATTTGTTACCAGAAAAGGGGGGAACTTCCTAGAAGAAATTGTTCATTACATTCAATTCACCGAGATCCAGTTGGAGAGGCTATTCTTTGGATGAGACGTTAAACTGAGATATCTCTGGCCCTGCTCTGGTAGCTGGAAACACACAGTCCCATGACATATTTAGAGAAGTTAAAAATTCAAGCGTTCCTTCTCTTATAAAACAGGTTTTACAATTATGAGAGTGTGAAGACTCAGCTGGCTTTATGCACAGAACCACACCAGAAGCAACAGGCCACTGCATACTCCTGTTAGAGTAGGAACTGGTGTCAAGGTATGGCCCGCTCTTCCTAGTTGCACAACTGGTTAGCCTGAACTGGTCCTATGCATATGATCCGAGCATAGATTCCCAATGCATAGGACCTCCAGACATAGTGGCTATCGCTTTTGGCACTCTTTACATAGGCCCATAGGCCAGTCTTGTCTGCCAAAATCTCTCTCATCTCTGATAAAATAGGATGTACTGTAGCTTCATTTTTTGAAACATGGGTGATGTCAAGCTGATTGTTGTGGGGTTCAGAAAGGATTGCAATCCCTCCCCTTGATACCCATCTGCAGCATTACACAATTGGATAGGTGCATTTTCTTTGACTTCCTGTTAAGGTTTCAAAGTACTGCCAGAAATAGTCCATTGGTCATTCTAATGCTCCCTCCTAATTTAGCATGGCAGCCCCTAGGTACCCAATGGGAGATTACTGGTAATTAAATTCAGAAGAAAAGGAGTACTTGTGGCACCTTAGAGACTAACCAATTTATTTGAGCATAAGCTTTCGTGAGCTACAGCTCACTTCATCGGATGCATACCATGGAAACTGCAGCAGACTTTATATATACACAGAGAATATGAAACAATACCTCCTCCCACCCCACTGTCCTGCTGGTAATAGCTTATCTAAAGTGATCATCAGGTGGGCCATTTCCAGCACAAATCCAGGTTTTCTCACCCTCCACCCCCCCACACAGATTCACTCTCCTGCTGGTGATAGCCCATCCAAAGTGACAACTCTTTACACAATGTGCATGACAATCAAGTTGGGCTATTTCCTGCACAAATCCAGGTTTTCTCACATCCCCCCACCCCCATACACACACAAACTCACTCTCCTGCTGGTAATAGCTCATCCAAACTGACCACTCTCCAAGTTTAAATCCAAGTTAAACCAGAACATCTGGAGGGGGGGGTAGGAAAAAACAAGAGGACACAGGCTACCTTGCATAATGACTTAGCCACTCCCAGTCTCTATTTAAGCCTAAATTAATAGTATCCAATTTGCAAATGAATTCCAATTCAGCAGTTTCTCGCTGGAGTCTGGATTTGAAGTTTTTTTGTTTTAAGATAGCGACCTTCATGTCTGTGATTGCGTGACCAGAGAGATTGAAGTGTTCTCTGACTGGTTTATGAATGTTATAATTCTTGACATCTTGACATCCTTGCCTACAGACAGCCCCGCAACCTGAAGCAAATACTCACCAACAACCACATACCACACAACAGAACCACTAACCCAGGAACTTATCCTTGCAACAAAGTCCGTTGCCAACTGTGTCCACATATCTATTCAGGGGACACCATCACAGGGCCTAATAACATCAGCCACACTATCAGAGGCTCGTTCACCTGCACATCCACCAATGTGATATATGCCATCATGTGCCAGCAATGCCCCTCTGCCATGTACATTGGTCAAACTGGACAGTCTCTACATAAAAGAATAAATGGACACAAATCAGATGTCAAGAATTATAACATTCATAAACCAGTCAGAGAACACTTCAATCTCTCTGGTCACGCAATCACAGACATGAAGGTCGCTATCTTAAAACAAAAAAACTTCAAATCCAGACTCCAGCGAGAAACTGCTGAATTGGAATTCATTTGCAAATTGGATACTATTAATTTAGGCTTAAATAGAGACTGGGAGTGGCTAAGTCATTATGCAAGGTAGCCTGTGTCCTCTTGTTTTTTCCTACCCGCCCCCCAGATGTTCTGGTTTAACTTGGATTAAAACTTGGAGAGTGGTCAGTTTGGATGAGCTATTACCAGCAGGAGAGTGAGTTTGTGTGTGTATGGGGGTGGGGGGATGTGAGAAAACCTGGATTTGTGCAGGAAATAGCCCAACTTGATTGTCATGCACATTGTGTAAAGAGTTGTCACTTTGGATGGGCTATCACCAGCAGGAGAGTGAATCTGTGTGGGGGGGTGGAGGGTGAGAAAACCTGGATTTGTGCTGGAAATGGCCCACCTGATGATCACTTTAGATAAGCTATTACCAGCGGGACAGTGGGGTGGGAGGAGGTATTGTTTCATATTCTCTGTGTATATATAAAGTCTGCTGCAGTTTCCATGGTATGCATCCGATGAAGTGAGCTGTAGCTCACGAAAGCTTATGCTCAAATAAATTGGTTAGTCTCTAAGGTGCCACAAGTACTCCTTTTCTTTTTGCGAATACAGACTAACACGGCTGTTACTCTGAAACCTAAATTCAGAAGGTAATCGGAATTACTAGAATCACTTTTGATGGCACACAAGTCACCATACTTAGTCTCCTCCTGAATAGGGAAACATCCCTATTGTTTGAAGATGTCCAGTGGGTTTTGGCTTATCTTTAATAGAGTATCATAAATTTATGTTGATCCAAAATTGTCTTTTGAATAGTTATCATGTTTTTCAAGAAAATTATATGATTTTCATAAGGGGTTAAGCAGAAATGCTAGTCTGGGCTTCCTCTTTCAGTTCCTGTGTGATCTAAATGTTGAAAATTCTCATCAATATATGGTTGTTTTATTTGCGTGCTAAGTCAGTGCCTAGAATAATCAGTTGGTTATCATATGATAATGTAAAATAGAAATATCTGAGTCAACAAAGCTGACTGCAAGGTTCATTCAAGGCCAGAGAACAGATATAGAACAATGACCTGCACTGGGGATGGTGCAGAGCTGCGGGGGGAGCATGGGAAAGTACCATCATTCCCCAGTCGTCCCACTTTCCAGAGGGACTATGTAGGCTGCCTTCAAGCTAGTGAAGCCTGCTCTTTCCAGTGCACCTAGACCATTCCACAGGCTAGACCAAAAGGGGGTGCAAAGTCATAACCTTGAAGACTTACCCCCACTGAGGAGATGTTCACCCTCCTGAGGCACAAAGAGGGAGGAATCCTGGCATGCACAAGGTGGGAGAGAGGATCCTTGAGCCCTCCCCATCCCATGCACCTAGACAAGCACCAATCACAATCTAGCCATTTGTGAATGGCATGTGGAGGGAATATCTAGATAGCATATAAATTGTATTTTCTGTGGGTACTTTACAGCATGACACTGGTTCAAATAAAGCAGAGTACTTTTAATATTCAGATTAATTTTCATAACTGCTACTGTATTTGTAATGCAATTAGGGATAGCTGAATTATTGGCTCCTCTCTCGGGTTTTGTTACTTGGCTTGCGGGCACCAACATAGGAGTAAGTGAGAATATAGGATATCTCAGCTCTAAGAAGAACAATGTTTTCTCTCATACACTGAGCTCAGAAGGGTATAGGAGCACCAGAAATTCTAATCACTGTGGTTGTGCTTAGTGCAAAACACAGCGAGTCCCTTGTTTTTCTATCTTGAAGTTTGCCTAATAGTCTGAGAACAGAGTCTTATTAATGTAAATGAAGTTCTAATAGTGTATTGCATGAAATTCTTTTTATTACTGCATTTCTTTGGAAAACAGCCTACAAACTGGATTAATCCACTGCACTGTATTTTCTGTAAGCATCTACCCAAAGTGACTTTTTAAATAGATTGCTGAGTAAACTTTAAATGAAAGCAGCCAATAAAGATACTTCTGCTGTAAAAATGTGTTTTGTATGTAGTTAATTTCACACTTATTTGCACTGGAAAATTAAATTTTTACTTATCAACATACCCCAGAAATACTGGGGGAAACTCCACTCTGATGTTCAGAGAAGACTTTTTTGTGACTGCTTTAGGCAAACTATATTAAAATTAATTGATAATTAGGAAACTGGCATCCTAATTCCAGCAAAGTTGTCCATTATTGGTCTGTTTCATCACAAAGGAACCAAGCAACTATTCCTTTAAAAAAAAATGAGACTTAGGAGCCTAAGTCCGTTAGGCACTTTTCAGAATGTTACCTTAGTCTGTTTTCCTGGAAGATCAAAAACTTCCTTCGACTGCAATGAGAAGTTCGGCAAGAATGCAGGATTGACTGACAGTAACATACTAAGTTGATTCACTGGACATTTGGAACCAGATAAGAAAAAAGAAAGTGAGAATAATTTTCAGGTGCATAGAAAACAAAAATTGAATTATCTGTAATTTAAAACATAATGATCAGGACTGTCTCTTGGAAGAATTAAACAGCTATAATGATTGATCGGAAACCTGCTTTATTTTTAGCTAGCTTTAAAACCAAGAGATGCTCCTGATAATTTTGTTTTGAAATTCCAAGTGTGTTTTGAATCTAAATATTACTGACAGGGATGCTATTCTATTTACTGTTTTCAGGACCTTCTCATAAAACATGTCTGATATTTAATACATAATAAATTAATTTTTGCTGGCATAATTTAAGGTTCATGTTGCAGATCAATTAGGTTTAAGCATTGCTGGCAGTGGTGCAAATTTTGATTAATTTTTAAATGCCGATCAACAACTTCTTGAGCATATCTTTTTCTGAAGATGGTGGAATTTAATGTTGGCATTGGTTTAATAGTTTGGTCTTGATTCTCCTAAATACCGTATTAGTTTGAGGCCACAATGAGAAAGTAATTATCAGTTCTTAAGGGATTGCAGCACATACCAACAGGAAGGTTCTACTCCAGAAACATTCACACAAAACTCAGTTTTTGGATTAAATTTTATGGAAATCTATCTGTGTGTGGTTGGGAGATGGAGGTGATTGCTGTTTTGTTTGTAAAATATTTTTAGGCTTAATACCCTGGTTTTCTGTGTGAATACCTTTTCCTTTTGGGTTTGTGTTTCCCTATGATTTTAAACTACTGTGGGAAGGAGGGATGAGAATGCAGTGTGTGTGTGTATGAGTGAGTGAATGTGTATGTGTAAAAAATAATAATAAAAAAAAAGCCCTGCTAGTGGAAAAATAATTTTGCTATGCCATACCACCTTTGATTAGATTGTGAGATGGGGACCACTTCTTTGCACAGTACTAGCATAACAGGGCTGATCCTGATTTAGGCCTGGAGGCACTATTGCAATAAAAAATAAGAAGACGTGGGGAATAAGAAAGCCCAAAAGTGCAGGCAAAGGGACATGGACAGCCCTCCTCAAAAACCTTTAAATACATAGTTCAATCTTGTTATCCATATAACTAGTGGAGACCTAAAGACATTCTCAGCTACATTCTCATGATAGTCAGCCCTACATCAGATGCTTTGGTGCATGAGAGAGATAAAAAATGTGGATGACGAACACCACAAGCTGGATGAAAATCAAGTAGCTTGGGCTCAGTCCAGTTAAATAGAAAACAATGGTTGTTTACAAGGGAAGCATTTGTAGGAATGGACAGAAGCAATTTGTGTGCCTTCTCTATTGAGCACGTAGATGAAGCATTTTGGTGAAAGCTCAATGGTTTCAAGGTCCCAGGAGATTCATCCTTGACATGGGTGGCTTGTTCAGCCCCTCTTCTCCTCAGAGGTACATTCCCCAGCCATAGATAAAGGATGGGTTTTGCCTTAGCATATTCCCAGGGAATGACTGTCCTTTTCTTAATGACAGGTTTCAGAGTAGCAGCTGTGTTAGTCTGTATTCGCAAAAAGAAAAGGAGTACTGGTGGCACCTTAGAGACTAACCAATTTATTTGAGCATAAGCATCCGATGAAGTGAGCTGTAGCTCACGAAAGCTCATGCTCAAATAAATTGGTTAGTCTCTAAGGTGCCACCAGTACTCCTTTTCTTTTTGTCCTTTTCTTGATGCCTTACAAAGAGGAAGCAGCATAGTGCATAAACTCATTGGGCTCTTGAATTTCCTTAAATTTTAAAGGCTCTTTTTGTGTTTAAATGAAACATTTTTTGTTGCTTATTCTGAAACTGCCTCGGTTCAGTGGAATCTGATGAAATAGACAACCAGCCTGGAAGAGTCCATCACAGTGTTAAAAAGCTTAACAAATCTCAACAACAAAGATTTGCAAGTTATGCTGGCAAACCAGTTTGCGCTTTCATTTCTTACCATTTATACATATATTTAATGGACTGCCTAAAGGATATATTATTCATTTTCACTTGTTACTGATGCCCTTATTACTCCACGAGGGGCAGTGAAATGGAAGTTATGAAAGATAATAGATAACGAGCAACTAATGTACCCATAGTGTTGCCATTAGATGCATTTCTTCTGCAACATCAGTTCTGTTATATAATTTAGAGACTTTTTAAAAAAAAAGTTGTGGGTTTTTTGGTTTGTTTTTTGCTAAACAGAGGTGCTGACCTAATCGCAGCACTCAATATCACTCTGCTAGCAAGTGGTCAGGTTTGCTTATTTATTATTACTTTATATTTGGGCCCTACCAAGTTCACGGTCCATTTTGGTCAATTTCATGGTCATAGGATTTCAAAAATTGTAAATGTCATGATTTCAGCTATTTAAATCTGAAATTTCATGGTGTTGTAATTGTAGGGGTCCTGACCCGAAAAGGAATTGTGCAGGGGTCGCAAGGTTACTGCTGTAGGGAGATTGTGGTACTGCTACCCAGACTTCTGCGCTGCTGCTGGCAGGGTGCTGCCTTCAGAACTGGGCGCCAACAGCTGCTGCCTTGCGGCTGCCCAGCTCTGAAGGTGGTGCAGAAAGAAGGGTGTCAATACTGCGACCCCCCCCATAATAACTGGGCCCTCCTGCAACTCCTTTTTGGGTCAGGACCCCCAATTTGAGAAATGCTGGTCTCCCCCGTGAAATCTGTATGGTATAGCGTAAAAGCACACAAGACCAGATTTCATGGTCCATGACGCATTTTTCATGGCTATGAATTTGGTCGGGCCCTATCTATATTAAAGGCCTACACACAAAAAAGAGGCTAGGGCAATGCCCAAATGGATAGAAAATTATTAGTGTAGGAGAGAAGACAATCATGAGTCATTTCTAACTTTACCTGTAGAAGCTATATTGATACTGCAATTGGATGTGGGATTGCAGCACTTGTAGACATATCCAAGCTAGCTTTAGATAGCATGAGTAACAATATCAGTGAAGTTGCAGCAGCATGGACTTCAATATAGGCTAAACAAGCCCAACTGGCACCCCAGGCACTCGCTCTCATGGCTAGCCCATGTTGAAATCTGTGCTTGTGTGACTTCACTGCTATTGGTTCTTGTGATAGCTAAATTAAAGTTAGCTTGGGAATGTCTACATGTGCTCCAATCACACCTCCAATTTAAGTATAGATATGCTATAATAGCACTGTTGTGAGACCTAATCATTAATGTCTGTAAATACTATGAGATCTGGAGATAGAAGATGCAGTTGAAATGCAAAGAATTATTAGTACTAGCCAAGAAAATCAATGATGCTATGATAATATGGTTTATAAGCATGCTTATACAGGTTGTCTCATCATGAATGTTACCTTCATGTCTTGTGAGATTTATTTAAGTCTCTCCCCAATTTGCAAGGTAGTAATTTTTCTTCCTTTTCCACAGGGCCATAGCAGGTAAACTACTGAAAAAGCTTCCACGTTGAAAATGTTTCTGAGGAAAATGCATCCTAGATGTAATTCCACTAGAATGCCAGTGAAATTACTCCAGCGATTAAATTTGATCCTATATCTACTTCAAACAACAAATTAAATATTTTATGGGTTGGGGTTTTTTTGGTTAACCTTTGTTTGCGAACATATATCCTTACAGTCCATGCCTTTTTTAAAAAAAAATATTTTAAATAACTACAGCTTTTTCAATGTGGAACCTGGTGAATGTTTTCAAATTTGGCACTGCTTAAATTTTGTGTTATGGTCTCCATGCCCAACTACTCCATGGCAGAGCCTTCCTCCAAGATTCTTGGTAGGTATCACATCAACAAATATAGATCTCCAGGAAAAGTCTTTACTGGTGCTTTTATAATAATCAGCCCTCAAGGCAGATCCAGAAATTAGCAGGGCCCATTCTCACCCTCTGCTATCTTGCCCTCCCAGCTGTTATTTCCACCTGGTTCATATGATGCTATGATAATGTTGTTTATAAGCATGCTTATACATATTGTCTCATCATGAATGTTACCTTCATGTTTTGTGAGGTTTACTTAAGTCTCTTCCCTAGGAGGGAAGATTGAAAAAAATGGGTTTATTTAGTCTGGAGAAGAGAAGACTGTTGGGGTGGGGGGAGACATGATAACAGTTTTCAAGTATGTTGGGAACACTGGGGCATGGCCACTAGGTAACTCGAGGGGATGGAAGACCACAAGTGTCGATGAAGCCCCCTCGCACTAGACCCCGGTGTCCTTGCCCCCCCCCCCCCCGCCTGGAGGCACTCGCAGCAGCTCTGCGTGCTAGGCCCAAGTGTCCTTGGCCCCCCCGCCTGGAGGCACACACAGCAGTTATGCTGAGAATCTGCAACAGTATGTTGCAGAGTCAGACTGCCTGAAACTAAGCAAGGCCAAACAGGGGAGATATGGAAGAACAATGCTGAATAAAGCAGCTTTATGTATAGTTTAACAAATGATACAGAGAATCAGGAAACTAGCTGGGAACTGGATTGGCTGGCTATATGGATACTTGGAGCAGCTTGCTATTGGATAAGTATGCTGGAAAAAAGGATGTATAAAAGCCTGTGTAACTTCCTGCTCTGTTGTGCAGGATTTGAGATTTTATTCTCCCTGTACCTTTTTGCAGCTGCAAATAAACTTTTCTGCTTCTCCACCCCGTTGTGATTATTGGGTGTAGCACACCGGGTAACGAACCACTCAAGCTGTTGTTCAGCCTCTCGGCACTGGGTGCCGGCAACAAGTACATAAAAGGTTGTTACAAGGAGGAGGGAGAGAAATTGTTCTCTTTAACTTCTGAGGATAGGACAAGAAGCAATAGGAATAAATTGCAGCATGGGTGGTTTAGGTTGGAGATTAGGAAAAACTTCCTGTCAGGGTGGTTAAGCACTGGAATAAATTGCCTACAGAGGTTGTGTAATCTCTGTCATAGGAGATTTTTTAAGAGCAGGTTAGACAAACACCTGTTGGGGATGATCTAGATAATACTTAGTCCTGCCTGAGTGCAGGTGACTGGACTAGAAGACCTCTTGAGGTCCCCTCCAGTCCTACAGTTCTATTGTTCTATGATTAATCCCCACTAAAATAAACATGGCACAATACCCAAATTAACATATCCACTACTCAGAGAGGAGGTCAATCCTACAGGGTTTTGAATATGTGGGTCTGCGTGTCTAGATATTGCTACCTGAGGGTTGGACTCATAAACCATACTCTCCAGCTTTTATTGGCTTGTTTATTTATGCTGCCCTGGGTCATAAACATCTAGCATAGAATTTAATTATACATGCAATCAGATTAAACTTCATATCATCTCAGGCAATAAAAACAAAACAGAGAACAACTGCATACTCTATATGATCTATACTATGACAAAGTAAGAATAGTAAGAAGTCTAAGGCCTATAGAATCAAGGCTATAAAATGACTGCCTAAACTGCAGGGAAGCAATTTGTATGAAAAAGTGCAATCCCTTTGCGTAAATTTTTATATCAGTGCATTGCTATATACAAATGACACTGTGGCATTTGCAACACTAAAAAGCTGTATTAAACATAAAATAGGAGCAAGTAAAAAGAAAGATGTTAAAACTACCCAGTTTCCACAGTTCCCTACGATGATTAGTAAACAAATGTCCAGCCTGTGGTACTTATTTTTAATCATGTTTTTGTTATTATTAATCATTTACGTTATGGTAGTACCCAAAACTGCCAGACACAACACTAGGATTCCATTGTGCTGGACACTGCACAAACAGAGATGAAAAGACACCAATTACATATCTTTGTATTCCCTGATTGCTATCTGTAACTATATACATTATTTTATTATTTCAAAAGTGAAAGCTCAAGTTAAAATAAGAGCCAGAGCCAGTAATTTTTAATGCAACCGTTATTCATTGTTACCTAAAACTTGAGCAGTGCACTTCACGGGGGTTGCAGTAAAAGCCAAGAGGCTGCAACTGGAGAGGTTAATTTTGTCTAGTTTCAACCCTTAGTGCGTTTAACAAGAAACTCAGTGGGCAGCTTAACGTATTCTCTTCAGGCAAGGTGGAACAATGCTGAGTAAAGTCAAAGAGTCAGAACATTTTCCACTCCCTATTTGCCAACTGGTTATGGGGAGTAGAGTCTGGTGCTTCTTGAAAAAAAAATATTTTTTAAATGTACTGTACAGTGGTTGCACTTTGGTGTCAGTTTCCCTGGATTAAAGCAGACCAGCAGCTCTGCTTTAGTTAAGGTTGAGTATCACTTTCTGTTAAAACAGTTATTAATTAAATAACTTGACGTTGGCAAATGAAATAGCACCTAGACATGGCCTATAGGAAATATAGGGAACAATATAAATGCTGAGGGAAGCTCATCTACTAGCATGTTTTTAAGGAGATGGCCAGTGTATAAAGAAAACTCATAGAAGTCACCAGACTGAGAAATCTGGAATTCACACACCCCTATTCTTTAGTCAATATAAGGAGCTGCAATACTGATGCTCCAGCACATAACTTAGAACAGTGTCAGCTGCTGCTCTGCACCCCTGCATGGAGTGCTAGATCCATGTAGTTGTGAACCAAAAGGGTCCACCCAATGTCTAGTCTCAAACCTTCCCATTATGCCTACCTCTTTAGGACCATCTCTCACAGCACAGGAAGGTTGCAGAGAGCACTCCACCAGGCTATTCCTCTTTCAGCCATTGCATAATGCCCCTTCTACGGGGCTTGAGTTGTGCTGAGAGCCAAGTCTGGGCTCTCCACAGGGTGGACATCAAAAACTACTCCCATACCCATCTCACACACAGCTAATTAGAAAAATACTAAATATAACTACTCTATTAATGAATTAGATGCAAAATAAGTTCATCCCTTGTGTAACTATGAAATGTGGGGGGAAGGGAAGGAGGGAAAGAGAGACAAGTTCAACCCTTTACGAGTTCAAAAAAGGGAGATATATATATCATCTCCACATCGCTATCCAGGACTCTGAGTTCTGACTCCATTTCCAGTTCTCCCACTCTATATATTCTGATTGTAGTCTTAGAGGTAATAAATTCTTCTAATAGTTTGGTAACATAAAAGTTATGGCAATGGATTTCAAAATACGTACAGATTGTTAGATGCCCAACTTAAAGAAGTCTGCTTTTCAAAAGTTTTAAAAGTAGCTAGTCATTTTAGATGCCTCTATTTTGGGGCATTCCAAATTGGCATCAAAAACTGAAGGTACCTTAAATCACTACTCACTTTTGACAATATTGTCTTATAAACAGATTTGGAAAAATTAAGGGCAGCTGAAAACCCCTGTGTTAAGAGACAGTAGGATGGATATTTTAGTGACCACTGCTGCTTAACTGGGACAATTGTAACATTCAGATATATCACTAAAAATCCCAACAAAACACATAAAAGGTTTAGAAAACCTAATCTATAAGGAATGACTGAAGGAACTGGGCATGTCTAGTTGACAGAAGAGAAAGATGCGGGGGGACATGATAATAGCCTTCAAGTATATGAGATTGTTACAAAAAGGACAGTAAGCAATTGAGAGGATAGGACAAGAAGTAATCAGCTTAGTTTGTACCAAGAGAGATTTAGTTGGAATTTTCTTCCTAATAAGGATAGTTATCACTGGAACAGGTTACGTAGGGAAGCTGTGGATCCTCATCCTCGGAGATTTTTAAGAACAGGTTAGACAAACATCTGTCAGGATGGTCTAGTTATACTTAATTCTGTCTCAGCCCTGGAAGGGGTGGCGTGGGGGGTGGGACGGGACTAGTTGACCTTTTGAGGCCATCTCCCAGCCCTATGATTCTATAACTTCTGGAATGATAATCAGCCGGCACATGTGACAATTTCTGGACTATTGTCTCTGTAGACTGACAACACAATAAGAAAAGGAGTACTTGTGGCACCTTAGGGGCTAACCAATTTATTTGAGCATAAGCTTTCGTGAGCTACAGCTCACTTCATCGGATGAAGTGATGAAGTGAGCTGTAGCTCACGAAAGCTTATGCTCAGATAAATTGGTTAGTCTCTAAGGTGCCACAAGTACTCCTTTTCTTTTTGCGAATACAGACTAACACGGCTGTTACTCTGAAACCTGACAACACACTGTGGCTTTTTTGTATTTGAGCAGAGGTATGTTGATTAGCCAATTTCTAACATGCTGCTATGGGAGCTCTGCCAAGTATAAAGTTTTGTGCGACACAGCTTCTGTCACCCACTCACAAACTATAGTATTTCAGTCAGATTGCCAATGGGCTTGCTTACTGCTCTCACTCAGACGTAACCAACCTGGTACTGAATTGTAAGTAACTTTCCTGCTGCATGGTAATAATGACAACAATGAGGCATACACAAAATGAACAACAGAGATGGTGTATAGAAAAAACAAAGTAACAATGGTGACATACACTGAAATGAATGGGGAGACTTTTCTGTGGTAGAGTAAGAGCATCTTTAGAGTTTCTACACATTTTGCTTCTAGGGTATTAGACTTGCAGTGTGCGAAGAATATAGCCCTGATTCTTTCTTGTGTTGTCATTTTCATTGGGGGAAAGAAGATGTAAAATACTACCAGATCAGTTCAGTGAAAGGCAGTGGAGCATCAGGGCCTAAATACGTATGTTTAACTAGAAAAAAAGGAATCCCAGAGCAAAGCCACAAACAGTGATCAATATAAGGTCTGAACAGAGTTGAGAAATCATTGGTAAAGATCTTAATGGTTCAAACTTTTCGTACTGGTTCCTGCCTCCAGACGGCACATTTCTGAATCTAGTAGATAAGCTGGGAGGATGTCTACAGTCTCTGAAACAGTCTTACTATTTCAGACACTTACTTCCATTGTGATTTAAACATAAATAAATAAATAAGCCTGATACTGCAGCTCTTGCTTATGTGAGTAGATTGGGTCAATTATGCTCTCAATTTACTCTGATTTAGACCTTTGTAATTTTATTTAAATCAACTGAGTAACTATTATTAGAGTGAATTAAGTCAGTCCTTAAGTATTAGAATGATGCATGATAAGGAAACACTAGAGACAGACAGACTGGAATTAGGCTCATTTAATTGTGATCAGAATCTGGCGTATAAGGCTGTAACATCAGACTCGAAATAGATAAAATACATACCAATATTATCTTTATTCATATCCTATACATCAAATGCAATGTTTTAAATAAAAAAGAAAATAACTGTACATGACACACTGTTCTACAGAAACAATAGCGAGGCACCAAAACTGCTATGTTTTCTTGCAAAAGTTTAAACACATTTTTAACACTATGCACTGAATGAATTCAATGGGACTGCTAACAGTACGTAAAGTTAAGACCATACAAGACCGGGGAGTTAATCTGCATTCTAGTATCTAATCTCATAGCAATATAAAAAGAAACGCTGACATAATTACACCAGATCTTGTTTTCATTGATGTCAGTGGGAGATATTGATTTCAATGCTGGGTGTATTGGGCCCAGTATGAACACCAGTGCATGGATTTATGCAGTGAGCACTAGTATTTGCTTAGTAGGGGAGATTTTGAAAAACTTGAAATAGCTAAGCAATTTTGGTGCCTATATTTGAGTTTTAAAACCATGGATATCACACTATGTGGCAGATGAGGAGTGAAGGGAGGAATAAATAAAAGGAACATCCATAGGATTTGTAAGCAAAAGTAAAAGTTTCCCCTGCCAGTTTGCCACAGTTTATCTTTATCACAGTTTGCCTAAACTAGTGATAAAGCCTCCACAGTCTTTCAAACTCTCATCAGAGGTAGCTGCCTCAAAATCTTTACAAAGAAAAGAGTTGCATAAACAAACCTGGCAGAGCTTTCTGGAGTGGGACAGTGTGAAATCTTCCCCAATGGGAGTTTTGCCTTTGACTTCTACAGGGCCAGAATTTCACCCATGGGCCCTATCTGCTTCCCTCTTAGTCTCTCTCTACTTTATGGGAAGGGAGCTCTCTTTGTAGTACACTTACAAATTGGTTGTGAAGCAGCTAAAGTTGCTACCTACCTGGTTTAGCAGAGCCCAAACCCACAAAAAAAACAAGGAAATGGAAAGCCAAGCCCCTGAAGAATACTTACCCACCTCCCACAGGGATGCACCTCACATAAAATGAGTAGGATTTGGCATATTTTCATTTTCCTTTTTCTTGACTATAAGGGCTAAGAATTATCTAGCATTTGTTTCTTTCTACCCACTGAGTCAATCCTATCTTACATGCATTGTATAGGGCTAAATTTAGACTCTGTCCCCAAAACACTGAGGTGATGAAGGCAGTTTGTGGGAAGGAGCCAGATGATACGGCAAAGTTTATATTGACCACTTTGTCACTCATGTTTTAGGATCTCAATTGCACTTAGATGATCAACTGGCAACTGTGGTGTTCAGTGATCACCTCAGTGCTTAAGGCGCTTGCAAGAGATCTCCTTTACTTTGTCTCTAATGGCTAAGTGTAATAGTAACAAGAGCTTCAGTGTCTCTCTGTCTGGGAAGATCAATCCTTAAAGGAACAGTCCCCAATACCACAGAAGTGACTTGAACTGCTTTTTTTCCATGAGAGTGTGATCAGGAGAATGCAACTCTCTTTCATTTTGAATCTCATTACCATTTTAGCCTTTCATTTCTAGAGTGGAGAACGGTAGTATCCTCTATATGGGGCTACCCCTTAAATCCTTTTAGAGGATGAAGCTAGTCCACAATGCAACACCTTGCCTCTTAAGTGAGTCTCATTGAAAGCATATGATATACACTGGCTGTTTGTAGACTTCCTATAATGTCAACCTGGAAAACCTGATTTTGGCTTAAAAAGACCTAAATTAATTTCTAAAAGACCTCCTCTCCTCCTAAATCATAGCACTGATGTTTCAAAAACAGAAGTTCCCTGAGCTGTAGCCTCCTTGGTTTGAAGAAAAGGAGCTACTGACAGGAGATTCTCACTAAGGGCCTCTTGCCTTTGGACTTTTGGCTCATCGGCCAAAATAGCCTGAACCTATTGATCTCAGGATGTGCTGCAAAGCTCAGACTTGTGCCTGGGCATTAGCAGAGGGCTGAGGTGTGCTGAAGGTAGGGCTGTTTGGGGGGAGCTGAAAGATGGGGTTTTGTTGGTGTTTCCGGCTGAAGGGCTGTATGATGTGGGATGTGCTGCTCTTTTCTACAGGTTTGTTTGTTTTGTTTGTGTGCTTTTTGTTAAACAGACTGTGCCCGTGATTGACATCCTTCATACAAGT
Source organism: Lepidochelys kempii (assembly GCF_965140285.1). NCBI lineage: Eukaryota > Metazoa > Chordata > Testudines > Cheloniidae > Lepidochelys > Lepidochelys kempii. Next base: position 29,448,263 of record NC_136391.1, on the reverse strand, counting down.
TAAAGCAAAATAATAAAAATTGCAAAAATGACGAGTGATTTTTGGTGCCTCATATTGGGCCCCAAATCACGACTCAAGTTTGAAATTTCTCCTCTGTACTACTAGGCTTTAGAATACTAAAGAGTTAGTCTCAGACACATTACTTATCTCATACAATATTATGTGGTTGTTTTGCAATGTGAACATCGACCAAGGACTATGCTTAATTCAAGAGACTCATTTTGCAAGAGACCCAGGATTTTTTTAATTCAGGTTTCCAAAAACGAAAGGCTAAGCAGGTTTCCCCACCATCCCCCTTTGCCCCTAACATATTTAATCTTTTCTGAACTCAGGTTTACCTTTTATACTGTTTTACAAAGACTGAAATAATTCTTACTTTTCAGAAGAAAAAAGTTTCACTCACAAAGAGCGAGATAACTTGCATTGCATTTCTTTACAGCTTTTTTATTTCAAAAGGTGGCTGAGATGATTATAGTTTGCCAGTTTCTTTAACTACTTCAAATGTTTCATTTTTTAAAGCAAGTTTCAATCTGCCATCACAATTCCACTGTTGATTACACGCAAGTGCACAGTGTCTTTCATGTGGCTGCTGAGACAGTATATGCGGTTGCTGTATCTTTTGTCAGTGCTTGACACCACAGATCACCTATAAGTTCCTTTTATTTTATTTGGAATTTTGCATTGTGGTCAGTCATGGTATATGTAACCAGAAGAGTGCTACTGACAGTCCTAGGAGACTTGTTCTCCTCTCTATTGTATGATTTTTGCAGTGTTTTCATTGGTCCCCGTGTACTTTAACTGTTTAGACCCTGTTTCACTCAAACACATGAAATTTGTTCCACTGAGGGCTTGGATCCAACAGCTTCTAATGTTTCCCCAATTATAAAATATAACATTTCTAACATACATGGAAAATGCCAAGATATTCTAGTTAGTCATTATAGATCCTTTAAATCTATTATATTGATCGGATGCACAACTGCCCTTTATATTATTCAGTTATGGATACCTTTATAGTTTCTTAAGCCTAAAACAGACAAAATCTGAGGTTGTCTTGGTTCATTCCTGTTGCAGAAATTTCATCCGCATCTCCAAAGTTTGCCTCTGAAATTATTAGTCTACTCCTTTGTACCTTAGAGGTACAAAGACATTCACAACCTTGTACATTACTGTAGATTTTGAATTCTCTTTCATGACTATTTCATGGGGATTTTGTAAGATTCCATATTTCAATCCCATACCCCTTATCTCCCCCACCCCCAAGCACCAGCACTACTGTGATAACATTGCCAGCCAAAAAAATGTCACACAGTTCCTTTGAACACAGGAAAGCAGACTAATATCAGGATCGAAACTTGCATCTCTTTATGATCAACACATGAGGCTGCTGTTACAGGACAGTGTCTCTGCTGATACTGAAAATCAGGCTCCAATAAAATGTCTCTCTTTGAAGGCATCTCAGATTTGAACAATTTGGCCATTGTGTTCTGTCCTGTTCTGAACTTGCATATTTTCCCCACAGTTAGCACCTCTACCTCTTCTAGTCAGAGATGTCATCTACTGGAAGAAGCAACAAAAGTATTTGTGGTTTAGGCAAATTAATTCAATTTCATTTCTTCCACTTGCTTCCAGATGTAAAGACAAGACAAGAGTAAAGGGGTTAGGGTACTTTTTTAAAGAGTAATTTTATAGAGGGCTCAATAGTAAAGTCTATACACAATCCTTACTTAGGGAATGAAATTTCCTTCAAAGAAGTGCCTGCACATTTAATTATAGTAATAATAATAATAAGAGAGAGAGACAGGAAATTAGGCTGATTTTTCATAGATTTTAAAACCTGAAGGGACTACTTTCATCATCATCTAGTTACACCGCATAGCACAGACCACAGATTTTCATCCAATAATTCTTGCATCAAATCCTGTCACTTGTGGTCATACTAGAGTATCTTTTAGAAAGGTTATTGAAATTCCATTGAATGTCAACACAATTAGATGCTTTATTCCCTTTGGCCCCTTTGAAAATCCTAGCTTTAATGTTTAAAAGTTCTTTACTGACACCTGAATTTCTATTTTAGGCAAATTTCCCACTGATAGTTTTGCTTAGAAATGTTATATAGTAATTCCCTCTCTTCTTACTTATTCACAGTCTCTCATGTGTCTCTTATTTCTTAACAGAAATGGAAAGTTTCCATTCGACATATAATTGTTAGATTTAATACTTTATGGTTATATTCCTAAAACTAAATCTTGCCCAGGAAAATACATGCTTATGGGGAAGGGAAAAAAAGAAAGGGGGGGGGGGGGGGCGCACTGCCACAAATTCCCATTCAAGTCAGGATGCATGGAGCATTTAAATGGTCATCTGGGAGACTAGCCTGGCTGATACCCCCATTTAACCTGATCAGATGCACACAATGACAAAAATGGGAGTGGTTGACTGGACAAAGGGCATGACACTTTTGCAGTCAAGTAAGTATGTATATTACCATCCACCTGTACAGGAAGATTTTGTCAGAGCAGCAAAATGCCTGGACCACTGTCAATAATTGGGATATCGATCATCATGCTTATGGTCAAAAACAGCTAAATCAGTAGGTCTTAGTAGGCCTCTACAATAGCCTTAGCATAAATAAGCAAGCATCATGGGAGAGGGGGTCAGGAGGAGACCCTGACCATCTCTCTTTCCTGATAAGATCTCTGTTGAAATTGCTGAGGCATGTGTTTTAGAAAAACCAGGAAGCTTATCTACATTTGCCATTTGGGATGCATTTGTCAGGGCCCTCAAGAAATGTGGACTCTGCAAAAAATCATCTGTATAATTAGTGATTTGAGGAAACCTCTGGCTTAAACTTTGAAATTGTTTGCTTAACAAGTTTTTTTTTAATTGACATGTTATTGTTACACTAACCCAAATAAGTAAGGAGAGAAAGTATTGGGTATTTGAATTCTTCAGGAACATTCTGTAGACATATTGTAGGGACCCAAAGGCAGCTGAAAGACTGGCCAATCAGACAGCTGTCGTACCACTTGAAGACCACTCCAGACTGGTAATTATTGATTTTTGGGGTGTTTTACTAACCTGTTCTGGATGTGTGTAAATGATTGACACTAAATTAAGTGAAAGCACTCTTGTAGTGTACTGTTTATTCCAGTTATCTACCGGTCAGACGGCCTTGTCTCCACTGATTTATTTCCTCCCATGCCTCACCAAGAGTAATAGTTACCAAGTGTTGGGTTTTTAGAACCACGGTAACACACCAGGCAACTACTAGCTATCATTAGCTTTACACTTAGTATTTTTCATCCCAAGGGATGTCTCCAAGGATATATCTACACTTCAGAGTAAACCCTGGATTTGTAGAAGTCTAGTTAGCAGACCTGGGTTTATGAACCTAGGGTTTGAGTGCCTACACTCATTTGTAATCCTAGGTTAGGAATTGTTGAACCCTACATTGCAACCTGGGGCTTCTTCGTCTACATTACATTATGCGGGCCTGAGTCAAACCACTCATATCCCAGCCTTCCTAGCACTCTCCCAAAACGTGGCTGCTCTAGCATTTTGTTAGTGGTGAGGGGGAGGAACTTGACGATCCACCAAAGTTGATTGTCCAGAGGACAAAGAAAGTCATCCCGTAGGACACTTTTGGTGAACTCCCTGATCATATGTTCAGCGAAGCTGTGTTTACACTGCAAAGCAGTAGGGCTTGTACCTTGGGTCCTAGCTTGACTCAAACTCAGACCCTTCACCTCTGGGGCCGTGGGTTAACATGATTTGTGTATAGACAGAAGGCAGGTTAGGCTTGAGCCAGTTCAAACCAAGACTTACTTGGCAGTATAGACATACCCTAAGAGTTTTTCAAGTATTATTAGCTTCAGTACTGAGATACAGTTATTATCTTCATTATATCTGGGAAAACTCAGGAAGGGGAATATTAATGGACTTGGCAAAGGTCACAGAATAAGTCAATGGCATCACCAGACACAGGGCACAGGGAAATCAGTAAACTTAATACAGAACACACTAATTCCATTGCATGTTGCAATAACCTGCAGCATGCTGGGCTGACCCCACCTACCACTCCCTGACATTGTATGGAAAGAGGCAGATGGAGACAACTCACATGGCCTATCAGAGTACATTCTGCCTTAACAGTGTGCTCATAGGTGGGGATTGGGCCAGAAGTTTAGCCTTTAGAGTTCAAATCCTGAAAACAAAATGTATATGGCTGCTGTTCTGGGGGTGGGGGTGTGATTGTGTTCAAAGCTGCAATAATCCCTTAGGGAAAGTTTATCAGATAAGGACATTGACTCTTTTACAACATTCTTACTCTGAATTTATTTCAGCAACACTGAATTGTACACCTGCTGTACATAACTACGGTGTACAGCACCACACTTAGGTGGTGGAAATAAATAAATAAAAGTTGTGTAGGTTTTTCTACTACCTGGTTATATGTTAGCAGCCTTTTTTGGTCAAGAAAAGGTCTTAAAAGTTTAAAAAAATATAGTGGATGTTTTAATAATTTGGCAAATTTATTCCGTTCTATATGAGGGCACCTTCTCTAGCAGAGTCAGCTGGTGCTCTGCCTTTTTTATGTATACTTGGATATTCCAATTTAGGGCAAAGATTAGTGCACTAATTTTAACATGCACATCTCACGTTAAAAACATGTTAGTGTCTGTGGGCTCAATTCACTCCTGATTTAGGCAGGCAATGAAAATGTCACTCCTCTGCACCAACAGGGGCACATACTCCCACAGGAAGTCAGGTGGTGCTTAACTAACGGTTCCTCTCCTTACCATCTTCCCCCTGATATTCCACTGAGGGAAACATGTTAAACATTGTCTCAGTGGGAGCTAAGAAACAATGTGAGGCAGAATTATGACTTGCTCTTACAAGTGCGTACTACCTGGCTCACCAGTCACAGCACAGTGGGGAGAGCCGGCACCACAAGGCTGATGCTGTGCATCACTTCTGCTATAATGAACACATATAACTTCAATTTCAGAGCAGCTAGGCAGGCTGAGAGTTATGATGACTGTTCCTTATGGGCTCAGAATAACTCACATCCTACTACTTTTGTTACCCCAGCCCCTCCCCTCATTGTCTGATTCACCTGTCATGTCTTACCTTTCGACTATAAGCTCTTTGGGGATGGCACTATCATTCCATCTGTGTTTGAACAGCATGTAGCACAATGGAGCCCCCACTTGGTTAGCTTCTAAGGACAACCACATTATAAATGGAACTAACAATATTCCCTCTGCTGCTTATATGCAAGGGGATTGGGCAGAGTGCCTTGTATCCATCTCCTAATGTACCAGCCAGTTTCCTTATTTTAATCTGCTACTGGTGAATACTAGTGGCTTTTTACTTTCCATCTCGAACACGGCAGGAAATCAGGCAGTGAAATAGTGCCCAGAATCACAATACCCTTCCTGATCTGCTGCTCAGGGAAGCACCTTCATTCAGGGCAGACTGTAATACTGGTCTCAGTAAGAATGACCAGCTGGTTCTCGCCTAAGATGAAATGGATTTCAGGCACTTTTTGCAAAAATCTTTCAAGTGTCATTGATGGTTTCTCCTTTTATGCCAAGTGCAAAGTGACTTGGATGTTTTGTAAGGCATATTTTTTGTAGTATAAGTTTCTCTCCTGTGATTTAAGAGATTTTACTAAGTTTGGTTAGAAATAAAATAAACTGGCCACTATTGTTTGGAAATATAGTTATTTTGACTAAAAAGCAACAAAAACCCTCACATTTATTTTAATATGAGATTGCAAAAATCTCACTGTTATCAAATTATTCATTCTCTGTACCGGGGTGCATTTTACCCACAAAATGGATATTTCTGCATATAATTAGCCATTGCACATGCAAACATAGGATATTTTGTGTGCACAAGTGCATGTGCTGTGCATGTGCTTTGAGAGCCTTTGAGAATCTGGCCAACAGTTTCTTCTGTTTTTGGTAGTATTTAGAATAAATTCTTCTATACCAAAAAATTTCAGCAATATATAATTGAAGGATACAGTTACTGAGCCAAATTCTGCCCCACACTTACTCCTATGGAAACTCACTGACTTCAGTATTTAGGCCAATTTGCCTTCCAGGCTGTCACTTCTGTGGTGGTGTCTTCAGCTCAGTAAAGGTATGAAACGTGTTAAAGTTTAAGCATGTGTTTAAGTCAGTGGGGCTTAATTATGTGCTTAGTGTGCTGCTGAATCGAGGCAAAAAGGCAGGCGCATTCCACTTGGATAAAATCCAAAATTTTAAAAATATCAAGATTTCTAACACCTAAATATAGTTTCAGATTTGCTGAAAGAGCTAACACTTGTTTGATAAAGCACAGTGATAAAAAGTAGAAAATTGGTGTTTATAAAGTAAAATATCACTATGATTCAGTTCATAGACACTTCAAATTAAAGAATAACTCCGAACAGCCTATTTGGAGGAAAAAAATCTGTAAAATGTAATATTACTGTACAGAGAGTGAAAGCTGAGATACTAAACCAAAGTAAAAAGAAAAATATTGAGGAGTTCTACAAGAATTAATAAAAAGAGAAATACCAATCTCAAAAGTTGTGCCATCATAAACTCCTTCATATCTAGGATACTTAGTTTTTATTTGATCTCTAGGCCTGTATGCTTCCTGAAATGTTTTCTAGAGTTCAGTTATATTGGAAAGTAGGATTATAGGGCTATTGAGTTCATTTTCCTAGTACAGAATACCAAACTGAGTTGCAATATTTGACAGATTTATGACTATTTGCTGAGATATTTTTACAAAACTGCAGAATAGCAGGCATTTTAATCTACTCTGTGGCAAGCCCTCATAAAGTAAACAGTTTAAGAACTGGAGTATACTACAAAGAGGTGTTTAACTTTTATTTTATGCCTTACTCTATCTACCAAAAGGTATATTTTGACAACATTTTAAAATTATATAGCGTACTGTCCATTGGTTATCCTACAGAAAATCACTAGCCCCCTCCCTAAGTCTAAATGAATGAGTAAATAAAAGCAGAACATTCACTGGCTGTTCTACTACGTGTGGATACTTGTGAAGACACAGATTGATGGTTTGTTATTATGAAAAAATTGACATTTACCGATTACAGCATGATATTTCAGAATTTTCCAGCATGTGCTCAGTACATAGTAATGGGAAGTTATACATCTGAAGAGAAAGAAAATATTGCATTTCTATATAATATAGTGTGTGGGTCTCCAACGGTACATGCAAAAATCAGTGACCAACATGATGGCTGTTTGTTGGCCATCTCAGTTCAGTTTGTAACAGAAGGATGTCTGCATCACAAAACCACCATCATGACTTGCTCTAAATGATACCCTTGCTGGCAATCTCAGCAGAAAAAATAAGGATTGAATAGGAATGGAGGTTGAACTAATCACTGATAGCTTGAGGTGATGGTCTCCCCATCCATATTTGAAACACACGAAAGAGAGAGAGAGTTGTTTTCCAGTGAAGTGTCACTGGTGCCTTCATGAGGACTAAATTCATTTGTGTTTTTTTTAGTAGTAGCAATAGTAGTAAAGCCAAATAAAAACAATGCAATCTTTACATACATCCCAAAACACTACATTAAAATAATATTAAGGTTGCAAAGTCAAGCACTGAAAAGTTAACCTTAATTTTGACATTTTCTATCGATGCATACCTAATTTTGTCCCATACATATTATGACACAGGTTTTTTGTTTGTTTGTTTGTTTTTGTTTTTTTAACCACAGACTATTGTTTCCACAAGACCCTGTCTCGTTCAGTGCACAGGATGGACTATTCTCTGAGAATGAATCAATTATGTAGTGAATGAGACTGTTGTCTACAAGACCCCTTTTCTCAGTTCTGGTATTTGGCATCTCCGCAGCCTCTAGGAGGAGTAATTGCAAGCAAAGTCCTGCTCTATCTCTGTAAGCCTTAGCTAGATCATGCTCAGTCACTCTGTATGAATGACACGTTCACAATTCATTTGGCACATAAGAGTTGTGGGGGAATGGAGCATTGCTCAATGAAGACAAAATCTTCAAAGTATTTAGCTGTCAAATAACAGGTATGTACTGAACAAGTGCAAACACAATTTTTTCAGAAGTTATAACTTGTCCAAATTTGGGTGATTATTGTGGGGATGGCAAAAGGAACATCCCTTTCACCAACATGAGCATCTGCCAAATTTCAAGTCCCTACTATAAAAGCATAGGGGCAATCTGAGCTTCTTAAATCAACTATTGTAAGATTTATTTTTAACATGGGCAAAACAACATATTTTCCCTAATTTGATCTTAGAAATGGTTGAAAGGTCCCCAAAAAGTTTCAGCCTGAGGCAGACACTGGGCATAGAAAATCTGAGGCCAAACAGTAAGTTTGGTGAAGTTATATGTAACTGAAAACAGGAGCTAACAATGAAAAATATTGGGCAACCTTAACTATAGACATTACTGTCTGTATCTCAGCCCCAATCTCGTAAGTGCTTAAACATATTCTTATCATGAGCCTTTGGTATTAAGTGCAATGGGAATATTTGTGTGTACATAGGTACTTTACTTTATAAGTGTTTGCTCTTCTTTAGATCATTGCTTACCTTAAGCTTCATTCCTCTGAGTGGAACAAAGTATTTGTTGGTATATTTAACAGATAAAAATCTATCTGTTCCCAACTGTATTCCCTCTTTTTAAAGTTTACAACCATTGACTAAAGAGGCTTACTGAAATAAAAAAATATGATAATTAATAAATAATTTAGATCATAAAGATGCTCTTTTGCTATGTAGAATTGCGTGGCAGTCCTTCACTGTCAATATCTGAGGGTGGCCATGCATCTTTGCTGTCACGCACCTGAAATGGCAGTCTGAACAAGGGGGAAATTAGCTGTCTCTAGGGCTCAAACCCTCAAGCAAGGTAGAACAGCAAGTAGACTGACACAAGACTTCTGGCCAAGGGTGGGGTGGGAGAGGGTAGGGGGATGCAGACCCCACCCACCGGACTCCATTGTGTCCCAGGGCAGGGCCCTAACAGTGGCAGAATGGTCTGCCACTGGATCAGAGGGATCTGCCCACAACACGCCAGGCCAGCACTCAACCAGACAGCTGTCTAGACTCCCTGGGCTACTTCCTACTCTCCCCAGGTTTGATTCCTGAGTGTGGTGAGCATCTCGTGTCTCCTCAGGGTACACTGTCAGTGGCAACCCCAGAAGCTCCTCAGCGTTGGTTGAGCCTGGCAGTTCTGTTAGCTCAGGCAAGTCCTCAGTGTAACTGAAGTCTTCTGCAGGCTCCTGCATCAGCAGTGGGGAGTACACATCCATCTCCTTTGGCAACTGCTACTCAGCTGAGCTACAGGGTAAGACTTTTATACTTCCTGTTCCTGTCCCGCCCCTCTGCTTATGGTGTGGTGAGCGTGTCCTTCCTGGTTCCAACCACCATAGGGCATCTGGCCATCCCTCACTGTCAATCTCCGAGGGTGGCCATGCCTCTTTGTTACATGCTGATATGTCTTAAATACTTGTTCTGAATGGTCTGAAATCTTTAAGGAATACAAAGACCTATTCCTCTGTTAAGACCATTTCAAATCATTCAGACTGGCTCTAAATGTTCATAACTGGCTGCATATACTTTACATCTTTGTGAAATTCTAATTATTTAAACAAATACCTCTAGTGATTTAACCACATCATGGTTATAAAGATCTTTCTATGTGGCTCCCTTTGGAGCTGTATTTTATGCTGTGCCTGGGATCCAAGTATCTTGTTTTAGAAACACCATGCATGGGGAAAGTCAATGGGACTTGTGCCCCTAAGTCATTTACATGATTTTGAAAATCCCACCCCAACTAGTTCAGCCTCACACAATCATCATACATTGTTTTGGCAAGTCTGTTTTGCAGTTGGAGGGATTCCAGCCTTCATTCAGACTGTGCAGGTTACTGGTGTTCACATCACAAAAGTTATTGGTACAATCAGCACTCTTGTTATCAAACTCAGTACCAAGAACAATGACTAACATGACATGGAGACTAAATTAACTTTCTAGCTCTCTAGTGGTCCTTCCTAGGTCAGATTTAGTTAGGATTGATGTTCAGCCTGGGGAAGCTCATTCTACAGTATGGTATGTGGCTCAATGGATTATCAGAATTTCCTTTTCCAGGGCTCTCTCAAACACTACATTAGCCTTTTAAAAAAAAAAATCAACCAACCAAACAAAACCCCTTAATATGTTCTTGAAACATTGAAAATACTTGGTCATGCATCTCTCAAACTCCCCCTGCCCCCAGAACATTTATATAATAATGATCAGGAGTATAACCAACTTACTAAATACAGTCATGCAAGAATAAATATTTATGTGCCTTATATTATTAAAACACAAATCCTGTATATGGTTTACTATAGTCATTATCAACAATGAAACAGCTCTGTTTTGTACGGTAAGAGTGCTACATTTGACTGAAGTTATATGGGGCTTAATGGAATCCAGTGTCACTTTTTCAATTCTTGACCATAAAGCTGTTACATATTATTTTTGTCAGGAATGCCAATTAATGTCCAGAACCATATACTTCATTTGTGTGTGTTAAACTCTAAGTTACATCTTCTCAGTCAATTTCCAGTATATCTGTCTCTTTACAATAAGTCAGAGTACTGAAAAGGGATATATATTAAACAATCCCACTATAAAGTAGCAATCTTTATCATTTTCTTGAAGTTCACTTGTTTTTTAGTGCCTTCCTTTTTCTTATTATCTCTTGTGTGTGATTTTTCTCCTTCCTTCTCTCCTTTAGCATGTTGAATAAAAGGAAAGGAAAATAACAATCCCAAAAAGCTCATGCCAGTTGGCAGGAAAATTAAAAATCGCAGATTCAAAAGTACTTGAAAGTTCATGAAAACATCTCTAATGAGACAGATGAAAATATGAATTGCTCCTAATGAGCTCAAAATTGCACACACTTTCCTTGGTTTAATTTTGTAAGCCTTTACAGATATTTTGTGCTATGCTTATTATAAAACAAGAAGTGGCCACAAGGCTGTGATAAACCAATTTGTGAGATTAAAGTACTGAACTTGAATGGTTTTCATTAACTTATAAGTCATGAGTTGAAGTTAGTATAAAATGTAATTCCTTTTGTATTCAGAGGAGGCCTAATTCTCCACTGCATTCCACCTTTTGGAGTCATTTGCACCTGTTCAGTGTGAATGCAAAGAGGGTGTAAGATGCTACCATTCTGACTTGCCAGCATTTTACTTTCACTTGATGTGTAAGGCAGGGCAGAATAATGCCTTACATGCAGTGGGGATTTCTGTAACTAGTGGCCAGCTGTACATGTAGCGAACCCAGTGCAAACCCTTACAGCACATAGGCCAAGCCAAACTAAACTATGGCATGGAGTGGGACACCTTAGCCTGGTTTCAAGGAGGATTACGCTTCACTGGTGCAAATTGTAGCTTTTATCAGCTTTGTCTGTGAATACTACAGGTCTCTACCAGTGGTGGCAACCAGGGCAAATACAATTTAATAATCAGAGGACCTGATTCTCTAGCTGTGATACACCAGCACTGCTCCAGAATAACATCACTGATGTCAATTGAGTTGCGGCTACATAACAATGGTTGACACAGTGAAGAATGAGGTCTGTTGACATCATACTCACAAGGAGTGTTAATGGATATCTGATGTGTGGAGTTTATGATAAGACACAGAGAAAAAAACATACGTGAGAGAGAAGCTTACAGCAAAGTGCACATCATACACAGTAATTGAAATCTAATTCCCAGTGCAGTTCCAAAAAAACTTTGAAAAGTAGTTCACTGGGTCTTATTTTAACCATGCATTTGTTAGAAATGTCCTATTAAACTGACAGAATTGGCAATTGTAATTTGCTACATTTTTTAGATAAAGCTTAATTTATTACTAAACACTAGGAATTGCTAATTAGTGGAAGTAGTTAGAAATTATGGGTTTCAATACAAATCTGCATTTTATTATAAAGCTGTCACACAAGATCATTACATTAGCCTGGCAATGTTCAGAGAGAGCAAACTAAAGAGCTGAATCATTTTAACAGTGAACAACAAAATTATCAGATGATTTTTAAAATCTACTTAACCTTTGAATCTTAACTGACATATTATATGTCTAGTAATCCAGTACACTCACAAAAAATTCCTCAGCTGACCTTCTGGATGTCAGCCAATTATCACTTGCATATTGAACTCTGGCTTCTGTTCTCAATCTCTTGTGACATTGATCCAGATTCTCATTATGTTCTCATTCTCCTGAAGATGCACTCAAAAACCTCGGGGAATCACTTCCATTCCTCTTCCACAGAAAGCAAAAGAATGCTGTACTATTATCTCACCAAGTATTAGAACATCATTTTGCCATAATAAGGTAAAATCCTGCCCATAGTAAAGTCAATACAAAAACCCCATTGACTTCAGTGAGGCCAGGATTTCACACCTGTAGTTTCTGGACCACAAAAATCTTGCATCAGCTGCTGCAGCTTCACTGGTGCTAGTATCCAGATTAGCTATATTAAAGCTAGCTCAGGTATGTGTACACTAGCTGTAATCACATCACCAGGCTGCAGTGTAGACAAACCCTCAGAGTCCAGTGACTACCAAATGATTCTCAGAAATAAATGTTACAATCCGCCTGGAAACAATGGCTTTAAGTTACAAATAAAAGATTAATCAAGAGTCCTAACTTAGTCTGAAAGGGCAGTCCAGTATAGGGGTATGAAGGTCCAATACAGGGGTATGAAGGTCCAGTACAGGTATGCTTCACCTAAGCACCAAGGGAACTCTTCAGGCCATCTGCAGAGTCTTCCACCACAGCTCATCTTGTTTCAACTCATACACATGAGTTGGCCCCTTGTTTGCAGGCCAATCCCAATCTACCTTCCAGAGCCATTGCCGCACCTGTGCCAGCTAGAGGCTCCTTCCTAGCCTGGCGCTTAGCCTTTCAGTTCCAGCTCCCAACTGCTGGGCCTTCTCTCCAAAACCAATTCCCAGGCTGCTACCTCTGGCTTGTTGCTCCTACTCACAAGCCTACTCCTCAGACAATTCTCGTCTGACTTCTGACCTTCTCTTTCCTAAAATGGAGGAATTATGGAGTTCTTTACTGCATGAATATTTCATGGGATTAACAGAGTGCCCTCAAGAGTTTAGAGTCTACATAGAAAAGACAGAGGAAATACTATTATCCCCATTTTGTGATGAAGAACAAAGGCATAGAGAAATAAGAGCTAAATTATGGTTTTGCCACAAGCCCTGAGTAAGAAAAGGAGCAGACCAGGCATCATATTGTGACTCAAGGAATTAAAATAAAAATCTATTTTATGATCATATTTGACAACACATTTCAAATACAGGAATTGATATTTTGCCTTTGAAAACAGATAATGCTGTTGCATTTGTAGCATTCCTTACCATTTGTGCAGGGAATATGGTGCTCTAGTTAGTTGATTCCATAGACATTTACAAATATTTTAATGGAAACCAAAAGTGACATTGGCAACTCAACTTTTTTTTTTTTTAATTTAAAGTCTCAAGCACTTTTTATCCATAGCATAGTGCTATCTATCTCTTTCATGAAAATCATGTACAAGCTTTAGTAAAGGCCTACAACACACTGAAGAAAATTAGAACTGAAGACTATAAATAGAAAGTAACATTTAAGTGGGCAAATATTTTCTAATGTCATTGGACATTAAGTGTGCTGTCTTGACAGTGGTTTACAAGTTCCCACAGTGCCAAAGAGTTTCTTTTTTAAATGTTGCTGAGTTAGGTATCATGTCAACTCTCTGAGGATTTACTGTGAACTTAGAGAGAATGAGTAAGAAAAATCTCATGTGTATACTCAATTTCTAGATGCCTAAAAATATTTCACAGGCTAAAATTGTATTTATGTCCAATATAATGGAGCAGCATTTCTGGAATGTGAAAAGGTAAGAATCTTAAGATGATTTAAAACTGTGTGACTATTAGAAATATTTAACAACTTAGGGATAATCTTTTATAAAATCATTAAAAATAAGAAAAATAAAAAACAAACAAGCAACAAATAAGCGATGTCAAACAACTTCAGTAATTTTATAGGAGGTGTAATAAGTGTCACTGAGAAACAGAGGATTCCATACATATTGCACAGGACATGTAGTTCCCTGCTCCAGATAAATACATTCTTCCAAGCAAAAATATCCAAACCTAAATGGAATTACACACTAGCTTCAGAAGGTTGGTGAAATGGCTTCAGCGTGACTGTGGTTGCTACCGAAAAAGCAAACCCAGAAGAATGCCCATACTTGGCATATGATTTTATTTTTCTAATGAGCAGTTATATTTGTTAATTGGTTTCAGGAAAAATATATCTGCCAATTGCATTAAATGGAATATATGTTTGGCCTTTAAAAGCCTAGTAAATTAATTCTGTTGGCAGAACAATTAGCATTTAAAATCTAGAATGACCTTAAATCTGTTCATCTTTGTTATTAGTTTGGACTTTAATATCAGGTATAGGACCAAAAACTGCCTTAGTTGCCAAGATTAAAAGCTTCGAGCATCAGCAAAAGGACATTGGGTAATAGGGTGAAACATGTTCAATGAAACATAAAGGACAAACTTCTATGATTATGTTTGATTTGTGTTGACTTAGCAACCAAGCAGAAGGGCCTTCTTGAGCAACGAGCATGGGAAATGAGAGTAGAAATTGACTTTTTTGGTATCATATGGCGTTACGAGACTGTTTGGAGAGGGGGGCCTAAATGACTTAGCCCCACAAAGATATTTTAAGCTACAGTATATGTATAGACCTGCTGTAGATACATTTATTCACGCAACCTATTTGGTATGTTGATACATTTGGTTTCCAAGGAAATCACTGGGTGGTGCTGTTTTTTAAATCCCCCAAACAAATCTGTATTGCAAATGAAACAGCTGGTAGACAAAAAAAGATGGTCTGCTTGAATTCTTCAAAAGCTCACCCAAAGAAAATAGCTGTAATACATAACGCTAATCACAAATATGCAGATATGCAATCTAATCAAAATCACATTGTGAGGTGATTTTGTTTTAAGTGACTTTAATTGTTTGTATTGTGTATCATCTATATTTATTGTATAAAATTTTCTAATTTTGTAATAAAAGACTCAATTAAACTATCAGATTGCCAGAAAAATAAGAGATTTTATTGTAACTTTCTGATCATATTAAAATGAACTATTCTTTAAACAAAATATTGGGCACAATTCCAAAGGTGAATTCTGTTACCTGATTTTCAGTCTTCTAGACCTATCTTTGTTGATTTAAAATAAAACAAGAAATAATAAAATACTACCAGATATAACTTGATCACCCCATAGAGATGTTCTCAGTTTGGAGGCTACTCTGTATATTTAAATCATACCATTTTGTTTAGTATTTGATTTGTCATTTGTACTTGATGCGTCATTTTCTGTTTTTAAAGAATATAAAATAGCTGACTTTAATACAATGCCTGATATTCAAAAATTACTCTTGCAACCACCAAACCTATTTCTTACATAGCAGCAACTATATAAAAAAAAAGAAAAGTGGGCAAGTCTCTAAAATTTAACATAACAAATATCAAGATAATATTTTAATTTAACTTGGTGGATACAATGATCCTATCTATCCATCCATAAGGACTAGATTCTGCCACCTTTATTTCCAGCAAGTATTCCTACCAAAACCAGAGGGCTGAGTCCTAATATCCTTGTTATAATTTGTACTGCTGTTGCACCCAGGAGTTCCAGTCATTGACGAGGACACCATTGTGCTAGGTGCTGTACAAACACAAAAAATAGTATTATGCACACTACCTCTCTCTGGCAAAGGAGAATTGTTACACAATGTTTTGTAGTGCTTGATCCAGTCTAGTTTTGTGCAAATTGAGACCAATGTATTAATCTCCCCTCTTTTCTACCTTAGTATATATGCAGCACAATCTTAGCCCAGATAGGGAGAGAGACATCTAACATCATGTTTGTGCATTAAATAGTTTCTGCAACCATGACAGGTGCTACCTATATATTTTTTCAGGTAAAAAGAAAAGGAGTACTTGTGGCACCTTAGAGACTAACCAATTTATTTGAGCATAAGCTTTCGTGAGCAACAGCTCACTTCATCGGATGCTTATGCTCAAATAAATTGGTTAGTCTCTAAGGTGCCACAAGTACTCCTTTTCTTTTTGTGAATACAGACTAAAACGGCTGTTACTCTGAAACCTCTCCTTACAATGACAGGTTTCAGAGTAACAGCCGTGTTAGTCTGACTTCGCAAAAAGAAAAGGAGTACTTGTGGCACCTTAGAGACTAACCAATTTATTTGAGCATGAGCTTTCGTGAGCTACAGCTCACTTCATCGGATGTATACCGTGGAAACTGCAGAAGACATTATATACACACAGAGACCATGAAACAATACCTCCTCCCACCCCACTGTCCTTCTGGTAATAGCTTATCTAAAGTGATCATCAAGTTGTGTGTGTGGTTTTTGAAGGGGGGTGAGGGAGTGAGAGAACCTGGATTTGTGCAGGAAATGGCCCACCTTGATGATCACTTTAGATAAACTATTACCAGCAGGACAGTGGGGTGGGAGGGGGTATTGTTTCATGGTCTCTGTGTGTATATAATGTCTTCTGCAGTTTCCACGGTATGCATCCGATGAAGTGAGCTGTAGCTCACGAAAGCTCATGCTCAAATAAATTGGTTAGTCTCTAAGGTGCCACAAATACTCCTTTTCTCCTTACAATGTGTATGATAATGAAGGTGGGCTATTTCCAGCACAAATCCAGGGTTTAACAAGAACGTCTGGGGGGTGTGGGGGGGGAGGTAGGAAAAAACAAGGGGAAATAGGTTACCTTGCATATGCATATGTTTTTTCCTACCCCTCCTCAGACATTCTTGTTAAACCCTGGATTTGTGCTGGAAATGGCCCACCTTCATTATCATACACATTGTAAGGAGAGTGATCACTTTAGATAAGCTATTACCAGCAGGAGAGTGAGGTGGGGGGAGAGAAAACCTTTTGTAGTGGTACACACCCATTTTTTCATGCTTTGTGTTTATAAAAAGATCTTCTATACTTTTCACAGAATGCATCCGACGAAGTGAGCTGTAGCTCACGAAAGCTTATGCTCAAATAAATTGGTTAGTCTCTAAGGTGCCACAAGTACTCTTTTTCTTTTTGCGAATACAGACTAACACGGCTGTTACTCTGAAATTTTTCAGGTAGCAATTGTTTCTATCGAGCTTATATAAATACTAAAAATTAGAAAACCAGCAGATATGGAGCAACAGTACAGCATTTCAGATGGGGAGATTAAGGGTCAGCCGATGTCCAATCTGACAGACATAAAAATATAGAATTCACAGGTTTGACAGATCACAGTATTATATTCTTCTGTCACATACCAGTCAAATCCCAATCTCATACGAGATTTTACCTGCATATACAGAAGATGCCCTTTAGTAGCCTATCTGTACCGATGTCCTCTGTTAGCTTCCTGATAAAGTTTTGGATGTGTTCCTTAGCCTACTCTGAACACCTTTTAGGCTGAAATCTCATAACACATTTTCTCATCAGACCTGGTCAGTTTTTGGACTGGAAACTGCCAAAGAAAACAGATAGTGCTGAATTCTCAGGGAGTCAACGCTTTCAGGTTTTGCAAGGCTCTAGTATTAGAACAAGTGTCCTGACTAAATTCCAACATAGAAAAATCAAATCCTGCCTACCTAAATCCCTTCTGTAACTGGAGAAGTTATTCATTATTTTCTTTTCTTAAAATTTTAGTGTAGGTTTGTTGTTACAGATTCACCTTTCATCACAGAAGTGAGTGAAGTGATTCAGAGGCAGATTCAATCCACTGAAGTCAAGAGCCATAGCATTTGTGTAACTGAGAGGAGAGTTTAGAGTCCATTGTAAAATGGTTTGAAATCATTTAAAATAAATGTTTTATTTATGTGTGGTGTCATTTGATTGATTTAGTAATATTATGTTCATCTGCTGGCTCAATGTGGTGTTGTATTCAGTCACTATTATCTTCACAATCTGTCAGTTCTACTTCCTTTGTTTACCTTGTTTACCTTGTTTGTTTACCTTCCTTTGTTTCAGAGTGGAACTAAAGTAGCAATGGGGTGAGGGGAGAAGAGATTTGTTCCAGTACATTGTGAACATACTCAGTCTTCCAAACAGAATGAATATGTTAAGGTCCATAAGGTTCCCAAGGAGAGTGGGTGTTTGAATAGATAGTTCTTATACACCCTGGGGAGCCAAACAGATTGAAACTGGTGGGCTGAATAGTAAGAGTTCAAGATGAAAAAGGAGAGGAAGAGTTAGCCAACAGAGCTGATGCTGAGAAGCTAGAAAGAGGCATGCATTGTGATGGTTTCAGGGGAACTGAAAGACAACTTCATCAGGTCAAACGGCAAAAGTAAGTGCTTAATTTGTGCCAGGACTTTTCAGGGCTGAGACCCAGCACCTCTGTGCTTGGTAGTTGATAGCCCTGGCACCTCTGCATTGTGCCCTGACGCCTCATTCATTACAAATCAATCACTGTCTAGACTATTTGTAGTGTGGTACTGCAGTCAGTCAACAAGCAAGATAAGGGAAGAGATCTTAGATCAGAAAACCTAGGCTTGAAATAAAGCGAAAGGCCACGTTATGGAGGAGGCAAGGGAGAGAACAACTAGGCAACTGAGTCTAGAAGAAAACAGAAGATTTTATACAAGAAGGCCTAGTGTCCTAGAAGCACAAGGACTGGCAACAATCAAGCCACAGGAAGTTGGCTGAAGAAAGACAAAGAAAGCACCCAGCAGAGAAGAGCACTGAGGAAGGCAAGACAGCTGTGAAGAAGATCATTTAGAGCTGATATACTGCCTCCAATCATAATTACATATGTGGTGAGCACAGAAGCCCAATGGCTTTTTTCATTCCTGGGAGCTGTTAAAATTCCATCTGTGCAAAATATACGTAGGCAGGACTGCAATGTTATGGAAAACCATGTCTGGACAAGAAGAGGGGAACCAGATGAACAGTGATTTTTTGTAGCAAGAAACCTGTGAAATTCTAGACAGAATTCCATGTATCAGTTAAAGCTGCTAGAAGTGAAAACATATTATAAATTTTAAATTATAGTTAATGAAAGACTGGAGGAAAAATTTGTGTAACTTTGGTCAAAGTTGTCTTGCTTTTTGTTGTTGGTGGCGGTGTAAATTTCTAAAGTTAACAATTAAGAAAATAAAAACAATTAAAGCATGTCTATATAAAGATGGATAGAAATTTCTTTGAAGATTTGAACACCCCTATACCTTCATCTCCCAATTTTAGCTGAAATATACATATAATAAACAGGGATTGTGTAAGGAGGTTAAATATTGTCCAAGGAAATCATTGTTTCCCTCCAGGAACCTGTTATAGATACATAGATTTAAGTCCATGTGTCTATAAATTGTATACCTACCACTCTTAAAAGAATGGTGTGCCCAGATAAGTAATCTTCATTGCCATCAGTTTACACAATATTATTGTATTTCCTAAAGTTGAATTTTACTACATTTGATTCTGATTGTCCATCTTTTTGCAAATTGGAACAATATCTCATTTTTAATTACAAAGAGCCAGGATGTTTTTAAGTGCTTGGAACCCAAAGTTAGGGCCAGATTTTCAGAAGTGCTCAGGACTCAGCAGTTCCCATTGAGAACTAATTTAAATGGTACCTAAATTGGAGCTCAGCCCCTCATAAAATTTGGAAGCTCTTTACTATTGCTCAGATAGTGGTTAAATGCACCAGTTTACTGTATTTCACTATATTTTATGCTGGTGTAAAAGAGGTTTAAAAATACTTTTCCCTATCCCTGTTGATTTTGTGACAATCCTCCATATGGCACTATTTTGGAAAAGCTCAGCAGAAGGATGAAAATAACATATAAATACAAAAAGGAGGCATATGTTTTTTGTTTTTTTTTAAATGGAACTTTCAGGAAATTGTTTTTATTTTGACTTGTGTCTAAATTAGATTCTTAGGAGCTGAAAGAAATGCAAGCCCCTCTAAATGCTATTAGACAAACAGGTTTTAGATAAACAAACTAGGGAAATACATCCTAGATGGAGCTATTATAAGTTGGGTGCATAACTGATGGGAAAAACATTCCCAGAGAGTAATCATCAGTGGTTCACAGTCATGATGGAAGGGCATAATGAGTGGGGTCCCACAGGGATTGGTTTTCGATCCAGTTCTTCATCAATGATTTAGATAATGGCATTGAGAATACACTTAAAGTTTGTGGATGATACCAAGCTTGGAGGAGATGCAAGTGCTTTGGAGGATAGGATTAAAATTCAAAATGATCTGGACAAACTGGAGAACTGGTTCGAAGTAAATAGGATGAAATTCAATAAGGACAAATTCAAAGTACTCCACTTAGGATGGAACAATCAGTTGCACACATACAAAATGGGAAATGACTGCCTAAGAAGGAGTACTGTGGAAAGGGATCTGGGGGTCAAAGTGGATCACAAGTTAAATATGAGTCAACAGTGTAATGCTGTTGCAAAAAACCCAAACATCATTCTGGGATGTATTAGCAGGAGTATAGTAAGCAAGACATGAGAAGTAATTCTTCTGTTCTACTCCACACTGATTAGGCCTTAACTGGAGTATTGTATCCAGTTCTGGGTGCCTCATTTCTGAAAAGATGTGGACAAATTGGAGAAAGTCCAGAGAAGAGCAACAAAAATGATTAAAGGTCTATAAAACATGGCCTATGATTGAAAAGATTGAAAAAAATGGGTTTTAGTGTGGAGAAGAGAAGACAGAGGGGACACACTTACAGTTTTCAATTACATTAAAGGTTGTTAAAAGGAGGAGGGAGATAAATTGTTCTTCTTAACCTCTGAGGCTAGGACAAGAAGCAACGGACTTAAATTGCAGCAAGGGCTGTTTAGGTTGGACATTAGGAAAAATTTCCTGTCAGAGTGGTTAAGCACTGGAATAAATTGCCTAGGGAGGTTGTGGAATCTCTATCATTGGGGATTTTTTAAGAGCAGGTTGGACAAATACCTGTCAGGGATGGTCTAGATCAGTGGTTCCCAAACTTCTTCCGCCGCCTGTGCAGAGAAAGCCTCTGGCAGGCCAGGCCGGTTTGTTTACCTGCTGCGTCCACAGGTTCGGCTGATCGCGGCTCCCAGTAGCCATGGTTCGCTGTTCCAGGCCAATGGGAGCTTCTGGAAGCGGCACAGGCCAAGGAACGTACTGGCCACTGCTTTCAGCAGCTCCCATTGGCCTGGACCACGAACCGTGGCCACTGGGAGCTGTAATGTACTGAACCTGCAGACGTGGCAGGTAAACAAACCAGCCTGGCCTGACAGGGGCTTTCCCTGCACAAGCGCCGGAACAAGTTTGGGAACCACTGGTCTAGATAATACTTAGTCCTGCCTTGAGTGCAGGGGACTGGACTAGATGACCTCTCGAGGTCCCTTCCAGTTCATGATTGTATTTGAAGAAAGTCATTCCAGTGAAGGATATACATAGATTTTGATACTGTTGTTTTATTATTTACACTTCTTCCCTGGGGATTGAACCTTGATGTTTTAGGAAGGCTTGTGTGTTCCAATGATCCCGAGAACATTGCTCATAGGACTCTGAACTCCTAGTAGGGACACTCAAGCTGCTCAGGTCAAAGGTTAGGGACCAAATGAAAATCAGTCCACTGGTCTTCCCTGTTGGGTATAGAATGATAAATTATTGGCCTATCATTGTAAAGAAAATTTATATATGACTGCCTAAGAAGTAATTCTTCCGTTATATATAAGCACAAAAAGTTAACCATTCTGGCAAATAGCATGATTGACAGGGTTGGTGGAGCCTTGTTCATGCCCAAAGCCAGCGGTAGTCAATTGTTTTTTGTCAAGGTATAATCAAGGTCCAGACTCCAGAGAAACATTTTTCACACTGCAATAATAATAATGACAAAAATAAGTAAATAAAAATAGTTTGCTGTCCATTCAAAAGCATTTGGCGGTTCAGATTTGGCCCATGGTCCGTCTAGTGCTTCAGGCAGAGGTAGTCAATGTCGGATAACAAGGGAAGGATTCAGATTAATATTGAAATAATAGCTGTGATGGTTCTCAGGATAACCAGGACTGAGAGTCACCTTGCTCTTCCCTCTCACCCCACTTCCAGTGAGAGGGAGATATGTTTATGCTTAACTAGACATCAGTTCCCTGACACCCCCAGCCTGCTAGCCACACAAGCACTCTCCTCCGGCTATGCTAGCCTTATTTTGCCTTGCAGGTTAACAATAGATACGCCCAGTCTTCAAGTTCCTTTGAAGCATTCACCTGTAGTGTCCAACCGCTTATCCACTGAACCCTTGAGGACAGCATATCTGGCATCCACTGAGTGAATCAGCGGCACTGCTGTGGGTACCTGCATGGCCCCACAGTATGCCAACATTTTTTATGGCTGACTTAGAACAACGCTTCCTTAGCTCTCGTCCCCTAATGCTCCTACTCTACTTGTGCTACATTGATGACATCTTCATCATCTGGACCCATGGAAAAGAAGCCCTTGAGGAATTCCACCATGATTTCAACAATTTCCATCCCACCATCAACCTCAGCCTGGAACAGTCCACACAAGAGATCCACTTCCTGGACACTACGATGCTAATAAACGATGGTCACATAAACACCACCCTATACCGGAAACCTGCTGACCGCTATGCCTACCTACATGCCTCCAGCTTTCATACAGCTTTCATATTTCACACCACACGATCCATCGTCTACAGGCAAGCTCTACGATACAACCACATTTGCTCCAACCCCTCAGACCGAGACAAACACCTACAAGATCTCTATCAAGCATTCTTACAACTACAATACCCACCTGCTGAAGTGAAGAAACAGATTGACAGAGCCAGAAGAGTACCCAGAAGTTACCTACTACAGGACAGGCCCAACCAAGAAAATAACAGAACACCACTAGCCATCACCTTCAGCCCCCAACTAAAACCTCTCCAGCGCATCATCAAGGATCTACAACCTATCCTGAAGGATGACCCATCACTCCCACAGATCTTGGGAGACAGGCCAGTCCTTGCTTACAGACAGCCCCGCAACCTGAAGCAAATACTCACCAGCAACCACACACCACACAACAGAACCACTAACCCAGGAACCTGTCCTTGCAACAAAGCCCGTTGCCAATTGGTGTCCCCTGAATAGATATGTGGACACCATCATAGGGCCTAATCACATCAGCCACACTATCAGAGGCTCATTCACCTGCACATCCACCAATGTGATATATGCCATCATGTGCCAGCAATGCCCTTCTGCCATGTACATTGGCCAAACCAGACAGTCTCTACGTAAAAGAATAAATGGACACAAATCAGACGTCAAGAATTATAACATTCAAAAACCAGTCGGAGAACACTTCAGTCTCTTTGGTCACTCGATTACAGACCTAAAAGTTGCAATTCTTCAACAAAAAAACTTCAAAAACGGACTCCAAGTAGAGACTGCTGAATTGGAATTAATTTGCAAACTGGATACAATTAACTTAGGCTTGAATAAAGACTGGGAGTGGATGGGTCATTACACAAAGTAAAATTATTTCCCCATGTTTATTCCCCGCTGTTCCTCAGACGTTCTTGTCAACTGCTGGAAATGGCCTACCTTGATTATCATTATAAAAGTTTCTCCCCCCCCCCCCCCCCGCTCTCCTGCTGCTAATAGCTCACCTTACCTGATCACTCTTGTTACAGTGTGTAGGGTAACACCCATTGTTTCACATTCTCTGTGTATATAAATCTCCCCACTGTATTTTCCACTGAATGCATCTGATGAAGTGAGCTGTAGCTTATGCTCAAATAAATTTGTTAGTCTCTAAGGTGCCACAAGTACTCCTTTTCTTTTTGCAAATACAGACTAACACAGCTGCTACTCTGAAACCTGAGTGAACAGTGTGCACATCAGCTTATATGATTCAGCTCAGGATCAGCACCTTGCTTAACAACACAACACTTACCTATATTCATAGTTAAAACAGGGATAAGTTTATTCCCAAATATTCAAGAGATAGTGAAAAAAGGATATAAAACAAAGTAATAACATGTTTTCTGGAGACTAAACTTAACTTATACTAACCTCCTGTCTAAATAAGTCTTGTCACACTTAAAGTCTTGTGCAGAGTTTCCAACCAAGGCCAGCTGTGATCCTTTTTCATGAATGTAATTGCCCATTTACTTTCTAGGTTCAGGATAGGGGGGCTGTTTTCTTTTATCCCCAGATTTAATTGTCTGTACTCAGAAACAGTATAAGCCCCATCATTCGTTTTTCCCCCATTGACTTGTTATGTAAATCGCTAGTCATTGTGGTAACTTACAATTCTTAATTTACATCGCAACATGCAGACAGGTGAATAAACATTGCTTGTCTGACAGAAAACCTGTTTGTTAACCCTGACTCGATACAGACTAAGACATATTTTCAGTATTTACACACACACAAACTCTCTCTCTCTCTCTCTATACACACACACACACATATATAAAATTTGCAACAATATTAGTGATCAGTGTGATCCTGGCTTTTATTTAAGACCTCACATGACATCCTCTGGTGAACCAGAACATACTTACAAGAACTAGGACATTTCTGTTTTCAGAGTAGCAGCCATGTTAGTCTGTATTCACAAAAAGAAAAGGAGTACTTGTGGCACCTTAGAGACTAACAAATTTATCTGAGCATAAGCTTTCGTGAGCTACAGCTCACTTCATCAGATGCATTCAGTGGAAAAATGCATCCGATGAAGTGAGCTGTAGCTCACGAAAGCTTATGCTCAAATAAATTTGTTAGTCTCTAAGGTGCCACAAGTACTCCTTTTCTTTTTAGGACATTTCTGTAACCCTTTTCCTAGTTAGCGTTAAAGGGATCTTGGGACTCAATAGCACAGGCTGAAAAAGGCACTTCCATTATTTTTAGGTATTTACAACATTCTGGAAAGTTGTCATTTGGTAACTATAGTTATATTCTTAACATAAGCCTGAGAGTAAAATTTTTGGAAAGTTTAATGAATCAATTTGTTAAGGTTAGAGTTAACTAAATGTAGGAAAAGAAGCTTTGTCTCCTCCCTCACCCCTCACGTACCCTAAGATATTGTACAGATATGTTTTGCATTTTAAGCACAAAACCCATCCCTTTTTACCTTTCAAAGTAGAATAGCAATCTATAATTCTTTTTCTGCTTTCAGGCCTCAAAGAGCCTCACCACAAGACTTCATTTCTGAAAAAATCCCCACCTTTACTAAGACTGCTGCTGCTCTCACAGTGGTAGCAATGGTGAAAGCACTAACATAGGCGAGGCTCCAGACAGCCATTGATATTTTTAAGTACTGTATCATCTAAATCTGCCGGAATCAGATACACACCACACAGTAGAGGCCACTGGCATCTTATTGAGCTTGCTAATACTGGTGGAGTTTCAAGAAAACCTAACATAGACAGGACCAAGTACAGCTAAAGAACTGAAAAGGCAGATTCGGCCCTCACCCCAAAGAGTTAGGCATTTTTTTTGCTGCAGAATTCCAGTTGCCTCACAGATTAGGATAAAATGCTGAATTTCATGCATGCGCAAGTACACACACACATACACACACTTGATTTTTTTATTCTCAACTTTCTGCCTTGGGCATTTATGGATTTTATTCCTTCCTTCTTAATCATTTTTGTTCATTAGTAGAGCAGGTCAACATTTTTTTTCCCCAGTGTAAAATTGTGGCAGAAAATGCGGTTTTCTTAAAAAAAGAAATGTTTAGCAGGAACGTGTTTCTTATGACAATTTTAGCCTGAAAAAATGTTTAAATGATTTGTTTCAACTTCTTCTTTTCAATAATGTCAAAATGTTTTACATTACCATGAGAATTTTTTGTTTTGACTTTATCACTTTGATTTATATTTTATTTTATACCATATGAAAATACACATTCTATATTTCATATTTATAGCATAACATTTTGATATCAAAACAAATCATTTTGATATTTTGAATCAAAAGTTCAAAATTCCAGCACATAGAAAATTGACTTTTTTGTTCTAATTCAGAATGAAAACACATTTCAGAGTGCCGGAGTTTCCCACAGAATGGCACTTCCATTTTCTGATCACCTCTACTCATTAGTAATTAATTGTTGTTGCTGAGACATCACTTCAAACCTTAGCTCCTATTTTTAAGAGTCATAACTTTTAAAGCAGTTACCTTCTGACTGTGAGAAAAAGAATGAGCCTATTGTGGCTGGTTATAGTCTAGAACTATGGAATTTATCATGGCGCTGAGGAGCTTGTGTTTGCATGTCATGACATTTGGTGATAAAATGTGAGTTAAAATTGGTTTGGATGTCGGTGTTGGTTTAAATGTCAATTTCCTTTAATTTTACTAACTATTAATAAAAGGAGGAGTACAGCAAACTTCACTCTAGGTTCACAATGATTTGGGTTTATAAATAGGGCACTACCAAATTCATAGTCCATTTTGGTCAATTTCACTGTCATAGGATTTTTAAAATAATAAATTGCATGATATCAGATATTTAAGTTTTAAATTTCACTGATTTTTTTTTTTTACAATTTTTCAGTTGTAGGGGTTCTGATCCAAAAAGGAGTTGAGGGGGGAGGGGGTCACAAGGTTATTGTAGGTGGGGGGTTGCGGTACTGCTACTCTTACATTTGTGCTGCTGCAGGAGGCAGCATGGCCTTCAGAACTGGGGAGCTGGAGAGCAGTGGCAGCTGCTGATCAGGACCCCAGCTCTGAATGCAGAGCCACAGCCAGCAGCAGCAGAGATAAGGGTGGCATGGTATGGTATAGCCACCCTTACTTCTGCGTTGCTGCTGATAGGGCGCTGCCTTCAGAGCTGGATGCCTGGTCAACAGCCACCATTCTACAGCCACCCAGCTCTGAAGTCAGCGTGGAAGTAAGGGTGGCAATACTGTGATCCCCCTGCAACTCCCTTTTGGGTCAGGGCCCCCAATTTGAGAAATGCTGGTCTCCTCCATGAAATCTGTTTAGTAGAGGGTAAAAGCAAAAAAAAAAAAAAAAAAAAAGACCAGATTTCACAGGGGGAGACAAGATTTCATGGTCTGTGATGCATTTTTCCTGGCTGTGAATTTCGTAGGGCCCTATTTATAAATCCTGGAAGTGTCAGAGTGAAGTTTGTAATAATGCTGTTACAACAGTGTAAAAAAGTGCAGTTTAATTATATTAGATATTCTGGGCTGGACTGCCCAAAATTAAGGATGCTTTCTGAACTTCAACTGAATTTTCTGATTTAAGTGCAAATCAAATCTCATTTTTAATATTGCATTAACATAGCTCTCTGAATTTAATCCATAATATATTCTATGTGGTAACTTGAGCACTTCTATAATCTATGCCACTTAGCATAGTGAATTGATACAATTTCATTACTTATTAATACTTGAAAAAGTGTTGGGATGAAATATTCCATACACAGGCCTTTTAGCCAAACCAACTTTTATTATGAGTTAATACGCTAGAGTATTTGGGTTTCATTAAGAATTTCTCTTGACAGCCCTGAGCCAAATTCTGCTCAGTTACACCAGAAACCACTACTAACATTATCTTAATTATTTCAGATTTGCACCAGTGTAACTGAAGCACAGTTAGATCCAGTGGGATATAAATGGCAGAAGGAGAGGGGGGTGCACTGAGCTGTGATACAGTTTATCTTTGGCTCAGTTTCACAATTTGTACAGCACTGTCTCCTAATTAATGTGGGGCATGATGCTGCAACTCTCTCACAAGTTGTATGCACATTTCATTCTTATACGGTCACTCAGTGGGCACATGTGTTCCTTGGAGGGCCACAATGTCAGTGTGATGGTCTTTGAGGGTCCTCAAGAAGTAATCTGCTTTTTTCCCCTGGATATCCCTTCTACATTAAGTTGGTATATTCAGATGACTGGCCCAACTGTTCTTTTTTGGTCCTGGAAAGGGCAGTTTGAAGAAGTATAATTATTGCTACATTCACTGGAAGGTCGGTAAAATGATGTACAGTGGCCAATTGATGACATTGGTGTGTTGGTGGATTTGCACAAAACACAGAGCACAAAAAACACCAGCACTTAACAGAAGCACCACGTGAAGGTTGTAGTTTTGATCCCACTTAATATGAGGCCTGATCCCATCTTACCTTACCTTCCCCATCTAGCCATCTAGATAGGTGACTAACAGCCATGATGAAGACTGGGGATAGTGCTCAAATGACACAGTGGGGGAGAAGATCACAGAATGGGCCTCCCTTAAAGGCCTCCACCTGCTCTATGATCCGAAGCAACCTGGATCTTTTTGGTCTGAGGTGGACAACGGATCACAACCCTGACCTGTGTTTTGTAACCTATAATAGTGCAGGTGTCCCACTGGCCACAACAAGAACCATCCCAAGTCACTTCCCGCATAGCCAACATCGCCCAATCGTCCTACACTTCAAAAACAGAATCTTGGATCCCACGGCTCCAATCAATGCGTAAAAACTTCGGTCATTTTACAAACATCCTAAAATCGACCACTAAGAAGTACATCCTGTGTGGCCACCACAAGGTTGTCACCCCCTGCTGGACAAAGAAATCCAAGTCTCTCCTGAAGGAATATGAAAAGAGTGGCAACTCAGATAAAGCCATTGCACTGCTTGAGTCCTTGAATTGGGTACTCCTGGAAAGGTGAAAAGAGACTGCTGAAAGCCTTGATTTCACCCATTCAAGCCTTAAGACATGAGCTCTTTTGTGGCAACTTGGAGGATCCCAGCCAGTAATGCAATGCTCAGCAAAGGTGACAGCAAATGCTATTGCCTCTCATCTTCTTTCTAACAGCAAGATGCCGACAGACAAGGTTACATACCAGGAGGTCCAGTGGGA
This sequence comes from Lepidochelys kempii, assembly GCF_965140285.1. Classification (NCBI taxonomy): domain Eukaryota; kingdom Metazoa; phylum Chordata; order Testudines; family Cheloniidae; genus Lepidochelys; species Lepidochelys kempii. Next base: position 29,419,294 of record NC_136391.1, on the reverse strand, counting down.
ACTCCACAGAAACCTTGAACAATGCCTGGAGGAATCCCCACTCTCTTCCCCATATTCTGTCTAGGAGATCAAGGTTGAGCTGTTGGAAACCAAAAGCCAGAAAGCTGCAGGGGTTGATGGCATTCCTCCAGAGTTTCTCAAGAATCTGGGAAGACGGGGACGGGAATGGCTGGTGGCGCTTTCTACTGCCGTGCATAGAACTGGAAAAGTGCCAACAAGCTGGTGACGGGCAACAGTGGCTGCCCTACTAAAGCCTGGGAAACCTGCAGAGGACACATCCAGCTACCGCCCCATCTCTCTCCTCCCAACCACCAGCAAGCTCATGGAATGGGTGCTGCTCCACCATCTGTCTGATATTAATGAAGACATCCTCCCCTGTGGAGCAGGCAGGATTTCACCTGAAGAGGAACTGCTGTGACCAAGTAGCTTCACTTACCAGCTACATTGAAGCAAGATTCCAACATAAGTTGAAGACAGGGATCGCCCTTGTTGATCTATCCTCAGCATACGACACTGTCTGGAGACAGGGCCGCCTCCTCCTCAAGGTCTCCTGCGTCATTCACTGCCGCCGAACAATCCGCCACTTGATGGCAATGACTGGGGACCACTGCTTTAAGGCACACCTTAATGGCCAGATCAGTAGAACAAGAACTCTTAACTCAGGCATCGCTCAGAGCGCTGTCCTGGCCCCAATACTTTTTAATCTATACACCACAGATATATCAGTGACTGAGTCAAGGAAATTAATGTATGCGGATGATATTGCCCTAGCTGTTCAGCATACAAGCCTCGATACCATTGGCTGCATCCTAACCTGAGATCTTAGCACACAGCTGATTATTTCCAATGCTGGAGACTTAGGCCTAATCAAAAACAAAAACACACAACCCCCCCCCCCCATGGTAACTGCTTTCCATCTGAACAATAAATTGGCTAATACCAAACTTGATGTGCAGTTCTGCGGTGAGTGTCAGACACAAAGCTAATCCAAAGTATCTTGGCGTTACACTGGACCGGAGTTTGACCTTTCAACAACACCTCGAGAACACCCGCAATCAGGTCTTATGTCACACTTACCAGAAAATTGCCCGGAACATCATGGGTCTCCAATCCATGGACCTTATGAATCGCAATAACTGCCTTGGTATATTCTGCTGCTGAATATCATGTACCAGGGTGGTCTCATAGCAGTCACACTAAACTCTTGACACTCAACTCAATAATGCTATGCACACAGTGTCAGGGACGCTCAAATCTACTCCAGTTGACTGGCTCCCGGTCCTAACGCACATCTAGCCTCCACAGATTAGAAAAGCTGTTCAGACATCTCACTTTCTTAATCATGTCAATGCAAATACAAGGATCCCACTGCACCATGACCTGCAGAACCTGCCAAAGACGAAATTAGAATCCAACAACCCCCTATGGAATTGTTTCAAGATCTTTACACCCTACTTTGATGCTGAAGCTCAATGGAGAGTCACATGGAGCACTTTGACTACTCAAAACAAACAGCTCATCGTTGATCCTGTTGAGGAACCACCAAGTTTTGATTTATGTTGGAAAGACTGGTGCAGATCGAATCACATCAGGAGATCTCATGGGAGATGTGGACAAACCCTGTTTAAATGAAAAAATGAGGCAATCATCTGTATGCAACTGTGGTCACCAGGCACAAATGATAGAGCATATCATATCTGAATGTCCCCTTTGTTCTTCTGCCAGGGGCCTGAAAGACATTCACCAGATCACTGCTGCGGCAATGTGCTGGCTATCAAACTTGTAATTTTGTTTTACCAATAAAATAAAAACCAGCAGGATCTTATTAAAGGGAAAAAGGCAAAATACCACATTTATTGTGAATACAGAAAGAATCATAGTAAGCAGTTAGTTATAGCTATAACATTCCATTCAATCTCATATTTATTCTCACATTCATTCATACAAACACACACATACACACCCACACACACAGGTTCTGCAAGGTTGTTATCATAGTTACCAGCCTTAGAGTTGCTCATGCCAAGCCACTGGCCAGGTGGCCTGGACATGAGGAGGGAGCAGGGCCTTGTCAGATGCTCATCTGATGCTCCTGGAAGTTGGTTTGCAGAATCAGACCCCAAAGTTCTCACTTTTTAGAGTCTATTTTTATAGGAATTTCTTCCTATGCCAGTCTATGGGAATTGCTTCATCATGCTGTTGCTGAATCAATCAGCAGATAGCACATTCCTGACGGCTCCAAGATGTTATCTTGTTCTTTGGTTCTCCCATTCTTGAGGCTGTTGGGTGGATTCCAGTCTGCCCTCCGGGGGGGGGGGGGGGGGTGTCCTCTGGTTATTTCCACTTGACGCCTTCTTCAGCCGATGGACACTGGATTCTTAGGCTGGCACCTCCCTGATCATTCAGTTATTATCCACACCAAGCATCCATCCACATACATCCTCTATCTCTATTTTAATCACAATTGTTAATACAACAAAAGGGTGGGGAGTCTCTGGGTGCTGTTTCTGTTGTTAGAGTATTGCTTTGAGTCTCTCTGTGTGAATTGCTTTGAGAACAGACTCTGTCTTAGAATGTACTAACACAATTAGCAGCTTGCAAGTTTCACACATAGAGGGAGAGAAACAGTACCAAAAACCAAGAGACCTCTTCATTAGTAATACCCTGGAATTTAAACTCTGAGGAACCAAACTCATTTGTGATTTTAATACAGAACTTCTTTAATATGATCCAACAATTGTTGCTACCTATCCAAGCCATACAAAAGAAGATGGTGACTCAGTGGACAATATGGCATATATGACACAACTTGTGTGTGTGTACATACACTGCTTGTCACAATGACTTCAGCAATCCTGTTTGCAAGTTTTGGAAAAACTTATGTGAGTGAGGCCTGTAGAACTGGGTCTTGAAGTAGCGATTCTGAGTTTTTGGGGCCAGGACCTTGGTTGGTTCAAAATCTGCTGACCTCAAAGGCTTGACAACAATTAATCCCAAGTGAGAATCTTGTCCTTTATACTTATATATTGCAAAATGAGTCTCAGAGAATTGACGCTCTGAGCTGAATTTTCTCTCTTTGTTGATCAATCATATTGCCAATGTTACATGGATATATGCAGCTCCCATTGGGGAGCTATCAAACACATTTTTGGTCACCAAACACACTAGATCATCAGTTATTTTAAATTAGGAACCAAATTTAGGTCCAAAAATAGCTTGAAAGCAAGACCCAAACATGAAAGTATAAAGAGTTTTCTTCTTAGGAACTACATATGGGTTAGGGAAAACAATTATCTCCCACAGCCTGTCTCTGTTACTGAAGAAATATATCCCCTCCAAGAAATTTTGTGTCACAAGGAATCAGTGTTACAGACTACTCAAGTCAACGCAACTAAGGACTTAATAAGTATTATATAATAATCCCCATGATTGTAGTATTGAGCACTCCACCAAGAATCTCTCCTCACAATGCTCCTGTGACCCACATTTTTCAGATGGGGGACTGAGGCACAGAAAAAGTAAATGACTTGCTAAAAAGAAAAATATATTGCTCAAAGTTCAAGGCCGAGCTGGGAACTGAACCCCAGTTACTTGACTCCCACTCCAGTGACTGACTGCCTTAATAAAGCAATTTGTCCTCACTACAGGATTGTGCTTGTGCTAGCTAGTTCAAGAGCTCCAAGCTTTTCATAACATTTAGGGCCAGGCCTACTTTTTATAAATATGCATAATACAGATTCAGTTTGCAGTTGAAAACAGGATGTTGGGGTTTTTAATTGTTAATTTCAAACACTTCCTATATGCAAAGTTTAAGCAAATTAAATTAAATCAAGATTTACTTATGCAAACAGAAAGAAAATATAATTTCAATATGCTATAGAGAATGATTAAAAACACTAAGTCTCAGAAAGGCCTTCATGTTTAAAAATTGATATTCAGTACCAACGGGGAAGGCAGATCCTAAGGTCTATGAGAATATTTGCATGACAAAAAAGTATACTTTCCTGCCTAGAGATCTCATGAGGGATTTGTGTGGGATTTCATTCATGAACTCCTCAGACACTAAGGTGAGTACAAAGAAAATATTATGCAGCATAATAAGGCAGCTCTAAAAGCCTATCAGCAGCCTTCGTACGTAATACCTCCTCTACGTTTGCCAACACAGCTGCTTGAGAAGTCTGCCAAGGAGAGATAGAAAGAAAGTGGGAGAGACATGACAATGCTGCTGGGGAAATATATATATTTCTATGTCTTGGCATCTCTAATCTGCATTTGGCAAGGATAATTTTTTTTTTAAAAAAAAGGACAAGTGAGAGAATGCACAGAGGCAGACAGGCTTTTGGCAGTTAATTTAGAAAGTTAAGATATTTAATTTAGAAAGTTAAAAAATATTTAATTAAAAAGCATGACAATTTCAAATGAGCAACATTTAGCAGACAATAGAGTGCAAAATTCTGGTTGCATTAAAAACAAAGTTAGAACGGTCACTGATTTCAATGGGACCAAGGATTTGGTCCATCATTTCTAGGCCAGCTTTATATACCCTTTTAAAATGAAAAAGGACGTTTCAGATCTGGGCCTCTGATAGTTCAGGATAAAATTATGATTCTGTCCCTTTTTATGGCAGAAACCTAGTGCGAATGTAACAGAGAGACTCCTGTCGGCGGCGGGCGGGATCGAACCTGGGGCTTCTGTCGCTTAGTGCATGAGCCTCTACTACATGAGCTAAAAGCCATACATAAAAGCCCTTAGCTAAGACTGTAGAGCAGAATCTTTAATATCTCTCGCTAAGTGGTCTTGGTGCCACTAGATGGGACAGAACACCACACCCAGGAGGTGTGTGGGTTACACAAATAGACCTTTAAAAGAAAGTGGCATTGTAATGTTCAAGAAGGTTGCTTGAATATGCCAGTCATACAAATATAGAACGCAGTTCACCTGGGACTTTCAAATATGAATTTACAGTAGATCTCCCAACTTCATCTAATGATCTCCATGCAGATTCTAATTCAAAGCCAAATTCTGCTGATCCTGCACAGCAAGGGATCAGGGGAGAAGACTGAAGAAGCCCAAATTCACATTGTGCACACTCCACATAACGGTATACATATATACTGGAGGCCTCCAGTGGTGCACATTGCATCATTGAGCAAGGCGATTTTCCTTGTGTACCTGGCACTCGTGAGGCCACTGGAGTACTGTGTCCAATTCTGAGCACCACACTAGAAAGACTGTGAACACATTTGAGAGAGTCCAGAGAAGAGCAAACAACATGATCAAATGGTCAGGTTTTCTAAACCTATGAGGAAAGGTTAAAAAGCTGGGCATATTTAGTCTTGAGAAAAGAAGATTGAGAGGGGACCCGATGAGTCTTCAAATATGCAAAAAAGACTGTTATAAAGAGGACTATTATCAATTGTTCTCCATGTCCACTCAAGGGAGAACAAGTACTATTGGGTTTAATCTGGAATGTGAGAGATTTAGATTAGGTATTAGGAAAATCTTTCCAACTATAAGGATATTTAAATTCTGGAAAAAGGCTTCCAAGGGAGATTCTATTTGGACAAACACCTGTCAAGGATGATCTAGGTTTATTTCGTCCTGCCTCTGTGCAGGGGGCTGGACTTGATGGCCTCTTGAGGTCCTTTCCATATCTACATTTCTATGATTAATATTATCTATCGTATATAATCAAATTTTCAGTGGAGAAGCTTAACATGATGGTTGTGTAATTCACCTGGTTAATATTTTTATTATGTTCCTAAGTTTCATATTATAAATTCATAACTCTTACTTGATATGATACTTTGTCTCTTTGTCTCCAAATCCAGAAATAAATATTAAATGTGCAACCATCTAATTATTCGTCCACACTGAATACAAGATGATTCAGATTTGAAGGTTTTAGGCTCTTTGCTATGATAAGAAACATTCTCCCTATCCATAACACTTTAATATGTGTTACATCAAGGATTTGTAATATGACTTTTTCCCTTTGAGATAGTGGATTTAATTGATTTATTCATCCCATTTAAATGAGTTAGCAATTCTTTTGTCCTATCATCTTTTTAATATTTGCAAAGGCTTCATAAACCTACCCACTATAAACTCAGGGTTTATAGTCACTCATCGCTGGACATTTTCTATCAAATATTTCATAAAACACCAGCCAACTTTTTTAAAAATAAACTCCATGGTTGCACCTTTTCTTTGGTCCTAATGTGATTTTTCCTAAAAAGTAAAAAGAGTAGACATTATTTTGAATGTCATTAACTGTCAAATTATTGCATTCTATGAAGATTTTATCTTGTTTAAATTTTTGCTTCTGCAGATAATTGAAATCTCATTCACCGAAACTTTGTTGTAATGAACAAACATTACATTTTCAGAAACATCTCTAAACACATCTACTCTGATTAGTTTTCTTTGTTTACTAAATGCTAAGGAAGCTTAATCTAGTGTGTTAAAATACTAGTAACAGTTATTTAGCACCAAAGTCTTCATAATATATTTTGCTGTACATTAATACATGCACGCTAGTGGCCTGATCCAAAGCCCACTGAAATCAACAGGATTTTTTCCCATTGAACAGATTCTAATCTTGAACTTGGTACAGAATACCATTGAACCAGTAGCAGCCAGCCTGGAGCAAAGCAGACAGACACAGGATTCCCCATACTGCTACATATTATGGGTATATGTTTTGTCTGAGAATACTTCATATTAGCTTCAGCAATGAACTATTTACTGTGTAAAACCTCACTTATGCCAGTGGAATCTTTGAGATAGGCATTCAGGACAAATACACAGAGGAGAAAGATTGGATGGAGCCATAGATCTCTCCTTGTAGGGATGAGAGTTTGGTGATGAGAGAATTGAGGGACCGTTTTTTCCACCTCACTATTATGGGGGTAGAAAAGAGGGTATTTTCCCATCACTGTGGGCCCCATCCTCTTCTGTATAACAACAGTTTTGGAGCTGACAGAGACACTATCTTGAGTAATGCATCTCAGACAGTCTCCTGACTGAAAGCCAATCAGAGAGGGCCGCCCAAAAAGCTGGCATATCTGATAGTGTCTACTCTGACATCATTCTTCTATTCCATGACCAAAGGGCAATTAGGGGAGGGGCAGGATCCTAGGTCTCTGGGAAGGAAATCCTGGGCTAGTATTATTCTGCTAAAATGTAGGTTACCCTCCAGATTTGCATTCTCCCTTGAGAGCTCCCAGAGAGCTGAACTGTATCGTGTAGATCCAGCAGGCTCCATGAATTTATTGTACCAGAACTAGAATTCTTGCTTCTCACATTGTTGTTTGAGTACTTCAGTTGCAAATATTTACTCAGTCAATGTCATACAAGCTCTTCAATTCAATCACATTGAAGAGTGCCAGGTGATTCATGTGGTACACTCATGTACAGTGCCTCAGAACAAAAAATGTGTCTACTCTTCTGAAAGTTAATCCCAGATTGAATAATATTTGCCACTAACATGGAGATGTCAGTAATCTGAGTCAGATTTGCTAGCCACCAGTTGAAGATCAAGGATGTGTGACTGCTTCTGGATTCAACCTTTGAATTTTTTAGTCAGGCTTCCAAAAACATGAATGCAATATTTGCAAACACCCCATTGAGGTTGCAAAGGATGTGAACATGTGCATGCCCACACACAAGGGCCACTTGTACATATAAAGGATCACTTAGGTTTGCACAGTGGGTCATCATGTATATTGGTGTCCATTTGCATGCATAAAAATGAGACTCTGCATGTACAAATAGGTATGAAAATGCATCAGCAGAATGTGAAATCAAAGACCCTTCAAAATGTGGGATTCTAACCATTTGATTTATCATCTAGTTGTTCCATGTTACCTTTACAAGTTGGAGAAAGGGATGAACTAAGAACATTATAAATGAAACTTGTAGGCACACAGATACTACTTTAACGTTACATAAATGTTACCAAGTACCATATTTTAATTTACAGCCTATATGCTGAAAGCAACTAAACTTTATAACACATAATTTTCAGAGATATTTTTCAAGTGTTAGGATTAGACCTGGTCAGGAACTTTTTTTTTTTTTTAAATTGGTCTCATAATGCCAATTTGTTGAAACCAAAGCTCTTCTCAAGACGACACCAATTTCAATGAAACTTTTGTCAAGGAGGGTTTCTCAGGCCCAGAATGTAACTTCTAGTCAATGTAAGAGAGTCAGTCACTCTGGACCAGTGAATATTAAACAAATTGGAACAGCTGTATTGGGCCAGAGAAAGAGTGAGAGATTGACTCGGCAGCCCAGAAGGCAGGGGGCAGCCCAGAATAGCTTAGTGTTTAGGTAAAGTTCAAGTCCCTGCTGTGCCTGATTCATTCCAGGACTTGAACATGGGGAACCCACAGCTTAGGCAAGTGCCGCAACCACTACAATATTCTGGGGTCTCTTTCTTTGTTGTTTTGTCAAAAAGATCTCAATTTTGTCCCAATGTGGAACAGGAAAATTTTTAAGTTACAACAATTATCCTGGGACAGGTAAACCATTTCCTGCCCAGCTCTTGTTCAGATTTGTTAAGACAATTTTAAAAAATGCCATATGCAGATTTACTAGTTGAATTTTCAAAGTTAGCTATTGGGCAATACCTACTTTTCATTTCTTCACATAACCACCATATTGAAACCTTTTAAGTGTACAGTAATGCCTATTATCCATTATCCAGGTTTTCAACGTGTAATAAGTAATTATGTCATCACAAGTTGCTTTGGTCTGAAGCATATGTTAACAACCCAAAGCAATTTCAAAAACCTGATTTTAGTCTATTAAACTATTTTAAAGTTACATGACCTCTAATGAAACTGAACAGAAGAACTTTTTCAGTGAAATATTTATTGTCATATTATCATCTAGCTGGTCATAAAAATAATTGAGATGTTTGGCTTCAATGAGACTTCGAATGCTATGCTGTACTAATACACAGTTGTCTTCTGGAATATTGCAGAGAGAGAGATAGCATAAAACAGTGCAATAATGTTCACTAGTCCTTTACCCAAATGTGAACTGTGAAGGGAAGATCAAAAGAACAGTTTATGCCCTTCATTGCTTCTTTAAGATGCATAAAAAGCAATCATTTTTGTGCTACTTAATTTTTGCACAAGTAAACCCAATTAAGTTGACGGTACTAGGAGAGTTACGACTCAAGCTTCACTCCACTTCCTATGATCTTACCAAAGTCTTCCAACATAAAACAGGAAGCCGAGAACTGGGCCCAGATCCTCACTGGTTTGAATCTGCATAACTCCATAGAAATTACAATTTACATTAGTTAAGATTGTGCCCTCTGCATTTCTAACATTAAAAAAATCAGTATTGCTACTTTTTAAAAATTATCTATGAAACATAAGGATTTGATCCTGTGTACTGGTGAGAGTCACCAAATCCTCTTGTACTCAGTACCTTTTAGAACTGTGGTATTGAGGAGTATGTCTTTAAGGGCTCAGCTTGCCAGACACAGTCCGGGTGAGACACTGAAAAAGCTCATGCAGTTATGCATAATATCTTTCCAGCACCTTAAATAGTGATTGCTCAACACCATATGGTATTATGAGTGAAAAGCAACGAAGAAAACACCCTGAGTGGAAGAGTGGAACAGTTAGAAGACCCACTAGAGTTGACATATCCTGGAAATGTAGAAGGTAACTGGAGACTATTAATAGCACTTCACTCTGTATGTGTCAGCAAAAAGGAAGGCAGCCAGAAGCCCTAGTTCTGACTAGAACTAGGTGAAAAATGATCAGTCTGAAACGATTTATAATTTGACATAAATTTGCCAATCATTTCAGCCAATTTTTTGGAGCGGAGGGGCTGGAGGGGAAGCAGAGCCGCCATTATAATCTTTAGCCCAGTAGTTGGGGAACTCGCCTGAGCCATGGTAGACCCAGGTTCAAACCCCCATCCACCCCCACCCTTGCCTGATGTAGAAAAGGGATTTGAATTTGGGGCTCCCATATTGCAGGAGAGTGCTCTAGCTACCAGATTCAGAAATATTCTGGATCTGTCTCAAACTCTCCTGTTGAAGCTGTTCCATTCTGTTAAAATATATACCCATCAGAGCAGAGAGATGAAATTCTCTGTCCCACTAGCCATCAGGCTATAGGGCCAGGGATAGAATGACTCATGATTATTCAAGTATGCTATATGAAGTGGAACGTCAACGGGAGGTATTCCCAGAACCTTTCCCCACTCCCCAGTCAACCCTGTAACTCAGAGGCTAAGCATTCTTCTGCCATGTTGGAAACCCTAGTTCACCGCCTCCCCTCCCCCTCATCATTTATGCCATACAGAGTGCTAACTCCAGTGCCCCAGCTGATCTCAACTGTGACAATACGGAACCCTAAGAGAGGTGCTTTCAGGGAGGTAGGTCTTAAGCCATTTAGAGCTTTAAAAGTCAAAGCTAATGCCTTGAAATCTCACTTGAAAATTCACAGGACTGGACTACAGCATTTTGTCAGAGCATATTCCAGGAATATTTCACTACATAGCTTCTTTGGCTTTTTGCTACATCCATTAGTAAATACATCCCCCATCCCCCACCTCTCTTCCCTGCAAGAGTGGTCCATTACTCTGTACTGAACACTCTTGGATTCCTCTACAGATATTACTGTCAGCACTGAGCCCAGGCCTGAACTCCTTACTAAGGCAGTAGGACTTTACTAAGAAAATGAAGGTATGTGGTACCACATTGGGCTTATCATGAACAACAACAAAATTACATAGCTGTGATATGGTGTATTATATGGTAAGATCACTTTTCATTTTCTCAGTAATTAAATAGTTTGTTAAGAAGCCTTGATGGCTAGTTCATTATGAATTCTCCTCACTATATATGATTTTTACTATACAAAGTCACATTGAAGTGAAATAGATACATGCACCATTGATTTTAATGGGACTTTGTACTGTAAGAATAATATGCAGGTACAGTATATTGCACCGAAAAACAAGAAAAGCACCACATATTAACCCTGCTAATGTGGTAAGAGTGTCATATAAGCTTGAAGGCCAAAGGTTTTAATGCCCATAGGCATTAGAGTGACCAGATAGAAAGTGTGAAAAATCAGGACAGGAGGTGGAGGGTAATAGGTGCTTATGCAAGAAAAAGCCCAGAATATCGGGACTGTACCTATAAAATCGGGACATCTGGTCACCCCAATAGGCATCCAAAATATGCACTAATTGCCCAGAAAGTTATTATGTGGTCAGTTTATTTGATTTTAGAAGACAGACCCCAAAAAAGCCAGATCTGACACTTTACACTTAAATTCAGCTCTAACAGCAAACACAGCAATTAACCACAGATGTATACCTATACTTATAGGGAGCCCCACTGAAAGTTAATGAAAACACTCTGTCTGCACAACACTCCACTTCCGTTGAGTGGGTTGCAGGATTTGGTCCTCAAATAATATCTTCAGTTCTGTCCAGAAGGAAGAATGCTGCATTCAAGTGAAACTCATTTTTTATTACTGAAATTTAAGAGATTATCTCTATTTCACAAAAGATGGAGGCCTTACTAGTTTTACTATGGTAATACATACATACATACATACATACATACTCACTCACTCTTTCTTTGGAGGAAAAAACAGCTACTTGACATAAGTGTTCTATGTCTAAATTATGTATGGGTTACACATATTTAATCTAATTTCAGCAGGGCTGAATATCTAATATAATAATATCTAATATAACATCATTATACATTGTACAGTACACCGTATATTTCCTTCCGCTAACAGACATTGGTAATAAATCAGTGGTACAATGTGTATGATGTGTTTGAAAATCTGACAGTTATTTGAACTTTAGTGAATTTTCTCAAGTGGCTAATTACTATTTAGGCACTCAGAAGTACCTCCCAGGGAGCTTAACTGGCTGCTGTAAATTGAACTAGAAGGCCCTAGCATATTAATTGGAGTGGAACAGCAGGGCTGGCTCCAGGCACCAGCTTTCCAAGCAGGTGCTTGGGGCGGCAATTAGAATGGGGCGGCAGTCCATGTCCCGCGGCAACTGCTTGGGGCGGCAAAATTGCTAGAGCCGCCCCTGAGTGGAAGTGCAAATAATTGACCTTACCTTTTGTTGAAGTAAGGGCATATAGTGTGACTTCATCCCTGGAAGGAGAAGACCCTGATATAAAACCCTTAATGGCAGTACATGTATGTTGCCCGAAGTATGATAAAATAATTATAGCCTGGCTTGACTGGAGAACTTTCCAGGGGTAATTTGAAAGTTCAAATGATTTTATCTTTGCAGATGTGGCTTCTCATTTTTGAAACTGTTGACCTCCAAACAGTTACATTGTTAAAAACTCTATTTCCTAAAGCATCTCTCTCCATCTTGGTCTCTGCTGAACATGGCTGCATGGGAATGTTTAACATTATTTCTTTTAAAGATCGAAAGAAAGAATTACATTTTACCCTGGCAACATCCATTTCAATTGATCCAGGTAGAATCCAGTACTCTGCATCCAATCCTCTCCTGTATCAAAAACTTTGCAGATGTCATCATGCCTACAAATGTGCTCTGCACCTCTTTACTAGATTCCATCTTCAGCTTCCTTCCTCTGTATCTCAACCAGAAATCCCTGAAATCATCAACAATTCAGGGCCAGATCCATCCCTGGTATAAGCAGAGGTCTACTGAGGAGGGTTTCTGTGTAATGTGGAGAGAGATTCAGTTCTGCTCCCACAAATGCCTTGTGAGCAAACCAGGGAAAAGTTCTTAGGATCTATGATTACATACAAATGGTATCCAGACTCCCCGTGTTGGGAGAAATGGTCTCTATTCCTGGCAACGGACCAGCTGTACAGCAGCTCCACTCCCTGTCTCTGATGAAGTGAGCTGTAGCTCACGAAAGCTTATGCTCAAATAAATTGGTTAGTCTCTAAGGTGCCACAAGTCCTCCTTTTCTTTTTGCGAATACAGACTAACACGGCTGTTACTCTGAAACCTGTCTCTGGGATGAATTCCATGCTCCCCCAAATCCAGCAAAGTAACCCATATATGATTTTTTATGTGTTCCCTTCACCTGCTGCAGATGCCTAGGCGCACGAGGAGAGCTTGGTCGGATCCTGGGTAAAGGTGGGACACTACTGCAGAAGCAGCTGAGCTGCTCTTCCACACTGAATAAGCAAGATCCCTTCCCAGATCGCCTCATTTGCGAGCACATCTCCTATTAACAGTGATAGGTTACGGTGGTGTTCGTTGCCTAACTTACTGTGTGATCCTGTGGTAAATGTGACTTTTGAAAAACATTCCTAGTTAATTTACAGCACCAGCTGTTCTGCTACAGCAGTAGGGCCTTTGCCACTGCCCTATAATTGGTGTCAACTGATGAGCAATTAAAGGTGCAGCAGCAGAGGCCTTCTTAGACGGAAACAAACTCCAATATTCAAGCTTAACTGCCCAAATAGGCTTCGAGGCCAAGCTGAGCATCCAAAGGGAGCTCTTTCCCACAACTGATTTAGGCAGCCCACAGTGAATCTATCATATGAAATTTGCCTGCCACAGCTAATGAATCCATTCTAGCAAGTATAAAATAAATTGGCATGCTGTCTCTGCAGACAATGTTTTAACTTGGGTCTGTGCCTTCTGAAGGATAATGGTTTACTATGACAGGAATAGTTTTAGAAAATGAAATTCACAATCATAATACATATTTAAATATAAACATACCTGAGAAAATACCCTGCATAGGACTAAATACAAGTCCTCAAACTATGGTGGGGACAAATCAAAGAAGCAAACAATTCTATTATGCAAATCACTGTAATTTATTGTGTCATGATTTTCCTAATCTCCCAGAAATAAATAACATTTGGGATTAATTTCCTCACATTTATAAGTGAGGTGAATCAGCATTTGCATCCATGTTTGAGTTTCTCCATAACTATTGGCCTGATTCTCCACTTCATTACATAAGCCTTGTCACACTGCAAGTCACATTGAAGTCAATGGAGTTACAATGATGTAAAGTAGGTGAGAGTCAGGCCCTGTATTTCAAAGACCATTCAATTTTTTCAGCAGTAATTATGTCTTTGTTGATCTGTCTCTCTGAGATGTATTCAGTTTCAATAGTCATTGTTGTATGTCTCAGACACTATGACTGTCCAACTTAACTCTTATCACCGCTGCATTGTGTGTCCCCCCAATAGGAAGTTTGAATCTCCACTCATTCGCATCAATGTAAATCAAAAGTAACTCTATCTCTATGCAGGTATTTATAGGGCCTCCATCACTTTAGTATCCAAGTACCTCTTTTAGCCTTTCTGAGCACATTTTACTGGTGTAAAACTGGGTCAGTGGAGAATCAGGTCCATAATATGCTATCAAACCATTCCACTTAAGGCTGTAATCTTGCCCAAGATAAACAGTGAGGGCCCTGAGAGACATCTCAGGAAAAGAGGAAGGTGCTGGTAAGTTAACCAAATATTCTAGCAAGCTATTAGGAAGTAATAAGGAGATGTAGATCTGTGGTCCTGATCACTTCATGTCCTATATGGCTTATCATCTTCTGCCTCTTCTTGATTGTCTTGATTCCTTAACTAAAGAGTTCCAAATATTTTTTTTTTCCAAAATAGGCAGACCACACCTTGAGAAATTATTTCATGGACCACCTTCCCTTCCATTGACTAGACCACCACCTGTTCTGCTCACATTCACACAACATCCCTGTTATGAATATACCAATTGCTATTAGGAAAAACAGTCAGAGTACTTTGGGGTTGTGTTTTAGAATATTTATCAACAGCAAATAAGGAGTCAGTACCATGCAATCAATCATTTCTTCACAGACCACTTGCCAGTGTTCTATGGACTATAATTTGAGTACCTCTTATTTGTGTAAGACGTCTTATTTTCTGGCACTGAATTGTTGTCCTTTGTTACTGGACATCTTTGAATGTTCGCTGTGTTACATTTCAGCAGTTGCTCCATTTCAGTGGTGTATGAAGCATGTATCCTTGAAAGGTCTCATCTTAATCCTATTGAAAAAATACCATCAAAGTTCCTAATTTACTAAAACCAGAGTCAAATATTCAACTTACTGTTATAAGCTGGATTCATTGCAGTTTATTAATATTTCTGGGTGTGGTTTGCTGCCATTAGGACACCTTCCTGCAGAAGCCAATTCTTATAGCCAGCTTTGCCTCTCTTGTGTACAACCATAAAAGCTAAATCAGACCACTTTCTAAGAGGAAGGCAAGACTACCAGCCTATTCTCTCACATCCATGTAAATCAATGGAGTTACAACAAAAGGCATGAGGAGAATTCATCCTTACACTTCTGCATTTGTTTCCTAATCAAGGAGCATGTTTTTCAAGTAAAGTCTGATGTACAAGGTCCATGGGAGAATTTGTATCCTTGAGTCTCACTCCATTACCATATTGCTATACATATAACTGATTATATGGAATTGAAAGGAAGTTAGACTTCAAAACTGGACCAGAGCCTTAGTTCCAATGAAGTCCATAAACTATGCCATTTATAGGCAGATATTATGTCCCTCAAAGCCAGATTCTGATTAAAGTTAAAACACAAGTAAATCAGAAGTGATTCCACTGTAGACACATAGGGCATGATTCTCCTCTCATTCTCCTCAGTCATCAGGGGAGAGGTAGGAGTTTAGCATGTGATATCTCTAAATGTACTACCACAAGAAGTAAGCTAATTTTTAAACAATGACAATCTTCAGCAAGATTTATGGCAAAAGTATCAGCTCTTTCAGAGGACCAAATTCTATTTGCAGTCCTCATAGTGAGGGCTACCAATTTGTTTGGCATCATGTGTTATGTCAAGTTATTACTTCCTTATACCAGAATTGTTGGAAATGTTTGCCAGCAGTTAGTGCTTTTAATACTCTATATTTTTCAGTTTGTCCTCTCTTGCATCTGAATTTCTATACACCATGGGAGAAGATAAACAGTTATGTGGGGGTAAAGCTGGGATCAGCTCTTCCTCCAAATCAGTGTAAAACTACAAATGGAAAAAGAGTAACTTATGGTCAATGCAGTTCTTTCCCCTAAACATCAGTGTGCATCTGGGGAAATCATTTTAGATCTCCATTGAGGAAGAAAAAATGCAGCTAAATGCTTTATATACTGTGGGAGTACATTAGTTGTAGTAAAAGTAATGTGATTCTGCATTTCCTCAAATCAAAAATAGTACATTTATTCACTGAAATGTCACACATGAGGCCAGCAAACTCTGCCCATAATTAGCAATGAGAGGATGTATTTGAGTAGCTTCCAAGATTTGAAATTCACTCTCAGATACAAATATTTGAAAGATTATATGTTCTGTGAATGTGCCTTTTTTCCTTCCTTCTATTACCTCTGGTTATAGAGCAACCCAAAAAGAAATTGTCAACTATGTGGCCTCACTAGAGAGAGGGGGGAAAAATAATATGGAGTAATTCAAGCACCAGATTGTTCTGCAGGGATCCACACATGAAGAAAGCTTTTCAAGTGCTGCTCTCCTCTTTCTTATAATAAAGTATATTTGTGCACACAGGTCTGGCCTTTTCAAAGCACCTTTCTGGCCATCTCTGGACACCATAGCAAACTCTGCAAGGTTGCAGATGGGATCTGTTTAAAGGGTTGGGGCAGAGGGCATTGGATGCATTCAACTCTACTCCCTGGGCAAAAGCAAAAAACTCTCCAAAAAAGTTAAAACTTTAGGCTAAAGTATTACCTTTTCTGCCAAGCACTTTTTTAAAATAGATCCCATGTGCAAGGTCAGACGGCAGAGTCCCTGGCAGTATTGTTTCTTTCTTTTTCTGTCTGAGGGAGAGAGAAAAGCACATGGCTGCCTATCACGTGAGACATCTACACTATGTGATTGTTGTGACTGTTGCTATCGTCTCCCATTCCACCCTGACTGGTATTCCCGCTTGCTGGTCCCTCTATCTCTGTTGATGATGATTAAATTGATGGCCCTCTATCTGTCAGCACCAGTTTAATGTCAGACCAGTGAGAGCTCATGGATCATATAGAAGGTCCAGTTCTGTAGAAGTTTCAGACTGTGATTGCCCCTAGATATCAATTCTTCTTTGTTTCCATCTCAAAAGCTGGCTAGATGTTAAAAACTTTTCTTCGTATCCCTGAAGAAGAGCTCGGTGTAAGTTCAAAAGCTTGTCTCGCACACCACCAGATGTTGGTCCAATGAAAAATACTACCTCATTCACCTTGTCTCTTTAATACCCTGGGACCAACACATCCACAACAACACTGCATATAACAAATACAATGGTGTTTGTTTATATTAATTAGAAGACGATAACTGAGTGATATTTAAATAGAAAAATCACATTTTTAATGTGGTTGCAGGAGAAAGTTTTTGGCTGTAGGTTGCAATAGTGATGAAGAGAGGTTGCCATGATCTTTGAAAATATAATCTCAAACTACAATGCTACATCTAGAGTCAATGCCAATCTATTTATTTAGGAAACAGCTAATTAGATTCACAGCATAAACCAGTATAGTAAATAAAGAAGAAAAAAAAGGTACATTTTTTATTAGAGGTGAATCAAACCAAATTGGACATGTTTGTATAGTACAGTTGATTTAGAAACCAGATATTCACAAAATGTCTATTAAAATGAATGGAGAAAAGACACTTAGAGGGACATTTTGAAAGAGGGAGCACCTATCATCTCAGCATTTCAGAATGTGCTTTCCACAGCTCTAATCACTGACTACAGTTATACTTAAGGAATGACCCTCTCAAGATGGGAGAAAGCAACTCACTGTACTACTGCCAATTTTGGAATTATTCTACAGCTAGGTATAGGGTCATCTGTTATCACCTTCTTCCCCCCATTCAATTAATCAAATTGTTTAAGCAGCAAGGCAAACCATTATTAGATACCATAGAACACCCTTTGAACACTGGTGGAAAGCATATGTATGCATAAAAAAATCTGTGCATCACTCTGACAATGAAGTATGGCAATCCATTATTTAAATATATAGTAATATATTCCAACACATTTAACAAACAAAACAAACCTCTTATACATGCCTGAAACTGGGTTTTGGAACAACATGGCAAAAGAAACTTGGCTGAGAGAGATGGAATAGTTACAGAGGCTAATAAAGATAGTCCTTTCAACCTATTGAATACTTTTATAAAACCTGATATGAGTAACAAAACAGTAAATGTTTGCACAATTCAAATAAGATTATGTATAATGTTTTAATTTTGCCCTAAGGTAGGAATTTTTTTTTAAAGTTATCCGCAGGTTCAGACTTGCTGCAGACAAATACACAGTCCAAACTATCAAAGAGAAAGGCAACAAACTTTCAAAACAGAAATAAAAAAAAACAGCAAATAAAGGAGCCAATGCTTGATAAAACTGTCATGAAACACAGACATATTGACAATGATCTTTTTTGCACTTTTAAATTTCCCCATAGTCTTATATCTTTCATCTGCACCGTTGGAATATATAATTTTGTAACCATTTTCACTGCTGGTGAATAAAAATGTATCCAACATAGCAGTAATTAATTCAGAAAGTCCCACATTTAGCACCAACAATCTCACATTCTCCTGTGTGTCATGCTGTTCTGACAAACTTGATTTCTACAGAATGCCAGACAATAGGCTGTTTTAAGAGCTGATAAAATTTCTCTGCATTTTATAGATCTTGGTGTGGTTTTTCTCCCCCTCTAAACAAAATAAATGTTTCAACGGGGAGACAAAATAGGGTTATTTTAGAATGTAGAAACCAAACACATTTAAACAGCTGCATTCTCATTCCACATATTCAGAACTGGTTAAATATTAATAAGACAGTGATTTCAATTTTGACCATATTAATCACGATTTCTGAGGAGCATTTATTACATATGTCACTATTTTGTAGTTCTTTAGAAATATTCAGCCATGTACACATCATCAAGAATATCAGATATTTATAATGTCTTTTAGGATGAAAATGCTCTACGAACTTCAGCCCCTTTCCTGTAAAGACTTTTGCATAATACCATTTACGCTAAAGGACCACTCACACTGAACAAAGTTAAGGATATAAACAAGTCTTTGCAGGATCAGGGTTTTCACTTCGGAAGTTCAATCACTTTGAGGTAGAAACCAGTAATTGGTGAATAGCACATAGAAATACTTTCCAGCAGTTAAGGAACAGAAAACTAATCTATCCAACAAAACAACAGGGTGAGAATTTAGATTGGAAGAAGGCAATGGTTCAATTTGAAATTTCACCATGAGAGCAAGATTAACATTCCTACTTCAGTGAAGAGGGATTCAAGAAACCAAAGGTGCAACTATCACTTTTTCATGTAGCAGGTGGATCAAAATTACCCATGCCCCATAGCTAGCCATTTAGGAAAGGCAATTTAATATCTAAGTAATCTTGCATGCATAAATAGACATTGCCGAGTTATTGCCAGTTATTACATGATATATACAATTAAAAAGAAATAAACATCTCCTACCTTTTTACTTAGGAAACTATTAAGAAGTTGTTGCAACAGCTGTTGCATATTAATCCATCATAATCCCTCTACATTCTGTCATTAGTTACACAATAAAATCAGAGCTTCTTGAAAGCTAAAAGTAAAGACGTGTGAAATGGTTCTGATTATGCATTTAGCTTATGACAAATGATGCTGTTTATTTCATTCTCCCTGATTCTATTCACACCTGGGAAATTCAAACCTGATATTCGATTAAACCTCTCTGTGTATCACTAACTTAAGGATCTTTTTCCCAGAGAGGCCCTATATTGAAGTAGTGATGGTCCTTAATACCAGGAAAATCACTTCTCTCTTCATCTAATGGGTTAAGAACATATCCCGGACAGCAGTGGGATAACAAACCTACTCTCTATAGAAAGGACTGTGTGGTGAAGTTACCTTGACTTCTCATGGCCTTTTAATACCTCATGCTTATGTTACTAAAAAAGGGAGCAATCTCCTTCCTTACCTTTCTCTTCATTCTACATTTGTTCCTCCCCATGCTTTAATGACATGCTTCATCTAGATCGTCCACTATTGTAGTATCAAAAATATCTTTCCATTCCAATGTCTATTGCACAATTGTTTAAACTGGAACTGGTTGATGCTCCTATAGACCTTCCCAGATCCACAGCTAATGTAAATCACTATAGGTCCATTGGTCCCAATGCTGTCACTCCAATTTACATCAGGTTGAGAATCTGGTCCCCAGACACAGCTGGTGTAAGTCAGCATAGCTCCATTGACTTTAATAGAGAGGTGCCAATACACATCAGGCTGAGAATTGGCCCTGGTATACATAGTGAGTCAGTACACATGCAGATAGTGCTGTTCAACCTGAGTGCTGTTTAACCTTATAAGGGGGCATATGACCTATCACCCAGTAGTTAGAGTCGACTGAAACAGGAAGGGGGAGTACCTCATTGTACCAGCCAAGAAGGGAAACACTACTTTTTTTTTTTTTTGGTGAACACTCCTGCCCTTATCTCCAACTACAAGAGTTTGAACACAAGTGTCATAAATATAAAGGGAAGGGTAAACCCCTTTGAAATCCCTCCTGGCTAGGGGAAAGCTCCTCTCACCTGTAAAGGGTTAAGAAGCTAAAGGTAACCTCGCTGGCACCTGACCAAAATGACCAATGAGGAGACAAGATACTTTCAAAAGCTGGGAGGAGGGAGAGAAACAAAGGGTCTGTGTCTGTCTGTAGTCGTCTTGGCCAGGGACAGAACAGGAATGGAGTCTTAGAACTTTTAGTAAGTAATCTAGCTAGGTATGTGTTAGATTATGATTTCTTTAAATGGCTGAGAAAAGAATTGTGCTGAATAGAATAACTATTTCTGTCTGTGTATCTTTTTTGTAACTTAAGGTTTTGCCTAGAGGGGTTCTCTATGTTTTTGAATCTAATTACCCTGTAAGATATCTACCATCCTGATTTTACAGGGGGGATTTCTTTATTTCTATTTACTTCTATTTTTTATTAAAAGTCTTCTTGTAAAAGGATTGTTCATTGTTCTTAAGATCCAAGGGTCTGGGTCTGTAGTCACCTAGGCAAATTGGTGAGGCTTTTTACCAAACCTTGTCCAGGAAGTGGGGTGCAAGGTTTTGGGAAGTATTTTGGGGGGAAGGACGCGTCCAAACAGCTCTTCCCCAGTAACCAGTATTAGTTTGGTGGTGGTAGCGGCCAGTCCAAGGATAACGGGGGTAATATTTTGTACCTTGGGGAAGTTTTGACCTAAGCTGGTAAAGATAAGCTTAGGAGGTTTTTCATGCAGGTCCCCACATCTGTACCCTAGAGTTCAGAGTGGGGGAGGAACCTTGACAACAAGTCTGCAGTAGCATGAATCATACCAGCTGCATCTTCTTTATGATTTCCCATCAGTTAAGAATCAGCTGGCCAAAATGTAATGTTACTATATTAGACCTTTGGTATCGCCCTGGAAAAGAAACACAGATAGGAAGCCATACTCAGCAGCTGCCCCTAACTCCACAATTCATGATGATCAGACAGACTAGGCAACAGTGGTAGAAGGAACCAAGGGGAAGTAGAGATACTGGAGGACAAGCAGAGCAAGAAGAGGGGTTTTGATCCTTGTAAGGCTGAAGATCAAAGGGATGGGGAAAATAATGAAAGGGAAGGAGGTAGGAGAGAGCTCAAGAGGAGTGGAAGTTGGGAAGAGAGAGAAGAGAAAAAGACAATCGGTTTCATTTCCTGAACAGAGAGCTCAAAAGATCAGCTACTAAACCCTGATGTCTTTATATGAAGATCTGGATATCCAGGATCCCCATTAGATACTTCAGAGACACAGACCCAGAAAAAGGTGATAAAAGAGATTTCTTCTATATAAAGGAGAAAAAAAATTTAGTGACAGACACCCTGTTCAGGAAAGAGGGGTCTGACTGACTGGCTCACCTAGTAGCTAATCCTTCTGCAGCTTTGTAAGGCGGGAGGTGTGATCCTAAAAGCGTCCCAGTGCCAGAGGGCAAGAGACTTATTGGTATCAGGTAATGAGTTCCAGCTGGCCTGTCTAATTCAGTGTACCCCAAATCATGATGCCTATAATGTGTATCTAAAAGGTGTCCTGTAAAATATCACTGGAAAACTAATAATTCTCTGATCACTAATATTCTTGCATGAGGTATACACAGGGTGTGTACAAAAAGTTACAGATATTTGCTGAAATTATGACTAAAATTTGTTTAAACTAGGCATGTCAGGCAGAGTTGCTAAACAGGTTTGCCTTAGGCAAAGGAATGTGTATCTGACTGTCTGACCAGTCTGGTCTTCAGGCAAAGACAATGAAGATCAGTTTTTACATATTAGGTAACATAGCTATTAAGTTAACAAGTGGAAGAAGACAGACCATGGAGATTCCTTCACCACTAGACTCCAGGTTGCGTACCTCGCAACTTGAATTAACTTTACTTTGGGGGTGGGAGGTAACGCTCAGAAGAATATATTGCAAAGGTTTACTGGTCTATAGAGACTTAGGGGGTTGAACCTCAACGGAAAAAGCAATTGAATCAACTGATTTTCCACAAAATTACTGTATTATAACAGTGACTAGAGTGAAATATTTTCTGAAAGCAAATGACATACTGGTGATGAATATTATTGTGAAATGTATGTACTGTGATGAGGTGTACAAACCCACAGCTGGCAACAAGGGGTTAAGGAAGTGCTCTGGGCTCAGCCAGCCCCGCCTGACCACACCTGTAGGAAATGATCCAAATGGAACATTTAAAAGGCAAGGGAACAGCTCATTTGGGAGCAGACAAGGGAATAGAGCAGACCTGCAACCTGCAGCTCCAGCAGAGAAGAGCTGAGGAAAAGATAGAATCTATCCCCACAACAACTGCCCAAAGATCCCTCCCTCAGGAAAGGGAAGACTTGTTACAGAGACAGCCTGAACCAGAAGCATTCCTGTCTCCCTCACTTATGGAGTCTGAGTTTTGTTAATTCCCCTTTACTTTGTTTGGACTACCTCAGAAGGGGGAAGGTCCTAGGACTGATTTGACCCAGGATGGTGGGTTGTACCACGGGAGGAGGTAGTTGCCTCCCAAGAGCTACCACACGACACACACCTGCCAGAAAGAAACCTTGTGATGACCAGACACCCTTCACACTGCCGAAACTTTGGAGACTTTGACAATCGGGGGGTTAAGCAAGATAAAACAATGGAAGCCTGATTAACATAGAAATTGTCAAGATGATAAGAGGTCCACAGGAAAGGAAGAACAGGATGAGGTCATCCTGCCTATTGAAACCAGGTCATTGAAATTTGGATGATAAAAGCAAGAAGAGAAATCATCTGTGGCATCCATCACTAGACAGACACAGGAGGCCAAAGCTCTTGCAAGCTGAGAAAGATGAGTCCTTCAACCAAGTCTCTAGAAACTGAATATAGGTGAGAAACCTTTTTAGGCAAAGATCTTTTACTGAGGAAGAAAAGGGAAACCAGCATCTTGTACTTCTGTGGAATCAGGAACATCAACCATGGCTGTGAAGAAGAAAGGCCTGTGAGAGAAACCATCTTAAATGAAGCCTGTATCTTGCTAGATTAAGTTTTAGAGTTTTGATGCATGTTTTCACTTTTATTTGCTTGTAATGCTTTCTGACTTTATTCCTTTTACTTGGCAACAATAGGGCATAGGCTAAGGGATAAGAAATTTGTTTTACTTTTTACTATAAACCACCTCAGTGCTGTGTTTGTACGTAGCAATGTATTTACCCCAGTTAAGTTAATAAGCTGTGATGTGCTTTTGTGTCTTTAGAGTAACAAACTCACTCTATTTCTTCTCTGAAATGCCCAGGAGAGAGCTAGACATTACCGAGTAGATGGTTCTGGGAAAATTTGGGACCGGGAGTGTATTGAGGTCACCCTACAAGTAGTTTGCACAGTATACACAGATACCCAGGATGTGACCTGCATGCTTGTTGCTGACTGTGAACATCCCAGGCATGGAGTTCCAGTAGCAAAGCATTTGAGGCACTCAGGGTTACAAGGCAGGAAGTGACCCAATCCCTTACGGGTCTGGATTGCACCCCAATCTCTGTACAAGAACGTTAATGAGATAAATGAAATGGGACCTAAACAGTGATTATGACTCTGTCTGACTCCAGTGGCAAACTGTTGAGTGCTGAAAATATTGAATAATTGGTTGTTAATAAGTATTCTTGACTCAAGTCCTATAATTCAGAACAAGGGAAGTCTTAACAACTAAAATCAAGAGGGTGTTTTCAGAGGAAAATGTACTATTGATATGTCATTATATGAAGCCAAAAGTTCGGTCAAATTATACCCTTGGATATGTGGCTGTGACTTCCACTGATCTGCTAGGTTCTCTCCTTCCAAAGGGGAAAGGAAAAAAGCCCTAAAACAAAAGCCAGGAACAAACTGAGGAAATCAATGAGAGAATGCAAGATCAGGCAAATGAGAACTCAGTTATTTTATCTGTTTGGAGACATTTCTGAACCATTATTCACAGGTAAACTATTTGTCTATAATACTGAGAGACAGTAACACATGAACAAATACTTGCATATTACTAATGTGGAGGGTTTTTTTGGTTGGGGTGCGGGTGGGTAAGATTTCTTAAGAGTTTAAAGTATTTACACAGCAACTGCAGTCAACTTTTACAATCTACACTATCATATGAGCATGAACAATGAACCAAGAGGATACATGTGCCATTCGCCAGTCTTCTACTATTCATAATCAATAATTTATTTTCAGCTGGTGTCCTGCTTAATTATGTACTTGGGTATAAACTGAACCAAGAACGTTTGCTGTGAGGTCCCTTTCTTTCTGAATGCACTCCCACCCTCCATTTACCATTGTCCATATAGCGTGCTGTGAAGGTCATCTTTTTAAAAACAACTTGTCACATTCACTGTTCTCTCCCCATCTGTGTGGACTGTCATGCCTCAGTTTCCCATCTTCCTCAGGACCCAGCTCAATACAGTCTCACTCCAATGTTGAGGTTCAACACAAAGTCCCCCTTCCTGGGGTTTCATTTATTATTAAAGTGTATCTAACCCTTCACTCTCATATCAGGATTAACCAATTCTGACCCTATCCAAGGACTTTACAGTCCTTTTGGCCCTCCCCAAGGGATAACAATGCTCTTTTACCCCTTAATGTACTGGTTTTCTTCTCCTCATAGGTCAGGCCCAGACCACAGGATCTTGTTCTCCTTGTAGTCCTTTCACTGTGCCCCTAGGGCCTCCCGTTTCTTCCCCACCCCACCCCTAGTATTAGGGGCCAGACTTCATCCCTTCTTCAGGGATTTGTTTTCTTCTCAGGCCTCTTCACATTAAGTCAGTCATAAGTTCTATCACCAGCCCACCTAGTCATCCACTACAGAGCCTCTTCCCAGGTCTTGCCTTGACTGTGATCCCTCTCAAACTGAGCAAGAAGCTGCTTTTTAAGTATGCTCAGCAGACTTTAATTCTTGGGCACACAGTCATGTGATACTTTCCAATCTATCCCATAATGAGGGAAGAAACCTGCAAAGATGGGAGCCTTGGGCCTATACTCCTCTTAAAGGCCCAGCTCACTCTGTTACAGAGATGCTAAGAAAACAAATCTTACGTGAGAGGAATAGTACATGGGAAAATGGGGGATTCTTAACCTTCTTTGTGTTGTACTCCTTTCATATATTCATGCAGTAACTTTTCTTCCTATACAGATTACACTGATTTATTGTGTTCTTATTCAATTGCCAGTGGCACCTTGAATTTAAGAGATAGAAAGACAAGAGGCATGTAACTCCAAAAATAAATAAATACATAAATAAATAAAAACAAAAGAAGTCCAGGCTTTTGAAAACATAGCTCTAAGCACTTTCTCTCACAAGGCATCACTAAGATGACATGAACAATATTTTCTATATTGTCAGACAGCCATCATTTAGCTTAATCCTTCAACATACAGTGAAGTATAACCGCTTTGCTTCCCCATCAACAGGTCAACTAAGGATCTGGAGAAGGTTCATAGTGTGGGTCTCTATCAATCAAGCCAGGTATTGTCCACCTCCTATGTGGCACCATCACACCTGAACCCACTCTAGGTTACAGCATTCAGGAACAGTGGCAGTTCCTTTGGAATAATGCTGTCATGAAGCAGGAGCAGAAGGTTTCTGTGTGATGTCCTCACTCCCTTTCGGCACTCTGTGATCTGATTTCTTTTGCATATATTGGTTGGAGGACAAATCTCACCTCCTGGCAGAAGAAAGTAGGGGAATGAAACCTCAATTAATTTTTCTTTCTACTGGTTCACTCTCCTGCCCCACTCCTGAATGAAGTCTATGGTGGAGGCGCAGTTGTCGGTCGTTTCTGTTTATATTTCTCTAACAGAAGATACCAATGCTAAATAAAATACTTAAACACAGTACTTAAAGTGTACAAGGTGCTGATTCTTAGTGCAAATCTATAGGGGAGTGTCCTACCTATACCCTACTGGCAGGACCAGTACATCTATTCCCACCCAGCACATAGAAACAGTTCCCCACTTAGATTTTTTTTTGTATTGTTGTGCTTAGTTTATCAGATGCTGCAGTATCAGTGTTATTTGCTAATAAATACAACAAAATCCCACAAAAGCAAACTATGTTATGAGAATATTTGAGTTCCAAAGTTAAGCACTCCAAAGTCAAGAGTTTCAACATTAAAAAAGCCCCGTTGCACGTATGCATTATATAGCTTTTAAAGTTCTGTTTTTTAATTGTATGCAATAATATTGCACAGCTTTCTCTACAACAGTATGTTTGGACTCTCCCATTGCCAACTACTCTATGCAGAGCAGGCAATGCTGTCAGGGGTTAGCGTACTTGATGTTCCATGAGAACCCAATTCAACTCCCACTTGAGTCAAAAGAAATATGCCCATTGACATCAATGAGTACTGGATTGGGCCATGACTGAAAAAGGATTGTTTGTCACTAAATCATAAAAGTGCATAATTGCTTGTTGGCTCCTATTAGGTATAAACCTCTTGCTTCAGAAGCAGCATTAGAAATATTAATTTTATAACTTACTGGCTAAATTATTTACCAAGACATTTTTAAAAACAACAAAAATTAATTAAAATACATTTTTAAAAATAAACAAGAAGTGAATATTCATAACAAGATGTGTTATACTTTTATAACTTGCAAGTGAGCACATAAAAAGCCAAGATATTGAATCCTCAAGATGGAGAGGAACTGTTTTCAGGTTCACTATAATCTTTTTCTCATAAATTTAAGACTTTTCAGCAGCATTTTCACTTTATTCACACGTTGCTGCCTCAATGCATTTCCATCCCAATCTGGAAAATAGATCCCATGCTGTTGCCATTTAGACAATTACATTTTTCATCCTGTCAGACTGGTAGTTCATTGGTTTAGATTTCTGAATTCATGCCAAATCAGAGGGATTTAATGGAAAACATTGATGCTTTTGTAGTAATCAGAACGGAATATAGCTTCACGTTCATGTTTTTGCTGAAGGTTTGGCAGTAATCTTCTTTTCAGAAATCCAATTATTTTCATTCATGTGTAAAGAAAGAGATACACAGCGTGGATTGCCAAGACAAAAATAAAAATAAAAATCCTGGATTAGTATCACTGTCCTTTCAGATTTAGGACTGCATTTTACATCTGCCTATGAGAAGATTAACCATACTACCTCTGATTAAATGGGGTCTGTTTTTTAAATGTATGTGCACACACCCCAGTTGTCTGCACTGCAATCATGTGGTGAAGCTGCAGCTCAGGTAGACATACCCAAGCTGAGCTAGCTTTGACCTAGCTAGTTTGGATACCAGTAACAATGAAGCTGCGGCAGTGTACGTTTAAGCAGAGGCTATACTGTTGTTTATGGGGCTAGCTCATGCTCATGGTTTCCAGTGCTCCAGTACCCGGACTAGCTAGCTTAAAGTTATCTCAGGTGTGTACACATGAGCTGCGATCATATACATATAGACAAACCTACATAACATTAATAAAATAATATCCGTGTAGGAAAAAGAAACGTGGTTATATGATTTACCATACAATATTTTAATCTATTGGTGATAGCATATTTCTATGCTTAAAATCAATACACAGAGATTATAAACTATAAGAAATGATAAAATGTAACATTAGTATCATGCACCCATCTATGTAGGCATTTATGGTAGGTTCACTACCATGATATCTGAAAATCAAATATTTAAGTTTAGTTGTACATACAGATATCAGGGTATATTCAGTTAAATACAGATATGGTGTAATTATTCAGCTTTACATGTATATTCTCTCCCCTCCACCCCCCAATCAGCTTTCTTTGCTTCCTTTTATTATTTATAAAGATGAAGGTAATCCATTTCAAAAGTGACTAATGCTGACCATCCATCTTCTGGAATTCAGGCCCTTTAAGGTGTCAAGGTGGACACCCAAAAATTAAGACTCCCAAATCACTCGACACTTTGAAATATCTTGGTCAATGTGGACATGGTGTGACAAGACCAGATCTTGTGGTATTGGGGCCTGAGGCATAACGAAAGCCAGATTGTTAGGGGGGAAAAATATTGGTTCATTGGTTCTAATATTTAGAAGCAATGCACAGGTCTACCCTTGTTAGGACTTTATGTAATTATTTATGAAATGAAGATTAACATTCCATCTAGAGTGTCATCTCAAGCACGATTTTTAAAATGTCATAGCTCCCTGTCCTAGAACAGGGAAGCTATAAGAAGAAAACTGTACTACTACTAATGGCCTGCATCATGTCCCAGAATTGCAGCTATGCAGATTGGACCCTCCATGGAGAGATCTACCTCTTTCCATACAGAGGTAGGGCCAAGCCACCTCCACACCACTGTTCTCCTGACCATATGCCCAAAAGATTTTTTTGGCACTCTGGGACTACAACCACTGTTGCCAGGTCCATTCTTTAGGTGCAGTGGAATTTTCTATCACAAGGGTGAGGCTCACTTGTTCAGGAGACAGAGGTTTCCCAGGACTGGACCAGGACTATAGAACTCTCTCTTGAAGGAACTGAGAAATATCTCAAAATTTCATCACTATCCTGTTGAAGTCCAATGGACACTTCTTTGACCTTCCCTTCACAAATCACAGGACAAAACACATTAAAAACAAAATACTACACACAGTTTTTCACAGGGAAGAGGAATGGAGAAGAATCCACTCAAGACAGATGTTAATCACATTGTTTACTGTATCTGTGCTAATACACCATGGTGATGAGCATGGAATAAAGAATAGAACAGAAGCCTAACTTAGGACACGTTTGAAAATATTGGCCTAAGTGATTTGCCAAGGTCAAAGATCAAGGTCAATTTAGATGCCCTGACTTAGACAACTGTCAGGTGGTAGCCATAAAGCACTCAAAACATACAACATTTCTTAAGTGCTGACTTCCTTTCAGTGAGTTACTGCTTCATAACAGTGTAATACAGGAAACAGTGTAATAAAATCAATACACAGGAAGTGGTTAAAGCACTTCCTTTATGAGATGGTGTAGACCCAGAGCTATTGTTTTAATTGTTTTCAGCGGTCAGCAGAAATTCTTCCCCATTATAGAAAACATGAATAAAGCTAGACAATTCTATGTACATTTTTATAATGTGTTTTCATAAAATATTGTACATATTCAAGTAATAACCTCACAGTGGCATTTCATCTACAAGGTATAAACATATTTAATGTCCATTGACTATTACTATTCAATGCCATGTTAATAAAAAACAAATCAAAACACTGGAATGATCATCAAATAATGTTAATTATGTCAAGTATACATTTATTGGGAAATAAACATCTATTAAATGCGTTGAGCTGGCCCAAAGGTTTCAACTGTATCATAATACCAGGTAATTCAAATTCTGAGTACATTGTTAGGACACATCAATTTAATGCATAGTTCATTTATACTGGCATAAGATATTATAAAACTATTTCTAAAAAAACATTCAGCTTAGAGAGATGTTGTTGTAATACTTTTTATTGCAACTGCCGTAGGATATAAAATACACACAAATGCTAAAGAAAAGATGATTGAACTAAAGTCTAGTGGTATTTGAAAAAATATACAGGGCACTGGTTGACAATGTTTGTACAGAAGTACCCATAAGGTAACAAAAGTATGTGGATGGTACTATTGTCCAATATTTGGCACTGGTATCTATTCCAAAAAAATTTCTAACAGTCTGTGAACTTGTAAAATTCACTCATAATTTTGTCAGCCCATACATTGGGCTTCCAGAATGTAAAACACAGTGTAATACTTTCTTTATATGCACCAAACTCTTATTCTATATGCATTTGGTAATGGTGGAGGGATGGGAGAGGTAGGCCTTAGAAAGGGTGATGAAGGAGGAGTTCAGAACTGGTTTGGGAGTTAGAGACTAGCAAATGGATATTTCAGATAAGGAAAACTGCTGTTTCTCCAGCCATTACACCTTGGGTACACAACATGCTTCTCCAAAAAACTCAAGCTGTCACCACTACAGCCAAGCACCATACTGTGGCTAGATCTGTAAACATCAGATACTAATGTTTCAGCATGGATCTAATTCCATAAACACTGTGATTTGCCGAGCCCGCTAGTGCCTGATTTACATAACGTTGCCTGATCAAGCCTCTGTAAAGACCTTACAGAATTCCCTGACAACTTTATGTTCAGGAAGAAATTTCCCTACATGCAGAGGACAAGCACAATACCTATGTACCAATTAAGTCCTAATGATGTCCTGATTTGCAGGCTTAAGAGGGATTTAAGTGGAGTTTAGGGTATTCTGCAGAGGAATAAACTTCACTCTCAGTGCCTTTGCTCAGCCTAAACTGGAAATCTATCATAGGACCATCCCATCCTAAACCCCACATTCTCATTACATGGCTAAGCACTCAACACACAGTCAAGAGATGCAAAGTGAAGGTTGTACAGACATCTGAGATTTGTATGGTCATCGATGCTGATTCACATTAATTGAAAGCAGAGTGCAACTAGCAGCACAAGGATTAGGAAGAGATTAGGACAAATCCTGAGCAATCCTATCTTCTATTCCACCTCTCTCCCCTCTCCTTCCCCACCCCCCACTCCCAAAACCCTAAACAACTCCAACCCCAAAAATATTTCAGAGGGTAAAAAGGTCGACACATTATTGTTTATGTTTGGTGTTCCCATTGTAAAGAAGTTGGGCTGCTTCTGTTTCATGGGGATCCAATTCAGGGTTGAATTAGGCTGGGGTTGTGCTTGGCAAATTGACTTGGATCTCTTCTAAATTTTCTCTCATGCCCAAGTTAATATGTTGGACAATATTAAGTCTTTATTAGCACAATAGTGCTTGTTGGCGGTCATCTATCCATTTAGGAACAAGATTAGCAATTAGTTACTGTTACACATATAGCAACACATTTCAGTCACTACTACACAATGCTAGATATGGACCATTGACAGGGATAAAAGCATACCTGTTTTCCAATCTCCTTGAATAAAAATAGTGTTACATTTGTCTAAGGAACGAAGCAGGATATAATGTTTACAATATTTTCCATAGTGGTCCCACTGAGTTGTCTTTTTTTCAGCATGACAGCGGGTGCCAACACTAGATTAAGTAATGTTAATTTCCGTTGATATTTGTACCTTAAACAAGTTTCAATGGTAAACATTTTGTGGTTGCAGAAGGTCTGAGCAAAATAAGTGCAGTTTCCTTTTAAATCCACTTTATATTCAATTTAATCTTCCAGTACTGTCTTTTTCTGTTCCAATTTAATTTTAATATTGAGACAATGATTCAGGAGTAAACATGACTGCCTGACTTTATGATATTATATGAATTGTCATAAAGAATGCTTTCTAGTTGAAGTCAAGTGACAGGTATGTAACAGATTCTGTAAAAAATAAAGTCACAATATGCCATAATATTTCACAATGTTCTACAACTGACAAGTGGTATACTAATTATTGCTCACACTGAAACACTAAATACCATTTTTGTATATTTACTCTGCTAACCAATCTATTATTTCCATGCATCCTTTACCGGTTAGAGAGCAACAGAGTGATGGATTTATTAATCTTCCGTACAAACACACAAAAATGTTGAATTAATGTGATAAACTAAGCAGCCGATGCCTCACTTAACAGGTTCTATTTAGAAACAATTCTACTTATATATTTGTTGGTGTTTCTCTTTCCAATTTTTTATCATCATCATCACCACCACCACAGACTAACCTGGAAACATGATCTTTGCTTCCAGAGGGCTCCTCTATTCCAGTTGCTTATTTGCCAAATGAAATCATAATTGACCGTCTGAGTGAAATTCAGCCCTTTGCAGAAAACTTTGAGGCCTGTGAACCACATAAGTCTCACTGAAGAGATTTAAAAAAAAAAACAACAAAAAAACAGTTGTTTCAGGGGCGCATATGTGGTACATAGGTTTGCTCAGGTTGCCTGCAGAGGGCTGAATTTCACCCTTGGATGTTTTGCTCAATATGCAATTTTCAGATGAGCCTAACTTTGCAATATCAAAGCCAATATTTTACAAATTGAGGAAAGGCACTTATCCTCAGTTAGGATCATATGCATGCCAAGTTTAACCCTCCCCGAAAAAGTGTTTCTCTCTGTTTAGTGAACCTAAGTAGACATAAATGATTCATACTCATTTTACAGGCCTCTGGGGAGAATTTCACATCCTTTATTTTTCAACTGAGCCACGTTCAATAACTTTTCAATATGTCTCCATTCATAGTTATTACGGCTCTATTTGGCAGAAGGAAATTATTAATTTTTCTTTTAAAATAATAAATTCTGTTTTGTTTTCTGGTTCTCTTTTCTTTTCCTTTTGTTATTATTCTTTTTAATATTTACTATTATTCAGACCATAAACTCTTTGGGACAGAGACAGTCTCTTGCTATGTATGTGTGCACTGCACAATGAGGTTCTGATCTCTTGGGGCCTCCAGTGCTTCCATAATACAAAATAATAAATGAAAAAATATGTATGAAGATGAGTAATATTTATTAGAGTGGGATGAAAACTCTATTTTCCAATAACATTTTAAAATGTTTTGTTTTAGTAAAAAAATGCCATGACATTGTTCAGATTTACATGAAAAATTGAATATTGACAAAAGATTCAATTTTGGGATGCTCAAAACTACCCAGATTTTCAATTCATACAGAAACTATGAGAGAAATTTAGTAAAAATACCATTTTGTTCATTAAAAACATATATAAATATTAGACCTGGTTGAAGGATTTTTTTAAACTATAAGTGGGTCTAGCAACATGCTCCATAAAATATAAAAAGTACGTACTGATAATTTTAGAACTATATACCTATAAACATAAAAAGTATTTACTGAGGATTTCAACGTGGATGAGAAGCAATGTTACCATGTTTCCAAACAAACAAAAGAAAAATGCTGCAGGGACTACACTCCCTTTTCTTTTCTGTTTAGTTACAGCAGTTACTTTTAAACCCCCAAATACAGAAGTAAACCTGTTTCAGATATTCTCATCTATAAAGTGAATATCCATTTAAAATAAAAAAAAATTCCTAACAGCATATTTGCTTAGGAGGCTGAACTGGGCTTGTGGTTGATTGTGACAAAACGTACCAGGAAGAGGATTCACAGAAGAGTTAAAACAAGCACAAGTTTACATTTTAAAGGGAAATTTTAATGCAAGAGTACACTTATGGAATGTGTAATTATGGAGCCAGAGGATGAAGTTTTTATTCTGTTTTTTCCCCCCATTTAAATACAGAGGAAACTCCATGTCAGGGAAAGCTGGAAGCAGCTGCCATTTTGTGTTTCAATTCAGAAGGAGAATGTTAGAGATTTGCCTAGAGAATAGAGAATGTTAGGATGATTTTATACATTGTTCCTTCTCTTTCTCACTACATCTGAAAATAAAATGTCAGCTAGACTGCAAAAAGAGGGTTCTTTTTGTGTACAGAAAAAGATCAAATTAACCCAGACCTTTTATCCTATTTTCTTTTAAACCTGCAATGCTTAGGAACAGGTGTTTGGAATTTATCATTTTGTACCAAAACACAATCATCAGCTTTGTAGCTGCTTCTTTCTAACTCTGAAGCCAGATCAGGGATATTTCGTTCCTAGCAGGATCTCAATTTAACATTGCCCAACCATGCTTCCAACGTGTCTCTATATTTTCATTGCTGGCAGCCTTTGCAGCTCCTACTACAAACTGTTAGTTCCCATTCTACTGCAACTGCAGCCTCTTTCTCCTTGAAAAATGGAGAGCTTTCTTCTTGGTAACATTATCTTCTTTGCAGGCTTTAGGGTGTTATTTGTATTGGTCTGTTTGCTTTGCTGTATAATCTCCAATTCACTTATTGAAGAGGCCGAGTCTCTCTCTGTGCCATTCTGCCAAAGCTTAGCAGAGCTCTCTGAGCAGAAGCTCCATCACTGTAAGACAGAGGAGGAGCCAAATGACAGGGCAGTCTCCCTCCTCCCCAGGTCACCAACATTCCGAGTGTGTTAGTTGTCAGGATATATTGCAAGAAGCACCTTTTCTCCTTGCCTTTGAGGAGATCGGTATGGGACTCAGGGGACTAGGTGTGGCAGTTCAAATCATTTCTGCTACATATATGTGGTCACTGGGTTGATTTGGTCTAGAGAAATTGACAGGTCTAGTAATTTAA
Organism: Lepidochelys kempii; assembly: GCF_965140285.1. NCBI lineage: Eukaryota > Metazoa > Chordata > Testudines > Cheloniidae > Lepidochelys > Lepidochelys kempii. The sequence continues at coordinate 29,384,609 of NC_136391.1, read as the reverse complement.
GGTATTTTTAAAAGCTCTGTCAGGCATTGGATGGCTGCTTTAAAGAATAAAAATACAAACAAAAAATATCTTTCAGCAAGATACCTACATGTACACCTATCATTTGTCTGGTTTTTATTTTATTTTACTTCAGCCATCTGGTTCTGACTGTTCAGCTCTGAGTAGAACACTATTTTTAATTTAAAATAGCCGCTTAATATTAAGTCATTCCATAAACAGCTGAAGTACTGACTTTTCACTGAGAACACCCTACTCATACTGTGTGTTCGGTGACACAGTGGATGCATTCTGACAATATAGCATAACAAACCATAGTGAAGTGGCAAACCTGTCTATCGTCAATGTAGTTCAGAGGGCTTTTCAAAATGCATTACACTTTCTTTAAATATACAGCATCTAAAAGATTTTCTTCACCTTTCCAGTATCTTTCCATGATACAGTGAATTCCACCACAGTTTGTGCAATGCATTACTTGTAATTATTGTTATATGCACAGTCTTATTAAGTACTATATAGCCCCTTTACACACACGTGTGTTTCACATGGTCTGCACATTTTATTTTAATTGTGCAACTGAAACAAGTGTGTGAACTTTGTAGGCCACAATACAATATTTAAATAAGCAGCCTCATCAGGGTATGTCTGGTTAAAGAATGGCTTAGGAACCTCAAACCTTGCTCTCAACTTCAACAACATAAACTGTGTGCTCATTCTGAAAAATAATGTATTGGTCAAGTTATATGAACACAGTGTCTTATTTTTAAGTGAGCAAAGCCTATTTGAAACTATCAAGAGGAACTGCACATATCAATATCTATTCTTTGATGCAGGAAATTAGATTCTTGGGTATGATCTATACTGTTCACAATGGATGCACTGAAATCACTAGCACGAAGAGGAAAAATAGTTTTTTAAACTATGAGACTCTCTACACTTGATACTGTTTTCCTTCTCTGTACTTATGCTGCTCTTCATTCAACTTTCTAGCTAGCATGTATTCCTTCTGTTAGCAGGAACACATAATGGGTACCTTTGCATGAGAAAATGGAAAACACAAATCAATTAAACTGGACATTTGAAATCACTTATCACTGGAGGAAAGTTCTAGACACCTGAGCCTAATGTCACACTTATGGTGGTTGTAACTGAATGATGGTTCAAGAGTAGCAATTATGGATGTCTGATACATTTCTATTATGGTAAAAGTAAAAGTATTATGCAGTCATGCATTCTACACTAAAATTTGTAAGAGTGCATCAATGATCTTGGTATTGTGAAAGCAGCAGCCAAGCATCCATGTAGGTGGCTGTAACACAGCTTTCTTTGGTATCTAAACCTCAGCTCTTATTCAAAGTCCTGTACTCAATTTCCATATTCTTCATAGGACACTGATCATGACTAGTCTAAGTAAATAATCAGACTGATTGACGCAGCAGGCATTCTCAGTGGCAATACTCCAGCTGCTGAAACAGAGATAGGGAAATGCTTTGATGGATGTTTTTGACACTTTATGGCACTGGAATCTATTTTGATTTCGTTACAGAATCTATTCTGATGTTTGTGCTTGTGGTATCCATGAAACTTTTTGGTCTGTTTACTGGATAGAAACCTTTCCAGATGCAGGTATTCTTCTGTTACCTCTTCAATAAGAAAATGTTAGCCAGTCAAATGGAGAGGTGAGTTTGATTTTCTTTTAATATTATTTATTTGGTTGAGGAGGATACTCCTCTTCAACCTACTTCAGAAAACTTCACATTGCCATTGGAGAGGGTCTATCTGCAGCCTATAATTCTGTACTTGATACACTGATTTATATTCTGATGGCTCTCAGTGTCTCTGACCAAACTGAAAAGTATTGAATTTGGTTACAGGCAGTACTATTTTAGAGTAGTCAGATCATCTGATGCATGATCATATCAGAGGAATGTGTGTTGTTCATCTTGGATATCATCCACACTTTGTCCAGCTGAGGCTACTATGATGGATATATCAAAATTGAATAGAATAAAGCAGAACACATCTATCTTTTCCTTTTCTACAGCTGTATGTAGTATGTAAACTACAGCTCCTACAATGAATGCTTCATCTTGATCTGAACATTATTTCACTCCTACTACTCTGAGTATAGGGGACGGGGTGGATAGGTAGATGTGTTCCCCAAATCCTCCCCGATAGCTGATTTAATTATTTCAACTCCTTTCCCATTACCATTCAGCAACAGGAATAAATAGGCTCCTGTTCCCACTGCTGCTGTAACTTGTGTAATGGCATTTAATTTGAAGGGTTCAGAAATGAGCCCTGATCCTAAAGAAATATATATTACCCCTTGAAATGCCACCAGATTGCCTTTACCACTCCCAAGAAATTGGTCCAGGAAAGAGGGGAAGTCCAGATCATGTACAGAAAAAAAAAATCACTGGGGCCGGTGTGAGTGAGAGAGACAGACAGACAGACACAAGAGTGATATGGTCAATATTCAATCAGCAGTCAATATATATATTTGTGGGTCCAAATGTCATCCACATATTAAGATTCTTAAATACAAATATCAAAGTATCAGCCTTTGCCCATAGACAATATGTGATTCTGTTTTTTAATCTCATCAACTCCTACTGATTGCAATAAAGGACATGTATCTAGACTAAGAGGAGAATTTTGGACAAAGTAAGAATCAATCTGAACCTTCAACTAAACTTTCCAAATTTGCCACGTCCATCACCACCAATAATTACATCTCCTTTCCTCCCCTCTAAAATTTACATCCCTCACCTATGATCAAATTTATCCCTGTAACAGTAAGCTGGTGCTCTCCATTTTAGCATTATAGAATATATACATTAGAGACACAATTATGAAACTAGTTTGATAGAAAATGTTATTTAGGGTAAAGTTCTGAATTTTGCAGGTCATTTTGTGAACTATTTTCCTCTGCATCTTTGATTTGGGATTTTCATCACACATTTTCATCATTTCAAATTTCACAGGCAGTGGAATGCTATAGGTATATTTATTGTATAGAAATCAAACTATTGACAAATCAAACTTCATGACAAAATATTTCTAAGTTGTAGTGTTAATATTGTTCATGACATTCTGATACTCATAATATTTTGAATGAGGAAAACAACAGCATGTGATCTAGAATGTAATCACTGAAGTATTTGTAGCCTCTCTGTAGTCAAGTGATCTCTGTCACATGAGAACAATGACAAGAATGATGAGCTTCAAAGAGTTACATACTTTGAATGGAAATGGAAAGGGCAAAGAGAAAACCCTCAATCTCCTGCTGGAGAAAGACCTAAGAAATTTTAAAATCCACTCACAATTGAATGGATTTAGAAATTCAAGCTACAAGAATGTTATATGCAATGTGCAACGCTCACACCTACATCGACAATAGTTTTTCATATATGTTCTCACATATATGGAAAAATACACTCTAAAAAAAAGTAGCAATAAGAAGACTTCAGCTTTTGGAGGTTGTTAGGACTAATTGATCCGTATTTCCAAAATTTGTTCCAATACCACACATTCTTGCATTTAAAACAATATAGAAAAGTTGTAATAACTTTTGTCATCACTAGGGCTGATTGAAAAAAAGTTGTACTGTGTATTCCCCTCCCTGGATTTCTTTTTAACTGATTTTTTTTTTTTTTTTTAAGCAGCACCAGTTATCACCATCTGAAAAGAAACAACGAAACAAACCCTTTGTTTTGTCTAGGAGAGAAAGACTCCAGGGAAGGTGAAGTCAATAACACTATTTACTGTGCCTAAAGTTAAGCAGATGTATACATTTTTTGTAGGATCAGGGACCAGTTCATTTCTATTTCTGTACAAGTAGCATTCCCTCCTCCCAGAGTGTTAAGTCAACAGCATACATTGAGTATAAGCATAATGCCATACATAAAAGTTTAATAAGATTTTGGAGCTAAAAAGAAACTAAACAAACACTTTTCTTCCATTTAAGTAGGATTGATCAAATGTTTGAGTCAACAGCCTGTTAACATCCAGCCAATATCTCAGAAATGAGATAAAAGTAAGGTTGAGATCTAAACTTGTCCAGACCCTCTGCCTACGTATGTGTTCTTATAATTACATTTACCTATTTTTTTAAAAAAAGTTATAACAAGGAGTCTGGTGGCACCTTAAAGACGAACAGATTTATTTGGGTATAACAAACTTCTTCAGATGCATCTTCCTGCATCTGAAGAAGTGGTTTTTTTACCCACAAAAGCTTATGCCCAAATAAATCTGTTCGTCTTTAAGATGCCACCAGACTGTTGTTTTTGTGAATACAGATTAACAAGGCTACCCCCTGATACTTTACAAATTATGTTTACTTTCACCATTGGTGTATGAAAATCATACAGAAACTGATACACAGTATAAAGTCTATTCCCTGCAGTGTATTAGCATTTTGTTGCAATTATTGAAAATTTGTAAAATAAGGTGTGTTAACTAGTTTTGAATGAGAACCATGCCACGTAGTCAGATAAACAATACTATCTTACCTAATTGGATGAAAGTAATTCCTAATATTAAGTTTATAGTCCAAATACTCATTCATGAAGGCAAAATTGGAGTTTAGAATTTATTATCCAGTAGTAATGTTTCCACAAACTCTTTCCATCAGTCAAGTCACTCACTAGAATATGCATGGAAAATGAAAACAAAAGGAGCACCAACCAAGTTGCAACCAAGCTAAGCAAATTTAGCTTTTTATCTGAGTTCAGACTGACTCGGCATTTCTGAGCTATTTCACTCAGTTCCATTCTCTGTATACTTTTATAGAGGTTGTGACTCGTATGCATATCACTAATTTAAGTGAGTATCTCATCTCCACATGGTCTGCATGTGGATTTACTTTGAGGACAAAGCATTTATATATTCACACAGACAAATGCACATACACACTAACTGCCTCTCTTACACAAATTGTTCATATTTTCTTAACTCCGTTACTTAAGACCATATATTGATTTCAATGGGACTACTGAGGAATAGCTAACAGAATCTAGCCTTTACTAAATTATATTGCAGCCCTTGATATATGCTTGATAATTTCACTCCTTGAGTTATTAAACCTAATGATCATTTAAATAATCCCATGAGGCATTACATTTTGGCTAATTTGGTAATAAAGCACTTTAATCTATGCCAATTAAAATTCACATCTCTTGAATTATAATTTCTCCATGTGAACAATGAGTTTAAGCGGCATTGCCACAAAGGAAATTAATCTCAGAAGTGATTTATATATCATCCAATAGTCTTATTTTCTTTATTGTTTCTATTCTTTTATTTGTTATAATTTAGATAATACATGCTTGCTTGTAATAATCCTATGGAAAGAGAATGATCATCATTCTAGACTAGCACCACTAATGAACAAAGTCAAATGTCAAACAGGTGCCAAAGTCCCCAGCCTTGCAAACACTTAATGTGCATTTCAGCGGCAACATTCACATAAGTAATTCTCGGTACGTGCATCAGTGTTTACCAGCAGAGCTGGCACTAGGCATAAGCAGACTAAACAATTGCTTACGACTCCAAGCAGCTCAAGGGGCCTCCTATTCACTTTTTTAGTATGTGTTGGGGGGGGCGGCATCCCAAAATATTCATGCTTAGGACCTCCAATGGGCTAGCACCACCTCTTGCAGGATCCTGATTAAAACTATGTAAAAAGGTTCACAGTTAAACATAAAATGTTATAAAGGCACAAACCAGACAATTGGGATTATATTTTTTGTTATATTAATAGTTATACATGATGAATATCTCCCCTCATGTCACAGGGACAAACATTCCTCAAGATCACTGTTAGAGTGGGTGACATTTTCTCAACAAATTGTTTTTCCATCAAAAAATGCATTTTGAGGGGGATCCTTCAGCAAGTACTTTTGGTTGAAAACAAATTTAAGGAGATTCAAAACATTTTATTTTCAGTGTTTCAGTTTCAAATGTGGCCAACACAAATATGTGAAATACTCAATCAATCAAAATTAAAAACCAGAAAAAAAAAGTTGAGTCTACCCAAAATGTTTTGGTCAATTTGAAATGAAGTTTGAGTTTTCCAGTTCAACCAAAAAGCTAAGGGGGAAAAAAAAAAAAAAGATTTGTTTCAGTTTCAACCAAATCAGAGTCTCTGGGTAGATTTTTTAGTGCAGCCTCTGAACTGAAAAACCCCATTATTCACTCATGTCTACTCACTGTATGCCCAAAAGAATTATGAGGAGGATTTTTGAAAGCACCTGAATGATTTAGGAGAACAAGTTGATGGGTCTTGTGTTTTTAACACTGCTAGACACTATTTTTGAAAATCCTACCCTATATATGAGTGGGTTTATCAAAAGTGCCCCAGTGAGTTAGGCACTCAACTCTTTGACTTTCAGTGCTAGTTGGGTACCCAACTACTTTTGGGCTTCTGATTTCTCATCTATTTCCCCCTCCCCCACCTACCCACTCCATTGTATATTACCAGATAGCACTTATTGAAGGACTGATATGTCCTGTGATGTTTTGTTACATTGGGAGCGGCCGAGAAAACAAATCTCTTTACAGGTCAGATTAATTAATCCGTATTCATACCTCCAGCCACAAATTGTAGATTTCACCCTCTTTCAGTAAATTAGGAAAACATATCTCTCACCCATTTGTTTGCATATAGAAAATTAAAATTCCTGCCTTCGGTGTCAGCTATAATATAGAATTACCTCACTACACTGAACAATAAAGAATCCATTCCTACAGGTGCAGCTTTTCATCCAACACAAGAAATTCAGAAGACCAGCGACACTTTCTGGTGGCTGACATCTCAAATTTATAAGCTCAAGTCAAAAACCATTATTGCTGGAAATATGTTACTTTACTTGGCATCAGATTCCCTATGTGCTGGACATTTAGAAGACATCTGGAGAAACAGATGTTTGCCGCCTTGCATTAGGTGTAGTGAGTGTGTCAGGCCCAACAGGAGTTACAGAAGAGTGGGCCCTCTGCCAGCAGACATGGAGGGGCTCTGAGAGTCACAATTTCCTATAATAAGCAAATACATGCAAAGGAGTACTGCACATCATGCAGTAAACCTACTTATCTGTCTTAGGTAAAGTTAGCAAGACTTTATATGGCCACTGCTTATACTGTCATCCTATTTATCGTAAAGTACATTGGGAAATATTAGCAAAATGAGAAAAATGGTAGGAGTTGTAGTTATGCTTATCGATATCTTAGTAGAAACTCATCAATGTTACTTAATGCCACACACTCTTCTCTGCCTTTTTATTTCTAAAACAGAAGAATACATTTAAAATGGAAAATAAATAAAAAGGGAAAGTAAAAAACAACCCATCATTGACATATTTATTACATTGATTACTGCACAGAGGTAAACAACAAACAAGGAATCCAGTAAAATGGGGTATGTTATTGCTCCAAGTGAAATACTTAGTTAGTTCACCGCTATTTTTGCCTGTTTATTATTTATGGTCTTTGGGCAATTGACACAATATGATGTTTATGACAGAAGTAAGCCAACAGGTATGATTCTGTTTTAAGCTGCAAGGAGCTATCTGTAGATGTGCTTTTAAAAGTTACAATTTCATCTAAATGATCACAGGTCGTGCATTTCTTTGAATTATTCTGGTGAGCCCTGCATTGATAATAAGATGGCTTGATGCAGCTCTTACAAACAACTTGTAAGGATTAGGAAGTTGTCAAAGAGATATCATTAGAGGCTTAGTGATTACTTTCCTACAGTAAGTCACTTTAAATTAGAAACTAATGTGTTTTTCTTTGACAGCTTTTCTAGTTATCTGCAGGTGAAAGAATATCAGCCACAAAAGAAATTTGATTTTGTTTGTCATTATTTTTTAATTTGTTTTTGAAACCTCTTCCGATATCTTCACAGGTTTTCTAATTCATCTCGTAGGCTTTAAAGCACACAGATGGAAAAGTGATTTCAAATGTTAAATCTTAGGAGTGATCCTGAATATACATAGTGTTGCTTTTTGTGTAGTACCAAGTTGAGTGTTTACTAGACACTACAAAGACCGTCTACTGGCCCTACAGGAAAAATACATAAAATAAACTGGTAAAATTTAAAAACACAAAAGTAGATTTATTCTGTTATGATCAGAAAAAAAAAAAAAAGGCAGAACACAGCTACCATCATTTCTGCCCCACAGATTTCCTTGGGTGTAAGTACTCATGTTAGTGAGTGCGGAGCAGCATATTTACTGTTCCTACTGAAGCCAAACCAGAAAGACTATTAAAAATGTTTATTTTTGGTAAAGAATGAAGAGAACTGGTCTGTTCTTTCCCCTACAGAAGTCAATGACCAATCTCCAATGGAACCCATCAGGAGAAGGAGCAAGCCCACTAGGCAGCTGCATTTACAATTACAAACCATAACATTTTGAAACTAAAATGTTTTTTAATTAGCTCTCAGCCTGCCAAGATCAGGCATCAGGATTTGTGTTTCCCTAACAAGAGCTAGTGACATCACATATACCTGATCCAAATGAGGACCACTGTCCTGTTTTCAGTGCTTGTGATGCCACTGGCTCCTGCTGGGGAAACACAAAACATTACTTGTAAGCGGACCTCTTTACTTTTGTTTCATGAGAGCATCTTTCCTGCTTCACTTCATTGCATTCTGTGTGTCCCCCTCAGAAATCACAGAACACAAAGAAACAAAAACAATCAAAAAGGATAAGAGTGCTCCTAGTGAGGATTCGTACCACCAGCAGAAAGAGGGTAACATGGACACTAAAAGCCGATTTAATTGCCGTGGTGGCTGTAGGTCGACCTAACTGAAGTTGCCCGAGTGTCACAGCGAAATGCAAGGTGGAACACATTGTTTTGCATAAATAGTTAACAAATGTAAAGGGACCAATACCACCCTCCAGTCACAGGGCGGTATTTACAAGCCACTTCACCTTAAACAGTCCTTTGAAATGTGTGTTAACTACTTACGTTAAACAATCTATTCCACCTTGTATCTAGTGGTGACACTCCAAGTACCCTTCCCAGACTTGAAAAAGAGTTCAGTGTAAGCTCAAAGGCTTGTCTCTCTCTCTCTCCAATGGAAGTTGTTCCGATAAAAGAGGTTACCTCACCCACCTTGTCTCTCTAATATTCTGGGACCAACATGGCTACAACTACACTGCACACAAACGAAAATCTTGGCCTGTCTGACATCTCATGGAAATCTAGCTGCCAACTCAAGCTAAACCTGGCTAAAACAGAGCTCCTAATCTCCCCTTCTGCAATAAGAAAAACACTCCCCTCACAATCCCCTTTCTCAATACCTGTGGAGAACTTCCTGTCACTTAGGACCATGACCTGGGTATCATCTTTGAGTTAGACCTCTCTCTCTAGGTCCTCACATCCAAGCTCTAACTAAGTCTTGCTGATCCTTTCTGCATAATTTCTCTAAAATATAGCCGTCATATCTGTCCACATGGCTGAAACTCTTATCCAAGATCCCCATCTTGCCCTCTGGCCTTCACAAAAGCAATCTTGCCCCACTCATGTCCATTCAGAATGCTGTTGCAAAGATAATTTCCCAAGCCTGCTACTTTGACCATGTCACAAAGGCCAGATTAACTCTTCACTGGGCCCTATGCAAACATACAGCCTGGTGTTGTTTAATTAACCCTTTGTCCTATCCAGGGCAATCAGTGACTGGCTCCTGCTGCAACTCTGAAAGGACTTCAAATCTATTCCAAGGAAGCTAAATACCATAATATTTGTTCCTGCTTTAGCTCATATTCATATTCAAGTCTTTCAAAAGGATGTAACTCCCCTAGTGAAGTATTTTGTAGGAATTGATTATTATTAAACCAGAAGAAGATACTGCTATGACAGTATACCAGAGGTTAGCTTTCTGTCCTATCAGACTTTGTTGGGGAAATAAAAAAGGAAAAAGAAATATCAATACACAGAGAATAGCTGAAAATTAAACTGTTTCATGTGACGTGGTCTAATTACTACTAGGCTCAAAGGTATTGTCTTTGTACAAGATGTGGTGTGCTGTACTCATTTAAAAAAACAAAACAAAATATCTGCTAAAGACTTTCTGGGTTATTGCAAATAGCAGAGAATAAAGAGAGCTTGCATTGGTAGTTCTATGATATTATTAAACTTTACAACAACAACAAAACAAAGAACCCACTCTGTCTGGGAATCTAATTTGCTTTGTTTCTCTGAAATGTAAGAGGGAATCAAAAGTCCTTCTGAGCATGAACAGAAAAAAGGAAAAACAAACAAAAGAAAAAAAACGCTCAAATTTGTGCCTGTATGTAATTGAGTCACAGACAGAATTTGAATTTTTAAAAAATAATTTTGATAGCTATTGCTTTTCATTTTAAGCTTTTTCTATTTACATTTTCACAATTGTGCAAAATTATGGGTTTTGAGTTTTTTTTCTATTTTAATTAATTTACATTTTTAAAATTGCAGGAAATTATGGGGGCAGGGCAGACGACGATTCAATGACAGTGGACATTGAGAATCAAATTGTTAAAGCTTTACAACCTTTAAAACACAAATCAATCACCACACAAAATATACAAAGTAAAAATCCTTAAATCAAACTAAGTTGTCAAGCAGCATTTTTCTTACTTTGCCTGTCTGTACATTTTGATAATCATCAATGGAAATATTTGTAATCAGTTTGAGCGTATATCGTGAAATCAACATTTACTGATGATCTGACCCTTCCAAGCCGGATCACAGAGCTGACACTCAGTTACCATTATGGTAACCATGTGTCCACCATCTTGCTTGAGCTTCATGCACAACCCTGTAACTAACCCTGTAATAATGAAACCAAGTGTTTCTATAACATTAGCAAGTCATGTAGTGCTTTATATCGCAAAAAGCTTCCTTCCTCACCCCAAAATTTTTAAGTCTCATGGCAAATCCACCTGGGGCATGTTCTAAGGCCCACGAGCCATACGACTAGGTAAAAATCTGGACCACATTCATTATTGCCATAGGTTCCCATTGCATAGGGCAGTCATACTGTTGTCCACTTCTGTCAAGGTTCCTTCCCCACTCTGAACTCTAGGGTACAGATGTGGGGACCTGCATGAAAACCTCCTAAGCTCATTTTTACCAGCTTAGGTTAAAACTTCCCCAAGGTACAAACTATTTTACCTTTTGCCCTTGTACTTTATTACTGCCACGACCAAACATCTAATAGATATATTACAGGGAAAGAGCCCATTTGGAAACTTCTTTCCCCCAAAAATCCTCCCCAAACCCTACACCCCCTTTCCTGGGGAAGGTTTGATAAAAATCCTCACCAACTTGCATAGGTGAACACAGACCCAAGCCCTTGGATCTTAAGAACAATGAAAAAGCAATCAGATTCTTAAAAGAAGAATTTTAATGGAAGAAAAAGTAAAAGAATCACCTCTGTAAAATCAGGATGGTAAATACCTTACAGGGTAATCAGATTCAAAACATAGAGAATCCCTCTAGGCAAAACCTTAAGTTACAAAAAGACACAAAAACAGGAATATACATTCCATTCAGCACAGCTTATTTTATCAGCCATTTAAACAAAACAGAATCTAACACGTATCTAACTAGATTACTTACTAAGTTCTAAGACTCCATTCCTGTTCTGTTCCCGGCAACAGCATCACACACAGAGAGAGAGAGAAGCTTTGTTTCTCCCTCCCCCCCCTCCAGCTTTTGAAAGTATCTTGTCTCCTCATTGGTCATTTTTGTCAGATGCCAGCGAGGTTATCCTAGCTTCTTAACCCTTTACAAATTAAAGGGTTTTTCCTCTGGCCAGGAGGGATTTTAAAGGTGTTTACCCTTCCCTTTATATTTATGACAACTTCCCTCACTGCACAAATACCCTGGTTCAGGGGGCACCTATATAAATAAATCAGAAAACCAGCCCTGCGAACATGTGGCATTCTGGGACAGAGCATGGGCAAGTCAAGGCATGGGATTCTCTGCACCTTCAAGTCTTTAAACCACAATTTGAGGACTTCAGTAGCTCAGACATAGGTTAGGGGTTTGTTACAGGAGTGGGTGGGTGAGATTCTATGGCCTGCGTTGTGCAGGAGGTCAGACTAGATGATCATAATGGTCCCTTCTGACCTTAAAGTTTATGATTCTATAATTCTAAGTCAGAAGAGACATGGAGAGGGTCCTCTACAATGTCCATGATGAGCATCGCAGTGAGGGGCACAAGTAAAGGTAGCCCTCAGGTCCAAAGCTCTTTGAACTAGTACAAGGATGAATTAGTCATCCCCCCCGCATCTTGGCATTTTCACAATAGCAGAAGATTACTGTAGTATTACTGGGTTCTCTGCAGAGGAGAATTGATTCCACTGAATAAAAAAGTAAGTGCCATTAGCTGGTGTTTAAAACTTCAAAGCTGAAAACAGAGCAGATGGGAGATAGGAAGGGGAAAGCCAGATAGAAGCTGTTCTCTGGAGCAGTTTTTCCAAAGAACCTGTATCCTGAGTAGCTTTGAAAGGTTACAATAAAATGCAAGGAGACAAATCACTTGGGTGGTGGGAGGGGAAGAGCTTCAAAGGCTTCTGGGAAGCCTGCAGCTCTATTGTCATAAATATAAAGGGAAGGGTAAACCCCTTTAAAATCCCTCCTGGCCAGAGGAAAAATCCTCTCACCTGTAAAGGGTTAAGAAGCTAAAGGTAACCTCGCTGGCACCTGACCAAAATGACCAATGAGGAGACAAGATTCTTTCAAAAGCTGGGAGGAGGGAGCAAGGGTCTGTGTCTGTCTGTATGCTGCTTTTGCCGGGGATAGAACAGGAATGGAGTCTTAGAACTTTTAGTAAGTAATCTAGCTAGGTATGTGTTAGATTATGATTTCTTTAAATGGCTGAGAAAAGAACTGTGCTGAATAGAATGACTATTCCTATTGGTGTGTCTTTTTTGTAACTTAAGGTTTTGCCTAGAGGGATTCTCTATGTTTTGAATCTAATTACCCTGTAAGATATCTACCATCCTGATTTTACAGAGGTGATTCCTTTATTTCTATTAAAAGTCTCTTGTAAGAAAACTGAATGTTTTTTCATTGTTCTAAGATCCAAGGGTTTGGGTCTATGGTCACCTATGGAAATTGGTGAGGATTTTTACCAAACCTTCCCCAGGAAGTGGGGTGCAAGGGTTGGGAGGATTTTGGGGGGAAAGATGTGTCCAAACTATGTTTTCCCAGCAAACCCAGTTAAAGTTTGGTGGTGGCAGTAGAAATTCCAAGGGTAAAATTAATCTGTACCTTGGGAAAGTTTTAACCTAAGCTGGTAAAAGTAAGCTTAGGAGGTTTTCATGCAGGTCCCCACATCTGTACCCTAGAGTTCAGAGTGGGGAAGGAACCTATAAAAACAGATCACAAATGCGGAGTAAATGAAAGAAGGCTGCTGGTGTCTCAAGGCCACAGAACTGGCCAAGCTTGAGTATGGGGTTGAAGACCTGACCACAGGAAAACCCCATCCATGAGAAAACAAGCAGTTTAAATGTACATTACATTTGTGCTTAATAGGCAGCCAGAGCATGAGGATTAGGGTGTTTGATTAACCTCTCACTTATCCTGCTGTAAACCACTGAAGTCCACACAGTTATGCTGGTGTAAAACTAGTGTTAGTGAGAGAAAAATGAGACCCCATATATCCGACTTAAAGGCATACCTAACTACATTTGGAAAGTAGAAATCTAAGATATTCTTCTCAGCATGCATTTCCCCTCTCCTCTTTCCCTTGCAGGGTTCCTCTGTCATTCAGGGGAGAAATCATACTTTGCTTACTTTGTGTGAATTCACTCAATGATGGCATTTAAGGACTGTTCTCATTGGACCTGCCTGAAAGGGAATCTCTACAGACAACATTTCTTTCCCCTTGCACTGCCTGCAGCTAAGACACTTACGGCTGCTGCACTTGACAGAAATTGTAAAAGTCAAGGCAGTCTTGAATGTCTTAGCAATTCATCCCAAAATTTCAGTCTTAAGCCAAAATATTTTGGCTAGTAATTTGTACATCCAGGCCTTTATCCTCAGGATGCATATACTCAGGATGGAGGTAAATTGTACATATGTCATGATTTGCCTTTTGGGAAATCCGATGAAGTGAGCTGTAGCTCATGAAAGCTTATGCTCAAATAAATTGGTTAGTCTCTAAGGTGTAACTGGTACTCCTTTTCTTTTTGCAAATACAGACTAACACGGCTGCTACTCTGAAACCTTTTGGGAACTGTGAGAGTGTCTAGAAGTGCAATAGGTGCAGGCAACCTTTTTAACAGGCAGAGTTCAGTGCACTGTGCCACTGGGGATGTATGTGCACACACCACTCTCATGGTGTCTTCACATTTGTTCCTTTTTGTTTTTTTGTTTTCTTAATCCAAAACAAAAGTCTGACTGAAGGAAAGTGTCTGTTTGGTCTTTGTGCGAGCAAACACGGAGCGGTTCCCCAATATCATTTCCCAGAATATTTAAGAGCAATGTTCTATTTGACCTTTGACACCTAGAACCCCCAAACATGACCTCAAGCTTCATACTCCCTTCAGGCCCAACCCCATTCTCATTATAGTCAACAAGAATCTAAAGTACTTATATGGCCACCATTACAATCTTTAATGTATTTACCCTTTCCACACTCCTGTAAGGTAGGAAATGAGGGTTGTTCCTGCAACACTTACTGCTGGAGTATCTCACTACCTTTACAAAGACTAATCGTGATAGCAGACACCACTTCCAATCTTGCAATCCCTCCACATCCAAGACTCTGACTTCAACAGGGAATTCTGGTTGTGCACAGAAAGGAGAATAAGGACTTCATTATCAAAAAAAATAGGGTTTAATTTGCAATGAACAAGACCGCTTCTGTATGTTAAATATGCATTGATTTTTTAAAATTGATTTAGCATGCATTAATAGTTACACAGTACACACTTACTTATTAAAAAGGTATAATGCCCCTGTTTTTCCCTTAATAAATTGGTATTTCATTAAACATAAAACAATCATTTTAACCTAGATTAAATTAATACACTGAATGTATTTGGATCATTTAATTAAATCTGTTACCCAAATCCCACTCTTGTCCCCTTGCCAAAGTGAGCAATCCTACTTAACTGATCATGTCACCTCTTTCACTCTTCCCCTCCACCAGCTTTGGCAATGCTCCATGTTTAGCTCTTCAAACTTAATGAATTTCTGACAAAAATGTCAAGGTTTCAGATTCCAGACACTGGGTTTACTTGCCAAATTCACAGGCTCTTGCCTGGACAAGAGGTGATCTGCTATTAGTAAGGAATAAACACAGGTTTGAAGGCTGCATACAGGGTTTGCGTGATTAAATATCTTTACTGACCAGTATAACTCATTTGCTGTGAGTATCAGCTACATACCACCTGGAAAAAATATACCCTGTAGTCTAAACAGCTGGCAGCATTCTTCAGAACTCCAACTGCTGAATAGACTTCTGTGTGTTACTGACAAACTGTTGACACTTTGCTTCACTGGAACCTAGAAATAAATTGCACTCGGTGCACTATAAGATTCTGTCTCTCAGTGCCATTTGTACTAAATCAACACTCAGGTTCTCATTACAACAATATATTTTTTCTTAGTGTGGAAAATATCCAGAGCCATTTTATCAGCTCTCTCCAGATCCCATCCCACAGGTAGGTGGGACATTGCAAGATCTTCACAGTTTCTGGATCAACATCTGTGGCAAATGGAAACATTACAATAAGCTAGATCAATCTGCAAAAGTAAATTTAGCATCAGGAAATTAATGTACTGGCAGGATAAAAATATAATGGAATGTGTGGGTGGTAACTTTGCTGTGTCTCTTAACCTGTAAATATTTGAATACAAGTTATCCTGTTAATTTGTTTATTCCATCATTAACAAGATAAACACATTGCCTAACATACATTGCAGGTATTGAAATTATATAAATCAGAAGAACACATAAGGGATGAAAACTTTCATCAGATGTTGTACAGAATTCACATTAGTCAAAAAGAACTGCCCTAAATAAATAAATACGAAGAGCTACAATATTCTAGAGTAGTGGTAGAAAGCTCCACATCTTACCAGAGCAATAATGCAATGCTTTGGTGCTATCACTGTACCATATTCTTTTTACTAAGTGTGTGTTCATAAAAAAAGTCAACTCCATTACACACACACAAATGAGAATTTTTAGCAGTAATACTAGTTTCAGTGGGGCCAGAATTTCACCCTGTTAGTTTAAACTACCGTATCTGTTGGTAACAAGTAGAACCTCTGAATATCCATAGAGTTAAAGGTTCTCAAATATTTTCTAAATGGTTTAGCATATCATTATGGGGTTTTATCTTCTGTCAAGTATTCATTTAATCTGATACCCACATCTATTAATCAGCTGGCACACTTCAGTAAACATTGCTCTTATTATGGTCACCCTTTCTAGTGAGCTATACCCACTGGATTTATTTTTATCATTAGCCTTTTACAAAAGCAAGTCAAAGCATGATTTCTTTATAGATATTGATGTGTTCAGTTTCTTGATGCCAGTTACTTTAGACATTCAGAGTATTTAACTCATGCTTAGAAATAACTCAATTTTAAGCACCAATATCCAGAATAGTAATGACTAGCAAAATACATCACACATTAGTATGATCAAAATTATACCATAAATATAGTAACATTTACCAGATATTTACAAGAACTATCTTAAATCCACCTGTTAAAAAAATGTAGGTTGAAGATTCAAGTAGAAAACAGTGAATTAATGAAATCCCACCCAGAGGCCAAAAACCTGATGACTAATTGAGCCATATCAAATAGATTCCTTGAAATTTGCACCCTCCGAAGGTGGTGGTTCTGGGAATGATAATGTAGCATCCTTCCCAAAGATATCTACTTCTAGCACTTTTGAAGTACAATTTTCCTGAAAAGTGATTTTCCATATGGCATAGTTGTGGTGGTTTAGATGTTGCTTGTAATTATTAGAATTGGGAGCACTGGCTGTTGGGAGTCTGAAAGAACAGGAAACTGGAAGGACGGGGGAGGAGCTGAGAGGCTGGGAGAAAGCTATAGAGGGTGCAGCAGCAGCTTGGTAAAGAGGTTTCCACTTTGAAAATAAATTCCTGTTGAAGCTTATTAGTACCTTGCCTAGTTGATACAACATTTTGGTGACGAGGATGGATATTCTGCCTCTGAAGCCACCTGCACCCTTTCTGCAAAGCCCAGGTGAGCCTCCAATTGCTTTTACTACCTGGATCCATATGTTTGAGACTTACCTGCTTGCAATCAGTGCTACAGAGATTTCTGAATTATGAAAGCGTCCTCTGCTAAACCACTGCCTTGGAGCAGAAGGGCCGTGTATATTTTACACTTTTCCCCTTGCAGATGATAAATATGAGACTGCACTCACTGCATTAAAGAATTTTTTTTTGTGCCAAAAGTGAATGTAGTAGCTAATTGCTACAGATTTTGCCAGCATGAGCAGAAACCAGGGGAAACTATAATGCAGTATATTGCTTTCCTGAGTCGTCTGATTGTAATTTGTGACTTTGGGAATATGGCAGATGAGATGATTAGAGACCAGCTCATTGAGAAAAGAACCATGCTTCATGTAAGAGAACGCTTAATTCTAGAACCACAACTTACACTGGAAAAAGCAATAACCATTGCTACTCAGATTGAGTCAGCTACAGCTGAAGCCAAAATAATGAGCATGGATACAGGAGGCACACAGTCCAGGCTGTGACTCCTTTGCAGAAAAGTTCACTACCACTGCAGACACACAATTACAAGAGGAAAACTAATGAAAAACCACTGAATCAGCAAATTCAAAATACAGTAAAAGCATGTTTTCTCTGTGGATCCCCACAACACCTTGCAAGCTACACAGGATGTCTGACAAAAGTAGCTCAGTGCAATCATTGCAAAAAGATTGGACATTTTGCTAAAGTATGTCGCAGTAGCCATTTCAATCAATAGGTGCATGCAGTTACAATACCAGATGTTACTGTGCTGAGCGTGGACAAAATCACTACTGCACATATTCCAGAACAAATAAAGTGTATGGTAAACGTTTCTGCCATACCTTCAGGCAAATCACCCTCTGTTCAGCTAATGTTGGACACTGGCTCAGCAGTAGCTATACTACCTGATTCCATCTATCTGCATTACTTTAAAGATGTGCCTCTTACTGAACCCAAACTTCACTTGGTGTGCTATTTGAAAAACCATATTCCAGTACATGGCTGCCTGCCAGTAATAGTTCCTTTTGGTGATTGCTGTGTAACCACAGAGTTCTACATTGTCCACAAAGGCACTCCTATCCTTGGCAGAGATGTATTGGCTGCTTTAAATCTCAGGGTAGTTAATCGATGAATTGGTCTTCCTCAGCAAAGCACTCTTGCGGTACACACACCAGTTTCAGCTGGGACCCAACACCAGGTTGAGGAGAAGCTCAGCTGTGGTTATGGGTTTCTGCATAAAGTTAAAATGCAGAATAATGTGACACCTGTACGACAGAAGTTACGGCACTTACCATTTTCAGTCAGGGAAGCTGTTCCAGAGGAAATTAGAAAACTTGTTCAAAAGGACATTATTGAAGAGATGGACTCCTCTGAATGGGTTTCACCTATAGTAGTGATGCAGAAGAAGGGTGGAGGCATTCGCCTTTGTGTGGACTTAAGGGAGCCAAATAAAGCTTTTGTGATTGACAGCCATCTTCTTCCTCACACAGAAGTATTTGCAGAACTCTGTGGAGCAAAGATGTTTTCTACTCTTGATTTGCAGAGTGCATACCACCAGGTTATGTTGCATGAAGATAGCAGAGACCTCACAGCATTTATTACACATAAGGGACTATTTCATTTGAAACATGTTCCATATGGTCTCGCATCTGCCCCAAGTGCCTTTCAAAAAATGTCATTGATTCTGAAGAATCAACATGGAGTTCAGTGCTATCTGGATGATATCATGTTTGGAAATACTTCTGAGGAGCATGACAATAACCTGCAGTCTGTACTAAACTGAGTCAGCACAGCAGGCCTCCAGCTCAATAGGTCCAAATGCAAATTTAGACAAACTGAACATTGCTAGATTGTTAAAGGCACGATCTGATGCCCCAAACGAGGATGATGTGAGAAAAACAGTTGAACAGAACCAAGCAAAGTCTAAGGCTTTCACAGACAAGCGGTGGGGTGCTAAGGAACCAAAGTTTGAGTGTGGTTCCTTTGTTAGAATACGAAAACCTGGAATTTTATGCAAAGGGGACCATAAATTCACTGCTCCTCTTAAAATCATAGAGAAGAAGGGACCTTACACCTATCGACTTTCTGATGGGCGGGTATGGAATGCTTCGTATCTTGCACCTGCCTACGCACCAAGAGGAGATTATGCCAACACCCAGTCTGCATTGGATGACTTCACCGTAGTACCAACACAAGAAGACATTGCACTAGAATCAGGGCTTGAGAGATGACCTGTCTGGACTAGAGACTATGTTATGTAGTATCTACAGTATAATATTTCTGCCAGCAGTATAGTGTCTTGTTTCATATTTGTTCCTGTGGTTAGAACAATAATGTTTATTTTAATTGGGAGAGTTTCTTAAGAGAGGAGGGTATGTGGTGTTTAGATGTTGCTTGTAATTATTAGAATTGAGAGCACTGGCTGCTGGGAGTCTGAAAGGACAGTAAACAGGAAGGAGGGGGGAGGAGTTGAGAGGCTGGGAGAAAGCTACAGAGGGTACAACAGCAGCTTGGTAAAGAGGTTTCCACTTTGAAAATAAAGTCCTGTTGAAGCTTGTTAGTACCTTGCCTGGTTGATACAACAATAGCATTGATTCTAAAAAGGACTTTTCAAACCAGCCAAGTTGTGTGCACCGATTCTCGGGGGTAAGGAGAGATATCAGAATTGAATCTGTTTGCTTATTGTATACCTATATAAAAGTCTATTTCATACTCACAAGTAGTTTTGAAAGGAATTATTCTCTTTTTTTCCAAGTTAGGGAAGGGGCATGATATTTTTTTTTGTTGAGAAAACACATTGCTGGATGCATTAAAAATGCAATAGAGCTTTTTCCAACTTACGAATGGCACATGAAACAATTCACTCACTCCTAGACTAATATTTTTCTTTCCAATTCACACTAAGTTATCTGTATTATAGCTTTCTGATGCCTATCCTGAACTCATCTCGCAAAGGAACAATAGGACTTCTACACATGATTGAGTGTAATGACGACTGTAGAGGAGAATTTTGCCCAAAGGTTAGAAGATCAGTTTCTTTGCTTCATACTAATTGATATGGAGCTTCAAAACATTCCGGAAGGAAGTATCATTTCACAGCGATTTCTCTCTTAAGTGAAAATGAAATTGCTGGGAAGATATTCAGAAAACCTGAGAGGTCAATGCATATTATGTTTCATTACTAAGAGAAACCAGTGCTGAGAGTTACAGACCTTTTATGTGTGTGCATCCTGGTGTGTGCCGGTAATAATTGCGGAACACAACCCTAAATACTGGTTGTTTTTCTGGACTGATTTAACTTAAAAAAATATTACCAAAGTTTTGATGTTCTCATGATGATCACAATGGGAAGACAATGTTATATATAATACTATTAAACTGGTGAAAAGCAGTGTCTTCCTCCTGTGATAGTATATCATAAATAAATTAACGGAGTTGACACAGTACCTAAATACAAAAATACATATTTTTAATGCTTTAAACCTTAGGAGTGTTTAGACTTTTTATTGGCACAAAGTATTTAGATATGTAAGATTTATTTAACAAGCAATCCATATAGCAAGTTAATTAGATAGCACGCTTAATATCTAATTTTTTGTATTTGTGTGGTTAAATGCTAATTAAATTGCTAAACATTCCTCACAAGTGTAATGTAATAATAGGAATATAGTCCCACACTTATTGGTTCTTCAGATTTGAATTAATAATATGACAAGTAGATCTATCTTTTATATACTTATACCTCAATGGGTACCTCTTCCAACAATCAACTGGGATTTAATTTCCACACAACTGCCTTATTAGTTCTAAATTAAATAGGTTTAGGACAGTAGCACTTCAGACTTGCAGATTCTCTAGTTAAGGTAACTTGCTTTTGTTTCTGGTTTTTTATTCAGCCTTTTGATTCTGAGAGGGATTAAGATTAGTAATGGCAAATGAACCTCAGAAGGTTTGATTCCTATAAGCACCCAAAAGCATGGATGCTTACTCAGGGCCAAATTAAGAAACTCTGGGGACCTAAGCATACCTGAACTGCTGCCTCCCTGGTCCCCCACTTTGTCAAAGCTCCACCCAAAGCTTCTTGGATTGGCAGCAGATTTCAGAGTTAAGATGAATGAGGCAGTTCACACCTCTTTCAGATGTTTCACGCCATCTGCAGGGTACATCTACACTGCAATTGGAGATATAATTGCAGCTCTAAGTGTATGGTGCTAGCATTAATCAAGCTAGCACAGCTAAAAATAGCAGTGAAGATTGGCACCATCCACCTGGGCATGGTATACAAAGGTATCTCACAAAAATGGATGACTGAGCAACAAAATGGCAGATGAAATTCAAAGTTGATCAACGCAAAGTAATGAACATTGGAAAACATAATCCCAATTATACATATAAAATGATTGGGTCTAAATTAGCTGTTGCCACTCAAGAAAGATCTTGGAGTCATTGTGGATGGTTCTCTTGAAACATCCACTCAATGACAACTGCAACAGTTGTCAAAAAAAGTGAACAGAATGTTGGGAATCATTAAGAAAGGGATAGATAATAAAATAGAAAATATCATATTGCCTCTATCTAAATCCATGGTACAACCACATCTTGAATATTGCATGCAGATCTCGTCACTCATCTAAAATATATATATATATATATATATATATATATATATATATATATGAATTGGAAAAGGTACAAAAAAGGGCAACAAAAATTATTAGGGGTATGGAACAGGGTCCATTTGAGGAGAGATTAATAAAACTGGGATTTTTTATCCGGGGAAAGAAATGACTAAGGGGGGATATGATAGAGATCTATGAAATCATGACTGGTGTGGAAAAAATAAAATAAGGAAGTGTTATTTACTCCATCTCATAACACAAGAGCTAGGGGTCACCAAATGTAATTAATAGGCAGCTGGTTTAAAACAAAAGGAAATATTTCTTCACACAGCACAGTCAACCTGTGGAACTCTTTGCCGGAGGATGTTGTGAAGGCCAAGACTATAACAGCGTTCAAAAAAAGAACTAGATAAGTTCATGGAGGATAGGCCCATCAGTGGCTATTAGCCAGGATGGCAGGGATGCAAAACCATGCCTCTGAAGTGTCCCAACCTCTGTTTGCCAGAAGCTGGGAATGGGGGACAGGGGATGGATCACTTGATGATTACCTGTTCTGTTCATTCCCTCTGAAATACCTTAGCATTGGCCACTCTTGGAAGACAAGGGTTGGGCTAGATGGACCATTGGTCTGACCCAGTATGACTATTCTTATGACTAGTAATGTGAGTACATATACAGGGTTCCAATCCATTCAGATGATCTTCACTGCTATTTTTAGCCTTGGTAGCTAGATTAAAGCTAGCATGGGTATGCCAAACTAAAATCATACCTCTGATTACAGTGTACCCATACCCTCAGACAGGCATCAGTTACACCTATTGTATATACAAAGAGACTATTTCATATTCACAAGTAGTCTTGAAAGGAATTATTCTCTTTGTTACAAGTTGGGGAAGGGGCATGATAATTCTTTTTAGATAACATTGCTGGATGCATTAAAAATGCAATAGAGCTTTGCCTAACTTCAAATGGCACATGAAACAATTCACTCACTCCTAGACTAATATTTTTCCTTTCCAATTCACACCGTAAGTATTGTACTGTGGCTTTCTGATGCCTATCCTGAACTCATCTCACAAAGGAACAATGGAATTTCTACACGTGATTGAGTGTAATGAAGACTGTGGAGGAGAATTTTGCCCAAAGGTTAGATCATCAGTTTCTTCAAAACATTCCAGAAGGAAGTATCATAAACCTGGGTCATTTTTCAAGGTTTTTGTTGCATCCATAAGAGCTAGAAACACACGTACACATTTTTAAATAAGAAAGATTCTAATCTCATCCTGTGACTCCAAGAGCTGTAGCCCTAGGCACAAGCTTATAGTGGCTATGCTTTAATCTGGCCCTGTGCTTACCTGAACCATCCGAGTCCACAGGTTCGGGAAGTAGGGGTTTGCTAAGCACCCCAGGTTTTGAACCCCGGGGCCCAGTCGCCAAGCCTGCACCCCTCCCACTGGCGCTGCTCATCCACGAGTTCCGCTCTGCTGCCAGCCGCATGCCCAGGGGCTCCACAGCTGGCCCGGAGTCTAGCTCGGTTACTGGCCCCGGGGGCTCTGATGCCACTGCAGCTAGACAGGACCATGCAGGGTCCTGGCTGCTGGCCCCACGCCTGGGGCTTTGCACCCACCCCTAGCTCTGGCCCAGGTCTCCACTACCTTACCCCTGTCTACATTCCCCCCCTCTTGGAGCCACGGCCTTCCTCCTGATTCCAGGTGTAGTGGGTGGTGAGGGGAACAGACAGGAATAAGAGGGGTGCTGCACCCCCAGTCCAAAAACTGTTCCAGCACTGCATTTGAAACATCTAAGGGTGAGATTTTATCTGTATTCAGTTTTTATTTCTGTACTAAACTTAGACTTGCATGTTTTGTTTTATTTTTCTTGGTAATTCACTTTTTTCTGTCTGTTACTACTTGGAACTACTTAAATCCTACTTTCTGTATTTAATAAAATCACTTTTTACTTATTAATTAACCCAGAGTATGTATTAATCCTTGGGGGGGGGGGCATGCAAACAGCTGTGCATCTCTCTCTCTATCAGTGTTATAGAGGGAGAACAATTTATGAGTTTACTCTGTATAAGCTTTATAAAGGGTAAAATGGATTTATTTAGGGTTTGGACCCCATTGGGAGATGGGCATCTGAGTGTCAAAGACAGGAACACTTCTGTAAGCTGCTTTCTGTTAAGCCTAAACCTGTTAGGGGATGTAGTTCAGACCTGGGTCTGGGTTTACAGCAGGCTAGTGGGTCTGGCTCAAACCAGGCAGGGCACTGAAGTCCTAAACTGACTGGGCAAGAAAGCAGGAGCAGTCTTGGCACATCAGGTGGCAGCTCCCAGGGGGTGATCCAACCCGTCACACACTGCTTGCAACAAAACAGTACACCCCAGCTTACCAGTTCCACCTCAGTCCATCTCTCTGCTTAATACACAGCACTTCGATATGTTTACAGTAAATTCAAGAATAGTTTTATTAACAAAAGCATTGTGATTCAAGTAAAGGTATTGGACACAAGTGGTTACATATAAAATAAAATTATAACACTCATTCTAGAGCCTAGACCTAATTAACAAGATACTCATGTCTTGTAGAGTATTGCTCACCCCAAATCCTTGCAGCATTTTACAGCCAGGTGGGCTGTGATGCTCCTTTCATAGGACAAACATGCTGTCAGTTTGCCTCCTAGGTGAAAGATTCAGTGTCTTTTTGTATTACCAGATATACCAGGCCAATCCTTTGTCTTTATTCATAACCAGGACCTGCCTCCTAGCTGATTATTCCTGTAGGTTTCCTCTCTTTTAGATTTTGCAATCTCTTAATTTGCATCTGACTCAGTATACAAATAGATATACTTTGTGAGGTACACAAATGGCCAAACAGGGAGATAGATGTAATTTACCTCTTGGTGAGCTGCCTCAACTCCAAGATTTTAAGAACATATTTTTCAGTATAGATACATAACTTTTTAAATACTATCTGTGCATACATTTTGCAGTAATTATGACAACCAGTGGACCACTGGCTCTTGGTACAGACGTCACATGAGACCCTCTGGTGAACTATGATGCAAATATCCAACTCAGAGGATCCCTGTAAAACTCTATTCACCCCTTATCCTCTGCCTGCTGGCACAAGTGGGTCCCTGGGTCACAACCACATGCATGGAGGAGTGGTTTCTAATGTGGTAATTTATAAATTGAATTATGAGACCTAGCTTGCTCTTTTGCAGAATGGCAGAACTGAGAAGGATTAAATATGGGTACCCTAAGAACCATTAGTCACACTGAAAAAGGATGTGGTATTTTTCAGCTAAGCAGAGTCTATTTCAGAGGCCTGCCAAGTAGCTGCTGCTGATTGTGGGGGCAGGCAGCTATTGTATCAAGTTTAATCTAATTTGTTTTTGTTTTTTTAAGAGTGAAGTTTAGTCCATTTTGTTATGGCAGAACCTTGAAAATTTGAACCCATCATTAGTGTTAAAGGAAAAATCAAAGAATCCTCCAATAATTTCAGGTTCAGTATGATTAACTCACAACTCCCAGGCTTATAAAACCCATGACCAGGAATCCCTTGATGTCTACAAAGACCCCAGGCCAATGTAAGGCTATAATGGTGGTGCTGCCAACGCTACCACCATGAATGTTTCCTCACAGCTTCCTGCTTGCAGCTGAGACAGTTCTGTAGCTCGGAGCCTGAGGAGCTATTGTGTGTAGTGGACTAAGAGCAAGGGACTTTTACCAGTCCAATCTGAGATCTGACACTGACTCCCTCTGACTTTAGTCCAGTTATTTACTCTATTTTCTTTATCTGTAAAAGAGAGATAAAATGTATTGCTAACCTCCCAACTTGGCTTCTGATCCTAACTGGGATTGGGATGATCAGAGTTTCCTTTTTGCAAAGACAGACTAACACGGCTGCTACTCTGAAAAGAGTTTCCAAAGTATTACAAATAGTAAAACTCAACAAAACACAAATACAACTATCTGAAAGCTAGGAATCTACGTATGGACATCAGAAGAAGGTTGACTCTTGTCCTGCAGCAGGAGTCTGGTGGTTACCTGAACATCCTTTCTCTCCAGTTTTAGTATAATGGAGACAGTTTAATTTTGGGAAAGCCCCATATTATCACATTTATCGTACTCAAAACTCTAAAGCCCTATGCACAGTACTGGGGTCAAGACTGGGTTACTCTGAGAGACAGGAGATAAATACTGTTTCACAGGCCCACCCAAAATTGTTAAAGGCAACTCTGCAGTCAAACTGGCATGTAGTGTTTGATTCTTAGCCTGATCCTGAATAATAAACACACGGTCTATCCCTTAACTTCAGCGAAAGCACATTTGATACACACACATGTCCAGAAAGAACTATCACTTTCGACCACAAAGTCCATTTTTAAAGGTATGATCCTCCAGCATTATGAACTCAGAACCAAATCAAATTATAGAAGTTAGAGACATCTTGGATCTTCAGGGGAAATCTTCAGCAGATAGAGCAGGCATGGCCAAACTGCAGCCTGCAAGCTGCATTCAGCTCTTTTACAGTTAAAGTGTGGCTCAAAGAGCCCCCCACACTGCCCCCATTCTCTGCCTACCAGAGTGATTCGGGGGCAGGGGGGGGAAGAGCTCAGGGCTTCCTTTCCTGCAGAGAGGGAGGTCTCAGGGCTTTAGCCCCATGAGGTGGTGGTGGGGGGGGGGTCATCAGAGCTCAGGGCTTCAGCCCCATGGGGCAAAAGCACCAAGCCCTAGCAGGCGTCGCCCTGTGAAGGAAGGTGGGACAGGCTGTGCGTCTCTTGAGGCTCTCAAATGCCTGAAGAGTATTGTATGCAGCTCAGAGGGTCAGTAAGTTTGGCCACCTCTCAGATAGAGGAAGCATCAGACACTAAAACTGATAGTACTCTTTATCTTGGCCAAGAAGAAATGAGCTTCCTGCAGCTCAAAGTCAGAACAGGAGCCTCTGGTTTCAACATTCTGTTAGATCTTCTATTGCTACTTGTTCATATCATCCACCCCCAAGGAAAATCAGTTACCTGATGCTATTTAACCTCATTCCTGGGACCTACTGTAGCGTTACTGGTTGCCTTGCATACGATTTTAACCTTGTGCTTGCAAGGCACTGTCAGGGATCATATACTTCGTAATGCTAGTATATTTTGTATGTTTGATAAGATACGCTTTTTTGATCACATAGTACATAAAGTACTTTGGAAAATGGGGGAGTGGATGGATGACTTCCAACTAAAATTTGCTATAATTTATCTGCAGCAATGACATCTTTCTGGGGATATAGCACAAAGTAAAATGCATTAGATATAGTACTAGATTGGGGGTGCGGGGGTGGAGAGAGGAGTTATCTAGCAACTTGTTTCCATGATTGGAGTCTGGCATCTAACCTTGGTATTCCAAAGGCAAGGTTTTCCTTGAAATGCTATTTCTCAAAGGTTAACAATTAGAGTTGAAAGAAAAGGAGTACTTGTGGCACCTTAGAAACTAACCAATTTATTTGAGCAAGTCCTCCTTTTCTTTTTGTGAATACAGACTAACATGGCTGCTACTCTGAAACCTGTCATTATTAGAGTAGAAAATGTATTCTATTGGATGGAATTTTAAAAAATACAAACATACCCTATGTTCAAATTACTTGGGAGTACATATATCTGTTAAATTTCCAGTAAAGGAAGTTCAATATATGATAACATTTGTAATTAGTTATTTCAACAAAGCATGCCCAGTGTGTTAAATATTTATGATTTGATTATATCAAAGCAAGAGATTTGTAAAGTATAGGAGATAATCACATCCCCATGTGATTAATCCATGATTACTTAAGCAACAATAGCATTCCATATAGGTTGTTCAATTTTAAGTAACGTTTATATTTTTAATAGGCATACAGCTAGATTTAACAAGTTGAATATCAAATTAATGCACCGTTTGATTGCTTAGTGAAGATATAGCCGTTTAAAGAAGATTTCACTAACTTATCCGCATACTGTAAGATCACATTTCCTTTGCAACTAATTACCACCTTTTTTTTAAATTATTTTTATGGTGCACGCCTTGCCCTTGCCTCCTATTTGATAAATGCTGTCTTCTCACCATTTAAACCTTGGAGATTAAAGACAATTATATTATCCATGTCACAAAGACAATAAGCAGATAGTTTGGATATTAAAAAGTTATTTTTTAGTACGCTATGGTCTGATTGGGTCAGGAAATGACAACCTTAGAGAATTAAAATTCCTCCTTGCCAGGGGAGGAATCTTCTTACCCACAAGCTGAATAACCACTGAATACTACTAAATTTCCATTAAAAAAAACCCAAAAGACATTGTCTTCCCACAGAACAAGAGGAAAATTAAGGCTCTAGGATTGTATCTAAAAGACTTGTAAAATATAGCCTATGTGCTACACATTATACAGTATGGATTTTTTCCCGCTGCAGGGGGAGAGGGGAAAGGAGCTGCTTCAAATACAAATTCACACGTCTTCTTGCTCATTGGGTCAGCCCATTGCAAAAGAATTTTGCACAGCACAGCTGATTGGAAGAAATTGCCAAACATAGAAGGATTGAGCCAAAACAGTTACAGGGGAAAAAAAAAAATCCTTACAGATTTGCTTGGAAGGATGACCAAGGAGCATTCATAGTCTCATAGAAATAAGAGCTAGAAAAGACTTTCTGCTAGTAGGTTATATATTCCATCCCTCTGAAATTACAATAGATTATGAAATGTAGGCTATATTTTCTAATACTTCATCCAGTCTGGTTATAATTGTCTCAAGTGATTGGTCTTGCATCATTTCCTTTTGAAGTATGCTCAGTAATCTAATAAAATAGAAATTAATAATTAATATGTAGCACTTACATACCACTTTACATGCTCAAAGAGTTGTACAAGTCTGACAGTTCTCACTATTTGAGACAATATCTTCCTGCTATGATCCTGTTTATACTAGGGAAGTTTTCTAAAAAAAAAAAAAAACACACCTCATCAGGTCCAGTCGATATGGTGTTAAAATGTCTGCAGCATAAGGCAGTTCATCTGCCCCAGGATTCCCAGTATCACTAACACCAAGGGAGACTGAACGAGTGATAGCCTCATTGGGTGCAGAGCTGGAATGCAGACAGGGCCCATGGGGTGAGAGATACTTTGTGTAAAGTTTTATCTTGTTTATTTTGATTTCAACACAGCCAACAACGCTATAGTCTGCAAGTTTATCAGGGCACTTAAGATCAGCAATAATCAGGTCTTCTTGGAATACTGGCTCTGTGCTGCCCCCACTTGGCCAGTGCCTGACTGCCACCATCTTGCCTGTAACGTACTATTTTTAGACACACTCCTTATGTAATTCCACTTGTTAATAAGAAACTCCCTCACCCACCCAGATGAAAATTCTTCAAGGGGAATTTCCTCCAACCAAAATGCTCTTCTCCCATCAGATTGAGCCCTACGTATTATTTCAGGATGAGCAAGAGAAGAAGATCTTCAGTGCATGGCATGTTCTACAAGCAACAGTGCCAGTTAGCATATGACACACGTTCTTTTTCTCTTGTTTGTAACAGAACAGCAGTCGTTTTTGGCTTCTCCTTTATATGTAAAAACTTTTTTTCACATGAGGTGATTGGCATAATGACCCATTTTTCCCCTGAAGTTTCCTATTGTTTTTATTTTTCATATTCCGTGTTTCACTAAATCAAATTTTAATCTCTGAAACACGCTGTTTTGGAGAAAGCCTAATTTTTTTTTTCTATAACTCTGATTTGATCACTTTCAATCCTGTGCTGTCTGTGTGCATAGAACAGTCAGCTTTAATTTTGTGGGCTACAGTAGGATCTTGAAAACTCATACAAATACAAGTTCACAGGCAGGGTTTATGTAACAGATTAGTAAAGGAGTTGGGGCTCTTTTGAAGGTAAGCACAGGATTTTGTGCATACAAACTACTTACAAATTTAGGATGTAGTCTAGAGATACATGCGTAACGTGAAACACGTGAGTAATCCCACTATAGGACCACTTGTGTGTTTAAAGTGCTGATTTGTGCCCTAAACCTTGCAATTCATGCCCTATGTGCAAGGTTAGATATAAGGTTTCTGAAAGGAAGCCTTTCTTCTTTCTGAAAAGAAAGTCCATGATACATTGTGTGAACTGGAAATGGATTTGTATAGCTGTAGTCAGGAAGGCATAAGAGGTTTGTTTATAGCCTTCTTTTATTCCTGTTTTGAAAAGAAACTATGATTTGCCAAAGGAGAGCCCCCTTGTAACCATCGGAGAGTTTTTAATCTCACAGATATATAGGGCTAGCCATACTTTTCTCACATCTCTGTCAAAAGCTGACATTTATTATCCTCAGGAAGAACAATTACTTTAAGCATTACTTTTACAGTGATTAGTGTTTAGAATAATCATTGTTTCCCTTGTGTAACTCTGCACAACATGCATATACAATTCAAAAAGTTGCATTTTTTTTGTTCTTGTGTATATTCCTGGTTTAGACTAGAAAGAAACAATTAATATTTCCATAGACTATCTACAATTATCTACTGATAAAAACCATTAATTCATTCCTCGCCCAAAATATAACTATATTAGTAAATACAGCTGGTCACAAAAAGGGATTAAGTCTCTCCCTCCCCCATTGAAGTTTTAGCAAAAAAATGTCAACATTTGAAATGGTTCAACCAGGTCGTGTAACTGTTAGCCATTTATTAAAACACATAATCTAGTCTGAGAGAGTTACAAAGGCATTCTCCATTCCTCATCACAATTTTGCTACAGAGCTTGTTCTTCATAGCCACTATAAGTGCCATCATATGCATATAGAATACACAGCTTGGGGGGGCGGGGGCAGAGAACATCCAGGAATGGACTTCCAGCTATCTCAACTTAGAATCATACCACTTGAATTCAAGCTTTATGTAGAGAATGTAGTCTATGAATAGAGTTTCACAAAAGGCTCATGGGACATATTACAGGGAGTTCCCCAAATAGATTTGGCTTCACTGCATGGAGGTATCATCATCTTTAGACTCCAGCAAGCAAGCTGGTTGAAGCGGTTCTGCTTTGCATAAATAATTAAATATTCAGTGGAGCAGGGACTTGAGTCTGCCCTCTCCCACTTGAGTGCCTGAGCCACTGGACTTGGGTTCCATTCTCTGACGCAACTTTCAGGCTAGATTCACAAAGGGACTTTGGCGCCCGACATACGACCAAAGCTGGAGGAGCCTCCAGCCCCTTATAACCATTAGTTTAGTGGTTAAGGCACTCACCTGGTAGGGGGAAGCCCCAAATTCTAATCCCTGCTTCATATCAGGCAGAGAGGGAAGGTCAACCAATTTCACACATCCTGGGTGAGTACCCTAGCCACTGGCCTAACAGCTATAATGGGGGCTCCTCCGCCTCCTGTTTTGAGTATATTAAAGTCCCCTTGTGCATCTAGCCTGATTTTGTTTTCTGTCTGAAACTATTTTGAGAATTTGCCAATAGTTTTGGGTCAACTGAATCTGCATTTTTCAATTAATAAACTATTAACCAAAACAATAAATAATAATAATAATAATTAATAAATCACCCAGCTCTATGCATGGAGTGAGGGCTACAATCTGACTCATCACAAGCTAGATAAATCAGTTTCTGAGTGTCATAACACACCAGCTGTTGCTTACATTTATTAAAAGAAATGTCTCACTTCCCTGAGCATTTCCTAGGCTCATTTCCTAGTTGCAATTTATGCAATTACTTTAAGTTAAAGATAAGTGAGCTGTAGCTCACGAAAGCTTATGCTCAAATAAATTGGTTAGTCTCTAAGGTGCCACAAGTACTCCTTTTCTTTTTACTCTGAAACCTTTAAGTTAAAGATGTTTTTTTAAATGACCATAATAATTTTACAAACCTGAAACACTTCTGAACTCCAGAAGTTTTTAAGGCTGGGATCCTGGCATAATATTTTCAAACTTTCCTAAAGGTGTGAGATCCTATATTATCCATGCTGTGTCCAGATAGGATGAGTTTTAACAGCCCAACATGGGCTAAGACTGCTTCTCTTAGGGCTTATTTGCCTTCAACAGTATGATGTCTTTCTCCAGAGCGTGTAGGTGTTACTTCTATAGTGACCCCAATGATTAATATTTCATCAAGTGCAAAAAAGACTTAAAAATAATATTAAGGGCATGACATTTTAAGACAGAATTCTTTTTTGACCTGAAGCCAGCCATCAGGTATGAAAGAGGTATGTATATTGTAAATGGATGTTAAGTAATTTGCATCAAATCATATCTTCTCATCTGAATTTACTTGAAGCACTAGATCTCTACCTTTGAGTCACAGCTATGATTCCCAATGACTTTGTTGGCAACAAGGCAAATAAAATTTGCACTACACTTTGCATTATGAAATCATACAATACAAACTTGAGGTATATAACTGATGGTTACATATATCAAATTACAAATGCACAGTTCTCTCTACATTTTTCCACAAGGGTGACTTTGTATAATTTCTTATGCATTATGGAGCTGGGTTAAATATAAATTTTAAATTCGGATGGTAATAGTTACAAAGCTGCTGACTCATAAAAATTGCAAATATAGCAAGAGACCAGGATCTTAACTTGATGCATGATTTAGTGAACTTTTATGATAATTCAGGTAAGTTATTGAATTAACTCTGGACTTTATATGTACACTTGAACATACCTCCACTGGTTTGACCAGTGAATATTACTTCCTGAGATTGGCCTGCTTTATAATAATGTTTCTCATTTAACTATCACCTTTCATCCAAAGATCTCAAAGCTCTGTACAAACATCAATCATTTAAAATTCTCCTCACACTTTTGCAAGGAATGAATGTATCAATATGCTCATTTTACAGATGGATAGACTATGTCAGAGAAGTTAAAGGACACACTGAGTGAGTGCAAAAAGCCAAGAATAGAATCTGGGAGTCCACAACCACAAGACACGTGCTCCCTTTGGAAAATTTGTTTCAGCATCCAGACAAATTCATATTGACCTGCACATCAATAAAATTCATTTAAATAATAACAAGGACTGCTATAATTCTAGTCCTTGTTAATTGTAGTGGTTTACATAGGAACTTAACTGCCTCATTTCATTGTCATAGAAATATAGGTACTGCCATACCAGATCACATCAATGGTATATCTAGTCCAGCATCTTGTCCAAGTTCTTGTCTAAACTAGAAAAGTTAGAATCCATATTAAAGCAAGAACCAGCAATAGTTTAGCTCAGGGTAGGTTTCTGTGGCAGGGCACTAAAAACACCTAAGGATTGTCTATTCTAATGCCTTAGCATTGATTCTACTACATCAATGGCTCTCACCCTTTCAGAACTACTGTACCTCTTTCAGGAGTCTGATTTGTCTTGTGTACCCCAAGTTTCACTTAAAAAACTACTAGCTTACAAAATCTGACATAAAAATACAATGTTATAGCACACTCTTACTGAAAAATTGCTTTCTTTCTCATTTTACCATATAATTATAAAATAAATCAATTGGAAAATAAATATTGTACTTATATTTCAGTGTATAGTATTCAGAACCGTATAAACAAGTCATTGTCTGAATTAAACTTTAGTTTGTACTGACTTTGCTAGTGCTTTTTACTTGCTTAGTTTTACAACAGTCTACACATCTAGATGAGTTGATGTACCTCCTGGAAGACCTTTGCATACCCCCAAGGGGACATGAACTCCAGATGGAGAACCATTGTACTACATCATTGCTGGCTTTTGCTGTACTAAGGATACTATTTGTTTTCAAATGAGTAAGCTTATCCTACTACTTATCAATTAATGGCTGGCTTATGCCTGACCCTTGAGTGTTATATCTCTTTTTTTAAATTTTCAGTCATAACTGTGGATATTTACACAATCCATATAAACTGTGCAATACTCTTTGTTTAAGACGCAACACATAACTAGCCTCTGGACCTCACTACCGTAACATATCATTGAGGCCAAGGGCTTAGCAGAAATAAAAAAAGTATTTCCTTTTATCAGTAATGACAGGTATCAAATTTCAGAAGTGTCTCTTTATTCTTGTGTCATGAGAAATACTGACCAGAAGCAACTGATTTGCCTTCTGTTTCTTATTGCTAACCATGTACCTCAACCATAGTCACTTATTCATCACAACTGGGATTTTCAAGAGAAAATAAGTGTCCTTTCAAAATCCTAGGCCTCCTCTCCAAACTAAAAATCTTTGTCCTAATCTTTTCAGACACTCCT
Source organism: Lepidochelys kempii (assembly GCF_965140285.1). Lineage (NCBI taxonomy): Eukaryota > Metazoa > Chordata > Testudines > Cheloniidae > Lepidochelys > Lepidochelys kempii. Next base: position 29,350,506 of record NC_136391.1, on the reverse strand, counting down.
CAAACAAAGTCTCTTCATGCATCTAATCAAAGGGACACCTGTCTCCCACACCCTTCTATTTCCAATATATCTTCCCGAGATAGGGGGACAAGAAAAACAGATAGTATTTCAGGTATACCTTCCATTTATAAATATACACCAAACAAAAACAAAAAAAGCATCACCACCCCCCACACACCAACTTTGTTGTGACACAGACAGGTGTGTTACATTGTGTAACACTGACAAACTACGTAAGTAAGGAAATGGATTCATGTACATACTCTCTTCCCTTTCATCCACAGGCACACACCTCTCCATAACCACAGTTACCATACATAGCAGACCACACACCCTAACCTTAACTCTACTCCCTACCTTCCCTTTTCCACACAGCTCTTTACCAAACAAGCCTCTTAATACTCCTAACTGGTGGATGTTTCATGCATGCGTGAGTTGGTCTGGGAGAAGATCATCTGGTAAAAGGGGTGATGGAAGTCTGGTATCCCAGGGGAGGAGGAAGAGTTAAGGTTGCTGTATATGAGTTATGTTAGTGGAGGTAATAAGGTACATATCAATACATATATACAAATGATAAATATATATCTATATACCTGTACATACACATATAAAACTATTTACCTCAAACTTTCAAAGTTAATAGTGAAAGAATGCTAAATTTGGATGCTTATCTAGAGGCACCTTAAAAGGGTCTGATTTTTTGAAAGTGCTGAGTGCCTGCTTTCTGAAACCCAGTCCACTCTAAAGTATCAAATTGGGCACCAAAAATTTAAGCCATCCAAAAAAATCACATCACACACAGAATATAAAGTGGTCACCCATTTAAAAAAATCCAACTAGTTCTACAGTTCATTTTGCACATATCCTATGCAAAAAGCAGGGAGAAACTGTGGTCTCTCAAATACAACCATGTGGTGACTTTAGAATATTGCCTACTACATTTGTAAAACCCATTGATATTAGTTCTATAAATAATTCTAAAAATGTAACAAAAGTTACCCTGAAACAAAATATAATGAGGGCAAACAACCAAGGAAAGGATAATTGGATTTTTCTCAGGCTATGCTCATCTGCAGACTATAAATGCTGTCTGGTTACACTTGAATATTGTCAATTTGCATGTAGCTAGGAGCACCACAAACATATTAGATCATGACTCCTGACACTAAGTGCTCTTTCAGACTTCTCGCATTTCATACTGGAATTAGTTGACTGGGCATAGTTAGACACAAAACTATCATTTTGTAGAGCTATAAATCAGAGGAAATTATTCCTAATACACTTTTAAATTTGAGTGTATATGTATTTGATCAAGTGTTTTCAGTAAGCAAAAGCTAACTACAAGCTATATGCTTATGCCTTGTCTGGTGACAACAATCACTGAGACATTGGTATTCAGACAGTAAAGTGCTTGTGAAGATCAAAATGCTAATCATTGCTTGCTGGGAAATTCAGTTGCTCCCAGCTGTAGTGAAAGCAGCATGTAACTAGAAGCAGCTGCAGCATATTATTAGTACCTAAATCTTAATTGGAGTAGGATACCTGTGCAAGATATATCAGAAAATGGTCACCAATGAGTCCAGGAAAATTTACAGACCATGTAAATACAGTGCTTGTACTAACCGTTAAAAAAAATCCAGAACTGGTATCGGAAGACCTGTAATTCTTAAATTAGGTTATAGTTTCATCCAGCAGCAAAACTAAATGCATTTTCTGGGATTTCCTGTAATTCTTCCCCCTCCATATCCTCAGTAATAACCCATTTGCCTACTGCATCCATCCAAGATAAAAGTCATAAATGCCATTCAGTTATGCTGGTTTAAGGTTTGAAAGGTAAATTATACCAAAACAAATGCCTCTCTCATCTTTGTGTTTTGCATGATATTCTTCCCACAGGGGTGTGGGAGACAGGAGGGAGAGCAAAATTACATTTTCATTAAATCTCTGCCTCTTTAGAAATAACATATAAAAATAAAATCTATAATTATTTAAGCAAAGGATGAATTTGTGAATATGCTTGGTATCTCATAACATAGCCAGAAATGAGTCAGGGGATACAAAAACTGTTTCAATAAAATATCTAGCAAAGTTAAACACTGAAACCATCATAGGAAAAAAATTAGAAGAAGATGTACCACAGGATACAAATTAGGAGCCTTTTCTGAAGTCAGATCTATGCAGGTGGATCCCTGTGCCAGCGTGAAGCTCCAAGGACCTCAATGGAGCGCCATACAGGTATAACTCTGCCCGCATGGCACTGGCTGCAGAATCAGGGACTAAAACATCACTCACACTATCATGCAAAACAGAATTGCTTGGACACACTGAACTACCATACACATTACCTCCAGATCGGCAATTATGTTTATTACATAATTATGGTGAAATCAGTATATTCTAATCCTAGCAACCTGTCAGAAAGTCATTGTGGGCCACAAAGACCTAATAAAAGACTTTTTTATTAAAAAAATCCTTATAACATGTAACTTTTAAATGCACAATAAAATATTTCATCAAATCCAAACTCTCATCACAGAACTGATCAGGCCAGCCAAGCATATTGATCCACCAGCCTCCCCTTCTCTGAGAACCAGCCACTATCTGCCAGAATTGCAGGGAAATTTGCCTCCCCATTCAAAGCTAACCACAAGAAGGAGCCTTTTCACCTGCAGAGGGATGTCACATTTTTCCCCACAAATTTAGAATCCCATGCCTACTAGAGATCCAAGATGATAATGCTTTTCCCTAGCTAAACTCATTTATTAGAGAGATCCCACTCAGGAATCTAACTTCAGGAGTGTCATGATATTTGCTTGGGCCCTCAAGCAAAAGTTAGACGAGAGTTCTCTGCCACCCACCGTCTGCCCTGTTAGCCTCACGAACCCAGAATATCCAACCAGTCTATGCCACACTCCCATTGCGGTGCTGACTCCCTCCACAATCTGAGTTCAAAACTGTGCCCATCATGCCATTAGACAATCTTTCTGTTTCGGTCTGATGGATTTTCTGCCATGTGTCAGTGAATTATAAACATACTTAACTGGATTGAAATATTAGAATACTTTATCTTTCCATATTCTTCATTCATTTGTACTTAGAGGCATTTTCATGTTTAAGGCTGATGCACATCACTGATGACACACAACTGCCCTTCACACAGAGGGAGGACAGGAGAAAAGAAAAGAAAACTACAACAGAGAAAACCTGAAAGTAACATCAGTGAAACTTATTATACCTGTAGGACCAAAAAGTTATTCCCACCCCACAACACCAGTGACAAACTATAAAAATGTCTAATAGCAAGAAAAAAAATATAACTTTTTCTGGAAAATTATGGTTAGTGTCTACCAATGTTCCCTCTAATTTTTGACAGGCCGTGTGCGCAAGAAATTTCTTCTGTGCAAATTGTTGTGCTTCTGTGCAAATTTCTTTGCGTCTGGTGTTCTGCTGTGTGCGGGGGGATTAGGATCTGTGTGCATGCATAGACACACACAGAGCTTAGAGGGAACAGTGGTGTCTACTTAACAAGTACCACAAACAAGAGGAAAGGGAACTATCTATATTTATCTAGAACACTTATGTTCCCATCACAGTGGGATTAGGCATTTATAGTAATGGTAATGCCTCGTGAAGAAAAAAAGGTTCTCACTAACAAAGTACCCGTTAATACTTCTAATCATTCACCCAATAAAATAATTAAGACTTCATGGGGGCCACAGAGAGAATAATCAGGTAACACCACCTAATGCAGATTTTCTCAGTAATCAAGCAACATCTAAAATGAGTTATACTTAATATTTAAATATTTTAAAAGAAGGGGAAAATTGCACAATTATGATGATCTAGTCTGTTGCTAGAGACATTTCCAGGACACACTCTGCTTACCTTTTCAAGTATTTAATATTAAAAACAGTTGCATTAAACAATGGAAAAGGAGTACTTGTGGCACCTTAGAGACTAACCAATTTATCTGAGCATAAGCTTTCGTGAGCTACAGCTCACTTCTGAGGAACAGCCCGGGGGGGGGGGGGGGGAGGGAGAATAAACATGGGGAAATAGTTTTACTTTACCATCCACTCCCAGACTCTATTCAAGCCTAAAGTTAATTGTATCCAGTTTGCAAATTAATTCCAATTCAGCAGTCTCTCCTTGAAGTTTTTTTGTTGAAGGATTGCAACTTTTAGGTCTGTAATCGAAAGAGACTGAAGTGTTCTCGACTGGTTTTTGAATGTTATAATTCTTGACGTCTGATTTGTGTCCATTTATTCTTTTACATAGAGACTGTCCGGTTTGGCCAATGTACATGGCAGAGGGGCACTGCTGGCACATGATGGCATATATCACATTGGTAGATGTGCAGGTGAACGAGCCTCTGATAGCGTGGCTGATGTAATTAGGCCCTGTGATGGTGTCCCCTGAATAGATGTGGACACAGTTGGCAACGGGCTTTGTTGCAAGGATAGGTTCCTGCGTTAGTAGTTCTGTTGTGTGGTTGCTGGTGAGTATTTGCTTCAGGTTGGGGGGCTGTCTGTAAGCAAGGACTGGCCTGTCTCCCAAGATCTGTGAGAGTGATGGGTCATCCTTCAGGATAGGTTGTAGATCCTTGATGATGCGCTGGAGAGGTTTTAGTTGAGGGCTGAAGGTGATGGCTAGTGGCATTCTGTTATTTTCTTTGTTGGGCCTGTCCTGTAGTAGGTAACTTCTGGGTACTCTTCTGGCTCTGTCAGTCTGTTTCTTCACTTCAGCCAGTGGGTAATGTAGTTGTAAGAATGCTTGACAGAGATCTTGTAGGCGTTTGTCTCTGTCTGAGGGGTTGGAGCAAATGCGGTTGTATCGTAGAGCTTGGCTGTAGACAATGGATCTTGTGGTGTGGTGTGGATGAAAGCTGGAGGCATGTAGGTAGGCATATCGGTCAGTAGGTTTCCGGTATAGGGTGGTATTTAGGTGACCATCGCTTATTAGCACCGTAGTGTCCAGGAAGTGGATCTTTTGTGTGGACTGGTCCAGGCTGAGGTTGATTGTGGGACGTAATGTAATGTAGGGAAACAATTGTATTGCAATTAAGTTTTCCATTGCTCCCTAGTTTTGAGTGTGGTAGTTTAAGAACATCCATCCCAGAGGACATGCTTGTTCTTGCACTTTAAATAAGCCATTTCACAAATTAATTACTACATAATTCTCAATAAATGCATGCTAACTAGATGCTGTAAACATGTTCCATTGAGCTTCAGTGTATCTACTATTTCTTTTTATACACAGCGTTTTTCCAGAGAGGGTCAATGATGAACCATATTGTCCCTTGAAGTAGTCTAAACATCCAATATTATACCCCTAATAGATTGACATCTATATCATTCTGATGTTATTTCTGAAAGGAACATCAAGCATGTTTTCAAAGACAGCATTACATTTCCTTGGGTATTTGCATGTTGAATTCAAAGACTAAATCTGACATGTTATTCTGGCAACAGGCAATTTTTTGAATAATCAGACCTTGAGCACCTTTCTGAGCTTCTCGAACAGTAATCTATGATAGCAGAATTGCTCAGTGTCAACTACTACAAAATTTATAACTCATTCTATGAAGGTGAAGTCACTTGTTTTCATCTCCTGTTTACGTGAAGAGTTGCACCCAATTTTTTTCTTTAATGTTATTTTAAGTTAGCAGTCAGTCATTTGGCTGTTTTAGAGCAGCAAAGCACTTTTATGACAAAGCAAATCAGTAATTCCAACAAACAAGTTATAAACTAGATTTGGATGGTTCTTTTGACATTGCATAGTTTTGCAGATCCAATAAGTCACCAGAATTATCTGAAGGAGAATAGAACTATTAGTAGCCTCAGTATTATTATGTAGGAACAACAACTATATAACTGCCAATTAAATCTACTAAATGTCTCTTTTGACCTTGTCCTGAAGTTCAAACACAGACATGAAGACCTCTGAAGTTGTGAAGAGTGGGAGTAATTTGGGATTAAGGGGCAGACCCTTCTCTAAACAAGTTTCAAATCCCTTTGTAGTTTAGGACTAATCCAGTAACATACTTAATAGGTATAAGTACATGCTTAAATTTAAGCATGTATTTATATGCTTTGATGGACTGTGTCTAAGGAACCACCAGTTGACCTCTGTCTATTAAGAAAATTAAGATCAGTAGCTTTGAATCTGTTGACATCTTGAGAAAGCTCAAGAAATAGCACTCGCTACCATGACCTACGCTTTGATCACTTGAAGATTATGGTCTAAATTCTTCACTGTAGTTCAGCCATTTTGTGCTGTACTGTCAGTGGGATCTGGCTTTAAAGGTGGTTTAGCTAGTCCATGGAGATTCATACAAGGGGGTAGAGGAAATCCTCCCACAGAACAGAGCTAATGAAAAGACTTTTATGCCATTCAACTTCCCTGCTGCTAGTATACCACAGAAAAGGTGTTGAAGCCTGGGAGCCTATACAGATGGTGATCCTTGCTACATTTTTGGTCCCCCATGGGCATTGCAGCCCAATGTAAGTGTGAGAAATATGCAAGTTGCTTTAGAACAAAACATGGGAATTCAGTTGCACAAGGATCAGTAGAGAGAAATATGATTTTTAAAAGACCTAAGGTGTTGGAGGAAGGAAAGTTTTGGTTTGGTCACATTTGTTGGCTGACTGGCTTGTGTGTGCTAGGATGGAATTTGGTGCTATTTTTCTTTAATAGGTATGTATTTGCATGTAACAGAAAAAGCTGAGGAGACATCTGTGTTTGCGCGCTTTAAAAAAAGTTAAACTAGGATTTCTTTGAAACAGAGGATGTTTATTTATGAATATAAATTCCACTCAGTAAGGAACTGACTACATTCATTATCAGATTTGCATAAAATGCTCAGATTTTGTAGTGAATACACTGATTTTCCAAGATGTTTTGCAGAAGGAAATTTGAAATATTAATATATTCTGCCTGGCAGGGAGGAATACATCATTTTTTGCAGTATTAAAGTTTAAGAAAATACAAATAAAAAAGGTATTATATTTCCTTGTAGTTTTTATGTGAATGGACAAAGTGCACAGAAAAGGTAAGTATTTTATGAGTTAGGAATTTCCAGACAGTAAAAACAAACCACACCATCCTTCCCTCTACCCTCCAAGCATTCTGGAAAGGTCCTTACTATTTTTGTCATCAACCAGATTTCATTTCAGCTCTGACAAATGTTCCCAAGTTATAATACAGAAATTTCCTCCTATTCCAATGATCCCTGACAATCGCAAAATAAGTTCATATTGGAGGACTGTTCACTCTTATTAGCTGAATACGTTTTCCTCTCTTACAACAAAAAGGTGTTATTCTTGTTTGACACAAATTATTTCCTCCCCATCCCCAAAAGTGTCAGTTATGTTTGTGTATTAAAAGGGACCAGATCCCTTGCTTTTTAAACTATGTGTGTACTACTATATGATTTAAAAACAAACAAAAGGAAGTATTTCCCCCCACACACACACTGTGCAGTCAACCTGTGGAACTCCTTGCCAGAGGATGTTGTGAAGGCCAAGACTATAACAGGGTTCAAAAAAGAACTAGTTAAGTTCATGGAGGATAGGTCTATCAATGGCTATTATCCAGGAATGGTGTCTCTAACCTCTGTTTACCAGAAGCTGGGAATGGACAACGGGGGATGGATCACTTGATGATTACCTGTTCTGTTCATTCCCTCTGGGACACCTGTCATTGGTCACTGTTGGAAGATGGGATACTGGGCTAGATGGACCTTTAGTCTGACCCAGTATGGCCTTTCTTATGTTATGTACTAATGAAATACTATGATAAAGTTTTACCAGACAGACAACGTAAATCAGTGAAAGCTCATAAGTGATCAAATAGGAGATAGGATTTCAGAAGAAGTAATGATTATGCCAATGAATGTAATGAGCTATCAGGTTATGATTTTTTTTTTAAATGTAAGAAAAATGTTACATCAGCCAGTGACCCTAAAAGAAAATGGTGCAGTACAGAATACCGAACAGCATGCATCTGAATGGTTAACAATCCAACCTACATTTAGCAGTTTACAAATAGGTCTTTGTAACTTATTTTCTGAGATAACAGTTCACACACACAAAACTTGATATACCAAAAGGAAAAAAAAAAAAAGCCATAACTAGAGCTGTTTGGGAATTCTTTGGTGAAATGCTTTTCCACCTGAAAATGCTGATTAAGCAAAACTCAACAACTTCTTTGCAAAGATGTATTGCTTTTGACAAAAGGATTCTCAGGGCCAGACTGGAATTTCTTTTCAAAGTGGAAGAGAACCATCCCAGAATAGCCAAGAGACCAATGAGCAGGGCACTTAAACCTAGGTCACCCACATCCCACATCCCAGCTGAATGCCCTAACCACCAGGATGGAGTCAGTCTCTCTCTGGTACATTTAGCAATTTATGTGGAACAGCTTCAACAGAAGAGACTGATCCTGTAGCCTGGTGATTAGGGCATTCATCTGGGATTTGTTAGACACAGATTCTAGCTCCTGCTTCAAATCAGAGCAGTGACTTGATCTTTGATTGTTTCAGTTAGCTGAAACATTTTTTGCTTTGGAGCAACCCAAAATGTTGTTTATTATTATTAGGTTCACCAAGTGACCAACTATGAACAGTTATTTGCATAGCTGTACTTTAGAGTATGTTAGTCTGAGTCTATCCTCCAAGGATAGATGATCATTATTCAAAGTAAAACTATTTCCCCTTGTTTATTCCTCCCCCACCCCCTCTCACTGTTCCTCAGACGTTCTTGTTAACTCCTGGAAATGTGCTGGAAATGGCCCACCTTGATTATCACTTCAAAAGGTTTTCTCCCCCCCCACTCTCCTGCTGGTAATAGCTCACCTTAAGTGATCACTCTCCTTACAGTGTGTATGATAAACACCCATTTTTTCATGGTCTGTGTGTATATAAATCTCCTCACTGAATTTCCCACTTTATGCATCTGATGAAGTGAGCTGCAGCTCACGAAAGCTTATGCTCAAATAAATTGATTAGTCTCTAAGGTCCCACAAGTACTCTTTTTCTTTTTGATACTGTTGACTGTTTTTAGTTAAGCATCTATCTAAATGCCTTGTGGAGGAAAAAAACACAGTCAAAACAACAAACAAGAAAATAGCTCTATGCAAAATATGTTTCATTTGAAATATATGTACATATTTATGAAAGTGCAATTTTTCCATAACAATCAGACATGGGAAGGTAAGACAATCAGTTGAAAAATACAAGCAGATGGTAATTAAGATGCACAAGCAATAAAAACATCTCAAAGTAATAACACCAGTACCAGAACCAGGATGATATTCAATGAAACTGTCACATCAAGAGTTAGAAGAAAGGAAGAATTCACCAGTGTCTAGGGTGCTAGTCTGGGATTCAGGAAACAAAGCTTTAACTCCCTGTTCTGTCAGGATTCTTGTGTGATCTTTAACAAGTCATTTGAAATTGGAAGTTAGGTTAGTCGGATTTTCAAAAGTGCCTTATTGCCTATCTGCATTTTTAGGCACCAAAATACCTTTAAGAATCTGGCCTTTAGTCTCTCTATCCCTCACTGCCCTATCTGTGAAATAGGAATAGTAGCACTTTACAGGTGTGTTAGGAGGATAAACACAAAGTTTGTGAGGGTCTCAGGTACTATGGTAATCGGGGACATGTAAGTATCTTAGACAGAAGCTTTGGTTGAGACTAACAAAAATAATTTTTAGAATTTCAAATCTCAATCTTTGTTGTTTAATTTTTAAAACCATTAACACTGGTCTTTTAGGGGTAACATTGAATATCCTGTAGCATTAAGGATTTGACATCCTCATTTTCAGAAAGCATCTTCCACCATACTTAGTTTGATGAAACAAAAACTGCTTGAAAAAGAGAGTTGCGTTGATCATTAGGTGAGAAGTTTCAATATTCTTATTCATTTTAGTTAAAAAGGCCTAAAGTTACAAAGAGAACAGTGGGTGTTCTTCTATCAAAGAAAGTTTGATCCTTTTGATCCAAAGTGGAAAAAAAACCAAACAATAAAACGCTGTCTTGTAAGCTGCCAATTGCAGGTGCTATTTTGACATTTTTTGCTCATGGAACAAGGATGGCAATTTTCCATATTGACATTAGCTTGTCACACCTGACACTACAGGCTACTGCTATCACTACTTTAATGTAGCTCTAATGGAGCCCAGTTGGATCCATTTCTTGGAAGTGGATGAAACTTTTCTTTTTAGTCAGTAAATGCACTGCTATTTTTCTAGCTCTCCTTTTGATTTATACTATATATCATACACCACATTACTGGTACATCTTCTACATCCAATAATTCTATTACATGCCCTAATGTAGAATTATGCCTTCATGGTAAATTGTGTCACACAAGTTAGACTATACAAGGGTCCTGTAGAGAATTTAGACAAGAGTTAAGTTCTCAGTACTTATCCCCTCATCTTTTCATTCTAGTTCCTATGTTACACTTGTACAGCAGCCCTCTGTTCCATTGCCTCTTCTTTTTGATAGAGGTTCCATTGGTTTCTCATGAACAATCAGGACAGCTGGAGACCACTTTACATTTCCCCTGTTCCATGGTGGGATAACTTTGGTGTTCTTAAGGCCATCTAGCTTGTGACCATAGGAGTCCCAAGCAGCATAGATCTAATGAATCTGCACTGTCAGGGACAAGAACAAGATCCACACTGTACTAGGGCTGAGGATCCTCCACTGCCTAGCTCTAGGTATAGTCATTTAACACCCATGCAAGGCGAGTGTAATGCATTCAAAGCACTAGAGAATCAGGGGCAGTAAGTCTGTATGCAGTGCAGTGGTCTGCGCATAGTTGTGGCACATTGACACATTACATTATGCAGAATTACTGTTAGGACTGCTGAAATCCATTGTAATTCAGTCCCCATAACTGTATGTCTGTATAAGTATTTAAAGTGACAAAGGACAATTTAATAGCGATAGAGAATGCACTCAGAACCTGAGGAAGCCATTGAGAGCCCACTGATGATATAATTGGTGATGAATGTTGATGCATTAGAACTAAAGCTCAAGAAAGGACAGTGGCAAAAGGGACTGGAGTGGGATTCAGGAGATTTGGGTTCAACCTCCTGCTGGGCCACAGACTCCCTGTATGACCTTAGCAAATAAGGGCTTGCCTACGCTACAGGTTATGTCAGTATAATTTGTGTCACTCAGGAGGTACAGCTGCACCACTGTACTGCTTTAGTGTAGACTAGCCCTTTAATCACTTAAACCCCATCCCAGCAAAGCACTTAATCATGTGTTTAACTGTAAATATGTGAATGGCACCACTGTAGTCAACCATGTGCTTAAGTGCTTTGATGGAGTAGGACTTCACTTGCTGTTAGAATGGAAGCATAATCCATATATTTCCTTTCTACCCTCTATTTTTATTTAGATTGTAAATTATTCTGAGCTGAGACCTTACTTCAAAATGTTGATAGCAATGGAATTGTGTAGGGAGTAAGGAACTATTCAAAGCAAATCAAGTAGCCCTGGTGCTAATCCCCAGAGTGGGGCTTCTTGCCGTAATAGAAAGAAAACACTATAGTGAAACTCTGGAAAAAATGTATAGGCTGAAGGTAAGAAGTCACAAGTGACTATGCCTATTTTATTAGTGTGAGCTTCAAGCCAGGTGGAGTTGGCATTCATGTCTTTTATAGATGGTGGTAGAACCTTTCATTGGCTGAATCCTTCAGTTCTATACCTTTAATATACTCCATATTTTTGATTTACTTAACTGAAGCTGCTACTATTCTCTTAAATATGTGAAGTAAGGCAAAGGGTTATGTTTAAAACCCACACAGGGGGACACTTTCACTAATGCTTTCCAACTGGAATTGAACAGGAGAACAAAGAAAAATTGCTGGCACCTAATACAGGAAATCTGTGCCAACCATTGGTTTGAATAAGATGAAGTCCACATGCTCCTCATTTTACAAGGATATTTATACACAAGTTTCCTATAGGGATTATTTCCCCATCACACACACACTCACTTGTAAAATCCATGTTATGTGGATACACATATCATGAAAGTATTTGAGAAAAAATCTGGACTGGATTACTTCTCCAAAGTGATATTTGTTAATGTTACACTATGCCAATATTATGGAACAGTGCCTATATTTACTGTGACAAGTGATGTAATCACAAAGCTAAGTCTTTAAGGAATGATAGTTTTGCCCATCTGTCCAGCACTAGAAAATAGATAATACTTATGGTACAGTATTTCATTTCCCACTTATGGTACAGTATTTCATTTCCCATGTGTTAATCTGATAATACTCAATTTTAGCATTATCATATGCAATGGTAAGACAAAACTATTTTATGAGGTGTACACTGCACTGAGGACATGCAAAATCATGTACAAAGAATGTATGTTTAATACAGATGTAATCAGGACACCCAGAACTATTTATGGTTTGGCTTAGTTCCAAAGTTACTATTAGTCTGCTTAGTGTGCAGTATGTTGCATGTGAAAGCAAAGCAGAATTCAATCTTGATATTTGGATACCAAATTGTAATGTGCTTCTTTGGCAAATCTGAAACTAGAGCAGAGTTCAAGCCACAGACTCCAAATGAAACTTTCCTAACGTTCAAGGGATTTGGGAGCCAGGGTTTTGGTTTGGGTACCACTATACAAGAAAAAACATTGTATTGAGGGGCTTTCTGCATTGGTAGTGCATAAGGTAACATCTTCAGTGATTGTAGCCATCACCATTAAATTAGATGTCATGTTCTAATCAGGGTATTTTCTTCAGCAAGGAATGATTAGTTATAGATGAAACTCAAAAGGGTCTGAGGTTAAATTAGCTAAAAACTGTATATGGCTTATGCAAAAGTTATCAGAAATAAGTATTCTGGATCTAGGGTCCTCCCGATCCCCACCTTGTCTCCCTGTCCTCAACCCCACAAGATTTCACTTATATCTCAGCTACTTTTATACCAGGCTAAAACTTGGCATAATAAATTTCAAAGCCCAAAGGACACAGACATGAGGCAGAGGGTTAAAAAACCCACCCACCCAAAAAACAAACTTCATTAGAAGACAGTAAGAGCCCCATGGTCTCTTTTGACCTTAACACAACATACATAAGAAAAAAGAAAAGGAGTACTTGTGCCACCTTAGAGACTAACCAATTTATTTGAGCATCGTGAGCTACAGCATCTGATGAAGTGAGCTGTAGCTCACAATGCTCAAATAAATTGGTTAGTCTCTAAGGTGCCACAAGTCCTCCTTTTCTTTTTGAAGACAGACAATTCAAATTTTTTTCAAACTTGGATCCATTAGCATTTTATTGTAGAGATGATATGCCACTCTTACATTCTAAAAAGTCCTTCAAGAAGCTACATTTTGAAGAAGGTCTTAATAATATATGTAAGAGCATTTTACCTGTAGTACTCATATTATTGATCTAACACCATTAAGGTTTACAACATTTTTAAAAACCCATTACCTTCCTGTGTATTAGCTCTCACTAGCAAAAAGCACACCACTTTCTCTGTTAAAGGCTGGCAGGCATCAACACAAAAGGCAATTTTATCTGCTGTAGCGTCTGCCTGATGGCTTGATAATCTCAGTTAATAAGTAAATTCATTTTCTTACAGTTACTTGTAAAAAAGTCTACTATTGATTCATATGCAAATAGAGAGATACAAAAATCAGAAATGAAGAGTATTCTGACATTTTAATGCTTGGAATAGAAATACATTTATTAATGTGTGCTTTACAAAGGAAACAGGGGCTGGAGAATACCAGTTTGGATTTACTACACTGCCCCCTTTCCTGTATGAGTAGCAGGTCACCACAAACACTGGTGAATCATGGAAGAAAGGTCAGAGTTTCAGATAAGGCTGGCACTTGATCAATTACTTACTAAGTGCTTTTGTTGAACCATTAGGGAAATCCTTTCCTCTTGCCTCCCTTTCCATTCACCCAGAAGGGAACACTAAATCCTTATTTTAAAAGTTTCACACACAATGTTAAAAGGACCACAGTTAAATAGCAGTCAGGTCAATATATGGATATAGGCACAGGATGAATTGCTCTGCAAAAAAGCCACACCCAGAAATACTGTTACAAGCATGAAAGTGCTTGTATCTTCTTCAGGATTTGATCACCATGAGCAATTTTGCTGTCTGAGTGGAAGTTTGCAGTTAAACTATTACAGCAAAATGGGTCAACCTCAAAGTATTCAGAGTTCAAGAGCAATGAGTTAAGTTTAGAGGCCTATCTGAACCTCTTGTGGTGTTTCCAGGAAATATTGGAAATTCCTAAGTCCACCCTTTTGGGGAATGTCTGCCTCATATCCTGAGGAGAAAGACCAGAGAATGTGAAAAATGGAAAGAAAGCAAACCAAACTTTGCCACGCTCTCCAGTTGGAATTCAGGTCTCATTCAATTGAAGATTTGGGTAGAGGTAGAGCTCAGTACATCTAAATGATTTGGGATTCTGGTTTAGTTGAGATAAGTATCTGCCTAGTTAGGATGGAATTCTTATGAGAACAGGCTCTCTCCTAAAACTGCTTGCAATTTTACTTCTTGTCCAAGGTGGAAGTTGTACAAAAAGCAGCCTTGCTTATGGCATTTCCACAATTCCAGCGGGAAACCAGAAGTGCAACTACACGTTTCTGAACATTTCAGACACCTCCAAAGGGCTCACTTAAATCCATACTCTCAACCTTCTTTGTCTGTCTCTTCTGTGTAGCCTCAAATGGTCCCATTAAGAGCAATTCAGATTAGCTCTACAGTGAAGAACTTTTTTCTTCTGCCTTCCCAACTCAGACCCAGAACATAAATAATTAAAGAGCCCCTCCACTGAAAAAAACAAAAACTGTAGCATCTGGTCTGGGCAATGGACTCTATGCAGGGCTTTGGACAGTAGACTTGCATAGCTCTTGGAATCACTGATCACAATGCTGATATTGATGCTAGTTTCCACTGCGCAAGAAATGCATAGTATTGAGCCCTACGTGAAAGACACTTACAATTTTTGTATTAACAGTAAGTCACTCATTTTTGCATTACATAGCAGGTGTTTTTTTTTTCTTTAGTATAGTCAAGTATCAAACCAACATATAACAGAGCACATATGTAGTAGTAAACTTTGAAGTTGAGGATAATATACACTAACCCATTAAAGATGAAATGTACTATCAGCTTGAATGACAATGGGAGTATAGCAAACAGTATCCATTAGTGCATTAATACTACATGAAGCCATTACATTGTTTCCATCTATTAACATAACTGGTGATAATATTGGGGGTGGGAAATCAATATTTTTGAAGTCTCAAAAAGGGGGAGAGGAAGCTGTACATGTACTTTCAGAACATTTCACACTATGGCATGACTGCAAGACCTATAACGATGCAAAAATACAGAACAGGGTTACATATGTTGGTGTTTACCAAGTGCCTCCAAAGCTGTCTGTTATTTCCATTTTTAATTTGAACATACAAGCTTTTTGGTCTATCTTCCAGCCTCTCAGCTCAGGAGACCACATTTACGAAACTATGGGCTATATCTTTGTGTAAGGCAAATCACTACAGCTTAATTTAATTCAGTGGTGCTACACTGATTTACACCAACTGAAAATCTGGTTCTAAGTATGTGTATATCTACAGATGTGTTTACATACATTTATACTCTTTGTTCTTTAGAGACTAGATTATATTACCCTTACCAAATAGTACTTTGCTACAGAAGTCCTCTCATTCCAGCCCTACATTTTTCAGCTGTACAAAGAGGTGTGTATGCATATGCTCACGCGTCTGAGTACGTACAGGCAGGGTGACAATATCTTTGTCTTCGGACTGTAGAGTGTCTTGAACAATAAAAGAGGCCAAGATTTTCAACTGTAGGTGCCTAAAGCACAGTATGAATTCAAACACATATGACTTAGTTGTCAGTCCTTAATAGAGAGATCAGCTAGAGTTATCAAAGCTTGAAGACTGATTATTAATCTAGCACAGCAATATGTACATTCAAATATGCTTTTAATGCGCCTTCATACTGACATAAGAGAACAACAACAAGGTTAGTTCCCCATGGTGCTATAAGACTATTATATGGTATCATGATGCTGGCCAAGGTTATCAAATAATTTTGAAACTGTGTCTGGCCACAATTGCCACAAGTATGCATACAAACATTTGTGTGCACAAATAGGAAAATATGGACTTCTACTTTAACAGCACTCCAGCTGCCACTTCAAATTTGATTGGCATGTGCATATCAATTTGATATTTTCAAGGCCAGATAATCATTAGAACCACCAGTCGAGTTTTTAGTTTGAGAATGCCATTTTGAAGCTTGTGTTATGTCAATTGAAGATTGATTGGGGGGGGGGGGGAGAACGGAAGTGATTGGTTCTTTCCTTTGACTTCAGTAGGCTTTGGATGAGGCTTTTACTGCCTTGTTGCTTAATTACATAATTGGAAGTTATAATGAGTAGGTTTTCCTTTTTAATGATATGAACTGTGCTCCCTGAGATCACAGCATGTCATAAATATAAAAGGAAGTGTAAACACCTTTAAAATCCCTCCTGGCCAGAGAAAAAACCTTTCACCTGTAAAGGGTTAAGAAGCTAAGATAACCTCGCTGGCACCTGACCAAAATGACCAATGTGGAGACAAGATACTTTCAAAGCGGTGGTGGGGAGAGAGAGAGAAACAAAGGTTCTCTCTGTCTGTGTGATGCTTTTGCTGGGAACAGAAAAGGAATGGAGTCTTAGAACTTAGTAAGTAATCTAGCTAGATATGTGTTAGATTCTGTTTTGTTTAAATGGCTGAGAAAATAAGCTGTGCTGAATGGAATGCATATTAAGGTTTTGCCTAGAGGGATTCTCTATGTTTTGAATCTGATTACCCTGTAAGGTATTTACTATCCTGATTTTACAGAGGTGATCCTTTTACTTTTATTCTTCCATTAAAATTCTTCTTTTAAGAACCTGATTGCTTTTTCATTGTTCTTAAGATCCAAGGGTTTGGGTCTGTGTTCACCTATGCAAACTGGTGAGGATTTTTATCAAGCCTTCCCCAGGAAAGGAGGTGTAGGGTTTGGGGAGGATTTTGGTGGGGGAAGACATTTCCAAGCAGGCTCTTTCCCTGTTATATAAGTTAGACACTTGGTGGTGGCAGGACTAAAGTCCAAGGGCAAAAGATAAAATAGTTTGTAGCTTGGGGAAGTTTTAATCTAAGCTGGTAAAAATAAGCTTAGAGGGTTTTCATGCAGGTCCCCACATCTGTACCCTAGAGTTCAGAGAGGGGAAGGAACCTTGACACAGTGTAACACATTTAGAATCCTGTAAAAAGATAAGATTCCTTGCAACCCTGAAAAATATGTTTGGTTACAGTGTCAGTGTGAATTATTATTCTAGACTAGACTGCGCTTCCATTAAATTCAATGTACGTTTCACCCATCACCTTCAATGGCAACAGAATTGGTCCGTACACTAGTAAGTGAAATGTTAATTTTAGAAAGGTTTATAAAAATCCAGAGTGACTCTACAGACTTTATTTTAAAAAAATCAGGTACCATTATTGCACATATAGTATTACCTCTGTGCTCTCGGAGGCAATGTAGTATTTTTAAAAAATCTGGATAAAACCAATAATGCTGATGTCATGGATCAAGACAATACTTTAAGCCAAGATGATAGATGCTTGGGGGAAATCCTGGCCTTTGTGAAGTAGTGGCTAACCTCCCAAGACTTCACAAAGGCGAGGATTTCACCCCTTAACCTTACCTATTTGATTGCCAGTGCTGGGGGTGGGAAGGGGAAAGAAAAGGCAGGGAAGGGCCAGTGTGTAAAGGGACAGCTTAGATTCACAACTCATTAAAGTCAGGGTAAAAATCCATACAGCTAAATTTGGACATTTGCCCTGATATTTAGTATTTCAAACATTTTTGCTAATTTGCTATATAGCAATAGAATAGAAACATTTCAAAAAGCAATACTGAATACAGGAGAAAACTCAACAGTCTGGTTTTGAACTTGCTAATGATTTCTGCTTAGGATAATGCTGACTACCCAAACTGCTTCAGCTAGTGAGGAAGAAATAGTCTAGATGCAAATTAATATTCAGTCTTTAGGTTACACCCATGTCATCAACACTATGGAACTCGTAGGGAAATGTTTTTCCCTGTGTTATGTATGTACATTCATAATCTATATTCAGACAAATCTACTTGCATAGTGATAATAATCAAGTATATCTGGAGCTAGATTCTATTTTCTAGTGCTGTTTCTCTGCTATACTATAAGAATTATTCCCCCGCCACCTCCTTCAGATGAAAAAGAAAAACATAGTTAATCAATTCTAGGTAAGTAGTGGAATGAAGTCATTGTTAAGGATTTGGCAACCAGGACTATGGTGAATTACTCTGCTTACGTTTGGAAAGTTTTCCATTACCATGGTTAAAATTTAAAACTAGGTTGTCCAGAAATAACAGTTTGGAAATCTTTCTGCTTTGTTTTCAGGACACAGGGCCAGATCCTACACTGAAAAGTTCTCATCTGTTAAGGTTTCAAAACAGTTAACATTCAATGTTCTTATTTATGGTGAGGTTGAGATTTTAATCTCAGCTCATACCAAGGGTAGCACACAGCTCCAGGAGCAGACCAGGGAATGAACTGTGATCAGGAGTCAGAGCTTGCTCCTGGCTTCAAGAATGAGGCAATTCAGAGATTTTGAGGCCAGGAATTTCATTAGATCATCTAGTATGACTTCCTGTAGAATACAGTTTACAGAATTTCACCAAGTTATTCTTGTGCTGAGTCTATAAAGGGATCCACTTTTGAATACCGGAATCTGGCAGTCACTAACACATGCCTACACAGCTAGGGCTAGACATCTGGGAGGGAAGTGTTTTTTTGCACCGTCCTACCCCACTATAGCAGCCAAGCAAGATGGAAAAAAGTGACCAAGCCGCACGGCAATGGGGCTGGCCCAGTGCCCCGGGCAACTACCGTGGACACCTGCCTCTAAACCAGCCCCATGAATTGCCCTATAAATGATGCCCCCTTGAAAGTATAACACATAGCCTGTAATCTTGCCCTAAACAGGCCATTGCTCAGAAATACAATACAAACAAGTTATACAATCTTACTTTGCCCTTACCCTTTGGAAGGGTGTGCAGTGTTTCTGGGCCAGATCATCCAGAGGGCAGATTTGAGGAAGATCAATTGAATGAAAAACCCAGTCATGAATAAACCTCCTTCTCTGAAAAGGAGGTGAAATGGGTCAGAGCCTCCTGCCAGACCCTTCTGGCAGGAATATACCCCAACAGACCCCCGTCAGCCATTCCAAAGTCACTCTTTCACCAACACTACCATCACCAAACAACTCCAAAACCTCCTCCTTTTTTTCCATAGCCAGGATTCAAGCTCACCCAACTATAGCATTAAAGTCAAGCCCAAATAGCATAATTTAAAAAGTTCTCACATGACTCGTGTGATTTGCTGTCCACCCAGTCTTTTCTTACTTCTCTCACAGCTCTCCCTTCTGATTAGGGACCACCGGATTTCCCCCAGCATCACCTGATAAATTCAGAAACCCAAACAAGTAGTCCTGGGGTTAGACAATAGTCCCACATAATTAGTATCTATCTCATCTCTCTTTAAATCTAACCTGGGCTTCTCTCCACCCCCACTATTCAGTCCCTCAGATGGAGCAGCAAACTTCAGGGCAATTCCTCAGAGCTTTTCTCAGTTTCTCCCACCAGCACTTTTTTGTTCCTTTACTAGAGAACTTTCAGCTTCCCAGGAACATGCAGCAAAGTGCTCTTAAGCTTTTCTTCATTTGAGAACTCTAGCATCCTTTATGGCTGACCCTACCTGAGCTTCCCAGCTGTAGGCAGCTTCCCCTCTCTAATACAGGTGATCCTACGAAGAAATTCCCTTTTCCCACTATAGTTTCCTCTTTACTTTACCCTGAGCTCCTTTATTTATGAGAAGCTCCTACCCACTCCCTGCTGGGACTAACAACAAAAGGAGCAGGCTCCAGATGGAACCAAATGAGCTAAATAGGCCCTAATGGGAGGCAGCTAATTAGTCACAGAGGGTTGCTGTGGTTCCCTCTTAAAGGGGCAAGGCACCTGTGACAAGGGAAATGAAAACCTCTGGTGCTGTGGTGGGCAACTTGTGGCCCATCAGGGTAATCTGACTGCAGGCCACGAGACATTTTGCTGACATTGACAGTCCACAGGCATGGGGCCCTGCAGCTCCCAGTGACTGCCGTTCGCCGTTCCTGGCCAATGGGAGCTGCGTGAAGCAGCAGGCCATATGAGAGCCTCTTAGGCCTCACCTAGAATCTGTTCAAAAAGAAATATTTGGTTTTTTTCCCGCATGCATGCATTCTAAATTTAAAGAGGTTTTAATGAAATGTAGGGTCTGGTCCTCTGTTTTGCATGCATGTGCATATGGCAGAACCTGGTCCTGAGAGGGGCTGAATGCTTTTTTTGAAAGGTCAGTAGGAGTTGAGGGCACTCATCGCCTCATTAGGAACCTGATCCAAAGTCCACTTAAGTCAGTATAAAGACTCTAGTTGGCTTCAACAATCTTTGGATCTGGCCTAGCCCATAATTAATGTTATCTTCCATAAAACCAGCTGAGGCTACTAGGCAAGGAGCAGTAAACCTGGAAACCTAAGCTCACTACCTTCAAGAGATAATTTGCTTTCAATCACTGATAGGCCAAAGAAAATTTCCAGCTCCAACAACAATGCATTCACTGGTTCACTAAATTTGGGCCTTTTATAATGAATAAACCTCAAATTAGATATATTTTCAGTATCTAATTTACATTGTAAGATGTTTGTTTTTTGAGTTCCTGAATTTAAGCAGTGGAAGAAAAAGGAAACTTTGATAAGTTTTTAATTAAACTGATAGTATCTTTTTAAAGGCTAAAATACCTATAGTAAAAAGGACCCAAGTAATAATAGACAGGTTGTATAAGGCTTAGCAGGCAGGCTATTATAGCATTCCTTCTTAATCACATTGCTTGCTTTGTGAAAGAGCCAGACTGCTTTTGTAAAGATGTGTATTTGGTATCTGATTGCTTCTGTGAAGAACATTTAAAGAAGGTTAGTCACCTCTGGCGCTAAAAATCATTCTGTGTTAAAAGTTCCACAATACACCACTGATCTATGCTTCAAAATGGGAGAGCTGTAAAGCTTTTCTACTGCATTAAATAGCTTGCCATCTCACGCTCTGGCTCTGAAGCTGGGCTTTGCCCCTGCACACACTAACTTCTGTACAATCAAATATGACTTTACTGTTCAATTACATTGTCATTCCAGTGTAACAGTCAGTCTATTATAAAATATTAGCAATATCCTGCATAGGGCCATATTTTCAGAGTGGCTCTTAATCCTGTCAATGAAAAACTTAGCCATCTTGGTCACTGCATGTGTGTACCGAAATAGGTTTGTGTGGGTAAACTAGGTAGCAAATGAGGGGGCAAAGGGGAGTGGGAGTCAGGCACCTTTCACTGGAAGCTGACAAAACTCCCCTTTATGCCTGGCCCTTTGAAAACTTCACACTATGTGACCAGCCAGCTGTAAAGATTTTGTTTCATGCATACAAATTTTGACCCTGACTCTGACATCAGAGCCTCACCCAAAGATCCTTATACCCACATGGAGCATGCCTGCAGTCACTGTGTCTTTCCATGGGTGCAGGGGTCTGCCCACACAGTCCTGATCTCAGGATCAAGCCCTCAGAGATGATGATGAGATCATCTGAACTATACTAAAATGGCCAATCCTCAGCTAATGTAAATCAGGATTCTGACAGACATTGCAACCACATGCAGCATCTTTGAGGACCAAATTGTATTTTAAGTTTAAGTTTAAAGCATAAAACCCTCAAAAAGACATTACATTAGATGGGCTTTGGAATAATCATAGCCCTGTATATCAATACAGGTGATGTGTAGTTGTGTGTTCTTGGCCGACTGGGGGTGGCTTTCCTGCAGAATCTGGCATGCATATTCTCCAACTCTGTTTATGCAAAAACACAGCCTTTTGAAGCTTTTCCCTAAGGAGAAGACCATTGCCTGCTGATGACCTGTTACAGAAAGCCAGAGTTCAAAAGCACAAACTGTATACATAAATGGCTGAACTGCCCTAAGGACATTCTTGTTCTAGATCTGAAACCTGACATGAACTAGTAACCAAGAGAGCAAACCCTGCTGAGAGTTTTGAAAGACTGACACTCCCAGAGCCCTGTGCTGAAACTGAAGAGGGGTAACTTCTGGTAGGCTTTAGCGTGCATGTAACACTGTTTATTGTTCTTATGTTTTCTCTGTAATGCTTTTGCCCTATAAATAAATGTACTTTGCTTTGGAAGAGATGTGTGGTAACTTGGAACTGCTGGCACACACTGTTCATTGTCCACAAAGTAATTGTTTTTAGATAGACTGGCTTGCAGGAGCTATCTCACTATCTGGCAGGGTTCTGCACAGCCTTTAAACCCCTGCTCAGAAGAGAGTGTGACACAGATCTCTGCCCAGAGATGGGTGACTGCAGGAGGTCTCAGACCTGATTGGGCATTCTTGGAGTTGACTACAGTGGAGGAATACAGGTGCAGTTACTCTGAAATTGTGACAATCATAGCTCCACTGAAGTCCATGTAGCTACCCCAGCTGAGTATCTGGTCCAAAGTCTCTTTGTTTCTTTACATAATAAGGGAAAACTTCTCTTTCACCCATACTGTGAATCTGTGTTGTTAATTCTGTGCAGAGAAAAACCTACTGGTATCAGCATGAGTTCTGTGCATGGATCAAGTGCAGAATATACAATAGCGAACCACGTTGAAGAATGAAAAGGGAGGTTTTTCAATAATTTTCCTTTTGCCACCTTTCTCTCCTTGGCTGCATGAAATAATCCAATGATCAGTGCCAAAGGAAGCCATCACAATATTCTATGTAATATTTATTTACCACTCATCTAGCACGGTCCAGATGTCAGAGCCTAACTCCCATTCAACACAATGGGAGTTTGATGTATGGAGGGGCTGGGAGATATTGTTTATTATGTCACTAGAAAGCAAATCACTATTGATTTTGTATTTTCACTGGGATTATTTTGACAGTTTTCCACTAGCTTGATATTTTGAAGGAAGTACCCTATGACTAAATAACCGAGTGCTTTATGTTATAAGTAATTGCAAAGAAAAGAAAGTCATTTATTTCCAGCCCTGTCATTTCTTATCTTAATGAGCCATAAATTGATAGATTAAGCAAGCTAAAATTATGAGTAAGAGCTGGTTTCAAAGTTATTTCCCCATTTATGGAGCTTAATAATAAAAAAAAAAACTGCAAATATATTCATCGTGACCTCCAGTTCGTGGACTAACCTGAGACTCTTCTACCAGAAGCAAAAAGGAGAGATAATTTCAAACAACATTCAAACAATTGAGATGTTCTGAATAATCCATGGTGCAATGCCCAAGAATGATTTTATCTTTACTTACCATATGGCTCTCCTGCTACCATACAGATGTGAATGATGGGAGAAGTATATGAAAGTGATAAGATGGGAGGCTCCTGAAACTGCCCTCTATGGCTAGGAACTGCAGGTAATATCTCACAACTGAAGGAATTATTTGTACCTGAAGGCAAGTTTCTTGCCCTGCTCTTGATCCTGATGGCAGTCAGTACATTGTTTTATAAATACTAGAGGTATTTTCCACATTAATACTAACTCTATCCCTACCATCTGGCCATCTCCACCATCTCTCTCCCTCGGTCTCCTTACAAAATACTTATCTGGAGTGTCTGTTGAGGAAGAGTACAGACAAAATGCTCTTCTGCTAGGAACAGCAGAGAGAGAGAAGGCTGTTATGGGTTTTTTCCCAGCTTCTAGCTTCTGATGCTGCCAGCACCAGCTTTATCTTCCTGCAAGCGCCCATTCTTTGATGCTGCTAACGTCTTCTCTCTCCTACTCTAGTTTAGCTGATTCCCACTGTGAACACTAGCTCCATTCAACTGACCTCATTGGACATCAGTGATGGCTTCTGACATGGCCTAATCTTCTTTGAATGTGACCAAATATTAAGCAATAATATATTAAGGGGGAGGGGGGCGACAAAACAAACAAAATAGAGGTAAATGTGTTTTAATACATAACAGATATGGGGCTATCCCAGATGTTTCAGTTACTTTATATTGTATTAAGTATATTTTTGACATTTTAAAAATTCTATTCCATACATTTCATGTTTCAAGAACATTATACTAATACAGACAGCATATTTTCTCACATGACTGGTATGTACATGGTGTTAAAATTGTAATCTATTACTTTACACTTATGGGGTTTCCCTGGTCTTGGTTGCAGTGTAAGGGGCTCTGTAGGGAAGGGTGAAATGTGAGTCTAGTAGCAGTCATTTTGACAACAGCCAGCCTATGGTAAGGTGATATGAGTTTTGCCTTTCAGTCTTAGGGAGCAGCCTGCTTTGTCTCTCTCTCTCTCTCTCTTTATGTTTTGGGGTTCTTATGTGTTATCATTCTAAGAAATAAAGTAGCATTACTAGCAACCTTCCAGCAAGAGCACTTTGTTTTTATCTAAAGTCTCTGTGTTTGCCATGAACATAACAGCTTTGTTTAAAACAAAAATCAATCAGTCTCTAGGGTCATACTGCTTTCTGGTTCCTACCATCAGTTGAGAACTAGCCAAAAAGGTATAAGAAAGTGGTGAATTTATTACACACATTGTTTTCAAAAGCCATCATATTTTCCCACACTGTAGTGTTACCTTAGGAAAACATAAGCAAGCCAATTTGGGCAATGTGCAAAGCAAGGCACTTGCACGAGTTTTCCATCCTTGCCAGCATGCACAGCCAATTCCCCACACTTCAGAGCACACAACACATTTGTCCCATTATCAGCAGTAATAAAGTCAATTTACAGAGAGCAAATGGTAAGCTACTCAGCAAGCATGTCAATGCTTTTAAAAGCATTTACTTTAGAGTTTTTCAACCCTGTACATGTAGCATGTTGTTCCATAGAATGAAAAGAAACTGACACATGTTGAGTCATACATATGAAGGGAGAAGTTTTTCTCTGTGGTCAGATACCTCTGAGGCTTTTACACATCAGCTGCTCTGAAAACCATGAACAATCCTCAGCAGAGTTTTACCCATCTATTTATTATGTGCAAGTTTGGACCTGAATATGCCAAACATTTAAGATTTCTGTTATCCTTCACCAACAGCACTGCCAGTCACCATTGAAGGACTCCACTCCCAGCAATATATATTTTATATGCAGTGTCCAAACTTCAGAAACATTTTATTTATTATTTTAAATATTTTTATTCAGTTTTACAGCAGATGAATTAAGAATGTACAAAGCCTCCTCACACCTAAGCTCTGATCTGGCAGCTGAACCCACCCAGCCCCAATTAAGTTAATGAGACCCTATATAAGAGTACAGGAGTCCACCCATGCAGAGCGCATTACATGACTGAGGCCTTCATTTTAAGGACCGATATTTGTAGAACTGAGAGAATAGTGGATCAAATGATTCAAACACATTTTTTGCAGATTTGGAAGGGATTTTCATTTTGGATTGGCTACTTTTCCATTAACATTGGCACTTATTGGTTACTATTTGTCCAGATATTTGGGAAGGAACCTTTATTTGTGTGAATGAGTGGGAATGTTTGTTTGGCTACCCTAGATATGGCTATGTATGTTTGGGAATGGTGACCATGGGGTAGAAAGGTATGGAGGGCAGGAATAGACTAGAAGAATGGTTTAGGATTCACTCATTCTATCAACTAAATCCATACAACATTAGCGTGAACAGCAGAGTGTACGAGGAGGGAAGATACGGTCAGGAGGGATGCCTGAGCTGCACAGACAATTCCTTCAACACACCCATCACGATTCCCGTACTGTAGGTAAGGAAAAGGAGTGAGAAAGAACAATCTGAAATGGGGGGGAGGAGAGGAGGCTGTTTCCTGCAACCTTTTAAATCAGCAAGAGGAGGAAAAGGAGATGGGTGACATTTAGCTAATAGGTGATATACCAGCATAACATCCTTAGACTATGACTTGCAAGGCATTTGAAGTAGATGAATGTGGGCGTACTTTATTTTTTTCCCAAACTGAATGACAGAAGCATGTTACACAAGGATGAAATTTCTCAGGCAGTTTCCTGCTGTTGATGAATACTAAATATAGCTAGGCACGAGGCACACTTTTCAACTTTTTTTAGAAACTTTGTCAATAATAAAGTTCTTTGGCTTTTCTAAGTGGTCAGATACCTTGTAGGGAGGCTAGCCTTCCATTGTCCCATTTGGCAAACCAATCTTTCCCAATACAGCCAGATACTGCACCAAGCATTCACAATTACTAATGTATAACAAAAAAAAAAACCCTCCAAACAAACAGAAAGGGGTGTGGGCAGAATGACAAAACAGGAACAGAATTAAAGTTGTATGTGGTATACGGTAGTTGTCATGATAAAGTGCACGTCTGATGGCAAAGGAGTAAAGGGCATGTGGCTTAACTTCTCATTTCCTTGTTTTAATGTATTTGTATTATGTATTTGTTACATACCAAATTTAAGTGATTCACAACTTTTTTTAAAAGTTAATTGAACTAACTCTCTCTCTCTCTCTCTCTCTCTCTGAAGGAGTCAAGTAATTATAACAAAGTATATGCAATATGTGAAGACAAGAGATTTGTTCTACATAAACATATTTTATTGAGAAACAGACTGAATAATTTATTTTCATTGGTCCCGCCAAAGGGTTTTCACAGTCAATATTAAGTGTGGAGAGGAAAGTGACAATTTAGTTCTTACGGATCTTTAAAGTGAAAATAATCATCATTACAGCTAGTGAAATTTTAACATCTATTTCTCTTCTTTAGTATTTGTTTACAGCTGGCTTTAAGATTAAGGGGAAGAAAAAGTAAAAATAAATAAGAACTTCAATTCACAAGGCTAATATAGATATAAGTCAAAGTGATAGGTTATGTGATGTCTTCTCTGATACCTTAGGCTACTTTAGGTTGTTCCATTGGCCAGTAAACAGCAGTTCAGTAGGGCATATATTTTTCACTTAGGTTGCCAATATTTTATTCAAATAATGAGTTAATAACATTCAGGATTACTCTGCTGTTCATTTGTATCACTGAGTATACTACACTTTAGTTAAAGCCAGCTTAACAAAACAGCAATAGCATGATTAAGTAAGGTGCATGATATTTTCAGCTGTTTACATCTTGTCAGTTTCTGACGTGTAATACATTCATCTTAATGTCTAATAAATTATCACCTGTGCTTAATTGTTTGTTGGGAAACAATCAACTTTTAAGTTTGGGAATTTTTTTCTAGGTTATTTATTTCTTTTTTCCAATGAAAAATGTTGTGTAATGAGTTGGTGTCAAGAAAATGACATCTTTAGGGGAACATATTTCAAATATTCTTATGTTAACTAAAAGATGTAGCTAGATAATATTATTCCACTGTGTATTAGAAATTATATTCCAAACAAGGATATTTAGGGTTAGATTGTGTCTTTAGGCACAGCCCTGGAAATCAGTTGATGTTTAAACTGTGCCATCCCCAAAATAGCCTTAGAAGACATTAGGACCCAGAGTTAAATCAAAACTTTTCTCCTGCATCTTCCTTGCTCTAGAGAATTCAATGTGCTGCTGGACTTTGCCAGCAGCCACTTAATATGCCCACCTTACACTGGATCAGCTGCACTGACCAGTAGATCCCTAGGGTGAAGCCTAGGCTCTGTTTATTCCTCACCGCTCTCCACTTTCTGCCCTGGAGAAGGAATATATTGGTGCATGATTTGATTTGGCAATCTCAAATGGCTATGCACCTTTGGGACCATAACTGGATCCCTGACCAACTACCCCCTGACCCCACCAGCTCACCAAGCTAAAATTATATCAGCAAATAAAATAACACACACTCTTCACTTCTCCCCCATCAGAGGCCTTGTGCTGTGGTAGTGTTCTCTCAATCTGAGGAGAGCTGGACATTGTCCATTCTGAGATTCATCAATATCATATCATCAGCCAGAGAAAGATAACTTGAGAAGGGTTGTTGGTTGTTTTAATGTCTCTTCCAATACTTAGTCTAACTAGTTTCTTTCTGATAACGTTGACATCCATAATTTGTGTTCTGTCTTCCTTGATTTTCTATCTTTCGAACACCACACAGTAGCCTCATCTCAAATGCCTTCTTTACACTTACACACACACAATGTAATCTTACAGCAAACGCTACCTTCTATTTTAAATATCTGTTCTCCTAAATGTAAGTGTTTATGGGCCTGATGCCCAATTGGTGTAAACTGACATAACACTATTCATGTCAATGGAGTTGTGCAGATTTGCACCCACTGAGGATCAGACCCAATATTTTTAAGCTAGGTTTATTTCTGGTTCTGTCTTCATTTTGAGTCCATTAGATGCGGTTTAGAATAAGTGCTACCAGTGAAAGTTAGTAAATTCACAAGTTGAATTACATCTACACAAAATTGCTATTTCACCTATGTCCTCCTGCAGGATAAAAAGTGTACTGTGGGTTTAATCTGATTCTTCTTTTTTAAGTGTAGTAAGAACATGTGACAAAGCTGGAAATGTATTACAGCAACAAAACTAAGTCCAAAGCAGGCTTCACTTGAATCAGACAAACACACTGCCTTTGGTTACTACTGATTCATAACAGTTTCTACTTTGCAACTAAAATGTGAGTCATAGTTAGAAAGCAAATGAAGACATCAAAAGCATCAATCATTTCTAATAGTTCAGATTTGGGTGGTAATTTTGGCAAGAAAATAGCAGTTTCTACATAAAACTCAACAATTTTAACCCTCATTACATCTATTTTTTCCTGAATAAAACTGGGGAAACCCAGTGGTGAAATACAAGCCTGCTCTTTTCCAGCTGAAGAAAACATGATGACTATATTGAAATTGTCTCCCCTGTCTATGCTGAGAGCTAATCATCCATAAGACTAGATTTGTCAGAAAAAGGCAATCCATTGAAGAAAGTTGAAAGTAAGATCCAGTCTTCAAAATTTGAGCTGCATTAGGTTTGCACTGAGTCCCAGGGGAGATAATTAGGTCTGCAAGTGTAATCATCCAATGCAATGTAACAGCCTTTATTCTCTCCAGGCAGTACTTATTTCGGTTCACTATCTGAGAAATGGGAATATTCAATGTCAATAATCAATTGACCTAAATAAAGAAAGATCTTGCAATTCAAGGACTTCAGAAGCTTTGTAAAAATATGGTAGTCTGGGAACAGGTGAAAGATTCCTTTGGCCATAATAATTTGATTGTCTCATATCAGTAATTAAAGGTGTAAAGTGTGGTGCACAGTCTCCACATATGAGATGTAAACAGAATCCCATAAGGGTAGACTTACTGTGAAACTTAATTTAAAATGTCTTTTTTTTTTGCAAGATCTAGTATAAGCAATATTTAGTCATGAAATTTATTGCTAAAGCTATGAGCTGCATGTAGCATGGGGAGAAGAATATGTAGGGGCTATGTTTCAGGATGCAATTTCTGACAAGGCTAAAGTAGGAGTTCTTCTGGCCTTTGACAACAGACCAATTCTTCTGGCTGATGTAGCAGCCGAGAGGGAGGAAAATTTTATCGTCTCTCCCTTCCCTTCCTCTTTCAAACTGCTAGCACAAGCAGGGAGCCATGTTTCATTTCCCCAAAGGCTTCTTAGCACCTACTGAAGAGGAGATTTAATCTGAGAACAAAGAATTATGTTTCTGGAAAATCTGAAGAAGAGTCAAACTGATTTTAAGTTTCAGGTCATTTTTTTTCCCATTGTAGCTGCCTATCAAACTGTATATAAATCATTAAGAACTTCATAAATCTTACAATGACCATGTAATTAGACTCAGCTCAAGTTTTCAACCTTTGTGTAGGTACCTAGCTTCAGGCACTTAAATAAACAAGGCACTTAAACTGATTTTTCAACGTGCTGAACACTGAACTCCCTTTAAAGTTAATGGGATTTGGGTGCCTTCCCAGGGGCTGTAGGAGTGTATTTGTACACATAAGAGTTTCCCTTCACCCTCTCCTTCCACTTGTGCATTTGCAAACCACTGGACCCATATTGCTATTATCGATCCTTGTGCAACGAAACAACCATGTGGGGCTTCAGTGGCAGCAGCAATTGAACCTGGGAACTCGATCTAAAAACGTGTGCCTAATCTAAAAGACCTAGGTTTATTATCTCAAAGACTGTAGACGCATACTCCTTCATGTAGTACAGCCACTAGAGGGAGACAAAGTCACACTTTGTAAGCATTAGTTACATAAGAAAAAATGTCAACAACCTGTGTAGTGTGCAGCAATTTGTTTAGGAAATTCAAAAGATTAAAATGGTCAGAATCTTTGAGGCTGCTGCTCACTTGCATCGTCTGAGTTAATAGTTTTTCCGATGAAACAGAAGTGGAACATGTAGTATTTTTTCCATGGGGTCTAACCATGATTTGTAGCATGATTTGTAGCACTTCTAACATTTTGATTCAGATTCTTTCTATTGATTCATCTCAATACCTTATTTACCTTTTTACTATAGACAGAAACTGAGCTGACAATCCTTCCCTTTAATATATATTTCATACCTCTCATTGGTTATTTTGCTATGGACTTCAAGGGGAGGAGGGTTAGCCTTGAATTTTAGTTGTGCTCTAAATGCATTCCATAAGGTCTGACCCTACATGCCTTGTGTACCCATAACTCCCACTGAATTCCAGCTGGGAGTGATGGGTTCACAAAGAAGGCAGGATTGGGCTCCGTATTACTGATTCTGCTTCCCTTAAACTTGTTTATTGAGGCAAATCTCCCTTTCCTAGTTACATCAACCAGAGATTTGGCTCAGAAAGGTCTCCAGTATTAGGCCTGTGTAATCTATATATTTTAACAATTTAGTCTCCAATCCCACCAGTGTATCCCACTTGTGAATATGTGTTACAGTTATCTCCTCAGTGTCAATTTACAGAGGATATGAGTTATAATCCCAAATCCAGAGGCTTGGTTCTTTAGCTCAAGCTGTAGTACCTTGTGCTTTTAGCTAAGAACGTGTCCAGTTCAATCCCCAGTGTGTCAGCCGAGCACATGGGGTGGCTGTTGCACCAGAACTTATGCAACATATGCTTAACTTTACTCACTTGCGTAGCCCCACTGAAATCAAGATAACTACTCACATGTTTAAAATCAAGCATGTGTAAATATTTCTAGGATCAGGCCTTCATAGTCATAATCACCTTACCTCTCACTCAATGAGAATTTTGCTAGAATTCAAATGAGACTAGTAAAATGCATTTCAATTAAAGCTAGGAGAAAGAGTTTGCTCCGAGTAACAGTGTCTTCTTGCTTTACATTTCTTAAATTGCAGTCTGACAGTTTTGCTTGCTGTTCCTGGAATGGCCCAAATTCATCTCAGGTGAATTTGATCCAAGAAATTAATAGCAAAATAATTGATCTTGAAAAATAAAGCAAGTGTTGCACGGGGGTGTTTTATTTAATAGCGTTCTTTGTTTTTTTTAAATAGTCTCTGTCACTATCTTAAAAAATATACCATTTATTGATAGTATGCTGGTCATGCACAGGAATTTCTTTAAATGATGCATTATTTTAGTAAATTTTCTAATTCATTGTAAAGGGCACTGTATATTTACACATTTGCGAAAATATATTTAAAATAGCTTGGTCTTTCCTATCTGCTGAGTATATTTGCAGAAAACCAAACATGACTAAAAATGGCTGGTATGCACGATGCCCCTCTTTGCTTTACCTACTTTTGTTGTACCTGTAGATTTTCTTAAACCATTTACCAAAGAGACTAATCTTACATATGAGAGGAAACAGAAGATGTATTCAAACAAAGAGAGTAGCCGTGCAGAGCAATGACCTGAAGGGTTTTTGTTTTTTTAATTATTAATAGTACTAGCTTCACCTCTTCTCACAGCACATCAGTTTCATTTCAGTTACTATTCATCTGCAGTGCAAATTTTATGTCACACTACCAACCACCGCCAGTATGTATTTTTTGCTAGAGTTTCACTTTGTAAAAATAAACTATTTCCTGTTTGGGAGGTACCCTGGTGATTGACACTGTGTAAAAAGAAAGAGGAATGGTGTCTTCACGTTACCAAATTCTTGTAACCTGAGATACGGTAGAGCTGCTGCCCAAAATGAATGCTTAATTGGACTTCAGAAAGAAGAAACCCCACACTACTGACCCCATATCTCATTCTCCAGGCAAAGAACGGCTGCATAAATCACTGGATACTGTGTGGGAAGGAAAGGAATAAAAATATTCTTAACAGGAAACTGCCTGAAGTTGTGAACATCCAGCAGGCAGGCCTTACTCATTGTTTTTCCAATTTCCATCTGTGTTAAAACCATTGCACCAAGTCCACCCATGCTATATAACAAATTGTATTTGGGAAGGGAGACAAATGTGACCTCACAGCTAGGATCAAAAACTCACACAATGCTAAAAGCTATTTCACATAATGGAGGGCTGAAGATCACATAATGTTTAAGATCATTGTTGGTGTAGATAGAATATGAGGAAATGTTGCTCTTTCCATGCACCAACACCTCGCAAAGAGACATTAAAATAGGAGGCCTTTTGATAATTAGGGGCACATACAAATTTCAGTGCCTACTGTAGCTGCTATAGAAGCCCATAGCTGCTGTTTTGCAAAGATGTCTTTTGTCTGCTTATGACATTTTAGAATGTTACTACTCGATTAGCAACAAATATGTGACTATTACTTCATGTTGTAAAAATCACATACAAAATAATCCACAGAAAATCTTGAAAATTCTTTGCTACTTTCCACAAACTTCACATTTTTTTTTCTGTAATTTTCTATTGGTTCTGCTTACTTTCCAGTTCTTAAAGTAATTTTGTACCTAGTGACCTATGTAATTCTACTATACAAAGCAGTGGGAAATGGACATTAAGAAAAAAGTCTCTTGGAAAGCACCTAACATTTTTAAAACTAAATACCTACTTCAGCTTTGTTAGCATTAGCAAAAGTTTCAGGACAACACCACTGAAACACCACCACTCCTAAATGAGTTAGAAACCAAATTAATTTGCAAACGGAAGGTATGTAATATCAGACTCTCTTTTCATAAACATATAATATCACCTTGCCAATATCTCTCTATTTGCCCAGGCTAGATATGTTGCATAGTTACTAAGAAAAACTAAGGATAATCCTCATTTGTGACCGGTGCACTAAGCAGGATGATCTAGCTTGGCTAATGAGGTTGCAGGTGGTAGAGGAAGATTTTTTTCTCTAAGCACCCGCTTGACCTCCCTTGTCCCCAAAATTATGAAATTTCTGGCAGACTGAAGGACGTGCTGAGTGACCTGTGGTATTTTTCTATAAAACAGCTTCAACACATGTGTGACCCAATCCTGCTCCCACTGATTTCCATGGGCACAGAGGCAGGCCCATAGAATATTAATATGTACAACAGTGGTTCTCAAACTTTTGTACTGGTGACCCCTTTCACATAGCAAGCCTCTGAGTGCGAGCCCCCCTAACCCCCTTATAAATTAAAAACACTTTTTATATATATTGCACACCATTATAAATGCTGGAGGCAAAGTGGGGTTTTGGGTAGAGGCTAACAGCTTGCAACCCCCGCCATGTAATAACCTCGTGACCCCTAGAGGGGTCCCGACCTCCAGTTTGAGAACCCTCAATGTACAACATTAAACATAAAGGCTTCTGCCAAGCCAAATACTTTTGGCTACTGGAGATTTAGAACCCTGTGTCATGTCTATAATACATATTGATTTGTATATGCCCATCACCCATGCAGCTGGTTGCTTATACAGCTGTAAAACATTACCTAAAATATGGGGTTGGGTAGGAGAAGGGGAAGAAATCACACCAAAGCCAAACCAAATAAATATATCGGTATCATAGCTGAAAGAATACTAGTGTCTGAGTCCAGTGAACAGTGAAGGGGAGTGAATTCCAAAAGTGAGATTCCTAAAATGACAAAGTCCCAAACCAGGAGAGCTTTGCAAGTCAATGGAAGTTAGAAGCCTAACTCATTTGGCAGCTTTTGCAAAATCCCATTCTGCACCTGTCCACAACTTTAGGCACCTAAATACATTGTGAATCTGGCCCTAGGAACCCAAGCTTCATTAATAGCCCATTAATAATGGGATTTAGTGTTCTTAATGACTCAGTTGCTTTTTAAAATAGGACTTAGCATCCTTTTGAAAACTATATGGGTCTTGCAATGAATTATTTTTACATCAGCTTTAGAGGTGTTGGCAATTTTGCACAGCTCTTATTAGTTATGCATGTTTTGGTTTTCTTCTAATTCACATCACAAAAGTGACATATTTATTAGGTATAACATCCAGACTCTGATCACAAGTATACCTCACATTTTGGATACAACAGAGACTTACTGTTTCAAGCTTAGCGGAGGATATAGTGATGCTTGTTTATAAAATGAGTATTTGAGTAACTGTTGTATGCTATAGCTAGCCAGGGAAAAAACAAACGACATTAGACTTCTCCTTTGACAAATAATGATATATATATAATGAAACATTAAAAATACCCAAAGATATGGGAGCTTTAAAAGAAGATTTTGTCTATCCTCTCCCTTTTACAATACGTAGCGGTCTTTCAGCTTGTGAACCTACAAGGAATTTAATTATAGTTAATTACTGTTATTTTAAAATATGTCTGTTCCCACTAATCAGCATTATTTCCAGTGGGTCTTGCTGTGATTTTTCATAAAGGCACGAATTGAGATATTTTAAAGTGACAGGCCTGTAAAACAAACCATTCTTTTGTTTTTCCTACACACAGTGGGGAACTTCCCCATATTCAGTGGGAAAAGAATATTCATTTTATTTTGCTTTCTGCATATTTCCATCTTGCTGCCTGCTTTGAACCAGAATGCATGGCACAGCACTTCCTTCTGGGTCAGGCCAGCGGAGGAGAGAAGGTGGGGAGGTAAGAGGAGAAGAGCCTCTCAGCTGTCCATCATCTGCTCTCAGCCAGAACACAAAGTGATTTCCCCTCCTGGCTGAGAATTCTTTGATTGAGAAGTGCAAAAAAGAGGGCATGCTAGGATTCAAATGTCACCCTACCCAAGGAGGGTATAGAATGTGGAGTGTCTCAGAGAAGTAGAAGGGATTGGGGAATGAGAAGGGTAATGTACAGTGAGATTGCAGAGGAAGAAAAGCATTGCAAATAGAAAAAAAGGAAGAGCTATTAGTGTGAAGAACAGAAAGAAAGACGGGCTAAAAAAAGGCAAGAGAAAGGGAAGGTTGGGAGGAGAGGAGAGGAGAGGAGAGTCACAAAAATTAGATTTATGTCAAGGGTCTGCAACCATATTTTAAGTTAAAAGAATAAAAGATAACACCCGCAAGCAACATGTCCTGGCAGCAAGAGATAGATATCTAGAGTTCTCACTGACCCACTACTCTTTCAACAGCCTAACTGTACCAGACATTTTACGTAAATCAAGACTCTGCCAGGACCACACAGTCCCAAGGCCCTGTGATCCCAAGCAGAGGGAAAAAACACTAGGAAAGGGCGGCAATGTTAAAAAGAGAGAGGGGAAGAGAATGGGATATTTCACACTAAAATGAAAACAACATTTTTGGAGACAAAAAAAAATAAAAAAAAAATTTAGAAATATTTGGAGAAAACAGAGAAAGCCAACAACAACAAGTTTTCACACCAAAATTTCTGGTTCATTTCAAGGCCATTTTACCATCAAAAGAGAAATACATTAAAAAACTCAGCCAGTTCTAAGTCCCATAGGATTGCTCACAGGGTCAAAGCTTGCAGGATTGGACCTGTAGGACTGATTTATGCTCAGTCTCACTCCCAGGAGACACCTGAAAGCATTATGTTGGACCCTTTCAGACCCTAGGGCATGTTCTTCCATAATGACACCTGTTGGCTGATCCAAACCACTCTACTTTTGCTTCTCTAGCTCAGACACTGTCTGACAGAAGAGGGAAAGCTATTAAAATCCATGCTTCCTTTCTCTTTCCTTTTCCCCCTCTCACATCCTCTATCACATATGGCATTACTCTGACTTCCATCTTACTCCTTCCCAAGTCACTTTCAGATGAAAATCAAGCTGCAGTGCCAGTGAGCTCATTCTGTCATGAGCCCTTAGTGGCATTATTGGGTTCAAAACTCACTCAATGAACTTCTACCTAGGATTTAGAGATTTCAGCTCTGGCTGATGTGATTTTCTTTCAACACTGAACACATAACAAGGATACCACTCACAGCAGCAGACACTCAATCTAGAGTCTAATTAAACAGCCACCAACAGAAGATTTCAAAAAGATGTCAAAGACTACAAGTCAAAGACTTCATCTGGCAACAATTTCAGCATCTGCCAGCTGTCTTCAGCAGATTACAGATGAACAACTAAAGGATGAGGCTTGCTAAAAACTTACTCAACTTTGCCAAAGAAGATCAGGTTAAAGCAATCAACTTCCAAAAGATATAATACCATATGGACTCAAATGACCTTCACATTGTTGATGGCCTGCTTCTGAAAGAATAACACACTCTTATCCCAATGGTACTTCAGAAAGAGATGGTCTCCAAAATCCCTGAGGGACATTCAAGGTATAAACAAGTGCAGGACATGAGCACAGCAAGCCATATGGTGGCTCAGTTTGAGTAGGCAAATTCAGACCTCAGTAGAGGGGTGTGATATATGTAACCAGGGAAAAAGGGAGCAGGGAACTTACATCTGAACTACTACTTTCTACAAAGCTACCTGGCAGACCTTGGTAGCAGACAGCCACAGATCTTTTTTTCCCTGGTAAAGACCCACATGCATGATAGCAGTCAATTATTTCACTCATAGCATCAATAGAGCTTAAACCTATGTAGCCGAACATGAAAAAAGGTTGAAAACAGGAGGCTGAAATAAAAAAATTCCTCAGCAAAAGACTGAAATGATCAGCACAGAACAAAAAGCATTACCTAAACTGAGACCAGAGAGCAAAGTTTGGCTCAGAAGCTCCCAAACACTTAGAATTATTCAAAGTATGGCAGAAACTCCCAGATCCCATCTAGCGGAGACTTCAGAAGGACCTTTCCAGAGGAGTCCAGTTCATCATCCTTATTGCCCAACACAACAAAAAGAGACTCTGAAACTGGCAGCGACTCAGTCGGGAAGAGAGCCCCTTCCACAGGGAACTCCACACAAACTCAACAGAAGTGAGAGCATGATTTGAAAAACTGATCAGACTCCCTCAAAGACTAGACCTACTAGACCAAAGAAAAATCCTTAGGACCATTTAACTGCAATTCGTAAGGGGACATAGCAGGATAAATAGTTTTAAGGAATTTGAAGTTTATTTTCAATTATTGTGCATATATACAGTGGTGTATAATTTAAGTTTTAATCTTCGGATTATAAAGTAAAGGAGATGTGGAGGGGGTACAGGATTCCTGGTCCTCCAGTTTCAGTGAGGATCAGGATATGTTGCGTCTGGAAGCTCAACAAATGAAGCAACTTACTGTTTTCAGTTCTCTGGTTGTTGTTCTTTGTGTTTATGTCCTCACACTACACTGGACATGCAAAAAATAGCATTTTCGGCAGTCTCAGTGGTAGAGATTTAACCATTATCTTTAGACTCCCTAACAAATGGATTCAGGTTCATGATGAAAAGGGGGTCTAGAAGGCCAAACAGAAGACAGCTTCCAAGTTATAACTGACAAGCTTAGACAAGTGCCATTTGCCTGAGGATGCAGCTGAAGTGAATAGTTTGATAGAGCCCTAGTAGTTCCGGCTCAAGTATGTTTCACTGGAAACAATTCCTAGGAATAATGTAAACAAAACTAGTATTATTCATTCCACTCCATCCTCCCCATTTTTGAGCATTTTCATCTCTAATTTTACTGAAAATTCTGTAGTCTGCCTGGCAAAATGTTGCAGTGATAAATTCATCATTTCATGTTTGGGGGCTAATATAAAACACAGCTTTTGATATAAGAAAATTAACAGATCAAAAGTGGTTTTCAGGCTAAAGGTTCAGTGACAATCCTGCTTGTTATACATAAGTAAGTGATCCCATTGGGACTGACCCTGTACATTTACCTACTGAACTCAATGGGGGTTACAAACACTGAAGACTTGTAGCATCAGGGCCATTCACTTTGATGAGATTACTCACATAAGGAAGGCAAAGCACAATTTGCCCCCAATTAGAGAGATGAATCATACCTTAGGGAAGATGAAGGTCTTGAAATATTTTTTTTTTTAAAGGAGGGAAGACAACTTTTATTTCTATAGAAAAGAGGCCAGAGTTTAGCTTGTAATGGTTCCTTATCAAAATAATAATAATTTAAAAAACTGGGAGTTTTATGTGGTTTCAGAAAAAAATATTGCAGGAAAATGTTATATAATTGAAAAGAGTGAGGTACTGATTTAAAATGTTTCCACCTTCATTATCATTATGCTTTTTTCTTTCTTTCTAAAAATAAAAATAAAAACCACTTTCTTGTTTTAATAAGAAAAAGAAACATTTTAAGAGCATACAGAGAGCCTAGCATACACTGCTTATTTTTTAAGAGGCTAAAAAGTAGCAGTAATCAGTTCTCCTGTTTCAAAGACAGTAGTAAATAAATAATTTCTCCATATATGAAATTGAAAAATCGCTTTTCTTACTAACACAAGCATGTATTTTAGACTACTTCTATCTATAATGTTTCAAAGTAAATGCCAGATTTGTTTACTTTTGCTGGAACTTTATGTATTAATGAACAACTCAATTACTCAGGAATTTTTTGTTAACATCAAACAAAACTGTTAACCCCTACGTTTAGCTCTAAATGAATAGCCTCACTGGAGTCAATGGAACTACTTGTGTGAGTAGCTGTGAATTCCTTACTCATATTGGTAACTCTGTGGGCCAAATGATTCAGCAAAGCATGCTGCATTCAACGTTTCTCAAATTCATCAACTTCCATGATTTTAAATAAGAGGCATTTATTATCCAGTAGAGTGAAGGTTGGGAAAAGCAGACACTGTAAGCAGGTATTTTAAAGCCACTCTAGGATTTGAAATCTATGATTTACTTTTTTCTTTTTTGACATGACCCGCAATCTATGATTTTATCAATTTGACCTGCTTTAAATTCAACTGACAGCATAGCAGAGAAGAAGGGTGATTGAAAGTTATAAGTTTGACCTCATAGATTTGAAATGAAGACCATAGGCCACTTGTTGAATTGAGCCAACTCTAGAAATGTTCATGTGGGCAGAGTTTTAAACCCAGAGTGGCTTGCTGGAAAGAAAGTCACAATCATTAGGACTTTGGATAGACTTTTAAAAGTTCTCAGAAGAGAATAAGGCAGACATACGTAGGGTTTGGCTCACAATATCTTAGTGATGCTCTGTGGCCCAGACCTGGTTTTAAGTATCCACAAAGCAGTCTCATGGCCCCTCTGGATAAGCCTCCCCAGTAAGTGCAGAGCTGCCTGTGTAGCTTCCCTCGCAGGGCTCCCTGCCACAGGGCTGTCATGTCCAGTGTACCTTCATGTGTGACATTTTATCCAAAATTGTGCCATGAGCTAGATTGCATCATTTGAAAGGTTTGGGAGTGACAATAGTAATGACAGGTGACCAGTTTCTCTCACATAGTTCCCTACATGTGGGAACAGTTGTGGGGTGGAAGAACTTTATATCTCATATCCATCAGAAACAGGATGGGAAGAAGGATGGATGAAGGGAGCCAGAGAAAGTCTGAGGGTAAGAATGAACCTGGGAGGGATTCCTAGGTGGTGGCATTGACCTCAGTCTCTCCTAAGCTCCT
The DNA here is from genome assembly GCF_965140285.1 of Lepidochelys kempii. Classification (NCBI taxonomy): domain Eukaryota; kingdom Metazoa; phylum Chordata; order Testudines; family Cheloniidae; genus Lepidochelys; species Lepidochelys kempii. The sequence goes on along the minus strand of NC_136391.1, from coordinate 29,310,628 downwards.
GCACCCATGCTGTTCCACATTTTGCTCCTGACCCTCCCCCCAACCCTTCGGCTGTTGTTCCCCCTCTTTCTCCCTGATTGGACCCTGCTTTCCAATAAGTGCAGCTCCCGCTCATTAATTCCTGTTCGTTCTTCCCATTAGCTTCTCAATGGCCCTATTTATGAGACATTGGCAATTATGATGCTGCCTTCCCTCTCCACATGGCTAAGAATGGACAATGGAGTAGAGAGCAGATCGAGGGGGAGGCAAATAAGCTTTCTTCTCAGCTGTAGCAGGCCTGGCTTTGGCCAAGATCAAATGCTACTCCAATGTTCCTGTTTGTCCAGATGCCAGCTGCATCCATGGCATTAACAGTAGGCTGTGGGTATGCATGAGAGCGGAGGAGCCTGCAGGTGGAAGTGTCACACCAGATATATGATACCTGGCAGATCTGCTGGATGTTTGGGGCATTCTAGTGTGTGTCTGGGAGCAGGCAAGGAGGGTGGTTGTGAGGTGAAAAGAGGTGTAGCTAGGACATGCCTATTGCCTGGCTGCCATAAGGACCACAGGGACCATGAGAGCTGGGTGCAAGTTATGACAACCCTCAGAACTGCTCTAACCTGCACCAAGGGTTAAACTGCCCTAAGGATGGGGGCAGTGTAATCTGCCTCCCTTCAATTACTGCATGGGGCTCTACAGTGGCACAGGAGTACATCAGGCCGAGGAGCTTGTTGTGGCATGCCTCTTCGCCTCACATATCCATCCCCTCAATTACTTATTTCAAAGCCATTCCTAGTAGGAAAGGGCTCATATTCATCACCGGAAGATTTTTCTGTAAATTAACAGGGCTTAAGCAATGCTAATAAACAGGTAATTCTGTAGTTACAATGGGATCAGCTAATTAAAGTGGTGCCAAATGGGAAATATCCACTGCTCTATTCTGGCAAAGAACACAGAAAAAATATCTGCTTCGAGTATGGAACTTGAGCCAGTAACGTCTTTCAGTAATTCCACATTTCTTCCCTTTCTGATTTAAGGATTAAAACTACTTGTGACAGGGTTGCTAATAAGAGAGGAGCAAAAAGGAAAGTTTAGGAAAATTTTTAGTGTGAGGTTCTGCTTTGAAATTTGACTGTGTAAAAAAATGGCACCTTTACCCTTTTTCATCAGATCTGATCCCTGTATGTCATCAGTTTTATTTCAGCTCTTGACAAACCCAGGCTTTCATCTCAGGGAGGCAACCAAACAACAACAAACTGGAACATGTTTCCTTGTTTGTTTAATACCGGCAGCCCTCCACAGTCAAAGCAGGAGGGGGCTGAATTCTTCACTTTCTTGGGAATCAGAAACAGAATTGTTTACTGAATTCTAGTCAATTTCACTTGTGCAACTCCACTGAAGATAACGGGTTGCCAAGGTGTAATGGAAGGCCAAATTCATCCTGCAGAACTTTTATACACTCTTTTAATTCCCAAAGCATATTTGATATGAAAATCATTGATATGAAAAACATAGCCTCACATAATGCCATTTTAGTTTTCAGACAAGAACTGAAATGTTTAATTAGATCTGTGCTTGCACTTGCAGATTGTAACCTCCATTCACACCTGTTGTGATGGATGAAAGGGGCAAAGACAAATAAAAAAAGATGAGAGAATAGCAAGATGAGGAATGTATTAAATGTATACATCTATTTTTATGTAGTAATATGGGATCCTCAGTGTGCACTGACTCTACATAAAGCAACTTGATATAAGATATAAAGCTTGTTAAATTAGCAATAAATAAGGGTGAAGGGGAATAACCATAGTCTGTATTTATCTGAAGCCTCTTACCAGCAAGAAAGATGATTTTTTAAGGCAGTATAACTAAGGGTGGGTGGGATGAAATTAAGAAAAAAAAAATATGGAGGTGAGTGAGTATTGGAATCACATAAGGGTAATAATGGAAGTCCCATCCCTTGGGTACTTTAGAAATAGGCTAGACAATGCACTAGTAAAGGAGCTGTATGGAATAATCCTGCAGTACCAACATTGATACATAACCTAACACATCTTTTCCAGGTCTATCTTCTGCAATTCTATGATTTTTATAAAATGCTATTATTGTGCAACTACCATTCTCTATCAGAAGCTATGGTTACACATTTTTAGTTCATTTTTAAATTGTCACCATTGACAGCCACTATGTTTCCATCTTTCTGACATTCTTTTAAATACAACTGGAAGTAAAAGACAGAAAATGGAGGAATTATGATATTTAATTTGCAGGAAAAGCAAGTGCTGAAAATTTTCTAATTTGAATTTTCTTTTGTCAGTAATAATGGTTGTATGCTAGCCAATATGCAGTCTTACATGCTGAATGGTGAGCAGTTGAAGGATAAACCAACAAATTCTTTCAATACCAGACAGATCCCATAGATGTTTTCATGTTACTGTATATTTGCCAGCAAAAGGGTCTGCCCCTGGATTTGTTAGGATGAAAATACTCTGTGTACAGACCCATTAAGTTTTTATTTATGTTTTCAATAGCGTTGCCACACTCTAGTAAGGACCTAGTCCTAGAAGAATTATTCTGGCTGTTGCCGGTCAGTGGATCCAATTCAGACTGGGTGTAATTAAATCAGTGGTGCAAGTAGAAATAATTTCTTGCTGGTACTGAACTCATGGGAGACCCAAGGAGGGGGGCACATGACCTCCCCATGTGACCTCCATGTGACTCCTCCCTGCCCCGCCCCCAGCCCAGGGCCCCCATGCTCTCCCCATTCCCTCTGACACCCCCCCTTTGTATATACAGACATCAACATGCTTAACTACTCACTTTTCCCCCACATTTGTAGTATTCAGTCTGTTTATATGGAATATGGGAGTTGGGTGAGGAGCCATTTCAGCATATGTATGACTTATTAAAATAGAAATATTAATTAGAACTGTATCCTAAGCTGCTTTATGGTATTGTACCCAAACACTTCATTTCAATGGGGGATTCAACTTTGTTTATAGGAACAGACTCCTGAAACTCTTACCAGGCCAAAAAATTGCTCCATAATCATGCAGACAGTCCCCTTTGTCTTCCATGGGATTGATCAAATGGATAAGGGTTTACAGGATTAGGTTCCAAGTTTGTAAATTGTTCTAGATGAAACTGACAATGCCTGAGCTATCAGACCAGAAGGAGCTTCATTCGAATAAAGGTGGGCAGATGTGTGATAAGTCTTAGCTCCGTTGCTAAGATGAGGAACGTATTTTCAGCAAAGTTCTTGGAAGATTCCTAAGGCAGCTGGTTTAAGGTTGTCAGCATCCGGCATTATAATCACTTATAGTTCTCTCACCCACAAAAACTGGAACAGGGCATTTGTTTTCTTTGTTTTGTTGCTCCATTTCCAGTTAACAAAATGAATGGAAGACAAGTTTGGCTGCAAAGAAGAATTCTATGTACGCTGGGGACAACACCTGATTCCTGTAAGGCTGCAGAACATGCTCTGGTCAGTACAAGCATCCAACCATCCTCTGGTTAGTGCAAGGAGAGGTATTCCTCTAATGCAGTGGTTCCCAAACTTGTTCTGCTGCTTGTGCGAGGAAAGCCCCTAGTGGGCCAGCCAGTTTGTTTATCTACTGCATCTGCAGGTTCGGCCGATTGCGGCTCCCAGTGGCCACGATTCACTGCTCCAGGCCAATGGGGGCTGCGGGAAGCGGCGGTCACTACGTCCCTCAGCCCGCGCCGCTTCCAGCAGCTCCCATTGGCCTGGAGGCAGCGAACCGCGGCCACTGGGAGCCGCGATCGGCCAAACCTGCGGACGCGGCAGGTAAACAAACTGGCCCAGCCCGCCAGGGGCTTTCCCTGCACAAGCGGCGGAACAAGTTTGGGAAACACTGCTCTAATGATTTGGACTTGATGTGATGCAGAATGGATGTCATGGATAATTCAGACCAACGTGGAGAAACAAAATAAAAAATATTGTTTAAAAATCCTTCCATCCCCCCCCATCCCATCCCACCCCTCTTGAGGAATCCTGACGAATGTGACAGCACAATATATATGCTAAGAAACTTAAACAAAGCAGCATATGTATTGTGCTGTTAAAGCCATTTAAAGAATGAATGCCCTCCTTAGTCGCATTCTGTCCTTTAAGTGTTGGGGGGAGCTAGCCCCAAGTCTTTCCAGTACCCCATACCCACTAAAAATCTCTTGCTGGCACTGCATACTCAGGGATACCACCGTACTTGCGCTCCTGAATTAAATGCAACTACATTAACTTCAATCCTACTTTCAATGAAGTCAATGGCAACAACAAAAAGAATCCACCAGCAACTCAAATGCAACTGACATCCAGTGGAGTAGCACCCAAACCCTACAGGATAAAGGAAACATTAATAATAATACCTGGCTCTTATATAGCCATTTTCATCCATAGATCTTAAAGTGCTTTACAAATTAAGTCAGTATCCGTTTTTCCATTTTACAGATCAGGCATTGAGGCAGTGAGGACAGTAATGGTCCCCAGCAAAGCAGTGGCAGAGCTGGGACTAGAACCCAGATTTGAGTCCTAGTGCTCTATCTACTCGGTAATGATGCCTCCCCATTAACAATATGAGTTTGTAAAGATCAAAGCTTGCACAATGAACTTTACTGCTCTTTTGTTTTTGATGAAATTATAAAATGAATGGATGTAGTGAATGCAGAAGATAAAATGACCTGTATCAAGAGCAATAGGCACAGCTGACAAGTGAGGACATAGAGGTGGCATTAACCCACTTTTGCAGCCAGTCCTGGGGCTAGCCCCACAGCATAAATTATAGCAGCCTTAAGGCTACTTTAATTTTTGTCCATAGACTCAAGGAGTCATTCTGGCATCTAAGGAATGCTGGGACAACCCAGCCATGCCCCAGTTACTGGGAGAAGGTATCATGAGAGCTGTTTCAATGCCTCCATGCCACGAGGGAGACTCCTCCAACAGCTTGGTAAATTCACTTAAAGGTTGATTTGCACCAGAGATGTGAAAAACGGCCTCTTAGAGAGGGGGATCTCTATGGTAGTAAATGATTAGACACACAGTCTTATGCAATCTTCCAAAAAGCAATTTGAAATGGCTTAGACGCAAGCCAGTTGGACTGAAAACTGACTAAAAAAACTTCAAGCAACTGGTAAAGTTAAACAGCAATGCATTGAGCTGTCCACTCAGACACCAGAAGGAGCAGTGTTCTGTCAGCTCTTATTTAAAGTGTAACTGTGCACTGGAAAATGGCTTGATAAAATGACACCATCTTCCTTAACACATCTATTTCCTGTGTACAGTCATGTATGATTAGTGATAAAAATTTATTCCTATTACCCTTCAGAGCCAAAACAGTTGAGAGTGAGCTGGAGTGTATTCATGATAGTATATCATCAAAATGGTTTACTAGGTTCCAATCAGTTATACCTGTGTCATTCCGTGGTTGCACAGGTGTCATTAAGAGACTAATCTGACATGTAGAACCTTTATAACTGGTGAAAATGCCAGAGATGGAAAGAACCCTGCTTGACTGTCCGGGCACAGCCTAAGTTTTCAGGGGTGGCAGGCAGACATCTCTTTACATGTCAGCCGAGCACATCCAATGGAGATTCATAAAGGAACAATAAGTATGGAGCCCCACACCACCCTGTTCACAGAGTCACTTTTTAGAGTTGACACACACTTAACATATCTCTTAATGATCTGAAAAAGGCAGGAAAGAGCCTGCTAATGAAGATCACAATTGACACACAGAAATGAAGGCCTAAAAAGAACAAAGGAATATTGGAAAGTTTAAAATACAGTGCACAAAGTAAGCCTTTAAAATAATGGACGCTTAATGTGTAATTATTTTAGTATTTCTGCTCTGGCAATCTCTTAAAATACTTATGCATTCAGTGTCTTAAAGTGTACATAAGCTGATTGTTCTGGAATTGCCTTTAGTTCTGAAAGCAGGATCCATGCAGTGACTAGATACTCCTTTTCTTAGCTGAAATTCTAGTGACTGTCTGGGGAAATGGTACCAAAGCCAGCAGGTGATATCGATTATTTTAAAATAAACTAAGCTAAATGTGTACAATATACTACAATGTTAAAGGTTGCAGCATACGGCATATAATGGATTTCTTGTGGTTCATAAGTAAGCCTCAAGTATTGACTTGGTGTAATAGGAGCTAGTACAAATTGGGGAGGGGAAGGAGAGAGAGAGAAAACTTAAACTAAATTCTAAAGTACTGTGGAACTTTAAAAAAAAAAAGTTCTAAGTAAACAAGAACATCTGTTAAAAAGAAGTAAAAAGACCCCTACGTGGAATGGGAAACAATAGTGGAAATTTGGATGTTGCTCTGCTGCAAATTTTGACTTAATGGTGACCACTGAAGAATCATTAATCAGAAGAATAGAGGGACTCAAACATTTCTTAAAGTTCCCATCCTAGTTTATAAAATACTCTTCCTTCAGGTTTTCCAGGAAACAAGAATGCACTACATTTTTTTTTCCTGTATCACACTTCCTACTGTAGGGTAAGCCATGAGTAATTCCTTGCTGCAGTATTTCTGCTGTAAGGATTTGTCTACTTACAGTTTCCAACTTGAAATGGATATTTCCCAGGAGGGGGCTTCACAAAATTATATCTCCTGCGACCAAAAAGAGAGAGAGAGAGAGAGAGAGAGAGAGAGAGAGAGAGAGAGAGAGAGAGAGAGAGAACATTTTTTCCCCCAAAATCAAACAAGCTGTTTCTACAGCAACCAAACACAAATCTCAGAGTAGCAAAAAAAAAAAAAAAAAAAAAAAGCACCTCCCCCCATGAAATCCTAATAATTTAACAGAGTTCTCCCCAGGCTGTATAAGTTCCCACAGTAGAATCATCTTCCTCCCAGAATTCATGAGGAGGGGACACTTTGGACACAAGTTTTCACCCATCCTGCTCAGAAGGGAGTGCTTCTTGTGGTACCATCCAGCCCTTCTCTGTACCCCACAGAGGGGTCTCCGCTGGTCCAGGCTCTGTGCTGGAGAAGACACAGTAAGACAGAGTGTAGTGGTGAGCAGATTAGGAGGTTAATTAGTGGGGAAAGTGATGAGGAACAGCCATCACTGGAGGAGCCCCTGGTTGAATGGGTCCAATGACCCTGGTTTTCCACAGATTCACCTGGAAGAATGGTGATTCCTCAGTTTTGGAAGGGACGGTCTTGTAGAGTATTTTCAAGGAAGAAACCCCTCTAGCCCCTGACGGAATGATTGGGGAAGAATTCCAAAAGATAATCTTCATAGTGATTTCCTTCCAATATTACCCTTACCCCACATTAGGGGGAATTATTTAGGAGTTCTGGATTGACATCAGCAGAACTTTGTCACAGTTTCCAACGCTCAGAATCATCCTATTAAGATAAAGGCATGACATTGATATTACATTGACCCCCAATTATACACAGTACAGAATTTCCCCCAATGTTAGCCTTTCCACATATTTAACTATGCCTAGAAACAAAACCCCGGATCTGAACACCCCAGCCTTCTCAAAGACTGGATCCAAACTTTATGACTCATTCCATTTCTAATTATGTTCAATATCCTCTTTCCACTTGATGTTATACTTTTTAAAGGTTGTCTCTCTCTGAAAAGTAACTCTGTGAAAATAACTGTTACTTTACATTACAAACAGAATGATGCATTGTCTAACAGCTAACCTTGCAAATTTAGCCTTAAATCAGAACATCTGCCTCATATTTCACCAAAACCAAACATTGTGCAATTGGATCTTAGTAAACAATCCCACTGATTATGTTTGAGTCCCAGTAAAATTGTGCTCATTCTCCTCTCACTGCTTTGCAGTGCCAGTAAGAAAACAGTTGTATAAAAGCAAGTTTTCACTCCAAATCAGCAAATGTGACTATATAAATAGAACAGATCAGATGGGTGAGAACCTGCCATTTTTAGAGTCACTTGTCAATTAGAATTATACTGCAGAACACCTTTAGTAGCAGTACCTCAAATATCTCCCTAGCTTTATGCTGCCATTGCTTGATTTCCCTTATTGTTAGGGACTTTTTCTTAATGCCTGACTTAAATATTTCTTTTCATACAGTCGTTTCACATTATTGCTCCTTATTATGCCATTTTCAGCCACAGTCAATAACACAACAGGGATTCTTGCTAGTCAATTATTTGTAGACAGTTATGTCCCTATCATATTCTCCTGTTATTTCCTTTTTTCCTGGTTCTGCATATCAAAGTGTGGTACTAGTTGGAAAGCTGAGATCATGGGATGCAGTATTTATCCTCCATCATTAGCATTTATCATATAAAAATGGTACAGTTTGCATATAAAAATAATTCTCCCACACCCAATGCATCAAACTCAGTCTGCGCTCTGCAAGTCCAGCTGTGTTCCTTCTGCCTCATACACCACCATCTATAACAAAAATTCTGCAGTGGGACTCAGCAGGCAGTTCTGCCGATGATGCAAGGGGATAAATATTGTGCTAAATATAAACCCATTCACTCTTCCATTGTCTCTGAGGTTCTAATAGCAGTAGAAACTAGTCGTCACTCAAGCATAAGTGACTTAATCCGGGGCAAAGCTATGTTGTCAGCATTTTATGCTTAACCTGTCATAGAAGTCCTTACTTTGGTGGATTTGAGTTCTGAAGCTTAACACTGAGAATTTGTGACAACACATTCTGTAGGACAGAAAACTACATCTCTTTTAACTAAGTAATTTCACATGCATTAAACACTATCTTCCATTGTGCTCTTTTCTATTGAACAATTCATTTTCCCACTAGTCCTAAACTGTTATTAAATGTAGTACTTTTTCTAATATGAACTCATTACAGGATTTATGAGTGTTTAGTGTATAGTGTTTGTTTTGTGTGATGTATTAGTGAAAGTAGAAATGGATTTTATAGAACGTTACATATCCTTTAGAAGTACAATGGATAATTTTGAGTTATTGTGCACCAATGTCAAGTCTGCTTGCTTAAATTGGTACTCAGTTTTTATGTGCCTTTTAGTGACCAAATTCTCAAACTATTGACTACATGGTTGTGAAGTTAACCTGGCCATGCCTAAGGTTGCAAAGGAAGTACATAACACATGCTTTGCCACCTTTATTGGACTATGATATGGACATCTTGACAAAGCACCATTTGTTTTCTGTGATGCATGAAATATAGTGTTACTATTTAAAAAGCCAAATATTACATGTGAATGTAATAATTCAGAGTGCTTGTTCATTTTGTATCAATGCCTCACATATACACTAGGCATTTGTTGAACCTAGAGGAACATTTAATCTGATACTTTTCTATAACTCTCCAGGAACAATTGACTCTCAGATGGATTCTGAAGCCTGGAAGCAACTTTCTAGTATTCTGCATAACAATTTTTACATTTAGTACAGAGTAAGGAGTCAGACCAAACATTCAGAGATAAAACAACAACAGAAGAGACCATCTTAAGTACTTGGAGGAGATTAGCATTTAGCTCATCAGACCATGTGTAGAAAGGTGAATTTTTTGGGATAAAGCATGTGTCAAAAAAAAATGCAGATTCAGGTCTACCAAAATGATTTGTGAATTTGTGTTGAATTTTATTATTTTTGGTTGAAACCCCCAATTCCAAAAAAGGTGTGGGGGGATTAGAAAATATCAAAATGAAACAGTACTGCTCAAAATGACTTTTTTTCAAATTGTATTTCAATTTTGTAACAAAAAATGTTTTTTTTTAATTGAAAACGCAAAAACTAAACAAAAACATTTTGTTTTGAGTTTTAAAGAGCATTTAGATTGACCCAAAATGCCCCCCCCCCCTCTTTTTTTTTTTTAATACAAATTGGTTTGGCCACTGAACTGGAAAAATCATGTATCTGCATAGCTGTAGTCATGTTGTATTTTTAGCTGCCTAGCTAATGTATTAGAACATGGTAACTGGACTGCATTGCTTTTATAAGAACAAGAGAAATTAACAAATATGACAAAATACAATAAGATGGTACACCATGCAGCAATATTTTGAAATTACTTACCTGTTAGCAAATCAAGCACACATTTTTTAATAAAGCTTTTTGTGCAGAGAGTATTACAATACAGAGGGATGTGCAGCAGCTACAGAGACACAGGCCTAAATGTCAGACCCTGATCTATTAAAGCACTTTGGCATATGAGTAGTCCACTAATGTCAATGAGAGTGATCACATGCTTAAAGTTAGACATGTTCTTAAATTCTTTGCTGAGTCAGAGACTAAATTTGCACTTGATTAGGAACAACATTGTTAATGGTGTGTACCCAGTTATCAGAGTCATTGATAGGGTGGCATATAAGATTTAACGCAACCACAAGACAGCTTTTATATCATAGCCGTACTGATAATATACTTAAAGTGATGCACTCATTTTCTATGTAGAATATAGATGTAGAAACCATTCCTAAACCTTGGCCATACTCTTAGATTTTAATAAATAAGAACTACTGTTATTATGAAATAAAATCTGCTAGTTAGAGGAGAACGCAAATTCCCTAATGGACTACTTCTCTATTTAAGGTATTTTAAATTTGATTGGAAACAATTAGGAGATAGAGAGATGCCTATGAGCATTCATTATAATAGGGCATGTGGATTGTGACTTGATTTTTTTGCTGTGCATCTAGAGCTGTTTACAGTGATGGCACAGTTTTGTCATAATAAAGATAACTGTTTCCTATAAAGGTTATCCTGGCACAAAATCATATTAAAACATATTAAATCTTTGAGAAACTTTCCAGTGAGAAGCAGCATCTTGTTACCCCAGGGAAATTTCTATCAGATGACAACCGCTCACGGACAATTTAATTTGCTGTTTAGTTTAACAGCTTGTAAGTCTGTCTCCTATAAATAACATGCAGTTGTAAAAGCTGACTGCTAATGAGATGATTGACCCTAAAAGTCATACCAGCAGAATCCCCCATTGTTTGCTTAAGGATATAATTTTCATTTTGTCTAACTGAAAATTGACATTCAAACATACTGTGATGAGGAATTAGACCAAAAAAACAAACTATGTGCATCGTTAGGACTCTCATCTGTTATGGAATTTTCTTTGAGCAACATTTTCACTAAGGGACTAGCTTCGATTGAAATGCTTCTAAAGTTACCCATAGTTAATCAGATGACCCAACAAACAGGGATTCTCTATGTTTTGAATCTGATTACCCTGTAAGGTATTTACCATCCTGAGTTTACAGAGGTGATTCTTTTTACTTTTTCTTCTATTAAAATTCTTTTAAAGAATCTGATTGCTTTTTCATTGTTCTTAAGATCCAAGGGTTTGGGTCTGTGGTCACCTATGCAAATTGGTGAGGATTTTTATCAAACCTCCCCCAGGAAGGGGGGTGTAGGGCTTGGGAGGATTTTGGGGGGAAAGACGTTTCCAAACGGGCTCTTTCCAAATTATATCCCTGTTTAACGTTTGGTGGTGGCAGCGGAAGTCCAAGAGCAAAAGGTAAAATAGTTTGTACCTTGGGGAAGTTTTAACCTAAGCTGGTAAAAGTAAGCTTAGGAGGTTTTCATGCAGGTCCCCACATCTGTACCCTAGAATTCAGAGTGGGGAAGGAACCTTGACACAGGGTCTACAGAGGGCAGTTGCAACTTGCATTAAAAAGTTGCATTGTATGTTACCCTTGTAGTCTGCACTGCGGGGCCATGTAGACAAGCAGTTAGACTGCCTTGCACAACACTGGAGTGGGTTCAAGTAGCTCTAAGGAAGTCTTACTGAATGCATAGCAGGTTCAGTTGGTGTAAAAGTCTAATTTATATCCTATTAACATCTCATTTGAATTTGGCCCAAGGATTCTACCAGCCCAACAGATGCATATACAAATCAATAAAGATTAATATGTTAAAACAGTAACAATAATACTTTCAAGTACAGAAGCTAAAAGTGAATTCCAAAATGTATGTCAATACAAACCTCAGAGCCCCTCTGTCCAGTCTAAATTTCAGTGTAGTTTTAAAAATCTTCTGGTGACTAATTGAGTAAAAATAAATCCATATGTGAACATTTCTGAGACTTTCTTAAATCACTAAATGTTTTTCAAAGCATTATCTTCCTGTCTTCTCCCTGACATATTTCAGTTTAGTCCCACAAGCATACATAACGATGAAATAATATGGAATTTTGAGATTACAAGCAAGACTAGTTTATCAGAAGTAAGGGTCTCCATCATCACTCACTGAAATCAGTAGCAAAACCACCACTAATTTTGATGGGAGCAGCATCAGGCCCTAAATATTCAGAACAGGATTTTATCATGCTGCATAATGAGGGTAGACAGTGCTCAGATTTCTGATTTGGTTCCATTAACTAGCTTGGGAAAAATCCAAATCTATATCAGGTTCATGATCTAAACTTCATTGCACAGACCCATCGCTAGTTCTCATTTAGTTTAGCAGGCATCTATTGGGCTTCTGTGCCAATCTGCGCCTTGATATACAGAATCACCTGATTAATAACTATCATGCAGTAAATCCAGAAATTATAAATTCTATCCAGAGACAGAAAAGAGAACTAATCATTCAGATTAGTCCAACACTACTCATGAATAATGTATACAACAAATGTTTGCCTGTCAGCTGTCGAGGTATATTTGTGAATAATTTTGCTGATTTGACCAACCATCACGGAGACAGGGTTATGACAGCAGGCTTGTAGTATCACAGATAGAAAAGATATAGATAACATATCTCAGTACTTGACCTCCTCGATAAAGTTCTTGGAGATATACAGATAAAAGCACTATATATGAGGTAGGCATCACACACAGAGTTTATATCATGATCATTAGTCATGTAGAATGCAAAACTGACCACTTATTAAAAATAATTACTTGTTTCAAAAAAGGAACACTTTTGTACATTCTAGAGCAATCTTCCAGCTTTAGGTTTTAAATGAATCACAACAAAATTACTTCAGATGGGCAGTCCCTGGTATTTAATTCACAGCAAACATATACCAGCAGGGTGATTAAGATTAGCATTAATGCTCATAGATCAATCCACAGGAAAATTATAGGCTGTGGGTAGGTGGACGGTACCTCATTTTTAAAGGCATGCATATTCACCAACCTAACAGGAGCTGTGTTGTTTGTATGGCTAAAATAGCTGGCCCATTTACATTTCTAAAGGTTTGACAGCATGGCACAAGGAATTCAAAGTCTCCATAGCAATTCTGTAGGTTGAACATCTGTTTTCATGAATCAAAAGCGATCTCCATGTTTTCATTCTCCTTATGGTGGCATGCAGGCTTGCTGAGCTTGAATACAGCCCAGCTTTCATTTTGAGCTCTTCTACTTTCTAGCTCACTCTTCAATAGTTATATGCTCTTTTAGGGGCAGGAAGACAGAAGAAGCATCACACTGTTTGGATAGGAAGAAAGAGGAAGAACTGCTTCACTGTAGTGGGTGGAAGAAGGGGTGGGGATTGCTATGGTTTGGAGCTAAGCAGTAGAACTTTCTGATTTTATCAGAAACAAACCGAATCTCCAAACCTCTCCAAATTTCTTACCACTTTGGCAGCCCTGACTCTCCATTTATTCACTGGTTAGAAAGGCAGAATATACAGTCTCCTCAAAGACCAGCATTACCATCAAACAATTAACCATCACCTCTGTGATGTGACCAGTCCTTCAGCCTCACAACTCTTGCCTACACTGGAAAAACTATATTGCATTAAATACAGCCTACAGTTCTGTGTAATCAGCGGCTGTCATGTTTATCCTAGCATCAGCTGGCTGTGGTTATCTCTAGGATCCAGGACATTCCCAGTCTACAATGAGTGTTAATGTTATTATATTAGTTAACCTCATCTTTTGGGTTCAGTACCCACCTCTCACAAGCACCCCCTCTAGGTGGGTGTGTCTGCATTCTTTCAGTTCTGGTGACCCCTTTCAGTGGTTCTCAGATGTTGTTTTCAGTGTTTCAACCCTTTGGCCTCACAAGTCTGCATGTGAATTAGAATAGACCCCTTCCAGGGTATACAGTCCTCCAGGGCCTATCTCAGTACCTCTCTAGCCCTCCCTGGGCTCAGTCTTTAAGTCATTGTGGCCCTGGTATGGGGCCAAATCCCAGGGCTTCCTCCCTTTATCTTCCTACAGCCCTGCCTGGGATCAGTCCTTACTCAGTCCCAGCAGCCAGCCAGGAGCTCCCCTTATCCCTGCCAGCAGACTGTCTTTGGCTCAGTCCTAGCAGCCAGCCAGCAGCCTCTCACTCCCCCAGCCCCTGCCCACACTAAGCTGTCTGTGGTCCTGCTAGTCTTCCAGCCAGGCAGGCACACAGTCCTTTCTTGTTCAGCTCCAAGCAGCAATTAACTGCTGCTCTGTTCTGCAGCTCCTTTTTATAGGGCCCTCCTGGGCCCTGATTGGCTGTGTCCCCTACAGCCACTCTAGCCTGCTCGGAGGACTTCTCCATTGCTCCTTACCTGGGATGACTGTGCAGGACACTGAGGACTCCTAGAGGAGGCCTTTGAGCCTAGTCCACATTTTCCAGTGTAGAGAAACCATCAAGGGCTAATGAGTCCAAACATCACCTAAATCCTGCTGCCATTACATACAGGTGACTCCAAACGAAAGGAGAACATTTTCAAACAGATGTAAGAAATAGAACTATGTGATAAACAATTCTTTAAAAACAGCATGCAATAAGAACGGAAAAAAAAAAAAGTGACAGAGCAAGAGAAAGACAATTCCGGTAGGAATACTTCAGGGATTTGTCAGATGTCTGCATAAAAATACGGTGTGCAGAGATTATCTATCTATCATCTCTTTAGCAACATCAGAAGTGTAATTTTCACTTATTCCCTCAATTTCTTTCTCTGCTGACCCCTCTCTGTTTGGTTGTTGATTTCCATTGGTGCTGCTCCAAAAGTAGCATCTTTTAATATCTCTACAGAGATGCCATGGATGATGGTAAGGATATTACATTAAACGCAATTTCTAGACCCTCTCAACAATTTGCTTCTTAGCCTGTTGGTGATATTCACAGCCTACGCTAGTCAGCATCATTTTTGTATTAAGGAAATTATGGTTCCCACAGAAAACTGATCTTTGAGCTTGGCTATTAAATTAGAGCTGGGAAAAAAAAATCAGACTAATTGTTTATTCACCAAAAAATGAACTTTCAAGTCTACCATGAATTTGTGTCAAATTATCTGAATATTTCCAGCCAAAAATAAAATACAATAAAAAAATTGGGTTAGATTCATAAGGGGACTTCGGTACCATTTACAAAGAAGGAGAAAAAGGTGCTTTTATACCTTAGTGACTGGAGCACTCACTTAGGATGGGGAAGACCCAGGTTCAAGTCTCCACTCTGCCTGATTTGGTGAAGGGATCTGAATTTGGGTCTCACCTCTCCTAGGTGAGTGCCCTAAGTACTGGGCTGTAGCAGCATATTCTGGGGGTGGGGCTCTCTCAAACTCTTCTGTTGAAGCTGTATTTGTATAAAATACATAAATATTCACTGGAGCAGGGAGTAGAACCCTGGTCCTCCCTCTCCCCCGGGGAATATGCTTACCGCCTTAGTAAATGGGTGGCCAAACTTACTGGCCCTCCGAGCCACATACGATAATCTTCAGAAGTTCGAGAGCCTGCTGGGAGCCAGGGCTCAGGGCTTCAGCCACATTCCTGCTGAAGCCCTGGCAAGTGTGCCATGCCTGGCTGAAGCCCCCAGCCCCCTCTCCCTGTTGGACATAAGCCCCAACCCCACTGCAAGACAGAGATCCTGAGCTCCCCTCCCAGTCTGCTAGTCAGAGAATAGGGGGATGTGGGGGACATGTGAGCTGCACTTTAACTGTAAAAGAGCCACAGTTTGGCCACCCCTGCCTTAGAGTGTCACACTCTCTCCCTCAATGAATATTCGAGTATTTAAGCAAAGTGAAGCATCAACTGAAGATACTGAGCGAGACATACCTTCTTGCCCAGTGGTTAGGGCACTCATCTGCTGTGTAGGAGACAGAAGTTCAAAGCCCAGCTAAATCAGGCAGAGTGGACTTGAGTCCCATGTAGCATGTGAGTGCTCTAGCCCCCAGGAAGGGAGCCAGCACGTATTTCCCCCTTTGGCTTTGTGAACATCATTTCCAAATTTCCTTTGTTTTTAATAAACTGCAGTGGTTAAAAATGCCCCAAAAGCAAAACAAAATGTTCAATTTCAGGTCAAACAACATGTTTTGTTAGATCCAAGATGATTTTCTTTGTTTGGTTTTGGTTGTCCAAGGAAACTGGAAAAAAAATCAATTCAATCAACAAGCCAAAAAAATTGATAATTTGCACAGCACTATATCTATCACTGAGGAGCAATCTGGGTATTTTTCTATAAAGGAAGTGATTCCTGACTTCCTCCCTCCTCCTTAAACTCATGGTTTGCATAGAGACCCGTTGGATTCACTGCTGTGTTTTTAACAGCCAAACAGGTTGCAAGAGAAACGTCATGCCATCTACACAAAGCTAAAGCTAAATGAGGTGCTGGTTGTCAAAGCAACACTCCATTTTACCACTTGGATGCACCCAAAGTTCACATACAATTACTTTAGTGACGCTGCAGGTAAAACCATTCCTCATGTAATTTTTGGTTAAAAAAAGATAAACAGAGATGAGTCAAAATGGTGTGAAACTCCTTAATAGTTCTGAGCATAAAAGTGTTGAAAGGCATATAATGGAGTGAGACCTCTTATTCCCTATAGTTTTTCACTGTGCACATTTTAACTGTTGTCAAAAGTGTAAAAGTGAAGCCTCGTGTGTGTGATTTTGTGTGTGCATTTGAAAATGAAAAGTAGTTTTCACAGGTAAAAAAATAGATACTGCTTGAGTAAGGGCAACATTTCACTCCCTTCCCTTCTCTGCTTCCCAAGAAAAAACTGTATTTTCTAACAGAGATGACAAAATTACAATTTGAACCAAATTTGTGACCTTTGGCTTATGATTTTTAAATGAAAAGCTCTAGGTTTCTGTTCCCCCATAATTTACTCTGTATAAAATCTCCATTATTGTATTTTACTAAAATAAATTTTATGCTTTTTTCTACACATACATATTTTTTTTTCAAAATATAATACATATCCCTAGTATATCCAGTATTCTATGTACTTATGCATCTGCCATTTAGATCTCTTTTTCATTCATGTAGCTTTACAGCCACTTCATAAAGTGACTATCTAAAATGATAAGCATAGAGGATTGAATTTATGCTATCTGATATTTCCAGGATCTCGTGTGTTTCTTTTCAGTGGCAGAAACACGTAATCCAACAAAATGCATGCAAGAATGTTTGTAAGCCTCCATTACTTTTTAATAAATAACACTTATTACAGTTTACAATCATGAAAGGACAATTATTACCTATTATTTAATGTAATCCATGGCACCTAAATAATTTAGAATCAAGTAGGTGGAAAGAAAGGAATGAAGGATATGGAGAAGACAGAATACACTGGGTGATCCGGCTGAAGGAAAGAACAGTGGATGGGTAGTATATTTTATTTGCATCACAGTCCTACATGACATGCATGTGGGATGGATTTTACACTTAGGCCTCCAAATCAGCTGAAAGATGCACACAATGGCTTAAGGTTGAGATTTCCATATGTACCATGCATCTGAAGAGACTCTTACTCATTGTTCAGGCCAACTTCCTGAAGTAACTTTTGCTTGTGCAATGTCATGCAGCAACTCTTGTTGTTGACAGCAGTATGAAAACAACTGAAGCAGACCTGAAACAGTTAGGGAATCTCAACTTTTTAGTGAATTATGTGAATATCCTAGCTGAGCTAATAACTTTGGGAAACCAAGACTATCCTGCTGTGGCTAAATAGATTATGCCACATGGCGGGAGGGAGGTTATGAACATGTCTATCACTCTGAGTTTAGAGATGAGCTTTTAAATCCATCTCCAAAAATGAATCCTTGGAAATCTAGCTGAATAGAATAAAAGCATTTAAGACTTAAGCATTTTTTATCCAGGAGAGAATAAGTGTCCTAGGTTTGAAGAGTTGTACTTTATTCATAGCCTGGCAACACAGGGTAATATTCTGTCTTAAAAAGAAAAGGAGTACTTGTGGCACCTTAGAGACTAACCAATTTATTTGAGCATGAGCTTTCGTGAGCTACAGCTCACTTCATCGGATGCGATGAAGTGAGCAGTAGCTCACGAAAGCTCATGCTCAAATAAATTGGTTAGTCTCTAAGGTGCCACAAGTACTCCTTTTCTTTTTGTGAATACAGACTAACACGGCTGTTACTCTGAATTCCGTCTTAAAGAATTGTACAAAGGAGTTTATTGGACTCATCTCAACCCCTGGTGAACAAACCTAATTACTAAACTGCCATGGAAACATCAGCACAGTTCCAGTTGATTGATAGCCTTTGTTATCTTCTGAAACACAGAGAGCGAGGAGGAGGAAGTATTTAAGTAAATGAACAATGCTTAAATGTAGGGGAAAATGTAGCCATATTCCTAAAAAACATTGCTGTTTTAAAAGAGTAGTGTGCTTATCAAAACAGCATACATTATCTCTTCCCTTTATCCATAATCACATAATAATAAAACCCCACAACATTATTTTGCAGAGAGTCTCCCCAAGCCCACCAAATCTGCTGAACCTCCAGAGCAAGAATACAAAGGATCTTCAGATATCTGGAGCTAAAGAAACACTTGGCAACATGAAAAATACAGACGATCAGAGCAAAAGAGTTAACAGAGATCATGTGCCAAACTCTGCTCCCAGTTACATCAAGATACTACCACAAGGGTCTAATCCAAACCCCACTGAAGTCAGTGGAAGTCTTTCCATTGACTTTAGTGTGGATGGTGGATTACACTGTAGCATCGCTGGAATTACCATGGTATCAATAAGAGCAGAATTTGGCCTCGTAGCTAAGAGGATAATTTTATTACCCAAAGCCTTCTTGATCATGCCTTTTACAACATCTCTTGTCTGTTTAGAGAGAGGTTGTTGCAGCCACTCTGTTTACTTAGCTGACAGCCTGACAACCTCATTATGATATAATGAAAAGAAAAATAACAAGGTTGTCAAGCACACACTGTTACATGGATTTAAGTAAGAATTCTTCAAAATCCACATTTTTACTCCAGTTTTACATGGAATGAGTTTCCATTTCCTTTAGCAACATCCATGCCAGCATTTCTTTATCTGCAGTTTGGATCAATGGCTATTTTCATCATAGAAGCTTGCAAAAATTTAATGAGAAATCTATTCTCGCTCAAAACCAGGTAGCTTTGATTGAAAAATTTGCACACCCAGGGCCTCCACACAGCTGATCAGCCCCTCTGTATCACTTTTTAAGTTCCTCTCCCCCTCCATTCCCAGCAGTACAGCTCATACAGGAACAAGGAGACCGATTTGCCCATAATAAATATATTTACTCCTCAAACTATGGGCAGTGCATTCTGGATTCATGGCATAAACCAATCACCCATTATTTCTATATCTCTTCAGGTAGGGGGAGAGAGAGAGAGAGAGAGAGAGAGAGAGGTGAATACATTATTGAAATGTACAATTCCAGAGCATGGAAACAATAGTCCTTGCCACATAATCTCCATTGAGATTACTTTAGAGTGACTAGAAACCAAATGCAAACTTTAACATTAGAAATAGTTTTGTGCAGAGCAAACTTTCACCCCTACCCCTTGCTTCTTCCCAGAATTTGTTTTTCCTTTGGCAAGTCATTAAGCCTCTTTCTGCCTCACTTCCTCATCTGTACCATGGGGTAATATTACTTCCCTACTTTACTGGGGTGTTTTGAGGATAAATACATTAAACACTGAGGCATTCAGATACTTGGTAATGGGGATCATATAAGTACTTGGAGAGACAGAAATAATTAGTAGTACATAGAGATAGCTATCCCTCATTTTTTTCTGAAAACACACATCTGATGGCATCAAACTCTAACGATACATTTCTTAAAAGATTTTGAAATCCCAGAGTCTCCTGAGTCCAACTCTTAATGTGCCCTCCCCCACCCCCATGGAAGTGAATAGCCACTCTAATATTTCAAACACCAAATTTAAAAAAGAACCTTTGTGACATCTTTGATTTAAATTACTCTTTTGTGTGTCTTTGACCAATCCAGCTAGCTACATATTGTGGCCTCCTTTCATATTCTGACAGCTAGTACCTTTCCACTAACCTCAGACAATGTGAGGGCAAACCGTTCACATTTTTCTTTATTGATGAGACAGACTCCAGACATTAATTGACTTGAATGTTCCATTTTAATTTATCTTTGGAGACTTTATAATTCAAAATGTAATTGTCTTTGGTCAAGTTGATAAAGATACACATACAAATGGCACCAGTTCCTAACACAGACACAATTTTGGCAGGTGAAATTCTTGTTTAAAGGAATTAGGCTTATTTTTAGCCGTTATATCCATCCAAAAGCCAGGCTAGTTTTAGAAGGAGCTGGAAACAGCTCAGATGTACTACACTAAACAAGTCTATTATTACAAGAAATAATTGCCTAAGTGATTCCTATACTACTGAGGTGCATCTACTTTGAGTGTTTGCCATTAAGGGCCCCACATATCACTCTCTGAATGAAAAAAATAGATTACTTGAAAGAGCAGCAATAAAGAGGAAAATATGTTTCTTAATAAAACCAGGTACTAACCCACACCATGTAAAACAATTGGCGTGTGGCGTATTCCACAGAAACATCATCAGTGACACACAACCATCGATAGATAAAAGCCAGGAATCTTCCATGAACAGCACATAAAATAAGAAACAAGAATAGAGTAATGGCTAATGAGGAACTGACCACTTCTTCCAAAGCATCTACTTGGGAGCAAGCCCTCTTTACTGTTCCTTGTATTATGACAATTCCCATCCCATAACTCAAGTTATTTATAGTGTTATATAATTTATTGATGCTTATTGTATATTTTGACAAAACAAGATATTGAAGTGGCCTTCTTTTAAGTTCTTGAGACAGCTTTTCTTCAATAAAATATGATGCTAGGATATAGCTACCTCACTGTTAGAGTCTAAAGGCAAAGTAAACTGGCTACCAGGTAAACTGTAAGTTCCAGTGTATTCTAGAGGTCTCAAAAGGCCAACGTATAGGATAATAGATAACATACTAGATAATTCATCTGGTCATTTCCACCCCTGTGTCTTTTATAGGCCAAATTCTGATACTATTAAATATGAAAAAGATATGTTACTTAAATCCTACCCAAAGTGAGTAAAGGAATCAGAATCTGACCCTATGATACATCATTTATGAGACAGCAAATTATTTTCAGAGAAAGCTGAAGTCATCTGGGTCTTCTTCCAGGCTTTTCTTTTTGGAATATATGGATAATAACAGGCATGTTGTCTGGATACACATGGCTTATCCAGAGATACCCAACCTACTTGTGTTCCATCTATTTGAAGAAATACTGACAACTAAATTATACTTTGGCAATCATTCACTTTAGAAACAATATACATGTTCTTGATAAAAATAAACTCTTCCTTTTTTGGCAAAAGTATCTCTAGGCTTCTATCACAGAAGGATATTAAAATTATCTGATGCGCCAGAGCATCAGCTGGAGTAAATCAGTGCATCCCCAACAGTGAGTGGGTATGGTTATTTATGCCATCTGATGACCTGATTCATGTGCAACTTTCCAGGTCTATCATTATCCAGTCAAATAGTTGAATATCCTGTCCTAATTATTTCCTAACCCTTGTCAGAATCTAAGATCAGCCATTTCTTTAGGTAACTTAATTTTAAGGGTACACATATTGTTTTAATGTATGTCTACACTGCACTCAGATGTGATCCTAGCACATATAGACATACCCAAGCTAGTTATGATGTAGCTAAATCAAAGCTAGCTTGAGAAACAATAGCAGTGAAGCCATGGCAGCATGCATGGTGGCCACTCAAGTATGTATCCACGGTCATGGGCTGAGGGACACCTCCTGATTGGAGTGTAGATATATCATCAGTAGGAGGTATTTGAGAAATTATGGTGTTTATTTGTGGAATCTGAACTGCCGAAACTAAGCTGTTTAAACATACACTGGTTATGTCAAAAAGATACATGTGTTCTATGATTGTTGTATAGTTCATGATTTCTGTATTCAGGACTGAGATTTTGCTATTCATCCTGAGCCTTGACACTCCATGAACTTCATCTGCAGAAATTCTGTGAAGATGGAAAGGTGGGGGGAATGGATGGCAACAGTCATGTTGCTCTTATGAGGGCCATTGTTTATTAGGTGGTTTTGAAGTGTGTACACTTGTTCACTATCTGTCTTCAGCTCATTCTACATCACCCACTCTAACAAGTCTGATTCATTGTCAGTCTGGTTTGGATTTAAATTTGTTGCTTAAAGATGAAATTTCCTGAGCCATCCACTCCCCTTCAGTGACTACATTAACTCAATGTTAATGTACACTCACCACATGTGATTAGCCCTCCTTCGACCACAGCTTTCACACTTGGTGCAGAGCTCTAACAACCATCCTTCAGCCTCCTCAGTCTAAACAGTTAAATTCTCCTTTACTCTTCTGAGAAGAGCTCAGGATGCTCTTCCCCCTTCAGCCATATAAGCTCCACAGCACCACCATGCACTGTAGTGTGGCCTGTGCCCTCTACAGGCCCTGGGACACTACGTCACAAAGGGGCTGTCTGCATTCCACCTCAAGCCCTCAGCTTTGTTTTTAAGGACTGCTCCCCACAGTGCCTATTATCCCAAAGCCTGTGGCCGCCAAAGGGTGGAAAGGCCATGGATGATTAAGAGGAGTACGCCTTTAACAGCATATCATTGGGGGGCGGGGAATGATTGTTTCATTGTCCAGCTTTCAGATGTATGGAGAATAATTATTTACAGGGTTTTTTTAGTATCTTCACAGATTATTTCAGCTCAGCCCTCCTAGGCTATTTCTCAGAGGTTCTGGCACCCACACCTGCTTGGTTAGCACCACTGCTGCTACTCCTTTCCCTGCTCCCTTAGCAGGGAGTCCCACACCAGATTTTACTTCAATCAAAGCCTTGCCTCAACACTTCCTACTCCCTCCAAGTCTCACTCTTTTAAATGAAGCCACTTTGTTTGTTCCCTGATATTCCTTCCCAGAATGCCTTGCAACACCTTACACTCCCCAGAACTCCTTTTTACTATGCTGCACAGGACCAACCATGTTAACCTGTATTAAAAGGTCAGTTCTTGAACAGGGATGTGCTAGCTAGAGCTGTGCAATTTTTTGTTTGGATGAATAATGTATTCAGTTAAAAAAATGCACTTTGGGGCAACCGTAAAGTATTTGCAAATTTTACATGATTAGTTTCAACTGGGAAAAACCTTTTTTCTAGGCCAGCAAACTCCTCTGTGTGTGTGTGTGTGTGTGTGTGCACATGCACACATCCCTTTAACCCAATAGTTAGGGCACTAGCCTACGATGTGGGAAAAACAGGTTTGAATCCTTATTGTGGAACAGCCTCTTGAACTCAGATGTCTCCCTTGAGATGATCAGCCTAACCACTAAGCTATCACAGTGGGGGAGAAAGCTGCTCTCAGTCTCTCCTGTGGAAGCTGTTCCGGAGTGTATACACATTTATATAACCATCAGAGTAGGGACTTAGTTTCACCCCGCCCCTTGCCACGTGAATGTCTTAACCCTAGGCTATTCTGCTCTGAAGTCGTCCTATTGATGATCTTCCACTTTGTATAAATACTTAAATATTCAGTAGGCCAAAGTGAGTGAGAATAGCTCAATAGCCCAGTGATTAAGGCACTTATTAGGGAGATAGGAGATATGGTCAAATGCCTCTAAATCAGGCAGAAACTATTTGTCTTTTAAATCTATGTTTCCTACTCCACAGCTAAGTGCCTTAATCAGCAGCCTATGAAGTAATGCTTACTCTTTTGCTTTGGCCTACTGAATAATCAAGTATTTATACAAAGTGGAACAGCTTCTACAGGTGAGATTTAGAGCAATGAACAATCCACCTCAGAATAGCCTCTTGCCTGGTGGTTAAGCTGCTCAGCCAGGAAAATGGGAAGATAAATTCGAGTCCTTGCTCCCCAGTAAGGATTCAAACCTAGATCTCCCACATCCCATGGAAGAGCCCTAATGGCTGGGCTAAAGGTTATAAGACATGATACACGCCCTGTAATGGCCTGAAAAAGACTTTCTGACAAATTCCAAACGCTTTTGGAACAGAACCAAATATTTTTTTCTGATTTTTATGTTTGCTTGTCAAACCTGAAAAATCAATTTTTCATCCAGCTCAAGTTCTGGCCTATTCGTAAAAAGGGATAGAATTCCTTGTCACAGTTACCGATTTATATATTGTTTTCCACATATATTCTGTAATATTCACTTAAAGTTCAAAATAGTTATGGGGATTCCTTTGTATTTGCTCAGAGTATGAAAGATTCATGTTAAAGTTTATCTCCTCCAACTGGGGTACCTGTGTGCCATGCTCACTTCTAGTTTCCCTCTATCAACCCGTAACATAAAGTCTGTGTTGGTTTTACAAAAACAAAACAAAAAAAAACAACCACCATAAAGCCCAACAACACACCACTTAGGGTAAAATCCTGCAGTCCCTAGTCAGTTCTGCTTGGACAAAATACCCATGCACTTCATTGGGAATGTTTTCTCGATTAAAGATTGACAAATAGACTCTAGCTTCCAAATACTTTCCTCCTTTAAAAATATACTTTTGTGTGTTCACACATGGAATTTTAGACTCTAATGAAAACTCTACATGAACAATCCAGAGACCCCAAGAATATTCAACAATAGAAGAGTAGCTGCTTGAAAGTAAAAGAATGCTTTCTACCAATAACAGTACTTCAACTTTTGGTATGTCTTCTCTTGGGATGAAGGAGAGGATTTTCCCTGTGAATTCTCTATCAAAATCGGAACATTTGGTAAGCATTCCTTGAAGCTATCTCTTGCTCCCCTCCATTATGCAAAACTAACCAGAAGACATTGGCTCCAGTGAGCTGGGAGTAGGGTAACCAGGATCCAATGTTTAAGTATCAATGGAATCAGTAGCTACACAATGAAAACCAAACAGAACCATTTCCAAGGTTAAAAAAAAAATCCCACAAAGTATCATCTTTTCCTTGTTATTTTAAAATTGTGTGTCTTTGCACTTCTGCTTTCTGCTCTTAATTAGAAGGGGATAGTCACAAATACTCATTCAGTATCAGTCTGTGCTGGTTTGGTCATTTAGATAATGTAGGAGGAAATAAATCCTCGCTATTAACAGATTTCGTTTCATATCAGTGTTAAGAAGATGCTCAAAACAGTTAATTAATTCTTTGCTCTGCTCTTAACTGACAAAATATATATAGAGAAAAGGCAACTGCAGAAAAGACTGAAAAGCAGTTATTAAGACAATCACTGGTTCTTAAGATATTACTTTCCGTCCATAGCTATTATTAGCAGCATGAGAGAAAGGGACTAATTCCTAATAGAGCTGAATCAAACAGCTCTCAAATGGGCTGTTATGTGGATGAGGGATGATAAACATAATAAATGGTTAAACAAGCAAAGTGCATTCATGAGGATAGGATAGAGAGAAGCCACTAATGTCATCTGCCCCTCTGGTCAGATACCAACCTGTTATTATGGGATTCAGCCTGGGTTTAAAAAGTCCTCTTGATTTAGCTATGTGAGATGTAAGAAACATAAAGGATCTGCATTTATACTGTAGAATACTGTAACATCAATTATTTTGACGGGAAGGATTTCTGTTATGCAATTATGGTGATGACTGGTCTTTGGTATGAAATAGGGAGCTTGGAAAAAATCAGTTTTAAATAATACAAAGTGTAGAGAGTCACGCTTGACCTTTTTCTGCAAAGATTAATTACTTCTCTTCTGTATATTTTGATGACATTATATTGAACAATGACCTGCCTTCTTTTGGCCTAACATGCTATATTTTCCATGAAACAAACATAGTTGTGGCCGCAAAGGTTGAAAGGTTGAAAACAATGTTAGCTGGAGCTTGGAAAAGTTTACATGATGTGTATTTGCAAAAAAAATTAGGATTGTTTAGGCTTCCAAGGAAGAGTTAGAGAAGGTTTGTTGAGATCTGTAAGATTATGAAGGGTATACTCAAACCTGCTGAGTTTCTCCTTTTGACTTTCCTGTTGACACAGGACCTGTTGGTAGAGTTAATAGCTGGGGAATTAAAAAAAGTTAGTATATGGAAATATCACCTTCTATAGCATGTGTAATTAGGTATTACAGGAGGACATAGGGTCAAAGGTCCTGATTCTCCTCTCACTGGCTGGAAGACTGGTCTACAAAGGAAGGATAGTCTCATGGTTAAGTCACTGGACCAGGAGATTTGAGTTCAGGTCTGGGCTCTGCCACAGACCATGTGAAGTTGGACTATAAGTCAGTATAGATTTTTGCTCCAGGCATAAGTAGTCCTTTTCTCGTCCATTTTTTAGGTCATGGCATGTCCCTGGGATAAATCATCAGCAAAGGAAATATGGAAGTAAAGCCCCAAGATAAGCATTTTGGCTCCATAGTTTAAAGATCTGGTTTTCAGAGACCAGCTACCCATTGGAATGAGCAAAACTGCATTCACATTTGCACAGTCAAGCTGCATGCCAAATGCACGTGTAAAACAGATACAAATTCCCAAATGGGCATTCATTTATATGAAAAGCACTCCATTCCCTTATGCAGTCACAGTAATTGTGCAAGCATTCAAGCACACCGAGCTGTTTGAAAAACCAGTCCAGAAGTGATTGTGTATTTATGTCAGGTTTCAGAGTAACAGCCGTGTTAGTCTGTATTCGCAAAAAGAAAAGGAGTACTTGTGGCACCTTAGAGACTAACCAATTTATTTGAGCATAAGCTTTCGTGAGCTACAGCTCACTTCATTGGATGCATACTGTGGAAACTGCAGAAGACATTATATACACAGAGGCCATGAAACAAGGTATTGTTTTGAATTGTATTGTACCTTGTTTCATGGTCTCTGTATATAATGTCTTCTGCAGTTTCCACAGTATGCATCCAATGAAGTGAGCTGTAGCTCACGAAAGCTTATGCTCAAATAAATTGGTTAGTCTCTAAGGTGCTACAAGTACTCCTTTTCTTTTTGTGTATTTATGTGGAATTTATGACTTCTGGAATGTTGAATCTTTGTAAAGGGGATTTGATGTTCCCTGTATTGCCACTGCAGCAGCATGTGCAGATATGTTGGTTTTTCATACGAACATCTGAAAATATCTGTAACCTATGAAATATGATGGCACTGTAAGGCTGGGTGTGCTTTAATGCCATCCACTCCTTGGGTCAGTGTTGTGATCAATAGACGTTCCATTTATGAAACTAGAGCAGAATATCCAACAGAGAATTATGCATTGCAAATAAGATATACTATGAACATCAGGGAGGAGAATTTTTCCTTTGTTAAAAAAACAACAACACTAGAAGTTATTATTGTGATACTCCAGAACTCACTAAGACTGAAGATATTGGGCTGCATCTTGGACATATTAATGAGGACGTATCCTGATTCTTAGCTTACAGAACAACTGGTATATGTGTTATTATGAGACCCTGATCTGGGCAACTTGATCTCCAGGGAGGTGTGAAGGGCTTGGGGGGACATGACACACCACACTAACACATCCTGCTGGTCATCTTGCAGATCAGCTCCATAGGTTGGTACGCTGACTCCTGGTGGTGTCTCACCCGCCATCACTTATGCTCCTCAACCGTTGCTCCAAGGAACATGGAATCCTTTTCAGGACACAGCCCTCCCACTGTGTCACACTCTGTGCTGTTCCCTTCTGGGGGGACAGTACCATATTCTGAGTGTCTAGCCACTTCCTCAGTGGTGAGTGTGCGGGGAGGGGAAGGAGACTCAGGCCTGCCCATATGCCAGGTCCCAGCCCAGGGACCCTGTAGATAGCAGCCATGTACTGCATCCCCTCCAACCTCTCAGTCTACTTCCCTAGGCTGCTTCCCCACAGCCCCAGCACCTTCTTCACCCTTGCCTCAGGGCCTCAGCATGCCAGTGTTAGCAGTCAGCTAGGAGCTCACTCTCACTCCCAGGATCCTGCCCAGCACTGCTCTGTCCAAGATGATAGTGTTCTTCCTCCTTTAAGGCAGCCAGATCTCCATCCTCAAGCTCCAGGAAGCAACTGAATCTGCTCTGCTCTGCAGCTCTTCTTTTATGGGCCTGTCCAGCCCTGATTGGCTGCTCCTCACAGCCCCTCTCCTTACAGGCCAGTTTGGGATGGACACCCCATCACAGGAGGTAACGAGCAGACTTCACACTTTTTGGATAGGAGAGGAATATCTAGTCAAGGAGCGTTTTGTTTGTGTGTATTTAGAAGGCCTCATTTTCTCCATATGTTTTTCAGGTGCCCTCCATCCACACATTAAACTGAGATGTCATTGTCACACTGAGCATACTAGTGTGGGACAAGGTCCACAGTAGTGTAAGGGAGAAGGAACATGGCTTTGTACATTATATTTCCCCCAAACATGATGACTAAAGCTGCAGCCTTCTCTTCATTTTGTTCATTTTTATTGGATTAATTTATTGGCCAAAAGGGAGCATGTGGCTGAGGAACAAGTTGGTGTGTTACAATGCTAATGAGTACATTTGCCAGCCTCTGCCAGAAGCTGACTGCCTCAGCTTGCCTTTGTTAACCATTTTGGAAAATGTCTCAGTTGCAGATGCACAATAGCAGTTGTCAGTGCTTTTATAATTTCTCATTTAGAACACTATGACATTATTTGGAGTAGGACTAGTTCTGCAGCACTCAAGCCTATATCAGTATTGTATAATAGAGCAGCTAGACTCATTTTGCAGTGTGATTACAAAACCCATCACTGTGAATTATACAGCAAGCTAAATTGGTTTCCAACTTCTGCAAAGCCAGAATATTATCTTGCACAAATAGTTTACAAATGTAGAAATAATATGAGCCCGACTTATCTGAATGATAGACGACAGAAAGCTTCTACTGTTCGCTCCATCAGTGCTGTGTCTGCTGCTAATGACACCTACCACATTCTGAAAGTAAATTCTAATAATGCCAAATACTCTTGCTTATTTTCCCCCTACAAAGGCTCAGTTTACTACACCATTCCGTCGATTGCTGAAACATTCTCCCAAACTGAAAATTAATTTTTCAAGTAACTTATCTACATTTCTCTGGGTCAGAAATACTTGTGAACATATTTGATTCTAATGTACATACATCCTGTTAACTGAACATTACTAAGAATGTTTTTGATGTATTTTCTGTATCATTTTACATATAAAACTCTACCATTTTTGATACACTGTAGTTTTGTATCATTTTTACATATATTATTTAACAATAAATAACTCAGATTGTTCACTGCAGTTTCCCCTCCTTTTCTTTGTGTGGTTTTTCCATTAATGTGTTTTATTTTTCATACTGTATTTGATCCATATATTTTTATGCTATAGTTCTGGTCCGTATCTGGAAGAGCAAGCTGACTTTGTGAGGATTTTTTTTTATGTAACTGCATATAGAAGCTAGTGTAGAAGAAGCAGAGGGCTAGATGAACTGAGATATGCTGCCCTACCTGGCTGTCTCCTGGTGCTGAGCAGCAACAAGATGTGACAGTGTCAACACCACCTTGGGAGAGGACCACGGGGGAACAATATGTGAGCAGGGAAAAGGGAACCAGGGTAGACTGAGACCTGTGTTAGCTGTTTACACTTTTTTGATGTAAGAAACAGTTTCTGGGTTGCAGAAACAGGGTTGGGAAGGAGGGAGGCCCAGTGTGGATCAGGAGAGCAAGCTGAAGAAGATGGATGCCTGGGGAAATAGAGGACAATGAATGGGTGACAAGGCTAAAAGGAACCAGAAGAGCCAAGAACAAAGAGACAGCTGGGAAAAAAAAAACAATGAAGATAAAAATAGGGACCAGGTGAAAGAGAAGAAACTCACCTCATTTGCTCACATGGATGTAAAGAATTTCTCTGTGTAGAAACTTGCAGCTAATGAATGGCATGCAGGGGCAGAAGTGACAGGTGAAAATGAGGGTGTGTAGTGGGCCACAGCAGCATGTGGTGTGAAAAGTGGCTGGATGAGGTAACAGCAAGAAGTTTGGAGCCCTTGATAATCAGGGGAAACAGCTGTGAGTGGGAGTACTCAGGGAGTTAGAACGTGGACTAGGTGGGAGGAGGGTGAGAGGCAGATAGATCAGCTGCTGGAAAGGAAATAGGTTACTTGGGGCACAGACATCAAAAAGAGCATGTTCTAGTTTTTGCACTGGGCCCAGAGTCTGAACTTTGGCCAGCCGTACATTATGTTTATACACTATGCCCTACATTCTAGACCAGTGGTCTTCAATCTGTTCCAGGCTGAGTCTCCCTTTTCCAAACAAGGACCCTTCCACTGGAATCCCCCCCATATTGTAATGGGGGAATGGCGGGGTAGTTATGACCCCCGACACATGTTGGTGAACAGCTAGGAGTTAAGAACCCCTGAGTTAGCTCTTTCTTTTCTTAACGAAACTCTGTTTCTTAAACATTATGTGCAGCAAATGGCGACAAAGGATGGGTGACCTGGCTTCATAACATTAGAGCCAGCTTACTCTTCAGTTAAAAATGTTAAGCAAATTTATCCTAACATTAAAAAAAAATCACATATACACAACCTTAACTCCTCTGGGAATTAAGATGTGGATAGTTGCATCTGCTATATGTTATACAAATTAGGTGTATCCTTATAGTTTCTGACAACATGGCCCACAGTTGGCTAGACCTTGGGTATCCTTTCCATATCATCCACCAGGCTGTTCCCCAATAAACAGTGTTATTTTTACACATTGTGAAAAAACAACCCCATATGCTTAGTTTCCTCTCCATCTTATATCCAAGGGACCCATTTCTTTGCTATCCTAGGGACAGATTTAAAGGTATTTAGGCACATAAAGATGCAATTTCTAGCGGCTAGGTGTCTAACTCCCATTGATTCTAATGGCACTTTTGACAATTTCTCTAGGCACTTATTGCATATTTAGGAACCCAAATACCTTTAAAGCTCTGGCCTTTGGTATATGGGGTATTGCATACTATGGCGTTTGAAATGCTATCTTAATGTTATGTAGCATACTGAGACCAATGACTGTTTACTTGAAAGGCAAATGTTAAACTTGAAATGCAAATATGAAACTTTATTTTCCTGATATGTTCCATGGTTTTTCTAAATGCATTTGTGAAAAAAAGCTATAAACAATAGCAGTTGAAATTTTTGTTTTTATTATCATCGCCAAGTGCATGTTCCATGATTTAGGTTAGATTATCTAGCATAAGCACTTGCCATCTCCCACTGTACCATGACTTTAAAAGACAGAGACGAGGAAGATCTTCACATTCAGCCAAATTCTTCGAGCCACAGGTAGTAAAGGTTAATTTTATATTATTTCCTGTTTCTGGGCTGAGATATATTTCTTATGAGTGCCAAGTGCTGAGAACATTGAACTAGATTCACAAGGAGGATTTAAGCACCTAACTGCCACTTTAGGCACCTCAGTCCAACACTGAGGCACCATAGCATTCACAAAACCACTGGTCAGCTTCCAACTAACCGTGTAGGTGTCTATGTTTCCAAGACGTTTCTCAAGGTCCATACATTTCTGCTCCTGAACATACACAAAGCTGCCTAAATTCCTGACACTGGCAGGGCAGCTCAGTGTATGTTGCCTAAAATCTGGTGGGATTTGCAAACTATTTCTCCACTTATCTCACCTGTGGGATCCCATCCAGTAGGTGTGCTCAGAGGCCACCTAAGAGCATGTTAAGAAGATCAGAGCCTGAAGAAGATAGTGTCTCATTTATAGCCTAGATAACTCACAGGTTCATTTATCCACACAGCCTGATGTGGAGCAGAGACATAAACCCAGATTTCCCCTCTCACAGAGGAGTGTTATAGCCACTGGACTAGTCATTATTCTAGGGTGGGTTTCTCACAATCAATAGTTATGTGTTATCTACAAAATGGAAAAGCTTCAACAGGAGAGACTGAGAATAATCAACCCTAGAATACCTTAAAGCCCAGCAGTTACGTTATTCACATGGGAGATTGGAGACCTCAGTTCAAGTCCACATCAGAGTGGGGATATTAACCTGAATCACTGAAGTCCTAGGGAGTGCTCTAACCACTGGGATATGGAGTGTGATGTCACCACTGTCATCATCACTTTTTTTTTTTCCCCAGAGAGGGGTATTTGGCATAGATATGTAACTCTAGGAGAGAGTTCACAACCATGAATGCTGAAATTTAGGTATTTGCCTAACTACCTTTGAGATGTGGCTTAGGCCACACCCTTCTCTTTGGCATTTCCTACTGGCTAGTTTAGGGGGTGCTCCATTCACCTTGCTGTGAATTCCTTTTTCCAGGGCCCAACTCTCCCCATGCACTGGAAAGCCTGGGCACAGAACCAGGCTATGAATTCCATTGTGTGGCACGGTGCCAAAAGTCATGCTCTGCGATTCCTAAATCCCCCACGTGAATCTATACTATCTTGTCTCCTCTGTGCTTTCACCCATGGGATGATTTACTTTTGTATCCCAAATGAATGAGGTAGCATGGTGGGTCAGGGAGGAAAAGGTAGAATCTAAGTTAGCTGGACTCTAGGCTATTTAGGGCTTGTAAGGGATTTGGGGAATTTACCTTAGGAATTTGTAAATGTTATTTCATTCTAATGTAACCCATTTTACTTGTCATTTAAGTTGATCCAACAGCCAAATCAGCCTAATAAAAAGGGACAACAATTATTTTATGTGATTAAAAAGAGTATTTAGATAAAAATGTCTAAATCCTGCTGGAAAATGAGGGTTGGTCTGATTCTAATCCCAAGGATTATAAACCATCAACGTGGCACACAAATCATGCAGCATGATTCCTATCCAAAACAATTGCACACTGAACTAATTTCATCCACACACAGTGAGCAAGCACTGAAAACTAGAGGTCAACATTTCACTTCCTAAAGTGTGAAAGGACCCACAATGCCGTAACTATCCATTCAAAGTATCCTGAGTTTCCTTGTTTGCCGACTGAACCTTTTTGCCATTAATATTGTCAGATTTAAGAAGAAAATGTTGCACGTTACCATTGGTAGATACAACAGTTCCATTGCTTTTTTGCCCCCTCCTTTTCACTGTTGATGTTTATGTTTAGAAGCTATATGAAAGCACAATTAAAGCAATACCTACTAGTAGTGGTAACCTTATCTTTTCGACTGACAAAGATGAAATTTATGTCATGCTTTACCTCTCCTATAGTGCTAGTGATGGGATTTTTTTGAAATCTTATTACTAGGGTCACAGTCATGGTCTCAGACAGAGCTTTCAATCAAAAAGGCAATCAGAAGGTGATACATTTGTGAGTTTCCCTACAAAGGAGCCCTGCAAAGAGCCACAGTGAACAACAAAACACCTACTCAGGAGCTACTTGCCTTATATCTGTGTGTGGATATAAACAATAATCTCATCCATAATTTACATCACCTTCTTTTGCTCCAAGGAGTGTGGTCTAGATTAGAACTTGGTCTAACATCAGATGGAAATCAGCCCTTAACACTTGTGCTACTGTAAGATGGCACATTACACTACACAGCACACTTTCACTTTGGCCAAATGATTAATAGAGCCTTCACAAGAACACATTCGACTGTTATTGAAATATCTGACAAAATGTGTTGAGTTTAATTTGAAAATCTGGTGAATGCAGCTTTTCTATCTTTCGATGACTCCTCTGTTTAGTGTACATTGCTGAGAGCGTTGTGTAAAGCTATTCAGATGGAACTTGTGAATACAGCCTAATTTAAATAAATTGGAGACTTCATTAATTTCATTAAAACCTTTACAATGCATTTAGAAGTGGTGTTAGCATATTAGTTATCTGCAAACTGCAGTCATTAAAGGCAGCTGCGGCATAGCTGAAGCAAATGTCAATGTTTCCATTTTGAAATGCATGCAGAGTTGGGGCTGATGCGTCAAGCTACTTTTGTTTGTAGAAGAAACATAACTGAGATTCCTAGAGACAATAATTTCTTTTTATTGGCAACATTCAAAAAAAGTTTGGGAGGTTAATTTTCAGCATGGCACACAGAAAATTAGACATATGCATAAATCCTCTTGTGGTATGAGGTTGCTGCATGTTTAATTCTCCTTGCACTGTCCCCAAATTGCCCCAAACATCTTTTTCTTTTGTTATTCTGACTTTATCCCCTATTTTAAACAGGGTATTGATGTGATTACCAATAGTGAACTATTTAATTGATTAATAAATGACTGAAGAAACTGTAGCACTCAGAGGTTTATAAAGAACTTTTTAGCTATTCACAGCTGATGATTCCTCTCTGTAGGGTACAGGTTAAACTGAAAAGAAACAGTGATCACAAGAAAGGTATTTATAAAAATATATTTCACAAAGTAGGAAACAATACAGGAGTTTCTCTGAATACAATACATGAAGTAAATAAACAAATGATAATATAGCATCAAAACAAAGTAGAAAATTCAAATGATTTGCATGTAATACTCAGTTTTATTATACAATTGCTACTTCTAAATGGCAAGTTTGCATTACAAATTGAATATGCTTGCAGCTCCTAGTGCTGTTTTCTGTGTGTGTGCAAGAGCCCTGGTGCATCACCATGAATATTATATAAAAGAAATGCTAGTAACAGAAGCAGTAAAATTATGTACATACTGGTTCCTGCTCTAATACAGTGGAGAACTATAAGCATTGTTTTACTGTACTGTGTAATGTGTGGATTTCTAAAAGTCTACAGTTTAAATATTCACATGAACCAGTTTACTTCCAGCTGTTTGTGCTTGTATTAAAAATGCCAGTTACTAGATTTATGAAGAAAATATAAAACTGTCAAAAGTTTTTATCTGGGAAAGTTTTATTCCTGCCAGCATTCACTTAAAACTCAGCTACTGCAAATGGATAGGTTACTGCTTTAACCTGCAACAAATTGTTATTTTCTTTTCAAAATGTACATGTATTAAACATTGATTTTATATATAGAAAAAACTCTAAAGGTTTGTTAATGGATATAATTTAGTTTTCTTTATATTCTTACTCTATAGATTATTACCCTTAATAAATAAAATCAGTAATGGACATCAATAAAATATTTATTTCAAGGATTAAACAAATAAATTCAATCTTTAGCAATAAAATCATTAATTGTTTCATATATGTAAGTTCATCTCCTTTCACAGTTTCTTTTTCTTTCCCCTTTCAGAAGATGGAGTAGAGGATAAGAGTGTTCCTTCTTCTAGAAAACAATCGTCTTTTAAAGTAGGGTTTTGAACCCCCACTCTTGATCCTCAGCATATTGGTAGGGTTTATAATCCCATCACTGGAATGGATTAAGAACATGTGAATATTTTAAGGCTTGACACAATATTTAAAGATGACATTCAGTCTGTGGTTATGTGGCCAACAATTACTGTATGTACAATGTATGGTCACTGCACAGTAGAAGCCAGTAGGGATTTACAGTGTTGTTTCCATTCAGCATTGCAAAGAAGACCAGATATTGCTTTTAACATTTTTGTGGCAGGATCTTTGTTGGCAATGCGGAAACAAACCATTAGCTTTACATACTGACAGCCGATTCTGTTCAACAGCAGAATCATTGTAAGTCCATTATCTAGAAAAGCACCTTTTTCTTTTCATTCCTTTCATTTCACTGAAGATTATCAAAGATCCAAATCTCCATCTTCAGAGTGGTCAAGTGAATATCGAATATCCAAAGACTTCTAGACACTCCACATACTTTACTTCACACTCCACAAGACTTATACCTCCTAACATATACTTTTTTTTTTATTCAACATTACAATGAAGGTGATTTTATGATTTTTTAGATGACTGGCGCTAAACTTGCCTCTAAAACAAAAAGCCACATTAGTCGTAACTAATAACAGTGGCCCTAGAATATTATATGATCCTTAAGTCAAGAGTGAAAAAGTTTGTAATCCACTGTCAAGTTTCTTTGTCACTTTCTCCGACTGAGTAAAGTTCTCCAAGTCTTTTAAAGCGGGGACCCCATTCACTGAGGTAGTCAAAATTCTGATCTGAGTCTGATGTAGACGACTCCAAAGAACTAAGGGAACCAGCCACTGAGCCTCTTCCTTCATAGCCATAAATCTGGATAGAGTCATAAGGTGGAGCCGTGGGATCATTATCAGCTTCATGAAGCCTTACGTTAATAAATTCATCAACGTCAACACCATTAGGAACAGGTGCAAGCCCCTGCCTGGGCATAAATTGAAGATCAGGCTTAATATCCTTACGGGGTAAAAATCCATTAATTCCATCTGGATTTTGCAAAGTTGCAATGTCAAAAGCTTCTGTATCTTCTTCGCCACCTCCTTCATCATCATAACGGATTATATTTTCCCTCACGTCTTCCTCATCTTTGATAATCAGAGGCTCATTTTTATGTCTTCTCAATGTCACAAACAGCACCACAATAACTGTAAAAAAGCATCACAGGCTGATTAGTTAAGAAAACATCTAATCAAAACATCTGTAAACTAGATTTTTTTGTAGAGGGCTGCAGACGGTATCCTTCTACAACAGTAATAAAGCCATGATAAAAGCTGAAAGAGCTAGAAATGTAACACACTGGTGGAATGATGAAAATTTGATCAGGAGCTAGGGGGAAGGAGCTCTTCCTTCCTATTACTGTAACCCTATATTTATAAAATAGTTTATTTAGGCCCTTTTTAAAAAAAAAGTCAGAATTTTGAATGTCTCCATTTCTAAGCTTCACTTCAGACAGGTTTGGCCTGATTTTCAGATGACTGATTTCTGAGAATTCCCAATCCCAACCGAAATCAATAGGAACTGCTCAGCATCTCTGAAAATGAGACCCTAGTGCCTAGATGCACAAAGGTATTTAGGTACTTAACTCCCATTGATGTACTTTTATGAATCTGGGCTTACTTGTCTAAAGATGGGCAAGCAAAAATGGAAACAACCAAAATTAGGTGACACTTTTTGAAAATATGGCTCTGATCATAGTCACAGGAAGAAATCTTTTGTTGACCTGTTGCTCGAAGGCCATACAGTACCACAGGAAGGAGAGTGAAAATATAATTGGGGGGGAGGGGAGGGTTAGATCATGTTAATTTTAGAATTATCGGTAGGTGCACAAAGAGTTGGGCTTTTGTTACTATTTGTTGGTTTTGCAGCTTAATTCTGAAACCTGTTACTCAGCAGAGCAACAGGGCTCTTCCATCACAGTTCTCTTTTACTTGCTGATGTCATATTCTACTTTTTTATGTGTTTGATTCAAATATACTGTGCTGCTTATCTTGTAAAACTGCAATATCCCCTAAACCATTACAGTCTGGAATAAACTCATACAAGTCTTGGAAGAAATAGCACATAACAAATAATTCATTTTCCATCATCCACAATATAGTCTCAGTTCACCTTCTTATTCAACATTTCTAAAGCCTTATGTGACTTGGTAGATTTGATTTCATAATACAACTTTTATTTAAATTCAATTTCTATGTAAGGATCTTTGGAATAGGGACTGTGCTTTCTGTTTTTGTACAGCATCTAGCACAATAAAGCCAGTCCTGACTGGGTCTTAGGGCACTAATATAATTCATATATATTCTTTTTCTTCTTCTAGCCTTAGTCCCAGCTATATGCAATTGAAGCAATTCCTCCAAAACTCCACAGCTACTCAAATCTCTCTATATTAATACTAATAATTAGATAATATTTTTCCAGATAGCATCACCTTTACCATTTGGTTTCTTTGTTTATTTATAGTCATTTATAACCAGAAAAATGTTGAATACATACCTAGCAGCAAAATGATGCATGCTAATATGGCAATTAAGGCTCCCATACTGAGTCCAATAGGAAGTACATAAGCTTCAACATTACAGGACTGGACAACACCATCACTGCTGCAACCGCAGACCCGAATTGTAAGGGTGCTGGTGCTGCTCATGGGAGGATTTCCACTATCACTTATTATGATTGGTAAAAGATACACTTCTTGCTTCTGACGGCTGAATCCACTGTGCTTTGCCAAAATGCTGAGTGTATTATCTGGAAAAGCGAACATTTAAACAGTTGGATCATTTCAAAATAGCTGCTAAAACAATTTTCCCCTAGTTCATAAATCCCCCGCAAAAGCACATACAAACTGTGTCACGCACATCACCCCTGTTCCCCAGCCCCAGCCCCGCTTACCAGATACATAAGGCACTGACCTTCTCAGCTTGCCCATTCATAAAAACTAACTTCACTAAACCAGTGCATGGAAAAGCATTATTTTTTAAAGTAATCCCACCTGCTATTAGTTCATTTAATAAAATACTTCAATCAGTCAACACAAATTGTGTTTATTAATTTTACATTGAAGCTACATAGTATTGCTCCCGCAGTAAAAGAAGAATTTTTGTTGTTTAACGTGGCAGAATTGTATAGAAGAAAACCAAAAGGAAGTGATAGTTTGGATTAAAAACTGTGGGCCTGATTTTCAAAGGTGATTAACATTTATTTGAATGGTAGTCATTGGCACCTTGAAAACTAGACCCTGTTTTCTTTTGAAAAAAAATAAGAGAAACTGATTCCAGATCATCCTAGCCCGCAATCTTGCAAAGACTTATGAACATGCTTTAATTTTATGCATGGTAGTTGCCCCATTGACTTCAGTGTGTAAAGCTACCCTTTACCATTGGCAACATCTCCAGCATTGTGCACTGGAACTGAGCGCAGTCACTAATGCTCGAAGAGTGACAAGGGAAGAGAAGAGATTTGCCACAATTACAACTGGAAGAACTGCCTTCACTTTGGCAAGTTTTTTTTTTCCGGTGGTGTTTTAAACAGAATTTTGGTAGGTTGTTGGTTCGGAGATTCTAGGAAGTCACCATCAAGAGATCAGTTTTGGCCATCAGCTGCCTGTTTGTTGGCTTTGTTTTTTAAAGAGATATATGTGGTAATGAAGTTGTGCTAATATCAAGGATCACTCAGCTAGATGGTATACATGGGCATTTGCTTTACCCATGTGGTTAGGGTGAATATTTGATTTACGAATCACACGTACTGCTCTCACACATATAGTTAACCTCTTATACTCTCACAGCTTTCAACCACAGTGGACACAATTAAAACAATCAAGATTTAACTCCTGCAGTAGTTAAATTTACTGTGCTATTTGTGATATTTTAAATATAGGCAATACTGTAAATACTGTGATGTGGCAAATGTTGATTTTGTTTAATGGTACCTAATATATGTAGCTGTACATCAGATAACTGACTCAGATTCTCAAATAATTACTGAATTTAGTTCCTCGCTTAACATAAGAGATTTTCTATTGCCTTTAGGTAACCATAGAATCCAAGCATTTACCAGCCCACCCCTTTCTGATATAAATGATTTTGTATGTGGCAGAATGTTCACATTTTAACCACTATAAGTAAGCACTTAAAATATACAAGGGACTTTGATTTATTTACATACCTTTCATCTTAGCTTTTAACTGCTTGATTCAGAGGAACTAATAATAAAAATCAGTGTTTTGAGTTATGCCCTAACAAAATGCATGGTGATTCACGTTAACTTGATTTGTATATTCCTTCACGAAAAATAATAATAATAAAATAATTACCCCAGACCCCCTATATACAAGTATTATGATGTTTATATGTCTTTCTGAAAACCCTAATATCATTAATGGAAAATGGAAAGATAAAGCTATATATCACATTTGGGGCTGAAAGGTTAGATTGCACTCTTCTCAGTAACCTCTTTTCTCCTGTATTCCTACAGTAAATGTGCTTGAAATACTATGAAAAAAGCAGTCTCCTGATATCTTGTGTTATGAAATGGTTTTGACTTAATCGCTAAATGACATTTCATGGAAAGCAGGGAATTGAAGAGGGAGGATTGTGTGGGTGGAAGGGAGAGAAAATTGAAAGATAGGCAAAGTTCATACAACCGACAGATAGTACAAAGGCCCCTCTCCTGAGATGTGGCTGAAAAACATTCAGTGCAGCTCAAGAGGTGGTGGGTGTACGTGGGCACCAAGGTACCTCTGAGATACCTTTCTGCTCCCTTGATCCTAGTGCCATTCAGGTTTCTGGTCTACACTGGAACTCCCTTAAGGCTGTTCTATTTATACCAAATTTTCATGGCCTCAGGGGCCATTCCAACAGCAATAGATCACTGGGGCAGTGACCACTAGCATGAGCCCAACATAAAAGAAAGCATGCTCAGTGCCCCCAAAGAGCTTGAATCCTGTAAAATACAAAATAAACTGCAAGAAAGAGATGGAAGGTAGGGGAACGGGTGGGGGGAAGCTATTCAGGTGGTTGGTCACATTCTGATAAAGTTTTAAAAATATAGTGCTCTGTTCTTGGTGTGTGTACCCGCCCGTGCATGCACACACATTCATTTAGGTGAGGGTAGATAGAGAATACAGACAACTCCATACTACCCAACGATAATACCCTAGAAAATACTTACTAGTAGATGTGGTATTACTGATATAACAGGAGTAACTTCTATAACTGATTGAGCCTGTACCTGGGTATTAGAAACCGGAAAGGTTCTTGTAGTTGACCAATTAGTTCCATAAACAGAAGAAGAAAAGAGGGAGTTGGCTGGCGCTTAGAGCAGGGAAAAGAAGATTAGGACTCCTTGGAACCTACTTCTCCACTCGCATACACCAGTTTCATGATGGTGTAGCCACAAGGACTGGGTGAGAAATGGTTTTCCCATCCCATGAGAATGTAAGAGTTCAATAAATGTCTCCATCCCAAACTGGGAGAAAAAGTCAAATTCTCAAAAAAAAAAAAAATTGTGGTCCAGAACGCCTCCTCCCCCCCCCCCAAAAAAAAAAACAGTTCAGGTCATTCAACACATTTTGTTTCAATAATTTCAAAACACTTTTTTTAGATTTTGACCTTGTTTTCCTCTTTTTTATTTTTTTTTTCATATAAATTAAGTTACATTTCTAACTGAAGTCATTTTGAACTAAAATCAAACCCCCTTTTTGTTTAGAAATTGTCAAAATGGTATATTTAGACAATTTAAAAACTTTTACTCACCATTTTATTGAGTCAGGAAACCTGTCTAAAACAACCCTTTCCTGTGAACAGTTTCAGTTTCAATGAATCAATATTTTTGGCAAAAAAAGTGTAATCAAAAATTTCCCAACCAGCTCTAATAATCACGTGGGGTGTGTTTACACTGCATCTGGCAACAAGTTTCCCAGCCACGGTAGACAAGCTCCCACTACCTTGAGTCAAGCGAGCACACTAAAAATAGCAGCATGGATGCTGAAGCTTGGGCTCCCAAGCCCACCTGACCCGCTGGATCTGAACTCAGGCGGTAAGCCTCTGCCAGGGCTGCAAAATTCATGCTGCTATTTTTAGCATGTGAGCTTGAGCCAAGCTAATGCAAGTCTATCTACCGAGGTGGGAAGCATGCTCCCAGCTGCAGTGTAGATACATCCATAGTGTAGCAGAGGAGAGAACCAGGGCTGCTTCTACTAGGTTCAATTTCAAACATCCCTCCTCCCAAAATTCAGGGGTGCTTAGTTTCACGGTTCTGATTTAAAGAGGACCTAAGTATTTAGATCTGCATTTGAATTTTAGAAATATTTAGAATAGACATTCAGACAAAGACCACCATAAATCAAAATAGTGAAATTATAAAGGAACATTTTTGAAGTTGAAGCTGATTAGAGCTGAATACCTCTCTAGTACAGAAAGGATTCTCCTTCACTTTTCAACCGTGGGAATCAGATTTTCCTTACGTCTTCTCAAGTTAGCAACAGTCACATCACAACTGATGGCACCATGGAGCTAAATAGATAGTCTAGTCCTTTCTCATGTCCTTTTTGGAATTATAGAAAGCATGCCTGTTTATTAAAGCTAAATTTCAGGTGTGAGTTCTCAAGGATTTAGACAATCCAAACAGCATCAAACTCCTTAATTATACCCCTTATTCTGTGTGCCACTCTGATGTAATGGAGAAGATATATGTGTATGGAATCAATGATTAGTACATCTTCAGAATGAAGCACAAACTGCACTTCTTTACACTGGTTAAAAATGTCAGAGGTGACACTGAAATGCACATATAGTAACAAAATCTCCCTCCGATCTCATACACACTCACCAGCGGAATTGCATGGTATCAAGCATCCAAATATAAAGAAAAAAAGCGACATTACTAAAATTATGCTGTAGTTTAGTTTATTTAAGGGGTTTTTTTTAAATTAACCTAATTTCTTTTGTAGGAATAATCTTGGAATATCCTAGCAGGGCACGTTCAGCAAGTTGTGTTTTCTCCTTCCTAGTCCCAGTCACTATTTTGGTGAGATTTTTTTTTAACACATTTCTGTACTTTTTTTTTTTTGCAATGACCATTTAAAGAGGTTTAAGCATGAGTTAGATCCATAATCCTTTTATTTAGTAAAACAAAACTAAATCCCAGTTCTCCACTGAGAACCACACCCCTGTGTTGAAGTCCATGGGACTGCACATAGTTCTCAAGGAGCAGGACCATATATGGTTGTTTTGTTCACATTGTTCCTATTCTCTCTTCTTTCTCCAGACATGATTTAAAAAAAAAAAAAAAAAAAAAAAAGCAGCTGAATGTCTTGGGCTCAATCCCTACCCTCTCGCTATCTTGTATCTAAGACATAGTCCTGCATGGGATAGCATCATGCATGGGGTCATTTTCCTATTGGGAGCTCCAGAGGGGCTTGTGCCTTAAACACATACAATGATTTCCAGTTCCAGAGACCCTCCCACAAAGAAACCACTTGCCTCTGTGACTAGCCAACTCTGCTAAACCTGGCCCAGCCTGTACCCTTTGGAAAGGGTAGCACTACTGTGAGTGCACAGTCTTTATGCTGGTTGAGCACAAAGCCCCCTTGGGAAGGCTCCTTGCATTCCATTCCTGGCCTCCTCCTCCTCTCCCCATTACAGACAGGAAGGGTCAGACACCGGCTTTGACATAAAACAAAAATATATATTTTTTGTTTGCAGCTCCCCCTTCTTTCTGACGCAGTCACTCTATTCCTATTCAGCCCAGTGTCACATGTTGAGGGTGTAGAACAGGCAGATTCAGATGAGTCATGAACAAAAAGGACAGGCTGTGCAAAGAGATATTCTCTTTACTGGGCCCTGCTTGCACAATGAGCTTCATAAATAGCTACTTCTCCCATGCTGCCCTTCCCCTATTACCCTTTCACACACAAGAGTGCATCTAAATCATTCAGCCACTAGGTGGCTCCACTGAAACTTCCATGAGAAAGAACACTGACTCACAAGAATAATGCAAAAACGGCAGCTGCCATTGCATGAAGAGGGGATT
Organism: Lepidochelys kempii; assembly: GCF_965140285.1. Lineage (NCBI taxonomy): Eukaryota > Metazoa > Chordata > Testudines > Cheloniidae > Lepidochelys > Lepidochelys kempii. The sequence goes on along the minus strand of NC_136391.1, from coordinate 29,267,246 downwards.
CATGTATGTTTAAAGATGTTTACAAACAATGTGATGACAACAGATCTTTCAGTTACAGCACAAGGAAGAGGGGATGGAACAATGTCTACTGGGAGGGCCAGAGAGGGGGAAGAGAGGAAGAACTGGAGAGCAATGTAAGAGGGAGGAATTGGATGCCACGGGGCTAAAGTGGAAGGGCAAAGTGTGTGTGGGGGGGAGAATTGGGGAAAACACATGGGAAAAGGACTGGAGAAAATGGGATGGAGGAGAACTGGGATGGGGACAATGAAGGACCCATTTTTTCCACCCTTGCTCATGCTGGGTGGTATGTTACCTTGCAAATAGTCCTATTGATTTCAAGAGGACTACTTCTCACCGAGTAAGGTACTACTCAGTATGAGTAATTTGGCCCAGAAGAAGGGGAAAAGAGAGGACTAAACTTGCTCTTTGGGCAGTGACTGTCATTTACTACATATTTATACAGCTAGCACCTAGCACCATGTGAGCTAAACCTGGCTGGCCTGTAGGTACCAACGTGATATAAGATGAGACAGTAGACAAAAAGAGGAGAGAGAGAGAGAGAGCTTTGTGAGCTAGAAGAAGACTACTGTTGAGCTAAATGATAATTAACCTTAAATATGGTGATGTAGATATCGAGGAGACACACGGGTGGGGATCAATCAGATGTGCCCACAGTGGTAACCTGAACCTGTCCTCAGGAAAAAAGCAGAGGGTGACATTAAGAAAATTGTTTTGACAATAGATAGAAGCTGCTAACTGCTGCTGTGGGAATCATGTTAACAACAGCCTCTAATTTGCCACCTCAAAGTAAAAGAAGAAGAAAATGTCACCTAGTGCTGCTGGAAATATGGCCTGTACATGAAAAGCAACAGCCCCCAGCTTGCCTTTTATTTAGTTCCTAAAACTTGAAACTTGCAAATAAATCACACCAGCTGATTACTAATAAATTCAATTTATCTGATTTGCTTTCCCCTCCCTGTGGACCCTTTCTTTATAGTACTTGTAGCTGCAAAAGCAGCAGGCAGCTCCTCCAGGAACAGACACCAATGCTGCTGCATGAATTAACTTGGCAGCAGATGCTCAGCAGGGTAGAGGATGATCACTCTCCACTCATCTCTCTAATTAACCTGCTGATCCTTCATTATAGCGCAGTCCATGTTATTTATTTATTCACACTACTTTTATCATAAAACAAAGAAAATTACATAAAGTGGGGGACAAAAAAAAACCCCAAAACCCTCCATGTATTAATAAAGCTCTGACTGAAGCTGACAGAAGCAGAGATATTCAAAACTGAGGTTCATGGATGCACAGAGGATTCAGACACACTGTTCAGAGAATCCATGAACATCCATAGTAGTCACAGTGACAAACACCCTTGCTGCTGAATTCTGCTATGAACTATAGGACATTGATGGAGTTCATTGGAATACCCAAGTTTCTTTAAATATCAGTTGTTCACTGGGGAGGGAACAGGAGATGCATTTTATCCTGAGGCCTGGAGAATGGTGTGATATGAGTCTGGAGTGAAGAATTAGGCCTCTGGTAGCTCAGTCAGCATAGTGGTCAAGAAATTTGTCGTGATTCAAGCAAAATTCTGCTGTTATTTACTCCAATAATTATGTTTTTTGTAACTCAGAGCAGAATTTGGCTTTGGCCATTTATTTTAACCAAACACAAAATTGGTAATTTAAGTCTGAGAATGAGTTTCAGTTTCTTGGCATGTCTCAATACAATGTACTTCAGTGGAGGCACAAAAATGGGAGTCCTGGAACAATGAAATATTAAGCATATGCTGATTGTGTTGTTTAGTGAAAGCATCATTTTGATAAATAGTTTGGCAATGTCAAATAAATCTGACATCCTATGGAATCACATTGTTTTGATTTCATTTGTGCACCTTATGTTTTTCTTGGAGTTTTTACGATGTTTCCCCCCTTTCACTCTCCTTGTGCTCAAAACTGGCTGAATCATTCTTGCTCAGACTTCCACACACACACAAAAATATCCACAATTTTGGATGGATACCAATCTTAGAATATCTCAGCCAAAATTATGAAAGTTTCAAAAATTACAAGGGACTAAAACGCAGGAGGATAGATTGGATAGTGTGCAACTTTATTTATGCCAGTTGCTGCCGCTCCTACTATCATGATACAAGGACCAACCCCAATCCACAATATGTGCAAAGCTTGAACATGATCTTTCTAATGATTCAAAAGCAGTTCACTGAAAATATTTAAAAATTAGCGTTGTGGCTGTCTCTGTACTTACAAGTTTTGTCTATAAGTGGATTTGCCAAATTCCCATAAAATAGACAGCTGTGGAAATATTTCCAGCACAACTGAAACCAAGAAGTGACAATGGTGCCAGTACTTGTAAGATGGCTAGTGTGATTTCTAGACCCAAATGGCATGTAAAAGCACCACTTAGAACTTGTTCCTGCACAGGGCTGAGTGCTTCCTGAAGGCTTCCATGAACCCTCAGCTCTCACTGAGCTGTTCTGAGATCGCTGGATGAAATGGTACAAGGGCAAGCGAAAAGTGTTATCACAATGCCCAAAAGTTTCAAAGTAAAAAGCCATGTTCATGTCAAAGTGTGTTGATTTTATTAAGCAAAATGCTAACCCAAAACATATGTACATAAAAGTGACATAGTAGACATGAGTGGGCTTTGTGACACTGGCACCAACCTTGATTAACCTGCATGTGAAAATAAAAAAGCTGGTCCTCAAAATGGAAAGACGCATACAGAAAATGCGATTTACAATTTTTAAGCGTTTGAAGAAAGTAACACCAGCAGTCAGTTTACATTCAAGTGTAACTTTGTGCATGCACTTCATCTTGCTTCTTTAATTCCTTGACACACTCTATTTACAGATCAGTAGATTTTCCTGCTGGGTAAGCTTCCACCTTCCTAGCTTTTTTTCTGTCTCTCTCTTTCTCTCCCTTTTACAGTGCTCTCAGAAAGATCAAATCATTAATGGTATTAAAGACTTTGTGGTAGAAATTATTATCTATGCTGGATATATTACTTACACGAAGAAAGAGTTTTTAATTGGAAATTTTACAGCTGGAAACCTCAGCACTGTAGAGCTGTGTATTTCTTCACATTTATTGGAGCTAATATGTATTGTACAGGGTTTGAATAAATACTATCATCATAGGTGGCTTTTTATATACACTTTGGAGAGCTAAAAAGCAGTTTCTCCATAATACAAAGAGCCCTGTCGGATAATATGGACAGCAGTAACGATATTCTTATTAAGATGTTCCGTGCATTTTAGAAGTGAAAATACGAGGACATTTCATTCATTTTTATCTCGTTCCATAAGTGATAGGAGTTCTCCTGGAGAGTTTTAAAGCATTTAATAATAAAGTCATCAGTAAGTAAGTTGGAATGGGAACTCTCACAAAACAAGCACAGAATCAAAGAAATGAAAGTCATACATTTAGTAGCCAAATATAAGTCTATAGAGGGGGAAAATACCAGACAAATGCTTGGAGAACATTTCAGCTCTTTACATGACTATTAATTCACTTTAATCCACATGACTATTAATCCATTATGCCTCCTTACTACTATTAACTATGATAAGTCAATGTCTTCAGATCACCTAGCAATACCTTGTTCATGTATTAACTTGCTGATTGACAATTATGGTCAAATTTTCAAAAGGTAGAGACCCCAGCCAACCCCCAATACATGCACATTGAAAGAACTCTAACTTAGATTGTTAGCTCTTTGAGGCAGAGACCATCTTTTTTCTCTCTGTTTGTACAGCACCTAGCACAATGAGGTCCCGGCTCCTTGATTTGGGCTCCTAGGCACTATAGTAATACAATAATAATAACAAATGAACACTTGGTGCCTCATTGTTCTACACACTGTACATACACAGTAAGAGACCGTCTCTGCATTGGAGATCTGACAGTGTTAAGTTGGGGTTTTAAGGGAGTCTAATACACAAGATAGATACAGAGCGGGAGGAAAGAAGGATTATTATCCCTATTTTACAGTATGGAAAATGAGGCAAAGAGAGATTAAATGACTTTTCTAAGCTCACACAGTAAGGCTGCTATAGACCCAGGGATTGAACCCAGAGCTCTTCAGTCCCACTCTATTGCCTTAATCACAAGACTACCTTCAGAGGGGTAGCCGTGTTAGTCTGTATCAGTAAAAACAACAAGGAGTTCTTGTGGCACCTTAGAGACTAACAAATGTATTTGGGCATAAGCTTTTGTGGAATATAACCCACCTCATCAAATGCATGGAGTGGAAAATACAGGAAGCAGGTATAAATATACACATGTGAAAAGATGGCCCCCACTTCGTAAGGCAACTCCCATCTTTTCATGTGCTGTATATTTATGCCTCCTTCCTGTATTTTCCACTCCATGCATCTGATGAAGAGGGTTATATCCCACAAAAGCTTATGCCCAAATACATTTGATAGTCTCTAAGGTGCCACAAGGACTCCTCATTGTTAAGACTACCTTACTTTCTTGTATTCCTCTATGTTAACACAATCACAGTGACAATAAAAAAATCAGTGAACCCCAAAACTGTAAATTTTTATTTGTAGAGGCAGGACCAAAATTAAGTACACACCAAACAAGTCACTCTCACAGTCCTGTACATTTGGGAACCCTCTGTGAGCTCAGCTGTTCAGGAACGCATTTCCTTTTTCTGGTTCTAGCAGACTCAGAGAAAAAGATCAATCTCTTTTCTAGCATCAGGAATTTAGGAGCTAACTCAAAGCCCAGCCCCTTCACTACTCACAATGTAACAGGAAACAGAAATCCTAGGTAAGGCTACGTTTATGTCATGGAAGTCATGGAAAACATGACTTCCAGAGACCTCCCTGTCATTTTCTGCTTCAGCGCCTAGGTCTATTGGACTGGAGCTGGAAGCCAGTGGGGCCAGGCAGGGATCCAGAAGGGCGACAGCCTCCTCAGGTTACCCCTACTGGTGTCCAGTGATGGGAGACAGCCTCTTCAGGGTCTACCTGCAGGGTTCCAGTGACAGGCGACAGCCTCCTTAGGGGGCCCTCCTCAGGGTTCCAGCCACCAGGGACAGCCTTGTGGGCATGGGGGTGTGTGTGGGGGAGGAACCCTGCAGCTCCCACCCACCAGGGTGGCAGGGGAAACCATGGAGCCGCAGTAGCAAAAGTCACAGGTAGGTCACAACTTCTGTTAATTTTTGTTTATTGCCCATGACCTGTCCATGACTTTTACTAAAAATAACCATGACAAAATCTTAGCCTTAATCATAAGGCTAGCCCTGCGTTGTAAAACTGGTCTAGGAATCCCAGACTATGCTAGCATACAAGGCACAGACACTAGTTCATTGCTCATGAAAGGATTTTATTTACACTGCTGAAAGATACATCTGTGGTTCTTTTACTTAACGATGTTCTTTAGTGTCACACATTTAAACCGTTGTAAAAGGGGAACACAGAACAGGACTACTTTTGATGATGCAAGTTACCATTGCAAACCATATGAGTAAGTGAACATGTGATTAATTTCATTGTGGGAGAGGAGATACAGCATTTTTTTTTTCTAGAGCAAATTGAATGCTTTGGAATACCTAGTTGTATGCCATGTACTTGTAGATGTGTCAGTCCTGGGATATTAGTGAGACAAGGTGGGGGGAAGTAATACCTTATATTGGACCAACTTCTGTGGGAGACCTGAGTTCAGTTCCTGCTCTGCCCTAGCTTGTCTCTCTCATCAACTAGTCCAAGTTGGTCCAATAAAAGATATTACCCCACCCATTCTAAACTACCTGGTGCATCACACATATATAACACCATACAGTAGGTAGGTTCACATGCAAGGTCTGCTTTGAAAAAGGATATTTTAGTAAAAACAAAACGAAGTCATGCTGATCACAAGCACAATATCGCTTGAGTAAAGCCTTTGCATAATCTATACAATAAAGATAAAAATGTCCCATTGAACCAGAAGGCTTACTAAAATAATCTGAAACTAAATTATGTAGTTTTTATGCTACTTTTTGGGTGATCTATGATAACTAAGCTTACAGGCACAGAAACATTCATGGATATTTCAAAATGATCTGCTTTTCATGAGAGCCAACATTTATGATGTATCTTCTGAAAAAAAACAGATTGATAGCTGCTATCAAATTTGATAGTAGATACCAGATACGAAGAAAAAAAATTGCACTGTACAATTTTAGCTGGCTGATCAAATTATGTCATTTACATCCTATTATGTCACATGTCATGCTGACACATGGCTGTGGAGTATAATTTAAGTCACATCATAGATGGTGGACATACACAATGTAACTTCCTAATTGTGAACTCTATTAGTCTGGGGAAATAGCCTTCCAAGAGAAGTATGGAAGACCTAAATGTCTTGAATCATTTAAAATACTGAATAAAATACCAGAGAACCTAGCAGAGAGAACAATATTGCACAGATGGGGAGATCCACTGGATAATTTCATAAATCTTGTACATCCCTAAATTTATGGTTCTCTGCCAACAGCTTAAATAATACTTGTTTATAACATAAATTAACCACTGGATCAACTGGTGGATAATGAGTCTAATGTGTTTACAGAGTATCTATTCCTATGCTGAGATTAAAGTGCACCACGAAGAATTTCAAAATAATGAACAAACTATTTTCTGGTTTATTGTTATCATTCTTATAAGTTAAAATTCCTCAGAAATGAAAAACAATAATGTTTATTCTGCTCTAGTGCAGCACTGACATAAAAAGGGATTATTTAAGTAATAAAAAATAGAGGCAAACAATGCCAAGGTGAAGGAATGGACATTTTTTCCTCCCTTTTGAAAAATGTGAACTTTAAATAATTGTCTGAATAATTTCTAGTTCTATGCCTTTGGAAAAGTCAGAATTTTAGATAATTGTCCCTTAAGTATTCTAAAACTTTCCTGTGACCTTTAGTCCAGCAGAGCTGTAATCATACATACTTGTATGGTCATTTCTAGTCTAGTGGCAACTATTATATTATACATTTGGGTCTGCTAACCCTTTAAAAGCTGGATAGAAACTGCTTTGTCTATGAGGTGATCATACAGAAACTTTGTACTGACAGTATGAGACTGTATTTGTTTTATCTTTAACAGAAAGATGAAGAAACAAGTCAATAATTCAGATGCAGAATCTCTACTTTTTTTTTTTAACTTACATGCAACTATGTATGCCGAGGAATAGGGAGGTACAGAGGACAGCAGATTTGGTTTCCAGATCTATCTCATGTACCTATATGGTCCCCATCACCATGCAGTCTTGAACTGATTTATCTTCCCAACACCCCATGTGAGGGAGGAAAATGCTACCATCCCAATTACAGATGGGGAATTGAGGCAGAGTGACTTGCCCAGGGTCACACAGGAAGTCTGGGGTAGAGTAGGAACTGAACACCATCCAAGTTAGTGCTCTAGCCACTGGAACATCCTTCCTCTCTAAACTCCTATTGACTTCAATGGGGTCAGGTTTTCACCTGAAGTTCTTATCATAGAATCATAGAATATCAGGGTTGGAAGGGACCTCAGGAGGTCATCTAGTCCAACCCCCTGCTCAAAGCAGGAACAATCCCCAATTTTTTCCCAGATCCCTAAATGGCCCCCTCAAGGATTGAACTCACAACCCCGGGTTTAGTAGGCCAATGCTCAAATCACTGAGCTATCCCTCTGTATATTGTAACCTTGTTTCTGTTATTTCTCTATTCCATAGTTGCCTGGTTTTAAAAAAAAATCACTGCTAAAAATAAGAGTCTCTTTTGTGTCTTCAGCACACTTTGTCTTTATCTGAAATGGCAGAATAGTCACCTGGGATACTAACAGATTTAGGGTCAATTTCTGCTCTCAGTTACACTGTTGGAAATCTGGAGTGACTCCATTAATTTCAGTGACCCTTGGATTTTGGTCTTCCCTGTAATTTCTGTGTGTTTTCTCAGTATTAATTGCCACTTATGTGTTTTTCTTAAGAAAGGATGTAGCAGACTTCAGCTGAACCAAGAGGACTCCAAGCTGCAAGTGGAACATCCCTGGCCACATAAAATTTTGTGTGTATGAATTACCACAATTTTCACTGAATTGCCTCCTGTACAACTTCTTTACAGTCAATAGCCTGAGTCTGATCTCACTCACACAGACTCCAGTGGAGCTTCTTCTGATTTATACCCTTGTAAATGGAAATTGGATTCAGACCAATGGAATTGCAAGAGTCATTAAGTTAGCACAAAATTTGGCTCCTCAGTTTTGCCCAGTGTACTCAGTTAGCCAGACACCTTTTTTATTTGTAATCATATTGTTTTGACATGTTGAACATTTCATTCGGATCACATCTCCACATATCACGTGTGTTGAACGTTGCAGCTGTAAACTATGAGAATTAATGCAAGATGCCAAGCTCTAGTATGGAAAAGAGATGAAATGGTTGTCAGATGTGCTTAGCATTAAACATACATTATTAACATGGTAATTTGCATCGTCTAATGGATCATTTTCAGCATCTATATATTATATTTAATTTGATTATGTTGTTCATTTAATCAAAAGTTTCAAAAAGTAATAACGTACTCCATTGGTCATTATTTTAAAATTCTTTGGTGAAACTAGTGGCTATATTCTGACCTGGAGTCATTGAACTTCCAATTAATTAGTATTTATATTTGCCAAATTTGAGCCAGGTGCTATGGGGGCAAATAAAAAGCTAATAACCCCATCCAGAGGGCCTTGCAACCTGAATTTTACTTAAAATAGATTGAAATTTCATAGTATTGATGACTGTGCAACAGGCATTGACATGTGAAATTTAGACATTGAAAATAATGGAAGATATGCATCTAACCCCCCTAAATCATTTTGAAAGTTTCAATTGAGAGAATCTTTCAATGCTCAGCCTCAGATGACATGGGTTTTAGTATACACACACACATATATTATATATATATATCTTTCTCTCACGCAGGTTCAATGAAATTCATGAACCTTTCATTAAACAAAGGATGAGTTTCAAGAATCCCTTCCCTAGCCCCATCTCCTTCCCTCACCCAAGCTATTTTCGCACATGTTCTGGGAAGGATTTCTTAGCTTAAATCAAAACCATGAGAAACTATGAAATTACTCTTGCTTTCTAAAAACCAAACTGAACTAAAAAACAATGAACCCCATGCTATGAAAAAAATAAAATAAAAGCAGAGAGAATTTAAAATATATCTATTTGTAAAAAAAGTGCGTATGGGGAACTTAAGGATCAGGAGTTTCTTTTATATTGGCATTAATCAAATGTTAGCACAAATAACTTAGCATCTCACTGTCAATGCTGAGATGACTCTACGGGTATGTCTACACTGCAAAGAAAAACCTGTGTCACCAAGTCTTTGGGCCTTTCCGGGCTCAGGCTATGGAGCTAAAAATAGCAGGGTAGATGTACCTACTCAGAAGAGCCCAGACTCTGAGACTGTTCCCCCCAACCGGGTTTCAGAGCCTGGGCTCCAGCCTGAGAAAGAATGTCTCCACTGCTATTTTTAGCTCTGCATCCTGAGCCAATTGACCCAGGTTCTGAGACTTGGCGCTGTGGGTTTTTCTTTGCAGTGTAGACATACCCTTATTCACACAGATGCTGACTCTACACACATCTGGAATTTTAAAAGATTTACCAACAGATCGTATAGCACTCCACTACAGCTGACCTGGGATCAACCATATCAACCATATCAGATTTCTATTAGAACATTTAAAAGGGCAAATGGAGGCCATAGTATTTTAGTATTGCCAAACCATTAATTCTTATAATGTGCACTTTGAGATAGTGGCAGAAAGTGGCCACCTGACTATAAAAACTGACTAGAATTTATCAGCAAAGTGCCTGTTGGTACTGTTGTAATACAGGTTCTGTCAGCACTTCCATTACACATTCTTATTTTCAGGGGTTTATAACTCAGCTGTAACTTGCTATGAGAAAATTTTTAGCATGCATAGTCTTTGCCGAAGATCAGTCCAAGCTAAATGTGGCTTAAATTATCTGAGACACTTTAAGGGGAAAAAAAATTGTCACTTGAAATTTCCTTGGAGCTGCCGCAACTCAAACATTGTGCTGTGGTTTTGACCGTGTCTGATCCCGCAGTCTGTCAAGATGCAAAATTCCATTGGACTTCAGTGAGAATAAAGTGTGGGTGTGACTGCAAAAATGTGCCCTTACATATATTTGTAAATGTAATCCATACTGTAAACTAGTGACAGCAGGGGTTATATTTGCTTTTAAATTTTTAAAGTCTGAAATATTGAGGTGTATAAAGTGGCCCCTGGGCACCGGCAATCCAGTAACTATTTTATAAAGGATTTTAGTGTGCACATTATAAATAATAATAGTTCACTGTTGTTCTTATTCCTGTATAAAGTGCCATGGGATATTCTGGAACCCAGTTTCAAAAGGAAAATGCATACAGGCACCCATTTTCTGCATGTATTACCACCTAGATAGCTATAGATAGCCGCAGCTTGCACATGCATTTAGGATAGTATATGTCAAAGCAGGTGTACATATGCACATGCACTGTCCTGTGAATATCAACTCCTTAATGTAAGCGCAGTGTGGACAAAGGTCATAACTGAAGACCCACACACAGTAAAAGTCATAGTTCCCAACATATCTAGCTTGGAAAGGTGAAGGGTTGTCAGCATATGACACTTTGCTTCTGGGCAGAAGAGTTATTTCAAACCTGATGACTAAGCCATGTAAATGCTATAGGCATGCAAACTAATTTGCACCACTGTCAAAACTGGCAGATAAAGTGCTCAACAGTTTTGCAAAAATTGAAACACTTGGCAGATACAATTCATTTGTGTGTGAGAGGAAACAAAAAGCCTATTTAGTTAGTTAGTTTGTTATGAATCACTTTTGTACCAAGCCAAAAACACGTGAGGCAGAAATCAAATATGGAATCCTTCCCACTGCCTCTTTCCTAAGGGGTCTCACTACGTTGATTTTGTGGCTTCTGGGTAAATTGTCCCTTTTCCAGAATTGCCCAGAATTTTAGATTTGTGCACACAATTGGCCAGTGAGATGCCTCAATTGCTTATGGCAATTAAGTAGATTTTTGCAGTTGCTCTTCTGAATACATGGTCTCAATCTCTGGGGCACAGCTTGCACCAGTGTTACTGATAGCCATATCTTGCTTGCCCCTCTGGATTTGCTCCCTCTATCATCTGTAATTCATGGATGAAGAATCCGTAACAGTACAGACAGTAGCTGAGATAATACAACGTGAGATGGACATAGTAAAAATATTAAAAGGAATAAGAATCTCGAGTGATTCTATTGGCTGAGATTGGGGACATGAGAAGATTTTAACAATAATCCAACAAATAATTTTGATCACTGCAAGAAGGCTGAAATAGCTAAGCAGTTAATCAGAAGAGTAGAGGGAAATAAACTTGGAATAGCATGAGAAATTCTGAAGGAGAATGTTAGGTACTCTGAGAAAGATGTTAGCTTCCTTACTGGATGAAACAGAAGATCACAAGGCCAGTTTAAAGGAATCCCAGAACAAGATGAGTGCAAGAATTCTTTATACAAAGTTTTCTGAAGGAACTTCTTCTGAAGTCCATTGAATTCTCAACAACACCACCACCAAACGGAAAGGCATATTTGCTGGTAGCTTCCTGTGTGCCAGGAGACAGTCATGAGAGAAGCATAAAATAAGAGGGTGGATTTTTCATGAAAAAAATCAACTGGAATCTTTACTGATTTAAAAAATTGAGATGTTACTAGAGAAATGGGACTAGTACCACTTCTGGAATAGACTAAGAAGATGCAGAGTGAGATCTGAAGTGTGGTATCCATCCCCAATTACCCTCCTTTATTTTTTAATACTAGAGATCAGCACAAAGATTGTATCCAGATGAACAAGGAATTGAGGAACCTGCTGGTATGGTACCCACCAGCAGGAGCAACAGTATTTCGTGAGACTAGTCCCTCCATGTATTTCACTTGGTTGAGACCTAGACGCATTTACTTATTTATTTTTATGAGGATTTCCTTTGTGGCTCTTATGAAAAATCACAACTTGTATTGATTTATAAGCTGTTATGGTCTCCACCATCATCTGAGCACTAAGCACACATGAAAAAAATGTACCCGTACAGCCCTTCTGGGAGATGAGTATTATCCCCATAGTATATACAGGGAAATGACACACACACAATGATTAAAGAAAAGGAGTACTTGTGGCACCTTAGAGACTAACAAATAAGCACTCCTTTTCTTTTTGTGGATACAGACTAACACGGCTGCTACTCTGAAACCTGACACAATGATTAAGTGACTTATCCAAAGCTTGTACTATTTCTAGGGAAAGACACTCTAAATCTCAGTCCAGTTCCATAATTGCAAGGACATCCTTTGGAGTGAGGCTTGCTAAGGTTTAAAGTGATGCTGGAATGACTTTCCTGTCAGTTATAGGAAGGAAAATAGTTAGAAAATGGCTACATCAAAGATTATTGTTGTTTATTATTTGTATTGTTGTTGTACCTAGGATCCTTAGAGGGAAACTTAGGTATGGCAGTTTACAACAAAACATTTTGATTTCAGTTCTTATGAGTTCCCACCTCCTATATTTTGCTTTGAATTTGGGGTTAGGTTGAATCAAAATCCCCAAGAGAAACTCAAACAAAATCATCAAATTCTACCTGGTTTTAGGTGAAAACCATATAAAACCACTAAGGCATTAATTATATCCTAAGAAAAAAAAAATAACCAGCTTCCATGTGTGGGACAGGCATAAATCTGCCTAAATGTGCAAATATCAGCAAAGATTGCTCAAGTGACCACCTGATTTTTCTCTTGAACAACCTGAAAATTCTATAAGCACTGTGACAAAATGGCCAATGTTGGTACGGTGAGTCCCCCACTTTTCTTGGTGAGGGGGCTAAGACACTATCCTTTTCCCCTGCTCTTGGGCACCGAGGGCACCGCTAGTAGCCCGGGAAGGTGGTAGAGAAGGGAAGCAAGGGAGGGGTCTGTGTTTGCACCTCACTCTGAGCCCCAGCCCCTCTCAACCCCGGCAAGTTTCTTCCTCTCTTCCCCCTTGGGTAGGGTTACTCTCGATTCTTGACCCCAGGGGAGGGAGTCTCCCTGGCCTGCTGGGGCAGGGTCTCCCTTCTTTTGGTTCTCTGGTCTTTCAGGTCTCAGCAACACACCTCCAAACTCCACTCCTCTCTCCTTCTTCACACCCCGTGACTGCCTGAAGCAGGGTTTTTTTATTAGTTTTCTGACAGGGCCTTAATTGACTACAGGTGCTCCAATTAACCTGTAGCAACCCTCTCTAGCCTATATGGAACCACATCTTAATTAGCCTGGAGCTTATTTATCTCCCCTCTATCACTGTCCCACTGCTCCCTGGACCTTCTGTATCACCGCACCCAATGGCCTACGATCTTGCTGATTTTACTGAGATGGTTATAAGCGACACAAGGTAGTATTCTCATTGAAACTCCTGCAGAACTCAGTCGTGCATCCCTTTTCCTATCAGCTCAATTCAAAATATGACAGCCAGATCTTCCTCTGGCATTCTGAATATTATATTTTGGGTCTCTTGTTTAGTGGGTCCCTTAAGGCTCCAGATTGAGGGTATTTCCAAATATCAAATACTAAATTCCAAATAAGAGAGAACTTTTAGGAAGAGAAATATTTTTGTTAGCGAATCGACAAATATAAATCCCTGCTTTACACTGTATGTTGTCTGCAAACTTGATTCTCTCCCTAAAAGAGGTGTATTTATCTGTTTAACTGTACTATAACTTCAGGCAGTGGGAATATCAGTTAATTCTCATCTACTGAGACCCAATGGTTAGAAGAGAAAAAAAATACAACTGAGGGGTGGATGAATTAATTGATATTCTTCCTGACAGCCATTGGAGGATGATTAAAACAGAGCAGGTATGCGGAACCCTTACAAAATTAAATGCAAAACTAAAAATGGACTCATGCCATAATTGCCAATTAGCTGCTCAGAACTACAAAACCAAACACATGCACACAGACCCCCAGCCAATAATGAGGCTGGGGAGAGGGTAGGGAACATTTGTTAAAATATCATGTTTTTCCTGACCTGTGACCAGCTTAGGGACAAACATCAATGGCAATTTCCTCTCCTACCAGCACCTCCACTTCTGAGACATTATTCCTTTTACTCAGTGAATAAATGCCACTTAACAAAATATCCCTAACATGGATAGAAAGCATATTGTCCATGAGCACCTCTACTGAGGGACCTGATTTTTGAGTGCAGAAAACTTGGAGGGGTTAATTCCAAATAAGAAACCAGAAGTGTCTTATATTCTGACAGAGGCATCTAAGCTACATGTTGCAGAAGACCATCTCCTGAAAATCTGGAAAAATATGTTCAAGTGTTCCGATGTACATTTGGTAAAAGAAGTCAAGGCAAAGATAGCCACTCTGCTTATATACATGATTCCAGGCAGGAAGCAACAACCTGTGTAAGTTGTGGGGGAATAGTTTCTTTTGCTCCCACATAGGTTGAGTTCTGAATGAGATGCGGTGATCCAGTACATTGTGAACATTGTAAAGCTACAATTGGAGAGATCCAGCAATCATCTTCTTGGAAGAACATTCCCCCTTCATAAACACCTTATACTTCTGGTGCAAACCATCAGATGTTAGAGTAGAAATACTCCACCATGCACAACAACCAAATGAGACTGGCAAACCTGACAAATAATGGTGAGGAACAGACTGTGAAAAGTTTTCCCCTCAAATACACTGATTCTAAGCCCCAACCAAACAGTTCCCACACTGTTTCCGAGGAGAATATGGCCCACTGTCCTTATTATTGAAAGACAATTTATATTATAAGTCTTAGCATTTCCCCATCCACAGCCGAACCCAACATGTGACAGGACACTCAAGCAATTTGTAACAGGGATGGAAAAGGAGGACACGAAGAGTTACTGTTACTAAAGTGTGCTTATTTATAGATAAGTTCATTGGTTTAGACATCAGAAAGATACTGTCAGGATACACAAAGATCTGAAACACGGACAAACCTACAAGTGTCCAAGCAGATGTTGCCAGATAAGAAAGAGGAATCATCTCTCGAAACTCCTGTTAATGTTAAGGTTTATTTTTCTCTGGTTTTCTTTCAGTCACTTTCTTTATTTTAATCATGGTTAATGCTTATATTAAAATGACAAAACGGGAGGAAATGTGTGCACGTAGGGTGGGGGGGTAGAATATAGTTTAATAGTCTGTGTGTACTGTGGAAGTTTTGGTGAAGAGCTACAATATTGCTGCTATGTTTGACTACATGTTGGCCCCCCATTAAAGACAAGTGGAAACTGAAGTGATACCGAAAATAAACATGATGAAGGAAACATTAAGTCCTCTCATCAAATTATCCTGTATGTGCTGAGGCTTCATTAATTTATGTTTGTAAAACACTTTGAGATCCTACATACAATCAAGACATTGCTGTATATCTGAGAAAATGTCTAAAATTTCAGAGGGATCCAGCTTTGGATTCCTTTATTGCTGGGATGCTCCTGGATGTGAAATTAGCACACTTGCTACCATCAAGGCCTGAGGTCCCTTGAGTGTGTCGAGCGGTACAGGTTTAATATGCCATTTTTCATTTTTTCTTTTTCTTTTTTTACCATATCGTTTAGCTGAAATTATGTCAGACTGAAGCTTTAATTTGTTCTTATCTCTATGTGTCTACTTGGTCTTGTATCCACATTCCAGATTTTCTTTGCTAAAATGAATTTATTCTTTCATGGTGATTGCCTGGCCCTTTTTTTTCGTTTTTCTGATTTGTTTTCTTAATCTTTTTTTTCCCCCTTATGTGCTGTTTTAAAATGATGCCACCGTTACTTACTTTACCATATTTCTATTGACAAGTTAATGAAATAATTATTGGAAAAAGAAAGAAAACTATATTAAACGATTGGATCTGGCAAACACTGCAGCAGAAAAATTTGCAATGTTTTCCATTGTAGTGCATATGGTGCTCAACACTGACCTCAGATCTTTTTCACTTAGATTGCATCTGGTTCTTAATTAGTTTGATTTATAAAATGAAACATAACTGACTCCTTGTCAACATTATGTTGCTAGCAGCACAAATCATAAATTATGAATAAGTGAAGTAAAAGCCTTTTATGATCATGTATGCATAATGGCATGCTGTACATATACAATATTATCCCTTCCTTTATTGCTCTCCTTTCATATTTGCTTGTACTGGTTCATGTTCACATAAATATTCTGAAATAAATTGTGTCATTGTGACTGATACATCATGTGGAAAAAAAAGGCTCTCTCTGGAGGGATATGATGCTGTGGAAGTGAGCCCTCCATTTGGGTATATGGATTCCCTGACGATTGGCTGGATACTTTTATCTGTGGGGGTGGTGGAGAAGCCAACACAACAGAGATAGGATGAAGACAGGACTGAAAAGATTAAAAGAGTATCTAGAACAAAAATGCTCCAGTAGAAGCACTTTGCTAGCTATAAAATTGCAAAAAGAGCAGGAAAAATAAAAATAATAATAATAAAAAAACCCAACAAACAAAAACCCCCAAACCACAGGACAGCTGAAGAAGAGCCTAAGGATGCCTAAAAGAGGACAATCAGCTTACCAGGTGGCCCCCTTCCTGCTGGCTGGAACATCAGGTTAGCCTGGCCGGTCCAATGAAGCCTTGATTGATCACATCTGGCTTATGGCGGAGGAGAGAGGGGATGTGTCTGGCTGGTGCCCTGCATCCTGAATACAGGAGAGGAGTGAATAAGGTTTCAGCTGGACAGAATAGACATCATGGTCAAAATGTGGAGGAGGTTGGTAGCTGTGCTAGAATTTGTGGATCTGGTTCTGTTATCTGGCACTGGGTTTCAGCTAGAACAGAGGAAGTTCTTTCTCAAGCTGCCAAAAGGAGGGCATTCTTCAGCCTACAGAGGTGGCAAAAACTGCATCAATCATTGAAAGAAAGTGTAGGCAGCAGCCAGGTAGGGTTAAAAGGTATGTTTGAAGAAGAAATTGCACGCAGTCCTCACCTGTTCTGTGGCTCCAATTAGAGGTGAGCCTGGAAAGAGTAGCTGCCTACACATGAAAAGAAAGATGGGGCAGGTGGCAGAGCACCAGGTATTAGTGGAAGAAGCAGAACAAGATTAAATGTCCAACGTGGAGGGATTACATGTCCAAAATACACTCTGCTACAGTCGTGGCAGTGGGAAAATGCAGGTTCTCCCCTGTATTGCTGTTGTCCTCACTACGGACAATAATGGAAACTTCTTCTCTGAAAGACAGCCGATTTCAAATATCACTCAGGTGATAGCATGGGGGCATTACAGAAAATAGCCTATAGGTGAGGTAGTAGAGGAAGATAGGAGAAGGAAAGAAGGAAGGTCTCAGACATGAAGAATACATGCTGAGCGAAAGAAACAAATGCTGGATTTTCATTGTTACTGGGGTTCTAAATAGATGGGGCACATGCTATGGTTTCTGAATAATGCAGAAAACGTCAATTACTAGCACTGAAAAATGGCATGTTCTAAAAAGTGAAATATGTTATTTACATTAGAATATAAGACAACACCATGGTAACTGAAACACAAGTGTATTTGTACAGTGCCTAGCAATATGACCTCTGGGCATTTCTGCAGTATATCAGAGACTCCTTTGTAAAAATAATCATTTACTAGAAACTCGTGGCTTGTCTATGATTTAGAGTAACTGTCAAGAAGAGTGTGAACACTATGAAAAAAAAAATCAAATGTTCCTGATCCCTTACTCTCATCATCAGTACATCATGTTGCTGTTCATCTCATGGAGCCACAAACACATCCAACACACTTGCAGGATGATGTCATGTTTCAGAACTTCTTCAGTTACATGACTGAATAGGTTTAAGTCTACTTGCCTAGTTAGTGCTAAGAATGAAAATGTCCACCACAGCCACTGATCCCTGGCAGTTCCCATCAAATCAATCATCTAGGGACTAAGAATGGGTGAACCAATGCAGAACAAACAGATAACCCCGCTCCAGTCTCCATGTCCATTTCTACAAGTGAACCTTTTTGAAACTTTACAAATGTCTTGCCCCAAAAACACCCCTGAAGCTCAAGTTCCTCTCAGCTTTTTTCTTGTTCCAGGGACAATAATTTTCTGCCAGTTTTGAGAGGCAGCAAATTACCATGCCCTCTGTACTGGCTACCTTCCACTTTCTGACATGTTGAGAGGCAGAGGTTAGACATCACCCACATTCCCTATCTAGCCCTGACCACACTCCACCCACCTGCTACAGTGGTGGTTAAGAGTAAGATGGTGGCAACATGTGCTTACCTCTTTGTCTCTGGACCCAGCGTGCTTACATCTTCTTTGCTCCCCTGCACTGGCACAAAGTACAAGTCACAAAACTAGGCCTTTTTTTTTTTTTGAAAGAGTCGACCATGAACAATCACCGACATCTAAACACCCCTGAATTTTGCAGATCTTCTGACTCAAAAACTGAATTTTGTGAATTTGTAGGCCTAGACCTAAATGTTATCTTTTAACTAGAACTGGTCAGAAAATGCTGATTTGATTAAATTGAAAAGTTTCATAAGAACATACCTATTCCATTGATTATTTGCAGGAAATTAGTGAAACCTCTTGTTTCAATAAGGTCGTAACATTTAATTTTGACTACTCTTCTTGACATTTATATTATAATACAAAAGTCAAAATAACGAAGTTGAAACAACATGGTTCAACCTTCTTGAAATGAAATGTTAGATTAAAATGAAATATTTTTTTGGAATGTTTTGCGAAAAATTGTGAGATTTTGACTTTTTGTCCTGATTTGGGACAAAATGAAGTTGATGGAAGTTCCAAATTTTGATCATCTCTTCTTTTAATCCAGTACAATTAAATATTGTTAATATGATATTGATAACATGATTTATAGGCTTAGACCCAGACACTGCAACGATTAGTAGTTTTGGAGTAAGGTGCCGCTTCTGTCAGTGGGTGGCAGATTGTTTTACACATCTTACCCAATAACCCTAGTGTCCATGAAGTATTTTCAGATGTTCAATTATTTAAATACATAAGCATCCAGTCCACTTAGGGCCAAATACTGGCATCTGCCCAGTGAGTAGCACCTCATTATGCAAGCTGTCCCATTATATGGTCTCCATAGCAATTAAAGAAATTCTAACCAGTGGCCTTCCTAGGGCTTAGCAATTTATCTTTTTACATTAATAAAATGCAACTCATACTCTAAGTGCATGTACACACTGCCGGTGCTGCAGATAGGATCTGCAGTAAGTGCTTTGCAATCACATCAGTGATTTTTAAAGAAAAGCGTGACTTGAGATGTGATTTGGTACATTTCAGAATTGCACTTTGAAAAATATGCAAACCACCTTAATTACTATGAATAAAAATGAGGATAACAGTTAAGCACATTAGAAATATGGAAGCATGTGCTTCCCCTGGAGAACTGCCACTGTTAAATGAAATCTGAGCCAGGGTGGATGACAGCTGGCCACAAAGATTCCGGAGGCTCATATAACACTACAGGAAATGGCAGTGGAATATGAGAATTTATAGCACACGTGCATAAGACAATAGGGGGAGTGCTGATATTCTGGACTTGCAGTGTACATCCATAGGCAGTGATGGGTTTCATGGTGTTGTTGGTAAAGCAATTTGTACTAGAAGTTCTCTTTCAAACTGGGCACAGCAAAGGAAGAGCATTCCGCTAACATATCTTAACTGTCCAAGCTATCTCTCTCTATATGAACTTCAATCAAAAACACACTAGGAACTTTTAAAGGCAGTAGAGCCAATGACAGACAGACAGACCGATCAAGGAAAGGAAAGGGAGCACAATACTCAGTGACAGAATCCTGTATTAATTAGCACAACCAGAGTTACTATGGTGGGAGAAAAAGCTATTTTGCCATAGATTTCCCTGTGAGTATGCATGTGACAAACACTGCTAAAGAAAATATCTGGCAGTTGGGATATTTAGATATTTTTCTCTTTTTGTTTTTATGAAACTGAAGGCAAAGAGGTAACAGAAACATTTTCTGATTTCATATATGTTCTGGACATTAGCTTTTAGCATCTTTATTTTGGACAGTAAAATGAGAGGAAACAATCCCCAAAGGGGTTGCATACTTTTCAGATAATTCATATAGTTTGGAAACGATAGCTTATAAATGGGAAGGAGGTGATGTGGAAAGCAACGTTCAAATAAGGTGAGTGATTCAAGCACAGGATGGCATGTAATCCAACTAGTGCTTGGGGGGTATATAAGGTATTATTATAAAACAGGGTCTCTTACTTTAACCACATGACACGTTGCCTACCAGTTTCAAGTCATCCTACTGAGGAAATAACTGACAGATTAAAATTGTTCAATCCAAGAAGCAAAGATATTACACTTTTAAGTATTTAAATATTCTGTGAAATATTGTGTACCTGTACACACACACACACTGATAACTTTGTGTGTGTATGTGTGTGAGAGAGAGAGAGCAGAGGAAATGGTGCGATGTAGTCATAAGTGTGAGAGTCTAGATACAATACTGATTGTATATATAATGAGTATTGTACCTAGGCTACCCAGAAATTGAGAATGGCATTTATAACATTTAATTTTGCTAGGAATAAGCTACACCACAGAAAGGTTTCTCATTAGAGTACATATGATGCTTCAATTTAAAAGCAAAGTAAAAGTATATACTCTTGGTTTTATTAATTATGCCTGCACCAATATTCACTTTGGTCCAGATTCTGGGCACATCGTCTAGCTCAAGTAGCCAGGCTGGGAGATGGGAACGGGAGAAAGGAGAACAGCTTCCCACAAGAGCATAGAATGTCTGAGCTTTTTCAGGAGTATCAATGTGTGCCCCAATGTGGTCCCCTCTGTGCTTAGAGGCAGGTTTTCCCTTGCCTTCCACACTCTGGTGACACATTATATGTTGAGAGATTGGCCCTATGTGAATAAACATTCTAAGGGTTGAGATACATTGCCAGAGTTTATCAAAATCTATCTGAACATCTTTGTTTGCCTGGACATCTTACAAAATCAGGTTTTCTCCTGAGATTATTTTCAGCATTTCTTGCTTTGGAGGCAGTCAGAAGTAATGCAAGAACAGCATTACTCATGGTATTTCATTCATCCATCCAAAACCAGACACAAAGACATGCAAAAATTAGATAATCACTTCACTCATAATTAGCAACTGTGTGGCCATATAGCTCCAGGTAGCCATGGGATCTGTCCTTGACTCACATGGTTGGGTACCTGGACTGATGTTGCCACATGATTTGTAAGATTGGGTAACCTGATTATGTGTTAACTGATGGAGAGAGAATGATTTAATGCTTCTGGCCAGCTAACAGAATGATCAGTTCTGTTTGCATCACAGTTCTAGAGACTGAGCCTATCTTTCAGTAGCTTTTCTGTGGCCAGCAGCAGCATATTTTGCTAAATTTAAAAATTACCAACCCATTCAGTGGCACCAGAGAGAAGTGAAGTTTTGGGCTCAGACAGAATGGAAGAAAATCATTGCATATTGTTTGCTGACAGATGTTCTAGCGAGATGCATGAGGTTCCTGATGATGTTCCAGATAACTTTTCTAGTCTAGCCATCAAAAAGGCAGTAGAGATCCCGGTGAGTTATTTCAGGGTGTCTTGTCTATGGAAGAGATTGTAAATATGCAGATTTACCGGATAGAAAAGACAAAACTCTTGTCATGGTGCCTGTAAATCATTTCACAGGAACAGAATGTAGCTATGAACACTGGCCAATTTCCGTGACACATAATGTATTCTTTGGGCGGCGGGGGGGGGGGGGGGGGGAGGGTTTTGCTAGGTGCAAACGAAGGCCCAACATTATGTCAAAAGGTAAATTAAAAACATTTAGTAAAAGCAGGTTTTAGCTATTAGAATATCACTCGTCACCTGTGCAGCACAGTTAAGACAGCTCACAAATTGTTAGATCACCTGGTGACAGTCTGGAAGGCTTAAAAGTCATATTAGCCCATAGGGGATGAATTAAAGTGAATTGATAGAGGTTTTTGTAAGTATGTTACGAGAACAAACTCAAGCCAGTACTACTATGTAGCGTTTCTTTATTATTTGGGCCAGAAAATATGCCCCTATTAGAAGCAAAACTACACAGCTTTGATTTCCACAACAGATGTCAATCTGCATTGGTTGAGTACTAGTGCCAAGAGAAGAGATCAATTAAAACTATGGCTTCTTCAAGTACAAAAGTGTCTGCCAATCCCAAAAATGCCAGTGCAGCACAAAGGAAGCAATATTAGAGGGTAAGACAGTTTCAGAAAGACCCTAGAGAAGTGGGGGTTTCGCGCAGCATTGTGCTTCACAGAGTATAGAGAAAGGCAAGAAATGCTCCAAAAGAAATTAAATAAGCATAAAGAAAATGAAAACACAAATGTAGTAACTTTATAATTAAAAAAAAATGGATTTGTTGGTTAAGAAGTCACTGAGACACTGGGCTTAATTCCACATTCATTAATGCTCGGGAAATACTCAGTCACCAAAGCTATTCCTGACTTGTACTATTACACCAAAAGAAGAATTTGGACCAATTAGTTACATTTTATAGGAACAATAGAGTAAATTCATCAGGCATAATCAGTCATGCTGATTGTGAAGATAGAGAACATTTTAAAAGTCATACTTAAGCGTCGATGATTAAGTGGCTTGACTACGTAAGGAGCCTTTATGGCTCTGTCCACATAGACCCTGGGAGTAAGTCTTGTAGCCTGGGTGGACAGAGTTGTGTTTATGGAGCTCGCACTAACATGCTAAAAGTAGCAACGTGGATTTTCCGGCTCATGCTGGAGCTCAGGTTCCAGAAGCCAAGGGAGGGGGGTGGACTTTAGAACCCATGAGCCAAAGCAAGGTCTACACTTCTATTTTTAGCATGCTAGCTTGAACTCCACTAACATGAGTCTGTATAGACATATCCTCTGTGACATGACACCTTGCCTCACCTCAGCTATATTATCCCGATTTTGGGTTTGGCAAGAGTCCTTCCTGTACAAGGGAAGATTTGTTCTAGCAGATAAAACTAGAACTATTTTAAACAGGGTAACAGTCTTGATAAAAAACATGCTTAAAGGGTGTATGTTATAAGTATGTTTAAAGGGAATAATGTTATTAGGCACAGAAAGATTAATGTAACTGTATATCTCACATGGAATTTGAGAGAGTTTATTCCTCAATGGAACCATGTTGAATTTGTTTGTGAATTTGTCTCAATGTGAATTTGTTATTCAAAGAAAAAGTGTAGTGGATTTATTATGATTATGATGATGATGATTATTAAAATGTTAATTACAAAACAGTATCTCTGTTGTACACAAGAGTGGGATGTCAAAAAGAATATTAAGGCTCCACTCCTTCTCCCATACTAGTCAATGGGAATTTTGCCATTGACTTCGGTTGGGAGCAAGAGTGAATCTTAAAAGGGTAATAGATTGAAGCAGGAAGATTAATTAGTGGTATGAGCAGACAGTCTATGCTCAAAAAAGGAATGTAAAAACCTTTGTTTATTCTGTCGTGCTGTGGAAGGTAATCCACTGGTTATGGGAGCTTCATATTTAGGGCACTTAATTCACATTTTGTTCTATGATTTTTGGATTATGAAGAAGGTTTTTTTAGTCACTTTATTTTCTATAATAAATGTACTAACTATAGAATTCAGTCCTATAGTGGCACTTTCATTTCCTTTGTACAGATACATTCATAAGAATATATATATATATATATATATATACACACACACAGAGTGAATAATGCTACAATAAACATATCCAAAAAGAGAAAGCCATAATACTTTTAAATAGCTTCATAAATTTATTTTTATAAGGCCATATTTATCAAAACAGTACCAACATACTTCACTGGATGCTACAGCTAGAATAACAATTGGTATGAAAATGGTGTTTTCTTCTTAAATGTTTATACATTTCCTTTACACACACAAATAAAATTTCATATTAATACTAACAAGGCTGACTAGCATGTTTTGATTTCCTTCATAATCATTGCACAAACATGATATAAAAGAGACTGAAATACAGGATGCAATGTTATGAGAAAGAAAACCCTAGCCTGACATACAAATACCGAGGAATGCACTGTTTATAGAATTATTGTGATCATTTCCAGATCTCTCACTATATGACCTTCAGGTATAGCTGTGTGCCAAGAACAAGGATCAGACAAAATTTATTACTCAAAAAAAGTCAAATGGATTGAATTTGTTTTTTTTCCTTTTACCCCCACCATGAATGAATTCCTCTTCTATAGTATTACACAATGAGACTGTGCCCTTCCAGAAGTGCTATAAAACAGCAATTCTAATACAAAGTGCCCTTCAAGACTTTGCTGACCTAATCGTTTTCTCGTCCTAGTTAGAACGTGTTTAACTGTAGTAGTTCAGAATCTGTACACAGACACCAAGCTGGCTTAAAATGTGTTTCCCTTTGGGGATTTAGTAAACATTTAGTTAGATGTTCCTGACTAGATGTGAGCCAACATGGGTTCAATATTTATTTATCAACATAGTTTTAACCACTTATTTTACAATCTCTCTCTCTCTCTGATATCTCAAAATCATGAAAAGTATAGTACACATTAAATCTCTCCATTCAAGTTTTATGCAACCCAATGAGTTATTTTCTGGATCTAAATTCTGTTTTTATTTTAGTTTTATTCTTATCTATTGTACAGATATTGGAAATAGTTGAAGATGTATAATTATGATATCATTACACAGATAAACCACATTCTAATCGCTCAAGGGACAAATTGGTAAAGTAAATGGAAGTCAACCAAGCAATGCAAAAGAGAAATAAAATAAGTTATACAGTGCCACACTATATACGTTTTATATTTACCTTCATTTTTCTTGATGGTGAAATTTGGATTGTTGACCATTTCAGGAAGAAGACTATATAGAAAAAAATGTCCATTTTTAGGATCGTCTTTATCAATGGCACTGACAGTTTGAATTACCTGCAATAGAAAAAGGTTACATAAAATCTACAGCCTCAACATAAGTTCTGTTGATCAACAGCAAAGGTTTTATAAATTAACCTGCTAGATATAAAGATACTGAAAATCTGCATTAACTGTTGAACAGGACATTCTTTATTACACAGGATACATTCTGATTTCTACTTTCACAGGTGTAAGAACCCCTCCACACATCTAAACTTCTATGACAGGTTTCAGAGTAACAGCCATGATAGTCTGTATTCGCAAAAAGATAAGGAGTACTTGTGGCACCTTAGAGACTAACCAATTTATTTGAGCATAAGCTTTCGTGAGCTACAGCTCACTGTAGCTCACGAAAGCTTATGCTCAAATAAATTGGTTAGTCGCTGAGGTGCCACAAGTACTCCTTTTCTTTTTTCTAAACTTCTATGTGGACTGCCCAGATCTTATAGAAATGTAGGGCTGGAAGAGACCTTGGGAAGTCATCAAGTCCAGCCCACTGTGATGAGGGAGGACCAAGTAAACCTAGACCACTTCTAACAGGTGATTGTCCCACCTGTTCTTAAAAACTTCCAATGATGGGGATTCCCAAACCTTCCTTGGAAGCCTTATAATTGGAAAGATTTTCCTAACATCTAACCTACATTTCCTTTGCTGTAGATTAAGCCCATTACTTCTTGTCCTACCTTCAGTGGATATGGAGAAGAATTGATCACATTCCTTTTTATAACAGCCCTTTACATATTTGAAGATAGTTTTCAGGTGCTCCAGCAGTCATCTTTTCTCAATACTAAGAATGCCCATTTTTTGTAACCTATCCTCATGCGCGGTAGCCTCTGAGGCACAGTGACTCCTGGGTGACTCATGGTTTGATATAGCTTTGCACCGGGATGTGCTTAGAACAGTCCAGCCATAAAACTCCCTCCACCACCATTCTCTTCCCCCTGAGCTGAAAAAAGTTCTTAAAAATGTACCTTTTTGTGTGAAATTTTGCATGTCTAATATCAACCTAACAGTGATGTTTTTAAGTTAGAAGAAAATCTGATTGGCAATTTCAGAACGTATGGAATTGCAAAAACAATCAAAACCTTTTCTTCTTTTAAAAAAATGCTTTACAATTGTTGTGAACCCCCACCCCCCACAAAACTAGGTTTGATTTAACATATTAAACTTAGGATGCTTTGCACATTGTCCAGAACATGGCATGTTATTTTAGCTAAATTTGGTGGGGAGGGTTGTTTTTAAATAACAAAATTAGGAAAATGTGGAAATCAACTGCACTTATTCTGCACAATATCCATATTCAGTGGTGCATATGAAATGCTAGCACTGCAGGTACAGTTGCTGATCTTCCTCCAAGCCAAATGGGATTGCAAAGAACAGGGGAGAATAGTATAAGAATACAGCACTTCCAGAAAAGTAGGAGAGGGATTTAATGGGGTTTAAAGTTTGGGACAGACTTAGTTGATTCCAAATATTTCCCCATCAGAAGAAGTGTAGACAGGGAGAGTAGGGACCTAGACAAAGATCTTAGGGCCTGATACTACACTCTTGAACTCAGTGGGAATGGGAATTTTGCTGTTAACTTCAATTGATGTAGGATCAGACACTTAATGAGTATTATTTAAATTTACATTTCCACACTGAAGTCAATACAAATTTTCTCTTATTGCTTTATTGCCAAAAGCATCAGACCCTAAAACAAACAAACCCCCTCATAATAATAACTAAAAATGTGCAAATTCATCCTGGGACAAATATATTTAAAGAGTCACAGCAAGTTCCAATTAAAAGAAAATAACCATATGTTACTCATGAGGAGGGACTTGAATGGGCCTGATCCTGCCCAACTTTCAAAGTTAACCAAAGATCAATATTTTCAAAATTTCAAGTTGCTGGCATGGAGGAATAACCGCTAACTGATGTTAGTGAGAGAGAATAGCTTGATAACATAAATATCTATCACAATGAATATATTATCATATTCATGATCATTCTCTTCCCTATTCCTTCCCACAGAGTGGGAGCAGGAATTAAAGTCTTCTATATAGCACAACAGATAGTTAGACAGGGCAAACAGCAATACATTAAATCTCTCTGTGTGTGTCTATATATAGTTAGATATAGATACAGAGACAGTAATACTTTTTGGTATAATGTATGAAGTTTTTCTAGGCATGAATTTGGGATGATCTCATTCTCATGCCATCAGGTATTCTGAATAAGTCAAATATGTTACAAATATCTATTTATAGAAATGTTTTACAAAATTTAATATATCTGTATAATAATCTTGCAGGATTTTCAATCCATCAGTCTGAAACCTTACCCTAGAATGTCAGTTGAGTCAGTTTGAAGTGATGGAAATAGCTACAGTCATATCTGAGTGCTCTTTTTGTTTAGAATATCATCAGGTTTGATCACCACTGGGATTCAGAGTTTGTTACGATTCGGTTTTTAAGTTATCAGCCGTTTTTCAACTCATGCATTTTACTTTATTCAAAATGGTCACCATCTGCTATTACTGTCAATAGGCCTAAAGTCAGCAACATTGCTGCCATTTCCCTTCAGACTAACTGTATGTGGAAGTGAGTCTTATCTTAATAAAATTGGCTGCCACCTCCCACTGTTTTCAATGATATTGAACCTATGCCCACATGCAAAATGGCTGCCATAATTCAGGGGGTGAAACAGGACACAGGGACTGAGAGGAGCAGCAGAGACACTGTGAAAGGTGAATGGGGAGAATGAGAGGGAGTATGACATTGGGGGAAGCAGGAGGCAGGTTATGGCATGACAGGGAAATGGGATGCAGTGGTATGTGCGGGGAACGCAGAGGATAATCATGGGGGTATGGGAAATGGAGGAGATAGGAGGGCAGCTCCTCCTGCCTGAGGGAGGTTGTGGGGAAGGGGATTTCCTTTGGAGCAACAAAGGGGAGGGTGTGTTGCAGTGCTTTCATCTCTCACAGACTGACTTTGGGTAACAGCATTGTGACAAGAGGAACCATCATAATGAAGCGAGATGCTCCTCCAATCCTGCAATTTTCAGGGCTGGGCACACTGGCAGAGCTCTCTGCAAGAGTCTTGGGGCTAAGGACACAGACCTACCCCGCCACTGAGCATTGTCTTCACATATGGCCCTAGAGCAGAGAGAGCGTCCGCGGCAGCAAGAGGCAGGGGACGGAGGAGTTGGGGAAGAGGTGCTGCTGGGACCTGGGCAGAAGAGAAGCCCTCAGGCAGCAGCAAGCATCAGAATGGTACTGGGTCCAAATAACTGAGAGAGAGAATGGTATGTCTGAGCTAGGGGATATAAGCCCTAGTTCCACATGTGCTTACATTGTAATCTGACGGTGTGCACATTTTGTATTTGTATACTTTGTTAGTTGCCTAATATTTTATTCCAGTAGTCACTGTGGCTTCACAAGATTTCACGAATTACACCCAGGCTTTCAGCTAGTTTTATTTATATTATATATAGGGCTAACTTTTATATCCCTCCACTTGCAAAGATTTAGTTGCCATAACTTCAAATATATCGTGCTCAAGGGGAAACAAAAATACCTATAAAGTAACCTAAAGTAGCATTTCACTGCATGAAAAGTCTCCCAATTAAATAATTGTATCAGAGGACCTCCAAGGCTAGAAGCAAGTGTTGTCTGTCCCACTGCAAAGGTGGGATTTTCCTTTTTCCAGGGGTGTTCAGTTCCAATTTCTGTCTCTGCAGATTTGTAAAATATCAGCCCTTGTCTCTAGCTCAGGACTGAATATTGCTAATCATGGTGTCTTAAAGCAGTGAAGGTTGGAATGGAATTCCAGTTTTTGGAGGAAACAAAACATTGTTGTGCAAGCCTTTTTTTTAAAAAAAAAAAACTTTGACTCTTTGAAACTTGTTGGAGGTATGGAATGTCATTGGAAGACATAATGGGGAGATTATTTAGTGTGCAGAGTGAATTTAGGTGCTCAAGTGTGTAGGATAAATGGAATTTATCACATGGGTATGCAATTTAAATATCTTGCTGGTTGCTTAACTGTAGTTCTTTCCAGTGTTATGTGGGGGAATTGTTTCTAATTATTTCTCTCCTTGTCCAGGGTTTCAATGAACTAAAAGTCACTAGCCAGCTACCATAGTGCCATGAACTTTTCAGCTCCCAGAAACTGTGCAAGATAGTTCAGGTCATTATTTAGATTGGGAATCTTTGAGAAGTGGAATCCGTGGGCACATAAATTGTTTTTTGTGAACAGATTTGATGCTTCTCAATCTCCAGTGAAACTTATTCCTTACATTGAATTTATTCTCACCCACATGTTATCAATTTATTTCTTTTTTATAAATACATAAAAATATAGTCAAAACTTAGCATTAACAAAATGATACAATTATTATTTTACTAGCATGAGCCAAGAATTTAGGAGTTAGCATTCCCATAGCAACCTTACTCTACTCCTTTCTGTGTATGCATTACAAAAGGATTTTCTTCAGCATATAACATATGTGCCGTAATACTAACTGCTTTCTGGGTGACCTGTCCTCTCATTTCCTCACAGGATTTTCAAATGATTCTGAACAGCACAATAAGGAGCTCCACAGAATAAAATTGGTTCCATAAAGGATAGCTTTAAAACCTCTAACTTATTGATATATATATGTCAGGTTGCTACCCTTAAGGTTGCTGAATTCCTCGACATTTTTCCACATAAAATTTCAACCTTGATTTTCTGTTAAAGTTTGTGCATGTGATTGACTATGTATATGTATTAAGAAAGAGAGCACTAAATTAACACCTTGCCTAACAGGCATATCTGAATTAAAATTAATAGCAAAGGTATCCCAGAGGACCGCACATTGTTATATTCTATAACCTTATATTACATTCCTGCAAAGCCACAGATGCCTAAAATTATAGCATTCCTAGAAGAGTATCAGGATAGTAATAGTGAATGCTATGGAAAGGTAAGTAGCAAAATCTTGCAAGTATAATGTATCTATCTCTGTATGATTTTAATGCACAGCATAGTTTTAATATACTCAAAACATACCAGAGCTGAGCAGCAATACAAAGTATGGTTTTATGTGATTACAAAACATTGCATTGGTAGAAAATGGGAGGAAAGGCATTCTCAAAACTAAAGTCTAGTTTCTACTATTTGTAACCCTCCCCATGACTAGAATATCACAGACACCAAAACTTTCCCAGAAAGTGCATTGTTGAGGCGCACTTTGGGTTACAACTGAACTATCCTGCAGATTCACAGAAACATAGAAGTGGACCCCTGGTCTCTGCAATTGTCTCCATGACTATGCAGCTAGAGCCCACCTTCACCAGTAGCATGGTCTTCCCCTCCCTCACACAGGACTGGTTGACGCTGCACACTATTAGTACAACTAAGTAGAATCAAGTTAGAGACAAAATGTCTCAAAGTTGTATTCTATTTTAAACTAGCCTGGCCCTAAGGCCTATGGGCTTGCTGGGTCTACAGTAATTTGAACTTTGTATTAGCAAGGGACAATATCAAAGGCATAAACTGCTTTTCATTCAGCTGGAAAATGCCTTGAGAATAAATCAGATTTTTCCCCTCAAAGGACTTTAGTACTTTCCTGTTGTATGTAAAATGTACAAAGAGCTATATGCATACATGTGCGCACACACTTTTTCTACCAGCTTTGAATTTTGTATTTTGCTGTTACAAATTCAGAATAAAAAGCAAAGAAAATTCATCTGGCAATATTATACATCAACAGTTTTTAATGCATTCTGTCACGTCACCAGCAGCCGTGCTTGCCACTCTCAATTATATCAGGACCCAAAATAGAACACTTGGCAAACTGAACTGTAATAGATGGTTCAGTCAATATATTTAGGGACTGCAAGTAAGGTTTTGTAAAAGGTTCATATGTAATCTTTTCCCTTAAGGTGATTCAAATTCAATTTGAACTTAGGTTTAAGTTAAACTGCAAATGTAAATATACTGATGTAGCATAAAGCAATCACACCCTGACTTCACATGCAACGATGCTGCTTTAAAATTTTAAACACCCAGATAAATTAGAATTTAGATACTACATATTACAGCAGTCACTTTCTCATATTAACCTTCTGATGGCTTGGAGATATAGCATTATTTCTCCTTCAAAATGAAAACCTTGGCTTGTAAATATGTTTACTTGCAAAATTTTAACACCGAATCCTAAAAGAAGTAAAATATCAGCCACTGTATTTGCTGAGATTTTGAGATGAGCTGTGTGTTGCATAGTATGACACTGCTAATTTAGAACCTGCTCCTGCAAGTTACAGTGCAATGGTGGATACTTGCACCTGCCCTGACGCAAAAAAATGGAGAATAAGGTGCAGAATCAGGGCCACATGCCGCAGTGTGCGAATTAAGAGGATCCACTATTTCATAGGATTTTCTGTCTCTTCTCTTTCTAATGTTTGTGGTACTCTGATACTACAGTGATTAGGGTAGTATAGAGCTGGTTATATTTTTTATACAATTTTTTCATGAACACTTTAAAATGTTAAGTGATTTTGTCAGTGTTGTTACTGGTTTTCCACCAGCTGTTTGAGTTTTTTAATTTAAAATTTTGGAAAAAACACAATTGTGATTTTTTTTTCACCCAACTCCAATGTGGTACAAATGCTGAGCTAGATGGATACTAAAACCACTTCAGAATATATCTCTCTCATTTCAAGCTACATCTAGTACATGCTCACATTTTGAGAATAGTCACTGAGCCTTAGATCAGGATGTAATCGTTAGCATAATACAATATTGGAAACAGAGCTTATGGGGATCTAAAATCCACTCTGAAATTTGGGAGTATAAATATCAATATATTCTCTGGAAAGAAAATACCCTCTAAAAGGAGACTTACAATAATCTTATCTTCAGTGGTTATAAAGAATGTTTACTACTCAAATGATGCATTTGTGACAGTAAGGGAAAAAAGCAGCTGGAAGGTCAAAACATGGATCTTTTACAACAATCAAATCTTGGCACAAAAAGGTTCTCAAACAGTACTACTAAAATAAAACAATTTCTGATTCTATTGTCAGGTAAGATGTTTTGGCAAATAGTGAGTTTAATGCCTACCACCCACATGAGGCACAAGAATAGTTGGATTAACAACTGTAGTGTCATGCTGTCAGCTGCTGTTTATTTAAAATTAAAATGTCACTACCCAGAATAAATTATGTAGCTGAAAAACAGTGGATTTCTATAACACAGTACTTCACAAGCTGGACAAAAATGATTACATTTCATCCGCTCTGTATCACTTTATGTAAGGTTATGTCATATCACTGATATTGTATGTGATGTACTCACCCTTAACTCTCTGTACTTCTGTCTAATGAAGGACACATTTGAAAATGCTTGGAGGTTTGGTTTACTTTGAAGAAGTCCCTAAAGGTTAGAATTAACTTCTTAAACATAACCAAATTTATCTGACCTTTTTGAAGTCTCTTGCCCCTTCTTGGCGTGCATCCTTCTTCTCTCCTCAATCCATAGTCCATTTCACCAAAACCACGAGATGCACATCACCCACCAAGTCTCTCTCTGAGACTACATCCCTGAACCAAAACCTTCCAAAACTCTATCCATACCCATTGTTAAGGTCCCTGGTTTTGGTCCCAGTTGTGACACACACTTTGATGTTTTATTATACATTCTGAGGTTTCTCCTTCCACCCCATAATAAATCACTTCCAGCCACAAGCGAAACCTGAGAATTCTAGAGCAATAGAAGAAAACAACTGGCCCAGAAAAGACTGCCAAAGTACATGAGATGGATATTTATAAAGCTGAGAATCAGGAAGAGGGAAGGTCTTCTAAAATGACCTATTTTCACCTAGCATACAGTTTGAGTTATGCCCACCATAGTTTGACATTTGAACAGAGATTGAAGCAGGATCATAATTTTCTCCAAATCAAGGACAAGATCTTGTTAGATGCTGTTGAGCTCCCTGAACTCCTACTGAAGTCAATGGGAGTTTAAGGAACTTGGCACCTTACAGGATCAGCCCCCAAGCTACTTATCTTTATTTCAAACCTCATCATTTTGATTATAAATAAAGTAATGAGGTTTCTCCTAAGCAGTGACTAATAATAGCTCGTACATCTGCAAAGGCAAATATTTTGAGATAAAGGGTGTATTAGCTCAACATTACATTCCAGACAAAATCTAGGTAATTTGGAGATACGATACAACTCACATTTGCTGACAGATTACGGGGAGAATTTACAAAAATTACACAGCACCAACAACATGGAGATATTTACTTGTCCAGGCTTCCCATTCTCACATAAAAAGGCGTCATGCTTTGATGCAAACTCAGGAGCGTTGTCATTTACATCAAGAACTTTGATAGCAACAGGCACTCGGGATACTTGACTGTGGTTCCCTAAGAGAAGAAAACATAGCGTAAAAGGTAAGAATATTTCATTTGGGATTGATGCCATAAAGGGCCCAAGATATAAACACTTCCATATAGAAAGTGTACTCTGCCCATTCTCAATCTTTGCTTAGTGGGGGTGCTTTCTTCACAATGGATTATATAATTGGAGCAAAAGATAAAGATGAATAGTCACTATTTATTGAAAGGAGGAAAAAGCAAATAAATCTCTATTGCAAACAGCATTTGTTGTTAGACCTTCTCAGCCTAAATTGCTAGATTTTTCTCTGAAGAAGTTTGTATTGTTTTATTGACAAAGTCCATTATACCATGGAAAGAGAAGGCTGTAAACCACATAGATTTATTTCTTTGTTTATCTTTGGCAGAGCACTGTGCATTTTACTCTATTAGTTGTTTTGGCTGCACATCTATTATTTCTTCATTGCAAATACGATTAATGTTGAGACCGAATTGGAGCGAGATGGGTTGCAGGCTTGACGTCAACGATACTGGATATTACTTGAGATTATTAAAGCACTCTGATTCATTTACTGTTGACCAGAAAAGTGGCCTATGAACTTCTCAGTTTTCTGAAATAAAGCACCATCATTTTTAATATTAAACTATTTTGCATAAGGTTCCTCAGTGTACATTGCAAAATAACCTTTTCTTTAGCTCTTTGGAAAACTGAGCTAAAGCAACAATTGGAGTTCTACTTTGACCAAAATTTACAGACAGGTTTTATTGTCCTCTCTGAATTAAAGTATGTGTGTTTGTGTGTGTGGTTGCATGTGTGTGTGTGTGCGCACATATATTTTAGAGACAATTAATAACTTAGAATATCTGATCTTAGGACCATTTTCCCTAAATAGCAAATATATGATTTATTTAAAAGAGTGATTGTCCGAGTGGCTATTATAATGGTTAGAAAAATATGTTATGAACCATAATAGTATTTCAGTAGCCTAATGCTAGCTCCATTATCCAGCTATGAATCATAGACTCATGGAAGTGTAGGACTGGAAGAAACCTTGATAGGTTTTCTAGTCCAGACCACTGCACTCAAGACAGGACTAAGTATTATCTACACCATTCCTGACAAGTGTTTGTTTAACTTGCTCTTAAAAACCTCCAATGATGGCGATTCCACAACCTCCCTACGCAATTTAATCCAGTGCTTAACTACCCTGGCAGGAAGCTTTTCCTAATGTCCAGTCTAAACTGCCCTGACTGCAATTTAAGCCCATTGTTTCTTGTTGTATCCACAGAGATTAACAAGAATGACTGCCCTGCACCTTTAAGGGGGCCGGGGGGAAGGGGAGGGAAATGTGTCTGGCTGGCCGAAGGAAGGGAACAATACTTTATGGCTGGGTGGGGGAGGGGGAGATTAAAACTGCTGCAAAAAGGATCAGCATGGTTGCTGACTCAGCCCCTGGGAATACAGAGTTTAAAAGGGGCAGCTTGGCACCTGTAGCCTCCCTTTTTATATGGACCAGGCTGAAGAAGGACTCACCTTTGCTCCCTTTTAGGTGGTAAAATACCAGGTTTTTACCTGCTGGGGGGCATTACGCTAGCCGCCCCTTTTTTAGGGGGGCTGGGAAGGAATTTTTCCCTTACCACCTGATTGGCTTGGGTGCAGTTGGGTTTTTTTTTCATCTTCCCCAGAGCGAGTTCAGCAAGGGCTTTGTTCGTGCATGGCATGACGGGTGGTAGGCCGTATGTTGCAACTCATTATTTAAGTGTCGGGCGGATGTCCAGTGCAGGTACTCCATAGGGAAGGTCTAGAGTGACCAGATAAATGGCTTGGAAAAGGACTTAAAAAGAGATGTTCCTTAAAGGAATGAACAGGGGGCGGTTGGGGACTCCTATGATTGGTACAGCAGGGAGCCAACCCCCCATTCTTATAGCTCATCTTAACCCTCCTACAAGGGGGCAGGGGTGAATGATAAGCCCTGGCAATGGATTTGCTGGAGGGACCTGGATGGAAAAAGAGGGGGAGCTGGCAAAAGCCCCCGAGTGATTATGGAATAAGCATGGGGTTACCTGCACTGTACACTTGTATCTGCCAGGTAGTCCCAGATATCTAATAATAAAGTTGCGGCCTGATTAAACCCATGTCAAATATCTCCTGTTCTTCTTTCAGCATAGCCAGATAATAATTATTCTTCCTCCTCCTCCTTGTAAAAACCTTTAACATACTTGAAAACCATTATCATGTCCCCCTCAGTCTTCTCTCCTCCAGACTAAACAAACCCATTTTTTTCAATCTTTCCTCTTAGATCATGTTTTCTTGATCTTTAAAAATTTGTGTTGCTTTCCTCAGGGCTTTCTCCAATTTATCTACATCTTTCCTAAAATGTGTCACCCAGGACTAGACACAATACTCCAGTTGAGGCCATATCAGTGCAGAGGAATTACTTCTCATGTCTTGCTTATAACACTCTTGCTAATACATCCCAGAATGATGTTTGCATTTTTTGTAACAGTGTTACACTGTTGACTCATATTCAGCTTGTGATCCACTATGACACCTAGATTCCCTTCCGCAGTACTTCTTCCTAGGCAGTCATTTCCCATTTTGTATGTGTACAACTGATTGTTCCTTCTTAAGTGGAGTACTTTGCATTTGTCCTTATTAAACTTCATCCTATATTATATTACCTTATTTTACGTCATTTTTTTTCAATTAAGTATCAACACTCTGAAGAACTGCCTACTACGTGAGTTCAATTCAGAGCCTGTCTCAGGCAAAACTAATTATCCTGAGCAGAAGTTTTGCCTGAGTAAGTACTGCAGAATCAGTTCCTGTCAGGAAATTGCAGGTTAAAGAACAGGCAGGTTTTCATGATAATGATGGAACCTTAATTAATAACTATATCAGATACCACAATATTAATAATAAGATTTCCCTCTTTTTTAGCACCAGCCATTCAAGAATCTCTAAGGATGTCACAAATGCTATTTAATTATCAGAACATCTTTGTGAAGTACAAGTATTATTATACCCATTATAAGGCAGGTAAACTGGGCCACAGAGGGTACATCTACACAGTGAGCCTCAGCCCCTGGCAGTGAGCCACAGAGCCTGGGTCTATAGATTCGGGCTTGTGGGAGTTGGGCTACTGTGCTAAAACTAGATGTGTAAACGATATAGCTTGGGCTAGAGCTCGGGCTTTGAAGCCCAGGGAGGGGATTCTTGCCCTCTGAATAAGTGTCTCTAAACATAAACTCCAGGCAGGTGCTTCCAAACAAATGTCAATAAAACCTTTATACTACACCACAGTACAACCCATTCTAGCAATGCCACATATTTTATGAAGGGGGGGGGAATTACTGTACACAAGTTTTATGGAGTTTAAAAAATAAATACTGGTATTATCTTTTATGTCCCTCTACCTGTAACCCAGCTGCCTTAGTTACCATGATTCTCAATATACAATGCTCAGAGGGAAGAGACATTACCCTAAATACATTCACAACACTTCTAAAAAAATTTCTGAAATAACATAAAAGTGTCTACTTAAAGATTCAAAAGTATGATATCAGCAAACCTTGCAGGGTTAGAAGCAAATGCTTGGTGTCAACTGGAAAGCTTGGAACATCCCATTTCCAGTTATATAAGGTATGTGGGTTTACCAGATATTATATCTTAAATGCTTAATGCTTGAAGCTGCTCAGAGTTAGATAGCCTAGGAAAAGTTCTAGGGGAGATTGTCTCTGGACAGGATAAACTTGTTCCATCAAAAGGTGCATGATAAATGCAATGAATCAAAGTTTCATAATTTATCACATTCATAATAACATTGCATTGATAATATGCACACATTCAAAAAAGGTTAATATGCAATTCACAAAGCCAAAACATTTTAAGCACATTTTCTTTATCTTTATAATACATAAACAATTAAATGTTTTGGCTTTTCAGAATTCTCAGCACTAGTGTCACATTTAAACACTAAAGATTTACTTTTATCTAAATTAAAGAAACAATGACAGCTCAAATTTTAAATATATTACCGAGGAATGTAATTAATTAGATAAGCGTCTAAAGAAATTACTCATGTCCCTTGTGACTGCCCCCAAAATGTTTGTCTTTCAAGTGAAACACAAACATTATATTTAAATATATTATAACTAGAAATTTTATGAGAATTAATTAAAAATTTACTAAATTTATAATTTAGTAATTTATAATTTTAGTAAATAATAATTTACTAAACACTACAGAGAGACCCAACTGGTTTGGAAATGCTTGTTATTTGAGTTCTTCAGACTACAATGAAATAAACTGTCATTTAAGAGAAAGAGAGAGAAATTTACATTGATCACCAATTTTTGTCATTAACACTATGAGTCACACATCCTTGTTATCACCTCAAACACTGCATTGTCCTTTCACTTATGTACATTGCTTTCCATAGAAGTATAAATCAGAACAAATAGCTATTAAAATAGTGAAAACAAACTAAGAAATACTAAGTAGACACGCAGATCTACACTTGGATGAATATAGTATGAATATAAAATAGTTAACATTTCTTTCATATTCCTATTTTGGCACTTCCAGCATACACCTCTTTCTCTATGGCAAAGCACTTGTATGCAATTTATCAGACTCTCAAGTTCAAACCTGCCTGTTAGCTATAGCCCAATACTCTTAGAATCCTCATTCCCTGTTACATATTAGAAAAGCTGTACAGAATATGATGGGGGCTATTCCTCCCATGCAGCTAATGGATTGTTCCAATTAGTTACTCTGGTGCAAAACTATTAAAGGCAATGAGGTTGCACAGGTGTCAGAGGACATCACTAAGGTAATGGGATAGAACAGTTTTCACAATGGACCTAATTTGGCTTCTAAAGATTTTATTACTGATGATGATGATGATGATGATGCACAACAAGAAAAGGCCCAGCTTGAGTCTTGCAACCTAAGGGAGTTTGTAGGGCTGTCAGTTAAAATAAAAGAAATAAAATAATGACTTTGTAAATTAAGTATAATTGATATGGATATCAATGATGTGAACAAGGACTCCTACAATGCAATTTTTAGCAAGTCTCTTTTAAGAGCTACACCTTAAAGACCTCATTTTCCGTCCTGGTAAGGGCACATCCACTTGGTATTCTGCACAATTGGCACAAACATGTAATCACAATAATTGCACTGCACTTGCAAATTAGGTGCATACACATGGACATGTTGCCTCTTTCCATGTAATTATTGAAGTCAACATTGCTGCCTGTGATCTGCAGACCCTGAATACTTCTGAATTGGCACTGGTGAAAGCAGCCAGACTTCCCACTGTCTAACAAGATAGACATCAGGAAAGGATGCAACAGTGTAAAGGAGCTAGAGGAACCAATTAGCAATAAGTGAACCAGAAAATATTAGAAGTCTCAGCTGAGTTCAGGTCCACAAGTTTAAAGGTTTACCTGAACCACATGTGTCTGAAAAAAGTTGCACTAGAAATTTAATGAAATGTTACTTTATTCCAGCACTGTCTGGACGTGAACCTGGAAATAAAGGTCAAATCTGGCAGTCATTGCTCAGGCAAGCTATCCATTGATTTTAATGGCAAACTTGCTCAAGGAAGGTCTTAAAAGGGCTCCAGCATTTGACACAAAGTACAAAGAGATGAGAAAATTAGAACTTGCCAAATAACCTAATCAAACTTTTCCAAACCTCCAAACATGATCTTTTAGATTTATTTGAGGACAGTGAGTTGGTTGTTATAGCCAAACAAGTTTGCTGACAAGTTGAGAAAAAAAATAGATATAATATTTGAATTTAAAACATCACAGTTCAATTATTATTATTGTTGTTGTTTATTAGCATTTATATCTCTGGAGCACATAAGGGCCCTAACCAAGATACAGAATAGAAGACAGTCCTGCCCTAAAGAGCATACAATCAACAAGACAAAATGAACAATGAAAAGCAGTTTGCTAAAAGTGCAACACTTGGTACTGAGCGTAGTCGGTCCCTCTGAAACACTATAAGCCAAGTTTCAGAGTAACAGCCGTGTTAGTCTGTATTTGCAAAAAGAAAAGGAGTACTTGTGGCACCTTAGAGACTAACCAATTTATTAGAGCATAAGCTTTCGTGAGCTACAGCTCACTTCATCAGATGCATATCGTGGAAACTGCAGCAGACTTTATATATACACAGAGAATATGAACCAATACCTCCTCCCACCCCACTGTCCTGCTGGTAATAGCTTATCTAAAGTGATCATCAGGTGGGCCATTTCCAGCACAAATCCAGGTTTTCTCACTCTCCACCCCCCCACACAAATTCACTCTCCTGCTGGTGATAGCCCATCCAAAGTGACAACTCTTTACACAATGTGCATGACAATCAAGTTGGGCTATTTCCTGCACAAATCCAGGTTTTCTCACATCCCCCCCACCCCCATACACACACAAACTCACTCTCCTGCTGGTAATAGCTCATCCAAACTGACCACTCTCCAAGTTTAAATCCAAGTTAAACCAGAACATCTGGGGGGGGGGATAGGAAAAAACAAGAGGAAACAGGCTACCTTGCATAATGACTTAGCCACTCCAAGTCTCTATTTAAGCCTAAATTAATAGTATCCAATTTGCAAATGAATTCCAATTCAGCAGTTTCTCGCTGGAGTCTGGATTTGAAGTTTTTTTGTTTTAAGATAGCGACCTTCATGTCTGTGATTGCGTGACCAGAGAGATTGAAGTGTTCTCCGACTGGTTTATGAATGTTATAATTCTTGACATCTGATTTGTGTCCATTTATTCTTTTACGTAGAGACTGTCCAGTTTGACCAATGTACATGGCAGAGGGGCATTGCTGGCACATGATGGCATATATCACATTGGTGGATGTGCAGGTGAACGAGCCTCTGATAGTGTGGCTGATGTTATTAGGCCCTGTGATGGTGTCCCCTGAATAGATATGTGGGCACAATTGGCAACAGGCTTTGTTGCAAGGATAAGTTCCTGGGTTAGTGGTTCTGTTGTGTGGTATGTGGTTGTTGGTGAGTATTTGCTTCAGGTTGCGGGGCTGTCTGTAGGCAAGGACTGGCCTGTCTCCCAAAATTTGTGAGAGTGTTGGGTCATCCTTTAGGATAGGTTGTAGATCCTTAATAATGCGTTGGAGGGGTTTTAGTTGGGGGCTGAAGGTGACGGCTAGTGGTGTTCTGTTATTTTCTTTGTTAGGCCTGTCCTGTAGTAGGTAACTTCTGGGAACTCTTCTGGCTCTATCAATCTGTTTCTTTACTGCTGCAGGTGGGTATTGTAGTTGTAAGAAAGCTTGACAGAGATCTTGTAGGTGTTTGTCTCTGTCTGAGGGGTTGGAGCAAATGTGGTTGTATCGCAGAGCTTGGCTGTAGACGATGGATCGTGTGGTGTGGTCAGGGTGAAAGCTGGAGGCATGCAGGTAGGAATAGCAGTTAGTAGGTTTCCGGTATAGGGTGGTGTTTATGTGACCATTGTTTATTAGCACTGTAGTGTCCAGGAAATAGCCCAACTTGATTGTCATGCACATTGTGTAAAGAGTTGTCACTTTGGATGGGCTATCACCAGCAGGAGAGTGAATTTGTGTGGGGGGGTGGAGGGTGAGAAAACCTGGATTTGTGCTGGAAATGGCCCACCTGATGATCACTTTAGATAAGCTATTACCAGCAGGACAGTGGGGTGGGAGGAGGTATTGGTTCATATTCTCTGTGTATATATAAAGTCTGCTGCAGTTTCCATGATATGCATCTGATTAAGTGAGCTGTAGCTCACGAAAGCTTATGCTCTAATAAATTGGTTAGTCTCTAAGGTGCCACAAGTACTCCTTTTCTTTTTACTATAAGCCAAGTTCTTGGCCTTCACTATGCAACTTATGGAGTAGTGCAAAGCAGCTGTAAAGCTTCCATGAAGGAGTAGCCAAGGATTCCCTCATTGCTGGAACAGCAGCCTTCATTCAAAGTCCTAATTTAGCGCATAGAGATGTACACTTTAATATTTCCTTTATCCAAGTCTATTTTTTTTTGTTTAAATAGATTATCAGATTACATCAGTGTTCTGCTTAAATAGTAGTAAACTGTGTTGTATTTTAACTAAAAGCAAGCAATACCTAAATACAAAGTAGAATCCTGGAAAATTACAAGCTTTTTGTCATCCTGTAGCTTGGAAGTGGTTATTTCAAGCTCCTCTGGCTCAGTGAAACTTCAAGTATAATAAGATTTTAAATTAGAAATAGGAGAACCCAGAGAAGTTCCAGTTCTAATAGAGAAATCAAAAACACACAAAATCTAAACTACTGATTAATGAATAAACAAACAACCCCCTCAAAACAAAACAAACACCACCAAAATCAGAGTTTATTTCACATATCTATTTTTTCAAGCTCAACAAGTTGTATTTAACAGATCATTTTCCTTCACATAATTCTGATAGTATCTGATGGGTCTCATAAGATA
Source organism: Lepidochelys kempii (assembly GCF_965140285.1). NCBI lineage: Eukaryota > Metazoa > Chordata > Testudines > Cheloniidae > Lepidochelys > Lepidochelys kempii. Next base: position 29,225,353 of record NC_136391.1, on the reverse strand, counting down.
ATCTACACATATGATAAATTTATTCTGTTTGACTTTACACTCCCCCCTCCGTGTATTCCTTTATCTGTATAACACTGCACCCGATAACAACTCTTCGCCATATAAAACTGACAGAGCCAATCTTGATAAAAAAGGATGCTATTATGAAGCTGAATTTTTATTTAGATGGTACATTCCAACTGTGGAAATACTACAACATAGAGAATGTGTCCATTTGTCCTGAGTGCTGCATAATGCCCTGATTTTAACTGGACCTGAGCACCTGAGACTAACTGTGAACTAATTAAGACAAGCCCTATCAGTCTACAACTTTCCCATTAAAAATAATGGATCACAATGGATTCTGAATTGGAAAAAAGTCATATTAAGGAGTGGTAATTTTTGAAGGATTAATACTACAAGAAAAGATTCCCTATTTGAAAAGAATGGGGAGATACTGGCATTGAGAAATTACCAAGAATCAGTGTAAATCTACCAGTACATAGGGAAAAGGCTGCTAGAACATGCTGTTCAGAAAAAAGATCATTGGTTCCAAATTAATGTTCCAATGGTATTTACCTTCAGCACACCTAAAGAGATGTATTATTGGAATACAGATTAGAGGGAGTATGTGGAAAAGAAGAATGCTGAGCACATTTTTTGAGCCTGTCCCTTAAATCATTCTTTGTGGGGAAAAATAAGGGTGATTGAAAGCATGGTCTGCTCCCAATGGGTTCTTTAGTCATTTTCCAGGTGAAGGAGATAAATAACTCAAAAGGAAACTTATTTAAAATTTTATATTTATAATAACACATTGACATGCTGCCAATTTTTTTTTAACTGTGGACTTTTTCAAATATTTGCCAGTGATGCGCGCTAGATAAAATATTCTCCCTTCTGTTCCTCATCACCACCACATATCCCAGACTCTTGCCAAACCCATGTCAACCCTGATATGGGTGTGTCAAGGACAGCATTATTTACTGGCTGATAAATGAGGTGGAGTTGGGCTAGGGGAGTAGCCTTGGCTTTTGGTGAAAGCAGTTCCAGCAGGGTGGATAGGTTTTAAGGGTAACTTACTTTGAAACTAACATTTTTGTTCACAGGATCCAGCTGCCAACTCTGCTAATAATGTGGCTATGGGTGTGTCTACATAGGAGCTGGAAGGTGTTAATTCCAGTTTAATGAGGCCTACCTCTGCTAGCACTGATCAAGTGAGTGCGCTATAAAAAAAGTGCAACTGTGGCAGTGCAAGCAGCAGGATGGGCTAGCCACCGCAACGTACGGTATCTATGGTCTTGGACAGATTCGTATTTGGTGCAGCTACACGTTCCCACTCTATTGTAGACATCCCCTAAGACAGACTGATGTCAGCTAAGCAGTGTACCAAGACTGGTGAATGGTGATGGAATGGTACCTGATACTTTTCCTTCACTTGACCTTCCTCATACCCCTTCTTTTCACTGCTGATATAAGAAGCATTTGAGAAATTTTAGAGGTGGAAAATGCAAGCTGCTCCAGAAGATTTTAATTAATTAGGGCCATATCCTTCAAGCTATGTTCAGGCAAAAATCTCAGCATCTTTAATTTTTGCTTGAGTTTTGTAAAGCATAACAATTGCTGAATTTGGCCCAGCGCTATTATGAAATATGGACTTCTTACTCTTCAAGTGACATATCTGATACAGAAGTTATCAACCACCACCTTCCATCTTTCACAGTCCTGACAGAGTCATAAAACTTCCACTCTCCTTTGGATACCAGTCCATCTGGAGATGTTTCTGACATAGTTGGTTCTCTTTCTTTAACTGTAATCTTTCCTGATAGTATAAGTGCTGGATTTAAGTCACTCTCCAATCAACCTGTATGTTCACAAAAATATGTTACTCTCTTACCTAGGGTCTCAAGCAATTGTGTTATTTTTAATTCCACCCTTCTCATCACCTCATTTTTCATAGTTTTAGTTATCCAGCTAATTTTAAAAATTATTCCATAACACCCAAACTCAAATATTATAAGTCATGTCTCAGTGTCCTTTTTAAGTGTCCATGTCTCACATCCATACCGTGAACACATGTAGTACTTCAGCAATCTAGTGCAAATGTGCAGTTTTAACTTTCGACAACACAGAAGTTTTTGGAAGTTGCTGAATGCATTTTGTAAGCTGTATCCTTAGCTCTGAAAAATTCACAGAAATGTAAATACCCTGGGACTACAAGACCAAGCAGATTAATTTTATTGGTGATATTCTGCCCATCCTGTATAGCCCCGTTTGCTGTTGCAACATTAATGGATTATATCTTTCACATATTTTTTATTTTTCCTTTAAGGCCTGATTCAGCTCTCACTGAAGTCAATGGGAGTCTTTCTACTAACTTCAATGGAAGTTTGATTTAGTCCTTACTCTTGATATTGTATTGTTCAATTTAATTTCTTTGAAAATATGATAACAGTATTCTTCACTGATTTACACTAGCTCATGATCAGATCCATAATATTTAAAAATTAAACCAGCATATTCTGTACAGATATACACACACACCCCTGTTGGAGTCAAAGGGATGTGAGTTTGAATATCTGAGGGCAGAATGCATCTCAGTATTTATATGGAACCTCTTTGCTACTTTTCCTGTAATTAAGCTGTGTATTGCATTGCTTTGCAGTTATTCAGCAACCTAGTAAATAGTTACAGTGTAATTACCTCTGATCCTCTGTGAATTAAGAAATCCATTTTGTTAGTGCCCTTCAAATCAGCTGAGCAGTAATTAGGGGTATTTGTTTCTTTGCAGAACGCTCTGATTGCAAACATAGCAAAGTCCCTAGAAACTATGGTTCTGCATATTTCATTTTGACTGCAGTGAGCTTCATATTCATTGTGACTCATAACCAAGATATATGTGACACATCAATATGAGTAAACAAATAGATAATTCAAAATAAATTGCCAGTATACCTCCTTGGATAACAGTATTGCAACCTGCTATCTCAGTGTCAAGCTTTTGGAGATCTTTTTTTTAAAAGATCCTGCTTTAGTCGTAACTCCCACTGCACATACCTGAAAAAAGGTAGGGAACAAACATTCTCCCAGCCACCCTTCCATCCTGATATCACATTACATACAAATCTGGGAATTATCTGGCAATAACTCATACAGTGTAGATCACTTTCCTTCCTCACTCATTCCCACCAATTTGGGGAGGGCTGTTGTCAGTTCCCAACCCCTCCAAACCTGGTCTCACCCCACTGCTGGAATCCCACCTCTGTCTCCTTGCATAACGGCTAAGGGGCTGACTCTGCTGTCAGACATTAGGAGCCCCAACCCCATTCACACCTTCTTTAGGGGATGCCTTCCCCTAAGACCACTTCTGACTCTTGTTTACCAGGAAACCAGGCCACCTTTGGAATAACTATGTGCACTGGACATCAGTTACCTGCTAAATTGTGACAGCGTGAACTGTACCTCCTGGCTTACCCAAATGGCTCCTGGATTTTCTGTGGAGAAGATGAACTCCAATCTCATTCCCACCCAATCTCAGTACTGAGGGAAAAATTCCTTCCCAGTCCTGAAAACCACAACTAGAACAATGCTCACATCAGACCAAAAAACACCAGTCCTACACTTATTCCATGAGTGAGAAAGTGGGAGCTGCTGGTCTGGACACGAGAGAGATCTCCATCAAGCAGAACAGGGCATATAGGGGAAATTGGCGTGCAGGGGGAAAATGGCATAACTGAACTTCTTCAGCCTGACCTCAGCTCGCGTGATGCCCCCATCTCCTGCTCCCCCAATCCAAAGGAGGAAGGGAACCCTTCTAGGAGCTATGGCCCCTTTCTTTCCATTTGGCCAGAAAAAGCCTCCTGCCATTGAGGTTGTAGGTATTGTATTCATTTGAGCCTTTCTGTTAACTGGAGTTAGAATCTATTTACAGCTTCTTAGTAACTTCCGCTCACTCCTTGTGGCAGCTGCCACTTGTTAACTCTTCCAGTATGTGAAAGAGATATTCCGACGGGTCAGATGGAAGTAAGAGTCAGGGAGATATTTCAGGGAATCCAAGGAACAGCTTAGATTTAGGAGACACCCTTGGCTGTGATTTGCATTCTGATATCATTATTATTTGAGTTATCAATAAATCCAAACCCCAGAAGTGGTAAATTTGTCTTTACGCAATGTGTGTTGTAAACTTTATTTGGAACAGACTGGGATGGGAATGCTACCAGCTTATAGCAACATAAGCACTATAAAATGGATTTCTTATATTTTCAGAAGCTATAAGCAATACCATAATCATTGTTAGGAAGTAATGGGTTCTCATTTCTACACATTACCATGAGTTATTTCCGGAAAATAATGTAGCATCATTATATGACTTGAAATAAACACATAATAAAAGCACTAGGATAAAGAGATTAAGTCTACTCTATAGGATAAAGAGATTAAGGAGCCAGTCTCAGACACAACAAATCTAGCAGGTAAATTCACAGGGCTTGAGTCACCATTGTGTTGCTCCTGTCGTAGGTTGGAATAACTCCATGTTAATCAAAGGAGCTTCAATAGTATAAAGTTGGAGTAGCACAATCAGGAATCAAGCCCACAGTTTAGAGCAATTACAATGTTAATATGGAGATGGTATATCACACATATTAAAAATGCTATAAAATATTGACTCATACAAAACAACTTATCAATTATAATTAGCTTGAAAATTGTATAATGAATAGCAGCAATAATAAATACATTTTATTGATGACTAGATGTCTGGGATACTTTAGATTTTTAATTTAAACATCATTTCACGAATAACAAAATAAATAACTCAGAAGAAAACTGACCCAAAACATTTCAATATTTTTTTTTACATCTAAAACTATTATAAAATATGTTTCCTGTATTTATTTGTTTAATAAGTGGGCAGATTTTAAAATAGGCTTAGCACCTGGCAGTTCCCATTGTTCTCAAGTGAGCATGTTGAACAATTGGGAAAATCTGCCCCTTTACCTCTAAGCCTGAAGGTACTGTAACGCCTCATCCACAACAACCGTTCTTAAAACTCACAGTATGCTCCTCCGAGTAGCTTCATTATTTGAGATGGAAATTCCATCCACAAAAGTGCACCAGGGAGACTGACTATCATGGTGTTCAATTATAGATATATCTCCACCCTGTTTCATTCCCAGGCTATGGCCTGCAATCAACCATACACAATTTTCAAGGTACTGGAGTCACATATTGCCCAGAATAATAAGTGTACTCACATCAAAATAGCTGAGTACTCTGCACTACTGATCTGGGGGAAAAAATTCCTTCAGAAATTATAAAATTCAAGGTGCAGATGCCCATTTGGCAATTGTCCAGTTTAGTCCTCTTTAGCTTTCTTCACTTCAGTCTCACACTCATTTTGCTAATTCAGTAATGAAATATTGTCAGTTTGTTCTTTCCTCCATTTCTTTTGTGGCAATTAACAAATCAGTCAAGCATATTCAGCCCTTTAGCTAACAGACGAGCTTGCATTTGTATTTATTTTAGTCTTATATGCTCTCCCTTTCTCTCAAACAATCCGTCCCATTCATGCCCATTTTTATGGTGTAAATTTTGATCCATGTTGTCACTCTCCAAAGTCTTTTTGCAAAATCAATGTTTTTCAAAATGTACAGCTTTACAGACTAACATTGCTCCATAAACTTCTGAAACCAGGGATGATGGTTCTTAGGCAGCTGATCCAATCACTCTCCCCATTAGGTATGGTTACCACCTCCTACAAAGTATGCTTCTTGCATTTTTTTTCTTCAGCTAAGTGTTCATTTTTATAGTTTCCTTGTGTCCTTACCAGATAACTGGAAACACAGTTTCCTTGCCCACTTATTCACCTTCTCTGCAGTGCCCCCACCTGCCTGTTGTTCATTCCAGTTCTCAAAGTATGGAGCACATCTTACTATTGAGATCTCTATTCCATTCTATATAGGCTTTTATACCACACTCCTAACCATAATAGCAATGTGACTACATATCTGTCATGTGTTTGTTCTCTCATCTTCTTCACACAGGGAGAGGATTGTTTTGGCACATTTCCACTCCCATTGGCATCCATATAGGCCACTTCCCCTCAGATGAATTCCTGAGGTAAATACATCAATTGCTCACATGGAAAGCAATACAGTCTTTGGAAAGTAGGTAATGCATTTTAGTGCATTTTTCAGTGCAGTTTAGTTGACAGAAGCAAGGAGAGCCAGGATCATGTGACCAAACAATGCCTCAAGGACATCCAGTACTTGCTTTGTTGTCTATAATGGGTATGCCTCTAGCCTGTAGTTATAACCAAATAAACAAGAAATCTAGCTTAGTAAATTCAGGTAGAGCAAAAATTATGCGTTATATAATTTCTATCATGCTGATCAGAAAAGAAAGGGTCTGGTGAAAAGGTTAAGCACTTCTGAGCTCCTGTTTAAACCTTCTCTGATGCTTCTCTTTCCTTTTTAAGCTTTACTGAAATTTATTCAGCCCTAAATGAAAGATAATTATATAGTATACCAAAGTAATTCCCTAAAACATTATAATTATTCTTAATAATGTCAATAGTAGTTTTACAATAAAAGACAAAATAAAATTAAGAAATTAGAAGTATTAACAAAAGAATTCATGACATTAAAATGTAGTTTTCAAGTACATAAAAGGTTGTTACAAGGAGGAGGGAGAAAAAATCTTCTTCTTAACCTCTGAGGATAGCACAAGGAGCAATGGGCTTAAATTTCAGACAGGGTGGTTTAGGTTGGACATTAGGAAAACTTCCTAACTGTGAGAGAGTTTAAGCACTGGAATAAATTACCTAGGGAGGTTGTGGAATCTCCATCATGGGGGTTTTTAAGAGCAGGTTGGACAAACTCCTGTCAGGGATGGTCTAGATAATACTTAGTCCTGCCTTGAGTGCAGGGGACTGGACTAGATGACCTCTCGAGGTCCCTTCCAGTTCTATGATTCTATGTGCTTGCTGAATGCACAAACATTAATCTGAAGAATATTTTACTATATGTCTTTCTTCCTTTTTAACTTGTGTCCCTGCATCCTAAAAAACCCACCTGAAATATATAAAGAAGATAGCTTAGCATAGAATGCACTGAGTGATGATTCATAATTGCATTTATATTCTTGATAAACCATAGCCTTTTTGGATTTATGCCTTTTGGATTTATGGATTTTTTCCAATAGGTGACAGAAAGGGACAAAACTGCCCCATATGTCTTCATTTCTAAAGGATGCAGCAAGTATGGGCAATTGACTTTGTTAGTTACATGCCATAGCTTTGTCCTCGAGGTTTCCTATGTCTAGAAAAGAAAATTGTGGTCACACCATTTTTATTTCAAGATCTCTTCTATTTTTTCATCCAGTGCTTTGATGAGCTTTGCCAAACACCATCAGGAATTTTAAAATGATTGTTAGAATAACTGTATTATAATGCAAAAATGATGTTACTTAATTTTACATGGAAATGAGTTACAGTGATTTCTACTTTACTGTGTCAGAATTTTTTTTTTCAAATAAGCATGGTTCAAGAGCTATTTATTTCATATCACTTCCTAGCGAAAAAGGAATATTTTACATTCTCAAGCATAGCTAAACAATTTCATTATCAATATTTGGTAACCCAACTAATAAGTTTAATATTAGTAAAAGGAGAGCATTGAAGAGAAGGAAAATTCATTCATGGAGGATTCTGAATTTTCAAAATTTGTTTTTATTCCAATATGGAACAAACCCCCACAATTTGAAAACACTCCACAAAAGAATTTCCATCCATCCAACCATTCAGGATTGATTAAAATGTTTAATTTAAATTTTGACTTTTTACATGTATAATACATAATACAATAAAATAAAAAATCAAAATGAAGTCATTCAAAAAGAACAACAAAATACATTCTGAAAAGTCAAAATATAATGTGTTGACATTTTTAGGAACTATTTTTTCCTCTTTTTCCCCCCAAAATGAATTTTTGGCAAAATCAACATGATTTTGCAAAGGGTCCCAATGGCAATGTGTCTTCCAACAGTAAACTGTTCTGAGTTTTTTCCAGCCAGCTTTATTTAAAAGGCAGGCCTTATCTTGCCCTTGGAACCCTTTCTGCTAGGCTAGGGAAGCTGTATTTAAAGAATGATTGAACAAGAGAGTCGATCCAAATCACACAGTCCAGCAGTGGTGCTGTATTTTCAGTGGATAACACATGCCATCCTGCCCACTATTGCCAGGTGCTAAAATCTTGAGATCCCTTGGGCTTTGGACTGTTTAAATTCTCTGTCACATGTCAAGCCCATCAGAACTAGCAAAGGTAGGAGTGCTAGATCAGCAATAAGAGTATGTTTACACTGCAGTCGTAGGTTTTACTGCACCTCAGGTAGAGTTCCGGGCAGGCTTATATAGCCCATGCTGAAGCCCAGGCTGTCATATCTTTACTGCTATTTTTAGCTGAGCTAGTTAGACTAATACCAACCTGTGCTGCAGTGAAACCTCCAATTCAGTGTAGACACATTGGAGGTGTTGCTGCACCCATGATAGAGCAAGAGTGAGAGGTTTCCCTGTGTTTTTTAACATAGCTGCACCATGTTAGAAAAAGCAAATCCTTTCATCTGTGGAAGAGAAAAAATAGCAGGCAAAGCTCAAGCCATGATGGAATTTGTCACTGGTAGACGTGAGGTTGAAGTAAAAGAAGAAACCTGCAAGAGGTGGAGCCAATGAGAAAAAAATATATCTTTACAGAGAGTTCAATAGTCTCCCAGTTGAAGAGGAAAGAGAAACACCACCCATTGTGTTCTGCTGCCTGTGTATGGATAGAGAACACCAAGTATTCTGATAAAAGCAAGTAAAAAGTGTGGATGGAAACCAAATACAGAGGTACTCTTTCAGGTGGTCACAGCCAGGTAGTTGGATAGTAGGACTTCAGGAATTAATCTTATTTATGGGTTCTAAAATAAATAATATCTGAATTTAAACCATCTTGCTGTGCAGAGTGGTCCTAGGCAAGGATTCGATTACTATTTTTCTCCTCCTCCTCCGCACCATTTATTATGCTCATGTTTCATCCTAATAGACTGTAAATTCTCCGGGGTAGGGACTGTCCTTTCGCTCTGTGTCTGATCAGTACAGAGCGCAATGAGGCCCTGTGTCTGGCTGATGCCAGTATGTCAGTAGCATAAAGAACAGAGTGTAACTTACATGTGAGCAACTGGTTATATCTGCATTTCTCAACTGCTGAAAGTTACAAGCCGTAAAACTGATTGAAGGTGTAAATTATGATTCAGAGTCACACAGGCTGAATTTGGGACACACAATGCAACACATATCAAATATTACAAGAACAAATATACCACAGAATAATTAACTCCCGATAAATCTCTCTCTCTCTCTTTGCTCCTACATATAGTGTGCATACAAGAAGGGTGTGTATTTTTAAACCTAGGGATGGACTGGCACATTGCAATCCACCCTGAGGGGCAGCATGTTGCTGCACTGTGGTAGGATCAGCACAGACCAACCATTGTGAACTTTGCTCCAAGGCAGATGTAAGCCAAACCTGCCCCTTTTCTAGCTCAACTTACTTCCCCCTCTACAGCTGTGCTGATGGATCTGCTGTGAGGTAGGGAGGAGCCAAGACTCTTACCCATCCCACTACTGGCACCACCCTCACCCACATATGCAAGAGGAGGAGTAGCAGCCTGGGAGAAGCTGTTCCACGTTGTAACCCATAATGTAGGTGGCCGACACAGGGAACGGAAGGAGATCTCTTTTTACTCCCCAGTGTACTCTTTACTCTTTTTACTCCCAAGTGTAGGGGTGTAGGCTGGCTCAACTTTGAGCCCATAGAATGCAAGCAGAACATTCCACTTATTTAAGTCTCAGCATCCTCATTTCCATAAGATTAGATGTCACAAACCATAACTGAGATCCACTTGCAATATGGAGTTTAGGGAATCCAAATAAATAAAAAAAGAATAAATAAATAAATAAGCAACGCAGCTACACACACACACACACACACACAAAGAGGATATGTGTTAACCTTGAGTGGCAATTTTTAATGAGCACAGTAGTTCTAATGTCAGGTGAGAGAAAGCTTGTGTATTTTAAAGGGATCATCACTTATTCACCTTTAAAGCTTACCATGTTTTCTTGACTCTTGCTGATCTGAGTCTTTACAAAGATACAGCTTAGAAAATGGAATTTTGTAGAAGTTTTTAATGTTGTAATTTATAACATAATTTTATATTTTTGTGCACATATTTCTGAAACACACTTCATCACCTTTTGCAAGGCCAGTTCAAGACAGGCATAGTTAGTAAGGAGCCATGTCTTATAATAAACCAGACATTTCTTTTAAGATTCACCAGAGCCCCATAATTCAAGTGGACCTCACTTATGAGGTATGCACTCTATGAGATATGAGCATGCAAATATCAGTGTGTTCAGTCTCAGATTAGTTAAATGTTCTGCAGTCATACTATATGACTAATGCACCCCTTCCGTGCCCAAGTTATAATGCTGTCTCTGATATAAGCCTTTACCTTGGCTCCCAGCTACATTAAACCTCCATTTATTATTAGTCTTGTTATGCAGTTAATCAGTAATGACTGAAATGCAGGGCATTTCCTTAGCACTAATGACAGACTGGGAGGAATTGATGGCATGAAGAACAGATGAGGAAATAGCCTGAGCAAAAGGTGTTATTGATATTATAAGATGGAGCTGGAAAATCACAGAAGAGGAGTATGAAGGCAGAGGGAAAATAGAAATGTCCTACATATAACAGTGAAAACTAAAAATGTAATGCCCTATACATAAAGCAGTCTGATTGCTTGAGTCATCAAATTCTACTCAGCTTACAATATTTGGATAACATTAGTGAGAATGGTGTAATAAATAATAAATAGTGCACATTTGACTTTACTTTGATGTTAGAGCTGCAGACACAGTAATTACTGTGTCATCTTAATTGTGTATTGATAGATAAGGCAAAGCTTCCTTTACCCATTTACATGTCAGTGAGACTAGGGGCAGGATGGACCAGCAGATTAGCCACTCAGTGGTAGAAGTTATCACAATTTCCATCTATTCACAGCCTATGTCAGTCATTGTTTAATTCATTTTTTCTATTTTCATAGGCACATTGTAAATCATTAATTTCTAGTACCATTATACCATATCATATTCCCCTTATTTTCACAGGATACTGAGTTTCCCTTCACAATGTAAAATAATGTGCTACTATTCATTATGCTGTCAAGTGACCAGTTGTAGGGCTGTGGGAGAACGAAGCCATACTTTTGACACTGGTGTGTGTTTTTGTAGAGTGATATTTATATCCTAAGTGCATGTTTTGTTCAAGGGCAATTCAAATGGCAGGTACAGTTCAAACCTGGACCAATTAGGGCAGAGTTGCCCATCTGACAGGACAATAACATAACTATGGGAAGCATGGAAATTGGGGAGGGGAAGGAAAAACTGACTGGGAAGGAAAATGAGATGCAGGTGTTAGGAAGGATGTGAGCAGATGACTGGGAATTACAAATGGCTGGTGGACTTTTCCCTTATAATGGGTATAGTTAAGCAGTCAGAAAACTGTACTGCAAAGATAGTATAAGGCAAATCAAGGATGGAAGGAACACTGCACAGAAAGAAGAAGGAAGTTAAGGGTGCACCAGAAGTTACTGAGAATGTTGATTTCATTCTTATTGCAATAAAGTTCTGCTCAGTTATCTCAAGCAAGTGTTTTTATGCCTATATATTTCCCCAACCCTTCCTTCTCTTCAGACTGCAACACAGGAAAATAAAACTATGTCAAGTCCCCAGCCATCTCGTGAATTCTCTCAAGCTTCTAATCACAATAAAGACTCCATTCTCAGCGTACATTATGAAGTTCTTTAGATCTCAGTCACATATTACCTTGTAATACAACAAAACAATGTGAAATTCCATTACTCCAGTATCTAAAGTCCAGAGTCAGTGACAGGAAACAAAGTTCACCTTTTATATTCAAAGAACAAAAAGGCATGTTCCTGGTAGGAAAAGGTCACCTGGCCAACAAGACTGTTCCCTTTAGATTTTAATCAACTTCATGTTCTTACTTTATATTCTTCTTGACTCACAAAAGATTCTCTCTTTGGAGCAAACTTGGCAGGGGGGTAACACACACACAAGAATCAGTTTACGTCCCGAGTCATTTTTGGTATCCCTCTTGCTGTATTTTAATAAGTGAGTTTCTGCCTTACACTCCAATCTTCTATTTCAGTGTGATTTTGCAGAAAGGTAAAAATCCTTTGTTTTATTCTGTTATCTTAAAAATCAATATGATGTAATATATCAGCGTAGCAGGATCACTACAGGACAGGATAGGAAATATGTTTAACTGTAAAGGTGCAAACTCTTGTTGAAATACAAATATTTTTCAATAGTAAGAAATATTTAGTAGAATAAATAAGGGGTGACTTGATTTATGTTTTAAGACTAATGCTTGAGCTTCTCAAAGGAATGCAAGAAGCTTATCCACACATCTTTCCATTTAAATTAATGATACATGGCAATATCTCCTGCACTGGTTTGAAAATCTGAAGCTGTTGTGCAGTGTTTAAGATAACTTTCAGCCCCACATTTTCCACTGATGTCTCTCTGTATAGACACTGAAGCACACCACATCTTCAGCATTGTGACAATAAATCCAGACTGAAGACTTGTCTGAGAATCACCACTGTGGGACATTCACTTTGTTGGCGAAGACTGTATGCTATTTAGTTCTTGCAATTTAGGAATGATCTTGCAAATCATCACCTGTCTACATATTGTACAGATTTAAGACTGACAATGGTGATAATTCTGTCAATCATTTATAACGTGTCATATCTGCTTCTGTGTAAAAAAAAATCCACACGGATTCCTTTCTATTGCTAGAAGGAGGTAATCTACCAATGTGACCAGCACAATATCCCTATCCAGGCCAGAAGCCAAACTAAAAGGTGTAAAGGAAGTCAAGGCCTTCATGTGCTTTGATAACATATGCTCAATACTTTTTGATGTTGTTGTTTAGTTTTTAAAATAAAGAAGGTTAGAAGACATACTGGTAGTTTGTGAGATGGTCAGGATCAAGACACAACTTTTTTAGCATGGGCCTAATACTTCTCACTTCAGTGAAACTGGCCCTCTGCCTTCTCAAAAGGAATATATTAACAGTTTCCACCAACTAGGGACATCATATTCCTGACCAGCTAATTTTACCAGCTGTGAAAGGTATTGATCCATCTTGTATGTCACAAGATGTATCTCTGCAACTACATCTTGAAACTGGTTGAAACGCAATTCCCAAACACTGATATTCTACCAGAAGGCAGCCAAAGGCTGTCTGAATCTAATTAATTGTGTTCACCACAAGGTAAATAGAAAGTTTATAGCAAGAAATATTGAACTCTGCTTCCGAGAGAAGGCAGCTCAGATTCACCAAACAATCTACCACCTAAAAGGAGTACCACTATTTAAGACTTCATGTCTGGGTCGTAGAACAAAATACTTTCTTTGTCTTCATCATTGCAGAAGATTGCCAACATTTATTTACGTCAGAACTGAAAAGAATCAGAGATCAGTTTCTATTCAAAACATGACAGCCAGTGGAGGAGGCTATCATGTGAGGATGTGGCAAAAGGAGGAAACACTTAGTAGTCACCTGATTAATAGTCAAGGACAAAAGCCAATTATTATGTCCTACAGTTGGCCACTAACTAAGAGAACTCTGGAACCCAAACAAGTCAATTTCTCTCTACCCCAGCCCACAATAAGAGTACTCTGGGCCCTGAACAGAGCCTGGGAAGTAATGGCCAAGGACTAGACTAGCGAAAGACTTGGACAGAATGAGCTCTTCAATATCCATCCAAACCCCATATTGAATATTCTACATATATGTTAACTCTTTATTTTTATGTGCATTAATTCATTGATATCAGACAATTACATTGAAAATGCTTTTTGAATTTCCCTTCATAGTTAGTGACTGAGAGATAGTACACTGCCTCTATTAGATTTCCAAGGAACATACTGTCTCATAAAAAGACCAAACTTAAAGTAACAACAAAATAAAAATATGTTCTTTCTTGTCCCCCTCCCCATGACAACTCACCAAACACACTTATTTCTGTCTTAAAAGCTTTTAAAAATATTTCCTCAAATTAAAAAAACTGTAGGTGTCAAGGTTCCTCCCCCACTCTGAACTCTAGGGTACAGATGTGGGGACCTGCATGAAAAACCTCCTAAACTTATCTTTACCAGCTTAGATCAAAACTTCCCCAAGGTACAAAATATTCCACCCGTTGTCCTTGGACTGGCCGCTACCACCACCAAACTAATTCTGGTTACTGGGGAAGAGCTGTTTGGACGCGTCCTTCCCCCCAAAGTACTTCCCAAAACCTTGCACCCCACTTCCTGGACAAGGTTTGGTAAAAAGCCTCACCAATTTGCATAGGTGACCACAGACCCAAACCCTTGGATCTGAGAACAATGAAAAAGCATTCAGTTTTTTACAAGAAGACTTTTAATAAAAAATAGAAGTAAATAGAAATAAAGAAATCCCCCCTGTAAAATCAGGATGGTAGATATCTTACAGGGTAATTAGATTCAAAAACATAGAGAACCCCTCTAGGCAAAACCTTAAGTTACAAAAAAGGTACACAGACAGAAATAGTTATTCTATTCAGCACAATTCTTTTCTCAGCCATTTAAAGAAATCATAATCTAACACATACCTAGCTAGATTACTTACTAAAAATTCTAAGACTCCATTCCTCGTCTATCCCCGGCAAAGACCCAGCATACAGACAGACACAGACCCTTTGTTTCTCTCCCTCCTCCCAGCTTTTGAAAGTATCTTGTCTCCTCATTGGTCATTTTGGTCAGGTGCCAGCGAGGTTACCTTTAGCTTCTTAACCCTTTACAGGTGAGAGGAGCTTTCCCCTGGCCAGGAGGGATTTCAAAGGGGTTTACCCTTCCCTTTATATTTATGAAGGCAGGTTTCTATGGTTTTCTGTGAAATTCAGTCTTTGTTTCATTGTAAATGCCACATAATTACACTGGAAATGTGAAAAAGCCATCAGCAGGAACTCTAATGCTAGGTGCAAGCTGGGTATTATTTTTTTCATAGCCACCCTGTAGGCAGCAGTTTCACAATAGTGATGGATGTTGTGACTCACATGAGGCCTAATGATAAGGCTTATTAATAAAAATACTTAAGTATAATTATTTTTTTAAAAAAGCTGGGGAGGGCAGGGTCTTGATTCTGATGTCAATGTAATTTGATTGACTTGGTGGAGCTTCTCCTGATACACACTGGTACAAGTGAATCAGAAACAAGATGGTTAAAGCAATTTATTGAAAAATGGGTTTTTTTTCCCCCCTTTAGCTTTTAGAGAGGAAATGGAAAGTGAAATTCTTCTGCATTATGGCAAGTTACATGAGACACCACATGACAAAACTTGTCACCCAAAGTAAGAAAGAAGGCACATTTGGATAATACATTTAGTTTAATCAGTTAAAGGCATTACAGTCTTTATATAAAAACTCCTCTTTTTAAATCAGTCACCTCACCAAACAGCAATGACATTAATGTTACCAGATTCTAATATATTTACACCAGTGCAGGTCAAAGTATGGGGGGAGGGGCGGTGGAACCAAAACAAAATCATGGAAATGTTTGTGAAATATCTTTCCACTTTTCTGACACAATTTTGTTTTTGTAGAAAAATTCCAAACAGCTCTAATTACTATAGACCTTAGATGCCTTATACATCAGATTCCAAAGCAAGCAGCCTCTCTGGCTGGCAGCCCACAGCAATTCTGAGGGTTTCCTAATAAACCTCTCCCTATTTCACAAGATTACTGTCTCCTGGCTTCTACCTATTCTGGAGGATTACTGTCTCCAGGTCTCAGTGCTTCCTCCACTTCTTACTGGTGACGGCAAATGCAATGTACACCCATATACCCAGAAAACACTTTAATTCCACTCTGGTGATGACAGAGGACTTTCCACACCCAACGTCAAGTATTGCTTTTGGAAGTTACAAGAAAACCATATATTCACAAAAAAGAATTATGCAGAGGTTTACAATAGCGTTAGCATCGCAGTGCCTTTCCTGCAGATTGTGCAACTATACCAGTCGTGAAACAGACTAACGGAGGAAAGCTCTTTCGCCGTGAGATGTGTTCTTCCATGGGAGGGTTTGCTATATTTTATTTTTGGCCTTATTCAGCAGATTAGCCTTTCTCCTGAACAAGTCAGCCTGCTGTCCTTCCACTATCAATACCTGTCTTTAGCTCAGAAGTCTATGGATGTGCTATGCTGGATGAGGCTCAGGAAGTAATGAAAAACAACCATTTTGCTTGATTTAGCTAGTCAGCGCTGGTGCATTTCTGTTATGGCTGGACTCAGTATTCAATGTCAGTAAAGTTCTGGGTGAAGATATAATGACATATGTTTCAATCCTTGTAGTGAATCTCATAATACAGTATGATGTGACAGAAGTGAGGATGCCTTGAGGAAAACTGATATGGAGAATTTCCTTTGAATCAGTATTTCTACTTCCATAACAATCTAACCATTACACTTTGCAGCTTTCTTCACTAGAGATGGTAGTATTGCTCACTGGCTGATATTAACCCGGGCAGAAGATGTTCCATACAATAGACTCATACTTCTTTCCCCGTCAATGGTTGTTTCCATAGTTTAGGGCTTTTCCAATTGAAAGCACTCAGGCCATGCTATCAAACTGGTGTTAGCCCACAAGATTTAGCAGTAATTAACAGGGCAAGTGTTATTTATAGTACTACACACAAATCACAATGGCAGGTCATATTAATACAGTTTACTGTGCATGTAACTTATAGATTCCAAGGTAGAAGGAACCACTGTAATCATCTAGTCTGACCACCCACATATCACAGGCCATAGAACTTTCCCAACATAATTCCTAGAGCAACATATCTTTTCAAAAAACATCCAATCTTGATTTTAAAATTTAAATCACGACTCTTGATAAATTGTTCCAGTGATTAATTATCTTTACTGTTAAAAAGTTACACCTTATTTCCAGTCTAAATTTGTCTACTTTCAACTTTCAACCATTGGATCATGTTATATCTTTCTCTGCAAGATTGAAGAGCCTGCTATTAAATATTTGTTGCCCATACAGGTATTTGTAAGACTGCATTTCCCATTAACCTTTTCTTTGATAAACTAAATAGATTGAGCTTCTTGAATCTGTAAGTATAAGCCATGTATAGATTGAGCTTCTTGAATCTGTAAGTATAAGCCATGTTTTCTAATCCTTTAATCATTCTTGCTGCTCTTCTCTGAATCCTCTCCAATTTATCCATCGTTCTTCAATTGTGAACACAGAACTGGATACAGTATTCCAGCTGTGGTTGTACCACTGCCAAACACAGAGGTTAAATAACTTCTCTACTCCTACTGGAGATTTCACTTTTTATGCTTTGATGGATTGCATTAGCCCTTTTGTCACAGCCTTGCAACGGGAGCCCACGTTCAGCTATTATTTACCACAACGCCTACATTTTTTTCAGTCACTACTTTCCAGGATAGTCACCCATTGTATAAGTATGGCCTGTGTTCTTTGTTCCCAGACATCTACATTTACCTTCAGACATATTAAGATTGCTCTGTATCAGTGACCTGTCCTGTTCATTATTTACCGCTCCCCGCATTTTGTGTCATCTGCAAATTATCTCAGTGATAATATTTTGTTTTCTTCCAGGTCATTGATAAAAATGTTAAATAGCATGGGGCCAACTTGAGATTTTATTTTATATTCAATTATATTTTTCTTGTTTATGCAGACACTCTGGTTACCACTCATGGCTTTCACTTTTAAATATAAATACTATGGGGAAAATTGACTACAAAAAATATTGTAAAGTCCAAGTAAAAACCTTTTATTCTATCATTCATTCTCATGTTGGAATGATGGTGTTATGAGCTTCATAATTAAAAGTAGCAGTTACTACAGCACCAAATATTTAAGTCTGATGGTTGGGTAAGGGTGGGAGGCGGAAAGCTGAAAATCAGTAGAGATCATTAAAATGGTTAGTATGATTATGCTTATCATATCATTAGAAAAACAGTATGGTTTCTTCAACAGAAGACAACTTTCTTAGGGCAGCGTGGGAAGAGCACATCTACTAATAGAAATTGTGTATACACATTGATGGCAGAATAAATATCTTAGCAAGAACACATATGTATCTCAGCTGAACCTGTAAGAGATGGGAAAACCACTCAGCAACATCATTAAAGAATAAAAGACCAACTTTCCTAAGGTTTCTTTACTGCAAGAAGTTCTCCTTGTCAAGTTTATTTTCTAAAATAATAATGATCAAACTTGTTTAAGCCCTAACCCCCCAAAATTGAACTAATTGAGCATTTTGCGTGGTTATGATCTAAGGCCCAGATTCGTAATGGTATTTAGTCATTACTGTGCTTAGTGTTGCAATGCCTAATTGATTTAGGACCCTAAGCCTAATTCAAAGCCTAGATATCATTCAGTCTCAATGGGACCTAGATTTTAGAAACCTGGCCTAAGACCCTGAATCTTGTGGATACTTAAACATGTATGTAACTTTGATCATGTGCAAACTTTGAGCACTTAATGGACTGGAAGAAAGTAAACACTCAGAGAAAAGACCTCAGGGTTTGGCCCACAGTTGACTTCAATGGTGTGAGGATTTCACCCTCCTTCTATTAGATTCTCACCATGTATTCCTTCTCTCTTACATTTACAGTTTTTCCTGCACAAACATATCCATATTTTCTTTTATAACTATATTCCTCACTTATAAAACACATTTTTGAAAATAGATACGAGAGGAGAACGTCATAAAATTGGCTTAGCTTTCAAAACTTTGTTATTTTAAAATCTAAAACACGTATACTATAGAATAACTTTCACAAGCTATACAATTTCTAATAGTTATTCAAACATTTGAAACGACAACAGACAATACTACAAGACAAACAGAACTGAAAGTAAAGCATGGAAAAATGCATAAGCACTTACTAGTTTCCGTAGCTACAATAGTTATGTTGTGCCATATGTTTGTTTCTCTGTCGAGTGGTGTTGCCAAAGTTATTTTTCCGTCATCTGCATTAATGTTGAACTGTCTCTCAAGGTCAGTGTGTCGATCAATGGAAAACCTACAAAATGGACAACCCTGTAAACTTATCTGAGTAGATTGTTTGATCTATACATATTGTAGGAAAATTTAAATAATTTTCTGAGAACTGCAGTTTTCTAGCCAAATGGATTGAGAAGCTCAATAGCATAATAATTTATAAGACAAAATGAGTGACTGTGTCTCAAGAAACTTAATTATTGTCCAAGGAGTAATTAGCTGCATATTCAACATGAAGGTCATAAACTGCCATCAGGTTCAGTAGGTAACATCTTTAAAAGCCGCTGCTGATTAAGAGTTAATTAGACAACCCATCACATTTATCTGCTTATAATTTCAACACCAATACATTAAACACACAAAAATATTGAGCTTCATGGTTATTTTAAAAGGAGTACTGAAAAACATTCTTTTACTTCTTTTTCTTCAGTTTTAATGAAGCATGAAATATTAACCGAGCATGTTACCTGCTTAGTTTTCAAGCAATTCCATGGACAATAGGTGGTTAATGAATCACCATTTATCAGTAAAGCACTTAAAAAAAACAACAACCAACAACACAGGGATTGACTGTTATATGGATTGACATAATTGGTTTCTAACAAAACAACTTTGATCTGACAGCTAGTCAGAGCTTGCAAATGAGAATATACAGGTAAATTATGCAGCCTAAACATAGCCAGCTTGACTAACAAGAAAGAGCTGCGGTAGACTGCTCCAACAGTGAATTAAGCAGAATGATGATTTAGGGCTCAGCACAAGAAAGCTTTTATATAGGTTCATTTTCACAGAGTTGTTTTATTAATGTATTACTTGTAAAAATAAACTACATTGGAAAATTAAGCCTTCCAATTTTTTTGACGGGTGAGGTGCAAAAAGAATTTATCACAAACTACTGATATGGTACAACAGTCACAGGCTTCAAGGGGTTTTACTGAATCTGAACTGTGGATTTATATAAGAGCCTGTAATGCTTTTGTGTCTAGGTATTATCGAGAATAACAGCATGCACTGGTGGTTCTGCATCTGTTCTGCATTATACCTAGGCATAATGGGGTGAGTTAGGATGGAGTGTCAGAGTGGATTACACACTTTATATTGTGGTTATGGTCTGAGAGTGACTCAAAAATGGCAGTGTCCTATTACACATCTGTTTGTTACTAACACTCTGCACTATATCTGCTTAGTTCACTGATGAAAAACTAGCATATTTCACTTCAGTCGACAAGACAGTTATTAAGATACCAGTTTATTCTATTCCTGCTCATGCATCATCATCAACTTCCATCAAAGTTCTGGTTCAAGAGCCTTTCTTTGTCACGATGACATACGGTGGGGACTGATGTAGGACTAAACAAAACTTGATTAACCAGAACTCATTCTTGGTGTAACTCCACTAATGTCAACAGAATACACCAGGAAGGATCTTGACCCATCAGACTTACCTACCTAGCTGTCGTAATTGAATCTTAAATCTCAGTGTTACAACAGGTTTTTTGTTTTCAGTATTGAATAGTAAATTGTTTGTTCATATTTAGAAGTAGACAAGGGTTGCAATTCAACTATGTTGCTGGTAATTTAGTAAAATATATTGCCCATTAAAAAAAATATTAGTTCACTGCAAATGTTTATTGGGGAAGCTCTGCTGTACAAACATAGCTCTAGGAAAATCTAGTATAGGCCGTAATATTGCTACATTGAATAACTACTGATGGACTTAAAATTAAAAGGTCTCTTTTTCCCAAAAGACATTTTATACTTGATTTATTCCATCTTTAAGGAGTTATTATCTGTATGAAGAACTACGTAGCTAAAAAGAATAGCAAAGAAGGATCCACGGCCAAATTTTCATAAATGGTTGCTTAGGGCAAGGCACCTACATTCATATTCGGACCCTTAAGTAAAGTGATTTTCAGGTGA
Source organism: Lepidochelys kempii (assembly GCF_965140285.1). Lineage (NCBI taxonomy): Eukaryota > Metazoa > Chordata > Testudines > Cheloniidae > Lepidochelys > Lepidochelys kempii. The sequence continues at coordinate 29,204,253 of NC_136391.1, read as the reverse complement.
GCTGAGCACACTCAGTTCCTATTGGCTTGAATAAGAACGAAAATCTTTCCATTTGTACGAGGCCTCCTCTATATCATAATTCCATTCCTGGTTCTGTACTAACAGTATATATATTTTTAAAGTTATATAACTGGGGATTTAACATCAGTGAGTTTATTGTATTGACTTTAATCCTAACAATATTTATTCAGAAATGCATTAAAAATAAAACATTACTTAACACTATTACATGGGGTTACAAGGTTGCCAAGAGGGAAAAATCCCCTCTTGACTATAAATTAAGAAATATCTTGTACAAAGTAAAAAAATAAATAAAATCTGCAGTGCCATGAACTTGGGGAGACTAATAGCATATATGAAGCTACCTTTTCATGATAATGATTATAGCTCTTTTTAATGGAGCTGCATTGTCAAATATATACATGATACATAAAATATACATTTCTATAAAAATGGAAAAGAATATCTCAGAAAATAATATCCTTTGAAATTGCCATAGTAACACCACAGGCTATTTGGACTTTTTTTTTTTTGGCTAGTTTATTAAACTGTGCAGGAGAAAATAGGTGGTGTGATCATAGATTCCTTTAGCAAAAGACTCTGGGCCTGAATCTGATGCTCTCACTAGATTTACCTTGGTGCATCTCCACTGACTTAATTTGAGTTATTCTTGATTTACATCAAGATAAAGAGAGCAGAATGCAACTTTCATAGTTGAAAACTCTCCTTTGCTGATCCTGCTGAGATCTGAATCACAATATTGAACCTATAAATCACCCTATCTCAGTGATGCCAGGCAAAGAGGGCATGTTACTTGGTGACTGAGAAGCAGCTGTACCGAAGAAAGGTAAAAAAATGTTGTATTGAGGTTTTTAAGGCCTGCTGTTAATTAAGAAAATGATGCACTGCCGCCAAAGATGAAGTCTCTCCAGTATGAATTTGAGGGAAACCTTCCACAATGAAGCTTACTTCTCTCACAGAGAGAGACTGAAGGGCAGTGATCATCTCTGAATTTATAGGAGGGCAGAGTGTGTATAGAAAGCACAAGTTATTATGCATGCTTTTGCTATGCATTTTGGACCAAAACTTGGCCAAGGCAATAAAACAACAGAAATATGAAATGAGCAGCACTGGAATAAGTCAGAACATATTTGAAGACGAACTTAGAATGATAAAAGATGCTGATGTGATACATTGAGCCACTATAGAGCAGTTTGACTACCTTTACTCAAGTTCAGCAGTGGAACTCCCTACAGAGTAAGGTGCTACTCATTGTGATTAAGAGTATCCCTAGACACAAGTTTAGAACTATAAACTACACATTTATGAAAGTTTTGATGGAATTTGGTAACTGTCTGATTAGCGCACGTTTGAAAAAAGTCTGTTCAAATTTGTGACTATTTTACATCAGGAAAGTTTAAAAGTGAACCAGTGACTAAATAATTTGGAACAGAGAAATTGTAAACGTAGAGAAAAGAAGCAGAGTTGATCCTTATAAAATATAACACTGGATTATGAGATGCGGACATTCTATGAGATGCACAAAGAAAATAGCTTTGCTTGGCCATATATTTTTTTCCATATGGACATATTTTAGAATTGATATCTGTGACAATGTTCCTCCTCTGCCTCAGTGGGTCCTGCACTTATTGGCGGATTTGCTTGCCTCAGAGATTCACGGCAGCCCTCAGTTTGGCCACTCTTGCTAGTCGCTCAAACCTGCCATCCACTCAGCTAACCTCATCACTGGCCAGCATGGGGGAAATGGAGAACAATCCCCAGTCTCTGTGTGCCACCTAGTGGGTCGGGGACAAGGCAGATCCCTTTCCAATTTAGACCTTCCCTTCTGGTGTTTCTCACAGACCAGGTCAAGTCCTCCTGTGTCCGATCAGGAGTTGGGGGGATGGGAGGGAACCCGGGCCCAGACTCTACCCCGGGTTCCAGACCAGGGCCCTGTGGATAACCGCTGTCCACAATGTTCCCTGTATCAGCTGCGTGACAGCTACAACATCCTGGGCTACTTCCCCATAGCCTTCCCCCCAGCACCTGCTTTATCCTCCCTGCAGGATCTTCCTCCTGAAGCCTGATCACGCTTGAACTCTTCACTCCTCCAGCAGCACACCTTCTCACTCCCTGCTTCTGGCACACCCCCCTACTAACTGATGGGAGGTCCTTTTTAAACCAGGTGTCCTGATTAGCCTGCCTGCCATAATTGAATCTAGAAAGTTCTTAATTGGCTCCACGTATCTTGATTAGCTTGCCTGTCTTAATTGGTTCTGGCAGGTTCCTGATTGCTCTCAGGCAGCCCCTGCTCTGGTCACTCAGGGAACAGAAAACTGTTCATCCAGTGGCCAATATATTTGCCTTCTACCAGACTCCTGTATCCCACTGGTCTGGGTTTGTCACATATCAATAAATAAATCATATGCAAGGGAATACCATAACAGATAATTAAGACAGAATCAACAGCTGGATCTTACATAACTACTTTCCTACTTCACAGAGCACTAGTATCCTTCCACTGCAAGACCTACAGCCAGACAGAGGTAGTGTGAGAATGGCCGCATTACACATACACACAAAGCCTCATCCTTCAGTCTGTCCTGCCACAACTCCCTTTGAATATAATGGAGTTTTGCTGGTATGAAGATTGCAGAATTCAGAATTGAGCAAATCTGTTTGCTATAGGTTATTGCTGTCCCTTATTACCCTTCCTGACAAACAATCACTCAACTGGGCTGGGACCAAACTGTGAGGCTATGAAGAGAAGTAAGACACCCTCTACCACCATTTAGACCAGGGTTTCTCAAACTGTGGGTCAGTACCCAAACTGGGTCATCAGAATGGGTCATATGGTAGGTCCTGTGGCTCCTATTCTCTGGGGCTGGCTGGGCTCACCCCCCTTCTCCAGGCACTGCAACCTCTGGGGTCCAAGCACCATTCAAGTTTAGCCTAGCCATCATGATGATGGGAGGCATGGGCGCTGATTCTGTGGGTGCTCTGTGGGTTGTCCGGGGCTGGAGCATCCATGGGGGGGGAAATGGTGGGTGCTGAGCACCGGCAACCCCCTTAACAGAACCACCCCCCCCGGGCCTCCTGCCCACTGGTGGGCCCCACCGATCAGCACTCAGTAGGCCACCCAGCCTGTCTGGGTTAGGAGGGCACAACCAAAAAAACTGGGGGGCATGTGACCCCACACATCACCTCTGGTAGGGGAGGAAATATGCTTGCTTGTCCCAGGCGCTAAAATGCCTAGTCTGACACAGGGCCTCCATGTCAGACTACTCACTGGGTCTTAACAGGCCATACATATTTACAAATGGATTCTGAGCCCAAAAAGTTTGAGAGCAATTGATCTAGATGGTGCTTTCTGCATCTCAGCTGAAGTGATGGGAGAGAGCAAGGATGGAAAACACAGTACTTCACAAAATCATAAATCTCCCTGAAATTTCATTTGGGAGCAAATAAAGGGGAAAACATCCTATTTTGACATTTTTGGAATAAAATGTTTTGATTTTTCCTTTCAAAACAACTTTGTTTCCATTTTTTAAAAAAATGTATAATATAATTTTTTTGAAATATCAAAATCAAAACAAAACATTTTGTTTCAGCCCAAATGATTTATTTTTTATTTTTTAAATTTTCTTTCAGACTATTTTAAAATGTGTGGGTTTTGTTCCAAAATTGGGACAAAAACAAATTTCGAAATCTCAAAATTATTTATAATGGATTTTAAATTTTATGCCCAGCTCTAGTGGATAATAGAGCTATTGTAGAGATGCAAGGACTCATGACTTTCTTTTATCTTTTAAAATAATTTGGCTAAGAGATAAAAATATATTTAAATTCACTCGGCCTGTCTGCAACCAACTAGTGCTATACTAGCTAGTGCCAGAATTAACCAGTCGTATGCCAAAAATAAGCATGAAAATGCAGAAAATTACACTGTGTACTTTTATCATTTAGTTAACAAGAAAATACTGTGGAAAGATGACAACTTTTTAAAAAAATAGCCCGATCATCTATTGTATTTATTTTTTAAAGAAAAAAAATTGAATTTACACTAAAGAATTCGGCATTTCTCATTTTAATAGGCTTGGTTCTGTCCTTTCTTATATCAAGGGTATCTGTGGTATCTATATAATTTTATCAAGAACTAGAATTACCTGGTTCTGCCATTCAGTCTGTATAAGATTTTGGAGAACATCATGAGAGATGTACCATGTGCACATAAAGTGAAGAAAGGGAAGACTTAACCAAGTTACACATCCAAAGGGGAATAAAGCAAGGAAGTGGTTCAGATGTCAGGGCTGGGGAATGGGCAACTTTGCCTAGGGGTTAGCGTTAGACATGTGCCGAGGGTCCAGAAGCCAATTACCAGGAATCAGTCTGGGTTGGAACACCATGAGATTAGAATTGGGAGAAACCAGAAGGCAGGGATCAAGAATCAGTTATCAAGTGTCAGGCCAAGTTAGGATACCAGCAGGTCACGCTCAGAAGGCAGAAACAGGTAAACACCAGTGGTCCATGACAGGATGAATCCCTCTTGTACAGACAATTTCCTGTTTCCTCCTCTGGCTTAAATAGGGGCTGCAGCCCAATCAAGAGACTTGGAGTTCTCCCAGTCAGAGTGTAGAGATCATGTGCCCCAGTTAGGCTTCATGAACTCTTGTCCTAGCTGCTGTCTGTGAGCTGCCAGATGGAGGATTGGAGGGTGATGAATCCACAGAATTAGGGTTTGAGGCCCCTGTGCCTGACATCAGGCAGATCAAGATGTGTGTATTTTTTCTTCCCTTTTTTTTCTGCAATTTTTTTAATCCTGAGAAAATATGCTGTGCCATTCAAAATAAAGATGTGTCAGTAATTTTTAATTGACTCTATCAGCACTTCTCATAGTCCCTCTGTTGACAATGACAAAAGGGGTTCCAATTAACATTAATTTGGATGTGCCCATTAGGAAGTAGGCTGTAATCATCCATTAATTTCACAAAAGAAACTGAAGAGTTATTAGATGTTAACAATCTTTCGTCACTACTAAACTTAACTACATTTTAATTGATGACCTAAAGGTGAAAGGCTCCCTGCTAATGGTAATCTTCCAAACAAACCAGTCCTACAGGAGCTAACTTTTCTGATTCTGCTGAGGAAACAATAATTTCCTGTTACTGTAAGCTAGTCAAACTTAGTGTGCAACATTAGGCTCATCGTGTGATATGGTAAATGATGGTGGTCAGAAAATGGGTGATATGGGTGTAAATGGGTATAAATTTAAAATGGGTGTAAATGTGATATAGTAAATGATGTAAATGATGGTGGTAAGAACATAAGAACATAAGAATGGCCATACTGGGTCAGACCAAAGGTCCATCCAGCCCAGTATCCTGTTTACCGACAGTGGCCAATGCCAGGTGCCCCAGAGGGAGTGAACCTAACAGGTAATGATCTAGTGATCTCTCTCCTGCCATCCATCTGTACCCTCTGACAAACAGAGACTAGGAACACCATTCCTTACCCATCCTGGCTGATAGCCATTAATGGATTTAACCTCCATGCATTTATCCATGGGTGTAAGTGGTAAAATAATGTAATTAGCATCATTTTGACATCCTTATGTGTGCAAAATGAGTATAAACTTATACATCATGAGGGAGGAAAGGTGTGGTGATGGATAATCTTATCAGAAGTCATATGGCTTCAACTTTACCAAATCTTTCAAAATATATGCTCACTGTGGGACTGACTCTGCAGTCTATTTTGATAAGAGTTTTATTGACTTTAAAAGGAGTTTTGCCTGAGCAAATTGTTCCGCATTGGGCCCAGAATTCCTTCATACAGCAAACAAAGTGTTCTTTTGAAACTATCTGATGTTATCACATAAGATATTAGCAAAGGGAAAAGATGTGTGTGAATAAAAAACCAGACAGAAATAATCCTAATTTGCATAAAACCTTAATAGTGGATTTTATCTAATTTGGGTCAGATCAAAGAGGGATAAAATATAAATGAAAGAAAAGAAGCAAAATTCTTCCCTGATGTAAACACTGCTCTTTTCATTGGCATTAAAGCAGGGATGAGTTTGGTTTAAGAAATTCAGTACAGACTATAAAAGAAATATTTCCAACATTACAGCCAATTATGTGGAATTGCTTGTACTCAGGATTGTTAACAAGCAAGCTGGAGGATTATTTCAGACTAAACACAGTAAGTGAAATAAACATTAATGTGTCAAATGCTGTGCTCAGATTTCTTATATCCCTATATGTCTTATATCCATTTCATTCCCATTGTTGGACAAGACAACTGAATTGGGAAAGAAACCACACAGCTTATGTTTTTATATATGAAAATGATTTGATTAGAAGTGTGACATATAACGCAGCAAAGCTGTTTTTCAAGTGAAACACAGAAAGACAATGCTTTCTCAAAAATGAAACATGGAGAGTGAGAACAAACTGCTATCCACTCTATCATCCATTGCACTAAAAATATACTTAGAATTCTGACAGCAGCTTCTTTAATGATAACTTTAAAGCAGCACTACCTTATAGGACTAGAAGACACATCAGGGTCATGAGAGGTCACCTGACCAATCACAGAGTTAATAGCAGCATTTTCATGCACTTCCAGTAGATAAGTAGGTGATGAAAAGACTGGTGGTTCATCAGCATCCTCCACTACAATTTTTACGGTTGCTGTATCCTTGAATGGTCCTCCACTGATGAAGCGAGGATCAATATGAACGTTGGCTGCTTCTACCTTCAGAGTATAGGATTTTTTGGTCTCAAAGTCCAGGGGCTGTTAAGAATGACAAAGATAAATGACTTGCACTAATGACCAGAGAAGCCAGAACAAATAAATATAATGCTGATAGATGAAAGTTACATGCATTTAAGTACGTTCACTAAGTTTTCATGCAATCACTTCCTATTCCCTGAACTCCAACCTGTAAATTATCTGGGCATTTATTGATATGTTTAGTATTTAGCCTCAGTGAAAGCAGTCCCTCATCTTTTTTTCCTCACTAGAAATTCACAATGATATAATCTCTCTTATGAATTGTACAATCACAATTTCATGTTAGATTCAAGATAAAATTTTACTGGTGATTGATTACCTGATGTGCATGATAATCATGCATTTAATCAGTGTTCTCTTAATTGGAGATAAGGATAAATCTTATATAAGCTCCATGTGGAATAAATATATATATTTTTTAGAACAGTGTGAAAAAATGTAAAGAACTAGCAATTATTGTTCTTTACACAGAAGAGGCATTATGCAGAGCAATTTAGAAATAATCATGAAAAATATTTTAATATTACTACACCTCAAATAACTCTTTGCATCAGTATTTATAGGGATAAATGAGGCAGATGTGTCTCAGGAATTTCTTATAACTACTGCAATTTATATTGCTGTATCGTTCTTTAATTTCAGACAGATAAACATGAAGCCATAACTCTAATCCACCAATGTAACTTCACCATCATTGCCACTGTTTTTGATATTTTATTTCTGTACATCAAAATGTAAAATTTGGAAAAAAATGTCATTGATGTAAAGGAATGACTCATATAGTAAAAAGCAAGTCTATGATATGTAAGAATTTATGAGTATATAAGATTCAGATCTACAGTTTCATGCACATCTGCGTCAGTATATTCACAATATAATTCTCATGTCTCAGAAGGATTAAAATTTCAAAAACACAAATTTGTTAAGCTTTGAAAGATTTGCATTACAATGTTCAATGGAAAAAAGAAAAGGACAGAGAAGTCTCAAATCTGCAATGCAAATGCAAACAAGAACACAAGCAGGCATTACAAAACTCTTTCAGAACTCTCTGAAAGCTTTAAATATATATTCTTACTTTGAAAATTTGTGTTGATTTTTAGATATGAATCCAGCTCTAATTGGACTTTGCTCTTTCTCAACAATTTCTAGAAAACATGACAAGCACTTGCTTCTCTGTCTACTCAGAAATTACTAAGCTTTTGTACTTATGAATAGGTGATTGTAGATCAGCATATTCACAATTTGCCAATCACACCTTCTGTATCATTTTTAGCAATTTCAAATTCTTCATGATAATGACAGTATCCCATAGAATTTGTCACACCTAGTCCCCAGAGTACCATATTCAAAATTTACTCTACATTGTCTGAAATGCTATGAATTTAAAACTGCAGGGGGGCAGGAAGAAATAAAAGAAGAAAAGACATTACATACATTTTCTGCTATAGAGAACAAAAGTGGTTATTGCTTTAACCCTTTTAACCCAAAAGTGGTTATTGTCAGGATGAATATGCGAAACAACAGTATGTTAGATGATCAGTTATGAAATAACTGGTGAGGGAAACAGGGCAAAAGGCTAATTGCTTTAGTTTATAAAGTAGGCCCACAGCATACAATAATTAACAGAGTATAGGAGCCTGTATCATGTCTTTAACCTGTGGAAAAAAGAATCTAAAGCACAGATGCATACATAGTTTTTCTTTTCTTTATATATTTCTTATGAGTAGGTCTGCACTGTAAATGTATAATAAACCATTTTCATTGGTAGAGGTCTACATTCTGACCTCTTTAATCTAATAACAGCCACAAAGTTGAATGTTAACTATCTAGACATATTTGATCCTTATCTTCCAGCTAGAACATAATGTAGAAATTTATTATATTTGTTTAATTACAAAAGACTATTTTGCTTTATGGTAGGCATGAAATTCAAACACTTTCATGATCACTTTTATAATGTTATCGTTTATAGTCATATTTAGAGTCAGGTTTCTAAAAGATGTGAGTGTTGCTATTGACTTCAGTGGAACCAGGATTTCACCCCAGATGTCTTCTGTATGTACATGGCTAGATGAGTGCCTCTTCAGACAGGCAAGTACGCAACCCTCCATGTTGCATACACACATGCAGCAAGTACACACACAAAAAGGAGTAGTGGACCTGAAGCTTTACTTTGAGCCTGCATTTGCCACCATAACTCATGCTGGGTAGTTCCTTACATCATGATTTGGTCCACGTAAATCACTACTCATGGAGTAAAGTAGTGTTCTACATGAGTAGGAGTGGCAGAATTGGTCTCTCTGGATTACAGATACTTTATTACTCATGAAATTATATATTAACCAATCAGGATTCAACTAGCCATACAGCTGGCCAAATACCATAAAAAAATTATTTGACCAATGGCGAAACTGAATAATTGTAAATGGATGAAAGTTAATTGTACACAATTGTCATTTACCTTTCTCAGTCTAATAATACCATCCTGAGTCTGAGCCTCTGACGTGATTTCAAATATATCCATTCCATCTCCTTCAATGATGTCATAGGATGATTTAGCATTTTCTCCAATATCCAGGTCATTTGCTTTAACCCTTCCTATTGGCTCCCCAAGAGCAATGTCTTCCATTACTGAGAAGTGATACAGACCTTACAAACAAGAGGAAAAGACTAAACATTAACCCTGATTCTAGTTTCCCCTTCTTGCTCTTTGTTCATCTCTGTTTCCCCAAAGTACATGCTTGAGATGTGCAACCGATACAAACCACATTAAAACAAATTATTTACTTAAAGCTGCATAATCTGCTCCATACAGGGGAATGCTCTGTTGACTCAATGTGAATGTTCTTCTTTTCACTTACTATATTATCCCATCTCCTGCCTACAGGGATGTTCAGTGTTGCCAAACATAAAATATTAAGCTATTTTCAGCACAGAAAGATGCAATGTGTAATTTACTGCAAGACACTTTTGAACTTACCTTTGTATTTACAGACTTGTAGACCATTTTTGATAAAATCCAATTACTAAACTTCAGCTTGTGCCCTGCAGCAAACTGATCAGATACATTAAAGATGTCTCTTGTGACTTAAAATCCTCACTGCTCTGTAGACCATAAACTTTACCTTCTAGTACTTTCTGGTCAGAATCTAATTGGTCTGTATATTTTCTTCTGTGAGATAGAAAAGTCACTAATTAGGAGAGAGGCAGGAAATGTCCTCCAACTCATGTTTCAAAGGAAATAATGCCTACTTCATAATGACGGATTACCATCTTTACAATTTTGCCAAGGGATGACTTAATCCCAATGGAAAGCCCTATATGTGACCTGCATTATGTGAAAATTCAGTAATTGTATTTTATTTCTTATTTTAATCAGTAACTTCAGACACCTTTATATTCAAATCGGGTTTATTTAAAGGAGATACAAAGTCTGTTTTTATTGAAATACCATGTTTTATCCCTCAGATTACTAGTGTGTTAAGAAGAGAATCAAATTTGGATGAAATATCTTCCTGGTTTTAGCAAAGACCTGGAGGCCAGTAGATGCATGCAAAGCATGCATGGCTTCTGCTTTCTGAAATCCTCTACAGATGGCCAAATTATTGCAGCTTCTTAATAATTTCTCCCCATTGTAGCTACAGGTAAGGGCTGAGCATGTCACCTTCAGGACTGTTTGTTAGTTGGAAGAATTAAAACTTTGCAGACAAGTATGTTACAAACATCCTGTGGTAGAGGATCTGGACCTGTTCTTTTCATTCCCTCTCAATGACAGTTTGCTACACCACAATGTGTGATTTTTAGCTGAATATGCTGCTTTTCGTTTTCTGAAACCATGATTCGCTGTTATGCTAATTAGTGTATTAACTACACTGACAACATTCCAATATGAGTAAGGAAACGGGCAAATATACAAAATATGTAAATATATACATTGGATATCAAAAAGCATATATATATAGTCTTCCCTAAAATTAACTGGATTCCTTCCCAAATTTTTCCTTTTCACTTTACACCAACTCTCTCTAGAGGAGTTCATCTCTTTTGATGTCATTAACATTTGTGTCACTGTGTTTACTGTATAAAACTGACATTTGCATGGGGCACGAAAAGTAACAGCAGTTTAATCTATAATTTATTTTTTCTTTAATGTTTCCCAGGCTGAAGACATAATTTGGAGATCATTGAGAATCCTCAAACACATAAAAGCTCAGAAACAATGAGCAGCCATAGCAATCAGTTTCCTCCAGAGACTAAATTATGTATTTATGATTTATACCGCTGTCCACACATCATGGTTTCTCTCTCTACACAGTTGATTGAAATTCTTTAAGGAGGTATTTTTTTCTCTGATTTACAAAGAAGATATACAAAATTAACATTTATTTTTCCACGTTGTTGACTAATGGATAAAAATAGTCCCTAAGACTTATGAAGAGGTCTGCCATGACATCATAGTTCAGACTGTGACCAGCAATCCATTCTAAGCTTATTTTAAAGCATTCTAATTTTTCTCAGCAGTGAAAAGTTCTTCTGCATATAATCTTATGGTAAACTGTTGGGTTAAAAACTTCAATGTTTTATAAAATGACTCTAAAATGATTTCAAAGAGAGCACAGAAGTAGTGAAAGTTTATCTTTTTCATTTCTAAAACCCAGGAGGTTCTTTCAAATCTAACCATAAACATACATTTGTGTCCTGCCTGCAAACAATAAACCGATAAAACACACTAGGTTCATTATGATTTATTGTGAAAGCAGCAGGTATTACATCTTACGAATTTCCATTTCATTCTGGTAAGTCTCCATTGTAAGCATGATCCTTTCTTATTTTGGCTCTACCAGGCAAATGCAAATTGTGCTTTAAGAAAGGTGTCCTCACAAGTGTCAAAGAATTGAACAATGATTGTATAAGATTAGAGCCATGACTAATCTGCAATATTAGTTCTAAAAGTCCATAATGACAATAGTGTCCAGATACAATATTTAACAATGTGTATCCTCTTTATACAGGGTTTCTTTTTTCTGTTATTGCTTTATATAAATAAAAAAATCTATATATGAAGCTTTGCACTGATGAAAAGTGCTGGACATTACAGCTCTTTTTGTATTTATGTTTAGATCTGAAAAAGTATTAGTCCACATTAATTGTCCACCTAGCCGGTACATCACAAGGAGTGGTGGAGCAGGCTTACTCATATTGCCCCGTCAATGTGTTTCAAAATCCAAAGCTGGAAAGACCACATGTGAGGAGTTTATAGGGTAAAAGTACAACTTAGGCCTTGTCTACAATACGGGGGGAGATGGATCTAAGTTATGCAACTTCAGCCTTGTGAATAACGTAGCTGAAGTCGAAGTACTTAGATCTACTTACTGCAGGGTACTATGCTGTCGATGGGAGACACTCTCCTGTTGACTCCCCTTGGGCTTCTCGTTCAGATGGAGTACAGGAGTTACTGGGAGAGTGATCTGCGGACGATTTAGCAGGTCTTCACTAGACCTGCTAAATTGACCGCTGATGCATTGATCGCTGAATGTCGATCCCCCAGTAAGTGTAGACAAGCCCTTAGTCTCCATACCCATTCAGTCCTTGATCTCCAGGCTGAGACTCCCAACAAGAGAAACAATTAGTACCAGCTATGTAATGATTTTCTGATCTGCTCATCTGTTTCATAAGTCCTGGATCGACACTATCAGCTCATTTCATATTGGCATTAAAGCCCTTTGACAAAGGTGTAACTAATTCTGATGTAAGTACAAAAGCTAGATATCTGGCCAAAATAGCCCTGTAGTTACAGATTTAGAACTATTGTCCATTACACATATACAAAATAAATGTCTCTGCACTGTGGTGATACAGCTCACATATTAGCTTCATCTATAAATGTTTGCATCATTAAGGGGCACGTCACCTTAGATTGTATAACACTGATGCACAAGGCCATGTGACACAATGTGATGTGAAGTAAGAAACTCAGGGACTTCATCATATAACATAACAAGAGAAAAAAGGGGAAAAAAAGATTGTGCATTCAGTACTTATCACTTATAAACACCACTGAAATTAGGTATTAAAATAACTTTGTTCACAGTAACCCCTTATAGCTGCTTATTTTATTATATTTTCTTCTTCTCCCTCCACTTATATGCACCTATCCTAAGCTCTAGGGATGAAATTTACACTGTGTAGGGGTCTGGCATAAGACACTATTTAAATTCTCAAAAAAGGGCAAAGTGGAGTTTAAAATGGTGCATAGGTATCTCCATCTTGATGGGATGAATTTCACTTTGGACACACAAATAATTTGTTTTAAAATCACATATGTAGAGAAGTATAAGATGACCCAAAGTCAACATTAAAATATTTCCCAGCCCTAACTGCCTACCCACTTATCTAATCATCCAGGCTTTTTTCTGAAGGGTTAAGATTACACATTTGAGGAATATATTCTAACATGACATAAAAATACACTATTCCAAATAAAATCAAACCAGTTATGTTTCTTTTTTTAACTTTGAAACAGATTACAAAGCACTGCAGAGAAGCTCAGCAGGGTGCCAAATCATTTTAACCTAACCCAGCAAGACATGCATTGGAACCATAGCAGTAAATATGGATTTTGAATTAAAGGTCAACAATTAACTAGACTCATATTTTTTTAAAAAAAATCTCCTCTCATACTCAGTCAAACCTTTATTTCTTTTATCAACTATTTTAAAACTAGTCTTCTAAAACCTAGTATTACTGTACCTACCTTCACATAAGGCAGGAATAGAATTAAAAGTAACTAGAATCTTAGAGACAATACAATAAATAAATATTTCCTTCCTCCTTCTGCATGCTCATCAATGTATATGGGCACAACACTCTTTCCAAAAGCTCTTAATCAGTCCATGGTCCAGGATACTGTATTTCGCCCTTGCTACATTTTTGCAAAAAAACTCTGCAGTAAGCAAATGCAATATAAATGTTAAAATACAAAGACGTATGTTACATATTAAATCAGGAGAACAGGCACACTTACTCTGTGCAAATTTGGGAGGGTTGTCATTAACATCAGTGAGTATAATTGTCACTGTTGTGGTTCCAGACAGTCCACCCATATGTCCGCCCATGTCCTTTGCTTGGATGACCACAAAGTATTCTTCTTTGGCTTCTCTGTCCATGTTAGGGAGGGCAGTTTTAATTATAGCTGGACAAAAAAAAGGAAAGGGAAAGGAATCATGAGGTTGGTTAGATTCATACCGAATTTACAATAAAGAAAAGAAAAAACACATGATAAGAATAGAGAAAGTTTTTCATGTAATTTCTATTTAGGCAAATATCAGTATAAAAAGTGAACTCTTATCTGCCCAGTTGAAGTTGGCTCTTTTTGATACCAAGGCAGAAAGAACTTGTAGACGTCCAGAAAAGTGTATGAGAGGTCTCCTGCCTTTTGTCTCATTAAAAATACAATGAAATTATAAACCAGCAGAGCAAAATCAATCAAGCCTCTGATATATTTTCATTTCTACAACTTACTTTCTGACATAAACTTAGATTCTTTCCCCACTGAGGTCAATATAAATTTTGCCATTAACATCACAAACAGCAGCAAATTACATAGTGCAAACAGAGCTTTTTTTCCAGAATCCCACAGTACAACAATTTAATAGATTTCAAAGCCAGAAGGGCCATTTTTAAATCTGACCTCATGAACAGCACAGGAAATGGAACCTCCTGCTGTAATTCCTGCATCAAACCCATAACTTCTGTTTGAGCGATGCAATATCTTTGAGAAAGATCTCCAGAACCAGCAGTCATTCATGTAGTCTTTGCTTAGGCAGAGCTCCCATTGCAAGTGTAGGGCAAGATTGGGTTCACATATTTAAAAGGGTTTTGATGAAGTGAAACAGCTCTGTGATTCTCAAAAATGTGATTTGGAGCTCTGAAAACAATATGGTTAATGGCCAAACTAAAACTCCTATCTTGCAGGGAGATCCATGCAGGTAGACTACTGCCCCCAACCCTCACCCCACCATAAACCCCCATTAAAGTCACGGTGCCTACATGGTTCTCATGGCAGTATTGGGGCCTGCAATGGGAAAAAAATAAACCTACACAAAATTAAAGAACAATATCACGCTTACAACAGCAGCAATATGATGCTATGCCTTGAAATTCACAACTTCCAATCATATAGAACAGACGTAATTTTAAAAAATAATAATTAGCCACATCACCACCCTTAAATCACTGCCATATTCACAGCATTCTCTATACTTAGAATGGGAAATACAACACCAAATATGCAGTGGAAAATTCAGCCATGTCCACCATAACAAAAAGAACCCCTATAACGGAAGCCTCTATAAATGTTAAATCAAAATACAACATAAAGTAGTTTCTCTGGGAAGGTTCCTCCCTGCCCCATTAATCCTGGTTTTGAATAATACTTTTTAATGAAATCATCTGTCTGTGAAAAGAGAGCAAGGAGTTCAAGTTATTGAATCATCTTAGTAGTAAGTGAAGCGTAAGAGTGCCAAGGGAAATCTAATCCACCAGTGCAGTGGTCTTTTTAAACCACGATGCTCTAGGGCTCTTATCAGGCATGGAAAAGAATGTCTCTTTCTAAGGGCCCATATTTCCAGAACTCTCAGCTGGAGGATACTGTTTATGTGGAAACACTTACACTAACTCAGTAAGAATTTAGGATTCACTTTTGTTTTAAAAAGGCAGCAATTCTAACACATGGCATAAAAAAAGAGTCACATGACAGATCACACATCTGTTTTCATTATCTTTTAACAAAATATTTACTTCTATTATGTGCAATTCTAAGAATTGCGTGGGTTATGTTCTCTGATAATCAGGATTTCTTTAAAACAAAATCATTGGATTATTTACCTATTGCGAATAGTACAATCCCGGAGCCTTCAAATGCCTCCTGCTCTGACAAGAAGGCTGATTTACATTAATAAGAATGAGCTCCGGGGAAAAAAGATACTCTGTTCTTGCAGGGCAGCAGGAAGGCTGAGGCTCCAGGATTATATGTATCTAGATATTTACAGTAAATATTATGGACCAAATTTGAAATGGAAGTATGAAGCTAGTCAAGACTGGATGTTTTACTAAAATATCTGCTCCAGAGGTTTTTTTGGGGGAAGTTCTATGGCTTGTGTTATACAGGAGGTCAGAATAGATGATCACAGTGATTCCTTCTGGCCTTGGAATCTACGAACCCTGCCAGTGTCAATGGATTGCATCTGTTCATTCCAGGCATGAAATTTTGTCTCGTATCTATCCCAGTTAGAGAGGGGCCTGATTCAGAACTCTGAATTCAATTATCCTTGAACTTCAGTGGTGGCTGGAATTCAAACCCAGAGCTAAATTTTATGGCTGAATATATGGCCAAATCAAAACCATGTTGGTGGGGGAGGAGGAGGCATGCTTATAAAAAATGAATACGCTCTCCTGCAGTAATCACATAGATCATTGCACTACCACTATTATGACAGGTTTCAGAGCAACAGCCGTGTTAGTCTGTATTCACAAAAAGAAAAGGAGGACTTGTGGCACCTTAGAGACTAACCAATTTATTTGAGCATAAGCTTTTGTGAGCTACAGCTCACTTCATCGGATGCATACTGTGGAAAGTGTAGAAGATCTTTTTATATACACACAAAGCATGAAAAAATACCTCCTCCCACCCCACTCTCTTGCTGGTAATAGCTTATCTAAAGTGACCACTCTCCTTACAATGTGTATGATAATCAAGGTGGGCCATTTCCAGCACAAATCCAGGGTTTGACAAGAACGTCTGAGGGGGGGTGGGGTAGGAAAAAACAAGGGGAAATAGGTTACCTTGCATAATGACTTAGCCACTCCCAGTCTCTATTCAAGCCTAAGTTAATTGTATCCAATTTGCAAATGAATTCCAATTCAACAGTTTCTCGCTGGAGTCTGGATTTGAAGTTTTTTTGTTGTAATATAGCAACTTTCATGTCTGTAATCACGTGACCAGAGAGATTGAAGTGTTCTCCGCCTGGTTTATGAATATTATAATTCTTGACATCTGATTTGTTTCCATTTATTCTTTTATGTAGAGACTGTCCAGTTTGACCAATGTACATGGCAGAGGGGCATTGCTGGCACATGATGGCATATATCACATTGGTGGATGTGCAGGTGAACGAGCCTCTGATAGTGTGGCTGATGTTATTAGGCCCTGTGATGGTGTCCCCTGAATAGATATGTGGGCACAGTTGGCAACGAGCTTTGTTGCAAGGATAGGTTCCTGGGTTAGTGGTTCTGTTGTGTGGTATGTGGTTGCTGGTGAGTATTTGCTTCAGGTTGGGGGGCTGTCTGTAAGCAAGGACTGGCCTGTCTCCCAAGATTTGTGAGAGTGTTGGGTCATCCTTAAGGATAGGTTGTAGATCCTTAATAATGCATTGGAGGGGTTTTAGTTGGGGGCTGAAGGTGACGGCTAGTGGCGTTCTGTTATTTTCTTTGTTAGGCCTGTCCTGTAGTAGGTGACTTCTGGGAAATCTTCTGGCTCTATCAATCTGTTTCTTCACTTCTGCAGGTGGGTATTGTAGTTGTAAGAATGCTTGATAGAGATCTTGTAGGTGTTTGTCTTTGTCTGAGGGGTTGGAGCAAATGTGGTTGTATCGCAGAGCTTGGCTGTAGACGATGGATCGTGTGGTGTGGTCAGGATGAAAGCTGGAGGCATGTAGGTAGGAATAGCGGTCAGTAGGTTTCCGGCATAGGGTGGTGTTTATGTGACCATCGTTTATTAGCACTGTAGTGTCCAGGAAGTGGATCTCTTGTGTGGACTGGACCAGGCTGACGTTGATGGTGGGATGGAAATTGTTGAAATCATGGTGGAATTCCTCAAGGGCTTCTTTTCCATGGGTCCAGATGATGAAGATGTCATCAATATAGTGCAAGTAGAGTAGGGGCATTAGGGGACGAGAGCTGAGGAAGCGTTGTTCTAAGTCATCCATAAAAATGTTGGCATACTGTGGGGCCATGCGGGTACCCATAGCAGTGCCGCTGATCTGAAGGTATACATTGTCCCCAAATGTAAAATAGTTATGGGTAAGGACAAAGTCACAAATTTCAGCCACCAGGTTAGCCGTGACATTATCGGGGATAGTGTTCTTGATGGCTTGTAGTCCATCTTTGTGTGGAATGTTGGTGTAGAGGGCTTCTACATCCATAGTGGCCAGGATGGTGTTATCAGGAAGATCACCGATGGATTGTAGTTTCCTCAGGAAGTCAGTGGTGTCTTGAAGGTAGCTGGGACTGCTGGTAGAGTAGGGCCTGAGGAGGGAGTCTACATAGCCAGACAATCTGCTGTCAGGGTGCCAATGCCTGAGATGATGGGGCGCTCAGGGTTTCCAGGTTTATGGATCTTGGGTAGTAGATAGAATATCCCAGGTCGGGGTTCCAGGATTTGATCTTGTGCGGATTTGATCTGTGCGGATTTGATCTTGTGTTTTACCAGCAGGAGAGTGGGTTTGTGTGGGGGGGGAGTGGGGGGGGGTGAGAAAACCTGGATTTGTGCTGGAAATGGCCCAACTTGATTATCATACACATTGTAAGGAGAGTGATCACTTTAGATAAGCTATTACCAGCAGGAGAGTGGGGTGGGAGGAGGTATTTTTTCATGCTTTGTGTGTATATAAAAAGATCTACACTTTCCACAGTATTCATCCGATGAAGTGAGCTGTAGCTCACAAAAGCTTATGCTCAAATAAATTGGTTAGTCTCTAAGGTGCCACAAGTACTCCTTTTCTTTTAGCACTATTATAAGCTTCAGTGTTGTCAAGAGCTAATCGTGATTTTCTAACTAAATATTTAGTCAAAACTGAAATGGTTCAAGGGAAAGGGTCTGTTTAGATTAATCTCTTGATTCAAAAATAAAATTTTTAAAAAATGAAAATTGTCAAGATTGGATGCTTTGACATTTTGGAAACTAAAAAGAAAAAAAGTGTTTTTTTTTAAATGAGTTGTGTTTCAGATTTGAGTTAATTTATACTAAAAAGATTACAAATATGAAAAACAAAACATTTTGAAATTATCAAAATAAAACAATTCCATTGACCCAATCCATTTCCCTCCCAGGATTCCTGGTTCATGAAAATTTGAGATTTAGACTTTTTGTGACTATTTGGGAAAACATCTCAAAATTTCTGACAAGATGGTAAAACTGTTTCCCACCCAATTCTGTTGTGGACCATTATTCTAAAATACTGTGGGTTTTCTTAATATCATATAATCAGAATTTTGCCCTATCTTAATATGGGGCAGTCCTAAATTATGTAACACATTAGGGAGTGGGTGGGTTCTTAATTCTGCATGTTCGTTTTAGTGTTACAGTGTTATAAGGGGTGTGCGGGTCTTGAAAATCTCCTAAAACTGTATTATGTAATTTATGGACAGCCCCTAAATTCTGAATCAAATCCCTAGTTCTTAAACCTTGCAAATGAAAGAGGCAGGATCTGAATTATTTTTCAACTCAGGTCCATCTCTCTGATGGCTATGCTAAACACCTGCAGTAAGTGTGATTAGGAAATGGTTAATACAATCTAATCTTTCCTCATAAGTGTTAGGAAAACAGCCCTGCAGCACTATGTGCTCATATTATAACTGCTATTTTTACTGCTAGAACCAGCAGCAACCTGTCAACAGGGAACTTAAATTGTCCTTGTTACTCAGGCAAAAAGTCCTATTGACATCCATTGGAATTCTACGTGCTGAATAAGGGTCAATTGTGGTCCACTGCTTGAAAGAAAAGTGGGAGCAGAAAACTCACTGAAGGGAATGGAAATAATTTCTCAGAGGCACATAGTACACTAAATATGTCACAGGTGAAAAGAGCAGGGCCTTTTACTGCATGGGGAATTCCCACTGAAATCAATGGCAGCTCTCTCAAAAACAGCCGGTATGTTACAACTGACACACATTTGGTTACAGGGCCAGATTCTACTCCCTTATTCATGCTTAATAGAACTTTATGCCATAAACAACTTTCTTGAAATCAGTGGGACCACTCATGAAGTAAGATTCTACTAATCTTGAGTAAAGATATCAGAATATGGTCCATTATGAGTTTCTTTCGTATCAGGCCTGATCCAAAGATCATTAAAGCCATCCCTCTGGATTGACTTCAATCAGTTTTGGATCAGGCCCACTATTAAAAAGACATGGATTATTGCATTTCTTGGGATAATTCTCACTCACACTGTTTTCCCTCTCACTCACACAGTTAATCCAGATATTTGTCTCTCATTGCATGAAATAGGCAACACTGTGTTTGTGGAGTTGACAAAAAGGGGTGTTGTGGGGTGGAGATTTAAATACTCCAAAAACTTTGTATACCATAATAAAGGTTCCAAGTTTCTGATTTTTAAAGCATACAATTTCATTTTGCTGTGTTACCAGCACAACCATGTCATTTCAATGGTTTTAGACATATCCCAACATGAAGTGTCAGTTCATAAACCTTTTGCCATGGGCTGCAAGTCACAGACAAAGCTCAGTCTCAATTTCAAACAAAATAAAAAGGTAAAAAGAATAAGTTAATAGCCTCTGTTACTATCACCAGTTCTGAATGGTCTGTAACATCAAAGAAGTCTGAATTACAAGGGTTTACTGTCACCACCACTACAGCTATGCTCAATATCAATGGTATGCTGTCCAGCAAAAGAACAGAAGTGTCAGTATCTCTTAACAACCAGATTAACAAACACAAAAGCCCCCCTTTTCTCTGCGTCTTCAGCTAAATAAGTAATGTGATTAAAACAGGAGAAGATAAGAAGAGTTGAACACAGAGGGTTTCAGGACTGAGTCTCTGAAACTTATTTATTCTTTCACCTCATACACTGTATCGATCTTCAAGCTGTAGTCACAGGAATTACTCAAACTTTCTAACGTCTCTTAGAAAGCAATTGAAGCTCACCTAATATTAATGCTAATGCACTCCTTAGCGCACACGAAAATTAAGAGCCTGTTCATTCAACCTTCTCAATCCCAACTCAACTCAGAAAAAAACCTTGAATAAATAATCTTTGTGATATGCCCTGAAATGTGGGTTCTGATGGACTAAAATGGGAAAGGGGTAAGTCCCAGAGTAAAGAATTATGGCAGCTAGAGACATAAACTAATGGGGGGCGGGAGAATTATGAGAGTGGCTTAAAGCTAGGGAGGAGAAGAATAGTAAAGGCTGTGTCAATGAACCTGCAGAGAGTATTTCAGAGAGTCTAGTTGCTGAGGGGAGAGCTTTCTTAGACTGTAATCAATAAATAGATATCTAAAAGATATCTTATCTATGGAATCTATCTTCCCCAAAAGTCCCCAATATAGGAGTCACAATGTTTACGCTATGTTACTTTCTCTGAACAGCTATTGGTGTCACACTGCTCCATAGCAAATAAAACAGCTGCAGGATGGGATTTTCTTTTACAGTGGCCCTAAATGCATTCACTGAGCAATTTGCACAATCTGCCTCACGACTTGAATCAGTTAATATACACCTCTGTGGACAGCTTTCAGAAACTTGTTTGGAAGAGCACACAGTGTCTGACACTGGAAAAGATCAGGGAATAAGAACTGAGGCATCAGAGGCTGCAGATAGAGAGGAGGAAAAGGAGGAGCAAGCAGCACAAAAGTACTTGAGCATTTTTTCCCTTTGCCATTCCCACTCTTTCTATTCTCTTTTTTAAATGTCTATTAATATAGTTCTATAAAACAATACACAACAGTGTATATGTGGGGAAGTAGCAAAACACACGCAAACACTTAAAAAAACCCAACTTGGAATGATTCATTATCTCACCAATACACCACCTCCCAAGTGATCTCCTGTGTCTCATATTCCAATAGAGAAATTTCTGCCATATCTGTTGAAAGTAAGATATCAGAATTTTTCAGTTTTCTAAAGATCAGTCTCTGAGGGATGTACAGTTATGTCTGTTTTGTCTCCATCCTAATGCTAAGATCTTGGCACAGATTTTTACTTCTATGTGTAGTAGTAATTTAAGGCCTGATCCAACTCAATGGGAGTATTTTTAGTAAGGGAGGTTTGATTGAGCCCTGAGGCCTGATCCTGCAGGATCCTGAGCCCTATATCTACATGGAGCCCCACAGACTTCTACAGAGCTCTAAGCAGTACAGGGACTCTGCCCTTTTGGAGTCACTTGTGGGATCTGGGCCAAGGTCTCAGCGCTCATACAGACTAGTGGGATTCTACATTTCTTGAACACAAAAGAAATTATGTTAAGATGTGTGTAAAACTTTCCCTCAGTTTCCATTAGGACTAAACTTCATATTGGTCACAATAATTTTAAAAACATTTAGCCATCAAACCATCCTCCCTGGATATTTACCTACTTTTGAGTGCTGTCTTGGATTTTTGGGGATTTTTTTTTTGGTATGTTTGTTTTAGTTTATAACGAGAGAAGGAACTGTCAATGTCATCTTTAT
This sequence comes from Lepidochelys kempii, assembly GCF_965140285.1. Classification (NCBI taxonomy): domain Eukaryota; kingdom Metazoa; phylum Chordata; order Testudines; family Cheloniidae; genus Lepidochelys; species Lepidochelys kempii. The sequence continues at coordinate 29,181,990 of NC_136391.1, read as the reverse complement.
CAGGATCTGCTAATTTTACTCTAATTCTCTGTATAAAGTATTTATATATATTATACTCATTGAATAGTAGCACTGAGTTATGAGTTTGTTTAAGATTCAAATGAAAGAGGGCACAATTCTACTTGCTTGCTAAACAAACATTTTAAATCTCTTAAGACCTTAAGTGTTGGAAACTCTATATAAGAACCTAGAAACTGTTGTACTTTATTTGTCTAGATCTACCACATTTTGAATATTTTTGTGACTGCTTACATATTAGGCTTCCTTTTAATTAGACCTTGCACGTTTCCCATTGTGTATGAACTAACAGCATCTACATTTTCCTCCATATATGCATCTCTCTGTCTTTTAATAAAATCTCTTGAGATAGAAGCTGGTATGTTTTAGTAGACCCTATCTGGGTTTCATAGTTATGGGGAAAACAGTCTTTTCACCTGTTCTTACCAACTATTCAATTTATTCACTCAAGCATAAATTTTCAAAGGTACATACAAAATGTGAGAATAGATGAGATTGTTTTATGAGTGAAAAAGGCAGAATGAACATTTTTCACTGCATATCACATATGTAAACCCTGCATCCTTAGGATTTCATTTTATTTCTAATAGTACTCTGCCTAACTATAATTGCCCTTGATATTGCAGGAAGAAGAATGATACCACACACTGAATGAGGCAAGGACCCTGTGGAAAAAAATAGTATGCAGGTTAATTGCTAGGATCATCTGGGTGCATCTCGCCAAATCAATTTGCTGCTATTGCAAGGACCTCATGCATTGGTATTTCTCTGTTCACCCTATTCTCTGCAAGTAGTTTAGTCTACTGAGGTCTGAATACTTCGGTCTAATCCAGGTTCTTGGGTTCAATACAGGTGTAACTGAGTGGGAGTAGTAACCTCTGATGTGCAAAAGGTCAGGCTAGATGATCTGGTGGTACCTTCTGGCCTTAAACTCTATGGTTATTTGTCATTAGAAATTTTGTATCATAATGCATATATCCAAGGGGGCCAGAATAAGGTTGCACAAGAAATCTCATATTCAGGTATTTCCGAACTTTTCAGTGCTTGACTTTGCAACTTTGATGTTCTTTTAATGCAGATGTTTGAATATATTATAGAAGTAGTTACACTTGTTACAGAGATTGGCTGAGCTAGTAGGGTTCTCTCTGTGGGTCTTCAGCGACTCAACCCTCCAACCAAGCCACATACGTGGTCTTCCCCTCTGAGTATACAGTCCTAAGTTCTTATTATGGTACTGGTATGGGGCCATAGCTCTTAGTCTTCTTCACAGAGGCATTGCCTTCTTCAACCACCCAGCCGGGGCCCATCTCAGTACCCTCAGCTGCTGTCCTTTTCAGCAGCCCTCCCTGGGCTCAGTCTGGAACCAGATCAACAAGGGCCATCTCGGAACCCTTATCTGGTCTAGGCAGGTTCTGTGTTCAGTCCCCTGGGCTCAACCTGCCCGCACTGACCTTTCCTTGGTCCTGCTGCTCATTGAACCAGCCAGGCACCCGGTCTTTGGCAGTCTTCCCTGGGCTTGGCTTTGTGTGGTGAGCTCTCTGCAGTGACCTGTCCGTGGTCCTGCTGTTCGTCTAGCCAGCCTGGCACCGGGTACTCCCCCATCAAGCTCCACAAAGCAGCTAAAGGCTCTGTTCTGCTGCTTGCCTTTTATCTGGCCCTTCTGGCCCTTTACTGGTCGCTCCAGCAGCCCCTCTGATTGGCTGCTCCTCTGAAGTCACTCTAGCCTGCCTGGAGGACTTCTCACTGTTCTATTCTGGGGCAGGGTGACACAGGGCCGTGAGAACTCCAGATCTAGTCCATCCTGCCACACAGGGGTAGTCAATAGGTGGATTGTGGGCCAAATCCAGACCACTAGATGCTTTTGAACCGATTGAAATCTTTTTATTTGCTTATACTAATCATCATTATTGTTATTGCGGTGTGAAAATTGTTTCTCTGGAGTCTGGACCTTGACTACACCTTGACAAAAAAGAATTCATTCTATTAAAGAACAAAATTAATCAGACAGTATCAAAAGTCTGCACTTCATACTCCATATCAGGAAGATACCTCAGTCTAATATAATCCACTAGCATTGTGAGGTGATATAGGTATTGATCTGCAGTGTTAGAAATACCAATATTATTACTACTTGGTAAATTTTAGAAGCAGAAATCATCCCTTTAGAGTCCAGACTCCTCTGTTCATAATGTTCTGTTCACTCCTATTTTCCAACCAGAAATCATTGTAATTATTTTCAAACGTCCACAGTGGTTAAATCTTTTCCTTATGAATATGAAAAGACAACTCTTCTCCTGTTGTGATCAAGGGGCCCGATCCTACAGCTTTTACCCATGAGAATTATCCTTTTGACTCACGAATGAAAACAAGGACTTCAGAATTTAGCCCCAGGTCTGCAGCACAAGCAATCTCTCTGCAAAAGACTCTCCGCACTGGGTCATCACCAAGACAACTCACAGGATCTACTAAGGACAGTTAGCCTTATAAATGCCTTAATACATCTCCTAAGGATAAAAGGAGCTTAGTATACAGTGACAGGAAAAACTGCACACTTGCTTTGAAAATGTGGCCTTCTGAGTGCATCTTCAGCACTGCTTCTAGCACTGTCAAACAAAGAAAATTCTACTTAGTGAAGCCAAAAATGAATCACTGCTTCCCAGATTTTGAAACAGGAACCAGATTCTGATTGGACACACCAATGATTAAAATTGAGGTATTCTACATTTACACCAATATAATTGTGATCACAACCTGGCCTGACATTTTCCATTCAAACACTAGGAAGAGCAAGAAGAAAGAGCTGGGAAGATTCTCTGGTTGAGGCATGACAGACTTGCCCCACACCAGTGTAGATTCAAAGATAACAACACTGGAAAATTCCTCTTGAGCTGTCTTGTCCAGCAATAGTGAGGAGGAGAGGTAAAAAAAGGTAGTACTCGGCTCTGCTCACTTAAGCTGTGCCCATAATCCTATGTGTGGCTAACAATCTTAAGGGATCTACTAAAATGTCAAATATAAGTATGTCAACAGCTCTAACATTGAAATTGACACCACTGGGGTTCAGTTTTTAACAGCCCTTGTTGATAAATGAGAGTTAGTTTCCACTTCTTTTAGAACTAAGGGGCCAAATTCTGCTTTCAGCTGGAGCTGGGTGAAATTTTTCAGATGAATAGTTTATTTGCCAAAAAAAACAGTTTTGGTTGACCTGAAACTATTCAAAAATTTGACACGAATTCACCAAATTCTCTCAGACATTTTTTTCTCAGCTAGATTCACAAGTGGACTTAGGTGTCATTCACAAAACAGAGAAGAAGAATATAGTGATGATCCCCCTTTTTAACATCCAGCCCAGTGGCTAGGCTACTCACTTTGGATATATATGGGAGAACAAGGTTCAACGCTCCACTTTGCCTGAAGCAGAGCACGGATTTGAACTTGGGTTTCTCAGGTGACAGCCCTATTTACTGAGTAATAGGGTATTTAGGGCAAGTCTTTCTCAGGGCTTGTCTACACTTACTGGGGGATTGACACACAGGAATCAATGCATCGGTGGTTGATTTACCGGGTCTAGTGAAAACCCACTAAACTGACCACAGATTGCTCTCCTGTCAACTCCTGTACTCCACTGGATCTAGAGGAGTAAATGGAGTTGATGGGAGGGCATCTTCTGTCGACATTGCATAGTGAGGACCCTGTGGTAAGTAGATCTAAGCTACTTTGACTTGAGTTATGCTATTCCCGTAACTCAAATTGCGTAGCTCAGGTTGATTATTTCCTGTAGTGTAGACAAGGCCTCAGTCTCTCCTGTTGAAGCTGTTCTACTTTGTATATAATATTTTATTAGTCTTTGGGCCATAGAGAAATGGAATTGAATTCCAATCTCCCACATCCCAGATGAATGCCTTAACCATTGGGCTAAAAGTTGTACAGGGGAAACAACCCCCTTCTCTAGCTAGTGTGTGAATCTAACCCATTAAAAACGCTAGGAAACAAAATCTTTTGGGTTGAACAAAATGTTTTATTTGACCCAAAATTGACTTATTCAATTAACTGAAAATTCCAAAAGTGTTTGGAGTCAGTTTGACTTCAACCTTTTTTCTTTTCAATTTTTCAGAACTGCTAGCAAAGCACCCCACCCCCCAAAAAATTGGTTATTTGCCCAGATAGACTCTCATTTACATAGGTGCAAATCCTATTATTTTCAGTAGGTGTTATACCTATTTAACAGAATAGAATTTAAACCACAGGTTCACTCTGTCTGCATGCTTATTAAGACAGCACAACATTCAGTCTCATTCAATACACAATCAAAAGAACTAGAAAGCTACAAAAAAACTATTTTAAATGAAAACTTAAATCTGCAATAACTAGTGCAGCTCCCACACAGCATTAGCTGGTAAAGAGAGACACAGAGCCATGGCTCAATCAAAGCCCAGAAGAACACAGAGCAGTTTCTCCCTCTGTACTAATTCCAGTAGGGTTTAATTCTAAACTATTTAGAAAGCCTGTAGAGAAAATGAGGACTTGTGGCACCTTAAATTTATTTAAGCATACGCTTTCATGAGCTACAGCTCACTTCATCGGATTCATTCAGTGGAAAATACAGTGGGCTGTACAAGTCCTCATTTTCTTTTTGCGGATACAGACTAACACGGCTGCTACTCTGAAACTTGTCTAGAGAAAATGGTTCATCTCCCTTCCAAGGCAGTTCATTACACAGCTCCAGATTGCATTTCTTGTATCAAAGCTCAATTTTCCCCATCTCTCTTTCTAGTCTGAGGATGTTACGTCTCCATTTTACCACACATAATTACAATAATAGTCCTTTCCCCTCCCTCTTATTAACACCTGTCTAATATTTGTGCAATGATTTCATATCCTCCCTTAATCACATTTTAATCAGTTTATACAAATAAAGTTTAGTCAATCTCTCATCACATCATATTCTTTCATCACTCTCGCCTTTGTTGGCCACCTATGAACTTTCTCCAGTTTTTCCAATAGCCTTTTTATAATGAAGAACCTTATATCTGCTCGCAGTACTCCTAGGGTCATTTTTCCTAAGGCTATACAGAATGTAGCATTTATTAATAAATTAGGTGATTTCCCAGCTAGACAGAGGAAGTCAATTGTGCCAGAAACGTTTGTAATGTAATGTATTTTATACTGTTTATATTATTTTGTTTGTACGCTATTCCGAACATGGTTGTGAAATGAGAGGGAGCAAATAAAGACTGAAGAATGATCAGAGTTAAAATACAAGACTCAGGCATGCCCATTTGCAGGTGCAATATCTACCATTAGATTGGCTTACTCATGTATGTTCCAGCTTGAGAACCACCAGGTATCTCAACTTCAGCAATATGGCCTAGGGAGAGGGGTCGGACCAAGTCCCAAACCATTTAGGCCTTTGTAGCTTAAAACCAGACACATTGAATTCCACCTAGAAACTCATGGTGAGAGCACATCACACAGTGGTTAGTCCCATTCAAATCAGTAGGCAGTGGCTTCAATTCAGCCCTTGCTTGGCTCACCAGAAATTAATGGGACCAGTGAATGGCTAAGGTACTTCTCAACACAAGTAACGGTGGCGGGATATAGTTTGTATTTTGTAGATTCTCTAAGACTTGCAATCTGAGTTAGTCATGGAGGACACGTGTGTGATATGAACACCTGTCATCTCTCAATTGGATTGGTTTCCTACGGATGTTCAACACATCTGCATCATGGAAACCCTTCAGTCACTAACAATCAGGGCTGAATTCAAGTCAATGACCTTGCGTGAAAGTTTCCATTTTTCTCTGACAAACGACCTCAGCTCTCTAGATCTCCTGGTTTCCATGTTTTTTATCTCAGTTTTATTGAATCAGACTCTACCCATGACAGCCAGACCAGGTCTAAAGTACCAGCACTACACTGTGCAGCTTGTAGCACCGTAGGACACATATTTCCTACATTGATAGAAGGGGCTTTTCTAAGTGTAGTTAATCCATCTCTCCAAGAGTGGGTAAAAATTCTTCTGTTGGCCTAGCCATGTCTACCCCCAGGGATTAGGTCGTCCTAACTGCCGCACTCAGGGCACAACATTTTTCACAGCTCTGAGCCACATACCTAGGTTGAATTGAATACACTAATTTTTTAGTGTAGACAGGGCCCCAGTGAGCAGTTCCAAGACAGCCTCTTTTAAAATGTAAAACATTTACTGCTTTATAAACAATCAGGGTTTCCGTTTGAATAATATACTGTGCCTTCTAGTATAATAAAGCAATATGTTAAACTGCAGCCTTCACGAAACTTTATTTCAAAGACAGTGTAGGAGTTACAGTATTTTAATAAGTTCATATGAAATGTAAATAAGTCAGACAGTTGAAAATGTATTTTCTCTGACACCTCTATATTGTAGAACACCGTGTCACTTCAGATTATGTTCCATTATGATAATCATATTGTAAAACTGACTGTTGTGATTTAATATCTTAGGAAAAGCTGAAAAATGAGAACTATTCTTGAGCTTCTTCTTGGGGAAAAAATTGTAAGTGAGTGACTTATTGGAGAGTAAATGCAATTTGCATACCTTTATAAATAATATCAGAATCCTGTCTTAACACCGAACATTGGAAAAATTAAGCCACGGCTCCATATATCTGTCTGACAAGCTATAGTTATGATTTATGGAGGTGACAGTTATTTAGTCCAGTGAGAGTTACATCACTAATTTGGTGTCATAACTTGGTGTCATACAAAATCTTCATTTAAAAAATATTTATTTATTTTTCCTCTCTAACTTATGAATTAACAGCCTTGTTAAAACTCATCTGTAGAAGAAACCATGCAGGTGGAAAGGAGGAGAGAATTATATCCAGAAAGTATTTTCCTCAAACTGTGATAATGACATTTAATAGAAAGATTAATAATATAATGACATTTAATAGAAAGACTGGATTACTTTCTGGGATGTGCACTATAACCTACATAATAGAGTTGGAAAATCATAATTTGAGAAATACTATGGAATACTATGAAAATGCATTTTTCATAAAAGGTAATGGAAAATGACTGTTTTAAGCAGGGGTCTTCTACCAATACTTATGACTATACATGCAGCCACACAGAAATGTGCCAAACAAACTGAAAACCAGTGTCAGAGTCTTGACTAAGGATCTGATTCAACAAGATCCTGTAGCCCATTTATGGCAGGTAGGCAGGTGCAAAGAGGAAGCAAGGCAGCCCTAAGGCTTCCCAAAGAATATCCCCAGGCACAGCAGGCCTCTACAGTGTACACAAGGCAAAGAGACGAGTCTCCCTGCGCTTAACCATCTCTGCTGTGGTGCCCAGTGTACGAGGATATTCCAGGGCTGGGGTGGGCCAGAGGAGGAAGGAAGCAGGAGATGATGTAACTAGGGAAGATCCTATCAGTTCTGTGATTTTATACTAACTATAGGGGTCATTGTAACAGGCATAAATCTAGCCTGTGCCAGAAACTGAACCTGAATAGAGGAGGCAACAAGCCACCTTCATTCTAACACCACACTAGGCGCTGGCATCACCACAGAGAGGAATCTGGATGAAAATTTTCAAAAGACAGTCATCTCAGACAATATTGTACTGCAACATCTGAGGGATGGAAAATATAAATATGGATTTTTAAGTAGTTCACATTTTTATATGCATCCATTCATACAGGGATGCTTTTATCTGTGGCACAGAATTGTAGAAATAATATGAGTGCACAAATATCTGTATTATATGTGGAAAGCTCCTGCACTTCATATGGATGTATGAAAATGGAACCACAGAGGAAAAAACAGAAATCAGCTACGCTACTTGAAATTGCCTCCTTCTGAAGGTTTTCCTTCATTTTTACATCTGTTTCTGGCAAGATCATACTCTAACTACTCTAAGTTGTTATATTAGTGCCCTATCACCACTGCATCTGAACACCTCTCAGGAGTTAAACTACCACAAATATTCCCACGCTTAGCGTATTAGGAGTACATTGTCCTAGCCTATTCAGCAAGGGAAAAAAATACTAGTTGTGAGGCACTCACATTTCTAAGATTAGACACATATAAGAAAGAGCCCAGGATGTCTACTTTAATTCTGCTTGCTCCTCTGAAGACCCAGACTTTTTGTCTTTGTTAATATGCATCCTCCCCCCACTTCACCTGCTAATGTTAATTTTTAAGTTTTACTATTCAAATTGTAAAGTTGCTGAACTCCAGAAATGCACAGAGAATACTGTCATTTGCATGTTTTATTCATCGCTACCTGGAGAAGGTGAAATTTACAATGCCACAAACTGCTAGGAAATTGTAACTATATTTGATCTATTACTATTGGCTTTCTGAGACTGAATGCAACAAACCATAAAAGTGTCCTGGTGTGTATCAGGCATTATCAATCCTATTACTCCCAGATGCTCAGATTATCAGGAAAACTTGCTGCATATTTCCTCCTCAGTTTCTGAAACCAGTGCAACTCTTTGGAAGCCCCTTGACTATAAAACTTTAGTCTACCTGAATACTCCATTTCAACAGTAACAGTGCAAAGCTGTAGTTTCTACAAGGCTAGTATTCACTTTTGATGTGCCAGATAAATTTTATGTCAATGAGTATTTGTTTAGCCATTTTATATTCTAGACAACAAGGTTATGCAGATGTCATTTCTATGATTTAATATTTAGTATGGCTCATGGTTCCTCTAGGATCTACCCCCAATAACTCCCCAGCATGACACTGCAATTTGTTTTAAAATTTAAAGACAGGATGATCTGATCTGGTATGCACTGGTGTACAGAAATAGAAAGGAACCCTCTCACTCCTCTGTGCTGACAGGCCATATTAAACATAGCAACATGAGTCAGAGAGCAGCATCCATGGAGTCACTCCCCTTCCCACACAGGTCAGGAGGAAGTGGGCAGGGAAAGGGTAGAGTTTTGGCTCCTCCCCCACAGCATGTGAGCCAGATCAGATGCGCTGGTGATGAAGGGGATACAATCTGTGCCAAACTTAAATCTGGGGAAAATTATTTCTCCCATAGAGTAAGGAGGAATCCTGGACCCGGACTGTGGGTCACAATATGGTCCCTGGGACTACTTCTGTGGCAGCACACTTATTCAGGATCTGTCACAATTGAACCCTATATGAGTTAATGCATTTTAGAGAACTGATTTATCACCTTTATAAAAAGAACTCACTGAACTGCTACTGATAGCACTGTTGATGAGTGGAAATGAGGTGGGGAAATGTAATACTAATGAAACAGGAGAAAAATCATGATTTGTAGGTTCACAAAAAATCCTCAGAGATTTTACTGGCTTTCATGAAAATAAACATCTGCTTTCCTGGAAGATAAATTGTTATTTCTTGTATTAAGCAGTTTTCCCAGAAAGAAAAAGAGCCAATATTGGTAAAAAAAAAATTGAAATATAAATAATAAACCGAGGGCAAATTCACAACATTTTAGGTTTGGGATTTTTGCCATGAAGGTCATTTTGAATGAAATAAATGAAAAAGCTTCACCTTGGATAAACAAAACACTTTTCAGCTCCTCTTTGAAAGCTGCTAGTTTTGCACAGCTCTTGAGAACAGCTAAAGGACTTATGAACATGTGCATCAGGAGCTGCTCCTTGGAGAATCCAAGAAATTGGTGATTAAAAAGCCCTATTAAGTCTTCTAATGCATCCTCTGACTAAAGCTATATTGTTCTGTACAGTTTATTTTCTAGTGCTTTACCAGGTCTTTCAAATATTTCCAGCAATGGGAATTCTACTACTTCACTTTGATAATAATTTCACAGTATAAAAGATCTCACTGTTAGGTATGGGTTCCCCTGCCTCGATATTCAAACGAAGTTTTCCTTTATTTCATTTTATTATATTACCCTATGGCTATTACCTCCTGGACCACTTTAAACTATTTTTCTTCCTGAAAGATTCTGGTGTCTGAAGCACAGAACACACTGAATACTACATTTGTTGCACTAGATATATACCAATATATCTAACTCTAGTCATTACTATATATAATATTTTGTAATATCTTATGTTTGAAAGGTATTATAGAAACCAAATAATATGTTCTAAGGCCCCAAAAGGGACTCTGCATGGTCAGGCCTCTGCCTACATACATATATGCGGATGCACGATATAGGGACTAAGTGGTACTTCAGCTAGGATGAGAAAATTCTTCAATGGGAAGAGGGGACTGCCCTATGCCATTCAATGGACGTGTTTCTCTCTGGCAACAGAAAATCACTATAATTTCATTGTGCTGCATTCAGAAGAGATTTTCATAGACCTGAGATTCACGTAAGGCATACAATGTATTAATAAACCATGCTGCAAAAGGACAGTTCCATAGCCATGGTTGCTTTTGATTTTTCTTCTGACCACATGAAAACACTTTATTAGAGTGATCTCTGTCATATTATATGCATAACACACTATTATAGGCTCACAGACACCTCTGTTTATTATAGTCAATGAACAACAGTTTTCCTTGTGCAACTCAGCTGAAGCCAAGAGGAATTTATTGGTGTGTCAAGCAAGGTAAAAATCGGGCTCATTTTAACTGATTTAGGAGCATCATCTAATAATTTCTTCTGAACAGAACTTTTTGGTGTTGATGAAAGATTTAATCTGCATAAGCATGAGATGGCTGCTTTACTTATGAATGGCAAAGTTATTTCAGGTAATTTTAGTTAGACTTTTCTTTTCCTTCTGAGGCCAGCACAACTGACTTACAGTAACTAACATGAAAAAATATGAAAATTAACATTGGGAAAAAAGACAACAGAACAAATCTCTCCAAAACATTTCTCAATAGCTTTTTTGCTTTAAATGTGGCATAAGCAGAATAAACAATGTGGGGTTGGCTTTTTTAGCGCTTCTTTGAAGTGACCTACATTATCAGACATTTACTAATGGCATTGCAAATGATGAGAAATAAAGCCATCTCAAATTCATGCAAATAAAACATATTCTCTGTCCCCAGATCCATCCAATCAAGGAATACAAATATTTCTAAATGAAAGCACACATTATATTCACTAAAATACCCAAGCCAAACCCTACAGTCTTTAGCCAGAAATTCTAAAGTCTTTTATTAAAAAATATAATATATTCATGACAATCCCCAGGCCAAATCAGACAGTCCCTAACCAGTTGTTAGTCATACAGTAATGGGCGTTTTGCTTCAGTAACTTCTACAGTATTGGCTTTGGCATTATTATCAGCATCACTAATAGAGGATTTTTTTTTAAATCATCATCAGATCACGACTGGAAACGAATCAGATACTCATAGATTACAGCCTGACTAATGCTGACAGACATCTCTTTACATATCGTGTTTAAGTGCAGTGAGTGAAATATTCAGAAAATGCTGCTTCTTATGTATATTGTTACCTGGAGAGTCCTAATTCAGGGTCACCTACCTGTATGCGGTTCAATGGAGAAGTAAGGCTGTCCTTCCAAAATGCTGTAAACCAGCTTTGCACTATTTCCATAAACTGGATCATCTGCATCTGTGGCCGTTACTTTAGTAACAAAGGTACCTAGTTTAAAAGAATATTTAATTAACATTTCAGTTCTTGCCAGAGATTTGTATGTTTCTTTATGAAAAAAATCAATTTGTTTAAATCTATACAGAAATTCATGAAGTGAGAGATGTCAGTAAAATGAAAAAGTAATCAGTTATGACTTAAAACATTATTCAGAGAGCACAGACAAAACATTATGCTTTGAGAAGAAATATGCCACCAGCCTAATGTTCTAGATAAAGCAAAACCTTTTTAGTAGTTGTATTATTTAAGGTTCCTTTATAGAATGCATTTTAAAGTTACGGTTAGATCTATGCAGACTTCAAGCATTTGCAAAGGGAATCATATCAAAGGGATACGAAATACAAGGTTAATACAGTAATACAATATAATATGTTGCACTTAAGTTTTGAAAAAGCACATTTGAAAGAACCTGGCCAACTTACAGTGGCTGCATAGAAAAGTAATAATATAAAGGATTTTTCTCTCTTTTTCTTTAGCTTCCAGCTACAATAATGGTTTGATGTGGCCAGAGTCAAGGCATTATCTCTTGTTTCTGAAATGACTCCCCATCACTGAGGGGGTCCACTTCCTAGCTGCCATTGTGCCTTCACTAACCTGTCTAGAAAAGAAAATAAACAAAGACATGACAAGAAATTGTTCATTTTCCTTCTCAGACCACACTCTGGCTTCTGACTGTGTAGAAAGCCACATCAAATCAAACTCAAATGTGCTTCATGGTTTTGTTGCAGCGACTTCTTTTGAATGACTTTAAAAAAATAATGATGACACTAATTAAGCTAGTTCATATGCAAAAAACACAATATCGAGAGAGAAAGAGAATGAGAAAGTGAGACAGAGTTTGAGGGCTGAATTATGCTTCTTGTGAGCTGAGATATGCTTGCCAAGGAAAAGAATAACAGCATCCACCAAGATGTGCCCTCTCTCTGGGTCTGTTGGCATTGCTATAAATGATGGCTCATGCCTGCTCTTTGTCCCTGTGTGCTGCTGAACCCAGGTTATGCCTGACTCCTGTATGGGAACACTAAGTGCAGGGTCTCCCTTTGCTCTTTACATGCACTTTGCTCCCCTTTACTGCCCCATATGAGGAGATTCATAGCTGTCAAGTTTTGTGCAACTCTTGACATTTTATGCAAATTATGTAGGGGGCTAATTTGCATGTTTGTAATTACTTTACGTATATCTACCCTCTTCAGTGTCTACACATTATCTCAGGCAGTGGCAGGGGTAGAAAATGGAATTACAAAAAATATTGGCAGCTGTGACGAGGGTACGGTGTGATTAGGAGAGGGCCCTGGGTGTCTGAGGGCTATTTGGTGGACTAGCTTAATGGAGGTGTCTGTGAGGGAAAGTGGTGGCTGGATATAGGGAAGAGTTCAGGGGAAAATGATGATTCCCTGGGAAATAGCTGAGTGCCGGGTTCCCTAGGGTAGCTAGAGGTGCTGCATGGGTGGGTCCCAGGGAATATGGGAGTGTTGTGATACACAGAGTTGCTGGGGATGGATGAGCATTGAGGGGAGGAAGGGTGTATGATGAGGGTGATCCTGGTGCAGCTTACTGGAAGTGAAGGAGGTTGTGGCCTACTTTGAGTCCCTCGCCTTGAGCTTGTGGTCAGCCTTGAGTCCCTTGCCTTGTGTCTGCGCTGAATCCCCCATGACCTCTTACTATTGCTCAATCCAAAAAGGATGGGTCAGTCCCGGAAGTGACGTATCCATCACTTCCTCCCCGGGCCCTGCACCCTTCTAGGGATGGCCCTGCATGGGTGAAAGGGGTAATGCGAGGTACCCAAATCCCTTAGTGTGGGAGGAGGTGCGAGGAGAGTTGCAGGTTGTCCCTGAAATAGAGGGGGATGTGAGTGTGGCAAATGGAGCTTGTGTAGGGGACTATGGGGGGTGGGGTAGAAGAATGCAAGGAGTCCCTTGTGTGTGCAGGGAATTCAGTCTACAGAGGCAATGATTTGTTTGACCCTCTAGTTATTTTCATAGAATCATAGAATATCAGGGTTGGAAGGGACCTCAGGAGGTCATCTAGTCCAACCCCCCTGCTCAAAGCAGGACCAATCCCCAACTAAATCATCCCAGCCAGGGCTTTGTCAAGCCTGACCTTAAAAATATCTAGAGAAGGAGATTCCACCACCTCCCTAGATAGCGCATTCCAGTGTTTCACCACCCTCCTTGTGAAAAAGTTTTTCCTAATATCCAACCTAAACCTCCCTCACTGCAACTTGAGACCATTACTCCTTGTTCTGTCATCAGCTACCACAGAGAACAGTCTAGATCCATCCTCTTTGGAACCCCCTTTCACGTAGTTGAAAGCAGCTATCAAATCCCCCCTCATTCTTCTTTTCCGCAGACTAAACAATCCCAGTTCCCTCAGCCTGTCCTCATCATGTGTTCCCTAATCATTTTTGTTGCCCTCCGCTGGACTCTTTCCAATTTTTCCACATCCTTCTTGCAGTGTGGGGCCCAAAACTGGTCACAGTACTCCAGATGAGGCCTCACCAATGTCGAATAGAGGGGAAAGATCATGTCCCTCAATCTGGCAATGCCCCTACATATACATCCCAAAATGCCATTGGCCTTCTTGGCAACAAGGGCACACTGTTGACTCATATCCAGCTTCTCATCCACTGTAACCCCTAGGTCATTTTCTGTCGAACTGCTGCCGAGCCATTCGGTCCCTCGTCTATAGTGGTGCATGGGATTCTTCTGTCCTAAGTGCAGGACTTTGCACTTGTCCTTGTTGAACCTCATCAGATTTCTTTTGGTCCAATCCTCTAATTTGTCTAGGGCCCTCTGTATCCTATCCCTACCCTCCAGTGTATCTACCTCTCCTCCCAGTTTAGTGTCATCTGCAAACTTGCTGAGGGTGCAATCCACACCATCCTCCAGATCATTTATGAAGATATTGAACAAAACCGGCCCGAGGACTGATCCTTGGGGCACTCCACTTGATACCGGCTGCCAACTAGACATGGAGCCATTGATCACTACCCATTGAGCCTGACAATCTAGCCAACTTTCTATCCACCTTATAGTCCATTCATCCAGCGCATACTTCTTTAACTTACTGGCAAGAATACTGTGGGAGACCATGTCAAAAGCTTTGCTAAAGTCAAGGAACAGCACGTCCACCTCATCCACAGAGCCAGTTATCTCGTCATAGAAGGCAATTAGATTAGTCAGGCATGACCTTCCCTTGGTGAATCCATGCTGACTGTTCCTGATCACTTTCCTCTCCTCTAAGTGCTTCAGAATTAATTCCTTGAGGACCTGCTCCATGATTTTTCCAGGGACTGAGGTGAGGCTGTAGTTCCCAGGATCCTCCTTCTTCCCTTTTTTAAAGATGGGCACTACATTAGCCTTTTTCCAGTCGTCCGGGACTTCCCCCGATTGTCATGAGTTTTCAAAGATAATGGCCAATGGCTCTGCAATCACATCCGCCAACTCCTTTAGCACTCTTGGATGCAGAGCATCCGGCCCCATGGACTTGTGCTCGTCCAGCTTTTCTAAATAGTCCCAAACCACTTCTTTCTCCACAGAGGGCTGGTCACTTCCTCCCCAGGCTGTGCTGCCCAGTGCAGTAGTCTGGGAGCTGACCTTGTTCGTGAAGACAGAGGCAAGAAAAGCATTGAGTACATTAGCTTTTTCCACATCCTCTGTCACTAGGTTGCCTCCCTCATTCAGTAAGGGGTCCACACTTTCCTTGACTTTCTTCTTGTTGCTAACCTGAAGAAACCCTATAAACTAGAATCATCTCATATATTTAAAAGTGATATTGGCTTTCTTGTATAATTCAAACTCTAGCTATAATTTACCCAGTGCTTATCAGCTTTGCCATCTTGCAGGATAGGGAGTCTTGTAAGCTTGTCTGATCTACTTCTGCCCTCTTGAACAGACCTGGCCACAGCCCCACCCTCCCAATAGGTTACATTCTGTAGCTGCTGCCCCGAGTGACAATGGAGAGAGTGAGAGAGAGAGATTGATGCACACCCCAATTGGATTAGGCTAAAATAGCAGAAGAGATATTTTCAATTTCTAGGAGAGTGGCAGAAGCTGCAAAATGTAACCTGCTTGCTACATCAGTAGGGGTGTGGTCAGACTCTTAGAGGATGTGGCTTGGGCAGGGATAAGATGTAGCTCATTTGGAGAACAGTTGGAACTTTCACAGGTGCTTCTTACCTCGTGGTTGTTCCTTTTGAATTTTATGATATTATCTTTAGAAACAAAGGAACAAAACCACAGACTTTTCTGAGGGTTTCTTTTGCCCAAGTTTCTCCTTCTGATGTAGAAAGAAGATCTGAAAGGTTTATTTTTTTGTTTAAAAATAGTTTTTCTATTGCTCATTTAGGAATATTTGGCATGTCAAGTCTGTTTTTTCCTTTCTTAGCTGAGGATCTTTTTTCAGGGATCTTAGAAATATTTGTTCTGAGCTCTCATACCTTAATTGGAAGGTGCATGTGTTAAATCTTTTACAAAGGCATCCTCTGCCCCAAGTGATCATTAGGTATTGGAGCTAAGTATGCCATAACAAAAACAATTCATCCAGTTGCAAAATTGCTTCCCTACTCTGTTGATCAGCCTCCAGCTTCCTTTCTCTTGTGATATCATAATTTTACCTCTTCTCCTGTCACCAATAGACCTATAGTTCTCAAATAAAAGAATAAAAAATAAATAAAAACAAGCCATTTTCTCATAGCCCTTATTTATACATCATAAAGAAAGAAAAAAGGTCATTAGCCCGTTTGATTTTCTTTGCAGGTGACTTTTAAAGTCAATGTCTTTTTACCTAATAAAACTAATACACCACTGGCAGAATTGGAAAGGCAGAATATTTTCCAGCCACAGGATCTATTCTCTACACCATACCTCATATTTCCTGAACCACATCTCAAGGGATACCACTTCCTTTTAGTTCCAAGATGACCTCTGTTCGATAGAAATGTGGTGTCCCATCCCCAACACTTTTATTGTTGAAAATGATTTACACAACGAGTTATATACACTAACAGAGTGAATCACACAGCAGTTTGTGTCCCTCATTTTGGATCCTTGTCTCACATTGCATCCTACATCTGGGCTGTGGCAGTTGTGAGGTATGCCACACCCATACATATAGCTCATATTGACACTAATTGGAGATACATGTGCTTACCAAAGCAAATCTTGTCCCATCCATGGCTGTGGAGGACGGCCCTCCTCAGAACTGGGACAGGCGGATCTTAGCAGAGCTCACAAGCCACTGACTCTACCTTCCCCCATGCCCCATATGTTATGGAGCCCAACTCCATGTGGTTTCCTTCTACGCGAACATGAAGGCAGGACTATGAAAATCACCACCCCACCCTACAGATGGGAAAGTACTACAAGCACATGGGATTACTACCGCTCTGAGCTGTGGAATCCACAGACACCTCCCCACTCAGCAGAATTCCCCAGATCTCAGACTAGAAACTTAGACTATGAACTTTGCAATAGGATTTGCTCTGCAATTGATAGGCAGTTACATGTTAAATATACCTAAATATTGCTATATACATATGCAATGGATGCATTTGTGTATGTTTTTTTCCATTAAAAAAATCCTACCACCACGTTGAGAAAATGCCAAGGTTGCATAGCTAAGCACTCAGTGTTTGTCATTTGAAAATTAGTGTCCCAGAATCTAGCCAGAAAACAAAAGACCAGGATTTTCCGTTAGTGTTTAATTTTGACTGCATTTGGCACGTTTGTTCCTTTGTCAATGCTACAACAAACTAATTTAGCTAGAGACTATAAATTTGACATGGTGCCATTTTCACAAGAAAGCCACTGTTATAGTCCAACTTGCTGTTGTCCTAATTATAATAATTTAGCAGTTTTATATAATCTAGTCCAACAACGTAATCACTGTTTCTCCTTTTTGTGTTCATACCTAATACTGCCGTATGTAATACAAAAACATTTTTAGATAGATGTCTGGGAAAATATTAGCATATTAATTTTAAAACTTTCGGCATCTTTCCTGAGACACATTTCTGCTATGCTAATGACACTGTGATTAAATGTGGACTGCAAAGAGGTTCGACAGATTTTAATTAATGAACACTTCTAATGTGATTTAACTGTTAACCATGGCTGATTGTTTCGCTCTGTTAGTGTCAGGTTTCATAGGTTCCCATTGCCACATGCTAACAACCAGAGACGCAGTTAATGATAAAAGTATTTTTATATGACTAGGTAAGGAGGCTTCTGTTTGCTGACAAACTAAGATTAAAAGCCTCCATAAAAATAAGATGTGTGTGCTTGGGTAGTGTTGTTCTATTGTTTTGGCTACGCTTTTTATGTGCAAGTCAAGGTGCAGGTTCTGCACATTAGTCAGAAAGAAAAATGCACACACTGCCACGGGGAGTAGGAAAGCAAAGATTTTGGTGTGGCAGTGAAATGTGTGTATTGGAAAAAAATAAAACTTGTATATCCTGGAGGACTGAACAAATAGTCAGCATCTGAAATTTACATGAATCCATATTCAATGAAGCAACCATTTTGTTGAAAGATTGTAATGGCTAGGGGAATACAGAAATGTGACTATATTGAAGTCTTGTGGGACTGTGCTTTTTTTGGTTTCTCTGGAACTTAAAACAAACCCCTCAAAACAAAACATCCTCTGTAGTCTTTCCTTTCCCCAAACCGGGTCAGGCTGAAATCTCCAACTGATTAGGAGATCCAATCACCATTCTAGCTAAGCATTAACAGTATACTTGCATAAAGAAAGTACTTGCCACTATTTACTAACAGATATGTTTTCTATGAGATTCACTTTGCTTTAAAATCTGCAGCTAGCATTTTACTCTGGCTGATAATGGCTGTGTAGTCAACGATGGTCAAAACAACATGCTGTTTGTATTCACTAGGTCAGATAAGCATTCGTTCCCAAATAAACCCTTTGCCTGATTGTCCTTCTTTTCTATAATCTCACAGGTAGAATGACAGCTGTTGTCATGGTAACTATTTTTTATTGAATAACACCGCAATAATCTCATAAAAACCTGTATAACTTCTTGACATGTAAATTATTGCTGCCTTGAAGCTGAAGGAACTTACTCTTCTTTTTTTCTCCTTGAAATTTTTAATGTGTCACCATGAATGCAATATGTTTAATTCATATATGTACACTTTCTTATTTTTACTATACTGAATTCATGCTAAATAGAATTGTGTGTCCAACAATTTACAGCAAAGGACTAGAAATCAGGACTCCTGGGTTCCATTCATAGTCCTACTCATACCCTGCACAGCACCTCTCTGCATCTCAGTTTCCATGTCTGTGAAATAGGTAAAAAATACTTGCAGTGTAAAGAGACTCAGTTAATTAATGTTTGATTTGTTTGTAAGTTCTCAGATATAAGGAGTGTTAAATGCAACATATTAGTAGTAGTAAGTAAATATCCTAAACAGAGAAAAGCCAGATGGGTGAAACATACAGAAGTGCACACAGACCCCTGCCATAACGTAAAAAGGAGGGCTCTGGTATGAGGGAAGGGGAAAATGGGGGCACACACAGCCTCTGTCACAGGGAGAATAGAAGACTCCAAAATGAGGGAAAGAGGGAATGGAGGCACCCAGAATCCTCGTTGTGGGATATTGGGGAATACGGGAATAAGGGAAGGGGATACCCAAAGCCCTTGACATGGGGTGAAGGTAAGAATAGGGCACATACAGAGTCCTTTCCACTGGAGTGAAGGGGGGGGCCTAGAATGGAGGGAGCAGGGAAACAGGGGAACACAGAACACCAGTAGGGTCAGATTGAGAACGCTGGTATCAGAGGAAGGGAGAAATTGGGGACACACAGAACCCCTGACAGGGGAGAGACTGGGGGAATTTCTGAAATAGAAGGGGTTGGAAGATAGCTCACAGGGAGCATATGGGGTGGAATAGAGGAACGTACAAAGCCCCTGGTGTGTGCAACAACTTCTGTCTAAAGAAGCTATGAAGTGTGTGACCACTTTGTTATTTATTATTTGCTTTTCCATAGAGCCTAGAGGCACTTATCATGGACCCAGTGCTGCTAGGTGCAGTACAAACAGAACAAAAAGATGGTCCCTGTCCCAAGTAGCTTACATTCTAAATACAAGAAGACAGACAACAGATGGACACAGACAGACGTCGGAGTACAGAGGAACACAAGGAAACAATGAGACTGTATTGGCCAGGATAACAGTCTGTGGGTCTCAACACACCATTTTTTTTTTGTAAGCAAAGGATTGTTGTAAAGAACTATTTGAATAAGGATAATCAGGGAGCTTTGTAGGCATTCACAAGAAATTCCACCAAGCATGAGGGACAGCCTGGGAGAAAACACCAAGATAGTCGTCGAAAAAATTTAAAAGTGAAGGACAGCACCAGCCCAATTGAAAAATGGGAGTCACCATCTCAAAAGTGAGTAAGAGATGACAGGTGGGGAGGGACTGACTGTAAAAGGCCTAGAAAGAGAATACAAGCAGCTAAAGTGTTTATACTAAAATTGTGTGCAGAATCTTGCACCAAGCTACCCCTAGAGAGGGGGGGTCAAAAGATAGTTTGTTTATTCTTCTTTACCACCAAGAGACAATTTAGATACTTGAGTGATGATGGCCTTATAAATACCTTGTTTGAGAGATGAAGAGGAGACATTATTCAGTCATGTATAAGGGGGTAAAACTAGGATCGATGGGATATAATTAAGAAAATGTAGGATAACATGCCGGGGCGGGACAGGGGGCGGAGGGGAATCTTCCTCACAACAAGATCTAACAGTATGTGGAATAGTACCTCAAGGGAAATAGCAGAAGCCCCTTCACTTGAGACATTTCACACTACTGCATGAAGCATTAGATAGTGTATTGTAAGGAAACCCCCTATATTGACAGAAAGATAAACTAATGAGCTACGAGGTTTTTTGCAGCTGTAATTTGGTGGCACTGTTATGATTTTTATATTTGTTTGCTGAGAATTTTGTAGAGAATATGAAACATACCGATTTCAGAATATCTGCTTCTTCCATAATATATTGTATATGTATGCGTATATATATACACACATACATTGTATACCTACCCACACTATATATATGGTGGAAGAAGCAGACATTCTGAAACTGGTATGTTTCATATGAATTCATTTTTAAATCAAAATTGAAATATACATGTGACAAAGGTGTAAAATTTTAACAGTGAGTAATTAACCTTTCAGAGAACTTATCACGGTGATGGACAATTTTTAAAATAAACATTGGATTTTTTTCCCCCTAAAAGATATGGTCTAGGAAATATTTTGGGGAAGTTCTAAGGCCTGCATTATACAGGACATCAGACTTGATCACAATTGGCCATTATGGCCTTGAAATTTATAAAAGCTATTAAACTATTCACACATACTATCAAAAAGCTAAGAGCAAATTTCATATTATTAATAATATTATTTATCATCCGTATTGTAGAAGTATCCAAAAGCCTGTGATATCAGAATTCCCTTGTACTAGGTGCTTTACAAACCTATAGAAAATGACAGACCCTATCCCAAACAACTTACAATCGAAAAAAATCAGTTTTATTGGTAATATTTTTTTAAAATGGTCTTATCATGGAAAATCAAAATAATCATAACAGCAGCTGCATGGACATCACCATAAGTTATTCTGATATACCCTAGTTTCATGGTTTCTTTGAAGTAAATGAAAGGAATACAAATGTTGGGCCAAATTCTTTTCAAACTCCATCAGCAGAATTTTGCTGCTTTGAGGTCCTGACCTCAAAGTAGTCATGCCAGGTTTACACCAGTATAACAGAGTGGAATTTGAATTTCTGTTTCCAAATGTTAAATGTAATTTATTTTAATGTACTTGAAGTGTACATAGTCTAGAAATCTAATGACACTGGAAGAAATGTTAATATAACTGTGAATGAGTCAAAAACTTTCTTTGAACAATTAAATACCCCGGAACACACACAGCAACAAAGCAATGTTTTCAGATTGCTCATCTGTCATTCTAATGAGCCTTTATAATGTGAAGCAAATGGAAAATATATATATTGTCTGGAAAAGTGTAACTAAGAATCTGGAAGGTGCTTGCTATGCATAGAAGAAAACTGTCTTCTGCACAGCACATAGACAATAGAGCAAGCTGGCAGCCTTCAGCATTTTACGACTGTATAATGAGGAGCAATGGAAGCATGGTTGTGAAATCGAATAAGCTGCATATTTTACCATTTCCTGTGCATAAACTAATTGTTTTAGAATTGTGATGCTTCCTTCTTACAGTGGTGATCTTAAGAAAAGTAAAATGTTTCATACTGAGATAGATAAAGCTCTCTCTCTGGAAATTGTCCTTGTTGATGTTACCTACTGTATGGATTTGACTCATGAAAGTAATAAGAAAGGACATCGTCTTTTTAGTTTTAAGTTTGGCAGGTCTATCCAACTACAACTTATAAGACGATGCCGTTAAAAAGCCTGCATGTGCTGCTTTATAAATTCCAAAGTGACCATTTGTTAGCATTAGAATACAGTCTGTAGCATCATAGGCGGCAGCACTGGAATTCACCATATTTTATGACAGATTTCAGAGTAACAGCCGTGTTAGTCTGTATTCGCAAAAAGAAAAGGAGGACTTGTGGCACCTTAGAGACTAAACAATTTATTTGAGCATAAGCTTTCGTGAGCTACAGCTCACTTCATCGGATGCATACTGTGGAAACTGCAGAAGACATTATATACACAGAGACCATGAAACAATACCTTCTCCCACCCCACTCTCTTGCTGGTAATAGCTTATCTAAAGTAACCACTCTCCTTACAATGTGTATGATAATCAAGGTAGGCCATTTCCAGCACAAATCCAGGGTTTAACAAGAACGTCCAAGGGGGAAGAGGGGGTAGGAAAAAACAAGGGGAAATAGGTTACCTTGTATAATGACTTAGCCACTCCCAGTCTCTATTCAAGCCTAAGTTAATTGTATCCAATTTGCAAATGAATTCCAATTCAACAGTTTCTCGCTGGAGTCTGGATTTGAAGTTTTTTTGTTGTAATATAGCAACTTTCATGTCTGTAATCATATGACCAGAGAGGTTGAAGTGTTCTCCGTCTGGTTTATGAGTGTTATAATTCTTGACATCTGATTTGTGTCCATTTATTCTTTTACGTAGAGACTGTCCAGTTTGACCAATGTACATGGCATAGGGGCATTGCTGGCACATGATGGCATATATCACATTGGTGGATGTGCAGGTGAACAAGCCTCTGATAGTGTGGCTGATGGTCATGCGATTACAGACATGAAAGTCGCTGTATTACAACAAAAAAACTTCAAATCCAGACTCCAGCGAGAAATTGTTGAATTGGAATTCATTTGCAAATTGGATACAATTAATTTAGGCTTGAATAGAGACTGGGAGTGGCTAAGTCATTATGCAAGGTAACCTATTTCCCCTTGTTTTTTCCTCCCCTCCTCCCCTCAGACGTTCTTGTTAAACCCTGGATTTGTGCTGGAAATGGCCCAACTTGATTATCATACACATTGTAAGGAGAGTGGTCACTTTAGATAAGCTATTACCAGCAGGAGAGTGGGGTGGGAGGAGGTATTTTTTCATGCTTTGTGTGTATATAAAAAATCTTCTACACCTTCCACAGTATGCATCCGATGAAGTGAGCTGTAGCTCACGAAAGCTTATGCTCAAATAAATTGGTTAGTCTCTAAGGTGCCACAAGTACTCCTTTTCTTTTTACCATATTTTATGTTTCTCTTAAAAAGAACTCTCTTTTCTTTTAGACATTATTTTTGTTTCCCTTTTAGACATTGCTGTTATTATAGAACATTAATAGTATTTGTGGGAGAGGAAGAAAATACTTGTTCTATTGTCCAGGACTTTCTAAAAGATGGCATTTGTCTAATCAATTGACTATTTCATCAGCACTCATACAAAACAAGGTGAATTGCCTATTTTATATAGAACTACTAAGGCATAGAAATTGCAAGGTCCCCAGGCAAAGAAAGTAAAATTGGATAATCACTACACAGTTATACTTCCATGAAGAGAAAAATTACTGTATTGTTTGTTGACGTACAAAGGAAGCTTCATGTAGGTGCAGTGTATATTTTTTTTTATTTATTACATATGTACACACACACACACTTATATGTATAAACAATAATAAAATAGCCCTTGCTGAATGCACAAGGAATTCACTAATTTAAAATGTTACATTATAAAAATAAGAGATTTTCCACAACCTTGCAGTTTCAATTCTGTGTTTTTTGTGTATGTATGTGCATGCGCCCATGCACATGTGTATGTGTGTGTGTCTTTTTCAAAGCCTGATAACGCCAGCAAATATGAGCCAGGTTGCAGGAGCAGATTCAGAACTCTTGCTCCCTCAGGCCAGCAGAGAGCAAGCATATGGCAGCAGAGACCACTGGCCTCCAGGGAAAGGGTACAGTCAAATCATCCAGCCAGCAGTCCTCTACAGGCTGATTCATGAGAAAGTGGCATTGACTTTAGCTCCACAGGCAACAGCTCATCTGTATTCACAGAGAAACATTAAGTGTTGCAGATTCAGCAGTTAAACAAAGGCAGAGGTACGGATTCCTAAAGAAAATAATAATATTAAAATAAACTTGGACTGAGGCACAAAGTTCAGATTCTGAATTGAGTCTGAATCTGACTTCTCCAAATTTCAAATGTGTCAATTACATAGAGCTGTAAAATTTGTATCCACTTCTGAATTAAAGGCTGTTCTTCCACAAAGTTTGGGGAGGAGGAAGTTCTGATGTCTATCAATAATGAATTTAAAAAGGGAGCAGGTATATTTACATTACATTAATATAAGCATCTATGAGAATATTATCACATAATGAGATTATTTTTCTGATACTCTACAAGACAAACTTTGGATGTGGTGCCTTGTGACTAGAATTTGTCAAAATTTACCAAAATTTGAAAATACAAAATATAGTCAGGTCTCTTGTCATGTGGTGGTTACTAGTGTCTCAATATTTGGGCAGTAATGCAGATTGGCTTACTACCTCTCATCTGTGTCTTCTCCCGATAAGCTTTGGCCATGCATCCGCACTAGTGCCACAAGCATCGGTGTTTGAAAAATGAGATGGAATGTTTGCAAATATTTCAGTCACAAATTTTGATCTTCTTTCTGTCAAAATTTGACATTTGGAAAAATGTTGAAAAAAAACTTTGTGAAGAGTGAACTTGTCTACATGTCTGAGAGGATAAGTCTACACTGCAATCAGAGGAGTGATTGTAGCAGATGTAGACAAAACCGAGCTAGCTTTAATCTTGCTAAAATGAGTATCAACAGCCGTGAAGCTGTGGCACCATGGGCTGTACAAGCCTGCCAGGGACATGAGTGCTTAGGTGACTAGTCTGCACTGAAGTCTGTGTTACTGCAGTTTCACTGACGTTGGTATTTGCGCTTGCTAGATTAAAGCTAGCTCAGGTATGTTTACATGTCCTGCAACCACACCTGCAACTGCAAAGTAGAGATACCTGAAAAGTTATGTTCACACAGTCCAGAATAAAAACAATACCATGTGACCTAGGCATGCAAAAAAAACCTAACACACACAGCTCAACTTCAGATACAGAATACTGGCAACAAACTGCCTGTGTTTGATCTAGAGCAGTGGTTCCCAAACTTGTTCCGCCGCTTCTTCAGGGAAAGCCCCTGGTGGGCCGGGCCGGTTTGTTTACCTGCCGCATCCCCAGGTTCGACCGATCGTGGCTCCCAGTGGCTGCGGTTCACTGCTCCAGGCCAATGGGAGCTGCGGGAAGCGGCAGCCGGTATGTCCCTCAGCCCATGCCGCTTTCAGCAGCTCCCATTGGCTTGGAGCAGCGAACCGCGCCTACTGGGAGCCGCGATTGGCCGAACCTGCAGACACGGCAGGTAAACAAACCAGCCCGGCCCGCCAGGGGCTTTTCCTGCACAAGTGGAGGAACAAGTTTAGGAACCACTGATCTAGAGACCAGAATCTCTGCAGAAATTACCCTGGGCACAGATTCTGACAGACCTGTACATAGGGGCACAGAATCAGGAAAGAACACAAGCAGCCCTGCCAACAATGCAGTAGTGCATATTGCCTCAAAGAGTGTGTCGCCATGCCCCTCCCCCCAGCCTGTTGGGCAGGACCAGCATGCAGGGAGAAGTACACAGCACCCGATGGGAAGATGTAGCAGCAGCATTCCAAGGAACTCTGGGAGGCAATTTCTCCCCCAACTCCCGCAAGTGTAGTTTGGCTCTGCTCTGACCCCTTATTCTGGTGTGCAGGCAGTTTGCACAGTGTATCCTCTGGAAGAACAAATACATCCGAGAAACTGCAGACCATACACAGACAGGAAGAGAGGCAACTTTTCCCTAATAAATCATTATAAATTATTCACCCAGTTCTTTGCATAGTTAAGTTTTAGGACTCAATTCTGCTGATGTCACTGGGAGTTTTTGTATTGACGGAGATCAAGGCTAAGGGCTTGTCTAGACTTAAAAAGCTGCAGCAGTGCACCTGTAGCACTTTAGCAAAGACACTACCTGCATCTAGGGGACACACTTTTCAGCATAGGTGCTCCACCTCTCTGAGAGGTGGTCGCTTGTCGAAAGGAGAATTCTTCTGTTGACCTACTGCTGTCTACACCGGGGGTTAGGTCAGTTTAATTGCATTGCTTAGGGGTGTGGTTTTTCACTTCCCCTGAATGATATAGTTATACCGACCTAATTTCCTAGTGTAAACCAGGCCTAAGGGCATAATCCTGCAAATACCAGCCGTGCTAGCTACTTTGAGGAGTGCCCTGGATTGAAGCAGCTCTCCTTGAAGTCTGTGGGACTACTTGCAGTAGTTTGCAGTATACTCTCTAGTGAAAATGTTGGTAGGAATACACCCTCCGATTATAACCTCCTTGGGAACAGTGTCATGACTTCCTCTACACACACTGCCAAGCACACTTCAGCCATTTAGCGAACAAAAGTAATTTTGAAATTTCCAATTCTGAAGGTGATTGAAACCAAGAAGTACAAAGGTACAAAAGAAATTACAACTTTTTTTTAAAAAAGGTGATCAATAGTTTCCTCTCTCTCTCCCCCCCCCGCAAAAAAACACCTCAATAAAAGTTAAAATGTTGGTCAAGAATATGTGGTGTTGTTTTTGCCTTTTGTATCCTAACTGATTCTCTCATGCTTATTATTGCCTATCTACCTTTCATTCTCATAAACTCCACTGAGGTTATTCACAATATACATGAAAGATATATATATAATTTCCATTTCTTGAAAAAAATCCCTTATTTAAGTGACTCCTCAGTGCCAGAGTTCAAGAAGTTGATTATGCACAAGATGAGCAAGTAGTGCAACAAGAGGAAGTGATGATATACATTTTCTAACCGCTGTTACATTGTAGTCATATTTTACAACATTGACTTTTTTTTCCCTGAGCTTTTGCACTACCTTTGAGTTTACCCTTTGGGCTAATTTGTAGTTGACCTTAGTAAGATAGTCCTTTTAGTCAACATTTTTGTGACAGACTATCATTGATTTAACAGTCATGCACGGTGTCTTAAAAATCTATATCTATCTCTATATATGGGGGGGAGGGAGGGAAGAGCAAGAGAGTGTGGTAGGACTTGATAATATTACATCTTGGGTTTTTATCACAACTTTACAATTTACCAAGTTACTCCATCATTCTTTATACCAGACTTGGGATGTTGATGATTTACAGCACATTTTGTCCCTTTTGGCAAACAATTTGTAACTGGAATAGAATTAATACTTTTGGGAGAAAGGGAAACAGACAGACAGACAGACACACACACACACACAGAGTGTACCACATGCTTTTTATATGCGTGTTGATGTGAAATATGTCCGTTTTGTACGTGTGAAATAACAGATGGCCAAATTAATTGGAATTACTCCTGATATACAGTAGTGCAACTGGGGGCAGATTTTGGCCCAAAGAAAGCACATACATTCAGATTAAAACTGCAATAATAGCAAATACTAAACTGAAAATCCAAACTCTTTTCCAAGAAAGACTTTTTCCAAGAAAGAAATCTTTGAGAAACATCATCATAAAGAGATGTTGGATTATTCTAAAATAATTCACTCACTCAATTTTTTGACGCATTGCAGGTGCAATTTATTTTTAGTGCACTGCCATGCTGCATCACACTATGTACTGTGTTTTATTATGACAAGTGATGGGGAACTTTGTTTAGGTCAGATAATCCATGAAACGTTTGGATGTTTGTCTGAAATTAGCCAAAAAATGTGAATATTCATTTTTCCAGTCTCCCTCTTTCTTCTTTCTCACCTCCTTCCCTGCACCAGCACATCTGTCATTCTATTCAATGCATCTTTCTATTCTCCTGAACATTTGCCGCAGACCATTAGCAGACCTCTAAGCACCCTTTGCTCAAAACAGAACTATGGAGCCTAGCTCACTGTTCCTTCCCCGAATACCACCACAGAACTGACAACAGTTGAGGAGAAGGAAGCACAGAAGGGGGACTTATCCAGGAATTTTCAATTATACACTATGGGATCAGTTCAGTTTGACCTGGTTCTTCTTCTTCTTCTTTTTTTTTTTTAAGCTGGCTTACTCATCTGTACATTATGGCATCATTCTTGGCTGTTACACAGACGATGCAAGTTCAGGAACAAATTTAAAAACAAGTGAACCACTGGGTACTCCACCTTTCTTCTCCATACTTATCTGGATCTCTTTCTAGGGGTTCTTACCTGAGTTCTCTTCCAAAATGTGTCCCTTTAGGTCTCATGATGTTTTAAACATATTTGTAAGAATGCAGCTTAAATGCCATTGAAAGCAAGTTATTTCCTACTTCCCAAGTGCACTCCTGTGAGCAGCCCTGCTACCATATGCTGCCACACAGGAGACAGGCGTTCAAATTTGACTTCCTCCTGCCTTCTCACCCTTGGCTCCTCAGGAGATCAAAGTGTAACCCTTCTGCCCGTCAGAGTTGGCAGCAACAAGGGCCGGGTTCAATATCTAGGGGATTCATTCCAATAACACAATGCAAACTGGCTCGAGCCCCCACTCAGTGACCTGGGACAAATATATACCACCCCCGCTGGGCGCCTCCAAGAGGCAATGCTTCCCCTCTCGCAAGCACATAGTCAGAGTGTAGGAAAAAGCCTTTTAATAACAGAGAGAAACAATGTGGCGTTATGTTGGGGAAACACCACAAACAGGATTCGTAACACAACCCATGAGCAAAAAAAACCGACCCCAAGCAAATTGGGGCATGCTCTTTCCCTTTGGTTCTTTAGTCCAGCAACCCCAAATCACCCAAAGTCCCAAAAGTCCAATGACCCAAAAGTCTCTGTCTCTGGTCATGGCAGCCCCAGAGTTCGAAAGTTTATCTGCAGAGCTTTACCTCCCAACCTGGGTGGAGATGGGGAGGAGGGGAGGAAAGAGGTAAGGGGCACCTTACATGATCTGAAGTTGACCACCCCACAGCTCCATAGGCCTTCGCTCCGTTCTGCCAGCCGCCCCACAAACTGCTTCGCTCGCCTCCGCTCCACTGCCCAAAAACAGCTCCCGCCATCCCACAAACTGCTCCATCAGCCAGTCCACGAACTGCTCCGCTCCACGTCCCACAATCAGCTCCCGCCGTCCTATGAACTGCTCCACCAGCCTGTCCACAAGGCACTCCAGCCGTCCCACAAACTACTCCACAATATATCTTCAGGCTCCCCACTACTTAACACAACGCTCAGTGATTTCAGCTCTTAGTCAGTTCAGCTCTTTGGTGATTTCAGCTTGTAGCACGGGATCCTCAGTGCTGGTGCACCATTAGCCCAAAGTGAGCTCAGCAGCCTGTAACTAGGCTCCTAATGGAATCAAAATTAGCTCTGATATTCCACAGTGGGGAGAGGAGGAAGTGCAATTAGCATGTAAGGCCCTCATTCAGGGGCCCATGCCACCAAGTATTAATACTTGTCCCCAACCTCTCTCAATTCACAGAGTTTTGGAACCCATGACCCTTGCCTAGCAAGTGCTACTTAGTTGATGGTGAATCCCTCCATCATAACAAAAGGACAAGTACAGTTCCAAGCACAGTTCCCATAATCAGGGTAATAACAATTTATTCTTCCTGCCCCAATAACAGAGACAATGGGGATCCCACAGTAGCCAAAGTGACCATTTGGGCAGCTATGGCCTCATTCTATGCAAATGAGATCGGCCCCTGAAGTTCTTTTCCACAATGTGCCACACCTCACCACCAGATGTCAGGGTGGAGCTCATCCTGACACTGCTTACAAAAGCAATATGAAAACTGTACAGAACATTCAGTCTCATCGAAGAGGGATGGAGGCTGAGATGGACTAGAAGGATGATTATTGTGGCAGAGCTGAAAGGAAGGAAACTGAGGGTTGAGGTAAGGGTGAATTGTATGTGCTCCTCAGGGCTTTTTCTGGAGCATGAAGCCCACTCCTTCCTCAGAAAAAAGAGAATGATTTCAAATTATTCCTGAACACTGTGACTGTGCACACCATTCACCATTGTGACTGTGCACACCAGTGTGTGTGTGTTCGTGCAGATGCAAGAGTGTGCAGTCAAGACAGCTGAAAAGTCAGCATCATTCCTACAGGAAATAAAACTGAAATAGAGATTTCGTTGGCATCATTTGCTGGAGGAAGGTCCTGCAAACAGTCATTGCAGGGAAACAGGATTTTCCAGTGTCATTCATATACAACAGATGCATGTGTTCATATTGATTACGTATGTAAATGCATGTATACATGCGGTGTACATGATCTCTAAAGACTGTTTGCATGTGCAAAGTTCCAGCTTCCCCACAAACATGATATATTATCCATGCTGTAGATATATATATACAAGAGTGCATGTCAACTGTACTATCCATTCACTTATTCATATAGTTAGCACCTTGGGACAATGTTTTTTTATAGTGCCCACCACATTGCTGTCAAATAAGAAATTATAACATGCAGCAATATAAGATATATCAGCTGTGTATATTATGTTTGAAAAGCTACACTATGTCTGAATCTCAGTGAAAGAGGGATGAGTTAGTTTTGGAATGCTAGAGAAATTAATGTGTATTCACTTGTATCTTGTGTGTTACTTTCTCCAGCTATCCAGAAATGAAATGACTTGTATAGTATTTTCATTGCATAAGCACTACACATACCATATGAGTTCCTCTCCAGTCTCAGAACATTCTCTCTCTCTCATACACACCAGTCCCAAGTTTTCCACACTTACTATCTGATCACCCTAAGAAAACCCTACCTTAGTGAATACTGTGTTAGTGGAAAGTATCACACAGTTGAAATAGAAAAGCTTGGGTGGGTGGAGTTCTCTTAAAGGGGAATGAAGTGGAAAATGGAAGCAAAATACTGAGAGCACAGCAAAAAATAATAATCTCTAACTCTGGAAGAAGAAGAAGTCAGTCTTTCCCCTACATATTGATA
This sequence comes from Lepidochelys kempii, assembly GCF_965140285.1. NCBI lineage: Eukaryota > Metazoa > Chordata > Testudines > Cheloniidae > Lepidochelys > Lepidochelys kempii. The sequence continues at coordinate 29,150,932 of NC_136391.1, read as the reverse complement.
GATGATGGAAACTGATTTTAAAACAAACATGACAATACCTAAAAAAGTTAAAATAATTTATATTTACTATAGCTATTGATACAGCTTCTAGTTGGTTAAAAGGAGGGAGAATAGCCAAAGAAGTAACAGTAAAATTGGTAAAACAGCAACGTTCTTGCCTTCAAGATGTCAGCCTTGACTTTTAGTCACATTACAGGTTAACAGGAAGAACTGTGTATGCTGCATTGGTTTCATAATTATTCATCATCCACATAATTCAGTGAGATACATGCTCTGGGTTCAGAAGTGGCAGCTCAGAATTAGGGTTTGTATTTGCCATTGGTGCTTTTTTGGAGTAATAGGTTGAAAACAAAGTACATCCCATGGAATGCTACATAAAGAAAAAATATAAAGCCTAGGGATATTTAGACACATACACTGTCCTCCTGTCTGCTTCATTCAGCAACATTGGAGTGCACAAATATATGGTAATTATAAATCCAAGCCTTCTTTTGAGATGACTTATGGCTTGTTTTCACCTTGGTTGTTGTTGTTATTAAGGGCTTGAATATTAACTATACCATTTGAAAATACTATGCTTATGGGCCATATTGTACCAGACAGAAGAGGCCCAGGCCTGGTAGGCTCAGGGGCAGAGCTGTCCCACCTCAATGGGAATTTCAAGAGCAATTGTGCATCTCTGTGCTTCTAGAATGAGACGCTGCACCATCCCTACTCTGTCTTCATTGTAACTCTCTTCTCTTTCATATATCCAAGGTTAACATTCTTGATACCAATGTTGGTCTCATCTCCTATAACCTCCATATATAATCTTTTGCAAAGTCCTATCACATCTTCTTTAACATCTCCCCAAAACATCCTTTTTTTTCGTTATCCCATCTGCTAAAACTCTTGTCCATATACTTGTCCTCTTGCTTTGATTACGGTAGACTTCTACTGTCCAGATTTCCTACCTCTCACCTTTCCCTCTTCAAGTCTGTCTAAAACTCACTTCTGATTTCATTTACCAATCCTGTCACTCTCCCCATACGCTCCTTTCTCTCTCCATTGATTGTCTGTCCTTTACCATATCACTAGTTTCATTTGTACCTAATCCCATTCACATTCCATATGCTTTTCCCACCCTTTCACTTTACTGGCCCTTCGTTGCCTTTCTCCTTCTCCGTTTCTCCCTTCCTCTGCTCTCTGCCACCATCTCTTTCCTCCTCAGTTGCCTCATTAAAGATCGTCTCTTTCAACAAAGCCTGCCCCTTCTCATCAGTAACCCCTATGCTTTCCTTCACCTGATCCGCTACACAGTGCCCTGTCTGATTTGCCTTTTCTTACTTAGATTGAAGCTTCCTTGAACAAGAATCATGTGATATCTTAATCTATGTTTCTAAAGTGCTACATACCATTATGGGATATATAAATTATTCTTAATAATATAATTAATGCTCAGGAACCATTTCCCCCTGCAGGCATATCTTTGTGTTTCCCTTCTAGTTTTTTCTTCGGAATGCCCAGTCGGTCCAGTTCATATAAGGATTAGCCTACAATTTCTTTCTTGTCCCTCCCCCTTTCAATTTAATTAAGCCATTTTCTTGCCTAGAGCTTGGCAAAAACATCATCTGAAACCAGGTCTACATTATGTTTGTGCTACTATACAATTAAAACAGCTTAGCATATTAAATGTGTTTTGGTAAAGAAATTGACATTCAGGCTAAAAACGCATATACGAATTTCAGTAGAAGTGATTCAAAGCAACCAAGACATCAAAATCTGGAGAAGAATTATAACTGATATGCAAACCCTATCGTAACTATGCCAGTGCTACTGGGTCTGCTGCAGTTAGATTTGAAAAGTTCCTCATACAACTAATTGTACTGAACTGCAGGAAGATGACAGTTCTAGCCCCATATATCACGCGCGCGTGTGTGTGAGAGAGACTGGAATAGAACGGAATGCTGTTTTCCAAATTCTTTGACAGGGCACTAGTGTGTTTGTAAAGAGGCTTGACATGCCTTCAAGTGAGCATCTATGTATATCTTGCCTTGACAGCCATAGAGTACAAGAATTGCCAAAAAACACATTACTTTCAGTTTAATATTGGTAAACCTTAGAAATCGTTGTTTATTTTCTATGGCCCAATTCTGATGTCCTCACTCACACTGAGTGTTCTGCAATTAGTCACGTTGTTTTCAATGGGCCTACTCTCAGAATAAGATACTACACACTGAATTTCAATATATTCCTAGGTGTCTGTATCGCTCTACCTATCTGTACAGGTATATGTCTAGACAGCTGCAGATATAGATATATAAAACAAAATGTGCACCAGAATTGCACAATGAAACAAACATATCCCCATTCAAGACATATACAAAAAGACATATGAAGGAATATAAATTAACACATTACCAATACACTCTATTAACAAGTACGTTTTGCATGTATTTTCCTTTCCTTCAACCACATTCGTTCCCTTCATCTTCTTCTTCCCAGCTTTCTCTCTTTGCCCATACTAACTCCCTCGTTTTCAGATCATATGGCTAAGTGGTTAAGCCCACTATCAGTTTCCAGACATAAGATCTTTCATTTTCATGTTTTTGGCTGATTATAGTTGTACGTGGAGGAAAATAAATGAGTATGTGTCCACATATTGTAGGTGCTACATCTGTGTACAAATACACACAACCCAATAATTAAACATCAACAAAATAGGATTATAGTGGCATGTTGGAATAAATCTTGATAAATCCTCCTCAGTAACAATACTCCACAGCATCATAAACAGACTATAAACCTGGGCCAGTGAAGTATTGTTGTGCAAAGAATACCAATTTAATATAACTGATAGTCATGTTCTTATTACTGAGGATCTCAACCTATTGTCCTACAGCTGAGCAGTTTGGTCAAGAAAGGATTTAAAAAATGAAATAGGAATGAAATAAATATATATATTTTTCCATCATTAGTGTACTGGGTTATTTTAAAGGGTGACTTTTCAAAGCTCTTTATATGTTTAGGCGTACATACCCACAATGGACATTTCTGGAACAGTGGCATGATATGGGCCATCAAGAAATTCTGGTGCATTGTCATTGATGTCTTGAACCTTAATGATGAATTCTGAAGGCGGCTCCAGAGGTTTGTTTGTATCCCTATCAACTGCTTGCGCTGTTAGTGTGTACTCTGCCTTTTCCTCACGGTCAAGTCTTTTCATAGCATGAATATCTCCAGTCTTGTCATTGATCACAAAGATTGTCCCAGCTCCATCTCCTGACAGGATATACTTGATTTTGCTGCTTCCAGGATCCAAGTCTGTGTGTAGCTAAAATGACAAATAAGCATTTTAGTGATAAAAACCAGCATTTACTTTTCGCATTGGTCTAGCCATGCATTTCTCAAGTTATTCTTTTGTACTTTAATCTAAGATCCTTCGATCCATATCTCAGCTTGAATACGCAAGGAGAGTAAGGACTTGTATGCATACTAATCAAAATTGAATGTAATCATAGGCATAATTAGACTTACTATTTAAAAAGCAGCTGTTTTATATATTTAAATCCCTATTTCTAAACATAAATGTCTTCAGATCTATTATGAGCCAAAATGAACAAACACTAAATGTCCTTAATCAATTAGATCAAGGAGCAAATGAAGGATAAGCAATAATATATTTTTAAATCTAGCTACTTATTTTCATGCATTACTTCCTTTCAGCTTATTTTCAGAAAGTGATGGGTGTTTAAAAATGAATTAAACACATTTGGCAAGTTTCATCTGAGTTAATGTTTTTAATTGACAGCATTACCAAAAATCTTACAACTGCATTTTAACTCAGTTGTTGAACTGAACTAAAAAGATTCTTAAATCCTTATTCCCAAAGGGTTATTCATGAAAGAGTGTTTTGTGAAAGCAAGCTACCAGAAAAATGGAGAACGATTATTTTCCTTGGACACACTTTTCTTCACAATTTCTTTCCATCAAAAAAACGATTTTTAAATTGTATTTAGTGCTTCAGCAAAATGAGAAGATAAGATTAGAAAACTCTGAAATAACACAGAAAAAAATCCAAATGCAAGCAGCTCTTCTCTTACACTTTTCAGTCTTTGTCAACTAAGTGCTTGAACCAAAGCTCACTGGAGTGGGCTCTGGAACAACCCTAAAATGCCAGGTGAAATCAAATAATCAATTAATCTTCAAGTATAAGATGTGTCTTTTATTATTTCAAGTTTATTAATGTCAATATATATTGAAATGAAGGAATATATTATTATAATTCATTTATAGTGATATTAAGCCAACCGGAAGATTACTTTAGTTTATATACATATTTAACGTTCTTTGAACACATTTAGTAAGGGAAATTGTATAAAAAAGAGTATCATTTGAATTAAACATCTTGCACATCTTCTTCACAAAATATGTTCTGATAGAGGTTTGTATAACCTGGTAATCAGCAACAAGCACCTAACAGATTTTGCTTTCACAATGGTCTTCATTAGAGGATAAAATGAGATGAAAAAATTCCTTATGTATTTGCTGTCACCCTATACTGTAATTGATGCACCTAAATGATCTTATAGTTATGTGCTTTCATAGATATTTTTCAGGTTTGGATCACAAATGTTGATAAATTAGCCCATACCCTTGCTTTGAGGTACTTGGGCTTCAGTAAAGATGAGACAGTTTACATAACAATGTTAGAGCACCTTGCCTAGCTTCATCTCTAGATGACTGCAATTGTCCGCTGTGCTTATTGCAACAAGTTTGGTCTTCTGGAGTTGGATTTAGGATTTATACAGTAGTTTGAATTTTGGACAATCAGTTTGAATCTTTGGAAGAGTTGGAGCTGGCATCTGTTATTTGACTTCCAGCCATATGGAGCCAAACAACTTAGTTGTCCCACAAAGATCTTCTGGGTGAAATACTGGCTCCATTAACTCATTCTATCTCCACCTGCCCTTCATACCCTTTTTCTTCCTCCCTTCCATCTTCTCTATTGCCCTGTCCTCCTCTGATCAAAACCCTAAAACAAACAAAAAAACACAAAACTAGCATGATGTTCACAAACCATCACTCTGTTTGTAGGTTCTATCTCTTTCCCTTATCTTTGTCTATCTTCTTTATAAAGAGTGTAAACTCTTTCAGACAGTAGGGGACAGTCTACTATTTTTTATTTGTACAGTGCCTAGCACAACAGAGACTTGTTCCTGATTAGCCCCTAGGCACTGTTTTAATAAACACAACAAACAATAACAACATTAATGTCAATAGCAAAATCCGCAATGATGTCAAATGTGCCAGGATTTCATCCCTGTGTTTTGATGGGCAATCTACCGTGCGTTGATGATTTATGTCTTAGTATGTTAAGCCCTTAAAAATTATTAGATTTTTTTAAGTAGAAAGAGGGACATATAGAAACTTCAGATGCTGTGAATGGGTTGATTCCCCAGTCTGCTATTAACCTAGCATGGACACAAAAACACAAGACTGAGCATGCATGCGCACGCTGAATGTGCAAAACTCAATCTTATCTGCAAAACACAAGTCTTTCTTCTCTCTTTCTAGGATTTTCTTGTTTGTTAAGAACAAACAACATAATGCAAGACTGACTTTCCTCCTGATTTGGCTGTTCCTCTCCCCCCTGCACAAACAGAACTAAGTATTATTCACCTTGTACAGTTGTGTTTTCTCTGAGCATGCTCAGTTGAGTTAGGTTGATGTGATATTAGAATATGCCTTTGGGCACTTAATCCCTATTCAACAAAGTACTTAATTTAACTAATTGATTTAAGTGTGCTTACAGGCCTTTCTAATTAAAGACTTATTTTGGAAAAAAAAATCCTGAAAGTATTTTTCTGATGCATCTACACTGGCTAATATTTGGGACTTTGCTAATGAGGAGTGGCCAAACCATCAAAGCTTAAGTCTAAGAACTAGCTGAGTAACAACACAAAGAACACTTTGATTTGTGAATCAGAATTTGGCTAATTAAGTGTAGAATCATGGAAGAGGAGTTGTGGAAGACAGCAAAATCATTAAGTGATGGCAACGATTTTTTAAAGAAATTGCTCAGTTAAGGGAAACTGAGTTAACCATTGAGAGAAGTATGTGCATTCAATAACTGCACAAGACCCATCACCATGGTAGAGACTGAGACTGCACTAAAGAAGATGAAACATGGGAAGGCAGTGGGACCTTACATGGGACCAATTATGGCAGTTAAAGCATTAGATGATGATCTAATGATGATAAACTTCAACCATTTAATCCCCCAAACTAGAAAAACGGCCAATGAGCAGCAGAAGACCATGCTGGTACCTATCTTCAAGTGTGAAATGTATGTGCAGAGGAATTACAGACGCATAAGGTTAATGAGTCATGCAATTAAATGGTTGGAAAGAATTATCAGGAAAAGACATTGTAAGTGACTAAAGCATCAAATAAATGACAGTCAATTCGGATTTATGGCAGGAGGGTAAACAACTAGAAGTACAGGGAGAATCATAATGAATAGCATTTAGTGTACACTGAGAGAAGGCTTATAACAGAGGTTCTAGAGAATAGATATGGGGTCTATGGCCACACAATCTACCAGAGATGTGTTCAGACTATCATGGATGTGTCGGAGGGCAGTACAACATCACTGAGAAGCAGCTGCAGCTACAGTGATCCATTCACAGTGAGGGTAGGTCTATATCCAAGGTCAGTCTTAAGTCCATTCCTATTTGTGATTGCAATGATACCTTCATTCAGGAGGTTAGGGAAGAGGATCCATGCAGTCTGCACTGTGCTTATGATATTATATTGTGTTGCAAAGATAAATTCAAACTGGAAAAGGATTTAGAATGATGGAGGAGTGCATGAGAAGAAAATGGTTTATGGATTAGCCAACAAAAAATTAAATACATGCAATGCTTCATTGAGCGGGACAATGAGAAACCAGTAAAACTAGGTGATATAGAGTTAACCTCTGTGCAACAATTCAAATACCTCAGTTTAGTAATGAGCAATGATGGGCATGTGGATGTGAATATTAGGAGTCTCATGAAGAGTGGTTGGTGCAAATGCAGGGAGTTGGTGGGAATTCTCTGCAATAAGACTATGTTAATTAAAGTATATAAAACCATGATTAGGCCATCCATAATGTAAGGATTGGAATGCTAGCCAATGAAGAAGAGAGAAAAATAACTACTTCACACTGCTGACTGAAAATGCTCAGGTGGATGCTGTGTGAGATGAGAGCTGACAGCCTACAGAGAAATGATACAAGCCATGATATAGGTAGCTCCCCTCATGAAAAAGCTGAGGGAGCATGAACTGAGATGGTTGGGTCATGTGAGATGAGACATAGGATTTGTTGGCCAGAGATTACAAGAGCTATTAGTCACAAGTCAAATACAAAGACTCAGAAAATGGTTGTTCGAGATGCTGAAGGAGTTCATGAAGATCAGTGTCACCTTAGAAAATGCACTCAACAGGAATGCTTGGACATGAAGAACAGGAATCACTAACTCTGACTAACAGGTCACAGTGAAGGCAAAGAAATCTAGAGCCATGGAAGATTTGCAGAAGTTCTTTAATCATATACTAGTGAGACATTGACATTTGGACTGAATACAGCTCATGGTTACTATTAGCACATTGGAAATGTGCCCAAAAGAGGTAGGAGTGCCCAGAAGCATTTTATAACCTTTAAACTGCAATTGATTAGGATCAATGGAAAATACATTTAACTCCCCCCCCCCAAAAAAAAAAGATTAATCTGAGTCAAAAACTATAGTGTCAGGCACCAGCCTGCAGCAGAGCCAGTCTCCTGGCAACTCAGTGAACACAGCTGGTCCTGATATAAGTTCTCTGATAGACTGTGGCACCTTATTAGTTGCAGGAGTCAGTAGGCTGGCTGATACTTAAACTCAATAGCACCAGCAGTCCAGTGGCTGTTTAGCACAGTCCTAATCTGCAGGTGTGCTTTATACTGTCCCTGCCTCTGCCCTCTCTAGCCTTGCTTTAGCCCCAGCCTGTACCATGTCCTGCTCCAGCCTGAACCTGTTCTTGTTCTAGCCCCTAGCTTCCTCCTGACTTCTGATTCCTGGCTTAGACCCTCTTCTCCTTCTGACTGCGACTCCTGTTAACTCTTGGCTTTAGGGCTTTGTATTCTGACTCCTGACCCTGACCCCATCCTGGATCCAACTCTAATAGGTAAACCAGACTCTTGCCTGGTCACTGGCCACCTAGTCACTGACAGTCATATATTCCCAGCCCTTTAATATAAAGCAAATGATAAATGTTGCATTTATTCAAATTGTGTTAATCCTTTATGGTGAGAATCCAAAGTCAAAGGTCAAAACAGCTTTCTGAGATATTAAAGTGCTTTAATACGGAAACTTTATAATAAATAACCTACATAGGTACCAATGTTTCTGAATTATTTTATTGTTTTGATTTTGGATCTAACTGACATCATCACCTTATAGCTTCAAAGCACAAAACTAAGTGATGTTCAAAGTCAGAGAGCATATTATTTTTTCCAACTAACATTCCCTCTGTTGTATGAGATATGAATGATAATAAAAAGCAATTGTCAAGCTTCAGCAGGCTGCGTTCGTGTGAAGGTTCAAGATCATTACACTCATAATTCTATAGGGTCTAGGTGAATTGATAGAGAGGCATAATCAAGAGGATAAACGAATCTGAGTTTCTGCTGAAAAGTCTTCACAGATGTTGGAAATATGAAACTGCTTTCCACACCTGTACCTTTATTCATTACATCTGTGCCTGGAAGCTAGCCTCCTATTTTTCAGAGTGGTATTCAGAATTGTAACAAAAACATATATTTAACAAAGGGGAAATCGCTATTTACCACCCAGATTCCAGTACTAGACATGATCCCAGAATTAAGAGGAACATATACCTAATGGAAAACTTAATTCTATCCAGAGATGGTGACATTTAGTTCCCTTGCATGAGACCCAATTAATTAGACTTTCTGACAGAGAAGTCCCAGGGCAGTGAAATCCCTCTCAACCCCTGGCCAAGCTGAAGAGTTGCAAATGCAAACATCCCCGTCTCTTGAAGTAGCAATCACAGTTCCTCTATCCAACATATTCATGTGCTAATTGCCCTTAGATTGTCCATGCATCCTTCCCATAGCATACCTCTGGTCCCAATGGTGATACAGATGTCTTGTGTTAATACTCTGAGACCCTCAATATAGCCTTAGCACAGTCTTAAGTAGCACAGAGGGCTTTACAGTACTTCTCCACATCAAGACAAATTTCATCCAGCAATGAACCCCACAATAACTAATATCCATTGGTATAATACAGCTGCTGATCAGTGACTTCAATATTATTAATATCATATGTATTGTACTGCCACAATACTAACTTTATTATTCACCGATTAATGAACACATACAAAAGAGTGTTGCCAACACATTTAGTCAGATATAGCATATAGTTATAGTCTTCCACATTGTCAAGGTTCCTCCCCCACTCTGAACTCTAGGGTACAGATGTGGGGACCTGCATGAAAAACCTCCTAAGCTTATTTTTACCAGCTTAGGTCAAAACTTCCCCAAGGTACAAAATATTACACCCGTTATCCTTGGACTGGCCGCTACCACCACCAAACTAATACTGGTTACTGGGGAAGAGCTGTTTGGACGCGTCCTTCCCCCCAAAATACTTCCCAAAACCTTGCACCCCACTTCCTGGACAAGGTTTGGTAAAAAGCCTCACCAATTTGCCTAGGTGACTACAGACCCAGACCCTTGGATCTTAAGAACAATGAACAATCCTCCCAACACTTGCACTCCCCCTTTCCTGGGAAATGTTGGATAAAAAGCCTCACCAATTTGCATAGGTGACCACAGACCCAAACCCTTGGATCTGAAAACAATGAAAAAGCATTCAGTGTTTTACAAGAAGACTTTTAATAAAAAATAGAAGTAAATAGAAATAAAGAAATCCCCCCTGTAAAATCAGGATGGCAGATATCTTACAGGGTAATTAGATTCAAAAACATAGAGAACCCCTCTAGGCAAAACCTTAAGTTACAAAAAAGATACACAGACAGAAATAGTTATTCTATTCAGCACAATTCTTTTCTCAGCCATTTAAAGAAATCATAATCTAACACATACCTAGCTAGATTACTTACTAAAAGTTCTAAGACTCCATTCCTGTTCTGTCCCTGGCCAAGACGACTACAGACAGACACAGACCCTTTGTTTCTCTCCCTCCTCCCAGCTTTTGAAAGTATCTTGTCTCCTCATTGGTCATTTTGGTCAGGTGCCAGCGAGGTTACCTTTAGCTTCTTAACCCTTTACAGGTGAGAGGAGCTTTCCCCTGGCCAGGAGGGATTTCAAAGGGGTTTACCCTTCCCTTTATATTTATGACACACATACATACCTTACAAATACACAATTACCCTCAATGCAGGAGAGAAATTGCAGAGACAAATACTTTTTCTAAGGACCTCTCTATTTGCAGATTTAAAAGTACCACTGCACAATAAAGAAAAGGTAATATACTGGAATGCTGATTATTCAATTCATATTAAACAGTCATAGCCTATAGAAGTTCAACTTCTTGGCTAAATCTGTATACTTTTATAAATCCGTTGTGTGTTTGTGGTTTTTGAAAAAACCTAGAACTAGATGTGTGGTAACCGACTCCAGCACAACCATGGGAGAAATCAACAATAATTGATCTTGAGTCTCTAGCTTCAGTTCTGGGATCCAGTGGGAGATCCACTGTGCTTTTGGCGGGTGGTAAAATGTACTCCCTTCTGCTTCCAGTCACCTAATCTGCCCAATATGGGGATGGGTGTGGACTCTTCTCTCAAGTGTATCCTCCCTGCCCTAGAAGCTATACGCTCTTGGGAGCACAGGGCTGGAGCAGCAACTGTGCTCGCTGATCACATTGTGACTGCAAGCTGTGTGGCTGCACAGAATATGGGAAGAAGGAAATAATGCTCTTAGGGTCTGACCCAGCTCTATTGAAGTCAATGGGAATCTTTCCATTGACTTCAGTGAAAGTACGATTTAGACACAAGAGCCATCTCTGACCCTGGTGCCCAGGTACTGGTGGAGACATAATCCAGCTTGTAATGAGCTAGAGTGTCTAAACAGAGGAGCTGCCACCCCCATGTCAACATATTAGGGGTGAAACAAGCATAACCGCAGCAATAATCCAAAAGTGAAAAATCACAGCCTATTAGAAATATGCTCTTGGATATTTTTAATTAGGAAAAGAAAAGACTGCACCATGAAATGAAGTTTTATTTGAGTTCATTAGAGAATAATTAATTCAGCCATGTATAATTACAAAGGAATTACCCATCACTTCTTTCAAAGGAAATTACACAATCTGCATTTTAAACTTCATTTTAAAGCCTTGCATCATTCTTCTGAGAAAGCACCACATGCTGCTCTCACTTTTAGAATTTCTAAGTATATTTCTTAAAGGGATCACTGGTAAATCATTGATTCCATCCACCTCTGTGAAACTTTATATATTATCCTAATGCTCCTTCTTTTCCCCTTTTCTGTGCCTGGTATGGAAATCCTGAAGGGTAATCTTTCATTTCAGAGGCAGATCACATTTAATGAACCCAGAGAGACAGTTTCTTTAGCTTTCTGGACTCTTTCACAAGTCCCTATGGGTTCTAAGGCACTCTAGCTCATTCTGTAAAACATACTGAAAGATTTCAGTGGCTTCTGCATTCATTTATATACATCACTGCTTCCAATAATTGTAACATCTTTCTCATGCTGTGATCCTTTTCCTAGTTATCTGTCTATTCTTCCTGTGTGTCTTCTGGTTTTGTTAGATATATGAAAACAATTAGGTGGTAAGAAAAATTTTGCTTTGTATTTTGGTGAGTTGTGACAGAAGATGATGTGTGTGCTCATCAACAACCCAAGGTATAAAGGATCATTCAGCATTAAACTCCATAAGACAGGCTGCAATTTATTTGTACACAGTGTGGAATTAATAAAGTGATTGTAATTTCAATTCAATAGCATCTATTATTTTCTTCATGGATGTGCTGGTCCCTTTAATAGTAATGGGAATTATATCTTCATAGCAGGGGGAGAGAAACCAAATATTCTGCATTGCCATAGAGTAATAACAAACACGGGGCACAGCCTTGTTCTCACTGAAGTTAACATCAGTACTTCCAAGTATTCTAACAGGAGAAGGAAAATGCCCATGAGGTATTTATGGTTTCACTTAAGATATTAGGATCATGTAACTATAGTATTTGTCAATGGACTTTCCTGTTCAGCTGCAGTTCCATAACCATATTCAAAGAGAAGTAAAGCAATAATACCCTTAATACTTTCATCCAATGGTGTAACCACTGGGTTTGTCTGCCTCAGTTTCCTACACTGTCAATTACAACATCTTTGATTCTCGATGCCTTCTTTTATGTTTCAATGTATTCTTTGCCATTGCTTTTTTATTTCATTTGATTTGCTAATTCAGTGTGTGTTTAGATTCATGCCTCAACTGTGCATAAACAGATTTTTATCATGTACCTCTCACTATCTCCTTATGAGGTATCAGAGTGCGCTGTGGGCTAAAAATAGAGCAAGGACTGGGAGCCAAGAAACTCCTGACTGTAACATTGACTGGCTCTATGGCCTTGGGCAAATCACATAGGTCTGAATTCATTCCTGTGCCATGCTTGAACCCCTCATACCATCATCATGCTCACACACACACGATACTGAGCCTGCCAAGGGTTGCTTCAGTCCCCACTGCCGGTTAGGGCAACAAGTGGTTCCCTAATTTGCTCCTAGCTACCTTGTATCAGCCAGAAAATAGCCAGGTCATGGGACACGCTGGCCACACACACTGTCATTACAAGACCATTCCCAACTTACCCTAGGATTCCCAGTTTGAAGGGGGCTCTTGGGAGGGTGAGGATTTGGCTTCACCAGTCCTGCACCTAGCAGGGAAGACCTCTTCTGCCAGGGGTATTTGGCTTCACCAGCTCTGGCCCCTGACACAGACCCTAACAGCACATTTCCATGGCAGCTATGGTACAGCCAGGTTACAGCTGTCCCCAGAACTCCTGGAGATAGAGAGCAGAAAAGATAGTACAGCCTCATATTGGTTGTATTTATTTATTTCAGCTAAACTGAGGGTTGCAACCATAACCTTTACTTGCCTACTCCCATCCCCAAACTGGCCAGCTGTTGTCTCTCTTTCCTACTATGCACCTAGACTCAGACTGAGACCCAGACCTCTGGAACACATCCTATGACATCCAGAGGATAAGGTTTGCAGTGTCGCAGAGACCTCTTACCGCTCTCCATTTAATAGAAACAAGGGTCATTGTGTATAGGAATGTCTCTATACACCACTCTAGGAGGAATTTGGACAGTCCCATCCAATGTGTCCCTTTTTAATTTCTTTAAAATTCTTCTATTTATTTACACTGAATTTATTTCTTCTGTGCTATATTTTTGAGCCATATTTTCACTTTCCTCTTCTAAAAGTCTTATTATAACTTGCTACCCTATATACTCAGGCAGAGAGATCATCAAACTTGAACACTAAGACCTTTTTGTGTTTTTCAAATGATTTTCTCAAGTGAATGTCAAAGCAATATCTAATAATACACACTCTTAGGATTGCAGAATAAAATATAAAATTAATCACTGTGTACCCACAGCAGTAATTTGAAGGCTGCTTACTAAATCTGTCAAACCAGACAAGCTGTAGCCTACATCTGCAAAGGCAGAAAAACACAATAAGCCAGTTAGGTCAAAGGTGACAGAATGTTTCTATTTACTTAAGCATATTTAAGTTGTCATGATTTTACAGTTCTGCATTATCCTGCTGAACACATTGCCAAAATGCTATGCTTTTAGCTGCTTTAACCACACTGACTTCTGCACACCGTGACTGGTAGGTTGCCAGAGATAATATATTAATGTGTCTTCCTTTTTAGTTTCAGAATTTCCATACAGATAGAGAGTGTTTTGTTATTTCATAATATTACAAAATTAACCTGCAAATGGAAAAGTACAATTTTGTGAAAGTAACAATTTGTTCAGACATAAGGTCACATTTCAGTGTTTGAACATCTGGGAGGTGAGCGTTCTGTCTAAGGCCACAGAATGTGCAAAACTGACAGTGTGAATAGAAAGCTCTCTTCCAGCAATTGGCTCTCAAACACATCCTGAATTTAAAAATGTAAACATTAGTTATGCAGCCAGCCAAAATCGAAAGCCATTGGGAAGGTGACTACTTTATCAGTAGGAGGAAGATGACTAAAATATGCATTGTGAAGAGGATTTAAATATTAATTATAATATAATTATGCTGGTATAATATAACTATTTTTAAGCAGACCCACATGCCTGGACATAGTAAACTGAAACTTTAAACAGCTAGTGTAGAATTTTCAAGTTAGATAAATGTGTAGGACGAAAACCTAGACATATGACAAATTCCTGTGTAGGTCCTGAACCAAGCATTAATCCCAAAGCAATATTGTTGTATTTACAGTTATACAACATTAAGGCCCTCACATTTCACAGCCAAGTAGAAATGTGTCAGGGCATTCTTAATTTTTCCATTCTCTCTCAGTTCGAAAAAGACCATGATAAATAGCCGTACAATGATAATCCATTACAGAAAGTGTTGGTTGAAACCAGTTAATATGGTTTTGTGCAAGTTAACATGAAAATCTTTGCCAGTTCATTTGCATGGCTTTCAAGTTTTCTGGAAATAATTTTCAATGGATTTCCATAGCCTCATGCATTCCTGAAAATCTCTTGCAGATCAACTCGCAACATTGATATTTAGCATTATACAGAATGATTTTGAAATTTCATGCATTTGAAATTTGTCATGATAGTATTACGGCTGCTGTCTTTGACGATATTGACCTGGGGAAGGATAGGAGAACACAAAATACCACACACACACACCTATATTATACGTGCAGACATACAAACACCTGTGAGGGATGGTTGAGGCACACTTAGTCTGCCTTGGATATGGTAGAATGGACTAGATGACTTCTTCAGGTCCCTTCCAGCCCTACATGTATAGGATTCTATGCAGACACACAAATATGCATGGGCACACATGTGCTGTCCTGGTGAGATGAGGATGAATGTATACACTTATGTACGTGCTGGTTCCACAGGAAGCAATATCCTGTAGCCAGCATTTGGATCCTGTAGCCAGCATTTGAGTGAATACTGAAACTGATGGCATAATGATTCTCATTATTATCTATTATGACAGCACATAAGCCAGCCTGTTTCCCAATAGTGTATCCAAACGCGTTGCTGATTTTTAAGATACCGACTATGAGCTTGATTCTCATTTATACTAAAGTGTTCTGGCCTATGAAAACCAGGGAATAATGTAAAGAAAGATACAAAATGGCAGGGAATAATGTTAAGAAAGATACGAAATGGATTCAGCCATTCTACATATAACAGCAAATTACAAACTAGTATCACAATGGCCAAAATATAAAAACATGATATAAACCAGCCTCAAGATGCATGATATAAACCAGCTCCATATACATCTGGGATGGGCAGTTACCTAATAAGGTTTAGTCTGGATGTTTATCCAAACTATAAAAACTCATAGAGATCACTACCAAAGCATATTACCTGCTCCA
The DNA here is from genome assembly GCF_965140285.1 of Lepidochelys kempii. NCBI lineage: Eukaryota > Metazoa > Chordata > Testudines > Cheloniidae > Lepidochelys > Lepidochelys kempii. The sequence continues at coordinate 29,135,278 of NC_136391.1, read as the reverse complement.
CAGCCACAGTTCTCCTTAAAGCTTGGCTGGAGATGTATTCTTGTGTGAAATGACAGCCAACCTTCTATTCCACTCCAGGGTCTTCCAGGGGTGAAGGTGTGAAGTCCATGCAATGCCACATAGGGCCACTAACATTATAATTGTCATCATAGAGTCAGAAGGGGGAATCTTGAATTCTTACGAACCCATGGTCTGGGTGATACTTGGATTTAGTCAGCTTCTTATAACTGGCCAACACCTGGGGCACTAAGGGACGTTTTATTTGGCCGCACATGTCAGTGAATTTTACAATGCTTCCTACTGTGTCCAAAAGGAGCAGTGACGGGAAAGAAACAGTCACACAGAAGAGATTGGAGAGTTACAGCCCCTTCCTCCAGATGACATCAACTGATTGTGCTGGGGGCTGTCTAGGAGATGGAGTACTGGGAACCTGTCAGAAGGGTACATGGGAGGGCATAGGAGAGAGGGAGAAATCTTGTAAAGAGGAGAAGGAGGGACAATTTCATTTTTTTAATTGGGGGCTATGAATATGATCCAAACATCAGGCTACCCAAATCTGACTAATGTTCAAATCTTAATATTATATTATTTGCATGTTCCTAATATAATCCGAAAATACCTCAACCAAGATTATGAGAACCTCCAAATAGTTTTGGACAGCTGGTAGGACCACTGTAGGATCAGTTGTATTGATCTTATTAGTATTTGCATTATGGAAGCACCTAGAGGTCACAGTTGACATTAGGGCTCCATAATGCTGGATGATATTCATACATATAAAAAGTCCCTGCCTAGATTTCACTATCTCTGATTAGGGTGAAGCTACTCTTTCACAGCATTGAACTGCTTTTTCCACAATTAGAGTAAATCCAGAACAAACACTTGTAGTAGTAGCTAATCAGAAACTGTCTAACTTCTAGAAATATCACCTACTGATCAGTATGACTCAAACTTATGGACAAGAGATGTGTTTTGTTTCTGAAATACATTTTTATTTGTAAAAGGAAAGATGAACTATTTCCTTTGCAGGACAGAGGTTCTGGGGCCTGAACTCAGTGGGACTTTCCCTGGACTTCAGTGGACACTGGACCAGGACCAAATTCTCAGAAATTAGGAAATGCTAGAATTAAGGGTGTTTGTGCAACCTTAATTCAGCCTCTTTGTGCATATGTATTATGATACAATCTCTAGTTACATGATCACATAATATTTTTTAACAGCTTTAGTGGGGAGACTTTTCTGCCCATTCCTCCCCAGCACAGCCCCTCTTGACCCGCCTCCAACCTGTTCCTGTCCCAATCCTGTTTCTTCTCCACTCCTGACTCCTCATTCCAGTTCTATTTGCCTTACCTAGCAAGTCCTGGCCTCCACTACTCTGTATTCGCATCCCAGTCCCAGTCTCTTTGCTCAGCAAGTCTTAGTCTCACCCCTCAGGACTTGCTGTCCCAGTTTCCCCCTCCAGACCCCTCAGTCCCAGTTCCAATCTCCTTGTCCAGCCATTCCCAGTCTCCCTTTCCCAGTCCCGGTTTATTCCCCAACTCCTTGTCCCCGGTCTTCTTGCTAAGCCAGTCTCAGATGCCCCCACTCCTGATTCCTCAACCAAACTATTTTCCTTGCCTCTAGTCACTCTCCCAACCTCAAATCACTGACACCCAATCTCCTTCCCCAGGTTCCTCAACCACTCTCAATGCACCTACCCTTGGCTCTGTGTCCTAGCCTCTTTGCCAATCCAGTCCCTGTCTCCACCCAAACTCCTCATCCCAGTCTACTCTCACCACCCTCAAACAGGTCCAACTCTTGTCCCCTCTGCATTTGAGTCAGGCAATTTCCTCCTCCACACTGCTTGAGCCCAGCAGGGGCAAATCACTGAGAGCACAAGAAAGACAGGCTCCCTACTATCAGATTCAGTTGCTTGGCCTTGACCCCAGCCCCAGCTAGCCCACCATAACCCACCTACAATTACAGGGAAAGTAATGCTCATCTTCAGCTCAAGCATGCTCCGTAGGGAACCGATAGGGAACTTAGCTGCTAAAATCTAAGTCTCTAATGAGCATCTCTGAACTGCAATTTTTCAAATACTTATAACTACACCAAATTCAGGCAGATTTTCATGGGAATTGCAAAAGGCACATCTGTGACACATATCCCATATCCCTGTCAAATTTCAAGTCCTTGCTTCAAAACATGGAGGTGCTGGAGAGATTCAAAGAAAAGGCCACCAGAATTTTTTAACCTGGGAAAACAATGTATTTTTCTCTGGCTTCATTCCTGGAAGTGGCTAGACTATTTTGGCTGAAATTTTCCAGAAGGATTACACCTGAGACAGACACCCAGCATGGAAAATTTCAGCCTGAACAGCTAAAGTTTAGCAAAGTTATAAGAAATGTAAACCTGGGTCTTAGAATGGGAAACGACAGATTACTTGAATAATAGGCAGTGCTATCAACCTACCTATATTAATATGCCCTGCATGTTCAGGAGGTGAGTTTTACTATGGCATATTACTTCTTATATCTAATTATGCATTCATCGTATGACAATTTATTGGAAGTCCAATTAAAATGCTAATTTACCACTAGCCTACAAGTTTATTATTTATACCTTTCTAATAACTAATAAATCACATGTAATTGACTTTAATAAAGCAAGATACATAACAAGACCAACAATTATCTGATTATGAGATAATAAAGTCTTGAATACAGCAACAAATTGAAGTAAAGTAAAATATTTGAGAGAATTTATGGTCAGAAAAGCTTGCTTTCTATATTTACTTAGTATATAAGAAGTAGCACACTTTGTCTACCTAAACAGATAAGTATGTCATTATCATTATGCAAACAGGTACTGATGTAAAAATTAGCTGAAAAGATAATCTACAGTCTGATGCTCCCTTAGCAAAATAATATTAGTTTAAATGCTTTGTTATTTGTGTTAGGGAAGTTTTCTCCACAAACAAAAGCCACATGTAGATAATAAATTTGTCATGGATTATAAAATTCAGCTCTTCTTTCCTGACTCAAACTGGAACCATGAAGGCAGTCAAAATATGAAACACAACAAAACTAAATCTTTTATTTTCCCTGCATATTATCAAATATTTATTGACTTATTAAATGTTTCATTATTGACTACAATTGGTTTCTGAGCATCTATGTGCTTTTCAGCTACACTATAGTTCACTGTCTCTGCTTAGCTTTTGCGTAGCTTTTCTGAGAGAAAGACAGAAGCCTACAGGATGAGAATGCTGGAAGCCAAAATCTTCTTCAATGTAGCGCATAACTGCTGCTGATTATAGTGCAACATGTTAGCAAGAAGGCTCAACAGGGAAACCCCATGGGGTTTCCATTCTCTGCTTCTTTTCAGTGTACGTTCTGAGAGAGTATGACACAGTGGTAGAACAGGCTCACGTAATATTTTTAAGAGACAAATAATTAGCAAGACTATAACTGTCCTTTTAACTAGTGTGAGCAATCCCAACCTGACAACAAGAACAACAAAAGAAAAGAAAATATACAGTAATTTCATGGGAATGCAAGACTATTTTCATATAATTGGATAGCAATCTCACCCCTTCCCCCCCCCACACACACCCATAAAACCAGAGAGAGCTATAGACTATTGTTTTGTTTCACATATTATTGATATACAGGCTTAAAAAACAAGTTCTGGTCTATGATGAAATTTTCATAAAGATAAACTGGAAAATCAGGAAATCTTTATTTAATAAAAATAATCACAAATAGCTCAAAGAACAACTGCCTAATGATGATCTTTAATAAATAATAATCATACATTATACTGACCAAGCTATATAAAAACATTAACAGAAGCCATTTGTTAAAAGATTGATTTCTATTGTTTAGTAAATCCTAGAAAATTTACTTCCCCCCATCAACTCGGTGACTCTGTCCTTTCACAGCTGGTTTCATGATTCAAGTTTGATGGTTTCAATTCAACCTATAACTCAAAATCTCCCCACACAGTTTGACAATATAACCACCCTCTGCGTTGTCAAAACCAAGCTGCTAACATGAATTCTAAATTACTTCTTACCCCCCTCTGGACCAAGGCTGAACTTATTCAAAAAAATAGAGCACAGTAGAAAAGCCAGAATCATAGCTCCTGTGTAAATAAGAGAAAGCAAGAGAGAGAATTTCAATATAAAAGGGATCCTGATGGTTGCCCTTTTCTAGCAGGAGGGAGTGAAGTGGTGCAAATTAAGTGATTATATATAGGGACAGAAAATAGTGAAAACCTGGATAAAAGGGTCGGTCTAAGGGATGCAATATTTTCAGAAGTAATGGGGAGTCTCCATTTGCTGAAATCTGGTTCCAAGAGGGATGGAAAGAGTGAGGGGAAAAACAACAACACAGAAATAAAACTGTGAGGGAATAAAGTGAAAACAACAAAAATTGCAGCAGCAAATGGAAAAGCACTACAAAGGACTAAACAAAGAGCAATGTGGAAACAATGGGATGGGACAGAGAGATAGCTAAAAATGCCATTCAGAAGAAAGTTACAAGAATCTTTGGCAATTTTAATCCTGCATAGAAAATGAAGCTGAGAACTAAACTGCCAGATGCCAGTTTATTGATTACAAGATGTCATCTGGTTACATACACAAAGACCCTCCAAATACCTAAAAGCTAGAAAGAAACAAGCTATGTACACTTGTGATAATGCTTACCATAAGGGTTATATGGAGAGCTTTACATTTGCTTAAGGACCTTTACTTTTAAAGAGAAAAAACAAGACAGAACAGACTAGATTTCACAATGAATGCACTTCTTAAGCCAACTGTAGAGAAGCAGGGGAGTGTAGACACAATAAAAAGAATGAAAGAGTAGCTTGAAGAGAAGTAGTTATTCCAAGAGCCGCATACAAGGAAAAATGAGAAACTACAGCTGGATGATATCAAGGAAAATATGTTACTGAAATGTGGGCAACAAGTTATTTAGAGAGATAACATAGATTGCAAATAGCTTTTCTGGTTGCAGACGGAAGCTGAATGAATGGATACAGAGCATGAGAGGAAGTCACACTATCCAAAAGTGGGCTTGAGACTTTATTTAGTCTAATAAGTAATGGACAGTATAGATCTCATCACATCCATAGAAACTGCATTTCTTTTCTAGAAATACTCCCAAATCTTATTTATTTTGTCTGGTACCTTATTACCAAGCTCATTTCTTCTGACAGCCCATGGCTACAGTTCCCTTCTGGCCAGAGTCTTTTCCAGAATTGTCATTTAATATTAATAACCCAGGAGGAGATAGACATCATGAAACCAGCCTTGTCACTCAGCCCCAGACTCCAAAGTGGAGTGGGCATGCATCCTCAAATGCAGATATTCACTTGGAATCTCTCAGTAAACCCAGCTAACATTTTATTTGTCTTCCCATGATAAGGGAATTCTTATCATTAGCATTTATTAACATACATTTAAATGGTGTGACCTCATCTGGAATACTGTGTGCAACTTTAGTCTCCCATGTTTAAGATGAATACAAACTGGAATAGGTGCAGAGAAGGGTTCCTTGGATGATCAGAGCAATGGAGAACCTATCTTATGAGAGGAGACTTAAAAAGCTTGGCCTTGTTTAGCCAAACAAAACAAAGGCTGAGGGGAGATAGGACTGCTCTCTATTAATACATCAGAGGGATAAACACCAAGGAGGGAGAAGAATTATTTAAGTTAAGGACCAATGCTGACATAAGAACAAATGGATAAAAACTGGCCACCAACAAATGTAGGCTTGAAATTAGATGAAGGTTTCTAATAATCAGAGGAGTGAAGTTATGGGAAAGCCTTCCAAGGAGAGCAGCGGGGCAAAAAAAGGCTGAACTTGATAAGTCTATGGAGGGGATGGTATCATGAGATTGCCATCTGCAACTATTAGCAAATATCTCCAATGACCACAGATTGGGCACTAGATGAGGAAGACTCTGAGTTACTACAGAGAAATTCATTCCCAGGTGTCAGGTGGGTGGGTCTTGCCCACATGTTCATGGTCTAACTGATCATCATATTTGGGGTCAGGAAGGAATTTTTTCCCAGGGCAGATTGGCAAAAACCTGGGGTGGGGGTTGCCTTCTTCTGCAGTGTGGGACCTGTGTCACTTGCTGATTTGAACTAGCGTAAATGGTGGATTATCTGTAACTTGAAGTCTTTAAACAAGATATGAGGACTTCAGTAACTCAGCTAGAGGTTATGGGCCTATTATAGGAGTTGGTGGATGAGGTTCTGTGGCCTGGAATGTGCTGGAGGTCAGTATAGATTATCATGATAGTCTCTACCAGCCTTAAAGTCCATGAGTATCAGTGCACTCACAAAAATTAGTTAATTTAGCCCCACAACACCTATATAAGGCAAAGAATGATCTTTATTCCCATTTTGCAGATTGGAAAACTAAGACACAGAGCAGTATTAGGCCAAGCACTGGTCTGGAATATTTTTGCTGAAAAATGCGGATTCACTGAAACTGAAATTGTATGAGAACCACAGTTGGTTTTGATGAATCTCCCAATTCAAAAAATGTTTCAGAAAAAATGTTTTGAAACAATCAAAACATCCTGCTCTGACATTTTGAAACAGGAAGTTTCTAGTTTTTTAGTATAAACTGTTTTTTGTCTTGGAATTTTAGTAAATTTAGACTAAGGGAGGTTATAAAGGGGGGGACTGTCAAAATTGAAATGAAAGTTTTTGATTGACCCAAACAAAATTTCGGGGGAGGGGAAGATCTTGAGTTTTCAAAAATATTCAAGTTTTTAACTTTTCTTCCTGAATTGAGATGGAGGGTTTGGTTTTTTTAATCTCAACATTTTTTGCAAGACATGAAAACCATTTCCTGCCAAACTTTAATTAGATCTGATTCTCAGAGGAGCTAACCATCTCTATCTCCCTTTGACTTCAATTGCTGCTGTAACTGCTAAGCACCTCTGAAAATCAGATGCTAAATGGCATACCCAAAGTCACATAGGAAGCCTGTAACTGGGTTGGAAACAGACTAGATGATATAATGGTCCCTTCTGGCCTTAAAAATCCATCAGAATCCAAATCTCCTCATTCCTATTCAAATGCCTTAACAGCAAGACCATTCCTGCTGCCTAAACTAAGCTATCTCCCAGCAATGCCACTGCTTCTAACAAAAATGAAGCAATTTATTTCCCTTTATTTACTGCACTGTGAGTAAAATATAGTTTAGGTATTTCACTTGTTAGAATCAGACTCTTTTTTAAAAAAAATATGCTATGATTCACTCTTCACGTTAATATGCCTTTTTGTTGTGCCTTGAAATTCATTCTAATCACAAAAATACTTCAACATATGTTTCCTAGGCTTATATTTTAGCATATACATATCAAGCTACATTTTGCTTTAGGTAGAGGATCCTTATTGTTCATGTAATTACTATCAAGAAATAATGCAAATGGACTTCATGTATTTATTGTGTCTACTGGAGACAGTTATTGGGCTCTCTTTTTAAATTTATAATGACAGCAATGAGAATTGACATTCCACTCATGGAAGTACAACAAACACCCATTTTATTGAATGCCTTAAAGACTTTAAATTAACAAGCTAAGCGGCTCTTGTTCGCATTCATCTAGCATGTATTTATATCTCTAAAATCCAGTCTCAGATTGGATTTCAGCATAATATAAATTAAGTTCTCTCAGATTAGTACATCTCACCCATGAAAAATAAGTATTGTGCTTGAGTGACAAGTAGTAACATACCTATAACCCAGTAGCTGTATGTACAGTATGAATAAGTAATCACAGTGGGATGAGTTGAGGCTAGAGTTAAATCCACATTTATAAGACCCTGCTAAGAGTGTTTAACTTGGGTAGGATTTAGAAAGCCCTTCCTAATTATTTAAACTTTTATTTGTAGTGAGTAACAGAAGTTACTGAATATCAGAGAATAAATATTTTCATATGCTCCTCTTAACTAAGCTTCCCTTGTCATTTCCCACTGGTAGAATTCCCTCTAATGACCAATAATTTAAAAATAAAAGAAAATTAATCCAGCTACAATATATAAAACTATCATATTTGAATACAAGGCTTTTTTCTACCCATTTGTGAAAATAATCTCAATTACTTGAGACCATATTAGGAAGCCTCAAGGAAGGCTGGGAGATCAGGAACTCCAGGAATCCACACCTGGAATTGACATTCAGATCTGACCCCAGATCGCTGTCCTCAACATATTAGCACCGGTAAGTGAGACACAAGGAACTGATAAGGACAGCCCAGAATTCCTGAGTCTCAGACCTTCTTCCAGTCCAAACTAACATCTTCTCTCCATCCCACAACCCCCTTTTCTTTCTCAAGCAGCCCTTTTTTGCTGATGAATGAAAGGTGCTGCATGCAAGAACATAAGTTTGGCCATACTGGGTCAGACCAAAGGTCCATATTGCCCAGTATCCTATCTTCTGACAGTGGCCAATGCCAGGTGCTTCAGAGGGAATTAACAGAACATGTAATCATCAAGTGATCCATCCCCTGTCACCCATTCCCAGCTTTTGGCAAACAGAGGCTAGGGACACTATCCATCACCATCCTGGCTAATAGCTATTGATGGACTTATCTTCCATGAACTTATCTAGTTCTTTTTTGAACCCTGTTATAGTCTTGGCCTTCACAACATCTTCTGACAAAGAGTTCCACAGGTTGACTGTGCATTGTGTGAAGAAATACTTCCTTTTGTTTGTTTTAAACCTGCTGCCTATTAATTTCATTTGGTGACCCCTAGTTCTTGTGTTACAAGAAGGATTAAATAGCACTTCCTTATTTATGTTCTACACACCAGTCATGATTGTATAGACATCTATCACATCCCCCCTTAGCAGAGTGTTTACTGCTGCTCTGCCAAGTACCAATCTAAAATATTTAATAAGCCCTCAGGAGCCAGGTTGGTCAAGAGAAAGTGCAGTGCTTGAATTTATTACACTAGCACTTGACTCAGGCTGAGCCTGCCCAGGCCTTTGGAAACATCCAGTCTATACTAGGAATCTCCAGAAGCGTTAGCAAATCACTCCCATGCTAATCCTGCATCTTCTCATTACCATAGTCCCACCACAGCAAAACAATCCTTACAGCAGTGGTGGGCAACCTGCGGCCCATGGGCTGCACATGGCCCGTCAGGGTATTCCGCTGGCTGGCCGCGAGACAGTTTGTTTACATTGACCGTCCTCAGGGACGGCTGCCCGCAGCTCCCAGTGGCCATAGTTGGCCCGCGCTACTTCCCACAGCTCCCATTGGCCAGGAAAAGTGAAGTGCAGCTACTGGAAGCTGCAGGTGGCCATGCATGATGACGGTCAATGTAAACAAACTGTCTCGCAGCCCACCAGAGGACTACCCTGACGGGCCGTGTGTGGCCCACAGGCTGCCGACCACTGCCTTACAGCCTCCTTCCTACTGGAAAAAAACAAGGAGATGAGTTGGGGAACCTAGAAGAGGAGAAAGACCAAAGGACAGAAGTGGCCTAAACATTTTTGGAGTCCAGCAAAAATTTTTTTGCTAAAGATGTCCTCTTTTTCTTTTGTACCAACAATAATATGACTGGTTTATCCTAATACAATTTTAAATGGTCACATTGCCTAATGGAGGCCAGTAAAATACAAAAGCTCTAAAGAAAAGGGCTTATGAGATCCTGCAGAAAATCAAGATCGACAGTACAATTCACCGTTTTCTCTGCAGTCATCTCACTGCCCTTCTGTGAGTGTTAAACTGAAAACAAACTAAAATAACCCCTGAGCTTAAAACAGCATTAATGTGCTCTGCCATCATTTCAGACGTATGAAATATACTTAGATGCTACATTTCATTGGTGAGCAGAGAATTCCTTGTATGTGTATACACTGAATGAAAACCATACACTGTTACCCTCATACGAATTCCAATGGCCATTTGGCTGGGAATGTGTAAATTGAAAGACTTGTGCTTGAATATACAATAGCCCATTGAAATTTAGCTATTTTATTTCATTAAGAGTGAATGGGGGAGAAATCAGTATATATTTATTCACATGGAAGAAAAAATATTTTTCATAGAAAATAAAGTAAAAGCCTCTGGAACTCAGGCATGTTTCATTTTTCTTTTTGGCATTTCCTTGTACAGTAAAAATGAAAGGGAATTTTTATTTATTATAGACCCCAGCAAGGTCTATAATGCCTGAGCCTGAATTAAGCTGGCATTATTTCTTGAAAGGCCAAGAAAGTGCAACCACGCTTTGACTCTGTTCAACCAAGCAGTGTCTGTGCTTTGAACTGTTAGAAGCCTTTCTAAGGGCAAAAGCTTAGACAAGCTTATAAAGATGAAGCCACATCATCTGTGGTTGCTTAGATTTAATTCAATACAGCTCTATGCATTGAAAGGTTCTTGTACATTTAATAAAACCCAAACAATGTTTTAAACAAAAGAAACATATATATAACTGAGTTTACATCACAGTAAAACTAGGAACATGGCTATTTTATGAAGACAAGAAATCCTGAACAATTTGTCTAAGTTATTAGATTTTCTAATAGGAAAGAAGCTTCCCATTTCTAATTTAAAACTAAACTGAACAGAGCAACACAAAATATTTCATACATTCTCACTCCACTGTTGTATTTATTTGCCCTAGATCATCTAGATTAGTTGAGTTGCACTTGACACAACACTGGATGGAATGAAGGCAGAAGTAGCTTTAACTGCCCTTTACAATCCCCTTTACTTGGGGCCAGGCAGGGATATAGCACTTGGGCTGCTCAAAATTACATCCTGCTGCCCATGGCTAAGGCTACAATTTTGGCCTGGATATTTTAGTACATTTTATTGCAGAGATGTGAGCAAAATAATAAATAAGTCATGCAAAAGGGGCAGAGGGTTGGAGAGCAAGCCTGCACTACACTCACCCAACAGCAGGGACTCCTGTCCTGCTATGGCTCAGGATGATGCAACCTAGTGTACGGTGTCACAGCACAAGTTTTGCCTGTCTGCCCCTCCATCTATGGAGGTATGAACATGCCAAACGTGAATGGTGCCATGACCACACGTGCCAGGCCTCAAATGTTTGGAGCTGGAGCCAGGCCCAGCCCTGTGGGACAGGAACATCCACTGTGGGTTGAGTGTGAAGTGGGCTCATCGCAAACTTTATTCAAAGTCACAGTTACCATGAACACCATGACCTCCAAGCCCTGGCTCAAAGGGTCATTTCAGAAGTTAAGTGTCACTGAGTGCAGATCCCCTGGTTATACATCTTTCACACTAAGCACAGTGCCAGGAAGAAGGTGGGTGTAGGGCTGTGACAGTTGCTTTCTGAAAACTGAGGAGGCCCAAACACAGGGGAAGTCCTCAGGTAAATTAATCCACTGGCTTGATGGCTCCTTTGCACCACCAGAGTGGTGCAAAGTGGCTGGAGTGGTGGCCCAGACCTGGTTCATTTCATTTTTATTATTTAGTATCAAGATTAACAGTTCAGTGAATGACTTGAACAGTCTCTTTAGGATAAAAATCTTGAGCTTCATACTTACTGACAGCTTACCTTTTTTTCCTCCTTGAACACACAAGTGAATGATGCAAGTGAATGATGTAAATTCCAAACACAATGGGGCCCAGCCATGTTCCCATCACAGTCAATGCAAAACTGCCATCAACTTCAGTGGTAGCAGGGCAAGGTTTTGTGACAGCTTTTGTTAAAATGCAGTGAGATTAAAAATGCAGAACCACAAACAACACTTGGGTAATTCCATGTTGGTTAAACTTTTTCTATGTGGCCACCAGGAGTGCACAGTTAATTTACTATTTCAAACTGATTTTGAAAGTAGATTAGCTGTTAATGTAAAATTGCTATGCAAATCATTTCAGCAGAAAGTAGTTATGGGAAGCCGTTATGAGAAGAGGTCATATATGCAAAACTGGGTTTTGCCCAATTGGTTTCTAATTACAAAATCAGAGACTCTAGAGTTGATGCTTAATATGCCTTTCCCTCCACCATGAAATACGAACATACTGCATGCGCTCACACACACTCATATACACACAAAATGTCTCTCATGATTTTAGCAGACAACTACACAAGGCTCTATTTATCTAAGAATGAAGCCTATAATGCCTAGTTGAAGATGTGAAAGAGCCAATTGTTCCTTACATTAAAGCTAGAAAGATAATGTTTGTTTAAAAAAATGGGCAGGTTCTACTGGCAGTGAATATATTAGATATTCTATAATTCTACATTTTCCTTCGTGAAAAAGATACTGGTTCACAATTGGGTATGATTAGTTATTTAATTCTCAACACAAAGTGTAGACTTCTAGGACATCTAGGTCTCTTCTCATTTAATCATTGCAGTAAATTAGACAGTTCTTTGGATGAAAGATAGCAGGACAGTACAGGCCTACTTATTAAGTGCTCTTAATGTAAGGATTTTTTGAGATACATTATGTATCTACAGTGTAGAGTACAGTGGCATGAAAGTGAACATGGCTTGTCTGTAAAGCAGAAACAACTTCAGAAAATCTTTAGTTAACTTATTTTGTTCACGAACATTTTATTCGCAAGTGTAACAGCCTGTGAAATTAATGCTCTCTACTAATTAAGTTGATCCTTGAACAGTAAATCTATAAATATTGTGGACCATTTTCTGGACTGACTTAAATTCAGTGTCTTTGCATGCAATTGTTTGAATAATAAAGTACTACTTAACATGAGCAAGTGCTGCAGACCCTAAGGCCTTGTCTACACCACAGGGAAAATTTGATCTAAGCTATGCAATTTGAGTTATGTGGATAGCATAACTCAAATCTACTTACCGCGGGATCCACACTACACGATGTTGACAGGAGATGCTCTCCCATTGATTCCCCCTATGCTTCTCGATCCGGTGGAGTACAGGAGTCAACAGGAGAGCAATCTGCGGTCAATTTAGCAGCTCTTCACTAGACCCGCTGAATCAACCGCCGATGCATCAATCGCCGCTCGTCAATCCCCCGGTAAGTGTAGACAAGCCCTAAATTTCTTGTTATCCCTGACCCTGATATTCACAAAAGTATAGTTCTGATGCTTGATAGCTGTAAATATTATTCCATAATGGCTGCTAAAATTTGGTCTTATTCATCATTTCTTCTCTAGCATTAAAGGAAAGGAACAAACAAACAGTAAGAATAATAATTTTCTTAAGACATAAATAATTTCTACTTACTACAGACTTCAGGCTTGATTCTCTACTACATTATACTAGTTCTAAGTCTGTGGGATTCCATTATCAGTGATGCTCAACCAGTGTAAAAGTGGTGAAACTTAGTGGAGAATCAGGCCTTCTCTCTCTTTCTATACTCCTGTCTCCTTACTACTTATCCAATGTCATATGAAGTATTCTGCAAATGGATATTCAGTGCCATGAACACAGTAGTGCATATATGAGTAACAGGTTTTTAATCGTGTACTGCTAGCATACCAGCTTGCAAGCCAGCAGTCAAATTTTGTGGTAGCATCGCCCACAGATGTTTCATAGAAAGTGAGACACAGGGAGTTGTCAACCCACTGTGAATCAATTTATTTGTTCTCACCATCTCTTGAGCCCATTTCACCCTTCAAAGTGCAAACTAGAAATACAGATGTATGCTCTGAAAAGCTCTCCAGATTCAGCTGTTAAAAGGTGAGATGAGAGACTTTTGGCTCCAGTCCAGCATAGTACCATCATAATATATCATGTGTCTTTTCCTAGGGAACTATAACCCAAACTTAGAGGTAAATGAACTTTATGAACTAATATTTTTGGTATCAGTCTGTAACTACAGCTCTGTAACCCTAAGACTCTATCCCCCCAACCCCACCCTGGCAGGATGAATTCCATATAATTGTACTGAGTTCCTCAGGGCAGATGGAATTGTAAAGCTCCAGGACTGTGCTAAGGTCTTTAATTAAATACTGAAGTTATAACAGATCCCATCATGGCTCAACAATAGAAGTTCAAGGAGAAGCAGGAACTTGACTAAGTAAAAGTGTGTCCTCTGAAGTTTTGGAATTGATTTAGAACACTATTTAAAGAAAGGTTCTTCTGTCTCTAACACCTCAAAAGCTTTAACAAAGATATGTTATGACTGCTGTTTAGACTGTAAACTCTTCCAGAAGTGACTATCTTTTTGTTGTGAATTTGTCCAGTGCCTAGCACAGTGGGGTCTTGATTCTGGGTTCATAGAATCACAGAACTGTACGACTAGAAGGGACCTTGAGTGGTCTTCTAGTCCAGTCCCCTGCACTCAAGGCAGGACTAAGTATTATTTAGACCATCGCTGACAGGGTTGGTCTTATCTGCTCTAAAAAATCTCCCATGACAAAGATTCCACAACCTCCTTAGATAATTTCATCCAGTGCTTAACTACTCTGACAGTTAGGAAGTTTTTCCTAACGTCCAACCTAAACTGCTACTTGCTGAAGTTTAAGCCCATTACTTCTTGTCCTATCGTCGGAGTTAAGGAGAACAATATTTCTCCTTCCTCCTTGTAACAACCTTTTATCTACTTGAAAACTGTTATGTCCCCCCTCAGTCTCCTCTTCTCATACTAACCAAACCTAATTTTTCCAACCTTCCCTCATAGGTCATGTTTTCTAGCCCTCCAATAATTTTTGTTGCTCTTCTCTGGACTTCCTCCATTTTGTCCGCATCTTTCCTAAATATGAAATCCAGAACTGGACACAATACTCCAGCTGAGACCTAATCAGCACGAAGTACAGTGGAAGAACTACTTCTTTTGTCATGCTTACAACACTGTTGCTAATACATCCCAAAATGATGTTTGCTTTTTTTTCCCCAACAGTGTTACACTGTTGACTCATATTTAGCTTCCGATCCACTGTCACACCCAGATCCCTTTCCACAGTACTCTTTCCCATGCATCATTTCCCATTTTGTATGTGTGCAACTGATAGTTTCTTCCTAAGTGGAGTACTTTGCATTTGTCCTTATTGAATTTCATCCTATTTACTTCAGACCATTTCTCCAGTCTTTGTGTATCATTTTTAATTTTAATCCTATCCTCCCAAGTGCTTGCAACCCCTCCCAGTTTTGCATTATAAGTGTACTCTCTATGCCATTATCTAAATCATTGATGAAGATATTGAACAGAACTAGACCCAGAACTAATCCCTGATGGACCCCACTTGATATGCCCTTCCAGTTTGACTGTGAACTACTCTCTGAGAATGGTTTTCCAATCAGTTATGCACCCACCTTGTAGTAGCTCCATCTAGGTTGTATTTCCCTAGTTTGTTTATGAGAAAGTCATCTAAGATGTATCAAAAACCTTACTGTATCAAAAGTCAAGATATACCACATCAGCTGTTTCCCCCACAGCATAGGGGCTACCTCAAAACAAATAATAGTAGTAGTAGTAGTGGTTGAACCTGTTCTATCAACTTTTCAGTCCCCTAAAATGTAGGAAGATCTTCTTTAACATTTGTAGAGTGATGAAAATTATGACAATATTGTTCAACTAATGAAGAGGTAGGCTTTACTTGGCTAAACCTACCACATTTTATGCTGATTCCAAGAGGTTTATCATAGTCATACCCTGTTCAAATGGGGTTCAGAAGTATTTTTTTTTATTAGTTATGGTGTTTATTCAGGTTTGCTCTTGGATATTTTGTTTCAAAAGTTGTGTAACAGATGCCAATAGGAGGCAAGAAGAAGTAGAAAAGTCTCACCAGTTATGTGTAAGCCACTCCTTTTTCTATTCAGCTAGGACTGGATAGGGCAAAAAATATTTTATTCTAACCTGGAGATATAAATAAAATAATGCTATCAATATGCAAAGTTCTTCCTTTATTGAACATTCTAGACCTGAACACTATCAAGATCCAGATCCTGGACTATAAATACAGCTAGAAGCAAGGGCACCAGAACCTTTGTAGAAGTGGGGGGGGGAGGGCAAGACTAAAGTGGATTCCTGCACCCCTTCTCCCCTAACCCCAGCACAATGTTCCTGTGCCCCCTTCACCGCTAACCCTGCACTCTCTTGTTGCTCTAGTCCCCTGCCCCCTCCCCTCAGGCACTTAGTGCAGCTGCCTATAGCTCGCCAGCCATGCAGAATGTGATTCTTTTGCCCTTCCCACCAGCCACTGTCTGGCACCTGCAGCACCATCGTCAGCTTCCCTGTTGTGAAGCACAGCCCCTGCCAGTGCTGCTCCACACCTTCCTGAGGCTTGCAGTTTGGTGGGGCAACACCACCTTTTGCCCCCAAACTATGCCCATGTTAAGACGAGGTGGCACGGCCCACCCACTTTTTAAAAGGTCTCCCCCCCCACTCTCCCGAGTTCCAGCAGCAGTGCTTAGAAGATGCGTTACTACCAGTTTTATTGGCAATGTTTTCTCTTTAGTTTCAAATTCACTTTGCATTTTTAATCAGTAGATTGTAAGGATCCATGGATGCATGCATACAAGTACCACAGCCCCTCATCAACTCAGCCTGGACTTCCATCTACCTCATCTGGGATACACAGGACAAAGATTGAAGCACACGAGGTAGATATGTGTACATAAAAGCCAACACCTTATAAGATTCAGAATCCAATGCACAGTAAATGTCAGCCTCAAGTCGCCACCGAACTCCTGACTTGACCATTTCAAACATCCAGAAGATGTTGACTGAAGTGATGTCATACAATGAAAAGATAAATGGGCTCTGGTGGAGTGAGGACACCTGTATGAAATGATAGTTTGTTTTCTAAAGAGAAATACTTTTTCTAGCCTCAAAGTATGGACAGATTTTCAAAAATAATTTATGGAAATTCTTGGGATAGCCACCAATCTTTCCAGCACAGTTTACATTCAAGCCTTTTCTAAAGCAATGACATCAATATTCAGAGTATTGGAAGAGTAAACTATAATCCAGACTGATACGGCAATCCACGTGGCAGATTGACTTGCTGTTAGTGAGATCCTTTTCAAAGCTTTTAACACCCTTTGCTGATTGTTTGCTCAAGACATATGGTTTGGATGAGCTGGGCAGCGCACAGTACAGCTGGCAGACTGGATATCAAAATCTGGCATTAAGCCTTAGAATTATTTGGGTCTATGTATTGTAATACATATGGAGGAAAATTCTGTCATTTATACAAAGGTAAATCTTCAAAATACACACATGCACACTCATTTGAGTTATTTCTGATTTACACATGTGTTGCCAACATCAGTAGTTGTGCAAAAGTATATATTCTTATAAGGGTCTGTAATGGCAACGGTACCTTGCCTCTGGCGAGTGCCCATTTTCTCTATTCAATAGTGCCCGCAATCACAGACTTTTCACAGGGTGCCACCCACTTCTTGTGAGGTGGCTCTGTTTTGGTTGGTTGGGTGTGAACCAGCTTTTGGTTTTAGTTCTTTCAACAGGGTGGCACCTGCCCCTTGCAAGTGCGACCTGCCCCCTGCTACTCTCAATGGGTCTTCAGAGACTCAGCCCTCTGGGGTATACAGTCCCGAGTTCTTATCCCAGCCCTGGTATGGGGCCAAAGCTCTTATGTTTCTTCCCAGAGGCACTGCCTTCTTCAACCACTTAGCTAGGACCCATCTTGGTATCCTCAGCTGGTGTTCTTTTCAGTAGCCCTCCTTGGGCTCAGTCTGCAGTCAGACAAGCAGGGCCTATCTCAGTACCCTCGCCTGGTCTAGCCAGGTTCTTTGCTCAGTCTGCTGGGCTCAGTCAGCCTGCCCACATTGATCTTTTGATGGTCCTGGTGCTCATCCAGGCAACCAGGCATCAGGTCTTCCATAGCCTTCCCTGGGCTCAGTTCTGCCTGGTGAGCTCTTGGCAGTGAATTGTCTGTGGTCCTGTGGCTCATCTTGCCAACCAGGCACTGGGTCCTCCCTCATTGAGCTCCACACAGCAACTGAAGTCTCTGTTCTGCTGCCTGCCTTTTATCTGGCCCTTCTGGCCCCTTACTGGTTGCTCCAGCAGCCCCTCTGATTGGCTGCTCCTCTGTAGCTGCTCTAGGCTGCCCGGAGGGCCTCTCGCTTCTCTATTCTGGTGCAAGATGACACAGGACCGCCAGGCTTCCAGCAGGGGTGCACCTACCTAGCCACAAGGTCCAGAAATGAGCAGTGATAATAATTCTTTCCAGTTACAAAATATTTTTCATTCAGTGACCTCAATGAGCTTTGCAAAGATGGGTAAATTTAATTATTCCCATTTTATGGTTTAAGACGCTGGAAGAGAGATTAAGTCCATATACAGAAATGACTGCAGATGTGTGAAGAGAATAAAAGTCCCGTCACCCAGTCCTTTGTTGAAACTACTGCCTGTCATACGTTGAGTGAAGAATAGAATTTCAACCTTAACTCTGAAATTCATCTCTCTCAAATGTCTACTCAAGCCTCCAACATTTTCTGAATACAATTTTTGTGGTTTAATTTAATAAGTGAAGCATCATTTTTAGACTCTCAGCATAATAAACTCTCATTTGCACTGAATAGATTCATAAATTCATGCTGTTAAAAACTGTTTTCATCAGAGATGGGCCAGCCTCCTATGGTTTTCATTCAAATTCCAGTTCTGAACAGCAGGAGGGAATTTGCCCGTCACAAACATTCAGTTATCATTAGAGAATTTCCTTGCGTGCTTCTTGAGAAGCCAATATAGATACCAAGAGTGTCTCTCATCTCAAACAAAGTACACAACTGGAAATTTCTGAGTATACACTTCCAGTTTTTCAAGGAAGAGTATCACATTTTTATGCTATATGAGTTCAACATGAGTTGAGATGAATAATAGCACACGTGGAGAAACATGAAACTGTCCGGCACAGATGTGTGAGACTAAGTGTGGGAGGCATGCTCGTAGTAACTAGTACTTTAAAAAATGTGTTGCAGAGCAAAGGGGTCACCTAACTATAACATGAATATTCTTACAAAACCATTGTTTAAATATGTGCATCTCTTCAGAAAAAAACCCAAAAGAGACAGAAGAGCAGATAGCAGCAGTCTAGATTAAATATTCTTTGTTTTACACTAGAAAGGAGCAAAACCTTAACATTCCTGGGTCAGTATGTGCTAGATGGCAAGACCTAGCAGATACAACAGCATTCCCAGTACTACAATTTTATGGATAGTGATTTTGATTAACATCCAACATGATAACTAGAGCTGCTTAGAAATTTCAGCAAAAACTGAAAATTAATGTCTTTTTTCTTGTTTCTTCCCCCATCTTCTGACCAGCTCTAATGATGAAATCCCTACATTTAAGCTCAGGGTGAATACACCTAAAGTTGTTTTCATTGCTTGGACAAATAGCAAAGGGAAGAAAATTCCAAGCGTTTCTCAATCCTTCCTAGATACCCCACCAGTGTATTACCTTCCCAGTAGAAATATAAAAATAAAAAGTATGAGAAAAGAAGATTGGTTTTTTTTCAAGCAAATGTTGACAATAGGCATGTCTTTTCAACATGAACTTAAGAATAATGAATAAATGTTCATAAAACTAGTCCTTTTATAGGAAGAAAGATGTGCATGACCTGAGCACAATAAAAGATGTCAAGTATATTGAAGTGGAGTACAGAGAAGTTCATTTTACTGGAAGAGAAGCAGAGGACAGTCTGGAGAAGCTATTCAGTACATAACTTTTTCTTTACTGAGATCATCAAGGGGAAGAGTCAATGTTTCTTGTGACTGTACAGCTTTGTTCAGAATGCTTTATTTGTAAAAAATATCTCCCTTTTGAAAGAAGACGTGGCATATGCTGTCACACATGTAAGTAAGAACTCCACTGACCTCAGACTTCAGTGCTGCTGTGTCATTTAGTGTGCCTGTAATGGAATGTTCTGTAGAGAAAGTGAAAGGACTATGTACTGTTGAAAGAAACTACAGTATGTAGAAAAATTAAGATGCTGAAGTGTGATTTAAAGAGTACAGGTGAGGGTAAAGAGTGCTTTTTCGGATGTGCTCTTATCTAAGCGAAGTAAAAGATTGTGCTGGAGAATTAGAACATTTAGAAAAGAATGCCAGATGTTTCTTAACAGGCTTTCAGGTTTCTTTATCTAGCATTAATTTGGAACTGTACTGGCCAAGATGAACAGGCAAACATTATTAGGGATTCAGATGTTTGAGCCCACACCAATTGAAGCAAAAATGTTCAGTTGCTTCCAGTTGGCCCCAGATTTACTTACAAGTATAAGCTGTACAAATTTAAGAGAGTTTAAAACAAAGTTGAACATATCAGGCAATTACAAATGAATTCTTAGCGTACAATAATGTTTGCCTTGTTTTTCTGCTGCTAACCACAATACATAAGATTGTGATGAAGGATACCTAAGTTCTATTCCCAGTCTGCCACAAATTCCTTCATGCTTCAGTTCCCCCTTTTGTAAAATGCTCACAGTGAGAAATAACTACTTCACAGGCGTGTTACATGAATTGCCTGGACAATTATGGTAACTGCCCATGCAAATTAAACAGGGAAGAGAGCATACATTATTGTGCATGCACACTTATAAAAATCTAGCCCCAAGTATAGAATCAAGAGTAAATATTTTGTATAAATAGTACATTTGTAAGAGAACAGGAGAGTATAATCTCATTTTCTTCAATCAGTTATGCTATAGTCATACAGACCAATATACTGCATGTGTTCTTGACATACTACAGGAGATATTATGGGAAACCCTTGTTGTAAACATAAGTGAAAACTGCAAAAGACTGAAAAGGAATGTTATTGAAAATGAAATAGGAATTATTAATACTACATTAAGTTATTCATGCACATGATACCTCATTGCAGACAAGTACAGACTGAAGCAAGCTAGAATTCTACCACATTATTCATATACTGTGTCTGGTACATAAGAATGTTTTGTGTATTCATTATAATTGTTATCATTACCATTCACAATCATTAACTTTACTGCAGGTCAGCATGATATTCCTTATGTTAGTAGCTTCTAACTACTGCACAACCCCACTAAGTACTGAAGTGCCTCTGAGTACTCCCTCAGGGCCTACGATGACTCTGCAGTAGCCCCTGCCTCAGTTTCTCCTCCCCAGGGTTTCCATCTCTCCTGGGAATTCATGAGGCTCAGCCCAAAATAAACACCAGCTTCAACTATAGTCCCAAGGTAATATAAACCAAAGGTTTTTGGCTCTTCCTGGGCTCAGCTCGTATTATCAGAGTGTAGACTCTCTTGTTTTTTCCCCGCTGGGAGTCCAAGTAGAGCACAAACCAAAATGGCCTTCTACCCATTCTGGGTTTCCCACTCTACTCAAAGTCTTTAATACTCTTTACCAGAGCAGTGACTCCCAGAGCTTTACCTGGAGTTTGGCCTCTTCTCTGACTTGACAGGTCAGTTTCAGCTCCACCTAGTGGGATTCCTTTTCTCTCCTGCTTTCTCAGGGTCTCCTGCAGGAGCCTTCTTGCTCTCTGCAGCTACAGCCATCTCCTCCTCCACTTCTCCCTTTCTCCTCAGCCCTCAGGGCTAAATAAGGTAGGGCTTGATTGAATCACAGGACCTTTATTCTCCACAACTGGGGAGGCAAGCTTATTGTAACACAGGTATGGCTGAGACCCATCTTCCTTTTAGAATCCAGCCACCTTGTGTCATCCCCCGTATCCTCTTCTAGAATTATGACCAGACTACATTGTGAAGTGCTAGGAAATTGGAAACAAACTTCAAGAATTCAAAAATGGACAGACAATGCTACAGATACTGATCCAGATTCTTCAATCTGGAGTTGTACAAGTGAATATGCAGATACCTTGAAGCCAGTGAGCTTTATTCTCTTGCTTACACTGGTTTAAATAAGTAGTGATCTGATGTAAGTTAGTTAAGTTAGAGGAGTGTGCGAGAAGACATGTACCACTATGTTCTACAGCATGATGATATCCTCTGATCTTGTCCTGAGTATGAAGCGACTGTATCTTCTCATAATTCTCCCATGAAAGATTAAATTTCCACCAAGCATAGAACAATTTTCAGCTACATTTTGATATTCTATTCAGCTATGCACCAAGTGGTATGTACAAAATATGACTTGCAATCCTTGATTAAACAGGTGCTCTTTGAACCAAGCAGCCTTGCATTTTAACATAAATAAACTATTACTAGTTTAAAACCACAGTGACTGTGATTACCTGTACCAGTAAATCATGGTGCCAAGGGCTTTCTTAGATCTCTCTTAATAAACTATAAGTAAGTGATCAAAGAAAGCAACTTCCTAGATGACAAACTATCTTCTGTGGATGAAAGCTTTATTCAAAGGTGATATAGATGGGCTGTTAACTATAGCACAAAGAAACTAGAGCTGCAGCCAGCTGTTTGTAGACATCAGAACTCCAGTGATCAAACTCTTTCAAACTTGTGAATTTTAGCCAGAAATTCTTCACTTGCTCCAAGAGGAAGACTAAAGGGATCTGCTGAAAACGTAAAGTGTAATATTCACCATGAAATAACTGAATTAGCACAATCTTATTCAGAATGGACATTAGGTGCACCAGTGTGAAACAAGATGATTGAGAGGATTAAAGATTTATCTGGCTTGACTGAGCTCCTGGAAAGCAAAGATGGACTTGTACCAAAATCACAGTGCAAAACCCTTCCAAATATTTTTAAAAGTTCATTTCAGTATCCAAAAATTGCAGCTTGGACCCTTCTCAAGAGAATTTGTAAGTGTCTGATATTTCTTTTTTCAGGGGTGGGGGTTCATGTGGGGTATGAGTAATTGAACTTTAGCTATACCACAGTAGACAAAGCAAGACAGATATTAGCTGAGTTCTTGTTAGGCCTACAAGTTTGGAGACTTTGAAAAGGCACTGTGCTGAATGACCAGGTTTTCCCACTGCTTTCTTAGCAAATCAAAGGGAAGGTTTCAACTAACAGGTGGATAGATAGATAACTAGGCAAACCCGTACACACTGAAAGTATGTATTATTTGCAAAGTCTTGCAAAATAGGGAGAGCTTGAGATGAGATTTGAGCAAATATGAGATCTGTGCTCAATTAATCCCATGAAACACCAGTGAAATCCCTGGGGTTGAATGTATATATCTATGAGCAGATTTTGGCCCAACTGAAAATAGGATTTTTTTTTTAAATTAATCATCAAGACTATAACAGGGTTCAAAAAAGGACTAGATAAGTTCATGGAGGATAGGTCCTTCAATGGCTATTAGCCAGGATTGTCATGGATGTTTGCCAGAAGTTGGGAATGGGCAACAAGGGATGAATCACTTGAGGATTCCCTGTTCTGTTCATTCCCTCAGGGGTACCTGGCACTGGCATCAGAAGACAGAACACAGGGCGAGATGGACCTTTGTCTGATCCAATATCTTCTTAAGGTTAGTAAAAAAACAAAAAAAGGGCTTAGGCAATTACTACCCATTCCTTGCTGTCCAATAATATTAGAGTATAAGATTTATAGTTGAAAACAATACAGACAACAACCATACTTCACCTACCACAAAAAATATTCCTGCTCATTCTGAAAAATCTAGTGATTTATTTAAAACTAGGGATGCAGCATTGGTAAATGACAGCTACTCTGTTGGATGACCCTCCATCAGGAAACCCAGAGGGATGCTGGATCTGTTTATGATCAGAAGGATCAAATCATTCATCTATTCTGACTCTCTGCTCCGTTATTTTATGTAGGCATGATGTTGAAAATTACAAGAATTGTGCTCTCTAAGATCAAGCAGGCAGAGCAGTGGAATATGGAAATGTGAGTGTTAAAGCCCACAAACCAAACAAAAGCTCAGAGGTTTCATTTTAGGCCTACCTTGATAGCCTTGACAGTGTTGCTGTAACAGATCTGTTTTGCCTAAAACTATTCCTTTATCTTTGCATCTGCAATTTAGCTGAGGATTTCGTCCTCACTTCAGCACATGATTTATTTGGGAAGGAGTGAAATAAATTAACTGTTCTGTACTGTGTTGCAACCCAGAAAATGCTAAATACTTGCCTATTTCTTCCCTGCCCTTTATATTCCTCTTGTTCAACCTTATAAGTTAAACTAAAACTTCATATATGTTTTGGAGTCTGCAAGTGTCAAGCTGACAAAAAATACAAAGTAACAAATTACAAAACAGTCCATAAGCCAGTGCTTCAAGCCAAAGTTTAAATAATACATACTTTAGACAAACTATATTCATTCCACTGCAGTTCTCCAATAATCAAATAAGGTGGCCTACAGGGGAAATAAAGTACTGGTAACTCAAACAACAACTTCTGTTCACGTTTCCTTCTACAGGCTTACAAGGAGTCCTAATGGTAAACTGAAATTCTTTCTTTTAATGACTAGGTCTGTCTGAAGGTTAACGTTTTGTCCCACTGAAATGAAGGAAAATATGCCAGTGTTTGAGAGATTTGATTACCTGTATGAAATTATGCTCACTTGGTTGTTCCTAAGTAAGGCACTCCTGGGTAAAGGTATATTAAAAGGGGAATAGGAATAGTGTGCATAAAAAGAAAATATTTTCCAATTATGCTTCACAAGATGCTGAAAATATTACTTGTGACAGAGGATTATGAATAAGATAATTACTGAGAGCCGAATGTACCTAAAGCTATAATAAAGGAGAGAGAGAAAAAAAACATTATTAAGTCGTTATTGGCTGTTGCTACTGCTCTTTGTAACAAAAGGCCAACACAGTAGCAAGGACAAAGCTGTGCATAGTTTAGGTGTAATGCATTATATACAAGGATACCACTTTACCACATACATTGCCCATCATTAATTCAGATAAATGAAAATTTATCAGCTTTTATTTGACAGCCTGAATGATTTATATCACCACAAACAAGCTTAATAGGATTTTTTTTCTATTAAAAGTCAGGTGAAAAGAAGAGAAATTTAGAAATATATATGATAAATGTTCCCCAGTAAAAATTCTTTCATTTCTCTTCTTACATAACCAGGGCAAGGGTAATGCATTCCCAGTGAGCAAAGCTACATTTCTGAAGGAATCCAGGATAAACTAAGGTTTGCAAAGCACTGAAACATGGTGGAATTTGATTTCTGGAAATTAAACTCTCTCTTTTTACTCCACTTTTGATAATTCAGTCAATGAAAAGATATTCCAATTATGCAAATGTCAAGATTGTTATTGTCCTCAACAATTAAATCACAAGCTTGAAGACATAAGAAAATAATATTAAATTCAGTTATTTTTAAAGTATTTTGATCCAAAAAAGGTTATGGCATAAATTGCATTGTGTATTACTGAAAAGCCAAAATGTCTCTACTTCAAACAAGGTAGGTATGGTACACAGAGCACTTTCAGCTCAAAAGCTTGTCTCTCTCATCAACAGATGTTGGTCTGTTAAAAGATATTACCTCACCCTCCTTGTCTCTCTGATACCCTGTGACCAACATGGCTACAACTCTACTTCAAACTCAACTTCAAAAAGTTATTGTGAAGTTAGGGTGATCATTACCTTAACATTAATCCATAATTTACTCTGTGTGGGAGGAAGAATGGTCTTGTGGTTATAGCATGGGACTGACTAGGACTAGGAGATTTGGGTTCTATGGGCCTAGATATATGATGATGCAATGATCTGTGCTCATAGTCCAACTACCTAAAGTCTCACAGCAGTCACTGGGGCTGTAGGTGGCCATGGGTCCAATTCTGGGACTGGGGATTTAATATGTAACCTTGGACAATCCACGGAACCTCTCCATGCCTCCATTTTTCCATCTACAATATTGTGAGGTGCGGTCTTCTTTCAGGTCTTTTATTCTACCCATTGAGTTATTCAGGAACAGTTATTGCACTTTAAATTCACACCCTATCTTAATATGAAATTAACTTGCAAGTGTAAACAAGCAGTGACATTTGTAAAGTGCTTTGAGAGCCTCAGATGGAAAGTGTTAAAAAGTGGAAATAATTTTTATGTACTGAATGTGGGATTTTGAATGTGTGTGAGAGAGCAACAGGAAGGATGTAAAACGCTGACTTTGGCAATTTAGTGACTTTCCTGCTACATAATAGATTTTGGCTGTGATGAAAAATGGTCTCATAAACAGTACATTCCTTTTGAGATGCCAGAACACATCATTGCCACGCAGGGTTTTAAGCAGCAATCCTCACAAAAATCATTAATATTTTTAAATGTATGACATAGGTTACAACAGTCATGAGGTCCCAATCCACCATGGACAAGTTGCACTGCTAATGAGAGTGATATTGGATTCTTATACTCCTTTACTTAATTCTCTTTGGTAGTTACTCCATCCCACTTATAAAACAAGATGTCCTCCCAATTACTGTGGCCCCTCCTGATTAACAAGAAGCCTTCCACTAAATCCTTCCAAAAATACACACACCAGTCATCATCACATTCCCTATTATTTTCATGTCTCTTTCACATCTCCACACTATTCCCAATACCAACTAGCATGGAAGAGCTGAAGGAGGTCACACATTATATCTTGGAGCTTGTAGTGGCAGGGATTAGGAAGGGTCAGTCAAACTGGCTCTGCAGCAGTGCTCAGATTTGCTGAACAGATCTTGGATTGAGTTCAAACTGCTGGATTTAAAGAAGGATATTTTAAAATGCTTGGAACCGCCAGGCCCAGACAATTTGATGAGCTACAAACTGTGATTGAAAACACATTCCAAGGATTTTTTGGAGGGGAGAACAGAAAGTTTCCCTAAATAGAAATTAAGGGTCTAAGTCAGTGTTTCCCAAACTTGGGACGCCGCTTGTTCAGGGAAAGCCCCTCGTGGGCCGGGCCGGTTTGTTTACCTGCCGTGTCCGCAGGTTTGGCCGATCGGGGCTCCCAGTGGCCGCGGTTCACTGTGCCCGGACAACGGGAGCTGCAGGAAGCGGCGGCCGGTACGTCCCTTGGTCTGTGCCACTTCTAGCAGTTCCCATTGGCCTGGAGCAGCGAACCATGGCCACTGAGAGCCGCGATTGGCCGAACCTGCGGACGCGGCAGGTAAACAAACTGGCCCGGCCTATCAGGGGCTTTCCCTGCACAAGCGGCGGAACAAGTTTAGGAAACACTGCTCTAAAATATAACATATTAGAAGGGCTTAATAAGGACAAGAGGTTTACTAGTGGACTTGCTGCGGAAAGAATAAATCAAGGATTGAATACTGTAGGATTACTGGTGTTCCTAAGAATTCTGAAACAAATGTCCCTTATGGCTAATGGGGACATCAGGTCAAATGAATTTCCAGAATATTATGTCCTGGTTTTTACTGTGAGAAAATTACCAAGAGGACAGAATTCTTTTACATTTATTTTGGCATGTACCAGTCTAGATTCTAGTGGATTATTGAAGTTTTGAAAGCCTCTAGAAGTGAAATGGAATTTCAAGGAAATCAACATTTATATTCTTCTAGTGTACAAGCCTACCCTGTTGAAATATGAGAGCTTTGCTCAGACAAAGAAAGTATTTTAGAAAATAAGCCTTCCAGCTCAAGTGATGCATCTCTAGGTTGCTCTTCTTAAAATGGTGAGAGTAATTCTTATATTTTCTGATCTTTGGAGGAATCCATGAAATTTGCAGTAACTAAGAAAGACATCTGCACTGGAGACATCAGTTGGCATGAACATGGACTTAACTTTATTAATATTCTTCTCTTTTCAAATATTGAATATAAACATTTCAGCAACACTTCTGAAAATGATTGTAATGAACCTACAGGTTCATCACTAGATATGGTTGTAATCTGCAATTCAACATATAGCTAGAAAAGGACTCCATAATTTCCAGTGGATAGCTGAGCAAAATAAAGAATTTCAGTCCCACCAGAAATTCCAGTATTTCAACATTTATTTTCATCCCAAAATAGGCCAAAAAGTTGAAATATTGAAAGTTTTGGCAGAATGAAATAGTCTGAAAAAAATTCAATCCAGAAATGTTAAAACATTTTTGCTTTTATTGTAAAAAAACAACCCCAAAACAAACAAACAAAAAAAACATTTTGGCATTCCCAAAATTGAAACATTTTATTTCAGTTTATTGAACTGAAATGAAACTCTTCATTTGGGGTAAACTCAACTGCATTTCCCTATTGTGTTTAGTATATGATGGGAGCTGTAGTTGGGAGCAAGGGGCCGGGCTCTCTAACTAGACTACATCTCCCATTGCACACCCACCTGGCTGCTTGGTCAGAGGGAGGCCACATTGCATCCTAGGACATGTAGTTCTCCATGGAGCCCAGGACACAGGAGAGAATGGGGTCCTGAACTACAACTCCCATTGTGCCATCTGCCACAATAGATTGCCGTTTAATGTTGAACTGACTCAGAACTAAATGTTTTGGGTCATTTAACAAAATGAAATATTCCAATTCAAATCAAGTCCAACCAAATCAATATATTTTGGCTTGATTTTCCCCAATGGGAAAATCATTTCCCCCCCACACCCATGTTTTCCATCAAAAATTATTTTGATGAATAATTCTTGCTCAACTCTACTGTAGGGTGAAGCAAAAAAAGAAAGACAAATCAGAGGTCAATGGGAAGGAGTCCATGGCCATGCATGAGGCAGGTTGCCAACTTTCTAACCAAACCAAACCGAACACCTTTGCCCCTCCCCTTCTCTGAGGTCCTGCCCCGCTCAATACATCTCCCATCCCTCCATCACTCACTCTCCCCCACCCTCACTCACTTGGTCATTTTCACTGGGCTGGGGAGGGTCTCTTTTTGACCGGGTGTTCCAGCTGAAAACCAGACACCTGGAAAGAAGCAGCAGGCTGGAGGAAGCAGTCTGGTAGCTTTCTGCAGAGGAAAGGCTGGATAGCAGACAGCCTGGAAGGCAGGGCCGCAGAGTTGGAAAGAGACACAGCCTATTATTAGCAGGGAATCTGTGGAAGGCAGGATAACATAGGGCTGCAGTCAGGAGAATGGTGCAGGGGGGCTGTACTCTGAACTTGCTCCTTTCATATCCCTGAACTGTACTGCACTGCCCCTCAGCATAGGCACTGGGAATTGTGTAGGCTTGTTTTGTTTTGATGATACTATAAAAGCAAGTATGCCTAGAATATTTTCATCTTCGATTGCTGGCAGCCCTAGTAAAGGAATCTTCTATGTTATTCAAAGTGTGCGAGCGTTTATGTGAACCCAGTGAGGGCTAGAAACTGGAAGGCCTAGTGTTTGGAGAGGTTTCAGTGCTCACCTCTGAACTCATGGAGACACAATATGCTACCAGACTTTTAGGGGACTGGTGAAGCACGACAACGTGCTGCAGAGAGATTGGCTACAGCATCTTGTGGCCACTTTTGTAACGTTTACATGGTGCATGAGATGTACCTTTAGTATGTGATGTATTTATTTCAGATGGGTGTCCTCACAGGGGTGAAAATCTGGCTCTTCACAATTTGCTAATTTTAAAAATTCCTTTAAAACTCAAAGCATTTGTTAATACATATTCTACTTCTCTTATTTTCAGTAGAATTCTGGCAGCATCCCTCTCTTTGACTCTCGTTCAGCCAAGAGTAGTAGAGGTGGTTAAGACTTTTTAAACACTTTCTTTTTCCTGAACAGTTTTAGTTTTGACAAATCTCCTAGCCTCACAAAATTTTAGGGAATAAGTTTTGAATTTGTCCAATTTTGATATTTTCAGAACAAAAAGGCTTGGGGACATTTTTTAGTCAAAGTGACTTTTCATGTCAACATGTTAGTAAATTTAAACTAAAAAAAGGTTTAAAAATAAAAAAAAGGTCAAAGGGGAGGGGGAGGGAAATTATCCAAACAACATTTCAATTGACCTGAACCTAAAAAAGAAAAAGAAAGAAAAAAGGTTTGGCAATTCATGCAAATTTTCAAGATTTAGACTATTCCTCCCAATTTGGGATACACAAAGTTTCAAAATTTCAAAAATTCTCATGGGATGGGAAAATTATTTCCCACCCAGATGTAACTTGTGGGCGTCCGTGTGGTGGAGATTTAGGCGTTTGGCAGGCTGATTGATCAAAGAGACACCAATACTGCTGCACCTGAGAAGGATGCTAGAAATCCATCTCAGCAAAACATGAACCATTTCCCTCTCATCATTTTCAAGATGTGATAACACCACAGATACAATGAGCCTTAGGTACAATCAGTTTAAAAACATTCATTTGTTTTATTATAGGAGCTTTTAAATTGTTAATATGTGCCGTTGCACGCTCATTATTACCCTATCTTATCTTATTTCTGTCTCACACCAGAAAAAAATCTATCAGATTGATTCCTATCAGAGTTCCATATAGTATTATGTCCAGACATATTGAGAAATCATTGTTCCCATTAGTGATACAATGGTAGGCAGCATGATCTCCTGGATGGAGAATCAGGATTGAAGAGTCAGGAGCCGGGGTTCAGTTCTCAGGTAGATTTGCTGTGTGACATGGGGCAGGTCACTTCACTTCTCTCTGCCTCCATTTCCCCTCCCAACTGTTTGGTCCATTTTGATTATAAGCTCTTGGTGGCAGGGATGATCTCTTATTATGTGTTTGAACAGTGGAAGAAAAATGGGGCACTAATCTTGGTTGACTCTTGGACACTACAAATAATAATATTAATAACAGTAACATGTATGGATGTTTCTTATTTAAGAAGATTTATGATTTATGTTATTTCACCACCCCAGTGTTCTGGGAGTACATACAATGTTTATAAAAACTACACACTGCAGCAGCAATGTCTAAAGGGAAAGCCCAACCAAAATTCACCATAGGTTAAAACTCACCCCCCACCTATATATGCATCCCCTCCTGCCAAGTGAAATCTTCCTATACACGTTAAATCATTTATATAGTATCTGTTTACTCATATGAAAACTCAGTAAAATGTAAGTTTAATTCCATGTATACATGTTTGTTTAGATCAGCACCAGCTTTCAGTTCATCTAATATTCTAGCAGTTATGTAGCACCTGCAATAAAATCATCAAGATCCATTAATAACAAAAATAAGTTAAAGCCAATACAAGAGTCCGCATTTGTTAAGTCTTGCTTCAGATGATTTTGGATGAAGGAAGAAACACAAACACTTTGCCTCTGGCTTTTTTTTTTTTTTTTTTGGTGTCTGTATGATACAGCAACAATGGGAATTGCCACACATGCCAATGATCTACATTCAATGTCTTATACTGCATAGTAATGAGAAAGCACATTTGCCTAATAGACAGATGCTTTTAAAAAAAGACAGCATGGAATGCATATAACAAATGTACTAATAATTATATTAAAACACTATGTTAAAATAATGCTTGTTTGGTTGCAAAGTAAAGCTCTCAAAAGTCAGAAAATACCAGATTTAGGATTGTCTGTTCAGCTTCAAGTCAGCCCCCTTATGAGTTCACCCTGTGCACTGAAGGAGGCAGGGTCTTGTGGGGGAAAAATGGTATGTGGTCATGTAATTAAAATCTGTCCGAATGCATGCACACAAGGGGGCCAAATTAACGTTGCTCCGGCAACTGCAGATCTGATGTTTCCTAGCTCTTGAGTACTCAACTATACGACCTAAATAACACTCTTTGAATGTAATATATTTTATGTAATTTCCTAGATTTTTGTTAAAGGGAAAAGGTAGATCCAATTATATTATTCACAACAGTAACAGCACCCACATTTTGCATCCTCATCAGGGTTTGAACCTTGAACTTCAACACTGCAGCAAAGACTGGGTCTGTGTACTGATTCCAGAGAGTAGTTTGGGGGAATCTGGCCTGTTTCTCTCCCCTCTCCTCAGAACTGGGGGAACAGCATCCTCTATATGGGCTCTTCAGGACAGGAGGATAGGCCAATGAAACCACGTTCTGAATTTGGAAGGATTTATAGGCAGTGCTCGGGGTGAGGGGGAGGGAGGAGTCCAGCCTGGCTCTCTCCCCCCACCAGCCAGGAGGTGTGGGGAGGTTCATGACACATGTTGTGCATCCAGAGGGGTATTTGGGCACTGGGACCATGAACCTAGTCTGGAAGTGAGAGCAACTTGCCTTCATCCCCCCCATCTTCTGATGCATCTGCACCAGCAGTTCCCACATGTTTCCACTGCAGAGCATGCTGCTGCTGCTTTGGCAGCATTGGGAGCCTGGCTGTAGAATGTTTGTGTTTAGTTATTATTTTGGCAAGCTGCAATAATATTCCTGAGGAACAAAAGTAAGAGAGGGGAAATGGCAATTTTTAACACTTTATATCTCAGTAAAGATCAATGGAATTTCATAGGATACAGACAAGGTACCTCTCTGTCGTGGAGGCTATTCCCTGCTGACTGTTAAATGTTTGCTGCAAACAATGGAAATGTGAGAGCTTCTTGAAGAAAAGCTTGAGAAAATATTTTAGAATGGAAAGTATTAGGCAACCTAAATATAGGAATCACTGCCAGCTCCCTCATATAATAATACAAAGCCTGATCAAAAGCCCATGGAAATCAAGGGAAGAATTCCTAACAGTTAGATAGATGGTCTTTGGATCAGGGCCATATAGCAGGTGTCTGATGTAGGAACCCAACTCAAAATGTAATTCTATTAATCCATATTATTTGTAGTGTCTATATTTCATATTTTCCACAATTAATCTAAAATTGTGTTTTTCTTTCATGGCATTTACTATCCTGATTTCTCATGTTGAGTCATTACAGTAGGTTAGCATTTTTTTTTATTAAGCTTGTGGCATGATGACCTTAGAAAGACAGTGATATCCATTCTGATGAAAGAGTTGAAGGTTGGGACTGTCTCCTTTTTCTCCAATGCCCAGTGCTCATACCCTAGATGTTCAGTGCCACGTACTTGGTGGGATTCTCAGAATAAGAACACATGGTATTCTATGTATGCTACTCTCCAGCAGGGGAAAATAAATTAGACAAGACAGTTGCTGGATTGAATAGAGAAGATGATTGTGGTACTCTCTCCTGCTAAGAAATGTCTGTTTAAATAAACTACCTTTTGTTGGTTTTACCTACAACTGGGCTCTTTGTCTCAATTAGGTGGAATATGATGAAATAAAAGACTGTCTCAGAAAGGATTGCTGGAGGCAATCTAGCAGAAATGCAGAGCACACCAAGTTTGAAATACTAGCTCAGGGCTTCACTCTCTTTTCACAAGGGGCTGGATGCTACAAAGGTAGCAAGCACCAGCACCAGAATGAGGAAAAGGATTTCTTATGTTGCTCCTAATAATTCCTCTGGTTAATTCAGGAATGACGTGGATACTCTCCAGGGGGAAGCCACAGAAATCTCTTCTTAGCAGCTGATGTAGTGGCTATGAAATATGGGCCTTGAAGGAAATAGTGGAATGAGAATCTTTTCAGACATGAGAGATGCTCAGCTGTTCCCCCGGGAGAGAGGAAAGGTATAGCTATACATTTGCTATTAATGGCCCCAACTCAACTAGGTACTTCACGGGAGCTGATATGCTTAAAGTTAGGCACATGATTAAATAATTTGATGAAACAGGGCCTACATGTATGATTTTCATACATAATTTCCCCTGAAAACATACTTCAACTTCCACCAGATTAGAGCCTTTAAACAATGCCTAAAATATTTACTGCAGTGCTGTATGGTCCATGGCTTTATTTTTGCAGCTAAGCTGAGTGACTGCTTCACATCCAAAGATTAAACTGTGAAGTCTCTTACGGCCCATTAACTGGAGAGAGAACATCAGCAGTCTCAGATTTGTAGTCTTTGGGACTGTCACACAATGCTATGCAGCACATGAGGTACCAACCAGCTGGATAGAACCAAGATATTTTAAATAAGAGTTTCCCGTGCAGAAAAAAAGACTGTGCAAACCCTTTCTTGTTATTTTCACACAGAGGCTGATTTTCTTCATGACAGTTGTCATATATGTAGGTATTCTAGTCTAAAAATTGAAAACTGGGTGTCTTAAGCATACCTCTCAAATGTCCTTCATTCCAAGTGTCACTCATTTTAGTTCCAAAGTTTCCTTTGTGCCCCACCATTCTGATGTTCCCTCTGTTTTGCTGTCAAAAGTTATTTACCTCAGAAACAAGGAAACATGAAACTGTGGTGACACACAGTCCAGCTTGATCCTGAATCCTGAACTGAATCCTGTTGTATTTCATGTTTCCTGCATGAATAATTTTTGTGTCTGTGTCACACATTGCAGCCCACATTTGAGCCTTGGCAGATTGAGAGAGAGATATTTCTCAGGGCTTGATAATGATCTATTCAGTCCTTCACCTTAATGGTTTGACTCCGACCTGTGTTGTCAGCTATGGTAAGTCACTACCAACTGATGGTTCTTCAGTGGCTTATGGGAATAAGCTACTTGCCAAACCAGTTCATAGTGGACAGGTGTCTGTTTCAAAAAAACTGCCTGAACAATTGGCACTAATTGGTACCTATGTTGACAAGAGGAACTAAGTCGTCCTGACAGCACTAGAGGTGGTCCCTCCAGGTAGAAACTGAAATCCATTTGAAGAGCAGTGTGGGGAAGTTTACACCATTATGTCATATCTGTTACGTGGTCACAGAGGACTCCACTCAGTTTTTCATAGTGTCACTCTAGCACTTTACATGGACGTTTGAAAACCGTTAAAATTCATTAAAAGAAAAATAAAAAGTTTGGTTCAGTGTATTGATTAGAATAAGCACCTAATTTCCCCACATAGGGAATTAAGCTCAGTTGGATCTACCAATCTTCTGAAAAAACCATCATCCGTGAGCCGTCAGCAAAATATGTCAAGGAACAAATGCTAAGTAATAATAATATTAATAGGGCACCAAAATACCTGAATTCCTAGACCGAGTCACTGTGTAATCATACCCACAATATGCATGTCCTTCCTCACGCCTCTCCTTCCTTGTGTGTTATTATATACACCCTAGTCTGTCAAGTCTAAAAGTTAGGGCCCAATCCAGGAAGGTGCCAAGAACATCAGAGAAGTGCTCCTCACCCTTAATTTCATTAATGGGCACACAGCATGTCTCAGAGGGTGTTCAGCACATTGCAGGACTGAGCCCTTCATGTGTATTCTGCAAAGTGCCTTACACGCAAATAGGTGCTAAACAAAAGTGGGCCACATCCCAGACCCATCATTTTGCCTTGCTTTCTGCCACTCTAGCAGCATAAAGTAGAATTGATCTCATGGAGGGAAGGAGTCAGGGTGGGCATGGCAGAGTTCTTCTGCACTCAGGAGGTACCCAGCTGGCAGAATAGTCCTTTAAGGCCATTGTCATCCATTAGAAATAAGCAGGAAAAGATGAGGGATGCTGCATAAAAATAGGCAAGAAAATTAATTGTATTGTGTTTACTTCTGAGTGTTTATTAACAAATAACTAGGAAAAAAGTCCTACATTAATACACTATTAAGGTTGCACAAGAAATGAAAAAGCTAAAACTCCAACAACAGTGGCAGCATTTCTAATCCTGAATGTTTCATGATGCATATTTTAGGTCATAAATAATAAAATACAAAGAGAAGCAGAAAACAGGATTAGAAATACTACATATATGTAACATGACTGGCCCTTTCTCTGGTTATAGTTGTAAAAACTTTAATGTTGCATTAACACAGGACCACATCATCCCCTGAAAAGGATACACCCACGAACTGCAAACTTCCACTGCTTAATATTGATTTCCCCCATTCAGGCAAGAAGCCTGTAGTTGAGCCCTTCTTAGATACAGATCCCTTTTGCAACATTAATGAGAACAGCATTAACAGGCAGCCACAAAAAATAATGGAACTAACTAACTAATTAAATAAATAAAAAGGACATAAAAATAAATAAAATAAATTGTACATGCAAATACTTCGTATGATGCACTGATCACATGAACATGCGCAATGCAGAACCCATAGCTCACTCTATCCTCTTCCATTCATGATGCTATTTCCATTTTAAGACTCAATACATTGTGTTTTCAGGACACCAGCCCGAGACCCAACCTGGAAACACATCATGTCCCTCTGTACTCTTCACCTCTGAGAGGCTCATAGGAACGTATTGACAGGTTCTCACACCTGTAAAAGCCTTATCCAAAACGCATTGAAATCAGTGGAAAGACTCTTATTTACTTCATTGAGCTTTGGATCCTGCCCATAGAAAGATACATACAAACATACACAGAAAAGGCAATTGCAACACATGGCTTTGGAGGTAGAAAAAAATCAAACTGAGATCCTGAGAAGAATTGGGAGGGTCTATGGGGACAGGAGGAGCAGTCTATTGAAAGAGCGTCAGTCTGATTGTTTGTCAGTACAGCTCCTTTGAGTCTGGGGTTTATTATTGAATTATTCAATATTGACTCCAGAAACAAAAAATAAAAGGCTTCTGTCATTTTCACATCCCTTCTATGTACGTCTACTGTTTTATGTCTCCTGCACTGTACCCATAAATCATAAGTGTAATGCATAAACTAGACAACCTAGGTTTTCCCTGAAAATGTCTGTCTACTACACTGGGCTGTACGCCATTTAACACATCACAAATTGCAAGTACTATATATTTATCTTGGGCTCCATAAGACTGGTAAATGGGAGCTGTGATAACATGTCCTACAATATTTTATTACATTGTGCAGTTGCCTAATATTTCCTAATGTTATTGTCTACTTCATTGTGAATTCTGCTGTTGTCTCCAATGAAAGAACAGTGACATCTGATACACCACAGAGTTTGTGGTACATCTGCCATGGAGTTGTAAATGCATGCAGAAGAGGCTAAGAACATACAGCAGTATATATCAAGTAAAAGTTCTAGCTAACTAATCAAATATTCAGAGGCAGCATGCAGTGTCATCAGGCATATCACTCCACAGTTGAATGAGATTGTCAATCGCTGGAAAGCTGACTGCTGCTGTCTGAAATACACAGTATGCAGGTCCTCCAAAGCTGAAAGTAGTACATTTGGAAGGTAAGCTAGACTTACCCTATTGCAGGTCGACATATGTGTGAATAAAAAGGAACAGATCGTCGGAAATAAAAAAGACTGAAAGAAGATTATTTGTAAGTGTAATGTTTCTGTACTGGTTTAAACAACATATTTATACTTGTGGAGGAGCGTAGCTCCATTTAGTACAGAGCTTATGTGAACTTGAAAGTGAATGACTAGAGTCCATATAGGTTTTTAAAATTGTATTGCATATGTACAGTATTGGAACAATGACATTTCTTATTATGTTAATAGTACAATAACTAAATATTGATAGGTAAATAATAAGAATTTGTGTAGTATTTTATGGGCATTATCTAATTAATCCTCCCAACAACCCTGACACAATATTTATATCCTCATCTTAAAGATGGGGAAATGGTCACAGGGGGGTTTATGGCATGATCTTGCTCATATGCAAATAAATGGCAAATGACTTCAGCATCCCACTGACTTCAGCAGAGTCAGGGCAAAGTTAGAACCAAGAGCTTCTCCTTCCTAGTCCTTTACTCATTTCACTCAACCACCATACAGACCTTGTTGTCTGTCTATTTCATTTGACAGGAGAAGCTTTCAATTGTCCAGTTAATTTCACCCTCAGATTATTGTCATATCCAAGAGAGACCACATGAAGAGTGCAATTCTTTATGTACCTTGTAGTCCCCAAGGATAATTCACAATAGTACTAGATAAGTGTGAAGCTGTACTGCATCAGTTAAAGTTCTGTCAGCATTTTAGAAGCCCGGTTTAAGGTATCTAACATTTATGTTTCCTAATTCATACTCTCTGCATGTGTGTTTTTACCTCAGCTAGAACTATACTTTAGAAAAAGTTATTTGAACCCGTGTATGTATTTTTCCAAAGAGTTTCAGTATTCTATTTCATTTTGTTTATACACAGGCTTAAGTGCCAATGTCATGAGGTGCTGAACACTTCCTGAAAGGTAATCAGTGGTCTCAGCACCCACTGGGGTGCATGACCTATTATCTTGAGAATTTCTGATTCTTTAGGGGGTGAGTTCTCAAAGGGCCCTATATTGGCCTTAGAAATTGTGTGCCAACTTTTTCTTGTACATGGGTGATTATCTAAGTATGCAAACCCTTGTGTTTGTATTTGCATATCAGAGCAAAGACCTAAAGACCTGATTTGCACACATGGCAGGTCCTTGGTACATATTACCACTGTAACTGTGCAAGCACTCTGATAGTAAGGTGATGAGAGCCATATGAGAACTGATATAAATGGAATAGAAATAGCTATACATTAAATTTAGCCTTTGTTTAACTAGAGTCACTTTTGGAGTTTGGCTCTTAGGTTCACTGCACTTTCAGTCTTGTGACAGCATCGTGTATGTTCAGAGCATTCTGTAGAAGTACAGGTGTATTGTGAATATAAACAGTATTCGTAATATGTAGCAAATGCAACATGTAAAAAGCATTGGCTATGCACTCAGTAGAACACACATGTGCAAGTGAAACAAATGTAACAGCATGTCAGTGTTTTATTTTCTTACTTTCTTATCCTGAGACACTCTACAATAACTCACAAAGTGTACTTTATAGAGTGCCTTTCATACAAAGCATTCAGAAAGCTTTAAGGTCAATCATAAGCT
Source organism: Lepidochelys kempii (assembly GCF_965140285.1). Taxonomy (NCBI): domain Eukaryota; kingdom Metazoa; phylum Chordata; order Testudines; family Cheloniidae; genus Lepidochelys; species Lepidochelys kempii. Next base: position 29,096,859 of record NC_136391.1, on the reverse strand, counting down.
AAAAATGTTCTTGACAGAGGAAGCAACAGAAGTGAAGGAGCAACCTCCAACTGTGCAGAATCATGGTTAGGCGAAAGACTGGAGGAATAGAATAAGCAGGAAAGGGACTTGCAGAATACTGGTATAACAGGGAAAATGAATGCACTGAAAGACCAAGAGGATGATTTTAAATTGGAATCTGGAATAGGTAGTTAAACCAAGGAGGGTGCCAGAGAACAGCTATGTCATACCCCCATTTTCTGGAGGCCTTAAAAAAAGCAGCTGCAATTTTAAAGTTGGGAAGAGAGTTAGAACCTGACTTTGAAAAGGGTTGAGCACCCGCAATTCCCATTGACTACAATGGAACTTATTGGGGGCTCACAAATCTCAGGGTCAGGCCTTCAGAAAGCAGAAGTAAAGGTGATTTTATGGAGATAACAATAGACACAGACAAGAGTTACTAGAAAATATTAAGTTTAAATTCAGAAATAAGCCCAAAATTTCTGGCCTTTAGAATGTTTCACTTTTCACTCTCTTCCATCTCTATCATGCTGTAAACTAATTATGCAGCAGTCCCAGCAAATGGGATATCATGGCTTTGTAATAATAAGTATGATTCAAAGTCCTAGCAGACAATGGGTATGATGTCTTTATTAGTTTTGCCTGAGGTCCCGTACCCCCTTCTTTTCTCTTCATTAATGAATTTAAAATAATACAGGAAATTAAATCTAAAAACTACTGAGCATTACAGCAAAGTTAAGGTTATGATTTACACTGAAAAATAAATTCCCACAAAACTGAGATACAGTGTCCTCTCTCACTCCTTCTGGGTAGTTTTCCTTGTGCTTGGGTATTGCTGCACATATGGTACATAAGATCACAAACTTTTCTGATAACCCTGCAATGAAAGGATTAACTAAGGAGTGACTGCCTTGATTCAAGATCATCTTGTCATTTTACGTACTCTACAAAAAGAGGCTCTCTTCATTGCTTTAAATGCAACTGGGAATATTTGTATGTTAATAAGCCTTCTGCATCCCCATTGATATTGGGATACTTTATTGACTGCAACAAAGAATATTAAGATAAATCTCCCATTGGTGTAAATCAACATTAGTTTAAATTGAAGTCAATGGAGCTATGCCTGTTTGCACCACCTGGCCCAAGATTTGGAACCCAAACTGATCATTTCACAGAATCAATTTAAGATAGCAATGGGTAACAATTGCTATTAGCATATTGGTCCAGCAACAGTTATCAATTCTATACTTTCTCTCTCTTTTCTTCAGTAACATGCATAGCTATTGAAATTCCCTGAAGTACACTGTAATATGTACAGAATGCTTTAACATGAAATTATATATGTTTTAACGCATTGTCTGCCTACATTTTATATAGTTTAGGAGCCAAGGTAATGTGGTAATAATATGTCTGATTATTCAGAGGAAACAGAAAGTTAATGGTATGTTACAGTATTTGACTATTCTGATATAAATCAAACATCCAACAAGGAGAACACATTTATTTGCTAGTCAAGCTTTATGATGAATGCAGATGGCATGATCTCTTTTCAAGGCAAGTGTAATTCAGAATTATTGATTGAAAGAAATGAACAGAGCTGTAAAAATAAACACGGGGCTGGTAATAGACCAGATAGAGTATATGTCAAAGCAAGCATGTGATATTTTACTCATGCTGTCCATCTTCCTGTTACAAAATACTATGCCTATGATGTTATTTTGTATGGCATGTACATCAGGGTCATTCTACAAATATATCTTAGCCTGGTATCTTCTGTTGTATAAGGTACACTTTCATCCTTGTGTTTAGACTTGCTCAAATGTGCATCTCTGAGAAATTTCAGAGCATTTCAAAGCTTTGTGTAGCAGGACAGCAGGTGAAAAGTGACCATAAAGTATCAAAACTTTTGAATACTGAATGTAAATATAAGCACTTAACAAATAGCAGCTTTTAGAAAAGTCTTAAGATGAGAAAAGCTAAGTATGCTGGCTAATGACATTTTAAAAAAAATTTGCATCTGTTCTCCTTTATCACCAAAAATAAAAGATGCTTTCTATCTTAAAAATACAAGTTAGAACAGGTTGTCTGTACCCTGAAATCTCCAGTCCACTAAAAAGATCATTCTACTTTCTCCTGTCAGAGTTATACAACTAACATAAATGAGATGATCATCTAAGAGGAGTAAATATCTATAAAACATACATTTACAGGTATCAGGGAAGACTTAGAATGACCAAGAGCTTTAAACTTGAGCTTGATAGGAGAGTCCCGGCCAATGAGGACCTACATGTACTGTACATTTTCATAGTGAAAGCAAAAAAAAAATCTTTACTTACCCGGCCAACTAATATTGGTTCAGGTCCAGAAAATTCTTCTAATACAAACATTTGGTTCCAAACCCAGCCCCTCTTCGAACGGTTCAAAACCTTCTGTTCTCCACTGAGCCCACTTAGTCCTATACTGGATCCACTTGGTAATATTTGAGATTGATTCAGTGGAGCCATATAAATGGAAGGAAGGACAGTAATCCATAATATTATTAATGGAGTCCATACATCCATAAGCATCTCCGTTAGTTTTTCTGGCATTGTACCACGAGCTTAGCAAATCACCACAGAAATGAAACGATTATTTTGCTTTCCTCCAGATGATAGCCATCCAGTTCATCATGCAGTAAAGTACATTTACTTACAGCTCCTCCATATGTTTGCAGCACAGTAAACATAAAAATTGCTTAGCTTATAAAAACATGATCCACTGGGTTTTCCTGTCATCCAAGATTCCTGCAAAGATAAGAGTAATACAAAGTTAGCTATAAAGTGCTTGGGAATATATTTTATAAAATCTTAAGTTATTTTCATGTCAGAAAAAGGCCAAAGTCTAGTTTTATATTTGTAGTAGATTATATAAGTGTCTAGGAAATGAATTTTAATGCCCATTTAAAGGGGGGGAAAAGAACAACTAAGGGACAGGTTCTTCTGTCAATGTTGTGCAGCAGCTTCCTGCATTTGATTTCAAGTCAGAACTACTCAGTGTGAGCCAGCATATTAGAATTTGACCCTGTATAAACCTTTCAGTAAAAACTAACCACAAATAACTCTGAAGCTGAGCAATAATACTGCAGTGGGTAACTCATTTTTCCTTTTTTATTCTACATGTGCCCTGCTCTCTTTGAAGTCAATGGAGCATACTCAGTACCTCAAAGGATTGAATCCTCCCCCCCACACCAGGCATTCATAACAGCAAGGGCAAGAATTTTTTTTAAAAAAAAATCATGTATGGCCACAAATAAAAGTTCAGTTTTAGTAAATATTGTAACATTAAGAAAGAAAATATGAATTTCATTTAGGTAGGCAGAGGCAGGCAGGAACCAGATTTCCCATTTTGCAGGACTTTCTGCTATTTCTAATTTGTTTTCCTTTCCAAAACAGCACAAAATTCAAAATATTTTGAAATTTTCTCACAAAATGACCCGACCCTCCCCCCACACACACACTAAATGGTTTTGGCCAACCAAAACTATTTTGTTCCAATAACATCAATGTCATTCCACTTTTTATTTTTTTTAATTATATTTTAGCAAAAAAAAAAAGAATAAAAATGGAAAATCAAAATATTCCAAAAAGGTTAAAATGGAATGATTCAACCTCATTGGAATGCTCTGTTTCTGTGGTAGTGGTGTTGTTTTCCAAAATTTTATAAAAATCAACATATTTCTGCAAAACATTTCACTTTTGATTCACCAGAATTTTTCAATGAAAAAAAAATCAAATTTATGATCAACCCTATTTACAAGTTCATGTTCCCATACCTCTGTTTATACAACGTCATAAAACCATTAAAAAACAATCGAAACATAATTTAGCAAAAAAAATAAGACCTTAACATTCAGACAAATAAAACCTGATGTGGAGATCTCATATAACATATTGAGGGGAAAGGAAGAGGGGAGGAGCGGACAGGAGAAGGTAATAAATAAAAGGCTCAGCAGGGGCCAATTTAAAAAAAAACACCTTTAAAATAAAATCTTGAAGTGTTTGTTTTCCCTAAGAGATGTACTGAGACGAAGAAGCTAGTTTAACAACTTAAAGCCTCCTATAGTATAGCCACAATGCTCTGAAAACCTTAAATGCAACTGTAGGTTACTTACAAAGATGTCTGGGACATAACCCAAAGGGGATAATAGCATGGCTGGAGTTTTGTAAAAGGCTTTCTGATATGTAATCATTGACTGGTTCAGAACCTAATGTAATCTTATGGAAAATTACACTCTAGGAGGATAGGTGCAGGGCTGCCAACTCATGATTTGTGTGTGTGTTGCTCAGAGCTGTACAAATCACTGATTGTTTTGGTTAGCTAGCAGTTCTGAATTTTTTAAAAATTTGTTTCATATAGACACAAACCATTTTTTTTGTGAAATTTTAGATGAGTCAAATGAAAAGCACACATTTTGGTCACACAAAGTATTTAATTCGACCAGAAACTAAACATTTAATTCAAATGTTGAGCTTTTTAAAAAACAAACAAAAAAAAAACCTTAATTTTTGGTTTCAACCAAAACAATTCAGCGATATCAACATGAATTTATGAAATGTTTCACTCAACTTGAATCTGCATTTTTCTGTGAGAAAAAGTTGTGGTCAAAATAATGTCACCCAGCTCTAGTGTCTGATGATATTTGGTGTTTTTCTTGAAGACTAAACTTCTTGAGTCATATGATTATGCGAGACTCACAGCTTTTATTTTTGTATATATATTGTATGGTTCCAGTATTCATGTTTGTGAAGGAAAAACTTGAAAACATGAATTCTAAAGGCTAACAAAACAAACAGAAGACAAGTAAAAAGACACAAACTGTGGGGTTTGTTTTGTTTAACATAAGAATGGTTCATCTAGCCCATATCTTGTCTTCCAACAGCATATGGTCCCAGGTACTTCACAGGGAGTGAACAGTACAGGTAATCATTGAGTACCCATTCCCTATCACCCACTGCCAGATTCTGGCAATCAGAGAGTAGGGACACCCAGAGCACAGGGTTGCATCCCTGATCATCTTCAGTAATAGCCATTGATGACCTATCCTCCATTAACTTATCTAGTTCTTTTGGGAGCTCCATTTTAGTTTTGGCCCTCAAAACGTCACTTGGCAACAAGTTTCCAGGTTTGTTTGTTTTGTTTTCATTTCAGTAACTGACAACACAGCTGTGGAAACCTCTTGCAAGAAATTCTGAAGCCATGAGAGACTCATATTTTTAAGAAGGCGAGAAGAGCTGTTATGAACTAAAACTTAGTCTGAGTACCTCTGGACCTCGAAGTATGATACTTTTGATAATGCAAAAAGAAATGAAGTAAGTGCCCAGTGAGTTATGGGTCTCAGTGCTGAAGACTGAGTGAGAGAGAGAGTGCAGGAAGGTAATGCAACCTAATTCTCTGAAGAGATTTTCTATGAAATGTGGAAGGAAGAGACGTAACCTGACTTCACATCCCCTAATCCCCTCCAGGCAGTGGTGAGGAGCAGAGTGGAAGGACAGCTCTCTCCTAAGAGGTTGGGGAGGGGTGGGAACAGCCAGCTTCACTCTGAAGACAATGAAAGCATGGGGAACTAGAGGTTTTGTAGCTATTGCCCTGTGGATCTTAAAAGTGAGAGGAACCCAGAATATGTTAAGGTAGGTAGGAGGTAATTAGAGGGAGAAGGAACATTCAAGCTTAGAAAGAAACAATACACAAATTGTTTTGGGGGAAAAGTTTTTGATATTTTGCTGTTCTTGTGAATCAAAAGAAAAACAAACCTCAGGACAGCATGAACCACCGTGAAGTGTAAAGGTCACTATCTTGGCTGACACTAGGGATCAAATCAGGGACCTCCCGAGTTAGAAGCATAAGTCTTTCCAGCTTGAGTTAAACTCTGTAGGTGAGGCTGTAACACTCAGATCCAGTGTGAATTCAACACAAGGGAGAAGGGGGCACATAACACACACTGACCTGTGAATTACACCTGCACCAGAGAAATCTTTCAGATGAACCCACCCGGAGATTGCTGCTGATTTGGACACACCTCTCTAATTGGCACTTTTTTGCCATTCCCATGACTGAATAATAATAAAACACAGCACTTTTCATATTCAAGGGGCTTTTAAAAAACATCAACTAATTTATCTAATTAAGACTGAACTGCTGTCCCCTTTCACTCCAAAGGGTGCTCCCTCCTGAGCAGAGCTGATGCAAATTGGTGGGATAGTGTACACTTGTACTGACACTCCATATGCTGTATCTTTTTGTTATATAGGGTAGGGAAGGGACATAAGACTTTAGTTACCTGAGCTGCCAAGCTGCAAAACCTAAATTTGCTTAGATGTATATTAAAACAAATACAGGAAGCTCAGATCCATTACTTTTCACGCAATACAGATGGATTAAATCCCATCTAGCTATTGCTAATACATCAAGATTCTTTAGCCATGATTGGATCCAATCTCAGTATAGCTCCATGGGAGAGGCTTCAGCAACACTTCAAACAAACAAAAATAGCAGCAGCAACAACACTGACATACCACGTTTCATTAAACCTAACTCAGTAAAACAACCTGGCAAAAAGCACAGTTAATTTGAGGGCTGTGGTCAGAAATGTGCAATAAGTTCTCCAGCACCAGTGGGAAAGGAAAGCTGCAGCATGTTTTAGGCATCACAGAACAAATCCCCCTCATAACTGCACAGGTTTTTGCTTTTAGCACTGCTATGTATGAGAATATGCACAGCTCACAATGAAGGAGACTCATTAGTATCTCCATAATGAAGGCTGTTCTTCTGGAACTCTTCACTGCAAGCCTCATTTGAACTCATTACTCTGACTTTGCCAGTACTAAGTCAATCCACCTGGAGCTGAGGGGTCTAAGCCTGTTTTAAGGGAGAGGCTTGCAACCAACGCACAGAGAAAGGACTGTCTCCAGAGTCCTGGCCAGTTGTGGAAATGGGTTCTTCTTGCCACTCTAGGTACTGCAATCCATGTGCAGGATGTGGTATTATGGAGAGGTACTATGGCACTTTTCCTGTCCCCATGGCTGCTATTGGTCCATTTGACAGGCAGGCAGTCCCTTCTGGTCATGAAGGGGAAAAGACTATTTCTCCAGTTCTGGCACCAGCTAGAGACTGCCCTGGTCCCTAAGTTAAGTTGTTCTAATTTATTCTTGGCTGCACACAGCACAGGAAGCTATTTTGTGGTCAGGGATCGCTGTGAAATAGAGACACTGCAGCCATGTTTCCCTTTTCCTTGATACTCTGTGTATACCAGGGCCTAAGGAAGTGGTGTGGTTGCTCTCTGCCATCTGAGGATCCCTTCATGAGGCCAGATCTGCAGGCTCTCCAGCTATTTTGTGCCATCAGAACAGCACAAAACACCTACAGCAGGAATAGAGTCTGGCTCTTAAACTGTTATTTCCATTATTTCCAGTGATTTGGTTTGTTTGTGAAAGTGTACCATTAATGTTTTTTCAAAAGCCACAATGTTCTTTTTCAGAGTAACAGCCGTATTAGTCTGTATTCGCAAAAAGAAAAGGAATACTTGTGGCACCTTAGAGACTAACCAATTTATTTGAGCGTGAGCTTTCGTGAGCTACAGCTCACTTCACTGGATGCATACCGTGGAAACTGCAGAAGACATTATATACACACAGAGACCATGAAACAATACCTCCTCCCACCCCACTGTCCTGTTTTTTTTAGGTTCCATGTCTGATAGGTAATTCTACAACCGTAATTCTAATTCAATAAAGCTTTTTGCCTGAGAGTATGTATAATACAGGCTTGGTTCTCTGAATGGCTCTGTGAGATGAAGATGGGAATGATTTTTTTAAAACAGTCTAGGAGTCCAGATTGTGGGTAAAATAAAGGGATTTTTCAATATAACAAATAGAGCTAGGGAAATGTGACCCTTTTTCAGATAACAGAGTGTTCTCGATAACAGTTTCAAATAATCAAAGTGAAAATATTTGTAAAATGGTTGGTTTCTCAGAGCAAAACCTATAGAGAATCAAATCACAGGTAAAGCTGAATACTTTGTTTTCTGTAACAGGATCTACCTGCTGTATGTGTTGATATGCTTTTGGATAGGCAGCACCAAACCATGATTATTGTTTGGAATCTGGTAGAACTGAGGAGTTCCCGGCATGGACCAACGCTGTACAAACACAGAACAAAAAGCTTACAACCATACTGAATTTACAAGTTAGGTGATGCTCCCCCCACTTGTTGGAATTACGTTGCAGCATTATAAATGCCTAACAGTGTAATATCATTTCCAGATGTAGCACCATCATCAGTTGATATCATGTACATTACAGTTACTTTAAGGGCCAAATCCTAGTCAATTGACACAAATAGTCCCATTGACTTATGGGGGCAATAGAATAAGTATGGCAATAGGGAACAATATGGAGTTCACTGTATAATTACTTTAATTCTCATCTTATGTATAACATACCTGTGGGTTATGGTTATTTGGCAGCTGACATATTGGTAACAACCAGTACTAATTTCATTGTGGCTATTTTGCAATTATATTGTAACTTTTAAAAGGTACTAGAGAGATGATGGAATGCAATAGAACTGTTATAAAGATTAATAAAGTTAGAAAAAATTGTTAACACAAACTGCTTACTAAGAAAGAAAATGGAGTAAGGTCATAAAAGCTTGAAAAATCAATTTATTTTTAGATTTGTCAAACCACAGAATGGCTTTCTGGCCAAGTAATCCACTTTATTACAGTGCTGGTGCATTGATTTACACCATGATCCCAGTCAAGGAGATTTTACAGCCTCTCTAGAGTTTCTTCACATCAGGAAATGTTGAGTATCCTCTTGCGAACTGCTGCATCTTCAGGGCAATCCACTTCTAATTTCATTCTGCGTTCATTGCTGCCTTGTTGATCATTGTGATTACAAGCTATAGATAAGTCCTCTGACCTCACCGATTCATTTCGGAGGATTTTGTCAATTTTTAGACAATTGTTTCAGTTACGTGAAAAATCTAGCACTATTGATTTATTTAAATAAATTACACTAGAGATGCCAGACAATTAAAAGTGTGAGATATATATTTGTCCAACGTAGGCTTTTTGCAGATACTTCAGCATACACTCAAACAGTCTGTCAGAATGGATAGGAAGTTATCCTTTCATCGTACACTGGGAAGACTGGCTGTGATATAAAATAGCAATAACATGGAGAGAGAGATGGGACATAACGGCATCAGAGGTCCAGTAAAGATGTTTTAGGTAGTAAAGAAACATAGAGCTAAAGTCCAGAAGGGACCATCAGATCATTTAGTCTGGCCTTCTCTATATCCACAGGATCCCACCACCACTTAGCAGCTGCACACCAACCCCAACTGAAATTAGACCAACTTGCTGCAGGTCACAGCAGACCAGACTATTATGTGCCATTCATGTACTCCACCCTGACACCCTGATTCAATACAGGCAAATGTGCATTAAACATAGGCAGCACAGAACTGGCGAGAAGTATGTTCACCAAGTCATTTAAAGCTTTGGTTAGCATTGGTTGACTTGAGCATGGTGTTCTTGGTATTGTATATACTCCTGAAGTCTCGAAATTCCATCAGTCTCACAGGGGAGTTCTTGCCCTGCAGAGAAAATTCCATTGAACAACCTCAAGTCCCTGCAATAAATAAATTAAAGATCCTCCCTTCCTGCAAGACAGGTAGAGCTTTAGATGACAACTTGCACTCAAATTAGGAAAACACATCAGGACCGTTAATCAGAAGCCTTTTACAATAACTAATGTCCTTGGATTAGCTTCCCTTATTTGGAACATACTCATCAACAGTGACAGTTTCTTCCCATTATCTCGATGTTCCCTTGGGCCATGATCAGAAACTGAACACGCTGTCTACATGGGTACAAAATCTGCAACTGCCCCTTGTTTTTTTTAAAATAGCCAACATAGATAGGGTGACCAGACAGCAAATGTGAAAAATCGGGACAGGAGTTGTGGGGTAATAGGAGCCTATATAAGAAAAAGACCCCAAAATCGGGACATCTGGTCACCCTACAACATAGATGATAGAGACACTTTTGTACCTTGCAGCACCTCCTTTGTCAACATCTGGAAGCTCCTTCTTCCTCACTATTGTTCATTTATTTTTCTCTTAGCCCTTTCTCCCCCTCCTGTTTACTTTCCACAGTAGCTAGAATATCATTCCTATTTTCTTTGGCTTCACACTGTTCTATCTGTTCTTTAAACTCAATCCTTTTTAGTTGCAGGTATTGGTTACACTGGCAACACTTCCACTCATGCTTCCTCATCCATTTTTTTCACAGTTCTAACAGGGTTCCCCAGTAATGGCAGTAACATGATACAGACCCTTCCCACTGTGGGAAGCAGAATTATTTCCCCTCTGCTGATGCTTTCCTGGCAATTCAGTAAACCCTGAAGTTTTCTACAGTAGAAACACAAGGGCCGATACTCCGCTCCTCATTCATGTGGGTAATCCTTGCTCACATGAGCCGTCCTACAATATTCAGCATGATAATTTGCTGTTGAAAAACCCAGATAAAGAAAAAGCTTTAACAGAACCATCAAGACACAGTAACTGACTATGCCAGTAACCTTGGAACATCCTCATCCCACATGCTCTTTGCTGCTCTCAATGATTGCATTGTATCTGACATTTGATTGTACGCAAAGTCTTGTGTTTGGTTCAGTGTGCTTTTTGCCACTGAATAAGTAATAAAGAATAATGATAAATAATAGGATCTCTCTTCCAATAGTGCTTGCTTGATCATATTTCATTTTCAAGGAAATGACTATATAATTCTTGCTCCTTCATGTAATATAAATACGAAAGAAACTATGTGTTAAAATAAACAGATATTGTAGAGCATGTGCCATGTTTATGCCTTTTAGACTGTCACACCTAGTTTTAAAAAAAAAGTTTATTTGCCAGAGCATGAGGGTCAGATTTCCCTCTGATCTGTGTCAGGGCGTCAGTTCACCTCCACATTGCCTTTCTGAGAAGCTGATGGTGCCAACTCAAAACAGAGAGAAGGAAAATTGTCATATTCCATTTGAACCACCAAAGTGGTCTAGGTGATTATAACACTGAAACGCAATACGGTCACATCTGCCTCTGTTTGTTTGTACAATAAAGGGAAGAATATGACTGAACTCATTTTTTTATTTTCTGCAGTCTGTTGATTAAAGCATTTTTCCTTCCACCAAAATAGAATACTAGACTACATATAGATTTAATAGTGCTAGCTGGTGCCAATCTCACCTCTCAGACCAATGCTAATTTTTATAAGGGTGTATTACATAATTTGAAATACCTATAACACTTTTAAAAGTGAGAGGGAAAAGTGCAAGTTGTGCATACCATGTTGAGAGCTCTTAAAAGGCAAACAGATTGGCCTGTAACTGAGAATTAGGTGTTAACCATCCTCTGTCTAGGACATCATTTATCATCAGACTTTTCAGCAACTGAGATGTGCTTATCCTGTTCTTATTGAGAATTGTTTAAATATTAATGGAGGCCATAAATATGTTTTTTCATTCTTTTTCAGTAATCCATTGACATACGACAGAAACCATTATTGTTCTTTCCTTGATTTTCTTTAGAGAATGTCATCTATCGTGCACAATTGAGCAAAGTAGCATAAATAACCTTATTCTGTATCAACCCGAAATGTGATTAAAATGACCCTTGGTCTTTATGGTTTCAAGGCTGTATAAGTATGAAGTTCCCCTTGAAATAAATGCCGAAGAATGAAAATCTATACAGAAAAGGAAAAGTAACATTGCCGCGCTTTGTTGACAGTATACAGTAGTTATGGTAGTTATGCTAAGGTTTGGTTATTATCCTCTAACAACAACATATGACATTAGGGTTTAAGATCTTGCTCCTGCACCACTGAAGTCAGTGGAAGGTTTCTCATTGACTTTAACGGGAGTAGACTCAGGCCTTATATTTATTTTTGACGTTTGCATTTGCCATGCTGGACTAAATTTCTTCCTATTGGATATATTTGAAGCACACTCCCTGAGATTAAAGACCATGGGATCACTGGCTTTATACTACTCATTTCAAGTTCAGTCAGGGTAGAAATGAAGGTCCAGTGATCATTTGGTTAATTGAAAGGAAATAATGAGCAGATATATTCAATCCTTAATACTGATGTTCATTGTCAGTAATATGTATTTGCCTGAAAAATTAATGAATTACATTCTTCTACTAGAAGTACACAATTTTCTTTCCACATTGGCATTTAGTTTATATATGTTTGTATGATTAAACATTAGTAATAGGAAAGAGAAAGTGATTAAAAGTGGATTTAAACTGTAAGATGAGTTCCTTAAAGTAGGCTGTGTAGAGTTTCTTAGAATTAACCTGTTTGGATTTAATACACACCACTAAGTTTGAAAACTACAAGCAAGCTGGTGAACTAAAAATTTCTGACATACTATTTTTAACAAAATACACAGCTGCTTCTACTAGGAGTAGAAGCCTGAACAAAACATACTGAGTGGCATTTTTCCCTGTGCACGTTTAACATTTTTGGGGGAGAAAGTTGGCTTTAGACCCCCATACATGTAGTGGAGGCTCCTCAGGAAAAGCAATACATAGGTTTTGCAAAATTGAGCCAAATCCTGCTCATTTTATTAATTCTGAGCCCAACCCACCAAGATTTTGAACATCCTAATTCCCGTTGACTACAGTGATAATAACTAGTGCTTAGCACCTTGTTGGACCAGTTCCTCAAGTAGTACCATTGCCATCAAATGGTGATTGATAGTAATGGACTACTCATGAGTAAAACAAGCAGGAATTGGTCTTCTGCTTGGAGTCAGCTGCTAGTAAACTCGTTCTGAGGGCACCTTTCCATGTCAGTTCTTCTTTCCACTTTCAGATGTCATCTGCTTCCACTGCATTTTCAGAAAGAAATCCTGAAAAGTTAAAATTGCATCTGTAGTTGAAATGCCACTGTACTGATGCTGTTTATTTGATTTGTCAAACTAAGAAATTTAATAAAAGTATTCATGAACTGGGGGAAATAGTTGAAAATGTAAACTGTATTGGCACTTATGTTCAATTTCTAAAAGGGTAAATTTTCTCAGATATTTATGTTTAGAAAGCTATGAAGTGTACCACTTTTTCTATGGCAACAAGGCTAAGAAAAATGTTGAGTTTACAACATCTAATTGAATTCTATTGATGCAGACTTATGGTAGCAATGATGCTTAAAACATTTCAATGCAAAAGTCTTAGAGTTCTCCTCCCACCAGTAAAATTTGATTTGTGTTATTTTTAATCTCACAGCTCACAGAGTCTTATATGGTTTTCTGAAATGCAGATATAATCAAGGTGCACACAATTGTTATTATTAAAAGTTTGTCCAAAAGGTCAGCCTTGATATAGTGTTACAAGGAGGCAGCTTTAAAATGGAAAATGCAATACAATATACATGTGGTTTGTATACATAATAATATATGGTTGGTTATACAAAATGCTGTGAGTAGACATTAACATTTAGACTATGTAGCATTAGCAGTTGCTTTCTTATAAGTACTGTTTATAGATACTCTATCTTGTCATAACTGGTAAAGATTTGCAGCACCATGTGCTTTGAATATGCACTTTGTGTTGACTCTGTCTCTTGTCAAAGAGCTATTCTTGTTCATAAAAATACATATATCATCTCCCTCCCCCCACCCCCCACCCCCCGTGTTCATGATGGGAATTAAAACAATTTTACTGCTAGCTGAGGTAATAGTACAAGGTCTTTACTTATTTGTATATATCAGGGGTCATACGGGTGAGCCCCCAAGCCCTTAATTCCAACCGCTGACTAAAATGTCCCAGGCAAAGTACATAAGGCACGGAGACCTTCAGGAATCAACATCTTTACTAGGGAATTGACAAATGTGCAGTGAAAAAGAGACAGAACTTCTCTAGAAAGCATCTCTAAAAGTAATAAGCAAATTTATATCTGGTCTGTGACCGTGGACACCCTCTTATAAGCTTTTTGGAAGGGTCATTGAGCATGGACTCATGAAGCAATCTGTGGAGGATTCCCTCCCATAGTACGATAAAGTTTTTTTTTTTTTTTTTTAATGAAAGATGCTTTAATGTCATATAAACAGATCAACATTTGTTAAGCAGCCAAACATATTATTTTATTTAATGACTTTTTATAAGATAAGAAACCTCACAAGTTGCTTTTTGTGACTAACACATTTCAATTAACAATACATTATTCCCCCATATATCATAATGTACCTATGTCCACAAAATACAGCTTCCAGGTAGCATAGCCTCTGCTGCAAGAGGCCCTCAACTTACAAACAGCAATAGAAACTGAAATCCTTTAAAGCCTATGATATTATAAAATAAGTATTTCAGAAAGATTGAAAAGTGCTTCAATAAATAGCAATTTTAAAAAGCAAACAGCAATATTTAGAGGGGAAGATTATGGGTTTCTGCATTCTATGAGGCACAACTGCAAGGTTGAATGGATGGAAAACCTTAGACTAGAATATTATATAAGAATCAGTTCCCCTCATATAGCTTTAAGGTTGAAATGGTCACACAATTAGGCCAGGAGGTTACATTGTAGAGATCTTTTGGTTTTAATGTTATCAGATTTTATATTTGTGGACTTGATGAGTAATGCTTTAACATGTGTGCAAAATACCATCAATGCATTTAGCCATTTTGATCATTTATCTTTGATTAAGACAGCTGAAAAAGTACATTAGGATCATTTGCTTGTTTTTATTTATTTGCTTGTTTAATATTTTCAGTAAACCTACATGTCCTGGAAACCAATTGTGATATATCATCTTGTTCCTAACAATGGACTGTAGAGGAATATCTTCAGATTGCAGTCATATGGAAGTATCACATATATCTCTTGGTCCTTATTGCAAAGAAACTCCTCAGGAATTTACAAAAGAGGATAAGTAAAGTTAAGAGGATTCTTTATCTAAAGCTTTGTTAGTTATCAGCTATATTCTTTAATTGAAACTGAAGTGAGCAGCTGTTAGCCAACTTTCTATTAAACACTAATGTTGGAGATTTGAAAACAATAGACAATTAAATGTTATTTGATTTCTTACATTCAGCAGCCCAAGGAAACATCTGGCAATGATGACCATGAAGACAAATGGCTAGTCATTGATGAGCTCATCAAGTTGGCTGTTTAAACGTGTCAGCTTTTATGAAAGTTTGCATTGTTTATATTCAGAGGAAGGGAAAGTATAGAAGATTTGGGGAGGGGCCGTTGGGGGTAGCAGGAGCATTTGATACCTGTTGGTAACCAGAGCCCTGTTTTATAATGCTATTATGTGCCAGTTTGGATAGATTCAATTCCCTTTAGTCTGGTACTTAATGTAAACTGTTTAAATTGAGAAAGGGTCTAGACATGACTGAATGGCCATCAACCACAAAGGAATCCCTGCTTATGTTAAGTGTTGGCATCTTTATGGTGATAGCCAGTGTCTAAATAAGGACTTGAGTTAATCTCTTCTATATTATCCAACGAGAAATTTGGATTATATTGTATATATGGGTTTTCTATGCTGAAGCTTTGCTGTGCTATGGTCTGATCCGGTGCCTTCTGTGCTCCACAGCTGATCACAATGTTCTTGTAGATCTGGTACAGTCTAGCAGGGATGCTATCTGACAGCTCGGGTCTCCCGGTTGGGATGTTACCACCAAGCAGATGTGATATCCAAGCAGAATGTAAGAACATGCTATTCCTCTTGCCTTTCTCAACCAGAGGATCAAATGCGTAGTGGAACAGCCCGCGTTAGGGGCTGGCAGTCCTGCATTCCTCTCTAGAAGCCTCCGTAATGATACAACTAACAAGCAACTGGAGCTAAGGGGTTTGCGCCCTCTCCTAAGTTTCAGCCGGGTGCATTCACTATTTAGTCAACAAGCACAGGAAAAGAAAACAACTTATGGGAAAGAGATGGCTCTCTTGACTACTCACAGCTAAAGCGTCCTTGTCACCCCAGCTTAGAGAAAGATAGAGCAGAACTGACGGGAGACTTTCCTTTCTGAACGGGGGAGAAGGATAAATCAGTCCAATTGCATCCATTGATTTATTTGAGGGGTTTGAGGAACCATGGGGTCGGCAGTGATAATTAGGGGGGAAATCCCCCCCCCCCTTATGATTCTTCCAGCCTCCACCATTTACATATCTGGCTGGTGGCTGATTTTTATTCTCAGCACGAAAACTGCAATCTACTTCAGTGCATGAATGCAGCCCTGCATCTATTCACCATAGTACAACAGTCCAGAGATTTATTGTACTAAATAAATAAATAATAATTTAAAAAAAAAAACCCACGAGAAGAAACGGGTTCTCCAGCCCAGCGAACAGCTCACTGTGATACAAAACTCCTTCTGAACCTTTTAGAAAAAAACAACCCACCCCCAAACTGGCATCCCATTATCAGGGAATTTCAAAGAATCCGAATTAATGAGCCACTACACTTCAGTCTAATAATGCATCTGTTTATAAGGAAACAGACACTGTTTTCCTTCTAACAGATAGTGTCGGTGACAGTGTATGCAAGGTGCACCAAGTCAAAGACAAATCCATAGAGAGAAAACCTTCTACCAGTGAGAAATAAATAACTAGCTAACAATAAAACAGATACTCACTCTTGCAATGACCCAGGAAACGTCTTGCGAAGACCACTTCACAAATGGATTTAAAGGGTCTACTTCAGGGAGAGGAAAATATTAACCAGTCCGTCTGAATGGGCAGGATTCTCCGGATTTCTTTCATGCTTTTTGATGCTGCTAATGCTGGGGGAGAAGCTGGTCACTTAGACTCTCAGGTTTCTGTGCCTGCATAGTAAAGTGCAGTTAGTAATTTCTCCCTTTTGCAGAAATCAGCCGCAGCAGCTCATCGCCAGGAAAGCAGGGATATTCCAAATAAATCCACTAATTCAGGGGCTGAGCGCTCCAATGTGCCTGCCTGCCAGATGTAACTGTGAAGTGATGTGGAAAAGTGAGCTGGGAGCCTCCCCTGACAGCTCTTATTGGGCTGATCTCGGAGGCAGGTCTAGCGCTTGGAAATTCAAGGAAGCATTTTTTTTTTTTTTCAATCTAGTAAGCACACAACTTTTCTACAAATTTCAGAGCCATTCATTCCCGAGATCCTTGCCAGGTGCCTTTCCAGCCTGAGGCTGGTGTATTTCACACAAACACTCGGGAAGAGGAGAAGCGGAATGGGAGCTGGGGAAGCGAAGATGGGATGAGGACTGATGGAGATGTCGGGCAGGGGGGGGCTCCGAGCAGAGAAGAGAAAGGGGAGCAGCGGGGTCTTCGGAGCAGGAGCCAGTTGACAGAGGAAGCCCAGGGGGAGCAGCGAAGTTGCGGGAACAAGGCGGGTGGGAGGAAGGGCAGCTGGTGGCAGAGGATGCTAGTTCTTAGGGGTCCTGGGCACAAAGGGGTTGGGGGTGGCAGAGGTGGCTGGGCGGTGGTAGGGTACAAGATTTTCATGAAGAGTCCTGGGAGAGAATGTGGGGGCTGAAAGTCAGGGGCAGGGTGTGCTGAGAAGGAACTGGGTGCTGCAACCCCCAAGGTTCAGGGAGGGGAATGGGGGCAGGGGGAGATAAGGGAGAAGTCATAAGAGGAGAAGATTGGGGAGACAGGCATCCCAGGGGCAGGGAGGGAGAAACACCCTGGGAGCAAAAGGAGAGGGGTGCCTCCAGTGGGAAGAGATTCAAAGGATCCTAGGAAAGAAAGTCCTCAGGAGACAGACCCTCCCCAAAGTGGGGGTGGGCTGGGGGAGAATGAGGAGAAAGTGTTTAGTGACCGTCTGGAAAGGCGCAGAGTTACCAGGTAATGGGTATATAAGAAACTGAAGGGAAGAGGATGGGGAGAGCAGGGGAAGGGAGACACAAGGAGGCTGGAGCCAAAGGAAGAGGAAGGTTTGGGCAGGGGTAGAAATCTGAGTGGAATGAGATGATGAGGGAGGCCTCAGGACAGGAACGGTGAGGAGTTGGTGGGAGGTGCAGGAATAGGCGAGAGACAATAAGGGACGATGGTGAAGCGATGAAGGAGAGAAAAGGATGGGGGAAATGAGGGGTGTGAGAGAGGGATTGGGAGAATAGAGACCACATAGCATGTGAAAATGAAAGAAGGAATATTCTTAATCAGTATTGTGAAAACAGACCCTGCAGAAGGAAAAATCCATCAAAATGTTCAGTAGAAGGCTTGGGGAAGAAAGGACAGAGGCCAGGGAGTTATGCTAAGGGAGCTATTTTTAAAATCATTTATATATAAAAATAAACAAGGCATGTGTGTGTGTGAGAGAGAGAGAGAGAGAGAGAGAGAGTCAGGTTTCTCCCCTATCATTGTAGGCCCATATCCAGTGTTCTACAAGTATAGCTGTGCTGGGTGACCCAATTTCAGAGCTTTAGCATGAGGTGGAATGAGGCTAGGTCCCTTCAGTACAACAAGATGTGGCAGCACTATGGGACAATGGTGTTGTAAGAAGTTCTCTTAACATGGTTGGGGCTCTTGGGATTACAACGGACCTTATGGCTCCTAGTTTCTAGTTCCAGTTTGTCATCACTGATTACCTGTTTTGGTTTTATACAGTGCAATCCCGCAGCAAGCTGAATGCTTTTGAGAGGTACTGAGCATCCTCAGCTCCCTTTTCACTTTAATAAGAGACGAGGGTGCTCAGCACCTATTTGAAGCATTCAATATTTATAGAAAGGGCCCAGAATGAAGTTCCTGTGCAAAGGATCTAAAGAATTCTGTTATGCAGGACACATGAGGTGATAATAATGATCTCTTCTGACCCTAAAAATCTATTAACTGAGTTTGTGTTTTTTCTTTTGTTTTCACATTGGAAGATGTGTGCCTGAATGTTGTTTTCACTCTGGAAGATCATACACACTCACATATGTATATAAGACTCTCACGTGTGTCAATATATAGTTATGTCTGTGCTGTGTTAAGTATGTTACAGTTTTTGTATAATTCTTTATATCATGGTTCTGAAGGTTAGTTTTATAAAGGAGTATAGTCTGGCACATTTCTGTTGCAGGTCCTTTAGTGCTCTGTGACAGAAGAGGGGTAGGGATCTGCAGTAGGAGCACGGGGAAAAACCTCTTTTACTAAGAAAATGTTTCATTTGGGAAGAGTGGTTAAAAATCTTTTTTGTAGCGCTGAGGCTAGTTTGTTGTTTTTGAGGGTTATGTTTGTTATTTATTTAAATTGATTTATTTTTATGGTGACATCATTGGGGGCCTCAAACTCATTCTTTTAAGGGGAAGCTCTGGGGGAGGGATAGCTCAGTGGTTTGAGCATTGGCCTGCTAAACCCAGGGTTGTGAGTTCAATCCTTGAGGGGGCCATTTAGGGATCTGGGGCAAAATTTGGGGATTGGTCCTGCTTCAAGCAGAGGGTTGGACTAGATGATCTCCTGAGGTCCCTTCCAACCCTAACCTTCTATGATTCTAAGAAACCTCAAACTTGCCTGGGCTATCATGACTGTGTAGGAACAAAGGGTCTTTGAAGACTTGATTACAGATGGGAGGTGAACAAAGGAGCCCCCTACTCCAACATAGGGTGAGGCAATAGGCTGGCTTATGTTTATTGCCAATGACAACTATTAAATGTTTTTATATGTTTGTCTAGGTCTGATGGAAAATGCAAACCAGCATTGGGGGTTCTGTGACTTTGATGTGTGGCATTTGTTGTCATAACAGAATGTAATTGTCCCTGGCAAGTTATTCCAGATAACAGGTGTTCTTCCTTTTGCCCAAAATTTTAATTTTGAAAATCCATAAAATCATCAAAAGGAAACAGGACCTGGCATTTTGAAATGTGAAATTTCCAGGGGATGGAGGAGGATGAATTCCATTTTTTCCTTCAGTTGCTTCCCCACAGATTCCAAATTTTTACTTACCTAGCTATCACTCTGGACTGACTCCTATTGTCTTGGAAAAGTAATTGCATACAATACTTGCCAATGTTATTTTTGTTTGTTGGAGCAAGGAATGATGAGACAGCTTGCAGTGCAATAAATAACATCAGCAATGTGGCTTCACTTTATTCAGATTTGCATTCAAACAAAAAGGTATCTTCCCCCTCCTCTTTTCTTCCACTAACTGAACAATAATATAAGAATATAGATAATGTCATGGTGAGGGATGAGGATGTTTTGTCTGTACTTCTTTACTCCTGGGTATTAATGACAGCTTCCCAAACATTTTCACCTATATTTAGAAAGCCCTCACATACCTGAAGTTTAATACATTTTATTTATACTGAAAAACAGGAGATTTCTTCATCTTCCAATGTGGGAGTGGGGTGGCGGTGGTTTGAAAGAACAACAACAACAACAAAAATCTAATAATTCATAGATTCCAAGGCCACAAGGGACCTTTGTGATCCCCTAGTTTGATACCCTGTGTAACACAGGCTGTAGAACATCCACAAAATAATGCCTAGGAGCTTTTCTTGGCGCTGTGGATCACGGAGGTATAGGCCAGACCCCTTTTCCTTGGTCACTAACTGGGAAGAGGGATGACATGGAATGAATAAGATAGCTCTCTGCCATGTATGGATTCCTCTGAAGGGGGCAAATCCTCATATGGCAGGTTAAGCCTTAGCAGACCAGAGAATCTTGCCCCATATTTCTAAATTAACAACTTTATTGTGGGGGAAGAGAGAAAGGAGACAGCTGGGAAATGGGATTTTTTTACTTCAAGAATTCCACCTATGGTAATACACTCTTGTTAATACCCAGTAGTGCTGCTGAGGATGCTAGCTATAGATTATTTCACCTTTAAAAAATAAATTCTAAATGTTGTGGTTACATTCCATACTCAAAGGAAAGCAGTGGCAACTAAAAAGGGAATATGCTTTTAAAATTAATAACTACAATCAAGGAAGAATAAAGAGCATCAGATGTGAAATGTAGGTGAATAATTAAAGAATCTTTTTAAAATGTGGGTGCCTTCTGGATGTACACACTGTACCACAGTTTAATGTCTGAAGAAAACTAGATCTCTGTGCCAGGAAATTTCACACAGAACCAGCTTTTACCTGATCAGGAGCCCCAGGAAATAGAGGTTATTTACTTTTCTTTGTCAAGAAAAGATTTTTCCCCTCCATAATATTTTGTTCTTATCATGAATAAGGAGGATAGTAAACCTAATGGAATTTCTCATGGTCACACAGAGGCAGAAACTGTCTGGTTTCCGTCTAAAACTGTATGGAATATAAAAGAATACAAATAGCTTTTCATCCTTTTCAGCTTTTGAAAAGGGGATGTTGATTATTTATTGTCTATTTGCCTGCTTTTCAACATTAAAAGAAGTGCCGTAAAATGTTTTCGGTGGAGAAGACAGCCGAGAGCTCAAGCCTTATTGAAAAAAAAAATCAATAGAAATAGTTTGAAGTGAGCTCACAGGGGGTAACTCAACAAACAACTGAGCCACACAAGGACTGGCTGGTGATGAAAATGATGAACATCATATCATTTAAATAATAATACAAAAGTCAAGAACCTTAAACAGGGGTGAGGGGGAAGAGAGGGGAACCCACTATGTGAATTAAATTCCTGACACTCAGAGTTTAACCCCTGAGATCTTTCAGTGAAAGATTACTTCCTTCAGCACAGTATTTGAAAAGTCAGAGGCTGAAGTTAGTTGTGGATATGTTATATGGGCCTGATCCAGAGTCCACTGAGGCTAAGTGAGTTTCTCCCATTGAATTCAGTGGGCTTTTGGTCAGATCCCATATTTATTCATTCAAAATACTGCACATGCATTCCCACAAGCAATGCCACTTAAATAATAAGCAAGGTGTTTCAGAAGTATTACAATAAAAGCTATGCAACAACTGATTGCTTATTTCACCATCATTTCACTAATGTTTCAGAGAGCTGTCTACTTTTGTCAGGCAATATTCAGATTTTACACATAGTTCTTACTTTTTATTCAAAATTATGTGCAGCATCAAGCCCTCCTTTGATTTTCTTCAAAGATTCATTTCATAGGATGTTGTTTGTTCCTTGACTTTTCAGTATTAACCAGGCAACTTTTACCTAGAAATGGAACTC
Organism: Lepidochelys kempii; assembly: GCF_965140285.1. Taxonomy (NCBI): domain Eukaryota; kingdom Metazoa; phylum Chordata; order Testudines; family Cheloniidae; genus Lepidochelys; species Lepidochelys kempii. The sequence goes on along the minus strand of NC_136391.1, from coordinate 29,074,752 downwards.
CACATGGACATAAGGATCTGATTGCAGCACCAAGGCCAAAGGAATTTGAAGTAACTTAGTCAAAACCAACATGCGCATTTGGTAACAAGAGAATAGAATTTGTATTTGATGAGACCATTTATAAAAGTCAAAGACTGAGGAAAGAAAAGAAGAAAGGTATGAAATGTTTCTGAATGAGATGTGCACTTTTAGTGGTTCACAGAGTGAATGCAAACATAACTAACGGTGCAAACAGTTTCTTATCACCTTCCTGCAACCTTTAAAAATATACTTGCAAATAGTTTGCATTCCTGAGAAATTTACTATGAGAAACAGTGATCACTAAGTGCTTGGAAAATTATTGAAAGACAGCCGATACTTTTAAAAGCATTATTAAATGATACTTAAAGTTGGCACAAGGGAAAAAGGCAAACCGTGTAAGAGGCCTTTGATATTAGGTCTTTGTCTTTATGCATTGACTGCAGTTCCTGATTTTTTTAAGATGCTACAGCTATAAATAATCTTTCTTTCAGAGAATCTTGTCTAGGTGAACGGTTTTTACAGGAGGATATTTTCATCATGGCCAGGTGTCAGAAGTGATAAGATTCAGGCACCACAACCACAAACACTTGAGAGTGGCAGACTTTAGAAAAACACTCTCGAAGTGACCAAATAAGGGGATTCTCTCTTATTTAAAAGTACTCTTTTTGCACTCTAGTCTTCTGTCACAGACGATTCAGCAAATAGAAGATCTATTTCCCTGTTACCGAAGGCATGAGAAAGCAAGAAGCATGTTGGTTCTGACTAAAGTTACTTCAAATTACTTGGGCTCTGATGCTGCAATCAGATCCATATGTCCAGGTGGAGTTCCATTTCTAGTCTCTGGTATGGCACACAGGTGCCAAGGGTGAATTCAATTGCAGGACTGGCACCTTTGTGTTCTTAGTGAATTATTTTCCTTTTCCCCTAAATTTCTCCATTTAGTTTTTTACAAACATACGTATTTCTGAATCCGTTCCACTCTCTGGAAGATTTCAATTTCAAAATATGGAAGAAAAAATAACTATTAATTTTCATACCAGAAGGTTTTCATATTCACCAATTATATTATAGAATGCATAAAAATACAATGATGCATTAGCAAGTTTCTTATTATTCCTAGGGTACTGTTTGGAATTTTGATTAGTTGTTGTCAGGTTCATTATTAGGAAAACAGATATGGTTTTTATGTGAAACACTAAGATCAAGACAAAATAAAAAGAAAGTTGTGTCAAACAAAGCAATCAACTTACCTATTTTTTGTTGATTAATGCTTTGGATGTGATTCAAGCATCCTAATCCTTTGCTTTTAGCTTCCAATGTATAAGCAAGATACCGGTAACTTGTTCCTTTTTCAGTGGCTATGGAAATATCTTTTGCTCTACTTCAAGTGCCCTCTAGCGTGCAGTAATGAAGCAAGTAGCAATCTAAAAGGAAGGATTTTTTTTTTTTCCTAACAGTCACTCTTCCAAATCCCAAAGTAATCTGCAACATTGTTTTCCCTCTCAGAGGGCATATAAACGAAGTTTTCACTGTATTAATTGTTTGTGTATATATAAACAGATCATCTCTTTTATATAAGCGGAGCACTGAGTGACTCTCTCAGTTTGCTCTCAGGTGTTTACTCTGACATACTTTTCAGTCGCATAGAATTCAACAATCTTTTAAATCAGATATGCTAGGGTGCCTTAGGAGTATGTTTCCTAGCTACACAGCAAAACCAGAACCAACTCTTTGCCTCCCCCACAGGCAAGTTATATAACCAGCAGCAAAATACACTCATAAGCCAAGATTTTCAAAAATAGGAGCTTAAAGTTAGGATCCTGAGACTACTGATTTTCATAAGTGCTGAGCACCAACTGGTGCTTCTACTTTTGAAAATGTCTTTAATTTTTAAGAGGTTGCCGGCAAAAAGGACTTTTATAAAACATATCCTGTAATACATAAAAGGATACATCTAAAACTAGAATACTCTTTGGCACAACTGTGTGTACAACCCCAGTTCTGATTAGGGTGTTTGGATAATACCATAATACACAAATAGTAAATAGGTATTGTTTTCGAAGGTGTTTCAGGGTTGTTGTTTTTAATTGCTCCCTATGCTGTACAAACAGAGGGACAGCCATAGAACTACTGATATACACATACAGTGAGGGAGCACCATGGGACTGCATCCTTCCTCAAATCCAAGTCACTAGTTCGGCTACCTGTTGAGCTCATGTGCTGGTTCAAAATACCAAAGTTACGTGGCTGAACATGTTGTGTCAGCCAGTGACAGGAAGCACTTTACTGACTCCAGGCTTGATGCTTCTTCTCCACTACAGGAGGCAATCCATGCAGCTAAGCTGTTTAGCAGCCACATCAGCACGATGGAGAGGAGAGAGGTGCCCGACAAGAGATAGAGAGGAAACAGAGGATGAAAAGAAAGCTCCTTGAGAGACTAAAGAAAGAACAGGAAGGAACACTGAAAATGAAGAGTTAGAAAAAAAGGTGTAGTGTAACATGTGGGAAGAAAAGTGAAAAGGACAAATCTTCAATAAGAAAAAAAAGCATCCATATTTCTTGTGGAATGACAATATTTTCAAACAAACATGTTTTTCACACTTTTTCTATGGACTGTCACCTGACCCTGAAAAGGTATTTAAGCACTTAACTCCCACTCTCCCAGACACATACAGATGCTCACATACAGATCTGAAATTCAGTTTTCTAGGAGTTCACAAATCTATCAAATTAATCTTTTATTCTAACTCCCTTTCCCCATTTTTCACTCTGAAATGACTGCAGTGCCAGTGTCTTGCTATAGTTAACAAGAAGGACTTTGCCATGGATTTCATGGAGTTTCTAAATAAAGCTACTTTTTTATGGGCCTGTAAACCACAATTGGTCTGTGAGCACAGGTGCAGCCACCATGTTAAAGGGACATGCTCCTTTAAGACCAGGGGTTGCTGGAGTTGTAGTCTCCAAATAAGGAACATAACGGAGAGTGGTCACTTGACTAAGTATCAGATGACTACTTGCCAGAGATTATATAGAGCAATTCTCCTTGATCAGATTCTGAGTGCAGTGCCTCCATGGGGCCCTGGCAGGACACCTAGGAGATGCGCAGGAATGGCTACTCCAGGAGAAGGGCACGTCCTCTCCCTCTTCCTGCTTTCTAGAAGCTGGAAAGTCCTCTTTTGGCTGTTACTTTGATCCCATTTTGGAAATATCCTTTAAGTTAACATAGCCTCTGTCATAAATATAAAGGGAAGGGTAAACCCCTTTGAAATCCTTCCTGGCCAGGGGAAAGCTCCTCTCACCTGTAAAGGGTTAAGAAGCTAAAGGTAACCTCGCTGGCACCTGACCAAAATGACCAATGAGGAGACAAGATACTTTCAAAAGCTGGGAGGAGGGAGAGAAACAAAGGGTCTGTGTCTGTCTATATGCTGGTTTCTGCCGGGGATAGACCAGGAATGGAGTCTTAGAACTTTTAGTAAGTAATCTAGCTAGGTATGTGTTAGATTATGATTTCTTTAAATGGCTGAGAAAAGAATTGTGCTGAATAGAATAACTATTTCTGTCTGTGTATCTTTTTTGTAACTTAAGGTTTTGCCTAGAGGGGTTCTCTATGTTTTTGAATCTAATTACCCTGTAAGATATCTACCATCCTGATTTTACAGGGGGGATTTCTTCATTTCTATTTACTTCTATTTTTATTAAAAGTCTTCTTGTAAGAAACTGAATGCTTTTTCATTGTTCTCAGATCCAAGGGTTTGGGTCTGTGGTCACCTATGCAAATTGGTGAGGCTTTTTATCCAACATTTCCAAGGAAAGGGGGGGTGCAAGTGTTGGGAGGATTGTTCATTGTTCTTAAGATCCAAGGGTCTGGGTCTGTAGTCACCTAGGCAAATTGGTGAGGCTTTTTACCAAACCTTGTCCAGGAAGTGGGGTGCAAGGTTTTGGGAAGTATTTTGGGGGGAAAGACGCGTCCAAACAGCTCTTCCCCAGTAACCAGTATTAGTTTGGTGGTGGTAGCGGCCAGGCCAAGGACAACGGGTGGAATACTTTGTACCTTGGGGAAGTTTTGACCTAAGCTGGTAAAGATAAGCTTAGGAGGTTTTTCATGCAGGTCCCCACATCTGTACCCTAGAGTTCAGAGTGGGGGAGGAACCTTGACAGCCTCCAAAAATTTATGGTCAAAAGTGACCATCATGATCATCTAGTCTGACCTCCTGCACATTGCAAGCCACAGAACTTCACCCACCCACTCCTGTAAGAGACCCCTAATCTTTGGCTAAGGTACTGAAATTGTCAAATCAGGATTTAAAGATTTGAAGTTATAGAGAATCTACTATTTACATTGGTTCAACCCTGCAAGTGACCTGAAGAGGACCAGAATTGGCATTGTATTTTACCTCTTCAGTTGGTGTGCCTGGCCCCTCACTTGTGTGTAGTGGAGAATGCAAGAATGTACAGCCTGAAGATAGAGGTGAAACAATAGCAACAGTTCCTGATAGAAGGGGATGGAAAATGAACAATAGATAGCATGTGCTTACACGCCAGTACTCTGTTACAAAGCCCCTCTGGAATCCCACCCTGCATGTACTGTGTTGGTACCTGAGTAATTCACCTAAGGATAAAGGGAACTGCACGCATACACTGAAGAGAACTGAAAACTTATGATGACACAGACATGCCTACATTTGGCTACTAGTCGCTTTACTAGTTGGACTATCCTTCCCAAAGGTTGTTACACCCATCAGAAGTATATTCCTATTTACCAAAGTATTGTTACCAGGGCTTTTATTTTTATTTATTAAAAAAAAATAAAAATAAAAAAAAAACAGTTGAAAAAGGAAGTCAACATATTGCCCATTAAGTGATTGCCCCTATGAATTGCTAATATTGTAGCTCCCAAGCTGATACTGTAATAAGGATTAAGAGGTGATACAGTGGTAAAAATAAAATATCCACTTCCTCTAAATATCACTTTATAATACCTGTACAACAAATATCACTGATGAAAGAAAAAAATACATTATTTAAATCCCCCATGGCTTAATGCTGAAGTACTATTTATACAGGACTTTTTTCTTTTTCAGTAAATGGCTAACAGTGTACAGAAACAATCACTTGACTACACAACACACATTTAAATACCTGTTATGGAGGGAACTGAGTAAAATCGCCATACAGCCATTACAAACAGATGTTCTAAGGTCATTTCAGAGCTTAGTAGGTTGAACATATTATAATATTATTAAATGCTTGGTATTGCAATAAAAAAAAAACACTTAAGAGCTGTGGACAAGACACTGTGGATAATAGGACTAGTTCAGCTCAGATGGGAGAATGATCTGACCCAATGTAATCTTGCGGGATTAAAACAAAACAAAAATTTTAGTAATTCAGATTAAAAGAAGTCAAACAAGTTAGAAGAAGATTACATCATGTTCACGTATAGAAAATGATGTGCCCAATCCTGGAGCTGCTATGGGGAAGTAAATGGGAATTCCTCATGGATTGGGGCTGCAAGATTGTGTCCTCAATTAAAATATTAAATATAGCAAAATTATTTGCATATGATGTGCACTACAAGTCAGTAGCCTCACACAGGCCTAATTCTCCTCCCATGGAAGTCAGTGACAAAGCTCCCAATGAATTGCTTGGGAATCAGATCAGGCCTTCTGTCATTCTGACTAGAGTAAAACATGCAGGGTCTGATTCGCCATTGTTGCAGCTCCAGTTTTATATTGGTGCAACTCCATTATAATTCACTAAAACTGGAGTAACACAGTGATGAATAAGACCCATGTTTTTAAATTAAAATACCTAATATTCATCAAATATTTATAAGAATATAAAACAATTAATTGTGGCAAACATTGCATAATAAAGATGAAAGAGAAAATTATCCTTTTGAATTTTTAAGCTGACGAATAAAGACTATTACATTAATAAGACTTAATTATATCATTAAATATTTAAAATTACTTCCTCTAATAAATGTTTTTATTTAACATATTTCCTTTTTTATCTATTACTTTAGTAACAATCCTATAGAATGTGAGCCAAAAACCCCCCACACAAAAACAGCAGCACTGTTTGCATGTCTACCAAAAAGAGTTGCTTATTTCATTGTGCTTCTACAGGTAATGGGCAAATAAGGAGATATATGTTATCATCCCTGAGTCCAGGTAAACTGCAGGAGAGTAAAAATACACTTCCATGAAACTGAACTCTCTGGCTGTAAGTGGCAGGTAGGTGCTGCTCTTACACTGAAGATTTTCTGACATTCTCCCATTCTTGCTGTAGCTCCAGCTTGGCTCCACAGATGGTAATAACTAGCATAAGTAAGTCTCCTATGGCAATCTGTGTTTTTACTTCCCTGTCATTGTAACTGTAAGAGTGGGTCTGACCTAGTACTCCCTCCCTTGTTACCGCCGGTACAGAAGCACTAGTATGAGAACTGAAATGTTCCAATTGTTGAAAATCATCATAGAATCATAGAATATCAGGGTTGGAAGGGACCTCAGGAAGTCATCTAGTCCAACCCCCTGCTCAAAGCAGGACCAATCCCCAATTAAATCATCCCAGCTAGGGCTTTGTCAAGCCTGACCTTAAAAACTTCTAAGGAAGGAGATTCTACCACCTACCTAGGTAATGCATTCCAGTGTTTCACCACCCTCCTAGTGAAAAAGTTTTTCCTAATATCCAACCTAAACCTCCCCCACTGCAACTTGAGACCATTACTCCTTGTTCTGTCCCCTTCTACCACTCAGAATAGTCTAGAACCATCCTCTCTGGAACCATCTCTCAGGTAGTTGAAAGCAGCTATCAAATCCCCCCTCATTCTTCTCTTCTGACTAGACAATCCCAGTTCCCTCAGCCTCTCCTCATAAGTCATGTGTTCCAGTCCCCTAATCATTTTTGTTGCCCTTCACTGGACTCTCTCCAATTTATCCACATCCTTCTTGTAGTGTGGGGCCCAAAACTGGACACAGTACTCCAGATGAGGCCTCACCAATGTCGAATAGAGGGGAACGATCACGTCCCTCGATCTGCTGGCAATGTGTCTACTTATACAGCCCAAAATACCATTGGCCTTCTTGGCAACAAGGGCACACTGTTGACTCATATCCAGCTTCTTGTCCACTGTCACCCCTAGGTCTTTTTCCGCAGAACTGCTGCCTAGCCATTCGGTCCCTAGTCTGTAGCTGTGCATTGGGTTCTTCCGTCCTAAGTGCAGGATCCTGCACTTATCCTTATTGAACCTCATCAGATTTCTTTTGGCCCAATCCTCCAATTTGTCTAGGTCCCTCTGTATCCTATCCCTGCCCTCCAGCGTATCTACCACTCCTCCTAGTTTAGTATCATCCACAAATTTGCTGAGAGTGCAATCCACACCATCCTCCAGATCATTTATGAAGATATTGAACAAAACCGGCCCAGGACCAACCCCTGGGGCACTCCACTTGATACCGGCTGCCAACTAGACATGGAGCCATTGATCACTACATGTTGAGCCCGACAATCTAGCCAACTTTCTACCCACCTTATAGTGCATTCATCCAGCCCATACTTCTTTAACTTGCTGACAAGAATACTGTGGGAGACCGTGTCAAAAGCTTTGCTAAAGTCAAGAAACAATACATCCACTGCTTTCCCTTCATCCACAGAACCAGTAATCTCATCAGAGAAGGCGATTAGATTAGTCAGGCATGACCTTCCCTTGGTGAATCCATGCTGACTGTTCCTGATCACTTTCCTCTCCTTTAAGTGCTTCAGGATTGATTCTTTGAGGACCTGCTCCATGATTTTTCCGGGGACTGAGGTGAGGCTGACTGGCCTGTAGTTTCCAGGATCCTCCTTCTTCCCTTTTTTAAAGATTGCCACTACATTAGCCTTTTTCCAGTCATCCGGGACTTCCCCCGTTCGCCACGAGTTTTCAAAGATAATGGCCAATGGCTCTGCAATCACAGCCGCCAGTTCCTTTAGTACTCTCGGATGCAACTTGTCCGGCCCCATGGACTTGTGCATGTCCAACTTTTCTGAATAGTCCCTAACCACCTCTTTCTCCACAGAGGTCAGGCCATCTACTCCCCATGTTGTGATGCCCAGCGCTGCAGTCTGGGAGCTGACCTTGTTAGTGAAGACAGAGGCAAAAAAAGCATTGAGTACATTAGCTTTTTCCACATCCTCTGTCACTAGGTTGCCTCCCTCATTCAGTAAGGGGCCCACACTTTCCTTGGCTTTCTTCTTGTTGCCAACTTACCTGAAGAAACCCTTCTTGTTACTTTTGACATCTCTTGCTAGCTGCAGCTCCAGGTGCGATTTGCCCCTCCTGATTTCATTCCTACATCCCCGAGCAATATTTTTATACTCTTCCCTGGTCATATGTCCAACCTTCCACTTCTTGTAAGCTTCTTTTTTATGTTTAAGATCCGCTAGGATTTCACCGTTAAGCCAAGCTGGTCGCCTGCCATATTTACTATTCTTTTGACTCATCAGGATGGTTTGTCTCTGTAACCTCAACAGGGATTCCTTGAAATACAGCCAGCTCTCCTGGACTCCTTTCCCCTTCATGTTAGTCCCCCAGGGGATCCTACCCATCCGTTCCCTGGGGGAGTCGAAGTCTGCTTTCCTGAAGTCCAGGGTCCGTATCCTGCTGCTTACCTTTCTTCCCTGTGTCAGGATCCTGAACTCAACCAACTCATGGTCACTGCCTCCCAGATTCCCATCCACTTTTGCTTCCCACACTAATTCTTCCCAGTTTGTGAGCAGCAGGTCAAGAAAAGCTCTCCTCCTAGTTGGCTCCTCTAGCACTTGCACCAGGAAATTGTCCCCTACGCTTTCCAAAAACTTCCTGGATTGTCTATGCATCGCTGTATTGCTCTCCCAGCAGATATCAGGAAGATTAAACTCACCCATGAGAACCAGGGCGTGCGATCTAGTAGCTTCTGCGAGTTGCCAGAAGAAAGCCTCATCCACCTCATCCCCCTGGTCCGGTGGTCTATAGCAGACTCCCACCACTACATCACTCTTGTTGCTCACACTTCTAAACTTAATCCAGAGACACTCAGGTTTTTCTGCAGTCTACATTCAAGACAATAGAAGGAGCAGTCTGTGGAGAGAAACAGCAGTTCATTCCTGCAGATCCAGGCCAGCACTGCAGAATGCCCTCCTCTTCCTTGCTCACCAATTCCCTCCCTTGAACAATCTCCCTGTCTTGACTCATCTCCCTGCAAGCTGTGTTCTGGATAGGGGATGGGATAGGGAATAGAAGTCTGAGGCAGCATTACTGCAATGTGTCCCCAAAGCTGTTGAGGTTTGTCCAGACTTGTAGAATTAAAAAGTCTACCTAACTTCTGATTTTTTTTCTCCCTATCTTCATTCTACATATGTACATGCATCCAAATAACCTATGTATATTATAATTTTCCCTTTGAAAAGCTATGCTTTATAATATATATCTGCAGAAACAGCGATTAAAATCAACAAAAGCTAACATAATATTTTTTCACAATGGACTTATCATAAAGAGAGGCTGATATGTAGTCCTTCAGTGAACACTGTAAGAGTTAAGGTCCACACAAATAGAATACTCTACCTCTTTAGCTGCTGTACTGTCATGACTCATTCTTTCAGTTTTATCATCTTAGAATGCTTTGCTTCTCTATTTCCCCCCCACACTTTATTTCTCTAACATCTTTTAATATCTCTCTCCTCATTTTCCCCCATTCACCTTCCTTCTATACACTGGCCTTCTTTGAGATAATATCCTCCCTTTCTCCCTGCCCCACCCCCTTTGTTTCATCTTATTTATTGTGATCACAGAAAACTGTTTTCTGGCACACAAAAGAACAGGGCTGCTTGCAGAAGTACTGTCATTATGCACTGCAGGTAGTGTGTAGAATATTAAGGAATCATGTAAATCAACTCCCTCAGTCCAATCTTGCATGCTTTTGAAAACTCTGAAGAATATTCTTCTTTTGCTGAGATCAGTTTACTTGTTTGTGCTTTGGACAACTGTCACCTGCAACAAAATAACATTTATTTTCACTTGGCAGCTGTAGAGTGCACTGGAGATGTAGAATCTTCCAATTAACAAGTATGATGCTGCAAATATAAAAGGGGCTATCAACACATATTCTATTACCTATAGCTGACAGTCACACTGTAAAGTATCCTTTTTCCTTTCACTGCACAAGTAAAACATAGAACTACAAAGAAAGAAATACAGTATCAAGCTTTAACTCCAGTACCTTTCTCTTACCATTGTTCCAAGAACCTATTGATCAGGTTACTTTTCTGTAACCTTTCCAATTAAATCTGCCAGTCGTGACAAATGCCAGGTTACGTCCTGGAACTAAGACTCAAATGACAGCAGAAATACCGAATGAACTTTCACCTGCATTTTGGTTTCTTTCCTTTCAAGCTGCAAAAGTAACAATCTTAGGATTTTTGTTTCTATTTGGAGAGGCTCATAAAAATGGCAGTGGCCCTGACTTTATAATTAAAATGCTTATTAACACTATCATGAGTGGCGGTTTCTCAGGAAAGGCACTCAGGTCCACCCCAAAATTGGTCCCTTACTGGATAAATATTTGTATATGCATACAGTATAGGCAGTATTATGGCGTGTAGTGGGTTAGTGGTGGTCCCTCCTCCTCTGGTTCAGTGGGAGGCCACTCTGCCTCACTATGTCAGGCGTTGCTCATGGGAATTAGCAGAGGAGTAAACGGTTTAAGGCTCTGGCCCTTAGGCAGGCCAGAGCTGCAAAGGTATATGGCTCAGGCCTTTGGCAGGGTGGAGCACCAAACAGTCTAAAAGTTTCCAGCCCTCAGGCAAGGGCAGGGCAAATGAGCAGTCTGTGAGCTCTGGCCCTCAGAAAGGGGCAGAGCTGCAATTAGTCTCAGGTCTCCAAGCTCTCAAGCAGGCAGGGTACCAAACAGTTTAGGAACCCAGGCCTCCAGCAAGAGAGCACCAAACAGTCTAGGGGCTCAGAAGAGGGTTTCTCTGACTTCTGAGGCAGGGCAGAGCAGTAGGCAGTCTACTGCCTGACATCTTGTCTCAGGTAGACAGCAGACAAACACAGGCCTCATGCTCTAAAGTGGGGAGGCTGCCACCCCAGTGGTGGGGTTGCAGGGGGACCCAGACCCACCTGACTCCTCCAGGTCCCAGCCCAGGGCCCTAATAGCAGTGGAGTGTTCCGCCACTGGGTCAGTGGGGAACCCAGCCACAACACGCTGGCTGAGTTTCTAGCAGCAATGCAGCCAGACTGGGGTCAGCTGTCCCTGGGTCACTTCCTCCCCTTCCCTCAGGGTGTACCTGGATCGGGGAGGGAGGGTGGAAGGGGTCCTCTGTTTTCTGAGAGTAGATGGCCAGCAGCACTCCCAGCAAGGCCTCAGTGCCTTGGTTGGCTGGCAGCTCCAGCAGCTCTAGCCAGTCTTAAGCTTGGCCAGGCTTCTCTATGATCTCCAGGACCAGGCAAGAAGCATCTATCTCCTTCAGGAGCTGCAGCACAACTGAGCTCCAGGACCCAGCCTTTATATTTCCTGTCCCGCCTCCCGACTTCTGGTGGGAGGGATGGGCACGGCCTGTATCTGCTCACCTGGGCTCAGAGAGTGGCCCCTCTCCCGCTCTGGATCAGTGGGAGGCCTCACTACAGGGAGCTAAGGATACTTCACATCTTTCAGAATTGCTTCCTAAAACACACATTACACTGAATTCAGTGGGACTAAAGTAGTAGTTATCCACATTGTTTGCTTTATAGTTCAATATAGATATGTATTTGGCTTAGTGTATGGTTTTCACACCAAACTCTCTGTGAAAGTGCCCTGAGACAGACTTTTAGTCTCCAAACCACAAATTGCTGCATACCCTCACCTGGAGTTGTCTCATACATAATTTAAAAATAAATGCAAAAGTGAAGCTAATGTTAACAATGCAATACTATCGAAGACTGACCGTGTAATACTTTGTGTCCTAATGGAATAAGTAGAGTTATCCATAAGGAAATATAAATATGAACCCAGGAGATTGTTTGAACACATATGTTTCTACTCATCACAAGTAATCTCAGTGGCCTGCAGGAGTGGCTTCTTTTACAGTAGTTGCAGATAAATATGCTTGACACGATGGATTTGACATGTTTACATCACTCACGGAAGTGGTACTTCTGATAATGGCATTGTTAAAATACTCAAATTTAAAAAAAATCTTAAATTCATATTGCAAATAAAAATGGGATTAGCAACACATTTGGAACATAAGGATTTCTTTGGAAATGATCCCTAAACAGAAAACAAAGTAAACTGAAAATTATTCTTTGGTATGTCTATTTCTTAGCTAGTGGTTCACCCTGTTATATATCATATTTTTGCTTTATTTCAAGGCAGAAAAAGGACTCCCAATTGGTTTCATCTTTCCCTTGTCTGTTCCTTTTACCAGACCAGCAATACTTATAACTAGAAAATTTGGCACAAGAGCATCCTCATGTTCTGCTTCAATTTTTTCATTACCATGAGGTGCAAGCAGTCTGTAGAAGCAAACAAAAGCAAAAGAAGAATTTGGCTGAAGGATGAGAAAATCAGATGGTCATTAGTGACAAAGCTCTTAACATCTCACCTCTATTTGGTGCTCATTGTAAAATGAGTTGGTGGTCTCAGTCCTTTGTCCTAGAGGTGAGCTGTTCACATCACAAAACCACCACCATACTGGCGCTGAGTGTTAACCATTTTGGCAGCTTCAGCTGAGAGAACATGGACTGAATTAGAACAGAGACTGAACTCCCCTCTCCCCAGAAGCAGCCTCTCCAGGTCAGAATTGAGGCACGCTAGCAGGGCTACATGAACAAGCACTCACTGCTGCTACCCACACTGAACCTGTTCTATGAATAGACAACTCCATTCTCCAGGCCTGTCAATCTGTCACCAAGAGACAATGGAAAGGAAAATTAAAAGGTTGTGATGTTTTCTTCTCCAAATATAGGATTTAAGTCATCTCTAAAAAGTGCAGTTGCTTGGATGCTTTCACTCAGATTTCAAAGCCCGTTGAAAATGCTAAAACCACATAAGCAAATCAGAATAGGTACCTCTATTATAGCCCAGGATATAAAGATGCAGAGGTGATAAAGATATTAATGCAGAAGTGAAAGGAAGAAAACACAGATGTAATTTTACCGTTTTGTTTTTCCCTTTGCTGTTGTTGATGGAATTAAAAATGCTAATGGCTCTGGTTCTCCACCTCTGGCTCAGATCTGTCAATGGAGAGAGCAAGGGTTAATTCCTCTGCCAGTGGTGCTGCTCTCTGGAATGACAATTCAGGTAACCCAGTCTCGATTTTTGTCATGCAACTGTGTAAAGCAACGGATCTTAAATTCCACTGGAGAAGAGGGCTTGTGGAAAGTATCCTAAAGCAGAAAAATGCATGGCCTGGTAAGTCTTGAATGTTTCCATCTGTACTCTTTATCTGTAAGTATAGAAAGAAATTAGTGAATGCCACTGTCCACTTTACCCGCAATGACATAGTCTGATGGCATCAATATAAATTGAAAGAAGATCCTGCTGCATTAAAGCAGAATAAAAGATTCAATCAGCTGTGTGAGCAGAATGGTGCTTAGTAACTATAGGCCTGACGCTGTGAAGTGCTGAGGGCCTCTGGAAGGCCAAGGAGTTGAGAGTGCTCAGCACCTCCCAGGCTCAAGCCCTTTGTACTCCGACATTTGCAATTCAGTCCCTCTGTAGATTAGGATTGATCTTCCTTGTTTCAGCATGCAAAAACCTAAACTGTAACCTTGAAACTGTCATCCAGCCCTTGAATATGGCCACAGAAGTAGTGGATGCAGCATCCTCTTGAGAAGCTGCAGAAGGAAAACCAGAGGTTCTGTACCAACAAACATACTATATAATAACAGTGGATTTGGGTGTAGTAAGGTAGTGCATATATATATATATATATATATATGTATGTAATTTGCTTTTTCTTTATGAATTAAGGGTATAATGTATTCACATTTTTTTCTAAAATACATACAGTTTGCATATGCATTTTTAAATGAATTTAAATAGACACTCCAGGCTGCAAATAGCTAGAAAAACTTCATGGGAATAATCCGCTTACCCTCCCAGGGTTGGAAATGCATCAAGCCTTGCTAGGGAGCAGTGCAGCAGCAGCAGCCTTACCTAGCTTGTTGCAATATAAATGATGGTCATGCTCCCTCTTTCCATGGGGCAGCAGGGGCTTGTTGGCGGGAGGAGTGATACAGCAGTTGGCCAAGTTTGCTGGGTTTCATTACAGACAAAGTGAGTTTTCTACTGAAGTTGTTGGAGTTTTTGTGATCAAATGAATCATGAACTCAAAGCACGCCACAGGAGGTGTGCTCCATGGGGACTCCAGAAACTTCTGTTTAGAGTTCACTGAAACCATAGTAACTTAAAATGACAAAGATCACATAGCCATACTCAGACTTTTTAAACAAACTTAGCATAGCTTTGATATGCATCTATATCTTTAATACCAATTGAGCACTTTAGGATTTGCTATTATTTATTTATTCTTCATTTATAATGTAGCAGCACCCACCATACATTTGGTTCTGTGCAAATATATAGGAAGACAAGGTCCCTGACCCAAAGAATTTACAGTCTGAGGCCTTAATTCTGTAAATGATTCTGAAGAGGGAGATCCCTGCATCCACGAGGAATCAGTTACAGGATTAGTGCCTGAAAATATGAAAAAGAAAAAAAAAACAGGCAAAGAAGCGGGATGGACAATAAAGAATCCTGCTGCAGTATAGAATGTCTCTCATTTTTAGCTACTGTTCTGTTGTTTAATACGGAGGAAGAGAACATGAAAGTCAAACTGAATATCTTAGCCCTCCTGGGGGAAAATAGTATGAATAAGATTAAAATGGAAAGAAGTCTGGATGTGGTGGGGCAAAGCCCTTCCTGTGATTATGTTAGTTCTAGTTACTTAGCTAGCATACAAAACCCAGTGAACTAACAGAGTTTCATGTGCACCCTTATGATCTTGTGTTTGTCACTTCTGATAGCCACAGGTGTTCTTTTTTCAAGAGGATTTCAGCAAATGTGCCTGACTCTGTGACATCTGGATGTTGTCCCCAGACTAACAAGAGGTAGCTTTTGCCACTAGGCTCTTCTCTGGCAGATGCATTTACTAGCACTGTTTATTTTCCTCCCTGTAAACTGCAAACCATTACCTTGCATTTACAAAAAAGGTATGATCTCGTCTCTCTTCATTTAGACTTTTAGTTAATCAGACTCTGATTTACTACTTCTCCCTACAGAAAGTTGTTCATAAAATTCTTACCTAGTAATAGCATAGGGCTAAATTGTATAAATCAGTGTAGCTCCCCAGAAATCAATAGAGAAGCATTCTATACCCCACTAACTCAGGACACTGGGGCAGAAAGAAGAGATTATATGTTAAGCAGTGAGGTCATGGAGAGAGTGTGAGGTGCAAGTCAGCTGCTTCTGGGGGGCAGAGGTATCTGATCACAGATTGCTGCAAGAGAGATTTGCCCATGTGCATTTTGCTACCACCCTCATTAGAAGAAACAGAATTTGTGCATAGTATTTAAAGAAATAAGTTCCACAAGGAAAACACTGGACTCCACAGCATTGATTTCCACTCACAAAAATTCTACTACCATTCAGCAAAGGAGCAACAATACTTTTTTATCTGATGACCTTGCTGAGACGACATGTACAATTTCATACACAGTTCTTGTTACCTGAGTGTCAGAAGATTAACAAAAGCTAGAGTGAAGAGAGCCCCACGAAATGTTATTTTTTCCTCTTATATCATTTTCTCTAGCCCATTAAGTGGATAAAATAGGTATAGTTTGGCAAACAACTAACAGTTACTAAAGGTGGCCACAATAACTGGATGTATTTTAAAAAGTGTGAACACCAAGGATTGCCACGGGAGAAGGCAGGGAGATGGGGATGGCGGAAAACTGGTGCAAGTGGGTACAGTGAAATGGAAACATTGAACATTCCAAATTTATCTTTACAAATTAAACAATAATGTATTAACAGGGAGATCTGATGATTAAATATGCCCCGTACATTTCTAATTTTTCTCATTTCTATCATGTGTCTTCATCATGAAGTTCATGTACAACATTTTACATTGATAACCAATTTTACAGGACACGTTTACCCATTTTCACCATTTTCATAACATAACCAAAAGTTAGATTTTTCAAGACTTCAATTAACAGTCAGACTGTATCTTGTAACTTAGCTGAGAAACACTTTCTAGAAAACAATCCAATTTTTTGGCAGACCATCTGACGAGTTCACAACTTTTGATCAAGCCTTACATTATGTATCATCAGTATTCTTTTGTTCACCTAGTACCTACCAATTTTGCTCATCAAAACCTAGTACTGTTTAAAATGTGGAAGAAGGTTGGCATGCTTTGTGGGCTATTTATGAAAATGAAGAACAGAATTTAGCATTAATATACATAAAATGACTAGATATTATGCACCACAGATCCAGATCAGGTTTAGCTTTTTAAACCCCATTGTATAAAGCATTCTCTCACTGAGGGACAGAAAAATTCAGGTGAAGAAATAATTACAAAACGAAAATCCAGTTCAGCTGAGGACATGTACTATATTAACATTATTCTTATCACAGCAGGTTGTTTGTAAATAAGGCTTACATCTATTAATACTATTTTTAAAAAAAACAAAAAGTAACATTCAGACTCTAAATGCAAAATATAAAATGTATTTTATTTCTAGTGCTAAGATAGTTACTAGAGCCATAGTTACTGTAGCCATAACCCTTTCTATGCAGTGGTACTTTCATAGTTCACCTGCTAAAATGAGGGACTGGGTCACTATATAGACTTCAAAACACAGGAAAGACTACAGAATGTGATTTCGGTAGTACTGGGCCAGTAAGTAGGACTATTTGCAAAGCAAGCAACTAATCATGAGGATGGAGATCCGAATCTGGCTGACAATAGAGAATGTTATTCCCTTTTCATCATTATAAACCAATGTCCTGAAATTAGCTTAGGATGTACTGTGCCACTGGAGAGTGTCTTTTAAAAGAGAGAAAAAATCAAGGTCCTGATTGCCTGTGATAATTAAAGATACCATGACACTCTATAAGTATACAAAGATACTACCCCAGTGCCATGGGCAAAATCCAACATGTAATTACATCCTGTCTAGTTAATTCCTTTTGAGGTGTCAAATGAAAAAAAAATGCTTTCACTTCCTGTCCTAAACTTGTATTGGATCCTTGAGCTCTTGAACAGCTGTGTTTTATCCCATAAATGATCCTTGTGTATAGTTTGCATATGAATTTGTTATAATTATGCCGTGTTTATGGATCATATGGGATGACAAGCCATAGTAAAGTGTAAGGTCTTTACTGTAACGAGTCTGCTGGCTGGTCTTGCTGGTCAACAAGAACTGAAGTTCCCACATGATCTGGAAGATTCCTCTTTTCCAGAGAATTTTTTTTCCTGCTTGGGTTATTGGAGGAAAAATGCTCATTGAGCATTCAGCAAGTTTTATAGTTGTGATGGAACAAGTCTGAGAGTCTAATTATTTGGGTTCAGTATCTTACTATGACAGAACTGGCTGTTGCCATAATTACATCAATCATTACTACTTTTCCAGGATGATTTGCAGATGGCAATTTTTCTCCATGGCTAAGGTGCTATGATCAGTGTGCAGCTGTGAGCCAGTGAAATTCATTCAAAAGAGGCACATCCAGGATCAAAGTTCCCGTTGGATAAGAGTTTTC
Source organism: Lepidochelys kempii (assembly GCF_965140285.1). Classification (NCBI taxonomy): domain Eukaryota; kingdom Metazoa; phylum Chordata; order Testudines; family Cheloniidae; genus Lepidochelys; species Lepidochelys kempii. The sequence goes on along the minus strand of NC_136391.1, from coordinate 29,056,954 downwards.
TATTTATTAATTTCTCTTGGATGCAGTGACATTAATTTTAATGGAGCTATGCCAATGTGCACTGTCTGGGGATTGGGACCAATGTTTTCAGAGTTCGCCGTAAATGGTGATGAACAAATGTTCCTTTAACATGATGTCATTCTGTTGTCATTAGGCCCACATTCAGGAGTACAGTCAGCTCTCTCCTGCTTGTTCCTCTCCCTGTTCTTTCTTTTCATCTGGCCACCTGCAATGTCAATATACCTGGAAAGGGAAAGGAAGGGAAAAAACAACACAAAATCAATCCACTGGGGAAGTTTTTTTTCCCCCTCTGCTGTGCATTGATCTCCCAGAGTTATTTATAGATTGTGACATTCTTAACCAATGCAGTCTTTGTGTTCTTGCCTTTGCTTTGATATCATCATCATGAAGCAGACCTCTATAGTGAACAAAGGAATACTTCATAAAGGCATCATCAAGTGGGAAAAAATTCTCCCTCCTGCCCCCTCCACCATGCAGGATTAGTCAGTCCTGTCACACAACAGAAATAGCACTTGAGTGACAGCATAAACTCTGATGCTGGATAGCCCTAGTAGAGACAATAATGATAACAAAACATACCACTTCCCTTAGTTATCAAGTATTTAAGGCAGACAATTAAGTGATTGCTCACTGAATAAACAGAAAAAAACATGTGTATGCTTCGTGCAATTCTCCAGCTCCTATCTAGTGGATTGCATACTTCAGATATGTCTCTTTTATCCAAAGAGATCCATTGCTCAACTATTGCGCCAACAATGTGTAACTAGGGTTTTACAGACCCTCTGACCATCTGCGCTGCTTGGCCCTGAGCTCTTCCTTCTCAGCATGATTAATATGCAGTGCCATATCCCCGGATGTGTGGATGTCTGTCTGACTACACCTCATTGATTCACAAGCAGTAGCCAACAGGCAGCACCATGGTTAAAAAGGAACAGCAGGGGTGCAGCTCTTGCATAATGAAGTGAACAGGGGATCAGTCCTTACATACAGACAGTCGTGCATGAGATTTTTTTGTGTGTGTGAGTTCTTATAAACAATAGGGTACATTTTAAAGTCTCCCACATTACAGGTTTGTGTTTGAAATTTAGCTCCAGCAGTAATTCTCTTCCAAAAAAAGAAAAGAAAAAAAATCGCTGCTGCAGTGTAGCCCCGGGCTATAAAGAGATTGCCAAGGAAGTGAAAACAGACTCTCTTGCAACACTGCTATTACATAAGGACTGCCAAAGCAAGCCTAGAACTTTTAAGAGATTCTTATGAATATGCTTGGAATTAGATGGTAGCAGGCTGCGAGGCTGCTGTGACTGACTTGACTGACATGGGACTTCTCAGACATTTTTTGGAATGAAATGGTGGCACTTACACTTTACATGTTGTTTAGCATGAGCAGTAAATTGAAATAGTCTTGCCCCCTAGTGGGTGAAAGTCTGCAAAGAGATTATGCTGCAGGTTAAGTATAATTATTTACTCAAGTTGTAAAGTTACTGTTTGGGATTCAAAGATTATTGACTCAGAACGTAACAGGAGTGTACTCCCCACAGCCTGAAAGATAATTATTCCGATTAATGGGACTGATTTAATACTACTAAAAAATTGAATAAAGTTCTTATCTGAGGACATCCTTTGTCTTGCAAAAATTTCAAATCTCTCTGCACCATGCTGCACCAGAACTTTTATCTTCTGAATGCTTATTGATATAGGGTTACATCTAAATTTAGCCATAAGTAGGTCTTAGGGCTTGCTTCCATCATCATCAAGAAAAGTTTTGCCATATAACATCAATGGGAGTGGTATCAGGCCCTCCCTGAGCCCAAGTAAATTGGTATAAGAGTTTCTTCCAGCCTCTGCCCACCCTTGTGTACAGAAGCAGACTTCCTTTACACTTGCTTAAATTTCCTAATCAATGTGTAACTTACATTACCTTTACATACCACCTCTCAATTTTCCCCAAGAAGCCAAACTCACTGTTGTGGGGAGAGGGATAAGTCAATATCACCCACAGAGAGGGCCAGAAGAAAGGAATGCAGAAAGAAAGAAAGAAAAACCCCACAACCCGTGACATTGTATAGGTAGAGGTCTATCTTCTTACATCCTCCTGCTACTGGCATTTCCTAATATATTCTTCCCTTCTTGCTCCTTGGCAAGGATGTTATATTAACTTAGACTCCCTTAAACTCAGGTTTGCATTCAGATGTGACATGGAAAGTGGTGAAAATTACACATCAGAAATGGATGTGAATCTAAATTGACCTATTCCCTGAGGGTGCCAAGAAAAAGTCTATCTATGCAGTATCAACTTGGGCCATATCTATATTACAAACTTCAGACCACATACGCTATGTTGTTGTACAGACCACAAAGTCTATATATTGCTCAGGTGCATACATAATTGTCTGTCTGCATTGGTGTTGTGCATACTCACTACAAGTGCATTGATGTAAAGCAGGATTCACCACAGGTAGGCATTCCAGAGCACCATTGTCCAGCCCAATACTCTTTGGGAAATGTTTGTAGATTTTTGTGGAGATAGTAATGATTCACCCAAGGATTTCTGGGAGGTATGGGTCTAGCTCCCAGGGTACAACTTTCTCCACTGTGTAACACATTCCAAATCCTGTAATTTGTGCCATTTTTGGAAAATCCCCAAAACCTGTGCATTGCTTTTCAGTCTCTTCCATGTCTGACAGCAAGATGGAGCCCACAAAGCTCAGCATTATTCTCATGAATATTGTAAGTGCAGCATGAATGATTCTCCTAGATTTTCAGACCTTCAGGAAGTACCACAACCATTGGGATCACAACGAGGAAGATGAGGATGGCTTTGAGGAGAGTTTGTTGATGGACATAGTGGGGAAAAAATCCAGGTTGCTCATGGCATTCATGAAGTAGCTGAAGATATTTCTGGGTTCAAGAACAAGCACTGACTGATGGGACTGCATTGTAATGCAGATTTGGGATGATGAGCAGTGCCTGCAGAACTTTCAGATGCTAATGGCCACATACCTGGATCTGTGCACAGAACTCACCTCAGCCTTCCAGTGCAGGGACACCAAAATAAGAGTTGCATTGACAGTGAAGAAGCAAGTGGAACCACAGTTTGGAAGCTTGCAGTGCCGGCTTGCTACTAATCAGTGGGAAATCATTTTGGAGTTGGAAAATCCACAGTGGGGGCCTGTCTTAAATATAAAGCCCCTCCTAGCCAGAGGAAAAAACCCTTTCACCTGTAAAGTGTTAAGAAGCTAGGATAACCTTGCGGGCACCTGACCAAAATGACCAATGAGGAGACAAGATACTTTCAAAGTTGGAGGGGGGGAGAAACAAAGGTTCTCTCGGTCTGTGTGATGTTTTTGCCGGGAACAGAACAGGAATGGAGTCTTAGAACTTAGTAAGTAATCTAGCTAGATATGCGTTAGATTCTGTTTTGTTTAAATGGCTGATAAAATAAGCTGCGCTGAATGGAATGTGTATTCCTGGTTTTGTGTCTTTTTGTAATTTAAGGTTTTGCCTAGAGGGATTCTCTATGTTTTGAATCTGATTACCCTGTAAGGTATTTACCATCCTGATTTTACAGAGGTGATTCTTTTACTTTTTCTTCCATTAAAATTCTTCTTTTAAGAACCCGATTGCTTTTTCATTGTTCTTAAGATCCAAGGGTTTGGGTCTGTGTTCACCTATGCAAATTGGTGAGGATTTTTACCAAGCCTTCCCCAGGAAAGGGGTTGTAGGGTTTGGGAGGATTCTGGGGGGAAAGACGTTTCCAAGTGGGCTCTTTCCCTGTTATATATTTGTTAGACGCTTGGTGGTGGCAGCAATAAAGTCCAAGGGCAAAAGGTAAAATAGTTTGTACCTTGGGGAAGTTTTAACCTAAGCTGCTAAAAATAAGCTTAGGGGGTTTTTCATGCAGGTCCCCACATCTGTACCCTAGAGTTCAGAGTGGGGAAGAACCTTGACAGGGCCATTGTCATGAGAGCGTATAGAACCCGTAATCGTCTCCTGCTGTGCAGGACTGTGATACTTGACAATGTGAAAGAAATAGTGAATGGATTTGTAGCAATTAGGTTCCTGAACTGTGGTGGTGCAATAGGCAGAACAGAGATCCCTATTTTGGCAGTAGCCCACCATGCTACTAGTTATATCAACAGGAAAGGGATATTTTCCTATGGTTACCCAAGCACTAGTGGATCACTAGGGGATGCTTCACTGATATTAATGTGGGTTGTCCAGGGAAGGTGTGAGATGCTCACATCTTTGAGATTACAGGACTGTTCAGAAAGCTGTATGCAGGGACATTCTTTCCCAAGTGGCAGATTACCACTGGCAATGTTGAAATGTCAATAGTGATTCTGAGGGACCTAGCCTAACCTTTGCTTAAGAAGCCCACCATGGGCCATCAGGTCAACACTAATGAAAGAGTCCAGTAGGTGCAGAATAACTGTGGAATGTGCTTTTGGTAGATTGATGGGTTGCTGGCATTTTTTACTCACTAGATAAGAACCTCAGTGAGAAAAAACAACATCCCAATGGTTGTAGTTGCATATTGTATACTGCATAATTTATGTGAGGGAAAGCAGGGGAAGCTGCCGCTAGGGTGGACGGGTGAGACGAAGTGGACGTCTGCTGAATTTGAACAGCCAGACACCAGGGCTATAACAAGAGCCCAATGTGGAGTTAGGAATTCGATGGGGGAGGAGAGTGTTTAAAGGTTCGTTTTCACTGTGAGCCACAGTAGTGTTCGGTCTTGCTGTCTTGAGATAATATATGTCTTATGGGTTTTTTTTTGTTTTTTGTTTGCTGGTATCTGTTATGTTGTGCCTGCTGCAAGTTATAAAGACTTCTCGGCCTAGGGCTTTGCCTGCCACTATGAATTGTGTGGTGCTTATTGTGCATTTATAAGTATGGTGGTGTTTTCTTGACGCTATGAATTCAGTGGTGCTTGGTGTGCATTTGTAAGTAGTGTTTGATTTCTTGACTGCCACTATGTATACTGTAATGCTCGTTGTGAACTAATAAAGATACTTTGAATGCAAAAATTCAGTGCACAAAATCAAAGTGCATACTATGTCATACAAATTTCAAATATAATGGGGTGAAATATTAAAAATTTCTTTTCAGAAGGAAGCAAGCCTTTATATCCATTTGTGTCAACAAAAAGTAGTTCAGTGTAGTGCATTATGGCTATATATACACATCAGTCTGTAGTTTTCACAGGTCAGAGTAGCTGAAGCTGTGGTTTTCCTTGCTGTCCTCTGGCATGGAGCTGTAGGTCTCTGATGCCATATCCCTGTGATACCATATGCTGCTGAAACTCTTGGGCCTTTTTGCCTGCCCTCTCTATATTTCTCCATGCTCTTCATCATATTGGCCCTCCAAGTTGTTTGTCCATAACCCAATTGTAGAATCTCACAAAATATGTCCTCCCTAGTCCTCTTTCTCCTCCTCCTCAAGGTCAGTCTTTCTGTGGACTTGAAGGGGACACTCCTCAAAGCCACCACTCCGGAATCTGCTGATAAACCAGACGCACATATAATTAGATTTACCATCATAGCAGGAAGGGAAAGGTAAGTCTCAAAACACCCCCGTATTATTCCCATAAATACTTCCAGTAAGAAAGCCTTATTGACACTTCAGCTTTGGAGTGCTTTGGCACAGCAGAGGTCTCCAGCTCCAACCATAGTGAGGACAGTCTGCCAGGGATGTTGGGGGCAGTGATATTCTGCTACATAGAGCTGTAAGATTCCAGTCCCTTTGCACAAGTCAGAGAATAGGGCCAGGGCTGTGAATATTGGCATTATTTTTCACTGGCAGTGTTGATTTTGGCTGATTCCTCACTCCTCAGGGTTATACAGGCCAGAACCCAGCTGCTACTTGTGTCCTGTAGCAACCTGGGCCTGTATGCCACTAGCCAGTTTGCTATGATAGTGCCAACTGAACTCAAAGAATGGCATGGGTAAGTGTCCTACCACTGAGGAAGAAATAAGGCTGCCATCCCTAGAAACCTTCAGGAGAGGATTGCAGAGTCTCTCTGTAAAATGTTTTATCCTCCTGAGAGATCTCGATGAAAGGGACATCGTTATTCAAATAAACAGACATATTTCTCCCTTCCCAGAGGCTGTCTCTGTCTCTGTTTGTTCCACCTCTGCCCAAGCACAGGACACCGAATTGATGTGGATTGAGTATTCAGACTGTCTCAATAGTGTTGAAGAATTTGTTTTGAATTTACTTCCTAACTTTTAATTTTCTTACAAAATTTCTCTTTGTTTCATAAACTTGAGGATGGGCTGAGTGCCATCGTTAAATGGGAGCGGGGGAAAGAGATGGGAAAGGGGAAAGAGAGAGGAAGGAAAAGCAAATAAAACATTATAAAGAAAAATGCATGCACACACTGACCCAAGCTCCCTTTCCCTTCATCATCGGGCTCATCCACACTTGCCTTGTGGGAATAGCTAGTCTCCTGCTGAGATTCAAATAGGTCCTGGCTCGTGGCATTGTTGGAGTCTCTTACTGTGTCTCTCTCCTCCACTTCCGCCTCCTCACTATTCACTGCTGGAGTCTTTGTCTTGGTCTCCTCCACGATATCCATAGGGTGGTGTGGGGTCACCTCCAAGTATGGCATGCAGTTCATTCTAAAAGCAGCAGGTCTGTGGGACAACAACAGATTTTTTGCCTTCCTTCGCTTTATAGTATCCCTGATGATGCTCCTGTGCTTTCTCATGCCACTGCTGCTGATCCCTATTGTGCCCCTTTGCCTGCATCTCCCCTGCAATCGGCTTGCAGATGTTCATGTTTCTATGGCTGTTCTGTAGTTTTGCTTCCACAGCCTTTTCTTCCTACATGCCCAGGAGATCCAATGCTTCTTCTCTGCTCCAGGCAGGAGCATGCCTCGAATTGCTGTGTGTGCATGGAACCTTGGTCGGTTGGACATAAACAACAAAGATGAGCTGCTAGGTATGCTTGCCAAAGTGGGCAACCAGGAAACGGCATTTCAAAAACACACCAGGTTTTAAGAGGTGGTGTTTGACTGGCTCTAAACCCTAGGCAATACTGGAAAAAGATAGATTTTAAGATTATTATTTTTTTGAATAACTGATTTTGTAGAATAAAATTTATCTGATCAAAATAAATTCAATTGCTCTATCCAGTAATATTGTATACTTCTGAAGCATTCTTTCAGGAATATGTCAGAGTGTGCATGCGTGCACACATGAAAAATATTTTGGAAAAAATAAGGAAAAATGCATAACAAACTTATACTTTCTTCAAAGTTTTCTCCCTATTGGCTAAATCTTGATCTCTGAACTGCCAAACACAGGCTTTCTTTATGCTAATACCCTGTGGAAAACTTGGAATGTTTACCCCTTTGACTCAATGTCAGGATGTATTATTCTACTCTAACAGGGGTTATACAGTTTCCCTCTCTTCTCTGTAAAATAATAATAACTCTTTTGACATGTGTTATAATGGTGTGTGGTAGAGAAGGGTGTGGAGAAAGGTAAAGATTAAAAAAAAAAGAAGATACATTTCTCATCTTGTTTTGTAACTAACAAAATGTGTAAATGAAAAATAACCTTGGAGCTTGCTATGCTGGCTCTTTTCTGCTATCTGTGCTGGTTGATGTTGTGTTGAAAACAACATCTTCTGTCAGGGTAAGGAATTCGGTTTCATTTGTTTGCTTATTAAGAACTAGAAAGTGCATAATCCAGAAGGGCATGACATACAGATGAAGTTGTCAAGAGCAATTCAAATACTCAGAGAGTAGTTTCTCAAATGTGATAATTACTATTTATTTTATAGTCAGGCACATGACATACCATCATTAAAGTATCTCCTCATTTAGCTTTTATTATTAACCACAATTTTCTATCTTATCGACTCCAGGCAAGACCATATTCTACTACATCACAACTATAGGAAAACTAATACATGATTATTTTATTAGAAATTAATCTCAAATCTATTTCCACATTTTTAAAAGGTGCCTCATTTGGCATCAATTAGGGATTGAAATTGCCCTTTAGTATATGTGCATAAATCCTCATACCATACCTTGGAGAAAAAATAAAATCAGACAAGATGGGTAGGATTTTCAAAAGTTCTCAGAGTTGGCTTAACTCTGCTCCCATTAAAATCCATGGAGGTTTACCACTAATTTCAGTGGGAGCAGTTAGGCCAAGTGTTGATCATTTATGTAGATTCCATCCTTTGTGTATATTCAGTACCTGAATATCCTCTATGCCCACATTTTGGATAGTTAGATTTCGGCTTCTCTCCCAGCCATGCATGTCTCAAGTAGCTGAGCCTTCGTTCTCCCCTCCAGCCTCTGAGTACCCAGTCTCTGCTTTGTCTTCCCCTTGTGTTATTCACTCGGTTCCACCTTCCAGCTCCGGTAGGCAGGAAACTACATCCAGCAGCAGCTTGAGCTCAGTTCTGCTCAGCAGATAGAGAGGAACAGGGGGACCCAGTAGGAGGGGGAAATCAAGTAGGCAGAAGGGCAAACCCAGAGATGAAGGCATTGGGCAGGAATGGGGACAGAAGAAGGTGGAAGAAGGAGACCTAGAGAGTGGAGGAGAACGGGATGATCACTCTTGGGGTGGTGGGGGGAGAAGAAGGGCAAATATCACCAGTGGCAGGGAGAGTCGAAGAGGGGACACTGCACTGAGGAGACTGCAAGGGACAGAAACTCAAAGGTGGGCAACTGAAAGATGGCTGAAGGAGAAGCAGGCCCACAGGCCACATGCAGTTCCCTCCAAGCTAAGTTTCCCTTAACCCTTGGAACAAGACCAATGAGTATTCTTGTGTCACGGTTCCTCCCCCACTCTGAACTCTAGGGTACAGATGTGGGGACCTGCATGAAAAACCTCCTAAGCTTATCTTTACTAGCTTAGGTCAAAACTTCCCCAAGGTACAATTATTACACCTTGGACTGGCCGCTACCACCACCAAACTAATACTGGTTACTGGGGAAGAGCTGTTTGGACGCGTCCTTCCCCCCAAAATACTTCCCAAAACCTTGCACCCCACTTCCTGGACAAGGTTTGGTAAAAAGTCTCACCAATTTGAATAGGTGACCACAGACCCAAACCCTTGGATCTGAAAACAATGAAAAAGCATTCAGTGTTTTACAAGAAGACTTTTAATAAAAAATAGAAGTAAATAGAAATAAAGAAATCCCCCCTGTAAAATCAGGATGGTAGATATCTTACAGGGTAATTAGATTCAAAAACATAGAGAACCCCTCTAGGCAAAACCTTAAGTTACAAAAAAGATACACAGACAGAAATAGTTATTCTATTCAGCACAATTCTTTTCTCAGCCATTTAAAGAAATCATAATCTAACACATACCTAGCTAGATTACTTACTAAAAGTTCTAAGACTCCATTCCTGTTCTGTCCCCGGCCAAGACGACTACAGACAGACACAGACCCTTTGTTTCTCTCCCTCCTCCCAGCTTTTGAAAGTATCTTGTCTCCTCATTGGTCATTTTGGTCAGGTGCCAGCGAGGTTACCTTTAGCTTCTTAACCCTTTACAGGTGAGAGGAGCTTTCCCCTGGCCAGGAGGGATTTCAAAGGGGTTTACCCTTCCCTTTATATTTATGACATCTTGTTATCAGGGTTCTCAGTGGAGAGAGGGACTCTTTCCTTTCCTCCTCCCACCTTCCTTGCCCTCTCCATTCTAAACCCAGTCTCTTGAAACATCTTCTCATGCTGATATTCCCACTTTTCAGTTCTCAATATTCTGTTTTGTCTCCATTCTTGCCCTGCCACACATATGTATGTTGCCTCCTTCAGCCTGGGAAGCAGTCAATTGTTAGAAACAATGGGACAAAGAGCTTAGCAGAAGAATGGACCAAGATATTTAGGGGGTTCTCAACAATACAGATGGATCAAAAACAGAAGTCAACTTCTATCTGGAATAGCAGTACCTTTAACTTCAGAACAATGGTTAATCCTTCAGCGGTAAACAACATGAACATTAACTAGCCCTTTTAAGCATTGACTAAATAAATTCTGAAGCTACCCCATTTTTTGAAAAGTGGTGGGAATTAAGGGGAAAAGATTTACACTTACATCACACACTACTCACTACACTGAGCCAGGCATGTAGGAATTCTACCAACATTGCAAAGCCCCACTATCACAGCACTGCCCACCTGGAGTGTCTTCCGCTGCAGACCGCAGCATGACAGGCATGCCTGCCTCAGTATCTATCCTTTGGAGTCCCCAGAACTAGTGCAAAGTGTCTTTCTGAGAGCCAATAGCTCTTCATGGGGTAATTTATTACAAAGAAATTCCCCTGCTAACATAACAAGCTCCAACACCATAGTCCAGAGTTTAAGCTGCATAATCCAAATAGTTCATACAACATGCAGTCCAGGCACCCCTCACCACAGCTCGGCTCACCTCGGCTCCCCAGCGCAGCTTTTGGACTCTCCCTGGTTCTCAAGAGCAGCTCTCGCCTGTCCTTGTAGCAGGACAGTCAACCCAGCTGGATTGCAATTTCACTCATTCCACTCTTTCTTCTGGGGAGCATCCCTCACTCCCCCATCCCCCGGACCTCTCATGGTTCCTCTGGATCCAGTTCTCTGTCCCTGGATATATCAGTAGGTAAACTCCTCCTCTTCTCTCCTGCCTTCTACCTGTCACTCCAGCTTTCCAAGTTAAAGCCACTAGGCAACTCCCTCTACTGTTCCTCCTGCCTTCAGTCCTCTCTCACCCTCCAATCCTGGCTTTCTGGTTTGGGGACATTGGCCAGCAAACCCATCTGCTGCTTTCCTGCCTTCAGCCTTCTCCAGGAACCACATTCTGCTTCCTTCTGGGATTCTTCCAATCTCCTGGTCTCTAGCAGCTCTCAACTGCCCTTCCTCAGTCTGTTCTGACTCAGTGGAGATCCCTCTCTCTCTCTCTCTTGCTGGGTCCTCTCCTCTTCTTATCTTTAATCCTTTATGGCACCCAGGTGCTTCTTGGTCATCTTAATTGACCAAATAGGGGGACTTGCCCTGGCACAGGGGAGCTGAAACTACTTCATTCTCAGGGCCAGCCAATGACACCCACACACTTCAACAAAGAGATGTAATTATTTTGAAACAGCATACTGGTAATGTTACATGTGTTTAGTTATCATGAACAGTGTGAGATGTAAGAGCAGAATCCTGCCATAGATGTTTAATACTTACTTGTTCATTTTCTTCCTTTTGTGGATTTTCTCTGATACACTTTTGTTTTGATATACATTTCATCTACTGAATTTCATTGCTTTTTTATAATTGAAAGTCATACTGGATTTTTTTTTTAACCTAATGTTAATTTTTACTGAAATAACACTTTTGGTCTAAATTACTATAATTATATTCAATAGACTTTTTTATTGCAGCCTATCATCCAGACACTCTGATGAAGAAATAGAGAAGCTAATTTAATGTACAAAGATAGAAATTACCAATAGATCCGATGTTTAAGTGACTGAAAAGATATTCTTTTTAGCAGACAATACAGCATTTCTCAAAACTAGAGCCCATTTTCTCAGATACTGAAGCAAGAAGAAATTTGTAAACTCTTAAAAACATCTTTGATGTTTAGGGCTTTTTTTAAAAAAATATTCTTTTGAACTGAGATAAGCTGCTAAAATGGTCAAGAATATGTGGGATTTCAAGATATGCAGAAAGATTTCCAAAAGCACAAATCATACATTTGTCACCAAGGCTGAAATGTGACTCCATTTTTAAGAGTGAGTAACTAGTGCATTCATCTATAATGTCACACAAGACATTCCTCAATAGAATTTTTAACTGAAAGGAATATGACAAAGCAGTCTCAAATGAGCTTGGGCATGTTGTTCTATATGAATTTCATTATACCATTGAATTCTTATGTTTCAGTTGTCCCATACAACTCAATTAATAGTCACCAAAAAATGGCACCACAATTAAATTCACAATGTAATGCAAGATCCACATATCTTATGTCAAAGTTTGACTCAGACTCACAATTTATCAGACCACTCTGTTTTATTAGCAAAGCTGCTCTGCTAATACATTTAGAAGTGAGCCCCCCGAGTGGGGCTTGTGTCTCTTAATTTATACAGTTTTTGGAGAACAAGTTACAGACAAAAGAAGAAAAAAGATTTTAGTCACCACCCTTGGAGATCCCTGAGACCAGTCACATATCCTCAATTATCTGCCACCCTTAATCTCCTTTAACAGCTTCCAGTTAACTTAACTAATTGCCCTTCACACCTTCCATTCTGATGCCTGCTTCTTAGACGTGCTGGCTCTATCTTAATTGCTTCTCCATTCAAAAGCTAACTGTCCCTAGGTGTGCTCCCTCAGATACTTTGTAACATGTTTTGGCATGCCCTGTCATATACAATGTATCCAGCATGTCCCCTTATACAACGCTGTACTTATATAACATTATGCCTCCACACTTAGCACATCTTTTAGACTATATTGTCATGCAGTTTAGAAAAAAAAATGAAAAGTAGTATCAGTATGGCAATAAGATACAAAGTATCTACAGCCTTAACTTTGCATAATTTCCCGCAATTAGGAGGGAAAAGTGTAACAAATCCAGACACACAGTGTCATCAAAAGCGAAAGACATTTTAGATCATCAAGATCGTCTCTCCACTTCCTTGCTACTCCAGCTAAGGCAGGATATCATTCCTTTCCCTGAGATCCTGCAAAGTGGGTATATGAACAGTAGGTCGTATTCTTGTCTCTGGGTCCATACTGAACTAGTGTCCCAGCATGGAGTTATAAAGGGTGATCTGCTGGTGAAAGTGTGCTATTAGTTTGTATATCTATAGCATCTGAAGAGCTCAAAGTACTTTACAAACATGAATGAATTAAGGTTCACGTGAGTTAGTTAAGAATTTGTATCCCCACGTTTTAAAGATAGGAAAAAGTTACAGAGGAGTTAAGTGACTTGCTCAAGATCACTCAGGAAGACTGTGGTAGGAGCAGAATGGAGCATAGAACTCCTGACTCCAAGTTCTACGCCTTAAGGATAAGATCATGTTGTAGTTCTTAAATATCCCATAAAAAAGAGTAGATATGTAATGCCAGTGTCCCAACTACATTCCACTTTGGACAATTGCATCCTGCCTTTCTACATTCACCTGCTGTTTAGCTGGATATGGTATTCTTCTTCACTTCCTTCCCTACACCGTCATGTGGTGCTGCCTTGTTCCATCCTACTGGTGAGACAAAGTGATCCTTCTCTATCCTTTTCTTCCCTCACAAGTGTCTCGTGAGCCTTACTCCCAACTTACGGTTGGGAAAGCACTTTAATTTCCTGGGTGAAAGCTGCTGAAGTAGCACAAATAATTTGTATTTGTAAAATACATTTAACTCAGAAACCTCTAAGCTCGTGTGACATAACTGTGAAGTATAAAAGAGAAAAAAAATGGCATTTAAATACTATCCCTAAAGTAGTCTGAGGAAAAAAATTGGGTTTTATCTTAATTAATGATTGGTGTATCTTGAAGACTTCACTGGTCTGAGTCTGTGTGAACAAGCACTTCGGAATGCTTAACTGAATGTATCCACACATTTTGAGGATACCACTTATGATAATTTCTGAGTCAATACAATTACGTGCTCACTTTCTTCCTGATTGTCCCACCTGCTCCAGGTGGAAGCACATGCAGATTACTCTGGCACTCGAATGCAGTGCCTGCTTTGTGGAAATTGGTGCTGCACTGCTGCCACTGATCTTGCTGTCGTAGTCCGATGGACAAACCGAGCTCTCCATTCCCCAGGGTTGTCAACTTGACCTCTTTCACATGCACTAACATTTCCCTTAAAAAAGTTTTTAAAAGTTATGAAAAGGCTTAGGCCAGTTATTTTATCCTCACTTTGTATCAACAGAAGCTGAAGACAAGATACAGGTCTGTAAAGCAAATTAGTTACAGTATTTACATTTAAGCTAATTATATTATTTTGTCAAGTGGATCTCATCTAGTCTGAACCAAGGGATGCTGCCCCACATCCTTCTTCTCCATGCTAGCTTGATATCCAACTTTGTATAGCATAACAAGGTAACATTTTTATGAACAAGTCTAGTGTCTGTGATCTGCCTTCGTATGAAATTAGTTTCTTCCCAAATGCCTGTTATTCCAGTTGTTAAATTACTTTAAGTCATGCTCCAAGGCATATATAGTATACTACAATCAAATGTGAACAACACTTTGCATATCATTAAATGCTAAATTCTCTCTGACGCTATAGAAGCAGAACAGCAGCCAGAAATGTGTGTTTTTTGTGCTTGCTGTTCTGATTGCCAAGTGAACACAGGCTGGGGGAAGCAATGCTGCCAAGTGTCAGGGCTGCATTAATATTGTTATTATTCTCTGGTAGTGAAGTGTACAATGCTATTTTCTCCAAAGGTATTATTGATACTGAGGATTAGCTATAACATTTGTATAATTATTACAGTACCCAGGCCATCATATATTGCACAAAACAGGATGCTTCAAAACAAGGGATTTTTACACATCTTTTTGCAGAGCAAAGGAAAGAGGTTAAATGGAATTGATTAAATCAGTTGGTTAAAACCAAGGAAAAGCATACAACAATAATTGTATCACTTTGTTGAGAGATGTTTGGCCAATGTCCTCTTAAAGTCTCTTCAAACTCTTCTCTTTGTCTACCAATAGCCCTTATGCCTCTTTTTTCAAATCCTGTTAAAATTCCCTTCTTTCAAGAATCCTTCCAATATTGTGTTTCTAAGCAATGAAATCTCTAGCGCCCTCCTTTACGTTAGCTGTTATCCAGTATCATGCTTTTCTTGGCTGTCTCTGCCTTAGGGCCTTCTCCTACAAATACTTGATGCTTATTACTTAGAGTAATAGTGCTTATTGCTGTGAGTAATCCCACTGATACGACCTGAGAGGATAATAATGGAACTCAGTCTCAGCCTGATCTATGGAAACACAACTTATTTTTTTGAGATATCCATTGACTTGGGATAATTTGTTCTCCAATTAACAAAGTGGCATTTTACAAACATACAGGCATATGTTCAAACCTTACAAAATTTGAAGTTAATGGCAAAACTCCCACTGATTTCAACAGAAGCTAGATCCAGCCTTGAGATGCCAGATTAGTATATTTTATCCAGGCAAATGAGACAAAAATTCTTTCAAGGTTTTAAAGAGGGAACAGAAATAAGATTAAGGAATAAGTGCAATTCCCCCACCCATCCCACAACTTTTCCTCAATAGCAGTCTCGTGATCATACATAGGGCTATTTAGGAGCTAGACTGAAAGTCTGCACACACTACTCACATGAGTAACTGCTCACCGGTGTGACTAAGGGACTCACAATCTGGCCTGAGGTGAGGGAGGGTTGCAGGATCAATTCCTAACTCAGCAACAAATTCAAATGCACATAAGAAAAGACCCATACTACATATTTAATACTCACATTTTAGCGGGTTTGATTTATCTTTCATTTCCCCCTTTATTTTTGTTAATTTAGAAGAAAGCAAGTTGTAGAACCTTCGTAGAAGAGATCAGATTTCAAATCACAATATGTTTATTAGTTCTTATTAGTTGTCAAATGGCTACAACATGAACAAATCTTGGTTAATTAACTAAATTATCATCTATTTAAACTGCCTTGACATCTAAAGACATTTAACAGAGTAAACTAAATTACACTGTATTCATCTAATGATAATGCATTTGTAATGCAGCTTTTTCAGTTTATTTCAATTCTTGGATTGTAAGAAAAAGAAGAATATATTTCCTCAGAGCAGCTGGCATACAACTATTTAATAAATAATTTTTTCTGTGTCCATAATTATTGCTGATATTAGTAGTTAATAGTGAATTATCACAAAGCTGCTCTTGAGAGGTGAAGAATATGTGAAACAAAGTTTTATACTGTTAAGAAGGGGTTTTCCATAGCTGCACTGCTCTAGGAGCAAATCACTGAATGAATTGCTACTCAGAATCAGTATTTTTCACCTGTTCCCTCTTACTCTCAGGGGAATAGTAATTTACTTCACTTCTTTCCATGGAGCAGCTCCCACATACACATACTTATCACATGCTCCTGGCCATCTAGCCTGGTCAGCAGATGGGGAAAGTGCAGAGCTCTTCCCAATGCCTGCCCTTCTCTGTCTTCCTTTCTGCCCCCTTACTCGGTGTGGGGAGTAATGGACAAGTAGCTGCTTCTCTTCTTCCTATGGCTGGAGTCACAAATTGAGCAAGGCTGAGCAGAATAATGAGAAAGAATAATGGGGGTTGCGAAATGAATCTGAAGTAGCCCCTATCAAAGTAAAAAAAGGACTCCTTGGATAAGTAAAAGTTTGGTGTCTCTAGGTTTTTATAGACCTATGTGAGAAATACTTACAAAAATCAAAATTTTCCCTCTGAAGATCAGCACAACTGTCACCCACTGTGTGTACAAATATATGGAATGCAGGATGTTTTCATGTGGTTTTAGAAGCACTCATTTGGGATCCTGCATTACTCATGAGTGGCCAGCCTGCAAGGGAGTAGTGCAGGTTATCCCAAATGAGTGTTGAGACCCCATCTTTATGGATTCTAAATATGTCAGATATATTAAAGGAAAAAAAACATACTAGGAATGTTTTATCAAGTTTTTACTAAATTGATTGGGATTTTTTTTGTATCCCTCAACCTGTAAAGCCAGGAGACTTAATTGTCCAAATGTATATAGATCAACAGGAACCAAAAAACCCCACAAAATTTACCTTAAATAGTTTTTCCTTACATACCATTGTCACAGTATTAAAGTTTGTTGTTCCATCCCTCTCCATGGCTAAAAGCAAGTGTTTCCCAGTGATGGCAGAATAAGTTTGGGGAAATGGATAATTGGGTAAAGGACAAACGAGGTATTCAGAGCTGAAGGGAACATTTTATTCATCATAAAGTACAGCAATTTAACAAGTGGACTTCATCTCCACACATTTAATCCATCCCCTATGGAAAGCTTCATTAATAATCCAGCCTTTAAAGAGTCAGTTAACATTCTTGAACCAAAAAAAACCAAAACCCAACCAAACAGAAACAAAACAAAATGAGAGTCTGACTTGTAAAATTACTCATTGGCTTGAATAGATGACCCTGGAAAGGCTAAGACTATGACCTAATCGGTAGTGGTTCGCTGGAGACATGAACTAATTTGCAGCAAACGTCAGCAAGACAGTATGCAATTACATGCTATTTTAATATCAACATTTTACTGAAAATAATATAATTGTAGGTGGAGCTGATTGTGCCTCCTAGAGGTCAGCTTTCCCAGCATTTTCCTTTATAGCACCCTGCTTCCAATTACAAGTCACTTTGCCAGACTTTAGCTATTTGGGATATTATTTGATATGATGAATGTCTGTCTCAGGCTACAGTTTTGGTTAAAGTTTCAGCAAAAATGGTGCAGCTGTTTCAAGATTAGGGGGGGAAATGTGTTTTGTCCACATTAAAAACATTCATATAGACATTTCATGGAGACACTAGAGCTGCTCAATGCTTTGGAGCAGGAACTTGAAATCTGGCAGGAAAGAAAGAGGCGTCACCTTGGTGTCAGGGATGTGCATTTTGCTATTCCCATCAGCAAGCACCCAAATTTGGCCAAGTTATAAGCATAAAAGATTGCAGTTTTCACATGCTCAGTATAGATGGAGCATTTGGCAGCTAAGTTCTCTGAAGGGTCTACCTGCACTGAGCATGCTCCAGCCCCTCACAGCTCCTCTGTGCTGTCCAGAGTGTGCATGCACAGAATCAGAGAATATCAGGGTTGGAAGGGACCTCAGGAGGTCATCTAGTCCAACCCCCTGCTCAAAGCAGGACCAATCCCCAATTAAATCATCCCAGCCAGGGCTTTGTCAAGCCTGACTTTAAAAACTTCTAAGGAAGGAGATTCCACCACCTCCCTAGGTAACACATTCCAGTGCTTCACCACCCTTCTAGTGAAAAAGTTTGTCCTAATATCCAACCTAAACCTCTCCTGCTGCAACTTGAGACCATTACTCCTTGTTCTGTCATCTGCTACCACTGAGAACAGTCTAGATCCATCCTCTTTGGAACCCCCTTTCAGGTAGTTGAAAGCAGCTATCAAATCCCCCCTCATTCTTTTCTTCTGCAAACTAAAAATCCCAGTTCCCTCAGCCTCTCCTCATAAGTCATGTGTTCCAGTCCCCTAATCATTTTTGTTGCCCTCTGCTGGACGCTTTCCAATTTTTTCACATCCTTCTTCTAGTGTGGGGCCCAAAACTGGACACAGTACTCCAGATGAGGCCTCATCAATGTCAAATACAGGAGAATGATCACGTCCCTCGATCTGCTGGCAATGTGTCTACTTATACAGCCCAAAATACCATTGGCCTTCTTGGCAACAAGGGCACACTGTTGACTCATATCCAGCTTCTCGTCCACTGTAACCCCTAGGTCCTTTTCTGCAGAAATGCTGCCTATCCATTCAGTCCCTAGTCTGTAGCGGTGCATGGGATTCACTCAGCATGCTCCATCCCAGGGCTTCAGGAGATGAGCAGGACTTGTCCTGAAGTTGCTTTTCATGGTGGCTGTGGATCTCTGCTGCACCAGGCACCATAATGGAGAGCTATGGAGACTGTCTCTCCTGTGTTCTCAGTACTCCCCAGCAGCATGGAGGAGAACACCTCCTGACAAATGCAGAAGAGACAAAATCTGGACTTGGGGTGAGGGATGTAGGAGTAGAAGATTGGTACAAGTAGTCTGTCAGGGAGAGACAGATATTGGGAGTTCTTGGGAGAATAAGACTGAGATTGGACAAGGAGCCAGTAAACAGGAAGGGAGGGGAAAGGGGGAGATAGATCAGATAAGGAACTGTGTGGAGCAGGATGGAACGGAGCACAGTGGGAGGGGGTTCTGAGATCAGATGAGTAACCTGGGGGTGGAAGACTGGGACTGGCTGGGCAAGAAGGGTGGAGACTCAGGTGGGACTGAGATGAGAATCTGGGATGGGGAACTGGAGACAAGATTAGGACAGATGGGAGGGGATAGGGCAGAAGGAATGAGGTTTGTGGGGACAGAACCATCCCTAGAAGATGGTGAATTGGGGTGACTGCTCCAGGCCCTGCACTTTGGGGGCCCCGTGGGCCGGTGCAATTGGCTGGCACTGCATGGGTGGCAGAGGAACCACTGGCTGGGGGAAACTACCCCCAGGTCTGCCCCTTCCACCTGAAGGAGAGTGTGCCGGGAGGGTGGTGTGCGAGAGCACCACTGCAGCTTCCCCAGCCCTGAAGTGCTGGAAGGAGAGCGCATAGTGCTGCCGTAGCCTCCCCAGCCCTGGGAAGGTGAGCAGTGTGGCACCAGCCCCCTGGATCCCAATGGTGCTGCTGAAGCAGAGCCCAAGGGCGGTGGGGGAGAAAGAGAGGGGTGGGTGGGGCCACACCTGGCTGTTTGGGGAGGTACTGCCTCCAGCAGCCTCCCCTACCTGCCCCCAGCAAGGTCAGTCCTGGAAATGACATCACTTCCACCCCGGGTTCCGCACCCCTCTAGTGATGGCCCTGTGTGGGGGAACAGAGGCAGAAGGATCTGTGGCCTCTAATGCACTATCCTCTCCAGAATCTGTACAGGAACTTAAGATTCCTGAGTCTCAGCATTCCTCTGCTGTCCTCAGATTTCTGTGAAACCTATAACAGCAAAGTGTGTGTTGCATCCCTCTCTAATGCTGGTCCATGTATACCAGTTGTAGGTTGCCATCTAAGTTACTTCATTAGGTCAAGTGGCAGAGGTTTATGCTCTGGGCCTACAAGTTCCAGTTTTGCTAACGAACCACATGGGTATCGATATAATTCTGCATGTTGGAATTTTTGTTGTTTTTGTAAAGTTTGCTTTGAAACCATAAACCTGCATTAAAAAGTCCAACATTAAACGTGCTATAGATAAAAATAATATATGACCATGTAATTAAGAACGGTGGCCAGATTTTTAAAGGTGTTTCAGTGCCTAAATATGCAGATAGATTTCTAGGGGAATTTCTAAAAGCACTTGAAAAGTCATTGGGCCAAAAAGAGAAAGTGAGAATGATTCTATAGCCCCAAGGTTAGGGCACTTACATGGGAGACCTGAGTTTATGCTGCTGCTCCACATAAGAACAATGAGGAATCTGAACTCAGGTTTCCCATGTGAGCATCCAAGCCACTGAGCTAGAGGCTGGGCAGCACCTCCTCCCCCTCTAGCCATTTTATGAATCTAGTTCTTAATTTCCTTTGCTTTTATGTTAAAAACTGCCTGGAAAATAAATGACTTTTTTTGTCCTTTTTTCAATTTGCCAGATTTTTTTTCTGAATTTTTGGGTTTGGTTCCAGTAAAACAATTGTGTTTATTATTTTTCAGAACTGTCTGTGCACTGAAACATCAGTTATTCACCCAGCTGTAGCGCAGTGCCCCTAAGTGCCTATAGAACTCATTTTATTGTCCATCACAGCACGTCCTAAGCTTTGTCCCTTCTTCCTACAGGGACCAGAAAGTATCTACTCAGAAACAGGAGTTCTGGACATGATATTTCAGCAGTGGAAATGCCATTTTACTGTCCCCACTGAAAATGTCCTTTGAAGAAATGGGTTGAAATGACAAGCCCAGTCTGTCTGGGAGGGTGCATATGCAAATCAAATCTGAACATTAAGGCCCATCTTTAATCATTTGCAAAAGCAATAGCTCTTAGTGGGAGCACATCTGGAAATAGGGGGGCAGCACTTCAACTAGTATAAATTGGCATAGCTTCATGGAAGGTCAACACAGTACATTGTCAGGATACAGGGGGGTAACCTGTGTCAGAAGACCCTGCCCAAAGTGGTTTCATTACCTGCTAATCTCTATAAACATCTGAACTATTACCCAGAAATGTCTCAAAAATACCCTCAAAATAGAGTACCTTAATAAAAGCTGTTAGTAGTAAGGATAAGACAACTAATATCTGTCATGCTGTCTGCAGTGGCTCACAACTGTGAATGCCTACCTCAGTGCAGACTGCCAGAAAACAGGGCAGACACCCCAAACTGGTGGTATATTCTGTAATTAGATTTCACCAAACCAGCAACAAGTGTGAACTCTTAGATCATTATACCAATCTTATCAGGGAGTCACAGACAGACCCCTTAGACTCTCCAGTTTCTCTTGCCACCCAGACAAACTGGATTTTGTGATAAAATGGTCACTTACACCAAAAATCACATTACATTTAGGTTACTTCCAGGCCCAAGAGACCAGTCACTTACTCTATCTTTTGGTACTCTAGAGCTTACACCGAAGACAATGCTGGAAGCCAATTCTATCGTAAACTAATTAAAGGTTTATTAGCTAAGAAAAGGAAATGCCACTTATTGAGACGTTAGAGCAGGTAACATATATGCACAGGTGAGCCACAGTTTGTAATTCCAAATGGTGGCAATGATATAGTAAACTGCCAGTTTCCCAAAAGTCCTTTCAGGATACCTTTGTATAAAATATCTGAACAATTACTTGGAAATGTCTCAAAATGCCCTCAAAATAAATTACATTAATAAAAACTGCTAGTAGTAAAGATAGGTCAACTAGAACCTAAGTTGAGTCTTCTTTTGTTATCTTGACTTAACCAACATGGTATCACAGTAATTGTAAATAACTTCACTACTATTAACATTACTAAACTTTATTGAGAGCAGCTTGCAAGGGCGTTAAAATAAAATAAACTTTGCAAAATTAAGAGACTGAAAAACTCTCATCTATGAAGCATTGTGGTACTAATTAACAAAAATTGCTTTCTGGTTGAAGAAGTCTCTTGGCTGTAAATCAGGGAAGATGCTACAGGTTGAGCAACAGCAGGCAAATCATCAACCATCTTTGGCTTGAAGAAGAAATGAAAGGATGGTAAACAGTGCAATTCATACATAAGAAGATAGGGAAGAGTAGATGTTTTTCTTATCCTGCAGACAGCACTGAGATTAAGTATTCAGATACTGTGTAGTAGCAGTTAAGAAAGGAAACTGTATGCTTCCCAGTCATCACTACCAGCTATAGTTTCTAGTTTCCTTTCTAGTTTCCCTTGGTGCCTTTCCCAACTGAACAGGATGTTTGGCTTTTACATGGCACATTGTTACTGATGTATTTTCCACTGAATGCATCCGATGAAGTGAGCTGTAGCTCACGAAAGCTTATGCTCAAATAAATTTGTTAGTCTCTAAGATGCCACAAGTCCTCCTTTTCTTTTTGCGAATACAGACTAACACGGCTGCTACTCTGAAACCTGATGTCAAGTTGTTTGTCCTTTCCATGAATGATCATGCTTGTGGACAGAATGAATGCTCTTAGTCTGATACCTGTCATCACTCACAGAGGGCAAGGGTGGGGGGTAACTCTACACTGCAAATTTGCCATTTTACATTGCTTGGCCCTAGTTCAGATTTACTCCTCAATGAGAAGAGGCACTCGTGGTGACTTCTATAGTTGCTCTATTATAGAGGAATAACTGGCCCACTATTTTAGGGGAAGGTTAATTTTCCTAAGGGTTTTTTCCCCTTTGCTTATTACAAACAAATATTTCATCCTTCTTCAATACACCCAAACTCCTTAATATCATAAGAATGAAGAAAATCCAAATGACCTCTTGGTAACCTGGACTATCCCTTTAATCTCCTCCCTAATATGAATAACAGCTCCACGAAGATACTAGAGCTACAGAAGGTTGCTTATTGACACACATGGAAATGTGTTGCGTGAAGTATCAGAGCTGTCAATACCCTTGTAAGTAGACAGAATGAACAGCAGAAAGTATCACAGCCTAGCTACAATGCCTAGCAGGAAGTATGTGCCGTTAAATCTGTTTAAATTAATCAAAGAAATGGGACTACTCAAAATAGGGTTCTATTCAACATGAGTAAAGGTTTTAGGATAGGGATAAATATTAGCTGAGTTATTCATAGTATGAGACATTTTAACCTTTATATACAAAATTGGGGATTAGGAAAAGTAATGGGGTCATTATATTCACTATTTCATTGCATGTGTGTTTTTAATATCTCAATCTATATTTAAGGGCTGTGTGTGGAATTCTTAGACTAGCAAGCAAAGCACTAATACTTTACACTACACAATCATTATAAAAGATCAAAATACATTAAATTTTAACTAATCCACCATGACCTTAACAGCTTTTATTACTCAGGAATGTGGATAAAATGCAAATATTAATAAAAGAACTGCAGATAACACTTCACAATAAATATTGGTAGTATGTCGCTGTTTTTAGATCCTCCATATGAAAGGTAAACAAGGCTTAAATAAACCTCACTTATATTAAAGATGAGTAAAACGAAGTACAGGAAAACATGATTCCTAACATGGTGCACTGGCATGCTGCAGGGAGAAGGGGATAATTTTACTACCTACAGTATGTGAAAACAGTAGTAAGTGCTACCAACTTTATATTAGAAAACGGGTTGACAGAAATGTTTGATTGATATGACAGCATCTGCCAAATTGGTCACCTTTCCTCATTAGAGGGCGTATCTCATCTCCTCCAGAATCCTACTCATTTCAATGGGACTCAGACATATATTAAATCATAGGTGTTATAGGCTTATGCTTAGGACTCCAGCTCCTTGGACTCACATGATGAGATCACAATCTCATCCTCTGTTTAAAAAAAAAGTTTCTTCCCCTCGTGGTTTCAAAGAAAAACTTGGAAAAAATGACCTGAGTGTGACAGATGTCTGCCTGAGTATGCAGACAGCCTAAACCAATAACTCCAAGAGGTGGGAAATGCCCTGTTAATCTTAACTCTGGTGGACAGGGGCCCCACCAACACCATCCCAGCACAAGACTCTGGGGGACCCTCACTGCTGCAATCCCATCACAGCTCTGATGGAGTATTATTGGAAGGGGCCCACCCTCAACATTACTACTGGGGGTGTAGACTGAGTCTTCCAGGACATACCTTAGGTTATTTTAAGACAGAAAGCAGTAGTCAATGAAGTTGAGGGAAGAGACAGAGACAGCCTACCCAAACAGGAGTGGATGGCAGGTCCCCTAGGAACCTAGCAGAAAGCTTTTGTGAGAGTGGCTCCTGCTGTTGCCACCCAAAGGGAGGTCAGGGCCATAGTGTGAGGGTGTGAAATACAGATAGGCCACATACAGAATGGTTCTGTCTTACCTTAATGGGGCTATCTGAGGAATAAGATGCTATTCAGTGTGAATAAGGGTGGCATAATCTAATCCTTAATGGTATTTTTCAATAAGTAAATTGAACAAGATTTGCTCCAGCATTTGCACCTGCTCCTTAATAGACAGGACTTGACCTTGTAGGTCTGGATCCAGCATTCTTTGCAGATTAAAGCCCCTTACAGACTATATGTTTTCTGTTTCACCTTGAAAGCGCACCCCTTGTTTCCCAGAAAAATCCTATGAAACTGAAGCCCAGCTTTCGTGGTTTGCACAGCTGCTGTTCAACTCTGTGCTTCTTACCACACCCTATCACATGCAATTGAGATAACTCAACATACTTATTCTGTTTTGTTCATGGATGATAATAAACTGGGGGCGTTGCAAGCACTTTAGAGGATAGGATTAAATTTCAAAATGATCTGGACAAACTGGAGAAAGGATCGGAAGTAAATAGGATGATACTCAATAAGGGCAAATGCAAAGTATTTCACTTAGGAGGGAACAATCAGTTATACACATAGAAAATGGGAAATGACTGCCTAGGAAGGAGTACTGTGGAAAGTGATCTGGAGATCATAGTGGATCATGAGCTGTAACTCATGAAAGCTTATGCTCAAATAAATTTGTCAGTCTCTAAGGTGCCACAAGTACTCCTCTTCTTTTTGCAGATACAGACTAACATGGCCGCTACTCTGAAAGCTAGATATGAGTCATCAGCATAACACGGTTGCAAAAAAAAAAAAAATCAAACATAATTCTGGGATGTATTAGCAGGAGTGTTGTAAGCAAGACAAAATAAGTTTCCTTCTGCTCTATTCTGCACTGATTAGGCCTCAATTGGAGTATTGTGTCCAGTTCTGGGCACCACATTTCAGAAAAGATGTGGACAAATTTGAGACAGCCCAAAGAAGAGCAGCAAAAATTATTAAAGGTCTAGAAAACATGGCCTATGAGGGAAGACTGGAAAAACTAAAGAATAGAAGAATGAGGGGGGGATGGACATGATAGTTTTCAAGTACATAAAAGGTTGTTACAAGTTGGAGGGACAAAAAATTGTTCTCTTTAACCTCTGAGGAATGAACAAGGAGGAAAGGGTGTACATTGCAGCATGGGCGGTTTAGGTTGGATATTGGGAAAAAAAAACTTCCTAACTGTTAGGATGGTTAAGCACTGGAATAAATTGCCTAGGGAGGTTGTGGAATCTCTGTCACTGGAGATTTTTAAGAACAGAGCAGACAAACACCTGTCAGGGATGGTCTAGATAATACTTAATCCTGCTTGAATGAAAGGGGAATGGACTAGAAGACGCCTTGAGGTCCCTTTCCGTCCTATGATTCTGTACAAAGCCCCCAGTGATAAGGGAACACAACATATCACCACTGAATGTTAAGAAGAATTATGCAAAATGAAGATGCTAAACTTTGGGGAAAAAAAAATCCTGTCTTCGCAAACTATTAGACTAATAGACTAATTGTGTGAAAATGTTTACTTGCTATGGAGTCACAGTTATTAAACAAATTGCTCCATGCTTTTGTACTATTATATCCTCCCACTGTGGTGCAATTTTTCTTAAAGGTTTTGTTGAGGAAGATGCACTCAGTTAATGAAGTTAATGAGCTTTAATGCTTCCTTGATGTACAGGTTTTCAGCACGAAATTGCTTCATTATCACAGCTTTGTAAGCCATGTAATGCATAATGGTCACTGTTCCTATTGAGAACACAGTGAAACATAGCAAAAGTTTAATTGTACATGCACCTACTCTTTAAAGCAAACAGGCAGTCTCCAGGGCTATTAATGTAGCAGATGCCCTCTATAATTGGAGGGTTATTGCCCAAAAATTAGCTGACAATCATTTTAATTAAAGTTAGTAAATGACTGTTGAAGTCATCATAATATAGAAATATGATTAACATCAGATGCTTAATTTTCATGTGTGTCGACAACAGTAAGTTGTCCCCAACATTACTATTTTTTAAAATTCTTGCACAAATAGAAGTCTATAATGTGTTTATCATAATAAGGGTCTGAATCATGCAGCCCTTATTTGTACAAATAGTCCCCATTCACTGCACATGCGTAACAGCTGCAGGAATGGGGCCCAGATACATGTGGTACTTTGCAATACAAATTACACAATATTTTTCTGGTTATGTAGCACAAACAATGCCTTTTTTAAAACCTCAGCCCAATTTAATCTTTGAATTTTGTTAGTAGAGAAAATAATTTTGTTTCAATTTATAAATCCAACTGTGGAATAATGAAAAGAACAGTCATTATTTCTCTGTCAAAATCAGTATTCCATATCCCCTTCCATTCTGAACAGACTTTGGGTTAGTTTCTTCAGTCTCAATAGAATATAATAAACACTTTGCACGAAACAATGACAAAAACTGAATTTCCAGAACCTCTCAATGACATTAGGTTGAACATCTGTTACAGCTCTTGAACCTCATTTAACATATTTACAAACCACAGTAGACTGAAGTAAATCTTTGTAAGTTTCAGAAAATTGCACAAAAGCTTACAAGAGCTAAGACCATTGACGTGAAATGTTGCTTGGTTAAAAAAAATAAAATAAAAAAAATAAAAATCAATGTGCCACAGTATCTCTGAGAACACAAAATACTCTGGCTGACAGAAATAGTGTGGGCCAGTCTGAACCCTTAAACAATAGTCCCAAGGTTAGGGGTAAGTAGAGTCACACTATCCCAACAGAAGAAGTTTTGTAAGGTTTTCAAAGCTGTGTCTTCCAGAGCTCCTGGAATGCTCAGATGTTGTGCTACATTTTAGGAATATCAGAACAAGGACTGGAAAGCAATCCAATCTTAACTATCCTATAGAATTTTTTAGGCTTCAGTTCCATATTCCTAGATGCTGTTTTCTATACCTTCCTTTAGTTTTGAAAACTATAGGGGTACAAAGTAAAACACAAACTAAATCAAGGAAAAGCCTGATTCAAAACTGAATTGGACCCTCACCAGAATGGGCCAAGCTGGACTCTCAGAAATGAACCATCCCAATCTTTGGGGGATTAAGATGGATGTGTCTATGTGGAAACTACTGTTTTCTTTGAATCTAGAAACTGTATCTATTAATATGGTGGATTATTACAAATAGGGTATTTCTATTAATAGTTAGGACTTCTCCACTGGGAATTTTTAAAACATTAATAAACCTTAGATCACCTCTCTGAGTAAAGTAAATATTGTTGGGACTATTTCAGAGACAAGTAAACAAAGCCACTGAGACCTTCGCTGAGTCACACAATGTGTTGACAGGAGAGATGGGAATTGATATCAGCAGTCCTATTTAAGAAAGAGAAAGTATTGAGATAAGTAGTGAAATCCAATCCCTAAACCTAGGCCAGGGAGCCTACCCATAGGTAACCTGACTCTGGGGTGGGGAGCCCTACCATAGGAACCCTAACCCTAGCCCCAAATCCCTTACCCATAGGTACTGTAACCCTAGCCCCAAGTCCCATCCTCATATGAACCCAAATCCTAGCCACAAGTCCCCTCCTCATAAGGACCCTAACACTAGCTCATACTCCCCTCCTCATAGGAACCCTAATGCTAGCCCCTAGTCTCCTCTACACAGGAATCCTAACCCTGGTACCAAAACCCCTACCTATGCGAACCCTAATGCTAGCCCCAAGTACCCTCGGTATAGGTACCCTAACCTTAGCCGCACATACCCTCCCCATAGGAACCCAAAACCTAGCACAGGGCGCCCTCTTCATAGGAACCCTAATGCTAGCCCCAAATCCCCTACCCATAGGTACCCTAATGTTATTGCCAAGTCCCCTACACATAGGAACCCTAGCCCCAGCCCCAAGTAACCACCCCATACGAATCCTAGCCCTAGAGTCAAGACCCATTCCCCATTGGAACCCTAAATCTAGGGTGGGGTGCTCTCCCCATAGGAAACCAAACTCTAGCCCCAAATCCCTACCCTTAGGTACCCCAACCCATGCCCCAAATCCCTTCCTCATGGGAACCCTAATCCTAGCCCGAAGTCTCCTCCCCATAGGAGCCTAACGTGAGCCCCAAATCCCCTCTCCATAGGAACCCTAATGCTAATGCCAAGACCCCTCCGCCATAGGAATCCAAACCCTAGCCCCAAGTTCCCTCCCCATAGGACCCCTAACCGGGCTGGGCATGCTCCCCATAGGAGCCCTAACTGCAGCTCCAAGTTCCCTATGCATGGGTAAGGCTATGTTTTAGTCATGGGTATTTTTAATAAAAGTCACGGACAGGTCACAGGCTGTAAACAAAAATTCATGGTCCGTGACCTGTCCATGACTTTTACTAAAAATACCATTGACTAAAACTTGGGAGGGCTGCCCGGGGGCCCTGTGGGTACTGGGGGAGGGCGGCCTGGGTGCTGTGGGGGGGCAGGTGGCTGGCAGTGCACGGCCTGGGACCCCCACTGGTGCCGGAGGGGGGGCTGGCAGTGCAACCCCCACTGCTGCAGGGCTGGGGGGTTGGCAGAGCCGGCAGGCTCCCTACCTGGCTCCATGACCCTGCCCCCAACCCAGCAGCAGAGTTTGGGTGTGGGAGGGGGCACAGGACTGGGGCACGGGACTGGGTGAGGCAGGCTCTGGGTGGCTCTTACCTTGGAGGCTCCCCAGAAGCAGCGACATCCCCCCTGCTCAGCTGCTAGGTGGAGGTGTGGCCAGGCAGCTCTTCTGCCTGCCTCTGCCACTGGGAGCTGTGGGGGCGGTTTCCTGGGTGGGGGCAGGAAACCTACCCCTTACCATGTTTTCCATATATTAAACTGAATGATGTTCTTCATTTGATCTACCTTGCTACATGTAAGTTACTCCAGTGTAATACTTGATTTCTCTCTCTCTCTCACACACAGATGTGTGTCTTATTCTTGCTAACCTGTCTGTTATCCTCCTCCTCCTCCTCGTATTCTGTGTGTGAGACCTGAGGAATACGAATAGACAAAAAACAGTGAGAGAGAGTTTAAGAAACAGCTGCATGGATATAGCTTTTAAAAACACCAGAGGTAAAAGCCCTGAATGATCAATGACCATTTATATACCCATTGTTCACTAGAAGCCTAAAATTAGATAAGTAGGTGGTCCCGCCATAGGAGGTAGTAAATGTCCATGTTTCTGTGCTATTAGTCTGGATAAGTGACAAGAGAGAAAGGGCTTAGGAAAGTAATAATGTGCTTGCCCAGTTATGGTATAGCAAGTCAGAAACCTAATGTTCAGGAGGATTATTCTCTCTGCTTGTTAGATAGGACCCCCAGGGAAAGACAGTAAATTTTCTTTAAGAGGCAGGAGCAAAAACACTAAAACAGATTGGAATCACGGGGAGGACACCTCATGCCAAAGTTAAGTTACAGGGGGAAATAAGCTAGCTGAGGTGCAATTGGAACAGGAAAAGATATTCCTTATATTGCTATGGTTGATGAGAATGAACTACTAAAATGTGGAAATACTGTGCTGACTTTGTAAATCAAGACCAATTATACTTAAGTAAATGGATAAAGAAAAAGATGAAGAACAAAAGGAACCTGAGCTCTACCAAAAGCCTTTTTCTCTGTAGAAAACCATGTGAAAGTGCTGAGTCTCCTGGGAATATCAGACACAAAGAAGCAGAGCCAGCAAGCAATTGCTGACGGTGACAGGGCAGTATGGCTTACTGGTCAGTCCTCGTCACCTGGCATGGCTCTTTTAAACATGTTGGGTGATCTGATACACAATGTCTGAGAAGATAGAAGGAGAGAGAAAAGGGGTCCCAGCAAGAAGTAGCATTTACAAGGGACCCTGTTGCTGTATCTTTAAGGGCCTGGAGACTTTCCAAGAGGATGGAGCAACACTCCCCACTCACCCAGCCAATAAAGAATGAGCTAGGAACAGAGGCCAGCATAAATGCTGCCTTCTCCAGCATAGTGGGACAAGTGTCTGTGGACAGTTTAAGGAGTAAGGCGGCTCCTGTATGGCCCTGAGTTAAAAGGGAGCAGACACCAGCAGCATAAGGCTGCCAAAATCTGTGAGCCTGTGGATTAAATGGGGCCAGGATGATGAACTGCAATCCAGCTCCAGGAGGAGAGTTGGAGGTCCTTCCATGAGGAGAGACTTACAGACAGAGAGAACCCTGAGGGGACTGGGAACAGAACATAGATGGCAGGCTTCAGGGGAACCGTGAAAAACCAAAAGTACCTTTTATTTATTTGGGACTTTTTTGATGTGGCCCCTTTCGTAGGAGATTTTGTACCAAACAAGTCCTAATAAGGGTATTAGCAAATCAAATGTCAAGAGTGCTTGAAATTGAATTACTGAGAAAGGAAACTGAGGCAGGGACTACATGCAGCTCCATATGAACTCAGTAGATGGTACTACAGGACAGGCATGCCCCACAACACTGGCTGTATTTTAGGTTAGGTAGACACACCTATAGCGAATAAAGAATGGAGAAGTTCAAGTCTGGGGTGTAGACACAAAGTATGGCAAACTCTGAATCTGATATAATGACAGTGGTATAAATATCTCACAAGCTGAGACAAGACTCCTGCTTAACATGGAAGTGACAGGCAAGGAGGCAATTCATCTTCTGGTTATCTGTGCACTCTGGAAAGACTTGGCAAACTGTGGGGCTCTTATTGACCTACCAGTTCCCAATACCAGCAGGACTGACAAAAATCTTGTGTCTATGTTTTTGCTATTAGGATGACTTGCATTTCTGGGTACCTTGAGTCCCACTGCGCAGGATTTAGATGGTGAGAACAGTTATGAGGACTATATTTTAAATACTTCTCAAACAGACCTAAAATAATTTTCTATACATAAAAACGGCACCTTTTCAAGTCTAGTAAAAATTTCAAAGCTGGAAGCAAATTCTATGTTTGCCATTGGAAAGCTCAGTCTCCCCTTTCCAATATGATGGCAGCATCTACAGACCCCAACTGAGATCATGGCCTCATTGAACTACGCTCTGTCCATACACTAGCAAGACAATCTCCACCCTGAAGAGCTTACAGAGCAGACAAGACAGATAAAATGTAGAAGGGAAAACAGAAGCACAAACAGGTGAAGTGATTTATCCAAGATCACATGGAAAAATCAATGGCAGAACCGGGCATAAAACTCAGATCTCCAGAATTCTAGCTAAGGGACCCTATCAACTAGAGATACCAAACTCCTTCACTGACAGTATAAATCTCCTGTGCCTAGATTTAAGGTCTGATAATGCAAACCTTTTCAATATTCCACTAGGGCAGGATTGAATGCTTTTGCTCTTTCGCTGCAGTCCAGTGCTGGGGGATCGGGGTGGTGAGGGAATAAGCAGGAAGAAATATAGTTGTGACAGATTGACATATTCAGAATGGTGGCTGTTTGAAGCTACATTAAGTCTAAAATTTTACAAGAAGTCCCAGGGAGGTACACTGACAGCCTAACTTTCACTCTGCCTGCTAAAATTGGATGATGTATGTAATGTATCTCATGGCTCTGCAATTTATTGTATGGATATCATCTCCGCATGCAAACTGTATGAACACATGGCATGGATCTCTTGCACTGCATCATGAGCTGAAGGCTGATACCACGGAGAAATGCACATATCTAAATGCAGGGTCTGACTGAAGCATTACTGATTTTTAGTGCTAGTTGGAAGCTTTCCCCTCAAAATGAAGATTTTTCTGACTTTGAGACTAGTTGCATTAATTTTATTCCTACAGGGAGCTGCAGTGTTTTCCCCAGGAATTGAAATGGGGGGATGGGGGGGATGGGGGGGGTTCAAATTTACAGGGGCGGGGTCAGGGCTTATGAAGGGTGAGACCGTGAGGGTGAAGGTGGGCTGTATGGCACCATAGTAAAAACTGAAAAATGTTTCATGACCATTTTATTAGATTTTAAAATCATCACACAAATTAAAGCTGGCTACTCAAGCCTTCTATGAAGCACAACATCTACATCCTTCTTGGTTTCTTGTTATAATTTTGCACAACTCTGTTAATGAAATTCTTGAATGCAATTCATTCATCTTTGGTGGCTTCTCGTGTGCCCACTACTTCCATTCCTTCAATTGATATGCTCATTAGTTCATTCACATGATCAGGCAGAAGGCGACTTGTTTCAAAACACAAAATTCTATTCAGTGATGAAAAAGAATGCTCAACTGTAGCTGTTGTGACTGGGAGTAGCAAGAGATGAATTCCTACTTCTTTCAACCCAGAAAACATAGCATAAAGATCAGGTTGAGCCACTAGTGATGATAAAAAAGAAGTTGAAGTCAAATCTTCATTCATTCATCCATCGTATGATATTCCACTTTGTGTTCAAATTCTCTGTTCTGTCCTGAGCACATGGCAGCCCCATTGCTGGTAGTGCCTCACTCCACTCAACTGTCAGTGTTTTATAAGACAGGGATCTGTAAAACTACGTAGAGGTTGAGTAGAATCTAGAAATCGCTGTTGTAGATTTTTAAGAATCAAGTCTGTGTACTTTTTCAGTTGTCTTAGCAAACACTTCTTGTCCTCTTCACTTAAGGATTCAATATAAATGCCTTCATTAGTCAACTTCTGGACTGAAGTCTTTGCTTCTTCCAGTACTTTTTCAATGGATAGCTCTCTGATTGATCCAAATGTAGCTTCTATTGCTGGACAAAGATCTGCTACTGTTGTAGCATATGCCTGGATGGCATTATTTAATGACCCAAGTGGTTTCAACAGTAGACTTGCAAGAGAGAGAATGGCAATAGTCTTCTCTGAATGTAGTAGCAAAAGTAATCCACCAGCCTCACTACTTAGATCCATCTCATCTTGGTAGATACTTTCCAAAGCCAGTAATAATGTCTGGAGTAAGTTTTAGACAACAGCCAAGGATCGCTCATGAGAAAGCCAGAGGGTTTTCCCAGGTTGGAGTAATTTGAACTTCAGTCCCAATGTATCTTCTATATTTTCCAAGATAGTCAGTCTTTTTGGACTCTTGAAAAAGAATAAAATGAAGACATTAAATTTATAGCTTTTTAAATGTCTTTTGAAGTGTATGTAGCTTGTACTCGTGCTAGTTGGAGTAGATGGCCTCTGTAGTGTGTACAGGAGGGACTAGGGTTACACTTTTCTCTGATCAAACCTTGTGCTCCAGAGAAGTTTGCAGCTTCATCAAATGCACAAGCAGCCATTTGTTTGGGATCCAATTGACAAGCATTTAACTCTTCTAAGATGTGGGTTGTCACAGGTGCAGCCAATCTAGAAATGCATGTACTGGCCTACCATTGACATCAAGATAATGTACACGATGACTCAATACTTGCTGACCATTTGCATCGGTGCATTCCTTAGCCAGGTATGCAAATTTTTTGAATATGGTGAGAGAGTTCTTCACTTTTTCAACTGTTGAGTCTTTCACTGTTGCACCACCTGCGTCTAGCCAGTTAGCTGAGTTTCTTGCAGAAAGCTAGTGAGCATTTGCTGCTTTTGTTTGGAACCAGTGTTCAACTTCAGGATGAACAAGTGACAATGCACTTAACATTGGCCTCCAGTTTGTAGTGTGTGGTATCTCTTGCTTAAATAGAAAGTATGATGCAACGGCCATGTTTGTTCGCATGAACTGTGTTGTGTAACAGCCTCATTGACACTCACCGGTGTTGTCCTTGGTCAGTGGAGACTCAGAGTTCAGAGGTCCTTTCACATGAGTACACCTCCCAGGTGGGGGGCAAGAAGGCACCTTGCTTGTTCCTCCAGCTGCTCACTGTTCGCTCTGACCACTATTGTTTGTTGTGCCCCCGTTCACTCCATCGCTCTGTTGCCAATGGCCCTGCACCATCACCTTCTGCTGCCACCTGCCACTGTGACCTCTGTGAGTTGGTCTCTTGAGGTTCCATCAGCTCTCAGTGATTTCAGATGAGCTCTCAGTGGGGGAACCTCGCTGCTAGTGCAGACTGGGCCATCTCTTCCACAGAAATACTTTCCCATAGTAGGTCTAAACACTTAGACCTGATTATCAGTGATTTCAGCTGTAGTGGTCACTTAACATGACAAAAGACTATCTATGGAGTCTAATCAGCTCTGTCTTTAAACAGTGGAGAGGGGCAGGTCAAATCGTACTTGTGACTCAGGCAGACCATTAAGCAAAACACCTGCCCCCACCCTCTCTCGTGATGCCCTCAATCAGAACAGGCTAAGTACAGTTCGACTGCCCTTTACTCATACAATAAGAACAACATATTTTTACCCCCCGCATTCAAGTGATTTGTAACCCAACCCAGCCAAAATCTATCACTTGGGAAACACAGCTCTGTTTGCTGGATACATAGGTAGATTAGGTGTGAATGTAAATACAATCTGGTCCTGAAGCCATTCCCCCGAGCCCCCAGCTCATCACTAGCTGTCAGGGAAAGCTCATTTAGAATTTGTTTACAAATCATAATCTGAAATTATTAGGTTGGCCAACATCACCAAAATGAATGCTCTGACATTGTCACAAAAAACAACAGCTGTATAAGGAAGCTAGTCTATGTTCATACTTTTCCAATCTATTATACTTTTTCAGATACACGTATTTTATGATACACATTATGTGCTTTTAAAGTGTGTATTAATGTTTCAATTTCAATTCAAATTTCCAAACAATCACTAAATTGGCAACACTGCATGTAACTAGTTCACAAAACTGGGGGGTGGGGGGGAGGGTGTAGGGAAATGCCTGGGGAGCTGCATTCCAGAGTGAAGTTTTGTGGGAGAGAGGAAGGGGGGAATCCATTTGAAAACAGTGTGAATGAAAAAACACATGATCATAAGAAAAAAAAGAGCATGGCATGGAGCATGCTGAAATTGCGTACTTTTTTTCCAGCATCTGTCTGGTCTTGACCTCTGTTGTATGTTCAGCAACCCTGAAATACTAGTATTGCCTCCGTTCCAACCACCGCAGCAGTACATGAATGTCAAAAGTGTTTCTCCCCCCTCCTCCCCCCACCTTCATTTGACTTGCCTGAAACCAATGCCAACCAGATTTGATAGTCTTTTGTTACCCAGTGACTTTTCCCCCTACCTTTGTCATACCACTCTCAGCTGAGACCAGGAATGTATGAATTTCCTTTCAGCTTGAACTCATTCCCTCATGAGAGCATTAGATTCATTGCCTTTCCAATAGTTAAATGCTAATTAATATTTATAATTTAGTATTTAATATATTCTATTAAAGTGAAATGAGTTCAGAACTTTATTCATTTTTGCATGAAAATATGGCACTATGGATTCAGACACTGAATATATATATTTTTATATTCCTATGGTATTGGTTTGCTTATGATTCTGCTATCTTTTCCTCATACTGTGATAATGAGTCTACTAAATTGCTATCTGCAATAAATTTCTTGTGAAATTGTTCAGTTCTCTTTCTCTCTCTCTCCCTTTTTTATTATTTTCTACTCTAAATGGAGGACCCTACAGAGAGATACAGATTGCAAGTGTGTGTGTGTGTGGGGGGAAGCAATCCAGAGAACACAAATCTCTAGGGTGCTTAGAAGAGGACAAAATTGGCAGGTTCAAGGATTATAAATGTACCTGTTGGCCATCTCATTTGTATGCACACCAAGTCTCATTTAGAAATAAATATGGTAACTTTGTCAATAAAGTCATTAGCTGTAGCAGAATTGTTTTGCTGCTTTCAGGGCTTGAATCCAGTTGCTGTGTCCTACCAGCACGTTTTGTCTACAGACCACATCACCTAATCCAGAAACATGATCCTAGCCTAGCTCTTTGGCTCCCGACTGGTTTTCTTATTCCCTAGCCCCTCCCCACTTTCCTATTGCAGCTCCTGTCTGGGAGCTTCCCCTCTCTTCATGAATAGTAGATCCATTCTCTGACACTGCTGGAAGTCACCTCCTAGTGTAACCCTTCTACCAGGTGAGGTCAGCGGCAACAAGAATTGTGTTTAATATCTAAGGGCGCCTTCTAACAACACAAAACAAAACCGGTTTGAGTCCCACCTTTATAATCTGGGGAAACTAACCATCAACCCTAGGCTCCTCTAAGAAGCAATACTTCCCCGCTCGCAAGCACTGAATCTGGCATCAAAAAAGAGATTTTTTTAATCCAAGGGAAAGGGACCTCAGCATTAATTTGGGAAAACACCGCAATGATTATTAAAAGCGTGGAAACCAAAAGTGAACACCCTCCCCACAGTCTCTTGGGCAATATTTTTTTTACCTCCATTTCCCAGCTTCTGATGTGAAAATCCAACCGATTAATATCTCTGTGTGTCACTCCCCTTTCCCCTCCATGGCACCCTACCCCTGTTTTGTCATCTCAGATCGGCAATGTCCCAGAGTGCATTCACCTCCTGCCCTGATGGGAAGCTTTCACCTTTGCTCACTGCTGGTGCCATTTTTCATGGTCTCAGCCACTGCTGCCTCTGGCTGTGATGCTATATTCTGTGGTTCCACACTTAGTAATTTCAGCTCCTTGGTGATTTCACTGGGTTGTGCTGCTGCTTTTCCATCACAATATTGTCTCCAGGAAAGGTCTAAGGTTCAGCCCCCTTAGATCAGCTTATCAGTGATTTCAGCTCTATTAATCACTGTGCAGACACAAAAACTCTGCACTGAGTTTGATCAGCTCCATCTTTAAACACTAGATGGGGAGGGGTCAAATGGTTACAAAGATTCTTTAAACAGACTCCGCAACGCCAAGTAGAAACATCTGTCCCCGACCCCTCTAAGCTTTACTTGGATTTGGCATCACTAATCCCTGCTTGGGGACTGAGGTTACAGTTAGGGTGACACCCTAAGTTAGGGCACTCTAAGTACAGTTCTGCTGCCTCCTTCTTAGCATATGCACAACATGCCTCAGGTGGGAAGAGACCAGGATTCATCACCAAATTTGGTCTCCCGGTTGGATCATTAACTTCCCCGGCTCAGGCCGGGTACTGACGGGGAGTGCATGTGAACACTGATCAATGCCCCCCCCCCCCCTTCTGCTGCCTTTTACTCATACAATAAGAACAATATTCAATTAATCCTACATTAAACAGTAAAGTTAATTTTAACCCAAAAGAGCCAGAATGTATCACTTTTATAAGGCAGGTCTGTTTGCTAGTCATATAGGCAGAGTAGGTGTTTCTAGGCATATGCCGTTTGCTCCTGAGATCTTTCCCCTCACAGCTCATCACTAGATGTCAAAACATAGACCCTATTTACACTTATTTCAATACACAACAGGCAGCACAACGAGGCAAGGGGGGATGCACTATATTCTGGCAAATCCCATCCTCTTGATGTAATGGGAGTCATTTAAAGTGGTAGAAGGCAGCACTCAGGGGCACACAGGGTCAGCTCTGCTATAGAGAAGGGAGAGGAAGCAGAAAAATTGGAGAGGAGAGCCTTCCAAACTTGCTCAAGCCTCCCCTCTCTGATAGCTAGGTGCAGACAGGGTTAAGGAACTGGAGGTTTGATGGGAAGGAAGGAAACTGGGGATGGTATCTGAGGTGGCAGAGACAAGGGCTAGGCCTTAAAGCATATTTACAATTGATGTGGAAATTAAATGGGTCAAAAAAGTTATAATGAACAGGGAAAAAAAGAGATGGAGAGAAAATCCAGGGGGAAAAAAAAAAGAAGAAATAATACAAAGTTTTAGGACATTGTTAAAAAGGTTGTGAATTACAATTTGAAGTGCTTACCTTTGATTGCAATAGAATTTAGGTTTTTTTGAACGATTGAACAAACTAGTTTTCTACTATTGGGTAATGGTAGTGTGCAGCGGCAGTCAAAAAGCGAACAGGATGTTAGGAATCATTAAAAAGGGATAGGGAATAAGACGTAGAATATCTTATTGCCCTTATATAAAACCATGGTACGCCCACATCTTGAACACTGGGTACAGATGTGGTCTCCTCATCTCAAAGAAGTTATACTGGCATTAGAAAAGGTTCAGAGAAGGGCAACTAAAATGATTAGGGGTTTGGAACGGGTCCCCTATGAGGAGACATTAAAGAGACTAGGATTTTTCAGCTTGGAAAAGAGGAGACTAAAGGGGGATATGATAGAGGTATATAAAATCATGAGTGGTGTGTAGAAAGTGAATAAGGAAAAGTTATTTACTTGTTCCCATAATATAAGAACTAGGGGCCATCAAATGAAATTAAAATAAAATAAAAGGAAGTTCTTCTTCACACAGAGCACAGTCAACCTGTGGAAATCATTGCCTGAGGAAGTTGTGAAGGCTAGGACTATAACAGGGTTTAAAAGAGACCTAGATAAATCCATGCAGGTTAAGTCCATTAATGGCTATTAGCCAGGACGAGTAAGGAATGGTGTCCATAGCCTCTGTTTGTCAGAGGGTGGAGATGGATGGCAGGAGAAAGATCACTTGATCATTACCTGTTAGGTTCACTCCCTCTGGTACACCTGGCATTGGCCACTGTCGGCAGACAGGATACTGGGCTGGATGGATCTTTGGTCTGACCAAGTATGGCCATTCTTATGTTCTTGCTTTTCGAGGCTGGTAGGGGCAGACTAGCAGGATGCTGGGATAGGGCCTGGTCTCATTTACTCCAATGCACATTGAATCAAGTCCATGGTTACAATCAAGAGCATGTTTCGTCCACTGCAGGCCCTTGGCTTCACACACCAACTCTCCTTCCCCATGCCCTTCCAGTGCAGGCAGACATCTGCCCTTCCTTTCCCATTCCTCCCAACAACCTGGGAACACAGAAAGACACTGACCCACACATATTCATCACCTTTAGTCTGACAGTCTGCTTCAGAAATGCTGGGTTCCCTGACAGAAATGCAGTCAGAGACTAATTAGCTGCACAGTTGTCTCTCCGTTCCCCCACCATATCCAGCTTTCCCATAACGACACTAATTGTAGGATCTGGATGGTTAAGGAGCAGGATCAGAAGGCACCATTCAGGGTGGGTTGTGTACTACCCTTGCCACCAGTTTCATTAATGGGAAGGTGATGGCAGAGGGTCTGTAGCGGCACAGTCCAGAGGAGTCCCAAGGTAGACGGCATAGGTGATTGGCACAGACCTGAGGGTATAGGAGGCACTCGCTCGGAGGACAAATTCAATCCTTTTGATGTTTTTTGTATCAAGAGAAAAGGTTTTCTGCAAAGGAAGATATCCTGTCATTATTGGTGCCAATAAGCTAATGGCACAAAGTAACGTTCACAAGTGCCTGGCTTAAAAATAATAGACAAGCACTTAAGCACTGTACACCAGCTTGTTAGCTGTTGTAAACAGGCATATTGCCACTGACTTTTGGAGCTATGCTGATTTACACCAGCCGAGAAGAGCTTTACACCAGCCTGTTAGCATTAGGGTGAGTTTTTTGTTGTGCAAAGTGCTTTGGAATGTTTTCATGAAGACTGCTGTATAAATACAGGTGGCTGATGAACACAACAACATAGATCAAACTGGCTGTAATGAAATTTTAGCTTAATCCTCCAAGACTAATCTGGTTCAAGGCAACCTGGTTTTCCTTTTCTGATCTAGCTTTTCTCTCAGCCCCCATCTGTAGTGGCTGAGAGTCTACATTCTGGGGTGCAGTGGAGTTAATAGAGTTGCATATGTATAAAATAGTCTAATGGAATGAGAAATCAGACCCAAGATCAGGTTAATTTCTTTAGTATTTTGAGTCACTTTGTGTAATAGACTGTAAATACAGAAAAAATAGCATTTATTCAATGTTTACCTGCAACTCATTTTGTTGCACACATTTTTAATATAAAAGGAAAAATTTGAATAAGTCATTTGGCCCTTACACCCAAGACAATTGTAAGACTAGTCATAAATCTTCCAGCAAGTATCTGTAATATAGTATGCTGAAGGTTTATCCTTGCTCATTAATAATCAGTGTCTAAAGCTAACAAGTCACCAATTTATGTTGGTGTCCTTTAAAATGCATAGCTTTCTACTGAATTCATAATGAAACCACTCAGGAAATAGATGACCAACTTTTGTTTCTTTCCTTTTCTAATCCAAAATGTGTTTCTAAAACTGGCTTTGAAAAATATGTCACATTTTACTGTATTTTCCCACCAAACAACATTGTCCAAACACAATCCCACAATGTCAAATATGTATTAAAAATTACATAATAAAAAAAAGGAGTACTGTGGCACCTTAGAGACGAACAAATTTATTTGAGCATAAGCTTTCTTGAGCTACAGATCATTTCATCGGATGCATTCAGTGGAAAATGCAGTGGGGAGATTTATATACACAGAGAACATGAAACAATGGGTGTTACCATACACACTGTAAAGAGAGTGATCACTTAAGGTGAGCTATTAAGCAGGAGAGTGGAGGTGGCCGGGGGTGGGGGGGTGGGGGGGGCCCTTTGTAGTGATAATCAAGGTGGGCCATTTCCAGCAGTTGACAAGAATGTCTGAGGAACAGTGGGGGGAGGGGGGAAATAAACATGGGGAAATAGTTTTACTTTGTGTAATGACCCATCCACTCCCAGTCTCTATTCAAGCCTAAGTTAATTGTATCCAGTTTGCAAATTAATTCCAATTCAGCAGTTTCTCGTTGGAGTCTGTTTTTGAAGTTTTTTTGTTGAAGAATTGCAACTTTTAGGTCTGTAATCGAGTGACCAAAGAAATTGAAGTGTTCTCCGACTGGTTTTTGAATGTTATAATTCTTGACGTCTGATTTGTGTCCATTTATTCTTTTAGGTAAAGACTGTCCAGTTTGACCAATGTACATGGCAGAGGGGCATTGCTGGCACATGATGGCATATATCACATTGGTGGAAGTGCAGGTGAACGAGCCTCTGATAGCATGGCTGATGTGATTAGGCCCTATGATGGCGTCCCCTGAATAGATATGTGGACACAGTTGGCAACGGGCTTTGTTGCAAGGATAGGTCCCTCGGTTAGTGGTTCTGTTGTGTGGTGTGTGGTTGCTGGTGAGTATTTGCTTCAGGTTGGGGGACTGTCTGTAAGCAAGGACTGGCCTGTCTCCCAAAATCTGAGAGTGTGATGGGTCGTCCTTCAGGATAGGTTGTAGATCCTTGATGATGCGTTGGAGAGGTATTTTTGCGAATACAGACTAACACGGCTGCTACTCTGAAATAAGAAAAGAAGATTCACTTGATCAGAGCAGGATACGGAACCAGTCTGGCTGCCTATAAATTCAAGTGTTACTATTCCCAAGGGAGTTCAGATGAAAGTTCTTAAACTGTTGTTCACACAGTCTGATAAATTCCTGGGTATATAATAACTTGCAGCTCTAAGTGTAAATGATTGGCCTTAATTTTCTTTTTCCTCTCCTCTTATTGTGGTTTTAAAGATAATTACCCATATAAACTTGTTTGGTGATGTTCATTTTAGTGATGTAGCTCATCTCTGAAACACTGCTAATGTTTCTGAACAGATGTTTTATTTCTCACCTTTGAGTAAACTTTTTCAAATGATGTTTTCTACAACTCTGCCACTAAAAGGCAAATGTACAAAACAAACTGGAATACCCTCATTGCATTAGAGATTATTTTGTCAGTAGCATCTTTGATACAGGAGAGCATTTGTCAATTCAGGTAAATAAAATTAATCTTTTCATTTTTAACCGCTTCTGATAAGCAGAGAACAAATTATTGAGACAGACAGAAGGTTCTCAGTTGGGTGTGGAAATATACATGTATGTCCAAATGAGGCAACTCTAGGCCTGTGGAAACAATGAGAGTTATATTTATTTTTTTGAACAATAATTGGTTTTCCCATATCTCCAAGTCCTGCTTTTTGAGCACTAATGCCAGAAATGGCATTTCATTTTTCAGAAACCTTCAATGACTGGTAGCAAGATGCAAGTACTCCAAAGGTCACCATTTAAAGGTATTGTTCGAGATTTTTAAAGAAAAGTAACACAGGTGATTTATTGCACACATCTTCCATTACTGATTGATTGATATATTTATTGCATTAAAATTGATGGAAGATGTGTGGCTAAACATCCTGCATAACTCTGAAGATCTTAGTCAATATCCAGGAAAAGACATTGTTTTTATTATTATCACATTAGCACCTAAACATTCCCATTGTGCTAGACATCATCTAGTATGAACACACAGTCCCTTCTCCAAAGAGTTTACATCTTAGTCACTCTACTTATGAACTAAGCCTTATTGAAGATCAGTGTTTGAAACAACCTTATTTATTAATGTAATAAATAGTAGTGGAAACAAACATGGATCTGTAAAAGGTCACACATAGCAGGTTAGTGAAAGAGCAGGGGATAGAGCCAAACTCTTAAGACACAGTCTAGTGCCCTATCCATCAAGCCACAGGCATTGTGAGATATTTTGGATGAAACTCCGTATGTTCAGATGTTTATGTAAAACTGATCTCAAACATCTAGATCTCAAGTCTGTAACAAACATCAGGATTTCATTTTATGTCAACTTCTACACGAAAGATAGATATTTTGGGAAAGTGGGAAATGGTTTTCTCATTGTGTAATTGATAACACAAACTTTCTGAGACTAAATAATACTAAAATGTGACAATGCATTTATTACACTTGGACTTAGGATCTAAGTATTGTCTAATGTAAAAGTTGCTCTAATTACTAGTAGGTATGTTTGTTTGGCTTTGGTTCTTTTTCGCTTTTTAAACGTTGTAGAGAAAAAATCAAGGACATATCAGAAAATGTACATCAAGTAATGGCAGCTTTATTATCCAGATATGCAGAAATCTTAATGGGAGTCATTTTCCACTACCTTGACCTTGTATAGTCATTCATACCTGTATGAAGTTAAGTGCTAAGTGGGTGTAAAATGCTACTAAATCAGATGACTCCAGTGTAACTGGCTATAGTTAACATTCACTTTGTCAAAGTATAAATGCCTCCAGGTGTTCCAAGCAATGGAGAATCAGGTCCAGTGGCTTTTGGCCACTTCAGTAATTAGATGATTGTCAGCTATTACTCCAGTTTTCTACTAAGCACTAAATGCATAAATAACTTCAGAATTGACAACTTTTAAACTCACACCCCCACCCAATCTTGGCTCAGATAGCTCTGATATTGCAATGGAGCTGAGAGTTACCAGTGTATGAGGGAACAACAAAAAAGCGTCTCTGAATCAGAGGGGCATTAGGATATTTTCAGCATAGACATCTTCAGGAGCTTCTTCCTCCCTTCCCCATCTGCCTAAAGAGAAAATAGAAGGTTGTTAAAGGGAGATCCTTCAGAGAACACTTCAATAGTCATATCTAAGGATGGCTCTTAATAATTCACTGTGATAGTTATTTCTGCTCTTTACTCGTGGCAAGCAGCCTTTCATAAAGTT
Organism: Lepidochelys kempii; assembly: GCF_965140285.1. Taxonomy (NCBI): domain Eukaryota; kingdom Metazoa; phylum Chordata; order Testudines; family Cheloniidae; genus Lepidochelys; species Lepidochelys kempii. The sequence goes on along the minus strand of NC_136391.1, from coordinate 29,013,536 downwards.
GTGCACTCTCAAATTATTACATGAATAAATAAGGGTGTTTCAAACACTGATCTTCAATAAGGCTTAGTTGACAAGTAGAGTGACTAAGATGAATGATCTCAGTTAACTCCTTAAAGATAAAAAGGATCCACATTGGATTGCATTGCCAATGCAGGGTGATTTTCTCCCACCAGAAAATGAGAAGGATTAAACAAGTATGAAACCTCTTTTTATCAAAGACTATGTACATTCCAGGTCAACACTGTAGATCGCGAAGAACACTCAATAGATCGAAGTGTCTTTCTTAATCCATATTCCTTTTTGCTTATTTGATTTAAGAAGATCCACTTTCAACTTACTATATTTTCAAGGTTCATCATCATTTGGCTCCTCCTCTGGGTTTTTTTTTTTTTTGCTTTTGTTTCTTCTTTGCTAAGCTAAGGGATCAGTATCGATATAGGCTGATTTTTAATTAACAAGATGATGTTATGTACCTTTCGTTAAGGAGTAGTCATGTGTGACGGCCTTCTGAAGTGAAAGGAAAGAATCCCATTGACCCTGTGTGTTAAATCATCCCATTTAACCCTATGGGTTAAATCATCACAGCTCTTACTCAGGCAAGCAGGGGAATACGAGCAATTAATGCTCCTCTTTACTCTCCTTCTTGGGCCTACTAAATTGACTCTGATTGCAGTGGGGAGAGAGAAATTGCTGATGACGCAGGTGCCCCAACTCATTCAGTGAGTGCTTCAAAAAAATGTATGCAGCCAAGGCCCTGGACAGTGTAATTTAGTGGTCCAAGATAAATCATTTTATAGTTGATTGTTTTGGGGATTGTTTTTAAAACAGCTATTTGAAGATGGTCCAAAATCTGTAACTATAGAATTATTCCCCCCCGAGATGGATCAGTGTGCAGGGGAAGCAATCAAGAGACCTTGATAAATGTAATTACAGCTATAAGAGACTTAATCAAGAATGCCCTACAAGTTCACTTCGGTTTTTTTTGTATTTCCTTTTGTGTGATGAATGTCACATTACATGACATAATGGGTTCCCAATATGGGATGTGACCAGCTCAGAACACATGTATAATTAAGGACACAACTGACAGTTATTTAAAATAAATAACCTTTTGCAACGCATCTTACTTTGAAAACTGAACTTGTTACTTGACAACGCTAATGAACCACCACCAAGGCTTCTCACTGAATGCACTGCAGAAGTAAGTTATACGCTAAACACTTATTCATCCACAGCATTTCAACAGATGGATCTTTAAAATAAATATTTGGATTATACTTCTGGAAAAGTCCTGTGGAATTTAATACGAATAAAAATCAACAAAATTACTTGACATACATATTGTGACCATTTGTGAAATGTGTCAATTCCTTTTTGTTTGTGAAAGAGCATATATGACTAACCTTCAGTGTGGATTAGAATATACACCTTGTAGCAAGAACAGACTATTCCTGGAAAGCTGAAATAGGCCCATCACAGGAGCCATCAACACCAGATAGTTCTTCCTTCGTCGGACAATGGGGTTGCTACCAGCAGAGCTATTGACTTTTAACAGCTCTCTGTCCAACAAGCCACAGGGAGTTTGGAGCATAGAAAATTTCCAGCAGAAGAACAGGAATAGGAAAGGTCCCAGAGCCTGCTTTTAAAAGCAGAGAGGCAGTCCATTGCCAAAAACAGCAGACTCAACTGGAGGAGTAGGGATGGGGGGGAGGGAAGGGAGAGGTTCTCTTCCCCCCAAGGATATCAACCAAGGCCAAGAACTCTCTGGAGTGGAGAGGACTCCGAGGAGAGATTAAGCCAGGCAATTATTGTTTTGCATAGATCTGAAACTCTCCTGTGCTGTCGTCAAGTAAAGTGTGTGTATTTAAGAAGCTCCTTAGCAATGACTGGGTTCATTACTTTACCTGTCCTGTGTCCCCAGAGAGTTAAATTATAAGTCAGAGCACCCACACAGATGAATTCTAGAGGAGTGTGCATAAGCACTTGTGGAGGCTCAGAGCATCTCAGCATTGGTTTTGGGGCTTAGAGCATTTGGATTGTGGAGTTCCATGTCCCAAGGAAGGATTTCAAACAGGAGAGTCTGCACCTGGGAGCATGCTTTAGATGCCAAGAGCTAAAGAGTGTCTGGACTCTAACTGGGCCTGGCCGGTTTGGATGCACATAGGATCTAAAGGTTGGTCCAATTAGTAGTGACTGTCCATTATGGGGACTCAGCCAGATCTGTGATACCTATAGAATTTAATAAAGAATGATATTCTTTCTATAAGTTTTTTTTTTTTTAAATATCCTATAGAATTCTATAGCAGGTATACAATTTTATGTTAAAATTATGTACTATGGTCCCTACAGAAAATTTATTTTTTATTCAATTCTGCAGGACTTTTCCATAATTAGGAGTCTTATTAACTGAAGATATAATATGTCCCAAAACCCAACTCTTTTCTTTTCAAGTGATATAATTTACACAAGAAGAAAGTTAGATCAAGTTCTTTTGAATGTAATTTTAGTCAGCTCTTAAGTATATTACTAAGATAAAAAACCATCAGAAGAAAGATTAGAAATTCAACATAGATTCATCCTGTGTTCAAAGAAACATTCTGCATATAAGAAACGTATCACAGGCAGGTAGCATAGTACCTTAGAATAGGGGTTCTCAACCTTTTTCTTTCTGAGGTCCCCCAAACATGCTATAAAAACTCCATGCCCCATCTGTGCCACAACAACTAGTTTTCTGAATATAAAATCCAGGGCTGTCATTATGGGGTAGCAAATAGGTCAATTGCCTAGGGCCCCACGCCACAGGGGCCCCCTTGTAGCTAAATCGCTCAGTCTTTGGCTTCAGCCCTGGGCCCTGAGGGACCCAGGTTTCAGCCCCGTGCGGTGGGGCTTTGGCTTTCTGCCCTGGGCCCCAGCAAGTCTAATGCTAGTTCTGTTTGGCGCCCCCCCTGAAACTTGCTTGATGCCCCTTTGGGGGCCCCGAACCTGTGCTTGAGAACCACTGCCTTAGAGTATATAGATTTTAAATTCTTGGTTGGTCGTACTGCATGGAGAAAATTACAGGTAGAAATTTTATTTCTTTACAAAACTGTAAATTCAACATAATATAAATACCAGGAAATAAACATAGTTGCTCCTTCAGAAATGTTCAGTGAGTAACATCTAGAGAAATTTTCCCAAGGGACTGCCACGAAAACCAATTTCTCTCAGAGAAATCACTTTCAAAAGGTCCCAAACTCAACTGAGTGAGAAAAAAAAAGACTATGTATATTTGCATAGATAGATAGTTTGAAAAGCATTGCACATTAAGTAATGTGTTTAAGCATATTGGGCCAAATTCTGCTGTCTTGTACCAGAATTATACCAATGTAATTCTGGAGTATTTTTAGACTAACTCCACTGTAGCCACTAGAAATACTCCAGAATTAAACTTGTTTAATTCTAAAGAGCAGGAGTAGGCTCTTAACTTTTAATCTGCAGCAACATTCAGATAGAGATAGGACAAATATATGGTTCATATACCTATACTGCTATTTTCAAATTTAATACTAAAAAACCTCCTACTTGTTACTATGCCTGATCCTGTATGTGCACAATTGGCAGGAATGGTGTCAAGACCCTTTCTAGCCTATGTAAAGGTCATACATAATTCCCAGTCCAGTGTTCCTGTGAGAATGCTGCCCACCACATACACAACACCTCAAAGGGGTGGGGGCAAGGCAGGGCATGGCACTGCCCTATGTTTGCACTGGCTAGCAGAGTATGCTATACTCTGTAAGAGACATAATAGCGGAGATGCATCTACTGCAGAACTGGGAACACCAAGAATCATTCTACCTCCCTGAGGCACAATGCCTGTCCATAATAATCCTCATTCTGAGCAGATCCTAAATGTACAATCTAGCTTTGAATCACTTACCATCTGAATCTACACTCATTAAAACTCACCGGCAAAGCTCACATTGACAGAAATGATGAAGAATCAGGACCTTAATGAGATGCAAAAATAGTACAGATCAAAAAAAAAAAATTGGGGATTTTTCTAAGTTAGATAACATCTTCAGGTTCAACTGTATGTGGACTTTCTATGATAGCTCTTATGTTTTTATAGTTGATTTGGAAATGTATAGTAGGGATGTATTTTCAAAGGCAGTTCTGGGAGACGTAACCATATGACCATGGAAAGGCAAATAGGTCCAGATATAAAAAGCACGTCTCCCAGATACACAACCAAAGCCTTCATCAACTTTTATGCCCAAACTTTTATAAGGTCAAAAAAATTCAGATGAAATTTCTTTTTTTGCTAAGGGTTTTCAGTAGGGACCAGACATGCTGAAATATTGCAAGAAGGGGTGTTCTTATAAGATTTCTGCCCTGATTTTGCAGACTCAGGAGGTCCAGAAAGTTGTAGTGAGTTCTCAGCAAAGCATCTGAACTTCTGGATGCTTATCCAAGCTGAACCCAAAGTCCAGATCTTTTGAGATTTGTTAGTATCAGAGATATATTTCACTCCTAATGGTCAAGGAAATGTTCCCTATGCTTTTAGAGGGCTGAACAGAACACTCAGCTGTAAATATGGAGTGGTCAAGATCTGGATCCAATTTCTGCAGTTTGAGAGCCTCTGTGATACTTGACTCTTTTATAATCCTGTTCTTGTTGCTTAATATGATTTGCCAGGGCGCCTTTTATTGCCTTTATCCTCAGGTCAGTTTACTCTCTTAAAATAGATATAACTCTTTATAAATAAGGCAGTATAAAGTGTTTCTTCTGTGCCCACTGTGTCAACAATAAGTGTATTAATAGCTTTCTTGTTGGCTAGTTTTACATCTTCATCACACAGCAGAGGGAAAAAAATAATTACTCAAATAAAAGCAAAAATCAGAAGTTGTTCATTCTTTAACCACATTGCAACTTGAGTCTTTCTGATTTAAATAAATAACAAAATTCATAGCAGGATTAAGAAATGTAGAAGATTAATAGTAATCTTGGCATATACTTTGCAAGCAGAAAAGCAGTCACTTTTTAAAAGGCAATAATATCTTTTGAAATGCTTGAGCTGTCTATCAACCCTCACTATGACTGTCTGCCTTCAATTGCACCTCAGAAGGGAATACACTACGTGGATTAGTTTTGCACATACTAGACAAGAAGTGTGTAGGTTTCAGATACGTACATGCATTTTTATGCTGGCTAATTCAAAGTATCACAAGAGTGAATGAAGAGGGAGAGGAGGAAGGTAAATTAATTCCTTTCTACCAGAAAGCCAAGTTTTAGTCATCTTTTCCCTGGGTGTTTGTATCTGCAAACCCGCTGAGGATTCCTGCAGAAGAAAGTCTATTAATTTTCCATGTACTTGTTGACGAAAAAGCTATCAGGATTATGGGCTGAATATTTCTTGTGTAGGGAAAGTAAGGGATGCAATTAATCTCTGTGAACTAAAATATACCTCTTTTCATTAATCTTTTATTGTAAATGAGCAAAGTAATTGAACCAGTACCACACTGTCAGAATGAATGCAATGCCAGTGGGATATGCATGAGAGAGCACATACTGATTGAGTATTAAATATCTAACGGCAATAATTTATGGTTCATTACCTCTTTTTGGAGCTTCTCAGATGCATAGTGCTTGAATTTTAAGTTGTCCAACTTTCAGGAGAAACGGCTTTCAAATGCTGAAGACAGCAAATGCACAAAACCCTCAGACAATCTACATAATTTGGATAGTTTCATACGTAGTTGAGCCAGGCTTTTTAGTCTTCCAGAAACACGTTAGATATTTGCAACTTGGATTAAAGCAATTAAAGATCTAGTGATGAATATTTCAGAGATCATCATCAGCTCTAAGTTTCATTTAATCTATGAGCAGAAATATGTGCATGAGCATGAGCTGTGTGTAGTAGATGATCAACTGGCTGTGTTATTGATATGCTCAAGGTCCAAATTTCAAAAATGGACACCTCAATAGGATGTCCAGACCCTCTGTGTAGGTGTTGATCTTAGCACTTAAATGCCTATTTCATTGCCTCCTTCATTCCAATATACAGTAGGACGTTGTGTAGAATAATTTAGCTATGAAGTGGAAATAAAGGATAATTGTTCAGAAACATTATTGTCAATGGGACTATTCACAAGCTTAAAGTGAAGCATGTGCTTAAATACTTTGCTCAAGTGGGGCTCATAGCTGACCTGACCAACTCAGGGTACGTTGCAATGTCCCTGATAGTAGGAAATCCAACCAGAGTAATGTTGCAATGGAACAAGGCACTCAGAACTTTGCCTTCTTTAGGAGGCCTACAGCCAACCACAGAAGCTCCAAAAGTAACTGTCACTGACTGGAGGGTATTCTGAGGGGCAATACGTCTATTCCTTTTGCTGACTCAGCACTTCCTCATCATATCCTCCATCAGTGGGTCTCCAGGCAGATTCCAGCTGTGCTTCTCTGGTGAAACCTCTGGGGAAGAGTGATCACAGAAACTGGGCAAATTCAAAGTGGGAGGAAAATGCCACCAAATAAGAGAGAGAATTTTACACCTACTTTATACAAGTGTAAACGACTACATATGGTGCAAGGCAGCAGAGATTAATTGCCTCTGAGTTTTACTGTTTGTCGTTTAGATAATTATCTGCATGGATTGTTCCTGTAACACCTACAAAGCTCTTTGGACCCTTGAACTAATCTTTCCCTTGTAAATTCAGCTAATCTATTAAAATTATTAAACTGTCCTCCTAATCAGACATTGCTCATTTGGCCAGAGACAACTCTGTATTTGCTATTTATTGATTTTTGTTAACTGGGCTATGACTGTGGAGAAGAAACATTTCATTTTCAAAGTCGTCCCAGAGGACACTGGCAGGTTACAATCATTTGTACTGTAAAATCACTCCATGTTAATTGATTCTATATTTACATATTATGAATGCATATTTTAATCTGTTTTACATGAATAAGCCTGCTACAATGAAGATTTCATTTCCTTTTTTAAAACATTATAAGTACCTTGCCTTATTTGAAGAAGCAAATCTCTTTCAAATTGATTTGACCTTTGCAGGAAAAACAACAACACATTTTACCCAATATCCCTTTTTAAGCAGAAGTTTTTGTCTTCTGTGAACTTTAAGAGCCTGTCATTGGTTGGCTGGTCCTTTAAGGAAAGGCAGGCTCAACTTTGCCTGTGACCTAGCAGCTAGGCCCCATCTGATGGTGATATGGCAATTTAATGCTAACTAGGCACCCCAGCTCCAGGAAATGAGGAAGGGCTCCTTAAATAGAGCTAGGAATCCAGTCTAGAGGGAGAGACTGCAGACAAGGCAGGATTCTGTTATAGGGAGCAGCACCCACAGGGAGAAGCATGGGGGTAGGGGAAAGCCCTAAACTAGGGCCAACAAGGAGTGGGGAGATCCCTAGGGGAAACTGTCAGAGTCTCTAATGAGGGGAAACCTGCAAAGAGAAGAAGTAACAAGGGAAGAACTTTGCAGGAGCAGGTCAGGCTCCTATGGAAGAGGCCCTGAAGTAAGGTCAGTAAAAACACGTCAGTGGAGCCTGAGAAGGATGGAAGACTTCTTAGTTCAGCAGAGAAGGCCAAAGTCAGAAGCCTGAGAACCAAAAGGAGGCTGTGTTAAAGCGCAGGGTGTGAGGAAGCAGCACAAGGGGACTTAGAGGTAGGAAGTGGCCCAGGGAAACAGAAGTATGTCTAAGAAGAAGACCTAGCTGCATAATGTAGGGTCCCTGGGCCAGAATCCATGGTAAAGGGTGGGCTTTACCATGCCTCAGAAGAAAGGGCATATAAGCCCAATGCAAGAAATATTGAACCTGAGGTGAGGCTGAAGACTGACCCCAAAGGATGATAATAGCCCAAGATGGGAACAAAAGGCTCTTATTATTTGGATATTTCTATTGAATTTTCAATTGATCTTCTCGTTACCCCAGAAGGGCACTGAACTTTATGTGACTTGGCCAGAGGGCTAAATCCTGGAAGACACAGTGAGAAGTAGGTGGCTAGCAGGAGGTACCGGAGAGAAGGACCCCCTGCAGCATCACACCCTGACACAATAGGGCAATGACAATGGTGAATATGATACAATTACAGAACCTCTTCTTTATACCAAGAGTTAGGGGATGAACCCACCATCAAACGCAGACCCTTTCACTGCACTCTCACTAGACTGCTAAGTGACCCTATGGAAAAGTTCTGTGAATCACACCTTTCATCGGAGGCATTCAAAGCACTTTAATTAAATGGTTGCACACTCTTATCCATATTTTACAGATGGGAACACTAAGGCATAAACAGGTTAAGTTCCTTATCCAGAGTCCAACTGCTCTAACAAGTCCATTTGACTATTCTTACAAGTATCTGAATGTTAGAGTACTTATCCATCAGTATTCTGTATCCTTACAGCATCTTTGTATCAATGTGCTTTGAATTCTATCCTGCAGAAATCTCTTCCTGCCACTATCAGACAGACCAATTCATTTTCTAATTATAAATCTATATTAATGTCTTATATTTTCTATAGTACATTAAAGATGTGAGCACTTCCATTTTGTACTGCAAAGCATATTGAGGCCTGTATTTATGGAGTGAACTGCATATGCATTAAAGTTAATAGCAGGTTTTATTCCAATGAACAGCTATTTTATATACATATGGTCAGTACATTTTTAAGAAAATAAAATGTTACACACATTAATGCCTATATTAAACACTTTATTATAAATAGAAAATCATAGTCTCAAATAAAACACCAAAATAGCTTTAAAACAATAGCCGTAGTTTATATTTTACCCCTAAAAGTCTGTCTTGCAATAGAGTAACCTCAGAAAGAGATATGGTAGCAGAGTGGGTTCAGAATATAATTCTGAATGATATTGAAAGGTCAGTGCAGAAATGTGCAGCTCATATTTTTGTGAAGATAACATGTGTGAACTAGTTATTTCCTCCTTTTAACATAGAATGACCTTGCCCATTGATTTAATGAGGAAATTATACATGCTGTATTCAGATTTAACAAACTCCTCAGAATTAAAGATATACCAATGGGATGGGGGTGTGGGTCGGAGCGAAAAGACAGACACGGACCTCACAATAGCAGCCTAACCACCTGGTAAAGGAAGACCCAATGACCAGTGAAGCCTCACTTGTGGCATGTGCTATAGAGGGCTTGGGGAGGGGAAGCTGTGAGATGGCTAATCCTACCTCAGGTGTGCTGACCTTATTAATGTTGTCTATGGTGAACACTAGACACTGCATGGATTGTTTGTTATTCTTACCCTCTTTTTATTAGTAGCAAAATATTAACAATATGCTGTCATAATACATAGAAAAATAATTAAAGCAGGAAAAGGCCACTGTTTTCTTAATTACAGTCCGACTCACTTAATTTGTGCTTGGTGTAGCCATATGGCTGGGAATTCAAAAAGTTTCACTGGTCTTAGAGCCAGTCTTAGAGAAAACATTATTAATTTGTTACTAAAAAGGACTTCAATTTCTGCAGAATTTGCAACCCCATTCAGATTAACCCTTCTGACTGCAAACATCGATATTACAGATGGATATTGAGAGAAGGGATTGCTCAGTAGTCTTATCCAGTGCTAAGTCAATTGCAGGGAAGTGGGTGTTAGGGCTACTGGGTTCTCTTTCTGAATCTGCCACAGACCTCATGGATATGTCTTCACTGAAAAAAGGTGTGTTCTTAACACAGGTTAGCTAAAATGGCAGTGAAGACACAGTAACTCTTCTTTTAACTTGGGTAGCATTGGAGTGAAATCCCATAGGGGAGCCTGGGTTGAACTTGAGCAGATAACCCCATTAAAAGCAGAGTTGCTCTAGCCTCACTGCTTGGGTTAGCTAACCCAAGTTAACACTGCTCCCCCTCCTCCCCTCAAAAGCCTAGCCTAAGTGACCTTGACCAAGTTACTTTGTCCTTGTTGTTTCTTTAGCTGCGTACAAAGTGAAACATAACTAACTAGTAACTGGAAAATACTAACAGGGCCTTATCTGAAAGTGCAAAGTCGCATAGCAAAGTGCAACGACCTGCGCTAACCTTCGCTGACTTCCAAGTGCAGATTAGGGAGTTGGATTTAAGATATAAATACCTAAGGGTATAGCTCCATGCGACTGGAAGGAAGCTTCCCAGCCTAGGTAAACACTTATGCTAGCAAGGCTCAAGCTAGCATGCTAAGAACAGCGGTGTGGATGTTGCTGCACTGGTAGAGGCTCAGACTAACCGCTCAAGTAGGACTCAAGGGATCAGTGTTCTGAGCTAGAGTGTTTAGCCTGAGCCTTCACCAGCACTGCAACATCCACACTATTTTTGGTGTGCTAACTTGAGCCCTGTTAGTGTGAATCTGGCTCACTCCCAGATACAGTGTAGACATACCCTCAATGGCTTGAGTTCTAGTTGCCTAGTCTCTCTCCCCCAACTTCCCCCCCTAACCTCTGGGGCTACAACACAGGCAGTTAAGATAAGTGGACGTGCTCAAGATAACAGCCCTCACCTGTGTTAAAGGGAGAACTGAAGAACATGTTTTGGAATTCACTTTCTTGCTGGGCTGGTTTTGGACTAAGGCCTCTTCATAGACTCATAGAATATCAGGGTTGGAAGGGACCTCAGGAGGTCATCTAGTCCAACCCCCTGCTCAAAGCAGGACCAATCCCCAATTAAATCATCCCAGCCAGGGCTTTGTCAAGCCTGACCTTAAAAACTTCTAAGGAAGGAGATTCTACCACCTCCCTAGGTAATGCATTCCAGTGTTTCACTACCCTCCTAGTGAAGAAATTTTTCCTAATATCCAACCTAAACCTCCCCCACTGCAACTTGAGACCATTACTCCTTTTCCTGTCCTCTTCTACCACTGAGAATAGTCTAGAACCATCCTCTCTGGAACCACCTCTCAGGTAGTTGAAAGCAGCTATCAAATCTCTCATTCTTCTCTTCTGCAGACTAACTCTTGATGGAGACTGTTTTAAAAAGCCTTTCCAGCTTGTTTGGTAGTTTGCTTTTAAGGTGTTCAAATTTTGCAAACACCCAGAAAAGGGATTAGCAGAAGTTGGGGGAGTGGTTATTGGGGAGGAGTTTGTTTTTAGAGCTTCAGAGGTTCCTTGATGGGAATCCATTATAGGGCTTTGATTTTTTTTGTTTTTTTGTTTTTTTTAAATTAAGGGCCTAGAGAATTGGTTAATAGACATGGTTATAAGGCTAAATAAATGTAGTCTGAACCCTGAGTAAAATAATAAAGAGTTTGATGACACTTTCTAGTTTTGGAAAATTTTGAGAATTAGGATGAAAGCAAAATGAGCGAATTTGTGTAGTCATGCTAGTGATCCTTCCCCCTGCTGAATTCAGAAGGAGAAACTGCTCATTAGTAAGAACCTAAAACCACTGAGTGCTGTAGCCAATAAAGGGGATAATGCAATTGGAAAGAGGAGCAAAAATCTATAGGAGTATCAGCAGGACTATCAGCCTCAAGCAAACCTTTCCCACTACAGTGTAAAACGCAAGTAGCTCTGTTTATTCTACTCAATGGTTTTAATAGACTCGGTGAGTTAACAGATTGTGTTATATCTTCTAAACTACCACAGTGTGGCAGCGTTTTAGAGCATAACTTAGGACTGCACTGCTAACTTACATTTCCTTATTCAATACTTCCTTTAGCTTTACTGATGAAGTCCATTTAAAAAGAAAACCAGTGAAGTTCTGTATTTTTTCTTCTTCCTTTAAAGGATTGATAGTGTGACTAAAAGATTCCTTCCTTTGGTAACTGCCACTTATCTATCACTCACTTGAGTCATCATAAAAAGAAAAGGAGTACTTGTGGCACCTTAGACTAACAAATTTATTTGAGCGTAAGCTTTTGTGAGTTATAGCTCACTTCGTCAGATGCATGCAGTAGAAAATACAGTGGGGAGATTTTATATACACAGAGAACATGAAACAATGGGTGTTGCCATACATACTGTAACGAGAGTGATCAGGTAAGGTGAGCTATTACCAGCAAGCGGTGGTGGGGGCAGAATTTTTTGCAGTGATAATCAAGGTGGGCCATTTCCAGCAGTTGACAAGAATGTTTTAGGAACAGTGTATGTGTGTGGGGAATAAACACGGGGAAATAGTTTTACTTTGTGTAATGACACATCCAATCCCAGTCTTTATTCAAGCCTAAGTTAATTGTGTCCAGTCATTGAGTCATCATAACACTCACACAAAAACAAGAGACTTGGGCATCACCACACCAAACTTCCTTTCCTGAACCACGGCCTGAGCATTTTCATGATCATTCTGCTTCATCTCTATTGATATTAACTTGACAGAAGTTTGCTTTCAAAATATTGAGGACATATGCAAGAGAGCCTTTCTAGCCTACTGCTTAGCACTGGAAGGCTACAAAATATCCCATGGGCTGAGAAGTGCAGAAACATATTGCACAATTAGACAGTCAGCATTTATTCAGCACAGATTTCCCAACCACACAGTAGTCTGTGATTTCAACTCTCTTGTAACCAACTCCTTATCTCATTACACAACAGCCTTGAGAATCCTACCTGCTCTGTGCAGTTGCCCTGGTGTCAGTCCATGTCTGTGATTACGATTGCATCTGCATCCTTCTACCCAAAGCATTTTACACACTATGGCTTCAATCTTGATTGAAATAAAACTCCAGCTGACATCAAGGAATGAAACACAGCATTGCTTAAAACTACACAATAGTTCAGGTTAGAAGACGTATACCATAGTCAGTAAAAACTGCAGGGCAACTTGAGCTACACAAAATGTAATTACTCAGATTAGGAATTGGCCAGGATACCAAGACTAGCCCTCCAATCCATTTAAAAAGTATTATGGGATCTTGAAAGGGCACCAAAGTTCAGGACCTCAGTTTTATATCTCATTCAAAAGATAGCTTAATATCCATGAACACTATCCTGGGGCCCTGGTATAGTGCCATCTGCTGTGTCACCAACACCACTTCCTCCTGGTCTTGTGGTTCACAGACCAAGGACTGACCAAGCCTGACCCTACTTATCTTATAAAATCTGATAAGATGACGGCTCAAGGCAGTATGGCATAACATTTAAGCATAGGTTTCATTTGTCCTTCATTAATAAACAACCTTAGAGTCAAATATCCATTAACATACTGTATAATAAAAACCCAACAATTTCAATGGATTCCCATATGAACAGCACATTTCAAATGCTTAAATATTTCACAATCCACTTACACTTAGATACTGTCTCAGCAGCACGCTTACTTTTTGAAATCTTAACAACACTTTCAATCTTTTCAAATGAAACATTTTCTTTCAAGTTACATCAGTTCCAGGCCAATTCCCTTTCTGGACTATATCCATTCTCTGGTGCATCTTTTGCCCTTTTAGCAAACAAAATCCTCGCTCTGGCTCTGTATGTATTTTACCCTCTGCAAAAACCCTTTGTGCTAAACTAAATTAACAGAATCATATGCCAGAGGCAGTCTTTCCTCTGCTGCATAAACTTTTTCTTAAATGCATACTAAGTAATTCAGAGCAACAATTACATTTCTGCTTTTAAATCATACTTTACCTCTAATATTTATACAGGCTTTGTTATCTCTAGTTTGATTTGGGAACAGAGTCTCTCTTTAGTTATCACTACTTGTGTGTACATCAGTATTATGAAAATAATCCCTATACAATCTTTAATGTAATTTCGTTTTCTATATTACTGTTCTGTTCTTTATGCTTAGCAATACTTAGCCTGCTATGAGCAAATAAATCTGTTTTGTGGCCCATTTCAGTGACACGATATTATTTCAAAAGAATAAACTTTCAAACTATTATCATCATTAGCCAAGACAATTTTACCTATAGTCACTTAACCTCTTTTAAAACTTCAAGTTTGATTACTCATATTTGATTTCAACCACGTGGTAGCCTCTGTTCCACAGAGCAGAGAAATTTTATTGCAATAAGATGTTTTTTACATTGAGATAGCTAAGTTGATATAAAATCATAATGGATTCAAGGCACTATAGTTTTTAACTCAATGTAGATAGGTGAGGTCAACCTCGGCGGGGGAGGATGTGTGTGTGTATAAAGTTGACCTTAACTAGCTACATCATGCTAAAAACTAACTATTCCTCATCTTCATTAGGATCTCACTTTTTTTGCAGTGAAGACAACCTGAGTCTATTCACACAAGAGATATTCCTTAACTAGTCCACATGAAAGTTCCAGGTTCCAAACATGTATTTAGTACAATTAAATTGTAAGCTCTCTGGGTCAGGGACTCTGTGTTCACTTCATTCTCATCTGTAAAGTGCCTTGCACGCTATTGATGAGATAATTGTAATTAATCAAAAGCAAGTCGTTGCCAGCAATAGGTATGTTGGGGTGGAGACATACTTTGAGTCAGATTCACGAAAGCACTGTTGCAGTTTTTTTGCTAGTGTAACTAATTGAGTTCAATGCAGTTACACTGCTGTAGAACTAGAGGAATGCAGCATCCCTATTTTTTGTTCTTACTTTTTGTTCTTGATTCATGCATTCTTCCATGAGGAATCTTGCTAAGAAATGACAAAATCCTCGTTGTAAGGAATATGCTGGTAACGGCTCTGCTAATTCTCCCTGCATTTGCTACCTCTACCAAGGGTATGGATTAACACATATTATAAAGTGTTCTCCAGTGCTTGTATATTCCCAACATTCAAATGCACAAATATGTGAACTGGAAAACCAAATTTGTTATATATATATATAAAATAGTGTATGTATATGGTTTTCCAGTTCACATATTTGTGCATTTGAATGTTGGAAATGTATTTAAGTACTTTATCTCTCAATATTACAGTAAGTGTACTGGTTCCATCCATCCACTCACTAGCCAGCATGGAAAAAAACCATGGTTATTTGATAGTCAGTACTTATTCCACCAGAATAGTTAGGGATCTACTTTGATTATGTGCAAAGGAACAAAAACAATCGTATCGTAGAAATCCATTCTGAATAGATGCCTTTCAAGCTGCCTGTTTCATAAACAGCTGCAGAAAATAAGAGAAAAAGATGCCATCACTGTGATATTTTGTGTGGGTAAGCATGTTGAACAAAAAATGGGTAGTGGTGCTTTTATCCTATACAAATATATGTATTCCTGAGGTATATAAACATACTGGTTTACTGCTGCTACTAGATCTGTTTCCTTTGAGCACTACTACCTTAAAACACCTTCTGGAGAGCACCATTGTTGATCATCAAATAGAGCAGCACATTCCAACATCAGCAGTGTAGGAGGAAAGATTAATCCTCTGAGAATACTGTATTCAAGAGGAGTGATAAAAATCATCACGAAGTAGGCAAGTTGCATTTAAAATGAAATAACATCACATACCATAGAGACTTCACCTACTGATGCCTGTATTGTAGTCTCAAAATTTGTCTCCTCCTGTATCATAGTATAGTGTTTCATTAGAATAACCCTTTTGGTACTCAATCAGAACGCAGCCAGAGATGCTCACTTGACAGAAGAACTGGTGGTGTTCTAGTGTGTAAGGGAAGGGCAGGATTCCAGGTAGCCACTCAGAAGGTAAGCATACGGAGCTCATAGGTGCTGGCAATCCAGGGAAGAGGTAGGGAGTCCACGGTCTTGTCACTGTGCATGCATGCACACAGGCGCTGCATAGGGGTCACAGAGCCTATAACTCCAGCCCCTGGAATGAAATAAATCCATGAATGGTTCCATAGCTACTCCGCAGCCTGGAGAGGGGAGGAAAAAGACCAACCACTCCTTTGACACTCACTGCACATCTGCACAATGACCACCCAACCCACTCTATCTTCTGTCAGATTATATACAGGTCTCTCAAATATCTGTACGTCTAAACAGCAGGTTATTTGCTCTTCCACAGTGAGTCAGGTGTGCACTTTACTACACCACTTTAATAGACGGCAACTATTTTATGAGCCAGGTACCTTGCGGTGCCTCACTTCTACTGTGGGGCGCTCAATGAGTCTGCTAGGACTCCCTGATACCCTGCCCCTGTCTCCACCCAAGCACAAATTAAATTAATTTAGGGTCTTCTCTAACCTGGGCCATGTGTCATAGAATCATAGAATCTCAGGGTTGGAAGGGACCTCAGGAGGTCATCTAGTCCAAACCCCTGCTCAAAGCAGGACCAATCCGCAACTAAATCATCCCAGCCAGGGCTTTGTCAAGCCTGACCTTAAAAACGTCTAAGGAAGGAGATTCTACCACCTACCTAGGTAACGCATTCCAGTGTTTCACTACCCTCCTAGTGAAAAAGTTTTTCCTAATATCCAACCTAACCTCCCCCACTGCAACTTGAGACCATTACTCCTCGTTCTGTCATCTGCTACCACTGAGAACAGTCTAGATCCATCCTCTTTGGAACCCCTTTTCAGGTAGTTGAAAGCAGCTATCAAATCCCCCCTCATTCTTCTCTTCCACAGACTTAACAATCCCAGTTCCCTCAGCCTCCCCTCATAAGTCATGTGTTCCAGTCCCCTAATCATTTTTGTTGCCCTCCGCTGGACTCTTTCCAATTTTTCTACATCCTTCTTGTAGTGTGGGGCCCAAAACTGGACACAGTACTCCAAATGAGGCCTCACCAATGTCGAATAGAGGGGAACGATCATGTCCCTCGATCTGCTGGCAATGCACCTACTTATACATCCCAAAATGCCATTGGCCTGCTTGGCAACAAGGGCACACTGTTGACTCATATCCAGCTTCTCGTCCACTGTAACCCCTAGGTCCTTTTCTGCAGAACTGCTGCCGAGCCATTCGGTCCCTAGTCTGTAGAGGTGCATTGGATTCTTCCGTCCTAAGTGCAGGACTCTGCACTTGT
This sequence comes from Lepidochelys kempii, assembly GCF_965140285.1. NCBI lineage: Eukaryota > Metazoa > Chordata > Testudines > Cheloniidae > Lepidochelys > Lepidochelys kempii. The sequence goes on along the minus strand of NC_136391.1, from coordinate 28,996,695 downwards.
CCTTGTTGAACCTCATCAGATTTCTTTTGGCCCAATCCTCTAATTTGTCTAAGGCCCTCTGTATCCTATCCCTACCCTCCAGCATATCTACCTCTCCTCCCAGTTTAGTGTCATCTGCAAACTTGCTGAGGGTGCCATCCTCCAGATCATTTATGAAGATATTGAACAAAACCGGCCCTAGGACCAACCCTTGGGGTACTCCACTTGATACCGGCTGCCAACTAGACATGGAGCCATTGATCACTACCCATTGAGCCCAACAATCTAGCCAACTTTCTATCCACCTTATAGTCCATTCATCCAGCCCATACCTCTTTAATTTACTGGCAAGAATACTGTGGGAGACCATGTCAAAAGCTTTGCTAAAGTCAAGGAACAACATGTCCACTGCTTTCCCCTCATCCACAGAACCAGTTATCTCGTCATAGAAGGCAATTAGGGTAGTCAGGCATGACTTGCCCTTGGTGAATCCATGCTGACTGTTCCTGATCACTTTCCTCTCCTCTAAGTGCTTCAGAATTGATTCCTTGAGGACCTGCTCCATGATTTTTCCAGGGACTGAGGTGAGGCTGACTGGCCTGTAGTTCCCAGGATCCTCCTTCTTCCCTTTTTTAAAGATGGGCACTACATTAGCCTTTTTCCAGGCATCCAGGTCTTCCCCGGATCGCCATGAGTTTTCAAAGATAATGGCCAATGGCTCTGCAATCACATCCGCCAACTCCTTTAGCACTCTCGGATGCAATGCATCCGGCCCCATGGACCTGTGCTTGTCCAGCTTTTCTAAATAGTCCTGAACCACTTCTTTCTCCACAGAGGGCTGGTCACCTCCTCCCCAGGCTGTGCTGCCCAGTGCAGTAGTCTGGGAGCTGACCTTGTTCGTGGAGACAGAGGCAAGAAAAGCATTGAGTACATTAGCTTTTTCCACATCCTCTGTCACTAGGTTGCCTCCCTCATTCAGTAAGAGGCCCACACTTTCCTTGACTTTCTTCTTGTTGCCAACATACCTGAAGAAACCCTTCTTGTTACTCTTAACATCTCTTGCTAGCTGCAACTCCAGGTGTGATTTGGCCTTCCTGATTTCACTCCTGCATGCCCGAGCATATTTTTATACTCTTCCCTGGTCATTTGTCCAATCTTCTACTTCTTGTCAGCTTCTTTTTTGTGTTTAAGATCAGCAAGGATTTCACTGTGAAGCCAAGCTGGTCGCCTGCCATATTTACTATTCTTTCTGCACATCGGGATGGTTTGTCCCTGTAACCTCAATAAGGATTCTTTAAAATACAGCCAGCTCTCCTGGACTCCTTTCTCCCTCATGTTATTGTCCCAGGGGATCCTGCCCATCAGTTTCCTGAGGGAGTCAAAGTCTGCTTTTCTGAAGTCCATTGTCCGTATGCTGCTGCACTCCTTTCTTCCCTGTGTCAGGATCCTGAACTTGACCATCTCATGGTCACTGCCTCCGAGGTTCCCATCCACTTTTGCTTCCCCTAATAATTCTTCCTGGTTTGTGAGCAGCTGGTCAAGAAGAGCTGTGCCCCTAGTTAGTTCCTCCAGCACTTGCACCAGGAAATTGTCCCCTACACTTTCCAAAAACTTCCTGGATTGTCTGTGCACCGCTGTATTGATCTCCCAGCAGATATCAGAGTGATTGAAGTCTTTCATGAGAACCAGGGCCTGCGATCTAGTAACTTCGGTGAGTTGCCGGAAGAAAGCCTCGTCCACCTCATCTCCCTGGTCTGGTGGTCTATAGTAGACTCCCACCACGACATCACCCTTGTTGCTCACACTTCTAAACTTAATCCAGAGACCCTCAGTTTTTTCTGCAGTTTCATACTTGAGCTATGAGCAGTCATACTGCTCCCTTACATATAGTGCAACTCCCCCACCTTTTCTGGCCTGCCTGTCCTTCCTGAACAGTTTATATCCATCCATGACAGTACTCCAGTCATGTGAGTTATCCCATCAAGTCTCTGTTATTCCAATCACATCATAATTCCTTGACTGTGCCAGGTCTTCCAGTTCTCCCTGCTTGTTTCCCAGGCTTCTTGCATTTTTGTATAGGCTCTTGAGATAATTCGCTAATCGTCCCTCTTTCCCAGCATGAGGCAGGAGCCCTCCCCTCTTGCACGCTCCTGCTCGTGTTTCCTCCCGGTATCCCACTTCCCCACTTATCTCAGGACTTTGGTCTCCTTCCCCCGGTGAACCTAGTTTAAAGCCCTCCTCACTAGATTAGCCAGCCTGCTTGCGAAGATGCTCTTCCCTCTCTTCGTTAGGTGGAGCCCGTCTCTGCCTAGCACTCCTCCTTCTTGGAACACCACCCCATGGTCAAAGAATTCAAAGCCTTCTCTCCAACACCACCTGTGTAGCCATTCGTTGACTTCCACGATTCAACGGTCTCTACCCAAGCCTTTTCCTTCCACGGGGAGGATGGACGAAAACACCATAATGTCTTTGGCCCCTAAGGGATCATAGGTCAGCTGGAATTAGCATTCTAGCTACTCCTCTTCCTACAGGAAAAAAAGTTCCTTTCTATTGCTGACATACTTTCCGAGCTGGGCTGATGGAGGGAGGGATGTAGGAACTGGCTGTGATAACTGAGCTATGGATGTATAACTTTTGAATTCTGATTGATATTGTGTAATTGTATTATGAAAAACTATTGTATAATGAGTGCCTATATGTATTTAGATATCACATTCATGACAAGGCCTGTAGCATGCACACCCCAGACAGATAAAAGGGGAAATATGTAAAGTTAATTATGGTACTTAAACCTCACAAACGTTATGCAAAAAAGCAGCTGAAACTTTAGGGAAAAGATCCAGTTTAGCTGATTCCTCTGGAGGAAGAGCAGAGGAGTTAACAGGAGGAGAGAACAAAGGTCACCAGGTGACCAGGAGAAGTTTAAATAAGGTAACCCACAGTACCAGGACCAGACAGGAAGCAAAAGCATGAGCAAGGTCACAGAAGCTGGGTTAGGTTTGCCCAGCAAGTAGAAGCCTCATGATGCAGTGGGGCCCTGTCTACTTCCTTGAACCCAGATGTCCCCAAGAACACTGGACAACCCATGGGATTTTGATCCTAGTCCAAAGGTCCCTTCTGGCCTTGGAATCTAGGAAATGAATGCCCTGGAGTTGTGAGGATACTGAGGCCAGGACATGTGTTTAGTATTCATTGCTTTTTATGATCTGTACTCTCCTCACTTTGCATGATTAAATATAAAAACATTAATCTGTGCAAAATGTGCACGTTTTGACCACTTCACAACTGCTGCCCACCCAAGAGAGTTACTCTGAAACCAACAGTGTCAAACTTTTGGGATGGAGTTCTGGGAGAGGGAGTGTATTTAAGTAATGGGAAACCTCAGGGTCAGAGCTGTTCTTAAGGCCTAGGACAGGTGGGCTGAGGAGCCCTATTTGGAAGAAAGGGAAACAGAGTCAGTGCCCAGGAAATGTGCCAGAGAGGCCAAGGGAGTAGGGTTGCCAACCCTCCAGGACTGTTCTGGAGTCTCCAGGAATTAAAAAATAATCTTTAATGAAAGATTATATCATGTGATAAAACATCCAGGAATACATCCAACCAAAACTGGCAACCCTACAAGGGAGGAACCAATGCTGCAGCCTGCTGAGACTCTAGACGGTTAGTGCACCCCAGGAGATCTAGTGCACTGAGGCTTAGATTTCCCTTACAGCAGTCCTAGCAGATAGGCAGCAGAGAGAGCTCTTAGGATCTGTGGCACTGGCTACACCAGCTCTACACCTACTAGAGACCATTCCAACCAATAGTGTACTGTGACATATGCCACAGCTCCAGGAACAATTTCTTGGAATTGCATCATCATCCTGAAGTCTGTTTGACTCCCCTCCACTGGGATGAGAGGAGTAAAGGGAGTTGACGGGAGAGCAGCTCCCATCGACATAGTGCAGTGTGGACTCCGCGGTAAGTAGATCTAAGCTATGTCGACTTGAGTTCTGCTACTAACGTAACTCAAATTGAGTAGCTTAGATCGACTTTCCCCCATAGTGTAGACCTGTCCTCAGAGAGGTACTGTACATGATGCACAAGCATTATGGGGGTCTCTAGGTGAATGGCATTTTAATATTCATGTAGCACTAGAACGAGTTTAACTTTTACTTACAGTATTAGTTAAGATTAGTGCAGTGCTTTGAAAATAAAGCACTATATAAGGGCCTAGAGGAGGGATCGGCAACCTTTGGCACTCGACCTGTCAGGGAAATCCACTGGTGGGCCGGGACAGTTTGTTTACCTGCAGCATCTACAGGTTCGGCCAATCGCAGCTCCCACAGGCCACGGTTTGCTGTTCCAGGCCAATGGGGGCTGCGGGAAGCAGCGGCCAGCACATCCCTCAGCCCACGCTGCTTCCCGCAGCCCCCATTGGCCTGGAACGGTGAACCGCAGCCAGTGGGAGCTGTGATCGGCCAAACCTGTGGACGCTGCAGATAAACAAACCGTTCCAGCCCGCCAGTGGATTTCCCTGATGGGCCGTATGCCAAAGGTTGCCGATCCCTGGCCTAGAGTGATGGGACATAATGTATATAGTACATATTTTTTTAAAACTCCTTAATAAAGAGATTGTTATGGCTATTACCTTCTGAAGCATTTTTAAAAATAAAAACCTATCAGTGATAAACTCCAAACTACTAACGTTTTAAAGTATAGGAAAGCTAATTTTGGACTGATGTTCTACAAAAAACCCACATAAGCACTTTTTCATACTTGTTGATGCTATAAAACTTGTAATTTCCCAAATGCACCTAAAAAACCTGCTAACTTGATGAAGCTTTTTACAGAAGATACTGCACTGTGATATAGTGAATTCAGGGAATCATTATTTATCATCCATAAATTTGCTTGCAATGAGGAAAACACTAGAACTACTCCATGTTTTCCCATAAACAATGCAGTCTCAGGGAAAGGACATTGAACATTGCAGTGAAGCATTTATCTTTCTGAAAGCAAACACTGACAGAGTCAAAAAAGCAGACATTAACCCAATACCTATTCATGATGCCTATCTTTTTTTATTCATTTAGTTTGGCCTTGCTTATGATAACATTGGCATGAAATAGCTTCTTTGTATATGTTAATATGTCACAGATTAAGACCAGTATATATATTTTCTTTAAAAAGAGCTTCTAAGTACATTTTGGTAGTTTGTATTTTGTCTGAAAATGGAAAAATACACAGGCATCACAGAGACATCATGAGGGACAGGGGAAAAACATAAATGCCACCATATTAAGGTAGTAAGGCAAAAGTCAGTATATCAAATGGGCTTTGCCATTTCAAGATAGTCACAAGTGAAATTATTCTTAATCCCATATCCCGAGCTACAGCAAGGTATTCAAGAGATCCCAAACCCTTCTGAACTAGGCCCCTTAGGCTGGTTTGGAAAAGTGTGTGAACTCCCAACCATTTCCTGAACAGGAAACCCACAAGAACCTTAGAAGCTGCCAATATTTACTAAGAGTGAAGAGAGAACACAGCACTTCTATGATTTCTTTTTCCCCTTCATCATGAGCCCAATGCCCATCAAACTCAATGGCAAAAGTTCCACTGATGTCAATGGGAATGGGATTGTGACCCATGGAGATTTCTCCATTAACTTTTTTTCTTCCTAGCATCACCAGGTCAGGAACATAAAACCAACCAACCAAACAAACAAAAACAAGATGGGCTTACTTGACAGTTTCTCACTTTTCCTTTCTTATGTTTTTGTTGTCTCCTTGGATTGCCTTCATTTTGTGATCAAATTTGTTTTGGCAGGTGGATCCATTTGCAACTCTTGCAAATTGACTAGCTTGTATTGCACTGTTCTCTTTTTCCAAGTATGAGATGAAAGGTTTGTCTATTTTTAAATGGCCCATTTATGACTGCTTAAAATGGTGATTGTGTTCTAACATTCAAAAGGGATGAAAGATTAAGAACACAGATCATCCTTCAACTGTAAAGCAGCATAAAAAACCCCAAACAACATATTTCAAATCAGGAGAAACCTAGGCTCTTGTCATTCTCTCTTCATATCCATTTGTTCTTTGTTTTCCACCTGTTTTTCTTGAGAAATGCAAAAACATGAGAGTAATTCAACAATTAGACTCTTCTCAACATATATCCCATGCTATTGGCAAGAACACAAAAGGGTTTTAAGGTCCACCAACTTGGATTGCCAACCATGTGGGAGGAAAGGGGGGGTTGTTCAAGAGCTGAGGACTTGTCTACAAGATAAGTTAGTGTGCAGCAGGTCAGGTTGTGAATCCAGAGCACATTAGATTGCCATGTAGACAAATCCTGAGAGTCATGAAATAATATTTAATATTAGTGCATTTTCAAACACTAGTGAGTATCCACTGGAGATAATAAAGCCTAGATGAAGGGTCGGAGATGTTCTAGCTGTACCTAAAAGCTTCCTTCCTTCCTTCAAGGAATCAGGGAAGACAGTGAATTGCTGCGAACAATAGTTTTCTGGTTTGGTATGTACTGTAGGACTCCAGAGTACAAGACAAACCCATAGTCTTGGGGTAGCATCCTGTGTCAAAGGCATGTAGGTCTCCATATAGACTTCCAAAACCCACGTAGCACAAAGAAGGGATCATGGTTTGGCAGAAGGTGTGAGTGGGAGGATTTTCGCTGCTGTAGAGGGTGTCAGGGCACTTCTTGGGAAGTAAGAAGTCTGGTCAGAAGTGAAATGTTCAAAAGGCACAAGGGCTCAACACAGAGGAAAACTACTTCCAAAACCAGTGCTGTCTCAAACAGCAGACTTGCCCAGTACAGGAAAAGGAATCTCATAGATGAGGTCAGTAATATCTATTATATTAGGGTACTCAGGTGAGTATTTCATAACTCCATCCTAATATTCCAAAATATTGTAGGCAATGCAGATTGCCTTCTGAATGTGTAGCCACTCTTTCCTTCCTTCCAGCCACGCTGGTATCATTAGGAAATGATGCCAGTTTACTAGTACCCACCATACACACAATGAAAAATGCTAGGTAAATTTTTCAAAAGCACTTAAATCCCATTTTCAAGAGTCATTTATGCATTTAGAAAACTAATTCCATTGAAATAAATCAGTGGGACTTAGACTCTTAAGTTCTTAAACAGGGATTTAGGCCCAGATCCTCAATGGGAGTTATGCACCTTTGAGAATCTGGGCCTTAGACAATTGCACAAATTGTACCATGTGCCTTTAGTTATTTGTGAGCGTACCCATGGGCATCACTATGACTCTAGTAATGAGAAACTGGGGTATTTGCCATTCTATCAAGAACACACACTTTTTAGTGTGTGTGTGATAATTTAGTTGCACAATCGCCCATAATAGATTGTGAATTAAATAGGTGTTTTCAGATCTGTTTCATCTGTGTTGTTAATGACTGATCTTACCCAAAGATATACTCTAGTGAACATTCATAAAACAACTCACAGCCATTGAATGATGTCTTAGCACTGTTCTGCAGTCTCTAGAAAATGTAGCAACTGTACAGATTTAGGACAGTGTTATTTGAGGCTTATTACATGTATGTTTATTTCAGATGAAGGATAAAGTATATCTGTAATTTTAAATCAATAGTGTTTTTTCTCTTTAAAATATGAAATGTGCTGTTCCTTTGACTAAGTAACTGCAGCATATGACAACAGAAAAATGTTCCATTTTAATAATTTGTTCAGCACTAAGAAATCCCTACTGAACAATTTATACTGTGGTTCCCCCGTATATTTTGTATACCTATAGATCACTCGGAAGGTCTGAACAGCTAAGTGGTTTTAACTATTAGTATTGGAAAGAGTCAGTGGGAGAAATATACTTTGATTTTTCTGGGCAATTTATTGAAAGAACAGTGGCACTTTATAATGTAATACTGTCTTATTAGTCTTTATTGGTCGTCAAAAGGAAAGATCTTAATTTCCATTTTCCTAACCCATATCATCCCTCTCTTTGAAACCCTCCACTAGTTCCCCCACTTTCTACTGCATCAAACACAAGTAGCTAGGTTTCACTTTCAAGGCCCTTCACGGCCTACCACCCCCCTACCTATCAACTCTCATTCATTATCACTTATGTCTACATCTGCCTTCGATCAGCTCATAATGCCAGCCTCCATCACCTACTTGTTACATTTTCAAAGAAGCACGTTCATGCCTTCTCCCATGTGGCTCCTCCCACTTGGGAGGAGCTCCCCATGATCCTCCTTCAAACTCTCCTCTGCTTACAAAAACTTGACAATTGTTAGGCTGCTCGTATTCTGAGACCACAGCCTGTCATGCTGACCAGTATTGTCTTATAGTTTCCTTGTGCTCCCTCTGCGGGTCTATATGGATCTCTTGTTTCATATTTAGATTGGAAGCTCTTTGGGGCAGTGACTTTTTTATTTTGTGTTTGTTCAGCACCTAGCACAATGGAGTCCTGGTTCTTGATTGCAGCTCCTAGGCAGTAGGGTAATACTGCTAATACAGAATTCTAGTAAACCTTTATGCACATATTATATTGACATTAACTGTCTGGTTTTAGTAATAGCATGATTCACTGTGATACTAAGGAAAAGGATTTTAGCTTTCAAAACAGATGGAATTACTAAAATAAACTTAATACTTTTAAATGCAAAATTGTTATGCATTCTTAAACTTTCACCTATGAAAATCTAATTTATTTTTATCTTAAATATACCTCTCTGCCACACATGTAGCATTCTAGAAGCCCCTTAAATTGCAATTGTGATGCTGGCAGACAAGGTGCCAAGGCCCCGAGGCCTCTCTGTACACTGACAAATGCAGAGCTGGAAACCAATGTGGCTCACCTGCGAGTTAGTGTTGTTAAAATAGATATTAGATTTAGAGAGATGTGTTTAGTGTTTGGACTTTAGGAAATGCTTTTGGGTTGCTGCATGCATTAATCTCACTTATAATATCTGTATCCCATGTTATAAACTAATGTTCAAGTGTTTTCTTTGTAAGTATAAAAGTATTTGCTATGAAACTAGAAACCTCCCCCAATCAGGAGTGAAGCATTACCAAGTGTGAAATACTAATTTACCACAAGAGGTGTCATCTCCTGCACAACAATAAAAGGCCAACAGACAACTGTGGAACAAATCAGTGCACCAAAGACTTTTTTTGATTGCTTCCCCCACATCCTTGAAGAGGGGATATGCACAAAATATCATCCCATCACAGTTTGAACTCTGAGGAAAGGTAATAAAAATCCCTGACCAGACGGATCCATATTACTATGCTGCTTGGAATTTGGAGAGGACAATATTTCTAAGCATAGGCAAGGGATCCCCAAGCTGCAAAGCTTGAGTTATCCACAAACAAAGTTAAGATTTTATCACAGTTATTTTTAGTAAAAGTCACATGAGCTATGACCTGTCTGAGACTTTTACTAAAAATAACCAGGGGGTGAGGAAGGGAGGGAAAAGAATGACAGCTGTACCCCCGTTGTGAGGACTGACCACTCCAGCCCCTCCACCACAGGGGTACACAGCCCTGGCTCCAGATCCTGCCACAGGGTGGACAGCCCCAGCTGAAGCTGTGGGGCGGGAGCACCAAGCAGTGACTTCAGCTCAGCCCTGGCCCAGGCCATGACTAGAGAGGGCAGGAGGGGCCCCGACCCCAATCTTGGATCAAGGGCCTTGGACCTGGCCCCAGCTCCAGCTCCAGCCATGAGGGAGGGAGGAGTGGGGTACTATTTACAGAGTGGGGTATTATTCAAAGGGAGAAAGGATAGCAGAATCTGATCCTTAACTAAAATATATATAATAGTGGACAACGTAAGCAGGTACAAAACTTGGCTGTGCTCCTTTGCGTGTAGCACTAATACAGCCTTTAATTACAGGACCACATACTATTACAAAGCTTGTTTATAGAGGTCTAAGTAACACCTGCCTCAGGAAGGGTACATTGTGAGGAACAGGGAGGAAAAGGGAAAAGGTTCACAGAAGTGTTGCAGGAAAGGAAACAGCTAGCTACATAGTGAAGCCCTTTTGTGGCTCCTTCTGTTCCCTAAGCATAAGGGGAGGAGAGGGAGACTGCAAATTAGCCACAAAAGGGCTCACATATCCATAATGCCTCCTTCTACCACCACTCCACTATTAATGGGTCACCACTCTTCCATATTTTAGCTTTCCCTGACCCCCTCCTATACCCACTGTGCTCCGCTAGCTTTGAGATGCATCATCCGGTCTCTGTTACTCTGCAGTACTTGAATCTTGTCATGGAGTACTAGTAACATCTTTACTTTATTGTTTAACTACTTTATTGCCAGATTTTCTTTCCTAGGCTGGACAAAATGCTAAAAAATGCAATAGGGACCTACACTGGATGATGAAATTTGCCTCTTCCATCTCAAGCTTCTGTGATATTCAAATATCCACTTCCGCTATTTAACTGTTGATGCATCCAAAGTACCCTACTTATATATCTGCTATATTATGGATTCATGGAAACAGCATCTTCTAGAAATAAAATTTGAAAACATGGTATTTTTTTTAAGAACACTCTTTAATCACAGAGATATCTAATACAAATCATCCAAATCCCCAGTGTACTGATCCATATGCTAGCTACCTGTTTCTTCCTAGTACCAGGGGGTAGCCATGTTAGTCTCTATCCACAAAAACAACAAGGAGTCCGTTGGCACCTCAAAGACTAACAGATTTACGTGGAGAACCAGTGTTGAACCAGTGAGGTAACTCCCTTCTCTTCATGTGTCAGTATATTTACTCCTGTAACTGTAATTTTCACTCCATGCATCTGAAGAAGTGGGTTTTTTACCTACGAAAGCTTATGCCCAAATAAATCTGTTAGTCTTTGAGGTGCCAATGTATTCCTTGTTGTTTCTTCCTAGAAGTACCACCATCTCTTTTAATTCCTTTTCTCGGTAGCTAGGCTCAAACTCACTCAAGCAGGTTGTAAACAATATTTCCAGAAACATTGTAATTGCCACTGTCTTGTTGGATGCCTTCTCATTTGGCTTTTATAAGAAGTGCAGATAATTTATAATATCTTTTGATTAGTAGTTGTCATGGGCTACCCTCAGAAGATTCAGAAGTTTAGTTTTGGTACTTCAAGTTGAAGTCTCTCCTGAAGTACAGAGCTGTGCAATAATGAGCCTAGCAAAACAAATTCACTAAACTTTTACAAAGCTTAAAAAAAGTTCTGTTTGAGTTGGTGTTTGTGACAGTCAATGTTTTAGTCTAACCTGTTTACCCACATCTATTTATAATGCAATCACCATCCAAGTTGGCAGTAAATCTTCCATTAATTAAAAAAGGCTTAGCTTTCCCAATATTCTCTCCTACAGATACTTTGTCCTCTTGTCCACTGAGTCCTCCCTCCAAATAGCCTCAGTTTTATGTTTTCCACAGACACAGAGCGAGTTCAAGAAACTCAAAGACTTTTTTTAATCCAGATTTTGAACTCTGCAAAGTTCAAGGATGTTAAAATCCAGACTTTTTGTTCAGAGCTCTATCTGATTAACTACTGCTTGTGTGTCTCATCAATAGCTTTTTGTTCTTAGCCACTGCACTCACATAGCAGCAATTTCTTCCCTCATTTTTTTTTCCATTTCAGAAACTGACCGTCTGTAAGACTGACTAGTGTGCCTTTGATCTGATGATTTTTGAACTTATGATGCTGATACAGTCTCAAAGTTGGAAAAATGACATAGCTAGTGCTGTAGACATAATGTCAGTGTATAATAGTACTGATCTTTGTGGCCATTCATGTGCAATGTGCATTGCTATAGAATGAACAGTGGAAACAATTGTCAAATATTTTTCAACAAACTACTATTTCATTTTTTGCCAGGTGCATTTGATTACCCTGTTTCATTCACTTCCATTTTTAAAAAAGAGGAAGGATAGTACAGTGGCTAAGATACTAAGTTGGGATTTGGGAGATCAGATTTGTTTCCCTGCTTTACCACACTTCCTTTGTGACCTTGGCAGGTCCCTTAACCTCTCTGTGCTTCAGTTCCTCATCTGTAAAATGGGGATAAAAGAACTGTCCAACTTCATAGGAGTATTGCGAGACTAAATGTGTCACAGACTGTGATGCTCAGATACTATGGTAACAGGAGCCATGAGTACTGAAAATGGATAGATTAACTGAAGATAAAACAATCATTGAAACACCATGGATTTATTGGATTTTGTTGGTGATGCCATCCTCTTGCTGCAATGACTGCTACTTCAGGAACTGATTTGGTGGTTCCTTGGTCCCTCTTCATCTTTTTTTACACTGTCTCTTTGGGCCTTCAACTACTATCTTTACACTTGTAACTCAGAGTGGAACCTTTTTACAGTATTTCTGAACTGTACCCTACTGTCCGCCTCATCTCTGTCTGTATCTCTGCCATGTCATGGGTATCTCACCAACTTATGGTAACATGGTCAAAACTGAACTCCTGATCTTTTCTCTTAAACTCCCCCTCATTCTCTATCTTTACTGATAACACCATTCTCCTCATCGGTCAGGCCTGTAACTTGGGGGTTGTTTTTAACTTCTCCGTCACTTTTGCCACATATCCAGATTTGTGTCCAAATCTTGCCTTTTCAACTATCTTAACACTTCTCAGCCCTGAAATCTTCTGTCTAGACAGTGAAACGCTCTTCTAGTCTCTCATCCTGAGGTCCATATGTACAGCTGCAAAGAGCATCTTCCTCATCTGTTCCTCTGACCACATGGATAGAACTCTTGACTTAGTGAAAACAGGTAAAGCTTTCAGGTTGACTGGATGGTAACCCACCCTAAGCCTTCAAAGATTCAGACACCCATATTGCTTATTGACAGAAATGTAACTCAATATCAGTTTCTATTTTATAAATTTTATTAAAACAAGCTAAAATAAAATCAAGACAATATATCACCAGAGCTAATAATGTTAAAATAAAACACTATCATAGCAGAATCAAATTAAGATTTTTTTTTTAAATGAAACAAGTTAGTGTCAATACTGGAATTATATCATCAAATTAGTACCAAAAATATAATCACTCCTATAAATTCTAGGAAAGAATCTAAGAAAGAGACTGTCCATTTAGTCATAAATCTCAAATGAAGAGTTTCACCAAAATCATTCAAGTCTAGAATGAGAGTCTGGTACTCTTCCCAGTTCAGGGGATACTGCTCAGGACTGGAGCATCCTGTTTGTTGATGTTATGATTTCTTCTCTAAAAGAGAATCTTGAAGATTCTGTAATATCAGTCTTTCCTCAGATGGCTCATGAACCTGAAAGATGAAGCTTCTCTGCCTTACCCTTGATTCTTATTAATGTATTAATCTTATTTGCGCAACCTTCCTTGAAGGTCGTTGGATAAAGCAGGTACAAGGCCTACGTCTGAGCTACTAAACTCAGTCCAATCAAGTTTGAAATAGGTCATCAATAGCAAGTATCGTCTTGGAAAAGCCCCACTTAAGTCAGCAATTTAAAGAAAATAATTCAATATTTCACATAGCACAGACAGCTGTTCTGGAATCCCCCCAAATTTTCAAAAATATAGATACCAGGCCACTTTTGAGGAATCTGGAGCTAAATGTATGAGCCTCTACTGCAAACATCTTTAAAAGATGTTATCAGTTTATAGAAATTTTTCTATGAAATCCATATAAAATAGAAAAAACTGCGAGCACCTCAAAGCCAGTCAGTCAAACACTCATCCATCAGCAAAATAAAAATGAATTCTGACTGATGATAAAAGTAATCACCACAACTTTCTCTTCTGACATTCTGGAAAATACACACTTCCTTATCCTTTTTTGCAAACAAAGCAATTACAGTAAACTTCCTAGTTTGGAACTGGGCTATCAAACAGCTTTTCTTCTGAAATCTATATCTTAATAGAGAAAAAGTTACTTAAGGACAGCTTACAATATATTTATTTATAAAGTCCACCTGCTCATACAAACTATTCCCATTGCATCAGCACATACTATTTGAATTCCTCAAAGAACTCCCTATGTCACCATATCAAGTTCAAATTACTTGTTATCACCTCAAAGGCCCTTTACAACTCTGCCCCTCCCTACTCACTAACTCCAATCTCCTATTTCATCACCTTCTACCTTTGCCAGCTTCTCAGACCAGCAGCTCTGTGTCTTCTTTCATGCTGTCCCTACTGCATAGAACACCTTTCTAAACTGATCTATGAGATCCAGATCTACCAAAATACCTACAAAGTCAATCGTTGTTAATTGACTTGAGGGTCCAATGGGTTTACTTGGCACTTCATCCAGTAGTAGTTCCTTTAAAAGTGCCATTTTTCATGTACATGAATATTTGTTTGAATCCTGCTCTTCACGGTAGAGATTGTTTTCAAATGTTTGTACAATACCTAGTAAAATGGGGCCCCAGTCCTAACTGTAACCTCTGAGTGCTACTGGAATCTAAGTGTAACAATGGGCAGGATCAAACCTGGGATCTCTGGAGCTAAATGTATGAGCCTCTACTGCATGAGCTAAAAGCCACATGCCTCTTAGTGAAGGCTGTAGCAGACTCAATCTCTAAGTGGTCTCAGTGCCACTAACGGGGGACAGAGAACCACACCCAGGAGGTGTGTGGGTTACATAAGCACATACATTAGTAGGAGAGCCTGTTAATAATAAGAATGCGGTATCAGCCATGCTCTCTGCTGTTGTCCTTAGTAACAGTGATAGGAATAATTGTAAAGGCTCTGATTTTGGATTGAGTTCAGATAAGCAGTGGGAAGTTTGGATGCTTAACTAAAGCATATCAGAATTTACCAAACCTCCCAAATCTGCAAAACTGGGTTGGCAATTTTATAAGAACAGGCAATCTGAGTTCTGGCAATCATTACAGAAAGAGGAGAAATACCATAACAGACTCTCTCATGGCAGGGTGACCCTTCTTGGTTACAGTTCCAATTAAAAACAGAGTGGAAATATTTGACCATTTCAGAAATTTGAGCTTAATTTTTCAATTGCACTCTTGGGGATGCAGGGAAGGGAGACGAAGTAAGGTTTTGTTTTGAAAAAAAAAGATCAATTCTTCCTAAGAAGTATAGTTGAAGAGATAGTACTTCCTCAACAATAATAAAAACAAAAGGGCCCTGATTCTGCACTCTGTTACACTGACATACATAATAATTCCATTGAGGTCAATGGAACTATACTGGTGGAAAAATAATGCATGCAAGTTCAGAGTACTGCCCAATGGATCTAACAGCTGGGAAGTAGGGAGAACTAGTATTACAATTCTCCTTTTATCCCTTCTTTTCAGAAATCTTCCAACTTCTTTTGTAGATTGGTATCAGGTATTAAAATATTAAGTGTCAGAGCTCCAAGGACCATAACACAAGACCAATTCAACTTTTATGACCGGATTTTCAGAATGTACAGTGCATTTAGAAAATCTGGCAATTTCTCCCTGAACAGGACTTCTTACAGAATTGGGCCCCAAGTCCATTATGTGCTTGTCAATGAAGTGTGTATACATCATGCCTTCAAGCTTAGAAGGAGTTGGCTCTGCAGGCTTTCTGAACCCCAGATATGTTTTACAGACAGTTATGTGGAAAGAAAAATTGCTTTCATGAACTCTGTCCTCTTTGGTCAACTTTTTTTACTGCAGAAGTGTCTCTCTGTTAATAGATAACAGCAATGAATTATAAATTTGATGAAATTCTAATGAAGATGAATCTTCCTCTTCTCTTAAAGAGGCTTTTTGGATGCAAACCCTGCTTCCACAGTTAAAACTGGTTGCCAAGATTGTGTCACAAATGAGACATCTGAGAAGCAGGCAGCAAGTTTGTTAATTATTGGGATTAATTTAATGAACTTATTCTCATTAGGCTTTATGAGCCATGCTGCATACAGGAAAGTGTGAAAGTCTACAACAGCAAGAACTAGTGATGTCATTAGGCAATTAAGGACACTGATGAGAAACGTTGCAGGGTCGGGGGCAGGGGGAAGAAGCCAGGCAAATGTTTTGTGTAGAACAGCATTATTAAACAGAATTAAGGGGAACTAATTAAACCACCAAATGGAGACCATGTTAGTCTCAACAAATTACTAAAAAAGTCAGTTTGGTTCTAAACACAAACACCGAGTAGAAACATAAATCATAATGTTCTCCAGCAGGCTCTACCATTCTTTGGGAGATAAGCTATATAATAGAATTTTTACCAAAACTTGAGTTATTTATTTCTGAAATTTTGCCTACTGTGTTTCCTTTGGGCATCTAAACAAATATATTTTTTCATTTAAAATATAAAGAAAAATCAAAAGAAGATCACCTAAAGCTCAATGACTAAACAGTTCTTTTTAGCATTCCATTTTCTCTACATAAAGAAAATTGGGAACTTATAAAAACCATTTACTGTCATTTATAACACAGATCCCATTCACAGTTTAATGCATCTGTGTCAGTATGTACCATACTAGAAAATTAATAAAAGGCTGATACAAATTAATTAGGGATTATCTTCATTTTTTTTTTCACATGACTGGCCCCAACTTCAGAAATTCACTGCCTATCACCACATATCTAGATTTCCCACTAGGGTATTAACAATAGAGGACTGCCAGCTTTCCCCTCACTGAAGAAGCTGTTGCTTCTGGACATAACGACATTCTACTGCTATCTCTAGAATGTCCTTCCAGCAGTACTACGTTCAGTAGATGATTCTTAAAAATAATCATTTTCAGCATGGTGATACTC
Source organism: Lepidochelys kempii (assembly GCF_965140285.1). Lineage (NCBI taxonomy): Eukaryota > Metazoa > Chordata > Testudines > Cheloniidae > Lepidochelys > Lepidochelys kempii. The sequence goes on along the minus strand of NC_136391.1, from coordinate 28,980,005 downwards.
ACAGTTTGGTAGGTGCTTGAATTAGAGAAATACCTACAGTGTGATTGTAGGTTCCTCCAGTACCAGTTTGGGCTCCCACAAAGCAACTAAACCCCAGCTGGTGCAAATTGGCGTAGCTTTACTAATTTACACGGAGCTCTACTAGCTGACCCAAGCTGAGAATCTGGCCTTAAATTAGCTGCAAAGGTAATAGATTAATTCAAATGTAGATTATGCATTATTGCTTGTAGGGCAATATTTTCTTACTCACAGGTTATGAAATTGCATATGCAAAAGGTATGGGTTTTACATATATAACTTACATATGCACTTACCATAACATGTTAATGCCAGGTAAGTGTATGCATAAAAGTAGTTAACACCTGCATGTGAAACAGTGATCCAAAGTAGAAATTAAGCACAAATTCAAGCAATTTTGCATCTAAACTGTTTGAAAATCCCTTTATAGCACTAAAACTGTTTGCGGTGTCTAGTGTCCTTCCAACCTGGGGAAAAAAAAGGTCAGATCTGACAGTCAGATGGGAGATAATATATTATATAACTTCCGCTGCTTCTTTAGAGAGCTTGTGATTTGAGTTCCATTGCTGCTAATTATGCTGAACATAGCAATGATAGTAACCAGCAGCGTTCTTCTTGCTGTGAACAAAATAAGAAAATGAGTTGGTGGTAGTGGATAAATCTTCAGAATGGATATTCTTTGGGAAAGGAATAGAAGAACCTTTCACTTGCTGTACACCATATGCTACTGAGGGAATTAGTGCAATTTCACTATCTCTGGTTTTTGATTAGTACACAAATACTAAGCTGCTAAACACTGACAAGAGAAAAAAAATATATGAAATATGCTGGCCTATGCTATTTAAATACATAATTTCATAAAGTGAAACAACTTCAAATGGATTTTTTTTTATTCTTTATAGTTACCTATAAAATTAATAATTAGATTTTCAAATATACTTTAAAAGTATGGTTTTTTACTCCATATACTACTAAAATTCATCTTCATTTCAGTTGGAACCTTACTGCAATAATTCATAGTAACAATACACAATGATTGGTTTTTTTTATGTATAGTATTATTATTTTAAATGTAACATATCCAACTGAAAATGTAGGAGGAATTTAGCCAGACAGATGCAAAAGAAGAGTTAATACTTGATATTTTGTGTTACCAGATATCAGTAACAGGAAACATAAAAGCCCTTCCATGTACTTAAATGACCAGCTATTAACTTCTCTTACACTGGAATCAAATAAACTGCAACAATATTTAGCACATCTATTTGTTAGGTTGCAATACTGAAATCAATGTTTAAGGGTTAACATACCATCTGCATTTCACTAGGCTACCCAATATATTCCCTGGTAAAAATATAGAGCGGAGCTTGGAGAACTGCTTGAGGTTAACAGTCAGAGAATATTTCAAATTTAAACTCTCTGTCCTGTCCCTTCTACCTATGCCCAGGCTGGCTTGAAAAGCATGGAGGACTATGGAAGGCATTTTGCATATTGCTTCCAGGAGCATTTATGAAAACTGTGACCAGTTTTCACAGCTTTTCATTATACACTTGAACAGAACCTCTGACTTTCCTTGCTTTATGAGAGGAGTTGGCACTTTGTGGTAATTCACCTTCCACCCCAGAATGTGTTACATTATTGTTCAATGAAGCAAAAAGTATGAAACAAGCAAGTGAAATGAACCAACAGCGGCTCAGCTGTTGGATTTCTGGGGTGATCCCTAGCCGCATTGAACTGAAGGATAGTTTTGCCATTGACTTCACTGGGGCCAGGATATCAACCCTGGGTCTCCAGCCCAGGTGATTCTCTGGCTGCCCATGTGTAGATATGCATAGAGAAGATCACAAAGGCAGCCCTCTCTCCTCTTCTATTATGCACCTGAGCAGGAATTCCTAGTACTCAACACTCACTGAGAGCAAGATGCAAGGGAGTCATAAAACTGGTAGCAGCACTGGGCACTCCAAATGGAGCATGACAGTGAATCCATAACCATGACTCCACCTTACTTCTGGAATCTGCACTAGTCTGATGTCTGGAGCCAATGCTAGAGGAAACAGATGCTGTACACATTTAAAGGATGTAGCAGTTTCTGTTCCTGCTTAGAATCCCATCTGAGAATCCAGAAGGCATTATGGCTACCTTTGTCATCTGCAGGTAGAATGCCTTCAGCCATTATTGATGATGTGGTGCCCTTCTGCAGAATGAAACAATGACTGGTAAAGCCACAATACAGTTTCAGTGTCGATGGTAACATTTTAAAAAACAGATTAACAAAATGCAGCTTGACATACAATATTTACATCCATAATAACAATCGCCAGATATTATAAACAATCCCCTGTTGGTTTAAAGTTTTACCAAATAAGAACAAATTGCTTCAACAATATCATGTTGCTATGTTCCACAGAGGCTAGTTTCTCAAAGACACACAAATAATTCCTTAAATATCATGTCTTCAGCTTGGAATGAAGCTAGGGAAATCAGGACCATTTCAACAAGGCACAAAAACAAATTGTCTTTCACAAGTTAATGGCTTACCTTGCTGGAAGGCAGATAGTATTGGAATAACTTCTTATCTGGAAATTACAACAGACAACAGGCGCAACGGGAAGAATCTTCTGTTACGCTTATCCACCACAGCAGTGGCCAAGAACCAGCCACACTTCAGAAAGCAGAGCTGATCAAATAATAAATGAATATAGAGATTTGTGAATACTTTCTGAAAAATAAAGACCACCAAGCAAACATTTTCATTAACTTCAATGGGTTTTGGATTAGGGCCTTGGATTGCTATGATTTGTGGGTTCATACTGCAGACCAGTACGGATATCTGGACAATTCCTGGTTTATTACTGCAAATGCTCACAGTCTCCTGACTGAATGGTTATATATGGGAAGAACCTGGGAAGTGTCTATAATATTTTATGGATATTATGTCCATAGGTTTGATTTTTACTGTGTTTAATATATTATGACAATGGATTAATTCTAGCAGGAACTATCATCAAGGAAAAGCAGGAAAGGGGAGAAAAGCTTCAGATAGTCCATTTACTGGTATTTAAAGAGATGATGCAGGTTTATTTTCTGTGAAATTTCATTTCAGTCCATGCTGAGTTCTACTAACTGGTTTAGGACACCAGATGGAGGTGGGACTCTAGGCAGGATGATGAAACAAAAACGTTTGGACTGGTAAAAAGGCAGACCCTGGAGAACAGGTGAGAGAGACAAAGAGTTCTGGGAACTCCAGTTCCTGGATGCGGGGTGTCTGGCTTAAGCTAGCCTACCTAAACTTTAGGTCAGATAGATATGAGTGTAACCTCTGATTGTGGTAAGAACCATTCTTTCTGGTTATGCTTTGTTCCTACTGTTAAGACAGAATGGTATTTTGTTTAGGAAAGGCTGTTTTCTAGTCTCTATTCACCACTGGTTACAGTTTCTAAAGGGAAGTCTTGCTGGTAGCCAACCCCATTGGGCCTGCTGAGTAATCAAGGTGGTACCCAGGACGCTGTGGCCCCACTCTAAAAAAGTAGGAGGATAACTGTGGGATTCCTTCCTAGGGAAGGTGAAGGAAAGAGGCCTAACACTTTAAAAGGCACACTTGGAAAGACTGAGAGGGGTCAGAAGTGCAGCTAACCCTGAACCATGACAGATTATTCATCCAAAATTTCTCACTGGAGGTGAATTACTTACTTGCTATTAACTAGTTTCTTGTTTCACACTTTTCTTTCTTCCAGCCAGGGAACAGAAATAAAAACGTGATTTATATTAACATCCATGAATAATGAACAGGAATTAATCAAAAGGAAGTGTCTGTGAACAACCCAGAATCTGATGAAATCAGATGAAATTTAATGTTCATAAATGCAAAGTAATGCACATTGGAAAGCATAATCCCAACTATACGTATATCATGATGGGGTCTAAATTAGCTGTTACCACTCAAGAGAAAGATCTTGGAGTCATTGTGGATAGTTCTCCAAAAACATCCACTCAATGTGCAGCCGCAGTCAAAAAAGCAAACAGAATGCTGGGAATAATTGAGAAAGGGATAGATAATAGGAAATATCATGTTGCCTCTATATAAATCCATGGTATGCCCACATCTTGAAAACTGTGTGCATATGCGGTCGCCCCATCTCACAAAAGGTATATTAGAATTGGAAAAGGTCCAGAAAAGGCCAGCAAAAATGATTAGAGGTATGGAACGGCTTCTGTATGAGGAAAGATTAATAAAACTGGGACTTTTCATCTTGGAAAAGAGATGGCTAAGGGGAGATATGATTGAGGTCTATAAAATCATGACTGGTATAGAGAAAGTAGATAAGGAAACGTTGTTTACTACTTATAACACAGGAACTAGGGGTCACCAAATGAAATTAATAGGCAACAGGTTTAAAACAAATAAAAGGAAGTATTTCTTCACACACTGCACAGTCAACCTGAGGAACTCCTTGCCAGAGGATGTTGTGAAGGCCAAGACCATAACAGGGTTCAAAAAAGAACTAGATAAATTCATGGAGAATAGCTCCATCAATGGCTATTAGCCAGGATGGGCAGGAATGGTGTCCCTAGCCTCTGTTTGCCAGAAGAAAAGGAAGTATTTCTTCACACAATGCACTATCAGAAGTAATTCCATTGGGCTGCTGTAAATGTACACACTCATGCGCCACACATTTCATTTCCTCACTCTTGTGTCCCACCCCGACACCAAGTGGCAGGACCTTTTATCAGCTGTGGAGGATAAGAAACCCCAGTGGGCCAGTCTGTATTCCACCTTGGTCCCACAACCCACCAGGGACGTTAGTTGGCAGCTTCTTCAGGGAGCCATAAGCATGGGCATGTACCTGGCATGGTTCACTCCCGTCCCTTACACTTGCCCCTTCTGCAGAGTCAGGGAGATCCTGGAACACATTTACGTCAAGTGCGTCAAGTGGCAGCTCTTTTTTTTCTGGCTCCTCCAGAGCCTTCTCTTTAGGTTCTGGCCACACTTCTCCCCACACCTCGTGATATACGCACATACTATCCATGGTCCCACAAAGTCCCAAGACCTCCTCATTAACTTCCTTCAGGCGCTGGTCAAGGTGGCCATCCACTGTACCAGGAGGAGGATGCAGGATGGGGAGGTGCTCTGCAACTGTGGGCCCTATTTCTGCTCTTTCCTTAGATCACGTATCTGGGCAGAGTTCCTCTGGGCCATGTCCGGTGGCTCGCTAGACACCTTTGATGAGTAGTGGTTGCTGTTCAGGTTCTCTGCTTGGTGTCCCTCTCTGACTCCCTGTTTATGACCCCGTGATTCTTATGCCTGTTTCTGTTTTATCTTTAGTTGTCCCCTGGGATTAACTGGGGTCTGAGTCTGGTAGCTCCTTCCCTTAGGCAGGGGGAGGAGTCTTTAGCTGTGGGCGGGCTTGCACCCACCCATCCCCGGATTCCCAATAGGTGCTAGCTCCCAGCACTCAGTCACACCCTCCTTTAATCAAGACAACAGTGAGTTACTTGTCATTTAACTTACTAGGGAAAGATATCTAGCATCTATCCCATTAATATGCTTCTGGGCATTGGGTTCTTTGTTTAACTTTTAATGTATAGTCATTGCCTAGCACACTGGGCACAAAACACCCATGGGGAGGGAATTTTACAAACTGTGCAAATTACTTTGCATGAGCACATCTCTATTCCCCCTGAGTCCCATTAACTTCAACAGGGCTCTACACAGGCATAGGTGTCCATCAGCATGGAGTAACTGGCATGTGTTTTCCGCCTTCATAACAGCTGTCAGCTGCAGAAAGCTGTCAGTGTCTGCTTTGGGAAGAAATAAGGAAAAATACCATTAAGGTTTTTAATACTTCACCTACTCCAGCAGAGAAAAAGAGTAGAAAACCAGCAGGCTACCCAACTATGTGGTCTCAAGTGCACATACACTGCTCTCCATTGAAACTAAAAGTTTTCTATAGAACTAATTACCATATGTACTAGCATTTCTGTGTTGCTCACAGGTACAGTAAAGAGTTCTTCATGCTTCATATCAGCATCTGGAATATGTTATTTATCTTTTTCATGAAAAGCCCCTCCCTCTAATAAAAATAATGATATTTATGTATTTAACGAGTCATGCCAATCCTGTTAATCATCAGTAAAAGGTTATATTGGTGATTTATTTCTATCAGTCAGTTTTTACTGCAGCCATGAAACTTAGATGTGTTGCAAATGTTTGATTACAGCATTTCATTTAGAAAAGAAAAACCCTAGTTTTTTTACAGATGCTGTGAGAAGTAATAGCAAAGGACTTTATTTCTGAAGGGCTACCTTACACCTCTATGTTGCATATCCCATCATATTTGCAGGTGTCATGCTGCTTCTTACGACTTTCCACATTATGACTAACACTATAATTTTACTTGGGGAGGGAAACTCCTGTTTGTTGTTCCACCAAAAACATTCCAAATATAAAATGAAGAGATGTAAGACACTGAGCTTCTTTACTTATTATACTACAGCAGTTCTTCTCATCTCCCACAAAAAAACAGAATCCTACTTTTAAATCCAATATAAATGTGTCTAATAGAAGCAAAACCTACTTTGAATACGGTTAGTATAATTAGCATTTCAGTGTCTCAGAGTAAGCCTTGCATCTAAACTGGGAAAACTATGATCTCTAAGAATGGTACAAGCAACCTTAGAGACCTTGGTCTTAGTATTTAAGGATTTCAAGGCCTGATCCTGGGAAGTACTGAGCACAACTCCCATTGAATATAGGAACTTAGTATGCTCAGTACTACTTGGGAGGTATTCAGCATTTTTCAAGATATCTCTATGGAAGATGGAAAAAATGATAGTCGTAAATGAAAATGTAGGTAGGACATAGGCAGTGCCATGTGAGTTATTCCAATAAATTCACTAGGAAGAAAGCTGGCAAAATTAGATCTTACATGTTACATTTTAAAACAAGATACTTTTTTGGGGGAAAGCAATTCTTAACTGACTCTTCTGCCTAATTTACTCAATACCTGAGTTCAGAAAGTTCAGAGTTTTTGGTACCACTAACACCTAAAGCAGTGATGGCTGTCTGGCATGCAACTCCCTACTCTGCTTAAACATTAGCTATGCGTCAGCTATTACAGGCAGAGGAAAAAAACATAGGACCCCAAGCACAGCTCTAATGGAGTAAAACACTTCTGTATTCACCTTGAAGTGAGTTTTTCTTTTCTAAAAATGTATTTTTTCTCCAGCACTATTTGATGGCATTGGCAACAGTGCCATTAAGCCTGACACACACCTCCCAAAATTTTCTGCTTTAGAAACCATTAATATAATAGCCAAGCAGACCAAAAAGAAAAACAATATTGCAACCTTTATCTATCTTGTTTTTATTGTAGTTTGCACTGACATAAGCAGAGTATTTTTAAAGTGTCAGCGGAGTAAAACATGAGACTTGTTATCAAAGATATCCTCAGAAAATGAATATCATGATGTGTACAAAGCAATTAATTTAAAAAGATGCCAGGGTGTCTTGCAAAAATTGTAAGTGACAAAGAAAAGGATCTGCATGGTGGTCAGATTTGAATTAGACCCAACAGATTAAGAACAAAATGCCCATGATCCTGCTTCCAGTGAAGTCAATGGGAACATTGCCATTATGTTCAGTGAGAGCAGGAGAAACTGAAGGAATCTGTTCATGAGAGGCTCAGAGATATTTCCACATCCATACTGATGCCTAATCATTGTAAACTTAGTCATAAATTAACTTATGATTCCTATGAGTGCAATCTGTGAAAGATAGTCCTGCCATGGAAAGGCTGAACAGTTGGTGCTACACTGTTGTTCCTGGAGACACAGGACAACACTACCATTAACAATGTCAGTGACTTGTTTTTGTGTCCCTTTGGATGTATTGGTATATTATATGGATGACAGCTTCCAACAGTATGCAAAAGAGAGAGGTGGATTGTGTCAGCAAGTGGGTTGCACTAATAAGAGCCAGAGACCAGAAAGCTGTTACAAAGGGGACACAAACAGTAACCAATCAACAATCATCACCTTCAAAAGCATTTAATTTAGGAGTTACTAAAAAATGGTTTTGAATACTTTGGTACAGGATTGACCATTAGTGAGAATTATAATCCTGCTCATGTGCCTTGAAGCACCGGGAAGAACATTTATCTGCAATGCTTGATGATGACATACAACTATGCAAATAATTAGAAGAAAGCTTTATAAAAGGAATAGGAGAAACATTTTATAAGGAAGAAAGAGAGTCAACAAAAACAAACCTTTAACATGAAACAAATGAAATATCTGAGTTGAATGCTGATCTCTACACCAACTAGGAATGAATTTATTTACTATGCTATTTTGGAACAGAGCAGATCTGGAGTTTTCAGTTTCCTGTTGGTATAATTTTTGCATATCTTAGTTATAAATACTAGGGTGAATTGAAACAAAAAATCTCTGATTGGTATTTTTTCCCTCAGTAGCCTTCTCTCTCCCCACACCCACACCCACACCCACACCCACACCCTTACTTTTGTGTTTCTCTTTATCTAGTTCCTACAATAACACTGTCAACTTATTGATTTGTTTAATGTGGCATGATCCTACTCTCCCTGATTTCAATGGGAGCAGAAGTAAGTCTAGGGATTGAAAGGCTTTTACTGTGATGTTCTGAATGCTTCGCTGTGCCACTCACAGGATCAAGCCCTAAGTACGGATGGGAGGATTTGGCCCCTACATTTTGACAGTATTTTAAATTGGGTTATTTGTGGCTTGGGAATAATTGAGCCATATTTCTTTCATTGATAACATTAATTTAAATTAACATTTCTCAATGAACTCTAGTTCTATGAGACTCATATTATTTTTTTCCATATAACCATTAACACAGACTAATTAGACACTGACAATAAGATGAAAGTATACTGAGATCCCATTTTACTTTTCTGGAATTCTGTTTTCTGAAATTCTGTTTTGTTACTTATACTCCAATGTGAATAGCAAATGGTCCATAATATATATCTTTATTATATAGGCTTTGAAGTGTGGAGACTACAGCCAGAAGGTCATAGTTTATGAATTGCACCTTTTCAAACCCTTCCTAGTCCTCAAGCAACAGAATACTTTAAAAGAAAAGAAGAAGAAGAAGAAGAAGAAGAAGCTCTTTTCTAGTTTATGTATTGGTGTAACTAACTATCTTTGTGGCACTTACAGCCTGGCTGGGAACAAGAAGTGTAATAAATAAACTGAATCCTAGGAGAAAATCTATACTTATAAGATTTCTAGCCTAGTTTTGCAGAGCCAAGAATTTGGTTAACATTTGAACAATCATCTGAACTTTCGGGGGCCTATATGAACTGAACCTGCAAACCTTCTGGGGTTCATTCATGCTAACTGATGTACCTATTACAAGAGCTCATTTATTTCCATTACTTTGCTGTTATACAGCCCTTTGTATTGATCAGCACTCCCCAGTTTTATCTCCTCAGCACATTTTTCCCCTTACTACACGTTTCTTTTTCCAAATTATTTATAAAGGCAATCAGCTAATAAATCTGAAAACAAGTCTGAAACTTGATCTTTGCTGCACTCCAGCAATGCATATCTCCACCCTGAACTCTTGTCATTCACATTTGGCCTCCGTCATTGACTTCCAATCAAGTTCTACATCCATTTGAGAAGGTCATCTTTTGTGACACTTAGTGGTCTTGCTGATTAGTCTTTGTATTTTCAGATAGAGGTAGATATAGTCTTTTGTGAACTTCCACTGTGTATATATGTATATAAAGATTTCTTAAATGTCCTGGAAAATTGCAACTACAACTTTCCCAATCAGCTCTTTCTGATACATTTTCAAGAATGAATGAATAAAATTAATTAATTCAATAAAATCCAATAAGGTATGTTGGGTATGATTGCTCTTTTCTAAATGTATCCTGACTATCCATAATCAGATCATACCTTCCAAGGGTTTCCCTATCATAGCTTTGACAATTTTTTCTACTCTTTAGCAGAGCAAAAACCTACCTTTACACTTTTTTAGATTTCTCCTATATTGCTTCATAAAACACAAATGTGCATCTTTCCAACCCATTGGTGTTTTCCATGTCTTCTATGTGGCATCCGATTACAATTCATTTTACCCTTTTGTGGCTTCCTAGAGACAGATGGATCCTATCTGATCTTGAAGTTTTGTCTATCCAAAGACAAGAACCTCAATTTTGCATAGGAGGTCCATGCTAGCAAATCCCTAATGACCTAGATTTTGCATCTGGATTTCTACTTCTATTCTGATATGATCTAAATCTTCAATTGACAGCAAGCTGTTTCTGAGATGCTGCCCCAAGTGAACTCCAATTTTACCCTCACCTAAGAAGTTGTGATAGTCACACACGTTTGGAGTGGTTGTTTTGGACTCTACCTGATGTTTCTGATAATGTAACTTGCCCAGTCTTTATGAAGGTGGCCTGGAAAGAAGGAGTCCTGCCAACCATTTTAGCCTCAGCAGTGTGCTGATCTTTCAGATGCTCCTGGCTTTCTCTCTGCTGTTTCATCTGTCACTCTCCCAATATGTTTGTAAGGGGCTCATTTACAGAGGACTTCTGACAGTTGTATAAAGTGGCTTTTAAATGGAGCTCTTAACCTAGCTCCCAGACTACTGCTGTCCTCAGCGGTAAGGACAAATCCTGCTGTGATGGGGGATAGATTATAGTAGGTTATACTAGCAGCTCCTTTCCATTTCCAACTTTCTATGACTCTACAACGTTGGGCTTTTAGTTACGACTGATTTAACGTCAAGTAAGTTAGACTCCCATCTTCAGCAATCAAAGCAATAGTGACTCAAGGGCCCATCTAACTTTAGGCACCCAAGCTTGCAAGGTGATCCTCAAAATTATTAAAGCTTTGTAAAGGATGCCTGCGTCAAAATGGGCTTCACTTCAAGATTTCTGGTGCCCTAAAAAGGTTAAACAACATAAACATGGACCAAAAAAGGAGAGAAAGCAGAGACTTCAGTTAGAAATTGAGGCGAGGGAGAAAAAAGCAATTTGGAGCTATTGTAGCAGGAGTCCATTCAGTCTCTCATGCTTGCAGTGTTCAGCCATTCATGTTACTGTTGATGGTAAATTTAAAAAATGAAAAGGAAATAAAGAGTAACTGGAATCATACGAAGTAAAGAAAGCCAAAACAGTGCTGTTCGCACTGCCCCCTCTCATTGCAAGCTCCAAAAAATATTAAGGAAAAATGCAGCATCAGCACCAGCTGTAACCCAATTAAACCAAATAGTCCCTGGTGCTTACAGAAAAAAAACAGTCACTCACAATTACCCAAACAAATCCACTCACCTAAAAATCAAAGGACTTTAAAACAATGTACACTTCCCTCTCGGACCTTTCAAACCATTTTTATCACTGCTCACATTTTTTACCCCAGCAACTCCAATTCTGCATGTGGGAAACACCCACACTAGGGGCTTTTTTCCTCCTCTAGTTGTTTTACAAAAATCCAGCCAATGCTGCACAAGTCAATTATGAGATGGCTTTGAAAAGGGAGAGTTTGGGAGGTAATATGTGAACCTCTTGTGAATCTTGTCATCTCTAAAATTAAAGAAATAGAAATCTATCATTTTCTAGCTGTGAGCTGCATTTTACAACATAAACAAAACAAAACAAACCCCTCTCCGATAGGGACTAATTCTGCAAAGTGATGTTGGCAGGCAACTTCCTTTGCCCATGTGCAGCCTATTGAATTCAATAGGGCTGTATGCAGGGATCGCACGGCGCAAGACATGGTGCAAGATCTGGACAGCAGAGATGCTTGTCTTAACTTCTTTCTATAGCCAGAAACTTCATTAATTAATGGTATTCCATATGTGGGATTGCTCCCTTCCCCCTGCACCTCCCCGCCCTCACTTTGATATCAATGGCAATTGTGCAACTGCCCAATGCTCACGAAGTGCTTTCCAGACAAAAAGCAGTACGAGTGTTAAATATTGTCTCATGTAAAAGGGACTCCCAGTCAGTCCCAGTAGAACAGCCCTGGGAAACCCACTCACCCCAAATTGTCTGCTTCTGCCCTCAGTTACATCAGTACTCACCAGGATTCTGCACCACAGGAGTTTAACTTAGTGGGAGTAGAACCAGGCCCCGGAACTCTACAGAAGTCAGTTGAGTTACTCTGGTGTCAATGAGTTCTGAAGCAGACTTCTAGTGTTCGGTTCCGAAGAGTGAAAGAAATTAAGAAAGAAAAACTAAGTCAATGGATTTGGAATTGAAAGAAGCAAAACTTCACTGTATTTTCTTATGAAAACAGCAGGGGTATAATGAGAATACCAGAATCAGATATGAAACCCATGGTTTCCCTTCGCATCATCCTTCTCTGCCTGTCCTGCTTCTTCTTCTTTATAGCCCTCATTTCATGACAGATGCAAGATTTCACAAGTTTGGCTCCCAGGAGTTGTTCCTACATACCTTTCTCTTGGAAGTTATTCCAAATACAGTATAGTTAAACTTAGCACTTAAAGTACATTCTACTTAATATTTCAACAGTGCTTGGAAAATATAATGTTTCTTATTTTAGATGTGAGAGCAGCAGGACATAGGGATGTTGAGAGACTTGCCCATGGACACGCAGCAAGTCTGTGTCAGACCAAGGGTTTGGAATCAGGAGTGCCTGGCTCCCAGTTCTACTTCCAGTCTACTAGATTTCACTAGCTCACAGAATAGGCCCAAAACAAGGATATTGTAGGCTGTAATTAAATAATAGACACCACCTCAGAAGACAAGCTAAGATGAACACACTCATCAGTTGTCAGAGGGAGAAATTAACTATGTGTCACAATTAGACCCCGAGGGCAGTGTAGTAAGACCAAGTAGAGGGACAAGGGCTTCTTAATAAGAAATGGAACAACTGTCAAGTTTTGTTTCTTTGTTTTTTACAATTAGACTGCGCTTCAGGAACAAAATTTCTCAGCAACATTTCCATGCAATGTTCATGTTTGTTGTAATGAAAATCTAGGGCTCAGTTTGGCTGTCAAGTACAGAAGAACAATCCCATTAGTTTCATTCACCAGTGTAAATAAGAGCAAAGTCTGGCTCCTATAACATTGCCTAACTTTACTGGGAAACCCACACCTAGCCATATCTTGAGCTACTTTGGTTTTGTGTGCTACCATAAGTCATGTGCTGAGGATGCTTCATGCCATACAAGTTGTTTGTTTATTTTTAGCAGATTACACTAGTATTCTCTACAACTTTTCGCCTGTGTCATTATCAAACAGAATAATGACAACAGTGTTCCAAAGATGTTCATTGTGTGCCTCAAATCATAGAAATATAGAGCTGAAAGTGACCTCTAAGGTCACCTAGTCCATCCACCTAAGCCAAGGCCAGACCAAGAATACCTAGATCATCCCTGACAAGTGTTTGCCTGTCTCAAAATCCCCCAATAATGGGGATTCTGCAACCTCCCTTAGTAACCTGTTCCAGTGCTTAATTATCCGTGCAGTTAGGTTTTTCCTAATATCTAAATAAATCTCCCTTGTTGTGTGGTACAAGTTTAGAGCAAAGTTTCTTGGACTCCCTTTGACTATTGACTACTTTTCAGTTAAATAATTCCAGTAATGAAGCCACTCCAGTATGCTAGGCACTGATCATTAGATAAAGTTTACTACTTCAGAAGATGACTTCACACCTCTTAATGCTTCCCCATGTCCTTTTGTCCTTTATAAAGTATCTGGAAACCTATATAACCAAGATATTTTTTCTTGCCCAATTTTTCCAGTACGTTTGTTTCCACTGAGCTAGCACTGATGTCCATTTCTATTGCAATTTCGGCCATTGCAGCCTGTCTGTTTTCTAATACCAAATATTCAACTACAGCAGATATTTTAAGTTTCAGCAAAACTGTGCTAGGCAGGATCCTTTTGCTCCTGGGCTCCCAAAAATGTTATTCTGTGCCTGTCTCCTATCTGGACAATATGCTAGATTTTAACATCTGACCCTTAATTCTGCAAGCAAAAGCAATACTAAGAAGGAAGCTATTTTTTTAAGCTTGATTTTCCACTGTGAGAGACAGCACATTTTGCTTTTGGAGTCCTTTTCTATTCCATTCTAATAAAAGAATAGGCTTATTCTTAAACAAATACTCAGATAAGTTCTGACACATTTTACCCTGAGCTGACCTAGCAGTTCATCTAATTAGCCATCTAATAAACTGTTCCACGGCAAATACACTGCTGTACAGCATCTTTTTTCAGTAAAAACCTTTCTGAAAACAATATAATATAGGCAAGAAAAAAACACCTTTTATTATTATCTTTTTGTTGCAATCATTCCACCGTTATGCATGTTACAGTTAAGAACATAAGAATGGTCATACTGGGTCAGACCAATGGTCCATCTTGCCCAGTATTCTGTCTTCCAACATTGACCAGTGCCTGCTGCTTCAGAGATAGTGAACAGAATAAGGCAATTTATGGAGTGTAAGGTGTAAGGCTTTGTGCATCTATAGGCAATCCAGAAGGCAAACCAAATTCAAGTTCCAAGCCTTCTGAAAGGTGATGAGATAGGCATCAATACCTCTCTCCTTCAACTGGGACAACAAATTAGTACCTATACTTTCTGTTTACTGAGTCACCAGGTCTCTAGCTCCTCAGTTATGTGAGGTCCAGTTCATGCTGATGCTTCCATTCTCACTCTGCCTCCCCTGGCCTCGATCTGCTCTCTTTTGATCCCAGTCTGCCAACTTCTGTCTCTCCAGATGTAAATTTTCCTTGTCATCTGCTGGTTTTGTCCTCCAGCTACAGCCTCCTCCACTCTACGTTCTGCTGATTTGAGGAGATGGGTCTGGATAGGGCCCAGTTGCTCTTCCAGTCATTGTGTACATTCCTATAATCCTCCACACCTTTCTGGGAACTTCTTATTTTCAGACTGTCCCAGTTCTGCTCGTCCATTCTCATCTCTGTCTCTTGGGGTGCCTGCATGCCCTATGGGAGAACTGGGACTCTCATCTGCGTACTTGTCTGAAGCTGATACTCAGTTCTGCCTCTAGTCAGCCTCATAAAGCCAAGGCAGAAGCTCAGATCACTCAAGTTCTTTACAGTTTAGCTCTTTGCACAACTCTACTTGCTGATCATTCTTGGACCTGTTCATAATTCTTTTTTCCTGTCTGTCTTTTTCAACTTTCATCCCCAGAAGAATACAAACCCCTCTTTTATCTATTCCTCCTTCTTCAATAATTATTTTTCTGGCTGTTGCCACTTATTGGAAATTCACCCCATCTCAAAACCATCTTACATGCTGCCATCGATATATTATAATTAGAACTGGGTGCCTAAGTGATTTTTTTTTCAGTTGGGCCTGTAAACTAAAAAATCAGAAAAAAAATATGTGATTTGGTTCCAAAAATGTTTGGTATTTGTAAAAGTTTGACGCCTAAGTGCTTTGCTGGATTAGGACCTAGGGGAGTTAGGTAATATGACCTACCAGCAGACAGAGATAGAAAATATTCATAGAACATCACTTCCATCTAAGCAACCCACTTTTCTTCTTCTCTCAGCAGGGAGAAACAGTTTTGTCCATTAATTGAGGAATTTATCTCTATTTTTCTTTGAAATTTCTTTCCCTCTTTTTTTCACTATCTTAAGATTTTGTAGCATTTTAGGTTCTTTCTAGAAATGGAGTAATTCTCTTACTTCTCTTTGAACTAATATAAGTGGTCACTTGGTTGTTTTTAATTCTTTTTACCCTTTTGTAGAAAAAGTTTGTATTCCAGTGTGCTGACTTCCTTTTAGCAGGCAATGTTCACAAACAACACTCAAAACTGAAATAAATATTATCCATTATCTACAACTGGCTTTGTATTTGGCCCATAGTAGTTTTCAGAGGTGGAAGCTGACATTTTTCGTGCTCCCAATTGCTAAAGTAAAAATAAACAAAAAGATAACATATTACACCTTTCAGAGTAGCATCTGTGTTAGTCTGTATTCACAAAAAGAAAAGGAGTACCCGTGACACCTTAGAGACTAACAAATATATTTGAGCATAAGCTTTTGTGAGCTACAGCTTTTTTCGTTAGTCTCTAAGGTGCCACAAGTACTTCTTTTCATATTACACCTTGAAACTATTTCAGAATATGCCAGAGAGCATAATACCTTGACTTTTATTCAATAAAGCATGAGTTGTCAATGACAGAGCATGGTATATATTGACAGAAGGTACAGTGACAATGCTAACAATGTTCCTCTTGCACAATCTGAGAGTGAGATGTCTTCATTCCTTATCTACCCATGATTATCATTTGGTCAATAAAAATGCCTCCCTTCAGCAGAGGAAAACAAGAAAGTATTTTTGTTAAGAGTTTGCCTTAAGTTGAAAGGTAAACATGACATTGTGGCCTATTCAGTAAGGTCAGCGCTCTGAAGCCGTATTATTGTGTGAAAGGATTCTTGTTCACTACATTTTATTTGAAACTATATTAGAGGTTCAGGATAGGGTGCTTGAGACAGTTAATGGTTGTCTACACTTCTGCACAAAACACATCAGGTATTTATTTTTAAAATAGTGGCTGTTCTACATTTGCTACACAGTCTTGCATCTGTATTTCCATCTTCATTGAAAATGTGATTTGAATCAAGATGTGAAGGCGGAAAATGTAATTACTGCACCATTCCATAATTGTATGTGTTCCACCAGGCCAAAGTATTATCTCAAAAACCTGTACACAAGGGTATTCTGACAGGGTGGCATTGGCCCTTTAAGAGGGAAGAAGCCAGTGTGACAGTTCAACTTACTTCAGGTGTGCTTAAGAGCAGTCACATGGGTCCCAGAGGGAAGGAGATTGGGTGAATCAGTCAGTCAAGAAAGAAAGAGGTAGAGAGTAGATGTGGAGCTCTCACTGCCTGAGGGAGGATCCTGGCACAAGAGGAAGACCCAAGGCAGTGGCCCTATGGACATTGTCCTGTACAAGAGGCAGGGAGCTGGGAAAAGAACAGGACAGGTGTGAGACTCTTGTTAAGCCCAGGATGGGTGGATATTGTTTGTGTTATTGTTTCTTTTGAGCTTTTGAATGCTAGTAGGAGACTCTGGGAGCAAGCCCAGGAGCACTAGAGTCTGAAGGAATCTTGAGACAGAGGAAGATCCTAGAGTCAAAGAAAGCAGCAAAGCCAGAACCTTTTGAGTGATGGTATTGACTGTTATTTTGTGATATGAGGTCTGTATTAATAAATTTAGCCATCTCATATTCCACTCTGTGTTGGAGAACTGTTCCTGAGAAGCCCTGAGAAGGAGAAACAGAGGGTGGGGGCACATCCTGGGCCACCCTATGCCAGAAAGCGTGCTCCAGGAAGGTGACCCTATGACAGGTATCTTCCTATACAGTAAGGTTTGATTGTTGGGAGTTAAGTACTTTTGCCTACAGAGTTAGGTGGGAACAAATCTCCACAGTGCATCAGGAGGTCTAACTAGCCAGAAGCTTCCATCAATGTAAGTTCCTTTCAATGCCATTTCCTCTTAGTCTTCCTCCTTCCTCCCCCAACACCCCACATTCTCCCTTCCCAATTCCCTGAGCACTTCCCTTTCCCAAATACCCCCTTCACGACTTTCATCCCCCTGCCCCACATTATCCTCTCTTTCCATTTCTTCACAAGCCCCTAATTTTCACCACACCTTTACTCTCTGAAAGCCCCAAGCGATCACTATCAAAAGTCACTCAGCTCTCCTCCCTGGGGCGATCCCCTTCTAATTGTTCTATTTACATCCCCCTTCCTTCTGCCTCTCCCAGACACCCTCTCCCACAAGTGGTCCCCCAAAGCTCTATCACCCGAGGGTCCCTGTTTATGTTACTTCTACCTAAGACCCCTTCTGTGCCAGCACCTACTCTCTTCAGCTCTCCTTCCCAATAGCCCTTCAGATCAAACATCTGCCTTTTCCAGATGGTCACATATAAATCAAGGCACTGTGGCAGGTGTTCCAGAAGACGAGGGAGGCCAATAGTTGCTCTGGTGCAGAGCTGCAGGCATGCCACGTCTACAAGAAGCTGCATGCCATCCTCAGTGGCGACCCCACTTCTACCGCCAATGGCCATTGTGGGTACTTTGGGTGGGGCTGGAGTCACAGGCTACTGGAATGAACCCTGAGGATGAGGTGCTGGATGAGGAAGAGGAGGATGGAGGCAGGCAACAGGGAGATCCAATGATGTGATAAGCCAAGACCTCTTTTGGACTCCTGAGCAGTCTGGCCACTCCCAGGAGTACAGCTCTACCAAGCCTGATGCAGCAGAGAGAACTTCAGGTAATGCTCAGATTGATTCAATACTGCAGAGATACATCTGCTCATGTACTACTTTTTTAATCAGGCGAGAAGAATTAGTGAAATAACCTAATCACTTCAGCCACACTATCAGAGGCTCGTTCACCTCCACAACTACCAATGTGATATATGTCATCATGTGCCAGCAATTCCCTTCTGCCATGTACATTGGTCAAACTGAACAGTCTCTATGTAAAAGAATAAATGGACACAAATCAGATGTCAAGAATTATAACATTCAGAAACCAGTCGGAGAACACTTCAATCTCTCTGGTCACTCGATTAGAGACCTAAAAGTGACAATTCTTCAACAAAAAAACTTCAAAAACAGACTCCAGTGAGAGACTGCTGAATTGGAATTAATTTGCAAACTGGATACAATTAACTTAGGCTTGAATAAAGACTGGGAGTGAATGGGTCATTACAGAAAGTAAAACTATTTCCCCATGTTTATTTCCCCCACCCCCCCACCCCCACTGTTCCTCAGGCATTCTTGTCAACTGCTGGAAATGGCCCACCTTGATTATCACTACAAAAGGTTCCCCCCCACCTTTGCTGGTAATAGCTCACCTTAAGTGATCACTCTCTTGTTACAGTGTGTATGGTAACACCCATTGTTTCATGTTCTCTATGTATATAAATCTCCCCACTGTATTTTCCACTTAATGCATCCGATGAAGTGAGCTGTAGCTCACAAAAGCTTATGCTAAAATAAATTTGTTTGTCTCTAAGGTGCCACAAGTCCTCCTTTTCTTTTTGCAATACAGGTACAGTTGCTCTCTGCTTCTCATTCCCTTGTACAGCTAGTCAGTGGGGGTCCTGCAGAATAGTTTGATTATGCACAGTGGAATGTCTCATGAATCCTCCACAGATATCTAGAGAACTTTCGTGGTGGTAATCTGCAATCCTGAACTGAAGGTTACTTGCGAGAGCTACCTTGTTTCTTCCCCTGTGGTAGGACACTTTGCCCTGCCACTCGGCAATTACTTCAGCTGGCACCACTGCAGCACCCAGGCTAGCAGCATACAGACGCGGTCTGCAGACAGATGCATGCAGGAGCTGCTCTCTTGCAGCCTCGGTTCCCCTCAGGAGTGAAATATCAGCTACAATCACTACGGGTGGCCTTTAGAAAATGTTGCCAGTATTCAGCACAAATCACTTATGCACTTGTACTGATACCCCAGTGCTACCCCTTCCCCATTATCCCAACTCACCTCCTTCCCATTGGGCCATATGCACCATAGCTGGAGCTGCCACCATGCTCTGTGACTTCCAAGGCAAGTGAGAAAGTTGTGCTTGTAACTTGTTTGACTCAAGGGTTGTAAGTGCAATGACAATAATAGCTCTGGCCATTGTTGCCTTAGCAGTTGCAGATAAGGCCTTGAGGGTCTCTTCAAGCACACCGGCAGAGTGGCTCGGCCAGATAAGAAAGAGAAATAAGAGGACTAAGGAAGATTATTCCAAGAGGTCCTGAAAGCCTCTAATGCTTCAGATTGTGAGTAGAGGGCAGAAATCAACAGGAAATTTGGGCAGCAAGAGGTGTCAGTGATGCTGAGGGAGCAAACAGACATGCTGCAGTCTCTGATGGAACTTCAGGATGAGCACATCCATGCTTACCTCCCTCTGCAGCCCAGAGACAACTGCATTCCGGGACCTAACCACACTCCCTAGCAGCACCCAAGGCACACCACCCCCTGGAAGGGTTCTACAGTCACAGCTCATCATCACATACCTGCATAATGCTGCAATCCCACCAGTCAGTTCTTGTTTTTCGAACCCAGAGCCAATGGTCCACCGTGTGCAGCTGCTCCGTGAATGCCAACAGTAATCTTGAATTGTTTCTTTCCATGGCACACAGCAAGGTAGACACAGTCATTGTCATCAGACTCACAGCTCGGGAAATACTGCAGGATCAGGCGTGTGGTGTTCATAACATTCAGCACATTGAACATTGAAGGATCCGTGCTTTCTGACAAAGATGGCAGGCATGCAGGTTACAGGGGCTGTTGAAAAGTGGTGCAAAACATACAAGGATGCCTATAGAATGATGGGATGGAGAAAACTGCATAATGGGAAATTGAACCTTTCCCTATAAGGCAAGGCAATCCATTTCCAAAACACTGTAAGGTAGATGGTGGCAAGTTGCACAGTGGGATAGCTACCTATGGAGCACTGCTCTCTGTGTCGATGCAAGAGCTGCTACAGTGGACGTGCTCAGCCAACACAAGGAGCATAGTGATTTAATTATCTATGTCGACATAACTTAAATCGACTTAACTTTGTAGTGTACACAAGCCCTGAAAGTTGATCAAACTTTGCAGGAGTTTTGGTTGAGTAGCTTTAGAGTTATTATAAATGTTTCTATTTGCAGTGCGGGAGAGCTATTTTTAACAAATGTATCTTAAATGTAACTTAAATGCCAACAAAAAGATGGAAAACTTGTTTGCATGGGAATTCAATTTACACGTTCCTTTAAATTAATAGGTAATAAGGTGAGCCAAATACTTACATGTAACGACATTATGCTTAACTACAACTCCCATGGACACCAATTATAAGGGAAACACAAGACAAATTATTCTGTATAGCCATGCCCACCCAACTCCACTAAGTTTACAAAAGTGCTGGACAAAGGGTGCTTATCATTTTTGAAAATCTGGCTACTTTATTTCTATGACAGAGCCTAACTTTTGACTTCTGTTTATGACAATTTTGTTGTAATTTTTAAAATTTATTATTAATTTATTTATTAAAAGTACCTATACAAAAAATAGACAAAAATCAGAATGGAGATTCTTAGATGATT
Organism: Lepidochelys kempii; assembly: GCF_965140285.1. Taxonomy (NCBI): domain Eukaryota; kingdom Metazoa; phylum Chordata; order Testudines; family Cheloniidae; genus Lepidochelys; species Lepidochelys kempii. Next base: position 28,958,888 of record NC_136391.1, on the reverse strand, counting down.
AATACATGGATTAATACTGTGCAAAAAGCCAGTAAAGATAGCTGTTAAGCACACTCCATGCTTAACAAGAAGCCACAGGCAAGCTTTGAGTGCAAATCCTCTAATCCTATTGATCCTGCTTATGAAAAGAAGTGAAGCTCTTCGGTGACACAGAAGGGTGGCAATATACTGTAAGTGTACACGGCAGGCAATGTATGCTTCAGGAAACTTAATCACTTAACCTTCTTCGTTACTCAAAAAATCACTCCTGTCAATACTCCAGCCACATCCTCACTGACTGCAGCTGTTTAAGATGCTGTCAATCTTCCCGTATGATTTTGTGAACCAAATACATTCCAAGCCATTTAAAGGTGTTATTATCTCTGCTGATAACATCACCCCATTCATGAGTCTCAGAAATAGGAAAACAAAACTCATTTCAGTCCTTTGTTCTGGCAGTTTCTCAGTCTCTCAACATAAAAACACAGGGTCTCAACCAGAATCTGAGACTGAGTAAGCATTTAAATGCGTTCTTATAACCATAAACATGTTCATAAACCGAGAATAGATTGCTATTATAATTCAAAGCAGAGGTTATTTTTTTCTTTATAGATATGCTTACCCTTGAAAGCACATGTTCATGAATACCTGAGATGTTTAAATAACCTGTCTGCCCAACTTTATTGTAGATCATATTGCCCAGGATTGTTCACATTGCCCAGTAAAGGGGATTTTATCTCCCTAAACTGATGATTATTCATGTGTCAATGAAGTAGACGAATGAATTAGATGCATAGCTCAAACTACATAGCTCAAAATAGGCAGCATCATTTACCACTGATTTGGATTTGATAAAAGGGATGGATTTTTTTTTTTAATTTTAACTTTTGCAAGGTATTTCTATACCAGCAAAAACTGCATTCTTGTGGGTGGGGAGAAATCTCATTCAAATGTTGGTTGAAGGTTGAAGCTGATGTTTGAATGGTAAATTCCACTCACTGACTTACTCAATATGCAAGTGATCAGCGCTACTTTAGACTCATAAATAACAGTGCTTAGAGAGAGAGAAGGGACTCTTATTCATGGATTACAACCATGAAATCTGGCCCCTGAATAGGGGGTCGTGTGTCATTGTGTTGCTGCAGAAGGAAACAAACTGTGACTGAGACCCATAGTTCTTTGGGTCCCTACTTGCTCCAGGAGACAGTAATCTGCCACCATCTTTCAGGAACACAATACTTTCCTCTCCATGTTGTTTCAGCTCTGCTGGTTGACAGACTGGGGGCAGAGCTAAGACTCTGCCCATTCCATGCCCCTGCCTGCCCCCTCCCAGCCAATCTGGTGGGGTGTGGAGGTGGAAGGGAAGTAGTAGACAGGAGGTACCGGTTCCCCCAACTTCACCGTGACTGGCTGTTTAGGCCACCAATATAGAAAAGTAGGGACATACCTTATATCCCCTTACTCCTTGGGGTGGGGAGATGTGGCAAGCAATACTCTTGCCAAGACACAGTAATGTATAGAACAAAATCACCAATATTAGCTAACAATCTCTATTTGCACTGTTGCCTTCTATTTTGGAATGCAAGTATATATTTTCTTCTTAGTTTATATTGAAATCAAATTGGAATAAGTCTAAAATGAAAAAAAAAAAGTCCATCTGCTGCAGTGGAAGGATACAGCATGTATACCACTGGCCTTTCTGCAGGATGACATAAATGGCCAATCCGCCCACAGATCACTCCAACCAAGTTCCTGTCTTTAGAGGAGAGGTGTGTTTGGAAAACCAGGCAGCAGCAACATGACTACTGACCTGGCTGTCCCAGAAGAGGAGAGATCTCCAAAGGGAAATGTCTATGCCATCTCCTCTGGTATTCTGCAGTCTTTTGATTCAGGGAGTCACCAGTGTCCTTTTCTTGAAGTCCTTAATTGAAGCAAAGTCTGGTGGCACAAATATAAAATACTTCTTAGGTGGACTTAGGAACAGTTGACATCAGAGAGACTCAGCCCCAGTGCTGACTCACTACTAGCATTAGAAGAAGTACCAGCGAGACAACCTGAAAGAGTCAACACACAAAGTCATAAGGGAACAGAAGTGCTTTTGCAGCAGTCCAAAGTGATTAGATGGTCGCTGGTGGTGTAATCACTCTATTTCTTTCCTTTCTTTATGGAGTTAGTGTGCAGAAACATAATAAAAATATTCTGCATATGTTCAGAGTGCCTTTTATGTAAGCATTTTGGAATACTTTGAAAAAAATATTTTACTAAGTCTTACGACACTACTGAGAGAGGGGTGAGGCTTATATATAAGGACCATTTCACTGACCACTGAATTGAAGCCTCCACTAGACAGCAACTGTTTAACTACAGAACAGAAAGTAATAGCTAAAAGAAATGTCAGAAAAATTCTATGTATTCAGGCAATTACTAGAGCTGAGGAAAAAACTTGCAACAAATAATTCAATAGGCAAATTTTCACATATTTTTCAGGACCCCATATTCTTAAATTCCTTTGTTCATAATTGTCCACGAATATCTTCAGTGGGAATTACAAATTATATTTGAAGATACAGTTTAATTTGAAATGGCCTTTTGGGGAATATTAAACATTAACATTTGCTTCTCATGAGCATCCATGCTAGTAAATTCTGAGTTCTCAAATATGCATAGAAACCAACTCAAAGAGATCATAAATACGGTCAAATTGAAAGTCACTTTGAAGTTCAAATGAAAATTCCCAGACTCTTTTTTCCCACTGAATTAATAGGAGTTGTGGAGGCCAGGGAGAAGATGACAAGCCATAAGGGCTGGGGGAGCAATGTACATCAAATCTCTCCGGCTCCATGGAAATTAGCCAAAAAGATGAAACAGATAAAATCTTGGGAAGAAGATGTATTAGCTTTTCTACAGAGCTTCCACATGATCCCAAGGAGCTGCTGTAACCACATGGGAGTCCCTGGCAGTGTAGCTCCAATGGACTTGTACTAGAATCCCATCAATCATGCATGTTCAGTAGCTTTACGCTACCATACCTCAGATGTGAATCATCAACAGGAGCATTTCAAAATACTTCATTAATTGCAAAATGTCCTTTATGTTAAACAAGACAACCATGCTAGGTTGGAGAAGTGCAATGACCAGAAGAAAAACAAAGCAGAAAAACAGCCCACCATCATGAAACTGAAGATGTTTTTTTCTTTTATTTACTTAACTCTCATTAAACAAAACACTCCCTTGCTGAGTCTTTCTATGCCAAATGTCAGCCTTGAGTGCATCTTTCCTGGAGAGTTATAGACCCCTGAAAAATGGAGTTTATAATGGAAATGCTGACAGCTGGTTAGCAGTATTACTTGACACTGCAGTAATATAGTAGTCTCTAACTACTCTAATTCTGATGAACAAGTTACTGTAATGCAACTCCCACTCTATAGTAGGCCACATAATTTTTTGTTGTTTATGGGCCTCATTATAGGAAGAAAAATGCAAGTCCCACTAGAGAAGACTGGCAGAAGGAAGTTCTATGTAACTATGCTTCTATTTCACTGTTGCCTGAATGAGGGGCTGAACGAGCTAATGTGCTAATTTGGAATGAACAACATTATCAACACTCCTCAGAAAATGCATTCTGATGAGATGAGGCTCTAAATCTGATCAATCGTGCCTTCCATCTTAAGGTTTTCTGTGTAAGGGGAACATCACCCATTCCAGAACTAGAGCCACCTCTGGTGACACACAGCGGTCATCCTGCACCTGTAATACTAACAGTCTTTAAACGCAGGGGCAAAAAAAGAAGGAAGTGAAGAATAATTTCTCAGCTGAAACTGAAACCTTCACGCAGAGTTTATTTCTAACATTTAATAAGGGGAAAGTAGACAGCTTTCGACTGAATGCTCTTCAGAGCCATGCACCTTCCACGTGTGCAGCAAAAAATTCATAAGCTTGTTGTAGCGAGGTAAGGGGGTGTTTGTTATTACTAGAAAACAGAGTGTGACGTGTTCATTCTATTAGTCTTGTTCTAGAATGGCGCTGGAGTCACACAACGCCTCTGCCCCCCTCCAGCCGCGGGGTTGCACGTGCTACAGTTTGTGCTACTAGTACAGAAAGGGAAAACAGATGAAAGTATGCTTGAAGTATTTTATAAAGAGCAAAATAAAAATACATCTTTTTTCTCAAACCTCTAAAAACATTTTTCTCACCACCTATTTCTGCAGTATTCAATTGTACCCTTTGGTTTTTAATAAGTGTTTAAGTTCAGAAAAAAGTGTGTGTGTTTGTGTGAGAGAGATTATATATAAACTATATCACTTCAAGAATGCATAGTGAAATGCAATTGCTATTAATGACAGTAAGCAACAGAGGTAGATAAATATGGGTAGCTTTTAGCAAATGGGCAGCTTAGACCACTGCTGAAGATTAAAAAACAAAAAATTAAGAGAAAAACTTTTGGAATGGAATAGTAAATAGCAGCAGAAGCAGGGCAAAGGCAAAGATACAATCAAACTGTACTGATTTGATTTTTTTTTAAAGGAGTCAAAAGATTATGACCTCGGTTTTGTTTTACCCTGTAGATTATTCAAAGTCCTTCTTGAAACCCCAAGGATCCTCCACCCCCAACATATTTCACATTTCACGTCAACCCTATGTGGGGCTGACCTTACTTTCAAAAGAGTATGCATTTCCCAGAAGATCCTAGCAATGTCAATCTGCAGTCAGGGAGAAATTAATAAAAGGGGGTGTAGAGAGCTGTCCTTCCATGATAACTCACTGCACAGCCAGCACAAAACCTCCATTCCCATGGCACCAACGTTGAATCCTAAATGAGGATCCTTTGCCTGATAACACACTGTGTAAATACTAGACCTCTGCTTGATCCAATCAAACACCTTGAGTAATTGTCAGTTAATATCCCAACATTTATACCTAACAGAGAGCATGTTAACACCAGTACAATGCAAACTGAATGAGAGGATTATAAATGTAATATCAACTACAGTCATCATTGGTCCTCAATTTATCCCCCACTTGTACTCCACCTACATGAGTAAATGGGCTTTGAATGTGAAAATCATATTGTTTGTGTTTACGAGTGACAATACTCAATGATCACATTCACAAATGTTTTTTATGCACAAACAGGCTATATTTTGAAAATGTTTCCTATAGCCACTTTAAAGCAATAATAAGTGCCAGACTGATAGGGCACTAGTTTCCAGAACTACCTACCAAGGTGACCATTTGGGGGTATGCTTGAGGAACACTGATATTTATTGCTAGTAAAGAATGTGTCTGCTTATTAGGAGTTGGTAACTAAAAGGGAAATACAAAACACCGGCTCTCTTGGAACTGCAGTGGTACCTGGCTATTCACTTCCGGATGTCACCGTGAAGTGTAATGACCAATAGGACCATCTAATGTTTTACTTCCCTATATATGTCCTGTTAAGGTCAGTAGGGTACTTGTGGTCAGAACTCTTAAATTTAATAATCGGTGAGCTCTCGGCAAGAAACTCTCAGTAGAGGGTTCTTGATTCTAATTCACTCCCTTGGCTTATCTTCAAGTCACAGTGCAGAGTCCTTCACTTTCCCAGTAGTTTGTTGGATAGAAGGTTTGGTGGTAGGGGAAGAATGAATTATCTAGGAGAATGCTTCTTTCTATGCCTCCACACGAGGCAAATATGTATGCGTTTTCCATTAAGTTGCATACACTGGCCTTGAATATGTGTATGCCTACCTTTGTGGTTTCTCACAGTGATTACACTACATATAAATAGCAAGGAGAAAATGGCTCCTGTAACTCCAGTGGCAAACGCCCATGCCTGGGATAATAAATGTCCCAGGTGCATGTCTCACAGCTGGTTATGGTACACATATGTGACTTTGGGGGTTTCTCACCAAAGTGGGCAGGGCACATTTTCTCTAAATCTGGAAGAAAGAGTAAAGGAGGTAAAGACCAGGCAACAACTGTGGAAACCTCACTATGTTACCCACTATTGTACCTCAACCCTGACCGAGAGGGGCCATCTGTATATCAACATTAAACGGCTTTTGTTCAGCATTACAACTATTGGCCCATTTGAACTGATGTATATATTGTTTGGAGTTTACACGTCTTTCCAGAATTGTTACAATGGGTTTTCAAAATTTTCAATTTTGGCTGACTATCCAAGTTTTAACATTCATTCATTCATTCATAGCTTCCAACAGCAGAAAGAACCACTATGATCATTTAGTCTGAACTCTGATATAACACAGGCCATAGAACTTTCCCAAAATAGAGAAGATCTTTCAGAAAAAAAATAAACCAACCAATCTTGATTTTAAAATTGTTAATGATGGAGAATCCACCACAGCCTTTGAGAAATCATTTCAGTGGCTAGTTATCCTCACTTATTTCCAAGCTAAATTTGTCTGACTTCAACTTGGATCATGTTACATCTTTATCTGATAGACTGAAAAGATCATTATTAAATATTTGTTTCCCATGCAGGTATTTATAGACTAATCAAGCCACCCCCTTCCTTGTTAAACTAAACAGACTGAGTTTCTTGTGTCTTGTACTTCAAGATATGTTTTCTAATCATTTAAACATCCTCACGGCTCTTCTCTGAACCCTCTCCAACTTTACATTCTTGAATTGTGGGCAGTGGACACACTATTCCAACAGTGGTCACTCCAGTGCCAAATAGAGAGGTAAAATAACATTTCTTCCTCTACACAAGCAAGTATATGACCAAGCAAGTACAACTCTGTCCATTTTATGTTGTGTTAGGATGACACTTCATGCCATCAAATATAGGTAACATATAATACTTACACAATGTGATGTGGCAAAAAGTAGGTTTAATATATAAATTTATTTTTTTCCAACTCAGACACTGTGTGGAGCAAAATGAATATGTGTAGCAAAGCAGCTGCCCTCCATTCCTTCAGTTTATTTTCCTAGTTTTTGATCACATGAAAACACTTTCTGTTGATACACTTGAAGGTCCCAGTTAGTCCATGCTAGGAGGTGCCTGCTGGAGCATCTACAACACCTCTTTATACATGATTGTAAACTATGCAGTGTTGCATTGGCTATCAATACTTATGCTATGCCAGAATATTTTTATTCATTATATATGGTCTGGTGAGCTCTGTTTCATATGCTAGGTATTAAAAATAACACTAATATTTAGCTTTGATGACCCCTCGTGCTTGTGTTTTAATAGACGGCGTAAAAAACACTTCCTTATGTACTTTCTCCACACTAATCATGATTTTATAGACCTCTATCATATCCCCCCCCCTTAGAAGTCTCTTTTCCAAGCTGAAAAGTCCCAGTCTTATTAATAAAAAGGAGTACTTGTGACACCTTAGAGACTAACCAATTTATTTGAGCATAAGCTTTCGTGAGCTACAGCTCACTTCATTGGATGCATTAAGTGGAAAATACAGTGAGGAGATTTATATACACACAGAACATGAAACAATGGGTGTTATCATACACACTGTAAGGAGAGTGATTACTTTTTTCATGTTCTGTGTGTATATAAATCTCCTCACTGTATTTTCCACTGAATGCATCCGATGAAGTGAGCTGTAGCTCACGAAAGCTTATGCTCAAATAAATTGGTTAGTCTCTAAGATGCCACAAGTACTCCTTTTCTTTTTGTGAATACAGACTAACACGGCTGCTACTCTGAAACCAGTCTTATTAATCTCTCCTCATATGGAAGCTTTTCCATACCCGTAATCAATTTTGTTGCCCTTCTCTGTACCATTTCCAATATACTGTATTTTTTTTTAGATGGGGTGAGCAGATCTGCACACAGTATTCAAGATATGGACATACCATGGATTTATATAGAGTTAATATGATATTTTCTGTCTGATTATCTATCCCTTTCTTAATGATTCCCAACATTCTGTTCGTTTTTTTTTTAATTCCTTCTGCATATTGAGTGGATGGTTTCAGAGAACTATCCACAATGACTCAGAGATCTCTTTTGTGAGTGGTAACAACTAATTTTGACCCCATCATTTTATATGTATAATTGGGATTATGTTTTCTCATGTGCATGACTTTGCATTTATCAATATTGAATTTCATCTGCCATTTTGTTGCCCAGTCACTCAGTTTTGTGAGATCCCTTTGTAACTCTTTGCAGTCTGCTTTGGATTTAACTATCTTAAGTAGTTTTGTATCATTTGCAAATTTGCCAACCCACTGTTTACCCCTTTTTCCAGATCATTATGAATATGTTGAGCAGCACTGGTCCTAGTACAGACCTTGGAGGACACCATTATTTACCTCTCTTCACTCTGAAAACTAACCATTTGTTCCTACCCATTGTTTCCTGTCTTTTAATCAGCTACTGTTTTTTTTTTTGCCATTTCAATTAGGTACAGCACTGTTCTTCACTTCCTGCCCTCTCCTACTCTGAGACTTTATCCTGCAATCTTTTCCCCAGACTATCATCTATGAGACCACTTGCATAAGTAAGGAAAAAAGTTTGTACACTCAGCACATTGGATGTAAGATTAGGACTTTCTCTTGGATCTGGACCATGCAGTTATACAGTGTGATCCTGCACTATTTTATCTTGACTTCATTGGGTATAGGATCAAACCCTTAAATATTTGTCATCCTACAGCTGACTGCATTTCAATGGTATGTTAACTGATTCATATTTTCATAGAGGGTCCAATCCTGCATTTGCTTTGGCAGGTGTGTAACACAGCACAAAGCACTTGAAGACCACATGAGTTCCACCTGTGGACAATGTTAATCGACTTTATTACACTGATGCCTAGATTACAAGATTTTTTTTTAATTGGAGCATCTTTCTGTAATGAGGATGGAGTTAGTACAATGTGATGTTTAATACATGCCCAATGTAATGGGATCTTGAAGAAATCATAAAAGATCAAATACTAGTTTATATTCCTAACAATAGCATTACTTCCTTCCTGTAGAAGGAAAAACAAAGGCACAAACAATTTACTGAAAACTTGGCCAGCAGGTCACGTACAAATATTATTGCTTTTAAATAAATTCATGCAAAAATATTTTAGGTGCTGAATACTTTACATTGATTAATAAATATTTTATTAGATTCAACCACAAATGCTATTTAAACATGTGATAAACCTGAATAATAATTTGCCTGCAACACTTATCAGCACAAAAAACAGATCACTAGGAAAAAAACAGTAAAAGTGCAAGCCTTGCATAAGATCTGAAAGTAAAATCTTAGATGAGGCACAGAATCCATAATAACCTTCATTAAGGTTACTACTGAAAATTGATTGGGATCTTTCAGTGCCCTACTTTTACTACTGCTGTCCTTTCATCTTAATTTGAATGAAATCTTCACGGGCTTCCCCACCCCCACATCCCCAAACTGATAATTATATGAAGAAAGAATGTGACAGACTCATACATGAACTCCTCACATGATAATTTTCTTCCTGCATTGTTCTCCCTTCTAAATTGGTTTTCTTCCATTAAAGCAGATTCTGCCCATAACTGTCAGGCTACTTACAAAGCAATTTCAGGAAAGAGTTTTTGGGTCAGTCAGCTTTGACCATTTTGGTTTTTGTTGTTTTGAGTGAGAGCTGGGTATGTGACAGGCTGACATGATTACTGCTGTGTTTTGTCCTGCCTTTTTAAGCTTATCTGCAAGACACACTGACTCTGAGACCCTGCACTGCTAACAGACTGACAAAACCCATCCTGTTAGTGACTGATTACTCTCACTAGCAGGAGGTAGAACTGATCAATGAATGGATAGACTTGTCAGAATTTTTTTGGGACCTCTGTGATATAGTATGGAGCAGGTGTAGTAGCAGAAAGAAAAGCAGTGTAGGGCTCTATTCCTACTTCTTTTATGTGCATGTCCAGGCTCTTATTTTCTGCTGTTGGTGGCTTTTCACCATGGCTTGATAAGTAGATCATTCTTTTTCTGGAAAACTAAATTTAAAGTGATGATATGCAGTAATTTCATTGATACCAGCCTGGACCTTATGGCATTTACTCTTAATCCTAATAAACTTTATTATGTAATTGCCTAAAAACAGTATTTCACCCTATTGAACAGAAAGGAGTTCTTGTAAGAGTTCAATTTCATGGTGAAATTAGCAGTGCCTGGTTAATCAAAATATTTTAATGATGTGAGGGGTTGCTACAGGGAGGAAGAACTAGGAGATTTCCATTGACTTAGATGGGCTTTAATTAAGGCTCTAGGAGTCATTGTAAACTAAAGCACAGGATGAGACCTCAGGTGATCTGGATCTTTTACAGGTTTTGCCCCAGATTTCCTGCATAACTTTGGGTAAATTCCAGGCTAACTACAGCATGGCCATCTATCTATCCTTGCAACAAAGCCCGTTGCCAACTGTGCCCACATATCTATTCAGGGGACACCATCACAGGGCCTAATAACATCAGCCACACTATCAGAGGCTCGTTCACCTGCACATCCACCAATGTGATATATGCCATCATGTGCCAGCAATGCCCCTCTGCCATGTACATTGGTCAAACTGGACAGTCTCTACGTAAAAGAATAAATGGACACAAATCAGATGTCAAGAATTATAACATTCATAAACCAGTTGGAGAACACTTCAATCTCTCTGGTCACGCGATCACAGACATGAAGGTCGCTATCTTAAAACAAAAAAACTTCAAATCCAGACTCCAGCGAGAAACTGCTGAATTGGAATTCATTTGCAAATTGGATACTATTAATTTAGGCTTAAATAGAGACTTGGAGTGGCTAAGTCATTATGCAAGGTAGCCTGTTTCCTCTTGTTTTTTCCTACCCCCCCCCCCCCCAGATGTTCTGGTTTAACTTGGATTTTAACTTGAAGAGTGGTCAGTTTGGATGAGCTATTACCAGCAGGAGAGTGAGTTTGTGTGTGTATGGGGGTGGGGGGGATGTGAGAACCTGGATTTATGCAGGAAATAGCCCAGCTTAATTGTCATGCACATTGTGTAAAGAGTTATCACTTTGGATGGGCTATCACCAGCAGGAGAGTGAATTTGTGTGGGGGGGTGGAGGGTGAGAAAACCTGGATTTGTGCTGGAAATCACTTTAGATAAGCTATTACCAGCAGGACAGTGGGGTGGGAATAGGTATTGTTTCATATTCTCTGTGTATATATAAAGCCTGCTGCAGTTTCCACGATATGCATCTGAAGAAGTGAGCTGTAGCTCACGAAAGCTTATGCTCTAATAAATTGGTTAGTCTCTAAGGTGCCACAAGTCCTCCTTTTCTTTTTGCGAATACAGACTAACACGGCTGTTACTCTGAAACTAGATATTATTGTGAATCTCATGCTGTTTGGTGAGAGATTTCATGCAAATCTCAGCTTTCATTTTTTTAAGAGTAATTTTTGAGTCCTCATGGTTGTAGGGAAAAGCTTGAAAAACATGAAGTGAGTGAGTCCTTAAGGCTCCGAAGCCAAAAAGCAAATACAAAGAATCCCAAAGTTTAAAAAAACAGAAGAAAAAGAGGAGGTTACTTACCTGAAACTTGAGGTTCAAGATGTGCGGTCCCTATCTGTAGTTTACTGTGGGTTACACATGTGCAACATGTGCCTGGAGCCAGAGAATGTGAAAGTAGCGTTGATTGGTCTATGCATGCACTCAGGATCACCTCTTGCTTCTGTCGAAGGAGATAAAAGGCAGGGCGGACCTATCACCTCTCCAGTTTTTTCTCTACCTTGAATTAGATCAGGACCAAAGCAGAGGGAAAGGAGGACAATTAGTGGAATAGTGATAGGGACCACACATTTTGAAGAACCTTCAGTCACAGATCAGTAACCTTCTCTTCAAGTGATGGTCTCTATTGTATTCCACTGTGGGTGTTTGACAAGCTGTACTTAAGTAAGAGAAAGGCGGAAGAGATAGAGGATAGGGCTGAATGGAGGACCGCTGTCCCAGAGGGGACATCAGCAGAGGAGTACTGTCTCATAAATGTGTAAATGGAGCCACATGTGGCTGCTTTACTGATGTTAAGGAGGGGTACTTCCTGATGTGATGCCACAGTTGTTGCTTGTGCTCTGGTAGAATAAGCGGGGTGAGAAGGGGGCAGAGAAAGTTTGATAGCTGATATAGCAGAATGCAGTCAGAGATCTATTTGAAGATTCTGAGTTGAGAGGCATGCCCCCTGATTCTTTCTGCTATACTGACTAATAGTCTTAGGGATTTCCTAATTGGTTTTGTTCTTCGCAAGTAAACGCCCAAAGCCCGGCAAACATTAAGGGAGTGGAGTCTTTGTTCCTCTGGAGAGTGTGGGGTTTTGGGGAGAACACAGTTAAGTGAATTGATTGGTAAAGGTGAAATTCTGAAACTACTTAATGGGTGAATTTGGGTTGTAGTTGCAAAGAAACCTTATCCTTATGGAATATAGGGTAAGGACAATCAGCCATCATCACTCCAAGCTCACCAACCCTTCTAGCTGAGGTGATGGCTGCTAGGAAAGCAGCCTTCATGGAAAGGAGAGAAAGTGAGCAAGAAGCAAAAAGGTTCAAAGGGGGCCTTGTGAGTACTGAGAGAACAATGTTCAAGCCCCACTGAAGAGCAGACTTCTGAATAGGAGGGAAGATTTTGAATAGGCCTTTCCAGAATCTATTGGTCAGTAGATGTGCAAAGACTGAATAGCCCTAAGAAGGTGGATGGTATGCACTGATTTCCACCAAGTGGACTCACAAAGAGTAAATTGGCAAGGAGAGGACATAGTCCAACATCAGAGGAATATCTGTAGTTTCTGGGAGAATGTCTCTGATGTGCCCAAGAAAAGTGCTTCCATTTAGGTAGGTAACATCTTCTAGTAGAGTTCTTTTTTATTGTTAGAAAGGATGTCTTGCATGACTGTGGAGCATGAACATTCTAAGGACAATGCCCATCCAAATACCAAGCCCAGGGGGGGGAGTATATGCAGATCAGGATGCTTGATCTTGCTGTTCCACTGGGTCAGCAGCTTGGGAAACATTGGGAGGATGTTTGGTAGTCAGAATGTCATGCTCTGTCAGGATGACGTGTGCTCTGTCCTGCTGGGTTTTGCATAGAACTCGTGGCAGGGTCGGTAACAGAGGGGAAGCTTACTTGAAGTGTTTTGACCAAGGAGGGAGAATGGCAATCTAGGGGTCCTCTGGAGCAATATGTGATACATTTGCTCTTTGCTTGAGAAGTGAACAGATCTCTGATTGGAGTTCACCACAGATTTAAAATATCACAGAATAGCAAGTCATGGTGTTGTCAGCTGTGGTTGATTGTGAAATGTCTGCTGAAGGAGTCTGCAAGTACATTTTGCTTCCCCAGAAGATAGGCTGCCTACAAGGTGATGAGATTGCTGATACACCAGTTCCAGGGACTGACTGCTTCTGCACATAGGGAAATGGATCTCACTCATCCCTGCTTGTTTATGTAGAAAACTGTCAATGATGTCTGACATTATAAGGACATGGTCAGTGAGAAAGTACTCACATTCCTTCAGGATTTCTTGCAGTTCCAGGATATTAGCATACATCCTGGTCTCCTGAGACATTCAGGTTCTGTCTGCTGTGTGGCTGTTCATTTGGGCTCCCCAACCTAATAGGGATGTATCTGTAATAAAGTTCCTGTCCAGACAGGAAGGGAGAAAGGAAACATCCATGCATACCTGATGAGGATTTGTCCACCATATCAGGGAAGGTGCTATCTTAGTCAGAACTATTACCACAAAGTTCATGGAATGGCAGATTGCTGAGTATACCAACTGCAGCCACATTTGAAGGCAATGAAGGTGGAGTCTTGTGAACTGAGTGATATAGGTACATAAGACCATGTGACCTAGGAGAGAGAGAGATGTATGTCTTGATCGGTACTCAAGGGTTGCTTGTGATCTGATGGTCTGGAACCTGACCTTGATCAGGTATGCTTATGCTTTTACAGTGATAAAAATTCAAGGTGGCCCCAATGAAGTCCAGAGATTGTGTGACAGTGAGAACAGATTTTTTGGTATTTCGGTGACTCCCAGTGAGAATAGGTGGTGTATCATGATAGAACTTGGTATGTAGGCTTCCATGTTCTATTGCTCCTCTCTGCTGTATGTTAAACACTTGTTTGAGAATACTCTTGTGAGAGCAGCCTCTGAAAGGATATGGAGAGGGGCGTTTAGGAGGAGCTAGAGATGCAAACTCTATCAAATAACCAGAGTGGATGACGTTCAGCCCCCATTTGTCCATTGTTATTGCACTCCAGGTGTTGACAGACTGCTTGACGAACCCCAGATGGTGTGTGAGGTGGGGAGGAAGAGTCAGGAGGTGCTGGGCTTAGTGTTCTCAGCTCTCAAGCTCTTGTCAAAAATAACATCTAGCCAGGGGCTTAGATTGAGATTCTGAGCCTGTTGCAGAGGGTGGGTGAAGTAGGACTTTTGAACTATCTGTCTTTTGTGAAATAGTTCATAGGGCCTCTGATGGAAAAAAAACTGCTGAGCCATACCTTTAGGTCTGAATTGGTGGGCAGTGAAACTTCCTCTTAGGGACAGGCATACATATCTCCAGTGAGCAGATGGTAGCCATGGAATCCTTCAGGGTACGGAGGGACTCAGTCTTCTGGTTGAAGAGGTTAGATTCATTAAAGGGGAGGCCCTCGATGGTATTCTGGACTACCTTTGGAAACCCTGATGCATGCAGCCATGACTCCCTGCACATGATGATGGCAGTAGCCATAGCTCTAGAAGAAGTATCTGTGGCATCAGTGATAGATTGGAGAACAATGCTGGCTATCAGTTTGCCTTCGTATATCAGAGTTTTGAAACAAGCTCTGTCCTCCTGAATAAGGTTGACAGTAAACTCTGCAAAGTTGACATAGTTCAGAAAATCATATTTAGACATTAGTGCCTGATAATTGGCAGGAACTGGAGGCTAGATGATGAGAAGACCTTTCTCCTCAAACTGATCCAAGTGTTTTCCTTCTTTATTGGTAGTAGACTAGGGGTGTTGCTGTTTAGACCTTTCAGATGTGGCTGGACTACCAGTGAGATGGGAGGGGGTGAGAAAACAAAAATCCCACTCCTTTGGTTAGCACATAGTAACACTTCTCCACTCTTTTTGGGGAGGAACTGCAGGTAGCAGGAGTATGCCGAACCGGCACAACCCTGGCTCCATCCTGGCTCCAGTATGGCTTCATTAACAGGGAGAACTATTCTGTTGGATCCAGATGACTGGATAATATCTAAGACTTTGTGCTGGGAGTCCTAGTTTTCTTCAAGAAGTATTTGAAGTTCTCCAGCAACTCTGTGAAGAAAGTCCTGGAACTGTATGAAGTAATCAATGGGGGTGGAGACGTAGGAATCACTGCTTCATGCAGAGATGAAGACAGCAGTCTCACTGGTTCCAGTGGAATTGCTGGTTCTGGTGCATAATGTTCATCCTCCTCTTTTGTCAGATCCAGGGGCAGATCTGAGTATCCCCTTACAGGGGAGGCAAAGGGTGACTCCCTAGCAGATTGGATCGACTCTGGTCCCAAGGCCCCCAAAACAGCCCTAGAGGGCTCAATATGTGATCCTGGGAGGCCCCCATGTCATAGGGTATCAATGGCTCCAGGTTAGATGAGAAGGAGGTTTGTCCCAAACTGGTGCAGGTCTTTGAGCACTGGAGGATGATAAAAAGGGTTCATTGGGTGGTTCAGAATTTCCTGATGAAGAGAAGACTGATTTGAATATCAGTGATGGTACTGGCTGGAGGGAAGTTGTATTCTGAGTGTGGGACAGGTGACAAACTCCTTCCAGCAGCTGACTCCTTCCATGGCATTATTATGTCTCTGGAGACAGAGGGACCTGATGGGGGTGGGAGGAATACCAGATCCTGGAGAGCAAAAATGTCCTGTGGAGTGGCAACGGATTCAGATCTCCCCTGTGTGAGAGAGGTTCTACTTGTTCCACCTGCCAGAGCCAGTGAGGAAGGTGGTGACCAAAGCTGATTGTGATCAGACTTTGTTGGTGCTGGTGTATCTTGGGGTTTGGGAGAATGATGGCACCAATAGAACACGGTCTGGTATTAATGGAGTCCAATGCTATTTGTCATGCCTCTGGGACTTAGGACATACTAAGTCTTCATAGGCCAAGCTGATGGGCTTGTTTACAGCCAAATCTGACTTCTTTGAAGTGGATTTAGAGAGAGAGTCTCATGCTTATGAGAGTGCTTCTTGGCTTCCCAACAAGACCCCACAGTGGAGTCTGTGGAGGTAGATTCTCCTGCACCAGAATTGCACTTCACAGCAGGAGGCACATTCCTTGCTGAATCAGGGAATGTACAGGAATGGGAGGTTCCCCAGCTTGGGTCCCATTGCAGCCTTCTCCATGAGGTATTTGCAGAGATGAAGTTCCCCCCCTTCTCGGGTTCAGTTTTGGAACAATAGGCAGATACTGCACCTTGCTGCAGTGTGGACTTCCCAAGGCAGTACAGGCAGCTCTGGTGGTCGCTACTGAACAAGAAGGATTGCAGGCAGGAAGCACTGAGTTTAAAGCCCAAGTCCACAGCATAGTCTGGTACCCAGAGTACAGGGGAAGGAGATGGCTCCCCCAGAAGACTAATCTAAGCATTAAAGCTAAAAGCTATTAAAACTCTACACACATGAGATAATTTTGATAGGACAAAGACTAAGCTGCAAATACTGAAGGTTCCAATCCAGCCCATGCGGCAGCGAGAAGGAACTAGAGAGGCGGTCAGTTGACCCTGCCTTTATCCCCTTGGACGGTGGCGTGAGATGAGCCAGGATGTAGCCGTGGACCAACAACACTACTTTCAAATTCTCTGGATCCAGATGCATGTTTAACTCACAGTGGGATACACTAGGGACCATCACTCAAAGAAGAGACATTGATATCTAAAAAAAAAAAAGAATTGTGTGTGTGTGTTGTGGGGGGGACGGGACTCCTGATTTTTGAATGCTTGAAGTTGGCAAAACTGCAACTCATTAGTTGAGATGGATCAGAAGCAAAACACTGCCTCTGAATCACATGTAGTTTCTGGAAAGCTGGGATCCAGGTCCACACTTCATGGCTCAAGACCCATCTCTACTCAAGCTGTGCAAATAAAGGTAATTCAGTTTTGTGGAAGATTTAGACATTTGAAATTTGGTCTCATTCCAAGTCATGAAAAAAACAAAAATGTTGAAATTCTTCTTTACAAGGAAAGCCCTGGTGGCTGTGATTCCCCTTACCAGGGCTATTAGTGCTTCTGAAGCTTGCCAGGTAGAATGATAGGGAGCTGGGACCCTGAAAGCCCTGGAAGCACAGGCTGAGAGTTTGGGAGCCAATGCTCCCAGGGTCCAGCTATCATTCCACCTGGCAAGCTTTGGACGCGCCAGTAGCCCTGGTATCTCTGGGAGCTAGCTCTATGGCAGCCTGCTACACAAGCTGTGGAGGAGCCAAGAAGCCTGGGAACTTAGAAGCTGGTGTCCCCAGCGCTCCAAGCCCTTGGGTCCCTATCAGTGCACCTGGCAGGCTGCTAAGGAGCTGCACACGCCAGCAGGAAAGAAACTAGGCTGATTTCTGACTGAAACCTTCCTGCTTTCCATTGGACTTTCATTTAAACAGAACTGGAAAAAAACATTCTCAAATGGAAAAACATTCCATTGGAGAATATCTGGCCAGCTCTTCTCTCTGCTCACTAGGAGCAAAATCCATGCTACACCCCCACTAATCTTGAGGAATGTGTTTGCAGCAGTGGGGCTTCACAGCAGCTGAAGTTGTGTGTAAAGACATTCTATCTCTCCCAAACTGCAAAGTGCAACATTTCACAACCACCACTACAGCCCTAGAGCTGCCCAACATGCCAGGGCTGCTTCTCTTCAGGAGAAGATCCACTGTGTGGGTTCACTGTGTGGAAAACCTGCTAGTCTTCCTCCTATTACTCCCCAAGGCCAGTACAGACCTACCCCGAACAAACATCACTAGACAGGGATCTCCTGCAGAGCTGACCCAATCGGGGCGTATGTGAATCATTTGTTAATGTGCTCAAATCCCAACAGCCTCACAGACAGTGGAGACACATAATTTCTAAAGTCCTGTCTAAGGGTATATCTACACTGCAATTGGGGTGTGACTGCAGCACAAGTGGACATACCCAAGTTAGCTTTGATACAGCTACCTCCACTAACACACCACAGGTGGCAGCATGGGCTGTACAAACTTGCCCAGGATCAAAAGTGTGTACTTAAGCAGCAAACCCATGCTACCACATGAGCTGCCTCGGTTTAAGCTCACTATATCCAAGTTAGTTCAATTATGTTTATACATGCTATGATCACACGTATCACATGTGGACATACCTCCAATTGCCATGGAAGAGGGAGACCTATAGAAGTGAAGGGGAGCTGGATTGCACTCTACCGCATTTGTTCTGTAGGATAAGTAGAAGTCTGTGCTCTATAAATAAACAGAGACTTTCATATCCCAGAGCTGTCAACATGACATCTTCCACAAGCACTGAATTCACATTATCTATTTATTTTTAAAAGTGCAAGTAAATGAGAATGAATGGGACTGAAGTATGTGATAATTACCTTTCCTGTTCTCTTCTTATTCTTCTGTGTTTGAGGTAACGAAGCAGATCCTGGCAGTTCATTAAATTGTGAGGGTTATACTACAGCTCTCAGTCATGGATTCAGATTGGGATTCCAGTGTTGATGTCACTCAAGCAAATCCTAATGAAGGGGAAAAAAAGATTGGATAAATTAAAGAAATTGAGTGATCCGAGGTAATGTTTTCTCCCAACAGCTTTTTAAGAGACTAAGTACTTCCCGCTTCTCTCAAAATAACCACAGCAATGTTTACTCTTGTTGATTTCATATGTATGGTCCAAGACATATAGGGTATATCTGCACTTCAGTTAAAAACCTGCCCCTGAGCTCAGACTAAGGGGCTGTTTAATCACCATGTAGACATTTGGGCTTGGCCTTGAACCTGGGCTCTAGGACCCTGCAAGGTGGGTGGATCTCAGTGTTAATCAATAGAATGCAGGGCAGGAAATCCTCTTCAGGACAGGGTTCCAGGACTTCGTTTACAACTCTATACAAATTAACGTCCTCTTCAGACAATGTGAAAAGCCACATACAACCTGCAAATTTAAATGTGGGTGTTTGTCATCCCAAGTGATAATATATGGCCCTGGACCTCTTTCTCTCTTAAGGGACAGCACTCTGGAAACAAAGGGAGAAGGCAGGAAAGGCGGGGAGGAGGGGGAGAACAGCAGAGAGAGAAGTGCTGGGTGACTTGATGGGAGCTGCAGTTGAAGGAGAGGGACCACAGCCAGAAGTCTGGATGTTCTGTGTCTAAATATATTGGTGAGCCAATAGAATTAAACCAGAGCGGCAACAGCTTAGGGGATGGGGAGGGATATGTCCTTCCACACAGCTGTAGGAGTAGTGCATTTTTACACTCTGTTTTCATGAACTGAAGTCAGGTTACAGGTAAAATGAATGTAGTTAGATCTATCCGGTCTGACTACACATCATCAAGCCTGCAGAGTATGCGTTACACCTTGTGACCTAGAGATCAAATAGGGAAAGAACAGAGAGGAAGAAAGTGTGACCTGTTCACACACATGAAATGTTTAGTAACTCACTATAGGGATTTTTAGACAGAGCATCAATTTCCCAATGACCTAAGAGCAAAAAGCACTAGCTATCACAAAATACAAAATGTGTTTTAGTTGGATGTAGAATGGGCATATGTAAATAATGGTGATATTATGCAGCAGAATATAAACGTAATTCTCATAATAGGGAATCCAAGTAGGATATTACCAAATCATCTAGTGCCATCCAGTGTAACAGACAGCAGCCAAGGGCTTGAACAATTTTCTTGATCTGGATGAATCATGACCCCAATTAATTTTGTTTTTATAATTGTTGATCATCTATCAGCTTCCCCCCCCCCATATTTGCTTAGATAAACAGAAAAAAAAAACCCTACAAGTATCTGGGTAACCCTACATGCTACAGATCGGTCATAAGCTACAATGAAGTTTCCTTATGGCTAAGAAAAGGATGGAGAACATATTGTGGTCTCCTTACTGCTGATATTGTTTATATTTTGATAACACCAAGAGGCCTCAGCTAACATTGGTGCCCCATTTTGATGGGCAGTATGCAAACTGAGTAGGAGTTGGGGTAAGACCATGCCTACACTACAAGCTGGGGGTGCGATTCCCAGCTCAAGTGGACATACTTGTGCTAGCTCTCCATTGCATTAGGATGCTAAATGGTAGCATAACTGTATGGTAGCTGGGCAGCAGAAGTAATGGCACCATGCTAGCACAAATCTGCCTGAACTCTGTGGGTACATACTCAGGGCTACTAGCACACATAGCCACTGCCCATGCTACCACAGCTACACTACTATTTTCAATGTGCTAGCTTAGATGAGAGCTAGAACAGCTATGTCTACACAACCTGGGAATCACACTCTTAGTTTTAACGTACTAAGAGTAAAACAGTCCCTGCTCCCCGGACTCTGCAGTGTAAATAGACAAGTGGTAGGAGAAAGGTGGTATTATTATCGACATTTTACTGAGAATGGAGGCACAGAGAAATCAAGTGACTTGCCCAAGGTCACACTGGAGATCTGTAGTAGAATCAGCCTTCAGAATCCCATGCCAGTACCATAACCACAAGACCAGGGACAGGAAAAAAAACTGGTCTGATTGAAGAGGAATATCAACTCTACATTTTGCTAGGGTTTATGCCATTGACTTGTTATCTTTTGTGACAAAGTTCCTCCACTACCTTGGTGGGTCTTGTGCTTATTGGCAGATTTGCTCACCTTGGAGCTTCACAGCAGCCCTCAGTTTGGCTGTTTTCATGAACCCACAGTCCAGGTCAACTCCTCCTGTGTCTGACCAGGAGTTGGGAGGTTTGGGGAACCCGGGCCTGCCCTCTACTCTGGGTTCCAGCCCAGGGCCCTGTGGAATGCAGCTGTTTAGAGTGCCTCCTGGAACAGTTGTGCGACAGCTACAACTCCCTGGGTTACTTCCCCTTGGCCTCCTCCCAACACTTTCTTTATCCTCACCATAGGACCTTCCTCCTGGTGTCTGATCAGGTGCTTGTACTCCTCAGTCCTCCAACAGTATGCGTTCTCACTCTCAGCTCCTAGCACCTCTTGCTCCCAGCTCCTCACCCACGCACCGCAAACTGAAGTGAGCTCCTTTTTAAATCCAGGTGCCCTGATTAGCCTGCCTTAATTGATTCTAGCAGCTTCTTGATTGGCTGCAGGTGTTTTAATCAGCCTGTCTGTCTTAATTGTCTCCAGAAGGTTCCTGATTGTCCTGGAACCTTCCCTGTTACCTTACGCAGGGAAAAGGGACCTACTTAACCTGGGGCTAATATGTCTGCCTTCTATTACTCTCCTGTAGCCATCTGGCCTGACCCTGTCACACTTTATGTTCCTGATCACAAAAATCAAAGCATCCAGATAGTGAAAATGGTATAACACAACCATGGGGAATAATTAGCTTTGTTAACAAGAAAACTCTAAATACTAGGGCTGATGAAATACAATTGTGTCTTCAGATCTCCAGTGCAAACCTCACAGGTCATTTCACAAAGAAATAGTAAGGGCTAAAAGATCATAGTGGTACATTAAAAACACATGTTTTAAGAATCAAAATATATCCTTTCAGACATTTTGGTGTTTATCATTTAATGGACCGTCGAGCAGTTATTTACAGGACCACTGAGGCAACAAATTCAATATCTTTTAATACTAAATGGAAGTGAAATGATTTCTGCCATTAGAGCCATACATGACTGATTGCTAAATGGTACATGCTTTTCCTCAGTAGTATATAATGACCTCCCCATAATACAACAGCTATGTAATAACAAATGGTCAAGTCAGATTTCCAGCTGGGGATGCTGATGCTGCATGACAAGCTATAGAAATCTTAGTGCAATGAAGAATTGTATCAAATCCAGATAAGAATATTGAAAAGCACTACAATAAAACCGAACAACACTATTTTTGTATCCATAGAGGCTGTCACACAGACATGCTTAAGATATTTCATTGTAAATGGTTGCAGAACTATAGCAACACAGAAGGTATAGCACTGCCAAATGTTGATAAAAAGGAAGGCACATACAAGAGTGAGATCAAGGACATATTAATTGCAGTTATAGTGAGGAAACCAAACAGTGAAAGGATTAGATTTGACTTTGTGATGAATAATGAAATCTTAAAAACTGGCAGCACTGCACAAATAGTATGGTAAATTGGGCATATTTTTACAACACATAAGGCTTTCTCTGAAAGGATGACTGACGGTATGTGATTTTCTTTTATGGACAAAATGTAAAAGCTATTAGAAGAAAACATACATTTTAAAAACAATCATCTTAGGAAGAAAAAAAAAGGATATAATTTAGTATCTGTCCCTTTTCAAGAAGGATCTCTTGAATCATCATTAAGAACCATCAAACTTTCACAAATATACAGTACATAGCTATGGAAATGCCTTATTTTTGCTTTTGTTACAATGCAGTGCTGAGGACCAGTACAGAACTCATGCACATTTAAATCCCAGTTAAGCTCCCAAAATACAACATAAGTGGAATGCAACCCGTGTGTTGGCTCTCTACACAAGGAAGAATTCACTCTAAATAATCTTTTAACAACAAATGAAACAAACAATTAATACTGAAGTTTAATAAATTATTTAATTATACTTTATTCAACAAATTTAGCTTCTTTCTCTTAGAAGAATGTCCTCAAACAGATCTCAGATTTGTTAAGTGCAATAGCTAGATGACATATTTCAATAATATTTACTTTCAGAATTTCTAGTCACTATTTGATATGTGAAATTTGAGATGCATTGCTTGATTGCAATTGGTCACAGAAGTCAAATGGCATTGTTTCTGTTGTGTAACTGGATAAACATATTAGATAGCAACAATGTAGTTAGAAACTTATGAGGTGTTGTGCTGGTGCCAGGAATCAGTGGGTCCCAAATAACTATTTTTTTTTAAGTTTTTACTTTACTTTTGCTTTTAATTTCTTAATGCCTGCCCTCTCAGTTACCTAGTACCTCTGGCTTTTCTAAAGCAATTTGAGAGGTTTCTACCAGTTTGGAAAGTCTGAGTATCTCTAGCTATGAAGACAGGTTGGTATTAGATTTATAGCATGATCAGTATTTGACCTATTGTGATGGACGATAGTACATTTCTGGGGCATGCAATACGAAGATGAGGTGGAAGATCAGATTTTCTGACCTGTTCTCTGCGCAGTGCAAATCCAGACACAGGTGCAGCTAATTAACTATCAGGAGATCAGTTTGGAAGATAGAAGAAGAACAGAAAGAAGAAGAGAGTTACTGGAATTGGGTCTAGCTGGGCAAATCCAAGTACAAGCACTTGGAATTATTTGGTTACAAGGAGCAGCGAGAGAGCCAGAAAAATACTCAGTGGAAACAGGCTGCCTGTGGACAGATGCCATCTAGAATGTCTCTGAATTGGTGTAGCTTTGTATCATGAGGAAAAGAGTTTAATTTCAGTGTTTAAAGTTACTTGTGTCAGAGGGAAGAAACTTAAAGGTCTGTTTTGGCTGGGTGGTACTCTGGGGAGAAGTAAATATCCTTGTGAAAGACAGTGGGAAGAGTTCAGGGCACAGAGTTGGGTCCAGATCCTCCAATATATTTAGCACCTAACTCACATTGAATTCAATGGGTGTTAGACACTGAAATACCTTTTGAGGTTTTGGGCCTTGATATCTGCCTTGTTTGTTGAGCACTAAGAGGAACTGTGTTATCACTATCAGCACTATAAAAGTACATCCAGATGTAAATGGTCACAGCACCGTTAACTTCAATAAAGTTATGATAATTTACACAAGTGTAGGATCAGGCCACCAGTATTTTATTTGGATAGGAATGAGATATCCCTGCCACACTAGAATACGCTGACACAAAATCGAGACCATCTAAGTATTCAAGGTCCAATTTTGTTGTCAGAAAACTGTATATGGACCCATTTCCTATTGACCTAAATGAGGGTTGGAACCATATATGAGTGTAAGAGGAGAATCAGTAAGTAAGTAATGGTGTAGCTAATTTACAAAGGATACAAAATATTTCACTATTTAAGTAGACTGAGGCTGTGATTAGCAATTGTCCACTGGGGTCATCAATAACAACACTGCTATTGTACTCTAGTCTAGTCTTCTATTAGTGTTAATACAAGATTTTTTACTGAAATCACACACACACACACACACACACGCATTTCCTTCTTGACTTTCAATTTCATTTATTTTTAGCTTCTGGTTGAATTTAGTGTGTGTGTAATATGCAGAGAAATAGAGAAAAGAAAATCCAAAGCTCTCTCCACAGAACTGGGGAGGTATAGCAAAAAAGTAAACACATTCATTGTTTTACAAAGAAGAAAGTATTGACTAGCTCCTGAGGAATGGAGTGTTGCGATGAAAATGAGGCTGCAATGGAAATAGAATGAGAAATAGGATTTGCTCTGGGGTGAACTGAACAAACCTATCAGACTACACACCTAACTGGCAGCAGCCCCATCAAACAAATTCCTGATGACTACATAATATAAAATAAAGATAGAAGGACTGGGGAATAAGAAAAGCGAAAAGAACGGAAAAGAAGCTGCTAAATGAAAGAGAACTGTTTCTGCAAAGGTCAGTAAAGGATAGGATTAGTTTGGACTAAGCCCATATTACAATGTAATTTGCAATATTTTCAAACACTTCTGAAAAAGCATTCCTTGCTACTTCTAATACAAGCTCTGAGCCATAACTATTTAAATAGGACAGAGTGGGCATTAAAAGTTCATAGGGCTTGATATTACCTGGTTAAAAAATGAGCCCCTATTGAATTTTGCTTTGTTACTAACCTTTATTAGCCTTGTAGCCAACAGTGATTAAGGTATTGTGGCATATCTGTCAGCATGCATGGAGATTACTAGTAAATGCGCTTAAAAGTCTAGGAGCCAAAAGCTACAACCAAAAGCCAGGAATACTAATTCAGGCTTCATTCAGTATAAACAGTCAAAGGGATGGATAAAGCATGCTGTCTCTTTTTGTTGGCATATTTATGTATCATTTTGCTCTCACCTTTTTTGGCATGTAATTAAGGCAACAGAAAATAGTACAAGTTTTTAGATTATTCTGAAAGATGGGAGAAGCTGGATGAACCCCTGTAGCCATTTGTCGCATACTATATGCTCATTGGAATGCCTTTCCTCAAGCTTCTGAAAGACATGTTTGAAAACTCACCATTAGAGTTGGGCAAATAATTCTCTACCCAGCAACTGTAGCTCCTTTGGCATGTTATATCTGAACATGCATAATTATTTTTAAAACACGGTTAGCTTTTGAAATTGTTTGAATCTTTAGTAAGAACAAATTAGTCCTGGCTCTTAACCCAAAACTGTTCACTGAGCATAGTTAGTATTTGCAGTTCACTATCTGAGTTGTGTGTGTGGTCACAGGGTGTTTCTGTTCTCTGACTACATGACCTAAACATAATAAGCTACATCCCCTTCTGCCTAAAATGATTTTTTGTTTTGCTCAAAACAAAATTCACTCTGTTATTAAATGGATTTTGGCTACAGCTCAAAATATACTTTCAGCAAACATTCATATTAACCAAATTTTTCTCACATGAATGCTTTCAAAAGGTGAACAATAAAGGGCACAATCATGATGAAATTGAAATTCCATTTAGAAGTCCCTGAATGCATGTGAATAATCTCTCTCATTATTTGTCCATCCCTATTGAGCACTACTGTTTGGAATAGATTGGGGAAAGCTTGGCAACATAAGACAGACCTGTCCTTTAACTGATCTTGCTACCAAAGCTAGAATTGCCAGGGAGTATCATCCATGCTGAGATTGCTCAGAAGTTCTTTTCCAGTGTTGTGCTATTATTGACCTACTATAATGGATTGCCTTATGTAAAAAGTATCTCCACTGACACACACAAACAAAACAAAAACAACTACACAAAAGAAAAACAAAACAAAAAAAAACACTACATGCATAGATCTTTTCTGGGTTTTCAAAACAACAACAACAACATTTTGTACTCTTGCCTTCCAATTTTGGCGCAAACGGAAATTTGTTGTGAATTTATTTTATTTATTTTTTTAAAGTCATACTATTTTCAGGATGTGAATTTTTGCCATTTTCATCATGAAGAAAAAATCTGGCAAAGACAAAACATTTGTCATAGATTGAAATCAGACACGAAAATGAGTCTTCCCTCACAAATGTAAAAAAATAAGTTTGGTAGTTGTGAAGACTTTCAGACTCTTGTACAGTCTCAATAGCACTCACAGCTACCACTGATATTGTGCTACCTGTCACAGAGATCTTTAAAGGCAAAGTATGGGCAGAACTACTCTTACAAAGACTCAGCCTTTAAGGCCAGATAATTAGGGTGACTGTGGGTCCTACCTTACAGGCATCATGGCCCAGATCCACAAAGGATTTGGGCATTGCAACACCTAACTTTTGGGTGCCTTGAAAATCACTGGAATCCAAAAAGCCTGAATTAGGCACCTAGAGTTCCTTTACAATGAGAGTTAGTTGCCTAAGAATGGAATCCACAAAAGCCAGAGTGTGAGGTGAGAAGCTGCCTAAATTAGCCAATGGGAGATGCCAGCAAAATATATTTATTCTAATCCTCACCCCTCTCATGGAGTTCAATGCCTATCTGTAGGGAGCAAGGGCGGCTCTACCAATTTTGCCGCCGCAAGCAGTCGCCGCCAAATTGCCGCCGTGGGACATGGACTGGCGCCCCATTCTAAATGCTGCCCCAAGTGCCTGCTTGGAAAGCTGGTGCCTGGAGCCAGCCCTGGTAGGGAGGTACCTATCTGTTTGTGATCCACAGCCAGGAACCCTCTTTAGAATCAGTCAGCTTGGACACCTGCTGAACTCCACACAAAATGGCTGGGATTGAGAGGTATGTGCAGGAGGCCTCCCATATAACCTTTAGCCCAGTGGATAGGGTACTCACCTGGGATGAGGGAGACATCCAGTTCATTTACCCCCTGCCTGATAAGGAGAAGGGATTTAAGCACATCTCAGGTAATTGCTTAACCAGTGGCCTATGGGATATTCTGATGTTGGTCTTTCTGTTCCACTCTGAATACATAATTAAATATTAACTGAGCTAGAGTAATTCTCACTCTGTCTCTTTAGTCCAGTGCCTAAGACACTCACCTGAAAGGTGGCTGATCCCTGTTCAAAATTCTTCTTCTCAGCCAGTAGGGGTGGGAATTGAACGAGGGTCTCCCATATTTTGAGTGAGTACTCTAACCCACTGGGATAAAAGTTATGTGGGAGACCACAACTGATGCCTTACATGACCATGCCCACCCCCAGCCATTTTGTTTGGAGTTAGATGCACTCAAAGAGAGGTGGAGAACACCCATCTTCCCCTGGTTTGAGTATCACACCAGGGCCTAGGTGTAAGTTAGGCATTGGGGCTCCTGCCCAAGACATCAGTGAGCATGCCCACAGGCAGAAACTTAGGCACCAAGAGATCTGTCACAGTAAAAATTTAAATGCTGAGCAAGTTTAGATACCTACAGGGCTAGGTAGCAGCTGAGCAGGGGTTTTATGGATCACAGTGATGCCTCATACTGGGACTTAGGTGTCTAAATCCCTCTGTGGATCTGGCCCCATGTGACCAGGAGAGAACCAAGTGACTGTGGGCAAGACTATATAAGAGGAAGCCCCTTTGCTTTCATGGAAGAGAGACCACAGGTGAATTAAGATCTAGAATGGGGCTCTCCACCATGAAAGGTAGGGAAATAGTGCAGGATGGACTTGTGTGTAATGGCCTGGGAGAGAGCCTGAACAGAAACAGGAAATGGAGTTGGGAAAATAGTGGAACAGAGCACTCTTGAATTTTGGCAAGTATTGCTATCCCCTTACTTAGGGACCTACGGACTGTAATAAAGAAGGCATGGCCACCTTGGATGCTATCTGGGAAGTAGAAACCCCTGCTATAAAAATGTTACTGTTAAGGCTGGGGAATGAGACTTCTTTAGCTAGCCTCTGAGAGCCAGATCGCTCTTTATTTAGGTTTGTGACTTCATTTGGACTTGTTTCCCCTGGAAGGTGTAAACTCTTGATTTGGCTGGAGAAACTGAGGCACAGTAAACCTGACATTACATGCTATCTGAATCTAGAAGTGGTTGAACATTGTTTAACTCTTAAAAGTTAGTGGGTACCTTTGTATGACAAGCTTAGAAAGGTATGTCATAAAGCAGTCAAGAGAGTTGAAGATTCACCACAAGAGCATGAAGTTTGTGTAGTCTAGAGTTAGATTAGAATAATGACACCAGCTATTTAATATCATTACAGCTAATTTTGATGACAGATACAAAAGGTTTAAATGCTTAGCCATTGGCCCTCCACATTGTGGTTTCTAATTATCTTTAGAGATTCTACAAGTCTTTTCTTATCTTGACTTACACAAAAGAGTGCTAGCCAAAGATGTCGACATCTGTTTTATCCCTCCATCAAATTGTTAAAACTTAACTTTCTTCATAACTCTTCTCCTCTACATGACACCTGCATATTTACCCGAGTTCTCAATCAGATACAAAGTACCCACTGGAGTATTAAAAAACATTAATTACTTGTGGACTTTGAGCATATAATACTGCACCAAATGCCTGAGGAAGCAAGTAACTTAATGGAAACAGTGTGGTGAATACTTGCACAAATACTCCTGGTAAAAGTATTTGTGAGGCCATGAAAGCTGTCTTTGAGTTTGAGTCCTCCAAACAGGGTGCAGAAGAAGTGCCATGTGACTTAAGTAACCAATGTTTTGGGAAAATTTGAATAATAAACTTGTAAAAATGTCTGCAGATAACTAGGAAAAAAGTGGTATACTTCTTTTCCCATACAGTTTGACTTCCCATAGTTCTAGCTATGGATGTGTGCTGTAATTCGTAATCTGTTGCTGATCAATCTTTATTGATTGACTTTTTATTCTAAGTTTTCTGGTTCAGTTTAATGTATATATGAACTGATACTTTATGCTACACACTGACTAAACTGTGCCTTCCCTTAAATTTTCCAAATTAAATTATTTATTGAAAAAAGGTTTTTGGGTACTTAACATCCCTTGTTCCTTTATTACCTTAATCATTTCAATATCATGTCATTCCCATTACAGTTTAAGGAAGCTTTTTGCAATGACAATTGAAAGTAGTATTGTTGGCTAACCTATATTCCTGGAGTTACTCTTTAGGGTTTTTATTTGTATTCCAGTAGCAGCTCAGAGCTCCAGTTAAGGTTAAACCCGATTAGGCACTTTACAAACATCTATGGGCCCTGATCAATTCCCTGTGACTTCCATAGAAAGACTCCCATAGGTGTTGGATCCAGCCAAAGGAGAGTAATAATCCCTGGCCTGGCCTGAAGAGCTTGCAATCTAATAAATCAAATTTGGTAACTACAGATGTTAATCTTACTCCTCTACATTTTAAAATGTAGATCACATCTTATTAAATACTACAGTGATCTGACTTAATCAGTGGAGCAACAATTTTGCTGCTTCTGTATCACTAATACTTGTTTAGGCCCCCAGTTTTCATCTTCACAACGTTTAATCACCCCACTTACAGCCTCTATATTGACATATGTACTTTGGGTTGCTGTAATTTTCTGCTCACTTCACATATGACTCCTTTGCTTATTGCTTTGTTATAGTAGCTTTTCATCTGCTCTTTTTCTTTTACCCCATTCTCTTTATTTATATCATACTCTCAAATCACCTAGAGACTTATTACAAGAATTGAGATTTTCGCATCTGTTAGGGTCACATTTTTCACAGTAGGAGTACCTGATGTTTAAGTAGATTCTATCCTCTGGCTACTAATATAATAGTACCCACAATGGTATTGTCTCATTATAAAGAACCAAGTCTTGATTTCATGCTTAAGCTTAACATATTTGTCTTCTGTGACTTGTAGTTTCACCCATTACTTATCACTTTTACGCTTTCATCTATGTCTGCTTTTTACTCCTTCTGGGGATGGTTTCTTAGTGCTGCCCCTGCCACCCACTCCAACCTGATAAACTGACAGCTCAAATTGTAAATCTTGACCTAAGTCTGACCTTTCTTTGAGATATAAATGCTTCCATTCAAATGGGTAATGATGCTTTAACAAGCATTCTGGATTCAAGCCCCACACCAGAAATGCATTGTTCAAAAATCCAACAAAATGGCTATATATTTATGAATGGGAGACCGTAGAGATCAGTGCCAACCCAAAATATGTAGGAGGATTCAAATTATTTGTTTTTGACAGTTCATATGAATCCTCACTTTAGGTCTCATATTTAATAGTTTGTTATAGGCAACATTAATGATAAGAAACTGCAAAATTGCAAGTTGCCAAACCATTCTAAAACTGTAAAAATTACTTTATATATTTAATATATTGGCTGTGCAAGGAGAGCCGTCTGAAATGGACTCTCAGAACTTTAGTGCCCAGAAGACGGATGTTCTCAGAAGTCTAATGCCTTTGGCTGTCTGGAAACCAGCCTCCAGAGTTACACTTTTGTATATTTCAGTGTGAAATTAACTTATTATTTCTGAGGAGGTTCTTGCTGGCCACTTTCTTGCCACTTAAAAAAACCCAACAAAAAGCAACAGTTGAGATCCTGTTTCAAACTTGCATTTTTGTAGCTAACATTGTCTGCAGAACTTCAGTACAATCTGAACCGTGCTTTGGATGGTGAATCTCACTATGAGTTTCGATCAGGTCATGACACTAAAACATGTTTATATGCATCTTCATTTAACTTTCTGTGCTAGTTTTAGAAGAAACTATGTAGATTTTTGGGTCTTTAGTCTTTTACATTGTAGTTCATTGCATCTGTTCTGATGATTGGCAGCATTCTGTAAAATTTCTTTCTGATAACACTTTGATTTCAGACTGTGATCTTAAAATGGGAATCTTTAACCCTATAGATGTGTACCAGGGGATCTACGGTGCTTAATATTGTACCTTATTATTTTCAGTATCAATATGCTTTTTTGACTGCTGAAATACCAGTCGAAATTAAGCCGGTCATAAAATTAGTTTTAAGAGCATGATCTTTATAAATCTTAGTAGATAATATGGAGCTCATTAACACCTGGTGTTGAAAATGTTGTCAACAGTCCTTTAGATTTAAGTTTCAGTTTTATCTTTACACTCAACTTTATTCGAACAGAACAAGTTTAGTGCATTGCACTTATTAACTGTTGTATCCAGAGGCATTTTATAATACACTTGCTATGAAATAATTCACACTTTTTGTTGTATTGTGTAGCAGTGCAGGTTATCCAGTAATGTGTATGGTTTTTAACTGTTAAAACTTGGAAACAGTGTCTCCCTCCCTTAACTTTTTTCACAGATATTAAGTATAGCAAATGATTGCAACACCTGACCTTTCCTTTTCTGGGTTAAGAGGTAGGCTGCCATAGCCAATTATTCAAAGGTAATGTGGCAGCATCTTAGATTGTTGGGTATCTTGGCTTCAGCCCATTTCTATTTATTACTTAGTTTAAAGACAGTTACATTTCAAAGAGGTGAGGGAGAAGGGAAGAAAAGAAATTAATGTAACCTGCTAGCGTTTGTAAAGTCAGCTGGAGGCAGACACTGTTAGCTAGGATGACTAGGATCAATTTTATGTACCTGATAAACACTTTTGCTTTTACATGTTAGGTTAAGGAGGTTAGCCTACCTTGATTTCCACCCCGTGATCATTTGATGTATTGACCAGACAAACGCATCTCAATTAATCTCTGACTACAGATATTGAACCAAATTCTGAAACCAATTGGGCTATGCAGAAGAGAATTTTCCCTATTGAGTAAGAGTTGGTGTATTTTAGATAAGTATTTGCCCTTTCTACAAAGCTGGTAAACCCCACACCATCCATACTCTAATACAAAGATGAATAAAATATTCAAGTTTGGTATACTTGTTTCATATGTCCGGCTTGACATTATCAAGAAAATACTAAGCAAACTGTCTATTTAGATAGTCCAATAGTTAGAGGCATATTATATCTACTTCTAACTGTGGTTTATGTGACTCAAAATATTTTCTTATGAGGTGCCTAACCTGCTTTCACTTGCAAAATTCAATTGTTGCAGGAGAGTTTGTCAGTTGACAAATGGATCTGGTTGTTGTCAAAGGGACCTGAGATGTTTCAAAAAACTGATGAGATGGCTGGTGTACTTCTTTCTCGGGCAGTTTTGTATAAATCCAGTATGTGGAAAGAGGCTGAAGCACCTGGTGTGGTTATGGCCAAATGCTTAAAAAAATTTGATTCTGCTGAGTGGTGAATATCTATAGCACCTTGGCTCTAGAGTTGGTGAGGAGGGGAGAGCTGTGTGCGTGCATTAGTATATTCCTCATTATTACCCTAAAGTTATCTTACAGTAGCAACAGTGTTCATCTAGAATACTGGCATGGAGGGGGATTAGGAACATTTCTAAAAAAAAAAAAAATAAGAAAGCATACTTTTAAAAGATTTAGCAATCTGGCTGCTACAAAATGTGTTACAGCCTGCTACATATACATTACCATAGTGAGTGACAGTGTCTCTTATTCCAATCGTCTTACTAAATAATGGTTTATTTGAATGGAAAATTTGGCAAGAAGTAGTATCTGTTTCCCAAGATGACAGCATATCACACAAGCTAAATCCATTACAAATCTGTGTATGACTTCACTTGTATCACTAAGCTGCATGTTTTCTCTCTGTTAACTTAGCGCTTTCAGTACCACCCATGGGTATGCAACAAAACAACTTGTATCTGTTCTTCCAATATGCTGAAGTTACTGTCATCTACCATAAAAAACTGTTTGATACATTTGTTAGTGAATGACAAAACATAATAGTTATTAATGGCTAGATTAAGAGAACACAAAATATTTTGAGTCACTGCTGTGTATTACTAATAGTTGTGTCTCAAAGCTAGCAAGAAACATCTTGCATCTATTTTACTAACTATATTATGACAATGTCTTTAAAAAAACATTACAGAGCAGAAAATTTATCTAAATAACTGGCTGAGTAAATAAGGCTGATTATGAATCAATCAGTTTGAGATTTTCTTGGTTAACTAGGGTTCCCAGTGTTTACAATAAAATGCTTTAAATATTATAATTCTCAGTAAATTGCAGATACTGCATACCATTGTGAAGTCCTTACCTCCACTCTCTTCAAAATCTAGGGAAATGTGCATGGTGCTTTGCAGAAACCCTATTGCTCATCACAAGTATTGCACACGTATAGTGCAACAATGAACTCCCTTGAAGGACATTCCATATCTAGAGTGTCCCAATTCCAGAGAGAGCTGTGCTTACAAGACCTGATGTAAAGCTCTTTGAAGTCAATGACAGTCTTTCAATTTACTTCAGCTGGCTTTGGTTCCATCACATAGTGGGGAACACCACCAAAACTGGTAACTTTTCTAGCATCAGGAAACACATACGTGCTGTTAACCTTTTGCTATTATAAAAATTGGTCATTTAACCCTAGTCTTGGTTCCCTGTCTTAATCACAATATTTTGCCTCTCACCATTGATTACTAAACTTCTTTAGCCTTCTGCGAGGCATCTTGACAAAGGGCTTTTGGAAGTTTCCTTTATTCAATACTTTGACACATTCAAAGAATTCTAAGATTAGTGAAACACGACTGCCTTTGCAGAAACCTTGTTGGTTAGACCCATCTGTAGTAGAAAGAGAGCCTGAGACATAAGCCCTTGTATTAGGGTCCTGATATAAGGCCTGAAGCCTGAATTAAAGCGGTGGCCAAAACTTTGCTGAGATGAAGCAAAGTCAGGTTGTGATATGAAGCAAAGTCAGGCAGGCCTTGCTGAAAACTGAGTCTGTGGATTTATAGGGCAATTTAATTATCTTCACTATCTGCGCAGAGCTGGAACAGCACACTAAATGAATGCACATGCAGCCAACATCTGACCACACCATCATATCATGACTTCCCAGATGTTGTTTGACTTTATTTTGAATTTGTTTCACGCAATTTATCATGTGTAGATTTAGCACTTGTAATATTCCTCTTATATGATGCCTGAATTGGATTGCGAAAGATGTTTAATAATGCTATTGTAAGATAGTACTTAATCAAGTGTATTACAAAAGTTTCATGATTTGTTTTAGTCCATGTGTTATGTACCCATTGTAGATAACTAAAAAGCCCATTTACTCATGAAATAGTGGTGTTTTGAGTTCCTATTTTTAGAATAAGGGAGAAAATTCTCTTGTACCCCCAATACTTGATTTTTAGTTCCACCTTTAGTATGTAATGTAAAAAAATAAGTTTGTTTCCATTAAATGTTACATTCAGCCATCTACAGTAGCTATGAAACACTTGATGTTGCATGTGCTGTGGGGAGGAAAATTGACATCCTCTAATCCTGGAGCTTTTAAACATATCTGAAACAATCACTTATCCAATAAGAATATAATAAAGATTATGCAAAAAAGCCAATTTCATTTTTCCCCCTGGAAAATTGGATTCAAAAGTCTTATAACATAACTACATCTGTACTTTATCAATAAAACTTGATGAGCCAGAAATTGTATTTTATGCTGGAGGCACTAAGCCTATTGCACATATATGATTGTGATTGTATTCCAACTGCCATGAGCTAGGTTAAAAACCTTATCAACTGCATTTACTTGCAGAATTTTAAATACTGAAACACCCAGCCAAGGATTAGTTTTCAGAGGTAAGGAGGACAAATTTGGACAAACAATCAGCACTGACCTTGCACAATTAATCTAACACGGACATCTGAAGAATAAAATATATACTATAACAATGGCAAGATTTTTACCATAAAGAAACCTCTTTGCTACTAACAGATGATCCAATTGTTTTACATAACATCTACATTTATAGAAGTCTGAAACAGCACGGTTGGTCATGGTGTGCTATTATGACAGCTCCTGATACCATTTGCTGTGATGCTGTCAGAACTTAGAAGGATACATGCATGGGTTGGAGATATCAAAGGAATATTTCGATGCTACTGATTATGGTGCTAATGACTTAGTGGCACGTTTCCCTATGAGGCAGTTCTGAACCAATGCCCCAGTATAGTGTCAGGAGGCATACAATGGGCATGACATCCTGGGCAGAGGGGTCAGTTGAGTGGCATGTCAGAAGTAGATGTATAGCACTCAGAAGAAGACTCTTTCCCAGAGTATGGACACAGCCTACCACAAACGTGTTGCACGGCTCCAGCCAGTTATTGCAGAAATTGAAAAAGTCAGAATTTGGTTCATAATATACATGTAGCATGTGCTGTGGAATGCTTACTCTTTTTCATCAAGCAAATAAATCTCCCTCAGACTCTCAAATGGAGCCCACTTGCATTACTGTTGCTCCTCTCAGCCCCAGACATGGACAAGGCCCCTACTGTGCTAGGTACTGTACACCGAGAACAAAAACAGACAGTCCCTGTCCCAAACAGCTTCCACTCTAAGTCTAGCTGAGTGACCCTCAGGACTGGTCCTGTAATGACTCTTCCAAACATTTATTCATTTATGGAATTGCTTCTCAACCAAATGCAAAAAGGAAGTCCGGAAATACTAATTTGCTATTTGTAGTGCATATGAGCTGCGATGAGCAGTATAGGTGCCCTTAAACAGAGGTGCTACACAGACAGCCTCTCTACTTGAACAGTTTACAATCTAATTTCTAGATTGAATTGTTAGGTCCCAAAATATGCTGTGTTCTTCCCAAATACTGAACATCTGGTTGCTCCCCTATGTAGCATACACTCTAAGGCCCTGGTCCTGATAGCTAAACCACACAGGTGGAACCCTGTGAATTGGGTTCTGCTTATGCACAAGGCTCTTGCATAGATAAATGTGTGGGCTTGGGACCTAGAACTTAATTACAAGCATATGAACGCTACAGAACTGAGACCTCATTAATGTTGGACATTCTCATGTGCTTGTTTTAATTACAGGCAGCAATGCCTAAAGTTAAGCTTGCCTATCAACTTTAATTATAAAACCCTGGTTTTAGTTGTTAATAACTTTTCCAAACTCTCTTTGGGTTAAAACTTTCTATGCTAAATGCCTCAGGACATTTTTTTTTTTAGGGGAGAGGGGGAGAAGGGGAAGAGGTGAACTTCAGCAAAAACTAGTCAGCTACTTTTCAGAACAAGATTAAAGAAAAATACATTTTCCTCATAGGGGAAATTCCTACAGGAGTCTTGTTGAGACTCTCTAGCATATTCATGCTTTGGAGCAGGCACTTGAAATTTGGCAGCCACGTAGCCCTGGTGCCAGCCCTGTGGGAAAAAAAGCTCAAATTTGGCCAAGTTATGACACTCTGAGCACGTTTTGGTAGAGACTTCTTAGTTTGTCTACTAAGTTCGCCACAGGGTCCATCTGCATCATGCATGCTCCAGCCCACAGTTACATGGCTGAGTAGGACTTTCAATGCAATTACTCCTCCAACACTGTGGGGCTGGTCACAGGAACTGAGAACAGGGAGACTCTCTCACCTGTATTCTCAACACTTGCTGCAGGCTCCCAGGCAGCATGGAGAAGGAGGGGAGAAACAACTTGACTTGGAATGGAGAAGGGCAAGGAGCTGGGCCTGAAGACTGAGAAGATATGGAGGTGGGAGAAGAAGGAGAGACTGGGATAGGGACTAAAGTGTCTGCAATCACTAGAGAACATGCCCTTCAGAGCCTCACACAACCCACCATTCCAGAGCCTCAACACTCCTCTCCTGTCAGCAAATATCTGTGAACCTCCATCTAGTGGCTGGCCCAGAGGATGACAACCTAGTTATCCAATTATCTCAAGTTACAGAGGCCTGTGCTGGGGTTGTAAATATTCTGATCCTGATGATGATCCATGTGGGGGAGTTGCTATGGATCCATATGGCTCAAATATACATATATTTCAACCATATGGATGCATATCAACTCCCCTATGTGGATCATCATCATCAGGATTAGTATTTATGTATTAACTTAGAAAACATTAAAAGGAACAGTACAGTTGCAAAAATACAAGTCTTCACCAGTACCCCTCATCTCCATTTCCTTGGAGTGATATTTGCACAGCTTAAAACACTGGGCAGTGTTTTTTCCCTCACCCTAGCCTGTGCATGCTATCAATGGAATAATGCTACATGGAAAGGGGAGCATTTCTTTCTATGATCACAGGGAGTTCAGGCATTTGTGAACCCTGGAAAAAAGGGTGTGTGGAGCGGGGGGAGAGGATTCTCAGTGTCTCCTTGGGGTGAAGTGGATATCATTTTCATGATACTTAATTTGAGGGAGGCATATGAGCAGAGGCAGCCTGGCAATGGGCAAGTTCTTCCCTTCCCCAACAAATATAAAATTAATATAACAAACCATACAGACTTAGCCTGGAAATGGACTGCAAAAAATATGAACTCAACTCCTTTTTGCCAACAATCATCGTCCCAGGAAAATCCTACTTCCAGCACAATTGGATTAATATGAATAATGAGATGCTTATCCTCTAAAACCTTTAATATAGAAAAGGCTACACTAAACCATGGTCTATTTAAAAATAGAACATTGATGTCATGAAAGTGCTTGGGTCACAAATGCAGCTTTCCAGTTTCTAAAAGCCTCATTTAACATATCTGTTACACAAACACAATATATC
Organism: Lepidochelys kempii; assembly: GCF_965140285.1. Taxonomy (NCBI): domain Eukaryota; kingdom Metazoa; phylum Chordata; order Testudines; family Cheloniidae; genus Lepidochelys; species Lepidochelys kempii. The sequence goes on along the minus strand of NC_136391.1, from coordinate 28,921,210 downwards.
GCTGGGAACTTGAAATACCACAAATGCAATTGGGCTGTGCTTTATGAAGCGGTGCAAGGGACATACTAGCATATTTTTTTCTAAATAAAAATACAGTACCACAGGTTTGTCTATTCAAAGATCTGTTGGTCACACTCTTCAAAACTGCCCCCACAGGGTCTATCCAGAAGATCACAGTATTAATGATATGTGACCATTTCTACCTTCAAGATGGATGAGTGAGTTTTTGAAATTCTTTTAATAGACAGGAGAGCTCTGTCTGTCTCCATTCCACTCCACCCAACCAGCTGGAAAGCTTGTAATTATATTTACAGAGCTGTAGTTAAAAACAAAAGATACAGAGCGCACCAGCAATCATCCAGAATAAGTGGGGTAGTACAAAGATGATGCAGTATTAGTGTTGCTAAAGTATATGGATTAATGTGAAGCTACAGTGGGTTTTGGAGAACAATAGTGTGTAAAGAATCTCCTGCTGAGTATGCTATATACATTTACTTAAGCAGTGGAAGCTATCTAAACAAGAGAATGCAATCATACCCATTCACAACCTGGAATGGAACAGATGCCAATGGATAATATACAAAGCCTAGGAGCTGCATCCAATATTGATCAGTTATTTCTGGATAATTTGCTCTTCCGTCAATAGTAATAAAAAAGAGGGTGAGGACTGATCAAATGCAGTATGACAAGAGACCATCTTGGGAAATGTGTATACAGATCCATCTTTAATTTCAGAGATGTTGTAATCCATTTTCATGTCAGTAAACAATATGTTGATAATAAGTTGAAGGGAAAAATCTCATTAGGATTACTTGTTCATACAACTTTCCTCAGTGAAATGAATTTATTTTCCTACTTATTTGATTTTTTGAGTTCTTGGTAGTTTTGTTCAAGACTGTAATCCAAATTCTAAAGAGAATGTGACACATGGAATGATGGTGAAAGTAATGAATAGCTAATAGGGTTGTGGGTTTTTTTGTTTTTTTTTGGTGACGTTCCTGAGAGATGCCCTAATTTCTCTTTGTGGTACTCTTACTTGCTTAAAGACTTTAAGTCATGTTCTAGAGAGCTCTTAATATCACTATCCTTGTATATCTAGAGTGGGTAGTGTTAGGCTATAGATATTCAGGCCTGTCTGTAAAGGCCTATACTCTAATAATTTAGGTGTATTCTTATCACTTAGCTAGTTATAGAGGTATAAAAGAAACCATCAAAATCACTGTCTGCCGGTGTAAGGTCCTTCTCTTACTGTGACAGCCTGAGGCCCTGTGCTTAGGCTAAGATCTTTGGCTAAGCAGCAGAGGCAGCCATAAGCTGGGAAGTGAACAGTCACATCCTCACATTCCGAACTAGTCACATTGAAATAAGGTGCTATTGGGCCGTTAGGAATACAATCCTGTCCTGATAATGCCTATCACCTCCAGAGAAAGGAAGTGCCTGGAAGATGTAAAAGGAAACTTAGTTTGATAGCATCCTGTCTGGCAAGAACTTACTTATCAATAGCTGGGATGCGAAATCGTCATTTCTTTGTTGTTCTATCACTGTAGTCCCCATTTCCCTATTGTTTGTCTGTATAACCTCTGTCCAGTTCTGTGATTGTTTCTGTCTGCTGTATAATTAATTTTGCTGGGTGTACACTAATTAAGGTGGTGGGATATAATTGGTTAAATAATCATGTTACAATATGTTAGGATTGGTTAGTTAAATTTCAGTAAAATGATTGGTTAAGGTATAGCTAAGCAGAACTCAAGTTTTACTATATAGTCTGCAGTCAATCAGGAAGTTTTTGGGTGTGGGGGGGGATGGGAACAGGGAATGGGGTTGGGGAAATTGGAATCATGTTTTGCTGGAGGCGGGAATGGGAACAGGGACACAGGTAAGGCTCTGTGGTGTCAGAGCTGGGAAGGGGGACACTAAAGAAGGAAACTGGAATCATGCTTTCTGGAATTTCACCCCAATAAATATTGAATTGTTTGCACCTTTGCATTTCGGGTATTGTTGCTCTCTGTTCATGCGAGAAGGACCAGGGAAGTAAGTGGGTAAAGGAATAAGCCCCCTAACCGGTAGTCTTATGTTACAAGTGGTTACCCATGTGCTTGGCTGACCATGGCCAATATCTTGGTTGAACCTCTTAGGGACAGGGTGTTCTTCCCCAATGCTTCAGATTGAGTTCCCCAGATACTGTACTTCTGGCCTCGTTCTCAAGTTCTTTTCTTGTATTGGAGAACAAATCTTAATATTTCACATGGACAGAACAAGCCGCAAATCAGGTCTCAAACAAATCTTAAAATATTGAGTGAAAATGAAATTAAAGCAAAGACAAAAAGGTACAAAACATAAGTCTCAGGCTTAAAGCATCTGAGATTAAAAGAGAAACAATGCAGAGAACAAAAAATCCTGGGCTTGTCGTGCAAAGTATTAAAATCCCTATGTCTCTCTTGGAACATTTTCTCCCTCCCTTCCCAACCCCCACGGAAAATTTCTGTACAATTTAAGAGAAAATGAAACAAATAGATGTTGGTACTTAGTGTGGGAAACTCAAGTGCTGACCTCTTTGTAGATCTTTGAAGCCATCCTATAGGAGTCTATAGCAAGGATGTAATTCTTCTAAAATCTACAGTACAGCATTAACACTCTTCTAATAAAGTGTAACAAAATTTCTGTAGAGTTCTACAAGATTTAAGGTCTCACTGACCAACAGCATTTTTCATCTCTAACCTTTGGCATGCCACTGCTGTGACCTCTCACTACCTCCTTCAATCACTTTGAAGAGCGCATTGGGGTTGCATAGTAGAAAGAAAGTCAAATGTTTCATTATACATTATTAACGAGAATGTTTGCTCAGCTGCAGTAATTTGGCTATAACTGTGTGTCCCATAAAGAAAATGAGTACTTGTGGCACCTTAGAGACTAACCAATTTATTTGAGCATAAGCTTTCGTGAGCTACAACTCACTTCATCGGATGCATACTGTGGAAAGTGTAGAAGATCTTTTTATACACACAAAGCATAAAAAAATACCTCCCCCACCCCACTCTCCTGCTGGTAATAGCTTATCTAAAGTGATCACTCTCCTTACAATGTGTATGATAATCAAGGTGGGCCATTTCCAGCACAAATCCAGGGTTTAACAAGAACGTCTGGGGGGAGGCGGGAATAGGAAAAAACAAGGGGAAATAGGTTACCTTGCATAATGACTTAGCCACTCCCAGTCTCTATTCAAGCCTAAGTTAATTGTATCCAATTTGCAAATGAATTCCAATTCAACAGTTTCTCGCTGGAGTCTGGATTTGAAGTTTTTTTGTTGTAATATCGCAACTTTCATGTCTGTAATCGCGTGACCAGAGAGATTGAAGTGTTCTCCGACTGGTTTATGAATGTTATAATTCTTGACATCTGATTTGTGTCCATTTATTCTTTTACGTAGAGACTGTCCAGTTTGACCAATGTACATGGCAGAGGGGCATTGCTGGCACATGATGGCATATATCACATTGGTGGATGTGCAGGTGAACGAGCCTCTGATAGTGTGGCTGATGTTATTAGGCCCTGTGATGGTGTCCCCTGAATAGATATGTGGGCACAGTTGGCAACAAGCTTTGTTGCAAGGATAGGTTCCTGGGTTAGTGGTTCTATTGTGTGGTATGTGGTTGCTGGTGAGTATTTGCTTCAGGTTGCGGGGGCTGTCTGTAGGCAAGGACTGGCCCATCTCCCAAGATTTGTGAGAGTGTTGGGTCATCCTTCAGGATAGGTTGTAGATCCTTAATAATGCGTTGGAGGGGTTTTAGTTGGGGGCTGAAGGTGACTGCTAGTGGCGTTCTATTATTTTCTTTGTTAGGCCTGTCCTGTAGTAGGTGACTTCTGGGAACTCTTCTGGCTCTATCAATCTGTTTCTTCACTTCCGCAGGTGGGTCTTGTAGTTGTAAGAATGCTTGATAGAGATCTTGTAGGTGTTTGTCTTTGTCTGAGGGGTTGGAGCAAATGCGGTTGTATCGCAGAGCTTGGCTGTAGACGATGGATCGTGTGGTGTGGTCAGGGTGAAAGCTGGAGGCATGTAGGTAGGAATAGCGGTCAGTAGGTTTCCGGTATAGGATGGTGCTTATGTGACCATTGTTTATTAGCACTGTAGTGTCCAGGAAGTGGATCTCTTGTGTGGACTGGACCAGGCTGAGGTTGATGGTGGGATGGAAATTGTTGAAATCATGGTGGAATTCCTCAAGGGCTTCTTTTCCATGGATCCAGATGATGAAGATGTCATCAATACAGCGCAAGTAGAGTAGGGGCATTAGGGGACGAGAGCTGAGGAAGCGTTGTTCTAAGTCAGCCATAAAAATGTTGGCATACTGTGGGGACGAGAGCTGAGGAAGCGTTGTTCTAAGTCAGCCATAAAAATGTTGGCATACTGTGGGGCCATGCGGGTACCCATAACAGTGCCGCTGATCTGAAGGTATACATTGTTCCCAAATGTAAAATCTCTCTGGTCACGCGATTACAGACATGAAAGTTGCGATATTACAACAAAAAAACTTCAAATCCAGACTCCAGCGAGAAACTGTTGAATTGGAATTCATTTGCAAATTGGATACAATTAACTTAGGCTTGAATAGAGACTGGGAGTGGCTAAGTCATTATGCAAGGTAACCTATTTCCCCTTGTTTTTTCCTATCCCCCCCCCAGACGTTCTTGTTAAACCCTGGATTTGTGCTGGAAATGGCCCACCTTGATTATCATACACATTGTAAGGAGAGTGATCACTTTAGATAAGCTATTACCAGCAGGAGAGTGGGGTGGGGGAGGTATTTTTTCATGCTTTGTGTGTATAAAAAGATCTTCTACACTTTCCACAGTATGCATCCGATGAAGTGAGCTGTAGCTCACGAAAGCTTATGCTCAAATAAATTGGTTAGTCTCTAAGGTGCCACAAGTACTCCTTTTATTTTTGCGAATACAGACTAACACAGCTGTTACTCTGCAACCTGTGTGTCCCATGTCTAGCAGAACGCATATTCTGTAACATAGGGATGTTGGGATGTCTGTAGGGATGTCGGGATGTCTGTGGGGATGTCTTCATTGCAGAGTTAGCCCAGGTGTTGCCATTAACCCACCTTCCATCCACACTGGCTAACCTGAGTTTGATGATACTTTAAGCTTGGGCTAGCAGGAATTGCTGAGGGAGTAGGCTTGAGCTCTGGTTTCCCTTCAATCTGGGTTAGCAGCCCACTTACTTTGCTATAAGCATGCAAGCTAATCAAGCCTGGGTGCTGTTAGTCCTCCATTCCTATCTCAGTCTTTCACCTGGGCTGTAGGCCTCAACCTCATGTTTGCCTGCTCCTTTTCTGCTGCACTTTCACAGCATTTGAACAGAAATTCTTCTCCTGTGCTGCTAGTTGCCCAAAAGCTGACACTACCCTTCTGGTAAGCTACTGCGGGATATCAGTAACACCCATAAAAGCACTTGCAGGAGCAAAGATAAGACAGAAGTTTTCAAACAATACTCTGCAAATAAATTCATAATGGCCCAGTTTAATGCACTTCAAAGAACTGTGGGACATCCTGCTAGAAATCTAGCCCAGCACACTGGCTAGTACAGCACCATTATAAATGCAGCCACACAGGTCTGGCATGGGTAGAGCTTTGCAGTGGGGACAATATCTATGCTAGGCTAACTCAGGCCAGTTGTGCAGTGAAGATGTAGCCTATAATTCTTCTGTACTGGGAGGTCTTTTTCTGATTTCTTCAATTTCTTTAGCATTTTTAAAAATGCCTTGGTACTGAATAGGTATTAGCTCATCTCTACGTATATCTTTGTTAGAGAGTTCTGATGTTGCAGGTCTCCCTAGACCTCTCCTAGTTTTGAGCTGTACCACTTGGAATAGTCAAAATGTCCTATTTAGGAAGCTGACTTCCTCAAACGCTAATTTTGAGTCTCTTCCAGACTTTTAATTATCTTTACACCAAGTGCAACAATTTGGAAATGGAGGAGGAGATCACTGATGGTTTTGAAAAAAGAAATTGGCCTCTGAAGAGTAACAATTAAACTAAGATGATTCTGCAGTAAGTTTGGATTATGCCATAGGGGTATCTAGCTCTTGTTATGAATGTCTGAAAGAGCTTCTGACACCAAATACTACAAAGACAGAGGGGTTCCTATCAGTGCTATCAGGTAAAACTGAGTCTAACACTAAAATGTCCAGAATTCTTATTCCTTTTAATTTAATGGCCTGGCTGAAAGCTAAAGGGCCCAGATATAGCTCTGCCACAAATATGTAATGCAGCTTTAGGCTTCAGTGGGAGTTGTACCCACTGTGAACCAAGCTCATCCCTAGCAGAAGTTTCTGAAATAGACACTAGTTGAAAAGCTGTCACTATTTATAGTGTTTTCAAAAAGCTTACATCCCATGTGTTACATTAGAGCAGCTAGGAAATCAGTTTATATGTGGAATTAACAGTAGGAAGCTGCCCAGCAAATTCCCACCCTAGTTGCAGTTTATGGGGAAAACTGTCTTGGGTAAGAACTCTGGCCATTGTGTGAATAATTTTGAAAGCACTGAACATGCTAGGGAAAGAATTAATGGCCCTGAGCTGCTCTAGAATGAGCACAGGAGCTCTTGGGTTTCCTAACTCCAAAGGACAGGCTGCTGCAAACAAAGGAATAAAATAGCCCATCAGCAAACCAAATGGGCACATCTAGGCTCTAGAACTCCCAATGGCAGGTAGGCACATGTTGTTTCTACATGACTGTAGGAAACAGAACTGATGCTGAAGGAATCCACCCCGGAAGAGAAATTTAATTATTTTTCGTAACAACTCCTGTCTCAGAGCTGACAAACTCACTACAACTAATACATAATTTTCACAGTATTTATCAGTGAAGGGTAGCATATGCAGTATCTACTAAAAACTTGTAATGTATCAATATTCATAATCATTGTGAAATGTGTGTACAGATAATATTTAAGGGATAATATAACCATTGAAAATTATGCCTTATGGTATTAAGATAAAAGTCACCAGGGAATCATGTGTCTCAGTGATGTCCCATTCAAACAGGAGGGAGTTGTCAGCCTTCCCTGATGATGTAGTGCAAGGTTCAATTGCTTACTCTTGATCCATATCAGAACAGTCAGTGGAAAACCATCAAAGACAACTGTTAACAATCAAAACCACTTGGAGGTAAGAAGGACCATTGTGACAGACAGGGGATTGCCCTGCCCATGAATGATGACAATAAAAGACTGCTTCTGTATTTCACAGAGTGGCGAAAATCACTCCACTTCCATTCACTAAGGAGATATCATGTTGAGTGAAGGTGTTTCATGAAAGACTAGATCCTGGTTCTTGGGCCACTCAGCTCTGCACCAAACTGAACTTTGTGGGGGGAAACCTACTTTGTTAGAGAGGAAATGTAGCTATTAGTAAGAATAGGGCCTAGTTTTATATTGTAATAATTTATTTCTCATTCTTGATTCTAGTGGAACCTCTATTCTTTCTTAAATAAACCTTCCTATGTTTTATTATAAGTGCTCACAAATGTTGTGTCAGGAGTGGTGATTTAAGGTAAAATTGGTGAACTGCACTTTTGGGTGCAGAGGATCTGGGATTTCTGTGAGTAGCCAGTGTCGGAAGGGAACACTTCAAGGGGACTGGGCTGCATAGTTTGTTAACCAGCAAGGCAAAGATAGGGCTGGTAAAACTGAGAGGACAGTGCTTGACTGGATGATAGGCAGGTGGTGTCAGGGACCTAGCACCCAGCTATCACAAGAAAGACGCCCTTTTGCTGGAGGCAGTGTAACAAGGTGACTAAGTCCTGGGAGCCCTGAGAACCATCACAACCAGTACCCACAGTTGCACTGATATGTACTACAGACTTCTCTGCCACTGGTAAACTACTATGGAGAGTTTGGGCCATGTTTGTCTCATCTGGTTTAAAAAAAAAAAAAGCCTGATTTTAAACTCTTGCTGAAGCTAGTCAGGAATTTTGCAATAAAACAATATTAGAAAATGTCAATTCATCAACAATCCTGCCTCTCCACCCCCCATCCCCAGGAAAGGGTCCGTTTCAATGCCTTAAAATGTTGAAGACAACTTTGTAGTTGTCCAAACATTTTGTTTTGACTTTTTTTTTAATAAGTAATTCTGGTTTTCCAGTTAGAAATCATTTTTGGTTTTTATTCATTTATTTATTTTGAAGCTTCAGTTTTACATAACGTTCAAACTTTTTTAAAATGGTCAAAATGGAAACATTTTAATCGACTCAATCTATTTTTTAAAAATTATTATTATTTATTTTTTGGTTCGCAAGCATTTTTTGACTTTGATTCTTTTATCCTGATTCAGGACAGGAACTCTGATATCACCAAAATCTTCATCATTGTGAAATGTGTGTACTAATAGGTTAACTAATTCCCATTGATCTCTCACTAACAAAAATTAAGAATAGGCAATGGAATGCCAGAAAAGTTCCTGAAGCACCTGCACAGCAAATTTTGACCTTTCAATCCTGGTTTATGTCGTCTCTCCTGTTGGAGTGGTGTCAGTGGAAAGGAGATGTTCTCTCATGGAAAGGAGATGTTCTGTCTCCCAATAATAATAGAAACTCAAAACCACTCAAATTCTCATTAGTAACTGTTTTCAATACTCTTACATTTTACAGACACAGATTTTCAAGTTGTACAGATTTTCTAGCCAGAGGCTGCAAAGCCCTTGATCCTATTATAACCTCTGACAAAATAGGCACAAAAAAAGATAGGAGGCTGAATTGCTAAGGGGAAGAGTTAAAGTCATTTGGATACTGTATAGAGAATGGGAAATACAGTTAATGTCTGGGATTCTAAACATTTATTCTGAACTTCCGCCCTTTTTAATGGATGTCTTGCTCACTAGTTACTGATATGTACGCTGAACTTTTGTTTCACCTTAATTAAGTTTATTCTTGGGAATATATTCTGTTAATACCTAGATATACCATTTTCAAAAGTGTAAATTGAAGGTAGAACTGTACTCAACACCTCTTTAAGAGTGTGTCTTTTCGGCCAAAGAGCAAAATCTGGCTCAAAGATTATTAGATCTGCAGTTTTGGCATGGACTCCTCTCTGGATATTTTACCACAACCTTGTGAGTTTAATACATATGTCAAGGTTCCTTCCCCACTCTGAACTGTAGGGTACAGATGTGGGGACCTGCATGAAAACCTCCTAAGCTTACTTTTACCAGCTTAGGTTGAAACTTCCCCAAGGTACAAATTAATTTTACCCTTTGCCCTTGAATTTCCACTGCCACCACCAAACTTTAACTGGGTTTACTGGGAAAATGTAGTTTGGACACGTCTTTCCCCCCAAAATCCTCCCAACCCTTGCACCCCACTTCCTGGGAAAGGTTTGGTAAAAATCCTCACCAATTTGCATAGGTGACCACAGACCCAAACCCTTGGATCTGAGAACAATGAAAAAGCATTCAGTTTTCTTACAAGAAGACTTTTAATAGAAATAAAGGAATCACCTCTGTAAAATCAGGATGGTAGATACCTTACAGGGTAATTAGATTCAAAACATAGAGAATCCCTCTAGGCAAAACCTTAAGTTACAAAAAAGACACACAGACAGGAATATACATTCCATTCAGCACAGCTCTTTTCTCAGCCATTTAAAGAAATCATAATCTAACACATGCCTAGCTAGATTACTTACTAAAAGTTCTAAGATTCCATTCCTGTTCTGTCCCCGGCAAAAGCATCATACAGACAGAAACAGACCCTTTGTTTTTCTCCCTCCTACCAGCTTTTGAAAGTATCTTGTCTCCTCATTGGTCATTTTGGTCAGGTGCCAGCGAGGTTACCTTTAGCTTCTTAACCCTTTACAGGTGAGAGGATTTTTCCTCTGACCAGGAGGGATTTTAAAGGGGTTTACCCTTCCCTTTATATTTATGGCAACATACAAAATAACCTTGCTCCTCTAAGGGCACAAGACCTGAGTCACTTGTCTAGTACCTTCTTGTACTCCTTGTTTGTAGTTCATAAATGGTGGGTTGCATTATTTATTAAGCAATACCCAGTAAGATCTATTACACTAGCACACTGCTAATGCAATTAAATATTAAAAGGGAAGAATGAAATCATACAGCAGAAATACAAGCCTATTATGACACTTTCATGTAAATTAGTTAACTGAATTCTGCAAATAAATTTCGCCATCACACTTGCTAGTCTATAGTGAATTAAAAAAATGTCTTTTATTCAGAAGTATTCAACTGAATTCATCAATAGTAGATCGGAATCCTGAAAAACATGCAGGTGCACAGAAAATTGGGCAATAAAACAATGTTTTGACTAGGTGTACATATTTTTTCATGTGGCAAGGTTAGTGAAAGACAAAAGGAGCAGGAGAATATTTGTTACTGCCCCTCTGAATGGAAGACATTCATGATGAGGATCATGTAAAAGCCATTCTGAGGTGCCTTTGTATATTCAGGAAGAGGGAATTTAATTTTGATGTTCAATATAAGTGTCGATCTCTAAGAAGCTCTTTGGATTACAACAGCAGCAATTAACAAATATACAGTTGGCAGTCAAATTCATCCCACAGGGCATGAGTTCAGAAAAAGCACAAATATCCCAGCTGTTTTACATTTCAATTTTAGTGACCTATTTTAAAAATTAAAATTAAAAAACCTTTAATTTGTAGCAGGATTTCTCTCACTTAAGAAAGCTTCTGTACCACGTTTGGAAACTGTAGATCTGCAAAATCTGTAAATTGCAACATTTCCATTTATCTGACATTGCAGTTTTGACAGGTCTCAGTAGATATCTTCTCTTAGGTCACATTAAGATCAAAGATTACATACTGAGTTAAACTAGTTTGCAAATGCTTCCCTCTACATTAACTACTGGGACTCTTTATGGTCTAAATACTACAATGAGGATATAAAGTTTTGCTGACAAAACCAGCATACTGAACACACAGCAACTTTTTGAAGAACTGGGATAGTTTCAGTTAAAGTGCTTTGGATATATTAATAGGTATATTAGAAACCACTGTGCTCTCACAACTGAGATCCCAACTTAATGTTTCAAGCCCATCCAATTATAAATTTGTCTGTGTCACCCCATATCCCTTTTTTCCATTTTCCAGTTTCATTGCAAAAAAAGAGACAATTCTGAACATTTTTAAATGCCTTTGACAATTTAGTTCACAATTTAGGAATTCTGTCGCCTTATTCAAGGGAGGCATACCATACTTTTCCTTGGGTTTATGATACTTCAGCTATGCATGTTGTGAATAGGACACATTTACTATCCCTTCAGAATAGCACCCTTACTCAACTCTATTGATTTGGCACTGGTGAAAGTAAGTATCTAATAGCAATGAGTAGAGCCAGTATCCGATTCTAATATGCCACTCTCTCAGCCAGGGTAGCATCCTGACCTCCACCCCCTTCTATTCAAGTTCTGGGCCTCTCTTGAACACTGACTGCCAATTGTATTCAACTCTGCCAAGTGGTAGTAGTTTTGAGACATAGGAAAAAGGTATTGAGGTTGGACAGCCAAAAACTAATTAAAAAACAACATTAGCTGGAGCCAGATCCAGGTCTCTTGATCAAGGGGAATGCAAGGGCAAATCCTTGCTCAGGGAAAACAGAACAGATGGTAAAAGAAAAGGGCTTGGTACCCCTGGGTAACTTGACTGTCCAGATATTTGTGGAGAGTATAACAAAGCAGTTAAGGATTGAATTTTATTTTGTGGACAATAATCTTTGGCACAAGAACAGAACAGAAAGGAATAATCTTGGAGCCACTGCTCAACAATATCAGACACTGGGGCAATTTGAGCCATTTAGATATTGGCCCAGGTTGTGGGGCAGTATACCTCCCTAAGTCATAATCACTTCCCAGGTGATCTCTGTGAAGGGAGGACTACACTGGCTGCATCACTTTGCAGGGATGCCTACATAGCTGGGATAGGAGGAGTCCTGCATAAGATGAGGAAGAAGAAATAAGGACCAGTGCATGGGGGAGTGTAAGCACATTGGATCTGTCCTCTCCTCTCAACAATGACTTCCTATAGAACTAGGTCTAGAAAGCATTACCTATGAGGAAAGATTGAAAATATTGGATTTGTTTAGTCTGGAGAAGAGAAGACTGAGGGAGATATTACAGTCTTCAAGTATGTAAAAGTTTGTTATAAAGAGGAGGGTGATAATTGTTCTTCTCCTGTCCTCAGTGATTAAGGAGAAATCATGGGCTTAAATTGCAGCAAGGGAGATTTAGGTTAGACAATAAGAAAAACTTCTAAATTGTAAGGGTAGTTGAGCACCAAAACAAGTTAGCTAGAATGTCCATCATTGAAGGTTTTTAAAAAAAGGTTAGACAAACATCAGGGTTAGTCTAGATCAGTGGTGGGCAACCTGCGGCCCACAGGCAGCCTGTCAGGGTAATCTGCTGGCGGGCCGCGAGACAGTTTGTTTACATTGACAGTCCACAGGCACGGCCGCCTGCAGCTCCCAGTGGCCATGGTTTGCCATTCCCAGGCAATGGGAGCTGTGGGAAGCGGCAGCCAGAATGTCCCTGCAGCCCGTGCCGCTTCCCACAGCTCCCATTGAACGGCAAACAGTGGCCACGGGGAGCTGCAGGTGGCCGTGCCTGTGGACTGTCAATGTAAACAAACTGTCTTGCGGCCCGCCAGCAGATTACCCTGACAGGCCGCCTGTGGGCTGCAGGTTGCCCACCACTTGTCTAGATAATATTTAGTCCTTTCTCAGTGCAGGGGACTGGACTAGATGATCTGTCAAGGTCCCTTACAGTCCTATATTTCTATGATTCCATAACTTTGAATTAAATTCAAGGTCCTGCTCCTTATCTTAAAAAAAATGTTCCATATCCTGGGTCTAGGATATCTAAAAGATCTAAAAGTTCAGAGCTAAGACCATGGTCAATTACACTCCCCTGGCACAATGGAACTCTCTACAATAACAGTGAAGCATGTCTTTTTGGGAGACAAAACTTTCTTTGGGGACAGTCAGAGACTATAAAGTAAAAAAATGCCCGTAGCAGCTAAGGATCATCACAAATCTCACTGCTTTCTGCTCCAAGTGCAAGGTGTATTTCTTCTGACTTTGCTTTCTCTAACACACATCACACACACTGCTATGTGTGTGTACATATTTACACAGGTGGTCCACAATTTTTCCTTGCAAAGAGGATGAGAACACACACACAACAAATGTTAGTTATGTTGTTTAATGCACTACTGAAGGCACCCAAATACTACAATGATGAACCAGAGTCCAGGGCTGGTCACTTCAACCTACGTCTCCCACATCCCAGGCCAGTGCCCTGACCACAAGGCTAAAGTATATGAGAGTCAGACATTTTCCCTTGAAGTGGCCAAAGCGGGAACCAGAAGTTTTCCTGAACCAAAGCTCAGGTTTCAGTCCAGAGGGGCTGGAAGGACATTTTGACCCAATTCTGTTTGCATAGAAATATCCAAAAAGGTTCTGGTTTTGTTCCACACTTGAAACAAAAACATGTTCTGAACCCTCAAAAGTTGTTGTAATACAGAATGGTCATCCTTTGGGTAGTTCTAAAGGGGAGGGAGGAGAGATTATATAAACTTTGATTCCTTTCCAGAAAGGTCAATGCCTCTTTTGTCATCACTCATGGAATTTCTGAGCTAGGAATTGTTGGGGTTTTTCTACTCTACATTTGCATAGCAAGATTTGTTTTTATTCTTAATGTAGGTGTTTTGTAAAGTGGCATTCTGGACCTTTTAACTCTATTAATTAAGATTCACAACCTGATGTGAAACAGGAGGGAGAGAGGAGAAAAGCAGCTAACACTGTTAGGATTCTATAGGTGTTGCATCATGAATTACTGGATGAAGGCTCTTAGCTTGAGCCAAAGCATCCAGGGAAACGAGCCAAGGAAGCCAACACAGAGCAGTAGGTTTGCTGGGAAAAGGTCCTCAACCACAGAGAAGAAATGAAGGTTAAGATAATCAAAGCATGATGAACACATGGAGAGAGGTTTCATGTGGACTTAATCCCAAAATGAGCTTCTCCTAGTGCATAGACTCTAAGAAGGACCCTACCAAATTCATGGCCATGAAAAATGTGTCATGGACTGTGAAATCTGGTCTCCCCCCATGAAATCTAGTCTTTTGTGTGCTTTTAACCCTATATTATACAGATTTCATGGGGGAGACCACTGTTTCTCAAATTGTGGAGGTATTGACCCAAAAGGGAGTTTCAGGGGCGTCACAAGGTTATTTTAAGGAGATCAGGGTATTGCCACACTTACATCTGAGCTGCCTTCAGAGCTGGGCAACTGGAAAGCAGGGACTGCTGGCCAGGAGCCCAGATCTGAAGACAGAGTCGCTGCCAGCAGCATCACAGAAGTAAGGGTGGCAATACCATACCATGCCACCCTTATGTCTGCGCTGCTGCCTTCAGAGCTGGGCAACTGGAGAGTGGCAGCTGCTGAATGAGGTCCCAGCTCTGCAGGCAGCAGTACAGAAGTAAGGGTGGTAATACCATGCCAGGCCATCCTTACTTCTGTGCTGCTGCTGGCAGCGGCTCTGTCTTCAGATCTGAGCTCCTGGCTAGCATTCCCTGCTTTCCTGTTGCCCAGCTCTGAAGGCAGCACCATCGCCAGCAGCAGAGAAGTAAAGGTAGCAGTACCGCAACAGACCCTACAAAACGCTGTGACACCTCCCCCCCCCACCCCACCGCCCAACTCTTTTTTGGGTCAGGCCCCCTACAGTCACAACACCATGACATTTCGTATTTAAATAGCTGAAATCATGAAATTTGTTATTTTTTAAATCCTATGATGTGAAATTGACCAAAATGGACCATGAATTTGGTAGGGCCCTCACTATAAGGTTTTTGCTGGCCAAATCTTCAAACTAAAAAAGAATTGGCAGGAACATTTGAAGATCAGTCTTACCTGAAAACTAAGTCAGTGCTTTCTCCCCGCAGCACGACTTGAAAAAGCTACACTGCAAGCGGAGTGCAGTCAGTGTCTACTTTGAATTCAAAAGCCTTGGTAGCAAACAGTGTCATCTATTTGAAATGGGGTGGGGAATATGGTGAACATCTTCCTCTTCTAGAAAACAGATCTACAAATATACTCCCAGACCCTCAACCCTTCCCCACCCCCCCGCCACGACTAATTAGGCTTCAGTTCTCTACCCCTCCCCAATAAATCCATGACTTTTGCCCCTTTTGCCAGACTATGATGATTACTTGTCTTTATTTTTTTTTAAAGTTCCCATGAGAAACTAATAGCTGTAATTATAGCTTTCCCTTCCCTTCCATAGCACAGGGCTTTATTTACACCAATGTATTCATAAAACAGCTGAGCTATTATTGGGTACTCAAATATATTTCTTGCATCCCTTCCATTGTTACACCAGTAGTACCAGCTGTTCCTTTGTGGCTTTGACTTTTTGCCATGCCAAGTGTAGGCTAGGTCAGACTGTGCCTCTGGTACAAACACTATGTTGACTGTCTCCCTTGAAAGGGGACAGTGCAGAGGTGAGATACAACTATATGATGTAATTAAAGATCCCATAAAGAAGCCACAAATGAAAAATACCTCTTGCTAATGCGTCAGTGTTGTGGGAGGGTAGGTGAGAAGTAGTGATGCTAGATAGTGGATTGTTGGAATGAGAAACTGCATTAAAAGGAGACTTTCCCCATTATAGCCAGGTGCAGATGTTACTACATTGGAATCTGGCAATGCCTGCATTGATGACATGACTAATCACAGCATTTTGTGGGAATGGAGCATTGATGAAATTAATAAGGATTTGCTCCTTCCCCTACCTTGGAATTTTGCCTACTGTTCATGAACCTTTTTCCTCACCTCTGTTGATGCCGTAGACACTCAGTCTTTGGTACAACTATTTTCTCTCAGCAAACTTATGTAATTTGTTTGTTCTTTTCAATCCCGACACTTAATAGGAATGAAATAAAAGAATTACATAAATATAAGATGAGTCTATATTGTATAAGATGACTTCAATTACTTTATCCTATATTTTCCCAAAGCTTCTTCCTGCATTCAAACAATCTCTCTCCTTCCAATTCTCCAATCAGTGTTTTCATTCATAGTTGATCTCATGGCTATTGATTTAATCCACGAAAACTTGTGGTATCCTTTTTGTACATGGCATGAATTGGCATGGCTGTAAGTATAGTTGTCACCATAATTATGTCAGAAAAATTACAAGTTTCAGCCAAGGGCCTGATCCAAAGCCGTTTGAAATTGGCAGTGTGAGTCTTTCTATTAATGGGTTTGGATACAAATTCTGCTTTGCCTGAGAGGCTTCATGCACCTCTGGTTAATGTGCACATCTTAGTCTTATGAATACTTTAAGTGAGCTCATCCTAGGCAGGCTTTTTAAAGTCTTCCTACATTTAACATTATATTTATCTAACTTCTACTAGTCAAACTAATTCTCTTTATACACAGAGTCTGTCTCATAGCTCTAGCAATGTGCTGTGGCTTGCTTTACAAGTATTACATGGGGCAAAATCAACTATCATGCAATAAACATAATTTTATTAGCCTTTAAAAGAAGCTGTCTTCCTCCTGCTCATTGGGATGTACACCTAAAGTAACTTAGGTGCTTCAGAAGATCACATCACTGTATTTAATTCATTCAGTGTTTTTGAACGTCGATTCATTGCTAGTACTGAACTAGCCTATATAAATTCCTCAATCTTATCAACTTGAAGGGCCAAATTCTCAATTTTTGTGAATGAATTCAGCCCTATTGACATATCAGTTGAGGATTTGGCCTTAGCTCTCTCCTTATACTGTCTCTCTCTTCCACTCATCATGCCCCCACACCAGGTTTTTGTCTCCATAAAGTAAAAGCACTTTGCATTTCTACATGACATAAAATCTTCTCAACCCTTTCTTAAAAATACAATGCCCATCAAACCAGAAGGTAAAAGTATGACCTGGACTTTCACTTATTATAGATGACACTTCTGCATTAATTTTCCCCCCTCTTGGTGGTAAGGACTCAGTGCTGCAAATCTCCCCTTTAGAATAACTGTATCACTTAAAGAATTACTGGTGAGGGAATTTTTCCCCTGCTGTATCCTTCAAGAAAACTGTTTTCTCTAGTGTGAATTTTGTTTAATTTTTTAAGTCAGGTCACTTTCCTTTGAGAATCTTTCATCCTGAGGGATTAATTTATCAGAATGGAAAAAGCTTTTCCTTCCCAGGAGCCATAGCCATCACGTGCAGCCTTCTTGAATTTCAAAGAAATGCCACAAGCAAAATTAATGAAGCAAAATTTCTAGCTGAAATACTGTGAAGGTGCTCTTGGTATCTGGTGGGGAAGCAAACTGCCTAGTGAGTCATGGAAGAGAATTCATGAAGACCTGTTACCATGAATAATGAGGTCTCTGTCTCAGCATCTTCATATATGCCCAGGGTCTTATTCTCTCTTAACCCGTGTCTACACTATGAGCTGGGGGGGCAGAGTGGACCCATACCAGTAAAATCTGCATTTTACTTTCTCCCCTGCTTATAACCCCGCATTACTATTGCCCTTTTATTTTGCTCTATGTTAAATTAAAAAAAATGTACATTAAGGTGCGAAGTTAAGTACTTGAGAGTTCAGAAATGCCAACATTAAGGCATTATGAAACCTTAATTCAGCTCCCTTGTGCATATCCATTATGATAAAGTCTTCAATCACATGCTTCTCCCCCTCAACCAAGAACCCTGCCTCACTCAGTGAGCAGGATGGTCAGAGAATCAATGTGGGTTGTGCAGTGAATGAGGCTGTTGTTGCCAGGACCCTTCCCTTGTTTGCTGCAGCAGTTGGATGAGGCATCATGAATGAGGTAGGGAACTGCAGGAAGATGGTGAGCTCGTGGTTAAGGCAGTTGGAATCTGTTGCTGCCTCCATCACAGAGTTCCTATGGGATGGTAGGCAAGTCACTTAACACAATGAAACTTTTCACTGGTGGTCCTCATTTTCTTGAGGCACCTGAATTCTGAATCACACAAGTGTTGAGCACAACTGATGTTAATGGCAGCTGGAAATTGAGCAGACAGATAAGTTAAGAGAGAGATTCAGGTGGATGGTCTAACTTGGTGAAAGGAAGGGAGGCAGGGTTTGAGGAGCAGCAAGGAGTTTTGAAGGAGAGAGGAGGGGACTGATAGACTTTCACCTGCCTGCCTTGAACCCAACTGAGAGCAAAAACTGTTTACATACCAATCACTGAAAAATCAGGACCACCAACATGGGGAGGGATTGTGAGGAGTTCCTGTTTGTCCTAGAGAACTTATTTTTCTTTTAATTAGTATAAAAATTACTTGGAAATACTGGATGTGCAATACACAGTATATACAAATGCATGAAATATGACTGGATAGTATGAGTGCTCTGTGAAAACTAGGGACTCAACAGGCATAAGAGAAATATGAAAGGGTTGAAGCCCAGGCAGCAGCTGTATAAGAAGCCATCCATCTTTCCACAAACACTTTTGTATGAATTGCAGGGAAACAGTAAAATTCTGTCATTGCTAGCTAACTATTTTTAGGTTCTGGAGGATACAAGAGAAATTGAAGTGATTAACAAGTTTGAAATATAGAAATTATGATACAGACTTTTCCCCCCCTCAGATTAGTGCATGACTTATTCAAATTCTCACTACAGTTATCTTGGGTCTTTAAAAGAGAATGGGAGACTCTGGTTTCATGTGCATCCAGAAATGGTGCTTAGACTTTTTTTTTAAGAATGAACAGGAGGTTAGCTTTTTCATTTATATGTTTTTTGGAAAAATGCAATTTGTTACAAATTATATTGTCTGTAAAAGAATCACTACTGCAGCTCTAATGTGCTTTTTTTAGTATCAGAAACATAAAAGCACATCAAAACACACCATGTGCAAACTATGGTATTAAACGGATTAGAAAACTAAATGTCATACTGTAACATGACCAGGGGTTTTTTTGCAATTATTTACAAGGTAGGCAGATGATCTCAGCGGGCAACACTTTCTCCACATATGCACCCTGCAGCTAAAATACCTTGTGTACCTTACTGTTCCTTCAGAAAAAAGGGGAAAAACTTTACGGAACTTTAAGAGATAGGAGTTTTAAGATGGGTGCCTCAGCTACATTAATTCTGTATTAAATCTTTTTTTTTAAGTCATAGTAGTTTTTAAAAATATTCTGTAATAGACCATTCTAATGACCATTCTAATGACTACGCCACAACTAAGGTGGGGCAGAGTTTGTCTGGGGCTTACCCAGGAAGGACAGCTCTGTTTTATGGTGGGGGGAGGAGGGGAAGGAAGGAGATCAGAAACTGCTGCAAAAAAGGTGCTTGGTGGTCAGCTTTGCAGCAATGACTTCCCTCCCTACCCCCAGGAATGTGAGGTCCGAAGGGCATAAAGGTACGAAACCTGGATGGGGCAAGACTCTTTGTTCCACGCAGCTAGGAAGCCAGCAAACAGGATCATGAAGCAGCATGGCTCCAGGGACACAGAGAAGAGTGAGCTCGGGGGAAAAAAGGGAGCTGTTATCCCCTGGCCCCAGATGGAGGGAAGGGCAGGCAGAGGCAAATTACAAGTAGGACACAAGGGGTGTGATTTAGCAAGTGAAGCTGCTGGCCAGCGTCTGTTGCAGTCACGCAACAGCGTGGCTTCTTTAGGCTCACGCAGGAAGGGGAATTAGCATCCTCCTACCCCAGGTACTTCCACCCACAGGCAGGCTGGAAGCTGCAATCAGGGAAGGATGGGGGTGAATTGGCAAGCACAGCTAGTCAGTGTCTGAAACAATCAATGTGCATTGGAAGGGGAAGTGGGAGGGGGGAAGACAAGGAAATGTAACTTTTCCCATGTACCAGCAGCAAGTAGATGTATGGGCTATCAGGCTGCAATTCTTTCCAGCTCTGAGCAGGTTGGGGCTCAGGTGTCTGTACCTTTGCTGGAGAGGGGACAAGGTGAGAGGCAGCAGCTGCAACACAGGGCAGTCCCAATGGAGCCCAAGGGCTGGAAGGGGACCCAAGGGAGGCAGTATTGCAGCAGGGGCCTGGGCTGCTCACCAGTATGGGGGCTGCTAGTGCCCAGGGCCGTGTGTTTAATAACCCAGGGCATAGCCCAGGGCAGCCTCCTGAACTGAGGGAGGGAAGTGTCCCTCATGCAGGTGGGCAGGCTGTGTGGATTAATGGGGTAGTCAGCAGAGTTGTGCAGCAAACGGTCAGTGAAGTTGTTTCTGAGGTTTTCTCCACAGCATTATAGTGCTTCCAAATGGCACGAGGTTACCCAGAACCAGGATATTCTTCTCCACTGAACACAAGGGATGGGAGTAACGCTGATCCCAGGGGTCAGTTGGTTCTGAACCACACAGAGGTTGGGGCCATGGATGGCAGAGGTAGTATCTGGCCTTCTAGCCTAGAGTGACCAGATGTCCTGATTTTATAGGGACAGTCCCAATTTTTGGGTCTCTTTGTTATATAGGCTCCTATTACCCCCACCCCTTGTCTTGATTTTTCACATTTGCTATCTGGTCTCCCTATTCCAGCCTGGCAAGGGGGCGGGGGCAGTTGCAGGGGCCGCAGCGAGGTGCAGGGCCCATGCTCAACTTGTCCCTCAGTGACTTCACCTGAAGGGGACAGGAGTGAGCCTACTGGGATAGTGAATGCTCTGGGCTCATGAGTTAGAGGTCCTGAAGCCAGGGCAGACCCACCTAGGGGTGGCACCTTCAGTGGGGGCATGGATGGTATTACACAGCTGCTGCAAGCTAATTTGCATTTACTGCAGCAACTTCAGGCAGTTAGGTGTGAGGGTTCTGTACAGGGTAACAGGGTAGGCCCAGCATGGGCTCAAGCTTGGGCAGCAGGACAGGGGCAGGCCCCTGGCAAGAGTATCGAAGCCCGTGGGCACATGGGAATGCATCGGCCACCAGGGAATGTAACCTCATGGGACAGAGTAGAGACTCCCGGCAGGTCTGTGGGGGACCAGGGCTCTGTGGAACTCCCTCCATGCAGTCTTGAGTATGGTTATGCCAGGGTGGCTGACCTGATGGGAGTTCACCTACTCAGTACAACTAAAGATAAAATCCTGAGACCAATACATGGACATATTATCACTATTGCAGAGGGAGGTGATGACAGATGGTACACACAGGCAAGCCAAGCGAAAGAACGAGCTGCCCAAGAGGCCAGTGGTGCCGAGAACATGGGAAAATTCGGAGGCTGCCTTCCTCATCTATGCAGGTGTTATAGTACAGGCCTATCCTGAGAGGAGCCCTGCCTTGGTTAAGTATATGGGCATAATGAGGCAGGCACATGATATGTTTGGGGCATGTCCTGGTTTAATTATGATGAGCAGTTTCAATTAACAAACTGGAATAAGGTGGGACATACCTCATCTCCCACTGTGGTTGGAGTGGATGACACCAAGAGTGCCAGGAGTTCACATAGACATTGGTTCATTCACACCGCAGCAAGCTGCCCGAGGCACATAATAATATTTGTTAGGCATTTAATGATTGTGGTTGTTTTTGCAGCGCCTGTAGATACAGGAATGTTTGTAAGGCATATTTTGGGACCCATTCAGCCTGTTCTTGCCAGGAATGGTTATTACAAAGGGGTTAAAAATCTATTCAGATGTGGCAGGGGACACAGGGTGTTTTAATCAAGGCAAATGGTGTGCAAAAAAATGGCCTGCCACTTGGACACAAAACAGGGTTGTACGTGACATGATCTTCTTGGAATTTTTCCCCATTTTAGTTGTGGTGGTGATTTGGGGATCAGAGCTGGCTAATAAAAGGGTGTGCTTCTAGTGTGACAACATGGCAGGGGTATAGGTTATCAAATGACCAAACTTCCACATCACACAGGGTTATGAAGTTGGTAAATGTGTTTGTTCTACGTTTAACCTTCAACATCTGTTTTTCTTCCAAGCACATGCTGGACATGGATAATGGCATAGCAGACACCTTGTCTCATTTCCAGTTTGACAGATTTTGTGAGCTTGCACCAGGGGCTAGAAGTGAACCCAAGCAGATGCTGCTGGTTCTCTCTGGAACTTTGGCATATGAGGTGGTTGATGGAATTAAGATTTTTCACTCCATGCTTACAAGTTGTTTATTTTGTTTTCTCTTAATGAGTCTTGTCAATTCAAGGATCCAGAGAGTGGGTCACCTAAACAGCCCTCTGTGGAGGGCGGTTGTTGAAGTACCAGGCCAAAGACAATGCAGCTGCTGGTGCCCCTTTACAAGCACACATGGGATAATAGGTTCTTTCTCCCCAGTAGGGCTGCTAGGCAAGAGGCCATTTGGAGATGTCTGGGAACCTGGCTGGGTTGGAGGGGTGGGGGTGGGGCAAAGGGAAGGCAAGAAAATTGCTGGAGCCTCCTTGTGGCAGATGTCCAGTGCAGGTACTCCATAGGGAAGGCAGCCAGTGACCAGATAAATGGCCTGGTAAAGGACTTAAAAGGAGGTACTGGATAAAGGAATGGAATGGAGGAGGGGGATTGGGGACTCCTCTGATTGGTATGGCAGGGAGCCAAACCCCCCTTCCCTGCCCCGTTCTCACAGCTCACCTTAACCCTCTTATGAGGGTGGTGGTAAGGTCCAAGCCATGGGTTAGCTGGGAGACCTGGATGGAAACAAAAGGGGGGCTGGTAGAAGACCAAGAGAACTGATTTGAATAAACATGGATTTGCCTGTGCTGTACACTTTATTATATAGATGTCTGGGACTACCCAGCAGATAAAGTTGCAGCCTGATTTAAATCCATAACAAGTTGTCACAATATAATGTCCCCTTCCCCCTCACCCCCCAGGAAACCCCTGGGTAAGCAGTTTAGTAGATGTAGTGGAGTGGATTGTGGGAAGGGTTAAAGGTGTGAGTGGGGAGTGAAAGGTTCCTTTTCAGGTTGCAAGAGTCCAAAGGGGGAGGAGGGGAGAAGAGAATGGGTTAACTTGACCCTCCAGCCAGGCCCGAAGATAAGAAACTGACTCTGGCCAACAGACTCTCAGCTGCCTGCCAAGAGAGATGGGAGCCTGGATTCCAACCCCGATCAGTTGTGAGAAAGGAGAATTGAGCTGAGCAGAACTGGAGGGGCCACAAAACCTAGTAAGATAGTGAAGGTCAGCAGGTGCGGAAAAACAGTCTTGCGTCCCTGAAGCCAGTAGGTTTTGGGGAAGCTGGGGAAAGCCTGTTTGGACTGGTACAAAGAGCACGGGGGAAGAGAGGTCCTTGAACAAAATGCCCCCAGAAGAACCCAGGGCTTAAAAACCCTCCCAAGCGCTGAAAGAAGTCGGCGATCAACAGTGGACCCTGGACAACTGTGCACAGGACAGAACTCTTCTCCACCCTCCCCCTCTTCTTACGTTACAGCCAGGCTTGGCCAGCCCTGGGTTGTGCATGTGAGAGTATGAAAGCGGACGAGGGCTTGGGCACTAATGCTTTCTTCCATCCTTTGAGTGACGTGGGGAGAATCTAGCACTCACCACTGTTATTTTATTAATAAAGCTTTAAAACTTTGTTACTTTGTGTGCTCTTTCATCTCCTACCCCAACGATCCTGCAGCCTCAGCCTGAGCACCTGATACCTCAGGCAGATTGGTAACAAATCTGTCACAAAGTGTCTCCTGTCCTTCTTGTGGTGGACCTAGACAATGTTGGCACTACAATTTTATTGACAATTTTGTAATTACATGAATACTTCAATCACTAAATTTTTATTGGATTCCAATTTAATGTTATTCTCATGAGTTTGTCCATCATAATGCTTCATTTCTGCTAGTGTCCCTGACAAATAGATAAGTCTAGGGCCTGCTGTAGCCAAAAAGGAGCTGTTTTATTTGCTTAAAAATACACTGGAATTTTGGATATTCTTGCTACTGGGTGTGGAATAGTTAAATAGAGCATCTTATATTCTTCAGGGGACTTAAAGTAAAGGCCATCATTCTTCTTAATTAAGGCTTTTCATATGGACTTTCACGGAAATCACCTTAGGTGCCTTTTCAGGCTCTCACCTGATTATAATTAGGCCCCTTGGAACATTAACCTTGTGTTTTTTCCTCATGATTCATCTCATTAGGAAAAAAAAAGTAGTACCACTGATGTATAATAGCCTGATCCTTACTCAAATTGACAGTCCCTTTTAGGGAGCAGGATCAGATCTTAAGAAAACACACCACATCTAAGCAACTCTCCCAATGAAAGGAAATAGGGCTCACTGTGGAAATTCACTGTGTAACAACATTGCCTATTGCCTCTTACCTCAGATAATTAACCATACCTACAGTTGAGATGACATTCATGGGCTAATAACCTGGATGATCAATAAAATACTATAATTCTACTTTATTTAATTAAGACTTCCAAGAGCAGTTCTCACTCTTAGTAGTTGGACCTTATTTTAATGTGACCTCTAAATACCTTGTTGTGATAGGCTCAGTTGTGAATGAGACACTGGTAACAATAGCTGCAGAGGTAGCATACACCACAGCTGGGCAATTTCCAACCTCCACCCCTTAGTTGTAAGCTTGTCACTGCAGTATGTTAACTATTTTCCTGGCTCTGTGTAGTGTTACTTTCTATGTCCTGAGTAGCATCCTCCTTCCTCCCCCCACTCATTTTCTGTGGCTTCTTTCATCCTTGTTTTGATTCTTCGATTGCTTTCTTAAAATGTGAAGCACTGAACAAGTGTAATGTGCCTTATAATATAAGAAATATGGCTTTCTATTGCACCCCTGTACTTTGTAATTTTTATAGTTACTTTTCCTAAAAAGTAAAAATATAAACCTTCAGCTTCATAATTAATCATAGGTGGTATCCATGAGTTATTAAAGCTGCTCAGAAAACATTTTGTTCCTGATTTTTGTCCAAACAAAATTGAAAGTGTCAGCAGCTGTCTCAAATTATGTCTGGTTTTCACTTTACCAATCATCATAGCCCCTAAACAACTTAATATCCCCTACTCAATCCTAATTATTAACTTGGGGACTCAAGTAGGCAAAAATGCATATTGTTAGCAGTCATTAACTAGTTTGGGCTATGAAATTCAATTAAAATTAGACAGCACTATGTCCAATTCTGCCCTATGAAACACCATTGCAGTTTGTTGAAGGCTTTACGATTAGTGGGATTACATGGCATATTAAATCAGAAAAGGATTAGTCCTTAATGCTTCAGTTTTAGGATAAAAGGTGAAACACCTGAACAAACTAGTTCCATGAAAATCAGAACTCCTAGCAGTTGTATTCCTGACAATGAGAACTATGCTGCCTGAGGAGGCATTGCTTGAAAACCTCTGTGTGAGAGGTAAAGATGAAACTATTCACAAAGGCCTCACATGTTGAATCCAGGCCATAGCTTCCTTTAAAAACCATTTGGTTATAAACCTATTAAACTGTGGCATAGAAACTTATCAAGAGCCCACGGGTTCAGGAGAAGGTCTGCTGCTCTATCCATACAGCAAGTTTCTAGGAATGGATGAAAATCTGAACTTTTGAACACTCCTTATTTACCTCTGGAAAACTTTCCTAGGATAAATCTGTTTTATGCTATTTTTAGCTTTTGTGGCCAAAAGCATTCTGAAGGTAGTAGTCGGATAAAGTATCTAGAGAAAATGGGGGAAGGGGAGAAAAAAAATCAGACTATTGTGTCTACATACAGTAGAAAGAATAATCAATGAAACAGCAGAACTGTAACAAGTATTGTTTTTTGGAGGCACTAATCGCATTGCATAATTTCATCAGAAGTCTGAAATAGTATAAGTGCTGCTCCAATGCCAGCAAAAAGGAGAAAAAAGTACTGTGTTTTGTAGGGATAATAAGCTTAGTGGGTGGGTCACTTGTGGAGGTGGTCTGTTTTGAATTTTAAGTCCTCAGTGTGTTTTCTAAAGGTTCTTAATAGCATCAGGTATCAGTTTACATGTCAACACCCTATTATATTTAAATGGGATTCAGGAGTTACATGCTCATGGAAATCCCAGACTAAAGTTCTGTTGTAGAAGAAATTTCTGGGGATGGAGTGGGGTTACAATCTTTTTTGGGAGAAGCCACGATCAACTTTCACACCTCTGAACCATCTAATGATGAACAGCAATAATCTCTGCCTACTTCGTAGTCAAGACTTCTACCTTGATTCTACCATGCCTAGAATGTCTTTACGAACTGCTCATTGCAATCCCATAAACTGTTCTTCCAGCCGTCTAGGGAGTATTTACCTACTACAGTAAAAGATACAGCACCTTCCTTATACTGGCTTTGGAGTGTAAAGTGAAGTAGATAGTGATGCCATAGACAGATATAAAGAGCAGGATGTACTCACTGAAATAAGTCACCTTCAAGTTTCATCATGAATTTGAAACTCCCAACTAGGTTTTATAAACCATTTTGCCAAGGTTTGAACTTTGGCTCACCTTTAAGCCCATTTCTTTTTCCCCCCAAAGTGTTACACACGTCACTGGATTTGGTATCTGGGCTTACTCTGAAACAATGAAAATTAGTACTGTAGTTCAATTGAGTTGTATTGCTGATATGAAGTTCATTCAAGCTTCATGTCTTGGCTGAAAAGCCAGGAAAATATGTATACAAATTCTTGTGAACTGAAACTAGTGTTTTGTAATGATATTCCCCAGCTCAATAGTCCCTAGAAGGGTACAAAGTCAGTTGGCGCTAAATTTAAGAGGAGAACGGGCTGAAGGGGGAAAAAAATTGCATTTTTGACTAGTCACTCATTTCAACTCAAAGAGAAAAAGCTATCCCCCAAGCAGGAATAGTAAGTGTGTTTCTCAGTTTCTATTTTTGTTCTTATAAACTTAAGGTAGGAAATGTGAAGCAGGAGCTTAGTCTCAAAACTTACATACATAGGCACTGCTCTTTCATATGTAATTCCTGTGACGCTACCAAGTGTACTGTACTCAAAAAGTGAGGCCCTTAAAAAAAAAAGTCTTTAAAATCCCTTTGCAGTTCATGAAACCTAATTATTCCTTTCATTTATCAGGAAGGAACTTTGTTATCCACACAGAGTAGTGAGCTGTAGCTCACGAAAGCTTATGCTCAAATAAATTTGTTAGTCTAAGGTGCCACAAGTACTCCTTTTCTTTTTGTGAATGTAAGTCCAGACACAGAAGGAGCCAGCTTAAAAAAAAAAGATACTATTTCTAATGGATAAGGTATACAGGTGGGTATAAAAAGTTAAACCAAGGGCAACAGTAGCTAGTCTGACATCAAAATAAAATATGAAAACACGTGCTGAAAGCATCTGTTTACTTCAGTGTTCAACTAAAAATGTGTATTTAACATGAGAATGCTTGCAAAATATGGTACTTGTGCTTCTGGGATACAGAGACATGATACACAGCAATGTTTGAATGCTGGGGCATGTTCAAGGCAAGATTTGACTCCCATCTCTCAGGGATGACTTAGTGAAGATGAAATTAATTCTGCTATGATAAAGTGGGCAAGTGGCCTCTTCCAATTAGAGCTGGAAGTCACCAGGACGAATGCTGATGGGAATAGGGATAGAGGTCCTGGTGAGATGCCAAAAAACACACACAAAATTTATCATCAATGCCTACTAGTTTCTCCTAGCTTTGCTCTGAGTTTTCAGAGCTTGAAGCTAGCCAGGGTAGTGTCTAAATGGTATGAAATGAATGTCTGGGCTTATTCCCCCTCCCCAGATCAATGCAAATGAAAAACAGCAAACTTCATATGCTGCTACTTCCTACCCAAGTGATCCTGATTTGTCCTGCCTCATTGCTTAGCATGTTTTATTAATGTATGCATATTAAAATAAATTCAGTTTTCAATTTCATTAAAGCAAATGGGTAGGACTGAGGGAGAAATCTGATTAAACTTACTAAAATTCCAGGCAGCTTGATTATGAGACATTCAATTGCCATATTGTAGCTAGTATTTTGGAATCTTTAATTTAAGGGAATCCCTGCAGCCATCTGAAACTTTAGAGCATTTTTAATGGCTATTAGTTAATGTTTGTAAAAACAAAGCATTGTGTCAGCACTAGGCATTGATTAAACTAAAATAGCAATAATCATAATGAAAATCAAGAGCAATGTTATCATAACATCTTTTCCTCTGGGAACTGGGTCCTGCTTATACTAACTCAAAACAATACTGAACACATGTAACCCAGAACACTTTGATTTTGCACAGGTTAGGGAATATGACCCCCATCCTGCTCCATGGAAATTAATGGGATTAGTATCACTGACTTTAAAATGAGCAAGGTCAGGCCTTCATGGGACATCACGTGTGATTAATTAACCAAAGGAAGAAGTTTGCAGGTTTGGGCCTTCTCCCCACAGCACCTCTTCCTCGTAGGATCTTAACTGAAAAGGACTATTTGCATAATTAAGCAATGGAAGTCCAAAACTTCAGATTTACTATCAAGCATTTTGTAAGCAGCTGTCTTAAAACCTTGTGTGGTGAAGGCATATTGCACTTCCCTGTGTATCACTAACATTGTTGGAAAACTCCCACCTTTTCCTACAATTGTATACTGTTGTGCATCATTCATACCAGTCATTCATTCCACTAAGAATAAACCAAGTGCATCTCAATGTTGACAGATTCCTAACTCAGAAAGTGTTGCAGCCAATGTGGGAAAATGCTATATTAGACCTTGTCTCAACAGATAAAGAGGAACGGCTCACAGAACTAAAAATGAATGGTAGCTTACATACAAGTGATCATGACTTGGTCACATTTATAATGTGCAAACTGAATGGAGTCTAGGCCAGTGATTACATATACATACACAGTACTTTAAAAGGACCAGTTTCACAAATCTGAAAACAATTGAACCAAGTCAGCTGGGAGAAAGAATTTAAGTATGAATGATAATTTTGAATTGTTTAAGAACACTTTACTAGATTTCCAGTCCCATGAGTGATGAAGGCAGCCCTATTTGTTTTAAAAAAATCTGGTGTAGAGAGGACATGAAGGCAGATCTGTCTCCAAAAATATATGACATGAGGAGCCAATAGTAATGAATATAAATCAGAAACTAGGAACTGTAGAAAACTGATGAAGGGAAACAATGGAACACAAGAGTTAAGGACAATAAGTATATTAGGAACAAAAAGAATCCTAACAGTGGTATTGGTCCATTACTAGATGGAAATCATCAACTTAATGCAAAAGAATTCACCACATTTCTTTTCTGTATTTGGGAAAAACATATACAACACTCCTGAGATATTAGTGCAACAGAAAAAAAAGTACGTTAAGCAGCTACAAGAGTTGGATATTTTAAAGTCAGTTGGTCTGCACAACTTGCATCCAAGAGTATTAAAAAAGCTGGATGAGTTGCTCACTGGACTGTTAATGTTGATTTTCAATAGTCTTGGAACACTGGGGAAGTCCCAGAAGATTGGAAGATAGATAATGTGTCAATATTTCAAAAGGGGAAATGGGATGACCTGTGTAATGATAGGCTGTCAACTTGACATCAATCCTGGCTGATCTGGGACTCAAAACATTAAATGGAGTTATCATAATTAATGCCAATCAGGTGGCTTTATGGAAAAATAGAGCCTTTCAAGTTATCCTCAAAAGAGAAAGTTATTACAACTTTGGTTTGATAGAGGGAATAGACTCCTATGACATTTTGATTAAAATCTAGAATGATAAAATTAACATTGTACACATTAAATGGATTAAAAGCTCATTAACTAAACTGGAAGTCATTGAACAAGTATGTTTCTATTACGTTCCCACAAGGTTTGGTTGTTGGCCCTACATTTAACATTTTTATCAGCGACCTGGAAAACAAGATTCCACTTAAAATTGGCAGATGACATGGAAAGTTGGGGGAGCAGTAAATAATTAAATGTACAGGTCACTGATAGCAAGTGATCTGGATCATTTGCTCAGCTGGGCCTGTGCAAACTGGTTTTTATATGGCTAAATCTAGGAACAAAGCATGTAGGGCATACTTGCAGTCTTATGGAAGACTGGTGCATAATCAGCTGAACATAAAGTTCCCAGTGCAACACTGTGGCCAAAAGGGCAAATACCATCCTTGGATGCATAAACAGGGGAACCTTGAGCAGGGGAAGAGAGATTTTACCTCTACTTGGCACTAGTGTGACTGCTGCTAGAACAGTGTCCAGTTCTTTATCCAGAGGTCAAGCAGGAAGTTGATAATTAGGGTTCAGAAAGAGCCATAAGCATGCCTAAAGGACTACAAAAGCTCCATATAATGAGACTCAAGGAGCTCAACCTATTTAGCTTAACAAAGAGAAAGTTAAGGAGAGACTGCATTAAACTAAGTATTTACTTGAGGAACAAATATTTAATAATGAGTGCTTCAATCTAGCAGAAAATGGTATAACAAGATTCAGTGGCTGGAAGTTGAAGCTAAACAAATTCAGACTGAAAATAAGATGTGAGTGTTTAACAGTGAGTAATGAATCACTGGAACAACTTATCAAGGGTCAGCCTTGACAGTGTTTAAATAAAGATTGGATGCTTTTCTAAAAACTAATCAAATTTAATCATAAATAATCGGAGTTAACTCATGCGATTAACTCAAATTAATGGCAATTAATTGCAGTTTTAATTGCACTGTTCAATAGAATACCAATTGAAATTTTAATTTTGGATGTTTCTACCTTTTCATATACAATGGTATTGTGTCGTAATTGAAATCAAAGTGTATATTATTTTTGATGACAAATATTTGCACTGTAAAAATGATAAAATAGTCTTTCAATTCACCTCATACGAGTACTGTAGGGCAATCTGTGTCATGAAAGTGCAACTTACAATGTAGATTTTGTTACATAGCAATTGGCTGAACAAGACAACAAACAAGTTTGTTTACATTTATGCTGCCCTCTTCTTAATTACAACGTCACCAGAAAGTGAGAACAAGCATTTGCATGGCACTTTTGTAGCTGGCATTGCAAAGTATTTACGTACTAGATATGCTAAACATTCATATGCACCTTTATGCTTCAGCCATCATTCCAGAGGATATGCTTCCATGCTGATGATGCCTGTAAAAAAAAAAATGCATTAATTACATTTGTGACTGATCTCCCCTGCTCTGTTTTACCCACATTCTGCCATATATTTCATGTTATAGCAGTCTCAGATGATGAACTGGCATCATTTTAAGAATACTTTCACTGCAGACTTGACAAAATGCAAAGAAGGTACCAGTGTGAGATTTCTAAAGATAGAGAACTTGACACAAGGTGTAAGAATCTGAAGTGCTGTCCAAAATCTGAGAGGGACAAGTTGTAGAGCATGCTTTCAGAAGTCTTAAAAGAGCAACACACTGATATGAAAACTACAGAACCCAAACCACCAAAAATGAAAAATCAACCTTCTGATTGTGGCATCTGACTCAGATAATGAAAGCGAACATGCATCAGTCTGCACTGCTTTGGACTGTTATCAAGCAGAAACAGTCATCAGCATGGACACATGTCCCCTGGAATGGTGGTTAAAGCACGAACGGACATATGAATCTTTAGTGCATCTGGCATATAAATATTTTGTGATGGTGGCTGTGACAGTGCCATGTGAATGCCTGTTCTCATTTTCAGGTGACATGAACAAGAAGCCGGCAGCATTGTCTCCTGCAAATGTAAACAAACTTGTTGGTCTTACTTCTTGTTCAGCCAATTGCTAGGATGGAGTGGACTAGCAGGCTCAAATTTTAGATTTTATTACATAACTGCCCTCAAAAACAAAACGATCTACATTTGTAAGTTGCACTGTCAGAGTTTTCACTACAGTACTTTTATTAATTGAATTGAAAAATATAAAAAATATATAGTGATCACTGTATACTTTGTATTCTGTGTCATAATTGAAATCAATATATTTGAAAAGTTAGAAAACATCCAAAAATATTTAACTAAATGGTTTTTCTATTATTGTTTAACAGTGCAATTAATCACATGATTTTTTTTAATCTCTTGACAGCCCTACTAAAACAATATGCTCTAGGATCTATTTGGGGAATTTCTATTACCTGTGCTTTAGAAGTCAGACTAGATGGTTAGAATCATCCCTTCTGGTCTTGGAATCTATCAATCTTAAAGGAATGATTGAATTCTGTATATTTAAATTCCATTTTATTTAAATCTTTGTCAAGAATAGACAGGTACTAAACAACTCAGAATTTAAAATGGCAGAGCAAGAGCGGTGGTTGCAGACTCAAACAGTGCAAACACTAAAATCCCATTCACACTACTTTGGTTTGCAAAAATACATTTTTTGAGAACAGGAACCATGTGACTTTAAATGACTTGTGAAACAGAGATAGTTGTTTCTTTAAAGCTGAGTGCCTTTATTGTTTGAGAGAAGTTTCAGTGATGCATCAGATAGCACTGAAAGGATATACATCAAAAATAAACTCCCATTTGACATCCTGATGAAGCCTCTGTCTACTATTTCTACTGCTGCATTTGTAAAAGGGAGGAAGAGTAATAGAACTGTGGTTCTTCTAGGGACTGAAGCTCATTTTTACATGAAGAACAATGCAGAGGCATTCAAACAGGGTTGAGCTCATTTATATCCCCAAACAATGGCTAATAAAACCAGTCTGATTCAGTCTGAGGAGATGGGTCCTGTAGCTGTTGTATTTGTCATCTCCTCTTGGTTCTCTACTTTCACCTCTTTGAATCTTACCATTTTCCTTCTTGCATGTGGCCTCCATGAAGTGTTTATGGATGTGACCTGATATAGCAGACCCACTGCTGTAGATCATTAATCACCTCTTAAAGGTCAACAGAGGCTGATCCTGCATCTAAAGTCAATGGGAATTCTACCACTGATATCAGTGGGTACCTAGGGTATATTTCACGATCAAAGGGTGTGAGATCTTTTCCTTTTAATACACAATTAACTATCCTTTTATTTTTACCTCATTTGCAAAACAGGTAGACCGCTTAAGCCAGGAGTCTGGTGTACATGAATATGCATGTGGTAGCAAAATGGGAAAGTTTCTTCTGCAATCTTTTCTACACAGCTAATCCTCATGGAATATCCCATCCCATGTCTATCTATTAACTGATTACAACTAGCAAAGCTATCACAAAGGAACAACTGGACTGTTCTACAAATATCTGATTACCTCTTTGCTTCTTCCCTCCCCTTTATGCTCTCCATCATTCATGGAATTCTCAATATTATTGCTTCTGTTTGGCATCTCTGCCGAAACAATGAGTAGTAGCCACATCCATAACTTGAGGGGGTCTGAGTGATGTTCCCATGAGAAACATGTTAAAAATATATACATATATCTGACCAATGTGGTGCATTGTGTGAATAGCACCTTTCTTCTAGACAGCTTTACTAAATAGCTCAGGCACTGGAAAAAAGCTTCCCCCCTCTTGTTAAGTTTTCATCTTTATCTTCCCTCGGTCTCCTCTTTATCCCCTGCCCTCCATTAGGTCTCTTGCCTGAATTATTCTTAGCTTGGAGTTTATTTCCAACATATCTTAATAGGTGCTATAAGTCATTTGAAAAACCTAAACATGTCACATGTGAACAACGTGTCACAAGCTTTGCTCTGAGAAGCCTGCAGTGTTGTTGTACATCTGACATGCTGCCCTACTTTATTTAACCATTGCTCCCTAATGTTTCTTTACATCTTCAGTTTTAAGCCCTGGCACAAGTTGACTGACACTGTGTTATAGACAATTGCACAAGAAGTGGCTACATATGATCAGAAAGATGTAGAACACTTCTTGCTTTTATCATCATCATCTGCTGGCTTTCTGCAGCTCCCATTGGCTGGGAACGGTGAACCACAGCCACTGGGAGCTGCAGACAGTCAATGTAAACACTATCTTGCAGCCCGCCAGCAGATTACCCTGACAGACCACATGTGACCTGTGGGCCACAGGTTGCCCACCACTGTTCTGTGGTAACTGAGCTATTGTTAGAGGAAGAGTGATCACAATCAGTGAGATTGTAATAAACTGAAAGTTTTAGGGAGCCAAATTTGCAAGAACAGCTGGTACAATTAATTGGGAATTTACTCTTCTCCCTCTCCCCACCCCCATTTCCATATTATTCCTAAACTGATCTTGATCTGTGCTGGTGGAATTGTACATATCCAGTGAACAGTTTGGATGAACAATTTATAGCTTGTGGGTCCCATCCCCCCCAAACTGTTCCATTCTATTCCACCTTTGATTACCTGAGTAACAGGATATTGCTTCTCCTCCCTCAGAAGGGGGCTGCTAAACAACAAATGACCGTGAATAAGTAGTGAACAATACTCTTTCACTATTTATTAATGCCAGAGCTGGGATCAGACACTAGCACAAATGCCGGTGGTAAAAATGCCTGCAGAAGAGACTGAACGGACTAAACCAAATGCAGCTCTTTCAAACTAGAAAACTAATTTCATCATTTGATGAGCTGCATTCAAAAGCAGCCTAACAGCACTGATCTCTCCCATGCTGGGGCTACTTCTGGACTTTCCACATATGAAGCTTGTCCTTCTTATTCATCAAATCATGATACAACTGCTACAAAAAACTCTGTACCCTGTTGATAGTAGACTACACATTTATATTAGGAAGCCAGAACCACACTGTAGTAGGAACTGTATATACAATAGTCCTTGCCCAGAACTATTTGTCATCTAAATAGGTAAGTGGAGGAGAAGCAGATTATCCCCATTCTACAGACAGGGAATTGAGATACAATGACACTAAGTCATTTGCAGAAGGTCACAGAAGAAGTTTGTAGGAGAGCATGGAGGTCAACCTGCATCTTCTCAATCCCAGTCCAGTGTACTGGGCACAAAAATAGCATTCCCTTTTGATGTTACATTTTTCAAATAATGCAAACTTAGCCTAACAGAGAAGGCATTAGGATTGAGCCACTGAACTACAATAACACTTCAATATATTGTCTCCACATCAAGAAATTAGATATCCAGGAAAGAGGAAAGAACTCCAAGTGTAGCTGTAATGGTGACAGGGCCAGCTGCTGCACCTCTGACCCCCTCTCATCTGTGTTTTATTTCTCTCAAGATGGAATTTCATTAATTGCCCACTCCTCTCTGGCTTCTTGGCTAGAGCACCCAGTGTATAAAGTGTTGTAGTCCCAACAGGATTTTATACTTGCTGTTCCCTTTGGAGCTTCTAACCAATAGTTAATACAGTGACCAAAACAATACTTAATTTTTAAGAAACTGTTCTTAATCATAGGAACAAAGCATAACCTAAGAGTACTCAGCCACATGTCTATCTTACCCCAGATTCCTAGTCTCTGGCAGTGTGGTTGTCTCTGCTCTCCATCTCCCAGTCCTGGGGAGACTTAAACCCAGCCAAAGACTTCATTCTCCATTTCCACAGCTTGATTTGCTACTTCAACATGGTCTGAGTTTGGCAGGGTATTTGAGGTAGAATTTCTAAACAGCTGACTCTTACACACTTACTTAAGAGAATTACTTAAGAGAATCTATCAGATTCCAGCTCCCATCTTACTACTACATTAACACACTGTCGAGATAATTTATCAATACTCTATAACAGGCAACTCTCAATCCACCACAGTAGCCTCACTCTTTAGTGTGGGAGAATCCATGTGAAGCTAAAATGCTCTTTCTGCTAATTTTGCAACCAAAAGTTAATTTGCTACTTGACTTGGTTTTTAGTAACTTGACAGTATTTTTCACTCAAATTCTTAGTACATTTCATATGAGGAAAAATTCCATCATGAAAGCCTTACAAGTAGGAGGTAAACACTAATAATGAAATAATGTTTGTTATTTCTGGCAAAAGTTATCAGATGCTCTCCTTATACACGCTTCATTGTGAGCATATGTTACATATAGCAC
Source organism: Lepidochelys kempii (assembly GCF_965140285.1). Classification (NCBI taxonomy): domain Eukaryota; kingdom Metazoa; phylum Chordata; order Testudines; family Cheloniidae; genus Lepidochelys; species Lepidochelys kempii. The sequence continues at coordinate 28,885,387 of NC_136391.1, read as the reverse complement.
AGAATACATCTTCATTTATGCTGAATTAAAGAACTACTGTAATGACACTTTAAGAGGTGAAAGGACAAATGAATTGGATGGTTTAATACTGATGGTATAAATGCACCAGCTGAGGTCTTTTAAGAAAGTCTGTGTATATCAACAAGAACATGTGAACAAAAAAGAAAGGGTGTGAAAGAAGCACACAAGAATACAGAATGAATCTGAGTCTGAAAAGTGATACGGTCAAGATAGTGAGCGAAATATAGATTGCACTAGAATAGGATTAAATAAGAAGTGTTTCAAGTACAGTGCATAAGGAACAAGAGGTCAGTGAAGGGGATAAAAAAGTATTTAAGATGGTTTAAGGAGGTAACTTAATGACAAAGAATGCTTAAAGCACCCAAAGATTCTTTGTCTTTATACCAAAAGGAGAATAGTGAGGGGAAATAGTGTGCAGGCCCTTTGTGGATGAAATACTGACAAAAAAATTAACTCCAGGGCTAAATATGATTTCTTCTCATTTAGAAATAAGTGACAGTAACATTTTAAAAACCTCAAGTAAACTAAAGCTCTACAGCATCTTCCATGTCTAACGTACTTCAGTGCACTATAGTAACTAAAACAGAGCCCTGAGTTCTGAATGAAAAAAAACTATGGATGTTTGTAAACCACTGAAATAAATTGAAGGAATCGTGACAGCCTGACAAGAAGCACATGAGTGAAAGGTGAATGGAAAGGGTGGGGGGGGGGGAGAAGAAATAATGATGGAAAAGGGGAAGTGATGGAGATGTTTAAATTAAGGAGAGATCCTATTTATGCTACACAGTATGTGGGAGGAGGCAAAGATAAGGAGAGTCTTGTGGCCAGATACCAGTCCTTGTTAAGCCCCATTGATAAAAATCCATGAAATAGTAATCTGAAGATTCTCCCTAGAGCAAAATAGTCTCTGGCTAGCCTAAGACCAGCATAGCTGGATCTGCTACCTCTTCCCACCTTTGCTGATGTGTCCCCCCATACCAATGGAAGAAGGGGAAGAATGTTGAAAACTGTCAGCAACCCTAAGGCTGCTCTGTTTTGCAGGAGACCATTGAAACACTGGTGATTGAAGAAGTACAAAGATAGCTTTGAGCCCCTCCCAACTCTGCCAAGCAGAACTGTGGCCTCACCCATGAAACATGGTCTTTAGACAGGAACCATTCCAGAGAAAAACCAATAGCTACCATCAGAAAGAGGGTTTTTTTTTAATATGTTCAATTAAATTTAGTGGTAGTATATGGATATAAAAATGAACCCAAACCAGAGTACTAATCTGATGAAACAAGGCTTTGTAAAATGGCTTCAGCAGAAGACTAAGAAAAAAAAACCTGATTGCACTTTAAACTCAATTCTGGTTGTGCATTATAACTGAGAGGCAAGGCTCAAGGAATTGTTTCTTCCTCCACTGTTCTCACTACTGGAGATCAGACATGAGCTATTTCAAGGTGTAGATCCTACCATTTAATAAAGATGCAAGTCAAATACATCTCAAAAATGGACAGTAAGGCAATTAACAGGTCTAACAGAATGATTCCTGGAGGTGAGGAGGTTCTTAAAGCCAATCAATATTCAAATATACATGCATAACTAGTTTTTGAATTTGAATTTTCACCAGCAAGGCAAAGATATACATATCCTATAGAATATTTTTTTTTAGAATTGCATGCTCATAAGTGTCCAATTGCAGGTGTGTTCACCAGTCAAACTGACTGTGTGCCAGCTACCTCCATGTGTGTGTTCATGTACAATCCCATACATGCATGTCAGCAGTTTGTCAGCTGAATCAATGGCTCACAGTTCATTATTATTATGAAAAAAGTGGTGGCACATGCATAGAGACTGACCCCAATGGTTTTAAAAAAATATCTTTTAATTAAATGTTCTGATGTACTCTTAGGTAAACAAACAGGCACACTTCACAGCAAAAGTAGATTGGATGTTCCCTGGTTTTGGAAGGTGTTTTGCTATCAAACAAGTGTTTACTGAAGGGCAAGAACTTTACAGATAGATGCATTTAAGTGGAACAACAAGGAACTGATGAGTTATTTTGTGCATAGTAACAAAGTACAAGATAAAACAAAAACAGAACCACAGACCAAATAATGGATCTGGGTTTTACAGTTGTCATGGTAGTCCTACATGGAAGAAACAGGGCTTCTAAAGCAGCAAATTCTGATGTACTTGGGCAGAGAAAAATAGAAAAGAAAAAAAGTCTGTCAGAAATTCTGATTAGTTATTAAAATTCTGGGGGGAAGCATGGTGTCCTCTTACATTGGAAGGACAATAAAAGAAATAAAACTAGGTAATTCTGAAGATTGCATTCATACTAGAATGTTCAATTTTTAATTATGATAATGGACCAAATACATCTCTGGTACAAATCCACTGACCTCAGTGAAGTAACAGGAGATTTGAATTGGGCCCTGATGTTGTGTTCCCCCAAGTAACCACATCATAGGCAATAACCTAGGCAGTTTGTGTATCCTACTCACCTACAGACAACCACTCATCTAAAGTTAAAGAGAAAGTTAGACATCTACATTGGATTTTTAATTGAAATTTCATTTTATTTACAACTCTACCAGAAAACAAAGTTTGTCACTTTTCCATCCTCTCCCGATCCCTATAAACAGTCTGTGACTGAATAAGTCTCAGGAGTACTCTAATTTGCATAGGTAGCATTGACCCTCTAGAGACTATTGTCAGTATGGAATCTGCAGAGTGCAACATGTTCTATCCATAAAAAGAAAAGGAGTACTAGTGGCACCTTAGAGACTAACCAGTTTATTTGAGCATAAGCTTCATAGCTCACGAAAGCTCATGCTCAAATAAATTGGTTAGTCTCTAAGGTGCCACAAGTACTCCTTTTCTTTTTGCGAATACAGACTAACACAGCTGCTACTCTGAAACATGTTCTATCCATGCCTCTCCTACCTACAGGAAGTCTTCTATGTCAGTGGTGTGGGGGATGCACAGGAGAGAGGTGCACAAATTGACTACGCTGGGCTTTATGCCACCTGGATAGTCTCTACTGACGAGTACTCCCCAGCTGGATGTTCAAAATGATTTTGTGCCTCCAGAGTGGCTTCAGGATTTGGCCTGTTCACCAATTACTGTACCAAAAGTTCAAACCACAAAATGAATGAATTGCTAGGCCTGAGTCATAAGAATTAACAGTGCTCATAGACAACATCCAGGGATGCCCACCTAACATTCACAAAATAGCAAGTCTCTGCCTTATCATTTTAAGAGTTTTTTTTTTCCTTTAAAGATAAAACTATGATGCTTTCAAATATAGGGTTTAAGTGTTTGGATGCAAAAAGAAAAAGGAGAAAAGTTTAAGTTGTCTTAAATTATAGCATTTTAGCCTCCTTATCTCTTTAAGCTTCCCAAGAGTAGATGTTGTGATTGGGAGCACTCACCTCCCAAGTGCATCCAAGCAATTGGGTGTGGTACTGCCATCTTTCTCCCACTCCTGGCACTCCCCATAGGTTGCCAACCTTACTAGGCAAGTCTTCGGTAGCTCTGCCATCTAACCAAGTCATACAGTCAAAGTATACTCCTTCTGGGGTAGCAAAGGGTTCATTAAACTGTCTGTTCTCACTGGGGTCTTCTAAAGGAGCCTTATACCCCTTCATCAGTGGCTAATAGGGTAACTCAGTCCCACCCACTACTCCACACTCCAACCCAGAGATCCTATAAACAGAAACCACATACTGTTTCCTTTAGTAGTTACTGCTGTATTTCCTGTCGGTCTCTTCCCACACAGCCCCTTTATTCCCATCCATTACCTGAGCATTCTCAGGTCCTTTCACTCCCAGGTTTAGCAAGAACAGGAACCCCTTTCCTCACCCTTCTGGTTTCACCTAGAAACTGAGCTGCTAACCACCTGCAGCTCCTTTTATCTGAACCTGCTGGGCTCTGATTAGCTACTTCGACAAGGCTTCTCTAGGCAGGCTTGGAGGACCCATCTCTACCGCTCCTTCCCGGGGTAGTGTGTAGCAGGGCCTTCAGCAAGGGGCCACAAAGGGCCAGGTACACATTGTCACAATGATGTATCAAAGAAATAAAACAAATTTGGGACATCTCTAAAAATTGGACTTTGATGTGGGTGGTACGTTACCCTTATGAAAGGTTATTTCTGTTTTCAAATTCTGTTACAAAGTATAGCACGATGATGTGATGTTCATGATCATAACATTAAAGATGTGACATGTAACTGTAATTTTTCATAGTGTTTAAGACCAGAAGAGATGATTAAATCATCTTGTCTGACCTCCTGCATATCACAGGTCATTACATTTCACCCTGATACATCTATAATGAGCCCAGTGACTTGTGTTTTACTAAAACATAAATTTTATTTGGTTAAAGTAAATCTTTCAGAAAGCATCTGTGATACCCTGGTACCCCAATATTCACACCACTATCATGTAATTAGGATAGGTTTTGTACAAAGTATGTCTTGTGAGGTATCATTCTAAAAGTCTTGATCTGCTAGACAGTAACATCTTGTTGTATTGTATGTGTGATCGTCAAATGTGAAATTATGAAGTTTGGCTACGTATATGTTACTGAAACATGCTGTGAGGTTGAAAACACCCACAAGCAGCCTTTCAGGTGCAACAGTAAAAAGGCCAAACAATGTTAATGGCTTATTGAGAAAATGCACACAAGCACAATGATGACCCCAGGAACTGTGTACAATACAAACTTCCCAGAGTTGGCACTACAAAGTGGGAACTGTTTGACCTGGGTCACAGCAAAAGAGCTTTCTAGAAAGTGGGATGAAGATATAAAAGGGTGGAAATGGCATCATGATGGTACCCCACTCTCCCTACAACACCACACCTAGAAACACCAGATGGGCAAGGACTGAACTATGGGAAGTGATAGTCCCAGACTAGAGGGATTTTTAGCCTGTGTATGAAAACATGGGAAAACCAAGACAGCTTGTGCCTGAAGATTCTGCCAACCTGTTTATCACTCAGGGTGAGAATTTGCTAATTTCTATCCTATCTATGTAGTGTGTTAAGCTCAGTTTGCGGTTATGTTTATTTACTAATCTGCTTTGATCTGTTTGCTGTCACTTATAATAACTTAAAATCTATCTTTTGTAGTTAATAAACTTGGTTTGGTTTTGTCTAAAACCAGTGTGTAGAAATTATAACTTGGGAACTGGGAACTGTGGCCACTGGGAGCTGTGGGCAGCTGTCATAAATATAAAGGGAAGGGTAAACCCCTTTAAAATCCCTCCTGGCCAGAGGAAAAATCCTCTCACCTGTAAAGGGTTAAGAAGCTAAAGGTAACCTCACTGGCACCTGACCAAAATGACCAATGAGGAGACAAGATACTTTCAAAAGCTGGGAGGAGGGAGAGAAACAAAGGGTTTGGGTCTGTCTATATGCTGCTTTTGCTGGGGATAGAACAGGAATGGAGTCTTAGAACTTTTAGTAAGTAATCTAGTTAGGTATGTGTTAGATTATGATTTCTTTAAATGGCTGAGAAAGGAACTGTGCTGAATAGAATGACTATTTCTGTCTTTTTTGTAACTTAAGGTTTTGCCTAGAGAGATTCTCTATATTTTGAATCTAATTACCCTGTAAGGTATCTACCATCCTGATTTTACAGAGGTGATTCCTTTACTTCTATTTACTCCTATTTCTATTAGAAGTCTTCTTGTAAGAAAACTGAATGCTTTTTCATTGTTCTAAGATCCAAGGGTTTGGGTCTGTGGTCACCTATGCAAATTGGTGAGAATTTTTACCAAACCTTTCCCAGGAAGTGGGGTGCAAAGGTTGGGAGGATTTGGGGGGGAAAGACGTGTCCAAATTATGTTTCCCAGTAAACCCAGTTAGAGTTTGGTGGTGGCAGTGGATATTCCAAGGACAAAGGATAAAATTAATTTGTACCTTGGGGAAGTTTTAACCTAAGCTGGTAAAAGTAAGCTTAGGAGGTTTTCATGAAGGTCCCCACATCTCTACCCTGGAGTTCAGAGTGGGGGAGGAACCTTGACAGCAGCCGTGCCTGTGGACGGTCAATGTAAACAAACTGTCTTGAGGCCCGCAAGTGGATTACCCTTATGAGCTGCAGGTTGCCCACCACTGGTTTAAGGAAACAAGAGAGGAGCACATCATCAAGTCTGACCTCCCCTATATCACAGGTCATTAACACCACCCAGACCTGCATTCCTTGTTGCTAGTTGTATAACTTTGCATTTACTATATTGAAATGCATTTTGTTTGAATGGGCCCAGCTTACCAAGCAATGCAGATCTCTAGGTATGGACTGCCCTGTTCTGATCCTTTACCACTCTACCAATCTTTGCATCAACCACACATTTTATCAGCAGTGATTTATATTTACTTCCAAATAATGGCTATGTTGAATTGGTGGCTGAATCTTGTTTTAAGTGGAGTCACAGATTGTGTGCACAGCATGAGTGTTGTAGGTTAACTAATAACTGAACATGTGCATGGGTGGGTTGGAAGAAAGAGGGTAAAAAGCAACCCTGAAAGTTTGTAACTTTGATTTGTACTTTTTTATCTGTGCAATGGAAGAGCTGTCAGGTAGAAGTTACATAACTGTGAAGTAGAAATGTTTAATTTTAGGTAGTAAGGGTGATGTATGCTGAGCTCCTCTGAGGCATACATTTTCACCTATTTCACTAATGTATTGAAATTAGGTATTAAATTAACTTGAATGGCTTATACAGCTTCTTGGTATGATATTTCTGTGTTCAATATTAAATATATAGAGATGTAATGACCTGTGATCTCTAGCAAATGGAAGAGCTGACTTTGCTTCCTGAATCTGCCTCTTCATCTAGGCTGCCTGCTAATAAATTACTAGAAAATCACATTTACAGGGAATGTATCATAAAAGCAAATTCCTGGGTAGTTCACTGATTATGAACAGTGGTTTTACAAGCAAATCTGCCATCATAGTGGGCAAAATTATGTGATGTATACAAAAAGGGGCAAAGGCAGTAGATTTTTTTTAAAGTCCATCTCATAGTTAACTAGTTTGAATGGTGAAGTACTTCATAGTTATAGAGCCATTCCAGATTCCTTTGTTGTACTGTCTTAGAGGACCCTGTAACACAATAATGCAATCTAGTTAGGCCTCAGACATAATCAATGCCAGAGATTATTTGGGGCCCAGAAATTTTGCCCTATGTTTCCAAATATAGTAGAGCAGCTGCTCCCATTCCTTTCTTTAGCCCTACCTCCTTAGCTCCTGTGTAGTGATTATGTAGATGAGAGAGGTGGCTACACAATGGAAGAAATACATTACATGACCTTCTCCCCACCCACTCCCATGGACCAGACCATGAATGCCCTTGAATGGGTTTACAGGGACAGAGGGACATACAGGAAGCCCTCGTACAGCTCTTTAACTTTAACTGCTTTTTATGATGGTGGGATCTCTGCTCCCTGAAATCTGGAGAATAGGTCACTAGAAATGGAGTGGAAAAGAAGTGAGTTCATGGCCACTCACTTTCTGCACTGACCCATAGGCTGGTGCACTATATGGGTTCACCTGCTCAATGTTCATGGCTGGAGAAGGTGGGGCACACCCTTCTGTACAAGCAGCAGCATCAAGAAAGCTAGTCTTCTGGAGGCACCGTCTTAGTACCGCTACACCTCGTACAATGTGCTCTGCCTTTTCCTTACTCAGGGCTGTGTCAGAAATGCCACAGTGTAGCCCTGTAAGATCAGGGTCATTATGGTCTCCAGAAGTGGAGAGAAGCATAGAAATTGTCCTATTGCATTGTGTCCTTCTTCTCTTCTTGCCATATCTTCTGCCAGCCGTCTCTCTCAAACACTCTGTTATGTTTCCCTCTTCTCTATCAGAGGCAAAGATAAGCACATTTCAAAGGGGGCACAAAGAGTTTCATATATGCTAATGGAATAATTATTAGAAGGCACAGAAGCTATTGAAAGACTGGGATAAAACCTCTCATCTGGGAATAAAAATACAAATGTGACTTAAAACTCAGAGGGTTTATTTACCCTTTTTCCTCCTCAGATACATGGAGGCACATTGGAACCCGACACAGTGACCTACACTGCAAGTAAAGTACTTTACACACATAGAGAGCAAAATCGGTTTGCTTTTATCACCACAGAAAAACGTTCAAACTAATTGTTTGTGGTGCCAAAACTGTGCGAGGTTCTTTACAGATTTTTTAGAAAGTCATTGACTCAAGCTACTTACAATTTGGTCCTGTCTATACCAGATTCAGCAATTATGGCTGGCAACTCGGTTACCTGTACTGGTACAAATTCTAAGTGGAGACAAGGACAGCTGACATTTGCCCTAGTGGAGTTTGCCCCTAATTGGAAATGGTACAAGTTCAACCAGTGCAAATCATACCTTTTCATGTCTATATGTGGGATTTGGTACAGCTTCACTGGTTGCTAACCACCAGTAGCTGAACTGGGCCCATGTATAGACGAGGGCTAAAACTTTCAAGAACTCCTAAATGACTTAGGTGCCTAAGTCCTGTTTAAAGGTTTAGGATCTTAAATCACATTGGTACATCTACATAGCCAGCAGCAGCCCCCAGCAGTGAACCTCTGAGCCTGGGTCAACAAGCTCTGGCTTGTGCATTGCACTAAATTTATTTCTGTAGACAGTGCTTTTAAATTGAGCTTGAGCTGCCACTCAGGATCTGAAGCCCACCCACTTCAGGGTGCCACAACATCTACACAGCTATTTTTAGAGCAGTAGTGCGAGCCTCATGAGCCCAAGTCTTTTGACCTGGGCTGTGTAGACACATTTTTTCTTATAAAGAAAAGGAGTACTTGTGGCACCTTAGAGACTAACCGATTTAAGAGGCACAGAATGAGTTCCTTGGCCTACTACACATTGGAAAACTGTCATCTTGGTCACACAAGTCAGTACATTGTCTGGCACTAAAATACTATGTTCCTTTTAAAAGGCAGTATGTGGCACAAAATCCACACAACAAGATTAGATATTTATTTGGGCTGGAATGCTCACAAGAGCCTAAGTGAATTGTTTGCCCAAATCCTGTTGAAACTAATTACTACTTTTTAGGTGCCTCTCAATGTCTCAGCCTAATTCCCATTGCCTTATGGTTTCCAGAGGTATATATTGCTTTCAGCAGTTCAGTTATATGTTTTAAATTGTAAGCTCCTAGGGGCAGGGACCAAGTCTTCACATGTTTGTACAACACGCACCGCCCTGGGACCCTAATCCCAATTGCACCTCTGAATGCTATTCAAATATAGCAGTGGTGGAGATTACAGAGCTGGTTTTGGAACCACCACTCCTCCTGGTCCAAATAATACAGAGTGGGAGAATATCTTTAGAGCTGTAAAGGAAGATGAACAAAAAGATATAGGCAAGTACATTGTGTCTAGTGATTTGACACAAATTACAAGCTCCCAGGAGTACCATAGTCAGGAAATTTTGAAGATGCTTGCTACTGACGCCATAGCCCTGAGCAAGTACAGTGGTGGCAAGGATGCACCACAATTTTCTTTTTGGTCCCCTGCATAGATTTTACATGAAAAGCAATTATTCTCTCCCCACTTTTCCTCCAGTACTCCTGGATCGATTGCTGAGAGATTGCACTCTGTTGATTGTAGCAGTGTTAGTACCTTCATGCATAACTTATTTAGGAGTTCCTACAAAAACAAACGTAAGAATTTGTACTTTCGCGTTTACAAAATCTTCTACGAGGAGTAGCTTGTATTGCACCATAGCAAGTTACATGCAGAACACACCATTTATGGCTTTGATGTTAACTGTACTTTTGCTGATTGACTAACCTAGATATTTTTGCAAATTGGGAGCACCCAAACAAAATAGACTTTCAGAGGAAACAAACACTACAGACACTTCCTGATATTTGTTTTCTTTCCTCTGCCCCCGACCCTTACCAATCAGAAGTCTCCTTTATCACACAATTACAATAATAAGTAACTCATTAGAATGTCCCAAACCACATTAACCTGTTTACAATGGTATTTGGATTTTGGATTCCAACCTTCCAAAGCGCATTAGTTAATTCCTCTGTTTCATGTGTTTACTTCTCTTCCTCAAAATGCTCCTGGGCATGAGAGACTTTGTGCCTTTTTCTGCTCTATTGCTAGCAAAGCAGTTCCAGGATAGCCCTTATTATCATTAAGATTCTTCCCAAAAACACACTGTTCACAAAAAAACCTCAACAATCTGACCTCCCATTTGATAGCGGACTGCTTTATTGCCATCTTCTCAAATCCAAAATCCCCAGTGCTAATGGACTCTTCTGTGGGCTGGCTACCTCATGTGAGGTAGCACAATCTATTCCAGTGTTTATTGGGCAAATCTTCGTAATGTCCAAACACTCTCATCTCTTCAGGATCAACCTGCAGTACAAGTGGTTAAAATGCCAGGATAGTTGTTGAGTGCACAACCTTTTCCCAGAAGCTCCACCACTGAAAACAGCAGGGTGGCGTATCTTTTGTAAATGCCTTCTATAACTAGAAAGAAAGCACATCTGTCACAGGGAGCACACACTTAAATGTTAATATAGTCTCTGGGCAAGTGCCTCAGATGGTATAACTGTGTCAAGCTCTATTGTCTACAGCCTCTAATGTATACTTTTTACCTATCTCCTCCTTTCTTTTCTTGAGTCTTTATTTTCTTTGCCATGGCTCAATATAACTGGAGAGAGAACCTCCAGTAGTGATCAACACAGCCAGCTAATAAAAATATGAAATACATTTTGAGTCCTTGATTTGCCCATTTTTTTTTCAGCTGTCTTTTATATAACTATAAATTAAAACTGTTTCCAAGATATGTAGGGATTTTCCTACATACAAAGCTGGTTTTGGAATAGCTTTATGCCTGATTAATTCTGCATGTGGATGCTCTTATTCCAGAATAAGAATATTTAATTCTGAATTATCATAATCTACTTGGATTAAGCTAATTCAGAATAAGGCACTCTTATTTTGGAATAAGAATGTCCACATAAAGAATTAATTCAGTAATAGTTAATTTGCTTTAAATTTACACTTTCCCTTATTCCAGATTAATTTTCATGTGTAGACAAGCCCTAGGATTACAGTTGGCTACAAAAATGATAAAAATTCTTCTGTGAAAACTGAAGTTTCATTTTCTAAGTGGGAGGGAGAGAGAATGTAATTAGAATGTAGAAATATCAGTGAATAGTATTAAATTGCAGTATCATACTGGAAAAATGATACCCCCTCTAAAAATATTTTATACGATAATATGAAGGAAGGAAGGTGCTGATCATAATAGTGAAAGTTGATGCAACGTTTACATGGATTTAACAAAGTGATTTAAAACTGATTGACCTCTTGAAAAAAGGTTTGTTGAAAAGAGCCAGTGGCAGAAATAGCTCAGGTTCACAATGGACTACTCTTGTGAATTGTCACAATCTCAAGTTTCCTACACAAATAATGGTGCAGCAAAAACTGGCTCTTGCGCATTACTCTTTCAACTACCTTGGACCGTGTGTCTCAGATCTTTAGTATCGACTAATATTCCAATAACCTTGAGATACCCTATCTCTGAATATAGTTGAAAAAGTGAAAATTAGCTCTCAGGTTAGAGATATAAATTAGTTCTGGTGCTGAGTTCTGTGACTTCGTTCAAATACGCCTGCAACATTACCGATACGACTGCTTCCCCGCATTCACTAAATAAATATTAAGCTGTTTACACACTATGCCAAAGGATTGCTCTAGCCTGCATATTCAAATACAATTTGGGAGGACAGGCCTTGCCAAGCTGGGCCTACAGCCGTAGCATGTTACTATAAGCATCAAAGTTCAGAAGCCCAAGAGTTTGGAAGTTGGAACATTTGTGGAGATCAGATGCATAAATAAAAGAGGCATCAAAATCAGTGCTAACTAACCAAAGAGCATACACGTGTTAATGAAGCAACTAAACAATTGATTTCCAAGTGGGAGACAAGTAAGCTAGAAGGTAATTGCCCTAGTCTAGTAACTGGTCCTCTATCTCTTTATATATATACCATATATAGTATATGGTATTGATTTTGACATTTCTTTCTCAGTCTGACTCCTATTGACACTAACCCTCATCCTATTTAGGCCATGCTGTTACCAAATGAGTGTTGTGTGAAGTTAATAATTTCCAACTTTTCAGATGTTGCCATTTCATCCACAGAACATAGTGGGTTTTTCCACAGTGACAAGCGGCTGACTTAATTCCACTTTAGGGGGAAATAATTGCAGGTTTTCACACAGGTACCTTAGGAAAAATGTAGTAATTTCTTCACAGCAAAACCAGATTTTAATTGAGAGACTTCAACTTTTGTATGGGGGAAGGAGACAGGGAAAATAAATTAAGGTGCAACTACAGAAAAGCTCATTTTGAGAAAGGAAAGTCTTGCTGGTGTTGTAGTAGTGCAGTCTCTTTCCTCCACACAGTTCACTTCCCAAAGAACGTTGACACTCATCAAAGAGCTGTTGTCTAATAATAAGCCTTTCATTCCCATTGGCAACAACTTGCCTGCAGCAAGATCAGATTCATTCCACTGAACAAGCTCAGAATACGGACAGAAGAGGAGGCAGATTGACATTACACTGTTGCCACCTTCCTGCCAGAAATGACTCCTGATGGGTCCGAGAGATGCTCTTACTTTTTCAGGTTGAGTTCTTATAGTCTGGGGCAACGTGCCGACTTTCTATTTTGCTCTTGATTGCTGGGTAATTCAGCTCAGAATTGAAGCAATATTAATTTGCCTCCTTGTCACAAAATATATACATTTGAGGCATATTGTCACGTTCTCGCCTACAGAAATTGAGCAGAGTGGAACAAAAGTTAATCCTACTAGGGAAGAACTTGTTGAAATGGGCAAACACTTGTTTTCTTTCTTCTGTTGAACCTTCAACAAGAATAAAATGAAACGAACAAGGGCAATCGGGCTCCAGCTGTTTGCTACAGCCAACCCTTGAAGTACAGTAGCCGTCCTATGCAAGTGCATTTCCACTGAAGTATGACGTGGTTACAAAAGGAATCAGCTGTGTACAGCAGGGAGAAGCCATGTTTGTTCCACTTTTCACACCCATACAGGGGGGGCTGACACCTTTTCACAGTCTACTGCCAGAGCAACATTGTAAAATGGCATATGGAGTCAGCATTTTCCATGTAGGGGGAAACAGACTACAATTAGGGACAGCCCTAAATGCAGAATTGCACCTTGAAGTTGAAGAACAATCCTTCTCCCCCCTCAAAAAACTTCACCCACCAGATGCTGCCATGGCCATCAATAGTTGTAATGTATAAAACATTTCAAAGCCACAATAAATTAAATGAAACTGAATTAAAATACATTCTAAAGACATCTTCAGTTTTACCCTAAAGTCTTGCAGGGAAATGCTAGATAAGAAAGAATTTTAATGGCATGTGCCTTTAGTGGGAAGGAATTTAATTGACCTTTACCATCCAGTGATGGTAATTGTTAGTCAAAGCTTTGCCTGGTACTAAACTATTCTACCACTATTTTGTGGATAGACACTTTTCAACTATGGTCTAGTACCTTTGCCCCTCTTTTTATTATTTTGGAGCACCTAGTTTTCTAGAGCTCACCAGAAGAACATGGAGATAGTCAGTCAATTAAAGGGAATTCCACTGCTAAGCAGTATTCACTGGTGATAGTCCAATTCACTGCTAGGCCAGATTCTGATACTCCTACACACACTGAGTAGTATCTTGCACCATTTAAAGCATTGGAACTATTCGTGCTACTAGGTCTATGTAAAAGTATGTGTCCGTTGATATTGCAATAAGTAGGTTTATTTTTAAACTGCTGTATTTTTAACAGTCAGAAAACTGAAGTCCTCCTGCCCCAGAAGAGGTGCTTCTAATCCTAACTCTGCTTTCTCCACTGCCAGCATCTTTTGGTCCAAAGGTGACCCAGATTCCTACCCTTGTTTCACTTGCTGACTTGGTAATACAAGGAACCCTGATGGTCCTTCCTATATAGAAAAGGTCTAGTGCTAGGGAGGGGGTAATCAACATGTCTGGGTTCTAACACTGGGCATGCAGTGTGGACTTGGGTAAGTAATGTGACCTCTTTGTGCTGCAGTGTGCCTCTTGTATAAATAGGACTGCTGTGATCCTTGTTTTATTAATATTTTAAAGTGCTTTTACTGCCTGAGAAGGAAGGTGCTATCTATGGGCAAAGTACTCCTGTGAGATAATTTGTTTGATGTGTGTGTGCGAATGTGATCTTTTAATAAAACGCTGCTTGTGCTGCTTGAGCTTGAAAGGCTTTTTGCCATCGAGAACTTGCCTTTCTGTAAGGGAAGAAAAAGATTTTTTTTTCCTTTGGACTAGATTACACAGATTGCATGCAGCCCCATGCAAGGTGAGTTGCTGAGGTGCCCCTCCCCTGGGGAATATAGGGAGTTCTTTCCACATTCGTAGTGTGCACACGGAGTATGCCTGCTGTTACATCCCTTGACACCCTTCATCATGTACCAGTCACACCTCTCCCCCACCTTCGTTGGGAGGGAAATGCCCCTCAACCCCACTGACATGGTAAGTAAAATGAGAAATCTGTAACTTATTCTCTATGACTAATAAGAGGTCAGATTGTGGCTGGCCCTTTCACAAGTGAACAGGGAAGGGAAACTTATGGTATCTTTCCACTCCTTGCATGGGCCATGTAAGAAACAGACACAACAGCACTGTGTCCCCAGGAATCCAGTCATGACTGCTCCATATACTAGCTGTGTAATCTGCATGTGTGCGAGGGGAGGAATGGGCAGGAGGGAAGGGAGTAGCAGCAGGCTTCACACTGCTCCACTGTGTTGCTAATCCTTCAAGTCCAGCTTCAGCCCAGCCTGTTATGGGCTTAGAAGTATAATTTTACTTATGATGAGAACTCGTGGAGCCCATAAACTACATGCTAGTAAAACCTGCTATATTTGTCCTGGTAGGAAGTTCATCACTTACAGTAAGGCTATCTGAAATATTGGTAAATGATATGTTGTAGATAATATTGTGGTAAACTCTTATTGAGGCCATGTTGAGTTTATAGAGAATTCTGGTAAAAAGACAAAGGCATATTCAATTATTCAGAAAGGTCATTTTAGAATGTTTTTGTGGGTTTCTGTAACATATTATCCCTTGCCAACATTTAGTTGGATGTGAATTCAGAAGTGCAACAATAAACAGGAAAAAACTGCTCCTTTCTGCTCTTGTTACAGTTTGTTTGCTTTGCTAGTTATTAATAGGCAATTGTAATACTGTGAAGGTATGTTTTTCTATTAATTTAATGATTTTTTCCTTGTAGGCTGGCAGAATTGGTAAGGTCAGATTTTGAAGACCTCTGAAGAGATTTTTCATTTATGGCTGTGGCTACACTGGGCAGTTCTACAAAATAATTCCCACTGTTGCTGCCTTCTGTTCAGGTCCACAGGGCTAGTAACATTAACATCAGTAGTGTAGACATGGCGTCAGAGGTTCCTCAAATGCTTTTCTTACTCTCACTGTGTTGGCTAATCCTGCTCAAATGTGGTGAAAATGCCAGTGGACCTGTGAATCTTGTTGATTTTAGGTCATCCTAGTGTAGACAAGTGCTAGAACAGTGTCATAGAGAAAAATTGAAGATGACCCAACTAAGAAGTAGTATTATAAATGTATCCAGCTTTTTCAAAGTATTCAGCACAGTTTTCACATACCATTTAAATTATTAGCAAATAGCTTACATTTGGATAAGTTTCTTTATTGGTAAATATGAAGAAATTTCCAAATTTGTCATTTAACAATTTCTAGAAATACTAGCTCAAACTCTGGTCCACCTTGTAGAGGCCTTGCTCTCATGCAAGCAGACCTGTTGGCTTCAGTGGGATTATTTTGTGAAATGAAATGCTCATCCATGTTGTCAGTATGAATTGCATCATCTATCCCTTTGCTCTCTTATACCCAGCCTTATTGAGAAAAACGAGGTCTCACAAATATAAGATAACATAGTGATTGGCACTACATATAAATAGCTGAATTAGATGGATGAAATCTTGCACACTGATCAGATTTTTTTTGACATTCCAGATTCTTGCATTTTGCTGCATGACTCTTCTTATTTTTTTTAACAACAGATTCTTTAAAGATGCCACTTTTAGACTTCATTGTATCTTTTAAAGATTTGTGTATTTATTTTTGCTTTAGAACACACACACACATACACACTGGATTTCAAATACCAACGCCAAAAGCCATTATTCACTCATGCCCTCAAAGTAAAAATATTTTGCCCTGAGCAAGATTACAGCCTAGCTAGGAGTATATGCTCAAATGGATAATAATCCATCAGGTATCTTTAGCTCTGAAGACAGATATAATTTGAAAGCAAATCATATTCTACTTGTACTATGTAGCTCCTTAACATGAACATCATAATACAGGTTAAATCCAAGAAAAAAGCCCACCAAAAAAGACAAATCCTCTATAAAGATGTGGTTTTGTCACTTCACTTTGTTTATCATCTACTACACAGACAAATATGCTTTTCATAATTTTGAAAGTAAGCATTACAGTTATTTTGTATCAGTATGTATTAGATGCATTTAGATTGTACTGTCACTTAGCTGTAAATCCAGAACTGACCTCCACAGGGTTACTTTAGATGTACTTTGTAAATGGGAGAAGAAACTATCCAGGCGTATATCATATTGGGTTTTCTGTACCAGATACCCAGACTGCAGGTTAGAGAGGCTTGAAAAGAGAGGGGAGGATAAAGAATGAAAGAAAGTGTTGTTGGGAGTGCTGCTGGGTTGACTGATGCCTCTGCCACTGTCACAGTTTGCCATGGCTCACAAAACATAAGAGCGGCCATACTGGGTCAGACCAAAGGTCCATCTAGCCCAGTATCCTGTCTTCCGAAAATCGCCGTTGCTTTCACCTTTAGCTGCCACATTCTGAGGTTCCAAGGCCTACTCCAGTCCTCAATGATTTCAGCAGATAGTGGAGAATCTCACTGCTTCTCTGTGTTGTTCTTCACTGCCACACTATCCTCACATCAGATCTAAAGCTCAGCTCTCTTGATCAGCTCACTAGTGATTTCAGTTTCAGTGATTACTCAGAAGAAACATGGACCCTCAACTGAGTGTAATCAACTCTGTCTTTAAACATTGTAGGGGGAGGATTAAATAGCATTTAAGGGCCCTTAAAAAGAGTCAGCGCCACCAGGGAAAAACACCTATCCCATTCCTTCTTTCACTTGGATTTAGCATCGGTACCTCCATTTAACAAGTGGGATGAAATTTAGGGTGACTCCTCAATTAGGGCATATTAAGTATAGTTCTGCTATCCTTTAGTCATACTGTAAGGATAACAACATTTCATTACTTCTGCACCCAAGACTTAAGTGAATTTTAACCCAATCAGCCAAAATTGATCACTTTGGCAAAGTACGTCTAGCTAGCTATGCAAATATAGTCTTCTCCTTCAGTCTTTTCCAACAGCTGATCAATATTTGGTAGAGGAGACATGATTCAGACCACTTATTTATATCCCATGTACACATTTTCCAATATCTTCAACTGCATCCAGTCTCAAAGAAGTAGCCAGTGCATAATACATAGCATGTATATTGCTGTGATTTGTTCATGGACTCTCTCCTCATGAGATGAGACACTTCATTCTACTTCTAACTGAAGATCCCAGTTACTTTTCCAGTGCCAATTAGAGTGTAGAGTAGTAATCTAACCTTAAAGTTACAGGTTAAAATATACTTAGTTATCTGTTCAGTGTAACAGGGCAATAGTCATGGGGTGCATGCATGTGCATCCCTGTGCCCTCTTTTATACACTGAGCTGGCAGCTGGGTCAGGTGAATGGCTTGTGAGATGTTGGCAGCTGAACGAGCTTAGGGAAGCTGACAAAGACCAAGACTTGAGATACAATGTGGGAAGGACTGAACCATCCACAATGGTCCCAGGAAAGAAGTCTAGAGAGAGAGAGAGCAAACAGAGTCCAGGAACGAACTTTGGGAAAGGCCAAGAGATAGGCTTAGGTAGGAAGAGGTCCAGATAGGCAAATCAAGCAGTACATGTAACTGAACCTTCTTTGCTTGCTACAGGGTCCGTGAAGTAGAACCTAGATTAAAGATTGACTGGGGTCGCATAAAGTGCCACTTGGACTTGGTGGCATGGAAATTCTTCAGCAACTCACCTGTACTTCCAGAAAGGAAGGTATAATGGAAGTGAGAATGGTCTGTAATATTTTTATGAATGATATGCATGGTAGTTGGCCCATTTGGCTTGGTATTACTACCTAGTAGGTGCAGAAGGGCTAAAGTACTTTCCCTGGAACAGAGGGAAGGTGTAAGGTATTTGTATCAGGGGTAATATGAATGAGCCATGGAGGGCTGGCTGGAATCAGCACCTATTGGTGGAGGATCTGGGAAAGACAATAGAACTCCAATGACCAAATGACTGAAGTTTAGCAATGGGAGACTCAGGCAAGCTGAACCTGTGAACTGAGCATGGTTTTGCAGTGCAAGAACAATGTACTGGAAGTAACAGGAATCTGTGAGAGGAACTGGACACACAGGAGCTCTCACCTGGGACTGAGGGCAGCTCAATTCCAAAGTTACCTCAGCCAAGCTGCATCTCAGAGAGGTACAGAAAAATCGATATCTTTGAGAGACATAGTTA
Source organism: Lepidochelys kempii (assembly GCF_965140285.1). NCBI lineage: Eukaryota > Metazoa > Chordata > Testudines > Cheloniidae > Lepidochelys > Lepidochelys kempii. Next base: position 28,866,693 of record NC_136391.1, on the reverse strand, counting down.
AACCAACCTAATCCCCAGTGTAGACAGTGGTACAGCTATAGACTCCCGGGGAGGTGGATTACCTACACCAATGGGAGATCCCCTCCTATCACTGTAGTAAGTGTGTACATTGGAGCACCACAGCAGTGCTGCAGCTGTGCTCTGTAGCATTTTAAGTGTAGACATATCCTGAGAGACAAAGGGACAGAGAGAAAGGAAGAGCCAAGAAGGTTCCTACAGCAGCTTGTCTTGGCGGAACTCTGGTTTGGCCCATTCTGAACTGTCTTTTACCTTTGTTTCTCTGTGTGAACCTAAGGCCTTCCCAGCACTGTGTTCCATTTGACTAATGAACCTACTCTGTTTTGAAAGGTTGTCTGGTGTTGCTGCAATTATTTGCTGATGTGCATGGATACCTGGAGAGAGTAAAAGTCTCTGAACAGCAGCCTACCTTAGCTAGACTGTACAGAGCTTATGGTGAGACACAGGTATGCTGGGGCGCAAAGGTTCAGTCTCTGAGACATTGAGGCCAAGTAGCCTACTCGTGTGGAAAAGTGTGACCCCTTGTGGTCTGGCACTCTAAAGGGGTACTCCCAGGAAACTGTCTAAAAGTTGGAGCATAGCACAGATCTTGGAAATACATGACAGAAGGCAAACTGATACCCATAGATGAAGGGACTGTTAGGTACAATGAAACTGCATTGAGTCCTGAAGGGTCTCCAAAGAATAATGTGCCCTAGGGAAGGACTCCATTTCACCTGAAAAGGGCAAGTCTGAGCCAATGGGGTGAACTCTGTCTGTGTGTGTACTTTTTTGTTAATTCCAGAAGGGATGAATCATTGTGACATAGGCAGAGGGCTAAGTCCCCTTCAGTTAGAAGTAGAATGAAGTGGCTCATCTCGTGAGGAGAGAGTCCATGAACAAATCACAGCAATGTACATGCTATGTATTATGCACTGGCTACTTCTTTGAGACTGGATGCAGTTGAAGCTATTGGACACAAGTATGTACATGGGATATAAGTCAGTGGTCTGAATCATGTCTCCCCTACCATCTATTGATCAGCTGGTGGAAAAGACTGAAGGAGCAGACAGTATATGCCTAGCTAAACCTATTTTGCCTAGGTGATCATCTGCTTTGCCAAAGTGATCAATTTTGGCTGATTGGGTTAAAATTCAATTAAGTCTTGGGTGCAGAAGTAATGAAATGTTGTTATCCTTACTGTATGACTAAAGGGTAGCAGAACTATACTCAATATGCCCTAATTGAAGGGTTACACTAACCCTAACCTAGCCATTCTGGGATCCTGAGGCCCACCAGAGGAAGACAATGAATCAAACATGGAAAAGGGAAATGGAGGAAGACACATGACCGGAATCCAGGAAAGGTGAGCTACTTGATTACATGCAACATACATAGGATTGAAAATGCCCCTCCTGGTCAGGTTGAGCCATGAACCATGAGATCTGATTCCTTTTATCCAAATTTCCATAATCACAAAGGTAGTTATTGGTAAATTATTAGGGATAATAGAGCTCCTGCTTCCATTAGATTCAATACAAGCAGAATTGGGCCATCAGTTTCTTAAACACAAATTTTATTACCAAACCTGTTGCAAATTCCAGCCATTATTTGGAGTGCCCCCATCTCAAACTAGGAGCACTGTGAAGGGAATTCTGGGTGGAAAAGGGAACACTTTCACGAGATCACTAGTGGAGATTCAGCGCAACAAGCAGTGTTGATGGTTTTCAACAAGAGTCATGTCTGGCCTTCTTAAACCAGAAGGAAATATAATGTGATACACAGCTCTCGTTCCAAGGGGAAACCAACTTCTTTATTTTTATACATTCTTTAAAAAAAGTGATACAGATAATATGGGCCAATATTCTGAAGAGATACATTTGGACATTTTAAATAGATTTTAGGGTAATGCTATGCATTAAAACTTTTCAATTTGCATATTAATAATGTTCAGGTCTCTAATTAGATGCAGCAAATAGCTAAACATATTTGATATATTTGAGATTGTATTTCACCGATTATCAGTATCATGCGTTAAAATAATGAACACCAGCAATAAAGGCTTTTATGTAGATGCTTGCTTGCCTATTTTTTTCTAAGACAATAAGCTAAGTTTTATGTAAATGATGTTTGAAAGGACAAAGTACAGTGATGGTGGAGGTGTAATACAGATATATTAATAAAATAAATAGGGTTCATCTAGCTTCCTTTGGATATTAATCACTTAGGATTCATAAGCAATAGTTTGTTCTGAAAATGTGTCTGAGTGAGGTGTGATGTGTCTCTAGTATCATTGGGGTATGATACTAAAGAAACCTGTTTATTATATTGCCATACATACATTAAAATGGGTATCACTGCCATTAACAAACACAAACTGTGACTAAGGTACTCATAGTTGAGCTGCCCCAGGAGCAGAGTAGAGACTGAACTCTGACTCAATGTCACTTTTCAGCCCTGATTCCCTCGTGGCTTCAGATAAGACTCTACCCATTCTGCACCCCTGTCTATCCACCCTCCCTTCTCACCTTCACCAGGAGAGAAGTAACAGCCCCAGGGAAACTACTCTCAGACCTCTTCTCTACCCCTTCACCTCACCATCACCCACAATGGAGGTAGTCCATGCCTATGTATACATATATGTTTTATATAAAGAGTGGGAGCACTACAATCTCCCTTAATGTGAAAAGCATAACACACGATTATTTTGTCAGCTGAGGCTCTGTTTCTCCTGCAGTGCAATTTTATAATGAAATGCCCATGTCTGTAAGCTATATGTGGCTTTGGGTATACGAATAGCATGTATTTAAGTATACATTACTACAAGCACATTATTTACTATGTATTTCAGTATATCCTGAGTATGGCTGAAGCCACTTCAATTGGGTATAGAAAACCAGGAAAGGTGCTGTTGTTGAAAAAAGTCAATTTTTATCTGTAAGATATAATGGGAAATGTATCCCTCAAATGGGCCACCACAAGTTATTGAACCCACTTCACTAGGATATTTGGAGCTGCAGTTAGCCTGTTAGTTACAAGTATTTATCTTACAAATTGTTCCTGGCCGTCACTCAGTGTTTCATTTCCTCCAGACAAGGAGACCTCCTTTGTTGAGCAGGTTCAGATGTTTGCTAGCTCTGCAGTTGTGAAGCAGTTGGCAATTTCAGAGCAAGAATAAGTAGATTAGTCAAAAAGAGGACAGAGGAACACCTGAAAGGTGATGTGAATACCAACCAGAAAGGGAAATATGAGGGTAAGGACTGTGAGGGGACGGAGGGTGGCGTACTCCTGTGTTTTCACCACTTGTTGTAGAAAGGGCAAAACTATTTGTCCCATTGCTAGGATAAAAAGCTCAGGTTAGTTATGAAAGATTTGACCCCAGTGCCGGCTGGTGGTTGCACTGGAAACTGCAATGTAATGTTTTCTAAACAGAATACTGAGAAAAAGCATTTTGATGGTAGTGCTGTATCATATGGCAATATGGTATTTTGCCAACACAAATAGCTAACTATGTCCCTGGGACATTATTAATGTTGATCAAAACTGGATATCTTTTCCTTTTTATTTGGCACCCTGGAAGATGGTATGCATCATGTCCAACATTTAAGCAGAGATAAAAGCCAAGGGTAGGATTTTAATTTTATTTCTGCCACAGAGAAAAGTAACTTATTGCTCATGGTGAAAATGGAACCCCTTTAATTTGCCTAAAGATCTCCAGGTTACATATACATGTTAGTTGCTTGTCTGAACAGGATTTCATTTTCCAGGAATGGCTGAGATGAGACAAATAAACAAAAATTACATCTTAGTTGCAGAATGACTGTGCTTATCTACTAGATTTTCAAAACAATACAAAAATGGAGACACATAAATGTGTTGTTATCCTCATCAAATATTGTAATTTTGAGTTTGATTTAAGTCAGCTGAGGCGTATGTAATTAAGACTTCAGAGAACCAGATTTGTAAATATCCTCTAACTTTTCACATGCAGGTTTTTACTCACAAAGAATTGAAGGCACAAGTGATACAATTTAGGCAGGTATTACTATTGAATACTAGCAGCAGGAAAAATAGTATAAAATAGTTTTAAAGCATTTTCCCCCATGGCAGTGAAATCAGTGGGGTGTAAGGAACAGAGGTCTATATCAAAAATTGAAGCCAATATGATTATTTTTAGAGTAAAAGACCTTTACTCTGATCCTTCACTAGAGCCCAACCTTTTCACTCCAGTTCAAAGTTGAACTGTGGATAGGTGCCAAGTACCAAAATTATGAAGAGGAAAATTAGACATCTGTGTGTGGAATGGAAGAACAACTGCTTAGCCTATAAAATAAGGGATTTTCCTTTGTGTTCATGACTGAGCTTGAGTGATTGTTTTCTATTATTTCAATTTTATTTTTTTTACTAGTTTTCTATTTTTTTCTGACCTATTTCAGAATAAGCGGTGTTCTGTTGGAATTTTTGTTGGAGGCCTTGTTATGACGAAGAGACACTGGTGTGAACATCACAATTCTAATGGACTCGGTATGTCTAAAATTTCTAAAGTAATTTGGGAACTTTTCAAACTGGAAAGGAAGGATTTTTGTTTGCATAAGATGACCTAACCAAATCCCACTTGGTCATACCAGTGATTTCAGAAGAGAAAATACCCATTCTGATTTGTCGAGAAACTCCTGAGGAGGATTTGAAGAGGGAGGAACTAATCAGGCCATCATCTTTAGAATATGAAGGAAATATAATATGTTCACCTTGGAGACCTGCTGCCGATATGGGTACGACCCAGCGTGAGATTTACACCATCTCCCCCAGATTTTCAAGGGCCAGCGAGAGCTCACTGGACGCTGCCGGAACCGCAACGCTTTCCAAGGCTCGGGCCCCTCTCTCGGGGCGAACCCATTCCAGGGGAAAGACTACTTTTTGCCTTCAGACATGTAATGCCACCATCCCTGATCAAAAGGTTATGCTGCTCTCACCCTCCTGGTTGGCCAACTAGAGGTAGGAGTCCAGCAATGCACATAATCTAAAATTTGACAAACAACTTTTAGCCAGGCAGCAAGTCCCTCAACATTAACCAGCTGAGCCAAGAAAATTGCTGGTTAATCTTTTTTTAACCACATACAACTTTCTGAAATGGAATGAAACCACAAGAGTCACTACTAGGGCTGGCTGGAAAACAACATTTCAATTTTGTGGAAAATGTCAATGATTTGAAATCAGTTATCATTCCAATGCAGACCAAAAATGAGATAGTTTGAGTTTCTGCATGTGAAAAAAAACAAAAACAAATCAAAACTAGAGAGACTGGGATAAAGCTACCCCACAATATCCAGTGGGACTGGTGGGTAGGGTCCTATCTTGGAATTTAGGATACTTAGGTTCAAGTCTCTGATCTGGAGCAGGGACTCAAATCTTCTTCATGTAATCTGGCTGTAAGGTTTTGCGTAGAACTCTAATAAAGACTGTACCGTGAGGACATGTTTTGAAAGTCTCTTTGGCTTTTTCATTTATTCTGATGTATATAATAATGAAAATCAAAATGAAAACAAGGCAACAGAGCTTAATGATATTGTGTGACCATTACTTACCAGTGTAAATGACTTCAGGGGCCAGATATTCAAAGCTAGCATATAATTTTGAAGCCACAATTTTGCACATGTAGTACAGGCTCAATCAATTGTTCGCACAAATCATAGAATTTAGATAGGGGACTATTTTGTTCCCATAAATCAGGTGGACATCTATATGTTGTCATATGGGCCTACAATTGAATGAGGGCACAAAAATGAGAATTTAGGACTCTTTGGGAAAATTGGGCCTAAAAACATTATCGTGAATGCCAATACGCTAACAGTAAAGATGCTTCAGATGGAAACTCACAGCTAATAGAGCAAATCCAGACAATTAGAGAACAAAGAAGATGAGAGATGCATCATCCTGTCTATACAATTGAAGCACTTACCTTTTGGTCAACAAAATGAAATAGTGCCTGATTCAAAACCTATTCAAGTCAATGGCATTCTTTCCAATGACTTCAGGCTCATTGGATAAGGTCTGTAATGCCAGCAGCATGTATCAGCTAGGGGAAGGCGAAAAAATAAATTGACACAGACTGCAGTTCATAGAACGCCAATTTCTGAATCCAAATAAAGAATAATTACTAGTTTATTTTATATTCCAATTGCTTGTCATCAGGCTGGGTAACAGGCACTCACATTTCTTCCCTTTTGGGCAGCTGTGACCAGCAATATTGACCAACAGCCTTCTTAAAACAAAGTATTTTATTTTGTATTTGGAACAAAGCATGAGAAAATGTGAGGATTTTAAAACAACAAACAGCCTATGTGCATATTTATTCTCAATTAAACGTATGCTTCACTATAAACTAAGGTGGACAGGCTTTCCTTTTAAATTACAGGAACACAGCAGAACCAACTTACATTCTTTAGCAATCCCAACTATACCTATGACCCACCCGGAGAGCCACTCACAACATGCTCTGCTGTTCTTCTCCCCCTTTCCCCCTCTTACCTGTGAGTCGTGCGTCTCTCTGTATGGTTCTCTAACTCACACTGCTCAAACAAAAAGAAAAGGAGGACTTGTGGCACCTTAGAGACTAACCAATTTATTAGAGCATAAGCTTTCGTGAGCTACAGCTCACTTCTTCAGATGCATATCGTGGAAACTGCAGCAGGCTTTATATATACACAGAGAATATGAAACAATACCTATTCCCACCCCACTGTCCTGCTGGTAATAGCTTATCTAAAGTGATTTCCAGCACAAATCCAGGTTTTCTCACCCTCCACCCCCCCACACAAATTCACTCTCCTGCTGGTGATAGCCCATCCAAAGTGATAACTCTTTACACAATGTGCATGACAATTAAGCTGGGCTATTTCCTGCATAAATCCAGGTTCTCACATCCCCCCCACCCCCATACACACACAAACTCACTCTCCTGCTGGTAATAGCTCATCCAAACTGACCACTCTTCAAGTTAAAATCCAAGTTAAACCAGAACATCTGGGGGGGGGGGGGGGTAGGAAAAAACAAGAGGAAACAGGCTACCTTGCATAATGACTTAGCCACTCCAAGTCTCTATTTAAGCCTAAATTAATAGTATCCAATTTGCAAATGAATTCCAATTCAGCAGTTTCTCGCTGGAGTCTGGATTTGAAGTTTTTTTGTTTTAAGATAGCGACCTTCATGTCTGTGATCGCGTGACCAGAGAGATTGAAGTGTTCTCCGACTGGTTTATGAATGTTCTAGTCAGAAGGATTATCCATCAGGGCCTATCCAGGAGAATGCTACTCCATTGTTTGGTCAGGCAGAGCCACTCAGTCTCAGTGTGTTGTCTCTCTCTCTGTACACAAAGGTGTTGAAACTGTCTAATCCTGTCTCAAAAGTCAAGCACATAAATCATATTTCGGAAGACAGAATGAAACATGTAGATGATTACAGATATTCATGGGCATGTTTCATAGCAGCTAGTGTCACTGGGTAGAGCTGCTAAACTTAGTGTTTCAAGTTCTCTTTCTTAGCATGTGAACAAGATGCAGTCTTGGAAAGATATGCTTAATGTTAGTTTTGACTATGCAAGATTCTGGGTAGAGGGATCTGTGCAAGCAGCAGGACAGTTTGCACTGGTCTCTGACTGGAGTTGATTCTTGATTCAGGGTTGCTTTCTGGGAACTAAGCACTGGTGTTGGGCTAAGATTCCTCAAAGAACTCATTGTTTGCATACTGTATGGTGGCGGGTCCCCTCTTTTTCAGGGTTCCAATCTCTTTGGGGAGGTAAGAGTTCACAAAGGAATCACTTCAATGCACAGATCTCTCACAACACTTTTACTAGGATGTACAGGACCCCAGCAAACAGTCACCCAGTGGGAGTGTATAATATATCTCAGATGCCTAAAAGGAACTGCCTCCTTTATTAACAGTCTTCACAGCCCATCCAGCCGTGAGTCCTTAGTCCTAGATTAAAATCCCTCTTTCTCTTTGGGCTCTGGCCAATCCATATGTGCAATGCAGTCCCAGGTGGTCCCCACACTCAGGTTGCTCCCTGGATCCGTCTCCCAGCCCTGATTTCAGACTCTTCACCTGCTTTGTCCCTGCCTCCCCCCTCCTTCAGCCCACACAATCCCATCTAGGAATAAAAATCCTTTACTCCAACCAGACAAGAGCTGGGGAACCAGGAAGTAGGGATAGGATTTTATGTGAAATGAGCTCTCTAGCCAACAAAGGCTCTGTACAGGTGGAGAAGCCAGTTTCTCCCGTCTACCAACCATTTAGACAATCAGGGCTCTGGGGGCAGGACCAGATTTCAAAGCACTACTGCTGCTCTGTGGAGTGGGGGATGGACTCCATAGCTATTTGTGACCATCTCTGTCCCTGGACTGGTATTTGTGTAAATAAAGAAAATTACATTTAGATGATTTCCAGACTCCATCTAGTTGATTTGTCTTGCAGTAGAAAGCCAATCTGAAAAGCATCTTCCAATGCTCAGCATTGAAGAGCAACAGTATCATGCACAGATTTCAGGTAACCCTTTTTGTGGCTGAATTATTACAGGGGGGAAAAGGGCTAGTTGAGGAGCTTAGGCTGGTGGAAATGAATCTCAACTGAGTGGGTCATATGATGTTTTTTTTTCATTTGGGGGCTAGATGGTCTATTACTCTGAAGGGAGAGGGATCCATTTTGAACAGATATAATTTTACTACTAGTTAGCTGTTTAAGTGACTGTTAGAGATTGTTTTTGATTTTAAGTATCCTCATTAAAAATTTCAGCCTAACATTTAACTAAAAATAACTATGATGAGTCCTGATTTCCTGCATTTGTGGTAGCATTCCCATATGCATTCATAAAGCTCCTAACGGTGGATCGGAAAATTTATTTCCTTGTGTTTTGATTCATTCAATAGGTAAGTGGATTAATAGACTTTCATTCCAAAAGCACTTAGAAGAATCATATACATGTTTATTCATTGTCCCTTTCACTCTAAGTTATACAATTTTCCCATTCTTATTGCATGTTCCTTTAATGTCTTCTATGATTGCAATTAGATCAGTACCTAGAGGAAATACATGCACTTAGAAATTGATTGAACTATTAATAGTGCTTTTTGGATTCTGTATTAGATTGTAAGGAGTCAGATGCAAAACAAAATGTTATTATAATTGAGCATTAATACAAAGGGAAAAAAATCAAATAAGATTAACAGACCATGGATACATTATCTCACTTGGAATAATAAAAAAAAATCTCATGCAAAGCAAGGGATAGTATTAATCATTTTTATACCTGTAACAAGAAAATATGTAATAGTTGTTACCCTTAGCAAATTTCATTTTTATGTACTATAGCCATTTAAAAACTGCTACTAAGTATTTTGAATGATTCACCAGGAAATTGTATGTATATCTCTGTGACACTCAAAGATATGGATGTGATTATTTTAAATATTCTCAGTTTTATATATGCTGTTTTACATTTCAGCTACTTGTCTTGGAAATCTGTATCTGACATGAAAGCTGCTTTCTTTCCTCCATTCAGCATGTTTGAGGTAGTACCAAACACATACTGGAGAGCCATTGCTAAATCTCACATAGCTAATCCACACACTACATAATTTGCACAGAAAATGTCTCCATTCTTCTTAGCAAAGATTTAAGATTAAGTCACTGTAATGAGATTCCATTGCTAAACACTAATTGTTCTTAGAAAGCATTGTAGAACTGTTTATTTCAGTGCACAAACAACTTACCTCAGATTCATGTTCCAATATATTCACCCCTCTCCAGCCTTTGCTACAAAATTATTCCAATTGACTGTATTGCTAAATACATTGGAGTAAATACATTTCCACCAATTTAATGCAAGCAGAACTGGCCCATAATTTGTACTGCACATATGAAGAATGACAACTTAATGACAACTAGGAAAATATTATCATTAGTTTATATTATTATTATTGTGATCTTTTTGATCTGAGCACTGAGCCAATACTTAAGGTCTTCCAGATTGTTTCCATTAGGAGGAGAAACTGATGATGGAGACAGGTATTTCTCTGTATGATGCGATATACCAAGTCCACAATGGGCTTGAGGGGGTGAACAAGAGCCTGTGGTGCAGCTGTCCTCACCCCACTACACCTGCACGAAGTATCAGACTAGGAAAAAGGTCTGAACCCAGCTCAGTTAGGCCCTGACCAGGAAGAAGGGCAGATTTCTGCCTCTCAGTTAGGGAAAAAAGTCAGGCTGGAGTCAGGAAGCTGAGTGGGTCAGCTGGCAGACAGAGCTTCCCAGAACAAAGGCACGTCTGCAACAGGGATCCCAAGGCAGTTGGGAAAGAAAGTGGCAAGAAGTGAGTCTGCCCAGGATTCTGTGTTGTGGGCCTGCAGTGAGCAGGAAGACTCCAGCTGAATCAGGTATTGCCCCGCAAGGGAAATGGAGAAAACTCTCTCCTGCTGCAGAACCAGCTGGGTAACAGAAAGTGCTAAGCAGTGAAATGGTGGAAGGTAGAAAGAGTGGAGTGTGTACACCAGGAGCCCAGAAAGACGTTGAGGCAAAGAACCAAGACAGAGAAAGGTAGAAAGTGGTCCGGGGGACAGCAAGGAGGGCTGTGTAATCAGGTCTTGACTGCCTATTCAAACCCAGTGGAGAGGATGGCTTTGGGATCCCCTCCAGCTCACTGAGGAAGGAGGAGCAGAAGCCGTCCAACAAGAAGCTAGGACTACTGAAACCAGGAGTAAAGATAGTCTGGGCTTCAGGGCCAGCTCCAGGCACCAACGAACCAAGCAGGTGCCTGGGGCGGCAAATGTAAAGGGGCGGCAGGACGTCGGGCTCTGGGGAGGCAATCCACCCTCGGCGGTGGGGATGCGACTCTTCTTTGGTCGCCAGCGGCAATTCGGTGGCTGCACCATCACTCCGCATCTGTTCGGTGGGCAGGATTCCGCCTCTCCGTTCGGCGGCGAGTTTGGGGCAGCAAAAACACTTTGGGCTTGGACTGATGGTCCAACATGAAGTTGAAGGACTATCAGGGATTGGACAACTGGTTTATGCCAGAAGGGTGGAACAATGTGTGACCTGTCCTGAGACCCAAGTCACAAAAAGAAGCAAACCACCACAGGGCCAGTGCAGCTTTCAACAGAGATGCTATAAGGCAAGCTTGCTATGCCATTCCTAGCCACCAGGGGGCATGCCAGGTGGTGAGTCACATCCTTACATTTTGACGCAATTCTGTTTGTTTACAAAATAAATGTACAGTCTTGTTTCCTTGACCACAATGAAAATAAGTCAGATAAAGTGGGAAAATCTTACTTTCAGTCGCTTTGTAAGCTCCAGCGTTTGTTTCACTTTTCTGCACAGCAGAGTCACTAAAGGAACAGCGGGTAGGCCATAGCATGCTCACTGCAGAAAGAGAAACATGAAGATAATAGATTCTGTCACAAAACAGAATGGTCAATGATGGCATTTCTGATGGAGTTAAAAGGTGAAGTAACTCAGTGTGAGCTTTGGTCTAGCTGTCTGCCCCCCAGTTATCTTGTAATTCAATAATACGACACTCAACTGATCACTGCTCATCAGAAGAGAGAGAGAGACCTTTACAAATAGAACATCTATACAGGTTTCAGAGTAACAGCCGTGTTAGTCTGTCTTCACAAAAAGAAAAGGAGTACTTGTGGCACCTTGGAGACTAAACAATTTGTTTGAGCATGAGCTTTCGTGAGCTACAGCTCACTTCATCGGATGCATACCGTGGAAACTGCAGAAGACATTATATACACACAGAGACCATGAAACAAGACCTCCTCCCACCCCACTGTCCTGCTGGTAATAGCTTATCTAAAGTGATCATCAAGTTGGGCCATTTCCAGCACAAATCCAGGTTTTCTCCCCCCCCCCCCCTACACAAACTCACTCTCCTGCTGGTAATAGCCCATCCAAAGTGACCACTCTCTTCACAAATTTGTGCTGGAAATGGCCCACCTGGATTATCATGCACATTGTAGGGAGAGTGGTCACTTTGGATAAGCTATTACCAGCAGGAGAGTGAGTTTGGGGGGGGGGGGGGCGGAGGGTGAGAAAACCTGGATTTGTGCTGGAAATGGCCCAACTTGATGATCACTTTAGATAAGCTATTACCAGCAGGACAGTGGGGTGGGAGGAGGTCTTGTTTCATGGTCTCTGTGTGTATATAATGTCTTCTGCAGTTTCCACGGTATGCATCCGATGAAGTGAGCTGTAGCTCACAAAAGCTCATGCTCAAACAAATTGTTTAGTCTCTAAGGTGCCACAAGTACTCCTTTTCTTTTTGCGAACATCTATACAGTGTGCCAAATACTTAGCTGCTGCAAAATGGAATAGTCCCAAAGACTATGGGGATTTGCACCATCTAAGAATCTGGTTTATTTAATGTGTATCAGTATAAATTATGTAAGTAGCATGACTGAGAAAAACTGCCTACGTTCCGATGTGTTCCTGCATGCTGTCTCTAAACACACAGAGTGCTAAATTAAATGAAAACTAAGGTTCCAAAGTCAAGCGCTCGCTTTTGAGAGATGCCAAACTGTAGGTTGACTGTGCACATGGAGGAGGAAACTGTTTATTTTTTTTTTAAACCTTCCTCCTTAACAGGATATGAAATATGAGCTTTCACATTTATCTGGCTGTGCCAGGGCATATATAGGCTGCAATGGAGATGCAACTACCTGGAGTGCATACCCCTGATATTTGAGCATCAATAGGCCAAAGTAAGCAGGCTTGATACGAGTGAGTGGATCGGGGTAGGAGGTGCAGATCAAGTGCTCAGCGTTATGCACGGCAACTCATAGGCAGCCATGGGAAGGCTGTCCCTAAATTAGAGCAGTCCCCTGGCCTTCAGACCAAGCAACAGCCCGAAATCTGTGCAGCTGAAAGATGGTTCAAAACCTACCCACCTATCTGCTCTGTAGAGGGAGTAAGAAGGTATCTAACTTGCATCTCTCCCTGCAGAACAATGCAGAGGAAACTGACTATAAACTCAGCATTTCCTGTACTCCACACAGGATCAACTCTCAGTGGAGGATGTGTCAAACTGTGCTTTGTTGACCACAATTTCATTGCCTAGGAACAGGAACAGTGAGTATAACTTATTTTAAAAGAAACAAAATATTAGCATTTTGTTTTTATTTACAATATTATAGTCTAACAATAAAATGCCCTTTTAAATAATTCATTTAGAACTACAATTACACATTTTAAGGATACATATTTAATTCTAAGAAGCAATATGAAAATGGATACATTTTAGATTAAATAAAATGTTTAAAACAACTATTCCTTATCACATTAAAATCTAATGTACAGTAATTACTTACATTAATAGATAGTTCTCTCATACTAACTCATATCAATTGTGCAAAATCTGTAAATCTAATATTACAGATACATGTAAGAGTTAGCAATGCATAACTGGTGTTACAAACACAACAAAACAAATAATCCCAAGTGATACTCACTGGAAAAATTTGGCAAGCTGCCTTAGCAAAAACAATTCTCTTGATAACATTTTCTCCCCCCCCTTCCCCCTCCCAGGATTCTCTGACTTTTTCACTAGTTATTACTATTTTGCATGAAAATCTGATCATTGTGTCTCATAAGTTTATTTGTCTCTTTGCTTATTTTCACCAGAACATCACAGTTGATTAGCATTATTTGGAAGCATTTCTATAATGCCCCAAATCAGGTATTGGCAATCTTTGGCACGCGGCCCGCCAGGGTAAGCCCCCTGGCGGGCTGGGCTGGTTTGTTTACCCGCTGCGTCCGCAGGTTCGGCCAATCACAGCTCCCACTGGCCGCAGTTCGCCGTCTCAGGCCAATGGGGGTTGCGGGAAGCGGTGCAGGCCGAGGGATGTGCTGGCCCTTGCTTCCCGCAGCCCCCATTGGCTTGGAGTGGCAAACCGTGGCCAATGGGAGCTGCGATCGGCCGAACCTGCAGATGCGGCAGGTAAACATACCAGCCTGGTCCACCAGGGGGCTTACCCTGGCAGGCCACGTGCCAAAGGTTGCTGATCCCTGCCCTAAAAGGTCAAATTCAAGAACAGTCTAAAAAATTCCCTTGTCTGTTAAAGTCACCAGGGTTTGCTAAACAAATAAAGTGGTAACATTACTTGAGACACACACACACACAACCCATATGAAAATAATTTGGGTAACAGAAGGTATGCCAAGATCACTAGTCAGGGGAAAAAGGGGTAGTAGTGACATAGGAAAGGACTTAAAAGTAAGAAGGAGGAGGTTGCTTGTCAGACTTGGACTGAGAGACTCTTCCAGAGATAGGCCAAACAGCCTGAAAATAAGATATGATGTCAGCAGTGGGAGAGTGCAAATGTTAAGTCAGTACTGTACCTGGGTATCACCAAGACCTTACATAGGCTTTTCATTAGTAGATTTTAAAAGTGCTTTACAAAGGAGGTCAACATCATTATGCCCAATTTACAGATAGGGAAACTGAGGCATAAGGCAGTGACTTGCCCAATGTCACCCAACAGGCCAGGGTCTCCTGAGTCCCAGTCCAATGCTGTGTCCCCTAGGCCACACTGCCTTCCACAAAGAGCCTATGGATTGAACAGGAAGGAGCAAGAATTTACATGGGCATCACTAAGCAAATATGCGTGCACTTTTTGTCCACAGACCAGATTCTTTCTCCTGATCTTCAGAATCATAAAGAAAATGCTTAGGCCAGAATTGTCAAACCTGAGTGCCTAAAGTAAGGCTCCTAAAGCCATATTTAGGCATCTAAGTAGAAGTGACATGGTTTTTTTCCCCAAAGGTGCTGAGCAATCCTAGTGAGGTCAAAGGAAGATGCAGACAAATACATACCAATGTTCATTATTTCTGCTAGATATTTTCTTCATGGGATATGCTTAACATTGGTTAAAATAGATGTTGACTATTCCACCAGTCATTGTATGTTGAGAATATTAATACTTTTAACCTTTGAAAGTGTACCTTAAAAGTACCTGTAGATAGTTCTGGAGTTTAACAACTATTGGTGTGCATCTTCTTGGCAACCTTTAGTCTTTCAGGATATTCATACAACACGCTTAACTTTTAGGTCCCAATTCTGATTGGTATTGCATTGAAAAACAGACCCCAGCCTGCAGTAGGAGCCCAGAATGATAGCCAGCCTCCAGGATTCTGCCTCCTGGCAAAAGTCCCAAAGAAACTGTCCAACTGGTCTTCCAGTGGGTAGGGGATTGAGAGGGCAAAGCCAATAGAGCAGGAACATGCTCTGAAGCTCCTGTGCATTCATGTGTAGCAATCCTGGCCACATACTTTGCCCCTCTAGAACCTCCTGGCAAATTATTTGTGATGTTAGCAGGAAAAGAACACCTTAGGGAGCTGACAGGTTTCAGAGTAACAGCCGTGTTAGTCTGTATTCGCAAAAAGAAAAGGAGGACTTGTGGCACCTTAGAGACTAACCAATTTATTAGAGCATAAGCTTTCGTGAGCTACAGCTCACTTCCTCAGATGCATATCGTGGAAACTGCAGCAGGCTTTATATATACACAGAGAATATGAAACAATACCTATTCCCACCCCACTGTCCTGCTGGTAATAGCTTATCTAAAGTGATTTCCAGCACAAATCCAGGTTTTCTCACCCTCCACCCCCCCCCCCCACAAATTCACTCTCCTGCTGGTGATAGCCCATCCAAAGTGATAACTCTTTACACAATGTGCAGGAAATAGCCCAGCTTGATTGTCATGCACATTGTGTAAAGAGTTATCACTTTGGATGGGCTATCACCAGCAGGAGAGTGAATTTGTGGGCGGGGGGTGGAGGGTGAGAAAACCTGGATTTGTGCTGGAAATCACTTTAGATAAGCTATTACCAGCAGGACAGTGGGGTGGGAATAGGTATTGTTTCATATTCTCTGTGTATATATAAAGCCTGCTGCAGTTTCCACGATATGCATCTGAGGAAGTGAGCTGTAGCTCACGAAAGCTTATGCTCTAATAAATTGGTTAGTCTCTAAGGTGCCACAAGTCCTCCTTTTCTTAGGGAGCTGGTATCACCAAGGCTAAAACGTGCATATGAATATAACCATACAGCCTATTACTCATGCCTGTAGGATAGAATGGGGACTAGAATTTGTATAGGACTAGGACAGCACAACCTCAAAGTACATATTTCATCACCACTGTAGCAGGGATAGGTTGGCATAGGAGAAACTGTGCTGACTGTGGGCAACTGAAGGATGTTCCTATACTGGAGTGACAATTCTGGGGCCAGATATGCTGTCTTTAGGACCATAGTCTGTCATCAATGTGCTTAAAGAAGCTCTAATACACTAGAGAGTCTGGTTCCAAGCTGTCATATGTTAGTTACAAGTACAAAATCTAGTGCTATCTTTTTAGTCTTAGATTTTCAGTAGATTGCTTGGTTTGCACATGATGGCTTTTGCTTTGCATAAAATACACCTTATTCAGGCAGAACTTCCACTGACTTTATTGGGAGATATGCAGTATGATGGCAGTTCCAAGTCCAAAACTAGAACCAACATCCTAATTATGTATACATGGGCATATCTAGTGACTAAAACCCACCAATTGACTTCACTGGTGTCAAGGTTCCTCCCCCACTCTGAACTCTAGGGTACAGATGTGGGGACCTGCATGAAAAACCTCCTAAGCTTATCTTTACCAGCTTAGGTCAAAACTTCCCCAAGGTACAAAATATTCCACCCGTTGTCCTTGGCCTGGCCGCTACCACCACCAAACTAATACTGGTTACTGGGGAAGAGCTGTTTGGACGCGTCCTTCCCCCCAAAATACTTCCCAAAACCTTGCACCCCACTTCCTGGACAAGGTTTGGTAAAAAGCCTCACAAATTTGCCTAGGTGACTACAGACCCAGACCCTTGGATCTTAAGAACAATGAACAATCCTCCCAACACTTGCACCCCCCCTTTTCTGGGAAATGTTGGATAAAAAGCCTCACCAATTTGCATAGGTGACCACCGACCCAAACCCTTGGATCTGAGAACAATGAAAAAGCATTCAGTTTCTTACAAGAAGACTTTTAATAAAAATAGAAGTAAATAGAAATGAAGAAATCCCCCCTGTAAAATCAGGATGGTAGATATCTTACAGGGTAATTAGATTCAAAAACATAGAGAACCCCTCCAGACAAAACCTTAAGTTACAAAAAAGATACACAGACAGAAATAGTTATTCTATTCAGCACAATTCTTTTCTCAGCCATTTAAAGAAATCATAATCTAACACATACCTAGCTAGATTACTTACTAAAAGTTCTAAGACTCCATTCCTGGTCTATCCCCAGTAAAGACCAGCAAATAGACTGACAAGCAGACCCTTTGATTCTCTCCCTCCTCCCAGCTTTTGAAAGTATCTTGTCTCCTCATTGGTCATTTTGGTCAGGTGCCAGCGAGGTTACCTTTAGCTTCTTAACCCTTTACAGGTGAGAGGAGCTCTCCCCTGGCCAGGAGGGATTTCAAAGGGGTTTACCCTTCCCTTTATATTTATGACAACTGGCATTAGTGACCCTTTTATTTACAAATTTGTAAACATTCTGCTCTATTTGTTCAATACAGTGATCGTGGAAAGCAAAAACATCATGAATTCTTGCATGATTAAATATTTTTTGAGAAAGCTTCTTTCCAAATATGCTCACCTTGAAAGCTTTATTTGTTGTTAGTATTAGCTGTACAATCAACTTGCTGAACAATTTCATATGGAGATGATACTATGCTGGTTAAGTGACCCAAAATGAATACCCACATGTTCATTAACAAACTGTTGGCTAACTTTATGTACAAATAATAAATACATTCTTAGAGTTCATGACCTGCTCATAGATAATTTGTGAACAGGGAAAAAAAGAGGTTAAACTAATCAGAAATTTATTACAATGAATTAGGGAGCAATTTTAGCCCTAATTCTGCACTTAAACCCAGATCCAAAGCCACTGAAAAGCTCTATTGACTCCTGGGGTCTTAGGATCAGACACTTAAGAGAGAGAGAAAGTGTGGGTGGGTGTTTACTTCAGTGGGTATCCATGAGGACAGAATTTGCCTCTTGATGTTTGTTTTTTAGTTTTGTTTTGTTAGTATATCAGTGGGCCTTGAATGAAGGGTTGAAACACCAGAAGGTAAACTAATTAAATTGTCAGGGAAAAAAATATTAACAAAATAAGCAAAAAAAATTCTTATTTAGTATGTATATCCATTCTCAACATTCAGAGCAGGCTCTTGGAATGTGCGCCAGTTTATCAAATGTAATCCTGGGAGGATAGATTGGAAAATGATTTCTACTCATTTTCACTTGTTTCAAAGGTGACTCCATCATCACTGTCTGAAAGACGCTCTGCCCCTCAGTAACAAATGATTACAGCTAAATGAACCCCAGAGGTTTCTTACGAATGCAGAACAAAGGCATAAGAATGAAAGCTGTGGCTCAAGATCTATTTTTTATACTAGTATAATTTTTTGCTTCAGTGATCTATCACTAAACAACAGCTGCTGGGGTACAGACTTACTGCACTGGAGGAATGGTACTAAATCCTTTTGTGACTGGTCACATGTGTTTGCCTCAGGCCTTCAAAAAAGTCAGACTGGGGTGGAAGGACTGGCAGGTTAATGTCACCTCACTTCTTCTGTCAGGGATTTGAAGACCCCAGACACCTTGGAATGACAGCCCGCAACAAGACTGAACTCCATATGGATTTGCATGATCATCTCCACAGCTGTAGCTTACCTCTTACGAAAGAAAAAAAGAAAAGAAAAAAGAAACGCAAACAAACCCTTTTTATTTGAGTTGCCACAAATACTTATTTTTTGCACATTGTGATAGATTTTTTCCTCTTTATGCACCTGCTTACAAAAGTAGCTTCCACTTTACCTAAAAGTTCTCTTAACTAACAAACATCTTTGTTTGTTTCCAGATGTTTAGAATGACATTCAGATCACTTTCCTATTCAAAAAGCACTGATCAATAATGGTATCGGACACAAATTAATTAAAAATTGGGGGAAAATTAAATGTCTTTTGTAACAGACATCTCAGCAGGAGGATTTTTTTTAAATGACCCTTGACTGCATTGTTTGTGACCATGATTTGAAATAAGCTTTCCTATTTATAATAGAAGCATTACATTCACTTTAAAGGTGATTAATATTTCTCTAGACATGGATGTTATGGTATTTAACAGGATTTAGAGGCTATATTATGAAGTTGGTTTGCAAAGGAATCTATCACTCCTATTCTTGAACAAAGCAACCCTTGATTGTAAAATGTGTGTCAGTAATTATACTGACATGCATTTTACAATAGTTCATTTCTTCTAAGCTGTTGTCAGCATCTCCTCATAAGACTCTCTGACCTTTAGAAATAATTCTCCTTGAATCTGAAATAGACTGAATCTGCTGAGCTTCACCACAAAATGCAAGGATCAAACTTTTCCCAGGTTTCTGGGGAGAGTGGGACAGAAGACAGGTTCTGATATTATCATGACTATGGCCACAGGGATGGATGCGTAGGCACAAGGGGTAGGATACTGGGGATCTGATTATCTGGTTGGCCATGTCCTGGTTTGGAAAAGTTGCTGGCCAGTTTTTAATACTATGTCAAGGCTGCTTATAATTTAGGATGCTATACATCTAAATTTTAAAAAAATCCTGCAAAGCAAAATTTAATTACATTGAATTGTTATGGTAGAGCAAATCTCTCTGTGCCAAAGTCATTAGGATTGCCATCATAATGTAAATTCCTGTGACTTATGCATTTTGAATGTGGTAGGAGATTATACAACTATTAACTGTACAAGTTTCCTTATACCATCTCAGACAAATAAATTGTCCTTATTGTAAATGACATGAGACCCCAGAAGTCTCACTTTTCTCAGCAAAGTCAAGTTAGAAGAAGTTAAGTTTTTATTAAATAAAATAAGATTTTACATATAATTTCTCTAGAATAATAGATAAGCCCATTGATGAGACACTAGGGGGAAATTATATAAATTGATGGAATAGTCCCTCAAGAAAGCAATAATTATTTTCTTTGCCCTCTTTTTTCCCCCTCCACTTTACACTGGAGAATTATACAGTGATAAATTACACTGGGGCAAATCCTGAGGTGCAGAGAGGCCTTCACTTCCATGAAAAGGAGCTTTCAACAGGCCTGAATGATCTTGAGAACAATTGGGGATGGGGGGGATATGGAACAGCTGAGCAGATGCTCCTCAGGTAGGTCTTGCATAGACTCACAAAGGGGCTCAGAGATCATGCAAACTAGCTCCCTTTTTGTCTAACTTGTCACCTTCTATAGATCTTTTCCCTTTTTTCTCTCCTGCACAGGGACTGTAGAAGCTAATGTTGTCCAAATAATAGGGACGCAACACGAAAGAATCTGAAGGCTAAAATATGTACTTCTCATCATTAGAGTCTTTCTTTCAGCAGAGAAATCTGAAGTCATTGTCTAAACTCTATTGAAGAAGATATGTTCTCTCAGTATATGTTCATTAAAGAATGGTGAGGATCCTTCTAGCAGTAAATTCATATATCTGCCAGTCCAATTGTTTACCCATGTTAGATAGGGAATATTTCTTCAAATGAGAATATTGGTTTTCTTACCAAAAAGGGCTTGGCACAAAAAGTACAGAACAGGGGCTGTCCAACTTCTTAGAAGGAAAAAGTGAGAATACCAGTGTTAGAAAGGATTTAAATAAATGGGCTTCTAAAGGTTGGGGACTCCTTTTGAAGGACTGGGATATATTTGAGATAATAGAAGGGGTCAGGAGCCAAGTATTATCCATTTGAGTTATCCAGCTTAGAAAAGGTCTGACAGTTTCATCCACTTGAGAGCACATTTCTAAATGTCAGAAGCTAAACTTACCTTTCATCCATTTGTGAGTCAGAAATCAGTTTGGAATATCAGTTCCTAATGCAGAAACACAGTGAATGTGGAAAGAAAAAGTACTTTTTTGCTGAAAAGTATCCAATTCCTCCATTGCTCCCAGGCATTCACAAACAGAAGAACTGACCTAAGAAATCTAGATGTAGAACAACTGAATGAGTTGGCTGGCCAGAAAGCTCTTCAGTGGTGGGAATAATGGAGATTTAGCAACAGCTACTTGTATCACTATAGAGACTTTAAAAAGGGCGTGGGGAGAAACTAAGTGGAACATCTAGATAACAGCAAGAACTTAAGTAAGTCATCCCTCCATCGAGTCAATTACTTACATGAATGGGAGATGTGAAAATAGAATATGACATAGAAGCACATGAAAAATCCGGAGAGGTAAAACAGTGAGTGCTTTAGGAAAGCCATCCCAGAGGAGGAAGGCTGAATTTGGCAGCCTGAGGGCTTTAAATGTCTTGTGTTGTAACAAATCCAGGATACACAGGTATGAGAAGCAGTGAGCACAGATGTGTAGCTCTGAAAGCTAACAGGGTATGTAGAAGGGCACAACAGAAGATGAAA
The DNA here is from genome assembly GCF_965140285.1 of Lepidochelys kempii. Lineage (NCBI taxonomy): Eukaryota > Metazoa > Chordata > Testudines > Cheloniidae > Lepidochelys > Lepidochelys kempii. Next base: position 28,845,210 of record NC_136391.1, on the reverse strand, counting down.
GTACAGACTATTCCATAAAGTACAGTTCTCCCCTTGACTGTTAGCTGAGGCGTCAGTTGGGGCCTCAGTTTTTGTTAAGCCTGGCCATGCTAAACAACATTTCTTCAGAAAATTAGCACATTTAACTGGTTTGCATCAATTTTGCAATAAAAAATTGCAAGTTTTCCAGAAGGGTATTTGCGGTCAAATATGTGGTTACAGTGAGTCATAACTGTGGGAATGGGAGAGGGTTTTTGTTGGTTTGTTTGTTTATTAAAAAAGGAAAAGTAAAGAAAAACACACAGGTTTCTATTTCACGCATTTGACAAAAAAGAGTTGGCAATACCTGAAAGTTTGATAGGGTGGGATGTATCATTCAAAAAATGCAACTAGCAAATTATATATATTATTTTCTAGCCAAAAATATGTAAGTGTAATATTAGAGAGTACTCAGAGAAGTGGTCGCAATATTAAGATCAACTGGAGAGTTTAGTGGAAAACATACATATCCATGATGGATATCTGTTGTGTAAATTCAACTCTTTGGATGATGCTCGTCTCCTGTTCAGAAGAGGAAAAGAGGAACAGATGCCATCGATTTTAAATGAAGATGGTACACTGTCTCCAAATAGATGATCCTCTAGAGTTATAAATCAACTACACACGCATCCCAATTTCTGGAAGCATCCTTATAAATCATGACAATTTTTATACAGATCAGTATACTTCTTGTTCTCCTTTTTCGAGTCTCTTTATACCCTCTTGTTTGCATCTCCATCATATTGATCTTCCTTATGTTGTCAGCATCACACTGTCTAAAGTGGCTTACGATCGAGTGTGCCAGTCTCAGGACAACAAGGAGTCTGGTGGCATCTTAAAGACTAACATATTTATTTGGGCATAAGCTTTTGTGCATGGAGTGAAAATTACAGATGCAGGCATTATTACACTGAAACATGAAGAGAAGGGAGTTACCTCACAAGTGGAGAAGCAGTGTTGACAGGGCCAATTGGATCAGGGTGGATGTAGTCCACTCCCAATAATAGATGAAGAGGTGTCAATTCCAGGAGATGCAAAGCTGCTTTTGTAATGAGCCACCCACCCCCCAGTCCCTATTCAGGCCCAAATTAGTAGTGTTAAATTTGCAAATGAATTTTAGTTCTGCTGTTTCTCTTTGAAGTCTGTTTCTGAAGTTTTTTTGTTCAAGTATAGCTACTTTCAAATCTGTTACAGAATGTTCAGGAAGACTGAAGTGTTCTCCTACTGGCTTTTGTATGTTACCATTCCTGATGTCCAATTTGTGCCCATTTATTCTTTTATGTAGGGAATGTCACCCACGGGAAGGAGGCCCTTGAAGAATTCCATCTGGATTTCAATAACTTCCACCCCACCATCAATCTCAGCCTGGACCAGTTCACACAAGAGATCCACTTCCTGGACACTACAGTGCAAATAAGTGATGGTCACATAAACACCACCCTATACCGGAAACCTACTGACTGCTGTACTTACCTACATGCCTCTAGCTTCCATCCAGGACACATCACACGATCCATTGTCTACAGCCAAGCCCTAAAATACAACCACATTTGCTCCAATCCCTCAGACAGAGACAAACACCTACAAGATCTTTATCAAACATTCTTAAAACTACAATACCCACCTGGGGAAGTGCGGAAACAGATTGACAGTGCGAGACGGGTACCCAGAAATCACCTACTACAGGACAGGCAAACAAGGAAAATAACAGAACACCACTGCCCATCACATACAGCCCCCCAGCTAAAGCCTCTCCAGCACATTATCAACGATCTACAACCTATCCTGGAAAATGATCCCTCACTCTCACAGACCTTGGGAGGCAGTCCAGTCCTCACTTACAGACAGCCCCCAATCTGAAGCAAATACCCACCAGCAACTACACACCACACCACAGAAACACTAACCCAGGAACCAATCCCAGTAGCAAACCTCGTTGCCTACTCTGTCCCCATATCTACTCTAGCAACACCATCAGAGGACCCAACCACATCAGCCACGCCATCAGAGGCTCATTCACCTGCACGTCTACTAATGTTATATATGCCATCATGTGCCAGCAATGCCCCTCTGCCATGTACATTGGCCAAACCAGACAGTCCCTACGTAAAAGAATAAATGGACACAAATCAGACATCCAGAATGGTAACATACAAAAGCCAGTAGGAGAACACTTCAGTCTTCCTGAACATTCTGTAACAGATTTGAAAGTCGCTATACTTGAACAAAACAAACTTCAGAAACAGACTTCAAAGATAAACAGCAGAACTAAAATTCATTTGCAAATTTAACACTATTAATTTGGACCTGAATAGGGACTGGGAGTGGCTGGCTCACTACAAAAGCAGCTTTGCGTCTCCTGGAATTGTCACCTCCTCATCTATTATTGGGAGTGGACTACATCCACCCTGATCGAATTGGCCCTGTCAACAGTGGTTCTCCTCTTGTGGCGTAACTCCCTTCTCTTCATGTTTCAGTATAATAATGGTGCATCTGTAATTTTCACTCCATGCATCTGAAGAAGTGGTTTTTTACCCACGAAAGCTTATACCCAAATAAATCGGTTAGCCTTTAAGGTGCCACCAGAGTCCTTGTTGTTTTTGTGGTTACACACTAACCCCCTAATACTCAATCTCAGGACAGACTGTCAAAAGAAGGGCAGATACCCCAAAGTGGTAGTATTTTCTATAATTAGATTTCATCAACCCAGTAACCAATATGAACGCCAACATCTCTGTAACAGACTTACCATGGAGTCACAGACAGTCCCTTTGGGCTCTACAATTTATCCTGGCATGCAGGCAAGCTGGACTTAGTGATAAATGGTCACTTACATCAAAAATCACAAAATATTTGGGTTGCTTCCATTTCCAACAGACCAGTCACTTACCCCAGATTAATTTGTACTTTAGATCTCACACCAAAGACAACGCCTGAAGCCAATCCTGTGATAAACTAATTAAAGGTTTATTAACTAGGAAAAAAGTAGTCATTTACAAGTTAAAGCAAGCAAACATACGCTTTACACATACACACAAATGAGTGTCAGTCTGTGATTCAAAAGGTGGCAGATGTAGTAATCCGTCATCACTGAATGTCTTTTTAGGGCTTAACCAGGTTGACCCTGGGGAGCTCTGTTTGTTTTTTGTTTCCTAGCTCCAGCCCTTGTGAGAATTCAAACGGCAAGCACATGAAAAATCTTCATGTTAACTATTTTTATTTCCCTTTTGCAGCGTTGAAACCAATGGGAAGAGAGCTTCTGCACATACTTCTCCATGGGTCGATGAGGCAATTAACAGAACTTTTGTCCTGTGAGGGTTCACTTAATTGTGATAGTCTTCCTGGATGGGCGGAGGTTCACAAGTTCAGAGCAGGCATTTTTACAATTATAATACAAGCTTATGTTTTACCTTGTAGCATGGAATACGGATATTACAAGTAAGATTAATGCATGCAGCAACTTATGAGCATTTTATAGAGTCAAAACACGGAGCAGACCTTTAGAAGTCTAATGCCTACCTTGAACAAATATTAACATGAGTTGAATTTTTTAAATCATGATTTGAGGACTTCAGTAACTCAGCCAGAGGTTATGGGTCTATTAAAGGAGGCGGTGGGTGAAGTTCTGTGGCCTGGATGTACACGAAGTCAGACTAGATAACCATGATGGTTCCTTGTGGCCTTAAAGTCTATGAGTCTATGGAACATATAGCTGAGCTGGTCTGGTTGCCAGCTATGAATTTGTCTGTGCTCAGCTGACACCTAGAGACTTGGCAAGAGCTTGCACAGTCAGAAAGGTATGAGATTGGGTGTGTGTGTGCTCACTCCTCTTCAAACTATCCTGTCTCAGTAGCTAGAATAGCTGATATTTTGTTTTTCTCCTTTTTTAGGCACACTTCCAGATCATCAGGTTTTTTCAAACTGGTCGAAAGGTGAAAGACTTAAAGAAATGAAGAGGCTGAGATAGGTAGAGATAGAGTAATATTAAAACAAAACAAAATAAAACAAAAAAGCACGGCTACATTGTTTACAACCTTCTATTCGTTTTTTATGAATGAGTACCATCAGGTTCCTATGAACATTTGCAGAAACTGTAAATATCACAAATATTCATCTGAATATGTTTATGGAATATGCTAGAAGCATTCACGTGGCCCACCACTAACTGATTGGGGGAGGGGAGGTGTTAAGAAAAAATGTTACTTATAGCTAGGTTATTCCATAATGGTCGTCTCTGGGATTTGTTGCACCTTTCTTGAAACATCTAGATATGTTCACTCTCAGAGAAAGGCTAATGGCCTCATGGGCACCTGCACTGATCTGGTGTGTCTAATGCCTATATTTCTCTCCCTATTTATAAAAGTATCATAGCACCAGAAAAAAAATAAGGAGAGGGTGAGGAATGTTGTTCTGGATGTGACTCATATTTTTGTAAACAAGGCCGAGGGACATACTGGCCGCTGCTTCCAGCAGCTCCCATTGGCCTGGAGCAGCGAACCGTGGCCACTGGGAACCGCGATCGGCCAAACCTGCAGACGAGGCAGGTAAACAAACCGGCCCGGCCCACCACACAAGCTGCGGAACAAGTTTGGGAACCACTGCTTTTAAGGAATAATATGCCATCTTATTATTTTAAATAGTTATCCTGACACTTCAAATTAAACACACTGGATTAAATAAAACAATAAAACAAATGTATTAACTACAAAGAAATAGATTGTAAGTGAGTACAAACAATGAGGCATAAAAGTCAGAAATGGTTACAAGAAAATGAGAGATAAAATGCTTACTGGCACCTAACAAACTATATTGGATTCAAAGCAAAGTTTTCTCACCATATGCTGTCAGCAGTCTTACTGACCAAACTCTTTAGGTCAGGACCCCTCCCCCAATGGATGCTTCCTTTGTCTTTTCAATGCAGAGAATGCAATGGGTGGGGGAGAGAGAGAAGAGGGTGTCTGCCCCTTCTTTTTATAGTCCTGACTCACCTTTGAGAAGCATTTCCAGTTGGGAGAAAGGCAACGGGCAGTCTGTGTGAAAGGGAACTTCATGCTGTTTCTTTTCTACAATATAACTTTTTGTCCCTGCCCCTTTTCCTGCCAAAGAATGGCTACTAACAGGTAATGGTCCAGCATCCTTATTTACACCTGGCTGAGGCATCAGCTGGCCCTTTATCTCTGAGGAACTGGTTTAGCCATCAGCAGACTTCTCTGGAAAACATACTTTTCATCATGTTTATGTTTCATCAGTTTATGTTTATAACTTCACATATAATGCTGCTAAATGTATTTTGTCACATTATTGATCAGAAAATTAGGAGTTTTTAAATGATACCTCACAAGGCTTTCCTGGTACAAACATTATTACTAGGGATGTCAAGCGATTAAAACACTTAATCGTGATTAATTGCAGTGTTAAACAATAATAGAATACTATTTATTTAAATATTTTTGGATGTTTTCTACATTTTCAAATATATTGATTTCAATTACAACACAGAATACAAAGTATACAGTGCTCACTTTATATTTATTTCTGATTACAAATATTTGCACTGTAGAAAAACAAAAGAAATAGTATTTTTCAATTCACCTAATACAAGTACTGTAGTGCAATCTTTTTATCATGAAAGTTTAACTTACAAATGTAGAATTATGTACAAAAATAACTCCATTCAAAAATAAAACAATGTAAAACTTTAGATCCTATAAGTTCACTCAATCCTATTTCTTGTTCACCCAATCACTCAGACAAACAAGTTTGTTTACATTTGTAGAAGATAATGCTGCCTGCTGCTTGTTTACAATGTCACCTAAAAGTGAGTACAAGAATTCACATGGCACTGATGTAGCCAGCATCACAAGATATTTACATGCCAGATGCACTAATGGTTCATATGTCCCTTCATGCTTCAACCTCCATTCCAAAGGACATGCGGCCAGGCTGATGACAGGTTCAACTCAATAACTATCCTAAGCAGTGCAGACCGATGCATGCTCATTTTCATTATCTGAGTCAGATGCCACCAACAGAAGGTTGTTTTTTTTTTTTTTTGTTTTGTTTTTTTTTTGGTGGTTCGGGTTCTGCAGTTTCCGCATTGGAGTGTTGCTCTTTTAAGACTTCTGAAAGCATGCTTCACACCTCGTCCCTCTCAGATTTTGGAAGGCACTTCAGATTCTTAAACTTTGGGTTGAGTGCTGTAGCTATCTTTAGAAATCTCAAATTGGTTCTGGTTCCTTCTTTGTGTTTTGTCAAATGTGCAGCAAAAGTGTTCTTAAAATGAACAACATGTGTTGAGTCATCATCTGAGACTGCTATAATATGAAATACATGGCAGAATGCAGGTAAAACAGACCAGGAGACATATAATTCTCCCCCAAGGAGTTCAGTCACAAATTTAATTAAAGCATAATTTTTTCAATGAGCATTATCTGCATGGAAGCATGTCCTCTGGAATGGTGGCCGAAGCATGAAGGGGCATAAGAATGTTTAGCATATCTGGCATGTAAATACCTTACAACACCGGCTACATGAGAATGCCTGTTCTCACTTTCTGGTTACATTGTAAATAAAAAGTGGACAGCATTATCTCCCAAAAATGTAAACAAACTTGTTTGTCTCAGTTATTGGCTGAACAAGAAGTAGGGCTGAGTGAACTTGTAGGCTCTAAAGTTTTGCATTGTTTTGTTTTTGAGTCCAGTTATGTAACAATAAAAATCGACATTTGTAAATTGCACTTTCACAGTAAAGAGATTGCACTACAGTACTTTTATGAGGTCAGTTGAAAAATACTATTTCTTTTTCATCATTGTTACAGTGCAAATATTTTTAATAAAAATAATGCTATAAAGTGAACAGTGTACACTTTGTATTCTGTGTTGTAATTGAAATCAATACTTTTGAAAATGTAGAAAAATATCCAAAAATATTTAATAAAATTCAATTGGTAGTCTATTGTTTAACAGTGCAATTAAAACTGTGATGAATCTCAATTAATTTTTTTAATCACAATTGATTTTTTTGAGTTAATCGTATGAGTTAACTATGATTAATAGATAGCCCTATTTATTACAATAGCTTGTAGGGTGTGAACATAGGGATTTAGTCTGTCACTTCATCACATAAATATGATACCTTTTTCTGCAGTGCATTGTAATATTGATTTTTAAAAAATATAGAATATTGGTATGCATGGGCATAATTATGTTGAAATTCATATTTTGTGATCACCATAATTACTCTTTCTGCTTTAATGTTGTGACAATTCATTTCATGCTTTTCAGTCACAATTTTTGGTTTGAAGTCTACACACAATTCAGAGCTTATCATATGGGAAAGGGTATGTGTGATGGGATCCAATTTACTAAAAAAGAGCAGAATATAAAAATACCCTAATCTATGCAGTTCAAATGAAATCTTGACAGCTGCTATTCACAAATATTGCTGACAAAGTTTATATTATATTAAAATTCAGAATTACTGCATTTTCATCAGTTTCTAGTTCCACAGCTGGCATTTCATGTTGTCAGCATCCTGTGATTTACAAGACTGTATGTAGTGTAAAAATATTGTTTTAAATGGACAATTTCCTAAGCATGTTTACTAATTGGTAGGCTGTGGCAACTTAAAATGTAAACATACTATATGTTCCAAAAGTTAGACTGCTTTATGTAAAAAAAGAGTTGAATCTAATAGCTTGAGTGTCATTAAACTTTTATGAAAATCACTTGAAAAACAAACATTTCTATGCAAATTTAGAAAGAATGGTTTCATTTGTGAAGTTGTACCAAACCATAATTTTTCCAATGTCACAAATGAAATGTAAAATACATGAAAGATTATATTGATACTCACTACTTCAAGATATAGAAGCTGTTAAACAGACAGTGCATGGAGTCTTAAAAAATAAAGCAGTGTTTCTAATAATGTTTATATAGGATTAATAATGATATTTAATTAAATGATGTAAAGCAAGTCCAGCAGAAAAATGTAAAAGATCAGTACCAGGAATATTCTTCTTCTGAGACCTGCAGAAATGATGTAACGCTCTGGGAATTAAGTCCATATATTATATATTGCCAAACATAAAGAGAGTTTGAGGATACTGCTAGTACGTTATTAGATTTCTAAATCTTGGAATATAAGACTTCAATGCTACAAACCTTATGCATATACGTAACTTTCAGCACGTGAATAGGTCCTTTGAACTCACAGGGATGATATATGAATACAGTTGTTTATGTGAGCATTCGTTTGTAGGCTCAGGATCTATATATAATTATGAGTTAATACTAAAACCTGCTTCATGTTTTATGCAGGGACATTTTGTGAAGGATTCTTTTATTGATTCTCCTATTTCTGTAACTGTGTATATTGTATTTACATTTTGAGGCTCAAGTTTTGTGGAACTGAGTCCACATACAACTCCTCAGTAATCCAAATCAAAGTGTATGTAGAATATTTCTAATATACAAACAGAGGAAATTAATAATTGTGGCCTAGATCCCCAGGAATGCTGGAGCTCTCCCTCGCATGCCTGTGAGGGGCAAGGAAAAGATGGCATTAAACCATTTAAATGCTTCCCCAATACTGGGGCTGCTGGATGCACTTTTGATCCTGGCTGCAAGTTAGGGCAGACTCGGCAAGGTTAGAACTCTGGTGGGCAACCTTCAGCCCACTGGCCACACGCGGCCCATCAGGGTAATCTGCTGGTGGGCCACGAGATAGTGTCTGTTTGTAATGATGCTGTAGGTGGCTCCAACCACACTGTCTGTGATGGAAGATGAGGGAGAGAAGGTGTAGGACCTGCTATGCTTGTTTTATGCCATTTGGGAATTGTGCTACACAAGTATACCTACCTGCCTTCTTAAGGTAATAAGAAAGATTTCCTTACATTAGTGTATCTGAAGAAGGTAGTCACAGTAGACTTATTCAGGAGTTTTGAAGGCTCCAAAAATGTAGAAAGACATCATCTTTACGAGCATGCTCTTGATCCTGCCTAGTTTTGCTAATTGCAGAATCTGGGTTGAGGGACAAATCCTGATCCTGGGGCAGGCTAGGGGCTAATTTGAGCAGATTCAGAGCTGTTGCAACTGTTACCAGCTGGATATGGCTCTCATGTGCAGTTCTCTGGCCATGTTCCTTCCTTAGATGTCCCGTACAGCTGGTGCTGAGGGGACTAAGAGATGCACTATGCCAGCTCCACATCACGTTAGGGATTTCTCCTCTCTGTGGTGAACCTCAGCTGACTGGTTAAGACTGGTTAAGGTGAACCTCAGCTGACTGGTTAAGCTAGACTATGGCCCTCTTTATCAAAATACACAGGAGCCTCCATTCCCATTGATTCTGGTGTTTAAATAACTCCTGTTACTTGTTAGGGGGCTTATTCCTTCACCCACTTACTTCCCTGGTCCTTCTCACATGAACAGAGAGCAACAATACCCGAAGTCCAAAGGTGCAAACAATTCGATGTTTATTGGGGTGAACTTCCAGCAAGCATGATTCCAGTTTCCTTCCTTAGTATCCTCCTTCCCAGCTCTGACACCACAGAGCCTTACACCTATGTCCCTGTTCCGATTCCTGCCCTTAGCCAAGCATGATTCCAACTTCCTTACTCCCATTCCCTGTTCCCATTTCCCCCTTTAGCAAAACATGATTCCAATTTTCTTACCCCCATTCCCTGTTCCCATCTCGCCCTTTAGCAAAACATGATTCCAATTTTCTTACCCCCATTCCCTGTTCCCGTCTCCCCCTTTAGCAAAACATGATTCCAATTTTCTTACCCCCATTCCCTGTTCCCATCTCACACACCCACATGCCCACCCCCACCCCCACCCCCACCCCCATTGACTACAGATTATATAGTAAAACTTGAGTTCTGCTTAGCTATACCTTAACCAATCATTTTCCTGAAATTTAACTAACCAATCCTAACATATTGTAACATGATTATGTAACCAATTATATCCCACCACCGCAATTAGTTTACACCTAGCAAAATTAATTATACAGCAGACAGGAACAATCACAGAACCAGACAGAGATTATACAGACAAACAACAGCAAAGTGGGAACTATAATGACAAAACAATACAGAAGTGAGGATTTCACATCCCAGCTATTGATAAGTGAGTTCTTGCCAGACAGGATGCTATCAAACTAAGTTTCCTTTTACATTTTCTAGGCACTTCCCTTTCTCTGGAGGTGATAGGAATACAATCCTGTCCTGATAGTGCCTAACAGCCCAATAGCACCTTATTTCAATGTGACTAGTTTGGAATGTGAGGATGTGACCGTTCGCTTCCCAGCTTATGGCTGCCTCTGCTGCTTAGCCAAAGGCCTTAGCCTAAGAACAGGGCCTCAGACTGTCACAGTGAGAGAAGGCCCTTACACCAGCAGACAGTGATTTTGATTCTTTCTTTTATACCTCTATCACTAGCCAAGTGATAAGAATACACCTAAATTCTTAGAGTACAGGCCTTTGCAGACAGGCCTGAATATCTATATCCTAACATTACTGTTAATGTGCATTCTGGATACTCATCAGTGCTTTTGCAATATGCATATTTAAATCTCATGATTGATTAGATTAAGAGAGGTGACTTTACTGGACATTCATTTAAATGGCAATGAGGAAAGAATATAATGAATACCACATAAACTACTGACTAGCCTTGTCTATGATAGCACACATTTTTTAATCCTCTTCACTACAACACAATATTTATATCTCTAGACTCTCTCTCCATAGACTTCATGCAGAGGTCCAAATCCCACTCACTTTGCTCATACAAAAAGTCTCATTCTCTTCACTGAGATTTATCAAAGGTAGTCTTCTGCAAGTAAGCAAGCAAGATTTGATCAGAAGTGCCTGATCCTGTAGTCTTTACCTGGGCAGAAAGGAACCAATAGGAGTTTTTCCCTTAATGCACGCTGTAAGAGAAGGCCTCTAGATTAATATGAATTCTTTTAGAAGTCAGGATAGTCACACATTGTGACTGTGATGTCAAGAGTTATGCATTTCAGCTCCAACCACTAATAAGGGAGTTTTCAGGGGTGTAAGATGACAGATGTACAATTATAGTTGTTATACCCCCACTTTTGTAACAAGACAATTTAACAAAATAAAAGCTTCTGATACTCAGACTTCGTAGTACTTTACTCAAACTTCATTACAGATTATATTGTTTTAACAGAGCGATGTGAAAACAGCATCCCAGTAGGGTTTCCTTAGTTCATTTACAATTATTACTTTCATATTTTTTTGGAAGAGGAAAATATGAACCTCTACATATTTGTGTAAAGCCAGTTTTCAAGCAGCAGATTATAGTACTTTGTAATCAATAGTGTTGGGGCACTAAGAACTGCTTGAAGGTTTTCATTAGCTGTAGGAAGAGCGTAGTTAAAGGAATGCTAAAAAGTATTGACGTTTAAATTTGATTTATCAGTGTCATTTAAGCCTATCTCTGCACTGCAGTGAGTTTATTTTTCCACATTAAAGGATATTCTGTGGTATCTCTTGGGTTTAGACAAGTTTTAAACAAGATAAAGCACCTTGTGAATTAATTTATTTTGAAGAAACAAGAAAATACAATTTCTGTTGTCTTTTCATTAAATTATCCTTTGGTATATTGATTTAGCTCAGGCTTAGAACTTATTTAGGTAAAAAATAAAAAGCTGTGTGTTAATTTGGTTATCCTGTTCCTATAGCATTATATAGAAATAACTTTTTATTTTTACAATTTGGATGCTATAGATATGGGGAGAGGGAATTAGCGCTCTTTATACCTTGTATGCCTTACAGTGATAGGCTCAAAGAATTCAAACTATTTAGCTTAACAAAGAGAAGTTTAAGGAGTGACTTGATTATAGTCTAAAAATACCTACATGGGGAGCAAATATTTAATAATGGGCTCTTCAGGCTATCAGAGAAAAGTAAAACATGATCCAATGGCTGGAAGTTGAAGCTAGACAAATTCAGACTGGAAATAAAGCATAAATTTTTAACAGTGAGTGTAATTAACTACAGGAACATTTTACTAAGGGTCATATGGTGGATTCTTCATTTGTGACAATTTTTAAATCAAAATTAGATTTTTTTTTCTAAAAAATATATGCTCTTACAATTATTTTGGGAAAGTTCTATGTCCTGTGTTTTACAGGAGATCAGACTAGATGATCGCAATGGTCCCTTGTGACCTTGGAATCAATTAATCTTGCAATTTTATACTGAGAGGTTTTTTTTTCTGAAGCTTTTTGAATGTTCTATTTTCATTTACAACACACAATAAAACTACAACTTCTTTTGATGAAAAAATAAGTGTGACCAGGTACTACTCTTATATTTTCAAATAGCAGTTAGCTGCAAAACAATTTTTTAAATGTTAAAGTTGGCTTCTAAACAATTACTGTGTTTACATTAGTATGTGTTGGAAAAAAGGAGACATTTCCACTGAAAATATTGACAAAAATGAAAATAAATTCATTTTCATTGAAACTTGCCATGGTAAAATTTTGAGTTTTCAGTTAAAAAATTGAAATCCCAAACATTGTGTGGTCATGGTTTAACATGAGAGGGTTGGGAAAGCTGACCCATACAAAAGACTAGGAGAATGAGGCACTCAAACTACAATTCCTGTGAGGTATTGCAGTGGCACCTTGGAATATAAACATTTATCTTTCAGCTGGAAACATTTCAGTTTTCAGGAGTTCAGGTTTTTATCCCCAAAATATCGTTTTTTTCATGGCAAGTATACACTTTTCTCACTAAATATTTCAAACCCAATATTCTGTCAAAACAGTTTCATCAGAACATTTTTAACCACCCATGGCTTATATGTAGAAAATTGACTTAAGGTATACTAGAAGTTGTTCCTTAAATTTCATTACAAATCTACAAACACTCCATGGGCCCAGTGCAACCCTCACTGCCGTCAATGAGAGCTGTTATATTGTCTTCAATGGAGCTACATCAGGGTTTGTGTGCAGCACTCCCACTGACTTCAACAGTTGCTATGCATGTGGGCCATGTGGATCATGTCCTTGTATCTTTGGTTCATAATTTCAAAAATCTAATGAGAAGCAAAATTGCAGCTATTTGGTTTTAGCTTTTTGAGCCAAATCCTCCACCCCATTAAGTCCACTTTGTGCTACGTCAGGAGTTGTTGTAAACATGTCCTGAATATCTCCCCCCCAGTGAGACCCTTGGTGGCTACAGAACCAGCCATACTAGCTCCACTCCATCCCTTTGTGAGGCTCATATCTGGAACATGGCCAAAGTGCCCAGTAATCCTCACTAGAGCAATGTTTGGTGTGGAATCATAGTGTGGAGGGGAGGGGAACCATAAAACTGTTTGGATTTATGATAAGGCCTGAATTGGTTCCAGAAAACTACTTTTGCTCCTCCCCCAGGTGCACTGAATGCTATTTTGAAGATTTAGCACCTTGTTTTTTTGGAAGACATGAATTAATATTTAGTACAATGGAGATTTGTTTTATTAGTTTGAATGGTGTTGATGACTAGTTATTTAATCTGGTCTCTTAGGAACACTTACATTCTGGTGCAGCGTGGGGCAGCCCTTGTAAGCTAGCATTACATGTTGGGAAAACTAGCCTTTGTAATTAACTTGAAATATTGTACATAGTCCTGTTACAATGAAATCCAATTTTCCATATTATACACACCAGGCAGCTTTGCTGAATGATATTAGATTTTAATGAGATTTATAACCTGATTCAATAATTTATTTTTTAAGTTAAATCAGGAAAGTAAAATATCATTAACTTTGTAGACTTCTCTTTAAAGTGCTCCATTATTCTGTTAAAAACCTTTAAACTGTGAAAGTAAATTCAACATTGTTAAGTACTTATTGTGTAATTCCTGACAAAACCAATGGAACCTAACATTTCCATTGATGATTTTCACCACTAATCTAATAACCAGAGTTATCCATTAGCTAGAGCCAAGATTCTAAAAAGAAATATCTCCAGGCTCCTCAGTTCATATTTAGGGTTTTAAATAAGTGCACTGATTTTATGAACACTTCGATAGTTGTTGCTAGGTACTCAGAATTTTGAAAATCCAGCCACTTATTTAGGATCCTAATTTTGGATTCCTATGTTTTGAAAATCTTCATGTTTAAAGATTTTACAACAAAGCTAAACTTCTCAGTTAACTACATCATCTCACTTCCAAATCTATCAAGTCATTTACTGATAAACACCATCAACCATGATTTATAGAGATTCAATGAGAAAATGAGAAAGGAGCCTAAGATGATTATTCTAGGGCAGTAACCTCATAATTACAAAGATACATGGAAGACAGCATTTTTTTAAAAAAAAGCTTTATTTTAATTTCCAACACTGGTAAGCCTGAAACTTTGTTAGCCAAGGATCTCAGAGCCCCAAGGTGGAGATGGCTACAGAAGAAGCAACTGACTCAGTCCCAGGAGAGAGAGAATGCCTTTATATCATACTTGAGTGCCTTCCTCTAGCTAGCACCAAAAATCATATTCATGAACTCCTGACAAAGCCACAAAACCAGTTGAGGCTATATTAGGGCAGGATTGTAGTTTGAATTTCTTGTTAGTCACCCCGATGCAGAAGATACACCCCTTATGTACCACAGGGTGTCTAATTTTGCAGGGAGCTAGGAATGTTTAGAGCTGGGATAGTGATGTAGACAAAACAAGTCAAAGGAGCTTGGGCTCCTTAGCTGGTGCACAGTGGAAACAAATTTGCAGAGAATGGGGTCCAGATCTACTGCCAAGGAGCACAGCACCCAGGTTGTGTGGCAGCCAGGAGTCTCTGAAAAGAGGCATAAAGCTGACTTTTGTTCTGGAACGATCCTGGGGCTGCTGTGTGGAGCTGATCCCTCCTGGCCTGAAGGACCCTGATTTTCCCCACTCTGTCAGATCCTGCTGAAAAGTCCATTTATTCTCTCAGGCTTTTTCCTCCTAGGCCTGAGGAGGAGGGAAGAGGAGGGGAAATTTTTGTTGTAGAAAGAGCTGGGAAGCTTTGTTTGGATACTGGTTTCTAATTGTTAAAGCAGGTTGATGCAGTTTTGAGTGTTTGAAAACTTACAACCAAGCTTTTCTCAGTCTTTCCCCTACCTTCAGTTTTCATTTGGTTGTGCTAAGGTTCTGTCTACATGGGGTTCTGTTCATTGATGTAGCTATACTTCTGTAGCTACATCAGAATAGATATTGGTATAAAAATGGCTTGTACCCACACTATTTACCCCAGTTTTTGGGGAAAGGCGAACAATAATAGATTCAGACTTGCTGGTATTACTTTGCCTAGATACTGATGGTTAGTATTCAAATTATTTACATTAGTTTCTCCCAGCCCTTTCCACTGAAAATTTACAATAGATCCCAATCAGGGGAAGGGCGGAAATTAAAACATTATGTTATCCCAAAGATTCCTGTGCCTTGAAATCTTCCTTTTAGCTGAACAAATATAAGTGAAGAATCCCCACCACCAAAGACTTTAGGACCTACATGTTAAACTAATTGCAAATCACTCAGGTTGTTTGTGTAGGCACCCTTTACTAGAGGGGGCTCTGAACTTTATTGGGAGTGTTCCAGTTGGGAAGATCCTGTGTTCTGCAATCTCTCCTTAGAGATGACAATTCCCATGATGATTTGGGGAAAAGGGGAGAGACTTGCTCTTGCAAGGAGAGCAGGCGGTGGCCTCCATTTTGGGAAGAAGTGTAAACTGTTCATACCAGGAGCTGCTGCTAGAAAGCCAGAAGCCGCTGGAAGCCTAGAGGGGCTTTGATTGAGCAGGAAGCCTCAGAGGCTGTTGGAGGCTTCACTGGAGCCAGGGCAGAGACTGTTGTTGTGCCTAGAACTGACTAAGGTGGGACTGTACTGAAGGACTGTGAGTAGCCCCCACTCTGGTTGGGGAAGTACTTGCAAGGGAAAGGGCACAGCAGAGAGACTGAGTCTGAGGAGATGGCGAGTGATCATCCCACCGAACCAGGACCCAGAGCCGCTGACATATGGTGGGGCTGGCTTTAATCGTCAGAGGGGTTGTGTGGCTTGTTGCCTTGGCTGGAATGATACACAGAACCAACAGAGTGCTGTCTCTAGCTGCAGATCTTCCAGCGCACCCATGCAAGCGTTTACAACTCTGAAATCCAGATGAGTGTATGCTCCAGGGTGGGGTAAATGGTGGCAGTGTAAATGCCAGTTAGATGAGTTTCATTTATTATTGTATATTATATTTGTTAATTGAGTTTATTCAACTGCCCCTGTGGATTTAAATTAGTAGTGACATATAATCTTAGTCTGTTATATCCTGTTTTTAAATTGTTAAGTAAAAGTGTGTTAACTCTAATTTAAGTTTATTGGATGTATATCATTTATAATTGTTATTTCTGAGTTACACCCATGCCACAGGTTATTTTTATTATTATTATTTATTAGAGTTGCTTTATTCCTGGAGATTCCCAAGGCACACCATTGAGTGTACGGGGGCCACCCAACTAGAGGCACCATCAATTTTAAATTCCTTTAGGAGTAAAGAGACTGCAGCAGAGAGGTAAATAGAGGATTCCCACTTATCCAACATCACCACTGGGATACTCAGGATCTTCTTTAATGTCAACAACATCAGGCACACAGGTGAGTGTTGCCTGCTCCCGAGTAATCCAGGGAGGAAAGGGGGGATTACACTTGCATAGTCATGCTTCTTTGTGTTGTTGTGAGTCTTGGGTATATAATTAATTTCCTTGAATGGATTCTGGAGGTGGGATGAAGATAAAAAGCAAGTTTTTTTTCGATTTAGGGCTAATGAGAAATTCAGACTGTAATGGTTTAGAGATAATAAATTATTGGATTTTATTCCCAAACATCACTAATCTTTAAATCTATGTTATGTCTTAACTGAGGTCTGGTTACTGGATCTGTGATTGGAGGTGTGGTGTGGTGATCCGTGCCTTTCTTCTGTCTAGTTGTCTGTAGGGTTCCATTTTTGCAGCTGATTGTGGTGTTCAGGAAGTTGATGTTAGTGTGGGAATGTTCCAGAGAGAGGTTAATGGACAGGTGGTGGTTGTAAATGTTGTGGCAGAAATCTATGAGGGAGTCGGTCTCCAAACACACCAAGAAATTTGTTATCTATATCTAGGCACTCAGATACCAGATGCTATGCTCCAGGATATACATCTTAAAATACTCAAATCCACCTTCAACAAAGAAGGACACTCCACAAGAGAAGATTGTTATGGAACGGGCTACCCAAATACCCTGAAAGAACCTGCTTCAATACAGAATTGAATATAGAAAGATTTTACAACAATACAGAAAACCCCATCTGTCACCTACCATCCCACACTTGAAACCATATGAGGTATCAAACAACTACAACTCATATTCGAAGGGGACCTCATCCTGAAAGAAATCTTTCCTGAACCCCCTCTTCTGGCCTTCAAGCAACAACCCAACTTCTCCAAACTCATCATCAAGCAAGGTCTCCAAAAACCAGGACACACCAATTCAAAGCGGCACCAGACCCTGACAAAACAACAGATGCAAAACCTGCAGACATATGTCCACTAATACAATGATCAACACCCCTTCCCCACAATACACCTTTCAAAACCCATGGGTCCTACACATGGCTGTCACAGCATGTGGCGTACCTCATCCATGCACCCAATAACAACTACGTGGTTGAAAACGGGCAATCATAAAGCTCTCAAATGAACTCACACAGGAAAACCATAAAAAAGAAAAGCACCTGTGGGTGAACACTTTTCGCACAGCGACCACTCTCTATCTGACCAATTAGTCCTCATACTAAAAGGAAACCTGCACAACACTTTCGAAAGACAAGCCTGGGAGCTTAAATTCATAACTTTTCTAGACACTAAAAATCATGGTCTTAATAAAGACACTGGATTTATGGGTTATTACTGCAATTTGTAACCCACTAACCCCTCTTTTAGTCCTATTACTACAAGGGTGTTAACAGGACATTTCACCATGAATGGTCCCTTAGAATATGTGCTAACTACTTATGCAACCCTATCTGTTTCATCTTGTGTTTAATTGTGTCGCTCTTAGTACCTTTCCCAGACGGGAAGAAGAGCCCTGTGTGGCTCAAAAGCTTGTCTCTCTCACCAACAGAAGCTGGTCCTGTAAAAGATATTACCTCACCCACCTTGTCCTACCTGAGGTTCGTTATGTTATTCCTGATGGTATTATTTACACACTACAGTGTGTATATTAAATTATTTTTGAAATGCATGGTCAGACTATTTCCTAGTGACTAATTTATTCATCAAATGTAGTTTCTTATTAAAGCTGGTTGAAATTTCTTCAATTAAAAAATATTTGGGGAAAAAGCAAAAAACAAAAGGGTTTGAAGCAGCTCTATTTGTGCTGTTTGCAAATTTCCCACCTGGCTAATGGAGTATTAATCAGTCTTAGGAAGAATACACCCCTTGTGGGTGCCAGTGATCAATGTTTCACAGTGCCATTTTCATGAACTTGAAGCCATATGTTCTATTTACTGGCAGTTTGGGCAGCACCAAAAATAGGGGCAGTCCTAAGGTTTGTAATACATAAACCAGCATTAAAGGAGTTGCTTGGATGGCAGATGTTGGATGGTAGCTGTAGAACCCCTATTTAGCAAGTAATTAAAATATGTAAACTTTAAGCACATGAATAATCCAATAGGCTTAAAATACAGCAGTCTGAGGGATGCTCTGATTTATGCTCTGGGTTTCATGGCCACCTAGAGTGCAAAGACTGCATAGACTGTTGGTCCTTCATCAGTTGAGACTGAGCTGATCACAACATGTCTTCCAATCTTCTCTTGCTCTGGTCATCCTTCGCTATGCTTTTCCATATCTCCTTGTTAGGAAATCATCCCACCTTTTTGGAGGCTGACCGTGTGGCCATTTCTGTTCTCGCGGATACCACTCGGATATAGCTGCAGTCCATCTATTGACACTGAGTGACAGCATTTTGCTGAGCCTGTTTTCAACAACAATCTCTCTCACTCCAGACTGCTGTCTAATTATTTCGTTGGGGATGTGATCACAGTGCGAAATTCCCAAAAATGTTCATTCCATCACCCTCTGTGTGACAGACAGTTGATGTTCTTTAATCTTTGTCAGCGACCACATTTTTCTGCCATATAACATCACTGGAAGCGCGGTCCAGTTAAAAAGTTTTGCACGAGTTGTTTTGCTGATCTTTCCTTGGAGGATGTCCTTGATATCATTGAATGCGCACCATCCGGTTTTTTTTCTGCATGACATTTCGCCTTTGTGATCATGGCTTATGTTGACTTTCTGGCCCAAATAAACGTATTTATCAACCTCTTGGATCTGCTCTCCTCCAAGAGTTATTTGGGTTCTTGGCAGGACATCTGATCTCATGCATTTAGTTTTCGACTGGTTCATTTTTAATCCGACTTGACTACTTTTCACGTTCAGTTCTTTAAGCACTCTCTGAAGCTGGGCTGTATCAGTACTATATCATCTGCAAACCTGAAATGATTTAGCCACTTGTTCTTTATATTAATCCTGCCTTTCAAGTCTGCTCGTTGAAAAACCAATTCAAGACAGGCTGTGAATAATTTTAGTGAAACTGTATCTCCTTGTTTCACACCTTTCTCGATGGGGATTTGGAGGGGAGTATCAAACAGTGATATGTCCGTGCTCCAGCCATAGTTCGCTTCCTTTAGTAATGTGATATATTTCGCGGTGATGCCCTGTTCTGAAAGGGCTTCAAGAACAGCATTAGTCTCTATGCTGTCGAACGCCTTCTCGTAGTCCACGAAGGCAATGCACAAAGGGAACTTGTATTCCCTTGAACATTCTAGTAGTTGGTTTAGAGTGCAGATGTGGTCTATCATGCTGTAATTCCTTTGAAAGCTGGCCTGCTCTCTAGGTTGCTGTTCATCCAGGTTTTGCAACAGTCAATTTGTTATTATTTTAGTGAACAACTTATAGGTATGCGAAAGCAGACAGATCAGGTGACATTTCTTTAGATTTTCTTGATCACCTTTCTTATGCAGCAAGAGGGTATTGGACTCTTTCCAACCTGGCTTTCCAGGAAGTGGCTGAACCTTTGGGCGAGAGCTTTCAAAGTTCCTGACCTCCCACCTTAAGCACTTCTGCTGTCAGACCATCCTTGCCTGGAGCCTTCCCCTCTTTCATTTGATGGACTGTATGACGGACTTCGCTGATGAGAACCGGGAGTATGTGTTCATCGGTTTGTTGAAGTGATGGCATTGGGATGTCTATATAGGATGCAAACAGCTGGGTATAGAAGTCCCTGCAGATTGCTTCCATCTCTGTTGAATTGGTTAATGATTCTTCATCACTCTTCTTCAAAGCCTATAATGATGACCTGTACAATGCAGGTTCCAATTTGCATTTTTTTGAGACTTTTACGATCTTCAGCAGCCTTTAGGAGATTTTTGGTTTGAAATTTCTCAAAGTGTTCCTTCAATTTCATTCATATGAGCTTGCAGAGAAGGGAGTACTCAAGCCTGTTGCTGCAATTTCTTTTCATTTTCCTTCTCTTCTCCAATAAAGTCTTTGTATTCTCCGAGATTCTTCTGCAAGCTCTTCTTGGTCTTTCACGCTCAGCTGATTTCACACACAGTTTCAGTCTCTTACTGAAGTTCTCACAATTGTTGTTGTAGTCTTCCAGGAGGCTCCAGTCTTCCCTAAAAATGTTTTCCTTCAGGATTGCCTCATCAAAAGCTTCCGGTTGGTGCCTTCTGTTCGCCATTCACAGCACCTTTTTCTCCACCTTCACGATGAACGCAAGTCTGAATCTCAGTAGGTGATGATTACTACCGATATGGAATGATGGCACTACTGAAATATCCTGCACAGTGCATCCTCTATCAATCAGAAAGTAATGAATTTCATTTTTGTCTTCGCGTTTGGTGCGATCCAGGTCCATCTTCTGTTGGCCTTCTTTCGGAGCCATGTGTTACCAATGAACATCTCAGGGTCATCTAGAAGCCCTGAGAAATGGAGGAGAGCCATAATGTAGTGCAATCTGTCCATATATCTAACATGGCTGGGTCTGAGAGCAAAGCCAATATAGAGGATTTACTGGGGATCTGCACTTGCCAAGGAGGTTCTCTGTGCAAGGGGATCATTTCAGGGATCATTTCCAAACTTTTAGATTCTTCTTACACGTACAGAATATGAAAAGGGCCTTTTTATGTAACCGTGAATCAGACCCTAGAATTTCATTTTCTTGTCCCCCTCCAATAATTTCAGTCAGGGTTCCTAGGGTCAGATGATGGGGATCTGTATCCAGTGTATGTAGAAGCTGGTGATAAACACAGTTATCAAATTCTGATGTAGACCAGAGAGCAGGAATTTGAATAGAGAAGAAATGTTCCTATTTCAGGAGTTGTATTGCTTGTGAATGTTACACTTCCTGATTAGATCACAATTTGTCATGGAAGCGTTTGGTCTGAAGACTGTTAGGATTTTTTCCCCCCCAAGAGTTTAGGATTTTTTTTTTTTACTTTAAAACTAATTTAGCTTATTAGGAATCTTTGGATTGTATTGTTTTTCCATGGAAGACAATGGTTAGTTATAGTGTCTTCTGGTTAGAAATTTCAACTTGTCTTTGTCAGGGAACAGAGAGATTTAAGATATTCAGCCATTAAATGAAACTTTATTTATATATATGTGAATTGCTTCCAGGAAAATTGTAAAAGCTCTGTTTCAAAAATATCCTGAGTACGACAGCAACAGGTTGGTACAGCCAAAACTATATCAGGATAAAGCCTCCAAAAGTACCTAGCTGGCAAAACAATAGGAAGGAGGCTTCCTTTTTCTCTTTATGTAAGGGATTTCTCTGGTATTTTAAAACACCAGGTTTGATAATACACAGACCTGCACAGATAGGCAATAGTAAGGGGAGGTTTCAGGGGACAATAACATTTGCTTGCCATAGAGGATTGTGTTGTAGCATCATAATGAGTTTGAAGATGAAAATTCTTACCACTGTATTGACGTGTTCATTCATTTGGGACATTTCTGCCTTAAGCACGTGTTTAATTACTTTGTCAGAATTGTTCCTGATCTGTATTGGATCACTGTAGCAAAAAAAAAAAAAAAAAAACCCATGAAGACAACCTGAATAAAATGAAACTCAAATGGTTTATTTAAAGTAGAAATAAAGCATGTAAATTCCCAGTTAGGTCATATGCATCATGTTGTGTTAGTAATCATTCTGAAACTATTTACTTTACTAATAGCTAACTGCTAGCTATGTTAATTTTTTTCTAAAGATATTTGCATTCTCATAAGAGTTTTGCTGTTATATCTTTGAACTAGCATATGTTCCTACAGCTCAGAATGGTATGGTACTGTGCATAATGAGTGCACACTTACATAATATGACTCTATTATGAATCCCTTTAACAATTATATATAAAATCTATAATGGCTCTTTTGTTGCGGTTGTTAACTAATAGTTGCAGTACAATTGGTGCAATTAAGCATCGCTTTTATGCATGGTGTGAGGTTCCTGAAATAAAATACCTTTGTTCTTGGTTACCAACATCATTGTCAAATCATATACTGTATTGTAATAAAATTCAGTCTTTGGCTTTTAAACAGCAGAGTAGCAACAAAAAGAGTTGCTCTAGTATTGTGCCCTATTACATATTTTCGGGAACATCACCATAAAATATTTTCTCTCTTGGGGAAAGTATATTATTGCCACTTTGGCCAAGCAGTGGCCAATATTCGGGTCTTTGTAAGGTGGTTTCTGGTTTAATAAGAAATCGGGGAGACAGAAGACAGGGTAATTTGTTCATTTGCAGATGCATACGTTTTGGATCTCTGAACAGAGGTAGGAGGAAAGCAGCACAGAAGCAGCTCTCTTCATAGAACTCTCAGGCCAGACACACGCTGCCCTACCCCAAGAAATAGTAATCTTGCCTCTGGCCTTGACTTCACTGGTGGGGAGAAGAGTGTGTTCTTAACTCAAGTTAACTAACCTAAGGTAGATTCCTAATGAAGAAAAGGCAGTCTGTAGTTTTCACATGAGTGAGCAGGTCAAGTTGAAATCTAGCCTACCCCATGGTCTTTAACTAAACCTGCTCACTCATGTTTTAATGTTAGCATTTATATTGCTAAAACTTGGTCAGATCATTGTTGGGCTAGTAGGATAGATTTAAAAATATAAATGCAAATGGGGAGTATTCCCTCTGGCATTGATCCTTGCCATCCGCTAACTTCGTTCATGGCAGACAGCATAATCTACTAGATAATGGATTGATAGACATAGGTGCTATTCCTTTCCTTCAGGTCTAGATTTGCCTTTCAAAACAATTCTGCTACCCCAAAGTGTAGCCATAACTGGACCTAGAGTCTCTGTTACAGACTCATTACGTTATCCTTGACAAACGAATGGATTGTTCTGATTATAATATATTGAATGATAAATAAAATAGTAGCCATAATAATACTATAATACTACGTGGAATCATTTTACTGATAAAACATGGCCAAAGTCTTCAGAAGTGGTCTCTCATTTTGGATGCCTCAATTTTTCAGTCTGAAGCTAATAAAACCAACAATTTATTTTTATGTGATGAACCATTCATGAAGCAACTATTCTATCAGGTTTCAAACAGAAGTAATTGACTTCCAGATCATGAAAAAGAACATCACGTGAATGAGATTTAGCACATAATGCATTTCTGATTACCGAAAGAAATATAAAGTTCCTTCACATTGAGACATTGGCAGACTTTCTAGTATATCTGGAGTATTAGATGTATTCTGTCCCATTCTAATTCTATATGTAAGTATTATGGAAGGAAAACAAATCATCTTTTTGTTCTTAAATTATTCTTTCCTTCTTTGTCATTCTTTTGTGTTTCAACTTGTTCTCGTTCAAACCCAAAGCCTCAGGAAAGTCACGGCACGTTAGATTTTTCTCACTGTTCTTCATCAGGTGAGGATGTACTAATACTAAGACAAGGATTCTACAGTTCTTGTGCTGCAAGCCTAATGTGTACCGCAAGAGAATGTGTGTTCTTTGTTGGCATTCCCGAGCCACGGCAATGAACGATCACTAGAGAACTGTAGTTAGTTGTCCTACAAAACTGATAAGTTGTCATTTTCTCTAACCTCACAGGGAGATGGCCCTGGAAATGTATTCCCACTGAACTAAAATGAAACTCAGTAAAAGAAAATTGCTGACTTTCAACACTTTTATTATTTAACTGCTAGTAGGTTGTCTGTGTTTTCCATTCAGCGTACCCTAAACTAGAGCTTGCTACTTGTAGAGCAATTTTTTTTCTCCCCAAGAAAAGATCTTACAAAATGTTCCTTTCTTAACACATCCTGAAAGAAGCTGATGAAAAAAAAGCATTTGCTGAGGGACAGCTGACTGCCACCCAGCTAGCGCTGTAACTTAAACATTCTAGGCCAGATTCTCATTTGTTGTAAATTGCCTTATTCAAATCAGTGAAGCCAAGTGATACCCACTGAGGATCTGTCCGTCAGTGTTTATTTCAGGAAGGATGCCATGTATACCGTTGAGCCAGAGGACTAATGAGATGCATAGAGTGAGGGGTTGTGAAGTTTTTGTTTGTTTAAGAACAAAACAGACCTCGAGGTTTAATTATGTGTACACAAAATTACTTTTTCTCAGCTGAAAGGAACAGGAACTCTAATATCACGGTGATGGGCATAATATAAAACAGATTAGATAGATCTATAGATGGACAGTGACAGTATAAGAATATGAAAAAATCCTTTCTGAAATTATTTTTTTTTGCACAGCTTTGTGTTGACGCACTTATAAAATTAATTTAATTCAGCTAGCCCAGGACATGCGTGTATTCCTTTCTAATGCATAAACATCTGATGAAACATCCATGAATATTCATTTGAATTTTAATACAAATTTCTATTAAACTGTGTTAGCAACATTTTTCATCTTTGAGAGACTGGACTTGAGTAGCAAAAAGAGTCACAAAAAGCAAAATATTAAATTTGACTGTTCACCAAAACAAAACTTTACATTGTATATTTAATTGTTCAGAATTACTGTAATATAAACCCAAGTAAATAAATAAATTGAATAATGCTTTGTTGAGTGATTAGGGAAAAGAAAACAATGTTTTAGTCCTGATCCAGCAAACTTTAAAGATCTGAGTAACCCCACTCAATTTGAAGGTAGTATTGTGAGGAAAGGCTGTGTTACAGAATCAAGGCACTGAAGACTTATAAAACTATTCAACATAGTACAAAATAAAGTCGGAATATAAGTGTTACACACACACGTTTGGGCTATTCATAGAAGGGGAGGAGATTAATAAAATAATTTAGAATGAGTAATTCAAGATTTTCACAATGTGCTCATGAAAATTTTGCAAACAGAAAAATAAATAGATTAATTATTTATTTAGCTCTAATAATGGACTGAGATTCCAGAAACCTGTGTCCTATTCCCAGCTCTGCAACTGAACTTCTGTTTTTGGGACCTTGACAAGTCACTTTACCTCTCTGTGCTTATTTCTTCTCCCATCCATTGTCTGTTTTGTCTCAGATGATAAATTCTTCAGGGTGAAGATTGTCTCTGACTCTGTTTATACAGTGCCTAGTGCAAAAGGGCCCTGATCTGGATTGTAGCTCACTGTTACTGTAAAAAAGCAGGTAATCTAGTCCATTCATAAAGGCCAGTAAAGAATTGTTCCTTATAGTATATATTATAATTATTTATCTAATTTAGGTTTAAGTAACACAGTTTAAAATACATTTAAGAACCAACTCCTGCAGTCCATCACACTCAAAGCTAGCAACGGCTTGGTACATTCACTAGAGTGAGAAACTAGGGTGAATGAGAAACTAGAAAATGATCTCAGGATTTGGCCCTTAAAATGATAAGTCCTGCAAAGACTTAATCACCTGGATAACTTTACACAGAGAGTAGTCCCATTGACTTCAGTGAATCTGGTTTGGCCCCAATTGTGCAAACACTCCGCATGTGCTTAAATTTACAACAGCAAGTAGTCCCAGAGAGTAGTAAAATTTAGCATATACAAACGTCTTTGCAAGATTGGGGCCCAAACGTGTAACATTTAAATGTTTTATACTCATATTTTTGAATGGAAATTTTGTAGTTGATTTATACTGCAAAATCTCATATAGAAATATTAAGTTGTAATGCTCTATATCTTTCATCCTGCTAAATAAAGATTTCTGCAGTTTGGTTTCAATTTTATTTTAAAACTTTCTGGAGAAGAAAACCATACTTCAGGATCTTGGAGGGAAGGTGTTGATTGATATCTGTCAAACTGGAAATAAATGTTAAATCAATTAGTTGTACCATAGCTGTATTTGCAATGTGGCGAGCATTAGTTTCATTCTGAACAACTGAATCTGAAATAGAAGACAGAAATAAGATAACATTAGAAGAAGAAAATGTTCTCTTTTTCAGCATGAAAGTGGCATATGCAGTATTTGTTATTTCTGCATTGTCTTCATCAATGTGAGCATGTCATATAAATTTTAATACATGATTTATGGTTATAAATTCATATTTTCCATTCTCATTTATTATATAGTGTCACATTGTATCACAGCTCCATTTAATCATCTCCTGTCTGCATATTAATGGTTAAAAATATGATACCTGTGTAGAACTAATAAGCCAGTGGCTGTAACTGTCTTATAGTGCAACGGTTGAATGCTTTGAAAAGTTGGGTTGCGTAGAAAAGTTTAGACATCTTTGTGCATGCATACCCATTTTTAAGAGCTCAGCTAGATAAAATCCCATATCACTACTAAGGGCTTGATTCCACTCCCATCCTGCAAAGCTTTTTGTAAGTACTTAACTTCACAACCCATGAGTAGCCCTAGAGCATATACACTTTACATCACTATTAAAAGCACTTTTTTGTTTTATTAGTAGTAACAAAAGTAAGGCCTCAATCCTGCAAACTCAATCCTGCAAATTTAGTTCTCATAGTAATAACGTTGAAATCAGAGTAAAGCCCATGTGCAGACATGTTTGCAGGATCAGGACCTGTGGTATCTCTCTGACCAGGAAATGGTGTGTTAAAAATGATCTGTGCTATTTCTCTTTCTGTAAATTTAAAATAAACACAATAGATGAATGAGTGTTAATTAGATGAGAACAAATACTAATAGTCTAGGTAGTGCTGCTGAATGACTTATTGCGCTTAATATTTCAACCAAATATATACCTAATATTATAGGTGAATCTATTTCAGAATTATGTAGAAGAAAAATAGATGGATGTAAACCAAGATTTTCAAAAATAGCTTTATTAGGCTCCTAAATCTATATTAGACTTTTATTAAAGAGGCCTGATTTTCAAAAGTTTAAAGCACTCAGCAACTTCCATTGAAGTGAATGTGTGTTCATCAGTTTGGAATATCAGGCTATTTATTCTGGAGCCTAACTATAGATTTTGGAGCCTAACTTTAGGGTATCAGTTTTGGAAAAGCTTGACTGCACGCTTCTATCCTGCAAAGAGTTATGCACATAGTTACTTTGAAGTCAATGGGCAAAACCACATATTTAAAGTTAAGCATAAGTGTAAGGGCTCATCTTCACTACCCTGGTAAGTCAACCTAAGCTACTCGACACACCTTAGGTCAATTTACCCCTGTGTCTTCGCTGTGCTGCATCCATGGGAGACACTCTCCAGTTGACTTACCTTACTCTTCTTAGACAGCTGGAGTATCAGAGTCGACCGGAGAGCACTCTGCCATCGATTTACCGGGTCTTCAGGCCCGCTAAATTGACACCAAGTGCATCGATTGCAGTGTCAAGTATTTGTAGTATTGAGGCCACAGGGGCTGATCACAGCTGAAGCTGCAGAAAGCAAAATCAATTTAAATCCACCTAAATGACCACCTATTACTTACCAACCAACACCTTTCACCAGTATTTTTGAGAAAAGCAGTGTTTTTTGTTTTGTTTTGCATATTTAATTTACACGTTCCCCTTTTGAGCCATTTGCAGGTAGGCATGGTGGTAAGCTCAATGTAAATCTTTCCAGGTAAACATGAATAATGGTTGTTTTTAGAGGAAGAGTGGGTTAAAGCCAAGTCAAAATTTCTAATGGAGAATAGAAAAATCAACAAATAATTAGATCTGCGAGGTAAAAAAATAATGAAGCCAAAACCCAGGCAAAATTCAACTGGTTTTGAACTATGTTACAGGCCCAACATTTAGACCAGACTTTCTTACCTATGAAATCTTTTGCACAAACCCAAGCCAAAGTAAAAGGAAATCTGAGCTGGATTTTGCACTGTTTGACCACACTTCAATCCACTGATCCTCCTCTACATCTCCATGCAGCGACAAGCTCTAACCTCTAGTGTTCATAGACTTGGACAATAATGGTTTGAAGCCACTGTACTAGCTGAAATTTGTAACCCTCTGTTCTTCATGGCACCGGATGGCATGGTCCCACCCCCTAAATTTATTTTAATGTATTTTTTAGTTAAAGAAAAAACTAACTAAAGTGGGTCCTTCAAAGGGAAAAAAAAACCCTCTTTCCAGGATAATTTTTTAGTGTTTTTGAGAATTATTCAGACATAAAGAAACTATCCTTCAGAAAACATTTCTAACTTTTGTGAATTTCCAAGTCTTGCTGTGTGTTCTCAGAAGCGAAGTAATTTGCAAAATTTCAGGACAGAAAAGTTCTACAAAAAATCCAGGAGCTAGTGGACAAAATCCAAACTGGAACTGGATTCTGCTGCCAAACATTTGAGCTCAGCTTGAACAGATCCAGGTTCCCTGTACATATATATATATATATATATATATATATTATAATGCCATAATGAATATTTGAGGCAATTTTATCAAATACATTATATATTCTATTTAATTTATCTTCCCTTCCACTTGGTTTTCTGAGCAAAGGTTCAAATACATTTTTTGATATATTTACCAATATGAATACTGAAGTTGTCCGTATGCATGATAGGAAATGGAAACATCTTAATCAGAGTTTTGTCATGGGTTTCAAGGAATAGAAATTGTGAGGAACCCTTTATAGAAAGTGGAAATTCTTCTGGACAATTTAGGGAAGAGATCCAGGAAGAGAAAAGAGGAATTCTGAATCTACACTAGAAGAGCTACTGAGTGATATAATAGCACTAACTGAATGTAGGGAAATGAATAAGACTTTTGTCAGAAGTCTGCCAATGTGCTTTTTTAGTGAGGCCGTGGGGTAGTTTCTATGGGAAAAGACCACCTGCTGGAGCAACTGTTCACAATTCACTTGACATAGGCTCAGATTGCGAGATCTTTACCAGGTGAGAAGTCAGTATGTGGTTGTATAAATCCACGGCTGTGGGTAGGCTGAGGACAATGGTTTGGAGAGACTGCTATAGATAGTAGTTCAGAGACCATACTGATGGGGGATGATGAGCTTCACTCTATCTTCCTCTGAGTTTTGTTTTTGGAGTCAGGGGGATATCTTTGGGTTTGTGTTTCCTTTAGGTTTCTGACTAGCAGTCAGTTTGGTCATTTGGGGTCTATTTAGGGCCTGATCCATTGTCCACTGAAGTGAATGGGAATCTTGCTTCTGAAAAGGTCCTTGGATCATAAACCTGATAGTTTGACAGTATCTTCCTTTGCTTTTTTGCTGTTTCTTTGTTTGGATAGTTTGTTTTAAATGGTCTTAATTTGATGTTTATGAAGAAATTATAACAATGTACAAAAGTGAAGGTGAAAAAGAATTATTAACTTGGGCAATGGAACTCTCCAGTCTCTGTTGCCAGAAGGCACTGAGAGAACTGAAAATACGTTGAACTTTACACACATTACAATGCACCTAACATTCAAAATATAGTTAAGATTCTGAGTGCATCTTTCTTGAAAATAAGATGTTGCATGCCAAACTCATTTTCACACATTGTACACTGAACATATGCTCCAAAGAATTTGTCTGTAGTCTGTGCAACTCTGGTCTTCTCATTCTACAACTTCTTTTGATTAAGCTATCTGGGCCCCACACTCTAGCTGCTTCCCACAGGAAACTGCACATTGATTGATTGATTCCCTCAGTGATAGCCATTGCTTTCTGCTGATCCATCAGACAGAAATAACTTTTTTAAGTTAGTTATTAACTAGCTTTATCCAGATTTTTTTTCTTGTTTAACTTCATCCAAGTTTTGAAGGATATGTTTTATTGTAACTTGTCCTTGTACTGTACTATCTTATTTACAGATATAGATTTTATCTGATCTAGTGGGGGGGAGAAAGCTGTTTTTTTGCTTTTGTAGTGAATTGTATATGTAAGCCCCACGCCCCAGGATCTAGAGGATGGAAGTCTCTGCTCCCCCCAATGGGGAGAAGGAAAAAAGCCAGCTCTGGACAGCTTAATTTTATATCTTGTTTATCCATAATTCACCCCCTAAGGTTTGTTGTTCGTTTAGTATTTAAGTTTTGATGTGTAAAGATGAAAAAAAAAATCCTTTCTGACTAATGAAAGGAAATTGAAATGTGTAGGATGTGCCCTGGGTGAGTGGTCACCATGACGTTATGAGAATAAATGTACTAAATACTAATCAAACCCTATTCAGAAGGCATAAATAGTAATTTCCTTATAGACTTTTTCTGTACAATTTATGGCTATAGCATGAGTGCTTCAAAAACATTTATTTATTACAAACAAGTCTCCTTTATGACACAACCTTGATTAATGTCCAGTGCAGGTTCATCTTGTGCTCTGAGTCAGGGGTTCTATGGAATAAAGTAGTATGTGATCATGTAACTAAATGATATCATATAGCATACACACACACCAAGAGTAAACTAGGTTACACAGGGGATTTCCTATGCCTCAGCGTTTAACTTTGCAACCTAACTGTTTTTAACATAGTCTGTGTGTGTGTGTGTAATTTCCTTGGCTTTTTTAAAAAAATCAATCTGAAAAAAAATTCCATCCCGGGCTATCATATTAACAACATGGGTCATCAGCAGCATTTGAACCTTTTAGATTCCCTCCACGGATATCTGTCAGTTTAGTCTATGGAGTAATTGATAGCAGTAGTAAGTGCTCATCCTCTACATGGACCAGCACTAGAGGGGGATGGGACACTTTGCCAGTGGGTGTCACAGATATTTGCTGACAGCCAGGGAATGAATGATGAGATTCAGGAACACTGGGTTCCCTGACAGGTTGTGGAGGAGAGTGTGCTGAAGCAGGAACAGACTCTTCTGCCTACTTTTCCCAAATTTGTTCCACTTCTGCCCTCTCCCCTAAAACCTGTCCCTCTTCTATTCCTATCTTTCTCTCCACCCCTATTTCCTTGTCCCAGTCCCATTTCCCTCACTTAGACCACCCCAGAATCCACTACTCAAGCTTCTCATCCCTTGTCCAGCCATTCCTAGCTAGCCCATCCCACAAAACTTCTTGTCCAGATCATGTCTTCCTTCCCCTGCCTATGTTGTCCATACACATTGGCTCTTAGTCCCAGTCTCACTGTCTGGGCTTCCCATTCAATCTGTGTCACACACCCAGATGGGATACTTGTCCCAGTCTCTTTGCAAAGACAGTCACAATTCTGTCCCTGGATCCTTATCAGACTCCTCTCAGTCCCATCCCAGGCTCCTTGTCCAGTCTCAACCCCAGGTCTGGCTTTTGTCTCCTCAGCATTTAAATCTGTCAGCTTCCACCTCCATGCTGCTGGGGCACAATAGTGGGGTCACTTCTGGCACAGGAGAGACAGGCTCCCTGCTCTAATTCTGGTATCTTGCACAGGCCCAGCCTAGAGCTCCCCAAAGCTGCAATTGCAGGGAAAATCCTGCTCAGCTGCTCTCTGAAGCCCCAGGCTAGAGCATGCTACTGTGGACAGAATCTTCAAACAATTTAGGTGTGAAGCTCTAGATGTCTCCGTGCATTTGCAAACTTTTTTTCCCCAAAAGGCTTATAACTTGATCAAATTTGAGATTGGGGGACTGGAAAAGACACATTCCTGACACAAAGGGCACCCCTCTGCCATGTCCCTACTCCAAAGTATGGGGTACTAGAGCTTCTTCCAACAAAGATCACCAGAATTTAACATGGGCAAAAATCCATATTTTTCTCCAACCGGATTCTTGGACATAGGCTGGACCATTTTGATTGAAATTCTCAAACACAATTTAGACTGAGGCAGATGGCTGGTGTGTAAAATTGCTGTCCAAATGGTTAAAGTTTCACAAAGTTTAAGCAACTAAAAATAGGCTCTTATAATGGGAAGTGTCAGGCATCTTTAAGAATAAGCAATGTTCTTAGCCCCCCTCCCGACACCCGTGATTTGAAAGTATGAGAATAAGCCACCTACTAATTAAGGGCTGTATTTTTATTTAAGTTTTTTGCACTATCTGAAAGCCTGAGAAGTTACTATTTGTCATTCCATCCCAAGATAAAAATAAAACCTTTAATTATGTATAGCTCATATTGTACTACTTGTATCTGTTTGTCTTTATTTGTATTTTTCTTTCGGGATTTTTGAATGTCATCATTATAAAGACATTTCCTGTGTTCAAAATAAATGGTACAAGACTAATCTGACTATTTTTTCCCCATGTCTGGATTTTTGCTTATGTAAGGAAATAGGAGATGTTATGAATAATGTAGAAAAAGCTTGCACATGATGAATCTTGATGCAGTGATTGCCAACATTTGGTATCACATACATCATAATTATTTGCTATTTTAAATTGTAGGGAGAAAAATAAACTGTCATCTCTCAGTAACAGCTGTGTGGTAACAGTGAGCAAATACTGGCTTTCATTGAGACCACTGTGTCCATTATCATCTGAGATGTCTACACCTTCCAGTGTATTGCCAGCAGCAGACTGATCAACAAATGGTTACTCGCTTCTAGTGAGAATTCTCAAGATGACCTCTGCACATTCCCATTATTGAGAATATAGTTGTGTGGCGAGTGGGTCTTCCTAAATTCTTCTTACAGATTTTTTTTTAAAGATAGAAAACTTTGGAGGTGTTTTTGATTACATTTAATTTTCTACAAAAAAAAAAACATTGAGGGTCTTTAATCAAAAATTTAACTTTTGAAAATCAGTGAACACAAAATTTGGAAATTTCTAGTTTTTATCTGACTCACCTGTCCTAAATCCCTCTTCTCATCATGACAGTGGGCCTGTGAAGGTGTGCTTGAGTCATAAGGTGTAGCTCTGATCTCACACTGCTAATACACAGCTATGACCCCACTAATTTAATTGAAGCATTTGAGTTGGTGTAGAGGAGACCTAAATCATCTCCTTAGCTTGCTGCATATACACAGCTAGATTCTTCATTTGTTGTGGTGCAGAATGGATACTGATGACAGATGTTGCAAGAGATTATGAAGTTCTGATGATATCAGAAACTCCCTATGGGAGTGGTGGGGCAAAAGGTTGGAAGTAGCTCTGAATTTAGAGAGAGAACTGATGTCCAACTCAGGAGTCAGAGGCCCTGACCGGCTACGAAATCAATCTGGTAGTATATTGCCCAGAAGTGGGCTTGAGATTCAAATTTCTTTTTGTATGAGACAGTGTAATTGTCATGCTCCTTAAATGGCAGAAGGCTAATTTCTTCAATTCCTCTGGGTCTTCTCCTACCCTCCCACCTGATGGGCACATTTTGCTTTTCCCCATTCACCCTGTCAACATGTTAATTCCCTTTTCCTATATATCTTTGTGATGTGTGCAAAGGTCAGACTTATTGCTTCCTCACAGTGAAGGTGCTTTGCTAGACCTCAATCCCTCTTTGCTTATTCTGTGTGATATTCCTACTAGGGCCTGTCATAAAAATAAAGGGTAGGGTAACCACCTTTCTGTGTACAGTGCTATAAAATCCCTCCTGGCCAGAGGCAAAACCCTTTCACCTGTAAAGGGTTAAGAAGCTAAAGATAACCTCACCGGCACCTGACCAAAATGACCAATGAGGAGACAAGATACTTTCAAATCAGGAGTGGGGAGAAACAAAGGGTTCGTCTGTCTGTGTGATGCTTTTGCCGGGAACAGATCAGGAATGCAGTCTCAGAACTTCTGTTAGTTAGTAAGTAATCTAGCTAGAAATGCATTAGATTTCCTTTTGTTTAATGGCTGGTAAAATAAGCTGTGCTGGGTGGAATGTATATTCTTTTTTTGTCTTTTTATAACTTAAGGTTTTGGTAGAGGGATTCTCTATGTTTTGAATCTGATTACCCTGTAAGGTATTTACCGTCCTGATTACAGAGGTGATTCTTTTACCTTTTCTTTAATTAAAATTCTTCTTTTAAGAACCTGATTGATTTTTCATTGTTCTTAAGATCCAAGGGTTTGGGTCTGTGTTCACCTGTACAAATTGGTGAGGATTTTTATCAAGTCCTCCCCAGGAAAGGGGGCGTAGGGCTTGGGGGGATATTTTGGGGGAAGACGTCTCCAAGTGGGCTCTTTCCCTGTTCTTTGTTTAACACACTTGGTGGTGGCAGCATAGGGTTCAAGGACAAGGCAAAGTTTGTACCTTGGTGAAGTTTTTAACCTAAGCTGGTAAAAATAAGTTTAGGGGGTCTTTCATGCAGGTCCCCACATCTGTACCCTAGAGTTCAGAGTGGAGAAGGAAACTTGACTGGGCCTCCATGTTTGGGGATGGCCACCTTTGAGGTCATGCATGAATTTCCTGATAGGTTCAGGAAATTCAGCTCTATTGGGTTAAGATTTTTATATTCCTCAGGGGTCCTGGTCTGTTGCTTAACTATATATGCAGAGTTCACCCTGAGTAGTTCAGACAAATGTAAACCAGGATTCACAGTCTCTCCCTGCACCTCCCCAAATAAACATGGTCTAGGGAGCAAATGAATCAAGTTGGACCACTCTAATAGTGCTTATTTATATCAGTAATTAGTTTATGGTGAGGGTGTAAATCTACCCTGCACTAGTCTGCTGCACATTAAGGGCTGGATTCACAAAAGGCTTAGGGGCCTAACTGCCACTTCAGGTGCCTAATTCCCAGAATCAGTCCCCACTAGGATTCACAAACTCCCCTCGGGTCCCTCAACTGGCTCAGTACCAAAAAATGTTCAAAGTCCACATGGACCCGTAGAAGCTTCTGATCATGTGCACTGAAGCCCTACACCAGGCGTCCAGATGCCTAAACCCCAGAGTGATTCATGAACCAGGGGAAGACAGGCATTCCTACACCTAACTGGCCTGCAGGGCCCACTCCAGTAAGTGTGCTCAGAGCTTGCCTACCAGATCTGGCCTTTAAGAGAAGCTTATGTGTAACAGTGGTGGGAGGAAGACAATTTCCCACAGAACTTTTATCCCAGTGGTTAAAGTACTCATCTGGGATGTGAAAGACTCCCAGTTCAATTCCCCACTCCACCTGAGAGGGAAAAGAGACTTGAACTGAGATCTGCCATCTCACCAAGCTCGAGTGTCATTCTTGTGTGTGCACTATCTCTACCTAGTGCTGAAGCTGTTCCACCATGGATAAATAATGGGAGAATCATTTGGTGGGGAGGATAGGGAGAGTGCATGAGTGAGCACATGCACACAAAAATGCAGGATTCAGTCCCCCTGCTCCAATGGCTTAAAAAGAAATCATTTAATCCACAGTGGAACAGCTTCTAAAGGCAGTCCCACCTCAGAACATCCCACAGCCAAGTATTAGGTCACTCAGAAGAGGTAACAGATCCCAGTTCAAATCCCTTCTCCCCCTCAGAGGGAGGGAAGACTTGAATAGAGTGTCTCTCACATCCTAGGTGAGTCTCCTAGTCACCGATTCTTGCTAAAACATGCCTCATGCCAAAAAAGAGCTTGCATATGAGAATCCCAAGCAAAGGAAGGCACCTCCCTGAAGCCTGGATTTAGGTGCCTATTCTGAGAGAGAAATGGGGTTTAGCAAAATCTCTCAGCTTGGCATCTCCCATTGGCTTATATAGACAAGCCCTGAGTGTGGACACAAATGAGATGCTTAACCCTAATATGTTATGTTGCGGAAGGTCTCCTTATTTACAACAGACAGGAGGCCTGTGCTTATACTATGTTTAGACCATTGATGAGGCAGGAGTAGCTAGTCACTGGATGTGACACACTAGCACCGAGGTCCCCAGCAAATCAATACACAGTTTATCCCATAATAGTGGGTTACCAAAACAAATGGTCAAGGTCAGCTTTGGCAAAGATTCCCTTCCAGAGGTGCCGGGTGTTTTATTTTAATTTAAAAAATCAGTCTATATCATAGAATCATAGACTAATAGAAGATTAGGGTTGGAAGAGACCTCAGGAGGTCATCTAGTCCAACCCACTGCTCAAAGCAGGATCAACCCCAGCTAAATCATCCCAGCCAGGGCTTTGTCAAGTTGGGCCTTAAAAACATCTAAGTATGTCTACACTATGAAATTAGATAGATTTTATAGAAGTTGATTTTTAGAAATCGATTTTATACAGTTGATTGCATATGTCCACATTAAGCGCATTAAGTCAGTAGTGTGCGTCCTCACTACCGCTGCTAGCATCGACTTACGGAGCGGTGCACTGTGGGTAGCTATCCCATAGTTCCCGCAGTCTCCGCCACCCATTGGAATTCTGGGTTCAGCTCCCAATGCCTGATGATGCAAAAACATTGTTGCGGGTGGTTTTGGGTACATGTCGTCAGTCACCCCTCCCTCTGTGAAAGCAACAGCGGACAATCGTTTCTCACCTTTTTTCCATGCAGATGCCATACCACAGCAAGCACAGAGCTTGCTCAGCCCTGCGTACCATCACCGCTGCTGTTGTATCCTGGGTGCTGCTGTCAGCAGACGGTGCAGTACGACTGCTAACAGTCATCATCCACTGCTTCCGCTGCAACTCTGCTCTCCTGTTCTTGTAAATGAGCTCAGTCTCAATAGCAAATTTCTCCATGTTGTCGTCATCCACTGCTTCTGGTGCAACTCTGCTCTCCTGGTCCCATGAATCCACCTCGCAGGTCCTCTCGTCGTTCTGTATAAATATCTATTCTCGTGGCATCCATTGTCATCCACCACTTCCGCTGCAACTCCGCTCTCCTGCAGATGCCATACCACGGCGAGTAAGGAGCCCGCTCAGCTCACCGCTGCTATTGTGAGCATTGTAAACATCTTGCACATTATCCTGGAGTATATGCAGAACCAGGCTAAGAGACGCCAGCACGAGGATATTTTTGATGAGGACATGAACACAGACATTCCTGAAAGCACAGTCTGTGGCAATTGGGACATCATAGTGGCAATGGGGCTGGTTGATACAGTGGAATGCCGATTCTGGGCCCGGCAAACAAGCATAGACTGGTGGGACCACATAGTGTTGCAGGTACAGGACGATTCACAGTGGCTGCAAAACTTTTGCTTGCATAAGGCCACTTTCCTGGAACTCTGTGAGTTGCTTCCCCCTGCCCTGAAGCACAGGAATGCCAAGATGAAAGCTCCCCTGACAGCTGAGAAGCGAGTGGTGATAGCCCTGTGAAAGCTTGCTATGCCTGACTGCTACCAGTCAGTCAGGAATCAGTTTGGAGTGGGTAAATCTACTGTGGGGACTGCTGTGATCCAAGTAGCCAATGCAATCAGCAACCAACATTCCCATTGTTATTGCTGCTTGCTGTGTATTCCATAATATCTGTGAGAGTAAGGGGGAGACATTTATGGTGGGGTGGGAGGTTGAAGCAAATCGCCTGGCATCCGATTTTGAGCAGCCAGACACCAGGGCGATTAGAAGAGCACAGCAAGGCACGCTGCGCATCAGAGAGGTTTGAAAACCAGTTTCATGATTGGCCAGGCTTCGGTGTGATAGTTGTGTGTATTTCTCCTTGATGCAAATCCACCCCCTTTGTTGATTTTAATTCCCTGTAAGCCAACCACTCCCCCCCTTTGAAATGAAGTAACTATTGTTTTGAAACCATGCATTCTTTCTTTATTATTTTTAAAAAAGGGAGATAACTGACTAGGTAGCCCGGGTCGGGTGGGGTGTGAGAGGAGGGAAGGACAAGGCCACATTGCTTATTGTAGTCACACTACAAATCAAACTGTTTGAATGACAGCCTTCTGTTGCTTGGGCCATCCTCTGGAGTGGAGTGGTTGGGTGCCCAGAGCCTCCCCCCCGCCCTTCGCATTCTTAGGCATCTGGGTGAGGAGGATATGGAATTTGGGGAAGAGGTCAGGTGGTTGTATAATGGATGCAGCGGGGGTCTGTGCTCTTGCTCACAGCTGCACCAGACGCTTCACCATGTCCGTTTGCTCCCCCATTAGCCTTAGGAT
Source organism: Lepidochelys kempii (assembly GCF_965140285.1). Classification (NCBI taxonomy): domain Eukaryota; kingdom Metazoa; phylum Chordata; order Testudines; family Cheloniidae; genus Lepidochelys; species Lepidochelys kempii. The sequence continues at coordinate 28,806,945 of NC_136391.1, read as the reverse complement.
CGTCTCCTGCCTCCACTCTTCGTGCCCCTGCCTCTGCTCTTCGCGCTCACTTAATGCTTTCCTAGCCTCTAACACTGAATGCCTCCATGCATTAAGCTGTGCCTTATCAGTGCGGGAGGACTTCGTGTGAACTTCCCATTTACTTTATTTGGAGTTCTGCTCTGGATTGAACATATTATGCGGTCCTTATTAAATGTGGAACTGGGCCATCTCAGTAAAATGAGTTTAATACTATTGCACTACAGAGATTGTGAGGTCATTCCAACACACCAACAAAATCTCTTCCAAACAAGTGCATGTCTATGTTAAGTGTTTATTTGTCAAATCCTCAAGTTTAGCATTTATACTTTTGGGATTGATCTTGTACTCTTTATTTAGGAACACTAATAATGCAGATTGAGAATGCAACTTATTATTTATTTAGGAACACTAATAAGAAGATTATTTAGGAACACTAATAATAAGATTGAGAATGCAACTTATTATCATAGTGCCCACTGCTTGCCTACCTGCCTAGATTTTCTTAAATTTTCCTTTGCTATGGCCATTCTAAGGGAAGAATAAGCAATTAATTAATATCTCCCAATCTTCCAGCAAAAATTAAATGCAAACCAGTGCATTTTGGATAGATATCCAAAATCCTCATTAAAATCATGTTGTTTACTTCTATCCTCCTCCTCATTCAGCTTCTCATCCTCATTGAAGCACATTATTGAAATATGGTTTTGTGCCTAATCTGCAACCTCATAAGAGATGGGAAATGATCATTTATCTTGTAGCCTACCAATTTGTAGATAAACAATCTCTGTGAATATCACAAGTTACACTACAGCATGTCATTACAGTTAGAAATTCAGCACCATATCTGCATGTGATTGTATATTTTGTATGTTTCTTCACAGAGGCCCAGAGAACCTGACTGTTACCCAGAGGAGAAATTGGCAGAGTCAAATTAAACAAATGACATCTCTTCTGTAAAATTGGCTCATCATCCATTTTATGACTGATAAATATCATGGGCCAGATACATTTGAGGGTTAACATCACTGAAGTAAACATTAGGGACGAATTTGACCATGACTTTCTATCACCAATTTGGCTGGCTGTGAAGAACACAAAGGTGAGACAGTCTTTCCTATGTTTATATTCAAGACACATGCTTAACATAAATGAGTTGATATAATCAAATCTAGATTACAGAGTCTCAGGTTCAGCGTTTGTTTATAATAAGCAGAGATTGCCCCCTCTTTAAAAGGCAACGGTGAAAGGACAATGATCTACTTATGTACTGAATGGTCAAAATGAGAGCTCAAATACAACATGCAGAGGATAGCAGAATGTTAAGTGTAATATTGATATGATAAATAGTCATACATTTTAAAGCCATTCTTTAATTATTACTGTAGGTTCAAAGCACTAGGTTTGAAGGACAGAACAATGACTCTTTTAGCTTTGAAAGCTTGTAAATGGATAGTGGTACATATATTATGTTTCTCAATACTTCTGACTAGTCAATTACAGGTAATTCACATTTCAAAGCAGAGTTTGGACTAAGAGGTATATTCAAGTAATAGAAATTACGAAGCACTCAGAAGAAACACCAGCTCTTTGATTAACTAATTTATGCAGGGAGTAGCAAAATTAAGCACCCTAATTGTTCTGTCAGAGTTCACACAGACCTCTTAATTAATAACTTATAAACTAAAATTCATAATTGATACCAGGTGTCCTAAATGCTAGCTGAGGTCACATTACAAAATATGTGCCAATAGTAAATCACATAGTACTATATCCTTTTTTAATTTTTTTTTGCCTTATGACTGCACAATATGGGAGCTAAGAGAGTTTTGATGTATAGAGGAAAAAAGTAAGAAATGGTAAGATGAGTTTTCATGAAGGGATATCTTGTGGGTCGGGTGTCTTATTAGTGTGACTGATGGAAAGCTTCAAACAGAAAGCAATTCCTGAAGACTGATTTGCGGGGGAGAGGGTGGGGGAGGAAGAGAACTTCCAAAACTATTTGGTCTTCACCTACACCAGGCTTAACCTTTCCTCTCACATAATTGTTGTGAATAAAATATCTACTGCATTTAATTGTAAACCAATCCTAACATCTATTAATATATTTATTTTAAAAAAATAACTATTACCAAAGACTTTATGAAAACAAAGTTCAGCCTGCTCAAACAAATCATGTTGATTATTCATTATTTAAGGAGTGGGACTCATCACCTGAGTCACGATATTATTTCAGGTCCCTGACTGGAAGACATTTTGTTAGTTTGTTAAGGAGAGTAAAGAATAAGAAATACGTGCTAATGGACAGTACTGTTCCAGTACAGATAGTTTGGCAACCTGAAATATGGACTGTCACAGATCAGGTCAGGCGACCCTTGCTGGCAGCTCACCAGATAGCTGTAAAGGAAACAGCCTCTGGATACCTGGGTATTTTAAGCCTCCTTGGGTCTCAGCAGGCTTCAGCACTATTACCTCTCTGGTTCATTTCCTGGGCACTCACTCTGTTGGCTGCCCCTTTTCAGAAATGGAATCCCTCAGCCCTCCTGTGTTAGGTCACCAGTTCCATTGCTGATTTGAAATATACCCCCCAATAATTTAACCCCACACTCTACCAGAATCTCACTGAAACCATGAGCCTTCTTGGTTACAAAGCATATGTTAGTTGTAGCATAGAACACACAGATACTTTGCACAGAGTTCTACAAGATTGTTGCTCTTTAGTCACATGAGAAATATACAGATCCATACAAAATTAAAAGACTTGCAATCATTTCCCCTCATTCTAGCTTACTCTTTCCTTGACAGACCATCTGTGTTTAGGTAGGTAGGCTGGGTTTCTTTCCTTATTGTCTCATCCAGCTTTTGCAGCAGCTTCCCTCACCACAAACTGGTGAAATTTTTCTGTAGAGAGAGCAAAAAGAATAGTGTTGGCCCTTTATAACCTTCCAGTCTCCTTTGTCAGGTGACTTCCTGGTCCCTGACCACTGACCCCGGCAGGTGATTTCTCTGTGCCTTACTAAACGGGTTCCTTTGGGTAAAGGCCAGCCTTTTCTCTGGGGGTTTCCTTTTTCAATAGAGGATCATTAAGAGTTAATGGCCCTCTATTGTTGATCCTTTGCCACTGAACTGGTTGGAATATTGGTCCAACGTGGAGGTTGAAAGGAGAACAGAGAAGACAAAAGGCTGCACCTATAAAATGGAGTTTGCAGTAGAGCTGGCTGAATAATTGATATTTTGGTTCAGCCTGCAAACTGAGGATCAGAACAAATACTCTATTCAGTTCTGAAAATGTTCAGAATTTGTCAGCAAATCAGAAGAGTCTAGTCACATGAGTCTGGAAAACTTCATTTGTTCCCCCTTAAAACATCGAGGTTAGGGGTTAGAGCACTTCGAAGGATGGGGGACACCCAAGTTTGGATCCAGATCCTGAGCAAGGATGCAAACTCAGCTTACCCTCCTCCTGGATGAGTATCTCAACCACCAGGCAACAGGCTATTTTGGGATGGGTTGTTTTCAGTCTCTCCTTTTGAAGCTGTTCCACTTTTTATAAGTACTTAAACGTTCACTAAGCCAAAGAGAGAGAATGACTCTGTAGCCTAGTGATTAAGGCACTAACCTGGGAGGTAGAAGTGGTGGATTCAAATCTGTCCTGTGAGTCAGGCAGAGAGAGGATCTGAATCCACCTCTCCTACCTCCCAGGTGAAGAGAAACTGGATTAATCACCAGGCTACAGAGTCATTCTCTTGATGTTTGAATCAGTGAAAATTTAAGTATTTATACAAGGTGGAACAGTTTCAACAGGAAAGTTTGAGGCCAGGCTAGCCTATAGACTGGTGATTGGGTTACTCACCAGACCAGCAGGGGGCAGCAACTGGAGATAAAGTCCCTGCTCCAATGACTACTTATATAGTTAGACAAAGTAGAAAAGCTTCAACAGAAGAGAGTGAGAGCAAGCTGCTCTAGAACAGGTTGCCTGTCAGGATGCTCAGCTGGAAAGGGGAAAATATGAGTTCACAGTTCTAGAGTGGGGTTCAAATGTGAGTCTCCCACATTCCAGACCAATGCCCTTACCACTTGTTTAAAGGTTATAAGGGGATGCACGTGACTGTATGTTTTCCAAAGTGGGCCCTAAAAACCTTCTTCCCTGGCTAAACTAATCAGGTCAAATTTGCAAATAACTTTGGGTCAACCAAAAATGCATTATGGGAGAAATAAATTATTCAGTTGAAAAACTTTGCACAGCCATTCTTTGCAGCTTGGTAAAGATACATTCAGAATTCATAAATTATACAGACAGTTCCCCCAAAGCATTACATAAACCAATAGCAAATATTTCCACCAGTAAGTCAGTGGACCTGTGAATAACAAATAGTATAACCTGACAATAAAAATAAGAGAAAATGCAGCATGTTTATTTAGGAAAATGATCATGAGGTTTTTTTTTCATTACTTGTCTATAGAGACAAAATCTGCTCTTGTGGGAGTTAGGTGCCTGGATTTCTCTGAGGATCTGGGCTTTAGTTACTGACTCAAAGCTAAAGCAGGTCAAAAAAATTTGAATGAAAAATATACCTGTCAGAAAATGTGGTTTTGTTAAACTGAAATTTTATGGGAAATATCTGTTTCAGTGAAATCTTTCCATTTTCTGATTGGCAAATTCACAATGAAAAATTTGATTTTGGAGTGACATCGTGAAATTAAACACTTGTTTTGCTTGCTTAATTTTGACTGAATTAAAATTTTGATTTACTTAAATTAATTTTGGTTGTTTAATTTTGATTTAATTAAGCTTTAGGGACTGACTTAGTGCAAAGCAGCTACTTTGCACCAGATAATACGGTCCATTATTAGTAAAAGAACAGATTTAAATGTTTAAGTTAATTCATGCATATTAAAATGAAGTCTTTAAGAGACTTAGGGCTTGTCTACACTTATAGCACTGCAGCATTTAGTGAAGACATTACCTACACTGAGAGGAGAGCTTCTCCTGTAAGCGTAGGTACTCCTCTTCCATGAAAGGAAATAGTTATGTCAATGGGAGAAACCATTCTGTTGACGTAGTGCTGTCTACACCAAGAGTTAGGTCGGTATAACTGCATTGCTCAGGGGTGTAGACTTTCCACACCCCGAGTGGTGTAGTTATACTAATATAAGTTTGTACTGTGGACCAGAGCTTAGTTTTGTCCTGTTGGATGTCCTTCATTAAAAAGTCCCCCTCTTCTACTATGGGAGGTAAACTGAAGGAAGAAAAGCATATGTTTTATTTTTCATCTGATCTGTGCAGGTAGTTCAAAACCTGCTTCAATGGATTATCTGAATGGATAATAAATGTGCCTTTCAGTATTCTTTAATACTGGTTGAAAATATGAGACTGAATAGTACAAAGATATAACTGATCCTTTTACTATCCTGAATAGAAGCAGAAAAATAATAAAATGATGAGAAAATGATATACAGGTCACTAGAGTCACTGAACATTAGAGGGTAACTGCTTTCTCTCAAGAAAGCTTACAATGGTGTGTAGCCTAAGTGAAGGGGTGTCGGGTACCTGTCTAGCAGAAGAGCCATTCTGCCAGCATCTCTGGCTGGTACAGACTACAGTCTGAAGTAAAAGTGCTAGCTGGCCATGCATCCTACAGGCAATCTATATCTGCCTAGACAGAACAATGCTGTGTCATGCCATTTGAAAACAGGAGAGAGGGAAAGATTTTAGAAATGTTTCTAAATACAATGTTCTGTCCGTCACTCACCCTCCCCTTAAGTTTCTTTTCATAGCTTTTTTTGGGAAAGATATGTATTACTTATTAAGATAACAGCACAAATTGCCTGGAACACATAACCAATGCCCTTTTGGACAAATGACTGATGTGTTTTTCTGTAGCTACGTGTTTCTCCAGCCTCATCCCTAGCTGCAGCCTTCCCATTGTCTCTGTTGTAAACACACTGTTCATGTAGTCCTTCACACCTGCTCACACCATCACCCTACTCAAATGCCAGACTTGATGTTTATAACAAGAAACAAAAAATATCTTGCTTTGGTTAGATCTCTCTCTGGGGTCATATTTCATGTTTGAGGTCCATAGGCACTACTGCAATAATAATAAAAATCTAGACATAGCTACCAACATGTTACTGTATTTTTTCTTAATACCTTCAGAAAGAGTCCTTTATCCCACATTGAATCCTCAGGCTACATCACATGAGTGTCTTCCATATTACTCATTTGACTGTCAAAGTTAGAAGATGGTAAAACAAAGTATAAATTTTCATGCAACACTTTCACTTTTGGTTTCACATATGAGTTATAACTAAGTTTGATACAATAATTGTGAAATAATGTCATGCCAGCAGGAATGAATGACACATTTAGGAGGGGTAAAGATGTCATATGGTATTCAACAGCTGCCATAATGCCATGCAATGTAATCATAATCTAATCCCATTAGATGTAATATGGTCTAGTGTAATATTTAAATTGGTTGCATTTTATAAGACTATCCTGTCAAACTGTACTCTGGACAATCCAGCAATACTGACTGCCATATGTCAGTACAGTATATTCCTTGAAGTGCAATTATCGCATTTGCCTCTATTATTCAAGAATATGCCAGTTCAACAGCAACATATATTTTGGATGGAAAGATAACTTTCAAATATTTGTCAGAGTGCATAAGAACATAAGAATGGCCACACTGGGTCAGATAGGATACTGGACCATCTAGCCCAGTATCCTGTCTTCTGACAGTGGCCAATGCTGTGTGCCCCAGAGGGAATGAACAGAACAGGAAATCAACAAGTAATCCTGTCCCGCATAAGCAGCTTCTGGCAAACAGAGGCTAGGGACACCACCCCTGCCCGTCCTGGCTAATAGCCATTGATGGACCTATCCTCCATGTACACTGCTTATTTAAGAATTTATGGGCTTAAAGGGATGGTTTCTCATTTTCTTCATGTTGATACGGATTTTTATTTTAATTCCACCTCCAATCCTAACACATGCACAGACTAAATTCCTATGTATGGCTGAGTTGTAGTCCAATAGAAAGAGACAGGAAGGACCCCACATCCTGAAAAGCATGTGTCTTACTTAGTTTGAGGTCTTACCAGTATCATCATGGTGGAATATTCTGTAAATTCTCTTTGTCCTATTCCTTGTTATACTACTCTGTGTAGCTTAGTATAAAGCCACTGTACATAGAGTTCCAGCTACATTAACTCTCATTGTAACTGCATACCACGTGAAGTAGTTCCAAAATTGTTATTTTTTAATATATATGAGAATTGGAAAAATATACAAGACTAAGAAACAGAATTTAAGGATTGGTTTTGTGACTAAAACTTATTCAGTAGGGTAGGAGGGGAGAAAAAAATGTCATCCTAGTGCAGAAGACCCCAATTCAGCAAAGCACTTAAGCATGTGTTTAACTTTAAGCACATTAATAATCCTATTTGAAATCTGGAAACTGAGAAAACAGGTTGGGATAGATTTGAGAGCCTTGATTCAGGAAAAAAAAATCCCTATTCAAGACAGCATTTAAACATGTGTTTAACTTTAAGCCACTAAAATCAACTGGATTTAAGCGCATGTGCTTAAAATTTAACTTACTTTGTTTTAATGAGTTGGGGGCCTTAGCACGGGTGAAGATGCGTGAACACTTTGAACAGCAAATCTAGCACTGGTATATTCAACTGCTGAATATCACACACGAGTTTGCGCAGGCTATTCACATACCAAATTTCTGGATGTGCAGCTTAATTCTGTGATCACAATCAAAATTTGGGCATTAAAATCAACACTGGTTCAAATGTTTCCCACTCTGGCCCATACACCACCACCCCAAATCTGGACAGACACGCATACAGTTTGTGAATACAATCAAATCATGACCAACTTGCATTTATCAATTCATGAGACCCTCCAAAACCCTGTGAAGACACACCCAAAATCTCATAAACCTTTTTGAGATTGGGCTAAAGTTCTTAATACATTCACAATCAATTCTGAGGCTTACTGGAAATAATTCTGAGATAATGCTAATGTCCCAAACTAATACCTGATTGCCAACCCCCAAAAAGAACTTCCAGACTTCAATCTATCTCAGAAACAATGGTCCGCATTGAACCATTTTAGACCATCCCTTGGCACATGCTGCCATCTCGTACACCTCTGGAAGATGAGAGACAACAAACAATGTGATTGTGGACACCAGTCACAAACTATGGATCACATTGTAAATAAATGCCTGGTTCAAGCATTTGCTGGTGGCAACTTAGATTTACACCAAGTCACTTCCAAAGCTGCTCCCTGGCTCACTAATACGGATTTAGTTATTTGAACATTGCTAATGACTTCTCTTGCCATGCCAAAGAAGAAGATGACATTCCTGTATTTAAGTATGCCACATAATGTTTGTTTAGAGACAGAGGAGAGAGAAGACAAAGGAAGAAGGCAGGGACAGGTTAACGTTTAATAAACATTGCAGGAAAAAAGACGCAAACTTGGCAGTTCTATAGGCCAAACTCTCAAAAGAAGGGGCAACAGGTTCAACTAGAAAAATGTTTTTGCATTCATTACCACTCCTCACCCATATACACAAAGAGGGAGAGGAGTAACAGCTCTGCAGAGGCTGCTCCCTGCCCCTCTCCCCTTAATCATGAAAAGAGTTTTACCCACAAGTTGTTACAAACGACATATATTTAACCTGACAGAATTTGCTCATTCCTGTACTAGTAGTTTGCTATTCCTTGTTGTTATTATTTCAAATAGAGCTTATCTCAAATTTACTAAATCATAGGCCTGTTGTTCTTAGATACCAAAAGTACATTTTTCTTGACATTGATGATTCAGACAAGCACAGCACAGGGAAACGTGAGCTAGATGAGATTTGAGGCCATGAACAGATATTTTCAAGTAACATGAATCAAATCAATTAAAATCTGCAAATGCTGTAGCCATAATTAGTGCAAATGGTCATTACGTAAGTCTACTCCTTACAAAAATGACTACTAAGCTAATATACTTAACTGATCATTTTGTAGTGTGGAGTGAGTCTTCAGTAAATTCTCAGTACGGATAACTAATATATTTTTAATTAGGGATGTAACTGTAGTATATAAAAATGCTATACAGTTTCTTCTTAGTTATGAGATAATTTCAGTGTCATAGGTGCCACTTAATGTTATAATTTCTAATAGGAAGGCTAAGTCCTGGCTGTAATGCAGTGCTTCCCTCTGTATTAATGAAATACTGACAGAGCTCAATGAGCACTAACACTAACATAATCTCATTTTTCTTACTAGCATTCCACCTCCCAGCACATCAAATGACACTGTCATAAAGAAATACCATATGTGTGGATAAAGTTCATGGGGTTAGAATTTATTTTCAGAGAAGAAAACAGAACAAGGGCATTAACTGTACCTTTATGTTGCCTATACTGTATTTTAAATGGTGGTGAGAGAGTAAGAAACTATAGTGAAACAATCAGTCTGGGTAAGAAGCAAGTGTGTTAAACTTAAAAAATAATCGAAATATCATGATTGGCATTTCTTTGTGATAGTGGGCACATGCCTTGCATTTTTCTCCCCATGTATGTTTAAAATTAAACTAAAGCTCTTTATGTTTCTTATTTAAAACAACATGATTCTGGTGTGATGTATGTACATTAACTTCAATTGCACCCGGAGATCTTTCTTTCCTCCTCTATATGCAGCTTGTGATTTTTCTCTTCATTTTTTGGAGCACTTAGGCAGCACATTTAATTCAGGCTAATAATTAATAACAAAATAATTCTCCGAAGAAATTCATTAGGTTCCATTAAACAAACTCTCACTTTGGAAACTCAATCAGCAAACTCTGGATTCCAAATTAAAAGTAATTATGGTGCTTCACTGAGTACAGATTGATTATTGTACTGAGCTCATAATAATCTGATCTAAGATTCAGTTCACAGTAACTCAATCAATATATATCTATAAACCCAATAATACACATTATGGGCACAATCCAGTTTCTCTTTCAATCAATGGACATTCTCCTGTTAGCTTCAGTGGGGATTGGATTCAGCCTTTTATGCTTAAGGCATTACGTTTCCTTCCCATATAAACATGAAAAGTGGGGAAGACATGAATGCTCTATTTTCCATGGGATTTTATGTACCATTGAGCTGTATACCCATTGCTGGCTGTAGGAAAGGTAGAGATGTAGTTGCAAGCAAAGGAAAAGTCAAACAAGAATGCAGGGGCCAGGGATACACGGGTCTCTCTGCTCCAATCTTGAAAGTCCCCAGTTAGGCATGAAGAGGGTCTTTCCAGGGCCCCCCAGTTCCATCAATACTTACAATGCCCAATACAGCTCTCTTGCACCTATGATTTAAATGACTAGTAGCAGTACTGTGGGCTGCATCTCACTCCCATACACCTTCACAAAGACAAATTCTGATATTTAACATGGAATAATAATATCACTTTACTCCAGTTGTGCTACTGAAATCAATGAGACTATTTGCAGAATAAGAGTCAGACTGCGTCAATATAAATAAGAGTAGCTGAATCTGGCCCAGAGTGAACAAAGATCAATAATGCTGCTTCTTGAATCACTAGCTCTTTTGGAATATGTTAGTCTACGTAAGGACATCAACATGCCACTCAGGGCTGTTGTACACTGTCTCTGTTACCTATTTCTTGACCAGGCAACTCTTTCCTACATTTTTCTAGGAAACATTAAAAAAAAATATCTTTCAATTTCTATAGTGCTTGGGCAAAGTGTAATATTTAAGGATCCATTACATGGTTGTATTAAAATAAATTTTCACAAGAAGACTTAGTCACTTTTCCTCAAATGAGGACTCTGTCCATGCCAAACATCTGCTTTCTAGCCTTGCTCCTTCCATGCTGCAATTGTTTCAAAATGATATAATCTATAGGATATTTCCCTCTCCTTCCCTCCCAACGCCCATCCAGTTCTGCTTCTGCTAAAAAATGATGGAACTGTTTTTGACTAAGAGAAATGCATAAATAATTCCCTTTGAGGCAGAAACAAGACCTTAAAAATTTCAACTCAATAGTTAAAAGTTTTGGAAAGATGTAATTACAAAAATCAGGGATTTGAAATTGAAACACATATGCAATCTCAACTGTAGCAATTTCTCCTGCTATAATTGTAGGTAACTCTGGTAGTGACAACTACAGTTAACATTGTGTAATACTTTCCATTACAAGACTCTGTATTCAGTTGCATAGAACACCACCCACAATTAACAGTTCACAATGACATTTTCCATGCTGGATGTATGCTGCAGGAGGAAACGTGTAGGAATGTTTCAGCAAATATAAGAGCCATTTTTGAGAACAAAAGATGCTGTTTTGCCCATGATAAAATTTGTAAGCCATTTCATTGAAAAGCTCTAGCACTCCTGGGCCTTGGAGCAGGGTATTAAAATGTGTCCGGGGGCTCCCATAGTGTCAAAGCTTGCCTTTTGCTGTCCCCATGAAAATCTTGGCCTCTGAAATATCACGATTTCCACATGTTCAGTAGAGGATTGTTAGAGCTAAATTCTCAGAAGTTTCTATCTGCACCGAGCATGCTCCATTCCCTCACACCTTCTGTCTCCTGACTAGACTAAGCACATGCCATCCCCACAGAACAACTGACCGTGTGCCATAATTAGAATTGAGAACAAAGGAGATTGTGTTGTGTTCTCAGTGCCACCCCATGCTGTAATATACAGAAGGAAGCAGATTGATAGAGGGAGATTGAGGCAGGAGCAGGGGGAAGAGAGGAGGACTGAGACAATTGCCAAGGAGGGGGGAGAAGTCAGACTTGGAGGAGAGGGACAGGAGCAGAAGGGCCTAGAGCACAATCCTACCAGAACTGTTTTTACTCACATGATGATATAATATATTTTCCATAGGGTCTCTGTCTCATTCAGTGCACTGGATGGATGGTGCTCTGAGGATGAATCAGAATTGTATCGTGAATTAGGCTGTTGTCTGTAGGATCCCCTGCTCATCTGAAGCAGAAGTTGGGAGGTGCATAGGGAGAGATGCAGGAGATTGCAGGAAAAGGAAAGATCGTCTCACTTAAAGAAGATAAATGCCATCCTGGAGAATTGAATTCTATCTCTGCCTCTGACACAGAGCTTCTGTGTGAAGCTGGATGAGTCACTTAAACTAAACTTTTCACAAAAATGGACACTAGTTGTTTCCTATTTTTTAGTTTCTGAGCAACCTTCATCATGACATTACTTTACTGCTAGCTGCAGCTGGCTGGTGGACATTCTCCTAGTATAGTGAGTTTGGATGCAATATGTAAACATTATTATATATATATATTTGAGAAGAATATTTTATAGTGGTTATTCTACTTGGCAATGGTTCATCAAAAAAGGCAACAGGAGGAAAATTCATGCAGCTTGAAAGAAGGTATGAGACAAGTAACGTTGATTGTCAAGGGGAAAAAATAGAGGACTAGCTCCTCAGATGGGACAAATTAACATAGTCCCATTGGCTTCAGTTGAGCTACACCTATTTACACCCACTGAGAATCTGGCCCAAAGACTAAGCAAATATGGCAGATTGCATCACATAAGCTTTTGCTGTTCTACTCTAATAATTACTAGTAAATAGCCAATAACCACATTCAAAAATCCCTCTTCTTATTGCTATCAAACTCGCCTGTAGCTAGAAAAGGAAAAGTAATGGACAATTACTTCAAAGGAACTGGGTCAGATACTTGGAACCTAATTTATAAGAAAATGAGAGCCCAGGATTGGCTCAGGTATCATTGTTTCATCAGCATGCAACACCAGTGCCACTCAGCAAAAGAAAAGAGTTCAGACACATCAGAGGGGGAAGAGAAAAAGAAAGAAAATGCTGCTTTGCTTTGTTATGGATTTTCTAACGAAATGTCCTGCCAGCCTGACCTGCCCTAAACAAAACAACTGGCTTCTGGTTCAGACTCTTCTCCTGTGACATTACAAAAAAAGGACAGATACATAATCTGGGAAGTTTTCCAGGTTTCTCAAACACAATCTACAGTTTCTATTTCTCAGCCTGTGTTTCCAATACATCACCTTACTTTACATTGGCAATGCAGTCCAATTTTATAATGGACACAGTGCTCTACACCAGTAAAAAGCTGTAAATTAGAATAGATTTTGCTCCAAAGGGAGGCAAATCCTTTGTATTGCTGGCAGGAGAACCGCCAGCCTACTCCTTCTTAAACAATGGCAGTGGAGCTTGTGTGACTATGCTGCACAAAGGGGGATGGTCTGGGGAATTACACAGCTGGTTGCATACTTCTATGCAAAGTCTACATCCCTGGGGTTCCCTATGCAGCAGTGCATACAGGTAGGAGAGAAGCAGGGCTACTCGATCTACCACTGTGTGGATTTTCTTTTCTCACCCTGCAGGAGTCACATATTGAGGCCTCTGACAGTTGATTCACCCACTGGGCCTAAGTAGTCACTTTGGCCTCAGATGGGGAAAGAATCACCATGGAAATACTGAGAGCAAAACCTGCTATTTAAACCATGGATTTGGCCTTTCATATGTGTGGTGCACTCCCATATTATCAGTATTACAAGCAACTGAAATATTACAATAAGTATTATATAATGAATATTAACAGGAGTTCAGAAAAAGCATGAAAAGATGAATTAAACCCCAATTCTGGAAATTGGATCTTTGTTTTTTATGAGCGAGCTCTAAAAGATTTAAAGAGAAAAAGCTCTCACAATAAGAGACTACCCAAAATTATGTTTGTGAGATGGCTATGCTATCCCTCAACTTGCAAAATCAATGCTTCACATCTAAAGTTATGATTCCTGGGTTCTGTGTTGTTTCTGAAGTTTTAGACTGTTGCAAGTGTCTTAAAATCTGTTTTCTTTTTTTTTTTTTTTGGCTCCAAAAATATAGCAGTACTTCCTTTCCTTACCTTCTGATTGCCAGCCCATCTTTTCTTGTCTGTCTTTATCTTTCCCTCAGTCTTTTCTCTCCCATTCTTAAATGAAAGTGCTATTGTATCTCTTGCCCGGGGTTCTTATAGTGCCAAAAAGATAACACCTCTGTATTTGACCCATCTGTGACAGTGTTTTTTCATTACATAGTTAAAAAAATAATAATTGATAGATTCTAAAGTTTAAAATAGATTTTAATATCTTCATTTCTCATCCAGTCAGTTGGGACTGCAAAAAGGACTGTTCTTAAATATACAAAGATATATTAAATATTGATGAAACTTATTTAATAAACAAAAGAAATACCACATATAGCTGCCAAGTACAGTTTATTATCAGGTGATTTGGAAGAGTTTAATGTAATCTCTTATTGTATTTTTTTCTCCTATTTTTCTACAAATACAATGCAGTATTGTAGAGTTAACAGCGCATGTAAGAACAATATGAAACCCAGATGATCTCATGGTATAGTATAATATAGGGCCTGATCCTGCAAACCTTACTCATGCAAGTAGTCCCATTGACCTTGCAAGATTTTAAATCTATTTCCCATTTTAAATACAGTTGGTTAGTTTAAACCAAAATATCATGTAAATAGGGTGACCAGATAGAAAGTGTGAAAAATGGGATGGGAGCGCAGGGGTAATAGGTGCCTAGACAAGACAAAGCCCCAAATATCAGGATCATTACTCAGTGATTTGAGCATTGGCCTGCTAAACCCAGGGTTGTGAGTTCAATCCTTGAGGGGACCATTTAGGGATCTGGGGCAAACACTGGGGACTGGTCCTGCTTTGAGCAGGGGGTTGGACTAGATGACCTCCTGAGGTCCCTTCCAACTCTGATATTCTATGAAGGTTGTGCTGTACGGGAAAAGCCTTGCTAATGCGCCGGTACCCTTCCTACAGCCCGTTAGTTGCCTGCTTGGCAACCTTGTCCCTGTAACGGGAGCTCCCCTTTGCGGGGAGGGATAGCTCAGTGGTTTGAGCATTGGCCTGCTAAACCCAGTGTTGTGAGTTCAATCCTTGAGGGGGCCATTTGGGATCTAGGGCAAAAATTGGGAATTGGTCCTCCTTTGAGCAGGGGGTTGGATTAGATGACCTTCTGAGGTCCCTTCCAACCCTGATATTCTAGGATTCTATGATGATTCCATGAAATGTGTTGGGCTTGTTTTGAAAGGTAGTGCCACTTTTTATTGGGGGGAGGGATAGCTCCGTGGTTTGAGCATTGGCCTGCTAAACCCAGGGTTGTGAGTTCAATCCTTGAGGGAGCCATTTAGGGATCTGGGGCAAAAGTTGGGGATTAGTCCTGCTTTGAGCAGGGGGTTGGACTAGATGACCTCCTGAGGTCCTTTCCAGCCCTGAGATTCTATGATTCTATTATTCCTATACAGTTGGGACATCTGGTCACCCTACAAGAAAACTGGCCATTTTTTTTACCTGACCTGCGTGTTTGGGAATATAGATTTTAATTCGATTGGGAGTAGCATTATAAAATATGGAAAATAGATTGGAAAAAGCTATGTGAGGCCAAATTTTGGGCTGGTGGAATGATAGAACAGGGGCATAAGTGGTATAAGGTACCCCCTTTTTCCTTTTGCATTGTGGATAGCAGTATGGGAGGGGAAGCAGGCTCCTCAGAGCTATTTCATCCTTCTTTTGTGTGAATGGGAGGGAAAGGACAATTGAAAACAATAAATATATGTGCATAGTACATTATTCCCCCTTTCTTACTTTGCCTTCTTCTTCTTCTTCCATGGGGTGAAAAAAAGGAGAACATCTTAAAATAAAAAAGGGGGAGACCCCAAAAATCCTGCGACTGAAAATGGAAGACTGGAATGTTTTAGTTTCCAAAACCTGAAACCAAAAGACACTTTTGGCCCAAACAAAAATGCTTGTTTCAATTTGACATTTCAATGTGAAAGAGAATAAAAAATTCTTAAAAAAAAAAAAAAAATCCTGTGGCAGTGACTTCTGTGGGACACATTCCAAGAGTTCTGACTTAGAAAAGTCTGCTCCCACGAGCCTGGCTGAAAGATTGGGGCTGAAGCCATGCTGTTTGAAGGATTCCCAGTGTTTGCACTCTTTTCCCCACAAAGCTAAATAGAACAGAGAACCAGCAGCCAACATTTGAGTGCTTTCTCTCATTGATTCGTTTCTTGTTAAAGAATTCTTCTTCTGACTTTTCATAGCTTATAGCTACCCAGTGTCTTCCTATACCAACTCCTAATATGGTTTTGAGGAGTGGAATGTGCCCCCGCTTGAAAAAAGATCTACCCTTTTGACATATTGATGTGCCAATGTCTGGCGTTTTGGTTCAAGGTGACAGATAATAGGGGCTTTTTCAGAATCAGGTTTTTGAGGGTGGGGAGAGATGGTGCAAATGTCCATAGTTAGAGCAAAACTACTGTCACCTTGTTGAACCTCTCAGACGGGGAGACTTTTCTACATATGCCTGTTTGACAAAAAGATAAATGGTTATTCTAGAAGGCGCATTATTTTGAAGGGAGGGGCTGTTATATCCCCCCAAAATAAATGCATGTGATTTTTTAGTTTAAAAATGAGTTGCTGAGGACACATAATAATAGCATCTTTCTTAACAGGAATTTGTAACATATTCACTGTGCGTGAACCATATGTACTTGGGCTCTGCAGATTAAAACTGCTTTAATTATGTACATTTTCAGTGACGTAATACAGGAAGCAGAGGGTGGGGCACAGGGAGGGAAGATAATTTCTTAAAGATTCTGTAGATTTTGTCTTTGAAAAAGTTGGCGAGATTATGCGCTTGAGAGGCAAAATGAATGAAGAGGAGGTGGAGCAAGCCAAATCTGGAGAAGAGCCAGGAGGGGTTGTAAGTATAGAAACCAATCAAGTAAAAGAAATTCCGCTGTTTGCTGGCAGAGTTGGTATGAGGAGAGGATAAATATGCAGTGGAGAAAATCACCATTACCCCTGTATTTTATCCATTAGTTAAAAGCAGCAGTGGAAGAAGCAGCAGTGAGAGGAAAGCCAGGGCTGGGGACTGGTGGAAGGGAGAGGAGAATACTGGAGATAAGTGTTGTGGAGAACTTAGATCCTTGGTTGTGAGGGAGGGGAGGAAAATTTAGATAAATTAGGAATGTTGATGGATTGGAGTTTAGAGGAGAATTGTGTGGTAGGTGGGATGTGGCCATTGATGAAGGAGAGAAGGCAGTGGTTAATGAATGTGAATTCAGTTGGGAGATCACAAGGATCTTGGTTAAGATAAGATCAAAATAATTGATGAGAAATAACTTTTTAGAAACTGTGATATATTGTGTCAATATCTTGTGAATTAACCATTTTTGCCCTCATGGAGGCAATATGCAATTTTTAAATAGAATAATTAATGTGTTAAATTTCTCAAAAAATTAGCATTTCTAAATAACACCATTATTTATTGTCAAGTATAGGAAGATTAAAGAATCACCAAATACTAGTGATATTATCAACCTGTTAAAGTCAAAATTACATTTTTTTTCAGTGAAGAAATTAACTCCAAACTATCCTTTGCATTTATAAACCAGATTTTCAAATGCTAGTTAATTGGTAGATTTTAATAGTTCATCCATGTCAGAGTCTGTAGAAGATGTCAACTAGAGATTTTTTTCAAGTCATTAAATTTCTTCCTCCATTCAAATAAAGCCATTTTACTTTCTCGAGAGATCATAATTTAGATGTCAGTCTTCGCTATACTGAATTTCTGATGCTGGAGCCGTCGCTGTGCTGAAGACTGGTTTCCCAATATAAAATTAAATAGTTACAAAGTTAGGAACCTCTTAATATTTTTCTTGAGTCACTGCAGGACTGCTTGGACATTTATTTTAAATTAGGGAGGAATTAAATTATGCAAGTTACAGGGGTAACACAAAAATGTGGTACAAATTGGTGAAGAGATTGTTTTACATTATTTTGTCATGAACTCTTTACCGTCAATTCAGGGCAAAGACCTGTCTGCTCTTAAAACACTGTATAAATATCTCTTCAAGATCAAGTAAGAATCTAACTTTAACTACAGTCAGTGGCTGAAGCAAAATTACCAAGACAGAAGAATAAGATACAGTAAAAATCATTCAGGGTATCTCTATATATATTAATTAGTATTTATATGGCACATACAAAGATTAAGTGAAAGTGCCATATAACTACTAAGTACAAGCTTTATTGTTGAATAATAAAATAGCAGTTACAAAGAACAGATGAAAAGATTACTTAAGGAAAAATATGAAATTTAAACAGTATTTTTACTCTTTTTTGATATTGAAGCAATGAATAACACACAAATATAAAATTACAGTACAAACAAATACTCATATCAAATGGTGCCTTTTGTATCAGGACAGAATCCAGAAGGCACTTCCTAATCAGACCTGTTGTCCATCTCTCTTCTAGAAACAAACCTCAAAGAGTCTCAAGCCACCTATATCCCATTTAAAACTGTTGGCTTGAACAATATTGTCCCACAAAGCCAAGTCTCAGTCATATGAAACACCAGTGGTTCAGGGAAGATATCCCTTTTTTCATAAGTACTTGCCTTACTGAATTCCTAAAGTATAAAGCATGAAAGGTGTAATTGTCAACAAATGCAATAACAATTTAGAGCAGATCAGTCTGTATTTTTCTAGAAACTTCTTTGAAGTATACATAGTTATCAAATGTAAAACCCTTAACACTGCTTTCATATACAAGAACTGGTAAAGGGATCTATTATGGGGAGGGCAAGAGAGAATGCAGAAGTCATGAGGACTCCAAACCTGAAAGATATTTCCAGGCTAGAAGATAGTAGCTCTGAGATCTTCTTCAAATTTTAGATCTTACATTGTGGAAATTTATTCTTAGCTACGAAATTCATATTTGAATCCTAAATGATTCATGGGAAAAAATGTTTTTTTCAGATTAGAAAATGTCCGTCACTTGAAGTTATCTGTCTCTTTAAACTGTCTGAAGAACATGGGAATTGATTATTTTTCTTCAATCCCTAACTGTTGATAAACTATATTCATAGGGCAAATCCTTAAGGATGCAGTAATTAAAACATCTAGTATATCAGATTAAAGTGGGGTTTCTGCTGAGCGAATTGAGTCACTAACTTTCAGGAAGTGCTTTAAAGTGAAGTGGGGACAAGTCTTAATGGGACTGTTATCCTAAGGTAATGTGATTCTGCTAATGCATTTATCATGTTTGACTATAGGTGAGCGGCATTATTTCCAATGAAATAATGGCTTGTGGTACCATGACCCATCACAAGATCTGTGGACAAGTTTGAAATTCACAGATAACTACTCTAGGGCTTCTATTGAGATGGAAATTTTATCCATTAGTCTAAAATGTAATCTAATGGTTATATGTCCCATATTACTGTAAGTGTATTCAGTTATAGTAGTTTTGTTAAATTATCTGGTCGTCCAGGGTCTCTTGCTTGCTTGATTTGTTTCCTTTTCTAATCTTTGCTAATTCTCTCTGAAGCCTTCTTATGCTGTTTTTAAATTTCATGTTTGGATTTGTTCCTTTCCTATTAACATATAAGGACAATTCATGGTTGAGTTTTATGAAGTGTCACAGCTGTACTTTTATTTGGTGGCCCTTTTTAAAGGTTATTTAATGACCTACTTGCTATTACAGCAAAACAAAGGCCTAATTGTTATTACAGCATGATCAAGCTAATTGTTATGAATATTTGTTTCGAGACTGTGTAAAAGCTTCTACGCTATCCCTCTCTATGCTGCTGGTGTAGCAGGTATGGCTGGCCGGTTCACTCCAACAAGCCCATTGGCAGCTGATATAAGTTAGAGCATCTGAGGGGCACCAGCTCTGCACATGACCAGCTTGGGATCACAGGAGTTCACAAAAGGTGCCACCTTTGAATGCCCCACTATGACACTTCCTAAGGGTACTCAGGGTTGTGAGGCATCTCTCTACTATCTACCCTTAGTGTGAGGAAATCTTGGCTATGCCTGCTGGGGTGAGCTCCATGACACCTCACGGAGAGCACAAGAAATCCCCTCTCAGCCTACACAGGCTCTGCTGTTCCTCATGTAGGTTAGTGATAGACACATTCCAACCCCTGGCTCCTCTAAATGGCCCATGTGGTGTCCAGCCCCTTATCCACTTGACACATACAGAATTACCAGACCCACTGTTCCCAAGGAACAGTACACCGCAGCTTACTAATTACACCTTAGATCCCAGCTCTTCCTACACCACAGCACTGAGGGCACATCTACACTGCATATTTCTTTCCACAGTTTGACGACTGTGTGGGGTAAGCAAAGCAGTGGCCCCTCTCCCAGGGGTTGGGCCCTGCCCCTCTCTGGAGACACAAATGTTGGAGGTGCAGGTAGCTGGTGAATTCCCAATTTCCCCAGGGTTGGAGGGGCAGGCTTCAGCCGCAGGGCTTTGGGCTCCATCCATGTAGTGGCAGGCTATGCTTCCAGGCTCCAGCCTCCAGCTCACCACCCCCATCATCGTCCCTCGGCCCTGCTGCCTCCCTGCCCACCTCCCCATCCAGGGCTTAATTTGTCCCAGGCCTTGTCTGGGCTGCTTGAGTCTGCTGTGGAAAGTGATATTAACAAACATACAAATATCACTTTTCACAGCAGCAGACTTTCGAGCAGGCAAGTCTTTTAAAAAAGCAATGAAAAAGCAAAAGAAACAACTATAAAAAGTCAAGAACATGCAAAGCGCCTTATTTGTGTTTCTATTCTGTTTAGGTTCAGTAATGAATAGAGACAACTGTACGTTATTTTTATTACAGAGTCTGAAAAAAAAACCTACATAAATAAATTACAATGATTTGGACGTGTATATGTGCATATTTATTTGTTTTTTCTAAAGTTAATTAAGTATTTTAGGAACAATTGTCAGGCAGCGATCAGCAAGAGTTAGTGGCCGCACTCTTATCCCACCAATTTTTTTTTTCTTCCTACAGGCCCTAAAAGCAAGATTTTCAAGCACATTTGATTAAAAGCACATTCAAATACAGTATTTTCCCTCCTGATTTGTATTTTTCTTTTGTATTTCTGCCTATGGTATTCTTTCTCCAGAACCTGATCATCCCTTTCTGAGGGCTATATCCTTGGAGTTCCATGCATGGAACTATAAAGGCATATATAGGAATATAGATATAGTTACTGGGGTTTGGACACTAATAAAATTATTACTGAAGAATACTTTTTATTAAGATCATGACTTGACAAAAGAAATTCCAAGAACCTTATGAGAGTGCTGAACACTTCAGCTCACAGGGGTTGCTCGGAGTCAGGCAATAACCAATAGAGGTATGTAAATGTAATTAAGTTATAACTTTTAAAAATACAATTGAAACAATCTCAGTGTACATTGTGACCTAGCTTTCTAGGATATTCATTAGTTACTACTCATATGGTATTTTCTAGCCTTTAAAAAAAAAAATCAAGCAAACTTGCTATACACTTTGACCTCATAATTGGACTGGGGTTTCCTATGGATGAATCATCATAGCTTGTCCTATGAAGCTCTGAGCACTTTTCCTTTACTTAGTTTGCCCTTAACAATCCTGCCTAATGGATACTGGCACTAAGCAGTAAGATGGGATTTAGGAATAAAATGGCAAAATCTAAATCTCTAAGCCATTTGTGAGTTATAAATAAAGTATAATGCATTATAATGAATTGCTATTCCAAACCCCATAGACAATGCAGATAAGCAAATCCATGTAAGCTCTCAAGTCTAATGTAACCATCTTTCAAATAAAATCATGTTAAGTCAGTTTAGTTAGTGATTGTAGAAACAGATGTGCTGTGCTTTTTAGTTAAGTGCATATTTGTATAAAATGAAATATATATGCAGATTCCATACATTTTAATCAGTTTTCTTTCAAGTATTAATTTGTTACTTCAGTACATTGTTTAACCTTATGTATTAGACAGTATATAATGAAATGCATATAACCTTCTATACCCCTCCAATATACTGCCTATCCTGCACTTTCAAAACAAATAGCATTTAAAGGCCACTATATCAATGCAAGAGAATGTGCATGTTTGAGGTTGTCATTTGATTGCAAGATGGAAAAGTGGAATGTACACTGTTTTATCTTCCACTTTCAGAAATGAGCAGACCCTTCGTTGCCATTATATCAGTCCTACATCTTGGGAAGGTGTTAACATTAACATACCTTACATGATAGAGGGATCAATACCCAAGTCTTTATTCAGGGAAAACTGAGTAAATGGGCTATGTGCTGAGATAAGTGGGCTATAGGGGATGGATTGGATTACTGCTTCTCCCCCCATGCATGCTGGTGCATGGACACACTCAGACTCCGTGACCTCTACTGCAAATTCATGGCTTCAGCAGAAGGTGCTGCCTTACACACCATTCTGTGCCTGGGGTAGCAGTTATAGCTTGTGAACCCATGTGGTTACAGACCTACCAGCTGCATCCCCACTGCTCCCCCTCTCCCATTTAGGGTGACAGGAAACTTCTTCTTCCCCCTGTCCTCCTCCAACTGCAATCAAACTACCTTGCCTCAGATCAGAGTATACCTATTCTGTTATCACTAGCACTAAAACTTCAAGGTGTTATCTGATTATGTAAGCCAAGCAGGATCATCCATCCTGGTCTGTACTAGAATGAAAAAAATCTCCAAAGAAAACCCAGGTAGCTGTTTGGAATAGCGTTGGAGATTTCACAGAGAAATCTTGTCACTATGCCTGGTATGGAACACAGCTGAGAGGGCCAAACTGAGTCAGACTGTCAAAAAGCTGGACAGACATTCCCACACTGATTGTATATTCTATAATTAGATTCACCCAAACCAGCAACAAAGGTATGCTCCTGGATCACTATACTAGCTTAACATGGAGTCCCAGAGAGTCCCCTTAAACGCTCAAGGCTATATTACCATCCAGACGAACTGGACTTATGTGATGAAAGGTTATTAAAACCAAACATCACCACACATTAGGTTCTTCCTGCCCCTGAGGCAAGTCGCTTACCCAGGTCAGTGGATGCTCAGGACCTTACACCAAAGTCAACCCTGCAAGCCAGTCCTTTAGTAAACTAACTAAAGATTTATTAACTAAGAAAAGAAAATGAGAGTTGTTTAGAGGTTAAAGCAGGTAAAATTAATGACAGGTTAGAGTTTGTAATGATAGCAGGGAGATTAAATCTGCTAGTTTTTTACAAGTCTCTCTAGATTGTCCAAATAGTTTATGGGGACCTCAATCCTTTTGTTCAAAATTTCTTGTTAGAATTCACTAGTCTAGAGATGAGATAGGCAAGAGATGGCCAGGAGGCCTTTGTTCTTCCTTTTTATATCTTGACCCTTTTTGCTGGAAAAATCCTGGCTGTGTTATGGGTCAGGTAGTTCGATGGCATACATGCTTTGCCATCAGTCCTTGATATGAATTGCAAATTCTAGTTTCCACTTTTTGTGTACTTGCCATTTGAGATGTCTTTGGGGATGATGTGCAGAGGCCCTTGTTTAGAGCTCCTTTGTTATTCCTGAAGAGCTAACCTGTGGGCATTTCTCAGACTCACACCATGTTTGAATTACAAACATATAGCAAAATTTCATAATTTCACATGCAATGTTGATACCCACCTTATAACAAGATAATAATTTGCAGCAAATTACAACTTTTCCAATGATACCTCACAAGGCATACTTTGTACAAGATGTATGACAATTTTGTAAAAGTGGTGTTCATATTAGTGTAGACAGTCACCTTCCCCTTTATACAGCACCACAAATCCTTCCTCTTGGTCACTACTGAGTCAACATCCATTCACAATATTAGAGGTAATAGGCTGCTGCATTTGACATCTTTAGGACAAGATTTCACAATAAGATCCTGGTTTTATGCTTATTAAAAACCCACAGAAACTTTTGCAAGAGTAGAGATGTTAACCCTGAGCAATGACCAGAATCCATTTTGGGTAAGTATATCCTTCTTCCCTAAAATTACCCGTTAGTTGCAATTGGATATATTATTCATTTCTAGTTCTAAAATGTGGTATACTGTTGCCATTAGAAAATGGGGCCAGATCTTCAGTGGGTGTAAATCGGAAGAGATCCACTGAAGTCAGTAGAGCTATTCAGTTTAAACCATCTGAGGACCTGGCCAGGAAGGATTTTTATTCCAGGCATGGCTCCATGTTATCAGCAGGTGAAAGCATTCCTATATTATGCACGCACACACACACACACATATATATATATATATATATATATATATATATATATATATATATATATATATATATATATATATATATATATAAAATTTGCAAAGTCTACAAAGCACTGAGGATCCCTCAGGACAAAGGGGCTGCCGCAATGTAAGACATTATCATTAGTCATTATTCTTCTGCATTTGCAGAGAAAATGGGACAGTTAGATGTCATTTTTTGCAGTCCTACTTTAATATCAAAGGAGTAAGGAAAATCAACATGGAAAGTCTTTTTCTTTTCAAATCTGACTGAGATTAATGCAATGGACAGTAAAGTTTCATTCCTCTATTCTGGGATTACATATTCAAATCTGCTGGATGGCTATGGATTATCTCCTTGGGTCATCAGGTGTGCTCCAGCAGTTTTAAAATGCAAAATGTGGAGATGCTTCTGGGAGCATATGCGCATTTTAGAAAATATATCAATACAAAAATGGGGTTGATTATTTTTTTCACTTGCACTGGGCAAAAATCGTGAGTAAACTGAATGGAGTTACACCAGTGTACAAGTGTTGTGGCTCAGCTTGGCTATGTTAAGATTGTACTCCGATGTCCTAAAAAGATTCTGGTAGCATTTAGCCTTCAAACTAAAGTGAGTTATTCTTGCTTTTTTTGTGCTGCCTTTGTGCGGCACGATTTAAACTAAATAGAAGATCCCATGGACATGTCAGATCATTTTTAAAAATGGGACTGGTTCGGTGGGAAAGTGCAGAATTGGATTTTTTTTTTTAAATACATGGGGTGTAACTAAGTATTGACTTCACTGGAGCTATTCCTATTTACACTAGTGAAGATTTGGCCCATAGTGTGTTTTCTATTGCATCAAGCCACTTTGTAATATGGTATTCTTCTGATGTTAATATTTGCATTGCAATAGCACATAGGGGCCCAAGTCATACATCAGAACCTTGTTGTGCTAGGTCCTGGAAGACAGTCTCTTCCCCAAAGAGCTTAAAATCTAACTTGATGCATATATCGTAAGACAATATTATATTGTAAAAAAGCCAGGCATCAAAGGATGATGCTCGCACAATACTGGTGAACTATAAGACCAAATCCTGCCTTGTGCTGTGGGGTGGGCAAATAGGGGAGAGGTCACCAAAGGTTCTCTTGAGCCTACATATCAGCAACATGAGAAGATATGCTCTCGTTGAAGTCATACCCAGTGGTACTGTTTCTGCTCCCTGATGCTTTATGAATAGGGAGTGACCACTGCTGATGCAAATCTAAGATACACACATGGGCGGCGGGTATAATAGGAAGGGGGAGGCTATGCCTCCCCAAACAGCCTGGCGTGGCCCTGCCCATGCTCCATCCCCAGATCCCCTCCTGCCTGCTTGTTCCCTTCTATGGCCAAGAGGCTGGGGGCTGCAGGGCACACAAGGCGCCCGGGCTGGGGCCACGCTGCACCACACATCCTCCCAGCGCTGGAACCACGCTGGGGCTGGGAGCACTCTGGCTGTGCCGCCCAGTGCTGGGGGGGCAGTGGCAGTGGGGGAGGGGCAGTGTGCTCCGGGGATAGCCTTGGGCTAGTCTCCCCCAAGGGCACATTCACCCGCCGCCCATGGATACACACATTTGCACACAAATACTATAGCTTAATTGAATACAGCTATTCATACAGGGGGGAATTCACCCCTGTTGAGAAGGATCACACAAGGACTGTGCTCCAGTTAAGCCCTGCTTCGAGTGGGATTTAAAGGGTTCATAAGCCTTGTTTTCAGCTTTTGCACAGAGGTGAGGTTCACCAACAGAGAAGAACCATTTTGCAACAAATTGTGACAACGAAAATGTTCATCAGAAGCTTCCACACCTTTGGCCACATATACCCCTCATCGAGTACCCATCCTTCTTCCAAGCTGAAGCCATGAGTAAAGCAACCAGGATTGGCTTTCTCTGCATCTGCCGTGCATTCTCAAACAAGCCTCTGTGTGCTACAAATAAGTCCTTACTTAAAAATAGTACTTGACATTATTAACATCAAAGAAAATTTAAAACCATTACTTTCTATCATTTGCACAAATAAGCACCATGTTAGGGTGGAGGTGCCAGGAACAGCCAAATCCAAAGCTAGAAACACTTGCTAAAGTCTATAGAAATACATTATTTTAAACTTCCATATCTGTGCTTTTAGCTCATCTTTGACTTGCCCTACTCCAGTACAAATATGTTAATATTTAATTACTCTAGCCATGTAAATTCTGTTGGCCATATTTACAAGCTATGCTTTATAAAATGGTGCCTCCTTTAAAACCAGGCAGAAACTTCAAAAGAAACACAAAGGAAAATGTAAAAACGTTGCAAAACAATGAAACAGAGGTACCTTGACCTTCACATGAAAGTTGAATTTCACTTTATGCCAATTACATTGCAAATCTTCCCATCCAGTATAGTTTACTTTAAAAAATGAAATAGGATGTTTCATCTGAGTGCATGTTGGAACTGTATAAACAAAATTTACATGAAGAGCTATCCAAAAATGCCTATGACCAGTGCACTTAGCTGTTCTAAATTCATGATGTAGCTAGCTGACTAGCAGCCAACTAATCTCCTATCATTTAAGCTAACCTAGAAAACCTTGTGTAACCCTTCTGCCTGTCAGAGTTGGCAGCAACAAGGGCCGGGTTCAGTATGTAGGGGTTCCAATAACACAATGCAAAACCGGCTCGAGCCCCCACCCAGTGACCTAGGACAAATATATACCACTCCGTTGGGCGCCTTCAAGAGGCAATACTTCCCCTCTCGCAAGCACTTCCCCTCTCTCCCCTCTAGTCTGAGTGTAGCAAAAAGCCTTTTAATAACAGAGAGAAAGAATGTGGCATTATGTTGGGGAAACACCACCACCAAGATTAATAACACAACCCATGAGCAAAAAAAAAACCCACCCCAAGCAAATCGGGGCATGTCCTTTCCCTTTAGTTCTTGAGTCCAGCAACCCAAAATCACCCAAAGTCCCAAAAGTCCAACGACCCAAAAGTCTCTGTCCCTGGTCTGTGCAGCTCCAGAGTTCGAAAGTTTATCTGCAGAGTTTTACCTCCCAACCTGGGTGGAGATAGGGCGGGGGGGTTTAAGGGGCACCTTACATTGTCCAAAGCTGATGGCTCCACCTCTCCATGGGGCTCCACTCTGCCAGCCACCCCGTGAGCTGCTCTAGGCGTCCAACAAACTGCTCTGCTCCACCAGCCGCTCGGCTCGCCGTCCTGCAAACTGCTGTGCTCCACCAGCCGCTAAGCTCGCCGTCCCACAAACTGCTCCACCATATATCTTCAAGCTCCCCCGCTACTTAACACAACACTCAGTGATTTCAGCTCTTAGTAATTTTAGCTCTTTTGTGATTTCAGCTTGTAGTAGGGGAGCCTCAGTGCTGGTGCACCATTAGCCCAAAGTGAATTCAGCTCATCAGCCTGTAACTAGACTCCTAATGGAATCAAAATTAGCTCTGATATTCCACAGTGGAGAGAGGAGGAAGTGCAATTAGCATGTAAGGCCCTCACCAGGGGCCCATACCACCAAGTATTAATACCTGTCCCCAGCCTCTCTCAATTCACAGAGTTTTGGAACCCATGTCCCTTGCCTAGCAAGTGCTACTTAGTTGATGGTGAGTCCCCCCATCATAACAAAAGGCCAAATACAGTTCCAAGCACAGTTCCCATAATCAGGGTAATAGCAATTTATTCTTCCTGCCCCAATAACAGAGACATTGGGGATCCCACAGCAGCCAAAGTGACCATTTGGGCAGCTATGGCCTCATTCTAGGCGGGGTGGATGTGCCTATGCAAATGAGATCAGCCCCTAAAGTTCTTTTCCACAACTTGCCACACCTCACCACCAGATGTCAGGGTGGAGCTCATCCTGACTCTGCTTACACTTGCATAAAGACTACCTGTTATCTGCCTAATCTGCACTTCATTCACAGTATTTTATTGTCATTTAATCAACACTTAATTTATGCTAATATTAATGCTATACATAAAAATGAGTTCTAGCTTGTTCCTGATTTTTCCCTCACATATTCTCTATAATCAGTTTGCATAAGGTGTACCCTATTAAATAAATTCCTTCAGATCTTCAGAGCTGCTTTGAGCATAGGGAGCAGTTGTTAATTAGATTAGAGCTGTGCAAATAGGTGACTTTCTGGTTCATGGACAGTGTTGAAAAAATAACAACAAAATTGTTTCAGGTCAACCACAACCAATTTTTAAAAAAAATTATTTCAGGTGACCCAAAATAACATTTTTCAGTTTTTAGCATTTTAATTTAAAAAAAAATTGAAGAAAATTTCAAAAGAAAGTCATTTTGCATTAAAAAACTGAAATGTTTTGTTTCAAAACTGTGAAAATGAAATACTCAGACTATTTCAGATTTTTTGACACAAGGAATTCAGCAAAATTGACATGAATTCACAAAGTTTTTCAGTGTCTCTGAATCTGCATTATTTGTTGAAAATGGTTTTAGCTGAAATATTTTGCCCAGTTTTAATAAGCTCTCATCAAAACCTACTTTTTCAGCTTCTTTTCCACAGCTGACTTCTACTTTAGTGTAAATTACATCTCTTTTCTTCGTTTGTCATTCATTACCTTGAATTTATTTATTTATTTACTCTTTATTTGAAAATCATATACATACATTCATATGGGGAACATTCATTTTCTAGGATACCCAGCAGACCAGTGTTTAGGGCCCTCCTCAGAATGTAGGAAACTCAGGTCTGAATCCCAACTGTACCTGGTTTAGAGCAAGAATTTAAACCCAAGTCTCTCACATCTCAGGTGGGACTTCAGCTCCTAAGTAGAGAAGGGCAATTTTTTTTCCCACTGGACAAATGCAGAATCAATTTGACCAAAACAATTAATGAATTTAGGTAGATTTCAGCAAAATATTTCAGGTGATTTTTCCCCCCCTGGAATTGTTAAAATTGTTTTGGCATTTCTGAAATGTAATACTTTGACTTTATATTTCAGAATTTCACTCAATTTTATTAACAAAAGAATTAAACAAACGTTAAAATAAGGTTGAACAAAATGTGAGTTTGACCCAAAATTATTATTTTTACTTTTTAATTTCACCAGAAAAAATTATATGTCAACCCAAACCAGTTTTTTCTGTTTCACTTCGACCACTGAATTGAAATATCAATTTTCTGCATAGCTCTACTTATAAGTGCCTCAATCACTTTTAAAAACAGGTATTAGGTTGCCAAATCACTTAGCTGCTTGTGGAAGTTTTACCCCTGGTCTACATTGGGGGTTTTGGTCACTAACCTAGCTGCACCTGGGCAATCACCAAGTATAGGTTCAGTGCACCAATGGTGTAAACAAAAACTTTTTGTTTTACTCTTACTCTTATATATGAGATGCATGAGGGAATAAGTAATCAGGTGGTGAACGTGGAGTTAGAGTTAATCCAGCAAAATGTCCTGTTAGTTTTATATGGTAGATCTGCACAGCTCCCATGCTTTCAGATATCCACAAGCACCAGTTCTGTAGATCTCAGTAGTGGACTGGGCCCATTATATCTCATAGGAAAACAAATATCTCATTGTAATAGCACATTGTTTGTTTTCAACAATATTTTAAGCAACTAGTACCCATATGATCAACAGAAATGAGTAAATCCTCTTAAATTAAGAGCATGCAGAGGAAACTGCAATTATATTCTCTACAAACACACAATGTCACTGTTCAAAATATTAAAACTTATTTTTACACATTCCATTTTTTTGAATTGTATATATCCTTTTTTGTTTTGAAATGTTTTATTTCCAAAAAGGTCTTTTTTTTTATTTGATAGAACCATATTTTACACCACTTTCCTACAGAAAAGTAAGAATTAAAATCTACAACATGTTAAGCCTGTTAGAGAAAGGAAAATATGGACCTTACACTTTGTATAGTTAAATGGTAGTGTTTCATACCCACAATACATTCACTTTGTATAGATTTAAGGCAGAGGAGACTCAGGCCCTCATCTCTTTGGAGATCTCCCATTCCAATATAGACTAGGTCCAATATCGTTCAATTTTGAACTACAATAAGGCTGCAAACAGTTATATGGTTTCTGACTAACTTATGCTATAGATTTTCAAGTTGTAGTAAAGACCTACAGGTGATAAGGTATCATTTATCTGTATCAGTTTACATTTTAGTTCCATCTTAGATCCATTGTTCTGCCAAAATGAGCAGTAAGGGCTTGCTCTGAAGTGCACTGAAGTCAATATAAAGATGTCTGTTGCTGTGATTCAGGTTGGTATGTAATTATGGCCAAGCTGGAGGTATCACAATATCACAAGAGATGTCAAAATCATTCTAATTTACTATTTATTTAGGGCTAGATTATGGAGCCCTCATTCAAACTGGTAAGCACTTACACAGACAGTCAGTGTGAGTAAGGACTCTACAATGTATTCCCCCCACCTATTACAAGATACATAACTATACTAGTTACAGGATGAATTCTTCCATCTTCAATCTTGCTGTATCATATCTTACTGTGCAAATAGCCCCACTGCTTTCAACAAGATTACTTGCAGAGTAAGGTTAGATACTACTCAAAATTTGGCAGTATCTGGCCTCATACGTTTAATGAATGATAAATGCACTGCCATTCTAGAGGAAATGTTGTGCATGTGACTATTTCTGGGCCAAATGGAGAATTTTGACTCATTAAGGACTAAGTAAAAACGAAGTAAGCACCTCTGGATTTTTTCCTACTGAATGTTTCTTTTCTTGGCTCTCTTCTTTTGTTATTGGCTAAATCCCATAACTGCACTCCTATAGTATTTATTTAGGGTTTTTTTTTTAATCAAATTAGGCTCTTTAATACACTTAGTTTTATTAGTCTGAGCCAGACGTAGTGCAGACAAAGACACAACTATATTGCATTTGTGCTTACGGGTAGATAATGATCATACTTACAATTTAGAAAGAAGTATGGGAATTACAAAATTCTAAAGTATAGGGTATAACATAAACCAAATAGTATAGTTAAGTTATATGAGCATTTGGCAGCACAGTATATAATGTATATAGAAAAATTGCACTACTTACTGTATAATATTTTCAATATAAAAAAACAACTTAAAAAGACCACAATTTTCAAAAATATATTTAAATTTACATATCATTATTCTACTGTATCTAAGGCTGCTTTTACAAACCATTTTAAAATAAAAGATACAAAAGGAATAATTAAGAGAAAATTATATAATGATGGCTGCTCATTTCCAAGAAATATTATGTTTGTACTTTAAGGTAGAACACTTAAATAGGCTGAAAAAATAAATGCTCTATTCATTTGTCTCTCTCTTTTCAGATCATAATACAATGGTGTAAGACAGTCATCATTAAAAAAAACAACTATGGAATAAAATATATGTTGTAAGACTAAACTATATCTAGTTTCAGCACAAACATTCTAAAGCAGGAGAACAAAGGTATCTCTTATGAAAAAGGCTGCTATCTTCATTCTACATAATTTAGAAGACTGAAAAGAAGAGGGAAGATACAATGTGCAGGGTAGGATCTAAGACCAAAAGTAGAAATTTCTAGTGTTCCATATGTAGAAGTAAGTAATTTTAAAGTGTATCTATTAAAATATAAAGTTTAAAATTCTACAGCATATGTTATGTCTATTTTGTAATATCTAAAACCACTTTCTAGTTTTGTTTTGTTTTTTTTAAGACAAAACAGGGAAATTTCCATAATGAGGAAACTGAATAGAAGGCATTTTTTGGATCCTAGGTACTCCCCAGGAGAGGACATTTTTACTTATTTGTCATTTGGATTTTAACTTGTGGTAATAGTTATGAATACAACATTTACCAATGTATACAGCAGATGTTTCTTCTACTCTGTATGAAAGCCTCTCTCTCTTTTTTTTCCTTCCCATCCCCATGCAGCCATTTTCCAGGTTGTCAAAAGATGCATGGTCTCAAGGGCTGGTTTGTCATAAAAGGTAAGATCAAACCAATAGAAAAACACAATGAGCTTGTGCAATAGGCCAACTCAGCCATGCAATGCAATGCAGTCTTTGCAAAGTAATCTGACATACTTCATTTGTCTCAGTGCAGAGTTTGCCATGATGTCACATGCCATGATTTCCCATCATCCCTTTGCTAGGTTGGAGCCACTCCTCCAAGAACTGTCAAGGCAAAATACGGGCAAGGCAAATATTGGGCAAAATATGTAAGCAAGAACGCCAGGAGATTTTTTTAAATGAATTTAACTTTTAGGAGAATCTGTAAGTCAAGCACCCAAGCAGGCATCAATTGCTTTCTCACTGCCAAAGAGCTGTCACTTTTCTTGGAAAGTTAAATTTGTCACAAGGAGAGAAAATTTCAACATAGTCTGTTTAAATAAGTTAGGGAGTAGAAGTTTTTCCCAGGTGATTTTTTTCCCCCTCAGAAAGCAAATGTATCAATCATTTTATTCTCTGAAATAACAATTTATTATCCATGCAGGAGGCCTTAGATTCAATCTCCACAATGTACCGAATGTCATGTCGGATACTAAAATCCGTCATCAGTCTTTATCAAGGAAGTCATTCTGCTCTTGTCATCAGTTTTTATTAATAAGACTATTTATTACTTCAATAATTAATTATGACAAGTAGTCTGCCACTTGGATAATGAATAAATGTTGATAAATTGCATGGCAAATATACTGGAGCTGTGTAACTAGCTTTGAAAATGTGAGTGGTGTTATAATAAAGAGATATAAATTGGATATCACATAGGTAGAACAGAATATTTGATATTCAGCCAACAAAAGGATAATGGTCCCTTCTGATCTTAAAAATCTATTAATTGATGAAAAATCATACTAAAAGAATGTTAGGAATCTAAGCCAAGATTGTCAAAAGTGACTTGTGATTTCATGTGCCTCAGCTTTGAATACCCAACTTGAGACCCCATAAAAAGAGCAGATTCTCAGAGGGAAGTTTAAAAAATAAAATAAATGGAAGCTCCCAAATTCACTACTAACTTTTCAGAATCTAGTTCCAAATACATAAAGATTCACAGATAAATATCAGATCCCCAGTATCCTTCTTAAAGATGCAATTCAGAGACAGCAAGCAATTTGGGGCAGGGACTGTTTCTTACTCAGTGTATGTATAATATCAAGCAGAATGGGACCCTGATCTTGGCTAAGGCCTCTTGGCACTAAAATAATTAATAATAATGCAGATAAAGTAATTTGTAACTTTATTCTACTATAGCCCTATTTTGTGCTGTTTGTAAGGTAACATTTGATCAGATTTTTAGTGTCTCAATTTTAGATATATTCTTTGTCGGTCAGACACAGATTTTTAGGAAGAGATCCAATAGCATAACTGATGTTTGACATCCTCATGGAAAAAGCCACTTGTTCTATGTCAATTCTTTTGTACATTCTGGTCTTTTCATACTGTTGATTACTAAGTATTGTGGACTCATCTGTGGACCCTACTGGAAGTGAGACAGTGTTGTTCAAATGGTTGAGTTCTTTCTCTCTGGAAGACTCCATTGGGTGGCCGTAAGAGACCCTTCATGCAGCAAAGTTTTATTTTGCAAGCATATTTGACCGTTTCCCCCCCAAAAGGATTTTTCCACTTTTGAATTGATTAGTTCTGTACGTGGCTGCATGCCAACTTGAAAGTGTCTTCTGTAGAGATTATAAAGACCTCCCACCCCATGGCGGACATGAATGCAAGATGGACTATTTCCTATTTACACAGACCCTTACCTCCTTGCTCGGTGCCTGCTAGCAGCAGCTCTAATCATTCCCAACTACCACCACATCAGCTATTGAGAGTATTTTTGTCAGCTGCATTGCTAATCATTCTTGGGAAGAATTTATGGTGCTGACTTTAATACAGGTACTGCAACATGGCTGTGGTTCTGGCTATTTCAGAGACCACCATCCCACTATGTATCTCTACGACAATTGTGACAGCTAGATTGCTTGAGTAACAGTCTGAGGATTTACGTGTCAGAGGACTGATAGCTGGGCATTCCCCACTGGTGTGAGCACAGATTGCTAAACTGTAGGGCACAATGTGAGGCCTCTCTCAGTTCCTAGTCTTTGAGTTGTGGGTGTGAGGTGGAGTTATGGTGATGTGTGTGTGTATATAATTATACCAGGAAAGGAGGAAGTTTCTTGTAACTTTAAAAACAAAACACTTATATTATATTGTGCACATGTCACTAGAAACTTTGTAATTGGTCAGTCATATTTTCTAAATAAAAAATAAAAATAAAAAATATGGCCTGTTTTGTTTTGTTTTTGTTTTTGTTTTTTTTTGTTATATGAGTATGTGTGTGGGGTTAACAGCTGGCAGCAAAGGTAATACATAGGTGGCAATGAAAAACGTACATAATATAGGATATTTAGAAAAGATTATGGTGTCCACACAAAAGTTCACATTTCCCAAATGCAATCCCTATGGAATGTCTCATGTTATCTTCAGTGTATCTATGGTAAAATCCATAGGCAAACAGATTGCTTTACCTGACTGTATTAATGGCAACTTCTTTTCACCAAAACCTTTTACATTGATTAAACTTTTACATTATGTGAATTTAATTGGATATATTTTAAATTTCTCATATTCATTTGTTTACTAACAGACCTTAAAGATAGAAAGCTTTTGAAATCATAGGGTAAAATGTAATTAAGAGTTACTCAGACATGTAATTTAATCAGTTGAATAGGAAATAAATTCAGGTTATGAACAACTTGACAAATGACTTTAGAATTATTTTTGGTGCTAATTCTTTCTTGATGAATATTAGCAGAGATGGCTTAGAAGAACTTAAAATGTTTGATTTCCATTTCATTTTATTTGGATTTTAATTACATTAAAAATAAAATAAAATCTGCAGAGTTTACCTAAGCACAATAGAATGATGATGTCTGTTTTTAGCACGTAAAATCAATTTTCAGTGCTTACCCATGAAACAAATAAACAATGAGTGATCAGAATCTGAAATGAGATTTAACATTTATATTAGGAAATTATATTTTTGATTATTATTTTTCTTGCGCTTGAATCCTGTTTACTGGGCTCCTTTCCGAATTGTGAATGGCCTCTGCACACAAGGCATCTCAGTTCCCCCTCCCCACTTCCCCATCATTTCATGCGTGGCCTTTAGGAAGTCAGTTACGGCTCAGTCCCTGCGTGCAGCTGAGTATCCTCAAACACTCAAGTCACTGAGACCAGTCTGCATGAGAAAGGGGCACCAGTTTAACTAGAGATGTTATTTTAAACTTATTTAGTTAAATATTTTAAGATTGGTTTATTTCAGTTAGCTGGGGTGTGTGTGTGTGTTCATGGAGACTGAGTACACAGCAAGATGGGTGTGAATCTATAGCTCACTAGCTTGCCGTGCACTACTGGCCATGTGGCCCCTGCTGCCATGCTCTAAAAGTTCCATAGTGCACTCTGATCTGCCGCTGTTTCAAATTTATGAAGCACTCATGTCACCAGAGGTGTCTGCACCAGATTAACTATACTGATTTAAAAACCATTGAAAGTTAACTGGTGCAAGTTTCATGTGTAGACGAGGTCTGAGTGGTAAGCGTAGTCAGAACCTTGCAATATCTCATCTAGATTCCGTTTACTGGGAAGGAATTGCATAAAGTTTACTCTAGAACCTGAATTAAACAATTCTGTCCTCCACCATCCTTTCCAAAAAGGTTCAGGGGGGCCATATTCTTAAAGAACAATCTGCACACACACAATGGAGTACATAACATACTTTTCTGTGCACAAACAAATGTCTATTTTCAAGAGCCCTGTGGATGTGCACAGATGGACTGAAAAGAAGGTGGGTGTGGAAAAATCTGCTTTGCCTAGAAGTCTTGTTAACAAACTGGAGAAATGGCATTGTGACCATTGTACTGCTCTAATTGCCAGAGACTGGACAAAATAAAATCTTCCCTGTTCTAGTTGCCTCTTCCCTTCCCCCACATGTTGTCCAGCAGCTTGTTCATGAAGAGGAAATACAATCTAGGCCACTGCAGCCTGTGTCTCAGGTATATGTTCAAAACAGATTTCACTTTTTAATTGACGTAAATAGCATCAGTCTTTACCGAAAAAGAAGGAAACCCTTCTGTATTACTATGCTGAACGTAAAACGTTATTTCGGAGGACTATCTGTGTGATGTTAGAGCACAAGAGGGGGCACTATCGTGGATCTCTTGGACCTCATTGGAGGCCTGCTCCTATAGCACAGCACGAGACCCAAGGTATATGGAAACAATCATTGTAAAGAACTTCTACATGGTTTGCTGTAATCTCTGTCTCTCTCTGGGGAAACTGATAGAGCTCCGGGCCTCTTATTTATCTATATGTGGGTTTTCTTTAGCACCATTCACTGTTACCTGTGCTCATCTGAAGTGTTATAAGGAACTCCTCCAAACATATGAGTACTGATAACTGGCTAATACTTGTGCTGTCCCCAGTACTCATTTGGGATGATTCCATGGCCAGTATTCCCAGGGGCATGTTTCCATTGACTCCAAGCATTCTGCAGTGGCTATAGATAATCTGCATGGCCAGCCTTTGCCTCTGAAGCATCTGCACCTCTTCCATGTCCAGGAAGCTGGTACATGGATTGCTGACTATTTCCTTGAGAAGGGTACTTCCTCATCTGTCTCAGTACAAACCATACAAACTGCTGTTTGTTCCTCAGCCACCTCCCCCCAAACTCTTTTCCCCTCTCCCCCCAAACTCCTCTTTTCCCCTAGCTCCCCAAAAACATACCTAACTCAATTTCTCCCAAGCTCCATCTTTCTCACAACTCCCCTCACAAACAAAAACCCTCTATACCGTCTAAGTAAAAGTGCTGGGAAAATCAAAGGTAGGGATTCTCTGTTGCAGCCGCCACCATTCTTGAGCCAGAGTGGTGGATCCAGTAGGTGGGCTGATTGGAAATCCTTTCTGCCAGCTTCTGCCTGCCAAAATGATGCCTAAATCTCCCTACACTGGCCCTGCATATTTCTGAAAATAGGTTGTGTGCTTATCTCTGGCCATCCCTAAGATGCTTCCCTTACCACTCAGTCAGCCTTTGGTGCTCAGAAGTTCTCTGGAAGTTCTGTGCACCCCATGTCCTGTTTGTTCTCCAGGATATGTGCTCACATCAGAATTAGTGCTTGTGCAATGTGTCCCTTTATTCTCCTATCTGTACCTGTATAAATCACTGCTGATCATCTCAGAGATGCTTAAAAGAAATGAAGAATCAGTTAATTTGCAAAAGAAGAATTCTCTTCTCTCCTAGTGTCTGTCAGGTAACTAAAAACAAACAGCTCTGCCTAAAAATACCATAGAGCTGGAACTTAATCTATTCCTTTTTTATCTTGTTGTATCCATTTCCTATTTTTTATGCTTCACACATTCTCAGTGATCCAATACCACTGGTGCCAACTAATTTCTACTGTTGCTGTGCCAGATGCTGACAGATTAATAAATGGTAGACAATGGCTATCAGTCTAGGACACAGGCTTTCCTGGGCCATTTTGTGATGTGTTCACTACACTTGCTCTTCATTTGTGAAATGAATATCTTAATACATCTCCTAGGAGAAGAACAGCTGTTTTAACCACAGATGTATCTGACACTCGCACCTCCTCAGTGTGATCATCTCAACCATCCTGATACACAGATGGCAGAACTAGAATTCGATTCACTTTTGAGTTTGGCATCTGAAGTGTGATTTAACTCCTACATAAAATGTCATGGAAAAATCACTTGATACTCAAATGGTTGATTAATTTAATTAGGACCTTAATCTCCATTGTTTTATAAAAAATGGAAACTTTGATTCCAGGCCTGGTGATTTGTAAAATAAAGCACTCATGTCATAGCAATATGTCATCCAGACACCTATTTCTCACATGTTGCTCTTTAATTAATCAGATACAGAGAATTATGATGTTCATAATTCATACTATGTTTGTTGC
Organism: Lepidochelys kempii; assembly: GCF_965140285.1. Lineage (NCBI taxonomy): Eukaryota > Metazoa > Chordata > Testudines > Cheloniidae > Lepidochelys > Lepidochelys kempii. Next base: position 28,768,798 of record NC_136391.1, on the reverse strand, counting down.
TTTATTAAGAAAAGGTTGAAGACTAAGCACCTTTGGAAGTATTAGACATCATAATTCACACCCTGTAGCGCCTTAATGTGGTTATTTTTTCTTTAGTTGTTTGTATATAAATTAAATCAGAAAAATTTGAAAGCTTAAAATAGAGTAAATATTTTATGTGCCTATTATATTTTGATAGGAAATAGTTCATGTCAGAATAATGAAAGTAAAAAGCAAAATCCTTCAGATTTTTCCTCCTCTTTTGTATTTAGATTAAATATTGCCTTTAGTTGTGAACAAGCAGCAATATTACTATGGGTTCAATGATGGATCAAACAGACGTTTGTAAACCTCCCAGCACTGATAAGGTTACTCTCAGGGTTCTCTAAAGCTCTTTTTCTACAAATTGCAATAAAGAGAAGAAACAAGGGGAAACAAAACACAAAAACACAGCTCAGGCATTGTTAATGAATAGACAGTCCCACTGGACACTTGATCTGTGAAATGCATTTCAGTGGTATGTATGTAGTGTGCAATATATACATTATTAAAGCACACTAATGGGGAAATATACAAAAACATGAATTACAGTGCAGCCACAATATGTTGTGTGTGTATTTACACATATGAATGAAAAGGACTCTACAGTATATGTACTAAAAAACCAAAACCCACCATACTTCTCTGTGCTAAGCTCGTAAAAATCCATTTCTCAAATCAGTTAAGAAGCTTTATATGGCAAGCTAACAAATGGACACTATAGATTATGTTGCTATTTGTTAAGAAATGACCAGTTTGCTAAGAAGTCACAGGCAATGGAATTAATTTTGTCCTGGATCTTTCCCCCAAACTGGTATACCAGGGGCACAATCATGTTAGAGACTACAGGTGTTGCTCCCTATTAACACCCTGGTAGGGACTCGCTGTTTTAAAAAGGGAGAGAATTTGGGGTATAGCTCATCAGGGGCTCAGTGAACACTGGGACTACATCCTTGGAAAGGCTGCCAGAGCTACTGTTGTAAATGCATTCCTGCGTGCCTACAGAAATAAATCAGCCAGAGTTGTTACCTGAGTCAAGCTGAATTTCTTGCAATAGCATGGCCCCTTCAAACCTCTTCTAGATGGGCTGTGGCATATATTTAAAGCTATTGTCAATCCTGCAATTGTGGCTGAAACAGGTTGGGTTTAGTGGAAGAAAATGCATGAAGGCTTCTGAAAGCCAACCTGAGAACTAAAACTGAACAAACACCCTAGAAAGGAGGCCACAAATAAACAACAGACTAGATTGGTGGTGTGTGGGTGGGTGGGGCAGGAGGGGGCATTGGGGTTGAGGTAATGCATACAATTCATTTTGCTCTTTGGTAACTCACTTTTGTAAATTGTTAGGTAACAGTGATATCAGGCAGATGCCACTGGAGCCTCTTCAAGCTTCCAAAGCATACTTCAAATATAGATACATCTGACTAGGATATTCTGGTTGTTTCACTGCTCCTGAGGTCCAGATCATTCCAGGGGGAGTTAGATGCCTAAATGTCTTTAAGGAGCTGGGCTGGAGTGCACTTACATCTCACAGAAATCAATAAGTGGGGGTCATTCTGCTCTATCCAGGAAGCACTCAATATTTTGCAGGACTGAGCCCTTATAAGGGCTGAGTGGGAACCATATTTTCCATTTCACACAAATTTCTGAAATTTGGGAATTTTTGTCCATTCCAGAACAATTTATTTTTTTAAATCAGTTTCTTGCAAAATAAAATTCAGGATTTTTTTTCCCCCATTTAGATAAAATCAAAATATTTCATTCTAATTTCACCTTTTAAAATTTCATAGTATATACCTAAAACAACAAAATTGAAATCAAAAGACATTTCAAAGCAGAAAGATCAGAATGTTTTCTCCTGAAAAGGGTGAAATGGAATGTTCTGACCTTATCAGAATGCTCCATTCCATTTTTATTTTTCAAAATGAAGTTGTGTCAAAATCAAGACATCTCTCTGAAACATTTCACATTCATCAAATCAGTATTTTTCAATGGAAAAATGTTCCATTGGAAATTTTCAGACCAGTTTTACTTATATAATTTAGGCTATTAGTGCTGACGTTGCCACATGAACTTCGGACGGAGCCCAGCGGCACCTCAAATTGCCCCAGGCCTTGTCTACACTTACAGTGCTGCAGCAGTGCTTAGTGAAAATGCTAACAACTCCAAAGGGAGAGCTTCTCCCATCAACATATATACGTCACTTCCCTGGGTGGCGCTATCTATGTTGATGTGAAAATCTGTCCTGTCAACATAACGCTGTCCACACTAGGGATTAGTCAGTATAACTATGTCACACAGGGATATGCATTTTTCACACCCCTGAGCAACATAGTTATACCGACATAAGTTCCTATTGTAGCCCAAGCCGCAGAATCATACAATCAGCCAATACTCGGTGCCCATTCATATGGACTTTACAGGATGTGGAGGATTTGCCCCTTATGGGACTGCAATTTCACTGGCAAAGTTCATATTCGTTTTATGGTGAAACTGTGTTAGGAAAAGTGACTTTTTTTCTCCTTTGATTCCTTCATCTTATGAGAGAAATTTTTCGCCCAGTATTAGCTGTTACCTTAAATTAAATTATCAACATATAAAAATGTCTTTTATTCCAATCAATTTAAAAGAAGCAATGGACACTATAATTCTCTCTGTGAAGTAGGTACTAGTTAATTTAGTGGTGTGGTGCTTTTTAAAAGCAATAATACTAAAGGTTATCAAAATGAAGATGCATTAATTTGACACACAATACATACCTGCTTATATTTTGATCAGTTTCATGCAGTCTTTTTAAATGCTAGATATAAATAATCAACAAATCATTTTGTTCTCCATGACTCTTAGTTGTGTGATAAATGAAAAGGATTCACACTGCTGGCAGAAATTAAAAGTCCGTAGGGCATAAAAGGTTACTATCTATTTAAAGCACAAGAGACCTACATTCAAGATTTGATTAATTTCTTAAACAAAATACTTTATGGATTGCTAGCTTCTACATTAACTCTGAAAAAATAAACAGTAAAATCTCTCATTGTCCTTCAATTGAATTACATTATCTTGGTGTTGAGAAAACCTGAACTTGATGGATTATGCTTAGACACCTTTATTTTGCTGAGCATTACTTTTGCAAAACTAGCACTAAAATAATTGTATTTTCTTTACCATTATTGTGAATTTATAAATATGAATTAACTTGTTTTGTTCAATGATACCTTGAAAGAAAAAATGGCCTTTGATCCAGTCAGTCGTTATCTGAAAATGAAATGAATATGAATAAGGTATGTTTTTCAAAATAAAATATTAATATTTGCAATATGATAATGCCCAGGCACTGGAGTGCAGGTCTGGGTTCTAGTCCCAGCTCTGCCACTGATAAACTGGGTGACCCTGGGAAAGCCACTTCACCTCTTTTTGCCTCAGCTTCCCCATCTGTAAAAGGTGATAATTATACTTACCTCCTTTGAGATGTATGGAGAAAAAAATCACTATATATATATATATATATACACACACACACACACCCCAATTATATTATAAATTATTATTATTATTATTATTAAGTAGTTAATATTAGGAATATGATTAAGTACTGAATTAGAACACAGAGATCCCAATCAAGATTAAGATTGAAATCAACCTTGTATTTTAAAACACACAAACTTAACATATACTTATAGTATGCTGTGTATCTGACTTTCCACCATGCTGTTAAATGCCACTATTATAATTTACAAGGGACCATATGTTTAGCTTTTAACTTCAGATTACCCCTGGCACATTGCTTTTATAAAATACTTCACTGTGCCGGTTTTAAAGTGTCTGTCACATGTTCTATATAATGCTCCATCTTTCTTATGTTAAGATTACATGTCAGTTTTATGGAATCTACAGCTTATTGATTATCATGACACTGTTGATCTAAATCTAATTTGGCGTTAAGAAATGTGAGAAAAAATAATGAATTTTTCAGAACTGGGTACATAGGAGCAGAAAATATAAATACTGGGTAAAATGCGTTCGCTTTGTATTTTTTTTTAAAGGAGTCAAGATTTTATAGGATAAATGTTCGTGTCTTGTTAACTTATTTCCAGATAGGGAGGCAGAGTGGTCCATGGGGTAAGACAAAGGCCTGGGAATCAGGAGGAAAGCTGGGTAGAAAATTGACAGGAATGAATATCGCTAAGGTGCCACTAGTACTCCTTTTCTTTTTGCAAATACAGACTAACACGGCTGCTACTCTGAAACCTGTCACAAAAGGTTAGCAATTCTTTTTTCTTGACATTTCATTTTTGTCGACACTTTTGGACCAGCACCGAATTCATGAGTCTTGGCTTCCATTTCTAGCTTTGCTACTGACTCATAACTTTTCAGCTCTTTATTCATCAGCCTCCTTACGTAAATAGAGCTTCTTTGTCAAATGTTTTGAGACCCATGAATAAAAAGCGTTATATGACAGCTATATATGTATTTTTTTTATAGCTTATTGGAAGAGAAGACATTCCTTACTACTGCACATACCGGATTCTGGGGACCTATTTCTCAGCTGGTGTAATTTATACTGGCTGAGAATTTCTCTCTGGAACTTATCAACACAATAATTAAGTAATGTACATGTTACCTTGCACTGCACAGCCGGCTGCAGTGTGTTTTCTGGCAGGCCTTCCTGTTCCAAAGGGCCCCATGTTCTGAGGGGTTGAGTACCTTCTGTGGGCTGCTGAGCACCCTCAACTTCACTAATATCAATGAGAGTGGAGAACTGAGTTCCCACAGCCATGAAATGTTAAACCACCCAGGTCTCTTGGTTTTGTGTTAGATTTATCAAGGGAGATTATGAAAAGTTTGAGATAATTTTCTGGGGAAAAATCTAAAGATGATGAGAAGCTGTGGGAAGGAGTACAAGTCTTGTGACAAAAAAACAAATTTAAGGCAACACAAAGGAGAAATTGAGAAGGAAAAACAAATTTCCATCACTTCTCCCAGCACTAACAATAAAGTTCCTGACTTTACACTTCCTTACATGTTGTAAAGTCATACACGGTAGTGCACAATGGAGGGAAAGTGAGTGTAAAAAGCACCAAATCAGAATGGCAGGCTTTTAACACCTGCTTTACATTGCCAGACAATGAAGAATCAGGTCAGAAGACCTCAGAACAATTTCAAGGCCCAGTAAAGTTGATGATTCCACTACCAAACGTGATGCCCAGACTCCCTTGTCAATGCAGATGACCAAACAATTACTGAATTTGCCTTGGTCAGCCATGTTTTAACATACTGCTCTGGAGTGGTCATTGTCTAACATCCTTATCTAGAGATGACATAATGCAAAAATGCTTGTCTATTATAAATATTGATAACTTGACAGGTTCAGATGAATAAAAAAACCAGAGGGGATAAATATGGTTTTAATTACTGTAACTAGTGTGGTAGAAAAAAACAAAATTATTGAAAGCTGTTTTTACTAAAGTCTACATAGGGAATTATCACATTCATTTTGAAACTCACTGTAAATTCCATCTTTATCATATAGCTTTTGATTGCCCTGCTAAAGAATTCATATTACTCAGTGTATTATTACCTATTTTGCTTTCAATGTTATACTTAGAATCATAGAATATCAGGGTTGGAAGGGACCTCAGGAGGTCATCTAGTCCAACCCCCTGCTCAAAGCAAGACCAATCCCCAACTAAATCATCCCAGGCAGGGCTTTGTCAAGCCTGACCTTAAAAACTTCTAAGGAAGGAGATTCCACCACCTCCCTAGGTAACGCATTCCAGTGTTTCACCACCCTCCTAGTGAAAAAGTTTTTCCTAATATCCAACCTAAACCTCCCCCACTGCAACTTGAGACCATTACTCCTCATTCTGTCATCTGCTACCATTGAGAACAGTCTAGAGCCATCCTCTTTGGAACCCCCTTTCAGGTAGTTGAAAGCAGCTATCAAATCCCCCCTCATTCTTCTCTTCCACAGACTAAATAATCCCAGTTCCCTCAGCCTCTCGTCATAAGTCATGTGTTCCAGCCCCCTAATAATTTTTGTTGCCCTCCCCTGGACATTTTCCAATTTTTCCACATCCTTCTTGTAGTGTGGGGCCCAAAACTGGACACAGTACTCTAGATGAGGCCTCACCAATGTCGAATAGAGGGGAACCTTTATCTACTTGGCTTATAATGGCTTGACTGACATACAAGCAAACAATAAACTGTAATGGAAGAGCCTTACTATGCTCTCATCCTTTTATCTTTTTAAACAGAAAAGAGTATGAACCATTTTACTAATTTGTCTCTATCTGCTTAATGGACTCAGCTCCACCCCCAATTTGCTATTTATTCTGGGATTGAAGACACAGTATGAGTATCCCAGCCTACAAGAAATCAGCTCATGCTGATCTGGATGGTAATAAAGATTTCTTGGAAACACTGGACAACTTTCTCTAATTCCTCTTCTAACATCCCATTATAATATTGAGACGGCTGCTCTGCCTGTCCTGAAGTTTCTGCCTTCTGATGTTTGAGGATGTTTCTTAGGACTTGCTCTATGCAAATTGTCAATAGACATTGGTTCAGGCCCTTAATGTATTGTACAGTGCCTTTCACTTGTTGAAGTCTGCCACCCTCAGATATTTCTTTTTTAAAAAAATGGCAACTCATTAGATTTGTATGGAATCCCAATTGGATTGCTCTAAGTGCTTTTGAGAAATGCCTACAAAATTTTTAGCGAAGCCAGTTGGATTATAGCAACTTTTTTTTTTTTTTTTTTTAAAAAAGGTTCATGGACATCAGTATAGATTGGACATGATTGTTGCAAGTGATTGACTTCATGCATTCACTGAGGCTCCTTATGGTATTAAATAGCAGATACTTGTAAGTCCAGGTGCAGTGCATTACCACCACAATTACAATATTTACAGCTCTCCCCTGCTGATTTCACAAATAGCGCTTGTCAGTCAGCCAGGCAAAACTTTAAAGGAAAGTAGGCTGAAAAATAAGTAGGAGAAAAAATTGATTGAAGCCATGAAGCCCTTTGATCAGATACAGGAAGTTCATTTTCCCCTTTGTTCAATTCCTGTTCATCTATGTGTTGTTGTAAATCACTCTCCTGATCCCCATTTTTTTCATTTCTCATCTCATCCACTTGCTGGACAATGCTGCTATATTGGAGGCTGTCAAGGTTCCTCCCCCACTCTGAACTCTAGGGTACAGATGTAGGGACCTGCATGAAAACCTCCTAAGCTTACTTTTACCAGCTTAGGTTAAAACTTCCCCAAGGTACAAATTAATTTTATCCTTTGTCCTTGGAATATCCACTGCCACCACCAAACTCTAACTGGGTTTACAGGGAAATGTAGTTTGGACACATCTTTCCCCCCAAAATCCTCCCAAACCTTGCACCCCACTTCCTGGGAAAGGTTTGGTAAAAATCCTCACCAATTTGCATAGGTGACCACAGACCCAAACCCTTGGATCTGAGAACAATGAAAAAGCATTCAGTTTTCTTACAAGACGACTTAATAGAAGTAGAAGTAAATAGAAATAAAGGAATCACCTCTGTAAAATCAGGATGGTAGATACCTTACAGGGTAATTAGATTCAAAACAGAGAATCTCTCTAGGCAAAACCTTAAGTTACAAAAAAGACACACAGACAGGAATAGTCATTCTATTCAGCACAATTCTTTTCTCAGCCATTTAAAGAAATCATAATCTAACACATACCTAGCTAGATTACTTACTAAAAGTTCTAAGACTCCATTCCTGGTCTATCCCCGACAAAGACCAGCATATAGACAGACACACAGACCCCTTGTTTCTCTCCCTCCTCCCAGCTTTTGAAAGTATCTTGTCTCCTCATTGGTCATTTTGGTCAGGTGCCAGCGAGGTTACCTTTAGCTTCTTAACCCTTTACAGGTGAGAGGATTTTTCCTGTGGCCAGGAGGGATTGTAAAGGGGTTCACCCTTCCCTTTATATTTATGACAGAGGCAATGGACTACTTTTAAGCTAAAGATCCAACATGTCTCAAACTACATGCTTCTCCCAGAAACTCCCAAAACTCAGCTTCACTGAATAACCAGCCTCCCAACTGCCCTGGAATCTTTCCCTCTTGGTGATCAATATCTCACCTGAGCAGGAGGAACATCAGGTGTGCTCTTAGCAGAGTCATCACTTTTTTAAAGGGACCACTCTGTGCAACAAAATCAGTCTACTCACGGGAGTACAGGCTAGGAACTTGATGCTCTATTTAACTGCATCACAATAGAGGAGGGGAAACTCCCACCTCCCACTAACTGACAGGTGGTGAGGGAAGGGACTGCATTGATCCAACCTATAATACCCAGAATAACTCAGTGAACCCTTTGAGGACCACGTTACTACAATCAGCGTGCCCTTTGCTGATGTATTACTACTCAGCAAATTCATCATATTATTTTTGTTGTATTTGTAGTTGAATAGAAGCTGTAGAGAGCAGCAGATTGCAGGTCAACAAGGAAACTACTGTATAATGGTCCAAATGCAACTAAATTTTTTAGTAGAAGATAGGATAACTAAATTCAAAGGGGGGAAACAATCTGATTGACTTAAAGTGGTCAAATGTCACATTTTCGTATTGTCCTCATACTCGGTAAACACATGTGGGAGGCTTGATTTGCTGTACTGACTTCAAAGGCAGTTGCTGGGTGCTGAGTACTTTTGTAGATCAGGCCCTTGTTTAGGAACCCAATTTTAATTAACTGTTTTTGAAAATCTTGGCTAATAATTTTATGCCACTGAAGAGAAGTTTTCTTGAGTTTCTAATGACATACATCTTTAATTTGTAGGCTTGAGGGGCCAGAAAATATAAATCTTAAACCTGTCCATGCCACAGGATTTCACTATTGCCTTTCCTGCATCTCAGGACAGTATAATTACAGGAGGAAAGATGCCCCATTTGCGACTGTGAATGGAAAAGAACAAATTATTTCTTTGGCCAGCTCTCTCTAGTTTACCTCTTCACTTCCCTTTTCCATACACATACAACAGTTACACAACTTTTATATAAAAATGACTGTTTGCACGCATGCACGTAGCCTGTGGCATAGGAATTTTAGGTTGAAACTAAACAGAGTTTTATAAGGATTTAATGGATTTATCATGTTATATTTTTCTCTAAACTGGTTTACCACTTTCCTTATGAATGAACTGCTTTTGTGATCTGTTAAATCCTCTCCACCTAGCCTATTGCTCATACTTTTGTCACTAAAAGCCAATACTGTATCTCATCACAATGATCGATTGAACTATCAGCACCCTGTGACACCCAAAGGCAGAATGTTTGTGGGAAGTGATGAGTCAGCTTCATTGACCTGACAATATGCGGGGTTGGGTACATCTGTGATCTGACAAAGTTGATGACATTTTGTCATTGTAAGGTCACAACAAAGTTCAACATCAGAGTTGGTTTATTTATGACATACTGTGCTAGATTCCGTTAAGTGTCATAAAACCAAAATTAAATTGTAGCATAATAAGGCTTACTTATATGAGAGAATTCCAGTACTGCAGATACACAAATTTAGATCAGTAGTGTCAACGTATCTTATCTTGTCTGTGATTCTTCGTTTCTCTCTCTTTCCCTACCCAACCAAAATTGATTATAACAAAATTGGGAATGAATTAAATGCTGCTACACTGATGAAATTTTACATTAAAACCTTCCATAGACAGATTGTGTTTTCCTATCTGTTTTGTGGTAAAGAAGTATTTCAGTGCCTAAAACATTTTTTTAGCAGGTGGGGGGAAGATTCTACCTAGCCCTTGAAAATTCAAGGCTACATTTTTTCCATAAAGAGTATAAAAACAAATATTTATAAGCATCCAGGATCTTGAAAAGAGAAAAATCTCATCAGGATAGTTGTTGGAGAATACAGAACTTCCAAATGTTTAGAATAGGTGGCAAAACTATTACGGATATACAACTGTTCTGTGCTATAAAATTCTTAGAAAAACCTTGAGCTGATTGTTAGATAAAGCTATGTTTTTTTCTCCATACAACCGTTTAATAAAACTGTGAGCTATGTAAATTTACCATCAAGGCATACAGGCATTTGACATTTTCCTTAAAAAAAAATTACACATTAATGGAAGTGATCTCAGTCACAAATTAGCATAATAGAAATATCGCAGTAATAAAACAGTGTTGATATATTATTATACAACTTTACATCTTTGAAATGAATACCAAACAGACTTGAGTATATAATGCAATGGATAATCCACTATATCTATATCCTGTACTTGCATTTAATGTTTATATATTCATGAATTCCTAAAAGGCATCACATTATCCAAGAGCTAAACATTAAGATTAATATGTACTTTACATTATTATAGATAGTGTTTTTGTTTCAGATACTGTATAAAATTTGATTATCATCCTTATGGGAAAAAATGAATATGTAGAAAATCTCAGCACAATTCTATGCAGAAGGGTAACAACTCATTTTTAACATGGTTTTGTTACATGGTGTACTACACACGCTTTATTACTCTGTAACACTTTCGGAGGATCTAAAACACTTTGCAGATATTAATGAGTTAAACCTCACAGCACCCTGTGAAGTGAGTTATTATTATCCTCATCCTGATTACTTGAGTTCAGTGAGACTACTCACATGCTTAAAGTTAAGCCTCTTTTAAGTGCTTTGCTGGACCATGGCCAAATTGCATACTGTAGGTCTCAGATCGAGCAATCCTACGATACATACTTGGCTAAATTGCACTGTAGTACTTTGAAAAGAGGTTGCCCCCAGAAGCAGTTTAGAATCTGGATCCAGATTAGAGTTAGGTGAGGGTGCTGGATAATATGTCCAAATCTATAGCAAGACTCAATCCCTAAAAGAAGCTCCTTTTCTTTCTCACAGTTCCCTCTATTTCACGATCAGGAAATGATGGCTTCCCTTCCACCACACAGGTACATCAGCTACGGTTTTGTGAATGTAATTGAGGAAAGGCTTCTAGCTAATTAAATTCCTCCTCCTTTCTTTGCTGATAGGGCCTCCCTTTGTCTCCCCTCCCCCACCAAGTATTCTCTTTGCCCCCTCACCAATCCTACTGTGACTCATGTGACTTTATCTTCTGTTTCCTTCCACATCACACCACCCTACCTATGCCCAGTGCAGTCCCCTACCTGATATACCTTCCACTGTTCACTTGTGGGCCATGCAGAGATGCAGAATTCATAATCTCCATGGAGCCATAATGCACACACAAACCATTTCCCTCATGGGCACATAAATTAGTGAGAGCATATCACAGATTAACACTAATGTAGAGCTTCTAAAACAAGCCATTTTTTATCTAAAATGAGACAAAAAATAGGAAACTATACAAGAAGTGATGACACCCCCCCCACACACACACACACATTTTTTAGACCACAAAGTTCTATCCTGGTCTGAAACTGTGCCTATGAGATTTATGGTGGATTTGGTTCAGTTTTGGCAAACAGGGCATATGTGTATGTCACACTCAGGTTTAGCGTAGAAGGCTAACTTCAGCCTTAATTACTGAGATCAGTATGCCTGAGATACTGTAGTAGTTAATGCATTTATTATGAAGTATGTGTAATAATGAAATTAGTAGGGAAAATAGAGAATCTGAAACTGGTAACATAACAGAATATAGATGTCTCTCTCCCAGGGATAGATTCAGATAAACTCAGAGAGTCTATCTTCCACAATATTCTCTCTATAAATGTAGTTTGTAGCCATCACGAATATTAAGCCAGAATTAATTATGTGTTGTGTAAGTTATTTAAACTTAAACTTCAATACATTAGATGACATGAAATTTATCATATGAAAGGCAGTAACTATTATAGCCCAGAGCCCTGTAAATAGTTGGTATTTCATAAAGTAAATTTTAGTGCAGTCAGAAGAAGCCTTCTCTCTCTGACAGCTTTACAATGAGTGTGTGTTCAGAGTCCATAGACAAGATTTCCTTGAAAAGCATTATGAAGAAAATTGTGGATTTATGGCAACAGCAGAAAATGTACAACTGATTACAATTTTAAATTCAAATGGGAGAGATGAAGTCCTCATCAAGCATTTCTTTGAATGTATTATTCTTGCAGGAAATCTCAGAAGTGTCTAGAATCTGATATCTTGCTAAATCTTATAAAAAAGAATATTTACTCTATGTAGTATATATATTTCAAATACCATGTATTCACTCTTTTGGGGGCCATGAGAAACTGTTCACAGTTTATTGTTAATCAGCTCCTTCTTCATAAATATATTCTCAGTTTAAATGATCATATCACTGCTCCTGTATTTTTGCATTTCTGAACAAATGTAATACATGCATTTAAAACCTAGTATTAATATCCTGCACTGTTACAGTTGAGGAATCAGGCACTTAGAAGCCAGCTTAAGGATGAATATTCCTCCCTGTGCTCATGCTTTAAAATATGGGCCCTCTTTTTTATCATACATGTTATTTAATACAATCTAATAAAAAAACTAAATTACTTAAACAACCTTAGATCAATTTACAGTACATACCTATACATTGCAGGTGTACTGCATACAGTTTTTGGACTTATTTTGTTTTTTAGATGTCACTGAGATTTGCAGAACAAGCCAAGTTTAAAGAAAAAATAACCTCAGTAATTTTATAACTTTAAAGTTTAAATTGGTAAAGAAAAACTTTGTGCCTAGTTTTATTTACATAGAATCAAAGTTAGTGTAATACAGAAGTCAAGTCATTTTAGCCTCTGTATAGTTTAAAGCTCATAATTATCTCACAGTTGGGATAAATTCAATCTCTGGACCATTTCAAACTCAGGATTGTCTCACATGCAGGGATATTTCTGATTCAAACTGAAGGTCATCAAAAGTTGCAACAGTCCAAACTTGAGACCATTTCAGACACTCTTATTTAACATGATACATTAATGACTAAAAAATTATTGCCCAGTTGTTTACACGCAAGAGCTTCCATCTCAAATGTGGTAATTTGAATTTCTATTGCACCCATTACCATCTGTATTGAAAACTGAGGCAAAGTATAAGTTTAGTTTCTGGGCTATATCTAGATTATCCTTCAGCGTTACCTCATCTTCACTTTTTTTTTCTTGTCCTCTTTTTATTTATATGGCTAAAAAACTTGTTTTAATTAATGTAACTCAATTAGACTTTTGGCAATTCTACTTTATCCCTATACTTTTTGACCATTAAGAAGTAGCTCTCTTTGCTGATCAATCCTTTCTTCCATTCCTTGTATGCTCTCTTTTTGAGGTGCTTAAACAACCACTTAGGTCTAGAGCCCTTCCCTACAAGTGTTTTGCCCATGCTTCGAATGCATTTTCCAGATATCTTTTGCATCTTTGATTTCAAGAAATTGCAAATTTCGACCACATTTAAGTCCCTGACCTCTTCAGTTCAGATTACTGCACGATTTCCCCTAGTTTCTCAAAGTCTTCTCTTTCAAAGTAACATATAAAGAGGCTCGGAAGGATTCAATTTTTAAATAGGTAAACATTGACTTCACCACACATACAAATTGATAACAAATATTTCCATTGATAACTCAAGTTTACAGATAAGCAGCATTTTTCCTTCGACTGAGAATTTAAAGTTTGATTTAAGGATATTTATTTTGTATATTTTGACAAATCGTGTTTTAGACGTTATAAAGATTTATTTTTTAAAAAATATCAGCATCTACTGTCACTAAATAACCATTGTCTGACCCACATCATTTCCCTGTGAAAATTTAAATAGACAAAAATCTAATAACGTTTAAATTCTATCTGCTAACATTAAAAAATAGAATTCTGCCAAGCCTACATACTCTTTCCATATCCCCTGTGTCTTCTTATCATCCTACAATAACGTTCAAAGAGGTGATGGTGTGAGACAAGAGATTATGCATGGGAAGATGGTATGGCAAAATCTGAAATATTTACAACAGTAGTACAGGTGTATATTGTATACCACGTGAAAGTGATCAGCCGCTCATCGTTTACATACAGAGGATAGGCAACTAAAATAAAGAAAATATTTTTTCTGTAATATATGCAGATTTGACAGAGTAGCGTGATGTAAAGCTTTTATGGTCATACATTAAAGCACAATTTCCCATTTAAGACTTCAGAGTTTTCAAAAAGTTGGATTTTTTTTTTCAGATTTTCCAAAATTTGTTCCCAAGGTGAGATGTTACATGGTGTGTTTTAGCAAAGAATGATAAACTCATATACAAATTCTAAACCTAAAAATAGGATTTATAAAGAAAGCCTGACATAGCTTTAACAATACAGTTGTGATTGTGACATGTAATGAAGGTAAATAAGCAGAAGATCAACAGCATGACAACAATAACAACCACTTTCACTTTTTCTAAAGACATAGCATCTAGCCAGGCATCCCAAAGCACTTAGCAAACATTTTCTTCAAGATCACAAACAGCTAAAAGGTGTAGCACATTAGAAAGATGATAAAAAAACGTATAATGAAAAAGTCTATTTAAATTAAAGATGAAATGAAACAGGCAGAGTGAGCTTTTAAAATATCCATTTCCCTATTCTCCTGGAATGCACACATTCCTTCATGCATAAAGCTGTAGTGTATGCCTGAAGCCTAAGCACTAATTGGAAAGCAGCAATGGGAGAAAATGCGAATGGCAGCAGGAAAGTGACAGACTTAGATGATAACCCTGATTGCATGGACTACCCCAAATATTACACCCGGCCAATAGTTGGCAAAAAGTTGAACCTATAAAGAGTTTCATGAATTTCAAAGGAGGAAATTAAAACCACAAGATAATTAGGGCAGGAAGGAAAGTAAAACAGAAGCTGGAAAAAGCTTTAAGAGAGAATGTTATGGCATGCGGGAGGGGCAGTAATTCCCAACTGGTGGGCCACAACCCACCAGTAGGTTGCAGGAAGTTTCTAATGGGTTGCAAGGCCATTCTGAAGGGAAGGCCCAGAAAGGGAGCAGGAGGGTTGGAGAGCAAGCCCACCCTGCACTGGCAGCTCGTGGCCCATCTCCCCAGGGTGCCTGTGGTTTGTCCCGGCCACCCCTCTCTCATGATGGAGGCGCAGGCTGAACAAACCTGAGTGGTGCTGCAATCCCATGCCCAGAATGGGGAGCCAGACCCAGCCCCATGGGAGAGGAGCCACCACTGTTGGCAAGCTGGGTCCAGTCCCACAGAAGTCACCATTGTGGAGTGCGTGCAAGGTGTGGGCTCACTCTCCAACCCTTAACGCTCTCTCCCTTCCCCTCTGCCCCCGCCCCTCCCCGGCCTCCCCACTGCATCAGCTAGGATTAGAGTTGTAGTGTCAGGGGAGAGTTTGCTGCAGCATCTTGTCAGTGACCCCTCTGCAGGGGATGCAGCAGTAGCAAAGGATGCTATGCACACACACACACACACACTTGGACTCTGGGTGGGGTGCCAAAAAGACAAAATATGGTTAGTATGTAGCCTTAGTAACAAGTTTGGGAACCACTAGGGGACATAACTGAGACATACAAGACTTGGTGAAATCACTAGGTAAGGTTGTTCAACCTTTTGCCTTTTGTTTTGTTTTTAGTGCTTATGTTGCAACCACTTTGTTTCCCATTATTATTAATCTTATTATTTGGCTACCATTTGTTTGGAAAAACTGCTGAAATCCAAACTGGATTTTAATGAGGGCAACTTTCTACTTGCTGAGTCTTTAGATAGCCAGATATGTTGGCACTGCAGCAACTTCTGATACTTCAGGAGGCACAGCATAAGATCTAAAGGCAGCTGCACTATAGATAAAGCTGGATAATGTTCAGGAGTCCCTCTCTAACATTAAACAGAAGATTAAAGGCAATGTCTGGCAATATGAACAAAATGAAGGCAAGAGTCCCTGATTTAGAAAGCCTTGCTCCCTTATATAATGATGTCATGTGTTTTTGCTATGATCAAAGAGAAAAAGTTTGAAAGATAGGATTATGGTCTTTAAAACACGTCCAGAATTCAAAATTGTTGGCTGGCTTCACAGAAAGTGTAGTAACGGAAGGCTCTTGCTTTTTCTTTATGAAAGGTTTCTTGTTCGATGCATACCTTGAAAAAATGGATTTTACTAACTCTAGAATTCTCCTGCTTGTTTGTGGCTCATTCACCAATGACTACGCTCCACAAAGAGAGTAAAATATAATCTTTTAAGGCCTCAAAACTGTTGCAGTTCCTCTGGATTGGAGGATAGAGCTTTCTCCATACTGTGGTAATGATGTTCATTTCCTTTTTAAGTTCAATATTAACAGTCATTGTGCCAAATAAATGCAAACTATTTAGAATGGAGACCCAAAATGTGATTTAGATTCGATCTCCAATGGAACCTCCTCCCAACATAACTTGAAGTAAATACATAGTGTCCTGTCATGTCTTATTAGGAAGTCATTTTTTATTAGACCTCCTATTGTCTCTTTACTCTTCTGTCTCCCTTCTTTCTGCCATCCTCTAGCTATCACTGTGTATTTACTAGATAGCTATTGATGTGCAGATTTTAGAACACTCTGCATTTGGTTGAGGGAGAAGAAGAGACAGAATTATATAATTTATCCATTGTCATAACTGAGGTTCTGCTCAGTATTAGATTCACAAAATACATAAAGTACTAGGTTTACACCTTTCTAATATGTACATATGGTGATAAGTATATTAGGAAAGATCATGTTTATCCATAAGGGAACAAAAGTCTGCCTCACTCCCTTGTTCTAGCCCACGTATTGAGTCAGAATTCCATCAGTATGACAATAGGAATCATGCTCTCAACATCACTGCCACAAAAAGCTAATTAATATCTTTTTTAAAAAAAATCAAAACCAAGATCCCTATCCCAAGCATCTGTTTTACCCCAACTACAGATTTTATCCCAAAAAGGTGACAAGAGACTCCACCACTGACTTTGCTATTGATTTTATGCAGCAGGTGTTCAGCTACTACAGTGAGGGCTAGCAGTATAAAACCCTAATATAGAAGACAGATACTAGCGAGTGTGGAATACTGGTGAGATGTGCTCTTAATATTTTGATTGTTCATTGCTGATAAGGTAAGCTGCAGCATGTTGAAATAGCTGGAATTTTCACTGTTTTGCTAGCTATTATACAGTTCTTAGTTCACTTTAAGAGAATCCCAAATAAAGGCCTGAATAATTCTGAATGAATGTCCACACAGGGGTTAATGCCAAGTAACTAATTCACACCTTTAGTTAATTCATATTAATTGTTTTGAGTATCTGTGTAGACAGGCTCTTAGAGCAGCAAAATTTTCCTGATGTTTTGTTTTGGGTCATTTTCTTAGATCTGATCTTTATCAGACACTTAGAAGGATATGTTTTTGAGTCTCCTTGTTCACTGAAAACCTAGCAGGCAAATGCCAGTGATCTTCTGTGTGTCTGGGAACCTTGTTTAGCAAAGCTCACACACACTCTATTTATATGGGAACAATGCTGTAAATAATCATGAGAAGTAAATGTTCTCTAGGCCTTCATAAATGTCCCAGAAAAATGCATGACCATGTCATGTTGGAATTCACACTGTGGATAACTACAAATCCAAAAGCAGGCTCCCAACTCTCAATTCAAGTATGCATTTACTCTAGTGGTATGCACAAACAGAGGTATCCACACTTTTTCTCCATTATAGTAAAGAGACTGAAAAGGGGACATTTTCACACCTCTTTTGTTGCTAAGTTTTAAGCTGCATATTGGATAAATTAACCGATTTGCTAAAATTGACCAAAGTACAAATAGAGATGCAGTCAGAAGTTAATAAATGCACAGACTGGAATCTCTGGTGTGGCTAAATTTAATTAAATGGTACATGCAAGCATTTAATTTTATGAAGATGAAAATAAGATAAGATAGCTTGCAATAAAATGAATGTTGGCATCAAAGCACTCAAATGTGCAGATTTAACATACTTCTGAACAGGTTCATTCCATCACCATTCAACTAAAAAAAACACATACAGGAATTAATATCCACTATACAGTCTAATAACAGCAAGCTCTCTCCAGTTTCAGAGGGCTTAGAAAATAGATTTATGTGAAAGTTAATCTTACAAGATACCTAAAAATATGCCCTGATGATATCTTGTGAAGTGGGAAAGTATAGACTAGCATGACTTCTTGTGGTGTGCTGAACCTATTATCAAAAATACAAAAGAAGCATCTTTGAAAAGAATTAACTAGATTTCATGAGTGAAATTGGTATGGAAGAATGAACAATGCATGGCTCTTAACAAGAACTGAAAAGATAAACTAAGATTACATGAAGAAGCTTGCCAAATAAAGGAAGATTGCACAAATAAGAAGTTTCCCCTTTGCCCACACCCCAAAATATTTTTAATCTATATCTAACTACTAAGAAAAGGCCTTAAATCTAATTGAAATGTTTCTACAAATAGGCCTTTTATAAGTAAGCAGAGTTCATTTAAGCAGTTTTCACAATGAGAAAACACATGGCTCTATATCACTAATTTTCTGATCCTATGTATCTTGGTTAAAGCTTCATATGCATTAAAATCTCATGGTCTAGATTCCTTTATAGCAGCACTATAAATATGGAATAAATATGGTTATTTTAAGATGTTAAGACTAAGCATAGCTGAGGCCAAGTGTGTACTCATGACTACACTATCTATTGGAAATTAACACCGTGGTCTGGGTAACATTTCATTGTCAACTACCACTTTTAGGATTCATTTGTTTTCAGATACTAACCAAGGGAACAGTTCACAAGATTAAACAGAGGAATATTTTCTCTTCTTTGATTTCAGAGATGGGACCTTGGCTTATAATAGCACTTGGAGGAGGCCTCAACAGCTACTAAGAATTGCCATCAAACCTCGTTCTTTGGGCTTGCCCCTTTAGAGAAAGGCCTTTATGGGGTGGCTTGTCACAGGAAGAAATTCAGATCCATTATTTAAGTAATCTGCCTGTTTGAGAGTTTACTCTTACAAATTCCATTTCTCCTTAATCCTCCTTCCATCTCACAGCTCTGTGGCGGAGTTTTCCTCATAAGGACTCAAGCACTGGCCTGAACACCAGGCCAGCATCCAGCAAACAGCTTTCTGCTGAAAAGAATGTATGTCATACTGCAAAGCATTGCTTCTAGCTGACATTGGCCAAACCTGAAGAAGAGCTCAGAATAAGCTCCAAAGCTTGCCTCCTTAACCAACAGAAGTTGGTCCAATAAAAGATATTACCTCACCCACCTTGTGTCTCTAATATCCTGGGACCAACATGGCTATGACAATTGGCCAGTTGTGGCATGACAGTTGCCTAATGCACTCCCACTCTATAAAAGTCCCATTTGCTCAATGGCCCACTTCTTCTCCATATCCAACTCTCACTGATGGTATATTAGACAAAGGTCTAGGAATAGTGATCACACACACAGACTCTCCACCTCACACTGAGGGCTAGATTCACAGAGGAACTTAAACATGGTGATATTCAGCATCACTGAGCCTAAATGTTAGGAACCAAAAAATTCACAAAGGCAGAGTTAGTTTATACAGCCTCCACATATAATGAATGGAGAGAGATAGGAGCCTTAGAATGGGAATCGCAAAATCCAGCACATTAGGCAGCACCTCACCTAAACTAGTCAATGGGGGATGTCTAGGGTGCCCAGATGTCCCGATTTTATAGGGACAGTCCCGATATTCAGGGCTTTTTCTTATATAGGCACCAATTACTCCCGACCCCCATCCTGATTTTTCACACTGGCTATCTGGGCACCCTAGGGATGCAAAGCCAATGGGTGCATGCTAAACCTTGCCCCTCTCAGAGAGTTTGGTGCCCAAAGCCAGGCTGGAGGGAGGCACCTTCCTTTACCATTTTGCTTATGCTCACTCATAAGAGTCGTGCATCCGAAAGGAGAACTCTGAGCACACCTACTGGATCATGCCCCACAGGCAAGTTAGGTGGAGGCACGCCTATATTCCTTTGGTTGGTGCATCACTCTGAGGCTTCTGGAAGTGTGTCACGGGGCTACAGTGCACATGTCCAGAGGAAGAAACCTAAGCAACTTCTATTGCAAAAATCTAGGTGCTGAGTGAGTTCAGGTACCTACATTGTTAGGCAGCAGCTGAGCAGGGCTTGTGAATCCCAGAGAGGTCTTGATGCTGGGATTTAGGTGCCTAATGTGGCAGTTCATCTTAATTTGGGATAAAAGCAGTGCAATAAGTACCGAGTCCAGCAATGTCCGCACCTACCTAAAATGTTTCTAATCATTTACAATGGTTTCTTCCCTCTATAAATGTGTGTGTATACCTGATGCCACTGATTGAATCGTTGAGCTATTGTTGAGCTATTCCCCTTCTCTTTCAGCTCCAGCTTGACCCCACTGCCTTTGCACAAACCCTTTTCTTTGTCTGCCCTCCATGTTGCTTCCTCTTGCAAGGCTTTGCATAATTCAACTGCCTTTTGACCTTCTTTAGCTTTCCTCTGGTCTCCTGGACCTCCAAACAGCTTCCTCATTTATCCCTGCCCTGTATATAACCGGCTCTTGCTCCTGTGCATTCTGTCATCTTCCTCCTTGTTCCTTTATATGGTACTGAGTTCGCTCTTGATCCCCTGGAATTTATTCAGCTCTCTCTTTCCCCTGGCCTCACCCTGCATTCCTCTGCGTTTTGCAGAGGCTGCCATTGCAGCTGAGCTGCCTGAATCACTGTCTCTCCCCTGGGGTTTCCCATATCATCTCAGTAATCTCCCCACATCTTGCTGGCCAACGGAACTTTGTCTTGGCCTCTCCTGGAGTCTTTCCCCTTCCCTTCCTATTGTCCAACATTGGGTTTGGGTCTTCTTTATCATTATGTGTAATGGGATTTGCATAAGCACAGTTTTCAGGGGGACTTAATTAAAAGCCAGTGACTTTAAGTTCCACTTTTTATTAAAGAAGCAAAATTAAGGGTTTATAATCTCCACAATTTGCCATTCGGAGAAAAAAATGTAAAAACTGACCCTGGAGGTTGAGTGCTGTTGAAAGCCTTAGTGAGCTAGCAATTAGGAAAGAAAAAAAAAAGTGGCCACGTGGTATTGACTTTCAATAGCACTCAATGCAGTCATTTAACCACTGGGTTTAACTGCTGTTTAGCAGCAGTGTGGTGCACCATTAAAACTGTAGTCTTCACATAGCATTAAACGAGTTGTTAGAGCTGTTGGGAATTATAATTGGGGATGGGGGGGCTGGGCAATTATTACAATGCTCACCAGCATACACAACAGCTAAAATTCTCTCTTGGTGCATTCAATCACAAAGTGTTTCTTCTCACTTTATAACTCAGCCATTTTAAATTACTTGTGTTTCAAATCCATCTCACAATTTGCCTGTCCAAATAGAACTTTGATTTCTTTCTACCATTTTATTAAGTCTTTTCAAAATACTCTGAATACATAAATAATCTGTTTTACTATACAGTACAGAAATATTTCATGACAGAAAAAAAAAACTTTACTGCATGTCACACCCTCAGTATAAAAAAACCCTGTGTTTCAAAGGAGGTTAAATACCTAAAATGGCACACATTATGGTCCAGTGGATTAGGTTTCTAATCCTGGTCCTGACTCTGGTTTTCTCTGTGGCCTTGGATTAGTTTTTTTTTCACCTGTCACAGTCTCCATCTACAATTCGTAAGTGCATCCTGAGGCATGTATTAATACTGCAGAACATGCTGCAGTCGTTTAACTCTAAGTAACAAGGAGATGGATAACAGTGATGAGCTCCGTATCTGAAAGTTAAGGACACAACCGTTGTGCCAAGCACAAATGAAAGTGTGCTCTTCCAACTGCAAATACATCCAGAAACAGCTGGGGATTCAACATGAAAAAAACAGATTTACAGTTTGCAAATGCAATCTGTTTTAGGAATCTTTTAAACACTCAGTATGCAATACCCTATCAATATAGGCACATTCCCAAGCACTTTTCTCTACCTCCCAATCTCAATAGTCTGTCATGTCCATAAGACTGGGTAGGAGGTCTCCTTTGCCAGTCAGTGGCAAAGGTGGGTCTAGATCTCAGGAGTTCTGGAATGCATCCAACCATGTTTTCTTTATTCTAGTCACTACAGCACACTCTCTCCCCATTCCAAAAAAACATTATGTTGTCCTTGGTTGAATTTTTTACATACTCCTTTAGTTTCAAGCACGAAGTGTTGCAATAAATGCTGCATGTCCATGGAAGATATGTGAGATGGAAACTCAGCAAACTTCATTTAAAATACTATGGCAATAAATATTTCACCCAACTCTTTAAATATAAACATAATTAGAGCCTAGTCTGGCAGTCCTTTCATAGACAAGACTTACCAATTACAATGGAAAACTGTATATGAAGTGAGTATGACTCATCCCATAATTTCTCCATAACACTTATCAAATTGGTTTAACTTGTTATAAAAATTGATGCATTTAAATCTACTTCTTAGATGTTTGGGAATTGGTTAATCAGTGGCAATATATTGTATGTACTAAGGCATTTAAAAACATCAAATTAGGAGATGCAGATTGAATTTACAGATGTCTGTTTACTAGAAGGACACACATGACCTTAGCAGTATATTTACCTAGATTATTGTTTAAATGAGACAGGTCAGCCTTAAACTGTGCTTCTAGTAACAAGGTCAGTTTTCTGAAGTACGCCTCTACTGGGCATCACTGATATCTCTGGAATATCTTTTGCAGGGTTTTTCCCCCTCTCAATAAAGATATGGCACTTGTACATTCCATATCATTCTATGTGTAGGCTACAAGTAGTTCTGGATATGGAATCTACATTACCATACAGCTGCTCCAAGACATAGGTTTGTTATGTGACCTAAATGCTTGATTACAGGTGTGAAACTGCGTATTTGGCTTGCAATACCTGTTTCACCAATTACACTGCTGTAACAGGGTGTGACTGCACTGTAATACCCCCTTAGTGGCTGAATGTGGTGCTGTAGACACTCCCTATCTCATTTTTTTCCAAGGTTTATGTGACTCAGCATTCCAGCTGGGTCACTGTGAGTGAGTTCAATCCTCCTTTGCGCAGGAGAAGTAACGTGACTAAACCAAAGTCCCAAATAAACAAAAGCTTCTTCTGGGCTTTGGGGCTTACCCCAAACTTACCTGCTGGGCTCTGTCCCCAGTCCCTTCTGGGTTACCTTTCAGTTTTTCCTTAAACAGGAGTCCCACCCCTCCTCCTGGAGCTACTTAGTTCAGGCAGTTATACCTCTCTTCTCAAGCCAGGAGTTCCCAGCTCTGCTTCTTGGAGCTGGGTTGTAATGTAGCCAGTTGTCAAGCCTTAGATCAGTTCTCCCTTGACTAGCCCATTCCCCCCATTAGTTCTCTGGCTCAGAAGGATCAGCAGGCCAGGCTTCTCCTGCTGGGAGGGAGGAGGCAGCATTTACACTGGTCTCCTTCTCCAGCTTATCCCCAGCTGGTTTTGTGACAGGGGAGCATCACCTTGTCCTCACTGCCAGGCTCCTGGCAGCTAAAGATGGGGTTTCCTCCCAAGCACTACTGGACCTTTTCTACTCTATAAATATCATATATAAAACAAAACCTTTCAAATTCTTAAAGGGCCATGCCATGTGATCGAGTGGGCTGATCACTAGGCATCTCTACCCTTAAGGGGGGACACTACGCTGTTAAAATTGGTACACACACAGTGTTAAGACTGGACTACAAGTTCTGTACAAATTCATATCCCCTCCTTTCCCAGGACTGTATGTAAAAGTACAATCCAGCCCCTAACTTGCAGTATATTACTGATACAAACAGAAATCATTTTCAAAATGTGATATCTTTGCAGCAATTCCTTCTTGACATTCTGTTCTGAAGGAGAGAGGTATCACAACATGCTAGGGGACACTTCTAACCCCTCTACTTAATGTTTTAAAATTATTTTCCCATCAACTACAGTGCTAGATTTGAATGCTCTTTTAACATAACATTTAATTTTGGCATCAGCAATTTTAAATTATCCTTGACAAATAGACAAAATATATAGTCTTTTTAGATGTGCTAATAGAAAGAGCCACACTGAAAATAAATAAATAACCATCCCGTTTGCTTTCAAGATATGCTAACAAAATATATTAAAAAAATAGTTTTATGTTTACTAACCTGTTTTAGACAAGAAAATTACATTGAAGTACTCAGTATTTTTTCTTAAGTAGTTGCTTAATGCCATGAATCTTGGAAGATTCAATTTGGCTGTGCTCCACATATCTAAATCAGTGAAAATGCAGATCAAAATAATAGGAATATTTTCAAGTGTGTGTGTGGTGGGGGAACAAAATATTTTCTTTGCTTCCAGGGTTTTGTATTTTTAACCCCCACCCCCAATAATGGTTGAAAAACATATCCCTTCGATGGAGGGTTACGGCTAGATAGATTTTATTTCATGAAGTCTGAGGGTGCAGCATGGCTTGAGTTACAGTTACGTAAGGCAACTGGCTAATTTATAATAGTGATCACTGAATTAATAATTAGAGTCAGGTTAAAGCTATCAAATTTGGATCTACATCTAGATTTTGAATTCCTCAAAGTTTGGAGGTCTTGTGTATAAAGAAAGGGGCCATTTTCACAACAAGGACCTGGATCTGGGCTCAAATTTATTAGACCTAATGACTGGAAATGTTTTAATATTCAGACCTATGTTTACTCAGAATGGGATTTAAGATGTGGGACTACTCTGAAAAATGACTATGTAAAAAGTGACATCTCTTCACCTAATAGGTCTGTTCTACATGTGTATTCAGTGCAAAGGTTGCTGACTTCAGTAACCTCAAAATAAACGTATAATTAAAAGTTACTGCTCTCGCTCCTGTTAGCATCCAAGAGACAATACAGTAGTGAAAAAGAAAGGAAACTAGATTCTAGTCATTCCTGTGCTTCTTAAAAAAAGTTTGTTTTTTATTTCCTCATTTCAATTCCCCCCGCCCCCCCAAATATACAATCATTTAAGAAGGGTGGAGGGGGAAGAGCATGCTGGAAAAGTCCTCTTTATAAAGAAATGTCTCTTGATATCAGCAAGCATTGAGTGGAAAACTTCCAAAAGTGAAATATCCAAAGTTTCCACTTGGCACAGAATGTTTGATGTTATTTAAGGGGGAGGAAGTAACTTTTTGAAGTGTCTTTGTATTGAGGGTTTAAGGAGAGGGTCAAGTTTAAAATTTGTAGCTAACTCCATATGGATGTGTTAGAAATAGATAGGAAAAGAAGGAGAGAGAGACATGAACTTAGAGGTAAAGAAAGGAAAGGAAAGAAGAGAGGGGACGAGGATTGTCTTTCCTGAGAAGCAGCTACAAAACCCTGTGGTGACAAAGGGGCTTTAGAGTGTGAGAATACCTTTCAGCACCTCTCAGCACTGTTAAAACAAGTAGAGATTGCATCTTTTAGATCTAGGTTGAGTCTTTAGACACAAATGTGTAATGGGGTGGAATCTAATTGCACCTAGTAGGACCAGAGTCACAATTCCCACCATGCTCCCAAGGAGCAAGTAATTCGTTGTATCCCCTTACTGAGTGAAGCATTCTTCCCCCTCCCCTGCTGCATGCTTTCCTCTGCTCCTTAAACCAAAATCTGTGCAAAACTCAGTAGTTTGGATCATGGGGCAATGGCAAAAGAAACAGGCACTTGAAAAGAAAAAAAATGCATATGCTTCATTATTTATTTTATTTTATTTGGCTTGATATAAACTGGAGATTTGGTAAGCTAAATCCTAAAAGGGAAAACTTCCAAAACTGCCAATGTTCACCTTGCTTGTTGTCAAAGTAATCCAAACTACTGAGATATATATTGTTTATCATCAAGCACCACAAGTCAACCCAGAAATCTGTCTTCCTACCTATATTTTGGTTTTCTGTAATGCCTATGCATTTAGTATAGGTTTGTAAAGATATTGAGTGCCTAAAGATGCAGATAGGCACCTGGTAAAATTTCCAAAAGAGTCTAGGTGCTGAATTCTCCTTGAATTCAATGAAAAACCCACAATCTGTATCTCACACAATTAAATATCCTTGTAAATATAGCCCTAAGGCCGAGATCCTTAAAATATATTTAGATGTCTAACAGTTTAGGCATTCACATGAGCTTGAGTCGGTTACTATGGTTTTGTAGAGTGCTTCTTTATTATACTGCAGCAATTCCATTACTGCTTCATTTTTCTAGGAGAAAAGATGGGGCGAGGGGAATCAAAGTCAAGGGGGAAAAATGCGGACTTTCTGAAGTGGATTTATGTACTTAATAAGAAGAATCACCATTGCTTTTATACAAAGCAGTTAGATAGCTGTTCACCTATATTAAATGCCCCAACTTTGCTCTGGAGTTTAATCACATTTAAAAGCTATTGACCATGCATACATTATAAAGCAATAAAGATGGCGTGAAGCAGAAGACAACAAGAGAAAAAGGTGTCTCTCTTTCTCTGAGTGTCTGAAAGTGCTATTTTAGGTCTCTTCTGAAACTTTCCAGTGATGAACACCACAGAGTATGTGGAATATGCAGATATAAGTCTGTGCCTTAGAGTATACCTGAAAATATATAATTACATGAAAGAGGAATCATGACTTGTCCTGGAAAGTTAGTAATGATTGAGTACATACCTTTACAGTTCTAAAGTGTACTTGAAGATTTTGATGTGTAGCTTTTCTATTGGCTATAATGGGCATTTGTGACACAATGCTGAGAGACAGAGCTTGAGCCAGATTCTGATCACTATTTGGACTAATAAGGTTCCCCTGGAGAAGGCCTAATTGGTCAGGGGTGTGTGTCTGATTACCAGGCCAGACTTGAGCTAGGAAGTTAATAAGCTAAGTAGCCCATTAAGAGGCAAGTGGTTTAAAACAAGCACAGAGGGTGTGGGGAGCACACATGGAGAAGGGGCTAGAAAATTGTAAAAGAACACAAAGGTGTGGATACACTGATATGTACTGGTGGAGGGATTTGGGACATGGTAGATGTGCTCCATTACACAACTATATAGTACAATCCAACTCATCACTTGAAACATTTAAGGGATGAATGGTGTTTAATTTGGAAACCTGCAATCATTATTTGGGTGCTCAGAGGGAGAAAAGGGAATGTGAATGCATAAGGCCTAATGCATTTGATAAACCTTCCTTCAGTTCCTATTAAAGGTGAAATGTATCCATGTGCAGTGGGGCCATAGCAGGCTTGATGAACCTTGTCAGCCCCACATAAGCACTTAAGATTCATTCCTGCAGGCTACTGGGAACCCCTGTCTGCCACTGATTTAAAGGCAGGTGAGGTATATTGAGGGAAGTGCTCAATAGGTTTCAGGATCAGGCTCTTAGTACTGATCCTGATATCACCATTAAGTTTCTATAATGCATGCTTGGATGTAGAAGATATACAAGTAATAAGCCCAAGTTGGAAAAGTGAACCTTGTATGTCTTAATGTAACTTCAGAGATGACACTATGTCTTCTAGATTTCTGATCTGACTGCTAAAATGATTTTTTGTTGAAAAATAACTTGGTATCCCTTCTGCTAGACACAGGTTCATGTCCAATACTAGCAATTCAGAAAGGATGTTATTCTCCCCTCAGCTGTAACATTAAAATATAATTTTAATTTAGTGATAATTGCTTCAGACTACCCATTTTCTGTGAACACAAGGTATGGCCAAGCTCTTTAATTCACTCAATTTCTCCCCCCACCCCGCACCCACGCAAAAGGCGGGGAGGGGGATTTTAACAATGTTCTTCCATAATTCTGATTCTATGGATAAAATGCATTAATTCAAGGCCTTTCATTCTGTCAACAAATAAAGCACTTGGGAGACAAAATAAAAGACCTGAGACAATGTAACATGTTGAGTCTCTATTTTGTTTTGTGGGCAAAAGGTTTTATTAAGAACCATATTTGATTCTTTCAGAATGGTAGACATGAGCTCATTTTTAATGAGTGATGTATGCTGTTGAACATCTCTAAAAATCTGAGAATGGGAACAGATGGGTAGTATCAGAGAGGCCACAGCTGATACAGAATGAGGAAAAGGACTGACACTACAATATGCATATCTTCCAAATATTCCAACTTCATTGTAGCAATGTGCATTTCAGATGTTGTGTAAACATAAGGCTTTGATCAAATATTGCATTTTACCCATTTTGACCTGAGGGGGTTAGCCAATATTCAGGGTCTTGGGGGTTGTTTCTAGTAAACTAAAACCTTTTATGATAGGAGCAGAGTCCTGCAAAACTCTACATAACTCTGAGCATCTGGGGAATTGGCAAGTTCTTCACAGCTTCAGTTGTTGTCACTAAAACATTTTCCCCTCGCTCTGTGCCCAGGGTAAATTACCTCTTTTTGAAACATCTCACATTTCTTTGTGTTTAGTTGCAGATTGGCAGCCTTCTCTTTATCATAGACTATTTGTATATGTATCAGTTCCTATTAGATAGTTTTAGCATGCATCAGTATATCATCTCAGTATAACAAACAAGTTAAGAAAGATATGCCATGCAATATCCTATTCTCACTGATATTTGGATATTCCAGGAATATAAGACTCTGCACATTCTGTGCCAGTTCAGGTAGGGTCTCTTCTTTCCCTCTCCTTCTAGCTTTTACCTCTGCCCTGGCCAGCTCAGACTGATGGCTGGCTCCAAACCATATACCAAACCTTGTTGCCACATGCAAGATTTGGGCAGTACCTTATTTTAGTGTCCATACCATATGAATATATTGTGTATAACCACAGCCACTGGGAGCTGTGGGCGGCTGTGCCTGCGGACGATTGATGTAAACACTGTATCGTGGCTTGCCAGCTGATTACCCTGATGGCCCACAGGCCATAGGTTGCCCACCACTGCTCTAGGCAGTCACTTTGGTTGTGATATTGAACTGAGCCAAATAAGCCTTCCAGGGAGTTTTTCCCTTAAATATTTTGAGTTTTGGCCCAATTCCACATCCAGGATCTGACTTCCACTGTGGTCTATGACTCTTGATTTTCCTTCTCAAGGTTATTTCTCAGCTCCTTTAGTCCTTTCTGCAGCTCCTCTCTGTTAGTATATTCTAAGTTGACCAAAGCTTTCTTGTCCTCCTATATTTCATGGAAAACCTTCTGACCCATGGCAGTCCAGTTGCTGGTTACCACATTGATCCATTTTGCCATTCCACACCGGAACTGTTGCATCTGGGCTACTTGTTCTGCCCAAATATATTGTAGCTACTACCCCAACAAAGATTTAAATCTTAGCCTGCAGGTCATCTTAGCTTTTTCTGGGAAGCTTCCAGATTGTTGCTTTTATTTCTTTTGCAAAGTCCTCAGGTGTTGCAGGCCTTGTTACAGTTCTTTTTGACCATCTCCATTTTCTGCGACCACTTCCTTTATTCCCCCCGATTTTGGTTCGGCCAGAATATCAACTCACAGTTTCTCTTACTGGAAACTGAATCCCACCAGTGTTACCCCTTTTGACCTGAGCAGTTAGCCAATATTTGAGATCGTTCAAGTTGTTTTCATTAAGGGGGAGAAATGATGGAGTCAGATATTTCTTTGATGAAATCCTACTGTTTTACAAAGAATGTACACAAAATCTAAGCGAAAACAAACAGCAGGAGACAGTTTCTTTGCTCACAGTTCCAAGCTTCTTTCTAGACAGAACTCACCCCAAAGTTCTCTCTGAGCTTTTTCTCAGGGTCACTCCATGCTGCTCTGCATGCCACTGTGAGCTTCCTTGCTGCTTTCTCTGTGTGCTTCTCTGTTTTAGCTGCTTCTCTCTCACACATGCACAGCTCCATCAAACAATACATAGTTCCCTACATTTGCATTCTGAAACCCTCAGACCGCACACCTCAGCTCCTATTCCAGGCTTGCACATGGCCTGTGTTCGGGGAGGTGGCTTCTATTGTTCCCACTATCTCTTCCATAGTGAAGCTGAATTGCTTTTTACATTTATTCTGAATGAATGGCAGCTGTTATACCCACCATCTTCAATGAGGTTTCACCAAACCCCCAGAATAACATTATCATCAAAAAGAAAATCATCAATGCAGCCCTAAAGCTCATCTAACTGACCCCCACATGATCTCCAAGGGTAGAGGAATCTTCAGAGCCAGCAGAAATGTTTTTGTGTTCCCTTTTCCACATCTCTGCAGCCAGCCATAACCATAGTATCTAAGCATTTGCATGGTAAATTAGATCTGCATATTAAAGTGCCTAGCAGACTTCATAGAGTCTTTTCTGTTCCATTTGCTGGTTATAGAAGCTCTGTTTTGGGTTATCATTCTGGTTATGGTGGGGAAGCTTTATCAAAGAGGACCCTCACTTGCAGCATGACATAAATATGGTCAGACTCTGAACTTACCTATCCCCTTTGGAGTGTTATCATAGAGCCGTGACCTAGTCAATCAGTAATGCTTTATCTTCAGATCTCATACTTTTGTGAGCTGCATTATCCCAGAGGAGCACAGCTGTTTGGGTGGGACTTGTATGGAGCAGGAGCAGTTATTTATTACTGCTTGTATATATAATCTTCACAGTTACTGCCAACTGTAGAGCACTCAGATTGTAACTGTTCAAATGAGTCAACACTTGCAGAAGTGTTGCAGATCAAGGGGGTTGACTATGTGAGTAAGTTTGCAGAGTATTTTCCCATGTTACCCCAGCATTAATCTTGTGCTATTAACATTATTCATCCATATGAATATTACATTCTAACAAACAAACAACACAATTAAAAATAAAAGGAAAGTATTTTCCCAATGTCAATAGCTTAAAATATACAAATTCACTGCAATTCTCTCACAAGCTGACATGCATCTCTGTAACTCATCCTTTATTTTTCTTCATGAATCATTCATGCATCACATCCAGACTCATGCTAAAAAGATCTTCAGGAAAAACAAAAACAAAAACAAAAAAACCCAAGCGCTGCCTGTGCCTTTTTAAAATTAATTTGGGCCCTAAATTAACTTTTGACTGATAGCTTTGTGCGGTAAAATGCTTTTCTACAGAACAAAAACTGGAGTAGTCTATAATTTAAATTGGCATATTGATGAGTTCTGTAGATGGATTTGATACACAGTGAACAAGAATGAAATTATGTATGCAAATATAGTACTGCAGGTGTTGCTGATGACAGGTTTTTGGTTTTTTTAAGTACAGCAACAGAGTTTTAGATAACCTGTACTGTTGAGAAACATTCTTTGTAAGTTACTTAAAGTTACCTACATGAAATCAGAAGAACCCAGTTGCCTAAGTGAAGCATTTCTGTGTAATGAAATGAGCTGTTGAAAGATGAGCCAAGAGGTTGATAAAGGACACACATGGATACACATTCATTTTCAAAAAGCCTGATTTTTAGAAATACCTTCTCATGCTGGGCAACTGAAACTTCCACTGGAATCTATGGAAGTTGCAAATGTTCAGTATGTCTCATGAGCAGGCTCTACATTCACTGATTCAGAAAGGATCACCACTCTGGGTGTGGAACGTAGAAGTACCAGTAATCTTTGTTTGGGAAGTCACTGAAAAAAAGTAGAAATTCCTTGGTGGCACCACTAGAAATAAAACAAAAACACATCAGTGCCTCATCTTTTCTGGTAAATTAGAACTGAGCAAAATCCCTCTACAAATTATCTCAGCTTATGAAATCACACTGGCACAAAACCAGTCAGGAAAGTAGCTTTTAGTGTTGCAAAGCCTCCGAGACCTTCTATGGACTCCATATGTGGGCAGAAAAATTGCATAGAAGACTCAATTAATATTTTTAACTTCTCTTTTCTTCCCTTCTCTCCTCCTTTTTCTTTCTTTCTTTTTTTTTTACTGAAAACTATTGTAATGTTATTGTGCTGTATATCTTGTCTTATATTGTTGATTTGGAAAGTGAGCCAGTCTCTATTAAAATTAGTCAGTTTCTCCATTCATAGATTATAAAGCCAGAAGGGATGATGGTGATCATCTAGCTTGACCTCCACGGGCATGAATTAATTTCTGTTTGAACTAGTTGACTGTAATAGGTATTGGATCAGGCTCTTGCATTTACTCTGTAATGGAATATGTGCTAACCATTTCATTCTGCACCTACGTAAGGAAATTCAAGTAAAACCACTATGAAAAATCTTAACTGGATGTGTTATGCAACCTTTGAAGGTGTATACAAGGTCAGTTGTGTAGATGTAGGAAGGGAGAGGGACCTTTCTTTATTTTTAAAATGTGAGTGCTTGCTGTTTGAATTAATGCAGAATCCCCTGAAGCTCCATATTATACATTCTATTAAGCATGGCAGCATTTTTAAGACAGTGAATTGCTGTTGAACAGCAGCCTTACCGTGAATGAATTTATACAAATTTCCCTTAGAACTCCGGCAAGCACTCTTGCTGTTATGACCTGTTGAAACATTGTTGACTATTCTTTTCCTCCCCTTTATAAATGTCAGGGCTGTCAGGCAACTGAAACTTGTCCACTGATTGAAAGAAACAAATTGCTGACCTAAGCAGCATTTTTAGGTCTTGAACCAAGGCCTTTTCAATACTAATCTAACTTATTACAACATTTGTTGATTGACCAGCAGGCTGGCCCAAGCACTAGTATCAGCTAGGAAATTAAAGTTGACAGTGTTTATTCTGGGAACTGATTAATTAAATGCCTTTCCTGGCAGATCCATTAATATCAACACAGCATGGCATATATATTGACACAGTGAGAGAAATTGCTTTCAACAATAGAGTGCTGTTGACAAAACAGTGTAACATTTGGACCATTAGCAACTGTACAGGAATCCATCTTCTCTATCAATCTCATTTTAGCTGACAAAATGTTTAGCAACAAGAAAAGGGAAAGGGCAGGGATTGTATGAAATATGTATATATGGATTATATGGAGGGAATAGGATACTGAAAGATGTGAGCCTCTCTGCGCAGCGAGAGCTGTAAAAGAAAGGGGTAGTGGTGGGGAAAGAGAAAATAAATCACTGATAGTAAGCCCTGAGCTAAATTTAATCCTGCAAATATAAAAGAGGAGTTAGAGAGAAAAGATTAAAACATCTGAAGAGGACTAAAATCCTCAGACTCAGTCAGACAGAAGCCTATGCTAGGAGATAGAGTGATGGGATATGCAGTAGGGGCTTTTGTCACAGAATTTTGTTTGTTTCCTGTCACCAACTGCTGGTAGAAGGTTTCAATACCCACTGCATGGACTGGCATGCAGATAACTTTACCTAAAACTTTGTAGGTGAGTGTATTTATATGTTACCAACACACACAATAAACACATGCTCATGTAACTTTGGGTGGATGGAGCTACACCAGTTTAAGCCAGCAGAGGATGTGATGCTTCATTAGCAACCAGTTAAGGTTACTTAAGTGAAAAACCCATCCACACAAACCCTTGAATGCAGGTGTTAGACTGCACTCCTGGGTCGGACATTGGCAGAGGGGATTGGACATGGGACTTCTGATCTAAAAGCATGAGCCCTACAGCCCAAGATAGAAGACCCAAAGACTATTACCCAAGACTATTTAAGGCTCATCAACTTCTGTATGTGACCCAGCCACCACTAGAGGGGACAGAGCACCACACTGAGTAGGCATTGGATACTTTGGAAAATGACGAGGCATTCACTCACATCCCATAATGTCCTTTCCTTACATTAGCCACTCTTCCTGTCAGAATCCACCCCTCTGCCAAGCAGAAACACAGCATACACAACATTCTTGTAACTGCAAGCTTTAACTCAGCAAAAATAATATATCCATGTAGCGTTCCCACCTGTCCGCTGTTTAAATTCAGGTTGGAACTGAGAGTCTGCAGTGCAAGAAGGAGACATGAATCTCTGGCTGGCTGAGTTTTGGTGGAGGGTGGGAATCTGTCAGTGACAGAGGTTATTAAGGTAATATAATAAAGCAAGAAAAGAGCTTTTAATCTTCAAGTCTGACTGCATTTTGAAGGTCTACTTAGTTCCTCCTTCCCACTGTCTCACCTGATGTGTCCTTGCATGGGGCCTCATCCACACCTGTTGATCTCCTTTTGCTCTACCTACAGCAGAACCTTACTCCAGGATGTAATTTACTGCTCAGCGTGTATAATGGTAACAGAAGCTGGCCCATAGAGTGTTAATATCTCCCCCAAACTGCACTGTGGGTAAGTTAAGGTGTCTGTTAAAATGGGTGAGGTAAGAGAGAGAAGGCCAGTTCTTTAGCTCCGCTCTGAGAGGTATAAAGGGACCAGAAAGCTAGTACAACTGGACAGCTTGGTATCCTTCCAGTATGAGAATTTCTAGGATGCATAGAACTTGCTAACTCTCTCCCAGCTACAGAATAGGTGATGGGCTGGGGGTGTGGTCAGGAGAAAACAGGCATGGCTGGCTGATCACTGCACTCTGGTAATCCCTGGCTGCTGTTCCGTGTGCCTGGGGCAAATTGAGAGTAACCAGGAGACTGCTCTAAGCTATACCGAAAGCATTATATAATTGACCCCAGGAACAGATTCTTGCAAATTGCCTTTTTATTGTTCTCCAGGAAAGCAACACCTAGCACTTATTGGACACACCTCAGGATTGATCCTAGAATCTTCAGTCACGAGAAACAACCAGACAGGGATGACAAGGGTCTGGTAACAGCTGGGTGATGTGAAAAAATGATTTCATATTGTGACAATTGTATAAAAGAAATTCAATTAACATATCAGCAGTGCTTTCTGTCATCATGCTATGTGACTACTTTTTGAAGTGTGTGGAACATGAAGATAAAAGATAATGGGCCTGATGCTCAGCTGGTTTAAATGGTGTAACACTATTGACTTCAATGGAGCTATGCTGATTTACACTGAGGATTCACCCCCAAAACTTTTTAACAGGGGCCTTTAATCACTGGAGTCTGAATTTCTTTAAGTATATTCAAATAGATTCTGATTTTATTTATTAGTTTAATATTCTTTGTTTGAATACAAGTACAATATGTTCACTCCAGAATTCAAATGCTACTTGCATAAAACTCATGTTTTAAATACCATCCTTGGATAGAATAAATAAATCATGCTTTTTTTCCCTTTTATTTTATTTTTCCCAGATCCCCCTTTTTTAAAGAAGCCATATGAATAATTCATAAGCGGAGATACACAATGAGTTACTACCAGGCTTTTTATTTCTACTTTTTACTTTGTGTACATATTGGGCACAGAGATGTCAACAATAAGTTAAGGATTTACTTCAATTTCCGCATAATAAAAAGGAGAAACTCAGAGTTCCTTCCTAGTCTGAACCTGCTTCAGCAATTTTATGTCACTTTGAAAGGACAAATCCTCACCTTTTTCTATTTCCTTTTAATGTTACTATGGAAGTCAGTCAGACTTCTACCGCAGTAACGGTATGTCTAATTCACATAAACAATTCAGTGGAGTTGAACAAAACCTGTAGAATAGAAAAAAATCTTGAACTATTTATTTTTTGACAACCCACTACTATGCAAAAATTAGGAAACCTGGAGGAACGTATAACTGATAGGACTGATAAGAGGAACTAGAGTTTGGCAGTGGTTCAAATGTGAATTAGGTGTGTTTTTGAGAAATGTGGCGTATTTATTGGAATCCCATTTTTATGTTTATGATCACAAAAACATCTTAAAACTATATAACTTTTGAAATGCTATTTTTCACCAACTGAATGGTCCAAACTGTGAGGTACTGAGAGTATCCTGTGAGTTGCTGAACCCTGTCAAATGCCCAAGCAATCAACAGGAGATGAAGGTGCTCCACACCTAGCAGGACTGGGCTGCCAGGACACAAAATGTGGCCTCTGACTTTTGGATTAGGGTTGCCAGGTGTCCGGTTTTCGACCAGAACATCAGTTGAAAAGGGACCCTGGCGGCTCCAGTAAGCACCGCTGACTGGGACGTTAAAAGTCCGGTCAGCAGCGCAGCAGGGCTAAAGCAGGCTCCCTGCCTGCCGTGGCTCTGTGCAGCTCCCAGAAGCAACGGCATGTCCTCCCTCTGGATCCTATGTGTAGGGGAAGCCCCGGGGCTCCGCACACTGCCCCCACCCCAAGCGCCGACTCTGCAGCTCCCATTGTCCGGGAACCATGGCCAAAAGGAGCTGCGGGGGTGGCACCTTTGAACAGGGCAGCACACAGAGCCGGGCCTCCACGTAAGAGTCAGAGGGGGGACTTACCGCTGCTTCGGGGAGCTGCCTGAGGTAAGCATGGCCTGGAGCCTGGACCCGTAACCCCATCCCGTACCCCCACCCTGATCCCCTCATGCCCTCTGAACCCATCAACCCCAGCCAGAGCACCCTACTGCACCTAAAGACACATCTCCAGCCCCATCCCAGAGCCCGCACCCCAAGCTGGAACCCTCACCTCCCATGCCCCAACCCCTGTCCCAGCCTGGAGCCCCAGCCTGTACCCCAAATCCCTCATTCCTGGCCCCACACCAGAGCCCTCACCCCCCCTGCACCCCAACCCCCTACCCCAGGCTGGAGCCCCCTCCCACACCCTGAACCCCTAATTTCTGGCTGTACCCCCACTCCTCTACCCCCTGCCTCAGCCCGGAGCCCCCTCTCATACTCAGAATCCCTTGGCTCCACCCTGGAGCCCCCTCCTGCACCCCAAAGTCTTCATTCCAACCCCACCCTAGAGCTCATACCCCCAGCCAGAGCTCTCACCCCCTTCTGCATCCCAACTCACTGCCCCAGCCCATTGAAAAAGAGCAAGTGAGTGAGGGTGGGGAGAGCAAGCAAAGAGGGTAGGGTATGGAGTGAGTGGGGGGCAAGGCCTTGGATTGGGGTGGGGCCTCAGATGAGGGGCAGGGCAGGGGGACGGGCAAGGGTGTTCAGTTTTGTGCGAGCAGAAAGTTGGCAACCCTATTTTGGATGTGTGATTTTTTTCTTTTTCACTGACCTGCTTGAGACCATTTTGCTTGATTCTGAGCTGCATTAGTGGGGACCTGGAAGTGCTCAGCGCCTCTGAAAATCAGGGTCTCGAAGTCTCAGTGGCACACAGGAATTGAGGTCATGTTTCATATCTTTGGCCTCGTTAAATATTTCCCATACACAGAGAATCTAATATTATTTAGTAAGGAATAAACTTCCAATGGTTCTAAGGTTTGATTCAGATAATCAGACAAAAATTCTTGGATCTGCAAGGCTGGTTTGGAAGTCTTATGAGAACAAGTGTTCCTACAAGATTTTCATTGCTTCCTGCTTCCTATTTCAGAAAAGAAATATTCAGAGAAGTCTATCTCATGAAGAAGAGCACTGCACAGTTCAGAAGTTTGTCTCTCTCTCCCCAACAGAAGTTGGTCCAGTAAAAGATATTACCTCACCCACCTTGTCTCTCTAATATCCTGGGGCCAACAGGACTATAACACAGCATACATGGAATTTGGGCATTTTTGCGTTCCTATGTCCTTAATTGAACCAAAAAATAGGTGCTCGGAAATTAAGAGTAAATACTCATGATAATTAAAGTTAACAAATAACTGATTTTTTTTCAGTTGAAGATTCAACAAATGTATAGTCTGAGTTTTAAGTGAGGAGCAAGGGATCATTCTTCTATCTGAACTGGTTGACCAATTCCTAATAGTGCTATACTTTCAACAGATACTTTGGAAACTTTTAAAACAACTTTGCAGATACAGAATTTAAAGTGATCTCTCAACAGGAAACAATAATCAGGTTCCCAGAGTTTCATTCTCAGTTTAGTCCTCATCACAACATGATATCACAGAAATGAAAAATGGATTTTTCAGCACAATCAAAATGATAATTTTTTCTATATCCATCTTAAAAATTTGATTGTATTTTCCTCCAGCCTAAGTCTGCAGCATATACAAGAGATACTATAGCTATTTCTGTGACCCTTGTTAGTGAAAAAACACATTAAGCAAAGATAGAAATTGTTCCTGCATTTCCCAAATTGTTTATTAATACAAACAACTCAACATTTCTAACATCTATTGCTCTTATTCTGTTATACAAGGAGATTGTTAGTTTTCATATATCTAGTTTCTAATTTATTATATTTATTTAAAAATTCAATTAAGGTCTTTTGTAATTGTTATATATACTTTTTGAAACTAAAAATATGTCTGAGTCCGTATAGGTATAGTCCATATAGTTGCTGAGATACCACTCATTGATGGGCACAGTATAAGGACCTGAATAGAACAGAAAGGAACTAAATCCTTTTCCCATTGAAATCAGTGGCAAAAAAATCTCATTGTTTTCAATAGGATTGGGAACAGGCCTTAAATAAAGAGTGTATGTTGGTTCCATATAAATGTATGGTATGTTAAGAAAAGAAATTAGGTCAAATTGATCCCTGGTGTAATTCCTTTGAATTATAGGATCAGGGATAACCCATAGTTTCTAGCCTAGAGCCCATGAATTTTGGATGATCATTTTTATTTCCAACCATATACAGGCTAGAAAAATTGTGTTGCCTTTTATTGAATGTATTGATCAATACCAGCTGCTTCTCTTTATCCCGAGCTTTAAATATTGTGTGGTGTTATGAGTTTCCCAGGACCTAATTCATCAAAATAAAGTTAACCTATTTTTTCTGCCAGTTGTCACATACTTGACACTTTTTCCTGATTACTGTACCATCTTTCATTACGTACACTGAACTTTTCCCTCTTGCATACATACCTTTATTGTTAATCTTTATCTGTTACAGAGCAACAGTATGATAGGCAATATGTACAAGACAGAGGGAGGAATGATCACTGCCCTAAAGAGAATAGAAAGACAAAATAATTCCAAAAGGGGCAGGAGAAGAGTCAAGTTTTAAGGGACCACAAAGAAAACACAAAACTGAGTGTGGGAGAAGGAAACAGAGAGGCAGAAGGAGCAAGGGCAGTATATGGGAGAAAAAAAGTGAGAGGAGAGAAATAAGAACTAGGTTAATTGTGCAGATTTTTTAAGGTGATTAAAAACCAAGATAGATGTACAGGATTGAGTTCATGGAGGGCTTAATTGTGGCTTTGTCACAAGCCCTACCTAAAGGAGCAGCATGTAGTTGTTGTGGCTTGAGGATGCAGATGAGATTGTGGATCTCAAAAGCTGGTTCACAGATCTCATTTGCTGTAGGAGAAAGGAGCCTACAACAGCCCTCAACCTGGACATTTCTTTCCCCTTTGTGTGAGTTGGGGGCAGGGAGGAATGCAGAGGCAATGTTCTTCCTACTCACACTCCCTACTCATCTGAATAGGAGGGGGAGTAATGCCCTCTGGCAGCTTCTCAGCAAACCGCAGGTCAAATAATCTATCAAGGGCAGCAATAGGATTTCTCACCTCCTTACTCTCTTGTGAGACACTATAGCCAGGGTCACAATCTGGCCCTTTATATATTTATGATAGAAATAGGCTTATAGGCATTTCTTTGCCTGGAAGTCTGAGAAATGCCATTTTGGAAAGGGTTCTATTAACTTTTCTTTTTCTCCCTACACAGAAATCCGATCTATAAATAATGTTGTCCTAGCAGGAAATTTACTTTCTGGAGCTAGCCATGCATATCGTAAACTTTTTGGGGGCAGAGCATACAGGGGGAATCTGATTTGCCAGTGAATAAAAGTTGATTGGGGGTTTTCAGATGCACCACATCTCTAGCTGAAATCAGTGCAGTAGTTACTGAAACAGTGATTGCTGTGGCTACCTAAAGAACATGACTCCACAGGGGGTCCTCTAAAAGATGTAATAGAAATTAAACTTTTATACAACTCTTAATAAAATATAAATATATAAATTTTACATTTTTTAGACTTATCTTTAATAGCTCCATTTCCCCTCCCACTCCTTCAAATGCACCGATCTCAGACGTTCAACTCATTTTTATAAACGTCTACGGACTGGAATGAAAACATAAAATATACCTTCCTTAAATCAAAATGGATAGTTTTACGATAGTTTCACCATGCCTAAGTCCTTAGTGATATGAGTGCAATTTTCCCCACAAACTATCCATTGCTAACAATGAACATGGAGGGCAAGATTCCAATGCCGTTTCTCATGTTGAATGTTGCCTTACTCAAGTGGTTCTCAACCTTTCCAGACTACTGTACCCCTTTCAGGAGTCTGATTTGTCTTGTATGCCTCCAAGTTTCACTTCACTTAAAAACTACTTGCTTACAAAATCAGACATACTAAACACGCAGCGATAGCAGCATGCAGTTTCTTTCTGCTGTATTTTCTCTGTGTGTGGATGCGAGTATGTTGCGGGAAGGGAAATGAGCCAAACAAGCTAAGATGAGTCTTAGGAGTTAATCGGTTCCCTGGTAAGTGACACAGATCAAATGGCTTTAAATGACTCCAAAGAACAGAAAAATGTATGCCTACTCTATTTAAATAGAAGATCAAAATTCTTTGCAAGGCATCTCACTAGCTGTTCACAATTCACTGTCTCAAGGTATTGAGCCATGCTGTTGAGTTTTATTAAGCAGAGTCTGTGTGCAACCCCAGAGGTGGCCACATTTCCCAGATGGGTAAAGTGATTTTCATTCATGTATAGTTTGTAAGGTTTATAAAACAATTTGGGATTGTTCAGGATGAGCGGCAACAGGTAAAGTATTATTTAATCACAGATTACAAGTGTGAATTGCTGGGGATTTTGAGCATATTATTCCCCATTATTCACTTCAGGCTGCTTCCTTGATATATTATTATGCTAAATGACTTAATCTTCTTTTTATACAGATTTTTTTAATGTTTCGTGCAATACTTATTTTTCAAGCAAATGATGACGTTGAATTACACAATATATTCCCACAAGTCTCCGATAATTGGACTGATTGCTTAATTAGCACTTTTCTGTTTCCGCTAGGGTGTGCTAACTAATTAAAATAACCTTTTGTAGTCCGATACACTACCTAATAATCAATTGTTCTTACTCCAACTAATCCACGACAAATAACATCAATCTCTGTTCTCATATGTCATCATGTCGCTCCTTACAGATGGGTACAATTTCACTGCAAACTGTGACTCCAACACCAGTCATACTAAGCCATATGTCAATTGCACTCTTTTGAAGATGGCCACATTTGTGGTGTAACCAGGGTGACTGTGTTGAAGATTGTTTAGTTGCAC
The DNA here is from genome assembly GCF_965140285.1 of Lepidochelys kempii. Classification (NCBI taxonomy): domain Eukaryota; kingdom Metazoa; phylum Chordata; order Testudines; family Cheloniidae; genus Lepidochelys; species Lepidochelys kempii. The sequence continues at coordinate 28,727,733 of NC_136391.1, read as the reverse complement.
TGCTTATGTCACCTTGAGTTTGGATTGCTGCCTAGCTCTTTGTGGCAGGGACCATCTTTTTGTTCTGTGTTTGTACAGCACCTAGCACAACAGTAGCCTGGCCCGTGATTCCTAGATGCTACGGTAATGTAAATAGTAATGCCACAAGAGTTCTCCAGACAGATGAATAAATATCAAGTACCCTTCCATGCACCCAAGATACATGTCCAGAGAGCACGCTCTCATTTCTTTGCATGAAACGAATGAATTAGCTCCCTCGATGGCACTACCTTCATGTCCTCTCTGTGGATGCCAGGGAGGGTTCTGTGTAGGAGCAAGAACCCATTGCAGGGAGGAAGCTGCAGGAGGGCAAGCTGGGGAAACAGAGTGGGTCACATGCAGGGGATGGTATGTGTCATCTTCTGAGTGAAGGCTTTATGATGATTCCATGGCCTCCCCACCCTGGTAAGGATCTCCTGTAAGGGGGTTTCCCAAAAAGCTGCCAGCTGGGTATATCCTGGCAGCATGGCTCCATTGGAGAAGCACTGCTGGAAAGCAGGGTAGCCAAATGGTGCCCAGAACAAGGGCAAAGGTACAAAAAATCCTTCACAGTTGACTCTGGTCTCCTTCTTAGGCTGCAGGTTTTGTACTAATCTGGGAACGTCATAGTATTTGAGGACAGCTTACACTGGTGTACAGGCCAAATCCTACATCACATCAACAGTGAGAAATACCCATGAGGCTAAATGAAGAAATATTTTCTGTAGTTCAGCCCCTAACGTGGAAGAGAACAATCAGGCCTTATTTAGGACAGAGACACAAAGCATCAGCAGCAAGCCACCTAACTGTGTGACATTCACATGGATTCAAGTTCTCTCACAAAAATGAAGCTCAGATCATGTTAGTCAAAAGCTTTGCTTAGTTTCTGATGGAAACTCGGCTGAGTTTCAAGTGAATTCAGGCCAGATTATGGTTGTGCATTGACATTATGTTAAATTGATGGTTTCACCTGGTTTAAGCATGAAGGTAAGTGAAACTCAACATCACTTTCAGATTTTGGATGCATCTAAATGTATAGGGTGTGCAACCCTATGAAGACAAATTAAAGATACTGTTCACATGATCTCCGGAAAAATAAAACAAGAGTTCCACACAGCCATGGTAATGAACATCCCTGATAAAGTTGGTGGGTTAGTATTATTATGCTTATTTTATTTAAACCAGATGTTTTAAAGATGATATAACTGAAGTACAAAGAGGTTGAAGTGGCTTGCCCAAGGTCAAACTGGGATTCTGGCTCATAGTCCTTTGCACTAAACACTACACAAAGCTTCCACAAATCTCTGGCTATTTATGATTTTGATTTTTTTCTTACTTTACTATTGGAAAAAGGATGAGAAATGCAGTTAATTAATGACAGGTTTCAGAGTAACAGCCGTGTTAGTCTGTATTCGCAAAAAGAAAAGGAGTACTTGTGGCACCTTAGAGACTAACCAATTTATTTGAGCATGAGCTTTCATGAGCTACAGTGCATCCGATGAAGTGAGCTGTAGCTCACGAAAGCTCATGCTCAAATAAATTGGTTAGTCTCTAAGGTGCCACAAGTACTCCTTTTCTTTTTGCAGTTAATTAAATCTCTTAGACTCTGTTCCAAAACCTATTTTGTGAGCTAACCTATAAAGTTATTACATAAACTCCTAATTGCTGAAAAGAGTCAGATCTTCATTTTAAAAGGGAATACATGAAACCTGGCAAAAGACAAAGCTTTATTACTTTGGAAAGATCTTGGATTTCTTCCAAGTAATGCTGCCAGCAGAAGACCTGCCAAACTCATTAATTACCTTTAATACCCTATCCACCAGTGTAATGAATTTAATTCTTTTCCCCCAGAAGTAGCATGTAGCCACATCCAAATAAATTACACCGGATATCGATCCACTGAGTAGGGTATACGAGCCGTATTGCTGTGGGTTTACGTCAATATATGCTGCTTATGATTCTATTGCTAGAGCAAATAGCACTGGAGACAGAAGACTTCTGTCTGCTAGCACAGGAAACTGAAAATAGGATTGAGAGAAATACATTACTCCAGATCATACCAGGGAGATTAGGATATAAAACCTAAATCCAAAATTGAATTTGTGTACTCTCCCAAATAAATGCTCCCATTCACTAGGATTCAGAGCTTTTTTCAGTATTTACAGTGACATTGCTCTTATTATATACAGAAGTTTGAAGAGCCTCCTCAGATTAGGTGCAGTATATATATATATATATATATATATATATATATATATATATATATTGCAATTTAGGAGATTTTCCTGGCAGAACTGATCTCAATATATCACATTTGTAAACAATTTTCTATGTTTACAAACATTTTTCATCAGTGCCTTCTGATGATATAAACCATAATAAAGGAATTTTTATTATGTACAAATATCACCTGCATCTCTGCCAAATTTAAAGGCTCAGATAGGATATTTGTTTCAATCAGACATTGATCAGTACATTTAATAAAATTTCTCACTGGAGTTATACAAAACAAATCAGTTGATTATCAGGGGAACGCTGTTCCCTTCATGGATCAGTTTAATTGGCAGGATTAATTCTATTTTCATATTAACATCTTCTCTGTATCACTCTCTTGTCATCCAGAGCTTCAAACTACTAAGACCGTATCTTTTCATGGAAACCCCACAAAAAAGATGCTTTTTTGAAGACAGCTGTCACCGATCTGAGTTCTAGAAATCCTGCTAATTCCTTTGTCACCATGCTATTTCCAAATTCATAGGGAGATATGTTTTTCACTCTATCCTCCTTTCTAATCAATCAAGATATTAGCTGTCCGTTTCATGTACATCTGCATAAGAAGTAATTGATTTGTTGATTTAGTGGCCAGTATATTGTATTCCAATTTAGTAGCAGTAATGCTGGGGGCAAGAACAGGAGCTTGGGAATGTATATATTGCATTTCTAATTGTTCTAATTCTGAGTCTCAATAGGGTAACTTATTTCAATAGTCTCCTCTTACTTTCACAGAATGAGCATTATGTAATCAGGACTTATGATGCTGAAGGTTCTTCCACAGGCTATAGTCATCTGAGGTGGCTATTGATCTAATACAAATTCTATTATATTACATGTAAGTAAATCATTAACCTATGGTCTCCTAATAAACGGGCATCCATTCTCTCTCTCTCTCTCTCTTTGTTTTGTTTCTACCAATCAGGCTTATCCACATGAAGCCCTTACTAACTCAGTGGACTCTCATTGTTCTGAAAGGGACTACTCAGAGGAGCAAGAATTGCTAATGTGACTAGATGTTGGAGGACTGGGCCCTGAATGAACAGCTGGTTTAATAAAGCAAAACATTTCACATATACCTAACTTTATACATGAGCAATTCCACCAAACGCTACTCACATGCTTAACATTAAGCACATACTAAAGTGATTTGCTGATCTGGGTCAGAATGATCTGGCAAATTTTTTGTCAGACTATACTATGTGAGTGACTTTAAGTAAAACATAAGAAGTGCAATTAAACATTCTCAATTTACAAAAGGAGGTATATTTACTAGATTACATTTATCATATACTGCAAAGTTCCTGAGAATTTGTTTCTATTGCTGTCAGCCATGCAATTTAAATCCCAAATCTGAAATAGCCTTATGGTCAAGTAAAATAGAATGTTGTAAGTTTATCTGAGCAAACTTTTCCAATGTAATTGGGTACATATGTATTAATCAAAGTTATCAGAGAATTTGCTGCTTACCCTTTGACTAATATCAGTCTCCCTGCTGGGTTTCTTTATGCTCTAAATGAACTCTGAAGGAGATGAACAAACAACTAAAAAACCTTCTCCACAAAAGTTAAATACCTCTGAATGCCCTTAGAGAAGTTGTTTGCATATAATCCTCACATTTAAGGCTAGATGCTGTACAGCTCTCAGGCCACATGCAGGACTTTCATTTATGGCAATAGGTTTTGAACATGTGATACTGGGCCAAAAGCTGCCTTCAGTTACACTAATGTAACTCCCGTGATTCTCCCTGAAAGTAGAATTGTGCTCATGGGGCCAGATCCCCATATGGTGTAAATTGTCATAGCTCCATTGAAGTCAAGTAGAGGATCTGCCTCTGTCTATTTAATTTTTATTACAAAGGCATCATTCAATTACACCAAGTACAAACAGATAGGATAACAGACAGTCTGTCCTGATTTACACCCTGGTATTCCCATACCTGGAATTGCAGTCTGTTTAGGGAAGTAGCTGGCTTCTTATTATGCACAATTATATACATGTACATATAGGTACTGTGATAGCTAGTACTGTATAAATAAACAATTGAAAGATCCTGTATTTATTAGTGAGAGGATGTATATTTTAGGGCAGTCTTGATCAGATTTCAAGTGCACATAGAAATTAGGCTCCTAATCCTCCTGGTCAATCCAAGTGGGTAGCCTGTATACCATTTAATCCGTGAACACCAAGCAGGCATAGGCACACACTAAACACATGGCTCTGCTGGATCAGAGCCTACCAAAGGAATGGATGTGGCTTATTACATCTACTTTCTCTGTAAATGCAGAAATTTTTTTATACATGTTCCAGTAGAATCATAGAATCATAGAATATCAGGGTTGGAAGGGACCTTAGGAGGTCATCTAGTCCAACCCCCTGCTCAGAGCAGGACCAATCCCCAATTAAATCATCCCAGCCAGGGCTTTGTCAAGCCTGACCTTAAAAACTTCTAAGGAAGGAGATTCTACCACCTCCCTAGGTAACGCATTCCAGTGTTTCACCACCCTCCTAGTGAAAAAGTTTTTCCTAATATCCAACCTAAACCTCCCCCACTGCAACTTGCGACCATTACTCCTTGTCCTGTCCTCTTCTACCACTGAGAATAGTCTAGAGCCATCCTTTCCGGAACCACCTCTCAGGTAGTTGAAAGCAGGTATCAAATCCCCCCTCATTCTTCTCTTCTGCAGATTAAACAATCCCAGTTTCCTCAGCCTCTCCTCATAAGTCATGTGTTCCAGACCCCTAATCATTTTTGTTGCCCTTCACTGGACTCTCTCCAATTTATCCACATCCTTCTTGTAGTGTGGGACCCAAAACTAGACACAGTACTCCAGATGAGGCCTCACCAATGTCGAATAGAGGGGGACGATCACGTCCCTCGATCTGCTCGCTATGCCCCTACTTATACATCCCAAAATGCCATTGGCCTTCTTGGCAACAAGGGCACACTGCTGACTCATATCCAGCTTCCCGTCCACTGTCACCCCTAGGTCCTTTTCCGCAGAACTGCTGCCTAGCCATTCGGTCCCTAGTCTGTAGCTGTGCATTGGGTTCTTCCGTCCTAAGTGCAGGACCCTGCACTTATCCTTATTGAACCTCATCAGATTTCTTTTGGCCCAATCCTCCAATTTGTCTAGGTCCCTCTGTATCCTATCCCTGCCCTCCAGCGTATCTACCACTCCTCCCAGTTTAGTATCATCCGCAAATTTGCTGAGAGTGCAATCCACACCATCCTCCAGATCATTTATGAAGATATTGAACAAAACCGGTCCCAGGCCCGATCCCTGGGGCACTCCACTTGACACTGGCTGCCAACTAGACATGGAGCCATTGATCACTACCCGCTGAGCCCGACAATCTAGCCAACTTTCTACCCACCTTATAGTGCATTCATCCAGCCCATACTTCTTTAACTTGCTGACAAGAATACTGTGGGAGACCGTGTCAAAAGCTTTGCTAAAGTCAAGAAACAATACATCCACTGCTTTCCCTTCATCCACAGAACCAGTAATCTCATCATAGAAGGCGATTAGATTAGTCAGGCATGACCTTCCCTTGGTGAATCCATGCTGACTGTTCCTGATCACTTTCCTCTCATGTAAGTGCTTCAGGATTGATTCTTTGAGGACCTGCTCCATGATTTTTCCAGGGACTGAGGTGAGGCTGACAGGCCTGTAGTTCCCAGGATCCTCCTTCTTCCCTTTTTTAAAGATTGGCACTACATTAGCCTTTTTCCAGTTATCCGAGACTTTCCCCGTTCGCCATGAGTTTTCAAAGATAATGGCCAATGGCTCTGCAATCACAGCCGCCAATTCCTTTAGCACTCTCGGATGCAACTCGTCCGGCCCCATGGACTTGTGCACGTCCAGCTTTTCTAAATAGTCCCTAACCACCTCTTTCTCCACAGAGGGCTGGCCATCTATTCCCCATGTTGTGATGCCCAGCGCAGCAGTCTCGGAGCTGACCTAGTTCGTGAAGACAGAGGCAAAAAAAGCACTGAGTACATTAGCTTTTTCCACATCCTCTGTCACTAGGTTGCCTCCCTCATTCATTAAGGGTAACTTGTTCATTCAGTAACTTGTTTAATCTAGGTTTCTAGTTTCAGATGATTTGAGCAATGACCTTCTGCCTTTAGGACATTGTCAGGGTTCCCTCCCCAATCTGAATTCTAGGGTACATATGTGGGGGCCTGCATGAAAGATCCCCTACTCTTATTTTTACCAGCTTAGGTTAAAAACTTTCCCAAGGCACAAATTTCGCCTTGTCCTTGAACAGTATGCTGCCACCACCAAGTGATTTAGACAAAGAACAGGGAAAGGACTACTTCGAGTTCCTATTTCCACAAAATATCCCCCAAGCCCTTACACCCCCTTTCCTGGGGAGGTGTGAGAATAAACAAGATGAGCACAAACCAGCCTTGGGTTTTTAAGACCCAAAAAACCCAATCAGATTCTTAAAAAAAACAGAATTTTATTAGAACAACAAAAAAGGATAAGAGAACAACTCTGTAAAATCAGAATGGAAGATAATCTTACAGGCAGGCAGATTCAAAACAGACAATCCCTCTAGGCAAAACCGAAAGTTACAAAAAGACACAAAAACAGGAATTCACATTTCCTCCACTATAGCGAATTTCACAACCTAAAACAAAGGAAACCTAATACATTTTCTAGCTAGATTACTTACTAACTTTACAGGAGTTGGAGTGCTTGCATCCTTGATCTGTTCCTGGCAAAGGTACCACACAAACAAAAGCCTCCCTCCCCGCCGCCTCCAGATTTGAAAGTATCTTGTCCCCCATTGGTCATTTTGGGTTAGGTGCCAGCTGGGTTACCTGAGTTTCTTAACCCTTTACAGGTAAAAGGACTTTGCCTCTGGCCAGAAGGGATTTTATAGCACTGTATAAACAAAGGTGGTTACCCTTCCCTTTATATTTATGACAGACATTATTTTACATTCAATAGGATTCACTGCAAGGACATCTTCCCTATGATATCCCATTTAAATTTCCCTTTCCTCAGTCTCATGCTAGTTCTCCTAACTATTTCTTTGGACATGAGCAATTTTTAACACTTGGCCACATCAAGTGAAATGAAAGAATTAAAATGCTATTAAAAACTACTGTGTGTTTTTTCATCATATGAAGAAATTATTTGGTTTAAAAAACAAACAAACCCTAAACACATGGAAACTAAGTTTGGTTTGGACTGCATGTGTTGCAGTACCAGTTCAGAAGAGGATTAGTTAGCTTCCTCGCTAACTATTTAAACCAACCCCTGGGCAATATGTAGGTGGGAGGGGGAATGTATGAGAATAATAAATTAAATTAATGACCACATTACAATCACAAAGATTTAAAACACTGCTTATGCACAGTACAAAGAGGATTTCTTTTGTCTTGAAAGAATATTTAAAAATTAAAATATGATTTCAAGAGCATTAATCTGTTTCTCATGCAAGCCCACAAGACACATTCTAAGTGCATTAATGGACCACAGAGCTAGTGGTTTAAATGATGAGATGAGGTTATAATGAGCTACATCCTAACTGCACAATGTACTTGTGTGTTATTGCTACACATCCTTGCTTGGGACCAATTTGGAGATCATATAAAGGTAACAACAACTATCAATAGCACAAAATATGAAGTTTAATACCATTAACCTTTAGAGACCATGACTTGTATTCAACATACTGAAAGTAACATTGATGATCTCGGTTTCCCCAATAGAAGTTAGTCAATTCACACACACACACATCCCACTTTAAAATCTTCCCAGAGTTGAAGGACTTGGGAAAATCTTTAACTCAATACTACCTTCAAGCTTCTGAGACCTTGAAGGTCTTTTCATCAACTAAGTGGTGCAGGCCAAACGTCACATAGGTCAGCCATTTAGAGTCATCTTAAGGCTGCAACATAGTTAAAAGGGACCTAGCAGACTAGCAACGAGCAGACTACTGTACCGGGTTATACACATCTTGGCAAAGAGATGAATTTTCTTATCAGTAGCTGACCTTTAGACCGCTGCAATAGGCTCCTGCCTCTCATCAATATACAGAAATTTAAAATTAGAAACTTCATTTTGCGTTAATTTCACAAGTAACAATTTATTCACTAATATTGTAGGACTTCTCTGACAGATATTCTCTTACTCTTAAATGTGCCTTTATTTCAAGAATGGAGCCAGATTCTGGTCTTTGGTGCAAATCTGCAATAAGTTCCAAATTGTGCTCTCAATGGAAGTAAGACTCTTAAAGCAGACTTTACGCTCATGAACATTTACTGGTACTAAGGGACTGGGTCTTGAAGCTATGGTCCTCATTTTCCTCTCACTTAAACTGGTTTTATACTAATAGAATTCCACTGATTGTAATAGAGATGCTCTTTGTGCACACTGACATAATCAGCTCTTTGGCTTTATTTTTAAGTTACGCTGTTTTGCCAAGCACTTTCTAAAGGGAAATTAGTATTTCAAAATGACCACTTCAGAGTTGTTAGAGTCAAGAACTTAAACACATGTCAAAGTCTACTACCTGTACCCTAACAAGTGCTTTGCAAGTCCTACTATGCTACTGTAAACCAATTATATCTTTACACCTTTTTGATATGGCTGTGGGAAGCTTGAATGAATGCACATTTGCTACTAATCTGAAAGTAGTAACTTAAGTAATAACTTGCTTAGTTCCGCTTTAAAGAAGCTTCTGCAAACTACAGCATTGATGGTGCTGTGACTCCTCTAAGCTATGTTTCTTAGGGGTTCAGCACAGGGCAGGATGGCAAAGAGAAGCAGTTCCTCAGGGAGGAGGGAACAAACTTCCTTCTGTCCCACTGGGTCCTAGTGGCCACCTATTAATTTTATTTAATGGGAAGCCCCTCTGATGACCAACCTGCTATCCCCTGTACTAGGGTGTTATGGACAGCATATACAGTATTGCTCACTACTCGAAATATGATTACCCCACTGCATAGTTCTAACCTTATCGAAGTTGAAACGAACGGAAACCTTTAAGTCAAGTGAAGGAAAGAAATGCCAAATAATCCTGATCCAAGTCAGCCTGTGAACTCTCCCAACATAGATTATAACAAGTTTGTCATGTCTCTGTTCAGTTGTAAACCCATATTCATAGTGAGACAAGTGTCCACTTGAGGTCCTGCAGAGCCTCAGCTACTCCTGGTCTGTTCCAGCCTCAAGCTCCAAACCCAATTTCAACTTCTGGCAGCAGAATTCCCTCCCAATACCCTCCTCCAGCAGAAAGTTTGGAGAGAAAGTCACACAACACACCATTTCCTTTTCTGAATGTGGAATTCAGTACACAATCTAATAGCTTCTGCAGGGCCTTCACCACAAAGAATGGACTATTCTGTCCACAGAGAAGATTTGCTTGGCTTCCCTGTGAAATGATTAGATCATAGTGTTCATTCAGCCATATTTTCTAAAAGATTTTATATAGCTGTAGTGTTTGTTCTGGGTAATGCCTACAAATTAATGTTTCTGGCACATGTCATGTGCTTGTGGAAGATAGTCCAAATGAAGTAAGTGTTTTAATATGCACAGTTTGGGGAGACTTCCTCAATATTGAACTGCAATTTATGATTCCTTGGTGTTATGTAGAATATTCTACACTCAAACTGATTTAGTTTAAGCCATCCCATGGATACAAAGGGGTGAAAGGGCAGCCCTCTGCAGGTTGCCCCCTGCTGGCTGCTACATATACCTCAAAAAGAATAGTTTTGTACACGATGCTCCCTATTATCTTAATTTTGAATATGTGAGCAGGTGATTCCTTAATCATTGGCATTACCATTGCATGCTGCTCAAGCCAGGGTGTGAATCTGAAACATACCATCTTGCCACACAGTAACTTACTGTGTTGTCCCTGCAAAGCCACATTCTGGGACTTTCACTGTACTCTAGCAGTGTCCACATGGCAACTTACTGCATGGCAAACTGGTGTGCTATAAATTCTTACTCTAGCTTGCCGCACAGTAACTTGCCCATAAACAAGCCCTAACATGTAGGGCCACATCATGACCTGCTTTTATGCTGTCATGTAGTGATAGGGGTGGAATTAAAGAGGCTCCTCAACCCCTAGGTAGCACATGTAAGGACTGGCCAGAATTGCAGCTCTGTGTTCAGGGGATGGCAGAGACTACTGCCAAAGTTTTTTCTTCCAAGTACAACTCAGTCAAAACCAGGGCTGGCAGAGGTGAAGGGCATAGAGAAGGCAAAGACCTGGCTCCATCCCTTCCCTATATGACAGTCAGTAGAGCTGAATGGCTGCCTGGAAAGGCATATGCTGGGTCCCTCAAAATGAGTGGTGCAGATTGCACTTCTCTCACACAACAGGTATCTCTAGGAATCATTGTGTATCTCTGAAACAGAATCACTCCAGCTGTCCCAATGCACAGCTGCGGCAAAAAAAAATGGACGACAAACCTGCACTGCACTCAGCTTAACACTCCCCCCCCCCCCCAATAGCACAATTAAGAGTGTAAGATATTCAGGGCAAGGATCTTGCATTTCAATTGTGCATTAAATACCATGAACACACACGTTGCGTGAGTTCTCATCTCATAGGTACTCCTTTGCCTCTAATTGTAGTATTGCACCAGGTCCTCATCTCTGGTGCCCCCTACCAAGCTCTTCCTGAATAGCCTTTGTCAGCATGCATCTTCTCCCAACTCCCACTCAGGGCGTTGTGTAGCTTGACCCTCTGGCCAAATCACATCAAAGTCTAAACCCCTTCTCAGGTACCACCAGCAAGTCCAAATAAAGGTTCAAACACATCTTCAAATTAATAGTCCTTCCACCCACCCAGGCTTCAGTATGGTTCCTTTGCAGTGTCTTGCCTTTTGCACCCCAGCCCAGGGTTTCTCTTCATCAGAAAGGCCCCTCTCTTCTACCATCTTTCCCACTCCATCAGTCTACTTATAACTCAGCTTCCTCTGGCCAGGCCACGCCCCCAGATGCTGAGCATGACTTATTGGGTTTCTTTCCCTTGCCTTGCAGGTGATGGGGGTTAAGCCCCATGACAGTGCAGTCATAAATTATAATGATAATAGAGGGTTTTCTTTTCATAGAATCATAGAATCATAGAATATCAGGGTTGGAAGGGACCCCAGAAGGTCATCTAGTCCAACCCCCTGCTCAAAGCAGGACCAATTCCCAGTTAAATCATCCCAGCCAGGGCTTTGTCAAGCCTGACCTTAAAAACCTCTAAGGAAGGAGATTCTACCACCTCCCTAGGTAACGCATTCCAGTGTTTCACCACCCTCCTAGTGAAAAAGGTTTTCCTAATATCCAATCTAAACCTCCCCCACTGCAACTTGAGACCATTACTCCTCGTTCTGTCATCTGCTACCATTGAGAACAGTCTAGAGCCATCCTCTTCGGAACCCCCTTTCAGGTAGTTGAAAGCAGGTATCAAATCCCCCCTCATTCTTCTCTTCTGCAGGCTAAACAATCCCAGCTCCCTCAGCCTCTCCTCATAACTCATGTGTTCCAGTCCCCTAATCATTTTTGTTGCCCTTCGCTGGACTCTCTCCAATTTATCCACATCCTTCTTGAAGTGTGGGGCCCAAAACTGGACACAGTACTCCAGATGAGGCCTCACCAATGTCGAATAGAGGGGAACGATCACGTCCCTCGATCTGCTCGCTATGCCCCTACTTATACATCCCAAAATGCCATTGGCCTTCTTGGCAACAAGGGCACACTGCTGACTCATATCCAGCTTCTCATCCACTGTCACCCCTAGGTTTCTAAGTGCATTGCCTTCCTTATTACTAGTATCAGTAATATCGATGATCTCTTGTCTCAGTGAAGTAAAGCATGTTTGCATGAAGACAGGGCAAAAGTGAATCCATAAAAAAAAAAAGTGGAAAGTTTTGAAACAGTTCATTTAAGAAACATTGTTGTCAGGAGAGAGGAGCTTTCAGAGTTGTGTCTAGTTTTCTGGCAAGCTGTACACAATAAAATAAAGTTGATTTAAAACTCCAAAGATATAGAATTATAAAAGAATTTTGACTATTTTATATATAAAATATGTATTATTTTATTGTGTGTTTAGAAACATTAATCATGCAAGAAATCTTTCTTCAAAAATCACTGCTGACAAGCTAAAACCAATATTATAGCACCATCTACTGACCTAATTCTTCTTGTTGATATTTCACTTCATAACTAGAATGTGTTCTATGATTAAAAAGTAATAATATTTATTCTATTGGCTGAGGGAGAGAAAACACAGGGGAATTGTGACCCCATTTCATAATCTGTTCATGAAATTTCCAGGCAATCAAAATGTTTGGGGGCAGGAGTTCTCTGAAACGTTGTCTCTAAGGTTGGCTGGAGCTGGGATTGAATGACATTTCACACATCCCACCAACCAGGGATTGTACGAAGCTGGAAGGCCAAGCAGGCTGTGTCAAAAGGGGAAGACATAATATAGAAGCAGCAGTTGATATGAACATGGCAGTTTAAGAGCAGCAGAGGGAGCAATCAGGATGTACCAGCGGTCATGGTGTAGGCCTGAGACAACTGAATGAAGAAGAGGGAGATCTGCAGAAGAAAAGAAGTTTCCAAGATATATTTTAAAAGTTTTTTAAACCAATGTTTACATTTAACCACTGTTGGCCCTGTGTTTATTCCTTTCTCTCTTCCTTTTATTCTCTCTCTTTCTACAGGGCCTTGGTTTTGTTGTTGTTTTTTGTGTTAAACTTTTACACGGTGAGTTTATGTTTTATTCATGGATTCTAAATTATTATTATTTGATGCACAGAGCTTGCTCAGGGAGTTTTGCACGGAGGTACTTCATAAATAAAATTATTTAGCAGTGAAAGTGGAAGAAGAAACAATTTGACGATAAAGTGTGAGATCAGTTAGAAATTTCCTTAAGCTTATATCTTCGACAGCCAATATAATAACTTTAAAAAAAATATAGCAAGCAAATCTAGTTACAAAGTAAAATATCAACCAAGAAGAGAGAGAAATAGATCTGGAATATACAGCATTTTAAAAATCAGTGTATCTATAGAGTACTAAACTGTGTTTGGGTCTGTGTGTCTGCTTGGCTATGTGTCCTCCCACACAGTATGTGCAGCACTACTTTCTATTGAATGCACCGTCCGTCCTGTTTTTGTATGTGATTAAATATTACTACAAAAGCTCTAGAACTGGTTAGTATGAACATATTGCCCTTTAATGGAGCAGACTATGTAGTCAGAGGCCCCAGAAGTAATAAATAAGTGTGTCACTGGAGCTGGCTCTTTCGTGGGAGTCCAGGACCAGCCTACCTGTGACAGGCCTGTAAGACTGACATTGCAAAAAATAATGGTAGTAGGTCATGATGTGTGGTACCGTATGATGTAGCTGATAGAGACAACATTAAACAATTGCTTCTAAGGACAATGTGATTTTTAGAAGGAAAGGAAATGGCATCATTAACATCATGTACGTTTGTCATGCTTCGATATTTTTAAAAAATATATTTATTTCATATTTATTAGCAAATTAAATCAATTTTAATTCTGTTTTTGCCCATATTCTAGAAACAAATTCACTGGAAGGAAAATTCACCAGAACAGTGACATTTAAGTGAATATTGAAGACTATTTTGAACATAGGTATTTTCACCAGAAGTCTGAGTCTAAGTATTAAAAATAATCATTCCAGGACCAGAAACAACAACGTCTCCAATGCAAGCCACCCACTGCAGCTTCAACCCTGAATATTGACTGCTCAAAATGAGCCATTCAAGAATGATCTCAACAAATAATTTTGAATAATCAATGAAATCCAGTTCTTTTTACCTGTTTGCAGATCATTCATGAACTGAAAGAAAGCAAACTTGGTCTGAAATGGTTTGCTTTGCTTTTTTTTCCCCAGATCAGTACTAAAGACAGAATATACACTTGCAAAATATCCCCTCACATCCTGGTGGGATATAGTTTCAATAATGACTCAGAGAAGATTGCAACATCCCAAATCACCAACAATCTGTGGAGTTATTATTTTCTCGAAAATTCTATAATTCTTTAAGTGGCAGGGAGTTTGGATGGAGAACTGCAGCAATATTCAGAGAGGTTTCTATAGGAAACATAGAGTGGAAATCTTGGAGTCTGATAGTGAGTGAAAAGACTTGACAAGACATGAGACTAGTGAATGACAGAAGACAGCTCTACAGCAAGCCAGACATATCCAGCTTTTGACAAAATGGACAAGAACAGCAGCATTACAAAGCATGTACACAGCTAAAGGCGACTGTCAAAGAAACTGCTAGAATAAAGCATTCCATGCAGTGCAGCTCAACATGTCACGCTGTGCATTGGACTGTAGAGCGAGGCTGGGGACTCAGGAGTTTCTCTGTGAAAGCCCAAAATCCAAAGGAGTTTTAGAAAATGTGCACCAGACCATTTTCTCTTGTATTGCTACTTCCAGCTCGGAGTCCACTTAACACTTTCATCGGATGCTTCAACTTGGGGCAATGTGAAATTATTTCCATTGGCTGAGCACTGCTTTAAATGGGATCTTGATGTCATTCGTGGAGTGCTATGAGGATCTAAAGAAAGAGGTGGTTTGGATAACTAAACTGATTGCTGATGATTTACATGACTTACAGTAGGGCTCAGTTAGGGTTAGGGTGAGGGGTTTACAGGATTTTAGCAATACTAAAATAAGTTCTGGTCAGAAACCTGAATTGGTACTTTAGTGACATAGGGCATATCCCAAGGCCCATTGTCTTAGGCCAAAGGAGAATTACTGCCTAACAAGGATAGCCCATTGCCAATATTTTTCTTCTCTCTCTCTCTCACACACACACACACACACACACACATCATGGACCTCATACACATAAAAACACTTGGTATGACTTACTTTCTGAAAACACAAGCCTAAATTTCATTTAAGGAACAGGTCAGTTACAAGTACAACTCTTTTCATGTGCTATCTATTAAATTGGATTAAAATCCTATGAGAATGTCTGTTCTTGTGAGATCTGGGTTGCATCCCAACCTACACCAGAAAAGAGCTTCCTTTCACATCAAGTTCTGGATCTGACCTGGAACTAAAACTGCAGTGGTGGATTCTGCTCTGGAGGACCCCTCTCCACATCACTCCAAACATTGGGAGAGCTTCTGATTGCAGGCCATTTTTTAAACTTCTCTCTAGCGTATAGGAAAAGAGTGTGCTTGAATATTAAAATATTTATATCTGTTTATTTAAATTGATAGGATTTTTTATCAAAAGTATGTCTCTAATATGCACAGCAGTATCTAGGTTAAGGGTATAATATATTCATATATTCACTCATAGTTCTCTAACTCTGAGTATTGCTGACTTGCATTTTCAATATTACCTTAACGAGTTACTTTAAACTTTTGTATTCCAACACATTTAGAGTTGCAAAACCTCTTTTTTTAAAAAAGTTACTCTGTGTGGTTATTTTTTTCTTTGCTTCTCTTCTGTATATTACAAATGCCATGACCCTCCAATGATCATTCAAAGAACAGTTGTCATGTATATCATGACCACTGTACCGATGCAGACTGTCAATTTCACTGCCGTCAAGATGACACTGGAGTACACTAAAGGACTTTCTATATATGTTACCTACAGTATTTTAGTGTGTGACTGAAATATTGCCCAACTCTGAAATGTTGATAGTCTTAAGAGAGAAGTCACGTCAGTGATAAAAGAATGAGCTACAGTTTTCCTTTTGCATTGTGACTAGGCTGCGGAAAGCCTGAAAATATTGTTTGGGAAAAAAATTACCTGGGGTCATAATTCTCTATTTAATTTTTTATTCTCAGCCCTTTTTATTTTACCACATTTCCTTCACTGCAGTTATCATAATGTTTCCCCACTCCCATCTGGCCCTACTGCCTCCAACCTGCCAGGAATTATGCAGAATGCTTCTGGGGTTATCTCATATAGATATCTCATAGATTATCTCATATAGATTAGATAGATATACACACACTATACATGCACTTAGCTCCAGACTCTCAAAGGTATTTAGACATCTACTTCCCCTTTCAGTCAATGGGAGTTAGGCACCCAAAATACCTTAGAGGATTTGGGCCCTACTATTTTCATGTGACTCTACTGGAGAAAATTAGATGCTTTCAACAGGAATGTACTATGGACAAGAACCTCATCTGGCATAAAGTAATACAGTTTCATTGAACTCAGAATGCCACCAGTTTACACCAGTTGAGAATTTGGTCCTATAATTTGTTTTAATACATTTTTTAAAAAAATCAAATGAAAATTATGCATAGTGGAAGGAGAGGAGAGCAATTTACTTTCTCAGCTGTTCATATGAGGAAATGGCCTCTTAAAATTAGTGATTGTGTAGAACTCTTCTGGCTCAACCCTTTTTCTCATTCAGAATATCAGAGGCTACCAGGGCTTTGGACACAGAGTTGTGCAAGCAGAATTTAAATGAGATCCCAGATTGACACAAGATCTGGACTGAAACTGGTTTCTCATCATCAGAAAGAATGATCCATGTAACAGGTAATCATATTGGTCCCTGCTGAACATAAAATCTGTGAATCTATTGCTGGAGCATTCCCAGGGCTGAAACTTTTTTTTTTTTTTTTTTTTTGGGCCAAAGGCATGAGAGCTGCACTTATTTAAGTGTGGTCAGCTAGACTTGGGAAGGAGAAAGATTCTCGTGTACCTGGAGTGAGTTGTTGGAGAGAGTTAACAGGCTGTATGAGAATGGGAAAGAAGGTAAGATTCAGGGGCAAATTAGATTGTGAGAAAGGGCCACAAACTTTAAATTGGAGGTCTAATGCCTGAGTTGTAGGCTTGGATGGGTGTGGGAGTGGGTCAGCAGACTGTGGGTCACGTATGCCAGTTCATGGATGAAAATGAAGTGGCATAGTTATTTCTTGGGGGAGGGGAGGGGAATTGGGTACTTGAAGGTTTCCCACAGCTAGTGTGAAAGAAAACCGTAGGTGGAAGGGAAAGAAAGAGTGTCGTAGGCTTGGCCAGAAATGGACCTTCCTATATTAAAACGTTAACTAAACTTTTGATGAGAATCTGAATTTTTGGATGCTTATCCCAACCAAACATTATCTCTAGGCCATGTATGGTTTGCACATCATTAACAGTATTAAATGGAGTGATTGTGAGACATTTAAAGTCACTGAATGGTATAATAAACAAACCAGCCGAGGAAAAAAACAACACACAAACTCACTTTCCAAAACAAACACTGTGACTCTTTCTCTCTTGCAGCGTCTCTAGTCTCTACCTCAAGTAAAGATGCGTCTACACTGGAGCTAGAGGTGTACGTTCCAGTTCAGCTAAACATAGCTGCACCAGCTGTGATTGAGCTAGTGCACTAAAAATAGAAGTGTAGCCCTAGCTGTGCAAGGTGTGGGATGAGCTAGCCACTCCAAGTACGATTCCTTTTTAAAGACGAGATACATTCTCTAGTATGGACTATAGTCTGCTTGTGCCACCATGGCTACTATTCTATTTTCAGTGCAGTAGCTCAGGATGGAAATTACACCTGCAGCTCCGGTGTAGATGTACCCTAAAATAGCCAAGTTAGGTAAATATTACTCCCTCCAGGCAAATTGCCAGTATTTGCTCATAACTTATAAATGACTGCACTTCAGCTAGACTTTCACGATTTTGGTTGTCACTTTACCTGGATATTCAAGTAATTGACTCTTACTCCCAGAAAGCATATTTTAGCCATCCACACTCAAGTTATTCCCAAAAAGCAGGGCTCCCCATGCCCTTTCCCAAGCCCTGGCACAGAGGGTGAGATCCTCAGCTTGTGTAAATCAGCACAGCTCCTTTGGAGGCAATTGAGTTATTCCAATTTACAGCAGCCTAGGATCCAGCCCAGAGGCAATTAAGTGAGCCAGATGAGAAGTAAAGAAACAACAACAACAAAATCAATTTTTTTCTTGCGGAACTTAAAAGGCCAGACAATTTGAGGAAAAATGTAAAATAGAAAAATCTTGTCTAAATTTTAATGAAGAGACTCGTTTTAAGCTTCTTTTCATTTCTATGAAATACAAGTTTAACAAATGATTCTGTTCATTTGCATGATGAATGACTATTCATATGCAAGCACTTTATTACATCTAGCAAGGCAGAAAATAGCTCTTTTACATGCTTCTGCCGTTGTTATTGTTTTCTACTTTTCTTCTGGTGTTTAGTGTTCCGATTTTCAGCAGGAAAAGATGACAGCTATTGTAAACCAAAAAAGTGATAATTAGCCTTATATGACTGTCTTATTATGTTGCCATGGCTTTTTATAACTCTTCATTTTCAGACAATTATCTAATTCACCGCTCTTTAAAAATGTAAATTTACATGTGATCTCTAATTCTAAGGGAAACATTAGAGGGGAGTGACATATGGGCAGAGCAGAATGGGGAAGAGGATGTTAATGGCTTCCCATGTAAGTTCATCTACTTTCTCTCTTTTTTTCATTTCTGATTTAAGAAAAACCTTAAGTTTTGTGGTTTGTCACAAAGATGTAAGTGCTCCAGAGACACAGTGATAAGGGTTGACTGTCCAGAGATAGATTTAATTTTCCATTCTTAGCCCCGTGGGCCAGAAATGCATCCAGCTTCTTACCCTAGACTGTGTTAACCTAAAATATCAAACACTTCATCTGATTACAAAAAAGACACCAGCTGGAACAAATTAATAGGAAAGATGAGGGTACTTAGGTCTCAATAGCCTCTAAGAATTAGATTGAATTGTTTTACTCAGAACTATGCTGAGCTGAGGGAAAATACATCAAGGAGTCAAATCCTCCCTTCAGTTTCACCAGTGCAGTCTGGAAGTTCAAAGGTGCACGTGTGAGGAGAATTTGCCCATGGATATAATTTCAGATGGATATTCTGTTAAAATATTGAATATCAGTGACTGTAAAGCCCTAAGGAATCAGACTGAAAAACAATCTCATATGAAGGAATATCAGATTGACATGAATTCGGAGTATGGAGACAGAGTATGGAAGATACAATTCTTGGAGGAGGACTCTCTCTCAAGTTGGAACGGGAGTGTGGCTGTAGTTTTCCAGGGTTAAGAATATAAGGTGGATAGATAAATATCATCTATCTTTCCAAGATAATAGTGTGATTTGTAAATGCAATATAAGTAGGAGGTGAATTGCACCAAAACAATGGGGAAAAATAGAACCACGAAACTAGTTTGGGAAACTGTATATTATTGCAGTGAATATTTGCTGTATTATTTCCCTCCAGCTTTCCTATTTACCTATTCACAAAAATACTAATAAGCAGGCAAGGGCCAGATTATCAATTGGTGACATCTGATGTAGCTCCATTCACTACCCCATTTACTGGAGCTATACCAATATACACCAGCTGAGGATCTGGCCACATAAAAGTCAAAGAACAAATTCCAGATGCTTCCCACCATGGTTTACAAACTATAGGCCAGGTCCTGCCTTGCTTTATTCGCACTAGTTTCCCTAGTGAAGTCAATGAAGCCATTAAAGTGAGCAAAGAGAGCAGGATTTGACGCTACACTCATTATAACCTTGATATCCCACGTTCTTTGGGGCTCATTTCCTGGCCTTATCACTTCATAGCCAAAATACCCCAGGATGGCTACCCATTATCCTTTACTTTCTCCTTTCTCATATGCCTTACATATACAATGTACATACACTGGCATTCAAGAAAGAGATAAGCATTAGCTCTGACTCAGTTTTGCTTGTATAGCACCCAGCACAATGGGGTCTCCACCTTGATTGGACTTTCGGACACTATCATCATATTATATTCATAATAAATTGCATCTAATTTGGTATGGCATCAAATCAAGGTTATATTTGCTGGTCATATTTATAGCTTGGAATATACTAAATTTATTTGTCTAGTGTGGAAAACAGCTGTAATCTAATTGTTCAATTTTCCCAACTGTTTTAGAACCTAAAAGTTCTTTCCTTAGTCTTACAAATAGTCACACTAAAGTCAATTTCTTTCTAGTTAACTGTTTGAGTCTGTTTGCCCAGTTGTGGTGTACAGGATTTACTCCTTAATTGGCCCATACATTGCAAAACAATACTTCAAGTTTAAGGTTAACTCTTGCCTCCTGTAGGGGTTATCACTTCTGTGACACTTGGGATAAGGTCTTTAGGGATTCAGACAGCCCGAATGGCTAGTGAATTAGAAAAAACATCCAAGACCTGATTCACCACTGTTACTCTGCTGTTATAACCTCTTTGGTATCGGTGGAGTTACACTGGTGCAAAACCGCAGTGACTCAGTGGTAAACTGGGCCCCCAGTCTGCACTTTTACTCTTTTTCTAAGATAAATATGTTCAAAACTATATAGTATCACTTGTAAGGATGATTATAAATGAGTTGCTCTGCTGCATTTGTTATAAAAGGCATTGACATTTGCATTGGCTTTGCAGTGCAGGCAGCTTCATTTAAGCAGTCTTAATGTTGTGCGCTTTAGTTATGTTTTACATTTCAGGTTATTTTTATCTAAAGTTCATCAAAGTCAATCCAAGACCTTATTGTAAATCAAAATTTGGTTACAAAAACATCTGTTATGTTTCCTTAAAGGCTGCTAGTGAATGGAATGTTAGTGAATGCATCGTGGCCAGGTTGAAGTCAGTGTTTAAATTAATTATGACAGCCATATCAAGTAGACATAAGAGACTTCTAAAGCTAATTAGAGTCTGAGAGTTTTTAAATTGACGTCTGTCTTAGTATAATATCTGCTTTATGTGTTAAATTAATGAAATTAAGACTGCATCATTATAAATTTCCACTTTCATAGTTCCATAAGTTTTACAATTACATGCCATATTTGAATGATAATTGAATGAAACTGAACCAGTGTGGTCATGTCTGTAACCCTAAACACTTTAAAATAATGCCTTTTCTTTTCCATTCATAAGTCATATAGGCTAAATTACACTTAATGGGTAAACACTCCTAATACTAATTTTTAATCATGATCTGTTTTAATATGCTAGCTAGATGAAGACAATAAGAATCAGAGCAAAAATGTGTTGGAGGAAGGTTGAGAGACAGAGGCACAGCTGGTGCATTGAGGTCAGTGGAGCTCCACTGATGTACACCAACTCTGGATCTTGGATTGGGTTCACAAAGGTATGTAGGTTCTTAACTACTACTTTTGGCCAACATTTAGGCACAACTAACATGCATAAAACCTCTGTAGATACTACATTGCCATAGGTGCCTAACTTTGTCAGTGGGCATATGAAAAGCCACCTATATGGGATTCTCAGACTAGGTGTTCCTCTGCCTAACTCCCCAATAGGGCCTGAAGCCATAGGCATGGTCAGAGCACATCAAAGCTCAAATCAAATTGAGCACCCTCAGCGTGGCTACTCACGAGATTTCTGTAAAGGATCTAGCTGCTTAACCCCCAAGTTATTTTAGCCTCCAGAGTCTAAACAGAGGCCAGGCATTGCAACTGTCTAAGGTCACAGACATACTCTTGGAATGCATATCTTCTATTCAGTTCCCCTTTTTGAGGACTGCACCCATGCAATCCCCTTCCCAGACCCTGGGACCAGTGCTTATTGCCCCCATGGCTTAAAAACACCCTCTCCCAGAACTCCACCCAAAGATATGAGTCTTCTGGTGTACCTGGTCAAGGGGGCATGTGGTTGGTGAAACATAAAATGCACAGATACTTTGCACAGGCATCTAACACACTGTTGTTTACTTAACAAATAAAGCACAGAGTATAGATAACATAGAAAACAACATACATTCTAAAGGCCACGCTCTTCACTCTAGCTCACCCTTCCTTGGGAGTCCATCTGAGTTCAGTAGGTAGGTGCTGCCTCATCAGGTTCCTGTAGCAGTTTCTCTGCTTAAAGTGGTGCAAATGGCCAAAGACCTGAATAGATCAGCTCCTGCCCTTTTATAATCTTCCAGTCCCTCTGTCAGGTGACTCCCAGATCAGCTTTCTCTGTGATCCCAAGCTCCTGCCAGGTGATTTCATTGAGCATTGCAATGCCAAAGTTCCTTTTTGAATCTAGCCCTTAGCTTTGATAGTCACTAGTTGTGCACTGTGGCTAGTGCACATTTCAGGATATAATTTTAGAACCTAGTTTGTTAAAGAAATCTGATTCACTAATAAGGTTCAGACATTGTAAATTCAGAGAGATTAGATATGATGACATGAGGAAAAGTTTCTAATACGAAACCTGAAACTAGATCTGCCTATGCTGTCAAATATACTTTTCCATACAGATATATCACAGCATAGTGTTTTGAAATAAAACTTTAATACATTCTGTGAAAAATATATTTAAAATGAAGAAAAGAATTAATTTACATTTAAATGGGGATATAACATGCTATATGAGAGGATCACAACCCTGGCTTGAAGATTTGCTTTTGACATTTGTGTTTTAACAGGCAATTAAAATTTAATTTGTCCTATAATGAAAAGCAAATCCTTTTATCCCATACTTGCAGTCATAGGAGGAGCACACTGCATTACAAAACAGTACTGTAGCTTATAGTAGCTCACATGTGCAGTATTTGTGACATTGTTGTCCAAAAGTTATATAGTCAATGCATTATAAAAATCCCAATCATTGTCAGATTTTAAAATGATTTCTCAGTTGACACATATGTATTTATTATGTATCTATGTTAGTAAGTGGTATCAAATGAGAGCTTTACTAAATTCTTTGGCATCTAAAATGTCCACTGAAGGCAGTCAAATTAATTGGACGTTTTGGGTAAATGAGAAGGCAGGAACAAATCTCTCATTTGTTTACTAGGATAGTTCTCTTCATAACAAATAAGTATTATGGGTTCCATTATTGAGAATTAGCAAGTAGGACAGGGGTGTTTGCAGAGCTTCTTGCCAAATCATATCACACAGCTTTCCAGTTCAAGTTTTAGCAGGCCAAAATATTTCTCCTGAGTAAGTTGGAAAATCCATCTCAGACCCAACATTTCATGTTTGAAATTTCATACAAATATACAGTAGCAGCTTCCAGAGAGAAGTCTCTCTCTCTCTCTCACACTCACACACACACACATACACAATACATTTAATACACAAACACCAGCTTAGGTGGAGATGGGAGATTTGATGGTAGACACCAGAGAAAGCACAGTGATTGGTAGTAGGTTCTCTGCTCCTTTCTCATAGTTTAAGCAGGCAGAATGACAAACTTAGGCACAAAGGTGTTGGGGGCTATGAACATTTCCAATAAATAAATATAAATGGTTTATGGCTCAACTTTCAGATTTGTCAACTGAAAAATCTATTATTTTCCCAGCTGTACTTGCAACACCCTTCCAAAGCTCATGTCTTCCTAAATAGCCTATGGAACAGTGAGTCCAGAAGAGAGTGATCTGATGGGTTGTGATTATGCCTGCAAAATGGAATCTGGACCATGAGGTTCAACAGGACTAAATTGCTAAAATAGTGAACTCTGTGCCAAAGCAGGCCTCTGCAATTCTTACAGAATGGCTAACTGGAAAATAATTGGTAATTACCTTATTACAGTGACTACATTGTTCTTTTTACTTTTATCTGTACCTTCTACATCCAGAGACAACTCTCTTTAGTGGGCAAACAGTGACACCATTAGCACAAAATAATTTCTCTCTCTATAATAAATGTCAACCCTAAAGACTGACTTTGCTTGTGTCCAGCTGTAAGCACTTTGGCCCACATCCTCAAAAGGTATTTAATGGTATTTTAACTACCATTGATTTCAATGGGAATTAGGTGAGCAAATACCTTTTGAAGATCTTGGCTTTTGTACCATGCAAAAGAACTATCCTTACTTTCACTATGAAAAAGTGTTTTGATCATGTACGTGTCTGAAATATTACCAATTCAATTTTGCTCTGGGACATCACATAATAATATGGAGAAGACACAATTTCCATATGACCATATTAGTCTCACAATGATTAGAAATCAATTGATCAAATAGTACCTGTAGTTACATTAATGATCAACCATAAGAGTAATAGAAACGAGATGTTCCCCCTTGCATCAATGACATATCCCAAAGTAGAGAGATGAAGTGGGTGAGATAATATCTTTTATTGAACAAAGTTCTGTTGGTGAGAGAGGCAAACTTTTGCACTACACAGAGCTCTTCCTCAGATTTTACCTCACCTACTTTATCTCTCTACGATCCTGGGACCAACACGGCTATGACAACACTGCATATACCAAAGTACTGACTGATTTTAAACACATCAGGAAGTTGTTAGACTGATTTGTAGGGTTTTTTCCCCCCTCCCTGGAGGTTCTAGTGATGGTGGAACACATGTTTATGAAACAGTTTAGGACTAGCCATCTTAATGGATTTCTGTAATTTTCTTAAATCACAGATATCATTACTATTCATTATTTTCAGCACCTA
The DNA here is from genome assembly GCF_965140285.1 of Lepidochelys kempii. Taxonomy (NCBI): domain Eukaryota; kingdom Metazoa; phylum Chordata; order Testudines; family Cheloniidae; genus Lepidochelys; species Lepidochelys kempii. The sequence continues at coordinate 28,703,043 of NC_136391.1, read as the reverse complement.
TGGATTCTACATGCAGATTAAAACTGTTTTGTCCTAGGTACTGTACAAGTAAACAACACTCAGAGACCATCCTCGCCTATAGTCTGTTGTAGGTTTGTGCCATAATTGTTCTCTCTTATTCTACCTCTAATGAATTTACCCAGAAGGTCACTCCAATCCAAACAGTGTGATCACAGCAGACATACTACATATGTAGAAACTCCACATATGTCTCTCTATCTTAAGCAAACATTTATGACCTTATTAGTTTAGCTGCCCCTTCCATAGGTGTAAAAGGGAAAAATGGGGACAGTCTTACTTGGAGCACAAGCCACCCAAGAAAGGGCAGTGAGAAATGGGAATGAGGCAGGACCACACCAACCTTTCCCTCACACTAAGCTGGACAGCCATGAAAGAGGGCTCATGCTATACTCTTGTACTGGAAAGTGAAGCAGTCACACTCCTCCTGCAAACTTGGGAGTTCATAGAGGCCCAGTGCTTCCCAGAACTCTTGTTGGGAAGGTGTGACTTGAATAGAACCCTTCACAGAGTCAATACTCCCAACATGAATAACATTGCAGCATCTGGCCCAATATGTTTAAGAAGGTACAGTGCCTCCTGCTTGGAGGCATCCATGACCCCTTGGATATAATCCTATAAAACAAAAGAGCTGCATCTAAAAATATCTATTATTCAAAGCACTTGCTCCATCACACACACCACTGTCCCTAACTTAATTTACTACTTTATTTTCTCTTCTCTTTGTAACCTGTGGTTAAATATAGAATAAAACAATAATAATAATAGGCAGTACCAGCTAGATAATTTGAGACACTTGCCAAAGTAGAGTCAAATATATATCCCCGCTTCCATACACCAGTTAAGCTCTGCAGAGAGGCAGTCCATTTTTTTAATGTACTAGTGAAAATAGTTATGATTTAAATGAGTGAGTACTGATTTTTGGCAGGACACTTTACACTTTCTTGATCATTGGATCTTAGGCATTGTCCATCCAGTTGCTTATTCTCAATTAATCCCTTGTTCTTCAGTACAATTCTCTTTTCACTTTCCCCTTCAAGGAACATGAAGAATGAGATACATTTTCAAATCTCCTGTTAGTGCCACTTCAATAAAAACTCCAGCAAAGGCAAGCCATCGAAGAAGCACTGGGATGGAGAAACAAATACACTTATCCTTCCAACGATCTCTGTTTATTAGTGCTGTGCTTTGCTTGAGTTCCCAAATCAGCAGATCTGGAACCTGTCTGCTATTCTTGAACTCTCGTGTTTCATGTGTCAGTTGAGCACATAGGTGGCCTTTTATTTCCCTTCCATGGCCACTTCTTGAACAGAAGGTTTTTGTTTTCAATGGAGCTGCAAATCATATATGCATTTCAGTGGATGTGCATTTTGCATACAGGGGCACACAAGGTTAATTAAAATGGTAATAAGTTTAATCACAATGAACTCATTTGGTATTGATGTGGATGTCATCTGTAATTCCATATACATTCCACTGTAATTTAGAATTAATTAAAGCCTACTTATCCAGGAGTATTGCTACAAATTATGACAAAAGTGACAAATTCTGAGTGAAAGTGATATTTAGCAAAACAGAACAAAAAAAGGCATACCCTGTATCATTTTCAGAGATTCTCAAAATGTTATATTTATTGTTTAAACTGCAAAATGACAATCATGTAAAGTAATAATAATTAGGCAAGACTCTGGATAAGCACTAATGGATGTTACACCTAACATTAAAATATGGATGATTTATATTACTCTTCTTTTACATAAATGACAGGGAAGAGTTATAGCTATTCTTATCAATCCACCATAATAGGAGAAGCAGCTGAATTTTCAATAATCATCATGAAGTAACAGTCATATTCATGTAAAATAAAAGTATTTTTCCTCCTGTAAAATGCTATTAGCCATATTTGAAGGCATTATGCTCAAATATCATTTCTCCATTTTGCTAAATGACAGCCATTAAATGCAATGGTAACTGCATGACAGGGATATTTTTATTACTTCAAAAGGAAGAAAAGGATTAAAATGAGTTTATTCAAAAGTATGATTTGTCAGTTTTTCCTTATCAAGGAGTGAGTGGGACAGCTTTAAACCTGAACATTGAGATCTGACCTCATATTTGAATAAGTTAATGTGATCCAGTGTTCTTAGGAAAGTACTGAAACCTATCTTTTATATACAGAATTCCCAGGAGGAATTTATGCTTTTATACGGTCAGCTGCAAGGTGCCATTCCCTTTTCATCATTTCTCCTTTTATCATATTGCAGTTCTTGACAGCTTAGAGGGGTTTTTTTTGTTTTGTTTTGTTTTTTAGTCTCTATATAGTAGTACATACAGTAGATACATTTTTGTATTAAAGATTTCTTTCCAGCCTCCTGGGTTTTACACTCAAATAGAGATTTCTATTTCCAGAAATCTCTCTTATATTACCATATTTGATATAGGAAGCATTTTACAAAATATTAGATGGAACTATCTGTGCTTAACTTAAAACATTAAAGAAGAATTCTATACACATCAGGTTCCAGCATTATGTATAGTAAGAAGTGTCCTGAAAATGATTTTACACATACCCACAAAGATAAAGATGCCACTCAGCTCAACAAAATATTCCTTATTAGAGATTTATTTTGAAGGAATATCTCATTTTAGCTGCTTTCTGTTTGGTGACTGTTTTTCACATGAAAATACATTTTGCATATTATTTATTTTCTATGCATATTTTCTCCCAATTTGCTTATGCCAACTTCCATTTGAAGCTTTTATATTAAAAGCTCAGTTCAATTAAAATTGCCATTAAATATACACAATATAATGTTATAAAATAACACACCTTTACGTAGTGCTTTTCAAGCTAAGGTATTTAAGAGCTTCTGTATATATAGGTACATCTGCCTCAGATATTCAGCCATTTCTGGGGTAGAACATGGAGGCTCTTTGACAGCACAAAGCAACATTACTTTAGTGTAGGAAGTGAAAATATGCAGACCAAAATGCTCAGCTAAACAGGGTCATCTCTACTGACTTCAAGAACTACATCAGTTTGCACCATCTGAGAATCTTGCCCAATTGAAATCACAGGAAGAATTGGAGAATTAGCTAGACTACAATTGCCTAAATTGAAATTTAGTTGTAACACAAAGGCTAAAACAAGACTATCTCTTGAAAAAATGCCATCAGGTGGCTAGAGACAAATTTCCTCCACCTCGCTCCACATTTTCATGCTAAGTTTTGTATGAACAATGGGTTAAGCCCACACATTGCATAGGCACCTGTTTTATGCATTCAGACAGGATTTGGACATGCAAATCACACTGCTGAATGTCCAACTCTTCAACTTGTGTAAAAGTCAAATGGGTGCATTCCCACTTCTGGAAGTGCAATCAGTGGAGCAGAAACTTGCTGAAAATATGACCATTCAGTGGTCAAGCCCTCAGTTTTTAAGATTATCTGCATATTTGAATAGAAGTGTAGAAGTGTGTGTGCCTCAATTATTTACTCAGTCATTCTAGAAGTAATTGGACATGAATATGCTCCAAAATTCTTGTGGGCTGAAAGTTAGAAAGAGGACTTTTATTATTTACCTTTATTATTCTGGTCTTTAGATGAAATTTTGATGTCTGAATTTAATCTCAGTATACAGCTTGCTTTCTTGTTACTTTATTTTTGCATACATAGGGCAGATTCTCAGTTGCTGTAAATCGGTTGACTCCTTTGACTTCAACAGAGCTACATCAATTTGCAGCAGCTGAGAATCTGGTCCACAAACATAAACCTTAAAGTTTTTGCACTTTTATTTTTTAACAGAATAAGGCAATGGAGAAAATATAATTTAAGTGGTAAACTACATCTTTATTATACATTGTAACAAATCCTTTTTCTGTTCAAAGTTTGTCTTGCCCCCATGTCAGAGCTGGTGTTTTGAATGACAAGTCATCTGAACCAGAGCATTCAGATAGATGTACTTTAGGCATTCCAGCTATACAATCACAAATGTTGGTGCCTCTCTGCTGGCTTACAATGAAAGACATGAAGGAGTCATACAATGAATATTATCTTTGTCTAGGGGTTGTCGGAGAGAAGGAGTCAAGCATACTTCACTTTCAAACTGATCTGTTTCAATTCTCAGCACTCTATAAAAACTGGAATTTAAAAAAACAAAACAAAAAACCCAAGAACTTGAAACTTTCCTGAGTACTGTACACCTTCTGCCTTCTTCATTCCAACTCTGACCTGTGCTTTCAACATTGACTATTCACGCAGTTGCCTATTCTCTTAGTGAGACAAGGTGGGTGAAGGGATACCTTTTACTGGACCAACTTCTGTTGGTGAGAGAGAGAAACTTTTGAGCTTCTCTCTCTCGCCAGCAGAAGCTGGTCCAGTAAAAGGTATCCCCTCACCCACCTTGAGCTTATCCTGAAGCTGACACAGCTACAACTACACAGTGTAATTTATTGCCTTATGTCCCTCATGCTTATGAGTCAACACCAAGTCCTATGTTTAACACAGACCTAGAGCACAGTAATCTTCGCACATATTAATCTTCTGTTAATCAAACACAAGTCATAGATAACTAAAGTGCACCAATGAAATATACCAATTGATTATTAAGAATCTTAGATACACATTCATCTGGCTGCAAAGTTGTAGATACTAATCATGACAACATTAAAGTGACCACATTTTCCAGAGAAAACGCTTCCTGGTTAATGTATTCTATACCTTTTAAGAGGGAAGAGGCTTTCTCCCAAATCTCACACATCTTGTTCTTCCTTCTCCTTTTGAGCAAACGTATTTACTGTGGCTGATATCAGGAAAAGGAATAGCTATGATCTCACCCCTTAAGGCAATTGTGAGTTTGAAGTCTCAAACCTCTTTATTTAAGATTCCCTTTCTAATCCATAGTATCACCAGGCAGTTAAGTAATATTTAGTGTCCTTGTGCAACAGCCAGTCCATCTTTGGGACACTGAAACTGATTTTCCTCTTTGTGGCTTGTGAAGATTCATAATGTGTCCTTTAAAAAATGACTAAATAGTGTGCAATGTTACCACCACCACCAAAGGATGCTCTAATCCTCTGTGATAAACAATTAAAACAGCTTGTCCCCAGCTCTCTCACAGTGATGGAAGTTGATTCTGTCACTGATGCTATTGAACTCTGTGTACAATGCACAATATTTACCTTGTAATTGTACATGCAGTTATTCTATACCATATGGACAAAAGAACATACATTATTTGCTTTTATTTCATAACCACATGGTCTGAAATGTCAACAAGGTGCAATTACTTGAGTAATTTATATGTTGAATATAGCACAGACCAAAATTCACCTGTTTTATTGTGTAGATTAGAGGACATGAAATGCAAACAAAAATAATACTATGAATAAGTCAGGTCTATATACCAGATGTCAATATGGGTAGGCTTTAAACTTAAAAATGGTGTGTTATCCTGGAAGTCTCTCCTGTTAATGATGTGTTGTTTATGATTTTAAACTATAAGAGCTTAATTTAAAACCAAACATGCTTTTAGTTAATGATGATGAGGTATTAATTAACATGTGATGGTTCTAACTATTTAATGAATATACCCATTTTACAAGTAAGCCTCGACAAAGGAAGCAATTTTAATCACAACTTTTTTTTATAGAAAGCTCATGTGCTTTCTAAAGAACCATATCTGCTTACTGCATAATATTTACATCAACATTTACATTTTTATTCATCTAAAAGGTTTAACATTTATAAAAAGCGTAACGTTATCACATAAAACAGCAGCACAACAGCCAGAGCTGTCAGCTTTGATAACTTTTAAGGTTTAAATGACTAAGATGAATTACTTAGTCATTGGATAAGTCATTACTAATCATAATTTGTGTATGTTCTTGGATTTTGCAATCAAGAATGACAGCAGTAAAGCCTGTCCAGAACTAATTGCTATAAATGTGCCAGATGTTGTAAAAATCTGGACATATTCGTTGTAAAGGAGAGTGAAGCAATACCATATGAAGGTAGAAATTGGTGATTTAATGATGTAATCTATATTTCTGACATTATAGGTCAAAGAAATATAGTAAATATATAAAGCTTTTATTAATATTGTAAAAGGTTATTTCCCACAGCACTAAAAAAAGGCTTTATCCGAATAGACCTCGGTTCAGCTATAAATTTGGATGCTTGCACAAAGGGCATGGTGCCATGAAGAACAAAAAAAGAAGCAGAGTTTTAAATTAGCACTCTACAACGTTTAGTCCTTAATATGACTAAGGATCCCACTGTTATGTATAATAAATTAATAATATAATAAACTTATTCCTTTAGAAAGCCTATTATATAAAGCATATTACAACAAAAATAAAATCTGAATAAACTATATCGCTGTTTCGATTCCATTTTAAATTATGTCATATCTGAAATGTGACCATACATGTGTGTATTTGGAGGTTAAGTGTACCACTGACCATCAGCCTGTCTCTTCCTTATGTGTTTATTCTAACAAAAAAAAATGCTTATAGTAATGAAAAATAGACTATAAAACTTTGCCTAGCAGTTTTATTATGTTTATATACACAAACACTCTCACACACACAAAAGCAACTGGGATGTACAAGGGCTATTACTATGAATAAAAGTCTGAGCACTATAACAATACGTTAGGAAAATGTATTCATACCATCATATCCATTTATTTTAAGTGTGAGACCATCACAAATGTTGCAATTAACTGGCTAATGTGCTACATGCCACTACTGTCTCCTGGTTAAAATAAGATGTGCACAGCTCTTCCTCAGGCTATACATTGTAAACTGCTAACAGAGATTTTCCTTGGGGAAAATCCTGAAAATACTAACACACGTTTCACTTTACTATCATGAATAGTCCCAGCATGTGTGTAAGTGCAGGATCAGAGCCATATAACGTGACCAGACAGCAAGTGTAAAAAATCGGGAAGGGTGTGTGTCTGGGGACAGGGGGGAGTAATAGGCGCCTATATAAGACAAAGGCTCATATATGGGGACTGTCTCTATAAAATCAGGACATCTGGTCACTTGTGGTAGTCAAACGTACCAAAAGCACAGTCTAATAATGCTGATTTATAATTCTTTTCTGGGAAAGTATAAGCATGTATATGCAAATACTCAGCAACCAACATTATGCACGCTTTGCAGTTGATGTATTTCAGGGTCCAAACCCAACATGACTTTTACAAAAGAACTATTAGTTTAGAGCTTGTAGATGCATCTTAACTAGCTGCTTTCAATGTGGTATACCTATTTGTAATATTCAAGGTGGTTTCTTTTTCTCCAGAATGTTTGCTGCTAATACTAGAAGCCAGATGTCCTTTAGATATTCAGGGACATAGTAAGTTCAAAATAGCAATAATAAATAATAATAATAATTAATAAAAAGTATATATTTTCCCCCCACAGAAGACTGAATTGTTTGTTTTTTTTTAAAAATAGACACTGTGCACTCCATTCCCACAGAAGAGTTTTAAAGAAGGATTCCTCCGAGCAGCTCAGTATGGGGCATGATTCTGAAATCCATGTTGTACATGAGATGCCACAAGAAGAAACTGAGGCTCTAAAGCATTGAGATCTGTAGAAAACAATCTGGAGGTGACAGAGTCAAAGACCAGAAAGACCACAAAGAAGTGTACTGGACTGAATGTTCAGCTGATTTTCAACTGGCTCTAAATTGGTACACATATTTTGCACCAAGGTAATCCTGAGTGTAAAATTAGGCACACTGAAATGTAACAGTGTGTTTAAGTACCTTATCTGTGCACGAAAATGTACAGATAGGTTTGGTCCAAAGCCCAATGAATTAAATGGAGAGACTCCCACTGCCTTCAACTGGCTTTGGATTTTGGCTCAATTAGAATGAAACATTTAAGAAAATTTTCACCACACAAGCCATGAACATTTTGTTCAATTTTTTGTGTGAAACATGTTTTGACTGAAAATTTTTAACCAGCTTTACCATCTCTCTATCTTATTTGTAGATGTCATGGGATGGGGGAGCTGTCATGGCTTACACTTCCTTTACAGCCCCTTTGCCCTCTATTTCCTTCCTCATCCCATCCCTTTGTGCTGCTGAGGGAGTGAGAGTAAAATGGCCAACACCAGTTTTGCTTGGGGGGGATGACAATTGCAGGCACTGACTCCCACACATTTAACTCCAAAAGATCATAGCAGGCGAAGTAGACAGTTTTTAAATGTAGTTACTTGCATTTTATCTTTGTCTGTTATTTTGATTTCCCTTCATAATGTGACTAGATTACAATGGCTGAGGTTAATAAGACAATTAACTTTGCAGAAGATACCAATCACAGACTGTTTTACAGTAAATAACAACAGCAAGTCCTAACACATTTCTTTGTATTCATAAATAGAGTTTCCAGAAGTTATCCTTTAGCTTCAGGGAATGTTTCCAGAAGTTGTATATATTGGAGCTAGATGCAGAAATATTTAGTCTAAGGATCTCTATGCTGTATGAAATCTGTCGGCCAGATTCCAATACCCTGACTCAGTGAGTAGTCTTAGGGCATGGCTACCCTTGCAGATGTAGAGTGCTTTGAGTTAAACTAGCCTTCGGAGAGCTCAGTAGGGAAAGTGCTGCAGTCTATCCACACTGATAGCTGCAAACACACTGGCATGGCCACATTAGCAGCTCTTGCTACACCACAGAGAGCAGTGCATTGTGGTAGCAAACCCAGCATGCAAGTGGCTGCAACGTGCTTTTGGGGTGGGGTGGAGCGTGACAGGGAGTGTGTTGTGTGTATGTGGGGGGAGAGCTTGTCAGCATGCTGTCTTGTTAGTTCAGACAGCAGCAGATGCCCCTCCCCCGTCTCTCTCTCACACACACATCATTCCACACTAATGGCTTGCTTTGTCCTGGAGCAGATAAACATGCCGGCTGTCAGAAACGGAGCTTTGAAAGGGCGTATCCGCATTCCTACAGAGAGTTCAAAACAATGAGGAGAGTGGCCACTTGATTTAAGGGGATTATGGGACATTTCCGGAGGCTGATCAGAGTGCAGTAATACAACATCTCGTTCACACTGATGCCCGGGCATTGCAGCCGAGATGCACCAAGCGATATGCTTTTGGTGGAGGTGGATTACCAGGAGTGCTCCAGCTGCAGAGTCCAGGCGCTCTACATGGACGGGTAGTGAGTTAGGGTTCCCGGGGCTTCTTTAATACGCTGTAACTCGCAAGTGTAGCCAAGCCGTTGGTCAGCAGAGTAAGGACCTCCTCAACCTGAGGAAGGGTATCAGGCCCTACTTGTGTATTCTGTGGTGCAGAAGAACTAATTACTGGGCCATGCAACTCCACTGTCTCATCAATAAAATACTTCCACATAAGCAAAGCTTTGTCTTTACTGTGTTATTCTTACTGATACTTTCCTCTGATTCTTTTACGGACTGCCTGTTTTCTGATATAGTGTTATAGGGTTAGTGCATTTTTCTGCTAACCCTGCCTGTTTAAAAATGTATATCCACTCAGTAATTACAATGAGATTCCTGAATTGCAGAAGCATACTGTACATTGAAATGGTTCGTGGTTGCCTTTACATCTCCTTATGCAAATAAGATGTATATTTTTACAGAATCAGACATTTAAAAAATTACTAGTAATTCACTTTGTTCTGAAAAGTTTTTTTTTCTTTTGTTATCTATTAGTGAAGTTATAAGTACTGGTAGCAAATACATAAATGTTAAGCATAGTATACTGCACATTAATGGGTATTATCTGCACAGTATTAATATAATGTGTATGATATAAAATGTGTTGAAAAATATGTTAATGGAATGCATTATGCTCTTCCCACAATTCTGTTCACTCTTGCTAAGTGTCCCATAACACTTTGCACAGCTGAAGTCAGCTTTAGCACTAGCAAATATGCAATCTGTCAAAATTAAGATATGTTTGTTCTATGTCCTAGTACCAGTATCTTCCTGGGCAACTGGTTTGAAATATTTCAGAGTAACAGCCGTGTTAGTCTGTATTCGCAAAAAGAAAAGGAGTACTTGTGGCACCTTAGAGACTAACCAATTTGAGCTCATGCTCAAATAAATTGGTTAGTCTCTAAGGTGCCACAAGTACTCCTTTTCTGGTTTGAAATATAGAATGCAAAACAGAAATAAGAAAAGTACAGAACAAAACAAGTTAAAGAACTATTACAAACTGCTGACTTGGGTTTTAGTGAAGTACAGAGGGTTTGGTAACTTGTAACTATAAAGATAGCTAGTTTAATGCATATTTCTGAAGAACACCTTATGTGTAAGGCCAACATGCTGAAAGTTGAGAATTGCTTCCTAGACAGAGGGTATGTATATCTACTTTTCGCATTGTACTGTTTTGGTTTTAGAAAATAAGTGTGGCTGAGTTTGGCTGTTTGATTTCTTGAATATTTTTCATAATGAACTACAGGTGTTCACTGTTGACTACTCAGTCAATCATCTATACAGTTAATCAACAGTTCACTAAGGTGAAATCCTGGCTGCTTTGAAGTCAATAGGAGTTTTGTCACTGTCTTCAATTGGCCCAGGATTTTAACCTAAGATACAGATTAAGGCACTTTGGCAAATAGTTAGAGCTGAAAAGGCAAGAGCCTCCACTTGCCAAAAGAGACTTGGGCTTTGAGGTTGTTGTGGTGTAGGGTTAGATACGCCCTTTCCTCCCTCCCCACCCCCCAACCCCCTTCAGCTTTGGAGTACATTTTTAAAAAAACTCTTTATGCTACAGTTGTTCTGATTCAGACTAAGACTTCAACTGCTGGCATTCCAAGCTTCTTTCCTTCTTTATACAATCTCAGGTCACCTTAGCATCTTGGTCCAGGGGAAACCGAACATGTGGACTGAGAACAGCACATGATTCTACTCATGTTTATTTTGTGGCATACTCTTTCTCTATTGGACATATGTGTTTTAAAAGAATTTCTTTCTCATGCTGCTGTTTTAAAGTGCTTTGTTTCTTTGTTTGGTCACTTGGTGAGCAAGGATTTCAAGTTCTATTCAAGTTACTGCATGCTGGGATTTATAATCTAAGACATAGGCTTGTAGCCAATCAGAGTGGGCTAGATTGTGCCTTAGGAATAGCCCTAAGCAAAGGGTGGCACGTAAGTTGCAACACCTGGAATAGCTCTGGGAGACATGTCACTCAGAGACATACCCCTGAGTCACAATTTCTCCTCCGCTTCCTCCATGCTCCTGGTGGACTCCGCTACTCTGGCCAGCAAGTAGGGGAGTGGAGTCAAGGCTTTGTCCATTTTTCATCCACCTGGTCCAAGGGAGGAGTGAATGAGTAGCCTTACTCCAGCCCCCTGGATCTGAGGCATGGTGTAGTCCACACAGAGATGTAAAAGGGGGTGAGGGAGCTTCTCATTCCCTTTTACTCCCATGCACAGCTTGAGACAGAACTGTACCCATTAAGAGTTATCCATGGCATTGACATATGCTGTAAATGTTTTCTTAAAGTACATAGCAGCTATATTTTCATGGTAGTGCTAAAACTGCCCTACAAAACAGGTTACTTTCAACCTCTGCTCTACCAAAGCGTTTATGGTAAACCAAGATTATCCTAACCTGACAAGGTTGTACAAACAGGTGTTTGTAGCAGGCCCTAAACAAACAACCAAACTGTTTGACTGGAACGCTGAGTGTTGTTAGTTTGTTCTGAGTTTCTCCTGTTAAATTCATCCCACTAGTTCATTTTAAAGGTATTTGATCAATTATTTTTGCTTAGAAGGGATTCTCAATCTTGATCACGTCTCAGCATGAAAACAACTACACCTGTTTATATAATTTTACTATCCCATCTATATGTGACATATAAGTGACTTATACCAGGCATTAATTCAAAATGATTCAACAATAAATCTCTAAAGAAAAAAATAAGTTTGCATATGACTCAAGGAAGTTCAACTGTCCTCTTGAAAATTAATAATTTTATTTTCAGTTCTGACATTAAATTAACAAGTCCATAGTCCAAGGCTAAGAACATGTGTTATTTGATGTCTTAGATGAAACGGGCTATGCAAAGAGAGCTCCGGAGTCTCGTTTTTTAAGAGGATCCTCAGCGGCTAAGCTCTTAATACGCTGCTTTACTCTGTCAAGATTTCTAATACCTCTGGCTGGAGTTCCTGATATGCCTCAAGGTAGAACTCACTTGTTCGCACATAATCAAACACACAGGGCATCATAATGAGTGCATGAAAGATTGACATCCATAAGGTGGCCCCCTGTGAAACATTCCTCCAAAGTCTGATCATTCCAAGAGCCCAGGCATCACAGTCACTGTTAATGATGTCAGTTGCCACAGCATGGCGCCTCAGGCATCCCTCACCAAGGTCACACAGCAGTATATTTGGTTTCTCACATCCATGTTTATTGTTGCCTTTAAGCACAAATGCAATTACATCTGCCCAGTATGTCGGAGTCTTCACTGAGGTTGAATAATGAAAGCCTACAAACATTAAACTGCAAATCTATGCTAAGGAAGGTTAAAAAGTTCTTGTTACACCTGCAACAATAGAAAAATACAGTTTTTAAGATTACAACTCCATCCTTAACCTATTGGTTTGTGCTTAGTTATTACAGGACCTATGTCATGCAAGATCATCCATGGCTGTGTCTCCTAGGGAAGAGTATTTCCTAGCAATATCTAGGAATAAACAGCTGTGTGGAGGGATTGACATCTAAACCTTGGGCACCTGCAGGTGTACAAAGTGGAAAAAGCACGGGAGGAAATCAGGAGCCTGTCTGTGTTCAAAGAATGATAGCAGCAAACATTTTGATCTGAAAATGATCAGTATGTGAGGGCAGTTGTAGGAAGCAGATGCAATGGAAAAGTGTGGCACTATCATCAGCCGCTTGTGCTTTGCACAGCTGATTACCCCTGCACCACTCACTAAAGAGGAGAGAACTGTGAGTGCTGACAAGGAGGGATCTCTTGAGAGCAACACATTCCAGGGGAGTTATTTAGTGACAGAGGGCAGGGTAAATGTGATCCCCAGTGAACAAAGGTTTCACTCTGGCTTCCCTCTCACACAGATGCTCAAAGAAAGGGTTATAAAAGCCAGGGACGAGCCCGTGGTGCATGGGCCCTTTCAAGCTTCCCTTGGACTGGGTAGTCTTCAGCACTGTCTCTTTCTTTGACTTCTCTGGCACATTTCCTGGGCACAGCCTCTGTCTGTTACCCCTTCATGGCCAAGCTGGCCTGGGTCATCAGGACTAGTGCTGACCTCCCAAGACACCTTAGTTGCTTAAGCACACTCTCACTGAATGCCACTCTGGCATTGTAGTTTACCTTTCCAGGGACACATGATAGCTAACACACATAACACAGAGGCTTTGAAAAGGAACTCTAAAACAATGATGATATTTTACTTTAGACAGCCTAAAAGACATACAGATTTAGACAAAACAATAAAAAGATTCCTCTCCCTTATTATCGTCATCCCTCTGGAACATTATTTGGGATTAGGTCAGAGTTTCCTCCGGTAGTCTTGCTTTCTGCTTCTGGTCTCTTTTCAGCTCTCTCTACAGTTGCAGTCCCTTTGTCAGATGACCTCCTGATCAGCATCATCAGGTGATCAAAGTTTGCATCACATGATCCATTGCATAGTTACCAGCCTACCTGGGTGGATTGTTTTTCTTGGCCTGACCATCTTCTTTGTCCAAGGGTGTTTCATTTGAATAGAAAACTATCTACATTTAATGACCCTACATTGTTAGCTCTGTGTCACCACCCGTTAAAATTTCAGTCCAACTTGGTGGTAAAAGGACAACAGAGAAGACACACAAGCTCTTCGTTCAAAATGGAGTTTGCAGTCTGACATTGATACACATAGAAAATCCTCCAAATATCAAACAGAACCATAAAGTGTACAGAGACAGATTTCCCAAATTGTCATACTAATGCAGTCTGCTTAGTCATACCATCATCTTGCAATACTCTATACATGTAAGCTGTATAACCAGCCAAGTAAGGTTCAAATGGCCACATGTACACACACATCAAGCAGGACATCTTTGAATTCCTTGTAAGAGTACTGTGCCATATTAAAACTCTTTAAACCCTGAAGGTCTACTATATCTTGGTACTCAAAAGTTACAATAAAGCCCATCACTTGTGAAATAACGACTTTAGCAAGTTGCTCACCGGTGTTAAACAAATCTTGAAAGAGCATGTTTGCTGTCCCTTAGGCAGTCAAGAAACAGATAAAAGCAGAAAGTTGTGTCACTAAACTAGCAGAAATTTCAAAATGTTGCTCAGCTGTGGAAACCAACCTAGCTCTTGAACCATACCTGAATGGCATCCCTGCAACCAGGAGGTAATTTTGAACTTCCAGTGTGTGCAAGAGGCAAGCCCAGGGCTTGACTTGCAACTGCATGTCAGAGACAGACATTGAGAGAGAGGAGAGGATGAACATAGATAAAATACCACAAGAGAACTTAAAGCTATTTTGTTGAAGACTCAAAGACTCAAGACATAAAGAGGCAGAGGGAAACATAGAATGCCCTAGGTGCAAAATCCCACTAATTTGCTTATTTCTGAAAGAACAGACTTGCTCACTCCGTGAAAAGTAAAGAATTTTGTTTCTGGCCTGACAAACAATACAGGAGCTGGGCAAAATGATGAGAAAATCTGTACGAGGGTTGTTATTAGATACACATGAGACACAAAGAATTAATGAGACGCCCCAAACGTGATGACTGCGTAATGAAACTGAAAGAAATAGCGAAGAGAGAATCAGGACTGCCTCTGTCGCTAGTGACCCTGCAAGGCCATTGCACAAAAGCTTCTGCAAAGCTGACAAGGCATTTGCTATGCTATGGCTTGGACACAGTTCATTTTCACTGACATTACTGACCTCTGTTCTGGAGTGGCAACAACTTTCTTTTTTACCCAGGCACCATATGGTGTGTGGATTACTACCACTTCCATCCTGCATCCCCACTCACAACATTTGGAGAAGAATCCTATTTCCCCCTTGGGAGAGCTCACCACTCACTATCTTCCCTCATCCACACTTCAATAGCAGATTCCGTTTGCTAAAATTCCTCAGGATGGATCCAGAAAGAGGTCTTAGGCTCAAGTGTTGCAATGCCTAACTTTAGGCACCCAGCTGCCTAATGCAATCCCGAGCCCCGAGTTAGGCACCTAGCTTCCTATATCATGTAAGGGGAGAGTTTGGCTAGAATGGGATCCACAAAAGCCAGCACAGCAGACTGAACAGGCAACCACCTATGCTAGCCAGTGGGAAAAGCTGAGTAGGTGCTTCTGGCCTTAGCTTCACCCCTGAAAGGGATTTACATGCCTAACTCCAGGCAAGGGGAACATGCCTATGGTCACTTGGGATTCACATCTGTGAATTGTCTCCTGGAGTTAGGTTCCTAAGCATTCTCACAAACGATGAAGGTGATGATGCCCACTATTAAATTTGAGCCCTGTGGTTAGAGCACTTATGTAGGATGTGGGAGACCCAGGTTTAAATCCTCTCTGCCTGGTGGATTTGAACCCGTATCTCCCACCTCTCATGAGAGTGCCCTAATGACTTGGCTGTCGCTGTCTCAATTGCTCCTGCTTGAAACTGTTCCCCTGTGTATGAACTAAATGGCCATTGGAGCAGGGACTTGAACTTGGGTTTCTTTCATCTCTGGTGAGTGCCGTAGAGCCATCAGGTGGAAAAGTCATTCATACTCTTTCTCTGGCCCCCTAACTATTGGATTATTTGTACAAAGTGGAACAGCTTCAACAGGAGAGATTGAGGGAGCCCCAGCATATCACACAGACCAGTGGTTGGGGCACTCACCTGAAAGAGTGAAGACACAGCTTCACATCCCTGCTACATATCAGGCAGAGAGGGGGATTTGAACCCAGGTATCCCACATCCTGAATGAATGCTGTAACTACTGGACTAAAGGTTATATGGAGGGCTGCTCCTCCTTTGCCTGTGTTTTGTGTGAGCCTGATCTGTTAGGTGGTTCTGAGGACACCTAGTGGATTGAGACCTGCAGGTGAGGCAGGCAAGGATATTACTAGTTTGAGGATCCTGCCAAGGTATAGGTGTGAGATAGGCACCAAGTGTCAGAACATGCTCCCTGGCACATTTTCCGGTGCCATGGAAACTTTAGATGCCATGGCATGTTAGGCATCAGATATTGAGGATCTGAATTTTGGATTTAGGTGCCTAAAGTGCCTTTTGTGGATTTAGCCTTGGGTGTCCAGATCCATAGAGAAATAAAAATTCTTTTGGAAGGGAAGAATAGAAGGATCCTATAACACTTGTATGGGGAGGGTGAAATTACTTTGTTATTCCTACCCAGCAATAAGTGGATAGCACTATACAGTACTTCATCTGTAATTACGATCTACGGCTGGTATATACAGGCTGATATTGAACTTTCCAGGTCTCTTTATGTTATCCAATTTCATTTCCCTTATAATACACACTACCCTTAACATAAATGACCCAAGGAATAAATAACTCTCAAGGCTCCTGCTGTCCTTTTTCCAGCCATTCTAGATTTCCCAGTGCTTTTATTTCATTCCCTTTCCTCAAGTCTCATTAGCTTTAATTAAGCTTGCTCAGACGGAAAACACTTACCTTAAAAATACCCACAAAACTTGCCCCATCAGTGTATTTTCTTAATGGGCCAAATCCTCAGACAAAACCCACTGTTGGCCTCAAAACACCTTCCCAAAATTACTTGACCTCAATGGAAGTTTTGCCCTGATTAGGAACTGCAAAGTTTGCTAATGTAAGTGTAAGTGACGATCTTCACTGAGGTGTTTGTGATGTGTGTATCTATCTCTATAAGCTTGGAGTATATGAACTAGATTGGACCTTCAGGGTGAACTCTGAGAATGGGGCAGTGCCACTTCATGCTATTTTGGCAAAAATACTTCCCCTCCTCCCCCTAACCCCCAAATAAAGGGAAAGATGATTCACAATTCCTTCTTTACTCCTCTCTTGCTCTGGAAAAGGATTAATATACTGCAGCCATGGAAATGGGGCAGTCCACAGGTAGTCAATAAGCGAACCGCAGGCCAAATCTGGTCCACCAGCCACTTTTGAGCGGTCCCTGAAATCTTTTTATTTACTTACGTATTATCATTATTGTTGGGTTTTTTTAAATATTTTTTTTCTTGAGTCTGGACCTTGACTATCCCGTGACAAAAAAAAAAATTGTCTGCTCTGATCTAGTGTGACCACCTGTATAAGGCAGGACATAGAACTTCCCCAAAATTAATCATACAGCAGATCTTACAGAAAAACGTCCAATCTTGATTTAAAAAATTGTCATTGATGGAGAATCCACCACGAGCCTTGGTAAATTGTTCGAGTGGTTAATTACTCCAACTATTAGAAACGTACACCTTATTACCAGTCTGAATTTGTCGAACTTCAGCCTCCAGACATTGGACCATGCTATAATTTTCTCTAGTTTGAAGAGCCCATTATTAAATATTTGTTTTCCCACATATGTAGATAGAGAAATAAATTGGTTGGGCTGAATTTAAATAAATGTTGGGTAAACAACGTTTGAGTACAGCAATGAGAAGAACTGATTTTTCATTTCTCTTGTTGCACCAAAAAAACTGCTGGGGTTGGGGGAGGAGGATAAATTGTTTCAGGTCAAGCAAAATGTTTCATTTGACCCGAAACAAAATCTTTTGTTTCATTTTTGAGGCTTTTTAAATTTTTAAATAAAAGTAAAATTAGAAACAAAGAATCATTTCAAATTGAAAAAGTGAAGTCTTTCATTTCAGAAATGTAAAAAAAAGAAAAAGCCAACCACAACGAAAAAAAACCCCAAAACACCATTGATTTTCTTAATTTTGTTTTTGTCCAGGAATTTGACATAAGCTCATGAAATATTTCAGTCAACCCCAGTGTGCATTTTTCAGCAAAAAGAAATTTTGGCCAAAAAAGTTCACCCAGCCCTACTTTTGAGACTAGTAAAACAAACTAGAATTTCAGTCTTCAGATGTTCAACATTATATGGGTCCTAACTCTCTGATGCCTGGCTAGCATAAGACTAAGGGTACATATAATAGCTAACATTGCCCTTTCCACAGTTAAGCACTGAACATGAACAGGCTGACAGAATGAAGCAGAGCCATCACGAATCATCGTCTCAACACATCTGTTAGCAAAGCCGAGGCAGCATCTTATATAAAACTGTGGTGTTTTTCTTTAAGGCCAAGTGGCTGCAGCCATTCCTAAATTAGTCTCTGGAGGCCCTGGAGCCTGTGTGTTCAGAAACTTGGATGTTATTCTGGATAAAGCCCTCTAGTAAATTTTACAGATGAGAACAGAAATAAAATAGCCAGGACAATTCAGAGGGCTTTCAACACAGTCATTATTTTTATTACAATAGTAGTTTGCATATTCAGATCACAAGTGATATTAAAACAAAGTGACAGAAAACAATAAAAGCCAGGAAATTCACATAGAAGAATGAATAGTACCATATGTCCTCCAGTACTGTACCTAGACACAACAGGGTACAGTCAAAGTCATTAAGGCAGCACCCTATTGTGCCTTGTTTTTGGAAGGCATATGGCATATTACCTCTTTAATTGTGAAGTTCCTTGAATGCATTTTTGCTTTTTCAAAGTTATCTTAAAATAGATTTTATAAGTATTTCTCCGTCTCTCTCTCTAACCCATTTCATTCTTCCTTCTCTTTCACAAGTATCAATATGGAAAAGTGATAGGGTAGTCTCTTACTGGATTCTGTTGAGAACTCCTAAGGAAAACCAGATTCAGCAGAGCACTTTGCCTGAGATCAATGGATTTGAAGCAATAATACAATAAATGTATTTGATAGCACTTAGGTGTTTCTTATCAACGTTCAGCATGTAAGTAACAATATAATACTTGTAATAAAAACAGATTTATTTTTATTCAAAACTCAGATTAAAATCCAAGGGCCCAATTGAGCAATGTTTTCACAGGCAAGGATCCATTTAAACCCAGTACAGGGAATTCATCCCTGAACCATCTTCAGGCTGATTGTCTGTGCTTCCACATTTTTTTGGTGCTTATGCAAACTGCACCAACTCAGGGTTATCCAACAGTAATTGATTATAATCTGGAGAAATAATGGTGAGCGGAAAAAAAAAAGTTTTTATAGTTGCCATTGACTTCTGTACAACATCTAGGAGAAAATGTGCAGATAAATGGCCACTGCCGTAACCCCACTCACTTTTTTAGTCTAGAAATTGTCCAGAATTTGCCTACCTTTTCACCATGTCAGTGTGGAACACTGATTATCAGCTACATTGAGACTTTAAGGCACAGTCCTTGGAAGAAGGTGGTATCTGAGCATATCAAACTATAGGGGGAACTTCTGTAGGTCCTTGGGCACAATATTTCTGAGTGCCAGCCACACCATTTTAGAGTATCCACTATATGTTCTCTTATGTGCCTGACCACTTCTCTTGTTCTGTGACAAGGGGTGGTTATGCCCAGCCCCTGATGGGTAGGATAATCTTTCTATAGGCACTGGCCTGGAACAGCCCTCATGCTTCCTGAGCACAATTGGGATTTTCACTGTAACCTTCTGACATGTGCAAGACAGGGAAGGCTTCACTGCCTGTTCTTATGAAGTTTCAACACCTCTGACTTCACTCAGCCAAAACTCAGAGACTTTCAAGAGTTAGAAAAAACATAATTAGGCAACCTCATCCTAAACTTGGAATTAATATGTCCATTCCTACTTTAATGGAGATTTTAGAATCACTTGCTCCCTGCCACCGCTCAATCTCTTCTATATCTGCATGTTGCAATGTCCATTGCATTTTGTACAGTGTGAGAAACATCATTTTATTCTTAAGACTCTAACAAGACATATAAGTCTAAATCTCTGAAAAGCTTGAAATTCTCTTTAACAGATTCCTTGAAGTTCCCGTTTAATGTTCTAAAACGGTTTTTGAGCTAAGTTATCAAAAGGAGTATGTGTGAATTACAGAGGAAAGGACACAGGGTTGCTACTGCTAGGGAGTTTGTAGTGCTGATGAGTTTGTCAATATCAGGTGATTTCGTTCTGGTGCTTTATTTTACCTCAGGAGTTCAAAAAAAAAAAAAAAAAAAAGACAGCTGGCAAGAAAGAATAGTGTTCTGTCCATCAAAGTCCAGCAATACAATTGTAGCCCAGAGTGCAAAGGGAATAACCACATGAATTATACACACAGCAGGCAATGGATACAAAATTTAGGGTCACAATTTAGAAATCCTGATAAAAAAACCCCACATATACCAGTTCATTTGGAAAGAAACAAACAAGTCAATATCTGCCAAACAGCAAGAGATTCAGCGGTATCCTCTTATCCCCTAGTACTGAGGGTCAACTGTCATTTTACGTTAATATAAAAGCAGACATTTAAACACAATAAACAGTCACAAAGCAAAGAAAGAGAGAAGATAAAATGCTAGTGGCTTTTTTAGGCACTGAATAGTGAATTTGATTTTGAAAGCTGTCTGCAACTACATTAAATAAATTTTGCATTGTGTAGAAAACTAAGTTTGCCAAAAAAAAATTACCTCATATTAAATATAAATAAAACATTAAATTCATAGTAACTGGCAGGGGCTTTCATCATCAAAGATCACAAATTTATCTGCAAACTACAGGCCTTATTTTTACCCTCAGTTATGTAGGTGCAAATCCAACCATGGGTGGTAGCAGCTGCATAATCCAGGGCTCCTAAACATATGAACCCATTCAGATGTATCCACCCTGAGATAGTAGGAGGGCAGCATCATACTGTGCATGAGAAATGTCAACCCAGGTCACTGAGGCAAAGCCCTAGTCCTCTAGGTTTTGAAAGGCTGTGCAGAGCAGAGAGATCAGATCAGTTTTTAAGGCTCATCTGAAAGATGACCAAACCAGGAACTGAACAGAATTTAATTTACCTACCTCTATAGGATGAAGGGCAAAATGGAGCTTTCCATGATATGATCTTGTTGTTCCAGGACACCTATGTGTTTCAATCATGACCAGTCATCCAGCCATCCTTTCCAGCTCAGTAAGAAGCAAGGACACTTGTCAACACTCTATTACATCAAGGCACCCAATTGTGGAGACCTTTCACATCTACAAGTGATCTTCACATGCAATACTGCATACGCCAAAGGACCAGGGCACACAAGAGTTAGGAATGGATCTCTTTCCTATTGAGGCTTAAATATAGATACTTTTCATTGCTCTAATAGTATTTGGGGCATCCACTCTATTATTTTCATCATGATTGTGAAAGTTCATGGGACAATTTCCACATTGACATTAAAATGGCACTTTCACTGGTATCTTAACCACTCTGACACATGCGTTGACATTGTAATGACTCCTATGGGGCCATTAACATGTTGATGCAAGTATGAGAGACACTTCATTGACATCTTAACAGTTCCAGTGCTTGCATTGTCATGCTAATGACGCCTTTGGGGACTCTTACCATGTCAGCAGAAGTATATGAGATACTTCCAATACTGCAAGTAAAATTGTGCAAAAATTGACCACAAAATTGGCAAGTTATTAAACAAAAATTGCCCAATGACCAACTGCAACTTTGTAAGAAGTTGTATCTTTTTGTCCCCTGTGCTCCCAAGCAAAATAATTCTTCCTGGAAAAGAAAGCTTATTTAATAAAACACACATCCCAACAAAAAAAAAAATACTAATTAGGGCAAAAGACAGGTCCAGATTTAAAAAAAAAAATGACTGGAGCAGCTCCCCATCTGTAAAATGAAAATAAAAATACTTGTCCATTAATGTTTGCTTATATTTATGAGACTAAATTGTACTTATGATGGGCTTTGAGATCTCCATATGAAAGGATCTATTGAGTAGCAATAGTACATTAACGCACACCCCCACACCCCAAAAAACAAATTGGGGCCAGATTGTCAAGAGAACTCAATTTGCATTTAGTGACCTAATTAATACCAGATTTTTAAAAGAGCCCTTGACACTTGTTTTAAGTTAGTCTTTGCTAATCTGGCAATTAGGGTCTCCCCAAGGATCTGTGCTTGGCAGTAATGGATCAAAATAGTATCTTGCAACCACATATCACAAATGGCTAAAGCAGTGTTTCCCAAACTTGGGATGCCACTTGTTCAGGGAAAGCCCCTGGTGGACCGGGCCGGTTTGTTTACCTGACGCATCTGCAGGTTCGGCCTATCACGGCTCCCACTGGCCGCAGTTCGCCACTGCAGGCCAATGGGGGCTGAGGGAAGTGGCACGGGCTGAGGGACGTACTGGCCGCCGCTTCCCACAGCCCGCATTGGCCTGGAGCAGCAAACGGCAGCCAATGGGAGCCGCGATCGGCTGAACCTGTGGGTGCGGCAGGTAAACAAACCAGCCCGGCCCGCCAGGGGCTTTCTCTGAACAAGAGGAGTCCCAAGTTTGGGAAACACTGGGCTAAAGAGCTAACAGTCAAAATGAATTTCGTGAAATAGCCCAGAGTCTGAAAATTATTCTCTCAAATGTTTTAGTGAGTACTTCCGAAAAAGTGATACACTCATAGCCCTGATTTGCAAACTCTTATGCACACAACGTAACTTTATCGTCATCAACTTATTACCATCCCTGGGTAGTGACAGCAAAAGTGTTAACCTAAATT
This sequence comes from Lepidochelys kempii, assembly GCF_965140285.1. NCBI lineage: Eukaryota > Metazoa > Chordata > Testudines > Cheloniidae > Lepidochelys > Lepidochelys kempii. The sequence goes on along the minus strand of NC_136391.1, from coordinate 28,680,384 downwards.
AAAGTAGTAAAGTTAAGCATGTACATGAGCGTTTGCAGGATTGGGGTCATAGACTTTGGGATCAGTTCACAAACAATTTGCTAACTTAAAGAGGGGGCTACATTCATAAAAAATATTTTTGCACTGAATTACCAGCTACAATTTAGAAATTACAATCTGTATTTGCAAATACAGCAGCTACCATACAGTGGTTACCGTTAATAATTTTTAATTTTCCCTTTGTTTCTAAACTATGTTTAGAGATCCTCTTTAAGGGATGCTGGGGAAACTGCCAAATGGGAAGCACTAGTGGAGTGGCTTCAGTGGAGCCAAACTACCAGGAATCAGTTGAGAATACCAGGTCCCAGAACTGACACTGGGGATCCAAGAAGTTTGTAGGAGAGCCCTGTCTTGTTCTGTGTGTGAACAATTCAGCATGACATTTTTGCCATAGGAATCTCAGAATTTCCCCCCCCCACTCCCCTTGACTTCTTCTCATTTTCTGTATCATTTCCAGGCAAAAATGTTACCATATTTAGTGCCTTCAAAATCACTTGTGGAAGGCTATAATCGATTTAATAATTGTGATTCTAAAATAATATATTTATCTTCTTTACCATGCCCTGACTGTAGAGCTTGCTGCAAACACACAGATTCAAGACATGCAATTGCAAAATTTGATTTACCACATACAGTTTAATAATCTGAAAATTGAACAAATAATACTGGTTAGGAATAAACACTATGCACAAACAAAATAACCTTACTAGGGGGATTATAACCATTTATTTACCGTCCAGTAAGGAACAACATTTGGCCTTATATTTACCATTTTCAGAATTACATTACTCAAAAAAATGTCCACTTTTGAACTCAGCTATATTTTGCATTTCTATTTCTCCTTTGAACATTATCCCCAAGAGACTTTAAAATGGCCTTTTCTTTTTCAGAGCGTAAGGGTTTGACCATTTGACTCCTAAGAGCTGTATAGAGACAAGGTGGGTGAGGTAATATCCGTTATTGAACAAAACAAATGTTGGGAAAGAGACAAGCTTTTGCACCACACAGAGCTCTTCTTCCAGTCTAGTAAAGCTAGATACTCCTAGCATCACAACTAAATGCAAGGTGGAGCAGATAGATAGTTTAACATAAGTAGTTAGCACATATTCTAAGGTACCATTCAAAGTTGAGTGGCCCATTCACACTTCTGCAGTTATAAGACAAGAAGAGTGGGTTAGTGGATTACAAGTTTGTTGAAAGAAGAAAAGGAGTACTTGTGGCACCTTAGAGACTAACCAATTTATTTGAGCATGAGCTTTCGTGAAGCTCATGCTCAAATAAATTGGTTAGTCTCTAAGGTGCCACAAGTACTCCTTTTCTTTTTGCGAATACAGACTAACACGGCTGTTACTCTGAAGTTTGTTGAACTGAGCCATAAATCCATTGTCTCTGTTCAGTCCATGATTTTTAGTGCTTAGCACAGAGTTATGCATTTATGCTTGCAGGCTCATCTTTTGAAAGCGTTGTGCAGGATTCCTTTTCGAATGAGGAATGATAAGTCAGATACAGAGTGATTGTTTTGTGAAAAGTGATAGGGTGTTTCTGTGTTTTCGCAAAAAGAAAAGGAGTACTTGTGGCACCTTAGGGACTAACCAATTTATTTGAGCATAAGCTTTCGTGAGCTACAGCTCACTTCATCGGATGAGCTCACGAAAGCTTATGCTCAAATAAATTGGTTAGTCGCTAAGGTGCCACAAGTACTCCTTTTCTTTTTGCGAATACAGACTAACACGGCTGTTACTCTGAAACCTGATTTTGTGTTTTATCATTTTTCTATGTAAATTCATTTGAGAGTGATTGTCTTGTTTCATCCACAGTTATTGGGGCATTCAGAGCACAAGATGAGGTATACCACATGTTGTGACAGGCATGTGTAGGATCCATGGATCTTGAAAGATGTGCTATGAGTGGGGGTTGCATCTGTTTTTCTGCAGAGTCTGATGCCATTTTGAGTTGGTCTGTCCTGGTCCATAGGGATCTTGCTTCTGATGATGAGCTTCGAGGGTTGTTTGAGGCCAGAAGTGGGGGGAAAACATTCTTAAAGGAGGGGGTCCCCATCGAGTGTGGGTTGTAGTTGTTTGATGATACCTTATATTCTTCCAGTGTGGGGTGGTAGGTGACACCTAGGAGTGTGTGATCCGGGGCAGGGGGGGTTTATGTATTGAAGCAGGTTCTCTCAGGGTATTTGGGTGGCCCATTCCATGACATGATCTACTTCTCTGGTGAAGTGTCCTTGTTTGGTGAAGATGGCTTTAAGTGTGTAAAGGTGTATGTCATGGGATTACTCCTCAGAGCATATTCTATGATATCTGAGTGCCTGGCTGTAGATAACAGATTTCTTGGTGAGTTTGGGATGGTTACTGAATCTATGAAGGTAGGTACAGGGGTGAAAGCGAGCCGATATGGGCCGGTATGGCGTACTGGTAAGAACTGCACCGGCCTATACCCAGCCCACATTAATTTAATGTCCCTGCCCCTTTTGCCCCTCCCCCAGCCGCCACCAGGTGGGGGGTAAGGGGGGGTGGAGGGCAAAGGGAGCAGCTGCCCTGGGGCCAGCGATTTAAATGGGCCCAGGGCTCCGGACGCCGCTACTGCAGCAGCGGCGTCCGGAGCCCCGGGCCCTTTAAATAAACACGGGATCCCCAGGCGGTGCAGGCCAGGCGGCCTGGAAGAGCTGGCTGGGGGATGCTGACCCTCAGCCCCGCCTCTTCCATCGGAGGCCCCACCCCTTCCCGGGGCCGGAGCTCCAGCCGCGCCGGCCCTGTACTGGTAAGTGTCCTGACTTACTTTCACACCTGGGTAGGTGTGGTGATAAGTGGGTTTCTTGTATATGGTTGTTTTCAGGGTTACATTGTTGAAGCTGATTCTATTAGTGTGGGAATGTTCCAGAGAGAGTTTAATGGACAGGTGGTGGTTGTTGAAGTTGTGGTTGAAATCTCGGAGGGAGTTTAAGCCATCCGTCCAGAGAATGAAAATATCAATGATGTATCTCAGGTAGATCATTGGTTTCATAGCTCATTTGTCCAGAAATTCTTTAAGGTGGCCCATGAAGAGGTTGGCATACTGGGGAGCTATCCTAGTATCCATTGCTGTTCCCCTGCTTTGGACATAGTATTTGTTATTGAATGTAAAATTTTTATGGGTGAGGCTGAAATGGATGAATTTGGCAATGTGTTTAAGGTGGATAGCTGAGGGTTGGCCATTGTCTTATAAATATTTGAGGAAGGCAACTATGCCATCAGGTTTGTGAAGGAAGTCAGTTGTTTTCGGGAGGAAGCTTGCCCTTTGTGTGGTGAGTGGTTTGAAGAAATCTTACAGGTCATTTGTAATGGACCCAACTTCAAGCACTTAAGCAGAGGCTCAGGTCCCTCCTTATCCAAAAAAGCAAATGCTTAATTTTAAGCATGTCTTAAAATGTCACTGAAGTCAAAGGGACTTTAGCACATGCCCAAAGATAAACACACAGTTAATAAACACTTTGGTTAATAGAGGCAGCTTGCCAAATGGAGGCCAGCATACATGCAGGTCTCAGTGAACAAAAAAAAAAAAAAAAAAAAAAGCCAGATTGTGCCACTTTTACCGATGCTGAGTAATGCCATACAGTGCAAGTAGTGCCATTGCATTCAGTGTGAATGTGGGTGGCGGAATCTGGTTCAAAGTGTGCACTTAAGTATTTGTCTGTGGAAAAATACATGCATGCAGAACCCAGGGTCTGAAAATTAGCCCCTTATGTTTCAGAGTCCTTAGAACACCCTTCTGACTACCCTAGAGCAGAGATGGAGAGCAGAGGTGATTGCACTTTGTTACAAGAGTGATCCTGATACCACCAAGCATGATGGTTAGTATGTGCAGTTGCACTTAGAAAAAACAAATCAGCACACTTGCCTTGTGACTGTGTGCTGATGATGGCAGGCTGTGTAAGGGATGGCTGGAAACCTGGCCCAGTTCGTTAGTTTGGGGGCCATGGTGCACCTCCTTGCCCTTCTACTATGTAAGAGTCAAGGTGGGAGAGACTTTTCTCTCTCACAAACAGAAATTGGTCCAGTAAAAAGATACTACCTCACCCACCTTGTCTCTTTAATATCCTGGGACTGACACAGCTACAAATACACTGCATATTGCTACTATGCAAGACAAAGATCAGAACTGGAGAACCCCATACTACCACCAGTATACCACACACAATTTTCCACCATTGGTGTATCTATGCAGGACTGAATTTGGCCCTTATAAGGGTACCAATGTTCTACTTGGAATGCTGACACTTACATGGGGTTGTAACAAATATATGGGGCTAGAGTGGAGGTGTGTTTAGTGCCATACATGTGGTATGTTAGTACTGAAGTGATTGTTAAAAAAAAATTACTAATAACCAAAATCTGTTGCCTAGCTACTGAAACTTCAAAATACACTACCTAATTAGGGCCCAGATTCAATAAAAACTGCATTACACAAACTGAAAAAAAAAAAATTAACTAAAAAAAACCCAAAAGGATTTGCTATACTTCAGTTTGTTTTAATATAAAGATTAATCTTAAAAATAAAAAAAAAAACCTCTTAAATCTCAGAATACACACTGAGTTATAATCCTGCTCATCTCTGCAATAAGCCAATCCACAGGAGATGGAAATTAAATCAAAAGGGTACTGAATTAACTAATACAGGTTTTTTAAGAAAAATCTCTTGTTTATTCCTTACTTCTAAAATGCCAAAAATACTGCAGATATTCTCTATAAATATGTAAGATGAATAGCCATTTCTGTGATATATTGCGCTTAACAGCATATCTTCCGTCAATTCAGATTTCATTAGTCTGTAGTCTAAAGAAATTTTTCAAGCTTTTTCATGACTAATGCATTCACAGTTTCTTTTCCACACACCTAAAATGATCATATCATGCAAATTTTAAAGTCTTTCATGCCCAGTTTATAGAGTTTCCATTTTCCCTCTGTCAGTTTCTTGCTGATGGCCAGTCCTAGACAGTTTGCTCACACTGAATACCAAGTGAGATGGGTCAATTTCCAAAAAGTGCATCTAAACATTTGCTGGTAAAATGATTGGCCTCTTAACTATTTTCTTTAGTGCTCTCAAAGCAACACATTAACTATTTCAGCAGTTACTGTGCAATATAAGAAAGCAGTACCTTTAAACAAAGAGTTTCTTCATCGAAAACTGCTGTTTTGTCACAGCTGAAATGTGTCATGAAAATGTATTGATTTTGATGAAACCTTTGATAGGAAGGTTTCTCAGGTCCAGGTGGCTCTTCTGGAAAGGGGATGAGAAAAAGACATTGAAAATCTGATCTTTTCAATTCCAAAATGGACATTTTGACACAATGCCTTTTTGTGCAAACATTCTAAAGATTTTGGTTTTGTTCCAATGGCGAACAAAAACAAAAATGTCAAATCCTTGACTAACTAGTCAACCACACCCCTCATTTGGAACTGGAAGTACACAATCAGGCAACATCACAGACAAAATATATATATATATATATATATATATATATATATATATATATATATATAGTGTACAGTACTGTGTTAAATTAAAACTAATAAAAATAAAGGGAAAGTTTTATTTATTTTTACAAAGTAAGGAAACTATTTCTGTGCTTGTTTAATTTAAATTAAAATTGTTAAAAGCAGCATAGTAAAGTTTCAAAGCTGTATTGAGTCAATGTTCAGTTGTTTTGTTAGCGTTACAAACATTTCAAAGTTATGAACAACCTCTATTCCCAAGGTGTTTGTAACTCTGAGGTTCTTCTGTATTATGTCGTGAGGCTCTTTATATATTTATATAATGCATAAGAAGTTGGCTGTGGGAACAGAAACAAACAGGTATTCCTTTCATTTCTCTGTGGACCATATACAATTTTTCACTAAAAAATGTTGTAAATAGTAAAGCAATATATTATCTACCTATCTACCCTTGAAATTCATACCTGTAACATTCCTAAGTGCCTGGTCAACAGGCCAATATAGGTTACATATACTAAATGCATAAAGACAGGTTTTAGAGTAGCAGCCGTGTTCGTCTGTATTCGCAAAAAGAAAAGGAGTACTTGTGTCACCTTAGAGTCTAACCAATTTATTTGAGCATGAGCTTTCGTGAGCTACAGCTCACTTCATCGGATGCATACTGTGGAAACTGCAGCAGACTTTATATATACACAGAGAATATGAAACAATACCTCCTCCCACCCCACTGTCCTGCTGGTAATAGCTTATCTAAAGTGATCATCAGGTGGGCCATTTCCAGCACAAATCCAGGTTTTCTCACCCTCCACCCCTCCACACAAATTCACTCTCCTGCTGGTGATAGCCCATCCAAAGTGACAACTCTTTACACAATGTGCATGATAATCAAGTCTGGCTATTTTCTGCACAAATCCAGGTTTTCTCACATCCTCCCCACCCCCATACACACACAAACTCACTCTCCTGCTGCTAGCTAGGAGAGTGAGTTTGTGTGTGTATGGGGGTGGGGGGGATGTGAGAAAACCTGGATTTGTGCAGAAAATAGCCAGACTTGATTATCATGCACATTGTGTAAAGAGTTGTCACTTTGGATGGGCTATCACCAGCAGGAGAGTGAATTTGTGGGGGGAGGGGGGGTGGAGGGTGAGAAAACCTGGATTTGTGCTGGAAATGGCCCACCTGATGATCACTTTAGATAAGCTATTACCAGCAGGACAGTGGGGTGGGAGGAGGTATTGTTTCATATTCTCTGTGTATATATAAAGTCTGCTGCAGTTTCCACAGTATGCATCCGATGAAGTGAGCTGTAGCTCACGAAAGCTCATGCTCAAATAAATTGGTTAGTCTCTAAGGTGCCACAAGTACTCCTTTTCTTTTTGCAAATACAGACTAACACGGCTGTTACTCTGAAACCTGTGGCACCTTAGAGACTAACAAATTTATTTGAGCATAAGCTTTCGTGAACTACAGCCTTTTGCTCAGATAAATTTGTTAGTCTCTAAGGTGCCACAAGTACTCCTTTTCTTTTTGTAAATGCATAAATACTCTCTCCTTTTTGATGTTATGCCCTTTGAGACACAAACTGTCTGCTAATGTGTCTCCTAACTCAACAAGGTGGGCCTTTAGGTACTACCGTAATGCAAATAATAATAACCATCACTGCCAAAACATACCCTGACAATAATTCATTATGTAATACTAATAAACTAAAACAATAATGCATTGTTACATTGTTAATGTTTAATGAGCCTCATCATTTATTTGCTATTTATAAATGTTTTATATGATTCTATTAGGTAAGGCACTACTATATTATTCCACAGAATGTGTAATAAACTATATAGTAGAAATTAAATTTCACATTAGAAAGAAAATGTCTATATGAGGACATTGTGGCTGAGCTGAAGGCCAGTTTCGTGCAGGAAACACCAACTTCCAGATATATTCTTCTCTGTGGTGTGATTACTTTATCTGTCCCTTTATTAGCAGATGCTACAATAGCAAAACTTAGTTCCAGGAGAATGGGTCTGTCTTCAGTTGATGGAAATTGATCTGCTGAAGATGAGATAGTTGAAATAAGACATACTTTACTAACTCAAAACTTGAAATTTGTCCACCTCCCCAAGTATCACATTCCTCTTCTATTATGTCCTGGCCTGGAATATTGTATTTTATATCCCAGACTAGCTCATTTTAGTCTTCTGGACTTCAGCACTAGTATTCTGCTAATTCAGTTCACCTACTTTCCCACTCTTCCTGTAATGCATCCATGACTATATCTATTAATCCACTTATAATTTTCAAGCATAAATGAAAAATTATAGAAGCAAGCTTGTACACAGTAGGTTAAGCGAGAAAATGATGTAGAGGTTAGTACGTTTATAGCTGGATCCTCTATTTACCTATGCAGTGATGAAAACATGTAATCTCTACAGCAAAAGCTGTGATTCTCTGCCAGCTGGCTGACTGCCCTTATTTGCGGGGAATAGTAATGAAGGAGGCTCAAGCAAATGGCCACCATCTGGGTAAAGCTCAAGTGAGCTTGTTTGGACAAGGCTCCGGGGTCGAGTAAATGAAGTGGACTTCTGTGTTAAGATGCATCTGTGAAAGTATAATTCCTCTTTATATAAAACCTGGCTTTAGTCAATGCAGGTGCAGAAGGTTGGCGATATTTCTAAACTAGATATAATTTAGTAATTTTTAAAGATGCATATTGTGTGTATAAATATCCATATGAAGCCCATCTTTGAAAACATAATTGACAAACAGGAAGGTATTATTTAAAAAAAAAATCTGATAAGTAAAAGGAAAACAGCATGGGGAAGTCATATATCAAAAGATACCTTTCTACTAGGTCTTATTAATACATTTCATTTAGTTCACTACTTTTATTGATACAAAAGAAGAATGATGCTTTACTATCGTGTACTAATTGTAAGTTTGTGTTGCTAAGATTTTAAGTTTCTTGAACAAAGAACAAAAACTTGGGCACTAATAAAACAGGTACATCACATATCAAACAATTGAGAAGTACCGTGTTAAGATTTCGCAATACATTTTAAACATTACTACGTTAATTGAAGTTGAATCTTAGTTATTACTATTTATCATTAAAATACACTTCCCACTCATGCAAAACATGACTTCTCCACAGCCTATGCATTGAAATAAGCTGAGAGTTTGATTGTTGTGTTTCTGGATCTGTGCAGGAAACATATACTTAAACCTAAGTACATGCCTAAATCACTGTCATGCATAAGTGCTGTCCTGAATGAGAATCCTTCCCTGAATCAAGGTCTTTGTTAGTACTGATAGTGGCAAGGTTACTATATCATTTGTTACAGTCAGTGTTAGACTGGTGAACCCTGCATCGTAACGTACTGGCTCGTATGTATGAACATCATTGCCCTTTCACAAAGAATCAGACCTGTTCCCCTAGTTCCCAGCTATTGCCTGATAGTAGGTAGACTTTTTCCTGTTTGATTAATAGCACTTCTTTCCCCCCCACACACACAACACCCTCCTTTTTTCCCCGTTACGGTTTCATAATTGGCTCCTGTATGAATATCCCTCATTTTCAATTGTGTCTGTATGTGTAAGAAAAATACCAAAAACCTTTGCCACATAGCGTTGCTGTTTAAAAATGCATTAACCCACTCACAGTAAAGACCATTAACAACTTAATATTTGGCAGCTTTGACGACACTGATATTTCCTATTTTTAAAATAGGAGAAAACTTTGTTTATCTCAGCTCTCTCTGTTGTAACCTCTGGCAATGCCTGAAATGGCAACCACTGTGGGTCTTGCATCTGCTAGTTAGCAGGAGCAACCTGTGCTGGCCCCACAACAGCACTGACATAAATGCAGGATGGATTCCCATTTGCTCTCTAGCCTGTACATTGCCTTTTACTTTGTTTCTTACGGCACTTCGTAACTGCATTGGAACGAACCTTTCAGGGTATGTCTAGACAGACAAAAAGTTACACAGTTCTGTCTGCCAACTAGAGGCCAGGCATTATAATCATTCAGTCGTGCCCCAGGTGGATTTGCCATCTATACACCCTACCCATTAACAGAACTAAGCCATAAACTGGGACTCTTGTGGCTCATAGGCAGCAACTCTTTCAGGTGAGATAAAGGACCCTCCTTTTGATTGAGCCAGTGGGAGCTGTGCTTTCTCAACTGGAAGTCACTTTTTTGCATCTTGCAAGAGTGATTTAAAATTATTCCTTTGAGGGCACCTGGGGTGAAGCATTTGTTTGGGAATCAGGCATATGCCCCTCAAAACTGTACCCTTCCCTTTAGATTCCAGTTGCCATAACAACTGTACAATACATTTGCTCTCAAACAGCACTTTATTATTATTATTATTAGCAGGTTTGCACTCCAGGAGGAAAGCTGATTTACTTTCCCTGAGGAAACTCACCATACGACATTTAAAATGTCAGAGCGAGAAGAATACAAGCTGGAACTATAAAACCATATTAGAAATAAAACACCTTATGGGAAACTATAATGGCAAATGCTGCTTTTGTAACAATGATCACTGTCATTCACATTGAATTTAAGGGGAATTTTATGTGCAGTGATCACGAGATCAGAACTTTATTAGCCACTGGCAACAGAATGCTTGGAATAGAATTCAGATTTCAATATCACATTTTGGACTCTCCTGCAGCTTATAACTGCATGTCTATATAAAGTATTGTGCTCTTAAAAAGGCAACCAAAACTTTTTGTCCTTTTATTCCCATATAGCAGGCTATATTTACAGAATGTGTTGCCAGCTTAAGTTAATGAAGAATTTAGGCCTTCCACTAGTAATAATGGTAATACTATAATGGCTGCTTATTACTGTGTAATGCAAATTGTCACCACAGTACTACTGTCACAAATATATTTTAGCAGTCTCTCTCAAAGTCAAAGTAGCCCAACGTGTTTGTTTCAACCTGTGAGAAGCTTTTACTTTACAGAAATTGTAGAAAAAGAATCGGTTACTGGATACTAGAAGGGGGAGAGGAAGAGTCTACAAGCAAATGATTTCTTTGTAGTATATTTATCCTTTAATGTGCTCCAGCACAGCAAAATTGTGTCCTTGAACGAAGGATATGAATGATACTATTAAGGGAGACACACAAACCTAGACAAAGAAAGTCATTTATTTTCACTGACCCAGCTGGTCACCTGAATTGAAGTTCAGCACTATAGAATCAAGCATTGCCATCATATCTGTAATTACTGTATCAAGGAGACTCAAGGAATGCTCGCTCATAAGAGGAGAAGCAGACCTTCACATTATACAAGGAGACCAAAAAGTGAGTTAAAGAGGAAAGTATCATTTTCACATTGATACTTAACAATTGTAGCTTATGGATAGGTGCTATGGTTACATATATTTGATGCATTTATAGTGCAGTGTTCACTATTTAAAAGGTCAACATTTTGCATGTACTAGGTATAGGAGTAAATTGCAGATTCTTGGATAGTACCTTTGCAGTAACTACTGGCAAACTGACTTTTTAGTATCAACCAATGTGTTGTGATTTAATTAGAAATGGAACATACCCAACATCTTCATGTTCACCTTCTCTGTATGGACAGGACATAGTTCCCAATTGAGTACTTGGGTCTAGGAGCGGGGGACAGTCCCAATTGGGTCCTATTTTACCCCCTCACACTAGTGAAGCAGCCCCTACTGGCTGGAGTAGTGAATGAATGTGTTCACTCTGCAGGAAAGAAAGGGCTATAAGGCATATTATCTTGGAAATTATTAAATAGTGTGGATCTCTTCAGTGACAAAGGTCTGTTCTAGAACCCACTGTTTACAACCAAAGTCAATGGGAGTCTTTCTATTGGCAGTGGACACACTTTTGCCACAAAACACATGTAAGAACTTAAAAAGGAAGCAGACTGGTGAGTTACCTGTGTGTATTTAACATCTGCAGAAGCTAGCCATTGTCAGTAAAGAATAATGACATAATCAATCCAGAACAATCTCTGATTGCATCTATAATGGTGCCATGTAATTAAGAGTGAAAGTCACAGAGAAATATATATATATATTTAAAAGGAAGTGTGTCTTTTATTTAATACAAGCACATTTCATTTAGAGTCAGTAGGGTAGAGGATACTAAATACATATCCTTTAATTGTTAGAGGACACTTACACAAACAAGTCTGCAAGAAATAAACCTAATTACTATATAATTAACTCCAAATTGCATAAACAACAAAGGCATGATTAGATAATTATTATCTCTTCAGTAAATCCCATTGCCAGTAATAGGATCCCGAATGAAAAGAGTGAGAGTTAAAAGTAGACGTTCCATTTGGGAAATGTGTGCGGGCATATATTTGACATTTAAAAATGTACTGACTGCTAGCTAATGGACAAGATGCCTTCATAGTGTGCAAGCCACATGTTTCTAAGTAGCAACTTCATATATTAGCAATGTAGTTATGTACTTGCAAAGGTCTTTTCTCATGCTCTGTTGCACTTTACTTTACTAGCGTCCAATTAAAAATTAATGGGACTTCTTGTGGCTAGTGGAATAAGGCAATCCCTTAAACGTTATGGTCTCATGGGTTAACTCCCTCCCCCATAATGTTATCAGGTTTGGAGAACTTCGCTTATAATGGAAAGACTGACATTACTTTAACAAAAGCACAAGTAACGGGCTTTAAAATTCACACAGTTGTTGCTTACAGTTTATCAACATCTAGTTGTTTGCTGTGATATGCATACTATAATCTCAAAAGGTACCTTGAAATAAGTTTCTATTGAAATGAAAATTAAAGATGTATGCACACCCCTCATGACCTGGGGTGGAACTGTGGCACCCTGCCTCAGTTTCCCCTAGGAACTCCATATCACAGTTCAGTAGTAATTGTAACCAGTCCTCTTCTGGGGTCCAGTTTAGTTAGCCTTACACACATGGAGCCTCGAGGCCCTATCTTCAATTCTACATCTCTCTCCTTGAGTCATGAGTCCCCAACTCTCTTTCCCAAAGTTGGGTCCAGTCCAGTCCCTCTCTCCATGAATCAGGAGCACCCCCCACCCAACCACACACACACACACAAACACACACACACACTCTTTTCTTCCCAGAGCTGCATTTAGTTCAAACTGCCCCATTATTCCCTGCAGCACTCACCTACAGCTGCTTCCAAATGAGCTCCTTTTAAATTCCACATCGAGCGCAGATATATCAGTGCAGGGCTAACTGGACAGGCCTGGCTGTCCCAAGCCCTCCTGGACCTTAAAGGGGGAGGCTGTCCTGTTACAATATATTGTACATGTTAACCCATAATGCCAAAAGACATTTTGCAGGCAACTTTCCGTTTTGAGATTCTACCTTATTCAAGGATTGTTTTGTATAACTTAAGTTAACATTATAATATATTTTATTGCTTTTTGTAGTTAAATTTTAATATAATTGTAATGATGCTGGTTCTGGTGGGACCCAACTGAGAGTGCCAATTCAGGACAAATTACTTCAAGCAGGGCAGTTACAGCCCAAGGCTGGGGTTTCTATGCACATCAAGGCAAACCAAACCAGCCAGACGGAGAAGACTTTGGTTTTACCCCACTGGCTAACCACAAGTCACATGAGCAATTCCCTTAGACACTTCAGTTTCCCAGTACCACCACAAGTACCACTCATTATGGGGACAAGTGGTTATGAAAACCAACACCCCAGTAAAAGAAAAAAGGTTCTCTTAATCCCAAAGGACCAAGCCCCAGACCCAGGTCAATATACAAATTAGATCTTACCCACAAATCACGCTGTTGCCAATCCTTTAGAATCTAAAAATCTAAAGATTTATTCATAAAAGGAAAAAGATATAGATAAGAGCTAGAATTGGTTAAATGGAATCAATTACATACAGTAACGGCAAAGTTCTCGGTTCAGGCTTGCAGCAATGATCGAATAAACTGCAGGTTCAAATCAAGTCTCTGGAGTACACAGCTGGGATGGGTCATCAGTCCTTTGTTCAATGCTTCAGTGTAGCAAAGTTCCTCCAGAGGTAAGAAGCAGGATTGAAGACAAGATGGAGGAGCTGCAGCAGCTTTTTATATTCTCTTTCTTTGTTCCAAAGACAAGCTGTCCATCACATGGCATGGAAAAACCTCAGAGTTCTGTCCATAGGTATGTGCCTGCATACCTTGCTGAGGCACAAGGCATGTCTGCCTTCTCTCATTGGGTTGATTGTATAGCTGATGGTCCTTAAGGGGCCATCAAGCAGGCGAGGCAGAGCTGACTTGTCTGGGGGTGTCACCCAGAAGCATAGCACAAGTTTGAACTACACACTGTATAGAGCCAATATTCATAACTTTAACTACAAAAATGATACACAGATAGACAGCATAATCATAACCAGCAAACCATAACCTTGTCTGAGACACCTTATTTGACCCCCTTTATATAAGATTTGGTGCCACTAGAGGACCTTGGTTGCAACAATGTTCTATATGGTCCCAGTTCAAGTCAATAACATCACAATAATCAACACAGGGAATGCACACAGCCTTACTTTTCAGGATTGCTATTCACCAGCTACTTCCATTAAATGGAGTTGGAGGTTCTCCATGCCTCTGAAAATTAGGCCTTTGATTTAGTCAATGAAAACATAGCTTCTAACCCAGAAGAGTTACTTTGTAGAGTGGCACTGTAAAATTCCAGGATCATGTGTCCCAATGATTTCTGTATCACATTTTCTCAGTGAAGCAAAAAGATCCCCCGTTTCCCCTCAACTTGGCTGTCAGAGACCAAAGTGAAACTGTTGTTTTCCATCTTGGGCATGATCTTCAGAAATAAGGGAACCACAATAAAAAGTATGCCTCAGCTACATCCGTGCAAACCCATTGTCTTCAGATCTTTCCACAATGAAACCTTTCCAAATCCACTTAAGTCTAATGCTTAGACAAGCAGTGACATTAAATAAGTGGGTTACTTTTGTGCTGTATTCAGCTTGCAATACCTTGATTATTGCTGCTGATATGCAAGATGGAAAGAACTCGATTGCTCATGCTTAAGTATTACACAATTTGACAGTTTGAGTATTAGAGTCCAGGATGAGTTTGAAAAAACAAAAAACCCACATGATTTTATGTGCAAGCTGAACAAATCTGAAACATAAATCAGTAAAAAAAAAACAAAAAAAAAATCAATAGAGATCCCACAATGCCATGTTTTACACTGTCACTTTTCAAGAGTGCACTTGAAGAGATGAAATTACCTGAAACTAAACAATGCCAATACTATGTTGAACCAGAGACATTTACAATAGTTTGCCTAATGCCAGACTGAGGTAGAATGCATGAAAGATACCCTCTTAACTGCATTTCTCTCTCTGAGTATGCTTTGTCCTTAAATGGAAGATCTGCAGCTTGCTTCAAGAAAAATGGAATAATTGAGAGATAAACTGCACTGTCTACGTAACTTTGTGATAGACTGGACTTTATTGCTTAGCACATATCAAATAACCGATTTAACTGATATTAAGATATAGGGGGGGATATTAAGGTTGGAGGAGCTGCAGCTAAAGCAAATGTGTATATTCACTGCTCTCATTAGCCCCATAGGAGCTGTGGCAGCCAGGAGACCAACTTAAAGCAGTACAATGGTTGCCCTTGCTTGTGCCAGAGGACAAATTGGTGCCTGCAGCCCTTTAAAAGCAGAAATGCAAATTGTGCCTCTCCAGTCTCCACACTGGCACAGTGATTAATCTGGCCCCATATGTTACCATTTCTGACAATGCCTCTCTCCAAGGCTCAGTTCTGCTTCACTGACTTCAGTAGCCATCTTTTGTTCCCAGTGATTGCATTCAAGAAGCAGGATTGGGCCCCTAACATGTAAACTTTTGACAAATAACTAGCATGAGAACATAGGCAGTTACAGTTATTAAATTAGTGTGTGTCTATCGGGGACTGGGCATAATTCTTACATATTAACATATTTTGTTAATATGTAAGAATTATGCTAATTTTAAATTTTGTAAGATACACTTAGTTCTTGCTGGATAGCCTCATTTTGTAAATGTGCAAATACAAAAATGTAAAAACACTTGGGGACCAATTCTGTCCTTCCTCACACAGGTGTAACAGCAATCAATGGAGCTGGATGTTGGGCTGGTCAAAACTACTTTATATGTTACTTTCCGGAAAAGTTAACACTAATACTGTGTCAGGAGAATGATGCTCTGTGGGACACTTCTGTTTATTGAACAGAAAAAAGCAGCAGATAGTTTGAATGTAGAAGAGAGGGATGTGTGTGTGTGTGTGTATAATAGAGAGGTGGAAGTCTGAAGATGGGTAAGCCTAGATGAGACAACACTATGTGAGATATGTATAAGGGTTTTTATCACTTCAGGGAGTGTGTGCGCCCAGTCATTTTACAGAGTGCTGATTAAGTAAGTAAGTGTTCTTTACATCCTTGCTTCCTCTGTTGCATGTCAGGGATCAGTGTCCACTGACTCCAGTTTGCTACTTCCATTGTCCACACACTTAGGCAGCTGGTGGTCAGTGAGGTTCATGGCAAGTGATGGTGAAAATTGCATTATGAGCAAGCCCTGTAACTTGGTTTTTTAATTCTCTGAACTCTTTTTCAGTTAGAAAGACAGGCTTTGCCTGCCAGCCAGTTGGTCTCCCCTTCTAACCCTTCACCTCCCCCACCCAAAAACAACAACAACAACAAAAACCCACTACCTCTCACAGTTCTAAAACATTGTGACCTTCCCATAACTTGAATGCGATTCCCAGCTCATTTCTTACCATTATAAATAATTCATTAGGCATTATAATTCACACTCCATGCAGCAGATTGGAAGTCATAGACACATCCATGCATCTTCTCTCTGGTTAGTTGTATCATTTAAGTTGTTTCGGTCACAGTTCAGTAAGTTATTAGAAACATATTAATTATTCCCTATCCATTAGGCAAGACTAGTGTAAAAGATTGGTGGCATAATGCTAACTTGTGGAGGATCTGACACATTGTATTGCAGATAATACATTAAAATGAAACAATTCTATACAAGGTTTCAGAGTAGCAAGTTCATAGTCTCAGGTGCAATCATTAATTCTGCAATTAAAAATTAAGTTATGCTTTAGTATGTGGGAAGTAGTGGGCAGTGAACAGATAATCTGTCATAAAGATACTTAATGAGGGAAAAGGTGGGGATGTTTACTCATATCTGTGTGGAATCGGATATGTTAGGGGCCCAATCCTGCTTCTTGAATGCAATCACTGGGAACAAAAGATGGCTACTGAAGTCAGTGAAGCAGAACTGAGCCTTGGAGAGAGGCATTATCAGAAATGGTAACATATGGGGCCAGATTAATCACTGTGCCAGCGTGGAGACTGGAGAGGCAAAATTTGCATTTCTGCTTTTAAAGGGCTGCAGGCACCAATTTGTCCCCTGGCACAAGCAAGGGCAACTATTGTACTGCTTTAAGTTGGTCTCCTGGCTGCCACAGCTCCTATGGGGCTAATGAGAGCAGTGACTATACAAGTTTGCTTTAGCTGCAGCCCCTCCAACCTATGATATATCCCCCCCTCCATCTTCTGGTTTATCTTTGTTCTACCCCTGACATGTCCTGGAATATTTCCTGCATCCAGAGTTTCTGTAGAACATGCAGAGTTGGCTATGCATTGAACAGGGAAGTTCTTTGCACCTGGAGCAGGGAGGGAGAGAAATGCTATGTTAGCATAAAGTGGGCACAACATAGTGATACATTTTCCCCATCATCAAGTTCCACCCATGTGCTCCATTAAGATACTAGGCTGAATCCACTGTTGGCACAGACATTGAAGTCCATCAACCTGTAATCACTCACACCGGCCATAAATATGGCCTATAGTTGATATTGTGCTATAAGGTTCTGGTATGTACTAAAGACCAAAATCTGCCTCAACTACTTTACAACCAAGGGCAAGTTTGGCTTGAAAGAGTGTAAAATTGGTGCAGTTCCACTGCCAGAACCAATCTAAGTATGTCTCTCCTCATGAAGTTATACTTTGTTAGGGTAGCATATGGGGGTTTGAGGCAAAGGGTGAGCTATGTGGGTCACAGATAGATCTGTGACTCTGTGGATCTTCCAGCCAAACCTCTCCCCAGCATCTAAGTTTTGAGCACAGAGCAGCCCGTGTCAGGATTTCCCTTGGCTCTCTTGGGCCTGGGAGGATCATATTCTCATCAGCTCCATCATGAAAAAACTCTTTGCAAAACTCATTAGTCAGGCCTTGCAGAGGCAGAAAAGGTACGTAGAATTTGAAACAAAAAAGGTGAAGTTTCCCCTTGTGGCATTTAGGAGGTACATATTAGATAAATTCAAGAAATAAACTACAATAGGATGAGATGTCCCAAAGAATTAGGGGGACACACAGTATTTCACAATGGCTATTATGGGTACTATTACTAGGCAGGGACTTCAGGCCTGTGCCCTGATTTAACCATGTATTTGTGAGCGAACAGCTGTTCATAAAAACCAGATTTTCTGAAGAACATTGGGAACAGTAAGGTGTTTCTAGTGTTTTATAGCTTTTTGAGGAAGGCTACTCAGCATCTTTTCTTATGACATGCTGAGATCCTTAAAGGAGTTAAAACTGGTCACTGTCCTTTTCAACATTTACAATGAGGTTATTTTCCTTAGCTTTGTAAGTTTGGAACTATCTGACATTTTATATCTACTCACAGACACAAAATCAGCATAGATTCCAAGATAATCAGACTCTAAAGGTCACTATCCTTCTAAACTGGCTAGTTATAAACATTTTTTGGGGAAAAAAAAAACATTATTTCTAATCAATATTGGTCATGCTGCGAAATGGACTTTGAAAAGTGAAGAACCTTGACTGATATTACCTTTTTTAAACTTGTGAAAGTTATTAAAGAATAATTCTTGTTCCTATACATAAGTATGGCCTGGATCTCAAACAAGAAATTAGTGAAAACAGATATATTTGTCAGGGATTTTTCACCTTTGGATTTACTAAACCGTTTGAATAAATTGTCTGTTACTATATTGACTGAACAGTAGATATTTCCCCCTCTGCATTATTTTATTTATTCCCCGATGCATAGTTTGTGGGTTACCACAGTATCAGATTAAGGAGAATGTATGAGAAATAAGTCAAAGATAGAATGATATCTCCTTGGAAAACAAGACAGTAATATGAAGGTATTTATCCTGCTTCCAAAGTATTTGCTGGTTACATAACAAAATATACTAACATCAAATAGGTTATTAACTGATTCCACTGTTTTTCCTATTTCATTCCACAGTACATCTAATAGAGTAAAAAAAGGTATTACCTAGAACAACAACTCATTTCCACATAAAGAGATCATCCCAAAGCATACAGTGAATGTACTTAAGTATTATCCTAGTTCGACAGATATTATTGGATTTAGATGTATTTAGACATTTTAAGTAGCGCTGTTGATCAATCAGTTAAGTAATGCAATTAACTCTCACAATTAATCACGATAAAAAAATAATCATAATTAATAACAGTTTTAATCGCACTGTTTAAAACATTTCAACTGGTATTCTATTGTTTAATGTTTTGGATCTTTTTTCTACATTTTCATATATATTGTATTCTGTGTTATAATTGAAAACAAATGTATATTTTGATTGCAAATATTTGCACTGTAAAAACAAAAAACAGTATTTTTCAATACACCTCATACAAGTACTGTAGTGCAATGTCTTTGTTGTGAAAATGCAACTTATAAATGTAGATTTTTTTTTGGTTACGTAACTGCACTCAAAACCAAAACAATGTAAAACTTCGGCGCCTAGAAGTCCACTTAGTCCTACATCTTGTTCAGCCAATCGCTAAGACAAACAAGTTTGTTTACATTTACAGGAAAGAATGCTACCCTCTTCTTATTTACAATGTCACCAGAAAGTGAGAACAGGCATTTGCCTGGTACTGTTGTAGCTAGCATTGCAAGGTATTTATGTGTCAGTTATGCTAAACATTCATATGGCCCTTCATGCTTCGGCCACCATTCCAGAGGACAGGCTTCCATGCTAATGATGCTCTTTAAAAAAATAATATGCATTAATTAAATTTGTGATTGAACTCCTTGGAGGAGAATTTTATGTCCCCTGCTCTGTTCTACCAGCATTCTGCCATATAGTTCATGTTATAGCAGTTTTGGATGTTTGAAACTGCTATAACTTCATGTTCTTCATCTTAAGAACACTTTCACTGCAGATTTGACAAAATATAAAGAAGGTACCAATGTGTGATTTCTAAAGATAGCTACAGCACTCAACCCAAGGTTTAAGAATCTGAAGTGCCTTCCAAAATCTGAGAGGGACGAGGTGTGAACCATGCTTTCAGAAGTCCTAAAAGAGCAACACTCCAATGCAGAAACTACAGAACCTGAACCACCAAAAAAGAAAGTCAATCTTCTGCTGGTGGCATCTGACTCAGATAATGAAAATGAACATGCGTCAGTCCACACTGCTTTGGATTGTTATCGAGCAGAACCAGTCATCAGCATGGATGCATGTGCCCTGGAATTGTGGTTGAAGCATGAAGGGACATATGACTCTTTAGCGCATCTGGCACGTATATATTTTGTGACGCCAGCTACAACAGTGCCATGGGAATGCCTGTTCTCACTTTCAGGTGACCTTGTAAACAAAAAGCAAGCAGCAGTATCTCCTGCAAATGTAAATAAACTTGTTTTTCTTAGCGATTGGCTGAACAAGATGTAGGAGTGAGTGGACTTGTAGGCTCTGAAGTTTTACATTTTTGTTGTTTTTGAATGCTTTTTTATTTTCTACGTATTCTACATTTAAGTTTAACTTTCATGATAACGAGATTGCACTACAGTACTTGTATGAGGTGAATCCAAAAATACTATTTCTTTTGTTTTTTTACATTGCAAATAATTGTAATAAAGATAAAGTGAGTACTGTACACTGTATTCCGTGTTGTAATTTAAATATATTTGAAAATGTAGAAAACATCCAAAATATTTAGATAAATGGTAGTCTATTATTGTTTAACAGTGCAATTAATCACATGATTAATTGCAATTAAATATTTTAATTGCACAGTTAATCATGATTAATTTTTTTAATCGCTTGATAGCCCTAATATTTAGTATTGAGAATAGCTTTGAAACCGGTGATCTCTCTCAAACCAGCATGAACTTTTTAAATGTGCCTTTATACACATTTTGGGTTGAAATTTTCCATGTCTGAAAATGTCTTTCTTGAAAGGTTGTGTAAGATCCAGGAGGATGGGGAAATGAAATTTCCCCCCATATTTTTTGTGGGGAAATAACTCAAAAACATCTGATCTTTGAAAATTCAAATAGACTTGAAATCTTTCACCAAAGAACAGTATATGCTGTGCTAGCTTAGTTGTTTTAAATCCATTGTTTTTTGAAATTCCGAACATTTCAAAATGGGGTATGTGCAGTAGAAAATAGCTGGTTGCTGCACACTTAGAATGAGGCTACCTCAACTTGTATCAGTTATCAGAGGTGCAGTAGGTAAGTAACACACGCTGTTACTTCACTCTGTCCTTGTCTACTTTTCTTTACACATTCCTTTTTAGCATAAATCCTTATTTTAGTAAGAAATCTCTGTTTTCTAGCAGAGAAAGATGACCAGAACAGTTCCCCAGGAGAGGTATGTTTAGTGTACTTAATGAGAAATATAAAATTTATATTCCATGAATCTATTCATACACACACACACAAAAAAACCCCTGTTATTTCTTGCAACAGAGCCAAGAGCTTCCTGTGTGCCGATATGCTTTCTGGTTTGCTGTAAGAAGAAAAGAAGATGATGAGATGGCAAGAGTTGAACACTGCTCTGGAAGAGGAAGAATAGAAGTGAGTCTTGGTTTTTTTGATGGGTGCCCATCACTTAGGGGGGAATGGAGAGGTCAGGTATGCAGAGCTGGAGAAAATGTAAGGGTAATGGTGCATACTCGCCATTAGCAGTGTACCCTCCTGTCTGGAGGTAGCATTGCAGGAATCTTGTGCCACCTTTTGACAACTTCCTCAGCCCTTTGGTGGCCTGTCTCTCTGTGAGTCTTCTGTGATCGGGCTCTCTGGCCAAGTCATATGAAAGTTCAAATGCCTTCCAGGTTAACAAATGTCCAACTGAAAGTCCAAAACAAATACCCAAACTAACCATTTTTTTTTGTGTGTGTCTTGTGCCTCCCTGCTTCTTAGCCTCTTCTCCTGGCCCCTAAAGAGCTTCTCTTATCATGGTACCTCCCTACCAGGATTCCCCAACTACTATGGTAACTTACCTTAAGGATTCCCCCGATCCATGTAGGCCCTACCTCAGTGCTCCCCCACAGAAGTCTAACCTGCTCCCTGTAGGCCTTTTTGTAGACCCTCAATCAAGAGCAAGCCAGCCAGTTCTGGGGTCCCTCCCCCACAAACTCTGTTCCCAGCTGCTTTAAAGCAGTCCCTGATTCCCTGCATCTGTGGTCATTCATTATAATGAAGTCACCCTGTCACATTCAGCTGTGTTTACTGGTTTTCACTGGGTTGCAAGGTCACTGGCAAGACTGAACCCAGCTTCTCTTATAGGACCAGCCAGTCTGTGACACTCAGAAATATACATATAAACAGTCTTGTTTGAGCCCTCCTAACCCAGTCCCCATATGGCTTAATAATAGGCCTGTCCTTTGCCTCAGATTAGAGCAGTCTGGAGGTTGTTGAAAACTGTGCTGGCTACTAGTGATCCTCTTCTAGCAGCCAGGGATTGCAAAAGGCACATAAACATTGTAGGTACTTCCCTTTTTGCCCCAGACATACCCTTTACCAGGAATCAAAAGGGAGAGGTATAGTAGCTGCTATGAGCTCTATATGACAACCCAAAGCATGGGCAATTAATATCCAGATTTTCAAGACACTCTGCAACTCCCTTTCTTCTTAATGGATGCTGCTGAGTGCTTTGAAAATCTGGCCATTATTGGCTAGCTGAGGTATATTGGGACACCACAGCAATACAGAGCTGCTACAGGGTGACTAAGAATCTGATCCTTTTGGTAAGTTTCTGTGTCTCAATTACTTAGCATTAAAACATTAAAAAAAAAACACACACACACCAAACGCATACACTTGGAAAATAGCTCAGATGCAATGCAATGACCTTATAGTTTCATAGAGACAGGTTTCAGAGTAGCAGCCGTGTTAGTCTGTATTCGCAAAAAGAAAAGGAGTACTTGTGGCACCTTAGAGACTAACAAATTTATTTGAGCATAAGCTTTCATGGGCTACAGCTCACTTCATCGGATGCATTCAGAATGTATGAAGCTGTAGCTCACGAAAGCTTATGCTCAAATAAATCTGTTAGTCTCTAAGGTGCCACAAGTACTCCTTTTCTAGTTTCACAGAGAAAGGGAAGGGCCATTTCTTGGTGTTTAAGCAGAAGAACTGTATGACTAAAATTAATCTATGTGAATTTGGTGTGGGGATTAAAACTCCATTGCAACATGGGAGATGGCTTGTCTAGGATAGTAAAATTCAGTGGAAGGTATTCCCTAGTACTGAATGAATACTTTGATATATTTCACCTCTTGGTGAAGAAGAACTTGTAGTATTCTTGAATTTATATGCTATGTGAAATCATTCACCAAATACTTTTGGCAAATACCTCTGTGGTCTGTAGATTATGCTTGCACAGTTCATTGAAAGTATTAGTATGTGAAATTCATGCTATGCTGGTTGACTGGAGATATTGGACTAGATTCACCAACATTAAGTCAAAATGGGTTTTCAGCTACTTTGCATTATTAGAACAAAACGGAGCAGCTTCGTACGAATCTGTCCTATACGAGGAAGACAAGGATGGGTGTGGGTGTGTGTGTAATACCTTTTATGGGACCAACTTCTGTTGGTGAGAGAGAAGAAAAACTTTCCAACTTGCATGGAGTTCTTCTCAAAAGCTTTTTTCTCTCACCAACAGAAGTTGGTCCCATAAAAGATTATCTCTAATATCCTGGGATCAATACAGCTACAACAACACTGCATACCACAGGTGATGTTACCTTTCTCTTCCAGATTGAACACAATTCTTAGAATCAGGTTTTTGGCATGAGTACTCAAGTTTAGCAATTCAAAATCCACTTGCTGTGAATATTTTCCCACTTTCACTTACAGTTTGACAATTCCATGAATGTTTCCTCCAACACCTGAGAGAAGCTAGTAAAATGCCTGAACAAGCATGAAGATTTAGCACTCATGGGTTAATGATCAAAAATTCAAAGCTGGTTTTAGCATTGATTGAAACACAGTTCTTCTGGGATTGACCTTTGAAGTGTCAATCAGCATAGTCCTAGGTCTTTACGGGAAAGATTGCTTTCAGAGATGTTCCTTACAGGGAGTACAAATCCAAGATGACAGCACAGGCTGTTTGAGATCTCGGGAAAATAAATATCTATTCTACTTGGTGAGCTCTTAAACATCTGTACTTAAGGAGTTCCTCTGAACTGCTTTCATCTGCAATCTTCTCCCTTTTTATTTCCTGCTTTTGGAAGTTTTCAACTGCTTCAGCCTCTCACATTGCTAAATCTTAGAGTGATTCCTCAGACGCAGACCAGCAGCACATATTTTACTTAGCTATAAAATCTGCTATCACAGCAATTTGCATTTACATTTTAATATGAAGACTAAAGAGGTATACTGAATCAACAACATAGTGCATTCCTGGCATACGCCTTTCAAGTTGTCAATCTGCTCTCTCATGCCTTTTCTATTTGTTCTGCTCTCTGGCCAGGACAGAACTGGTGCTTCAAATTTACTGAATGTGCAATATTTTATCATAGATCTTAAATCACAATTCATATATTTTAAGACAGATGCCAAGACATATTCAATATTAGTGCTATTGAATGTGAAATGATCCCAAGTTCCTCGGGAACAACTTAGGTTATATTGCAGAGTATTCATACTGCAAGCTGTCAAAATATCTTTTCCATTTTATATCCATAGGGGTGATGTCATAAGGTCAACTGCTATTTTCTGAAGTCTTGCTTCCTGGAGGCAAACTTCAAGAAGGGAAAATTTTGTGCTGTAGGTGAGATAAAAGGATGTTGGAGAACAGAATGTGTCAAGGGTAGGAGGAAGGATGTGGATTTCATTGCATTCAGAAATACCTGCACTGGTAGGAACGACAGACTTGAGTAAGCATCTATTTTATTTAAGCTGCAACAATGGATCCTCCTGGAAGATTTTGTTTAAAAACTAAAGTTTAGGTGAAATTCAAAGAGTTGATGTCTCCCCCCCCCCCCCCCCCCAGAAATCTTTGCTCCTAGAGACGGTGGCTAATTCAATTTTTCGGGGGGGGGGGGGAGTGACAATTTTCTGGAAATTAGTGGTATCTTGGGTACAACTGATCAAAAATTTTTCAAAAAAAAATGTCATCTGAAAATGCTGTTTTGTTGAAATCTAAATGTAAACAGACAAAGTGGGTGAGGTAATATCTTTTACTGGACCAACTTCTATTGGTGAGAGGGGCAAGTTTGAGCTACACTTCAAACCTGGGACTCTCTCAGTACCTTTCCCAGACCTAAAGAAGAGCTCTGTGTAGCTCAAACTTGCCTCTCTCACCAACAGAATTTGGTCCAATGAAAGATATTACCTCATCCACCTTGTCTCTCTAATATCCTGGAACTGACATGGCTACAATACTGCATACAATCATGGAAACATATCAATTTCAGTAACGTCCGACAGGAGAATTTCTGAACAATTTGAAATAGAAATGGAGTGTTTTGTTTTGACTTTGTTTTGTCTCTAATTTTGTTTTATTCTGACTTTAATGGTTTGTTTCAACTTTTACTTGTAATTTGTTTCACATTTTATTTTTGTTAAAGCATATATGTAGCATACATATTTTATATTAGAATGTTTTGACTTTAAGAAGATAGTTTGATTTTTTTTGTTCCAATTTAGGTTGAAAACCAAATCTTGAACTATTTTGTGGACTGGAAATTCTGAAATATTTCAAATTTGAAAATGTCAAAAGGATCTGATCAATTTCAAAATATTGGAATTTTCCCTGGGATGAAAATTCCATTTTTTGAGCAGATCTAATCTTGGGGTACAATTAACTTTAGAAGCTATGGTAAGTCTGTATCATATGAATGGGGTTTAACTGATTTCAAAGTTTGGGTTTAAGAAGGAATTTCCCCCAGGGCACATTGACATGAAACTTGGTGGTATAGGCACAAACCTTCATCTGGAGCAGTGAGTCTAGATTGTGGGTTTGGATAAGGTTTGTCATGCTACACACAGCCAGGGTCTTAGCACCAAAGAAGCAATAGCACACAGATGTTGGACTTTGGTAACTTCCACTGTCTTCTACGTTTCTGCAATATAAAGGTAGTAGGTAAATTGTCATCAAGCTACCTCAATATTCTTTATTGTTTAAAGCACAGCCACTTTCAGGGGCAAATTATAGCTGATTCTGTGCAGGTGCACAAAAGAAGAATGAGAGCATAATGAGTCCATCTCTAAGCTCTTCTGTGCACCCTAACAGTAGGGGTAGCTATAATGTGGCTGTAGATGATATAGCCTATGAGAGGGCAGGCTAGCATGGTTAGCAATGCAAGATGTACCAAATCGGGCAGGTCTAAGTAGGACAAGGGCAGAACTGGTTGTCCCTTACCAAAGGGTCCTCAGATTCCCTCTGCAGGTATAGTGTGAAATCCTATCCCCACTGCAGTGAATGGAATTTTACCACTGCCTTCACTAGAGCCAGGCTCTCATCTGTATTTCCTTACAAAGACATGACGACTCCAGCCACTGCAGCTGCTTTATTGGTGCATCCACTACCTCTCCACAGAGTTTGGCCCAAACTGCATTTCATGACATTTAAAAAAAAAAAAAACACCACACCTCCCCCCAAACAAACAAAAACACAACAACCACCAATCCTTCAGTAAGGTGATTATCTAAAAAACTTGTAAAATGCTTACTGAAATGTTGGGTGTTATGCCTCCATAATCAGTTCTATCTTATTTATGCTAAAACACTGAGTAAGACTCATTTATAATTTACTAGGATGCTGACAGTAATAAAACCTATGAGATTTCAAACATCTATAATGAAATTATGAATCCTTGATATTTAAATGACAGCTCATTTATACCTCAGTCAATCAACTATTACACATAGTATCTTTATAGCTCTATAGAACCATGCAGTTAGCCATGCTAAGACTAAAAGACCATCTGAATATTTCAGGGGTGGCAAAGGATAGAGCTATTAAATAATAGATCTTTTATGATGACCCCCCCCTTTTCCTATAAAAAAGGTATATTTTTGGTAGGCAGCAAAACAAAAGGCAGATAGACCTGTTTCTGGTCACACATGCACAAATTGAATAACTTTAAAAAGGGAATCTTATTCTCTGCTTCTACCAGAAGTATAATGGACCATATTTAAAGGCTGTCAGCAAGTAGGATTAGATTGGGGAAAAAATTCATAGTGTTTTGTGAGCAATGTGACATTTTCAAAAATGCAACATGATAGAGCATTAAGGTATGTCAGCTGTATGACATGACAAGATATATTTCCATTCAGCTGGCTGATTAAGATATATCTCAAAGCAGTAAACAACTAGTTTTATTTTTAGATAATTTACTGTGTAAAATCACAGCACATGGAAATCTAAAACTAGGACACAATAGACAAAACAATACGGAAGATAAGATAAGGAATCAGCAGCTGTATTAATGATTGAGGAAATTTAAATGGTTAACATTCGTTTTGCTCTCAAGGTCATGGAGTAAAATTAAATTCTAGCTTCTGTAGATTGGATATTCTTTCCCAGCAATGCCATTCACTATTGTTTTATAAGATGCAATTAGATAGATGTGCATGCACAATTATAGCAAAAAATATATTCTTGGTTTCCAATTACTTCCCCTACATGACCTAAAAATCCCTAATAATGCTGTTTAGCTTAGCTACTAAGGGATATAGTTTCTGTGGAGAAAACATTTTCTCTTATATATCTTACCAAAATTTTCTCTTATCTTCAAAAAGGAATATCATAACTCAGGGAATCGCTCTGTGCTTACTGGTAGACCAAAAGGGAACTAAATACTGGAAAGTACTGGTATACACACATACCTAATCCATACATATGTTTAATATTATACATAGTTGTATATGCCAGCAAGAAAATAGATCCTACATTTTGCAGTACTGAAAGGTTTGTCCCCTATAACAGTTTTTTTTTATATTGAAATTACCTGATTTTGAAATCCTAACAAAGCCATTTGAAAGTTCTTTGTAGTCTCCAAAAATATTATATTGAATATCAAATTGTGTCTTGAGAGATAAAGCTCTCTCTATTAAAAATCAAGACATGTAGTATAAAAAAAAATGTGATTGCTTTCTCGGCAATTGCATTGTTTTCCTTCTGGTTTCAGAAAATTGTCTTGAGATTGGATTTCCACCCCTCCCCCATACCTCTTTTAAACAGTAGGATGCCGTATGAAGCCTTTTTGTTTGTTTGTTTGTTTCAAAGCACAGAAAGGAAGATGTATTTGAAGGCTCATTAAATAAAGCTTTTCACCTTTGGAGCATGAAGCATGTCTACCCTTTGGACTTAAACAGAACTTTCAGTAGCGAATTGCCCACATCACAAAACAACAATATATACTTTTTGACTCCGTTGATGGAATCATTATGATCATTTCTGATCTCAACATCAAAGAAAGACAAGACAATTAGTGTTCAATGTCTGATGAACCACTGTTATGTTTATCAGGTCTGATTTCTCTGAAGCTTACTGATAAAAAGCCACAATCAGAAATTTTACATTATACCTGCATGCATGAAATTTGCCCACATAATTTAAAAGACCATCAGCAATTAAATCTGAGAGATTCTACTTCAGGTTTGGTAGAATTAGAAGATTTAGAATTAACCCTTCCAAAAATAATAATCAATAAAAGCCCTTCCATATTTGTTTGAATAATTCCTAGGTTGGCAGATACTGAAGTGACATTCTTTGTCCATCAGAACTGCTTCCCAGCCATTTTACAAAAATAGCATATAAAGAGCTGGCTTGGATGAGCCCTCATATTGTGATCTCCTGGACTATTTTCTCTGTGAAAAGTCTACTTACCTAACACACACAGAGTCAAATACTTGGAGGACTTTCACTTTACAGGTAGTCAGAGGTGAGCTATTTGACTCCTTGAAAGAGATTATAGTTGTACCACTCTCCTGAATCCCCAGACAGAAGCCAATTTACAGAGAAGCACCAATTGAAGCACCAGTAGGAAATGGAATTTCTGCCCTTCTGGCAGAAATAAAGTTGCTATGGTGGTAGCCAGCACAAGGAAATGGAGTATAGGGAAACAAAAATAATGATAGTCTGGGCTACTGCTCATAATTAGATATTTTCTAACAGCATCCTAGCTAACATATTAAAACCAAAACCCTTGACTTCCCAAAAGAGGAAAGTTAGAGCAATTTTTTTTTTAATTAAAAGATTTCAACATATCCCTTACTTGAAAAGGTAAGGAAACTAATTACACATACTTCAATAAAAATAACCCAACTCATATATAGCACTTTTCATCAATAGGTCTTAAAACACTTTCCAAAGAAGGTCAGTATAATTCAATAGATGGGGAAACAGAGGCACAAAGCAAGTTTGTAACTTGTCCAATGTCACCCAGCAGCACACTGACAGAACCTGGAATAGAGCCCATATCTCCTGAAACTCAGTCCAGTGCACTATCTGCTAGGCTATGTTGCCTCTAGGTATCATTTGAGGATTTGGTCACTACACAAAATATCATCATCATAGTTTAACTTGGATGGCATCATTTTGTTTTTTGCTCTGTATATTTGTTTGGTGAGTGACCAAGCCTAGATGACACAGTGAATAAGCAGCACCTTCTCTTTCCTCCATGATACAATAATGCACAAGGGGTAAGCACACTTTATGACAGCATTGAAAATTTAATTCCTTGCATATATCTTATCAAGTACCCAGTTTTGTAGACCTTATGCATACAAAACTACCAGCTGAGGTGCTTGAGCTAGTAGGCCTCTGATTTAAGTGAGAGGTGACAGTGCATTCTCAATTAATGATCTTCAGCTATAGAATTAGTGTCCCACATTGGTGTGTCACAGCCTAGCGGCTGACAAAACAAGCTAAAAAGTTAATTTATGTTCCCAGATTAATTGGGAAGTGGGATAAAATATTTGTTTTGAAGTGAAGGGAGTGGGATAAGATTGAGAGTGTGAAGATCTTTTATGTGACCTTTTTATATGAATGTATGTATTTATGAGTACTTACAGTGCCTTGAGCTCTCAGCAACATACAGGCTACAGACATAATCACCTGACTAAATCTAAAATGGCCAACATGTGCATGCCTGTACTTCTATAGCCAAGTGATCAACCTCAAGGGAATCAGTTACAGTTCCAAAATTGACAGTGAATACATGCTGAGTGAATTAAAAAGAAATTGTTTAATAAGCACTAAGCATGATCTTAGCAATACACAATCAAGAAGATATAATCCCTCTCCACAGAACTAAGGCCCTAACCATGCAAAAAAGTCTTAAGTGTTCAATTTTACTCGTGACTATTTCAGTTGAGTTCCGTGAGATTGCACATGAACTAAGTTATTCATATGCATAAGGCTTTGCAGAGTGAAGGTCTAAAATCAAGACAGACTAGAAGACAAATGTGATATTACACCTGCCTCAGAGAGTAAATATAAAAATACCATCTCCCTCTCCTGTTCAGTTTCCCTTTAAACCATTTACCGATGTAATACACCAATACACCGTTTCTGACATGACCACCCACTCTATTTAGTGGTAAGGCATGACTTTATAGAAACGCACTGAAAGAAGTGTGAATTTGAAAAAAGATACCCATGCTTTCAGGTAGGGGTCAAAATCATATCGCCTTTGGAAAGCATAACTACAAATAAGAAAACTAACTGATGCAGCACCGAAAGATGTAACATATGAATGCATTAGCTGAAAATAACCAAGGCAGGGAATTTTCATGAATATAAACACATTTGCCAACACAATACATCTTAGCAAGTAAATAAAAGGTATAGAGCATAACCAATCTAATGCACATTTTTAAGCACTAAAGCTACTGTTTTTCCTCTGTATTTTATAAGTCATTCCACAAACAGATGAGATTTCTGTATTTTTCATGGCCATCAGAAAATATGGGGTGATAAGAAAATTCACGTTATTTTAGGAACATATTTGCATAAGTAATTAAACATCTCCAAAAGGGCCCTGAAGCCATTGAGACAACTGAATTATTTATATTTGTTTAGTTGATTAGATAAAAATGCAGACAAACAGCACATCAAGATATTTTATAGTAAGATCAGGAAGAAGATGAAATAAAGATGTGTCTAGGAGTTCTCTTAACCCCCAAAATGCAGATCAAATCAGGTACCTGAAGTCAAAGTTTCTTAAATTATAAAATTGATATTATTAATATATCTCAAAAATCACATCAAATATACATTTTCAAACAACATAGCAGATCTTTCACTTTTTTTGGGTGGGACAAGTGAGCTGTGGATAGGGTATAGCAAGGAAGGATGGAGTTCATTCATGTGCAGAGAGACTATACAAGGCCTATGCAGAATTTAAGTTTGACTTCAATGGAATATGCACCCCATGTGGGCTCTCCACACCAGAGTGACTTTACCCTACATGTAACATATTAGAAGGAAAAAAGCTGTTATCTAGGATGTTGATGCAAGTGAAAATTTGCCATCTGAACATTAATAATGGGAATCTGTTTCTTTGCTAAAGGGAAAGAACAAAACTTCAGGTTGTCCTTGGATATTTGTATCTTAGAATATGTAGCAAGACTAGCACAATAGAGAAGGTAAGATTTTCATAAAGATACTAGAGTGGGTTTAGATAAGGTCTTAAACTGTTAAGAGCACTACTTTTAAGATGAATTGTAAAGGCTTTTTGTAAAATGAAGATCTGAGTGATGTGAAAGTACTGTACCAAAATAGCCAAAATGTCCCTCCTCTTGAGCTTAAAATATTTTTTTTATTTTAACTGATGTCACCTTGTCAGTGTTATGTATTAAATGTTTGCTTGTACTTTAACTGCTTCAGAGCCTGAAAAAAATAAAACAAAACCCAAAATGTAGCATTACACCCCCTATGCTTTAGGAAATATGGTTATGATATGAATATGGTATTACCGGATATACTTTATGCAAGATGGGTCTTGTAAGAGATCATTGGAAAGGTTATAATTTAATTAATGTGTTTATCATGTATCATTTTTGTATCTGAAGCTGAGAATATTGACCATGTCTCTATTTCAAATGTGCTACATTGGATGATGCTAAACAATGTTAGTGGCTTAATGAAGAAATGCACACAAGCATAAGGATAACCCCAAGAACTGTGTGCAATAGAAACCTCTCAGAGATAGCTCTATACAATGGGAACTGTTTGACCCAGGTCACAGGAAAAAAAAAGCTTTCCAGCAAGTGGGGGGAGGGCACAATATAAAAGAGGAGTGGATGGGTGAGATTCTGTGGCCTGTATTGTGCAGGAGGTCAGTCTAGATGACCATAATGGTCCCTACTGACCTTAATATCTATGAATCTATAACAATGATAACATGAGTGGACCTCACTCTCCCTACAATAACAAACACCTGAGGAACAAAGACTGAACTGTGAGAAGTGATGGTCCCAGGCTAAGATCTTTAACCTGTGTAAGAAAACCTGGGAAAGCCAAAGCAACTTGTGCCTTAAGAGTCTGCCAGCCTGTTTATCGCTCAGGGTGAGAATTTGTTAATTTATATCCTACCTATCTAGTGTGTTAAGCTCATTCTGTGTTTTTTGTTTATTTACTCAGATAATCTGCTTTGTTCTGTTTGCTATCCCTTTAACCCTTTTGTAGTTAATATACTTGTATCGTGTTTATTATTAAACCCAGTTTCTCTAATTTCTAATGGGGGGGAACCATCATGCATCTCTTTCTTCACATTGAGGAAGAGGATGGATTTTTATGAGCTTGCACTCTGCAGATTTTTCTATACAGTGCAAGACAGTATTATTTTGGGTTTTATCTCCCAAAAGGAGTGTGCACATGAGTCTGTGGCTGCATCTGGGTGTGGTCCTACCTTGTAGCCCTACCTGTGTGTGTGTGCGCTGCAAGAGGCCAGAAAGCCTAATTCAGCAAAACAGGGAGTGGAAAGGCAGGCTGGTGGAGCAGGAGAGGCTCAGTGACATCCCAGGGAGGTGGCCAGCCCATCACACAAAACACTAAGTCAAGGGAAACAGTACTATATATAATTCTGGCTATATGCCAAATACACTAATTCTTTCAAAGTTTGCTGGGGTATGTTATAGTACAATATATTTCATGACCTTTTCAGTTCAAAATAAATTGATGCTCAAGGAATTAATGCAGAACACTGGTTTGTTATTGCTACTATGCTTTAGGTGTCATAGCAAACATGGCTTTTGGAAGTTCATTAGGGCCAAATTTTCAAACCCACCTTCACTCAAGTACTCTGTTTCATGAACATGTGCAAATACTTGTTCAAATTTAACCTAAGCTTCTTTTTAAAAATGATATCTAGTCCTGATTTCCATTAGTATAGTGATTATTTATAAGAAGCAACCAAATAGTTCATTTCAATAAATGCCAACTTTTTAAGTGCTAGCTCCATGGATTCTGGAAGATTGGTGCTTTCCTTTCTTTCTTAATGCATTTGACAACACTCACCCCAACTACTCAGATAGGGCACTGGAATAGGGGGATGTAGTAGAGGACAAAGTCATATCCCAATATTTGACTAAAACTGAATTCAGTTCAGGACCTGCAACTGGGACTGAACGAGGAAATGAGGATCTAAACCTTCCCTGCTGGGATGCAACCAAAGGACTGCTTTAAGTGACACTGGCTAGCATGTTTCTCCAAGAACAGATCCACCAGCTAGGGATCACTCAAGTCCCTCACTCTCCAGTTCATCCTTTATCATCTACTACACCTAGGGTAAGAGCGTGCATGGCATCAAGCTTACTATACCTGTGTTAAGCCTCCTGAGGACTCCCCATTCTTCAGGGGAAAACATCTGGATACATTTCCATCCCCTTTGCCCCAAGTCATTCCTCTTAGCAGTGCTCTAATGAGTCAACGTCCTGCCCAAAATGTAGACCAGATTTATTAAAACAATTGGAGGAGACATTGATTTTTAATATCCCCAAAAGAATTAAGCAAGGAGGCTCATTCAGTAATCCCTCTATTCAGTACTGACTAGAACGTGGCAAGGTTCTCATTCTACTTCTTGCCTCAAGTCCCAGGAGGTTTTTCCACAATTTGAGCAATGTTGTACCCTGTTTCAAATAGCATCATTCAGTGTCCACAAACAACAAACAGATAACATAATTCATTTATCTCTTCTTTCAGTCTTTACAGCAATGACAAATAACTTTCTTGTTAGGTCCAATAGCAAGGCCATAACTGTGGACTCATTAGCATTCAATTAATGAGCACAGCACTCTAGAGAGCAACAGCATTTCAAATCCCATCTTCTATAGCCCCGCTAGATTTTTCCCCACAAAAGCTTCTGTGGTTTGCATCTCATTTCAGCAGTCTGTTTGAAAGAGAAACAATTGAACCCCTATCTAAGAATTTGATTGGTGGTATCTAAAATATTTGGACAGCTGAAAACAATGTAACTGACTAAAATGAATGCTTACATTATTTATGAAGATTAAAAGTCACTGATTTTTCCATCACAATTTTCAAAATATAGAAACAGTGCATACAGCCTGTTGCCTGATATGTCAAATATTGAGTTGGCCTGTGCAATGCTCTAGACTTAACACATTTCTCCCATGAATTAGAAATGCACATATATGAAGGGTTTAAGTGCGAGCACTTGCATGGTGGAGAGTTCTGTGCAATTAACTTCAAAAAAATGTCATGCCTGTTAGGATTTGTGTGTGCAATATTTTCAGATTTCCCTGTCTTATGTTCAGTCAGTATCTCTCGTCTTTCACCTTGTCATTGGGAAGGAGACACACTGACAGTGGAGGTCTTTCATATCTTATAAAAAGGCAGTTCTGACAAAGTCATGATTGTTTCTTTAAACATCTCTGTGGCACTAGTTTATTTTCCCCAAACGCAAGTTATGAAACTTGGGTGCCTATAGTATAATTTACATTGCCGCTTTTGTATGAATGTGCTAGCCCCAACACACGCCCTTATAGCTTGCCAAATGAGCTGTCAAAGCCAAGACACAAGATCAGCTCATTACTGAGGACACAGAAACAATGAAACAGACACCACAATACGGCAAAATGCAGAGGCTGCAATTTTATTTAGAACTTTTACTTAATTGGGGTAAAACTACATGACAATGTTAGTCCAGTGTGCTTCAAAACAGGCACAACGGTCCCGGTGGACTATTAACCTGAAAGTGGGTCTGAAGGCCTCTACACTCTGAGGCCTGCCAAGGGACCGTGACTGGAAGCCAGAGTCCCAGCCTGCTCTCCTTCTCTATGCAGGAGGTGAGAGAGAGAGAGGGGGGATGAAGGAAGCCACAAACTGCATAAGCCACAGAAGTATATCCCCTGTGTACGCATTGCTATGCCCAGGACCAATGGACAAGTAGACCACTGAATTACAGATTCTTGCTTCTCCACTTAGAAGGGCCCCCACACACTAGGACACTCACTTCCCCAGGGATCTAAAAAGTGAGGGGAGGGCTGTAATCCCCCAAGAAGGAGGTTAACCAATACGGAGCCACCAACGAGAATCCCTGACCAACCTTTGGACCTGCTCAACCCAAGACCAAAGAGGGGCCAGAATTACCTCAAACTGCTGCACTAGTTGAAGCAGATTGTAAAGCAGCCTCAAACCCTCACTCCCTCCAGAGCAGAGCTTCAGCTGGCTGCCTGCCACCCTATGTGTGGGTTTCTCATCCCTGAAGCTGCCTTAGAATCATAGATTTGGGGTAGAAGAGACCTCAGGGGGTCATCTAGTCCAACACCCTGCTCAAAGCAGTGCCAACCTTCCATGATGCATCCTCTGAGTTACCAGATGGGTGGTAACTCCTACTCCTGGTTCTTTTACCCTGTCTGCAGCACCCCCATTAGTCTTTCACTCACTGCCACTCTGCTCTCCTTGCTCTACAAGCAGTATCATAATGCACACACAAGGGGGCTGAATTAAGGTTTCAGGCATTTTCTAACTTTTGAATGCAACCTCATCTCAGACTCACCCCCACCACTCACAGTTCCTCATCCTATTCTGAGTCGCCCAGGGCCATTCTAGATAGAATTAAACTAGGCAACTGCCTAGGGTGGCAGATTCTGCCTAGGACAGCAGGGGCAGCTCAACCAAATCTGAATGGTATTACAACTCTGTGCACTAGGTTGCAATCCACTCCCTGTCATGATGACAGGCAGTCAGGCCAAACCTGAGTGAGTGGCACTGTGACCTGACATGTCACCCCACCCAATCACCCAACCATCAGAAAGCTTGACATAAACCCAGAAAGTCTGATGCACCTGCTCCAGGAAGTGCACCTCCCAGTGGAGAACCTCTGTTATAGGAGAGGAGAGTCACCCTGAAGTTTTGCCTGTGGCCATAGATTGTCTTGGACAGCCTCTGCAGGCACCAGCCCCACCACTCTCAGTTCCTCATCCTAGCCTCAGTATACTTTGTACCTCCACCAAGCTCCTCATTTAAATCCCAGGTGCCTTCCTGGTTACTCAGCCTAGCCAGTATCCCTCCCCCCAGCCACCACATTTCAGTCTCACTCCTCCCCCAAATCTCCCCCCATCCCAGTCCCTCCCCACCCAAGATCCTTGTCCCAAACCCTGCTCCAGCCCTGGTAGTTTCTTAGTTTCCCCACTTGACTCCACATTCCAGGTCCAGAACACATCCCCCAGCCCTTTGTCCCAGTCTCATCACTCCCCACAAGATCAATTCCCCACCCTTTTAATTTCAGCCAGACTGCTTCTCCTCTTGCTCACTTCCTGGGTGCCAACAACAGGCACATTGAGAGCATAGGAGAGAGTCTCCTCAGTTCCTGGCATCATACTGGCCCTCAGTAGCTG
Organism: Lepidochelys kempii; assembly: GCF_965140285.1. Lineage (NCBI taxonomy): Eukaryota > Metazoa > Chordata > Testudines > Cheloniidae > Lepidochelys > Lepidochelys kempii. The sequence continues at coordinate 28,643,749 of NC_136391.1, read as the reverse complement.
GGAAGCACAATCGCAAAGAAATATTTGCTCAACCCCTGCACTGCCAGCCTGAAGCATGCTCAGTACAGAAAATTTGTTTGGAAAATTTAACTGCAAGCTTCTAACAAGTCTTTAGTGAACACATGCTAACAGATTTGTTGAGCCTTATATCTTACCCAAACAAAGACAGCAAAAGCACATCCTTGACATTAGAGTGTTCATCTTACCAAATGTCAAGCTCTTGCTTCAAATCATGGAGGCTGAAGAGATTTTCAAGAGAATGGTTGTAAGAAATTTTTACTAGGGGAAAAATATATTTTCCCTGTCCTCATCTGGAGAAACCACCACCATTTTGGCTAAAATTAAAACACATACCACCACACACATCTGAGGGAGACATCTGGTATGGAAATTTTCAGCTTAAAGTTTTGCAGTTATAAGAAACTAAACAGGGTCTTATAATGGAAAGCTTCGGGCATCTCTAACTGTAGGGATTACTATCTGTGCCACCTATAATATGAAATATTCCTATAACATTTTTATTGTATCCTGTGATTTTTCTAGATTAAATACAATGTCTTAATCAATCATACCAGTAGCAGAGTAGACAGGGAAGAGAAATAGTCCTTAGCATCTTCATTAGAAAGACATTCCTCTGACATTTTTTATTTTCCTTTTTAAATTAGGCTATTATAGCAGGTGTCACCCTCCCCCACTAACAAGAAGCATCGTGAATTTCCAACAATGGTCAGCAATATCAGCTTCTCTAGAGAATCACTTTTGTCACACCCATAGTTTTTCTATTTACTTAGGAAAATGAGCTTTATTTATAGAAACTGGCTGTCAGGGAACTGCATAGTTCAGTGGAGTTAATGGTTTTTCATCTCAAAGTCATAGTTTGAAGTTGGTGTGAGCCAGCCATGTCTAATATCCTTGTCATCTGATGCAGAGCTGGTGAAGAAATGAAAATATATTGCAAAAACAAAATTCACATTTTTTAAGAAAAATCTGACAAATTTTCAGCCAACTTCAAGCTGTAATGACTATAGAACAGGAACTGCAGGTGTATGAACAATGAATTACCTTCTTGACTATAGCTGGTTTCTGCAAGTCACAGTTGATATGCTCTGGTGAAGTAGATTGGAGAAACTTGTAATGCCATTGCCTGTGTGCTCAAAATGTATGTAGCATATATGGAAATTTAGTCTATACGATGACCTTCTTTAAAAACTGGTTTTGACAATAAAAGCAACTTAATATAGTTGACAAAAAACAGCTAGAGTGATGGCTGTGAACAATATTACAAACCAGAAGATCAGTTTCATTGAGTTTATCCCATTTTCAAGCCTATTCATTTTAATGGTAAATGAAAAATAATTTAGCAAACCATGACTCATCTGCTTGAAATAAACAAGAACCAGAATTTCTCTCTTTTGGACATTTCTTTTCATCCTGAATTAGGACAAAAAAGAGAAGATAATTGAACTTTTTTGTGGAACACTAAAGTTCTGAAAATTTTCCACTTGGAAGTGTCTAAACACTTGTTTTCAGTTAAATGAAATCATCAACACTTTTTTGACATTCCTAAATAGAAATATTTAATATCAATTGGTTGGACTGAATTGAAACTTTTCAAACTTAAACTGTACTTTCATAAGGCCTGGTCTACACTGGGAACTTACATTAGGATACCTATAACTCAGAGATGTGAAAAATCCACACCCGTAAGCGATGAAGTTAAGCCAGCCTAACTCCTGGTGTAGACAGCACAAGGTTGACAGAAGAATTCTTCTACTGACCTAGCTATTGCCTCTTGGGGAAGTGGATTAACTATGCCAACAGGAGAACCGCACCCATCACTGCAGCGAGTGTCTACCCTGAAACTCTACAGCAGTGCAGCATTTTGAGTGTAGACAAACTCCTAGACTCCCCATTCTCCAATATGGGCCACTTCAATATACAAGAGACACCATTCTTTAAACAATTCAGCAATAATGCTGCCTGAGGCTGCCACAGTCTGAATAAAGATTACATTACAAAGAAATGTGAAAAGCTACATAACATTTATGGCTAGCATAAATATCTCAGCAAAGGATATTCACTAGAGATGCAGCTAATACCAGACTGTTACCCTTGCCTTACAGACATCACAGAACTAGCATCAGAGGCCCATATCCTCACAGGTATCTCACTCATTGAGGAAGCCAAGATCCCCAAATGTATCTTGGTACCTAAATGCCTGTTATTTTACTATGCAGGAATGTGGGGCCAGATTCTGATCTCAGTTACATCAACTTAATTACTCCAAATTTAAAACAGTGAGTTATTGAGTACTGATGCCATTGGTGGATCTCAGTGTTGTTCTACATGGTGTGTTAGTGGGCACCAGGTAGGGTGTAAATCTTAGTGCACACCAGCACATTGAACACTAAGATTTACACCCTACCTGGTGCCCACTAACACACCATGTAGAACAACACTGAGATCCACCAATGGTGTCAGTACACAATAACTCATTTTAAAGCAAGCTTTATGATAGAAATTCTGTCTAATTCTCTGCTTGGTTTCAATGGAAGCCAAGAAAATGTATCTCCGGGAAATACTTGGATCTAGAAGTGGGTGATTTATATGCAATTCTGGAATGGTTTCACTTGATTTATAATGAAACAAGAAAAAGTAACAAATGTTGCAGCACCATTTACCGAAGTCATTTTCTCTTTTCCATTATAAGAAGCATGTAAGTATCACAAGAAGAGAACTATGAAGCATCATCGTATTTCTATTATATTCCCCTAATTACATATGTCTACACTAGAAAACAAGAGATGGATTGGGGTTATATCTTAAAATAACCCCAAACCAGTAACTCAATGGGGAGCTTCCAATAGTCTCTCAAAAAAATGTTTTGCTTTACTAACAGAAAAAGCAAAACGATAGAAAGATTACCTACCAGGTTCAGTAAATAGGAGTTATTCCTAAATTGAATCAGATGAATCACTGCTTATGGTAACAGTAAACAGTTTTAGAGATTTATAAATTATCTAATGAGGCATAACCAAATGCAGTTATTATATTGAGTAACTGTGCAGCCAGCATACTTTCATTCACCTTAAAACGTAAAAGTATTTATTATTCCTTGCTTTAAGAAAAAAAGTTTGCAATCACCAATTGCTACTAAAATATCTGATTAATGAAAATAAAAGGGCTGTCCTGAAAAAGGTACGAGAGAGAGATATAAGATGAATATCCAATACCACAAATTTTTATATTGTAAATATAAAATACATAAATAAAAATAAATCACAAAATGAAAGCTAGAGCTGGTTAAAAATTCTTCAGTTTTGGGAGGGTTTTTGGTTAATAAATAGGATTTTGTCAAGAACAGAATTTTGTGCAGAAAATTTTACATTTTTGTAATTTTTTTCCAACATGGAAATCATTAAAGTAACTCTCTACAACATTCTGGAATCTTTTGAATGTCTTGTTAATCTTTCCTTACATGTTGGTTTTCTATTCTCCTCCCCACTGCTTCTATTGCTTTCTGTTTTATAGTCATCAGTTGTAACTGGTAAATATTAACCTACATATTCACCATACTGCACTCACCTTTCCCACCTTCTCCATAGTAGCTCAGGAAAATATTGCCTCTTCAACATAGGCAATACGACCCTCCTTTTTAGATGTACATACACAATATGTGCACACACAGATCAGTTCTCTGCAGGCGCACAATTTGACATTTCTTCTTAAAGAAAATACTACTTATTTTTCCTCCCCTCTATTTTCTGATGTACAATTGATGAGAGCGAGCACTAAGATGACATACAAAAGATTAAAAATCATATCTGAGCAGATGAATGAAAGTTCTTTAGCCTTAATTAGAACTGCGTGAATATTGGGAGGTTTTATTTTTTCAGTTCACTACCAATTCCTAGGTAGGGGGGGAAAACTGTTTGGGTCATTCTCAAAGTGACTATTTCTTCCAATTACTGATCAATTAAAGTTAAACAAAATTCATTTTGGGATGAATTAAATGTTTTTTTAAAAATAAAAATCCTTAAAAAAATGTCAAAATATCTAAATAAAACTGACGTATTCAGACCCTTCTACCCCACCACAACACGAACAGTTCGTGAAACATTTAATTTTTCCCAGGTCTGCATTTTTTGAAGAAAAATGTTTTGGCTGAAACTTTTCACCCAGTACTAGTCCTAATGTAATAGAAATAAAAGTGATACTCAATTTGGGCTTAATTCAAAATCCACTGAAGTCAATGAGACTGGCTTTAGCTCATGCACTTTATGATACTTCATTAGCTTTTCTAGTATTCATCTTTCTCATGTTTTCCTTCCACTGTGTTCCTCCTTTGAATTTTATCTTCTTAATCAGCAGCCTCCTTGGTTTTGCTTGATGCAATAAAGGATGTTGTTTTCTCTTCTCCATTTGCTGTATCAATATTGCAGGTCTCCAGGGGTACCTGGAGTGAGAGACTAGAAGCACAGCTGCGGCTGACCTTGGCCAGATGACTTGGTCTCACAGGGCTAAAAATTGCTGTATATATGTTCAAGCTCAGGCTGGAGCCCGGGCTCTGGGGTCCTCTCTCCTCCCGCCTCCCCAAGATCTCACATCTACACAGCAATTTTACAGCCATGCAGCCTGAGCTGTACATCAGCTGATCCAGGCCAGCCATGGGTGTTTAATTGCTGTGTAGACATACCCCGTTAGGCTACTAAATAGGTCCTGCTCCCATCAAAGTTTCCTATCTCCATAGATATTCCATACAGAATACTGTAGATTATAAGTAAAGAGCAACTTGAATGGGACCCCAACTCCACCCTCCTCTCCCCAGCATCTGCACCAAATTGCCTTTTCCTTTAAGATATTGGTGAGATTTATAATTTTATTTCTCTTTCCAAGCTCAGTATTGACTTTTTATTTTAAAGCTCTGTCCTGTTTTTGTTTTCTCCATTTGCAAAGTCTTTCTCCAAATTTACATGTACAATGGAATCCCAGTGTTGAGTTCCTTCAACTGAAGGTGAGAATAGAACTCTATGGGGCCTTTCCAGCTGGACTGTGCTCATTTTTTTAAACAGTTAAAATCTATTTTCAGAAATGCTGGCATGAAGGTAACAAAGTTCCTTTTATTTCATCCCTATCAGTAACTTCTCTGTTGCAGTTCCATCTAAATTGTGTCATTGGATCTTCAATGACGAGTTTTTTTGGTCTTCATTTTCTTTAATGATTGCAAATTCTTCTTCCTCCTAACTTTTAGCCTTCCAGCCAGATAGTACTTAGTTCCTACAAGTGCTTTGCTGGGTGTGTCAGATGAGTTTGGCACAGTGGGCTTAAATAATATGACCACACATTATTTTAAGAAGAAAGCCCAAAGTCCCAAGCAAAAAACAAATACAATTGGCCATTTTCATATATTAATATACTCTGGAATTTTCTGACAACTTCTGAAAGTTTTCCTCATAAAATTAAAATGATAGATGATTAAATAGGATTTTTTTCCCAGTGGAGAGAAGTTAGAAAGCAGTAAAGTGTGGGATAGTGGTGGTAGTGGGGAACACTTTTCACTTTTAGAAATGAAAGTATTACTTTTCTCTCTCTGAAAGTGCCACTTACATCCCGTATGACTGCGTTCCAACAGGCAAAAGTAAAAAAAAAAAAAACCACACAAAAACAAAACACAAATGATAAGAAAGTAGGGAAACATTCCACACTTTGACTGTTCAGTGTTTTCTAACTTTTGCCAGATGGACAACAGTCAAAGTGGGAAAAATCTCCCCCACGCACAATTTCAAAACAAAAACATTCAAGTAATTGACTTTGGGCTTTGCGGTTCTGGCTCTAAAATAAGCTAGAGCTATACCATAGCAATTTAAAAACAAGCAGCTAAAATTAACATGATATAATATGGTTCTTGGTAAATATGTACCAAATGCATGCTGTCCTATAAACTGAAAAATAAGTACCAAATGCTACAAGGTCGGGGGCATCCTAAACTCTCATAGTCTTTAACATGAATTGGGTGTGCTGAGTTCCTAGCACGTTTAATCTTCAAATCTACTCTATATGGCTAATTAAATTTAAAGAAAAAAGGACCAAGTACTATAATTAAATAAGAAGAATGGTGTGGAAATCCCACTTATTCAGCTGCTTGATTTTAAATGCAAAGGGCAATGATTTAAATTTTGAAATAAAAACCTCATTGATAAGTGATATTGTAGGCCACTTTTTGATCTGATAGCAAGAAAGATAAAAAATTATAGTTTATAACTGGAAGGTTTATAATGAAATATGTGATACGCTGTTCATTGAACTGAACAACTTATGAAAACATTGCAGTGTTCAGTCACATTTGGGAGCAGTTGCTCATCTGCATTGAAGAACAGACTATATTGATAAAGGAAATCAGGATTATACTCCACAGTCTAAGACGGGATATCAAAAAATATCTTTAACCCTGATTTAGTTGGATTTTAGCCCTGCCCCTAATATTGGGAACAAAGTTAAATATGGGCACAATTAAATGTGGCCTGATGGCCCAGAGTTAAATGCTTCAATCTCTCATTCATAGATGTTATCAAGGAGAGTCTCTAAACAGGTGCAATTCTGGACAATTAATTATGTCTGCAATAAACAGAAGCCTTTTTCTTAAAAAAAGTAGATGTCAGAGTAAGATACTCAATCACCACAGGTCATTTACTTGTAAAATGTCTTAAATTAACAAGCATAGAGAGGATGCATTGATTCGTAGAGCAGATTTTTATAGATTATAGTATATGATACAGTTTGTGGCTATTATATCTCACATTTGTTTAAAACCCATATGAAAATTGAAGAAGGTTTGAAAGCCTTATGAAGAGTGGAATTCACTGAGTAACTTCTACTGAAAGAAATAAGAATATTGAAATCATATCCCACAAAAAAGACACTACTGAATTACTAATACCTGGATATCTGTCATTCCAATTATTCTGCTTGCACTTAGTATCTACATACCCCCAAACTTCAGTTTTTGCCTTTCAGATTGTAGATTCTGAGGAAGATATTGCAACCCTAGCGTATTAGTACAATATCTACTACACTGTGGATTCTACCACACTTTAAACATAGTAATTGGTGTGCACCCCCACCCCCAAATTGGTTTAGTGTTCCAATTCCCAGAGTGTGTTAATATACATATTTTTATGTAAATTGAATGTGACTGGGCTGAATTGGCTTTCTTGAGAGAATAACCAGGAACTCTGTCAGGTGGCCAAAATATTTAAACTTCTATTTTTAATAGTGAACAGATTGGGTTAATAGAGCAAATCCAAGGTACCTAGTGGCCCACACTTTTTGTCTTGTGCCCTTGACCTGTTAATTTGTGACTAATGCAGCACTAAACACTATATGCACTTTGAGAAATTGTTATATCTGAACATTAATTTAAGTAAGATAGCATGGTTATATTAATGTTCTAGACCATGGACAAGGCAAATCTTTGGATCCTAATGCTCCAGAACTTGGTAGAAGATTAATCCAAACTTTGTGACACAGCTCCATCACTATTTTCCAAACTTGGCTGCCTAATATTTGGTACCCAATTCACATTTTGGCACCTTTTTAAGTTTTCTGAATTTTAGAGGTGCTGACCACCCATAGCTTTGAATGTATCAGTAGCAAGGTTTCCCTTAGCATGGTGTATGCTTTCCATCATTTAAACTCTTTGATGAAAGAGAGCCATGTATAGTTCTGAGGGTAAGACAAACAAAGCCATTAATTGTACATGAATAAACAAAAATTAAATACATCAGATAAGTAAAATTACAAATAAAAAGATTCAGTACTATTCAAACAGATGTAAAAGTATTTAAGCTCTTTAGCTAACAGCTATGAGAAATAAATAGTGAGCAATCACTGGGTGGAGTTAGCTAGCTTCAGTACTATTAGCAACTGATCTACATTTGTGAGAAAAGGCAGTGTATTATCAGCAAATCAATGCTTTTTCAATTATAGCAAGGAAACAGTCAATGGCAGCTTTAAGCAAACTGTCACTCTTATCATGACAAATTTGACATGAAGAATATAGTTATCTCCAAATGTCTACAAAAAAGGACCATCATAAAAACTCAGCAAGTACACATTAACAAAGCAATCCTCTAGTGTGAAACCATAGTATAGGAGACTTTAAGCCTGAAAAAGTCCAACTAAAAATTCAGTAAGACACAGAAGAGGACTCAAGATAAAGAAATGAAAGAATAGTGACAAACAAGAACAGCACAGAAGGCAAGAGGAAAAGCTATTAACATAGAGCTCACTCACTGCATTAAGAATCTCCACATTCAGCAGCACATTCTGGGTAAAGACAGATACAATATTTTACAGGCATATCATGCTACATAAGTGTTGTCAAATTGTAAAACACCACCACCACAGATAAACTGACATTTTTTTTAAATACAATGCAAACATATCAATGATGATTAAACCTAACCAATATGCATTCATTTAAACAAAAATACATAGTCTAGTTCTGATAGCAATCTATGTATACTTCTCTGATAGCAATCTATGTATACTTCTCTGATCATTTATTGTTAATTAATCGCTGCATGCGAGACTGATGGTGAAACACACATGGAAGCTGCAGGTGCTACATTCACTATATAAAATAACTTGCCACCAGACAGTGATGGATTACAGATAGCACATTACATAATTGTGTCAATATCTTCACTGGTTCCTAATCCACTTGGACAGTCTCTACCCCATCTGAAACAGATCACTGAGTTAATGTCCAAACTCACCCTTTTCAGGGATTTGGGTTTAATGGGAACTCAAAAACAACAACAGAACAAACATCTTTCTTTTCTTTCTCCTGGAGGTTGGCTGTTCCCCATATTTCCCTCCAGGACCTCATCTATCCTAATTCCTTCTGGCCCAGAGACACTCCCACCCTTTTTTATTCTCAATGTTGGAGCTAACTCATCAGTAATTACCCTCAATCCTAACACAAGTTGGAGTTTAGCACCTAAGCCTAGGTGACTCTGCAGGGAAAAAAAACCCATATAACTATATAGGGTCTTAGAACCAGCCACTCTAAGAAGATCCAGATTCCCCCCCCCCCCACCATTGAAATTCTTGGTTCTCATCCTCAGTGTTCTAGATTGGCTAGGACCTAGATATCCAAAAAAATAGTGCCCCAGTAATAGGCCAGGAAAGTGAATCTGAGAACATTGTGTCTGACGGATCCTAAAATTAAACTCCTTTGACCCCAAGCTGAGCATTCTCCATGGAAGGTCCTTCACTGTGGAAGTCACCAATCCTGGAGATCAGTTTAAGCTTAAGTCTTGTCACCTTCAGTGCAAAATTTAAGACTTCTCTCTTTTCATAGTCCTTCCATCAATACAAGTGATTGCAAAAAGGACCAGTCAACATAACCTTGGAGATAAGTGGTGGTATTATGCTTAAGAATACAAACTGATGGAATAAGTAGACAGTGTGGTCCATACAGTCAAAAATATGTTTCTTAACTTTAGGGGGGAAAAAAAAGTAAGATACTACTATTGTATTGGGTATGCGATAAAAAAAAGCTAGATCAGGACAGATAGATAACCAAATATGTCTCTTGGAAGCATACATCTCTATATTGATGTATACAAAGGATAAGAAAACATCTGTGTGCTACATGTTTTTGTTCATTCATGTTTGTCTCGGTCTTCAACGGTCTAAGAATAGTATGGGGGGAGGAGGTAAAAAACATGCTCTCAGGTCAGATACCAAAGCATTAGCTTCTGTTACAAAATTTAAACAGAAGATAAGTGAGCTCTGAGAGCATTTTATGACGTCTTAGTGCATTTCATTGCTACAACACAGCATGAATCAAACAGGAAAAAAAACGTTAAAACTATTTGTCACCCAAGTTAAAGGAAACCGCAAAGGAAAGGCATCTCCATATGTCCAAACATAATAGTTTTTACCTTTACAGAACATCTAATCCTGGAGATGTTCTTTGATTATACTCTGTTTCATACATAGTTGTCCACACATTGTTTTCCTTTTGTATTCCATGTCTTCAGGAGGCATAGGCCCTAGAGCAATGCCGAAAGGGAACATGTTGCAAATCATCAGTTTTAGACTTATTTAAATTAACACTATTATTTGCATTTATTATTTAGGGAACTCACAATGAACCAAGCCCTATGGAGGGGAATAAAGAGAGATCCAGGTCCTCTTACTTCCCTGCTCAACTACTGCCCAGATCAGCAGTCAGCCTCTGAGTCACAATGCCTTTTTGCAGCTTCCACAGGGTGGAAGAACAAAACCTGTCTCACCCTGCATAATGATCAGGCTCAACTTTTATTGCAAGGTTCAAAACTATTTTGTATTTTAACCAAGCCACTGGGAAAAATCTGGAACTGAACCAACAGTATTTTACTTGAAGGTCAGATAAACCTCTTGTTATCTTCATGTGATTGAAACAAACAAATTTGAGACTGACTTGACTGGTGATAGGTCCAGTTTGCAGGATCCTTCATTTATGCAACAGTACAAATACATGAAACTATGATATAACCATAGAGTTTTCACTTACCATCATTTGAGGATTTTAAAAGCCTTTTTCTAGTTTTAGTTAACACACTCACCCTGTTACTTATAGTAAAGTCAGGCTAAATATATGTTGGTAAGCACCGACATTTTAGAAGTGGGTAAGTTGAGGCCCAGAGATGCTGAGAACCAGATTAATAGTACTGAGTCGTTGCTCTGCATTGCACGGTTTTAGGGGCCTACATTCAATGAATGTCACTAAGTCACTTCTGGAAGTGGGATTTACCCATTTAAGTAACTTAGGCTTTCAAATGCTGAATGGAGCAATGACTAAAATACATTCAGGTATCTGGCCCTAAGCGACTTGATCAAGATCATATAGCAAGTCAGTGGTAAACCAGAGCAGTAGATCCAGCTTTACAAGTGCACCTCTGGTTAAAAAAAAAATTGTGTATAGTATGAATTGATATATTGTTGGAGGGAAAATAACTAGAAAAGCAATTTCTCTTTAGCAGTCTGTTTACCAGTAAGACTGCCCAGCAGACAGATCGAAAGTCCCTATCCTGGACAAGTACTGCTACCAACCTCATGCAGTGTTAGTCACACACATTGCCCCATTAGGTTGCATGTCCCTTTCAATGGAAGTCAGCAGATGATCAGCATTACTGACAAAAGCAATATCTGGCATCCATGGCGTGAGCCTTTGAGCTTCAGCACTGGCCACTAACCAGCAATTGTTTTTGTTAAAGTAAACCGTATCACTTTCCTTAAGCCTTTATTTCTTCCTATTGGAAATGAGAAAGATACAAATAAACCTAAGATAAAAAAGAGATAGGATTTATCTTGAGAGGATTTCCAATTTTTATTGTAGAGAGAGTACCAAAACTGCAGAGTTCAGATCCAAATTAGAATGCTTACAGAGACTGACAGGTACTGCTTAGGCCTTTCTCTGATATATCAAAATTGTTAGAATGTGTGTCAGTTTTCCATCAAGAGCGAGCTGGAGAAGTGACACTCCTCAAACTGTTCCAGATTTAAGCACTTATAGTTTCCTTTACAACAGCAGTTCTCAACTGGGAGACTGCAAGCCCTTTCAAGAGGGCCACGGGGCCTTGAGGCTAAAACCCAGAGACCGAGCCCCACCACCCCCTGCAGGGCTGAAGCTGGGAGGCTGAGCAAGCCCCAATCCCTGGTGACTCCCCCAACCCACCGCAGGGCTGAAGCCGGGAGCCCCAAGCCTTGGTGCTGCCTGTGGAGCAGAAGCCTTAAGACCAAGGGCAGAGTTGGGGGACATGGAGGGCATTTCCCCAAAAACTGCAGTGCAAGAGCACGGCAGTCCCAGGGGCAGCTACCCCCCGGCCAGGTCAGAGGCAGGAACTGGGAAGCCAGAGCCGGGCAGCGAGTGCGGGGCAGCTGCTGCTCTGGCTGGTGCCATGGAGCATACAGCGTCAGTCTTTCTGCCTCTCCTGCTGGAGTCCCGCATTGAAGCTTCTCCTCAGCTCCCTTTGCTCACACAGCTGGTAAGAGCCACCTGGTGGGGAGACCTGGCTCTGTGGCTGGCAGAGTCCTCAGGGAACAGCGACCTTAGGGGAGCCCTCCTGGCACACATAGCTACCCCTCCCTGCACCCCTAGCTACCCACCTTCCTGCACACAGCCCCTAGCTGCCCACCCTTCCTGCACCCTGAGCTATTTTCAAACTTTTTGAGCTAAGCCCCCCCACCTTTGAGTTATAATTTTTGGCTTTGCCCCTCCCCACCCCACACACACACATAGAGGCTGAGTGGCCTGCTGAGGTGAGTCAGGGGGTAAAGGTGGAACTCCCTCCCTGGATCCCACCGTGCGGATCTGGCTTGAGCCCTGCTAGCCCCGACCCCCAAAAAACAGACGCCAAATGACGCCTATGCCCAAGGCCCCTCCCCTGAGGCCCCTCCCGCCCCCACTGGGCTCTGGAGTTTTTAATAGCATGGGGGGCCCTCAGAAAGAAAAAGGTTGAGAAGGGCCCTGATCCTTCATTGTTGTTACGGCAATACAAAAAAACAACAATGATTTGTTGGTCACAAATGACTTTATAGTTTTGCACAGCATTTTCCATTTAAAATGCCAGTGGTTTGGCGATCACTGTGCTGGAAATGGCCCAACTTGATTATCATACACATTGTAAGGAGAGCGATCACTTTAGATAAGCTATTAGCAGCAGGAGAGTGGGGTGGGAGGAGGTATTGTTTCATACTGTGTGTGTATATAAAAAGATCTTCTACACTTTCCACAGTATGCATCCGATGAAGTGAGCTGTAGCTCATGAAAGCTTATGCTCAAATAAATTGGTTAGTCTCTAAGGTGCCACAAGTACTCCTTTTCTTTTTGCGAATACAGACTAACACGGCTGTTACTCTGAAACCTGTGATTATAAGAGCACTAAAAATGCTTCCTCATATGTACAGGTTTGCGGTCCCCGCCTTTCTTTTTAATACTGAACCGCTGTGTATACACTTCTGCTTGGAGCCCCAAGAACAAGTACTCTTCAGTCAGCCAGCATCACTCATTTCAGACTGTCTCCACTTGTGCACACAAGCCTATTTATGAATGAAGATTTCAACTATGAGACTACTAGGGACTATGAATGGCACTGGTAGGAGCAATAGCCAAAGGATACTACTAAACAAGCTATCTTAACAACAAAAATCCCACAACCAAGCACTAGCGCACACACAAATAATATTGAAACATTTTATCAGAAGGGTTTTGGGCCATATTCTAACCCTTTATCTTTAACTGCATAGCAAGGCAGCCACCCTGAATACCTGCCACATGCAAAGGGGTGGTTCTGCAGCACCCTGTTGCTGTTTCCCTTCTTCAGGGCGACTGAAAGTCTCCACACAGTCTCTTGTCGCTAACACCAACCCTACCTGGGGACAGTTTAATAACAGAAACTGTTCATAGCGATCCTCAGTGTTCCAAACTAAAGTCCATAACCACAATACAAAAGTTCATACTCAACTCTGGCATCTTCTCCCATACCTGGAGCTCTTCTTCTGTCCCTGTCTGCTCTTCATGAAGGTGTCACTTCCAGACCTTTCAAAATGGAGCTGAGCCTTCTGGCTCTAGCTTTCTAGCCCCAACCCTTCTCCCAGTGGAAGAGCCTCTTGCTCATTGCAGCTCTTCTCTTCCATAGCTTTCTCCTCTAATTTCCTGTCCCCCTCTGACTTTGTATAGGGAACACCTGTCCTCTATGAGGCCTCTTTGAGGCTGATAATGAGGCACAGGTGGTCTGGATAATGAGGTACAGTCCTCTCAAAGGGCTAAGTCCACCCCATGACATGGTATATCAAAGGGAGTTGCACATATGAGTTTCTAAAGTACAGAACAATATTATCTGGTGAAGATTAATTTGCTTCTGCAGTGAAGGAAGAGAATGTGCATGAGATGGTAGTTACTGGTGTAACCCTTCTGCCAGATGGTTAACAGCAGCAAAAAAGGCTGGGTTTTATATAGCTAGGGGACCTCTTACAAATAATTAAGATGATTCAACTCCACCCAGATATCTGAGAAAACTAAATCCACCCTCCCTGAGTGCCCTTAACAGACAGAACTTCCCCACTCACAAGCACTCTGGGATTATATACAAGCAAATAAATCTCTTAGGGGAAAGTGAATAAAGCCATAAACTTGAGAAAACAATATATGCAAATAAACAGTAAAATATCCCCTATTTTCCAAGCACTTTAGCAGTAGCCTAATTCACTTCCCATCTACCCACCAATAGCATATCCTTGACTGAACAATCTCCTCCATCCACCAAACCCCCTCATGAGTTGGATCAGGAAGAAGCAGTAGTCTAAATGACTCTTTACAGGTCCCAAGAGAACTGCTTGCTTGGTCCAATCTGGAAATGCTACTATCTAACCCACTTTAATAACTCAGCTTTAATAAAGTACCTCACCAGAGTCCACACTATTGTTCTCTTCTGTGCTATCTATCACAGTAAAGTCCTCAGTTTGCATCATTTCTTCCAGCAAAGTCTCCACAGAAGAGAAGCCAAAAACTCTTATAATGCTCAAGCAGAACCTTAACTACTTAAAAACAAACTTTGTCATAAAACTCCTTCCCTTCACTAAGCTTTTCTGGGAACTGTCCCTACCCCCACAAAATCCAAGTTCATCTATAGTTATGGTGAACTCCTAAATGCCACTGGTGGAATTGTGGATACACAGTCTATGCAAATGAAGCTCTCTGGGGCAATATTTTTCCCTTTTCAGCATTAGGGGAAGTAGAGAGATCTTTCTCCTCTAGAGCTTGGGGTCACAGGCTTACACTTGTATAATTAAAGACTTTTAACTTAATGGTTAAAGCTTGGTGAAACATAAGTTACATGATTTACCCACCATTGAGCTGGTTGTGACAATACCCCATTTATTGTAAAATATTGCTAAACACAGAGGGTAGAGTGTGTTTGTGTGTGGGGAAGAGTATCAAAAAATCTTGACATTAACCACTTTAACTCTCTTTTTGGAAAAGAGGGTTAGGAATACAAATTTTATTGATGAAAATAAAACGTACACATGCACCTGTATTAATTTATACAACTGTAAGGCAGCCCTTGGTAGTGTGAGAGGCAGTTAGATCAGAGTCATTGGCTGAAGTAGTCTCCTCTAATCAGGTCTTAATTTCCACTTTCCACTTCTCTGTGTTCTTTCTTTGACATTTCATCTATATCCAATTATAGTTCATCAAAAGATCAAATGCAGATAATTAACGGATCACATGTGAATGGGCTAGTTCTATAAAGTGAATATTCTAGCACATCCCCCTCACATATTAAGCTAT
This sequence comes from Lepidochelys kempii, assembly GCF_965140285.1. Taxonomy (NCBI): domain Eukaryota; kingdom Metazoa; phylum Chordata; order Testudines; family Cheloniidae; genus Lepidochelys; species Lepidochelys kempii. The sequence goes on along the minus strand of NC_136391.1, from coordinate 28,628,406 downwards.
TGCCTTGAGTCTTCATTATAGAACAGTACAGCAGCTTTGCTTTCAAATACAAGAGTGCCTATGCTCCATTTTTTAAAGAACTATCAATAACTGATGGCACCGGTTTTCACCAGTTACTTTTACATGTCTAATTTATTATTTTCCACTAGATCTTGTTATATTATATAATGTCAGCCTAGAAAAAATAACAAACCTGTGAATAGTGTACATCATTTCCTTCTTAGCATACAATGGAGACTGGAACATAGTTAGAACAAATTATAGGCCATCGCAGACAAAGTCAAAAAAGAAAACTCTCCCTTGAGTATGGCTCATTATCTAAAATCTATTCAGATTACTGTATAAACTGTCACTGAATGACACAATCAGAACTCTCCTAAAACCTAAAAAAATTCTTAAAGCTAGCGTTAAAATTATATAATACAGAGGTTAAGGAAAGAGTGTCTGTACAGCTGGCTATAGTGCTTAAATTATCCAAAAGTACAAAGGTTGGTTTAAAAGTGATGCAATACATAATCAACAACAACCCAAGTAAGATTCATAAATGTAACAATTTAGATATTGGCATCGATACAATTTAGATATTGGCATCGAAATATTCAGGTACATCACGCATGAAAAGTTACACAGAGAGTTGATTGTGGAAAGAAAATATATCAAAGAGTGAAGATTGTCCCTCAGTAATTGAGAGTTTAGGATAGGTTGTCCACTCAAGAAGTATTTCAATTACTTTCCTGACTGCGGTTCTCATTGGTACTCTAGCTCATCTCTCCTAGTTTTGCCGATGTGCGGTGATGTCCCTCGACTACCAGATGGCATCCGATACAATGAGTTGCTGCCTCAGCTGACTGTAGCACTGACCAATTCCGCATTCCCACAACACTCGCTCATTGCTGGGGTCCCATATGCCTCTGATCGAATGATCAGAGAATGAGTTTGAACCTAGTAACCCCTAACTCTCAAGGTGTCAGCCAGACGGGCTTATTTCTCCACCTTTTGAACTCAGGTGTCATGGAAAGCTGGGGTCCTGTTCCAAGTTCCCTGTAACAGCCTACTGAATGCCGCGCAGGTGCTCAGGAAACCTGCCCAGCCAGGACCTGCTGTGGCCAGGGGCGGGGCACCCGTCCACCGGCCTGAACCCAGTTCAGGCCTGGACCTGCTGTGGCCAGAACACCTCTCCCCCAGTCCCAACCCAGCCTTGGACCTGCCACTGCCAGGGGAGGGGTGTCCCTCCCTCAGCCTAAACCCAGCCCCAACTCAGACCTGCTGTGTCCGGGGGGCGGGGCACCTAACCCACAGTGCAGCCCTGGATCTGCTGCATTGCGGAGAGGAGTCTCTCCCCTCCCTGCCCAGGTGCTGCTGTGGGGATAGAGAACTGGGAGAAGTCTACACCCAAACAGCTCCTCCCCAGACCCACCCCACAGCCCGCATCCCCAGCCGGAGCCCTCACACTCCAGCAACCCAAACCCTCTGTCCCAGCCCTGAGCCCTCTCCTACACGCCAAACCCCTCGGACTCACCCCCATAACATGAATTTTGTTATGTGCACCAATATGGAGGTGATGTGTGACATCACCTCCATATTGGTGCACATAACAAAATTCATTCCCACACGTGTGGGAACAATGAGAGGGAACACTTGTCGTATTCTTGAAAGGAACTGTGATACCCACCATGATGATCTTCTTTTGGTCCTTGTTGGTGATGATGCTGTCCGGTCGCAGTTGGCTGTCTGTTCTGGGGATGGCGGAGTTCATGGCCACCTTCCCCACAGGTGGTGGAATGACTCTGATTAGACGATCTTGAATGGTATTGTCGCAGCTGCCAGGCTGTCGAATGGGGCTTTCAGCTACACAAGACGTGGGGTACTGTCTTGTTGGCATAGCCATATGTCCTGCATCATTTGTCTTGATTCCCGTGACAGACTGTTCCATTCAGCAGTTGAGCCAGGCCCTGTGGATGAACTTCCAGTTGGCAAATTGGGTGAAGCTACCCCCAGGGAGGAAGTGGTTGCTGGTGTCCCACTTGCATGTCACCTTGAAGGCCTTGCCCTGGTCCGGCTTCTGTTTCAGATTTTCCACATACTGCCAGCAGATGGCATCCTTCAGGGTCCTCTCCAGCATGGTTCTAGTTCTTGGAGTGATGATTGTGTGCTCTGTATTGTTCACCTGTGGCACTAGGACTCCCAGCTCCTGACATCCAGTGGCCACATCCAGTGGCAACTCATATGCTTCTCCAGTCGTCATGCAGCATTGCAAGCACGAGTCCAGAGTGAAGCAAAGTCTCCCACATCTCTTCCAAATTTGCCTTCCAGTGAGCTGCTCAGGTAGGGGTGACATCTTGGTTGGAGGGGGTTCTAGAGCTACCTGATAACATCCTGCATAGCACTCTCTGCAATGTTCCTCACCATGATGTCTAAGCATGTCAGAAAGTGAAAGGCATGAGTGATCACAGCAACATCATGCAGATCACCCATTCGAGGGATGTTGGTGCTGCCCTGTCCGTGTGAGATGTACACCACGTCATTGCTGTCCCTCTGGGGAAGAAATATCCACTTCTTCACTAGGTGCCTGATGGTGTTGTCCACCTTGTTAAGACATACCTTCACCACAGCATATCCCCTCAGGCTGAATTAAATGGGGGGATCAGGAAGGTGTTCAAGGCATTGATCGTCTGCCCTGGTGACAGTAGGAAGAAATCCATCCTGGCCATGTTTCATAGGATCTTTGTGATGGTATCCTCAGGTGTCTGGATGCAGCAATCTGTGGGCATGCCAAGATGTTACTTGCCCATCCTCGAGGAATATCATGGGTTCACCCTGGATCTGAAACGGTGTCACCTGGACTGAATCTATTCTACTGCCATCGATATGCAGGTATGGACACTTCCTGGCATTGAAATGGAGTCCCATCCAGTTGGTGATGTTGGGCATTTGTTGGAGACTCTCAGAGTTGTCTGCGATCAGGACCAGATCATCTGCATAGGCCAGGATATTCACATTATTTCCGTACAGATCGAAACTGCCTAGACCTCTGATTATTGCTCAATTTCCTGAAAATTGCCATACAAATCAGAGTGCATCACAGTTTTCAGATTAAATCCAAAAACACATAGATCATATATCAATATCAGAACTCAGAGGTATTTCAAAATGGAAGATATTACCAAAGGATTTCTGGGTCCCAATGCTACAATTAGAAAATATTTATGTTTGGTCACTCTGGAGCTTGTAGAGTAAAACTCCTAGAGAGAGAAAGAAAGGAAAATATTTAAGTAACCAAACTGACTATATACTATATGCCATTGGAATGCCTACAACTATTGACAAGAATCTCCTTTCAGAAAAAGGGACCAGTATCTTTGTGCTTGCTGCACTGTAATTATGGGATTAAGTAGGAAAACACAGTAAAGAGATAAGGGAAAATATCTAAATAATCAACCTTTATTTATATGAACATAGGCCCCAATCCTGCAATTGGACCAACATAGGTAGGTCCCGGCATGCACACAGAATGTGACAGAAACTCCACATTTCATTGTTCAGTCCCTCCGAAAGGGCATAAGACATTCTGTCTCTGGGCACCATAAGTAAGTTTCACTATATGATCTGTTGCTCAAGACCTTATGTAAGAAACCAAAGAGGACGTTAGAGTTGGTCAAGGAGCAGAGCTGAAGTGCTGGGATTTCAGTAGGAGCTGCTGGGTGCTGAGTGCTTTAAAATCTCAGCACTTCATACAAGTGCCTAAATGGGAACTGAGCAATATGGCCCTGATTGTGATTGCTGAGTAGTTTTTTTAAAATTTGGCCCTTAAAATCACTCAACACTACAGACAGATAGCATGATTGACATTCTATATCTACAGTAAGGGATTGGCTGAGCACTTAAATGGGTCAATTGTTATGATTTTGCAATGTATTTGATAATATTTTTCTAAAATCTACAAGTGATTTATATTTTTCTATGACACAAGATAGTTAAAAAAATTTAAATGATCTTATCTTCATTTCTTTTCCCTGACAGATGTTGCCATCACATTCATGCAAATAACAGATTAGGATGTAACACCTTTAACTGATATTGAGATAGCATGAAATTAGCTGAACGTTAGAAAAATATTCTGGTCCAGTTTTATACCTAATTAAGAAGCTGTTGCAAATTCTGACCTTCTATGATCATAACCACAAATATAGCAGAAAACAAACAGTAAAAGAGAATAAAGCATCAAAATATCAGCCAAAACAGCACCTTCAACCCTAAAGTGATGGTGTTTATGTATCTTACACAAGCCCTGCAGTCAAGCAAAGCTCCTACAGAATTTAATGGATGCTTTGCCTAAATAAAGGCTATAGGATTTGTCTCAATGGTATGTTTGACTGAGTAAGAAGTGGAGAATTGAGCCAGCTCCCAATGCAGGGACAGGATTTTATAATTGTACTATAGAATAGAGGTACTAATGAATGTCTTGATTTCATTTTACCAGCCACCCTTTTTGAATAGCAGAAAGGAATAACCCTCTGGGACATTGGTAGGAATGCATAAGGCAGGGACAGACCAGAACAATCCTTATGAATGATTATGGTCACCCTTTTGTTTTAGGATAAGTTATAATGTCTACTATGGTTTCCTATATGTATTACAAATTAGGCACTCTAGTTAAATATACATTTATTTGTTTTAAGGTTTAGTGAGTAAAAGACAGGATCTTGTATTGTGTCTATGTTAATTAGATTAAAGGAATGTTAGAGGCCTGAGCCACAATGTAAACTGTTTTGACCACAAGATTTAGTGAAGTTTAATTTACAATGTATTCTGCTGAATATAAAATACTGCTGTCTTCTCTGTGAGAGATTGTTTGTGTGAATGAGGAATGCATGCATCAGGAAAAGATAAGGTGTGAAAGCCATCACAAATGTCCAGATGATCAAGAAAAAGTGAGAGACTTGGAAATACAAGGAGGCAATCAGAAAACATCCATTGTATCCGATGCTAAACACGTTAGCAGCATTGAGGACCTCAGAGGTGAGGCAGGCACCCCCGAAGGCAAGACAACAACTAGGAGATAACAATGGGAAGCCTGACAATAACCATCAAATGATATGTTTCAGAGTAGCAGCCCTGTTAGTCTGTATCCGCAAAAAGAAAAGGAGGAATTGTGGCACCTTAGAGACTAACAAATTTATTTTAGCATAAGCTTTCGTGAGCTACAGCTCACTTTATCAGATGCATCCGATGAAGTGAGCTGTAGCTCACGAAAGCTTATGCTCAAATAAATTTGTTAGTCTCTAAGGTGCCACAAGTCCTCCTTTTCTTTCATCAAATGATAACAGCAGAAAACCCCAAGATTAACACCACTTAAGGACTAATGATTACAGGATGACATTGCAAAATGCATGGCCTGAAATGGGAATTTACAATATAAAGATGGGGTATTTTGCCACGGAACTCTGGGTTCAGTCCTGTAAAACCTCGGCGCATCGGATCGCAACTGACAGAACCCAGATCCTCACTCGTATTCAATCTAACTGGCCATTAGATTGACTCGAGCTAGAACAGACTGGTAGCTATAAAAACATCAACTGGCACAGCAGGACTGTGTGCATGATGTGTATGTGTGTGTGACTGAAAAGCATATGCTAACTGTTGTATCTTCAATAAATACGGCATATTTGCCTTCACTCCAATAAAAGATCCCGTGTGCTTTGTATAGCATAACACCAACACCCCCAAAATCACTGTGTTTAGTAGAGAAAGAAAAATATTTCCTTCTCATATCATGTAGTGTACCTTAGTTCCATTCCTTCAGCACATTAAAGAAAACAAAAAACATTCCACTAATCTAATAAGTGAAAAGAAATCACAAGTAGAAGAAATCTCACTATCACAAATGTCTGGGTTTTTTACATTATTTTATTGGTCTGATGATAAAACAACCACCATATAATAATGCACTCATTACTATTCCAGAAGATGTATAACCTTATGAAGCGAGAAACAGAGAATGTCCCAATTATATTTTCTCACTTGTTTAATAAGTGTTAGAGAGGAGATGGTAGAGAGTGCACCTGGTCAATTTTCTAACCAGCTGGTATTGGGATCAGAGACAAAAACAGCACAACATAACAAATATTCTACAGAACATTTCAATGAACAAAGAAAAGTTCCCGGAATGCAAAAGGGGAAGAAAACAAGGGCTATATTTTACAGGTATTTAGGGACTTAATATGTAGTTGGCTTAGTGGGATTTTCAAAAGTACCTAAGTGAGTTAGGCACCTAAGGATACTGCCTCAAAAAGACTTAGGTGCCTAACTGCCACCATAGTATCAGTGATATCCCCAAAAACCCCACTCAGCTGCTGCCTAACTCTACCTAAAGTCCTATGGTGCCTGAATTTCTGCCATTGAAGTCCCCATGGCACCTAAAAATCTGCCAGCAAACATGTGTACAGCCTCCTCACTCGAAGCACCTGGAAGCCTAACACACACTGAAGCCCCAATGGGATCCTCAAACTAGGCATCCCTGCCTATCTTGCCTATGGGGCACCCATCACCCTATGGGGCACCCAGGTAGATGTACTCACAGTGCCTAACAGCTGGAGGAGATGCCCTTCTTATAAGTTTCAGATGACTGGTTAGAACACACATTTAGCCTGTGAAACCCCTAGGTTCAGGTCCCCTCACTGCATGATGTGGAACAAGGATTTAAACTTGGGGTTCACCCCTGCAAGGAGAGTGTCCTAACTACTTGGGTAACAAATATTCTAGGGTAGGGCTCTTTCAGTCTCTCCTATTGAAACTGTTCTATTGTGTATAAATAAATAAATATTAAGTAGAGCAGATGAGTGCCCTAAACATGAAGCTACAGACTCATTCTCACTTTTTTCTCTCTGTCTCAATGAATGCAAGTTAGGTGTCTAACCAGCATAGGAGCTGATGTAAATCCTACTAGGTGCTCATCTGCATTTTTAGGCATTGACATACCTTTCAAAAATAGCAATAGGGCACAACATACCAGGAATCAGATTTAAAGCAGATGAACAACTATTATGTGACCAAAGTTGCAAAGATTGCTTCCACTGATGTATAGTGAAGCCAAGTCTCAAAATAAAAAGTCTTTAAGATAACTATCTTGCTAATAAGGCATTACCAAAAAATAGATGTGAATGACTGCTAAAAATAAATATCAACAAGTCCAGTTTCCAGATAAAATAACTCATTATTTCACCAGCCTCAAAAAGCTGTATTAGAAGAATCCACCTTATTTCATAAAATGATTTTTCGCAGGTCATTTAGAAGCAAAGATTTGTGCTACCTGTTTTCCCTGACTTTGCTTAATGAGGTCATAAAATCTGTGAATCAGATAAGATTTAGTCCCCAAGCAAAAGTGATTAAAGCTCTTGACATGTATCATGACACTGAAAGCATTTCCACATGGTCTACAGGATTCCCTTTAGGGCCTGACCCTGCTTTTCTTCAATATTAATCTCAGAATTCCCATTGACTTCAGTGGGACCTGTTATATAAATATCATCTTAAATAAGTTTTGACTCTCTTTCAGGCTGTGCTAATAAAATTCCAAGAATTAACTTACTCTTGACATCAGTTTCTATGTTGAGATTAATATTTCTAATATGTAGTACACATGTGAATGTTTCAATCATCTCTATTGCTGAACCTTTCTTCAGCTGCAAAAATATTTACTTTCTGCAATTGAAATCATAGCAGATGTTACTTTTGCAATATAAATGTAGAATTGGTTTAATTAGTTTAAAACAGATTAAATATCCAGGTGACAAAGGTCTTCCCTCAGATTTTCTACCCAAATTTTCTTATAGGAGTCAATCCTACATCATTCCTATGAAATCAATGGGAGTGTAGGGTGTTCAAACTATGCCAGATCAGGCCCCATGGATTAGTGTCACTTTTTCATTCAGTCTGGAGTTTTTTCCAAGTCATCTCTGTTTGATTCTTGTTCTTCAGCTCAGAATAAATTGGGCAAATTTAAGGGGTATAGGACCCCTTACTCACGAGCATCTGAGGAAGAAATTGTTGGTACTATCAACATGAGAAAGAAGAGAAACTGAATGGAAATTTCATATGAAAGATATTGAATCAGATTCTTTCCTTTAATCAGTCTTTTTTGCCACTCCAGATCTCCCTCCTCATCTGAATTAATGTAGAAAATTAATAAGTAGTTATATTTAAAGTCCAATATTCCAATATTATTTTTAAGATTTATTACAGTAAAAAATTGTTTAATCTATTAACTCTTCAGAGTTGTTAGTAAAGATCTTAGAAAAGCATCAGGAATACTTGCTCTGTGTAAGGGCTGAGTAGGCCACCAATATAAATTTCCAATACAAATTTTGAATAAGCTGAATTTGATATGTAGTTGTGATTTAGGCATATGATATTTACCCTCCAATAACACCAAAAATATATATTAAGGGAAAGAAAACTGGACTCTTTCACAAATAAATAATATTATCAATATAAGCCAAAGCATCAGGATATGGATGCCAATGGCTCAACAATACCAGCTATACACATGAAAACCAACCTTTGTGAAGGCAGAATTGCACACAGCTAGAAGTTTCAAATTGACACTAGGTCCTCACCATGGAAACTATGGAAGATGCCTCTCAGGATTCAGCAGGTACAAGGGAACAGACAGATGTGTGAGACACATACATATGAATGGCAGGTTAGCCCAACCTATAAGAAAATCAAGCTTGTCTGCAAAGACATCTCCAATCGTCCAAGGAAGACAGATGATCCTTGTTGGAAATCCAATATTTGGAAGAATCAACCCATAGTAGGGGGATGAATGAGAGCAAATTTAGTTTATTCCAATACAGAGCTGTCACGGATTGGGATGGCAGCATTTGTCTCTCTTTCCACCTCCATAAAACAGACCACAAGGACTAAACTTAAACTCCACTGACACTGGAGATACGGAAGGCCAGAACCATTCATGGAGAGATACTCTGTTTTCAGAGGCCTCCCTTCATACTCTGTATCTGCATAGTTCAAATGGAGTCACACTGACAAGGCCTCCACAACTGGCATCTGCCTCAAGGAACACACTGGAAGGGGTTTAGAGTTACAATAGTACAGTTTCTGGCGCAGGGAAGGACAATGTTCATCTCCCAGCCTGTAGACGGGTTTGGCCGGGGCTCGTCCCTCTCCAGGGTGGCGGGAAACCACACAGCCTTGCTACTTCCTTTCAGTTGTTGATGGGGAATTAGACTGGCCATGGGAGTCTCTTGCCACGGCAGCAGTAGAAGCAAACACAGACAGTTATTTGTGCCCGGCCCAAGTTCGGCAGGCAACAGACAATCAATGGCTCAGGCCCTCAGGCAGGGGCTGAGCAAACAGTTATATAATTAGCAGGCCCAGGCCCTGGGTCAGGGCAGGACAGCAGAGAGTCAGTGGCTCATGCCCTCAGGCAGGGGCTAAACAAAGGCAGGTAAATAACCAGCACAGGCTCTCGGCTCAGAGGTGCCTGGGAGAGGGGGAGATTGCCACCCACGAGTTGGGTGGCAGGGGGGGACACAGGCCCACACACTCCACTGCGTCCCAGCCCGGGGCCCTAGCAGTGGCAGAAAGCCCACTGCTGAGTCAGTGGGGATCCTGGCTGCAACACACTAACATAGGCTCTGGCAATGCTGCAGCCAGACTAGGGTTGGCTGCCCCCAGGCTACTTCTGAACCCCCCTCTGCCCCAGAGGTACCTGGGTCCGGATGGTGTCCTCAGGGGCGTCGAGCACCATGGGGTCCTCTGCGTAACTGGCGAGGGGCAGGCAGGGCAACTCCTCCGGGCTCTGGTCGGCATCAGACGTCAGCAGGTCAGGCCAGTCCTCAGGTCTGCCATAGGTCACTAGGGTCTCCCAACCAGGAGGTAGGCCGGAGGCAGCTGGTTTCTGAGTGAGCTCTGAGGTCAGGCTTTTATAATTCCTGTCCTGCGCCTTGACCTCTGGGGGGCAAGTGCGGGACTCGCTGGCTCTGCCCACTCTGGTATTGGGAGGGGTTTGTCCCGCTCTGGGGTGGCAGGGAACCACACTGCCTTGCTACACAGCCCTACCTCTCCTCTCCTAGCCCACCCACATAGATCTCTGAAGAAGCCTCCATGAGTTCCAGGCAATGGGAGGCCACTGTTGCAATGGTGAGTAAGGCTTTTTTGCATGGGAAGAGTGGGATTTGAAGACAGAAGCCTCCTTCAAGAGGGTACAATCTGGCAATGTGAATTTACTACAAGAAATGTGCATGACTTCTGTATTTTTTTTAAATTGTATTCAAATACTTCGCTAATTTATAAAAAGGAAAAGGTATTTTAAAAGCAGTTTAACTGCTACTGTGGAACAGTTTTGGTTCAATAATGTTACTGGATTGAGGTTACTTCCACTGAACCCACAGATTTCTACAATATGTTTTATGGAGATACTCCATTGAAATTATTAGAGAATTTTAAATGCCACTGCAAGAGGTATGGAAAACCTGTCTACCTATGTATATGTGTTTTTTCACTACCAGGGATCTCTACCATACAAGAATATTAAAAGAACCATATCATTTTGTTACAATATACCCTGTCACTTTTTGTCTTCCCTAGCTAGGGACAGTGAAGTGATGGACAACTTGAACACCAGAATCTGCAAACAAATGACTGAAATGCCACTCAATATCTCTAACTTTTGTGTAAAAAGAAACTACCAAAATTAGTTTTTCTCCCTCAGGCCTTGCCACATCATCTTCCCATCTCTCATCTTCCCACATTATTGTGCAAAGAGAAGGAATCTTTATGAAAATCAGAAATACATGGCATGGGTCTTAATCCTTGATCTGTCATAGATTTCCTATGTCATCTTGGATAAGTCACCTGCCATTTCTGTGACTCAGTTTCACCTTCTGTAAAACAGAGGTTGTAATAGGTTCCTACCTCCCAAGTTAGGTACCTTCATTTGATACAGAAGAAATTTCAAACTCCATTTTGTTTTTCTTACCTCCATTTTGTGCATCTCTGGCTTCCCTCTGGAATAAACAGAAATCACTTCACCAACAATAAGCTGCACGTCACTTACCATTAAATGCTGTAGATCAGCCTTTCTCTAACAGGGATCCCTGTGGGTACGCCAAGGGGTCTGCGGGCCACACTGATCAACCCCTCCCTGCCCTCCTTCAACTCCTCCCCCTTGCTCTATCTCCAGGAAGCTACTGAAGCCAAACCAGGAGATTTTAGGCCGTAAAAGTAGATTGCATGACCAGAGCTGAACGTTATCTGGACTGAGCATGTCCAGTAGTAAACCTGTATAAAATGAGATATATCCACAAAGTAAATAGATTTGGAGCATGAGCTAATAAGGTCAGATGAAGTAATCACGGCTCTGAGGCAAAACAATGTAAGTGAGCATGTGTTGAATGAAATAATCCTTAACAATGAGCATGTGTAGTAAGGGGTGAGGAAAAAGTCAGCTAGCCGACCAGCTGGCTGGTTGCAACCTGTTCATACTGATCACAATTTTTCTAAAGGTCAGATGAAGTAATCATAAACAACAGTACTGAGCATGTGCACACATGTGCAGTATATAGGGAAGGAAAAGATAGTGGGTATAAAAAAGTCAGCTGCCAGCAGTCAGCCAGCCAGGAGCCAGTGAGAAGGACTACTGGAGAAAGATTGGCAGGCTGGCTAACGGGACAGATGAGCTACTGGAAAGATAGGAGAGCGTGGCTGAAGAAAGCAGCTGCAACATTCACACCACTGAAACAAAACAACCAAGGAATGAAAAAGGACAGAGCTAGAGAAGCTGCCAGGAGTGAGCTGCAACGGTGAACGGAGGGACAGAGCTGATGGAGAATGAACTACAACAATAGCAGCAGCAGCAGGCAGTGGTGTTTACAGTAGCTGTAGGTAGCAGCAGCAACACTTGCAATAATGCACCCGAATCAATGGAAAGTGTACGCTTATTAGTTTTTTAACTACAGATTATTTCTGCAAAAGGTTAAGCAGTATAGTATGAATATATGTATGCTTGAGGTGTGTGTGTTTTAATTGTATTTTACCTATGTAAAACATAGGGCACTTGTAGCAAAGCACACCACTTAGAACCATTCCCTAGGGCTGCAGGTTGCCCACCACTGGTTTAAACTGTATGCTATGGCCATTTGGATGCTCTTTAACTTGCAATAAGGGATGTGTGTCTGATTTTTTACTTTTAGATTATACTATAGTAGTTAGTTATTATTGGTTATATTAATAAAAAAAATTGTTTTGCAAAAGAATACTGCCTGTGTCAGTCATTTTATAGGAAGATTATATCTGTGTCCTTTAGTGTTTCCTTAACAACCCTGGAAACTTATACCTTGGGAAGGACAGACTAAGGGGGCGATAGGTCCAAAATCCATTTTGGGGGTAATACGTTTCCTCTCTGGTCTGCAGTCTCCCTATTTAGAGTCAAGTTAGGTGTTTTTCAGCACTTTGTTCTTGTACCAAACCAAGGATCCTCCCTTTGGGCAACCAAAAGGATCTAAAACAAAAGAATAGAGAACATTCATTCACCTTCTCTGGGATCAACAGTCTTCCACCTTGCTGACCCAGGGATGGACAGTTCTTTCACCCTCCATGGTCTAAATAGTTTCTTACCATTGATGCAGGAGAGTGAAGGGGGATTCCCCCCCATGCTTACGGGAAGCCCCAAGCTGGGGCTGCTTCACAAGGCCAGATTGCCATCTCAAGCTTACAGCCTTACCATATTGCCCTAAGCTTTTTCGTATGTCCTTAACCCCTTTCCCAGAGTTAATTTTTTTTCTGCTGCCTTTGTAGGCCTCTTCACAAGCCTTTATCTGCAGCCCTTCCTGGGCTGTTTGCTATCTCTCTTGGCAGAGATCAAAAATTCAGATCTGTCCTCAACCTAATCTCTCTCTTTTCTGAGGGAAGACTGTTTCCTATACTCCCTGGAACTCCTTTTAAGGTGTGTCTGACAGCAGCCTACAGTCCAGGTTTCCTCTGGAAACAACATCGTCCAGAATTTTCATGTTCCCTAGTGAACTGGAATTAGACCATGCTTGGCCTACAATGTTCCTTAAAGGGCCATTGCACATCCTGCTACATGGATAACATACTTTCCCTATCTTACAGGAGTGAGGTCTATGCTTTGAGATCCTTGGATGGCAAGTACAATATATGAGCGGAGTAGGGATCATTATACTTTACTATCTGTTGCATAAGGTCAGTGTAGGTGCGTTTTGTGTTTTTGGTTTTTTTGTAGCCCTCTGTTTGGCAAGGCCAGTGGAATTGGTTGGCTGAGAAGCAGAATTTCTGAAGCCTCATAACCACATTTAAAGGAGTCTTCAGACTAAAAGAAATGGAAAACCTTCCACTGGTCTTATTTGCAAGGCACATCATGTAGGCAAAGGCATGCGCTAATATTTTAATTTATTCCTTGCATTTAGATACCAGATGTGCCACGCAATAGCAATGACATAGAAGAATACTCAGGAAATAGCAAGTAAAGGACCAGGCTCTTATAATATCATTTCTTGATTATTGCAATATCCTTTTTCTTTGGCCTTGACAAATGCAATTTTCCCCCACTCATATCCATTCAGAATGCTGCTGCAAAGATTATTTTCTTAGCCCACCATTTTGACATTTTCACCTGCTTCTTTGCATCCCTCTACTGGTTCCCTTCTTGTTCATATCAACTGTAAGCTGCTTTTATTCACTTTCAAGGCCCTTCTTGACCTGTACTCAGCCTATCATCTCTCATAGCTATCAAAATGTTGACTCCCACCTCCAATCGGCCCGTAATGCTAGCCTCCACTGCCTATGTATTAAATTGTCAAACAAGCACTTTTGTGCTTTCTCCCTTACTGCGCCTCACACTTGGGAAGGAACTCCTGTAAACATACAAAAAGCAACCTCATTTCTCATTTCAAAGAGGGAAGGGTCCCAGACCCCTGGCTCCAGCCTGAGCCCAAATATCTTCATCAGAATTTTGCAGCCTGAGCAGCATGAATCCAAATGAGCTGACATGGGCCAGCTGTGGTTGTTTAATTGCAGTGTAGACATATCACTAGACACTATGCTAATGCAAATAAATAATAATAGAACTACATCTACAAACTCACTTTTCTCTAGAACCTTCTATTCCTGTAATACCACACCGGCCAGCTTGCTGAATTGGAGCACAACAATGATAATTTCTAAAGTAACATTATCTATTTTTTTATTATTATTATTTTAATTCATTGGTAAATTCTAATGTTTCTAAACTCTTTAGAAACCTGACATGAGAACAAACGGACAGTTTCTAACGGATCAGTGTCCTGAAGAAATTCACCACAATCAAATATGTCAAGGCTGGAACTACTGCAGTTACAAATTATTTATTTCATCCACTGATTATTTAAACTAATAAAAGCATTGCCTGTGAGTAACAGAGTTTTAGAGGCAGAGCGTCTGCTGGTGTAAAACAGCGCATTCTTGTTGACATCAGTGGAACTCTGCCAATTCACACCAGCTGAGGATCAGGTCCTGAGATTTTGTGGTTTTGTTGGTGGTGCTGTTTTTAATGAGTAAGAATGCTCCCTGCTATTAATGATAACAAAATTCCACACAAGTTCAACACTCTGATTCTTTCTGAAAATACTGTTTAATATATTTTAGCAAGTTACAGCAAATTTTATTCTATTACACATGACGCTGGGGAAAAAAAACAGACTCCTTTCATATTTATTCAGCCATGATTAATCTAGTTGAATAATAATTTTTAATTTCCATTTTTTGAATATATTTATTAATTTACCTCCTGCCAATACAGTGCTCTAGATGCCACTATTTGGAATTTATTTCTGCACTTCTTAAGTATCATTTGCATAATGGAATTAAGAGGTCTGCTCATGAGTATTTGGTTGTGGTACGTTGGACAGAGTGGGTAGGTTGTAATTAGTGGCATCTGGCCTTCAGCTTCATTAATATGCAAATAGAACTACTACAGACTTTGAATGATTTGCAGTTTCACAACCGTCATGATCGTGTGCATCAGCTCTTTCAGTGGTGTCACTGGTTTTTTTCTTACTACATATATAATTGAATAAATATGTATAACCAGCTAAATGAATGTATAATCCCATTTGTCATGTGTCAAAGTGTAGCCATTTCTGGGGGGTAACAAGATAGTCATTCTGAACCAGTACAACACAGGGAAACTTCCAGTAAGAGTGACATGGATTTCCTTTTAATTCTTTCCCCCATCCCTCCTGCAATGCAGATGAGCTAAAAATGTAGAGGTCATTAGAACTCTGATTACATAGGAATCCTTTGTTGAAATTAAATCTCAGTTTCAAATGTGAAAAGAAAGTGCTCTAAGATCCTGCTGCCCCAGAGACAAAGCAGGTAAATTTTGGAAAGTGTCTCTGTAATGGAAGTCAGAGGGATTCTCTAGGAGCCTGTCCCTGTCCTTTTGACAGAAACATGATTACAGGGGTCTTTTAAAGAATTTCCAAGGAGGCCTCTGTGATGAGCTACCGGGGCCTGTAATTGGTCTGGGGAAACAAAATGCCACAGTGTTTATGGAATGCTGCTGTTACACAGCATTGTGCTAAGGACAAAAAAAAAAATCACATCTCTTTTTGTACATATGAAATTAAACATAGAACAGAGATGTTAGAATTTTGAAATATTTAACCACACAAATGTTTGCACATTTACACACTATTTTCATAAGGAAACACACAGAATATGACCACTTAAGTGCCACTCATGCAGAGAGTATATCTCACCAGTGCTCATGGATATACTGTTATGCTTTTTTGGGACAAGATTGTTGTCTATTCTCCCTGATCATTTCAGAGATATCCCTCCAGAAAACTATCGAGGTTCTATTTTGACCACTGATCCACATCTCAGAAATGATAACACTTCATTTAACATTTAAATCCCTATCTATAAAATTGTTGATAATACTGAAGAAAGTCTTATGTTTAAGAAGTTTCCCAAAATCAGTAGCACTAATCACAGAGAAACTGAATTTGAGAGTGTAATTAATCCTGTATCATTGCTGTAGTATTAAGCTTAATGTGCTTTAAAAAGTTTAGATGACATGGGAGAATGTATTTTACTTAACTATGTTTTTCTCCCTACAGTAAAAAAAAGAGCCCCTGGATAGAAAGGAGTTGTGGATTACTCAACTTCTGAACTTCATTCTTTCTGTATTTTTTTCCCCCAGAGACTTCAGTGGCCCTTTTATTCTTGAACAAAGAGTTCACATCAAAATGAGATTGTCTACAAGTAATGCCTAAAAGCCCTTTTGGTCTTTTATCTCAAGAGCAGATGGTACGTTGTTTTTTTTTTTTTTTTTGATGCTCAAAGAGGAGATACAATGGGTACATTACCTACATTAGTTCTGAAACTGATCTTTCTTAAGTTGATTTCCTACTTTCAAAAGAAATCAGTGAGTTACATATTGGACAAGCATAGCCAGTTCAGTCACAATATCAACAGCAAGACAGCAACAATGTCCTTCTAACTTGTCAGGTAAGGAAACTAAGGGCATATCTCTACTGTATTGTTAGCTGAAGGTATAACTCAAGTGTCACAGTAACCTGGCTCCTATCCACACACAAATATCTCCAGCTTGAGTTACATGGCTCTTTAAGCTTGAGCTAGCTGACCCATCAGGAAGTATGGGTTGAAGCTCCCATGTTTGAGATAGTAATGCAGTGAGGATGCTGCAGCTCTAGTTACAACAAATCATCAATTTCTAATCCAGTCACTCATTGTAGCTCTTATTATCTGAGTATTGTAAAAAAGAAACTATGATTAAAACGTGTTTTAAAGTGAAATTAAAGTCTGAGGCACAAAGCAGTATTTTAAGTCCAAATTACCTTTCAAGAATGTTAGAAAATCTCTCAAACATTAAAAACCTTGGAAATATAGTTAAAGTTTAATTTTTCATATAAAGCTTCCAACTATCTCAGTTCTGTTCCATATATATAGTAGCCTACTATCTTCCATTCTTTGCACATAGACTATGGAAAATGAGACCATAGACCATTGTTTTTGGAAGTTATTTTATTCATACATATGTCAGCAAACAAAGTTTTGCTCTTTTCATGTCTGAACAGAACAACGATCTTTCATGGAGTTATATGTCATAATTTTCATTTACGTATATGGCATGAGTGTCTCTTTTATGGGGCACTAAAAATACATCAAGTGTAATTTTTGACCTATCTTCCTTTTATAAAATAATCTGATGTACAAAACATTCTAAATTTCACAGTGTAAATTCCAAAAAGTACTTTAAAAAATCCACCTATTTCTAAGAAATAATAATGAGCCAAATCCTGCAGTCTTTATTCAGTCATAACCCCCATTAAAGTCAAAGACTGAAGAAAAATAACTTTAGAATTAAGGGCAATAGTAGTAAAAATGTCCATGCATTACTTGGTCATATTTTGTCCCACTGCTTCAGAGACAGATGACACTGACATGTCCTTAAACAACATCACAGTATCCCTTTTTCACATTTACAGTGTCAGCAGCTATCAATTTAAAAGCCCTGATTTTTCTCCCAGTAACTGAATAAAGATAAGCCTTTTTTCTCTGGTGCACTGTGTAGATTTTGAATCCCTCATTCGTCCATGTTGGAGCCATTATGTCACATGGATGCTAAGTGCATAATACTAAAGAGAACTCTCCTATATAGCTCAGAGAGAAAGATTTTGTCCATAAGCATTTTATGCTAGGGACGTCAGATTTTCCTTTTATGAAGTCAATTGCTTTGAATAGGTACAACAAAAGTCACTAGCACCAAAGAGTTAATGTTTAATAAAGTGGTGTTTAAATTTTATGCAAAAGTGCTATCTAGAATTATACATCATCAGATTTCCATTTTCTTTCTAGGAAAACAGATGAAAAACATAGATCTGATATTCCACTGCCATTAACACAATTGAATGGCCCTAATTTCTCAATAGAATCATTCAATATTCATTTTTTAATTTCTGCATTTACACATAATATCTCTCAGGAGACATTTAGCAGATTCTATTGCTGTAGTTTTAATGAGATCTATCAAAAGTTAGTAGGAGATGATGATCTATACTTAATTCATAGATATCCCAGGACATTTATGCAATTTAGAGCTGTTTATATTCTTTTAGAGGTTTTTTTATTGTCTTGTAACATTTGCCCCAATTTGAAATACATCTTTAGTCATTATTAGCATAACTCTTTCATTCTTGAAATTGGTGTCTGAATATACATAATTATAAATTTTAATCTTCTAAAATATCATGGCCTTCCAATGGGGATTCTATAACTTCCCAACTAGCGTTGAAACAGTTGAAAAGTTCCTTGTGTCCATAAGTTACCACACAATAACTCATAGCAAAATAAAGAATTTAGCTTAGTCAGTTTAGAACAGTAAATCCCATTAAAATGCCTAAAGATTTTCATCCTTTTCAATCAAGCAGTTAATGCTTTAATAAATAGGAATTAGAACAGACCCTTTGTTATGTGATTATTGAAAAATAATTGGTTTATTTCTGCTTTTCCCTTTGGATCCTATATAATCCCCGAACGGAGGACTGTGGAAACTTTAGGAATTTATATGTAGAGTGTTAAAATAAATGATACACACCTAGGAACTAATCCTACAATAATTCAGGTAAGATTTGCAGGACTGGGCTCATACTAAACTACCATATGGCACACCTTAAAAGTTTAAAGCAATGAAAAAGATGCTATATTGTTAAATCACTGTATAAGGGGGGATATAGGGAATCATTTGAAACTTGATAATTGTCCACCAACCATTTTACATTTTTAATTACAAATTAAAAGTTACATAGTGAATTACAGCACCGCACCTAAAACGGCAGGGACGTTGTCCAGCCTTACTGGAGGAAGGCAGCAGTGTTTTATGGCAGGAAGGGGGAGGTGGAATGAGGCCCACTGATGGACACTGCAATCTTTCTATTAACTTCAGTGGGCTTTGGATCAGGCAAAAGGAGTATTTCTGTTAGAACAAATATAAAGTAACCAATTCCCTCCGGGGTTCCTCTACAATTTAAAGGTCTATCAAACCAAGACAAGCTAAAATGAAAGAATGAATAAAGTGTCAAAATCCAAACTTGATTCACAGTTTAGAACTGGAAAGTTCAATGATATATGAGGCTCTACAGCTGTTTCTTCAACACAAACATCCTTCTTTTTGTGAGTCTCGAAACCTCTATAAAACTTTACAAAGCTGGGTTAAGCTGTTACTATCAGACAAAACCCATCTTCATTATTCAGCTATTATTTGAGTAGCTTCCAACTTTTTGTTTTTACACTAATAGTAATTACCCACACATAAATATACAGAGGAGCAAATTAAGCCATGAACATCTGCTTAATTCTGACAATATTGAATTATAAACAAGATCAAATAATTGGCAAACTTTGAACATTACCAGTTTGAACAGGCTATTAACTATTGAGCATTAATAAATGGATAAAATCTCATCCACTCAGTATGTATATTTGAATAGTTGTTTGTAGGGGACTAGCCAGCTGCACCAACTGATGCCATCCATTACCTTATTCTAGGGCATCTGAGGGCCTAAACAATCCCTTGTGTAATTTAGAGCAGCCTAAAGTCTGCCTACTCACAGCTTCTCTCATTCTTGGTGGGCCTCATCCTCACACCCTACTCTGGTTTTATATCTGCCAAGCGGGAGCAGTGAAAAGTGGACCTCTGAAGGACCAAGGATATGACCCATTCACTTTGCTCAAAACGTGGGACTCAGCAGAAATTGTTATGGAACTCCATACATCCAATGCCAAATAATTCATTCTCCTCATCCTATTTACAGACAATGGCCTTGTTTCTATACTAAGAATAAAGCTTAGGTTACACACCTGGTTATTGCATTGCTATGAAAAATAGCTTCTTCTAATTAATATTAAATTATATTCCACTCACTAGGACTCAAACTATGCTCAACTGTTTATAAGTGTTGCACTTAAACTATGTTAGCATCTAAAAGTGTTGTACCAAATATTGGTGTATATTCCTAGAATATACCTGTGTTCTTACCTGTATATAACAATACCACACCTGATATATACTTACTCATGTATTTTGCATGTGTACTTGCTATAAATTTCCGTATACAGCAGATTTCAAAAATTAAGTACTGGTTTACACGAAGTCAAGATATGGACGTATAACCTATGTTTTATTATTCCGTTTTTATTGACAGCCATATTATTCAAAATACTAAAGATATAAAACTAAATTCAATCTGCATTACAATATATTTTCCTATTATTATAGACTGCTGTACAGGAATGGTTTTGAGTATCCATGAGGAGTTCACAAAGAACAGAGTTAACCTGAATGCATTACTTGATACTTAATTTTATAGATAATGAGAAAACATTCACTTTCATATGTAATTATATTTACTGCATAGTGGTAAAGTGATGCATTAGACCATATTCCATGTGTGTTTTTGTTTTGCTCTGTGTTTAATTGGTGTAAGAATATTAGTCTCCCAAACAAACCGAAAAATAATATATTTAAACAGATTTTTTAAAATTTTCACAGATCACAAATTCCAAAGCTATTTTATTATCTCAATAAAAATCACATTACATTTCATAGGTGGTCTCTTGTGTTTTGAATTGCTGCATTATTATACAGGTATTTCAGGTAACATAATACAAGCCGCCATGCAGCAAATGTAAGCAATGGAAAGAGATTAAAGTCCTAACATTTAGGGTTAAAAGTGTCCTTTTTTTACCATGTCTGGTAAATAATAGTTTGTTTCTCTACAGAAATTTTTCAGTTTGGCCAGAATAGAAAATTGAGAATCTGTTTTCATTTGTGAGTGAATTAATGGGTAGAATAGGTCAAATTATTTATTTTATTTGACGGCAAATGCACTCAGATTTAGAGGAATAGTTACGGAAATTCTGTCGAACTGTTACTTTGTTGAATATATAGCTGTGCTGAATCTATACTACATACATTTTATCCTGCAAAAAATATCCATATTTCACATATAATTCTACAAGCTTTGAAGATATGTCACAACATCCAACTTAGATGTGGTTAGGGAAATCAGAAATTCTTCCTGCAAATGAGATCTGTCCAAATGGTACCTTTATCTTTTGTGTCTGTCGTTTGGCAAGAGCAATGAGGTCATAGCTAGTTTTTCTTGCCCTCTTCATTTTACTCTGAGTTTCAAAGCCTGTTTTTTTCTACTGCTGAAACATTGATTCTATCACTGAATTGTTCATGCTTGTTTCAGACTTGGTGATTACACTATCCAGTTAACTTATCCTTGGAGATTTCAGAATTAATATAGATTTTCCTGCTAACCCTTTCAGATGTTCCTTTTTAGACAACCTAGGGTCTTATGGATTTATTCCATATGCTACCCATTTTACTTACCTCAGTGGTCACATTTTAGAGTGAGTAATTTCTTTAGATTATACTGTACAGATTTCATTGTGTCACCTTTTCTTGTATGACTTTATCATTTAATTATTTGTTAATGGCATTGTATATTGTATTAGCTAGGTATAATTTTTTCCACACACATTATTTTCCTTAATGTATTATTTCCTCCTCTCATGCAGAAGAAGATATGAACAAGTCTGATAATGTCATCATTCATGAACTAATGAACTAAATTGGTTATGAAGATCTGAGTAGTTACCTAGCCTCAAGGTTGCCCTAGCTATCTTCCATTGAAAAAATATATATATTTAATTTAAAAAGTGACAGGGCACACAATTGATACACCTAAATCTATGTGATAAAACTTTCACATATCTCTGGATTTAATCCATTTAAAGAAGGAGGGTGTTGGGTTTCCAGCAGCATGAAAGAGGTCTAAAAAATAGTAATCTAGTTTTCTAAGACACAGTAAAATTGGGCTGTTTTCATTGAGGCTTAATGGACATGGTTTGGCTGATGAAGAAATGTAACAATTTAGATCTTGAAAAGTTATTAAGGTCAGAGACTTGAAGACAGATGGTGATAATGTCACAGGCGCAAAACTATGTGTGTGATGGAGGTATTGATGCTTCCTCCTGTCTCTAACAATTTACAGAAATCTTAAATTAACTGAATAAATTAATCCTTCTAGGGTCCAATAATAAATAAATAAATGTGTGTGTGTGTGTGTGTGTGTGTGTGTGTGTGTGTGTGTTCAAAAGTTTGTTTTGGAGTAGGCTGAAAGCAGAGGATAGAGATGTAAGGCCGTGATCCTGTACACACTTTACATACATGAGTAACTTTACATGTTACTAGCCTCATTGAACTCCATAGGATTATTCACAGACCTAAAGTTACTCATGGGTGTAAGTGTTTACAGGATCAGGATCATAGTATAGTACTTTAGGCCAATTTTCATCCAGCAAGATAAGATTAGGTTCTTAGAGACATTTATTCAGTACAGCCGGCAGATTAGTATACAGGTATTTACTGAGCCAACTGTAACAATTGCCAAGCAAATGAGGTTTGGCTCCAGACCTAGAACAAGCCTTCTAAGGGTTACAAGATGATTTCTGTATTTTAAATGGGGTTGAGCTGCCACAAATCGGTCAGGATTCAAGATGCTACGCTCTGCTTATTGAATTCTTGTGGAAAACAGCTCTGCTTGACAACAGAAATTACTAATAGACCCTCTTGAACTCCATGCAGTTTCTTATGACTATCCCTTCGATAGCTCAGCTGGTAGAGCAGAGAACTGTAGAGGAGCTGCCTGCGGGAATCCTTAGTTCGCTGGTTCAATTCCGGCTCAAAGAAGATTGAGTTTTCTTTAAAAAAGGGAAGAAGGAGGATCTGGGGAACTACAGGCCAGTGTGCCTCACCTCAGTCCCTGGAAAAATCATGCAGCAGGTCCTCCAGGAATCAATTCTGAAGAATTTAGAGGAGAGGAAAGTGATCAGGAACAGTCAGCATGGATTCACCAAGGGCAAGTCATGCCTGACTAACCTAATTGCCTTCTATGACGAGATAACTGGCTCTGTGGATGAGGGGAAAGCAGTGGACGTGTTATTCCTTGACTTTAGCAAAGCTTTTGATACGGTCTCCCACAGTATTCTTGCCAGCAAGTTAAAGAAGTATGGGCTGGATGAATGAACTATAAAGTGGATAGAAAGCTGCCTAGATCATCGGGCTCAACGGGTAGTGATCAATGGCTCCATGTGTAGTTGGCAGCCGGCATCAAGTGGAGTCGGTCCTGGGGCCAGTTTTGTTGAATATCTTCATTAATGATCTGGAGCACCACGTGGACTGCACCATCATCAAGTTTGCAGATGACACTAAACTGAGAGGAGTGGTAGATATGCTGGAGGGTAGGGATAGGATACAGAGGGACCTAGACAAATTAGAGGATTGGGCCAAAAGAAATCTGATGAGGTTCAACAAGGACAAATGCAGAGTCCTGCACTTAGGACAGAAGAATCTCATGCACTGCTACAGACTGGGGACTGAATGGCTAGGCAGCAGTTCTGCAGAAAAGGACCTAGGGGTTACAGTGGACGAGATGCTGGATATGAGTCAACAGTGTGCCATTGTTACCAAGAAGGCTAACGGCATTTCGGGATCTATAAGTAGGGGCATTGCCAGCAGATCGAGGGACGTGATCATTCCCCTCTATTTGACATTGGTGAGGCGTCATCTGGAGTACTGTGTCCAGTTTTGGACTCCACATTACAAGAAGGATGTGGAAAAATTGGAAAGAGTCCAGCGGAGGCAACAAAAATTATTAGGGGACTGGAATACATGATTTATGAGGAGAGGCTGAGGGAACTAGGATTGTTTAGTCTGCAGAAGAGAAGTCTGAGGGGGGATTTGATAGCTGCTTTCAACTACCTGAAAGGGGGTTCCAAAGAGGATGGATCTAGACTGTTCTTAGTGGTACCAGATGACAAAACAAGGAGTAATGGTCTCAAGTGGCAGTGGGGGATGTTTAGGTTGGAGGTTAGGAAGAACTTTTTCACTAGGAGGGTGGTGAAGCACTGGAATGGGTTACCTAGGGAGGTGGTGAAATCTCCTTCCTTGGAGGTTTTCAAGGTCAGGCTTGACAAAGCCCTGGCTGGGATGACTTAGTTGAGGATTAGTCCTGCTTTGAGCAGGGGGTTGCACTAGATGACCTCCTGAGGTCCCTTCCAACTCTGATATTCTATGATTCTAGTGACAAAAGAATTTAAATTTTGGAGGTCTGGACCTAAATTTATAATAGATGTGTTGGCAGTTACAGTTACAAAAACTATTAAACTGAGTTTGAATGCTGGAATTTTACACACCTATTTGCAACACAAGTATCCACTCATAAGCTTAAAATTAGGAACACAATAGTGTTCAAAAACAGATATCCAGCTTACATGTCAGTATTCACTTATGATATCCAGCATACACTTGTTAAAATGAATTAACAAAAACACTGTGCTTAAATCAAATCCTCAAATCAAATTTCTTAAATCAAATTCCTTAATCACTTGTCCAGTAAAGCCTATTCATTTATTTCTCAGCCAGCCTCTTATTTTGTCAAGACACTTTGTGGCTACAGTACAGATATTTTCTGTAATAGAAGACTATACAGTTTGGACACGTCTTTCCCCCCAAAATCCTCCCAACCCTTGCACCCCACTTCCTGGGAAAGGTTTGGTAAAAATCCTCACCAAATTGCATAGGTGACCACAGACCCAAACCCTTGGATCTGAGAACAATGAAAAAGCATTTAGTTTTCTTACAAGAAGACTTTTAATAGAAATAGAAGTAAATAGGAGTAAAGGAATCACCCCTGTAAAATCAGGATGGTAGGTACCTTACAGGGTTTCAAAACATAGAGAATCCCTCTAGGCAAAACCTTAAGTTACAAAAAAGACACACAGACAGAAATAGTTATTCTATTCAGCACAATTCTTTTCTCAGCCATTTAAAGAAATCATAATCTAATGCATACCTAGCTAGATTACTTACTAAAAGTTCTAAGACTCCATTCCTGTTCTATCCCCGGCAAAGCAGCATACCGACAGACCCAGACCCTTTGTTTCTCTCCCTCCTCCCAGCTTTTGAAAGTATCTTGTCTCCTCATTGGTCATTTTGGTCAGGTGCCAGCGAGGTTACCTTTAGCTTCTTAACCCTTTACAGGTGAGAGGATTTTTCCTCTGGCCAGGAGGATTTTAAAGGGGTTCACCCTTCCCTTTACATTTATAACAGCTACCTTCTCTGATAAATGTTAGGATGCCTTTAAATTACTTGCGTCTATGCAAAAAAAAGAAAAAGAAGCCAAAAGGCTTAAAGATCTGGAGGTGAAAATTTGAAAGGGCAGATTGTCTGTCTGCTGTTATTGTTTTGTTATTCCATGAAAGCTACAAAAGAATCTACATAGAGTCTTCAGGGGCTTTGAACTGCATAGGTAAGAAGGGAATAGTTCTAGTGCCAAACCAACAAGATTCATTCCACTGGTAATATTTGGTTGAGCCTTTCAACGTTAACAAACCCTCTTCTCCTCCCGTCAATGGAGCTGGCCCTAAATGCGGGTGCTGTTGGAGCAGTGGGAATCGAAGAAAAGCACAGTATCTGCAAATAAGGACGGTTGTGGAAACTAGTGCAGAGGCACTGGGCCTCCTTGAAAAAAGCACGGATGTTGAAGAACTGCTGATTTTGGGAGCTGAGCCCCAATTTTCTTCCATGTGTGGCAAACCATTGACTCACCATTGATGAGAAGAATTTTAGTAAATGCCATAAATGGAAATTTGCAGTCTTCTTTCCTTGTGCAAGACAAGCCTGCATACAGGACATTAAAACTCTAAACTAGAATGCAATCATCCACTTATTATGTAGAGGATTGCATAAAAATCCTCCATGGTTCATGCTTCTGCATTGGCTGGCAGTTAGTTTCCAGGGGTTGTTCAAAATATTGTTCTTAACCATCATAGCCCTAGATAGCTTGGGGCCCAGTTACACAGCAGTCCTGGTGTAGTTCTTAAGTGATACTTTAGGTTTGCAATAAGGACAGGCACTCAAGCTGGAGTTCTTTTCATTACGACATGAGGGAACTGCTAACAGGGCATTCTTCAGGAACACCCTTCAGCTCTGGAACTTGCTCTCTCCCTTAGGGCTCCTTACAATAGTATCTATCCTGAGAAAGAGCTAAAGCAGCAGGGGAGAGAGAATGTGACTGTCTGAGTCACCAGGTTCCTCCTGGTTCCACTGCTGCTCTGAGGAGAGGGTGAACTTTACTATGTCTATTGCAAGGTCAGTCAAGGTCAGTCAATTGCAATTCCCTCCCTGACCATTCACTTTTGTAGGGGAGGCATGGGTGTAACAGCTCTGTGGAGACTGCTCTCTCTCTCTCATCCCACAAGGATGGTAACCAGCACAAAAGATGCAGGGGGCATCCTTTCCCCCTTTGCTCTTTTGCACAAGAGCTGGGGCAGTATTAGGTCCTCGGTTCATTAGCCTTTGTGCAACTTCGAAGCCAACTCCTCCCTCCTCATCTGGTAGGATCTGGGGTAATGGGCTAGATGCGGGGTTTACTTTGGTGGGTGGGGGAGATAATAAGATAGTTCAGTTCATATACTAATGATTGGAGCTTCCCTGTTGAATATGGTTATTTTAAGTTTTATAAAAAGTTAGAGACCTTGCGCCATAAAAATCTAAATAAATAATGTAATCAATGTGTATAATTCAGTCCAAATTGTTGATTGTTCATGTATAAGCCAAATTGAACACTGATCTGATACAAAGTATTGTGTCAGTATACACGGGTGTATAATTTTCCACAGAAACTGATTCCTTTGAGAATGTTTCTCCTACAGATCAAATTTGCAAAACCTCTGTCTTTACTTGCTACTTCCTTTTCTTTTATACCTGCCTCCAGAAATAATTCAGAGTCCACAGTGCTTCCAGTATAAAAATTGCATTTGCTTTAACCCGAGTATTTGTTAATCAAGAAGTAGTAGTAGTAAAATTGAATGAATACATTTTAGTCAATGCCTTTTGGTTTATGCATTTATTTCAATGCCAGTTCTTTCATAGGAACTTGTCAGGGTAATTAGCTTAGCGTGCTGGCTTTTTAAATACACTGATCCATAATACAGAAGATTGGGAGGGGGTACATCAGAAAAAATACTAGGAAAATAGAGGCAGTTCCTGATACTGATTGCCCAACACATAGTGCTGTACTTGCAGGAAGAGTACAATCATATTAAGAAACCCAGAGATTATCAAGTATTTGACAGCAGACTTGTGTGAAACATTATACTGCTTGAGAAGTTTTTCGGATAATGCTTTAAAATTGTGGCTAAAGTCTTCAGTGTAAGAGAGGGGTCTGAGAGTAAGACAGGTGATCTTCCAAGGAAATACTCTTGAAATAGCCAGCATAGGAGGAAGCTCTGGCTACGGCTGTGTGCTTTTTCCTCACATTCATAATAAAGGAAAAATCTAGGAAAGTATTTTAGATGCTAACTCACTGTGTATACTTTGTTCAGAGTGGAGTTGGGATGCTGCCCTTTCAGATGACATTTCCCTTGTTAATGGTTCTGTGTATGACTATAATAATGTGGGCTCTCACCCCCAGAATAGCCCCAGCTATCATTGTTGACATTGCCCCACTTACCCCCTGGTAGTGCAGCGCACAGCAGAGTATGCCTGCCTCAATTTCCCCTAATGGGCTGTCATTAAGGTTTTTATGTAGCCAACAGTGCCCCTTCAGAGCTCTAATTTATTTACCCAGCGGCTGAATAGACTGCAAGCAAGTCTTTGCTCCAGTGTCTTAGTTGGGAGGTGCAGGGGAGCAAGTTAATACTAATCTGTCTGCCTCACGTGAGTCCATCCATCAATCCCTTCCACCCAGGGTCATCACCAGAAAGGCCCTCTTGACCCAGGACCCTCTTCTAGAATCATGCCTCCTGCGTTCACCTAGGGAAGGTTTCCTTCTCTGGGCTCAGAGATGTTAAAATGCTGCAGCTCTCTCTGGAACTCCCCAGCAACCTGGGCCTCTTGCTCTGTCTGGTAAGGTACTTTCACTAGGACAAGGGCTTCCTAGGGCTTTGCCACTCATAGTCCTTTCAGAACCTCTCCTTCCAGGAGCACCTTTCCTCGGTCCCCTTTTCTAGTGAGCTCTCTTAGCAGCTTCCCTAGAAAGTCCCTCTTCTCAGGCTTTTCTTTTGTGTGTTCTGGGTCCAAGTGTGGTGCTGCAGGTGGTCCCTACCTTAGGCCAGAAATTGTGGTCACCTACTCGGAGCAGGGGGTCCCATGCCATAAACTCAGGATCAGTCTCCAAATTGTTAACCAAGGATAACAAAACCCAGAATTTGGCTCTCTGCACCTTTAAATAAATGAACAAAACTCAAAAGCAAGCTCTCAATTGCAGTACTAGAGGGCTATGCCTTGGCTTTGCCCTGGCTTTACCAGCACTGAGGAGCTCCTCCTCTGTCCCAGACTCACCTCACACTGCCTTAAGAAACAGCAGGCAATCCTTCATAACTGACTTGCTGGATCCCAATTGGCCAGTGTCTCTTCCTGGCCTTTCTAGGGCTCTGGAGGACTAATTTTTGTTGGTAGCCTGGTTTGAGTGGTTTTCGTTGAGCAGGACATGTCAGGGCACTGCTGCCTCCAGCAGGAGCAGAGAAGGACTTATAAACCTTCTAGTTAATTTCTTAAAGCAATTAAAACATAAAAATAACCACTTCCTTTTTATGAATACAATCTGAAATATGCAATAAAAGTCGCTGATATAAACAAAAATCTGAGTTACAATAGTAAAAAATAAAGCGGCAGGTATAGAGCTCTTTACTCATGATATTTTTCACCACCTGAGATGTGGTCTATTTCTGTTTCTAATTTAGAAAGTGGAAAACAAACTGCTTCAGTACAATTAAACATCCAAGTGACACCTTGGTACACAAATGAATGCCCTAGTTATTCTCTGGTGTCTCAGATCATTTTCTGCAAAACTTTTCAACAATCTCATAGCCAGGTTTAAATGAGATTTTAGTTGAAATCAATGGTCATCAATTGCAATTGAAATTGATCCAATTAAACAGTAGATTGCTTTGAATTAGTGTAATTGGACTTTTTGAATTAGAAGAGAGAAATTGTGGTCAAGAGGAGAGTAAAGTAAGCATGTCACATCTTAACTTATGGACCATATATGGCTCTTGAGCCATGACAAAATGCCAGTGAGCATACATATTGAGGGCAGTTTCCAGACTATGAAAGGCTTTCAAAATCACAACAAATACTTTAGGTAGCACAGAGAAGAAAGTTTAAATTTAAAAAAAAAAAGAAAAAAAAAAACCCAAGAAAGATATCTCTAACTTTCCAAATGATTTACACTCTGTTTTACTAAGTTAAAAAAAAAAAGGTACATCAACAACCTTAATGTGATAAGAGAGATGTTTTCATTGCATTTATTGTAATACAGTTCCATGAAACTGGTAAAGAACTATTAGTTTCCCTTTGCCATGCTATACTGAAATAACTGCTATGACAGAAAGAAGTATTGTAATGCAGCTTGCATTGATTTGCTGTCAAGTACCGTATCGCAGAGGGACCTGGAAAAATGTGATCGGTTATTAGCAACAAATGTACAGCTAGGGCCATGCATGCTGACATCTAGAATTAGGGTTTTGCTTAACCAGAGATCCCAATACAGCCGGAGTCAAAGGAGCAGAGAGGATGGCCACTAATAACAAGGAATATAAAAATAATGCTTGGCAATGACCAGTTTCTTACAAATAAAGAACAAATAAGATGACACCTGTTAACATGGTCTGAAATCGCAGAGGATTTGTGGGACTGATGATGATAGAAGGAGCACTCATTTTGTAGTTTAAGGACTTCAGTGTGAAGGTTGACAGGTTCTATATTCTCTGAGTGGTGAATTTTTGCCCTCCTTGTGCCTAAAAAGAGCAGCTATCCTATTCTGGGACACCAGTGTAGCTAGGGTCTGATCCAAAGCCCACTGAAGCCAATGCAAAGGTTCTGATTAGCTTCAGTGGGGTCTGAATCAAACCCTTAGCTCCACACACACAGGGTAGAGTGTGTGTGTAGGTTTAGGGGGAGGACACCAGGTGCCTCCCTCATCTGTTTCCTTATTCACCCTGTGCTAGAAGAGTCGAAATTGCAATCACTGCACTCAAAGGAGTGTGGGGATGACTCCTCTGCACTGCTAGAGGCCCACACCACCCAAAGGAAGGCAAGGGAGAGGTGCAACCATGGCCCTCATTTCTTCCCCTCTGTTAACCAGCACAACGAAGGAGTATTTGTGGAAGTGAGTCTTGCTTCACTCCCTAGCTGAGAGCAGAGCTGGTCTTTGGCACCTGTACCCTTTTTGACTTTAAGGTACCCCATTGCAGAGGGAGCTCTCAATGGATATAGGTCTTCAAATGAGTTTAGCCTGATACAGGGTATTAGTGCTCCGGTTTCTGGCCTAAGGTATTTATGTGTCTAACTTTAAGTATGTAAATAGCCTCATTGATTTCAGAAGGCATGTGCTTAAGCCCCTTGTTGAATCAGGTCCGTAGTAGCCTCTGAGCCCCATATAACCTTGTGTGAACTCTGGTATGAAGGCATCTTTCAATACTGTCCTTTTATAGCATATCAGAGCAAGTCAGGATGAGTTTATTATTTGACCTTTTATTGGCCTGCGGTAGTTACGGGTTTTTTTTCAGCTTTACCAGTGAAAGCGTATGGAAATATACTTTGCAAGCAGAACGTATGAAATGACATTTATTTATAGTAATAATTTGGCATATTCCATGCAGCTTATTGCAAAGCACTTAAAAGAATTAAGTACATTGTTAGAGGGCACATAAACAAAATTAAAACAGAGGTATAAACCAGATTACAGTAAAGGGCTCAATAGAACAGAAGAAAAAAAAACAACCTTAACATTTTTAATTCACTGTACTCCATATAAAGAATTCCAGGTTCTAAAATAATTAGAATTGCACATTGCCTTGAAAAAACAATCTGTTGTCTGTAAAGTTGTCCATGATGTATTATGAAAGAATATTTCAGCATATGTATTTTAATTTAAAGTGTCCATTATACTCAATAAGTAATGAAATTTAATATTCAGACATGCAGGTTGTTTTTAATCATAAGTAGTATATACACTCAACCAGTAAATGCTTATTACAAGCCATTTCTAAATGCCATGACATCCTTCTAATATTAGAGTGCATTCCAGATCTTACCGTAAATGCTAGAGGAATGTCAGCAGGTGTTTTGGTTTTCACCTTGGCTATATTCATTTCTGTTGGTGAAAAAACATGTCTATATTCCTTCCAGGCATGAACATCAATCATCCATATAAATAACATTGGCAATAGCTCTCCCTTATTTCTATGCACAGTTGAGTCACATTGAGGTTGAAGTGCAATATTGTTCTCCTGGATCAATGAGCAATTTCTCCCACCACAAGTAATAGTTTGCTACTGAAGTCAGAATGGTCCTGATACTGCAGGGTGGCAAGGTTGGCCTGCTTGGATGCTGTACTCATGGCAAGGGACCCAAGGCAGGACAAACAAGCCTAATGGTAAGAAAGAGGCTGAGCAAAGCTATGCTACCTCAGGCAGAGCCTGGGGAGGGTTTTCAAATTCTGTACTTACTCTTTAGAGTAAGTTACCACCAGGGATTGTCCTCTTTGTACAGTGCTCAGTGCGATGGAGCCCATATCCTGACCAGAAATTCTTGGTGCCACAATAATAAATAATAAACAATAATAATTAATTAATAACCACCATCATCAAGTGATGCAGAGGGGCTGCTATTCCAGACAAGAGGTTGGAGAAGCAGTTGTGACTGGGCATTGTGCAACACAGTTGTCTAACCCCTTGTTAAAGGGATCGAGTTTTACATCTTCAGCTCCTTCATTTGTCACATATATAAAAACCAGTTACTTGGATTTTATGCTGGTAAAGTGGAAAGGCTGCAAAGTCCAGCCGTACATTTTCAATGCAATTACTTAATGCTTCATGGCACAAAGGGCAGACAAAATTCTTTAAAACTCTTTCTTTTATTTGGTTCTTTTCTTCCATTTCTGCAGCTATTCAAATAATGAAAAATATAGAGGATATGTGATAAATGTATAATCTGCATGAGCCCTCTCTCTATATATACATAGCCTTTGTGTTTTATACATGATATACTTTTTTAAATGATGTATTTAACATCAATACATGTGAGAAACAATAAAATTATGAAATCAAGTAGTTTTAAAATTTCATTTAAAAACATTTCAAAATGTCTGATTAGCCTAAATAGTTAATAAATCTGAAAAATGTGATAGAGAAAAATAGTTTACACATGGAATTATCTGACAGATAATCTGTTTTCTACAGAAATTCCTCTTTATGCAGTATAACCTCTGGCATGATGAACAATTTACCAACTCTAAAGTCTACGTGCCTTCTTAGTAGCAGATGGCAGGATAGAGCATCAGTTGAGACAATTTCTGAATGTTCTAGTGGTATTTACAAAGATAATTGCAATTGTTTATTAGGCAACTGCAGCATTTCTTATTTAAAAGTAACTCAACAATGTAAGTATACAAACAGGGTACAAAAAACAGTTGTTTTTTATTACCTATATACATCATGTGATGTCTCAAGTTTTCACTTTTACAGACTATGGGTGAAATCCTGGCTCCACTGAAATCCATGGGAGTTTTGCCGTGGACGTCAGTGGAGCCAGGATTTCACTAGTCTGTAAAATAGTGAAAAAAAGTGTGACAGTGTAACACTACTGGACCCCAGTTGTTGGGATTGAACCTGGGGCCTCTGGAGCTCAGTGTATAAGCCTCTACTGTCTACTGCATGAGCTAAAAGCCAACTGTCTCTTAGCTAAGGCTGTACAGAAGACTTTTTGTATCTCTCTCTAAGTGGATCTGCTGCCACTAGATGGAACAGAGCACCACACCCAGAAGGTGTGTGGGTCACAACAGCACATAAATAATTAAAGTGTTTCTTTTACAAATAAACTTAATATTTTGCATCCTAAGGATCTCTCAGTTGGCTGTACATCTCTCAGTTGGTTATATAACTTCCACATGGTTACAGGCATGGTTAAAGCCCATTGTTTTTGCACTTTCAGCATCTCACATCTTTGTTATCTTGGTGAAGTCTGAAATATCTCCATTGTCTTCAGTGGAGTTACTGGATTTTCATAGATGATATCCTGATCACCAGGTATCTTGATGCCTTCAGTACCTGCACATACATGCAGTATTCCACAATCCAGAGTGGCTCATTTCTAGTGGACTATGTATCATTTTTTTTTAAATTTAATTTAAAACAAATGTGTGATGGTTTATTGAACATTAGCAGCTCTTCGTAAAAAGTGAAAAGAAAATACCAACACTCTATTTGGAGTATATTGGTAATTTGTAATTTTAATGGTCTCTTTCAAAAGATTTGGACCTCATCCCATGCCTTATGCCCCCCCTTATTACCCAGGTGGTGCTTGAACAGCAAGTCATGACTGGGCCCTAATATAGACAGATAGATAACCAAGTGGAGCAGTTTTATTTCATGATCCTTTACTTCATTCACTAGAGTGGGTTGAAAAAAATTGTTGAAGGGGAAGGGGGAATTAACAAAAGAGTTTGCAGAAAATATTTTTATTTATAGCGTTTTTCATCAGTATATTGAAACTCTGTGAGGCAGCTCTGCCTTTTGCTCATCTAAAATTGCTGCAGAAATTGAGCACCTATAAATCCTTGCAACAGTAAACATCCTTTTGCAGTCAAAGCTTCCATTGAAGCCTGAGACAGGATGGGAGGAGTAGGCACTTGGATAAGAGAGTAGAATATAGAGCTTTTCTCATTAATATTTTGTTGTTGTACACATTGCATAGCCGGGTCTTCTTTCTAGAGATAATGCACTGCCATATCTGATCCCTCTAGCAAGGCTGTTTCCTCTCCTGGGTCAATCAATCAGAGATGTTAGAGATGGAAAAGACCTAATGGGTTGTCTAGTGCAGCTCCCTGGGAATATACCATTATGTAAAAAAAGAGAGAGAGAATGTGAGTGAAATAAATTGGGTTGTGCTTTCTTGAGGGTCAGAGGGAGTGGGGTTATGTCTTTGATTAAATTAGCATATTCACCCATTAGAATACTCAAAATTCATTTAACATCACTAACTCCCTAATATTGCAGTTTGTTTCATTAATGAGAGTTGCAATGGATTTTTTTTGTGTTCATTACAAGGGCCATTTCCTGCCTTCGATTTTTTTCCCCACAGAACTCCCCATTGATTTCAATGGGAAGTTCAGCACATACAGATCAATGTTAGGATATGGCCCAAAGGTGGTAGTTGCTAAAAGCAACAATTAAGTAATGGATAGCTGATTGCACACACAAGCAAAGGTGAGGGGAAGCGCATGCCGTCTAGGATTTCAGAGGTTTTAAAGTACTGTTTTGATTTGAGCCATGTGTGCTGGGTAAATGGGTAGGGAGAAGAGCAATATAGTTTGGAGAGAGAGATGAATATGGAGATGTAATCAGTTCCTTGAAATGTTAAAGTAGTAAAGGTTTCTTTGTGAGTATTATTTTTAAAGGGACATGCTGTAACCAAGTCGTGTTTGGTGTTATCCAACAGTTACCTATGCAGTTCTGGTTATGGGAAATTTTACAGTACAAGGCTGCCATAAATCCCTCTACTATTCAGTAAAACATTTTCTACGTCATTAAGCGATTTCTGTATGTATCAGACCATCTCAGAAAAATTGGTCATTACAGAACTGGTAGCCAAACTGAGTGAGCTGTAAAAGGATTGATGCTCTGTGTATCTGAAACAATATAATTATCCACATAGCCATT
This sequence comes from Lepidochelys kempii, assembly GCF_965140285.1. Lineage (NCBI taxonomy): Eukaryota > Metazoa > Chordata > Testudines > Cheloniidae > Lepidochelys > Lepidochelys kempii. The sequence continues at coordinate 28,593,567 of NC_136391.1, read as the reverse complement.
CCTTTTTACTATTATCCTTTCTATACCTTTATCTAAGAAACCCAAGACACCCCTAGAAACAAGATGTTGCATCTATCCTATTGAGACCTTTTGTATTTCCTCTTTTTAATTATTATTAAAAAGAAGGCAAAGTAAAGATCACATTTGATTACTTTATATAACACCCTCTCACTGGTACTTTAACACAAAGAGTTATACTAGATTGAGCTGTGAAAATCTAAAAAATAGATTCTCATATCAACACAATCTTTAAAGAAAAATTATATATATATATATATATATATATATATATATATATATATATATATATATATATATATATAAGAATAGATAGATAGATAGATAGATCTTGACCAGGGAATTAATTTTCTTTTCAATGTTAAACATTTAAGAATGTTCAGTAACTTGGATTACAATATATTTTAAATTTATTTTCATTATGTTCATTTCATGAAGGTGTTCATAATCACATAGAGCTTACCTAGGAATTTTGCTTAGGTAAGGTTTATGTGATTATGAACATCTTCATGAAATGAATATGATGGAGTGAGAGAGAGAGAGAGTATATACACACCTATGTTCAACAGATGAACATTATCATCTAATCGGTCCATTAGTCCCCAAATTTTTGGGTTCAACAGTTTGTCATCCATGGTCTTCTTGCTAAGGGAAAAAGCTGGGCACCAAGCACAATTTATTCCTTTCCTTTTTCTTCTCTCCCCCTCCCACCTCAACCCCACATGGAATGCTGTTCTATTTATCAAGGCTAGATATCCTCACAATGTCAGTGTTACACCACTCAGGAAATAGAAAACAAACTTCAGTTGTGGTGATTTTGTTTTCTATTTGGAATTGTTCAGTGAGTGAGCAATTTTCCACCTCTGAGTTATTTACAAGCTATTTACTTCACCAACAGCTGTGACTGTTTCTGATTCTCAGTGTGTAACTGTCACCTATGCCACATGGTGTTGTTTTCACCTGTAATTGGATGAACCAATCTCTTTTTAGGCAGGCAGGAAATTAAAGAGGTTTCAAAGTAACAACATGATTTTTTAATCAAATGTTTACATGAGCACATGCTTGCATGAATATTCAGACACTTTCACTTTCTGCAAAAGTTATTCTGAACAATACTAACAAAAAATGCATGGTTTGTGTTCATGACCTTGAGTCACACTGAAGCAAATCAAGAACTTCTTCATGAAGGAATGTTCACAAATACATTTTTTCCCCCGCTATTGGCCTGCATCCAATGAGGAGACTATGATGTTCTGTGTTGTAGTTAGGAAGTTGCAACACTACACTCTTATGATGTGTTAGGTATGATAGCAATGTAATACAGTGCTAGTATGAACACTTTGACTTGCACAACTAGGATGAAATCTGATGCCATTGAAGTAAATAAGAGTTTTACCTTTGATTTCAGAGGAGCCAGGATTTCTCCTCTGGGTTTTGGAACAGTTGAAATGGGAGTTGCACATATGTATTGTGTTGGAAAAGCAGATGACTGTATAATTTTTGCCAACATTTTAGAAGTTCCACACATTTTTTCTTTATTTCCAGCCTCATTTTTGGGATTCAGACCTCTCATATATATACTCAGTCATCAAAATTGTATAAACATCTGAGTTATACTCTGCGTAAGTGAAAGGAGAACAGATCTTTTTATATGTAACATAGATCCCAGATCAGGTCCCTGAACTGGCGGCATTAAAGAAATAAATAAAACACTTCCTAAACTTGATTGGGTTTTTAACTGGCAGCGGACGATGATTTACTATTCCATTCTATGAAGTAGTCCTAGTTCCGATTATATCCATTTCTTTGACAGCCTTTGGCCTACAATATTGTAAATCATGTTAACTTTAAATATTGAAATGCCAGTGCAATTTAACGGCTCATTAAAAAGGTGTTTATTTTAATATAATTGTTCATTCTTAATTTAATCCAAACAACACATGTTGAGTATTCAGCCATTATTTCTTGAATGAGCTATGGGAATGATTAATTTATGGATGACCATCATCTGCATGTGGTAAAAAAATCTCTGATACTGTTTGTAGTTTGTGCTGTCACTTCCATATTATGGAAATGTTGTGATCCCAAATCAGAAAGGGACAAAGTGAAGGTGGGGAAGGTCTTGGAGGACAGTAAGCATAAACTATGGCATAAGTGTACCGTTAAAGATCATAACTACTTCATTTGAAAGCTTTCCGATTTTGGGAGGTCTGTTTCTTGGAGGTACAAGATTTTACAGAACTTATACACTGTCTGGATACATATTTCAATCTTGCCTATTTCCTCATGACATTTTTGGTTTAGTAATATATTTATGTTCTATGGGCTGTTATAGAATTAACTCTTTACCTCATACTAATACTGTTACAGGAGATGGCAGCCTCCAAAAATCCTGCTCTAACCATCCCCTTTGTCCTATACCCTCTAAGAAAAATCACTTGGTGATTTGAGATAGACAGTATTAAAATGTAGTTCACAGATAAGAGGGTGGCTTATATGCCACAGAGACATGTGGCTTCATCACCTGCCATAGTGGCAGCATTAAAACAGGTGTCTGGGCATATAAGAAAGGGTTTGAAGTTAACCCTTTGCTTGCCCAACACAGTTTGGGATCCATCCTCCCTGTCATGCAATCCTCATAGAGGAAGAAAATCAGAGACAGGTAATTCTAGTTATCCAAAGTAGGCTTTTCATCAGTCCTTTCACTGGTTGAAAATAGAATTTCTAGTGCTTCTGGAAAAGGTTATAATAGAACTCCTATGTGAACAATTGCTAAGTGACACTATCATTGACATATAGTATTTCACCTTGACTGGATAACAGGGAATTCTTGATGCCAGAAGGTTTTCAAATATGCTTTATAGCTTTATCAGGCTATCTCACAGATAATTTTGTAGCCGAGCATATACTGGGATTTTGTCACTTGGATCAGATCTATAAGTAATGATGATAGCTAAAAGAGCACTAAATCCTCCATAATTGAATATCTAGGAAAGTAAATCCATTTAACATTGTTCATTTCTAGGGTCAAAACCATTTAACTTAGGTAACCATCTTTCATTCAGATTTGCTCATATTTCATTCCACTTGGTGCCACCCCTGGGTGAATGAATGGTGACTATTGAAAAGTAAAACATTATGCAATTTCATTTTTGTGGCTAAGACAATAATCTAGTTTTATTCATATTTCAGATTGCAACAGGGGTTTAATTCTAAATGGATATCATGTTGGATACAATGAAGTACTAATCACACTGGCCCAAGTGAGACACCATTACACACGCTCTGCCAATGTACTTCAGTCCTGATCTGAAAGAGTTACACTATTCCACTGGAGCACACGTTTCCAATGGTGTCAAACTGTCTGGTGTTTCTACGATGTGGAGAAAGGAGAGTATGACGAGATCACCACTGCAATCTTTACACACAATCTGAGCCAGAATTTGAGTCTCCATCTTCAGGGAAGAAAAAAAAAATGGACTCAATTCACTCTCTCTTTCCAAAACTCAAATTCTGAGGGAGAAGAAAGAGAAAGAAAAGTTTAAGTTCTTTGATGTCTTACCCAGTGTAGTATCCTAACAATACTGCTGTACCTATGTAAGAAATTAATGGTTGTCTGTGCTGCATACTATGGCCATTCAGTGCTACATAACAACAATGAGAATAGGATACAGATCCTATTATTCGGAAGAGCACACACCTTTTCCCACCTGAGGAAAACCGAATCTGAGTGAGCTGTTTGCAGTATTGCACTTAGGGCATATAGTGAACAGTTCTGAAAACCCTGATTAGAGTAGTAAGGTCTGTGAGATCACAGATTTAATAAGGCTGAATGGAGCAGCAAGCATCCCACTTCCTTTTAACAGCCTTCTTATAGATCTGGGAAATGAAGGCAAATGGGTTTCCTTGCAAGCCCCATGGCAGGAGAGTTTTAAAACTTTGGGGACAAAAGCCTGTTGGGGGTAAAACCATTTTTTTTGAAAGCAGAGACTTTAATCATGATTTTCCTGATGTTCACATGACCCTGAGACAGTTAGAAAGGGAACTTTAGGGGACATGAATCCCCCTGAGCCAGCCGTCTTGCTAAATTTTGCTACAGCCATGCAAACTGAAACTGCCATGTTTTGCACAAACTTATGAAAGTTTAGCAACTGCAACTTATAGCTGCCTGAATGCAACTTGTTCACAGATGGAAGCTTCCTTAGATTTCCAGTGCTCCAAGCAGAAATATGCACTTTGAAAGTCCACACAAATTGTGGGGTGTGATTGATGCAACACACAAGCAGGATGCATTTTCAAGGTTATAGGGGGCTACTTTGAAGCTGGTAACTGCTTTGAACTTCATTTTGTAATTATGATTCTAAAATAGACAGAATATTTTCAGATAAAAAGATCGGGGAACTATTCTAGTTGTAAATGGGCTAGGAAAGAAAATATTTATAATTTAAGTATATAGATAAATGCAAACATGAAAATGTGAGCACCACAAACCTAAGTACCCTTTTCCCTATCTGAATGACTGTGCCTTTCACTGATTGTGTCATGTTTGCCATTAAGATCTGAGCAGCAAGGACTATGGGTCTCATTTACCATTTCTTTTCATATTGTATAGTCATTCACTGTAGTGCAAAGTGGGTAATTAAATCCAAAGCTGTCTCAAAGTGTTTCCGAGAGATCTTGCAAAACAGGATGACTGGGGAACAAAATGGCAGATTAAAATCAACATAGGTATGTGCAAAGTACTGCACATTGGAAAAATAATCTCAACTATATATATATATATATATATATATATATATATATATATATATATATATATATATAATGATTTCTAAATTAGCTGTTACTACTCAAAAAAGGATTTAGGAGTCACTGTGTATATTTCTCTGAAAAATTCAGTTCAACGTGCAGCAGCGGTCAAAAAAGTTAACAGAATGTTAGGAACCATTAGGAAAGGGATAGAAAATAAAACAGACAATATCATGATGCCATTATGCAAATCCAAGGTGCACACGTACAAGGAATAATACTGTGTCCAGTTCTGGTCTCCCCAAATCAAAAAGGATATAATGGAAAAGGAAAAGGGTGAGAGAAAGGCAGCAAAGTTGATCAAGGGTGTGGAAGGGCTTCTATATGAGGAGAGACTAAAGATATTGATCTGTTCAGCTTAGAAAAGACCAAGTTAAGGGTGGTGGGGAGGTATGAGAGGTCGATAAAATCATGAATGGTGTGGAACAAGTGAATAGAGTAGTGTAATTTACTCTTTCCCTCAATACAAAAACCATCAGTCACCTGAATACATTCATAGTCAGCAGGTTTAATACAAACAAGAGGAAGCACTTTTTCTCACAACACAGAATTATTGGACCTTATTGCCATGAGATGTTGTGTTGGCTAAATGTGTAAGTAGGTTCAAAAAAGAACTAGATAAGTTCATGGATGATAGGTCCATCAGTTGTTATGGTTCTGAGTGACAGAAGCCAGGAGCAGATCATAGGGGTGGATCTCTCTGAAACTGCCCTGTTCTGTACGCATCCCATGAAGCTCTGGTACTGGCCACTGTTGGTGACAGGATACTGGGCTAGATGGATGACTGGTGTGATCTAGTATGTCAGCTGTTATGGGTACAAAACACTATTCTAGTTTGCTAGCATTATACTGCACTTCATAGTACAGTAAATAACTAGGCAAGATGGAGGGTAACAGTGAGGTAAATCTTCCCCAGGTGTATTGCATTTGTCTATGGAACAACTAACACACTGTGTGCTAAGAACAAATAATAATTTGAGAAACTTTAGTGTCTGTTGGAACATGGATATATGTAAATGACAAAATAAGGCAAACTGAGTTGGGTTCTCTTTTGTTATTGTTATTGTTATTCTGCTTTTTTTTTAAATGTAGAACTTTAAAATCCTGGATGGTTTCTAAATCAATTGAACCCAGCTTGCTTCCCCCCCACATCCCCCGCATGTGTAGCACTATCAATGTGCTGTGCTAGTGTGTATGTGGGAGAGAAGCAGAGGAGGTTGGAATTAGTATGTGTGATAAAATGTAATTGATGATTTTCTATTTAGAGGAGAAATGTGAAATGTTTTCATCAAAGCTGAATAGATGATGATAGAGGGGGACAATGGAGGAGAGTAGGAAATCCTCTTGGCAGCAGTGGATGTAATTAAGAAAATCCCCCCCCCCCACGTTTGATGGTGATTGAATATAAACTAGAGCACTCAGAGAATCAAACATAGTCTAAAAATGTTGGAATATTGGGAGTTGGTTCTGGCTACAGAGCCAGATCCTTGGCCAATGTAAATCATCATAGCTCCATGAACTCATTTTGAGGTATGCTGATTTACAAAGCTGAGGAGGTGCCCCAGAGGGTTGAATCCAGGATCAATATTGGTTGAGATTAGATCTCAAACCAACCCTGCATATAAATTAAACACAATCCTAAATACACTTAGGTCCCATCCAAGACAATAGCAAAGCTCCCAGCAATTTCATTGGCAGAAGAATTAGACCCATAAAGATGCTATAGGATCCTGAAGAGGGATAATACACACTGTAGCTGGTGGCTTCCCCATGCTTAGTATTAGTTAAGTAGTTGAAGATATAATAAGAAAAGTGAAGTTGTTAAAAATGCAAGACAGAAGTCTTTAATAAATCGCCATCTCAGATTTGAATAATCATTGTAGCCTTTATTAATCAATTACATTTCCCACAATAACACTGTCATTTAAAGATCACATTTGGCTTTACAAGGTCTAACAGTGATGCCACATGACATAATTCTTAACTACTTTTATCCATCCTTCAGTTACCATTTAAGTACTCTGTTAATTCTTCGTCTTTCTTCCACTGACCTGACAATATAAATTACTCACCTATTGCTTAACTGTTAAGTGTATTCCCCATACTAGAAATTATTTATAATAGTGACACATGGTGTATCATTTATTATGTCCAAATGAAAGAGCGATCTAACCAATGTGTCTCCTCTGCTCTTTAATCTTTTTGTTGAAAGCTCATACATCTCCCTTCAGATTACTAAGGAGAATGATTGATATGTTTCTTTTAAGCTGATGATCCCCCCACCCACCCCCTGCAACATGTTGAAGGCACAGGAGCATATCACTTGCATGCCATGACTGTATGTCATGCTGAAAGTTAATCACACAATATTTCCTCCAATATAATGGTAAAAGTGAGGATATCAGAGTTCAGTGACAGCCACTACTTGTAGATGGAACCAGCCATAATATAGATATTTTTAAGATGTATATTGGAATTGAAAAATCAGACTATTGCTAAAATAAGACATAATCCAGAGCCCACTGAAGCCAATGGAGGCAGTCTAGTGACTTCAATAAAGTTTGGATCACAATGAACATATCTGAACGGACTTAATAGATTGCTACAGTCCTCTGTCTTCACTACTCAGGGCTGTATCTGTATTTGTATATGTGAGGAGTCATGTTTTTTGTATGCAGATGAACAAAAGAGATTTCATAAACCTAAGAGGGAAGAAAGATTTATCAGCAGTCGAGATCTCCAAAGCCAGGAATACTGTGTATGCACATCATTAGATAAGGTCTTTCCTAAAAGAGAGGTTTCACTACCATCATTGTACAAAACCAAAGGTGTCTTCAGAAAACATTAAACAATAATGAGTATCCAAAAAAGAACCTTTTTAATCAAAGATCAGGAGCAAAAAGATAAATGTATATAGTTTCTATGCTTGCATTTCTCTATGGGCACCAGTTACTTTACAAGAATATTTTCTACCACTGGTTAAGTGAAGGTACTGTTACTGGTACACTGTTCTGTTTTCAAAAATACTTCAGAAAATGAAAACTGGACAATGACAGGACACAATGGAATGAAAACATGTTTCAAATTTGGTGAAATTTCTGCAGGTTTGTTTCTTCTCCATTTTTTGACAATCACAGCTATGCTACAGATCAATTACAGCATTTTTCCTTTAATGTACGAAACATGTATGTCTTCGCTTGGGAACCAGCAGACTGCAAATGATATTATGACCAGGTTATTGCCCTCCTGGTTGTAGGAAATGGGTGTCTTATAAGCAATTCAGCCTGAAGCATACCCAGTTTGTGATCTCTAGGTGGAAATGTGTGACTGCAATATTCATGACTGTTTCTACATTATTTAAGCATGCATTCTCCCTGATGTTGGTATCCCTAGTCACTAAATAACTGCACTAATTAGGTCCCATAAGCTCGTAATAACCAGATTACATATACATATTACAAAGGCTGTTTCAGCATTTTATCCTATAACAAATCATGATCTGTATTGCTTATGTATCTGAATTGAAATTATACAGTGAATCTGAACAAGCATCATACTCATCTGCAATCTGACAAATACAATAAACTGAAAATGTGGCAAAGGCCCACACCCACCTCTCCCGCTGAACAATTCTGGTGAGGTGTACACATTTCCACTGAATTTTCTAGTCACATTTTAAACACCTTTACCAGTTGGCATTTGCCTAGCATCAACACCTCAAACTTCAAAAGCTAGTATATTAAGACACACAAAGTACTTGTGTAGTAGGCAAGCATTCGCTCCATTTTACATATTGGGAAAAAGAGGGAGAGAGTGTCTTGACAAAAGTAACACAGGAAGCCAATGGCAGAGCCAGGAACAGAGTCCAGATCTCAAAACCATTCCTCTTGGACAGGCAGTGTGTTCAAAACAGCTGCAGAGTTTGTGTCAGTGGGAGTTTTGCCTGAGTAAGGATTGCACTTTTGAACACTTTATTATTAGACTGTTCTGCTGGAATAGATTAGTTCCTCTCATTTGTATTCTGATTTCTGAAGCAGACACACATTTTGCCAGAACTGGATATTTTCATGGCTGAACATCTGGTTACTCAGTGAGAAAATAAAGCACTGAAGTTAGAACAACCCTAGGAGGATCAGCAACATCTGCTAAAGTGAGATGGATATGTGGCCCAGGTGAAAATTCACAAGATGTCCTATTATAAACAACAAGACAACTTCCTAAGCTAATTATTTACACTAGCCTATTATTTTCCTGATGATATTTTTGTACATGATGAAATGATAACACACTACACACAGCAAAACCACACAAAGGAAATAACAGGGCTCTTAAAAAAAAGCAGAAATCAGAGGAAAAGTGGCAAGAGCTGCATTAATCTATTTTGAGAAAACTGTTGTGAGGGAGACTGCAAACAGAAAGAAGACATACAATATTTGCATTGGATTCATATGATATTCTGACAATAATATAATCTTTCTATAGACACAATCAATTAAGCAAGTGTTTTAACTCATGTCATGGCTCTTCAGAGAGGTAAATATGTGCAAAACAAATACTTCATACCATGATTCATCATCTGTGACCTCTGGTCACCATGACTGACAGCCCTCAGAGTGAAAATGTAATGCGACAGGGATAAAACATTTTCAACGGCGAGCAATAGGCCATGGAACTCTGCTAGAAGAAATCAAGTTGAGATCTATTTGTATAATGGCTTTCTGTCAAAGGAGTGGCAGAAGATGTACAACAAACTGACCTTGGATAAACAGAAACTAGCAACAACAAAAAAAGGATATAGGAGAGGAGAGTGGGTCCCAGCTAGGCAGAATTAGAAGTTTGTGTTATATATGACAACATCACTATACTCTCTCTTGTTTTTCTTGCTGACACCATTATGCACATTGGCTGACCTGAGGTTTTGGGGAAGTGTTAGTGATATGGTTCCTTGGAATATACCCAAAATTTAACTATTTACAGAAAACGTTGTGGGAAGTTGGAGGAGAAACCTTTAGATTCCCCAGCCTCCTGCTGCAGAGGTGAATCCCATCAGCTCATTCATTCATTAGCAGTCAGGGTGCACCAGAGTATGTAGGTTTACATGTTCAAGGCTATTTTCATAAGGAAAGGGGGTACAGGATCACTTTGAAAACAAAGAAAACAAAAGGGGAGATTGTCTTCTATGGGAATGTGGGCTGGCTACATCAACAAAGGGATCACAGCCCCCTTCACCACATCTGAGACACTCTTCCATAGCAAATTTTATTGACATTATAAGGAGATACAGACATTTTCAAAATCATAGATGTATAATACCTAATATGCATGCACAAGTCAGGGTTGCACAGGTTGCTGATTTGCATATGCTTGTTAGACTTTGTGACAGTTGGGTGCAGGCCCTTTGAAAATGTAGGTCATAATTCCTGTTTTTTTCCAGGAAAATGTACATTGCTGAATATTCTCCACACTGAAGGATATTATTCCAAGTACTGCATTTTATCATTACTATACTTCTTTCACATTGACATGGGTGCATCAGTTACTTGACCTACCAGCGGGCCCTGAGTGACAGTATAAAAGACAAGTGAAGATTTACTGAAGCAGTGAATAGTCTATACAGTAGTGGAGTAAATCTAGTCACATCTGAGAAAGATTTACATTTCTAGTAAATGTAAATTAACTGTCCAAAGAAAATGAAAAATATAGATGTCTCCATAATTTACTATTAGACCACCTTGAAAAGTTACAATGTACACTGGAGTGATTACCAAGATAACTCTGCTGATGACGAGTTTTAGATTTACTGATGATATTGCTTTCTATTTAAATGAGTGAAAGAATAAATAATGTAATCTAAGAGGCTGTTCTTGTTATATTAAAAATATGCAGGATCAGACAGACCTGACAAACTAGAGTAGGGTAGCCTTATAAGAAGGAGACAATTAACATGTAAATAGCAGAGTTGATTGCAGGAAAGGATATTGCATTAATTACTTACAGTACATGGTATCACTGCCCCAACCTCCAAAGTAAAACATTCTAAAGAGGAAGACAGAAATGCATAATTAGAGTGATACCTGCAGATTGCTCTCTGTTGCACTCACCATTATATCCACTCTTCTTTGGAGATGTTCATAACTTTGCTAAAATTAAATTAATTCTTGCTGAAACTTATGACTATACACTTAGCTCAGCATATGCAACTCTCACAGACAACTTGGAATTTATCTGTGACAGAATATGGATTGCAGTATGAAAAGCTCAGCCACAGAACACATTTTTGAAGTTGAGGGAAATATGAACATTTTTGGCTCAGCCTTGATGGAATTATAAATGTATTATAAAGTAGGACACTAGTCCATGATAGTCATGTGTGGGGGAATCATGTCTGAAGCTCATTAGTGTCCCCTTTATTTTCACTGTTGAACATTTTTAGAGCATTTAGGAATTTTTATTCCTTCAATAAATCAACAAAATTCTGGGAACACAATTTTCAGTGGCTCCACGACTATTCTCATCTGTGCACACACCTGCAATTGAACGTTGGTGAACTAAAATCTGCACATGAAGTTGCAAGAATGTAATGCATGCACATGCAGACGACACTTGTTAGGGAGGTCTGCACTTCGAGCTGGAGGTGTAATTCCCCCAGCTGGAGGAAATCTACCCACACTATCTCTGATCAAACTAGCACACTAAAAATAGAGTGTAACCATTGTGGCATGAGATGTGGGAGGGGCTAGCTAGCCTGACTCTAGGCACGTACTCAGAGACAGCGTGGGTATATTCACCTCCAATTCTAGTGTAGCCGTTCCCTTAGCAAAACAATAATATTTCATTCCAATCGGTTCTGACATGAAAATTCTGAGTGAGTTGGCTTAAATCTATTTCCACTGAAGTCAATGAGAGTTATACCATTGACTTGAATGGGAATAGGAGTTAGATCAATACGGAGTGTTTTTCAAAATCTATCCTTCTCTCTTTTATTACTTAGGTATGGTAAACCCCTACAATACAATTCTGATTCAATGATAGCTGAGTATAGCCATTTGAAAGCATAATTTGGTCCCAATATATACAGTAACTAAAACATCTAGGAATACCATTTCATTTTGCTGCTATATATTTCTATTTCTAAAATAGATGCATTTTGTTCCATAAAAAGATCCCATTTTAATTAACTATTAAAAACACATTAAAGAAAACAATCACTTTCAAATCAAAAGCTGAGAATTTTTGCCTTAGGGAAAATGGATTACCTTTCCTTGGTGGTGGATAAAAGCTAATGAAAGTTTAATAATCAAATAAATATTTTTCTCACTGGCTAATGTTTAATATGAGTATAAACCTTTGGGAATATTTTATTAATCAAGGTATCTAATAAGTTTGCTGTATTCCATTTGCTAATGTAAACATTTTATATTATTGAAATGCAATTTGTGTTTATTGCTTAGATAACTAGGAAGTCAAGATCTATATAATGCTGAAGAAACAAATAACCTACTGTTGAAAAATTAAAAGAAAATTTCAGTATAGCAATGTAAAACTAAACATCATGTCAATAATATATTACCATTGGTTAAGTTCTGGATGTTGTAAACATTCAAATACATACATAATGCAAAATACATGTGGATTTTAAATACTACAAACTGCGTTGTTAACAGTTCCCTAAGATTTTAATGTTTAGGGAGTCTTTCTGAATATATCACTCATTTTGTCTAGTCCTTTGTTAAATAAGAATACTCTTATATACCATATAAATGTATGTCTATATACTGTACAATATTCAACATGAATGAGGTTGCAGAATCATGTTCTTCTTCTTATAAATTATACAATGTCATTCTACCCTCCTTACCTATTTACTTTCATAGCAGTTTGCATCACTAGTATAAGAACTGGCCTACACTGTAATTGACTACATATAGATATATGAACGATTTAAATATTCAGTGGGGTCTAATGGACTTAAATGTAATGAAGTATTCAGCAAAGTGAAAAAAAAAACATGGCTATTACTGTCTTTTAACCTTCAACTACATTCTGGGCCATAATTTCTTAGCCAGAATATTTCTGTTTTCAGGTAATCATAGAATCATAGAATCATAGAATATCAGGGTTGGAAGGGACCCCAGAAGGTCATCTAGTCCAACCCCCTGCTGTAATATATCTGAGCTATTAAATTGGAGTAGATCTCAGGTCTGCAGGCATCCAAACATGTCTGACTCCATTACATCTGCTAGCTACAGCCCTTAATAAGTAAAATTGCACAGTAACTGTTGCACCACGTGTTGCGTTGTGCCTGTGAAAAACCCCATGCCATAGTGAGAGCACTCACTGCTACACACCTTAATTTAGTACAACATTCACTGCACAGTTGCCCCTGCACTCTCCTCCACTAGCAGGTGTGGGAGAAGTTGGGGACCTTTTGCTTCTCCTCTGGTGTTAATGTTGTAGGAGGTACAATAGGGAATATGATTATATCATCCTGCTAAGCATATGGCACAAACAGTAAGCAGACTTCTAATACCTTCATGTCTTTCTGTACCTATACAGTAGCCAAACACCATCTGGCCCTTAGTAATTACCTGAACTAAACAATCTCTTTGGGTTTGTCTGGATTAAGATAAAAGGTGCGTTGCATTTTTCAGATGTGTTACAACATGTTCTAATTTACAGTTTAAAAGCCTAATGTAGACAGAGTAAATTGTATTTTAACATGTGTTAGCTGACCGAGGTGAACCCTACGTTTCATGACGAGTGCAGGGAGTTAAAAGGCATTTTGTCCTGTCTACACAATAGATTTTCAAATGCGTTAGTTGAAAAGTGTCAGCTACCACATTTTAAAAATGTAATGCACTTCTTATCCTATTTTAGACATACATTTAATATCCATCCATCACTAATTAGGTGATAGTTATACTGTTCCTATAGGGATTTACACAACTTTTAATCTCAATATCGCTTCTAAAATATTATTTAAGTTCCTAAAATGGCCCAGTCCACAATTGTGAAATACTACTTGCAAGAAATGCCATAAACCCATCTTTTTTTGTACATCATCAATGCAAATTAACGTATAGCATGTGCATGTTAAGTAGCTAATTATTTTTTTAAATGCCATGAACTATCTCGGGGTCTATTTAGCTTTTGATGCTATCTGCTGCATACCATTTTATTCATAAAGAATATTTACAGTTTAGCTTTCAGCCAAGGAAATAGTTAATTGGTTTGGATTTTTTCTACTGAAATCCCAGAGGTATCTTCAAAGAGGGTAAAAAAACTCCACATTGTCTTTGACCTTTTATCTGACTTCTCTGTTTCCAGCAAGTTGTAATGACAGCTTCTATCATTTTCACAAGAAAAACTCAAATCTGAGTTCTGTTCTGAGCAAATCAGACCTAGACGGTTAAAATGTAAACCAAATAGTATTGGATTGCACTAAAATACTGCAGGTTGTATTTTCATTCAGTATAGCATATGTGGTAAATTAAGAGTTCAGTCAATGCTGAGGAATAAAATCAAAGTAATGTAATTTCACCTCACAGCCAAGAATCTTCCTATGCAAAAATTATCATACCCCACTTTTGCAACAAAGGTTGCTTAATGGAAAGAAAAAATACAAGTTTAATTCATACTTTTATTAAAAGGAGAAAACAACCTATTCTTAAAACAATACAGTAACTCTTCAGTGTATGAACATCAAACTTCATGATCCTGCTAGATTTTGTAAACAAAGGAAAATAATTAATGACAGTTCCAATTAGGTTAATGGAAAACTTTCAGAGAGAACTGTTATTACACAGAAGTCTTCAGTGTGTTGTGTTCAGCTGTTTGAAATGTGGCAAATATCTTAATAAAGGGGTCACCAAGAACATGGTTGCCAGTCATATAGACCCAAACTGTACAGTCAGATACAGCCCAGAGGAAAAGGTGGGCTGTAAACTGCCCCAGCCAGGAGTAGCCCGGAAGGCAATGTGTCTCAGACATCTCTCTGAGACTCAGTTCATCCTTGCACCTGCCTATCAAGGATGTGTTTGTACAGAAATCCATTTTTGTTCTAGAAAACAATAGTGTGTTTCTCTTTTTGCACCACTGTGTTACTTTCCTAGCAATATCTAGTATAATTTAACTCATTTTTCACAACTGATCACCGGTCATCTTCTCTTCATCTCAGGTTACATTGCTTTTCAAACAGCCAGCATTAATCTTTCTTATATAAAGAATGGTATCCATTTGGGACTTGGTCATGCCCTTCAAGACGTGGGCACACATCTAGTAAAATGGTGTGGTAGCAGACATTCAAAGATACATAGTGATGGACATCTGCATGGCAAAGGACAACACTGAGGTTTACATGGAACATGCGTGCCTTGCCAGACTAATTTTGATTATATTTTTAAATAGTTCTAAGAGCTGATTTTAACTAAATTCTGAAATTGAATATATAAACCTTAAAACTATTGCATTCACTTCTTTCAACTCGACCAAATCCCATTCAATGCCAGTTCAGAGTTGAATGTTCTCATTGGGTCCAAATCTCTGCTGGTCCAAATTGACAAAGCAGCCTATTTAAAGCAGAAGAGAGTTTTGCCCTACATTTTTGATTGTGTTGGAATATATATAGCTACACAGATGTGTACAAACATATGTAGAAAAAATATACAAGCACAAAACTCATTCAAAATATTTCATCAGCTTATTTTTCTGACTTTACCAATAATTTAGTGTGGGTTCAATTCTGCTCCATTTAAGTCAGTGGGAATTTTGCCAAAGGAGTCAATGGGAACAGGAGCAGTATTTGTGTGACTAACATACAGATCAACTACTCTCTGTCTCAGTTTCTCCATCTGTCAAACGGGGACTATAATTCCTATAGATCATCATGCTTTGAGATTCTTACATGAAAATTGCTATTATTTATTTGCATTGCAGTAATACCTAGGAGGCCTAGTCATGGACCAGGACCCCTTTGTGCTTTGCAGTGTACTAACACAGAACAAAAGCACATTATTATGGGTAGCGTCCGAAGACTCTATTCCAAGATCTCTAGATGACAGAAATGTCCTTTTGTCTCTGCACTTCCTAAATAATTCAACGCAATTATTAGCACAAAACTGTCAACGGCTTCTATAGAAACTGCTGATTTTCATGCATTGTGCATGCTGAACACACCATGGGCTCTACACTAATAATCATCAATCATCATTATCTCTAACATCTAAAAGTGGGGATACCTTTACAGTCCCTCCTCTTGCACCATTTGGGGCATGAATACATTTTAGTGTCAAGAGAATTTTCTTAAAGGAATAGTTTTCATCCACTAACTTCCATCCTTCTGTATGAATGTAAAGTTTCACTTCTATAGCATTTAAATGGAAGAAATGTGTGTCATAAAAAGTCTTTTCTCTCACACTAGCAAGATTGAAGAAATCTTCCGAGACACAGGCAAGTGGGTGTCCTAATCTCAGAAGAGGCTGCCTAGAGATAGCCTATCTCAATTTAACTGTACAAAACCTTTTTCAAAGCAGAGTATTCATCTCTTGAAAAGGTTGTAACAAATTCAAGAGAAGAAGAAAAATTCCAAGCCAGAAAATCTTGTAAAGGTCAGTCAATAAACTGAAAATATTATAAAGTAGATTCATTGTTTGCAGGTAGAGAAAGCTTGGTTTAATTACCTTTAAACTGTATTTCTGGGGCAGTAAAAAGATTAGATTATTTTGCTGAAGTCTGACTGAGTGATGCAAGATCCAGCCTGATATTCTAAAAATTACAATTGCATTTTCACTTTTGAAATTTTTTTATTTATTCTTTTATATAGGTCACAAGTGATTAAATATACTATATCGTGGTTGGTATTTTTTAATGCATTACATAAAGATTTTCCCCTTTGCTACCCATAATACTGGCAGTGGCCAAATGACTGGATTTCTAGAAATTTTTATAAATAAGAATCCTGAAGAAGCCATAAAACATTTAATTTAATTGTCTTCACAAATCTTACTTGATTGCTTTAATAATGGCTTTCCTAGGTACCAGGGTTTCAGGTCCTTCATGCCATGTAAGAAACAAAGTTTATGGAACAATACAACATGTGTTTTATCTTACTAAGAGAATACATCTTTCAGTTCATGCATGCATATATATGACAGTTGTATTATGTATGGTTGCAATATCATCACACATAAGGGGATACTATAAAAGGAATCTGAACCAATGTGATAGTTATGAACTGTTTCTTCAGGCTACAAGAAAAATACTGCAGTTATGATCATCATACCTTCAAAAAGTAAAATTTATGCTAAATAAGCAGTTAAGAGATAAACCAAATTCTTCAGAAATAAAGTTTGGATTGTGTAAATCCTGAATACATAACCCCAGTATCTAAATTTCAAGGTTGCCTGCCCACAAATCGAGATGTGTCTTGTATGTAACCGGGTGATTATTCAGGCAACTTATTCCACTAGGACCAAAACTTGACCCCACATAGCAATAAATAGTAAGTCTGAAGGTGGTCAATCCTAGTACAATATTTATATTCTGATTGATTTAGTTTATAATTATGTGGCAAAAATAAGAAAGTAGGCAATTTTTCAGTAATTGTGTGCTGCGACATTTGTGTATTTTCATGTCTGATTTTGTAAGCAAGTAGTTTTTAAGTGAGGTGAAACTTGGGGGTACACAAGATAAATCAAACTCCTGAAAGGTATACAGTAGTCTGGTAATCCATTCAGTAGTAATCCATTTTCCCTACAGTAGTCTGGAAAGGTTGAGAGCCACTGTGCTAAGTGGTACCTTACACAAGAAATAGTCCCATTGTTTTCAGCTCAACTGCTTAGGGACTGAGGCCTGGTCTACACACAAGTTTTGTCCTGGTATAACTAGTTTGGTTAGAGGTGTGATTTTTTTTTTTTTTACTGATAAAGTTATACTATTATCAGTATATACTCTAATGCGGAAGTAGCTCTATCAGTATAAAGGTGTTTATACCACTATAGCTCATTCCCCTTCTGTACTGGAATTTCTGTTCCATGAGGAGTTTTCTGACATCATGTTCCAGGAGTGGAATGAAATCAAGATGAAAACTGACCAATCTCTGCAGTCACAAGCATACCTTCACCACTGGCTAAATTAATTACCTTAACACCCCAACCATGTCAAGAGGTAAAGTATGGTGAGTCAGAGCACAATGCATGTTGCATGAGCAATTATCTGAAAAGGTTTTTCATGGAGTTCAGAAAAACAAAAATGGACATGCAATGGATATACTGTCACTGCTACATGAGACAAATACTGGCTAGCTAAAGAAGAATGCAACCTTAACAGGGCAAATGATCAGCAACCAATAACAGCCACAAAGACATTTACTATTTTTGCCACCACACAGACTTATTAGCACTATTAAATAGAACAATACTGTGTTATCCAAAGGACACATTGGTACCATTAACAAGCCATGAACAAGCAGCAATGTCTCAATGAACTTTAAGAATTCCTGCACATAAAAGCAGGTTTCAGAGTAACAGCCGTGTTAGTCTGTATTCGCAAAAAGAAAAGGAGTACTTGTGGCACCTTAGAGACTAACCAATTTATTAGAGCATAAGCTTTCGTGAGCTACAGCTCACTTCATCGGATGCATATTGTGGAAACTGCAGCAGGCTTTATATATATACAGAGAATATGAAACAATACCTACTCCCACCCCACTGTCCTGCTGGTAATAGCTTATCTAAAGTGATCATCAGGTGGGCCATTTCCAGCACAAATCCAGGTTTTCTCACCCTCCACCCCCCCACACAAATTCACTCTCCTGCTGGTGATAGCCCATCCAAAGTGACAACTCTTTACACAATGTGCATGACAATCAAGTTGGGCTATTTCCTGCACAAATCCAGGTAGCCTGTTTCCTCTTGTTTTTTCCTACCCCCCCCCCCCCCAGATGTTCTGGTTTAACTTGGATTTAAACTTGAAGAGTGGTCAGTTTGGATGAGCTATTACCAGCAGGAGAGTGAGTTTGTGTGTGTATGGGGGTGAGGTGGGGGGGATGTGAGAAAACCTGGATTTGTGCAGGAAATAGCCCAACTTGATTGTCATGCACATTGTGTAAAGAGTTGTCACTTTGGATGGGCTATCACCAGCAGGAGAGTGAATTTGTGTGGGCGGGGTGGAGGGTGAGAAAACCTGGATTTGTGCTGGAAATGGCCCACCTGATGATCACTTTAGATAAGCTATTACCAGCAGGACAGTGGGGTGGGAGTAGGTATTGTTTCATATTCTCTGTGTATATATAAAGCCTGCTGCAGTTTCCACGATATGCATCTGATGAAGTGAGCTGTAGCTCACGAAAGCTTATGCTCTAATAAATTGGTTAGTCTCTAAGGTGCCACAAGTACTCCTTTTCTTTTTGCACATAAAAGGACTCACAAGCACTAGTATATGGTCAATACCTTGTTAGCCAAGGTATACACCAAAAATATTATGTAGTCAATCTTGATATTAAAAAAAAGATTACTGGAATTTTTTTTTAACTCATGCATGCTATGGAGTGTACCATGTAATATTCTTTTAATGATTTAATTGTATACTAAATATTAAGCAAAGAATGTTATGTTCACGTAGCTGTGGTTATCCCCCCACACTTGGCATCCATCTTGGATATCTTGTAGGCGTGGTAGGAGCATGGTGGGAAAGGGGTGGAGGGCAAAGCCTTGTGGAAAGGTTCTCTCTGGGGGTTAACCAGCTGCCACACATGACAAACAACAATATTTTTTTCCTTTCTCGCTTGGCATCTGTTTTGGATAACTCACCTGGCAATGGGAGTATGGGGTGTTGTATGAAGGAAGGTACCATATGGGGGTCTGAAGTACACCCCACCACCCAAGGTAAGCACACAATCCCCTAGCATAAGCCCCCCTCCCCATCCAGGACAATTATGTTATTTGTTATAACACAGAAATTCTGCCTTAATAAACCCAGGATGAAGTACATACCCATGATAATAAAAAATATATGATTGTTTGACTCTTACCAGGCTGTGAATAAGTGTCCTGTCCCTCCTCCAGACTCTGTTCAGACTCCATCTCCACAGTCTGGTCTGTCTCTCCTTCCCTGAGAGAATCTGTCAGGAACATCCTCACATCCATCCGGCTGTGTGGCCTCTATGGTTGCATCAAGTGCTGAGGACAGCTTCTGGGAACGCAAGTCTCCTTTACTGCCACCTGATGCCATGGCTACCTCCTTCCTCCAGCCTCACAATAAGACCCTCATGGTTCAGGAGGATATTGTGGCTGATGATGGGACCCATGCTCGGGGTGGTGCTAAGCACCCTGTCAAGTTCCCTGTAGGAGGGGCATGTGCATCCTTTGCCTTTTGGTTCAGGGATTTGAGGTATTTAACCCTCTCTTTGCATTGCACCACTGTTCAGTGGAATCCCTGCTCAGCTAGCAAATTGCAAATATTCTAATAGAGATGAACGTTATGTGAGCTCGTTATGGGGTCTAGCACCTCCTCCTGGTTACCATGGGGATTAGCTCTTGAGGTCGATGCTGCATTCCATGGCTTGCATGTTGTTGTTCTGTCTCTCACACTGGTCTGCAGCTCCTCTCACATCCTCTCACCCTCTGTCTGGGTCATTCAGTGTTCCCCCCTCCTTGAGTAGCAAAATTCCTTCTCCCTATCAGTCCTAGGCAGTCTTACCTCTCACTGCCCAATGGTGCCATGCCCTCAATAGCTGGTAGGAGAACCCAAGTCCACCCTCAACTCTTGATTCCAGTCCAGGGACCCTCAGCTCAGCAGTTCTGGGCTTTCCTCTCTTAGGCCTCACTGCTCCTTCCCTGGACTGCTTCCTACCACATCTGGTTCCTTTTCTTTCTCTGGGTGTACCAGCTCCAAAAATCTCTTCCTGAGGAATGGGAGTGGCTGTGGTGGCGGTGCCTTCCTGCAGCCTTTCCCAGCAGCCCTGTCTGTTCATCTCCTGGACTTTATGGGCCCTTCCTATTCCTGCCCAGCTGAGCTGCATTTAATCAACTCTGTACTCCCTGGCTATGCCTCCAGGTGCAGCCTTGGCAGCTAATTGGCCCACTTGGACACTTTAACCCCTTCTTGTACTGTGTGGGGTGAACACCCCATCACATAGCTCCTTCCAAAATAATTTCTCTGCATATAGGCACACCAGATGGACATCAGCACACTGATGATGTTCTCCAGCCAAGTTGTAGCATTCCGGAGGACAGACATTGTTTTTTAAATGGCAGGAGTTAGGTGGAGTGAGTTGTCCCAGCAATCCACTTGCACAAGAGGGCGGTCCAATATTATTCAAAGGAATGTGAACATTAGATAACTTCCAGTCCACAGAGAAAAAGAAGGTGGTGACTAAGGAGTCTGAAAGGTAGGAAGAGAATGGGAGGCCAGCATGTCCCTGCAGCCCACCACTTCTCGCATCTCCCATTGGCTAGGAACGGCAAACTGTGGCCACTGGGAGCTGCAGGGGGCCATTCCTGTGGATGGTTAACACCAGAAAAATGTCTCACGGCCCGCAATCAGATTACCCTGATGGGCCATGTGTAGCCTGTGGGCCACAGGTTGCCCACCACTGACATGGACTTAAGGGCAGTTCACAGCATCATTGCTACATTCACATCAAAAAGTGGGCAGGTGGGCAGTCAGATGGTGACAGATGGTATTAGCATGCCTGTCTGCAGAATAGGTACCTTGCTTTCTACACACCCCTAGACTCAGATCTAATAGCTTCCAGTAAGGATGCTAGGGGATACGGGTGACAACCCAAGGTTTGACACATATAAAACCACAAGTGTAGACACACCCTAAATTCTAACTCGACCAATGCAGCATATGTTAAAGTACACATTTCTTTGTTACACTGCACTTTTCAACTGGGTTAGCTAAAATGTTCTAATACCATATGTCTAAATCCTACTCTGGATGATGCCCAAGTGAGCTCCCTGCCTTAATCCCTCTTTCATGGAGGGCCAGGGGATCGTCTATCTAATGGTCCTGTTGTCTCTCCCTGTTTGACAACTCCATTTCAGGAATCAATTCACAATATCCTACCAAATATGACAATCTAGCTAAATGGAGTGAGACTCAATTCCTGGGTAGTCAATGGGGTTTTGGCCCTGTATGTGTATGATTTACAGCCTCTTTGGTTTCTACATCTGTGGAGCCTACACCACTTGCAGCTGTGGGGAGCTCATAACCGTGGACCCTGCAAATGCCAGATTTGATAACACTTCCAGCTATGTTTCCCTCTACCTTGCCCTCCATCCTCCATCTGTGCGCACTGGTGAGTAACACACACCACACGCACGAGAAAACGGAAACATTTTCAATCATTTGAGGAAGGTCCTTTGTTTAATAGTAAACTACTGTCTTTCTGTGTATGTCATCCTGACAGCCCTCTTATTGTTGTCTTCTGCAGTGAGACAGATAATATCCCAGCATGCCATGAAGTCAAGGGATCGAGGGGGCAATACAGAACCAAAAAAAAAAATAGGAGTCAGGTTATAAATTTCTTTAGAAATCACTTTTTTTTCCTTTTATTGTGAAGGTGAAATGATCAAGCTTCGGAGGAAGGTCTCTCTCTCTCTCTCTCTCTCTCTCTCTCTCACCCGCTCTACCCCGTTTTTAGATTCCAGTATACTGTGTTCTTTGGTAACTGTTAACAACAAAGTAAAAATAAAAGCATTAAAATACATCTTACTAAAAATAAAATGGCAAAGGGTGGTTCTTTCAGGGAAGCACCCAGGCATCAATTGCTGGGAACTTTTTGTTGTCTTTTTTGTTTTAAGGGAGCATTAGCACATTCCTAACTATGCACAACTACAGAATAAGGCATTTGTACAATACACACTTTGTGTGATGTTTCAGGGTTTTTTCATTGTAGCCAACAGTTTGCAAATTAGGGAGAGAAGTATCCTCCTACAAAATAACTTTGTGACTCCTTCTAGCCTTTGCCCCAACTCAGTTTAACTTAAATTGATCTTTTATCGAGATTACAAACTGTTTAGCTGTTTTGTATTATTCTAAGTTTTCACATACCTGGGCAAATTTACTCTGTAGGTAAAAGGCAAACTTCATGAGAAAATCTGTTCTCTTGGTACAATATTCCCAAGCCAACCAGAAGCAGGAAGAACTAGAAATCTAACAGAAATTTTAGGATTGCAAAAAGTAAAGAATTCAGGGGCACAGTCACGGATGCACATGGACGTAACTCCATTGAATTCAATGGAGTTACAGAACTGGAGGATCTGACCTTTAATGTTGTAAGAAAACTATTTATGAATAATTCAGAATTCCACACTTCCCTTCACTCCTTCACCGCCCTTCAATCCCAAAAGAGCAGCACATTTTTGACTATGTATTGCTATAACTTACATTTTCAATGGCCCTTGATGAAAAAAAATAGTTTTTCCTCATCTGACTTCTGAGTGTAAATTCAGCGGGTTTCAAGTAGCTATAGAATTAATTTGGCACCGCATGGCTTCTCTGGTCTGTCAGATTCCCTCTGATAGAAACCTGATGGGAAGAGTAGAATTTTGCTTAAATCAAATCATCAGCTTGATGGAGGCGCTCACCTCCTGCCACTCTGGTGTTCTCCATATTCAGCCCCACCCGCCATGTCAATGAAGGTCATTGAAGAGACACAGAAAGATAATATCCCACTTTCTTTGTGTTGTCAGAACTTTGGGTCTGAGAATAATAGATTATATATATTTCTAATCCATGTGTTCGTTTCCACATTTGTTTATGTTAATAAACAAGAAAACAGTGATATATCCCACCAATAAGAAGAGTAAAATGTATATCAGTGAAGTACTGTGGTGGAGCCTACAGTCTAAACGAATTTACAGATAGTGGGAAACTTGCAATCTACACCACCCAAGCCTGACTTATCTCTGTATATATTGAAGGGGCTAATGAAGAAATCAATCCAAAATTCTACTTCACCAATGGATAAAGGTGGAAAAGGACAAATGTTAAGGGCTTGACAGAGAAGGTGATGTATTAAATGCATTAAAACTAACCCAAGCTCATGAAATCAAAGGTCTTAAGAGTTCCTGCTGACTAAATCTGTAGTTGCCATGGCTGACAAAGGTTATAAAAAAAGTCTTCAAAGACTACGTAGGAAGAAGGAAAATGTCATTATGGGCTTCACCTTTCACTCTTTGCTGTCAGTTGATTTATTGTATGGATGCATCAGCCATGCTTTATGTTCAACCAAATTATGCAGCTGGTTCAAAGTTCTGTTTTACTTTAAGCAAATAACAATCCCATGTAGTACATCAATAAATATTTAATTTCCTAGAAGAACACTGACTCAGGTTTGTTTATGTGGGGTTTTTTAAGCATTGCCTTTTGATATACATAAAACAGACAGGTAGAATTTTTGGTGTATCAGAAAAAAAGTCTTTCAGCATTATTCTGCTCTCATGTGTGCTGACATAAATCAGGAATGACACCAGTGAAATCAACAGAATTGCACAGGTATAAATTTGATAAGAGTGAAAACAAAATCAGGCTTTTCTGCCTAGGTAAGGTTAATGTTAAGAGTTAGTCCAGCGACAGAAAGTTCAATGTATTATTCAATGTAACCATTAATAAATTAGCAGGAATACCAGTCAGGTATGACTATTTTTATTTAATCATAGTCCACTTCTTGGACTCAACTTTTTAAAAATAAATAAATAAGATATAAAAATCGTTTAGGGACAATTTGAGTGGCTAAGCCCCATTAATCTGTCTTGATCAGGGAATATCGAAACAACCCATTCTGAGTCATTTATTATTTATTCTTAAAAGATAGTATGTGTATGTCATTCCTTAAATCAACATATAGTAATGCAGCTACATGACTAAGAATAGATTGTACTTGTAGATTGTCTTCCATCTATAGATGTCAAAGTTCTTTATAAACAATCTTGAACTAAGCTGAACCCTCTTATGGACTACACAATAATTGTAACCTTCATTTTACAGATGGAGAAACTAAAGCACAGAGAGATTATATAATTTGTCAAAAGTTAATCTCCATTTCTACTTACTTTCACTGGTCATGGAGGGCAAAGAGAAGAGTCTCAGGCAGCTGTCTTGAGTGCTGTTAGAGCTTCCATCACTACTCCTTGTGTGAACAGACTAAAGTTCTCAGAAAGGAGGCAGTGGGTTTCTTGGTTTGTTGCTCCTGGAGATTTACCAGGTCATCTTGGCTGCAGTGATTCTACACAAAATATGACAGTGATTTCTGTCTAATTGACACATTGATTTTGCTCCATGATTGATGGCTGGCTAACTTAATGCAACATTCCAATGTGTCTAATGAGATGGGGACTATGAGAGAGGGACTGGGAGAGCATTCATATGGATAGCACACAAAGAAAGGCATAAGGAAAACCCTAAAGCCCTGGGCTGGGGAAAGTGAGATGTCCTGTTTTGCCTGCATTTTACAGCCCAGTACAACAAGATAATGAGGATACAGATTAGGATTAATGCACAGAAACCTCCTATAAAGTCATTCACTTGGAAGCCACTTAGCCCAATATGGCCCACTCTGCTGCATCCTTCTCAACCCTTACTTACTTCATCATGACCTAGAGCACCCAGCAGTCTGCCACTGGGCCTCAGACAGCCCTGGTGATGATGCATAACATAGTAATTAGAATGGTTAAAGGAACCATAAAGAGAGAGACAGTAGACTCATTTACATTAAAAAACTAAACAGGGATTAGCTCTGTGTTGGTCCATTATTTCATTGTTACTGAATAAAACTCAGGAATGAAGCAGATCCAAAGCCCTTGGCCAGAAGATGCTGAAGGGAGAAATAACTGGCTGCATGATTGTTCAACGCTCCCTTTGGGGCATGCATGAAGTTCAATGGCAGGAGCTAGGTCCCTGTTCTGGCTGGAAGCAGAGAAGATTTAAAAAACAAGGACAAAGCTATATACAGTAGATTAAAAATGGATAGGGCATACAGATTCTGCATACAGGGTGCAGATTCTGAGTAATTTCTTGCGGCACTCATGAATGCCTAATCCTATAGGGTAGAGCCAATGGGGATATTCTCAGATGTTAAGAAATCTGTTCATTATAATTTTGTTCCATAATGGCTCAGAAAACAAGAATTATTTTTTGTGAAAAACTTAGATGTTATACAATTTGTTTTAGTTTAAAAATAGAATGAAAATGAGACCTTCTGCATTTATTTTATTTTATTTTTGTGAAAAAAACATGAGGGAGATCCACCCCTGAAAGACATCCCCCAGAAAAACCCATTTGTCTCCATATATCACAGCTAAGTGCCCTAATGACTAGACTGTTCTGGAGTGGGTCTCCTCTGGTTCTGAGAACCTTCCCACTAAACATTTCAAAATGATTTTTTTCTGCAAAATGTTGTCAGTTTTGACTTATTGTCATTTTCTGATTAAATCATGTGGTCAAAAAATTCCTGTAGCTGCCTCTTAACCACGTACATTGAAAGCATCAGGTTAATCAGAAGACTAATGGAAAGCATGCAGATTTAAACCATACCTACTTGGCATGGCACTCTGTCCCCTGCTAGGGGTAGTTGGGCCACCTAGAGATTGATGAGCCTGCTATAGCCTTGGCTAAAGGAGCAAAGTCTTTTAGCTCAGGCAGTAGAGGCTTATGCATTAAGCTCCAAAAGTATCAGGTTCGAACCCTGCTGCTGCTAACTGTCCAAGGGGTGTGGGCATCACACACGTGACCAAACAGAAGATTGAAATCTCTTATTTTCATACTCCTAATCATCATAGCTGGTGTTATTGAACTGCGATGGGGCACATCTCCACCCCAGTCAGGAAAGGGTTAAAGAATTCCTCTGGGCACAATCTGCCTCAACCTGATGTACATGTGAGGCTTATCAAGAGTAGAGATGGGTAGGTCCTTAAAAAGGAGGATCCCTGCTTAGTGCAAGGTGGAATCCTAAAGCTCCCTGGGAAGCAGGAGCTGCTGACAAGACAAATGACTTGAGAGCTTTGGCCACCCAGGCCCCCTCAGAAAGGTGAAGTCCAGTCCCTTTCTCTTTTGTTTCCCCCTGCCCCTTTGGTTTTCCAAAGGCCAAGGACTCCTTTTTGTGGGCTATGGAAGCCTACTGAGTTTTGTATTGAACTACACTGACTTCCTCATGCAAGGGGGCCAAGTGGCCAACACCTTAAACAGCACATACAGAGGGCTGTATCCCAGTCTCCAAGACAGAAGTAGCACTCACCCTGTCCCCCAAGGGCCACTAGAGAGATAGGATATAAATGACACCTTGTCTTACACCTGGCTATTTCAGTTACTTCTCCCTTACTGCTTTCTGTCACGCCAGCTAATATACCCAGGTTTTATAGCTGGGGAAATATTTCATTCCAAGGAACATCGGGCTAATGAGCAGATAAAGTATCTTCTGCTAGCTTTACCTTGGCTGTGAAAAAGTCATACAAAAATATGTGTTATATACCTTGTTTAATTGATCTTCCTCTTAACACCCACAGTCAATTTTATATTGAACATTTTAAACATGCAGCCCTCTGGCTGGGGCTGTTAAGGTGTTAGCCCCCATGTGGGGAGAGACATTTTATACACTGGTAAAAAAAAACTCTTGAGGCAAGCAAACAGAGGGAAAAATAAGAGTAAATTCAAAGGGAAGTTAATTAGTCACACTCAGTAAAGAAAGCCAGGCTGGCATTTTTATTTATTCATTTTTAACACAATTATTTCACAGCTGTAGATATAGGAGACTGAGGAATGGAATCCTGAGTACCCACCACAGGGTCTGGGAGCATCCAATCCACAGCTGCTACTGCAGTAGAAGTATAGGCCACAGTCCAGTGGACCTGCACTCTTCATGCTACCTCTTGCTCTGTGGAGTTCCCATGCATAGGTCTTGCTGTTGTAGTCCCAGTATGCAATGGAAACAAGTCTCTGCAATTGGGCCAACAGGGCCTATCTCGGTACCCTAGTTGGCCAGCTTACATGTGAAGGTGCCTTCGCTGGGGTGGAGCAATCCACCCAAGGTTTCCTCCCACCTTACACCTCTGACCCCAGATCTCCAGCTGGGTCAGTCAAGATCAGCCCCCTTCTGGGTGGTGGTGGGGGGATGGTAATATTTCCACAGACAGTCTCTTCCTTGGGTCTGTCTACACTCCCTTGTTGGGGTGGGGGGAATCAGGCCCACCCACTACTCCAGGTCCTAGCCCAGGGACCATCTAAGGTAGCAGCCATGTGCCACATCCCTAATTGCATTTCCCTGGGCCATTTCCCCATAGCCTATCTTAAGTGAGTCCTAAAAAACAGCCAGAAGCTCTTCCCTCACTTCCCATGTCCCTGCCAGCAACTTCCTGCCTTAGTCCTTGCAGCCAGCCAGGAGCACCTCTTGCCTCCCTGGTCCCTGATAGCAGACTGATCTGTCCAGACCCTTTCAGTTCCTGAATCCAGCCAAGAACACCTCTTGCTCCCCCAGTCCCCAGAAGCAGACTGTATTCACGCTGGGCCTGCACCTCCTTTTATATGAGCCTGCTGGGCTCTGACTGGCTGCACCCAGCAGCCTCTCTGATTGGTCGCTTCCCCTACAGCCACTCTAGCCCACGTGGAGAACCTCTCCACTGCTCCTTTCCTGGGATGGGTGTGGCAGGGCCTTGAAACCTCCAGCAGGAGACCTTTGGGCCTAGTCCACCCCATCACAGTAACCTTTGCCAAAAAGCCTTAAGAATAATCATACAGCTAAAACTAACTTTATTATAAACACAGGCAATAAGCCTATAGAATCCCAACAGTCAGTGAACTAAAACCATCAGTGTAAGAATCCTAACAAGATTCAAAGGGAAATATACAGACATGTCACAAAACTCCTTTCCTTTAAATCAAAGCACCCTGTTAATCAGTCTCACTGAGTGATGTATGCGTCTTTAGCACAAAGTCTTTCTCACAGCAGTAATCCTTACTCACCCAAGTAATCACCTTGACTTCAATGGGACTGTGTACACGAGGAAGGCATGCATGTTGCAGAGCAGTGACTTTATTGCCAGCTGGGTGGATTATTATTAATTGTTATTATTACTTGCATTATTTATGTGTGCTGTTTATAGAACATGTCGGCACTGTAAATGCCTTGTCTATTGCCACATATATTTGGTCATAGCTACCATGATTCATGCTGGGCTTTATGGGGTTCCTCACCCTGCATGTTTCTGTATGATACACTGAAATATAAATATATTATAACATCACTCTGATGCATAGTAATTAATATTTGTTTGTCAATGACCAGTTATTGTCTCTGTCCAGAGAGTTTTTATATGCAAAGTGTTTTTATATGCTTATGTTTTCTTCACTGATGCTATAGACACTGCTTTCTGTCTATGGCATACCTAAAGTAAAAGAATATTGGCTTCATTTATTTTGGATATTGTCATTTCTTCAGCAATTAAATAAGCTGCAGTTATAGACTTCTTCAGTGATCAATCTTTTTTTTCCAGTTGAAAGATCATTCCTCCTTATCAAAAAGCAAATGTGTCAATGTATGTGTTAGTTAAGAGTGAACGGATAATTGCTTCAATTTGCCTGGCAGTCTAATGATGTCATTTGCACAACTGGGAATAGCATGAACTCTGAAGGAATATTGTGAAGAAGAAATTAGTGGTATGAATCTCATTTTAAATACATCTCACACACATATCTGCTGTGTGATCAAACCCGTTCCCTAGAAAGTTTGCAGATCACTGTAATTTGGGTTTTGTGAACTCCTCCTTTTGGAACTATTTTGCAGCTTTCTGCAAGATTGGAAACAAGATATAGCACTTTGTCTAACACACAAAAGAGCTGGCAATGCATACAATGGCTCCATAATATCCGTGTAACATTTTTGATTGTTTAGTCCCTGTTGAGGGTTAATTAAGATTTGAAATGTTCTGTGTTTCATTTACTGTATAAATATTGGCTGAAGGCATGCACAGCTCCACCTCTGCCCAGAGCTCTGTTCTGTCTCATACTCACACTGTTTCCAGGCCTCCTGGATAGTCACTCCCTTTCCACCCCTCTCTCACTCATTTACACACTTTGATCTATGCTGCCTCTTGTACTTGGAACTGTCTCCCTTGTCTTGGGTCCTGACACATGCTCCTGAGTTCCTTGACTTCCCACTGACATGACTGAAAAGTGAGGTAACTTCATCATTTTCGCAGGAGGTGTTCAATGCTTTGTAGAGTTATATCCCTTGCACATAACAGGCCTGATGTTGAACAATGAAGGTCAATGGGAGGTTTGTCACTGACTTAATTGAAAGTAAGATCCAACCTAAAATAACCAACTTTATTTCCTTTAAAAATCTCTTTTTAAAAACTCTCTCTATTAAGCCTTTCAAGTATGATCTCGCTAAGACAACACCCCCCCCCCATTCAAACGTGCACTGTCACTTATTTTATTACATGTTTAATTTCATTGTTTGTGTCTGACTTAAACTACAAGCTCCGTAGGGTACAGACCGTGTTACATTTTATATATATACACAGTACGACACACCACATTGGAACTCAAAACTTCTAAGCAGCCAGGGTTTTAGAGACAATTTTTGGCAGTGCAGTACATACATAATACATTCTGCTATAGAAAAAGATTTCTGGACCCTGGTGAGTTGAAGGGAAGTTAAAAACATAGAGCTTACTAAGGATGTTTTAACATATAAAAATGATAGTGATGCATGTAACAGCTCCATAATGTTTCTGTAAAATTTGATTTTTCAAGATTTTTATGCTTCATGTTTTCATATTTATTGCCTTTGCATTTTTGCTTCTTCTGTTCCTTTTTATGACACCTTCTGTTCACATAATTCCACAATGCAGGAAACATTTACTGCTGAAATTAACTAAGTCTTCTTATGTAGTGAAAACATGGCAGCAATTTCTCAACTAGCTGTAACCAGTCAAAGCATCTTCAAACTCATTTTCATTATTTTTAATATTGTAGGTATTTTTAATAAGGGTTTTTTTTAAATACATGTGGCTTTTCCTGGTGCATATGAATTCTCCGTGAGAACCTTAAATGGAGTGGTTGTTAGGTTACCCATATTTGGAAGTATCCAGTTTACTTCCAAACCATTTAGTATGTATTTCTTTTTTTTTGTTAGACTTAACCAATTTCTCCTTTAAAGATGGCTTGAAAACAAGCATCAAGTGAAGCATCATTGAACAGCACAGTAAATCAGAGTGAAAATGTAGTGACCTAGAAGTTATGAAAGAAAACATACACTGAAGAATTGTAGTCAGAAGAAATGAAATTATTCCCAAGATCACTGTACTTAAATTTTTGTTATACTCAAGCACTGCAGTGTTCCAACACTGTTGATTTGCTGCCAATACTACTTTATTGTCATTTCAGCATCTGGAAGCCTGGCTGTTAAATAACACATGTTTATTATTACATGAGCAATATTTACTAACTAGCCCTTGGAGACTTTTCTAACATACCTTTGAAATCTGTACTGTTTTTTCAAAAAATTTTGATCATATTGTCAGGGAGGGAGAGGGGCAAGGATGAGAAATGTCTGGTTTTAAGACTCCTAAGTTAAATAAACAGGACAAATTCTGCTTAGCAATTCATGCAAAGGACTTGAAATGAGCATATGACAATACAAAACTTGTCTGCAAATATCCAGGGTTTTTTTGTTTTGTTTTTTAAACAGTCATTCTATGGGCTTGAGCCAATTGAAGATTCCCATTGACTTCAATGGGGACAGAATCAGGCCTTAAAAGATATAGTCTGTTGCTTTTTATTGAGAAATTACTTTTCTATAAGTATGCACTCCTAGAAGGTGCTTAGATTCCTATTCCAAGAGATATAGTGCTCCAAGATATTTCTCCTGGGATACTTCTTAGTCTCAAGTTAATGCCGTTCTTTAAAACTGTTCTTTTTCTTTCCTTTCTAGGCATAATCTTTGCCTGGTACTGAGCATTAGCAGAAATGTACATCCTTTAAATTTATCAATACAAATAAAGGATTTTAGCAGATATCTTTTTCTTGTATAAACAGACTTGGTTAAAACATTCTAGCTGTCTGACACAGAGGGGAGATGCTTTCCTTTCTATTCTAATTCAAATAATCATCTTAGCCTTTTTTAGAATAAACATGTCAAAAATTGTGGGTATGTTTATTTTATTAAAAAGAACTAAAAACAGGTATTTTTTGCACAGGTTGGGGGACTCAAGTAACTTTGGATGAGGAATATCCCTCCTTGGGGACATGGTATCAGGGGCATAAGCAGGCTCAGACTCTGAGAGATTTGCAATACCGTATTTCTCCCATGCATATGCTGTGACATACTTGGGTACAATGCAGACCAGTGTGGGGCCGGGTTACCCTGCCCTGTATCCTGGGGTGACCTACAATGCCTTGCTGTCATAGCCTCCAACCTGGACTCACAACCACCACCAGCATGCAGGTCATTACCAGATGTGTTTTTGTAACTTCAGCTTATCACTCACACCCTGACTCTCACCAGCCATGGTCATACTGCAGGGTGACCCAAATGTACTCCCAGTCCTGGACTTTCCCCCAGAAATGTATGTTTTGGACTGCCCAGTCCTCTCCTAGACAGTCTAAATATATTAAGTCTGTTATTCCTTTAAGGGAAAAATATACACTAGCCTGTTATCTTCAACAGAGTTCCAAGACACTTCAATTTAAACATGCTGTATTATATAAAACAAAAAAGCCACACAAGTTTATTAACTCCAAAGAGATAGATTTTAAGTGAGTACAAGTAACGAGGCATAAAAGTCAGAAATAGCTACCAAAAAAAAGTTAGAACACTTTCTTGTGACTAACTTAACAAACCATATTAAATTCAAGCAAAATGTCTCACCATATACTTCCAGCAAGATTACTGGTCAGAATCTCTGCATCAGAACTTTCCCCTCTGCCCCTTTCTCCAAGTCCGGAATGTCTGTTCTGTGTGCTTGCCGGAGAAAGATCCAGAAAGCAAGCAATCCCACTCCATTAGAATGAGTAAGTACTAGCAAGGAAATGCATTAGTTTACTTTTGTTTTGGCTTGTGATTTTCTCTGTGCTGAGAGGAAGGTGTATTCCCTGTTTTCTTTTTGTAACTTTAAAGTTTTTGCCCAGAGGGAAATCCTCTGTGTTTTAAATCTGATTGTCCTGTGGGATTAGCTTTTCTTCTAATTTTACAGAAGTGCTTCTTTTACTTTTTTCTTTCTAATAAAGTTCTGTTTCTTTTAAGAGCCTGACTGGTTTCTCTATTGTCCTAAGACCCAGGGGTTTGGGTCTGTGATCACTTTGTAACCAATTGGTTAGGATATTATTCTCAAGCCTCCCCAGGAAAGGGGGTGTAAGGGCTTCGGGGGCTATTTTGGGGGAATAGGAATTCCAAGTGATCCTTTCCCTGATTCTTTGTTAAATCACTTGGTGGTGGCAGCATACCCTCCATGGGCAAAGAGTTTGTGCCTCGGGAAGTTTTACTCTAAGATGGTAGAAATAAGCTTAGGGGGTCTTTCACGTGAGTCCCCACATCTGTACCCTAGAGTTCAGAGTGGGAAGGGAACCCTGACAACTCTGTTTACTGCTTAAAAGCAAATTAAGGCAAGCACACATTTCTTTGTTTCCGACAGACCTGGTTTCCAACTTTTGTCTAGGCAGAGCTGTGGGGTTTATAACATGTGTTAACAACATCATACAAAGGAATCGTATAACTTCACAAACAATGTTGCCACGCATATTCTATCAGGATATTACTGATCAGCAAGTTGTGAGTTTTCAAATGATACCTCACAAAGCACAGTGTGTAAGGTGTGAATCCAGGAGTGTGTCCTGTCATACATACCTAGTTCCATACTTTAAAAGATTTGGGAATATTTGATGGCCTATTGTAGTTCATGAGAACTAGTAACTCACCTCATATAAAAACAACGAGGAGTCCTTGTGGCATAGGTGCCAACTTTCCCCAGCACCGCCAGTGGGTGCTTATGTCTCCCCACCCCCGCCCCGACTCCACCCCTTCCCTGCCGCTGTCCTAACCCCATTCCAACTCCTTCCCCAAAGTCTCCACCTTAACTCTTCAACAGCCGTTTTGTGGCAGCAGGCACTGGGAGGGAGAAGCAGGATGCGGCATGCTCAAGAGATGAGGCAGAGTGGAGGCGGAGGTCAGCTGGGGCAGGGGAATGGGGCGGGGAGCTGCCGGTGGGTGCAAAGCACCCACCAATTTTTCCCCATGGGTGCTTCATCACCAGAGCACCCATGGAGTCGGCCCCTATGCCTTGTGGCACCTTAGAGATGAATGGGCATAAGCTTTCATGGCCTAAAATCCACGTCATCAGATGCACGGAACGGAAAATACAGTAGGCAGTTATAAATACACAGCACATGAAAATATGGGAGTTGCCTTACCAAGTTGGGGGGGCAGTGCTAACGAGCAAAATCAATTATTTTTGCTGATACAGGCTAACATGGCTACCACACTGAAACCTGTCACCTAGGGTAGTATACTTGCATCTTTGAAGTTCACACACCATTTTTATGGACTTCGGTGGGGCAGGGTTGTACCCCTGCCTATTGCATTACATTTATTTATGACACTGAGCTCCCACAAATATATTAATTTAGGCTCCCTTGAAAACCTTAGTCCAAGGAAGCTAGGCACCCAACGTCCATTCAAATTCAAATGGAGCTAGGCATCTATACCCTTAGGCTCATTTGAAAATCATACAATCTTAGAAATGTAGGGCAGAAGGGACACTGAGAAGTCATCTAGTCCATCTCCCTGTGCTGAGGCAGGTCCAAATATACCTTGACAATCCCTGACAGGTGTCTGTCTAACCCGGTGGTGGGAAACCTGCAGCCTGTGGGCCACATGTGGCCCATCAAGGTAATCTAATTGCAGGCCACGAGACTTTTCGCTAACATTGACCATTCGCAGGCACAGCCCCCCACAGCTCCCAGTGGCTATGGTTCTCCATTCCTGGCCAATGGGAGCTGTGGGAAGTGGCAGCCAGCACATCCCTGATCACTAACCTCTTTAACAGCCCTTAATATAGCTGAAGATTCATCAAATCCCCTCTAAAGACTAAACACACCCAGGTTTTTTAACCTTTCCTAGTGTGGATTTCTAGGAGGAAGGAGGAAGTAACTCAGGTTATTTGAGGGAAACAGATAAACAATGGTGTGAATTTGTCCCATTGGTGTAATTCCATTAGTAACTGCAATATCAAGTGAAACCTGTCTGGTTAGTCAGTGGGGTTAAATCAGGAGCCACTTCTCTGCTTTGTCCTTCATTATTTTCACCTATAGTTTTTGGTGTGGATCTGTGTGTGGAACTAGGAAAGCATTTCTTCTCACTGGACAGGACAAGAGAACCTGGAGAAAGATGTGGAAGCTTTGTGGTTCCGAGAGCTGGGTAATAGGTCCAGCCATGGAAACACTCCCCCTCAGACCTTTGTCCCTAAACAAGACATCAGCATTCACATTCTCTGTCTCTGGAATCTTTGGGACTGTCAGGTTGAATTCCTCAAGTTTCCAGACTCAACTCTGCCCTAGTTCTGATCAGCTTGATTAGAGAAGATACTTGAATATGGGTGGCCCCTGGGAACTCATGGTACAGACAGACCTTGCTAGACTGTGAGGCATCTACTTTATTAAATGCTGAATAGCAAAAACTCCATAGGACAGTTCATTACCTACTGCTGTCCAAAGGAGAGGAACCAAACTTTTAGGCATCTGTTTCCAGAATTACTGTAATGGGAAATTCTGGAAAGGAAAGGGTTTGCCCTCCAAAACAGCACATTCAACTATTTGGCATAGTCCCATTTGGGAATGAAAACCTCCTTACTGACTCCAGAAAGCACCTCTGTAGAACTCCAGTAGAGGCTGGGCATAGAGAAATAACATAGCACCAAACACAGCAGTTTTGCTAAATGCCTCTGAGTGACTGACAAGGCTGACACCACCTCCTGACACATGCTTTGACTTCCCTTTTTAACAAGGGAATATTTAGGGTGAGGGATGTGGCATCCACTGTAAATGCCAGAGAGATAGTGTTACAATGTATGATTGTATATTTACCAGAAATCCCAAAGCCTTAGTTACTTTACTGTCACTGAGATATGAAGCCTTAGGAGATTTACTGACTTTGCTGGAATCAAGATATCCTGTAAGTCAGCCTTGCAGAACTGTCATGAAAAGTTACCAGTTGAGGCACAAAATCTGCCCACCTACTCTTTACTATGAAGGTTGATGATTCTGGGATGGAGGAAGGGGTAACTAAAGATTTGATTTACTCTTAAAAATGACCCTTCTCAAGTGAGTGGGCAAATAGCATTTTAGAGGGGCATTTTGAGTTTGGGGCAGGATTAGCCAGAAAACAACATTTTCATCTCACAAAAAAGTAGATTTGTCCTTCATTATTTTCACCTATAGTTTTTGGTGTAGATCTGTGTGTGGAACTGGGAAAGCATTTCTTCTCACTGGACAGGACAAGAGAACCTGGAGAAAGATGACTTCTTTTCTTTTTTCCTGCAGAGGAATGAACTCTAAAATTTTGAAAGTGTTCCTTAACAGTGAGAGAGAAACCATCCCACCCCAAATAGCCAATAGCCCACTGGTTATGTCGCTCATTTGGAGCAGGGACTTGGACCTGGGTTTTCCACATCCTAGGGGAGTGCTGGACCACTGGGCTATACTTGCAGCAAAATCTTGAAGACTTCTTATCTTGCATGAGAATGTTGAACTTTTTTTTCCCCAGAACAGTTTTTCTATTCTTTGTAAACTGTGCCTCAAAGAGACACAGTCAACTTAAAAGTCACATTTCTTACTAGAAATGTTGGGAGAGATTCTCTGTTGATCTGATTGCATAAGAGAGCAGGTAAAACCCAGATTTGGCCAGCGAGTATTCCTCTGGTGTAGGGTATGGGCAAGGCATCTTAAACCACAACAAACTGCGGAGTATAAGAAGTGTGATGAGGTGAGGCTGAAGACAGTTCTGGGGAGTCCGGGCAGAGCTGCTGCCCATAAGCTTTGGGGACAAGCATTATTCTTTGATTTATAAAAAAAACAAATAAGATAGTCAGCGTAGTGCTTATTGTTGCTGGTACCACCCAGGTCAGTTCCCCTTCCAGATGATCACCAATCTGAAGTAAGTAAACCCAAATGCTGGATCCCAAGTGCTTCTAAACCAACTGGGTTTGGGCTGAGCCGAGGCACTATTCCTAGCTCTAGGTCTCTAGGGCACTCTCCCAGACTCACACCTCTTGTCCTGTTGTCCTTTGTTGGGATGGGGGACTCTGTAGTTCAGTCATCACATACCCTGGAACCAGCCATTTCAAGAGACCTCCCAAATTTGCTCACACATGCACCTTCAGTGCTCCACCTAGCTGTGGGCACTCTGGGTTCTAGTTTAACCCCACAGGGGACAACATGGCAGCTAAGCAAGGAATACAGGTTTAGTACAGGAATTACTTAACCAGTCTTAAAGAAGCACTGGAGAGTTACAGATCTTAATGGGTTTAAATTGTAGCTAGGGCTGTTTAGTTTGGACATTAGGAAAAAATTCCTAACTGTCAGGGTGGTTAAGCACTGGAATAAATTGCCTAGGGAGATTGTGGAATCTCTATCACTGGAAATTTTTAAGACCAGGTTAGACAAACACCGATCAGGGATGGTCTAGATCAGTGGTTTTCAAACTTTTTTTCTGGGGACCCAGTTGAAGAAAATTGTTGATGCCTGTGACCCAACGGAGCTGGGGATGAGGGGTTTAGGGTGTGGGAGGGGCTCAGGGCTGAGGCAGAGGGTTGGAGTGCAGAAGGGGGTCAGGGCTCTGGGATGAGGCAGGGGATAAGGGGTTTGGGGTGCAGGAAGGGGTTCCAGGTTAGGGGGGTGCTCAGGGCTGGGGATTGGGGCTTGGGGTTGGGGCACAGATTTTCCTCTGGCATCTCCCAGTCAGCGGCGCAGCTGGGATGCAGAGGCAGGCTTCCTGCCTGTCCTGCCACTGTGGACCGCGCTGCGCCCTGGAAGCAGTCAGCAGCAGGTCCAGCTCCTAGGTGGAGGTACACAAGTGGCTTCGTTTTACTCTTCCCAGCAGGCACCCCCACCCCAGTTCCGATTGGCCAGTTCCCAGCCAATGGGAGTGCAGAGCTGGTGCTCGGGGCGGGAGCAGCATGCAGAGCCCCATGCCTCCTCTGCCTAGAAGCTGGATCCACTGCTGGCCACTTCCGGAGCACAGCACGGTGTCAAAACAGATAGGCACCAGCCTGCCTTAGCTGGGCAGTGCCGCCGATGGGACTTTTAATGTCCCGGTTGGCGGTGCTGACCAGAGCAACCCGGTGCCTGACGTTCTGCAACCCAGTACTGTTTAAAAAATGTTGGTCTAGATAATACTTAGTCAGTCCTACCATGAGTGCAGGGGACTGGACTAGATAACTTTTTGAGGTCTCTTACATTTCTACAATTCTATGATCTTGCAGAATAACAAAAGTTCTAAGACACACTCCTTCCCCACGTCAGATGTCTTGTCAGCATTTCAGGCTTCCTGCCTTTTGTCGCAAGCCCTGTCTTCTTGTGTATGGATGGATGCTGGCTTTATACCATCCCGAAAACTCCTCTGCTAGAGGAACTTCCCATCAGCCAGAACCAATGCACCACAGAACTGGGCTCTGTCATGTTCACAGCATACACACAGAGAAGCCAGATAAAAACATTAAATACTCTTGCTGGAAGGTTGCAACATAACTACTTTATTTCTCAGAATTCAGAATGATAACACACAAGAACACAAAACCAGAGAGACACGAAGCAGCCTGCTTCTTATAATAGGGAGGCACAACTCACCTCACCTTACTCTAGGCTGTCTGCCTTACTACTGCCAGGTCCACATCACATGCTTCTCTACAAAGCCTCCTACTCTGCAAGCAGGACCCCCCTTAAGTTCCTCTTTTCCAAATGAAACATGCCAGTCCTTGAACCTTTGCTCATATGGCTTGCATTCCATCCCTTTGATCATCTTTGTGACTCACCTCTGGATCCTTTCCAGTTTCTCTACATTGGTGACCAAAATTGGACACTATTCCAGCTGAGTCCTAACCACCACCAAATAGATTGGTACTATCACCTCCTTGCATGCTCTGCCTCTGTTAATGCAACCTAAAATTGCATTTGCTTTTTTTCCAACAGCATTGCATTGCTGACTCATGTTGAGGTTGTGATCCACCACAATTCCCAGATCCTTCTCAGCAGTGCTGCTGCCAAGTCAGTTATTCCGCAAGTATCAGTTCTGGAAGTTCTTTGCCTTTTGTCTCCATCCCTGCTGGGACATTCAGATATCTCCCCCATGTGACAGACAATTTTTCCTGAGTTTTGAACCAAATCTCACCAATAAGAGTCAGACTCTGGGTGATAAACACTCCAGCAGCCATGCAACCTTCCCGTGTTACCCTCATCACCCCCATCCTTTGACCCTGCATTTGTCAGCTCATCCTGTTGTTCTTGCCTTAATTTAGGTCCCAATCCTGTGAACATTTAGAACCTGTAATGAGCATTAAACAATGCCTGGTAGTAAGTGTTCACATGATCAGGCCATTAGATTCCAAACTGTTCTCAGAGGGGATTGTTAGTTTTGTAGAGCACTATGGTGTTTTACATAAAAACAAAAATCACTGCTAACAAGCTCTTGTTGGCTAAATGTTTTCTTTTTCGTGAAACTGGCAAAAAAAGGCAAAGTGTCTGCTTTTCAGGCACAGATCTAATGTTTTAGATATTAACTAGAAAACGTGATTTGGGAAATCAGCTTTATAGACTTAGTTAGCTGAAAACAATATTTTTTTCCTTTAATTGAAGAATATGTTTGAGTTAAGTTGATAAAAACCAGGACTGGTGACAAGGTGATTTAATGCAACTCCTGCTAACAACTTGCAGACATTCTGAGTAAGCCAGGAGGATATTGCTGGAGGCATTCTGGAGTCAGGCTAGAGTGATAACTACAGTACAGGGTAGCTCCTTTTTGACAGCTATTTTATTCTTGAATACAATTGATTACAGGGAGATAGATTTAGTATGTTTTACATTTCAGTTTTTTTCAGATATTTTTGATATAATCACCTATATTTTCCTCTAATTTGAGGAGCTAATTTTAAAACAGAGAAGCTAAAACTCTTGAACTAAGTGTGGGAAGGCACTATATAAGATTCCCCATATTTTTGTGCCATTGCACCTTATTCCTGACCCGCAACTCGCTCACGTACAATCCATGATCAATTTTTTTGCCCCTCGCCCATCATGGGATCTTTAGCACAGGTTTCATATTATAGCAACTGGTTGTATAATAGGGAAAAATATGGACTGGGATCAGATCAGCAAATTCATGTGTAAGTGCAGATTAATTAAGATTTGAACTTGGCCCCCTAGAGTCAAAAATCCACCCAGCTTCCTGTGCTGTATAGCCCCCTCTATTTTGTATCTGTAATATGTATGTTAAATTTTTAAGTACTCAAGCTATTTCAGTTATATTCATTACCTCCATACCACCCAAGAATCCCCCTTATAGGGAATTTCAGCCTGACTAGGTCTGCCAGCTTTATTCTGTACCTCTGAAGTGGCAACACAGGGTCTTACCAAAAATGGAGAGTTGGGTCCAGGTTCTATAGAACAATGAAAATACTCTGTGAGCAATTCATTCACAAATAAAGTTACATGCGTACAGTTATTCATTATTTTCTTTCTACTTACTCTTACACTCTATTAGGTTTTAAAGCTATGGAATATATCCATATCCAAGAGCTGCATGAAATGTATATAATTTTACATGTTTATACATAAACCTTTCATCCAGGATGATACCCAAGTGTTCTAGAACCTTTTTGACTGTTATGTAAGTGTCACAAAGTGATGCTGTTACACATAGTGCTCCACACTCTCATCTACACTGCAGCTGGGACTATGCTTCCCAGCTTGGATAAACAGATGTGTCAGCACTGATTGCACTAGTATGCTAAAACTAGCTGTGTAAGTGGGGATGGCATAGGTGACAACACAGGCTATCTATGTGAGTACAAACTTGCCCGGACCCCCAGGTATGTACTTGGGAATTAGCCTGATCTGCTGCCTGTTCTACTGGGCTACACTGCTATTTTTAGCATACTATCTCAAGTGCAGCTAGTGCCTGACTCTACCTGAGCTGGAAACGTGATCCCAGCTGTAATGTAGACATACCCTAAGTCTTAACTCTTGGGAAGATGGGCAGTCTTGTGTTTAGTTTTGGGCTATGCAAGGTTTTGTGAAGAGAATGCTGTGGGTGAGAGAGCTGTACAAGCAACTGGAGAGTTTGCTCTCTACCTGCGGTTCTGATTAGAGTCAGTTCTTAAAGCAGAGTTGTATCCTGGAACAGGCACTGGTGTTGGGCTGAGGTTCCCAAAAGAAGGGATTGCCCTGCATTCTAGTTGTCCATTTCATTTCAGGACTGGTGTCTGTGTTTAAATAAAGTGAGTAAAGTGTAAATAAATATACTTTGCATATAATGTAGACTGCATACCCCTGGAAAGCCAACCAGCAGGGCCCTGGATTTTTGCTACCACCCATGCCGGTGTCAGAAACAGTTGCAACACTGTTTAACTGTCTCTTAAGGATTCTTAAAACTATAGTCATCAGCTACCTCTGTAGCGAAAGAGAGCATCTTTTTTTTAAAAAAAATCAGTGTAATAGTATACCTATCGTCAGTTCAAGTAGTGAAGGATAATTTAATTAAATGAAACCAGAGGGGAATTTTAGGTCTCCTCAAAATATTACTCAAATTGAAATTTGGCCAGGACAAGATAACTTCCTTATTGTTGTGGACAGTTCCCTGAGGCCATTTAGTGACTATAAGTGGACAGGATCTCAGCTGTTGGTCTTACCTAAAAGATAGCACCTCCATCAGCACTGTGGCTCCTCGCTTCCTGTATTGCACCAATAGCTGAACTTTTTAGAGTTAACTCTCCAAACGTTGCCTAAGGGCTTATCCATAGGCACACCTTGGTTTTCCATTTGTGCTGATATTTGTATGTACAGGGAAAAGTCCCAACTCTGCTTTGAACTGCAGAGTCTTTCTAAAGGTTTTAGGAAAGCTTTTATATATGTACATTATAGAATCAAATGCATGAGATGTGACAGTTGTATGGCATGAAAAAAAAATTAAATAAAAGACGACGAAATAGCTCCTAACTTGTATTCTTGACTTAGCCGTTCAAGCATTTTAACTGGCAGACTCCCTCTAATCCCCTGACAGCACCTGGAGGGTGCCAGTAGAACACCAAAGGGATGGTGGGAAAATATGACATGTGACACTGGGGCAAGATCTGAACTCAGACAAATGAAATCTGTCAGCCAGCTCCTGAAAGACTGCCACAGTTCTTATCACTGCTTGGTTGAGCTGGTTTGATACATAGACTTATTGTATTATTCAGTTGGTTTGATTTTCCTTTTTATGACAACCCTACCCTGGAGACCATCCATCTCTTTGCAATCTTGGAGAACGACTATAACTGAATGATATTTCAATATAATTTATAACCCGACACTGTAAACAAAAGTAAGGGTTGTTTCTAACCACTGCAAGGAATGCTAATAGCTGAACTTGGACCCTTTTAAAAAAAAAAATAGCCAAAAAAAAGCTCTTGAATTTGGGGATTCTGTATGCCTTGATTTAGTCTATCTGAATCAGAAAACCTAAGGAAAAAATAAATGAAAAGAGGAGAAATGTTCCAGAATGTGGCCAAGCAGTTAACGATGCATCTGAAATTATTACTACAAATTATTTGCCAAAGATGTAAACAGTGGTTATCATTACCAGCATTTTGGGTAAAGTCCTAGTAAGAAGAGCTTAGCAGTGAGAAGTTGAGCTCAGGTGAACATCTGAATCTGAAAGCCATCCAAGGCTCTAGTAGATAACTTGGATCCTAAAATTCATGCTTTACTTTAAATAAAAGTTTGAATGAAGTAAAGGTATACAACAAAAGAAAGGCAAAGAAAGAAATTGGATAAAATATTGGTTTGCTGATGATAATGGAAGGAGTGTCTAGCTCTACATGGTTGTTATTTGCACCAGTGCTAAGGAAGTATAATGGCTGCCATTCTGACTGATTAGTGTTTTGCACACCAATGCACTCTGCACTGATGTCAGTGACTATCCAATGATCAGTGCAATGATGAATCAAGCCCTTAGTGTCCAGTTGTCATGCCTTTTAATCTAGTTAGCAAGTAAGGGAAATTGTGGACAAGATACTCTAATGGTTTGATTCCCTGGCAGAGAAAGCCCCCAGCATCTGGCCTTGGGGGAAGCTGGTCAGAGCTCCCCAGAGCCAGCTTTTTGGCTAGCATAGAGCATTTCTTCCATCCAGGCATTTATTCTTACCAGCCTTGCATGGAAACAGTGAGTGTAGGTCAC
This sequence comes from Lepidochelys kempii, assembly GCF_965140285.1. Classification (NCBI taxonomy): domain Eukaryota; kingdom Metazoa; phylum Chordata; order Testudines; family Cheloniidae; genus Lepidochelys; species Lepidochelys kempii. The sequence continues at coordinate 28,550,315 of NC_136391.1, read as the reverse complement.
TCTAGCTCCATTTTCTTCACCAGAGCCATGGAAATCTACATTAGCTGATTATCTGGATTGTCTACATTTTGTATTTCTATTTGTACTTTCTTCTTAATCAGTATTTTTGTTTGATGGGGGGGGTGACTCAGGGAATTTTTACAAATAATGTCAATATTAAACAGAATAATGATCAATGTACCATCACTAATAAAGATCTTGAGAGAGTACCTCAACTAAAGAAGTCTAATTAAATTAGTAGTTCCTATAGTTAACAGTTGCTTGCTGCAAATCAGTTTCCATTGTTTCAAATAAACTGAGTGTAAAGTACATAAAAATAATAAGAGGGCAGAGGTATAAGATAGGGAACAGTATTGTATTGCTTTGGATAGGGAAAGAACTCTTTATGCCTTAAAATAGGGACTGGCATGAAGGGGGGAAAATGGATCCAAACCAATGCTGTCCAAATTTTGAGGCACTTCAGACCTAGCAAAAAGTTTTGCAAGCCATGCATCTCTTTAGTATGCTCTAATCCTGGACACCTTAATACTTACAGTCTTGGGGCAGTTGGAGTCCCTGGGGAGAATTTTCTTAAGGGAGATGAAGACCAATGAAGGGAAAGGTGAATTTTGTTAGTCTGTTTCAAACCAGAGTCACAGGTTAATTTATCTTTTTTGCTGGTTCATGTAGGATTCTGCAAAAGCAGAGTGGTCTATAGAATATTTAGCATATAGAGATGTTCTGCAGTTGCTGCATCCTAAGGAAGAATGATTAAATAAGGAAGGGTGAAAAAATAAAACCTTCCTTCTTTTCATTTCCCCCAGGCATCTCAAAACCTCTCTGAGAAGATAGGTTTCAGAGTAACAGCCTTGTTAGTCTGTATTCGCAAAAAGAAAAGGAGTACTTGTGGCACCTTAGAGACTAACCAATTTATTTGAGCATAAGCTTTCAAAAGCTTATGCTCAAATAAATTGGTTAGTCTCTAAGGTGCCACAAGTACTCCTTTTCTTTCTGAGAAGGTATTAGAGTTTCCCCAGGGAAGCCATTTTGCCTCACTTCGGGAAACACTGTACTAAAGAACAAGATCCTGATGGGATGCTCCACTGAATAGTTCTTCATTAAATCAACCTCTAATTTTAAATAAGCTTCAGAACTTCTAGTATGTGCCACCGTGCATCTCACGTCTTTATGGGTGTGATAAGACCAGCAGATTCAGTCCAATGTAGCTCAGCTATGCAAGGGTGATGATAGGGCAAAGGAGACCATCCTTCCCCTTGCAATTCTGAGCAAAAGCAGCAGAAATCTCATACCTTGTATCTCCTGAATGCCAAGATGTTCATTAAGCGGTGGCATTAGAAAATGAAAGGGGGCAAGGTAGGAATAGAGTGGCATCATTGTTATGTTGGAAGGTGTAGCACTGGCCATTCCCGGTGCCCATTCCCTACTGGCATTGTATGGAATGCCTCCTGCTGATACAGCTGCTGCTATGCATACACACCTCTGTTACAGCAATGGTTTGAAAAGCCAGAGGCTAACCCTAAGGAGCAGGACTGTGTGAAGAACTAATGGTTTGGTTTGGCAACAAACCTGAAAAAAATAAAATTGTTCTGGGTCAAAGGTAGCATTGTGTTTTATTTGAAGGATTAACTTTAAAAAAATGGAAGTAAAATTCTAAATGGAAAGTAATTTCAAACAAAAATCCATGTTTCATTCTGAAAAGGTGTAAACATTTTAACTTCTTGGGCATTTCTTTTAGCTTAAACACTTGATTGAATTGAACCACACTTCCTCCAGCATTTAAAGGATGAGTCTGGATGAGGGGAGGGAGGGTGAGCAGTAAAGTTAGTTCATTTGGTTATTAAGGAGTATTCTCCTGGATGAAGCACCACTGCTCGCTACATATGATCTGAGGCTGTATCCATCCATCAAGCAATGCAATCATCAAATTCTTTGTCGTCCCAAAGAGCAACAGCAGAGAAGGGCAAAAGGGAAGTGACCAAATGATATATGCATTTGCTGCTAGTAAAGGTATGGAACAAACTGGCTGATGTGTCCGTCATAAACTGCACTAATACTACTGGTCTGGGACGGCGGACAACTACAGTTACTACAATTTCATTGTGCCACACGGTGGAAAATTTTCCTCCTAAAGCAGACAAAAGATAACCCCAGAACAGTTAGCGCCCAAAACTAGGCTCAGAGCCTGCTGTAGGAGAACCTGCCTACCCGTTTATGATTCAACAGTATGTTTACAGAAAGGCAAGCTGCAATGAGAGGCTAAGGTGCAATTGGTGTGAAAAGTTCTATATTTATGTAACCTAGAAAAAAGATCATTAGCGGCAAAGGTCAACTTTCTGATCTGTTATGCTAGAGCAAATGTGGAGTGACTGCACTGACTTTAATGGTCAGCTGATAGTCACTCCAGAGCAATTGTGGATCAGATGGTTAAATGTAAAAAATTGGATGGACCTCAGTGGGGCCAGGATTTCAGCCAGAGTCTGCCCCATAGGTTTTTAGTGTTTGAAAATACATACATTTTTCTTAAGAAACTCTTTATAACAATAGTAGTTATACAGTTTCATTAGTTATGTTACTGTTTTCTTCTGGCATGCCGTTGGCAATTGATTTGATCAGAATTGGGACCAATATTACTACATAAGTAACCATTGTCTAGTGGGAAGATTTTCTGTTGCTAAGCCTAGCTTGTTCCTATAGCTATATTGAGTGAGAGCCTGAAACATTATCTGCACTATCTCCTCCAAGGAGAACAGCTTCAACTATCACCTGAGTAACAGATCTGAGGAAGGGAGAGCCTGCTGGAAGTGAACAGGCCAATTCAACCCTACCAATAGTATGCAACTGAGAAGAAGCATCCCTGCTGCCACCATCCTGCAAACCGACATCCAGAACCTGTAATGTATAGTGCACTGATGGAGAACAGGACCTGCCTGGAGCCCTTTTAATGTCAATGGGGCTCCTGAAGAAGACATGTAAGAGGGAATTGCAACATGCAGCACATTCTAAGTTGTCAGACTCGGGCCTTGTTTTTGTTTATTTTTTTAGTGGCAAGGTAGTAAATAATAAGAGTTCCTGCAACAACCCTGTTTCTTTAGGATGGTGAGTGTGTCAAGTAATCATTTTATTTTTATGGCCTGTAGAATAAAGGCATTTGTCTCTTCGAGGAAGCAGACCCTCTTCACAAAGAAGATCTTTAATAAAGTCATTTTTTTCATGTGAATTACTTAGTATTATTACAATTCAATTTTAAAAGTTTCAAAATTGTTTTAAGATTAAAACAATGCATGCATTCTTTCTTTTTAAATGTATTTCTCCACTCCTTTGCCATCCTTCATCATGCTGATATTGACAGTATAAGGGCCACAGTCTGCTCCCTGTAATAATGTTGAGTAACACTTAACAAGTGGAGCCATTGACTTCAAGGGAGCCTTTCATAGTGTAAGATGTTACTCTGTGTGAATAAGAGTATTAGCACCTGATCTGAAAAGAGAGGGAGATTTGGGATTAAATAAGAAAAAAAAAACAATCAAAATCTAATCAAAACAGAGGTTTTTCTTTAGTATTCTGTCATTCTGGGGAGTTATGGGTAAGTAGTGAAGAGCTTGAGGATAAGAGAAGTGGGGAAAGTTATTCAATTTATTTTGTTATTTAGTTTTAGCCACATAACTGGATTTCTATCTTCAAAAGGGAGATAAGGTGTGTCTAATTTCCTTCTTTCCTTTCCAAACATTCATCTACATTTGAATCAACTGTATGATGACACAAGGGATTTGACTCTAAATCACTTAATTTGACAATTAATGATAGATTATTTCTTGTTTGCTTGTAGGAATATGTAGGAATACATATTTGGTCTTGTTTTCTGGAAAGAATTCTAAAGCATTCTAAAACATCTGTGCACTAATTTGTTGAAGAGTTCACTCCCTATCACACATGACACCCAGTTCAGTTCATACACTTCACATTGTAAGCCCTTGATATTTCATTTCTCCGTGGAAAGCCATAGAAAAGCAAGCTTCAGATCTCATTTTTATTTAAAGAAATAGACTGTACTGTACATTTGTCAGCTAAACCATATGAGTTAAAGAACTTATGTGATTGAGAATTAAATTTTTAAGCCAATGGGATACATAAGAAGAACACATCATTACTTGGCAGGCATACATATGCACTCCATGGGAACAAACATGTTTTTATTAGACATTTTTCAAGGTTTTACTTTGGGGGGGGAAACACAAGTCCAAAAATGCTTCATTTTTCCTTTACTTGCAGCCTTACATGTTACAGCAAAAGTAAATGTGATTCATTCAGGTCAGTTATGGATTCAATGAAGGGGTTTTAAAAATTTATTTTCTATCACAAATATGGCAGACTATTTCAGTGACTAATGTGACCCATAAGTGGCATCACATAGTTGCAGAAAAGTTACGTTTTTCACCATATTTTATTCTAGGAGTTGTGCAAGCCAACCTCTTTCATTCCTCACCACCTTTTATGAAATTAGTTTTTCCTCTCATGTACTCAGCCAGGGGGTCATTTGGTGGCAGTTCGCCCCACCCTACATCTAGGTCCATGCAGCCCATTATGTTTTCTACTCCCCCTCCAACTTTGCAGGATATAATATAGTCACATATAAAATTTTATCTCCTGCCACAACTTTGCTCCCTGCCCCAATTTCTCTGAAATGATCCCCCTGCTGAGTTCAGACTGATGAATTTTACCAGTGGTTAAACCTAGACAGCCCCAGGTCAATGTGTAGGCGACTGGTGCAGCAGAAGTTTAACAGAGGTCAGAATTTGGTCCAATATTCATGAGTAAGTGCTCCTATGAAAATATGAATACATAAATGGTTGCATCACAATAGATATTCCTTCAAATGGAGAGGTGTGTCTAATCCAATAGAAACCTACTGCTGAGTAGAAGATAAATCAATAATAGCATGAGTGATACTTTTTTCTATCAAAAAATTATCAATTTCCAAACCCCCAAAGTGTTTTACAGAATTATAAACTCTTTACACACAGGGACCACTTCACCCACCACTGAAGGGCAGTTGCCTCTGAGATGGAACACTGTAGACCACGGGTGGCCAACCGGTGGCTCCAGAGCCACATGTGGCTCTTCAGAAGTTAATATGCGGCTCCTTGTATAGCCACCAACTCCGGGGCTGGAGCTATAGGCGCCAACTTTCCAATGTGCCGGGGGGTGCTCACTGCTCAACCCCTGGCTCTGCCACAGGCTGTGCCCCTACTCCACCCCTTCCTGCCCCCTCCCCTGAGTCTGCACAGCCCTTGTTCCTCCCCTCACCCGCCCAAAGCCTCCTGCACACCACAAAACAGCTGATCAGGAGGTGCGGGCAGGGAGGGGTAGGCGCTGATCAGTGGGACTGCCGGTGGGCGGGAGGCACTGGGAGCGAGAGGGTGGGGGGAGCTGATGGAGGGCTGTTGACATATTACTGTGGCTCTTTGGCAATGTACACTGGTAAATTCTGTCTCCTTCTCAGTCTCGGGATGGCCACCCCTGCTGCAGACAGTAGACTAGAGCCAGCAACTCAAACTACAAAATAGTTTAGAGACAGGGATCAAATAAAATATTTTACTTTTATCCAGTGAAAACAGGTGAATTTAGATGAATTTACTTGATATTTTCCCATAACCCTAGTGGAAACTGCCATGATCAAAACTAGTTAGGACTTCAGTTTAACATCTGAATGAAAACATGGCATTTCCAGCAGCATACCAAATGTAATACCATGCCGGGTTATGGTTCAGACTCCTCAAATGAAACGGTGCCACCTACTGATTCACTGACACCACTTCCTCAACTCAGAGTGACATACATACTGAGAGGCACAATGAGTACTCTACCATTAAGGCCCCTCCTTTTCCTGCTGATGAAACCTCTTTCTAAGCACATGCAGACAGAACAGAGTCTGATGGCAGCCTATAGCAGCTGAGATGGTTTCTCCTGTTTCTTACATAAATCAGTTTCGCAGTTGATCCAGACAAAGCAGAGAAATGAGGATTGAAACATGGATGGATTTTAAGGGATAGGCTGCAAATCTTATTAACTTAAACACAGAGGAGAGATGCAAGCCACCCATTACCCATACCCTCATATACCTGGAATTTAAGTAGTTCTGGTGTGGGGGTTTCAGGGCTCCTACCATATAACCCATAACTCTCCTCACAGCCTACCTCCCAGGACCCAGCTTGCTCTGAGTACCACCACCCCTGTAACCCACAAGGGGAAAGAAGGTGCAGAGGGGTGAGGATCTCAGTCCATGAGAGCTACAAGGTCTGACCCTGGTCCATGAGCACAAGGCCCATCAGCAAACCCCAGGTCTTTTAACTCAGGGAACCATTCATTTTGTCCTTTCCACTGCATGGGAGACTAGCTAGAGGAGGTGCCAGAAACAAGAAGGGTCACACTCCTGCCCCCCCAGGCTTTCAGCCATATGACATCCCCAGTTCCCTGTTCACATGTCAATGAACCTCAATTTAAGGTCAGATGAGACAGACTACACAGTTGTAGAAAAGTCAACAGTTACCATTTGGGTTAAAAAACAATGGGCAAACTAATGCCACATATCCTCTTCAACAGGTAAGTAAACAGGGACAAGTAAACAGGATGGGAAGATTATATATGTTTCATCCCCTTGCATTGACCTGAATTTGTCCCTTGACTGAAGACCATTAACAAAATAAAGGAGATATTCTAATACAGTAGACAATAACTAGAGTAACAGGAAGGTTTATAAAGGCACACTGAGAAAGGATTAAAGTGGAGATGTGTGTCTGAAAGGCAGTGTGTGAAGGTTAATTCAGTATGGTGCAATGAAATGAATGACTTGGTATGCAACAATGAGCAGTGGAAGTCAATATCATTTATCTGCTGTTAAGGAGGTGACTGCTTAAGAAGACTGTTCAAAAATGACAGTTTCAACTCAAGTTATTCTCTCCCCTCCAAACAGTCTTTCTGGTAGAGGATAATGGGGGAATTCCTATCCCAAGGGCACTTTTTATGGGAAGTCAGACTGTGGCCTTAAAAATAAATCGAAGAGCCCAAGGAAGAAGTTATGGAGCTAATTGGGAAACTCTAGTGCAATAAATCTTCAGGGCAGGACAGTATTCATCCAAAGAAAATAATGGTGAAGTTGATAAAGGTAAGCAATCCATCCTTAAAAAAAGGAGGCAGAATCAAACCTGGTAAACAGACATGATGCAGCTGAAGCCAGTGGAATTGCACCCATTCACACCAGATCTGGATTTCCTTTAGGAACAGCCTCTGGAAAATTACTAATATGGTGTTTGCCCTTACAAACGAAGGCAACGGAAATTCTGAAAGTTACCAACCCTTCTGAGGGTTGGATGATTTCATTACTTCAAGAAGTATGTGTCAGTATCTAGTTTAGAATCACGACAGGCAGTGTTCATATGGGTATGTGCAGACTAATCCCCAATCTGTGTTCAGACAGCAATCCTCCTGCTCAACCTCCTCAGGCTATTGGCTCTTGCTCATTTACTGCACAGTTTCTTTAGCTCACTGCTTCCAGGCTTTCCTTGCTGAAGCTTTCTTTTTCCCTTCAAGGCCTGCAGGAGACAGGGCAGGTAAGAATACAAGAGGCGTCAGTGAAGGGCTGTGATTTCTTTCCTATAAGAGCAACCATAATGGGAGAGAAACAAACAGCAGCATAGAACTGTCATCCAGCCGTAGGTGGTACCACGGTCTAGTGGCCCAATTAAAATACTCAAATCCCTTGCTTCATTGTGTTGACTGGTCAGCTGTGAGTGTCTGGAAGGAATCCTTTTCTTCATGTATAGCACTGAAGAGTTAGTAAGCTACATTGCAGGTGCTTCTTACTTTCCTCTGTAGTGTCTGTTATTATATCTAACTCCAGGGACAGGATTCTTTCCAAATGAGCAATTCAGTTTTAACCCCTTTCTATTCAAGTTATTTTAAATTCCCAGAGAACAAGAATTTTAAGTTGTGGCAGTTTTGCAATATTTTAAATACCCATAACTACATATTCTTTCCTGTGCTATACAGCACATATGGGGTGAAATTCTGGCCACATTAAAGTGATAGGAGTTTAGCTATTGACTCGAATGAGGCCAGAATTTCATCATGCTTTGGGCCAGATTCTGCAGCCCAGAAGTAGCCATCTATATTCCCTCCCCATCCTGGGAGAGGTGCTGAAGCAGCATGGGGCCTAACTTAGGCCTGGGGTCCTGTGTACATTATGGCAGCCTCCTGGGGCAGCAGCATTATTCAAAATCTCTGCAGTGCTGCAGCCCCTCACCTCTGCATGCCCCTACCATTCCCAGTACCAAGCCTATTACCAATGGGGTGCTTAAAAGACAGCCTTATAGTTGTCTTTTATAGTGCTTGCACCGCAAGAATTTTCCCCAAACCCCAAAGCCAGGCATTGTAATGCCTCCACTGTGACCATTTTACCCAATATAAAGGCAGCTAGAATGAGGGTGAGACTCTCACCCATAAATCCAGTTGATCCATGTGCATCAGCTAATCATACTATAAATGACACAAGCTAGATATATTTGATGTTATATAATATGAATTGAAATTTATGTTCATATTAAATAAATACATTTTTAAGAACATGGTATTTTAATAGGTTTCATACCATCATTAGTTAAGTTTAATAATGTTTTAAAACATACTGTACCATATGGTTTATACAAAAACCTTGTTTTTGTTACCTTTCTGTCTTATACACTAATATGGTTACAAATGTAAAGTACAAAGGAAGACAATATACAAAGACTATTACTGAAATAGAAGTGTGCAGCATAGTTCAATAGCAATCCTATTAAGTAATTCTATTTGCTGAAGTACTACAAGGCAAAGCAAGAACACAGTCTCTTGTTTAATACACATATCAAACAGTTATATAATAATATAAATGCTTATGGTTGGAATAGTTCTGTGATGGGCAAACAAAGTAACTATTTCAGTGATTGATCCATTTTTATTGTGACATGATGTATAATGACATAGTCCGTCAAACATTTTTAAAAAGTAATAGGGGAGACTATTCTGTGTTCCAAGAGACTGCCAGCTGCAGGACATTCAAGTGTAATAGAAAGGTAAATATTAAGAAAATTGAAACTATTGCAAAATGCCTAAGAAGATTCAAGTACTTCTGGATGTAGGAGTGTCTGCTGACCTAGTGATAGGATTTGTGCTTTCCTAGCTGTTTGATCCTGCTCCCATTGACTTCAATAGTACAGGATCATGCCCTGTGCTATCACATCTTTGAAGGTGTAATATCATTTCCAACTCTTAGCAATGAATAGTGAAGTTATATGTTGAATCATGAAGTACAATGGTGTGAGTGAGTACACTTCTGCTATGACAGGGAGCATGCACACAGCTGGAAAATCCAATTTTACACAATAATTAAAGGGAAAGGTCTAAAAAAAGCTTTCAACTGAATATTATGCTACAGTCTGTCCAAATTTAGCCTGGAATGTGTCTTAGATACAACGTCTCTGAGGAATGCACACTGCAGAAGCCACTGCTATACCCTGTAAGAGAACACAACATGTGCTTCCCAATCCATTGCACTGGTTCAGCTCGTCCATGACTGCCCTCAAATCACACCATAAAGTTGGTAGCTAGTACCTTGGCTAGGGATAGAGTTCTCCAGTCTGTCACTGAGCACAAGGACTATGACTGGATCTGGGCCCCTGCAGAGGGTTGCAACATGAGTAGGCTCCTTGAGTCTGTTTTCCCACTTGCACAATTGATATTCAAACCTACTTCCTGTTATAAGTTGTAGTAGTACCTTCTGGTAAAACACATACAATGTGGGATTTACTGCTTCCAAAGAATAATAAGATAAATGCAGCGATAGTAACCCCCCTGTTGTTAATTAATGGCATTGTGAAGTTGGTAAGATGAAATATATTGAACACATTCACTTGGACATCCATGGGAGTTTTGCCTGCAGAAAGACTGTAGTACTGAGTCCTGAAAAGAGTCAGACCTAGAAGATCTAGCATCAATTTATGCAATATTTTTTTTCACATAGTCACATTTCCTTCAACAGTCTGTCTTCATTATTTTGGAATATGAATTTCTGTTCATGTGCATTTAAACAACCATTTTCATTTTTTATTAAAGTCAATACTTGCTTATAATAGAAACTACCACTTCAAAAGGCACAAACACTAGCTGGGAGATAGAAGACTTTCGGACAGCTCCTGAATGTCTTGCTATTCATCTATAAAAAACCCAAACAAAAACAGAACGAAGAGAAAGGTAGAACATTGCTCAGGTAGTCTAGAAAAAGAGGTTGAACTTTTCAATGAGATGTTTCAACACCATAACAGCAGGTTACTCTCTAATATTAATGATCAAGGTATGAAAAATTACATGCCTGAAATCAACATGACAAAACCTTTTTCACAACTTGGAAATTACATTTCTTTAGTTGGCAACGGTCAATTGCCCCTACATGTTAAGTGCTCATACATACTTAGTGAAGAGGGAGTTACAAGAAGTTGTTCTTCCTTGCAAAGCCTGCTAAAGGGTTACTATATTTTCCAGGTATTGGGCCAAATCTTGCTCCCAGTGAAGTCAATCACAAAACTCTCAATCTCCAATGGAAGCAGTATTGGACTCATTGTATCATTTTTGATATGACAAATTAGGGCAGACCTTGCCAAATAAGACTATGAAAGTTGATTCTAATGTTTTATAAAAGACTATCCATCAAAGTAGATAGTGTGAGGCATAAAGACACAGGGATATGCACAGGGAGCGTACCACTGAAAAAACAAGACATTCTGCATACAACTTTGAAAATTAATTACATTAAATTTCCATAGGCACTAAATCAGGGCCCAGTGTTAATAGTCACTGAACAATCACAAGGACATAGATAATCTGCTAAAGCCAGTCCTGTAGCACATGCTTAATTTTATCTGTGAGAAGTACCATTTAACTCATTCATTGTCATCATCATCATAGAATCTGATTTAGTTAAAGACTCAACTTTTCCATTCCATAATAAAATACCGAGGAATGTGTTGGCCTGGAAAGCAACTTTAGTAGGCCTATCAGCATTTCTGCAGAGGCATGGTAGAGAGTATGATGGGTCATGAAAAAGAAAATGTAAACAAGTATTTGTGCAATTTGGTTGGAAGAGAAGAGCTATAATTGAATTAGCCTTACTGTAAAAGTTAGCCAGGACTTCGCCTTTTATTTTTTGAAATTGTCTTTAAAAATAGATTCATGTTTTATAAACCCACCAGAACAGCAACGGGGTGTGCATTCTTTATATAAAGCATCTTGGCATATGAAAGAATTAAAGATTAAATCATTTACATAAATTGTCTCACTGAAATGGCAGAATTTATTCCTTTACCTAGAGTCCTGAGAAACTCAGAGATCCATCTAAGAAATATGCTTTGTGATTCTTCTTTGGTGATATGTTTTTGTTTCAAATTCTGTTATTAATTTAATTGACTTCTGTTTCTAAGATCTGAACTTATGTTGTAAAATGCAAGCTTAAGATCCTAGGAAACTCCCTCTATTAAAATCATATAGGTTCGGTGTTGAACTTCCATAAAATATATTGGGATCATAGGACTAAGCAGATATAAGGGTCCCCCCCTCCAAAAAAAAAAAAGTTAGCCATTTTTCAAAACATTTCTATGTTTGTTCTTTTGGTTTTTGAGCAGCTATAGAGCTCAAACTATTGATTTGGTGAGGGTCCGAACGGTCTCCACTTGTCAAGTTTTACCCAAGGTAGTGCATGGCAGCCACTATATCTTTGTGGGGATACAGACTGAGAATGGCATTTAGGAAAATGTACATATTTCCAGTGGGCATGTGCCAATACAGAAAAAAACAGTTAGAGGGTTTCCATTCCCTCCATTTTAGATGTTTTTAAGCTTGACTCTTGTACTTTAAAATCCAAATGGTAAATCAGATTGCTTTAAATTTTGGTGTGCCTTATGGGGAGTCGCATAGTGTTAGTAATCCAAATTTGGGATCACTTGACTGATGGGATTCCCAAGTTACAGAACCCTAAAAACTCATTCTCTTATGCTGCATTGTACTGTTAAACTGAGAGGTACAAATGAATGGATGAATCAGACCTCTCTGAAATTGATGGCTGTGAACTCACCCTTCAGTTAACAGAACTAAGGATAAGTTAATGATAAGCTCCCACAAAAGGCAAAAGAAGTTTTTTTAATGAGAGGCAGGAGGTTGCTCCAGTTTGAGACTCATGGGTGGCAATTTTACTTGGGGGGGTGATGTAATCCAAGTCTTTGTAGAAAATTACATTTTAATGCATCCTGAAAGGGGAGGATAGAGTTATTAGGGGGCAGATGAGTGGGGGAAATAGGAGAACAGATGTTTGGGGCTCCAGTGGGGGAAGGGGAAAGTGGTTGGGGGCTCAGAGGAGAGAGGCATGGCACCTCCAGCTCTGCCAGTACATCCTAACCCTCTACATTCCCAACTCTTCCCTCTTTCAGCAATGGCCCTACATGGCCCATTAATGTAACTGATGGGGCCTGGCTGATGGGTGTGTGGGGTTAGGGGGCTGGCTGGCTCCTTAAGCAACTTGTGGGATATGATATGTACACTCCCTAAATGACCACTAACTCCCATCAACAACTTTACCCTGTCCTGTTTAAAAAACTAGGAAAATCAATGGCAATAAGTAGGTCAACATAAAATTATGATTGTTTGGTGAACTGTCACCCCCTTGCAGAATGCTGAGTTGAGCAGAACTGAAGCTTCTGAAAACCAAGAAATGCAGAATTAAGGCTGCCCATGCAACCTGAACTCTGACCTCTTTCAGCAATGTCTGAATAACACACCTACACCCACCTTTACTCTGCCAACCTACGGTTGCTGAAATGTACAAGTTCTTCACCTCCTTTTTCAACCCATTCTCTCTCACCTATAGGATTCCATCTAACATCATTAAAGGACAAAAAGGAAAACAAAGATTTCCATTGCTACCTGCCTGGAATCTGACTTTTGGCATTATAAGATCCTGTTTACACTCACACTTAGCCAATTCCCCAGAAAGAATACTATACCAAATGACTACAATTAAAATCCATTTCACAGGCTTTTACAACTCACTCACACTTCTTCACAGGTTATGGCCTCAACCTACACTTTCATTTAATTATCATTAAGGCATAAGAATCCTCTCATGTTTCACCACACTGCTGACAATATTCTTTGTAATACAAGCCCTGTGCCCTGTTCTCACATTACCTACACAATTCTGCTTAGAAATGATGCATACCTCATCCTCAAAGTATCCATGAAAAAATAGATCTCACTATGTCACAATCACATTGCTGTCACATACCTGAGAGTAATCCACAGATCTCACAAACATACGTCTACCAAGCAGAGCTAACTACTGCCTCCACCATTCAGTACTACGCCTGACACCAACCATACTCTAACAGGAGTGCATGCAGATAATAAATGCTTAGACGGCTCTCCTGTCCCAGCTCACTACTGACAATACCCATTGCCATAAAACCCCTGTGCCATGCTAATTATGTAACACACAGAATTCTGAAAATAATATATACTGGATCCTTAAGGTACATGTGGAGCTCATACACATCAGAATGTACAACACAGATCTCCTCATACATATGTCTCCTGATACAATATTCACACGCACCTCAAAATAATCCACTTTCTCATTTCACACACGCACATTTATTAAGCAAGCCCAAGTTTTCCACCTTTTAGTGCACGTACAACTAACACCCAACATACTGACTGCACCTGTAGTGCATCCAAATAATTCCCCATGGATAACTGCCAGCTCCACAGGAACAGAGGGAAGGTTGTGTGGGCAACTTCCCTTCCCCTGCCTCCTTTTTTGTCCTTTAATGATAAATGGAATTCTGTGGGTGAAAGTGAGTAGGCAGTAAGAGGAGGTGAAGAGCTTATACTATGGGGTTGGCACAGTAAAGGTAGGTGTGTTAAGGGGTTGTATTGGGACATTGCTGGAAAAGGGCAGAGTTAAGGTTGCATGGGCAAACTTAACTGCATTTTCTGGTTTTCAGAAATTCAAGTTTTGCTCAACTCAGTGTTCTGCAAGGGGATGATGTATCACAAAGCAAATCCTAACTCTGTTAACAGTTTTTTTTTTCCTTTGAATTAGCTAATATGCTTGATATCAATTGATGTATTTCCAAATATCATTATTTTATAGAGCTTTTCCCCCAAACATCAAGATGCCGAGCAAATTAATAACTAAATGCAATTATTATAAACGTAGCAGTCATAATTAAAAGGTACTTAACAAAAATCTAAACATTGAAAATAACTAAAATGGAAATAGCATTATATTTGCTTTTTAAAGAACCAAGAACCAGCTGTAAGAACTTTGCCATAATAGTGAGCATCACAAGCATAACACTCAAGTACCAATGATAGATGGAGAAATATATCAAAAATGGAATATAAGTTACAGAAATAAATACAAATTATTCATTCTGAAACCTTGACATCCATTGGAGTTTGCACGAATGGGCCCAGAGTCTTGACTATCTGAATGAAGTCCCCACTTCAGGAAAAATAGTTATCTTATAATATTTAAAACCCTCCATGGCAACAAAGATTGTTTAGCATTGTTTAACATTTTCTGGACTATTTCTATTGCCATTATATCTTAAGATTAGGTGAACCAAAATGAACACAGTGCTTCAAATGGGGATATAGCATTTCACTTTAAGTCATCTTGAAAGCAAATCCACCATCCTGGTCACTGCATAACATGGAGAGCTGGTTGGGAAATTTTAGTTTCCCCAATGGTGAAAAATTTAGACTAGGATGGAAATTGTTTCATTTTTGTTGAAAGTTTTTTTCAAAGTTTGAGTTTTAATTGCAAAAATGAACACCAAACAAAATATTTTTCCCCACTGGTAAACCAAATGAAGTGCTTGCAACAAACAGAGAGATAGCTTTTCCTCCCACAAAAATCTGTTTTGTCCCCAAAAGGTGTATTAACAGAAAAAACTTCAACTGGTTCTAATAGATAGATAGATATTAATGTCTTAGAACATGTTTGAAATAGGGCTAAATAAAGTGTTTTGTTTATAGGGAAATTTAAAATATATAGTATAGCTCCAGAGGGGGACTGTGAGGGAGCTATTCATTATGGCTTGCATTTGGCACACCAGCAACCACAGTCTGGGAAGTAAGAGAGCAAATTGGGGCAAAGGACACTGACCCGGGGAAAAATAGGAAGAAAACAGCTGGGCCTTTGTCGTGATGGGGGGAGGGAGAAGTGTCTTTTCCCCTCTATTAGGCAAACTGTTGGACAATTAGAGAAGGCCAGTCGTAGGCAGGTTTAGGGCAAGTTACTGCCGTGTATAGAAGGGAAAGCCTTGCTCAGGGGAGTTAAAGATACTTCAGGAAATGTTCCTGTAAGAGACTGTTTCTGTCCTATTACAATGCTGTTCAGATTCTCAGGAGAGTGATTCTGTGCCTGTATATTACTCCCAACCTTCCCTTTAGTTTAGAGTGCCTCACATGCACCATATGGCAGTACTTCTATCATTCCTGTGCTTCTACATCCTCCACACTACACCCAGTGACTGTAATGACCTTCCTTTCCAAGTGTGGCAAGCACCCACCCTCTCCATTCCAATCTCTCTTCTCAGTGATGCTAACCATGCTGTCAGTAAGCCATCACTACTCCAATTCCCTGTTCCACTCCCCTCCCCAAACCCTAAACTCATCTCTATCCTCTGGGCCTCACAGTCTGTGTTGTCTGATCTTTGTCTCTCTTAGATTGTAAGCTCTTGGGGCAGGGACTGTATCTTTTTTTGTGTAGAGCTGAGCACTCTGTCAGCGCATAACAAATTACATGTAGAAAGAAGAAAGGGTGCCGTGGCAACGATTCCCTTTTCAAATGGAATCATTACCATAGCACAGTGATCCTTTAGCTCCTAGCAGCCCCAAATGGAATAGGGAGATGTTAGTGTTCACTGCTACCGATCTCATTATACAAACTACTCAGAGTAGCAGGGAGATACATTTGGAGAGCTTTCATGTGGTTAAAGCATCAGGGGAAATTCATTCTTTGATATCCCCTTGTTCAGAGTATCTACCTCACTTTGTGCCTGCCCCTGGAAAGGCAACTCCATAAAAATAGTATAGGACTGTAGAAAAGAGATCAAGAAAATGTGGGGGGGAAGCCTTTAATTAAAAAGAGACAAAAATATATTTGGAAAATGTTTCTCAGTGATTTTAATTAAAAAAACTAGACCACCTATTTAAACCTCATCATTAAATCAGATTTACTTTTCATACATACAGGTCAATACAATGTTTTCCCCTATAATAATCCTAATGGATTGTGAAGCACTCAGAATGCAGCAATCATTAATATATCCATGCAATGCTGCCTCTCTCCCCACAGTGGGAAGCACCATCCCCATTTCACAAACAGGTAACAGAACCTCTAAAATTAAGTGACTTGCCCAACAGTAAATGGGCTTTGTGGCAGAGCCAAGCACTGAACTCAGACCGCCTGAGTTCCAGGCCATCCTTTAGCACAAAGCCACGCTTCACACGACAAAAACTTGAGCAATGTAGCAACTGACTCAGACTTTACCTGGCACCCAGATAAATATGTTTCAAATAGTAATAGTGATTAACAGTGATTCAGTACTTATCTGAATGAGACGCTGTGTGACACACTTCAAACCTCCAGAAAGATCAAAAGAGTTTGGACAATCAAAGAAAGGTAATTTTTTCTATACGTCTTCCTCATCAGAAACTATGGGTGCTTGATTCCCTGCACATTTCTGCTTCTGCTCTTTGGAAAATCCAGCTGCAAGTTCTACAGTTCTTCCTATGAAAGGGGATGCATTTATTTCTGCTCCTGGGTCTGACAATAGAAAGGTGTGAATGTGTGGCCACTCTGATGTGGACTCCAAGTTATGAGTGGATATGTGGCTCCCAAAGGAATGTGATTAGACATTTCTTTTAAATTATTCACTTGGACAGAGACAGTGTGCTATGCAGTATTTAATATAATTAGGCTATTTCCTCAGCTTCCAAGTTAGAGATGAATATTACATTGCAGTCAATAGCAAATAAAGATACTAGCACTTGAAGTAATGCAGGTGGCTCTGTGGTGTTCCCGGTTCCCTTTCAAAATACGTGTATAGCCAAATATCAAAAGAAATAGAGATTTATTTATTATGTGGTGCTTTGTGCAATTTCAGCTACCCATTATGAAGTCTAATAAAAGATTATACATGGAGGGTTAGTTCTTTAAGAAAAGGGTGATAATAAAAAAGCTGATGTTTTTGAGCGTACACAAACACACAGGTTTCAGAGTAGCAGGCATGTTAGTCTGTATTCGCAAAAAGAAAAGGAGTACTTGTGGCACCTTAGAGACTAACCAATTTATTTGAGCATAAGCTTTCGTGAGTTACAGCTCAATGCATCCGATGAAGTGAGCTGTAGCTCACAGAAGCTTATACTCAAATAAATTGGTTAGTCTCTAAGGTGCCACAAGTACTCCTTTTCTTTTTACAAACACACAATGTACCTAAAAATTCAGCTAAATGGAAATTATAGCTATGAGCCACAAATGATAATACAAATACACTTGTTTGAAAATATTGTGATAAAAATTTAATAATGGGCCAGTGTTATACTTTTAATAAATTAGGAATGGATGTAAAGATTTATTTCACAGAACAAAAGCACGTAAGCAGGAGTTTATATTACTGTTATCCTTCAGTGATGGTAACAATGGGACTTCAACCTGCATAACTACAATGATTAATTAAAGGCCTTGTTCAGGATGAGTGAACATCATTATTGTTCTTAAATAGGAAAGGCAGATAACCATTACTGATTATTCCTCAATTCCCAGTCTCACTTGTTAAAGACTAAAGAATACTAAAGTAGATTGTGTCATTTCCATGCAGCTATAAAAGGAGTCTAAAATAATGTGATTAGTATGCAAGGCACATAAATTAGAGGGTGAGAGCTGGATTAGTTTAAAGAGTAAAGTTACAAAGATGATGACCTCCTGCAAGTGCAAACACTGTGGTCATATCTATAAGCTGATGAAAGAGAATTGTAGGCTTGTAACACACAATTTGAACAAATGCTTATAATTGTACAGAAATCTTTAATAATTCATACATGCAACAAACAGTTGGCTACCTTTAGAAAAATCTAAACACCTTTGAATCTTGGAAAACTTAGTTTTGTCAGTAAGAATACTGAGCAAGTCTAAAGTATCAGATGATCAGATACAATGCACACATACGCAGCAAATGACCATCAGTGATGACAGAGTCTTGCACAATGTTAGGATCAAAATGTCTGGGAAACGTTTTGTTGGGTGGCTTAGCCAAGGGCAACAATAGGTCTATATTCAGATTCCCCAGCAATGGGCAAAATTGGAGCTTTCTGTGAAGATGCTCACAAGAAGATGTTGGAGGGACCAATGAGCTCTATCATGTTCGTGTCACAAAGAAGCTTTCAATTTGCCCCCTCAGAAGGGAGGACTTTGGGTCCCACAAAAAAGGCAAGGGATGAGACTTCCCAACACATTCAATTCAGTGGATTAGTGAACTCCCAGTCCTGTGGCAGCTTGGCTTTTTCCTGGTTCTCTCTTGCCACTACTAACAGCAAAGCTTCAGAGGAACACTTTCATTGGTCACACTTTTTCAGACCTGCTCTCTCAAGCTCAAATTCAACATACTTAGGCATATGCCTAACTTTAAACAAGTCACTGGTCAATGGGACTTGCTGAATAAGGATGCAAGTAGGTGCATCTGAGAAGACTTAGTTACTTCTGCTTGATGCAGCAGTAGTTCAGATGTGGCTCCAACACCAGACGTGTCAGATAAATATTTTGACTAGTGAACAACTTAAGCCACGTGTGGTCTGAGAAAATGAAATCACAGTAGAGTGACTCTTTATTGTGGGAATTACCTGCAACCTCAAAATCCTTGCAAATGCATTTGTAAGCAAAACTGCATCATGTTAACAGGGCTTTTTGGCAAATAAGTTAACCCCTTTGGCTCACAACCAACTTTGTATAGTAAAATATTCTATTTTCTACCCCTCAGCAGCTGAGTAGAAACATACTAACATAAGAGTCTCATGCTTAAGAATGCAAATACAAAAGCAATCAGAAATAAACACAACTTACCAAAACCAGAATTAGACAGAAATATATGTAAGCAAATAAAAATAAAGTATTCTTTTCTAGAAAACAGGCACATTACAGTGAAGGACAGATGAAACACCGGAACAAAGGTGATTTTCCAATAAACTGAGCACTCAACAGGTCTCTTAGGCATGTAAGCAAGTTCTGGGGGCAGAGCACTTCCAAGAGTCTGGTCCCAAATGTAATTACAAAGTGACATTTTGGAACCTCCATTTTTGAATTAGCAGTTTTTCTTTTTTCCAGTTGAGAAGGATTTGTTTCCTTCCATGAACAATGTAGAACAGCCAAACACCTGGAAAATGTTGGGCCTGTATTCTGTAAAGATTATATACTTGGTTCAAGACAACAGAAGAGAAATAGAAACTCACAGAGACAAAAAGTTGCAAAAATGATTTTTCTATGTAATTTTAAGTACTTTTCTGTTTACAAAGTTTTTTGTTTACATTTGGTATTATCTTTAGCCAGAAACTAAAGGGTTTCATTTTCTTAGGTTTTGCATATGGGGTAAGCTACAGTCCATGTATTCTGCAGTTTTCCTGTTGGCTAGAAAATACTAGAAGTGGTAACTGATTAACTGGTTTCCATCCTGCCCCTTTGTTTAAATAGTCTGAAAACTGTTAAAATGAGAATGGATGGGGAAAGCTGGCTGTAGATGAGAAGATGACTCAGGACAATGTCCTGTGGATGTTTTTGTGGTACCATGCAACACCACAGACCTGCCAAGTAGAACATGAAGTCTGAAAGAGTGATTCATAGAATCATAGAATATCAGGGTTGGAAGGGACCTCAGGAGGTCATCTAGTCCAACCCCCTGCTCAAAGCAGGACCAATCCCCAATTAAATCATCCCAGCCAGGGCTTTGTCAAGCCTGACCTTAAAAATATCTAAAGAAGGAGATTCTACCACCTCCCTAGGCAACGCATTCCAGTGTTTCACCACCCTCCTAGTGAAAAAGTTTTTCCTAATATCCAACCTAAACCTCCTCCACTGCAACTTGAGATCATTACTCCTTGTTCTGTCATCAGCTACCACTGACAACAGTCTAGATCCATCCTTTTTGGAACCCCCTTTCAGGTAGTTGAAAGCAGCTATCAAATCCCCCCTCATTCTTCTCTTCTGCAGACTAAACAATCCCAGTTCCCTTAGCCTCTCCTCATAAGTCATGTGTTCCAGTACCCTAATCATTTTTGTTGCCCTCTGCTGGACTCTTTCCAATTTTTCCACCTCCTTCTGGGGGGAGGGATAGCTCAGTGGTTTGAGCATTGGCCTGCTAAACCCAGGGGTGTGAGTTCAATCCCTGAGGGGGCCATTTAGGGATCAGGGGCAAAAATTGGGGATTGGTCCTACTTTGACCAGGGGGTTGGACTAGAGGACCTACTGAGGTCCCTTCCCACCCTGATATTCTATGATTCTTGTAGTGTGGGGCCCAAAACTGGACACAGTACTCCAAATGAGGCCTCACCAATGTCAAATAGAGGGGAACGATCATGTCCCTCAATCTGCTGGCAATGCCCTTACATATACACCCCAAAATGCCATTGGCCTTCTTGGCAACAACAGCACACTGTTGACTTATATCCAGCTTCTCGTCCACTGTAACCCCTAGGTCCTTTTCTGCAGAACTGCTGCCTAGCCATTTGGTCCCTAGGCTGTAGAGGTGCATGGGATTCTTCCGTCCTAACTGCAGGACTCTGCACTTGTCCTTGTTGAATCTCATCATATTTCTTTTGGCCCAATCCTCTAATTTGTTTAGGGCCCTTTGTATCCTATCCCTACCCTCCAGCGTATCTACCTCTCCTCCCAGTTTAGTGTCATCTGCAAACTTGCTGAGGGTGCAATCCATACCATCTTCCAGATCATTTATGAAGATATTGAACAAAACCAGCCCGAGGACCAACCCTTGAGGCACTCCATTTGATACTGGCTGCCAACTAGACACGGAGCCATTGACCACTACCCGTTGAGCCCGACAATCTAGCCAACTTTCTATCCACCTTATAGTCCATTCATCCAGCCCATATTTCTTTAACTTGCTGGCAAGAATACTGTGGGAGACCATGTCAAAAGCTTTGCTTTGCTTTGATTCGACTGTTAAAAAAAAAAAAAAAAAGCCTTGTCACAGAAATGCTTTAAAGTAATCTGTTTTCCTGACTTCTCTTCTAATTAAGATGATCCACATTTAGATTCCTCAGATGATCTCCCAAGATTTATTTTCATGGAACAG